>NC_133386.1:22881250-25757500 GCF_047511655.1 Castor canadensis
TTTGAAAAAAATTAAAACATCTGCTTCAACTGAAAACTCAGCTATTTTGCCTACATGAAGTGCCTCCCACTCACATGCTGCAAAAAGGGAAAAACTGGATCACATTAAATGATTCTATTAAGCATGAAATGTGGAATTCAAATGAAATTCTTGGGAGCTACAAACTACTAAACAATTATAATCACACTCATCTTTGAGACATACCTCACAGGTTCTTTACCCGTTTCCCAGTTCAGGCCAAGTGTTTGAAGTTGGAAAATTATTCTTTTTTTTATGCAATTATACATTCAGAACAAAAAATGGACACATTGGGCAATTAAGTTGACTTATTTGAAAAAGCAAGCACAACATAATTTAAAAAGATTGAAGTATTTGCTTACCTTGTCAACTTGAGAATTTTACTACAAATACAGCATTCACTTGTATCTTAGAATGTGCCTTGGTGATTCTTGAGAAATTGTTGCATTAAATGGGGAGTAAGAATTGTTTACTAAGAATATACTAATACATGTTCTCCGAAGACACAACTCTATATGGGTAAAGCTGGCATTTACATTTCTGGTAACCTCAGTTTTTCACTTTTCTTCCAACAAAGGTCTGTCTTATCTAGTTCTATGTATTAATTTGAAGAAATTGATCTATTTCACATTTTTGCAATCCTACTTGCAGTAAGTGGCTAGATAAGAACTATTTCAAAAACATCCCCTGTAATGTGAGTAATACTTAAGTGACAGTCTATTTAATTGTTAACAAGTAACATTAATAATTGAAAAATATAAAACACAGAAATCACATTATATATAAAACCTGAACCACTTTTCTCACTAAGAAAATTATTTAATCTCATTTGGTTTTTATCAGTAAGTCAAAATTATGACTTTTGTATTCATTGCCTCTTCCTAACAGAAATAAACTCTTCTCGGCTACCAGGTTTTGTGGTATACAGCAGTACAAACCAAAGGCCATGTCTCAATGAGTTCAGTACAAGTGTTTTGTGAGCACAATCACCAATCTTTTATCATTTTAGAGGATTAAATAAATTTTTCCCATTGTAAAAAGACTTAGAAGATAATCTATCAACTTATTGGGTTTATCTGAGAAAAAATTTATATATCATCCTGTTTCTACAAGCTCCACAATTGGGTATGTTTTGTTTTGTTCTATCAATGGGGGTCACAGCATTCAAGAAGACTAGTCTAAATTAGATTCCTTATCCAGAAATTTCAAAATTTAAGGATTTAAATGAATTTGATGATAAACATCATAAAGAGGTAAAGTCTGGGCAGGTGCTCTTCCTTCTTCCTTCTCCTCTTTCTCCTTAACATCTTTACTGGTATCACATACCTGGCCATTCACCCATGTAAAGTGTCCAGTTAAGTGGTTTTTAGTATATTTGCAAGTACCACCACAATCAACTTAAAAATATTTCATCATCTCCAAAAAAAAAAGTCCCACACCATTAGCATTTCCCCATTTCCTCCCGGTACTTCTTACCTCCCATGGACAGCCACACATCTATTTCTAAATTAATATTTTTAAATCATTTTTGTACTTATTCAAATTTCATGAGTGGTCATTCTAGGGCTTACTGAATGCATCTTAGCCCATCAGAATCTACTTCTGATTTATACTAACAATGTCAGTGAGGTACAAAAAGATTATTCTCAGATAGCTCTAGTACTCCTTTCTCTTAACTTACAAATGTTATAAGACCAACAATATATTGTTATGCTTTTATGCTATACAACTTGTGTTTTTAAAGAAGGTGAGAGAGAAAAAAGAGCAATTATGTATTGAGTTTGTTATATTTAACTTCCAGTTTACTATTTCTGGCTCTCTTCACTGGTTATTGTGAGTATTGTTCATTTGTGCATGTATTTTATGGATCTTTCATTTGTTACTGGGAATTCCCTGGTGTATTTTCCTTGATTTCATACTTTCTACTTCTTTACTTTTACTTTTTACTTCTCCCCACCAACTTCATACATTTACTGTCAAATATTATTACATTTCTTATGTCATATGGCCCAACAATATGTTTATATACACCTTGTTTTATATAATTACTTTAAAAAAATACGTTGAGAGAAAAGGAGAGGAAACTGGCATTTATTCTATTTTTATAATTATATATTTGTCTTTACCAATGCTCTTTGTTTTTTCATGTGGATTTGAATTATGGTCACTTGCTTTCTGCCTAAAGAAATTCCTGTAGCATTTCTTGTAAAGTGAAAGCATTTCTTTCAGCTCTTGTTTATCTGGGAATATTTTTGCCTTTATTTTTGAGGGACACAATTGCTCCCATTGTAGCAATATATGCCTCTATCATTTCTAATGAGAAGTCAGTCATTGAGGGGGGAAAAGATGGCAGCACTTTCCACATCTCTATAAATCTGAAATAAAACATTAGGACCATGGCGTCAGAGAGTGGTAGGTTGTGTGGAAAGGCAAGGGAGTACAACAATAAGCAGTGGACAGATACCAGGGAAAATCCAGAAAAATTGAACTTTAGGTTTATAAAAGAAACAAAGGAGTGCTAATCAAAATGGTAGGGAAACAAAGAATCCTCCAGTGAGACTACAGAAAAAGAGAAAAAAGAGAGCCTCTGTGGGAGACGCCACAGACACACAAGATGACACTCTGCAAAAAAAAAATAAACAGAAAAGTTTAAGATGGTAGATCTGCATCCTGTGCAGCAAGCAGAGGACAAAGAAAGCGCCCATGGCACCTCCTAACTCATCACTGATCCCCAGAGGGAAGTCTTCCTAGGCTTGGTCTTTTTTTCTTTTTGGTGAGATTGGGGTTTGAACTCAGGGCTTTGCAGTTACAAAGCAGACACTCTACTCTTGGGCCATGGCTCCATTCCATTTTGCTGTGGTTGTTTTGGAGATGGGCTGGGCTGGGCTGGCCTCAAACTGCAATTCTCCCAATTTTAGCCTCCCAAGTATCTAGGATTGCAGGCATAAACCATCAGTGCCCTTCTTAAGACTGGTTTTAAAGACAAACCTTTCATCTGGGGACAACAGAAGAGCTTGCATTTTTATTTCTCCACACTTCCTCCCCCACATTGGCTAAGCAAGTAATCACCCAATAATTAGTGTGGACCCAGGCTCATGGCGATGAACATAGAATTACTTCAATAGAGAGTGCAAGGTACAAGTCAGAGCTAGCCTGAACCAGGAGTGCCCAAGCCACATAGAGCCTGAGGCAAACCGGAAGTTGCTGGGAGGGTAGCCACAGGCCTGCCATGCATAGAGGGGACCTATGGATTGGGTCACACTCAGCCTACAGACAGTCCTTTCTGTTTTCTTGCTATCCTGGTGATTGAACCCAGGACTTTGTGTATGCTGTGTGGGTGCTCTGCCACTGAACTACACTCCAGCCCATTCTCTGATCTAACCTGTTTGGACTTAAGAAAAAGAAAAATCTGCCCCATCCACAAAGTAAACTGTAACAAACAAGCCTAGAGAGGAAATCTACTGTCCTTCTCAAGGAAAACATATTGGCTTTTTTACTTTTTACTCTTTGGTTGTGGATGTTTTAATTTTGTATTCTGTTTTGCCTTTTCCTATACTTATTTTAGTGTGTTTTCTCTCAGTATTATTCATTATATGTTCATCACATATATTTATCCACTCTTTTCTATCTTGTTTCTTCTTTCTTTACCTCCCCAATGCCCTCTTTTTATTACTGTTAAATATGTATACCTTTAACAACTTTTAAACTCCTAATTTATTCCATAAATACACTAGTCCCTTTCTTTTCTAACCTTATTGGGGTGTAATTGACATTTTTCAAGTGATTTTAGCTATATTTAAATGTATGGTTGTTTTCAAATTATTTATTTTGTTAGTGCTGCCAGCTTTCTTTCTTCAGATTAATAGTGAAAGAGATAACCATTCCAAAATACGGGCAAATTGTAATATAGAAATACAAGAAATATGACAAGGCTAGGCAATATGACTCCTTCGAAAGTTCATAACACCTCAATAAATTCAAATACTGAAATGACAATGCTAAACAAAGAATTCAAAAATGTACTTTTGAAATGATCAATGACTTCAAATGGAATTCAAACAGATAAATAAACCAAGCAAATCACTGCAACACTTTCATGAGAAAGACAGCAACATGGATGAGAAATTCAGCAAGGAAATTGAGATTCTGAAAAAACAACAACAAAGCAGTGGAAATGGTGGGCATGAAAAACTAAATAAAACAACCAGGAGTGATGGCACATGCCTGCAATTCTAGTTAGGTGGGAAGCATGAATAAGAAGATCTCAGCCTTGGGCTGACCCTGGTTAAAATAAAGCAGTACCAGAAGTTGGGCATCGATAGCTCATACCTGTCATCCCAGCTACCTGGGAGGCTAAGATCAGGAGGATTGTGGTTAGAGACCCGCCCAGACAAATAGTTCACCAGAGGGCCACCCAGACAAATAGTTCATCAGATGTCATCTCTGAAATACTAGAGCAAAATGAACTGGAGGTGTGCCTCATGAGGTAGAATGCCTGTTTTGCAAGCACAAAGCCCTGAGTTCAAACCCTAGACCCACCCAAGACAAATAAAAAGCAGCACCAATAAATAAATATTTTTAAAACACAGTGAGAAGCAGAAGATCAAGCAAAAGAAAGACTATCAGGAGTTGAAGAAAAGGTCTAAGAAATATTACACTCAAACATCAGGAACGAAAAAAATAAATGAACATGACCACAACTTTTAAGAAATCTGGGACACAATCAAGAGAATAAACTTAAGACCCATGGGATAGAAGGAGCTAGATACATATATAAAGCATGTAAAACCTATTCAATGAAATTGTAGCAGAAAATTTCCAAAATCTTAGGAAGGATATGGACATTCAAGTACAGGAGACATTTAGAATCCCAAATAGACATGACCAGAAAAGAACCTCTCCATGTCACCTTATAATTAAAATTCCAAGACTAAAGAACAAAGAAAGTAAATGAAAGTTGCAAGAGAAAAACACCAACTTACCCTCAAAGGTAAAAACATCAGAATCACATCAGACCTTAAATGGAAATCCTAAAAGCCAAGAAAACAAAAAAAGTGATGTATTTCAAGCCCTAAGAGTAAATAACTGCCAATCAAAATGACTGTATCTAATAAAGTTATCCCTAAAAATTGATGGAGAAACAAAGCCCTTCCAAGATAAGCACAAACTAAAGCCATTCATGAAAACTGAGCCACCATTACAGAAGTTACTCACAGAAAGAGAAAGAAAGGCAGTCAGAAACACAGAAGCTCAGACAGAATAAATTTTATGACAGGAATAGATGAGCATGTGAGAGTTAGAGAGGAATCAAACATGTACAACTCAACAAACACACAAATTTTAAGATGAATAAGGGTGAAAGAAAAAACAAAACACTACTTGAATAAACAGGAAAAACAATCAACAAAATCACAGGAATCAGCAAATAGTTCTCAATAATAACCTTAAACATATATGGTCTTCTCTCTCCAACCAAAAGACATATATACTGGTTGTTTGGTTGTCTATAAGAAACACCTCAGTGGTAAAGAAACATGCAGACTAAAATTGAAAAGATGGAAAATTATATATCAAGCAAGTATAAGGTGAAAGCAAGCAGGAATAGTTATACTCATATATGAAGAATCAGAATTCAAGTCAAAATTAGTCAGAAGGGATAAGAAAGTCACTACCTATTTTTAAAAGGAACAATCCATCAAGAAGTGTTAAATATAAATACAAAAAACATTGGTACACCTTATTTCATAAAACAAACATTACTGGATATAAAGGGACAGCTAGATCCAGATATGATAACAGTAGGTGACTTCAATATCACATTCTCATCAATACATAGACCATTCAGACAAAAGAAACTCAAGAAATAAATCTCAGAGGTAAACTGAATAGATTAAATAGACTTAACAGTCATCTACAGAACATTCCATCCAATAACATTCTTTTCAGCAGCCCATGGAGCTTTCTCTAAAACAAATCACAATTTAGACCATGAATAAAGTCTTGATGAATAAAAATAATCAAAATAATGTTACGTGTCTTAACAAATCACAATGGAATAAAATTAGAAATTAAGAGCAAGAGAAATCACAAAAATTATACAAACACATGAAAATGAACAACATATTTTTGAAAGATCAAGAGAAATCAAAGAGAAAATTCTAAAATAGTCCTAGAATCAAATTAAAATGAACACACAACTTACAAGAACCTTTGGAATACAGCAAGGCAGTTCTAAGAGGAAAGGTTATAACTCTGAATGCTTACTCTAAAAAAAAATCAGAGACCTCTTAAATACACAACCTAGTAATGCACAGTAAGTTCTTAGAAGAACAATAATAAGCCTGAAATGAGTAGAAAGAAATAATAGAGAACAGGATGGAAATTTATGAAATGGAGACTAAAAGAACAATGCAAAGAATCAATGAAAAACAGACTTTTTTCTTTGAAAAGGTAAATAAGACTGACAGTCCCTCAGTCAAACTTGCCAAAAGAAAGAGAGAGAAGACCCAAACTATTAAAGAGAAAACAAAGGGGATATTACAACAGATCCCAGTGAAATCAGGAGAATCATTAAGGAATACTTTGAAAACTTGTATTCCAAGAAATTGAGAAATCTGCAAAAATGGGTAAGTTTCTAGACACATATGACTTAGCAAAATTTAACCAAGAGAATATAAACAATTCAAACAGATCTATGAGCAATTAGATTGAAGCAGTAATAAAGAGTATCCTAAAAGAATGGGGACTGGATGGGTTCATTGCTTAATTCTGCCAGACACAAGCTATTCCAAAGAATAGAAAGAGAAGGAACCCTTCCAATCTCATTCTATGAAGCCAGTGTCACCCTGATACCAAAACCAGGTAAGACACACATAAAAAGAAACTATAGACATATTTTCCTTGATAAACATAGAAGTAAAAATTCTTTTTTAATTTCTTTTACATTGTGCATACAATGTTTGGGTCATTTCTTCCCCTTTTCCCCCACCTCCTCCCTTTCCCTCTCTCCCCTCCCTCTTCCTCCTACCCCCTCGCTACCAGGCAGAAACTATTTGCCCTTATCTCTAATTTTGTTGAAGAGAGAGTATAAGCAATAATAAGAAGGACCAAAGGTTTTTGCTAGTTGAGATAAGAATAGCTATACAGGACGTTTACTCCCATTGCTTTCCTGTACATATGTGTTACATTCTAAATTAATTCTTCTTGAACTAACCTTTTCTCTCGTTCCTGGTATTCTTGATAAAATGCTAGAAAACTCAATTCAACAGCACATTAAAAAGATCATAATACTCCATGGTCAAGGGTATTTCACTACAGGAATGAAAGAATGGCTTAGCTTATGCAAATCAATAAATGTAACATGGCACACAAATAAAACCAGCTACAAAATCACATGATCATCTCAACATATACAGAGAAACCCTTAACAAAATTCAACATCCCTTCATGATCATCTCAACATATACAGAAAAACCCTTAACAAAGTTCAACATCCCTTCATGATAAAATCCCTGAACAAACTAGCAATAAAATATAATAAAAAATGCACATGACAAACCTATAGCCATCATTGTATTAAATGGGGAAAACTGAAAGCCTCTCCTATTAAAATTAGCAATGAGACACAGGTATCCACTGTCTCCAGTCTTATTCAATATAGTGTTTTCATTCTTAGCCAGGACAATAAGGCAAGAGAAAAAATAAAAGGGAAACAAATAGGAAAGGAAAATCAAATTACCTCTATTTGCAGACAATATAATCTTATATTTAAAAAACACCACTAAAAAAGACCCTTAGATCTTATAATCTGGCAAACATTTTCAGCAAAGTAGCAGGATATAAAATCAACATAAAAATTAGAAGCTTTTCTATATATAATTAATGAACATATGAGAAAAAACAGAAAAAAATCAGATTTGCAATAGCTTTTAAAAAAATCTATGAATAAACCTAACCAAGGAAGTGAAAGATGTCTACAATGAAAACTATAAAACTCTGATCCCTGTCTCTCCCCCTGTACAAAATCAATCCAAAATTAATCAAAGACATTGATGTAAGACCTTAAACTTTGAAACTAATACAGGAAGACATTAGGGAAAAACACTTCAAAAGATAGGCATACTCCATAACACAGGAAATAAGAGCAAAAATTGGTAAATGAGATTGCATAAAATTAAACAGCTTCTGCACAGCAAAGTATATAATCATTAATGTGAAGAGACAGCCTACAGAATGGGAGAAAATCTTCTCATCTGAGAAGAGACTGACAGCCAGAATATATGAAGAATTTAAAAAATCGAACTCCAAAGGAACAAATAATCCAATCAATAAAATGAATTTGACAAACATTTTTAAAAAGTAGAAGTACAAATTGCCAACAAATACAAAAAAAATTTCAACATCCTTAGCCATAAAGGAAATGCAAATCAAAACTACACTTAAAATTCTATCTGACCCTAGTCAAAATAACAATCATCAAATAAACAAACAATAACAAATGCTGGCAAGGAAGAGGCAAAAAAGGAAACCTTATACTCTGAAGAAATGTAAATTATTTGAGCCACTACAGAAATCAGTGTGCAGTTTCTTCAAAATACTAAAAATGTATCTACCATATTGTCCTGTGATACCCTTCTGAGGCATATACCTAAAGGAAGCACAGTCAGCAATATAAGAGAGAGAGAAACCTGCACACTCGTGTTTATCTCAGCCCTATTCTCAATAGTTAAACTATGGAATCAGCCCAGGAGTACATCAACTGATGAATGGATAAAGAAAATGTGCTATATATTCACAATGGAGTATTATGCAGTCATAAAAATAATGAAATTATGTCATTTTCTGGAATGTGAATGGAACTGGAGATCAACATGCTTAGCAAAATAAGCCAGACTCAGAAACACAAATACTGTTTACTTTCTCTCACACACTATAATCTAGATTTCAAAAAGACATAGAAGCAGAAGAGGGACTACTTGGGGGAAAGAGGAACCAATAGAACAGGGATGAGGTAAAAAAGGATAATGACTGAAATAACAGTATGCAAGTATGAAATTTTGACAATGAAACTCACTATTTTGTGCAATTAATAATAAAAAAATGAAGTTGGTTGTCAACCTTACTGGTGTTCCCTTCCTTGTATTTCATGAATCGTTTTTCTCTTGGTGCTTTTAGTATTTTACCTTTGTTTTTCAATATTTTTGCACTGAAATATCATGGTGTTCATCTTTTTTGTGTTCATTCTATTGGGAATTCACTGAATTTTCTCAGTGTATCTTAAAATGTTTTTCACCAGATTTGAGTCATTTTCAGGCATTATTTCTTTGAATATTTTTTATGTTTCTTACTGCTTACCTTCTACCTGTGGCACTCCCATTGTGTATATTTTAGTATGCTTTATTACATTCCACATTTTTGAGTGTCCACTCATTTTTCTTTGTATTTTTCCTCTCTATTCATATTGATTTGATCAAATTGTCTTCCACTTTAGTGAATTTTCTGCCGGTTATTTCTTTATTGATATTCTATATTTGAAGAGACATTGTAATTATACTTTCTTTCATGTTTTTAACTATGGTGTCCTTCATTTCTTTGAATAACATTCAGCTGTTATACTTAGCTATTACTATAATATAGTCTTCTGCAACGTTCAACCTTTGAATTCTCTCAAAGGACAATTTTGTTGTCTAGCCTTTCCTGTATTAGGCTCAGATTTTCTAATATATTGCAACCACTTAAAATATTGACCCTCACCACCACTGCTGAAAAAACTTATTTGTGATTGCTTCCTTATACATTTGGTAAGGAACGTGAACTATTTCAGTGATGTCTATTTCACCCCATAGTGTGTGGCCTGATTTGTCACTCCTTAGTGGTCCAAGCTTTGAGTAAGTGCACAGTCATTCTGGGAGAAGGAGTTTAGCAATATTCTCTTTGATCCCCTTTTTCCCTGATCTCTTTATTAATCTGTCTGCCTTTGAATGTGTCATATCCAGCTGTTAGCTTCCACTAATTACTGACTGACTTCTATATTGTTTTTAATAACATGGGGCATGAATTGCTTCACAGTATGATTCAATTACATTCATGCCCCTTTGTTGGAGTAGTCTTTGAGGCCATTCCTTAAAGTTCATTCCATCCCTTTTGGTTTTCACTGGTAAAGCTGGTTTACAATTTAGCTTACTGTTCTTATGGAGTTACAAGCCTCCTCTTAATTTCTTGTCACCATAATCTTCAATCTTCATTGTTTTTAAGAGTGTCATTCAGCTTGAATTTCCCCAGACTCTGTTCCAAATAAAGTTAGTTCCCTTGGGTATAGCTTTGGGGCTCTCTGTTTTTATGCGCTTTCTGCTCACTCCTACCCTCCTGCATCATCACTTGGTAAAGCTTCTGCAACAGCATTGAAGCAGGGACAATGACTTCTTTCCTCTCAGTGACACCACTGCTTTGTAAGCAGGGATGGTCACCTCCAACTCCTCAGCTTGCCTCTCTCAGCATGAGATCTCTCCCTACAAATGAGTCAGGGTGAGGGTGATCAGAGACCAAATATTTATGGTCTGCTGTACCTGCAACAGAGCTTCTGCCGTACTGATGGGGGATGCATGTAGTAGGATAGCTCCAAACCACTCAGATGCTCTTTCCTGGATATGTGGAGGATGTTTGGCAGTGGCCTGATTCTCTGGGGGCACTTAACTAGGAATTTGGAGCAAGAGGGAGTCCTGCATTCTTGGCTGCATACACAAGGAGAGAAGTTGTCAAGCTGATCTGCAGATGTGGGGTACAGAGGAAGAGGGCTCAGTTTCAAATGCCATAAGCTTTGGCTGGTTTTACTGAGATTTAGTAGATAGTCTTGGCTGTTTCTTCATTTTCTATATGCTCTTTGGACAATTTCTGGAGCCATTTAATGGTTTTGCATGTTTGTAATGCTCACCAATTATGGTTCTCTCACTGGGATATGTGTCTGTGGAGATCTTTATATCATGATTACAGAAGTTGTCTTTTCATCCTGAGCTCCTTCTGCTTTTATTTGTTGTAGTATATCTGAAAGATTTGCTTGATTTAGAAGACCAGTGCCTTTTGACTGTTTTGCTAAGTGACACTGCCTTGACATTTCTTCCATTCGGAAGGCACATTTATCAGACCAAGAAGCTTGCCATCATTTGCCTTCTCATAAGAATAGCATAACCATGGGATGTCATATTCTCACAAGAACTCTTTCCTATGAATGTATCTTTGCATTAAAGGTAAATTCTGTTTCTCCTAATTCTCCTATGTCCCCTAAGGGTCACTTTGATCTGCTAGTATAGTATTGATTTATCTACAATATATGTTGTATCAATTGTGTGGCAACTTCTTGGTTCAATTAGGAAACATATTTACACACACACAAAAAAATGTGTTTCCCAAGACAAAGTCATGTGGTAGTAGCTATCCTTAAATGTACCTTTATCCAAGTGTGCTGGTGGGTTTCCCATAGACCACCTGGATTACAGGTGCTGTGACCTCAGTACTTGAGCCAGTTTGTGATCCCCATTTGTCTGCCTCAGTTACCTCTGCACACAGTACATTCTCTAAAAAGAAAAATAAAATGTGCTATAGTGTGAATGTTTGATACCCTTCAAATTCATGTTGAAACCTAATCCCCAATGTGATGGTACTAACAGGTAGGACCTGGAGGTGATTCGCTCACAAGGGTAAGGGGATTAATGCCCTCCTAAAAGAGGCCAAAGAGAGCTTGTTGGCCTCTTGTACTATGTGGCGATTCAGAGAAAGACACTGTCTTTCATTGACAAGTTTGCCGGTACTTTGATCTTAGACTTGCCTCTCTTTAGGACTATGAAAATGAATTTCTATTGTTTATGAATTACTAAGTCTATGGCGTTTTGTTATAGCACCCCAAATGGAGTAAGACAATAAGACATTCTTGACCCAGTAAAACTTAAAATGTATAGTGATTTTGCATATACTCCATGACCTATAAATCCCCCATTATTGATATTGCCATCCGAATGATATATCTGCTACAATTAATGAACATATGTTTACATATCACAATTACTAAAGCCTATATTCTATATTACGATTAGCTCTTGGTGTTGTTGGTCTATGCATTTGGAAAATTTATATTTATTCACAGTATCATAATATAGGGTAATTTTACTAAACTTATTCAGTTCTTTGCCGCAATGATCTTTTTATTGTCTCTATAGTTTTGGCCTTTCATTAATATGAAATTCTGCATTATTCAGATTAGTTTGGTTCATGTAGCTTATTTCTGTTTTTTCTTCCAACATTTTATTTTTTCTGGTTTTTAAAATACAAGTCAAAGTAGATTTTTGTTACATATCACTTTAACAAACTTGACACTCTTTTCAATACGAGGTGAGTAAACATAAATACTCTTTAAATTTCCTTCTTTAAAATGATACATCTTGCTTTTGGGGAAACCAGCTCATCAAAATGATACATGGGTACACAGGCTATTGTCCATCATTATTTTAGAGTATATCTGTTAACTTAAAATTTGGTCCACTAAAATTTGCAAGTATTCCTCCTAGAACAAAAGTAAATTAAATTTCATAGTTGGAAAAACAGAAATATTTGGCATAAACCTTTAAGTAAGCTTGGAAAACAAGTTAGGATGTTTTAACAATATGGAGGAGCATAGGGAATCTACCTAGAATCATTTGACAGAACAACGGCTGATTGCTCTTGGGGGTGTTCTGTTTCATGGAGGGGTGGGTGGAAAGAGAAGGTGCATGTGAGGGTGCTCACATGCCACAAAATTCACTCACTCAAAGTGAACTAAAAATTCAATATAGAATAATATATGACAATCACACTGGTAAAACAATTGCAACGGTTATTCAGTACTTGGAAAGCAGATTGTAAGCTTAGAACAATACCTCGGTAGGAACAATACAACATGTTTATAAGATTTTGAAGATGACAAAACTTCAGCATTCATATGTGATACCTTATGCACCAGTTTGTCAGCTTCCAGGACACTGGGGACAACAAAACATACAAAGTAAGAATAAATCCAAATTTCTTCACTTTCCACCAATCTCTTGATTATTAAACCCAGTCCACCCTTGGCCACTTGCAGGTGTGTCTTTTCTTCTTTGTTTTCAATATAAATATTTGCTCCTTGGAATAACAGCTGATTTGCTTCTTCCTATCTCTCCTTGTCACAAGCTAAGAGTCCTTGGGTGCTGCCTGGTGCAAGACTGTAGGCTCACAATGGTCCTTAGCAGCTTGATTAGCCCCACCTTCTAATAACATGACAGCAATCTCATGCCTGTTTTTTGAAGTTGTATAATTTTTGGAGAGTACAGTAGTTTTGGTTGACAGTATTCACTTGCACACCTTTTCCCAGAAGGGCTTTTACAATCTCATCTCGGCTGGCAGAAGTAAAAATATGAAGACCTTTACATCATCTTTATCATTCACTGGCACTCCAAGTTGCAGCAAGAATTCAACATTTATGTATGCCTGACTAAACATGCCCAATGCAATGCAGTTCTGCTGTCCTGATTAGTTCTAATAGCCAGGGATTTATCTCCAGGATGCTCTCCATTTTACTTTCCCTGGACCTCAGTTTATTTAATTTTATTTTTGAATAATATTCTGATCTACCTCAGTTTATTTATCCACTTCCCTGTATAAAGATATCTTGATTATTTCCACATTTTGACCGTTAGAAATAAGGCTGCTATAACCATCCACGTTAGGAAATTATGTGGATATATGTTCTGGAACAACCTGTTCTTAGTGTATGAGAACCAACCTCAAGGTGCTATGAGACTGAAGAAAGAGAGGCAGACAGATCTAGGATTGCATAAGAGTGAAATGTATTGGGGAGCTTTTGATGGAAGCATGTGGGACATTATCAAGTCCCACAATTTAGCAAGATCACCACAATTTGGCTCAGAAAGAGGGACATATGAATGGCTTAAGATAAAAGTGACTTCATCCTACCTCAAAGGTATGTGGTTTATCTTATGCTGGTATCAAAGGGTAAGGCACTGCTTTAGAGTCAGAATCTGTGTTGTAAATGTCCACATACTAACTGTAATTGGCGTTGTCCATTTAAAGTTTTTTGGGAAGCTATGCAATTGCTCTAGTCATTCTGGGGTCATTGTGGTGATTACAACCTAACACAGCTATGGCTGCGTCAAGAGGAATCCATAAAACATAAGCTTTCAACTCCTTTTAGTTGTAATTGCTGAGAAGAACATAGTTAGCTTTGTAAAAAATTACCAAACTATCTTCTAAATTTTATATTTCCACCGCCAATGAATGAGAGTTTCTGTTGTTTCATACTCTCATTTGCCTTAGGTCCTATTAGTGTTTTGGAATTTAGCAATTCGAATACGTGTACAGGGGGAGCTCATTGTTTTAATTTGCAATTCCCTAGTGACATACGATGTGGGACTTTTTTCATATATTTTCATCTGCCAGTCTTCAGGTGTCTGTAAGGTCTTTTACTTTTTTTTTCACTAGGTCATTTGTTTTCATATTGCTGAGTTTTAGCAATTCTTTTAATTTTATTTTTTGTATATCTTGATTTGTAAGAACTACTTGTGATAGTTTGTATATTTTGGATAATAGATCCCACTGGTGGCCTGTCTCTGCATTCTCTTAAAGTAGCTTTTGCAGAGCAAAAACTTTACATTTTGATTAAATATAACTTACTGATTACTTTTCCAAAGATTATGCTTGTGGTATTAAATTTAAGAAGTCATTGGTCCAGGCAATGTGTTTTGTATCTATAACCCCAGCTATTCAGGAGATGGACATAGGGAGGATCATGGTTTAAGGGCAGCCCTGGCAAAAAGTTAGTGAAAACCACGTCTGAACAAACAAGCATGTGTGGTGTTCAATATGATCCAGTTACGAGGGAGATGTGAGATGGCTAAGCAAAAATCATGAGACCCTATCTGAAAAATAACTACAGCTAAAAAGTGCTGTGGTGGGTGTGGTCCAAATTGTGGAGTGTCTGCAAAACAAATTCAAGAACTTGAGTTCAAAGGCCAGTACAATCCCCCACAAAAAAATGTATTACCATAGCTAAGGTATTCTAGATTTTCTCCTCTGTTTTCTAGTTTTACATTTTGCATTTAAGTCTATGATTCATTTCAAGTTAATTTTTATGTAAGGTGAAAGATCTATGGCAGATGATGATGACCATGACAATGATGGTGATGACAACAATGATGACAATCATTTTACATTTGCATATCCAGTTGTTTCAGCACCATTTATTGAAAAATTATCTTTACTTTCTTGCATTGCCTTTATTCTTTTATCAAAGATTAGTTGTCTATATTTATGTGGAGATTTATCAGGATCTTTAGTCTGTTCATTGACATATTTTTTCTCTTCTTTTACCAGCATAATCTGACCTTGATTACAATAGCTTTGCAGTGCATCTTAAAATCAGGAAGGCTCAGTTATCCAATGCAGTTTAACTATCTTATTGTTTTAGTTGTTCTGGAGCTCCTGCATCTCTTTGTAAATTTTATTGTCAGTTTATAGATGCTCAAGAATTATCTGTTGGGATTTTGAATTTTAGTTGGAATTCCTTTCAGTCTATCAACCACAGTGTACAACATGGTCCTCTTGATGCTTCCCATCCATGAATGTGGAAAATTGCCTCATCTATTTAACTTTTTATTTCATTCACCAGTGTTTCGTAGTTTTCTTCATATAGCTCTTATACATACTTTGATAGATTTTTTTTCCTAAGTTTTCATTTTGGGGGCTAGTATAGGTGTTTGAGTGTTCTTAATTTAAAATTCTACTTATTCATTGACAATAGGAAAACAGTTGACTTCTGTAAATTAACTTTGTATCTTACAACATTGTTATAATTGCTTATTAGTTGCAGGAGGTGTTTTGGATGCTGTTGATTCTTTTAGATTTTCTACATAGACAATTATGTCATCTGTTAATACAAGCAATTTTATTTCTTCCTTCCCAATTAGTGTATCTCATTTCCTATTCGTGTCTTATTGCCTTGTCTACAACTTCTAGTACAATGTTAAAGAGGAATGGTGAGGGGGGACATATTTCCTTGTTCCTGATCTTCATGAGAAAGAGTCTCATGAAGCTTTGGTAAATTTTTGGTAAACTCTGGTAAATTTTTCTTCATGTATCTTCTGCCTGAAGTTTGTTTAGCTTCTTGGATATGGGAGTTCTTAGTTTTTAATAAGTATGGAAAATTTGGGGCCACTGTATTTTCAAAATTCTTTTTCTGTGTTCCTTTTCTACTATCTTTCAGTGACCCAGTTAATGTTACATTGGGCTACTTAAAATTTTCCATAGTATACTGGTACTCTTTAAAATTTTAAGACATTTTCCTCTCTGTATTTCATTTTGGAGAGTATATGTTATTACATTTAAGTTCACTAAGGTTTCTTCTGCAATATTTTCCTTCTGTTAGTTGTATAAAGTTTATTTTTTATCATATTGCTTTTCTTCTGTAGAAATTAAATATACATATCTTTTTATATTTTCTATATGCTAGTGATTTCCTCTTCCATCTCAAACACATAGTTTTATTACCATTTTAATGTCCTCATCTATTTATTATATAATATGTACTATTATTATTGGTTTGATTTCAAATAACTGATTTTTTTCCTTATTACTAGTTGTAGTTTTCTACTTGGAAGGCAAGATCAGAAAAGACTTTAGTACATTGTTTTTGACTATGGACACAATAACTTTCTGAGAAACCTATCTGATGCCCTGTATTTTGAATATTTTTTACTTTCTGGCAATTTCTTTAAAACACTGATTGATCTATTGATCTTGTTTTCCTGCACTTTTGAGTAGTTCTTTCAGAAGGTTTGGTTAATTTCCTCACATGCACATGTAAACAAGCTTTTAGCTGAAAACTCAACACAGAACCATTTGTGAATCTCCAAAATTATCTCTCTATGCAACTCTTTTTTCTCTAGTACTTTTGGTCTCCTTGAAATTCCAACTTCATCTTCATAAATTAGAGAACTTCCAAGCTCAGTTTGGGTTCCTGATACTTGTCCATGGCCTAGAATCTCTTCCTCCAGGCAGTATATTTAATTATAGTGCTCCCTTAATTGGTTTTCCCTATCTCAGGGATCAATGTGTTGTGTTGTCTCTTGTTCAAAGTCTGAAAACCATTGTGTCTTATAGTTTTTTTGTATTAAAAATTGTTTAATACTTTCTGTTTCATCTTGAAGTAGAAGTTACTCTCTATCCTATCCTCTTGGTCCTATTATTTTTTCTAGACTACTTTTCAAACTGTGACCTTTAATGCAGTGGAATTCTAGCTCTATATGAAGTTCTAAATAGTTTTATTCCCTGCAATGTGAGTTGTTTTTCTCAATATTGTCTATTATGTAGTCCATATTTTTCTGTGTTCATCTGAAGCAGGACATATTTAAATACATTTCCTTATCTGCATGTAACTGTCTTTGGACTTTCTATTCTCTTACTTTTTTTCTGTTATTGTGCCATTTTCACTGTTGGTATCATGACTGTGTATTGTTGTCCCCTTTCTTTCAAATTTTGTGCTTCGCATTTCCTTTTCTGTTGTTATGCCATTAGTTGGAATATCCTCTATTGTGTTAAATCGCAATGATAATGGTAGTTATCCCTGTCTTGTTCATGATCTAAAGGGAAATCTATACAATGTTTTCATAAGCATAATATTTGATGTTTCCTTCATAATACCCTGAAGGAAAATCCAATGGGGTGGGTAGAGGATTATGAGATCAGTTTAAATTTCAAATTGCTCAAATTTGCTTATAATACTCATATCAATGAATTTTAAATGGTCAGGATATAGTTCCAAACAATTTTAATATAAGGACAATAAAATGTATAATGCATATTTTATGAACACCAAATACCTCAGAATCAAATGTACAGCCTTCAGTCATATAGAAATTTCTTTTATTTATGCAATTTTTTTCTCTGGGAACAATGAGATACAACATAAAATTTATGTGAATTCACATAAGATAAGTTTCAAAATACAATTTTATTTATGTCTTTTTGAAATTAGGCATCTTATTTTTAGTTTATCAATGAATCTTAATTCTGTTATTTGTAAAATGAAGACCAGAATACCTATCTCAAGGAATACTTATAAATATTAAGGGAAACATGAACCTAAGATTGTGTATAGCAAATTGAGTAAACTTTAAAAAGTTTATATTTTGTGAATGCTTACTTTTGATATGTATAAAAAATGAGACAATACTCACACTCTTATATGTGATTTTTGTGATACATATAAATAATGGTTAAATAATTATGATAGATTTATTACATATTTCATAACATATTAATATCATTAAAATATTCACTATATTCTTCACTACCATAAACCCTAACCTTTAAGTAAATAAATACAGATTTACTTGAAATAGAAAAAATTCAATATAAAATCCTTATTTCTACAATACAAGGCAATTGGATATTCATACTGTTTTTGGATCAAACATTTTTTCTTAAATAAATCTTATTGTTACATAGATACAATCAGAGGAGGATATAGACATTTATATAATAATTTAGATTTTAGTATCTTTTCATGTAAGTTGCATTGTGAAAACTTGACTTTCATAATTTAGTAGATTGTTTTAGAAATCTTTTTTGTATACTGAAATTGGATGTTAAAAGAGAAAACTTAACCTTGAAAACAAAATTTATAGAGGCATATCTCAATATATATAATATTAATTACCTAGCTATATATTTAAGATATACAAATAAAATGTTTCATATTTCATATAAATGTCAATGAAAATTCTATTTAGCTATTTTAACTTTATAATGGGTCATTTTAAAGTAGTTAAATTTGAGAAGAGTATAATAAAGAATTGCAATTGAGTTGGAAAACAAGAAAATTGTTTACAATGCAAACATTTACTTTGTCTAATTCAACTCTGACAATGAACCACTGCTCTTGGTGATGATGTCTGAAAAATTTGCACATGTACACACTTTATCAGCTTATGTGTAGAT
Source organism: Castor canadensis (assembly GCF_047511655.1). Classification (NCBI taxonomy): domain Eukaryota; kingdom Metazoa; phylum Chordata; class Mammalia; order Rodentia; family Castoridae; genus Castor; species Castor canadensis. The sequence goes on from NC_133386.1 coordinate 22,900,289, forward strand.
GCAGTTGGTTCTTGGCTAGCTTCCTTGTTGCTGCACAATCTTATCTTTTAATAACCAAGGACAAATATTTTTCCCAATGACAAGAGTGTTATCTATCTACGTCCAGAAATGGAGCCACCATGTCTGAGCAGTTTATTTTAGACTTGGATGGTGGTGATTTGGGAAATTATTTTACTCATAGGAACATCCCTGTTTAAAATAACTATCAAGCAGAGTACAGTGGTTCACTCTTGTAGTCCCAGCTACTTCGGAGGTTGAAGTAGGAGATAATTTGAGTCCAGGAGAGTTTAAGGCCAGCATAGGCAACATGTGAGACCTTGCCTCAGAAAAGAAACTGTATCGTTTCTTTATTGAGTATATACCTAGGATTAGTATTCCTCAATTGTATGCATACACATGTTCAGCCTCAATGGATACTATCAAACTAGGTTCCAAAGGGAAAAAAGAGTCAATAATTGGCTTTGAAAGATTGTCAGTTCTACTACATATGAACATAAGCACTGCAACTAATAAAATCACACATGGGATTAATTCAAATGTGCATCAGAAGACATGTATAAGAATGTTACAGAAACTTTACTTCAATTGGGGTGGGCATGATGGCTCAAACCTATAATCCCAGCTACTGAGGGGGCAGTGATCTGGAGAATTGCAGTTCAAGGCCAGCTGGGACAAGACCCCTATCTCAACCAATAAGCAAGGCATGCTGGCAGTGCCTGTGACACTAGTTACATGGCGGGCATAGGTAAGAGGATCGCAGTCCCAGGGTGGCCCTAGGACAAATGGGACACTTTATCTGAAAAAAATAATTAAAAAGCAAAAAAAAGGAGGGGGGGCTGTGGATCAAATGGTGTAGTGCAAGACCTTAAGTTTATAAATAAAAACACCTATAATTGTGAAGTATGCAAATGTCAATCAACATGAGAATGGATAAGAAGCGGTAGCATATTTATAAAAAGGAAATACTATGCAGAAATGAAAAACTGCTACATGAACAGCAATGGGTGGCACAGATATAATGTTGAGTGAAAGAAGCTAGACTGGAAAGTCGTGTGAATGATTACATTTATATGATATTCAAGAGCAGGCAACCTAACTTAAGATGAAAACAGGCAGAATAAAGGTCTCTGGTTAAATTGCTCTTTCTGAATGGTGGTGAGATGGAGCACTGCTTTTAAGAAATGTGTACTTTATTCATGGAAATGCAAGTTTAAAAAGAAGAGTTTCCAAATGTGGGGCAAGAAAAGAGGATGATAGAAGAAGAGTGGGCAGAGAGATCCATATGTTGACTTTATTTTTTGTCACTCTTTTGCATTGGTGACTTGCCAGCTCACCTCCTAAATCCTCAGAGGTTCACAAACTTCTTGCCTAGGGCTCCTCCCGCTTGGAGGCGGGTAAGGATGACAGTATATAGGCTGAGAAAGTATATAGTGCGTGAGAAAGGATTCCACTCTTCTCGATACCACACGGGGTCTGCAGAAACTAGCGCAAGGCTGAAAGCCCGCCTGGCTGTCAGACCCTTGCTCCCAGTGCCTCAGCGCGGCTGGCTGGACAGCGCCAGGATGACTTCCACTGGACTGGAAGTGTCAGGCAGGTATTTCTAATTATCCCAGAGGGCAGATCTTTGTTCTTTGCTTGCAAGAAAGCGAGATCAAGCCATTGAAGACGGAACAAAGACGCAACTGCTTTGCTTTTTGGCAAAACTTAAATTCTGAGCTAGCAGTAGCCAGTGTAACCTCTCGTGGAGTGAAGCATTCAAGCGAGTGCACCAGGCCAGTCCTCTCCAGCACGCACCGGGGTGACGCGGTCCCGGGAAGCAGTGAACTTGCCAGGGCCTGAGGGAAATCCAATACGCATACGTCGTGCGTATTGCACTTTTCCCAGTACCTGGGCGCATGAAAACTCCAGCGGACCCTCGGGGAAAGGAGACCATGCCTCCCAATCTCTCCCTGGTGATCCAGGAGAACGAGACTGGTTTAGTTGCCGAGGTGTGGGACAAGGAGGTCCTGGCTGGCTCCGACGGGACCACAGCGGAGTTGGTGATCCGCTGTGTGATCCCGTCGCTCTACCTGCTCATCATCACGGTGGGTTTGCTGGGCAACATCATGCTGGTGAAGATCTTCATCACCAACAGCGCCATGAGGAACGTTCCCAACATCTTCATCTCTAACCTGGCAGCCGGGGACTTGCTGCTGCTGCTCACCTGCGTCCCGGTGGACGCCTCGCGTTACTTTTTTGATGAGTGGGTGTTCGGCAAGGTGGGCTGCAAACTGATCCCGGCCATCCAGCTCACCTCCGTTGGGGTTTCTGTGTTCACTCTCACTGCCCTCAGCGCTGACAGGTACGAGCACAGTAAGTGGAGTAGCTTAGAAAAGTAGTGGATAGAGGCTGAAAGGAAGGATGCACCAGGAGTGCACCAGCCAAGGGAAAGGTGCTAGGAAACGCTGGGGATGGAGAGGGAGAAAGGAGAGAGGGAGAGAAACAGAGAGAGAGAGAGAGACAGAGAGGGAGAGAGAGAGAGAGAGAGAGAGAGAGAGAGAGAGAGAGAGAGAGAGAGAGAGAGAGAGAGAGAGAGAGAGGAGTGGGTGTGTAGGTGGCAAAGAGAGTAAATGGAGTTAAAGCAGTGTGAGATGTGAGGCTTGAAAAAAAATTATTACTATTAAAAACACTTAAAATCGCCTTAACTTTAAACTTGCTTTTCCTAATTCATCCATTCCTATACACACTTTGGAAATCTTTGTTATGTGTTTCATAGAAAAGCGATAGAATTCACATGCAAAAGTGGAATATACCTGTGTGTGTCTAAAACATTAAAGGTATATTTTGCTTATTCAACATGGTATACCTTTGGAGTTAAGAATGTTTCCTAATGGTAACATTAGGAAGATGTTTGATTTAGATTTTCTCAATGTGCATAACTTACACATTTAAGTAAATATTATTTATTGAAGTGAAAACAGTTAGAATAATAAATGTTCTTTGAACACATGACTTTTCACATCCTCTTTATTTAATTTCTGAAGTAGAGTGATATTTTTTCACAGCTACTAAATTTTATACCTTAAAACAGTGCTATAAGTGGCTTTGATAGCAATTCTGCTTTGCATATATTATAATAGTGTGAAGTGTCCATTATTCACCTGGTGGATCAATTGAGTCAACCCTGTCATTTTCTAGGGGTGGATATTGAAGGTCAGGGAATGTAAGTCCTCCTGGAAGAACTGGGAGGAAAATCCAGTCTCCTCCTCCTTCCAGGTCCAATGCCACAAATCCAGGCTGTTTATAATCATGCTTTTTATCAGGTAGGGTATCTGGGTAGGAGAGGGGCAAAATGAATAATTAGGTATTATTAGATGGAACTGTGGATGGTTCCCCTGGGAGTGGTGGACTGACCTAAGCTATTTAACTTGGTTGTTGAAGGTGGTGTGCACTCTCCTTTTTAATTTGCATATTAAATTATTAATGAAAAATGGGGCTGAATCTGAATTTCCTGGTATTTGCAGTGATGCTCTTATATTAATCTGGCATTGAAGAGTTAATGTTTGCTGAGGGGAAGAGAATACAGGGTGGAGAGTTGAGACTCATTATTGTTTGAAACTGGAAACTATTCAATTTAGTTTATGTAATAGACTCTCTGAAAATACACTTCTAGAAAATTGGGTAACTTTTGTGTACGTTATGCACCTAATTTTGTTTATATGGCACTATTTCTATTACATTTCCAAGGTTTTCTTTGCATTCCAAAACAAAAATGTGACTTTTGATCTTAGCTGTCCCTTTTTAGGGGGCCCATTTTAAGTAAAAAGTTTCAAAATCTAAATGATTAGAATAAAATTTAATGACTAGCTATCACAATAGTTGAAATTGCCATCATTACACTTTCATGTTTAAAACATGACATTGATAGGAAGATCAAGAGCTTGAATTTATTTCATATAAGTTTTCTCAATCTGTTGTCATGGACATGCTCAGGTAAATTTGCCCTGACCAAAGTTAGAAAACTGCTGATCTTCTTATGCACATCATATACTTTGTGAATATAGCATGGATACTTTAATCACAATGATAAAGAAAGTTGGGTTGCCCCTTCTTGGAGCACTTGCTACCATTGCCTATTTTCAACTTGTTTCAACTGAGGTAGCTTAAAAATAAAAAGGCAAACAACATAATAACAGGAACAAAAAGAGAGGAAACTGGTGGTAGAACTCATAAAATTGAAAAATATAGGATGACCATACTTTCACAGGATGCAATTAATTTTCCTGAAAGCTTTTTAGTTTTTAGGTCAAAAAAAGAAATTCTATCTTCCATAGTAAGTGCTCAAGTGTTATTTCATATAACCATAGTAGCAGAATGAATTGTAATTTGTGCACCTAATTTATTGCTTTATTAAATAAGAATTGTTACATTCACTCCAATAATATGGATGACTTTCACTCCTTAATCTCAATCACTTCTCACTTATTTCCTTTTTCCTTAGAAAGAGCACCACTTACCTTAGAAAGGCATAATATTTATAGTATTGCCATAATTTAAATGTTGCTTTATGATTTTGAAGATTATTCATCTACCTTGATTTGAAACCTGTGGGACACACTGTAAGGAAGGAGGGAGTGCACCAGGCTGGAGTTTATGGCAACTGAGTTCTAACCTGAATCTGCTATATCTAAATGTTTTTCCTGGAGAAAGGTGATAACACAGCACAAAACTCATGATCATAAGGCAGAGATTTCCTCATTTGCAAAATGCGAATAGCGTTTTCAACATGATGTGACATATCACAACGGCAGGCGTCTGATTCTTCAAATACTGAACTTCTGCTGGATTCCACAATCTCTCCATGCAGCTATCAAATGTCCGTCTATTGTACCGGACAACTTTCAGAAAGCCTGTGACAAAGATACCTACCGTGGCACTCAGTCCTCTTGAAACATTTTCCTAAACCTGGCTGACATTCAGAATCACTTACAAACCTCAGCATGTTACACCTCCATTCTGGATACTCTGTACCATTGAGTGTGGTGATCACTTAAAGAATGCTCTTTATCTTTAAAGTTTTTCCAGTTGTGAGTCTCAGGATTGGTGCATATTCAGCATCACTAGACTCTGCCTCATTTCTCACCACCGTTCCCACTGCAACCTAAAATCTAACAACTCCTATCCCATGATCTCCTTCTTACTCAGCCCAGATTTTCCTTATTAGCTCAGCAGCCATTTATTGAGAACTTACAGTGGGCTGGGCATTATGCTATATGCTAGAAATGCAGTTGTGAGAGAGACTTCTGCCTCTATTCTCCTACAGTTTACACTTAGACCCTTTGTCAGCCTAATACCTGAATGATGTAGTTTGATAAGAAAAAAGACACTGCCGTACTCTAGCTAGAAAATCTTATGGAAATGTGGAGATTTTGAGATGTCAATGTGACTTTGTAAGAACTAAAAAGGGATCTAATTTTGTATTATTATTAAATTTAGTTATCTCTTTACATTAAATTTGGACTGTACACAGATATCTTAAGTAAGATACAAAAGAGGAATGGATAAAGAAACACAATTATTTTTAAAAATTTTTTAAATTAAAAAATTTTATTGGGCTGGGTAGGGGTACATCGTGACATTACAAAATTTCTTACAATATATCAAATATATCATACTTGAATTCACTGTCTCCATCATTCTTCTTTATCCTCTTTCTCTCCCCATTCCTAGAACAGTTTCAACAGGTAACATTTTTCCATTTACATACATGTGTACACAGCATTTGCACTATATTTGTTGATCCTCAATACATGAATAGTGACTATCCTTCTTTTTATCAGCTTTTTCATTGATAATTTCCTACCATTCAATTTTTAATTAGGGATACCTTCCTGAGACTATTTGTAAGGGAAAATTCAACTTCTCACACACATGCCTGTGTGAAAAGTATGCTAGAGTATTCAGTAAAAGAGTTTTTATTCTAAGGGATGTATTCCCCCACATTTTATGTAAATATTTGAAGAAAGCATGATAAAACATGCCCACTTTAACATGCACTACATGACTTTACCTTTTGTTTTATATCCTTCCAAAGATGCACATACAGCATTAACTTGTGAATAACATATTCTTTGACAGTTGTAAGCTATGTTTCATTACTAATGGCACAGTGGTAACTTGTAACTTTCAACAACAATTTCTAGAATATGCAGTACTGCCATTTCACTCAAGTTGTGTATCATATAGACACTCTTCTTATGTCTAGCCTTCCGTTTTTGGAGGAAGGTTCATGGAGTCATTCTTGTTGGGAGGTCTCCCCTGTCCAGGCTTTACTCTTCTGCTAGGTTTCTTGCTCTTCCAAAGCCAAGAATTTTGTATCTGTTTCTAAAAATCATCAGAATGAAAGATTTATAATTTTAATTCTTATTTGAAATTCTCAATATCTTTTATGGTTATAGTGCCTATTATGGGCTGAATGTCTGGGTCCTCCCAGAATTCATGGGTTGAAATTTTACCCACCCCCACAAAGTGATGGTATTAGATCATAAGGTCTTTGGGAAATGATTAGGTTGTGAGAGTAGAGGCCTCATGAATGAGATTAGTGCCCTTAAAAAAAGTTTCTTGCTCCTTCCATTATGTGAAAAAAACCAGTGAGAAGGTGCCATGTGTGTGCCATCTAGGAGGACACTAGGCACTGAATCTGACAAGGCCTTGATCTTGGACTTCTCAGTCTCTAAGATTGTGAAAATAAATGTATGATGTTCTTAAGCCATCTCCTATTGGGCATTTTATTACAGTAGACCCAACTAAGACATTATCTTTACAATAGTATGTGTATAGATAGGCCATGGAGAAGTGGTACCTTCTCCTCCTTTTTAAATGTATGAAAGATGTTCAGAATGCCTTTTGCAGTTTCTGATAATTTAAAAAGAGGGTATTTGTTGTGACCACCTCTCTACCCTTTATTTACCCTCCTCCACATAAAAAATAATTTACAATTAGCTTTTTGGTACTTTGTTCTTAAATATTAGTTATTAGACAATAATTATCTAAATTTGGGGAGACATTTCAGCATAAAGAGGACAACATACAAAGCCTGGACCTATGTTAGAAAGATTATATTTTTCTGTATTAGTTTTATAGATAATACCAAAGGAATATATATGTATAAAACAGCAATTAGGATACTGTGAAAAGGAATAATTTGAAATAAGAAAGAAATTCTAGAAAAACCAAAACATTGGAACAGAAATAAAATGATCAGAAAAAAAGAATGAAAGCTAAGATGTACTAGAATATCCTAGAAAATAAAGCCAAGGGGAAAGTGCAGGTGTTTTTTATTAATGTGAATATAAGAAAGAAGCAGCAATGAATTCAAGAACTGGCTCTCCAATTATCCAAGAAGGTGGTAAAGAAGCATTTAAAAACAAAAAAAAAATCCAGATACATGGTACATGGAACACTATGCAAATGAAAAAATGAGCAAGTATTACTTCTAAGAAAATCAGGAACGTTTATAATAAAGAACATCGTCTGTATATCATCATAATATGTGATTTAGCTCTGTAGAAAACAATATTTTAGTTGTTATAATTATGTATTAGCTATATTGAATAAATGCAATATAAATGACTAGATCAAGACAATGGGGATGGGGGGATTAGAGGTAGCATAAGAGAGAAAAATCTTTAACTACTGTAATAAAATATCAAGAGCTATATTTAGTTCAAGAAACAGTGGTAGAAGTACATTTCCTAGAAATAGGGAGATAATGATATGGAATTTCTTTTAATTTGTGAATGGGACATGAGTTGAAACAGACGCTTCTATTTTTATTTACAGCATTCTTAGTGCTTTCAGATTAAAAAAACTCTTTGAAAGTATTAATCCAATTTTTAAAAACAGAAACAAAGCAGGTCCTTCTAGTTACTAATTCCAACTCATCTTTCATTTTATTATGACTATACAATTAGGAAGAATAGGAAGAAAACTGCTTCCAATTAAATCCTAGCATGTAGGAAACCTGGGTAAAATGCATTGTACCTGTTATTTAAGTTAGTGTTGAGGCCCTTGGCTGTGGTTCTTTAATTTCTATGTATTTCCTGTTTCATATGGGAAGTCCCTCTAGGTCAAAACATGGATTGCCTTTCCCCATGGAGGGTCTGTAAATAATACTTGGAACAACTTAGGAGAGAGAGAGGTGGCCCTCAGAGTGAGGCTGAGACTGTGAGTAGCTCATCTCTGGTGGGAAACAGGAGACACCTTAACAGAACCATAGGAGACCTTAACTGGTTGTCATGTGGCTTAATCTCTTCTGAACTTTTATTATATTAGATTAATTCTAGTGTGAATATGAAGAAGGTATGGTGTCTTGGCGTGGTTAGGAACTGCTAATTGCCAGGCACTGCCATAAGCACTTTATAATTTTTTTTCTAATCACAAAATATTTCAATAAAATGTTTTTATCCCCACTTACAATTGAAGAAAAAGCCAGGCCTTAAGTGATTTTCCAAGGATAAGAGTAATAACTCTTATTTGTCTGATTTGTCTGATTCAAATAAATGTTTACTGTGTATTGTTATTTCTTAGTATATTATAATCTAAAATACCTTTGAGGACAAGTATAAATAATTTGAGGCTTACATATTTTTTTGTATTATCTTTCCCTTACTTAATTGTGTGACTGAATTAGCTATAGAAAGTTTTTGATTAAGTCATTGGGTCCTCTAAGTCCTTTATTACTAGTTCTTACAGATGAATTGACAATAGTCTACTAAATGTGGAAGGAGAGATTTTTATGGGATCTTGAAATGAAATAAATTTGAACTATAATGACAGGATATTGCTCCATTTCAGTTCTTGTGATTGGATTTTGAATAAAATCTCAATCTGGATTAGTATCTAAGATTTATTAATGCCTTTAGAAAAAAAAGTAAGAGGTCTCAGGCTTCAGAAGCTATAGAAGAATTGCAAGGTAGAATTTAATTGTATTATTTTGTGGACACTTAATATTTTATGGTTATTATCTGTTTATAGTAATTACAGTAATAATAAAGTTTGAGGAAATAAAATGATTTATTAAGAAGTCCAATAAATGATATTTAATAAAAGATGATACCAGATTCAAAAAAGCATTGTGAAAGAAGTAAGCAAAACCACAATTTGGGAAATGCCAATGTGAAATACTTTTCTCTCACTTCCTGTCTTCTGTGATAATAAGCAGTAGAATGACTGTGGACAGAGTGAGACCAGAGATCTTAGTCTTCCACACACCACGAAGAAACTAGGGAATTAAGAAGTGTTAGTATTTTCTTACCGAGTGAGACTTCTCTTTCTTTTTAAGAGAATAACTTGAGACATTTTGTCTTCCTAGGTACAGGGCCATCGTAAACCCCATGGACATGCAGACATCAGGGGCGGTGCTGTGGACCTGTGTGAAGGCCGTGGGTATCTGGGTGGTGTCCATGTTGTTGGCTGTTCCAGAAGCTGTATTTTCGGAAGTGGCACGAATTGGCACCTTGGATAATAGCAGCTTTACAGCATGTATACCCTACCCTCAGACAGATGAATTACATCCCAAGATCCATTCGGTGCTGATTTTTTTGGTCTATTTCCTCATCCCACTTGCTATTATTAGCATTTATTATTATCATATTGCAAAGACCTTAATTAAGAGTGCGCATAATCTTCCTGGAGAATACAATGAACATACCAAAAAGCAGGTAAGCTTGGTAGGTGTGAGTGCTGGGAGAATGATAGTCAGAACCAGTGACTGATATTTGGTGTTGAATTTCATTCCATCCTGTGAATGATGAAGATACTAATCTTTGGGTCTGTGCCAACATTAGGTAGAAGGGATATTGGGGGATCTCTAATATGTGGTCCTGTAATAGCTTGCAAACCTCTCCTCAGATCCAGTTTATATACCTTCTGGGCCTGTGACCAGAATTCTAATGTTGGAATTCCAACATTAGAAATTAATGTTTTTGAAGGCCTTTGTTTACATGCTAATGTTATACAAAGATTGATACCATAACCAGAAAATTCACATATTAAGTGAAAATTGTATTTATTAATTTGGGGGGAGGGAGATACTGGCATTTGAACTCAGGGTCTCATGCTTGCTAGGCAGGCTCTCTGTCACTTGAACTCTTCCCCCATTCTCTTTTTGCTTTAGTTATTTTTCACATAGGGTCTTGTATTTTGTCTAGCCAGCCTGGAGTGTGGTCCTCCCACATAGTCACCATTCCAGCTTATTGGTTGAGATGTGATTTTGCTAACTTTTTGGCCAGGCTGACTAACCATGATCTTCCTGATCTCTGCCTCCTGAGAAACAGGGATTACATGCACCAGTCGCCACATCCAGCCTGCAAACATTTATTTATTGTTTCTTTATGTGTTAGTCTACTAAGGATGATAGGGAATGTGACTGGATCAAGAAATGATGGATTTAGGAATGGGGCTTGGGTGGGATACCAGATTAGAAGGGTCTGGGAACAGCAGAGCAGCAGAAATGAGTGTGATCCCAAAGTGGGCTTCATTACCTAATATCCAGCAGCACTGAAGCAAAATGTCTGGACATGTTACTTTATGCATTTCCAGTTCTTTTATTCAGACACCTGTAATCCAATATGTATCTTAGTTTGGATATTTGACTTTTGGATTTTGGTTTCTAAAGTTGAATTTTTCCCTCACGCATAGCTCCCTCACCACTTTTTTTTTTTTAAATGGCTTTGGTTCTGCCTTGTTTTTGCGGATTTCCCTACTGGGATCTATAAACTCTGGCTGGGTAATGGAGTCTGCCAAGAAGTTATCTCAGCTACCAGCCTGCCTGTGCACTCAAATCTCCAGGTACATATAATCATGAAACTCTCACATTCATGCTCCACCTGCTAGGATGGACTCCACTGAGTAACCAAAATTTCACATTTACTTCCTTAATGTTGGATTATCTAACTTATGCCACTGGAATGCATGTGGACCATCACATTTTGCTCCCCAATGTCAGCTCTGTTCCCATCCTAAACACTGCTATTCTTTGGAATATTCTAGATGATCACCAAAAGTTCTGCCCCAGAAAATATCATGCTGTCTAGTATCAGTGACTTCTGAAAATTTGTGTTTTCACATTTGTGTTGCCTTATTTAAATATTTAAGCAAATTGAGTAAATATGAGCCAAATCTTATAGCTAGATGTTAGAAAGTCATTCTTAGGTGAAAAATATTAATGCTTGATATTTGAATTTTGACTATCAGATTCCTAAAGATCTTCTTCTAAAACAGTAAATGCAGTACATAAATTTCATGAAAAATAGAAAATTAATTTTTATTTGTAAAGATCAGCTAATGTGGTCATGTTTACAGAATTTGCAGGGGTTGATTGATGTGAGTCAGGTGGTTTAAATCTTAAGTTCTTGGTGTGTGTGTGTGTGTGTGTGTGTAGAAGAGTTTAAAAAGTCCAGTCTTACTTCAATAGACTATTTTTCTTATTTAAAACACTATGATATTTGAAAAAAGTACCTAAGCTTAAATATATTCTATAGTTTATTAATTTGGTGTATTTAATAAAACAGAAATATTATTTATTTATACTGAACACAATGAGATTTAAGGCAAAAGAAGAGTTTAAAAGTAAGAGACCACAGTTTTAACATGAAGACATAGTCATTTATTAAAAATTTGCCATCTACTCGTGCATAACTTGTTAAATGTTTTTTAATTAAAGTAGTTTAGTGACCTAAACTGTCAAAATAAGCACTTTGATGAAGAAAATAAACAGTCTTTGTATCTTGGATATATTGTCATGTTATCCTCCTTTTGTACCATTATAAATTTGGTTGTGGCTGACTCTATTTTTATTTTAACCAATTGGTCTGTTTTCTTCTACTTACAGATGGAAACACGTAAACGCCTGGCTAAAATAGTGCTTGTCTTCGTGGGCTGCTTTGTTTTCTGTTGGTTTCCAAATCACATTCTCTACATGTATCGGTCTTTCAATTACAAGGAGATTGACCCATCTCTAGGCCACATGATTGTCACCTTAGTTGCCAGGGTTCTGAGCTTTTGCAATTCTTGTGTCAATCCATTTGCTCTCTATTTACTCAGTGAAAGCTTCAGGAAGCATTTCAACAGCCAGCTTTGTTGTGGGAAGAAGTCCTATCAAGAGAGATCAACCAGCTACCTACTCAGTTCTTCAGCAGTGCGAGTAACATCTCTGAAAAGTAATGCTAAGAACCTGGTAACCAATTCTGTTTTATTAAATGGGCACAGCCTGAAACAGGAATTGGCACTGTGATTGGGGCCATTTATTTCGCTACTTGGAAAGAACTTACTAACTTTTCTGTTCCTATTGAGCAGAGCAGAAGTAAATAATTTCCCCATGCTTACTGTTGCTCAGCTAATTCATTAGATGATTTCATGATTGACTCAGAAAAGAAGCACTTTTCCCTGAAAGGACTAAATTTCATTACATACACATATATTCTCTATATATGCACAAATAAGTCCAGCATATTTACCTTGAATTTGTTTTCTCTTGAAGCATAAAATAAATTCCTATGACTAAATGATTCAATGAGAGGGCAATATTTAAACTCCTATTATTTGAAATACAAATCATATCTTCCTGGTAAGTGAATTTTATTCATAACTAATATATATCTATATATACATGTGTATATATCATTCTTTGGTAGAAAATACAAAAGGTCAAACTTAATCATAAGTCTGTAACATGCGTTGTGATTCTTTGTGTAAAATTAATCATGATTTATAGAAATAACTCACGTCTGTAACTTTTAGGTATGTGATTAAAAGGTAGGATGATATTTGTATTATGACTTATAAGTGGATATCATACAAATGTGATTTTTACCTTACACAGATATCATGTGTCCCAAATTACAAAACTATGACTCAGAAATTTGCATGACTTTCTTTGTACATATTGCTAAATTCTTGATGATTGGGATGACTTTATATTAGGATGCTTTTGTATAGGTAGGATAAGATTTGTGTAATTCTTTTCAGTTCAATAAGCTTTGCTTACAATAGCTAACTGACAAGTGTGCGGGATCTTGGGCAATTTTTCTCTGCATGATAGCACAGTTTTCTCTGAATAAATGTTTGAATTTTTCATCAAAATGCAAACACGATCTTGATTAAATCTTAAAGCTACCCATCTCTTAAATATGCATCAGTAAGTCTAATATTTGCATCAATATTTTGTACTATGTCTCTTCTTAAATTTTCTCAGACAACTCTGTGGTATATTAAGTGCTTTCCTAAAAACCCGTAACCTGTACAATTTAAGTTATAGAGTATTTGATTATATATAGCCATTGAAAAAATAAACACAAGCACATTGCCTATGATATTTGATAATAATAGTGAACACTAATTCAGTGATTTTGGTGTGTTAGACATTGTCCTAAAGCTGTCCATGTATTTTTAAACTTAATGCTCAACAGAACCACTAAAGTAAGCAAAGGAAGAATGCAGTTTTGGTTGGATATGAAGTTACCAAATTTGGTAGGATATTTATTCAAAAGCTTACATAATTTTGCAAATTAAATGAAAATCTCTGGTCAGGCGAACACATTGCCAAGGCCCCAGAGTTAGTCTTTGTAAACTTCATAGTAAAATTCACCTTTCATATAGGTCCTGTTATTATCTTTACTTTATAAACTAAGAAGCTGAGGTTTAGAGATATTAAATAACTTAAAAACTCTTCAACCACGTAAAAGAATTGGGCTATAAGGCCAGTGACAATATTACGATGTGTGCACTTCACTACTCCTCTGCCACTTAATTGTGGCTTTCCGTTTTCCTTAAATACCTATCCTTAACCCTCAAACTGCAGATCCAGTCAGCATAAAATCACACAAATAATTTGCACAAGTTTTATATTAATTTTGAGGATTTTTGAAGTCTTTTAAGGCTCATCTTTTGAAACCTAATGAGCGATGGCTACAGAATCCTTGGTCAATGCAGAAACTTTCTCCTTGAAGATATTAAGAAGATGGTAAATAATTGTGTGCACATGTATCTTACGTGAACCTGTTAGTTTCAGATATACATGTATATCTTATATATATATATATATGAAACATTCCAATATAGATGCATATATATTTTGTAAGACATGGGTATATGAAACTATGTATTTATATAGGAAACTAAAGGGATTTGTGCATATATTAACTCTAAGTTCCTGATTACTTAGACTTAAGGGAATAATGTTATCGTATAGATGGAAATCAAATTTGTTTTACAAGAATAAAAATGTTTACTTATGAAGTATTTTAGAAAAAGTTTACTTCTACATATTTTATTAAAGACCTTTTTCTGTAATGACAACTGAGTAATAATGACACCAAACTTTCCTGTTTTCCTTTTAAAAAGCAAGTTTCCTAATAATATTCACATATCTGAACATATAATAGTACCAAACTTTTGGCTGTGGTTAAAATTGTCCTTCTGGTTGTTTTATATTAACATTGAAAGTCAGAATTCCTTTTAGAATTGCCTTTTAGAAACTTAATCAATACTTATAGCACTGTTTACGAATTAAGCAGGTTAAAGATTGTCCATGAAAACCATATTTTTAATTTGGCCACTGCACTCTATTGCTGTGCTATACTCTTAATCCACTCACTAGCTACACAATTTCTTGTTTGCAAGAAGGCTGTGAATTGCCTCATTTTCTCAAATATTCCCTTTCTTTGAAATAGGTACCCAAGGGCTAGTGGAACGGCTCAAGTGGTAGAGCACCTGCCTAGCAAGTGTTAGGCCCTGAGTTCAAACCCGTTACCACCAAAAAAAATAAAAAGTCTTTGAAATAGGTATCCAAGAGTTAGTACATTGGATACATTTTATGATTATGATTTAGAGTATACTGTATATGATGTGATAAAAATAAGTATTTAATAATTGCATTTATCACATATTTTCCAAGCCAAACAAAGCATCATGCCCACACTCACACATATGAGATTGAACTCATAATAAAATTAGTTTCAACTTTGGCATTTATTGACTTTTATATATGTTTAGTTTAAATATAATTGTTTTATATGTTTAGTTTTAGAAATCTTTATACACAATGATCAGGCATATTGTGTGCCCACTTTACAATTGTGCAAAAGTGACATGCATTCAGTAGGAACACTGCTTTGAATTTAGAATTTTGATCTTTTCCTGAGCTGGTGATATGTGGTACAATACTCTGATGATGTTGGATGGTGGCAATGAGCCACAGGTTCTAATCAACCATGTGATCACAAGAAAAAACAGCCAATTCTCCACTCTACCATGCACTGTTCTGAACAACGTATATAACCTAGTCAACACTTTATTACAAAATTAGCCTTGTATCAAATGATTTTGCCTAGATTTAGGCTAATGTCAGTGTTATGAGTATGTTTAAGGTAGGCCAGACAAGGTTATTATGTTGGGTAGGTTAGGTATTTAAATACATTTTTGTCTTATGGTATTTTCACTTTACAAAGGGTTTATTGGAACAGAACCCTACTGTAGGTTTAGGAACATCTGTATTTGTCTCTGGCATTTGAAGAGTTTTATTGTGCTTGCTGTCACTAACTGTGTCTCCCAAAGTTCATGTGTTGGAGATTTTTAATCTCTAATGGAACAGTGCTGAGAGTTGTAACCTCTAAGAGATGATTAAGACATGAGGGTTCTGCCTTCAAAAATTGATTAAGGCTATAACCACAAGAGTGAGTTAATTGTCACAGGAATGGCATCCTTATACAAAATGAGTTCAGCTTCCTTTCCTCTCTCTCATGTGCACTCCCTAGCCTTGTGATGTCTTCCACCATAGTATGAAGTACCAGGAAGTCTCTTGTCAGATGCAGTCCCTTAATCTTGAATTCTCTGACCTTTGTAACTGTGAGCTGAATGAAATTCTACTGTTTGTTAATCACTCAGTCTGCAGTATTGAGTTACAGCAGCAGAAAACAGACTAAGACAACACAACAGTGTTAAAATAAAATTACCCCCACATTTATCTATGAAATGTACACTACAGAAGTAGATCAATTGAATGATATCCACTTCAAGTAGAGCAAAATTACCAAGTTACAAATCTGTTAAACATATACAAATGGAAATGGGCCTACAAAAGTTAATCAATTACTGATTTAGTAGTGACATAGTTCAAGGAAATATTTCTGAAAAAATTATATCTAATGTGGTAACATCTACCACAATGGAGAGAAATGTCACCTAATTTTAATGTAGTTACAGGATATGTCCTTTTATGTGATCTCTTCTTTAAACCAGGAGTTGTACAAAAGATAAAAGATAGAATCCTTTGAATTCTTGGGCCCACAGACTGTTCCACTCAATTGTCTCATTTTAAAAATGGGTGAATAACATTGTAAGTGCTAAATTATATGATGCATGCAAACTATACACACAATATTCACTGTTTAGTGAAGAAGTCTTCTATTAAAATATTTTTAAATTATCTTTTGTCATATAACAACATTGATTAAACACTTGCTGTGCACCAGATCTAGTACTATATCCTTCATAAGAACTATTGCATCAGCTTTTAAGGCAGATATTATTCTAACTCCTATCCTGTCATTGAAGAAACTGAGGTTTAATAAGCAGATAAGATATGGAAAGAGGAACTTATTGTTAAATTCTGATCTATCTATAAAGTAATTTACAGTTATGCACTGTGGAATGACATTTTGGTCAATGATGGACTGTATATACAATGGTGTTCTGTAAGATTATCTCACCTAACAGCAGTTGTAGTCCTCTTAGTTTGTGTAAATACTCAGTGACTAAGTCACCTGATGACACATTTCTCACAACATATCATCATGGTGAAATAACACATGAATGTACTTTGTTTATAGTCAAGACTTCTAGGAATCTACAATTCAGATAATTGACTGAAAGATTGAAGTATGTCAACAATTTCCTCCCAGAAATGTAGTTTACTTGATTGATAATTGATAGAGCACAAAGAAAATGGCTCTCTGAGTTTTATTTCATCATGCCTATAGTAAGGAAAAAAGCTTAAATTATGGGTTACTTATGTGAATACATTTACAAAAATAAATTTGACATATAAAAATTTGAGACTAATTTGGCCTGTATTTTTTCACAATTTTGTGCAGGCTAAGTAAAAAAGCAGAGAGAAAAATAAAACGGACGGAATATTTTTGATGCCAAAACATATTTCATTTGACTATTTGCTTATTAGAACATATATTAAATGTTTCTGAAGTTCTATATGGCTATAAAATAGTTAATAGATTTTGAACAAGTATAATTTTTCCATTTACTAAATTTTTTTGGGAGGAACTGGGGTTTGAACTCAGGGCATCATGCTTGCTAGGCAGACATTCTACCACTCTGGCCACTTTGCCAGTCCCATTTACTAATATTTTGTTACTGACTTTGTTGCTTGCTCATAAAGTGTTTCCACTAAGTTCCTAGGTAATAAAACATTTCAACCACTAGACTTTTCTTAAAGTAGAATAAGCATATGTATTTCAACCTCAGATAAATTAATCTGTGTGTATGTTTTCCTAAGACTCTTCCAAAACGAGGGGAGAAGACATGAGAAAATATGGTCAGCTTTGGTGCAGAAAACCATTTTCCTAAAGTTATAGAAATAAAGTGTGATTATAACTCATTGCCAATGATCATTAGAGGAAACATTACTTACATGTTACTTACATTATAGCATATTACAGCATTTCGCTCTCTATTTTGCCAAATTATTCCAAGTACTTAATTTTTCCCCATATGTTGCATGTTACTACACTTTTGAAAAGTGTAAACCAAGTCTTAATGTATAGTAGGCAATTTGTGTTTGAAGTGGTGTATGGCTAACCTTAACCAAGATTTCATTTCTAGAAACTAACTCTCCACTTAGGCAATAAGTAAATAATAATTACTCATTATTCCTTATGGTGGAAGAATAAATTAAATTAAATTCTCCTTAGAAACATAAAAAATATGAACTATTCAATGATAGTCAATAGAACTGTTTGAAATGGGGAGCCTATAATCATTTGAGGAATCTTTCATTGTAGATATCAAATCTGAAAATCAAGTAGTAGAATGCTCAATTGCTGTTTTCATACATTGGAAAAATTTATTAGGAAGCATGAGTCTATTCTTAAATTTTCTGCTGAATGTTAGGAATCTATTTACTTCTGGTGTGTAATATTCTGCTGTATCCTTCTAACTAAAAAGTATGTAGCATGATCCACCATTTAAAAATATTTTCTTCTTTTTTTTTTGAGACAGGAATCTTTCTATGTAGTCCAAGCTGTCCTGGAACTTGCGATCCTATTGCTTCTGCCTCCTGAGTGCTGGGATTACAGGAGTAGGCCATCATGCCTTAGCTTAGCATGATCAACCTTTACTATTTTGCACGTTTACTTATGGTTATATATGAAAGAACGTACACTCCTTTCTTTCTCAGGGCATGTACCTATGAGAGTGAAGAAATCGGAGGAAAATTCCTTTAAAAAAACACTAAATCACTTTAATATCACCCTATTGTCTTCACTAGACTTATCCTCATAAATTCATGGGTTTTTCTGGGTACAGTTTCTCCATGGCAAAGCAGGAAGAGCTTGGTCAAACAGCTATATGATACCTTGTACTTAATAAACTTTAATGGCAAATTGAATTTAGTGTGCTCTTCTCACTTTAAAAACAAATTTATCCCAATAATATAGTTCTGACAGCATTATTATTTCTGCTTTTATGTTTAATCAAATACATCTTTGGGAATTATAAAGGACCATAGAAAAGTGCACACTGGAACTCAGGTGTGTTTGTTCTATTTTACTTCTGTATTCAACCTAAACTATTATAAGCTTTCAAGAGTATTTAAAAATTAGAACTTGTTTGTATTCTCTGGCAGCTGGCCAAGAAATATGTGAATGAAATGAAGCACTGTTTGAATAAAAAAGCTTGGAATATCTCATTGCACAGGACAAATGTGTACATTTTTATTTCAGGAGAATTTATGACCAGAGAACAAAGAAATAAAAACAAAGATAAATGCTTAAACACTTCTAGGGTTTTTTAGTGATTTTTGTCTTTTATTGTATATTAATCCCAGCTTTAGAATATTATGGTTGCTTATTTCTAATTAATAAAATTTTACTTTATAAAATGAGGGTAGAAAAGTTATGTACTTGAAGACGACAACCACGACGTTCTGCAGGTGAGTTCTGTAGTCTCCTTACAACACTCTGCTATTATCAAGTGGAGAATTTTCTACTTAAATTATCTCTTAATTATATTTGTTTCCTTACTAACATTTCCTTAGATAATTTACAATCTAATAAACATAATATTCTGTTAAGGTAATTATATAATGTTTTAGTCAGAACTAGAGTCATGCTAAGTGCTTGTAAAGAACATTTTATTTCCCCTCTGAATGATTCAAACTATCAAACTAATGATATAGTTAGAGATGACTCAATTTCACTACCCTTAAGTCTACTGCTTTCTTTCTTAACTTCAAATACATAGAACATTTTTCTTTTTCTTTTCTTTTTTTCAATTCAGTAGTTGGTGATTGGGTCATTTCTCACTTAGGTCAAAGTCTACAGAATTTTTGTCTCCAGTCCCAAAGGATTTCATCACACCTGACAGCAAAGCTTTTGCTGGCCTTGACTTTTTGGCCAGTATTGTCTTGCAAACTCTGTACCTGAAGGAGCCCTCCACAGGACTGTCCTGGGCCAGAATCTTGCCTGTTCTTTGTTTGTTTTTTAAAGAATAAATGCTACCAACTCAAAGTAGATTAAGGACTTTAATATAAGACTTGAAACTAGGGCAGGAAAGAGTAGTGTATACACTGGAATGAATAGGCATAGGCAATGACTTTTTAAATAGAACACAAAAAGCTCAGCAACTAAGAGAAATTATTGGCAATTGGGAATTAAAAAGCTTCTGTACAACAAAAGAAATGGTCACCAGATTAAAGAGGGAGCCCACAGAATGGGAGAAAATCTTTGCCAACTATATAGCTGACAAGAGATTAATAACCAGAAAATGCAGGGAGCTCAAAAAACTAAACTCCCCCCAAATCAATGACCCAGTGAGAAATGGGTCAAGGAACTGAACAGAGCTTTTTCAAAGGAAGAAGTCCAAATGGCCAAAAACACATGAAGGAATGCTCAACATCCCTGGCCATAAAGATAATGCAAATCGAAACCACTTTAAGATTTCAGTTCACTCCTGTTAGAATGGCTATCATCAAGAACATGAACAACAAATGTTGGTGAGGATGTTGGGAAAAAGGAACCCTCATGCACTGTTGGTGGAAATGTCACAAGGAAACTACCTGTATAGCTATCTTAACCAACAAAAATGTCAAAAAAAAAAAAAAGAACAGGAAGGCAAAACCGGGCCTGTCTGGGAGGTGGATACTAGTGGGTGGGTGTAGGATCTAAAGAAAGAGGGTAGGAAGGTGAGTATGGTAGAAATATTCTGTACACGTATATGAAAATGGAAAAATGAGACCTGTTGAAATGATCCCAGGAATGGGGGCTAGGGGGATAACGGAGAATGACGGAGGGGGGTTGTGAATTCAACTATGACATATCGTAAATGTCACAATGTACTCCAGTACAACAATAATAAAAATAAATTATAAAAAAGGATAAATGCTTCCATTTGTTTTTATCCTGTCTGTGAATTTCTAGTACCTTGAAATGGGTATTTTGACAGTTTTCCCCCCCTTTATTATAAAAAGAAATCACAAAACTCTTTGTGCTACTCCAACCAGAATTCCCTTTGTTGTGAAGGTTCTTAAAGGTCAGGACATCAAACCTGTCTCTGCAAAGATCAGAAGGAAACCATTATCCTGAGTCTTGGAGGGACACACTCAGAACGTTTTTCTTTTATTACAGACAATGAAAACTTTAATAGCATATATTTCAGTTTATTGGTATGTAATTCTATCCTACAATTTTTAGCAAATTAGTGCCAATCAGATTCTGCCAATTAGATTTCTAAGATGCATATCAGAACAATGTACCTATGACAGAGCTTTTGGTTCTAAGATGGAATCTCTTCTATGGGCTTTCTTTGTGTGTGTGTGTGTGTGTGTGTGTGTGTGTGTGTGTGTGTGTGTGTTTGATGGTTGTAGATGAATGCCAACTTGGGAGTATTTATAATAATGCCATAAATAACAATCATACCCATGTTTCAGTCACTACAATTTAAAAAACTAACCTGCTTAAAATTGTTTTGGTTTTTAATTAATCTTCTATTTATTCTCTTTGAGGCTTTAAATAATCAGATGTCATGAGAAGGGATTTAATGGCAATTTTCTTTAAATCTTTGAATGATAAATTGGTAGCATACAAATTTTAGGAATATGCAGAATATAATTCTCATTACCCAAAGGGGTAATGAGTTTAATTCAAACAAAATTAGAATTGGTTCCAACATGAAGCTTTGTTTTCCTTTCCATCAATCTATGGAATAAATATTCTTGAATTTATTTTGAATGTTGTTCCTTTCAGTGAGTGAATATTCCCTGAAAGAACAGTCAGAGGTTATTGATTCCAATAATTCTATCAACTTAAAGCATGTGTGATTACTTTTTAAATTCCTTCCTTGGTTTAACAAATAAAAAATCTTTGTGTATCATGAATTATGTTTTTCTCTTGTAATGACATCTTAAAATTAAAGTTTGGGGTATTAGCTTAGAAAAACACAAAACTACATTGTCCAGGTATAGACATTGTTAAAATAAACGTAAGGGGAAAAATAGTCAACTTCGGGATAAAGATGATGTATAGCATGTCAGGACAAACAAGGAGTGTTTCATGTGAGCCTAAAGTAGGTCCACACCCTATTCCTAGGTCTTGTGTGGTAAGATGACACTTAAACTGTAGATTTGCTGAGCAATTTTAGGTATGTTAGTTTCTTACATATCATTGCATTAGCTTCTCAACAACCATAGTTCACTAGAGTTGTAATCTGTGTCAAAGATTTGACCAGTCCTAACATGACCTCACGTAAGAGAACCATACAGCACATCTTCAGAGCTTCCATGACAAACAACTGGGCAGCTTTCTTGGTAACGTAGTATGCAAGTTCAATGTCAGAACAGTTTTCTTTCTTCTTTTTTTCTTGTCAAGTCACAGAGTAGTAGAATGTAAAAGAATTTAAAAGCCTAATAATCATTATAATGCTATGCTATAATCTATGATATTATTATAGATGTGTATTATTTGAGTGGGACTTTATTTACTATGTATTCTAAGTGAAAATGTAGATCACAAAATGATGCATACAATATGATTTTTAAGTATTATATGTGTCTATTGGGGGCCCCCAAGACCACTACTAAGAACATTTTTCTTAATATCTCACTCTTCTTTTGCCTTATAATGGGCTTCTTTGTCTGAAATTGAGCAGAGTTAATTAAATTAACTGTGTCAATTTAATTACTTCTCTAGGTTTCAATGAAGTATTATAGCAACAGTTCTTAGATTTATGCTTTCTACATGAAAAAGCATAAACATTCATTTTAATAAATATTTATGAAACAAGGATGTAATGGATGC
Organism: Castor canadensis; assembly: GCF_047511655.1. Lineage (NCBI taxonomy): Eukaryota > Metazoa > Chordata > Mammalia > Rodentia > Castoridae > Castor > Castor canadensis. Next base: position 22,922,854 of record NC_133386.1, read on the forward strand.
TCTATTATGTTCTGAATATATAGTGTAAAAGACAGATGTGGTGAGAAAATTCTCATTTGTCAGAAATTTCCAACTAACCCAAGCAAAAGAAAAATATTGGGGTAGTAGATTGAAAATTCCTGGACTAAATAGAACTGAGAGCTGGGCCAAAAACATGAACAGGGTCCAATAGTTACGCAGAATATTCCAATATCTAAAGTACTCAGGCCTCATAGGTCTTATAAACAATTGTCAGAGACATAAAATAACTGAGAAAACAAAAATAATCACTTGTAATGATAATGTAATTCTGGTTCTATTAAAGAAACATTGTTGAGGAAAAGAATAACAATGTGTGAGCAGAGCTGGAATGGGATCCTTGATGTTTAAGCAGAATAAGATGAAACAAAGCCTCCTAATATTTTTTAAATGTTTCATTATCGATGTTGTTCTGTTATATTACTTGTACCTGAATGATTTAACTGACACTGAGCAAGTTAGGGACAGGGATGGAGAGCAGTGGTAATCAGAGGAATGTTGCCTGAAGAGAAAACAGCACATCTTGATGGCAGAAAAAGAGAAATAAATACTTATAGTGGATGTAAAGAAGACCAGTGTGGCTGAAAGAGAATGGGTGAGGTGGATGGTACCATGAGATAAAGTTTGGGATTAGGCTATGGTAGGTACATTCATGCTAGATACTAGAATTTATTTGAGTTGAATTTGGCAGTTTTATAGTGTTTTAAGCAAGCAGAGTCTAGGAGAAGGACCCAGAACTCTCCTGGATGTCAATGTGCAACAGTGACCAAGCATTTTGTCTAAGGCATGCTGTATCTGCCTACCTCCAGAGAGCAGCAGCTATTATCCTAACAGTGGAAGAGGAGAAAACTCATGCGTGCCAAAAGAAGCCAGCAAGCAAACAAGCAAAGTCATGGCAATACCTGTAAGATACAGAATGACCCATGAGAAAGGCAAAAAATAGTCCCTCATGCTCAGGAATTGACTGGACTCAAGCTAGACCTTGGTGTTCTTCTACTCAACATAAACAATTTTGCTAAATATTAATATCAGACAGACAAGGCTGTGCTATAAACTTCACAGATTGAGGAAAAGCAACACCATTGGGTAGTCATGTGCATATTGTCTAAATCACAGAGTTTACCTAAGACCTCCTGTCCTGGTTAAGATTAATAGATGCTGCTTTGCACTATTCACAATAGCTAAGCTATAAAAACAGCCAAGATGCCCACTACTGATGAATGGGTAAAGAAAATATGCTATTTATATACAATGGAATTTTATTTAGTCATAAAGAAGAAAGAAATTTTGTTGTTTGCAGGCAAATGGTTGGAACTAGAGCACATCCTCTTAAGTGAAATTAGCTAGGTTCAGAAAGCTAAAGGCTACATGTTTTCTCTCATATGTGGAATATAGACCTAATACAAATACAAGCAATATTAATAAAATCAGGTTATACTAAGGGGGGGTCACATACAAGAGAAAGAGAGTGAAAGAAGGAAGTTAAGAAGGTGAATATGGTTGATGTACTTCCTATACAAGAATGAATATTGCATTTTTAATCCTGTTGAAATCACCATAAAATGGGGACTAAGGTAGAAAGGAGAAAAATAGAGGAGATAAACCAATTTGGGTTATAGTACATATACACATGGAAGTGTCATAAGGAAACTACCTTTATAGCTATCTTAAACAAACAAAAATATCATTTTTTTTTACAAAAACAGAGAACAGGAAGGGAAAACAGTTCATATCTGGGGGTTGGTACCCCCAATGGAAGGGAGAAAAATATACGGAAAGGGTGTAGGAGGTTGAATATGGCGTAAATATTCTGTACACATGTACGTAAATGGAAAATGAGACCTGTTGAAACTTTTCCAGGAGTGGGAGGAGGGAGGATAAAGGAGAATGATGAGGGAGTGAATTCAACTATGATATATTGTAAATGTCACAGTGTATCTCCAGCACAATAATAAAAAAAGAAAAAAAGAATTGCTGCTTCTTTATCAATTAAATAATTACAGAATAACCTTCCTTTGCTGATTGCATCCTATCCAGAGCCAGGTTAATTCCTAATTCTTTGAGCACCAGCTTAATAGTCTCTGCTAACTCAAGTAAAATTATCTCTCACATTTATATCCCCACATGTATTTCCTTTATAGAATTTATCTCAATATTGAGGCTTCTTTTTTATTTATCCATTATTTTGTGTATGATATTGATTGATTGATTGATTGATTTACTGGTACTGAGGACCGAAGTCAGGTCCTCAGACAAGCTAATCACATGCTCTATACTGAGCTACACTCCCAGTTATATAGTCTGTTTTCTCCCTGGAATGAGAATCTGAAAATGGCTGGAATCTTTATTGCCATGTGCTCTGCTCTATCCCAGTGCCTGCGATGGGGATTGGCATTTAGTAGACAATAAATGCTTATTGACTTTGTGACTAAAAAGGTGAATTAAATTTATTTATTGCTGACTTGTGCAAATTAGTCTATTTGTAATTGATTTGTAAGTAATTCAGATAATTGTATTTTGACAAATGCATAAAAACCATAAGAAATATACATACAATGGGCGTTCAGGGATTGAAGGTTCCCTGATACTGGGTCGTCAGAAGATGCTCAAAGAGCTGGTGGCCTTAACCAGGGTCTGGAAGGATAGTTAGGATTTTATAAGTGGAGATCTGGGATGAGGTAATATCAGGCAAAGGAATATTGTATAATAGGCAAATCTCAGGAATGATAATGGGTCTATTTTGACTGATGTGTACCATTCTCAAATGGAATTGCCAAAGCAAGAGTTAGGAAAACGAGTTGGTGTGAGACAGTGTGCTGTTTGAAAGGTATGCTAAAATGATTCTGTGTTGCAAGTTAAGGGCAATTGGTAAATTTGAGCAAAGGTATGACTTCCTTGGAGCTCTTCCTGCAAGTGACAAATATGAAACATCATGTAGGATGGTTTGTATACGGAAGAAGTTGTTAAGTAAACAAATTGATGATTATTACCTTGAACAGTGCAGATGCAAAGCTGTGAGGAGTTGAACTAAGGCATAGGAGTAGGAATTGAAAGAAAAGAGTGCAAAAGATAATTTTAGAGGTAAGTTGAGAACACAAGGTTTTCAATAGAGTATATAAAATTTTACTAGCTACTTATTCTTTACTTTCGTACTTGTCTGTATATAAAACTTCTGGCTGGAATAATTAGCTCTTTCATTTAGAAAATCTGTGGAGTGGAAAATTACATCTAGAAAGAGCAAGGGCACTCTGACCAATTCTCAAATTTCACAAAGAGGATCTTGAAGTCAATAGAGTGCGGAGAAACATATTAGCTTTACCAATTGCAGAGAAATTGATCAGAGCTGGGGGATTCATACTAGGACAGAATGTCAGGCTGATAATAGAGCCAAGGCCAAGGGCTAATTATAATCTTCCTACTTTCCCACAGAGGCATGAAGGACTTTAATGTCCCATTTTGGTCTTTTCCAAATTGAGGCAAATGCCAGTAATATTCAAATGAAATCAGTAATGATATGCTACTGCTTTCATGGCAGAGTATAATGTTCCATAGCTTTTTCAGTTAATCAATTATTGATGAGAAAATTCTAGCTTACGTTTGGAGACAGCCTACAGATAGTCTTTTAATTCATAGATTAAAGGTTTCCTAGAATCTTTCATTTATTCAAGTAATTATGTGTCTAATTTTATAAAGAGATATTGTAACAATATTCTGGTAGAATAAATATCTGCCTTATCCAGTTAAAATTGAATTTACTCTTATGTCTATAATGATAAAGGGGCAGTGTCGAAGTATATACAAATCTTGATTATATTATTCTTTGTTTCTCTCTAATCTTCAATTTGCTGGCATCTTAACATTTTGGAATGATTATTATTTTCTAAGCACATCCATACTTAATTTGAATGACTTTATCTTCTATGCATACAATTTAATCAGTTCTTATTCCATGTTGGAGTACAGTTCAATTCTATTAAATAATTCACTTTGCCATTATGTTCACCTTTCAATGGTGTTGCCTGTTAAATATGGTGTTTTGGAGGAAATCCATATTACTGAACATTCACTGGTGACATGAATTATCTCCTGAAGATGGTGTTGTGATTCAGCACCATAAGTTATTTGGACAGCTCTTACGGTAAGACTGTTTTACTCTGTAAAACCTCATAACTCACAGTTGTCAGCTGAGAGGGTGGGAGCAAGTCTCCAGATCCTCTGTGCCCTCTTTCATTAGTCCTTTTCCATTCTTTCCTAGGAAAGAAAAACTATGCCATAGTAATCACTGGTGAAATTTCCTCTTGAGGCACGTGGCTTATGCTTTAAATAGTTTTGATTCTAAAATGATTTAATAACCTCTTGAAAGAAGCAGAAAAATTACAGTACCCAGTGTATTTATCTTCCAACTTTCTAGAACAAACATTTATATTAAGATATTCTAACTTCTTTTTGTTTCCTTTGGGAGGAGTGGCTTATTTGCAACCTGATGATGTCACCCAAGAACTGTCTGAGCATGTGACATGTCCTTATGCAGTATCAGATAGTAACAGCAGGTAGAAATATGAGTTTGTGTTGGGGGAAGTCCTGTGGTTGGAATGTAGACTTGTTACAATTATCTGTCATTTCAAACAAATTCCAGAAGATGGCAGTCCTATTTGTTCAGGACTTTATGAATTTTGCAAGACCCATGAGTCCTCTTTGGTTTCAATATGATCATAGCTCATGAACAAAACCAGAAATTAGTTTTTGTTACCATAGAAACCAAATGTAGTGGTCTGATCTTTTTTTTTTTCTTTCCTCTTTTCTTTTTAAAGAAACAGTCTCAAAAATTAGGTAAAAATAACAAAGAATGCTAGGGAAAAATGGTACAGAAAACAAAAATTTAATTTTTTTTCTTTATGGTAGCATACAATATCCTTAGGCCTTATAATTTCTTTGGGATAGTTTCTTTTCTTTTTCTTTCTTAGAAATATATTAACATTGGCTTTTGAAATCTCTTATTGCTATTAAATAAATTAATTTGTATTGATGTAAGTGCAATAAATCTATAAGCAGAAAACTGAAATGATTTCATTACAAGAAATAAATGAAGACATATCAGGATTAAGAAAATAAAGCTGTTGTGTTTCCTTTTTCAGAAAAATCTTATAAGTTCAGATAATTTTGCAATTGTTTTCATTTAATTTAGTTACTATGTGACCACAAGGTAGCTATTATTATTGTCATACTTATTATTACTATTACTATTGCTTTAGACAGGTTCACACTATGTGGTCCAGGTGGCCTTGATCTCACCGTCTTGCTGCCTCAGTTTCCCAAGTGCTGGGATCCTAGGCATGAATCACCATGCATTGAGTTAGATTGGTCATTTCTGGCCACTCTAATCAATAGTTTCAAAAAGCACAGTTAACATCAGGACACTAAAGTTTTCCCTTTGTATTTAGGTGTTGACGGCACCTGTGTTCCACTACACTTTAATTCAATGTGAAATCTTTTAACTAATGAGCATAAGAAATACATACTAAACTTTAAGAAAGTTTTTCTTCTCTATCTGGGAGTAAAATTTGAATGAAAAGCAACAATTTAAGCAGAATAATTGAAAGTGACTAGTGCGAAGGAGCTGTATAGCCTATTACTCCCTGCTTGGTTCCAGCTTTTACTTTACTTCATTTGGAATGCATAACCTTCCGCTGTCTGAGATCCTAGAGTTGGTCATAATCTAAGGTCTTACTTACCCCAGAATTTTTGCATTAGCATTAGCAGTTGCTCTCTCCTAGATCATGGTCTCTTCTCCAAGGTGTATTTTTGACCTTGGAAACAAGCCTGAACAGCTAGTTGAAAGTTTTTCCTCTTTCCTGAAAACCTTTCCCCTCAAGTGCCTTGTTACATCACTTAGATTCCTGCCACATAAACCTTTGTTTAGAACATCTAACCTCTCTGTCCCTTAATACTAAGTCACTGCTTTATTATAGATAGCTATTGCTTTTCTTGAGAGGCAAGGACTCTAGCCTTAACTCAAATGCAACTGGGCTGCTAGAAACCAGCAATCTAATGACTGGCCTTGGCTATCTATACCCAGGACTACACCCTTCCACACCCCTCATTCCCCATCTTTTGAGACCCCTGTCGCTACTGTGTTTGTTGGCCAGGACTCACCTAGACTGTTATCCACTGTCACCTATAGGTCCTGGCTTATGGTTTGTCTGACTGAAACCTTCAGCGATGCTTGTAACTTAACCTACTCCTAAGTCTGCTTACAATGCCGATGCAGGACTCCCAGGTCCAAAAATTGCCATTCTGCCTATAGGGTGGAAATACTACATAATGGGACATTACTGCACATCCCTTTCCTCTTCTGTGACATTACACTGGTAGCCCAAAATTGGGCAGGTAAAATAGCACCACCATGTCCAGTCCCACAGAAAGCAGGCTAATTAACACTTACCAGAACATGACTACCTCTTAATCTTCACTTGCCCCACACCATTCTTTCCCTGAACGTGGTCTCTTCTCCACTGTTATTGCATAAAATGTCATAACCTTCCACCCAGGTGTTCAAATTTCACTTGAGCTGTCAAAAGCTCTTGACTGTCTTCTTTCTTTTTCAGTGCTTTGTCTGTACTGTGGTAACCACTTCTTGACAGATGTCCTCTTATATTTCCTCCTCTCAAATCCATTTTCCACCACTGTGTCAAAATTTAGTTCTTTAAAGAGAAGTCTCTCTCCTGTTGGAAGTTTTTTAGAGGCTCTGCTTTACACAGAAGTTCTCAAAATGTGACCCATGGAAGCAGCATCAGCAATTCCTGAGAATCTGCAACACATGCAAACTCTTAGTCCCCACCCAAGACCTAGTATATTAGGAGGTGGGACCCAGCATGTTGTTTTAACAAATCTTTGGGTGATTCCAAAGGACTCAAGTATGAGAACCTCCACTTAGGATGAAGTTCAAAGTCATTAAATGGCTATCTTTATCTCTCTCCAACTTGAACTCTTTTGCAATATAGAAGCTCTTCCTGTTCCTCTGTTTAAAACATCATTTCTTTACAGAGGCTCTCTTTTGTCAATGGCCCTTTGCATACAACAATAACTAGGTCTCTATCCCTACCTAAACATGTTTCCTCTTTCCTTACCTCTTCCCCCACCTAAGCATATTTCCTTCAATATTCAGTGTTCCTCATTTCTTTATCAGACTAATGTTTAATAATTGCTATAAGTCAGGAATTTAAAGACGATTTACTGTCCAAATATAGCAAGGTAGAAGATGACCTGTTTTTATCTTATTTAGCATAGTCCTTAAAAGTTTTTTTTTTTTTTTTGAGGTACTGGGGCTTGAAGTCAGGGCCTTTACCCTGAGCCACCAGCCCTGTTTTTGTGATGGGTTTTTTTGAGATAGGGTTTTGTGAACTATTTGCCGGGGCTGGCTTCAAACCACAATCCTCCTGATCTCCTGAGTAGTTAGGATTACAGGTATGAGCCACTGGCACCCAGCCTAAACTCTTAATTTTATGTCTCAAATAAATTATGTCTATAGCCTTATCTATCATATTGATACAGAGTAATTTAAGTAATTAAAACCACTTCATTCTTAACATAGAAATATTCCACTAGAATGATTTGAAACTATGTGAGGGCAAAACATCTTTAACAATAATAGATAAGTTTTCTTATCAATTATTTTAACCATAATAGTTAAGTTTAAAAATGTAGGAACACAATTTTCCTTTTAAAAATTAATTATGTAATGAAAGAATCCAATTTATGTGGAAGTGTAGGCATTGGCAACAGAGTCACATAGGTCTTGGATTTGTATTAAGATATTACAATTACAAAGAAAACATTTTAGAAAGAGCTTCATACTTTTGAAAATAGAATAATCATGTGCTGAATAGTTTTTTCTGAAGAAATAAGAGGTATTGTAAGAGAAAAAGAAGCATTGTCTCCTTATCATAGTGGAAAATTTAATATGTGTAGGCCTTGCAAAAATTTTAAATTTCTTCAATCATTATGTATTCTGGTGGATGTCTTATTTCTATTTTGAAGTACGAGTTTTGTTATGCTTCAATATGCATAGATACAATAAATGTGGCTATACTGCTGAAAGATAACTCAATAATATTTTTAAAGACTTTATACTTTAAAGGAAAAAATTTTGAAACCCAGAAAACATATACCAGCTGCAAGTTTAGTGGGAAAGAAAAAGAACAAAATGAAATACAGTTATTTCAAAGGTGAAAATGTCAGCAAATGCTACCTAATGCTCTCAACATAAGCCCGTCTTTATTCTGCCTCTTTCTTTGACATCTTAGAATGAGATCTTTAATACTTTCAGCCATCTGATAGAATTTGAGTAAAGACTATATGGCTGGCAATGTAAGAAAAAAAAAAAAGCCCTTGATTTGGAGTCCACACAGAATCAAGAAAGAGTAAAAAGTAAAAGGAAGAAAATTTCCTTTATCATTTACAATTCCCCGTGATTTATAGAAAAGTTGTTGTGATTAATAGTACTATGATTGAGTTAGGTTGATCTGTCCTCTCCTTTAGCTGCAAAAGTTCTAGCTGTTGTGTGCCTCTCTTACACAACCAGCCACCTGGACCATTTCTATGGAATTCTGTATCCTGGATTTGGAGTCTTTCCTGTATTCTTAAAACAAATTAGAGCTAAGGAGATGCAAAAAAGAACAGCTGCACAAAATCAGGCTACTTATTATTTTAGGAGCCTTTCTAAAACACAGGGAATTTTACCATCTTTGTTGCCTATGTTTTGGGCACAGAAAAATAAATTGACTCTTTTTTTTGTGATCCTATTGTATGGATTAAATAAATGGATACAGGTAATACACTTATAACAGTGTCTGGCATGTAGTGTTTGGTATTATTTTTATTCAAATTAGTAACATTTATTAAATTGTTTCTCCTACCACTAAGTGGTCTGCACATCAAATCTGTGCCAGGGCTTCCTGGACCCCTGATGTGTAACAAATAAGACATTTACTGAAGCTGGATATGCCATGGAGAGGCATTCTGGCATGAAAGTGAACACTCAGGTGTGTGTAAGAGTAGAAATAAAGTATAGGGTTCTGGAATATCCTGAACATTTAAAGTTGGATTCAGCCACATTTCTAAATATTTGTTGTATGCCAAGTGTTGGACAAACAAGACATTTTTACATACAGTATCATATTTAATCCTGTGAGTTAGGAGTTAACATTGGAGCTTCACAATGAGAAACTTACTGGATGGTGTAATTTGCTGAAGATTGAAAATGGAGGGAACAGAAGAACTTGATTCAATCCCTGTGGGTTTGCTGTAGTCCTGCCACAGAATGGTGCTACTAGGATAACCCATTTTCCATTTCAGCTCTAAAGTTCTAGGGAAGTGACCTTACATGCTCATTGTCTCTGCTGGGCATCAAAATGGTCTGTGGGTGATGTGAAGCTATAGTCACTGAGGGTAAATTATTATTACAGTTTGAGCATCCCTAATCCAAAGATTTAAAATTCAAAATGCTTCAAAATCTGGAACTTTTTGAGCACTAATATGATGCCACAAATGGATAATTCTGCATGCAATTTCATATGGAGAGGTATAGTCAAAACACAGGTATACTAAAATATTGAATAAAGTTACTCTGAGGATATGTATACGATGTATATAAAACATAAATAAATTTTATATTTAGACTTGAGTCCTACCCTCATGAAATTTAATTACATATATGCAAATATTCAAAAATCAAAAATCCCAGAATCACTATTTTGCTCTTGGATGTAGGTTCATTGTCTTTTCATGTAATGCTTTTGCCCATTCTGTATTTCTTCTAAATTGTGCTTGTAACTCATTCACTAAAACTATCTTCCTTCAGTGAGTTGAGGATGATGAATATTCCTACCTAAGACTGTTTTATTACTTCCCACATAACTGATTATATGAAAATCTACCATCCTTAAGCACCACTTAAGAATGAATGTTTTTAACAGAACACAGTGAATGGATCATAAAACTCTAAGCAAATATTAAACCATTAAGGAAAATTCAATGAGTAATGTCCAATTTTTTTTGGGGGGGAAGCCTGGTGTGATTTTTCTTTCCATAAAAGCTCATATACTTGAAGCATGTTTAACTGTGGGACTATTAATTTGTTGCATGTTAGCCATGATTAACACTTCTTTGGGAATACATTGTCTCATAATTCTTAGACAGATTTTGTGCTTTTTCTGAACTGTCTGAAACATCAGTCCCTACAATGTTTCTCAAAAGCAAAAGAGCTTTCTATCATGTGGAATTTATTACTGCATAGAGCTGATGGCAGGAGAAGAGACCAGAGGGAGGGAGGTAACATATGTAGGAAAGGATATGTATGCTGACCAAGTGGAAAAGTGGACAGTTTAATTCATATTTTATAAAATATTGGTAATGATATTTTAGAGATAAAAATCTCAAGTATTATAGAATCATTGACTGTGTGATCTTGCATATGTATTGAAGGCATTTTGATATAGAGTGTCCATATATTTAGGTTTAAGTATACAATGATCTAATATTTTCCTTTCTACCTGTTGAACTGACCATACTTGTATGAAAGATCAGTCATGGGAGGGAGAAACCCGGAAGCTGCAACCCATAACTTTGTAGTTGTTAGGGAAGGACATGATTCAAATAGAGAATGTGTCGAAATCCTCCCTTAAAATTTATAGTTTTATATGATCTTTTGTTAATAGGCCATTGTCTATCAAGGCTTTTGTTTGTGGATATGAGAGGAAATGAAAACTAGACGAGAGGTAACACTGAAGAAGACTTTCCCCTGTAGCAGGTGTTTCATACCATGAAGAAAGATTTCCAGACCCTGCTTGACAAATCAGCTACCCATTTTAAGCAGTTACTATTGGCACACCATCAGCATATATAGCCATGTCTGTATTTTCTTTCCATCCCCGATTTCTGCTTTGTGCTGATATCTGGTAACATCTGTCTTAATCAAAGAAGTGTGTCTTTCTTTTTTTCATGAGGCAACCACCACAATTCAATGCCACATGCTTCCATTAGAGCCCTTCTTTGGGTAATATTTCTCAAAATCTACTCTTTTGACCACTTGTATTCTATCACAGGGAAAGGAAGGGATTATTAAATGTGTAGACCTGTTGAATCTGTACAATATTTGATATTGATAGGTAGCAGTTAGACATAAGCTGTGGCCACAAGAGGAAGAAAGGAAGAAATCAGTCAGATTTCTTCCAGATTATCACAGGATGCTTTGAAGTTAGCCACTACCCTAAAGCTTTATTCACTCTACCCGAGTCATCCACATCCTAAATATCAACTAAGTCTGGTGCAGAGAGGTTTTCACAAGTAAATTTAACAAAACAAAAACCCAAACCAAACAGCTAGATAGAACAAAGATTAGAAATTTCAAATGAAAATTCTCTATCAATTGCAGCAAGAACTATTAGTTACTCAGTGTCTCTCTTAACAAGGCAATGACCCAAACCCAGGAAATCACCCCACAGGCCAAAAGGATCCAAAGCTAAGAGTTTCTCAATAAATTTTCCGACTTTAAAACCTAAACCATTGTTCTCACTCTAGAGACAACTTGCTCTGAAAGTGTATTTCTTTCCTAATAAACTTTACTAATACTTTTACTACATCTTTTGTGTCTTGCTTGAATTCTTCTCCTGCCAGATGCAAGAGCCAAGGTAATTACCAATGCCATTTTTCTGGTAACAAGTTTATTCTAACCGCTTGGTAAATCATGCATGTGTTGCACCTGAGATTCCAAACTACATCACAAAGAACAGATTAGACTACAGCACATGCGCACACACATGTGTCTACAAACCATAAGCTGCAAAAAATCATTCCTAATACTCTATTTTATAGGTTGAATAAAACCACAACAGAAGATACCCAATAATGCAACATTTCAAAAAAAATGAATTGGGAATTATTTTAACACACATGTTTACGGGAATGTTTTCCTTTTTTCCCCATCACATTAGTTAGGAAGTCAAGAGAATCAGCCTTGAGGTGAGGTAATACTTTAAAAAACTTTTAAAATCTTACATTTCCTTCATCCCATACCCCCAGAAAAGAAATATCTGGAAATGTGAAATTATTTTAACTTAGTCTCAGAAGATCATTAAATCAGAAGGACAAATAAGAACCAAAAAGAAATTGAGTACTAGGAGGCATATAAAGCTTAGCAAAGAGACTAAAAAATAATGGGAAAGACTTCTCTAAGAAAGTCTAAGTTTCTAGGTAACATTCTGAGTGCTTAGATCATATTTAGTCATTTACTCTATTATTATGACAGCTCTGTGAGTAGGTTCTAACACTATATAGTCATAAAAACTGATGGACAGAGTACATTTAATTGTTCAAGATTATGGACCTGGGATTTTGCACCTATGCACACTGGATTTACAGTTTATACCTTTATCCATTGTACAAAATTGTAACAAAAACGGAGTTCACCATTGAAAAAAACAAGCAGGTGACTAACATTTTGAAAAATTTGTAAAAGAATGATAACATGTAAGGATTAGTTCTACAAGATAATCAAACTTTATATACAATGTGAAAGTAATTAAGTGAATGATTTAAATGATTAAACTAAAGTAATTAGTGGTGAAAAATAGACTGGCAGATCAATGAAACAGAATAGTTATTATGGAACCAGAGTCTATAATGTATTGTATGCTACATGAATCTTAATGAATCAGGTGTAAAGAGATGGATTATTTAAATGTAGTGTTGAGAGTGTTGGTGAAGTAGTTTTAAGCCCACTTTGATTGTATCCTTTTGTTATTGGCACTGGTGCAGTCTGTGATCAGAAGATCCTGGTTGTTGTGCTCCAGATGGAAAAATCCAAGAAGAGCACATGGATGGGGTGAGGTAGGATAGCTTTATTGAGAAAAAGAGAGTCACCATTCTCTCAGATGAGGAAAGGGAAGAGGCAGAGGGCACAGTGGGTGTAGGTAGAGTCCACCAGCAGAGAGAGAGCATGCTTTTCTTTTTCAGGTGCCTTTAAAACCTACACTTGTTAGAGTCATTTTTTATGGACTTGCCTGTAAATGTTCTTGAAGGATCAGGATTGTAATGACAAAACTCAAAGTAACCATGGTTAACTACAATTTAAACCTTGAATTTTGGTTAGGTAAAGTAACTTGGTGATTGCCAGCACTGCCAATACAGTACTGACAGTTAAGAACCCTAAATTTTTCAATGGCCAAGGGAAGGCAGTGTTAGTAATTTTAAATAGTCCCTGTTTTGATGTTCAATTATATATTACATATAAAGCAATGTTTATCTAGTTCATATCAGATAAACCAATGTTTAGCTGATGAACAGATATCAGGTCTAAATGATGGAACTTTTAGCATTTGTCATAAAGAACAGAAATGTCAAAGACCTTATTAGAAGGTATCTTAGAAAAAAGAACTATAGCTGCTTACATGTATATACTTTTAACTCTATAAATGATTTTATGACATTTAGATACACATAAAATGCACTAGGAATATTAAACCATTTAAGGAATTTTACTTAGTTTAAACTTAGTTTCTTTAGTGTTATTGGAAACATACCTTAGGTTTTTGTGTGGCATGAGACTAATTTAAGCAGGATATAAAGAATAGTAAGTGATCTTAAATGGTCTATGAAGAAAACTAGTCATCTTATTTTGGTTAGCAGGATCAAAGCATCTTCCAAATGATATAGCCAAATGAATATGTTGGCTTTCTCTATGCTGGCTGGTAGAAAGAGGGAGAGGAAGAGGAGATGGATAGTTGCCCTTTCAGGGAGAGAAAAATGAGAACTTTCTAGATTCTCAAAGCATCCTTCTTGAATCTTCTGAAGGCATCAACAGGCCCTTTGACCTGTTTCCATCACACGTCTATAGAGCAAGTGAGTAGCAGGGTACCCTGGCTTCCAAGTCAACCATTCGCCTAAGGGCCAGCCAGCCTCATCTAGAGCAGCATGAGGTTTTTTTTTTTATGGTATTTTGATCCTGAATGTTGACCCAACTATTAAAACATCGGAGCTATTTTGACCAGTACAGAATTCAAATTGTACCAAAGTAAGCTTGGTTGATATAAGCCCATTGCTTGTGGTTAGTTTTTATATCAGGCCATATGGTTGTAGTCAGCTTGTAAATGAGAAAAATGGGAGAACATGTATAATTTTTTAAAATAAGCCAATTAAGATTAATGTCTCAAATAACTACATACAGAAAGAGAGATAAGGGGTTAAGCATATTACTATATTACTATAATAAAATTTTGTATTAGCCTAATGTGCCAAGAGATCTGGATAATTATTTTGGTAACACAGAAGCCCATTTTAAAATACATATTGGTACTTAAATTTTAACCTTAGAAAACTTTTAGGCAAATTTTAAATGATAAACTTATAAATTTTAAGACCTTAATTTGTATATTGAAATACTCTTTGAAAAAAACCCAAATTTAGATAACAGTGTTCTAAACAAAGATCTTAGTAACCTTATATAACTTAAATAACTTAGGAAGAAAATTAAATGAAACCATGTTTTAATAATCACGTTCTATGAGGACACATGGGTCAATAAACCTAATTATAAAAGAGTTAAATATAAATTACACTCCTAGTAGAATAGAGCAGGTTGAGATTATTGTTTATAAATTTTCTTTAGTCCTAAGACAGAGAATAATTAGGCCTGACTCAGATTAGAACTTTCGATAACCTTTGAGACAGTTGTGCAACTTAACTTTATAAAAGAAGCTTAAGAACCATCCTACAGACATCTAAACCCACACAGACACATAGATGTTATGACCTAGGCATGCCAAAAAATATAGGCGCACATAATGAGCTCAAAAGAGTAAAAATTAAGTGGCCATAATTGGTAGGAGATAAAGACATACAGAAAACACACACAATGACACACAAAATAATCACATTAATTTAAAGTGCACTCTTAAACAATTTATTTGTCATTATTTTTAGATTAGTCAGCTAGATTCCTGAGTAGTTTTAACAGCTCTTTAACATAAATATTCTCTTTTTGGCCCATTCCTTAACAGATTAATGCAGTAAAAACAATATGTATAGAAATTACGTTAATCTAGAGAATTATAACCACAAGTTAGTTATAATTTTCCTTGAGTAAGGTAAGATGGCATCACCCATGAGTTTCCTCTTCCTAGGTAGTGGCAAGATGGTGCTGGACACTTGGCGGTTCCTTTATGGTGGCTTTTCCTGAGACCACATGGTCTCTCCAAACGGTCTCTCAAATGGAACACAAAAACATGTTACAGGCAACATGCAGGCTCAAATAGCGGTCTGTTATAGGAATAAAAGACATTTCCCCCTGAAAGACAAGTGTCCGTGAGTTAGGCATGCTAATGAAAAGACCAAATAAATTGAAGCAAGCCAAGGTAGGATTTAAAAGTTTTGCTATTGTCCAGTTTACTCTACGTGCTTATAATTAGATCCTGGATTTTCTTATAAATGGGCTTTGTTGTTACCTAGAAAGCCAAGAATCTAAACCCTATAGAGCACAGTCATTTATAGATCTACAATTTGGAAAGGACCTTAAACAAGTTTAGAATTTGACATACTACTTTGAGCTATGCAGAACAAAATTTTATTAATTTTAAAACAAAAATAATTAATTAAGAATAAAACCTCTAAAGAAATTATCTATTCAAAATGCCCACATATAAAAACCCATTTTCTTTAGCCTCTTGGCTATAAGCCTAATTTTATCAGCAGAGAACAGTTAATGTTAGAATGTTTTTAAAGTTTATTGTATACCACATTTTAGAATAATAATTATGATGGACAGCATTAGCACTATTGTTTGTTGTAATAAGATGACATTGTATTAATTTTTTTCTTATTTTGCCTGTATAGTAAATGAATTTTAAATAAGTTGCAATGCTTTTTTCTTATTATAGTTATACTTCATGGGTGACCAATGTTAAATCCTTAAGTGGCACTACTTCTAATTTTAGAAAACATGCTTTAAAGAATTTAAATGCATTTAACATTTAAGGACAGCAATAATTAACACCACAGCTACACAGATGTAACCCATACGGTAGTTTAGATTTTATCTTTGAGCGGAATTTAGAATCTCACTAAGATAGGCAGACAAGTTCTTGTTAGCCCTGGGACAAGGGAGTGTGACCTTGGTGTGAGCGTTTCTGTGATCCCTGTAGGCTATGGGGGTAAAGTGAGCACAGGTTAGAATTTAGATAAAGTGGCTAGAGTTGACAGGCATGGCTTCCCCACTGGCGGTGGAGCTGCCTGCTTCTCCTTTTCCTTTCTCGACCAGCTTAGGCACTGAGAGCCTTTCAGCTGGAGGCTGCTGAACAGAGGCTGCCGGCCCTGCAGTGCCCAGCATATACGTGCACGTCGCTTGCTTCACTGTTGTGCTCCATAGCTGGCTAGGGAGGGCTTCCAGCCCACGCTGAGGAGCTGCGTGGGGCCTGTGTCATGGGTAGGCCTGAGGGGAGGGATTGGAGGACCTGCGGAATGGTGCTGCATGTCCGAGGGAGGAGGAGGGGCTCTACGCCAGCGGCTATAGGTATTTTGGGGCCTGAGACAGCTGAGGCTGCTCCAGCCCTCCAGAGGCATGGCCTCCCGGAGCGGGACTTCTGTTCGCCCCAAGGGACAGATGGCGAAAAATGTGCAAGATATCTGGACAGGGCATCTGGGAAGCCATGCACAGACATCATGAACCCTGGGAGTCATTACCTCCAGTGACCAACTGAGTAATCATGTGTGGGCATTGTAGTGAACCGTGGATGTGGATTTCACTAGTGACCAGCTGGGAAGCCATACGACTGTGCCACACTGTGTGTACCTGCTCCAAGGGGTGTCCTAGGGAGTCATGTGTGCATGCCCTTCCCTCAGCACCAGTGGAGCTGGGATGCTACGCTTGGGATGGGGCAGCAGGCTGTGTTCCCTTTACCACTATTGCATTTCCTGACAGGTGTAAAACCTATAGGTTTGTGTCCTCTGGGGGGAGGAGGGTGACTGCAAGGGGAAGGCAAGCCCTCACAGGTAGCAGTTTGTTTCCTGTCTGAGCAGCTTTGCTTTCCCAGGGCAGGCTTCTTTTTTTGTCTTAAAAAAAAAAATCTGTCACCGGATGGGCTGACTGAAGTGTGGCTCCCATTTGTCATTTTAAAACCACCAGTTAGGGGAGAAAGAAAAGAACAGGCGAATAGAAAGATGGGGGAGGGGGCAAAGAAGCTCGGCCCAGCCCAAATGGTGAGTGGGGTTTTTAATTGTCCCCAGCCACATGGCAGGTTAGAGACCTTGGAGTAGGGTCTCCCACAGTGCAGGGAAGGAAAGGGAGGGTGGAATTAAGGGTTAGAGAAGGTAGAGTTGGGTCAGGGGCAACTATCTTTTAATGTGGTCCATCCCCTGGGGCAGGACCAGGGGATCCAGACATGAACCCTGTGACTTGGGGCGCTTGCGGGAACTCATGAGTAGGGCTGGCAAATGTTGCATCCTGCCAGTCATGGTGTGGTCTGTCTACACGGGGGTCCAAATGAGCCCGAGTATTGGTGAATGACCCAGTGTGAGGGTCTCCTACCACCCAAGTGTAAGTAGTGTTTGGTTCTGAAGCATCAGGTGTGGTACCAGAAGACAGAGAAAGTTGGATTAGAAAAAGA
Organism: Castor canadensis; assembly: GCF_047511655.1. Taxonomy (NCBI): domain Eukaryota; kingdom Metazoa; phylum Chordata; class Mammalia; order Rodentia; family Castoridae; genus Castor; species Castor canadensis. Next base: position 22,940,526 of record NC_133386.1, read on the forward strand.
TTGGCAGAGATATCATATTGGGATCTCACCATTCAGTTTCTCCTGGCTGGCTTCAGCACAAATGTTACCGTGCTGGTGCAGTCTGTAATGAGAAGATCCTGGTTTTTGTGCTCCAAAAAGAAAAATTCAAGCGGAACACATGGATGGGGTAAGGTAGGTTAGCTTTATTGAGAAAAGAGGAATCACCTGTTCTGCCAGGTGAAGAAAGGGAAGAAGAAACAGAGGCCATTGCCGGTACAGGTGGAGTGCAAACCTAGAGAGCATGCTTTTCTTTTTCAGGTGCCTTTAAAACCTACACTACCCCATGGGGAGGGTAGGCCCACGATGTTCGCACCCAGTAATGAAGGAGTGGAGAGGGGCATGGCTGGTTCCCAGGCAGATGAGGGAGGTCTGGTCCATTCCCCAGGCAACCTACATGAGCCCCAAAGTTTCCTACTTCTAGCCTGCCTCACCTTTACACTTCATCAAAATATATTATTAAAGAATGAAAGAGTAAAACATAGAAAATGAAACTGAAAAACAGCAAGAAATATAAGTGGGCATTTATCTAACTTGTGAATGAAGACAAGCTATATTTATTCAAATCTGAATAAAACCAAATACCTAAAAATGTCCTATACAGCTTATAATATATAAACATTTTCATTAACCACTCCCTTACCCCTGCCAAAAAAAACCCTGAATTAAAAAACCACCATGGAAATGTACTTCAAATAAAATGTGGCAGATTGTTAGTTTTCTTAATTTTTGAAGACATTAATCTATATTCATAGAGAGAAAAATGCCCTGAAGTAAGCCACAGATAATTGGACAAGGCAAACAAACTATTCACAAAAAACACAAAGGCAAATGGCTGATTAACATTTGAAAGAGATTATCTTAATAACAATGAGTAGGTAAATAAAATATTCCTTAAATATTTTAAGCAATTACCAAAGATATTAACCATGAACAACTACCCATACAATGTGCTGGTGGAAGTATGAATTGAAAAACAAGAGGGAAACTGTTACTATGACCAATCCAGAGCCTAATTATGTTCAAGCTTTGACCTAGAAATTCTATTTCTGGATTTATGCCCCAAGAAACACTTCTAAGAACAGATAAATGTTTATAGAAAATAATTCACTGTGTGTTCTTTATAGTGACAAAAATCAATAACTATCTAAATGTTTAAAATTTAACTGGTGTGTCTACACAGTGAAACAATATAAACCTATAAAACCATTAAAGCATTTGTATTTCCACTAAACACTAAAATACTAAAACACTTTTAGTGTGCAAGTCCCTCCTCCAGTTCCTCATTGGCTGAGTACTATGGGGTGTACTTTTTTTCATGGATGTCCCCTAATTCCTATTGAGTTATTTGATATATACCTCTTGGAATTGGTCAAATCTTAGAGGCAGGCGTTAGGTGATTATCTGCCTTTGTGGCGGGAAGGTCTCCATGTCATATACTTTGTAGCATAGTAACCCATTCCCTTACTTTATGGTGATTTACCCCACCCAGTTTAAATTTCTGTACCAGTTGCCCCTCCCCCAACATCCACAAGCTGACATGCAAATAAGTGGCTAGGGTTAAATGCCTTGAAAGTGAACTACCACTTAATTTATTTCTAACAGTGGTTATATAATTTTAAGTGAAATTTTATAAATGGTTTCTTATCTGTAAAACAATTTATATAATAACAGAAAAGAATCCAAAATGTTGAATGACAGAAGTTTGGGTAATTTTCTTTCTGGATTTTCTCCCTATATTTTTAAATTTCTCTTTTCATGCTACTCCTTTTATACTCAGATATACTGTTCTTTTTTAAAAAATAAATGAGAGAGACAGGTAAAGAATTGAGAGGTGGAATAGATGGTAAATGGACAGAAGTTGAGTGTGGACTCTTCACTGGGATTATCACCTTTTACTGGAGAAATGCAATCTAGGAAAAGGGGATTATGAGTCTGCATTTCTAATGATGGCCTATCTCTGCGCTAGCCTCATTGGATTTCTGGATGGTAGATATATAATCCTGCCTCAAGGTCTTTACCCCTCTTATTGTAGCTTTTTCCATCAGCAAGCTAAATGACTTGCTGTATTATACCACCTCTCACAGATGGGTCTTTCCCAGGCCACCACTAGCAAGAAACGCTCTTCCTTTCCTACTTGCTACCTTTCACCCTGATTTATTTCTTGCCAGAGCAATTTTTATAAATATATTTATCAGTCCTAAACATAACATTTAGTTGTTAATTATCTTTTTCCATTAAAGAGTGAACTTCATGAAAGTAGAGAACTATTTGTTTACTTTTTAAAAAGTGTTTTTATATAATGTATGATATATATGATAGCTACACAGGGGATTTCATTGTAACATTTCCATAGATGCATATACTGTATCTTGGTTTGGTTCATTCCCTTCATTATTCTCCCTCTTCCCCTCTTGGCAGGTTTCAATGTTCCATATTCACACATTTATAGAAAATACCTCAACCATATTCACCCTTGTTTACCATTTTCACTTACCCTCCCCCTCCTGTTTTTACTCCTTCCAACATGAGCTGTTTTGCATTCCTGTCCTTCATTGTTTGTCTGTTCTTTGTTCAGTGGGGTTTTGCCTTGCTAATTTTACCTGTAAATATATTGTACTTTAATCAGTCTAACCCCCTCTGTTACACTTCCTTACCCTTTCCTTCCCTACCCTGTATTGTCCAACAGTTTTCAGTGTGTTTCAATGTGTCTTGTTTGAAAGTAGGAAACTGTTTATTCTTGCTGACTTTTGTATTTGTAGAGCTTTTAACAATGCCTGGCATGGAGTCTGTATCTAATCAATACTTATGGACATAGATCCTAGGATACATTTTTAAGGATTCAAAAAACAAATCCTAAAAGATCCAATCTAGCCTGAATAAAGAAATATTTTAATAACTTATTCTCATCATAATATAATAATTTTATTAGTGGACTGTATTTTTGTGATTGCAAGTTGAAAGCAAAAAAATTATTCTAGACAATATGCTTTTTAATTCTCCCCCCTGATTCAGATTGTTATTCTAATCTTACATTTGTTTTTTTACTTCTCTTTCTAAAAAGCAAGGAGCCTTAAAACACAAAATAATATAATTTTAAAAAATGTTTTTATTATGTTAATCTCTTTGTATTAAAATATGAGTGAGTCGTACACAGCTTTATAGTTTGTAATTGTCTTCTCAGGGGAAAAAAAATCACAACCCTTGTTGACATTAGTTAATACCCTCAGTAAGAGCATATCATATCATTAAGTATTATCCCCTGGTGTGAATGAGAAAAGACACTTACATTTTTTCAATTGTTTTATATTACAACCAGAACAACCATAACTACATAACTCTAGTCTCAATATTTTTGTGGTTCACATAATTTCAGTAAACTGTTTTTCCACATTGAAGAGGTGTAAGAGTTTCTGTGTCAATCTTTGCATAATTCATGAAGGATTTGGGTTATTTTGTATTTATGCATACATAGGGGAATGTATAAGGAAGTCATGTTTTACATTTTTAGTAATGTTTTACATTTTTCTAAAAATGTTTGTTTATACTGATCTAGTACTCTTTTGTTTTGTTCTTCCAAAAGAATTTTGACATCCTAGACAGATGGTGATTATTGTACAGATGGCCAGCCCAAGATAAATTCTTTCCCCAAAAGACAAGGCTAGTAGTTTTTCTTTTGTGAAATCATCCATTCGCTACTCCACATGTTTCAGTTAGGCTACTGATGAAGGAAAGGATAAGCTGGGTCAGAGTCTCTCTCCTGAGTTAGGCTCTTAAGCAAGGGACATAGGTTACAGGGGCATTGGTTAAAAGGAGACTCCACAAATACTGCTGCTGAAATCCTTAGAGCTGCCTAGTTTCTGTGCATCTCAAGTCTTTGTTCTTCAGCTCTGCTCTCTACTCTGTGAACTGATATTCACTTCCTACAGCTGACTGCTGTAAAAAATGACCATAAGTGGGTAGCTTAAGCAATCATTCCCTCACAGTTCCAGAGGCTAGAAGTCTGATAACAAACTGTTGGGTTTTCAGGAAGAATCTTTTCTTGCCTTTCAGTGATTCCTGGCATTCCTTGGTTTGTACACGCATCACTGCAATCTCTGTCCTTATCACTGCACAGTCTTTTCTGCTTTGTGTTTCTGTCCAATTTTGCTTTTTTTTTCTCATAAAACATCTCCAGTCATTGGATTTACGGTCTACCCTAATTCAGTACAACCTCATCTTAACTAATTACATTTGCAAAATTGCTTTTGCCAAATAAGTTCACACCCTGAGATTCCAGGTATACAAGAATTTGGGGGGATATTATTCAATACACTGTACTAATAAACCTTGCCCAGCTAACAGTCTTGGGTAGAAGTGATCCTCTTTCCTTTATGTCCCATGGTACCTGGTTCTTCTAGTGCACCATCTATTTGCCTATTTGAGTATTCTTCCTCTTTACAGTAGAGGCTCACTGACTAGTCCTGTCTTCTTAAGAGAGAGCGTTCAAGTCTTTTCTCCCTTAAACTTCATTAAAAAAATTTTTACCCTTTGTAGATAGGAAAATAATTATTATGTATTATTGAATATAAAACTACCTTAAAATATTGTGGTTTAAAGTAACATTGATTTATTATTCTTCTGGTTTCTGCAGGTTAAATTGATTTTTATATTTGAACATTTATATTCATCCAAAAGCATCATTATTAAGAGAAATGTAGATAAGCTGAGACTGGGTAATAATATTTGCAAAAGAGATAACTGAAAGAAGACTGGTACCCAGAATATGTAATGATGTTCTACAAGTATATAATGAAATGAAAAATATTGCAATTGAAAACAGGCAAAATGTTTTAAATGATACTTCACAAAAAAGTATACAAATGTCCTTTAAGCATACATAACACTTCTCAGTGTTATTAGTAATTGAAAAATACAAAAGGAAACTATAAAAAAATTATATATCTTCAAGTGACTAAAATTAAAACACATCAAATCTTGTCAAGGATATAAAGTAGCTAAAACTTTCAAATGTTACTACTGGGAATTTAAAATGCAGCAGTCACTATGGAAAGTGTTGGTAGTTTTTTTTATAATATCAAACATATACTTAGCTTCTGATCCAGCGTTTTCCATGTTTGGTATTTACACAAAGAAATGAAAACAAAAAGTTTTTTACAATTATGTTTATTCAGATCTTTTCTGAATTGCTTTAAACTGAAAATAAACATGGTATAAATCAATAGAAGAATGGATAAACAATCTGTGCTATATTAACAATATACTTACAATATTACTTAGCAATAAAAAGAAACAATATACTGATATATACAAGAAGAATGAATCTCTAGCCAGACCTAGTGGCATACACCTGTAATACCAGCACTTGGGAGGCTGGGTCAGGATAATTGTGAGTTCAAGGACTTTTTAGGCTACTTAGCAAGAGCCTGTCCCAAAAATCCAAACTAAAAAAAATTAATGAATCTCTAAAACATTATGCAAAGTGTAATAAACTATTCATAAAACTACATGCTGTATGATTCTGCATGTTTTGAAGTCCTGCAGTAGGCAAATATAACTGACAGTAGCGAACCCCCTTGTCATGATTTTACTTTGTATAGTTCTGTTTTCTGTATTTTAGTTGTCTGTGGTCAGCCATGTTCCAAAAATACTAAGTAGAAAATTCCAGAAATAAAAAAATGATGAATTTTGAATTGCATGAAGGAATTGCCGCTACCTTTCTGGTATAGTTGAAGTCGATTAAGGAGAAAGAATACTACCCGAAGCAAGTCTTCAATTGAGACAAAATCAGACTCCTCTGAAGAAAATGCCCAATAGAACCTATGTTCGTAAAATATGTTCAGAACATGACACCAGTGCATCAACATAGAAGGACAAAATCACGAAAGCCCCATGTGGCCGTGCTCGGGAGCATGCAATTAAACTAGGCATAATGGAAAGAGCAAAGAACCCAGGTGCTTACAAAGATGACACCAAAAATTATCTTCCCGTAGTCTGGCAACATAATCAGAAAACATGGGTGATAGCCATCTTGCTTGTGGAATGGTTCTACCAATGCTTCATTCCCAAAGTGAAAAAGCAGTCAGGAGAGGAAGGGCTACATTTAAAGTGCTGTTAATAATAAGCAACACAACTAGTCATCTTGAATCTGCTTGACATGCTAGGACAGTTCTGTACTTCTGTCTGGATACCACGTGTGCAAAGTGAATATTAATTATGTGCTTATTAACATTTTAAGTGTTAAACTTTACACTTAGAACTAATTTATTCATTGATCACTACCCTTGGTATAATTGGTTGCCTTGGGTTAGCTATGTAACTATCATATGTCATGAAAGACTGCTGGAAATTTTTTCTCATTGTCTTTTGAAAACAAGATTGCTCGTTCACATATTGGTGACTCATAGTACATAGACCAAGTGTGTTCTGTAACACTGAGACAAATTCTGGGGAGCTGTGCCTGGGAGTCTCTCAGGCCCTCAGGTTGCCTGCACTCTCTCTGACTGTGCCATTCTCTTTTCCTTAGTTGCTGGGCTGCTGGGGTTCTATTGAGGAAGTCCTTGCCTATGCCTATTGCTTCCAGAGTATTCCCTGCTCTTTCCCGTACTAACTGCAAGGTTTCTGGACTGATATTAAGGTCCTTAATCCACTTTGAGTTGATACTAGTACAGGGTGATAGGCATGGATCTAGTTTCAGTTTTCTGCAGGTAGATAAGCTCTTTTCTCAGCAATATTTGTTGAAGGGGCTGTCTTTTCTCCATTGTATGTTTCTGGAGACTTTGTCAAAAATTTGGTGGGAATAGCTCTGTCCCCTATTCTGTTCCACTAATCTTCATATCTGTTTTTGTGCCAATACCATGCTGTTTTTATTGATATGGGTCTGTAGTATAGTTTGAAGTTGGGTATTGTAATACCTCCAGCATTGTTCCTCCATAAAAGCCTTATGTGAGCATACTCTAAAGGTATTGTAAATTCAATCCCATTATCCAGTTCTGTAAAATTGGTACATTTATATACAATGAAAGACATAAAGTTTAAAATATATTTGTTGAGTTTTGACAAATGGATAGACGTATATAACCCAAATTCCTGTCATGATCTAGAATATTACATGCCCCACAATATTTCCTTACAAGCTGTTCCCAAGTGAATCCCTACCATACCCCAGAGACAACTGCATCCCTGAGATGAAGCCAACTTGGTCATGGTTAATGATCTTTCTGATATATTGTTGGATTTGCTTTGCCATTATTTTGTTGAGGATTTCTTCACCAATGTTCATTAAGGAGATTGGCCTGTAGTTCTCCTTTTTGAATGTGTCCTTATCTTGTTTGGGGATGAGGTAATATTGGCTTCACAGAATGAGTTAGGCAGGGCACCTTCCCTTCTTATTTTGTGGAAAAGTTTAAGGAGTGTTGATATTAGTTCTTCTTTAAGGTCTAGTAGAATTCAGTGGAGAACCAATCAGGTCTCAGACTTTTCTTTTTTGGGAGACTCTTTATTGCTGCTTCAATTTCATTACATGTTATAGATCTGTTTAGGTGGTTAATATCCTCTTGGATGGTCATGAGTATTTAGAAATTTGTCCATTTCTTCAAGATTTTCCAATTTATTGGAATATAGGTTCTCAAAGTAGTATCTGATGATTCCCTGGATTTTCTTGGTGTTTGTTGTTATGTTCCCCTTTTCTTTTTTTGTGATTTTACTGATTTGGGTCTTTTCCCTCCTTATTTTTTCCAGAGGCTTGCTAATCTTATTTATTTTTTCAAAGAAACAGCTTTGTGTTTTGTTGATTCTTTGTATTTTTTAAAATCTCTATTTCACTAATTTCAGCAGTTATTTTTATTATTTCTCCCCTTTTTCCCGCTTTGGGTTTTGCCTTTTCTTGTTTTTCTAGGCATTTGAGTATAGGTGTTTTGTTTGAGATCTTGCTGTCCTTTTAATATATGTACTCATGGCTATAAGTTTTCCTTTTCAGACTGCCTTTTCTGTGTCCCATACATTCTGGTAGGTGGCATTTTCATTTCCATTAACTTCCAACAAACTTTTGATTTCCTTTCTTATTTCTTCTATGATGCACTGATCGTTGAGGAATGTGTTATTCAGACTCCAATTATTTGTGTATTTTCTGCTGTTGTTTTTGCTGTTGAGTTCTAGTTTTATTGCATTGTGATCAGATAGAATGCAGGGGGTTATTTTTGTTTTCTTGAATTTGCTGAGGCTTGCTTTGTGCCCTAAGATATGATCTATTATGAAGAAAGTTCCATGGGCTGCTGAGGAGAATGTATATTGTGCTGTTGTCAGATGAAATATTCTCTAAACATCAGTTAGGTCCATTTGATGTATGGTGTCATTTAGTTCTAGGATTTGTTTGTTGATTTTTTTGTTTGTATGACCTATCTATTGGTGATAGAGGGGTATTAAGATCTCCCACTACCACTGTGTTGGAATCTATATGTGCTTTTAAGTCCTCTAGTGTATGTTTAAGTTGGGTACACTGACACAGGGTACATATATGTTAATAATTGTTATTTCCTTTTGATGTATTTCCCCTTTTATTAGTATGAATTATCCTTCTTTATCTGGTTTGACAATGTAAGTTTGAAGTCAACTTTCTCTGATATAAGTATTGCTACTCCTGCTTGTTTTGGGGGCCCATTGACTTGGTAAATCTTTTTCCAGCCTTTCACCATAATTCAGTAAACACTGGATTTCTGTCAATACTCTGGATGTCTTATAAAGAACAGATTGTCAGAGCTTCCTTTTCAATCTAGTTTGTGTCTTCTGATGGGGAGTTAAGTCCATGACATTCAGTGTTAATATTGATAGGTATGTGGTGATTCCTGTCATTTAGTTGTTTTTGTTGTTTAAGGATTTGATTGTGTGCAGCTGAATCAATGCTACTCTCTGATTTCTTATCTTTTCATCTCCTATGGTTTGATACTTTCTGTCCTCTTCTGGTTTTATTTGCTTTCATCTTCTGTGTGGACAACTCCTTGTAGTATCTTCTGTAGGGTTGGCTTGGTGGTCATATATTGTTTTAGTTTCTGTTTATTGTGGAAGATTGTTATTGCTTTGTCAATTTTGAATGGCAGTTTTGCTGGGTAGAGTATCCTAGGGCTGAAATTATTTTCATTTAGTGCCCAAAATACCTCACTCCATGCCCTTCTTGCTTTTAAGGTTTCCATTGAGAAATCTGCTGTTATTTCTATGGGTTTACCTTTATATGTCATTTGCTTTTTTTCTCTTATAGCCTTCAATATTCTTTCTCTGTTCTCTGTGTTTACTGTTTTAATAATATGCAGTGAGGAGGTTCTATTTTGATCAAGTCTGTTTGGTGTCCTGGAGGCTTCCTGGACCTGAATAGGGAAAACTTTCTTGAGATTTGGGAAATTTTTTGTTATATAATATGCATTCTTAAGTACTTAAGTGGAAGTGCACAGATTCTGTAATTTATTCAAAATGCATAAAAAATTAGAGGAACTTATTGATGAGTAGATATGGGGTTAAAAATAGGTAGAAAGTTGATAGTAGAGTCTAGAAATGAATATACTGGTATTTAAAGTTTTTGACTGAGCTACATTTTTAAAAGCTTAAAATTCTAGAAAGATAATATGTAAATTCACAGATCGAATGTGTTCTAATTTACAGTTTTGACCTTCGGAAAGAGGAATGCCCTAATACAAATGTGAAACAAAGTATATGTCTTTCTGCTATCATTTATTTTTTTATTTACCTCACTCTCTTCTTTCTACCTTCACTTTGCTTCCAGGTGCACCCAAGCTTTTTGTTCATCCTTAATTTTCTTCATTAGGGTTTCTTTCATAATTATCATTCCTCCAATTTTTTTATGTTCTTACTGCTTTTAAGCCAGTAAACTGAACAATTTACACTAAAGTACTTATAACTATAAACAAACTTTCAATGAAGTCTACTTTTTGCAGTTTCATGGTATTGACAACTATGTTGTCAACGTTTATAGAATTATAAATTCTATAAACCATTTATTTTCCTAAGATAATTTCAATTTAACCATGGGAAGTAATTCAAAATACAGGGAAGAATTTTATAAATGCAAAATTTAGTGGTAAATTCTAGATAGTTTTTACTCTGGAGAGGATGAGAATCTATGGAGAGTAAAAGAAAAAGTTTCAAATTGAAGATGGATCTTAAATGATGAATAAGCTCTCCATACATGATAACATTTTAAGCAAGAAAATGAAATAAGAAAAGGAGCAAAAATCTGTCAATATGTTGGGTAGATTTTTGAGAATAATAGAAAGTTTGGATTGAAGAACAATGATTTTGTAGAAACTTTACAAAATTGTCTATGTTGGAAAAGAGAATATTCAATGTATCTCCAAGACTGAATCATTGAGGCCAGAATAAGAGAAGTAAAAGGCCCATGTAGCATTGAGCATGACTTCATAAGTCACACAAAAATTCACTGTTACTGACTGATGAAGCTTACATAGACTTGAAAAATATTCAAATAGAGCTATTGTGAAAAGTGGATGTGATCTGTAATGGAGCACTATGAAGAGAGTGGCTCAGAGGTACTCAGAAAAGAGATGGTGATCAGATAACATCAAACCTAAGAGGAATACTCTTTAAGAGCGCATCCAGGTGGTACAACAGAAAGGTGTTTCTGGTAAGGCAGTGTTTATTAACATCTGTAAGACAATAAATATTAATGGACTTGATCTACTCATTAAAAGAAATTAATTTTCAGACTGGATTATAAAAAAAAAAACCTAACTCTATATTGAAAAAAGATCAATGAGTAAAATAATCCAGAAAATTTTGGGGAAAATATGGGGAAATGTATGCTCAGGTCATTGCAAATAAAAATAACTTGAGATCTTGATCTTAAGACATTAATGAAATGCAAATTAAGCTAACAGCTATTCAAAGATAAAGAGAAATCTTTGTAATGCTAACATGAGAAAAAATAGGGAAAAACAGTATGAGTAGCCTGAAATAAAAGCAACTTTAAAAAGCTTAAAATGTTAGACGATCAAAGGAAAAAGATACCACTTATTAGAGATAAATGAATTTAATATACCTCTCCAGGCTGTGACACATCAAACTGGACAAAATGTGAGAGTACCAGTGATCTAAATAATATAATTTAAAAAGTGCAACTTGACCACTTAAAATTTCATTAAGCAACTTCAATAAGTTCCAAAAATGTAAATAAGTTAAACAATTTCTCTAATTGAAATATAAAAAAAGAGAATAGTAACAAAATCTAAAAATAAAAAAAATGCTTCCACTTGTAAACTAAAACACACACACAAAAAACAATAACTTAAGTATCTTAAGAATCAAAATAGAATATAAAGTGAAATTACAGAGTTTCTAGAAAATAATAATAATGAAAACATTTATATAAATAAGTTACAAAAAAAGAAAGCATTTATAATAACTATGGGATTCACTGGAAAGATAAAATTCACAGGCTGCGAAGCAACACATCAAAAAGATTATTCATCATGACCAAGTAGGCTTCATCCCAGGGATGCAGGGGTGGTTCAACATACAAAAATCAATAAACGTAATAAACCACATTAACAGAAGCAAAGACAAAAACCACTTGATCATCTCAATAGATGCAGAAAAAGCCTTTGATAAGATCCAACATCATTTCATGATAAAAGCTCTAAGAAAACTAGGAATAGAAGGAAAGTTCCTCAACATTATAAAAGCTATATATGACAAACCTACAGCCAGCATTATACTTAACGGAGAAAAATTAAAACCGTTCCCTCTAAAATCAGGAACCAGACAAGGATGCCCACTATCTCCACTCCTATTCAACATAGTACTGGAATTCCTAGCCCGAGCAATTAGGCAAGAAGAAGGAATAAAAGGAATACAAATAGGTAAAGAAACTGTCAAAATATCCCTATTTGCAGACGACATGATCCTATACCTTAAAGACCCAAAAAACTCTACTCAGAAGCTTCTAGACATCATCAATAGCTATAGCAAGGTAGCAGGATATAAAATCAACATAGAAAAATCATTAGCATTTCTATACACTAACAATGAGCAAACGGAAAAAGAATGTATGAAAACAATTCCCTTTACAATAGCCTCAAACAAAATCAAATACCTAGGTGTAAACCTAACAAAAGATGTGAAAGACCTCTACAAGGAAAACTATGCACTTCTGAAGAAAGAGATTGAGGAAGACTATAGAAAGTGGAGAGATCTCCCATGCTCATGGATTGGTAGAATCAACATAGTAAAAATGTCGATACTCCCTAAAGTAATCTACATGTTTAATGCAATTCCCATCAAAATTCCAATGACATTCATTAAAGAGATTGAAAAATCTACTATTAAATTCATATGGAAACACAAGAGGCCACGAATAGCCAAGGCAATACTCAGTCAAAAGAACAATGGAGGAGGTATCACAATACCTGACTTCAAACTATATTACAAAGCAATAACAATAAAAACAGCATGGTACTGGCACAAAAACAGACATGAAGACCAGTGGAACAGAATAGAGGATCCAGATATGAAGCCACACAACTATAAGCAACTTATCTTTGACAAAGGAGCTAAAAATATACGATGGAGAAATAGCAGCCTCTTCAACAAAAACTGCTGGGAAAACTGGTTAGCAGTCTGCAAAAAACTGAAACTAGATCCATGTATATCACCCTATACCAAGATTAACTCAAAATGGATCAAGGATCTTACTATCAGACCCCAAACTCTTAAGTTGATACAATAAAGAGTAGGAAATACTCTGGAGTTAGTAGGTATAGGTAAGAACTTTCTCAATGAAACCCCAGCAGCACAGCAACTAAGAGATAGCATAGATAAATGGGACCTCATAAAACTAAAAAGCTTCTGTTCATCAAAAGAAATGGTGTCTAAACTGAAGAGAACACCCACAGAGTGGGAGAAAATATTTGCCAACTATACATCAGACAAAGGACTGATAACCAGAATATATAGGGAACTTAAAAAACTAAATTCTCCCAAAACTAATGAACCAATAAAGAAATGGGCAAGTGAACTAAACAGAACTTTCTCAAAAGAAGAAATTCAAATGGCCAGAAAACACATGAAAAAATGCTCACCATCTCTAGCAATAAAGGAAATGCAAATTAAAACCACACTAAGATTCCACCTCACCCCTGTTAGAATAGCCATCATCAGCAACACCACCAACAACAGGTGTTGGTGAGGATGCAGGGAAAAAGGAACCCTCTTACACTGTTGGTGGGAATGTAGACTAGTACAACCACTCTGGAAAAAAATTTGGAGGCTACTTAAAAAGCTAGACATCGATCTACCATTTGATCCAGCAATACCACTCTTGGGGATATACCCAAAAGACTGTTACTCCAGAGGCACCTGCACATCCATGTTTATTGTGGCACTATTCACAATAGCCAAGTTATGGAAACAGCCAGGATGCCCCAGCACTGACAAATGGATTAAGAAAATGTGGTATCTATACACAATGGAATTTTATGCAGCCATGAAGAAGAATGAAATGTTATCATTCGCTGGTAAATGGATGGAATTGGAGAACATCATTCTGAGTGAGGTTAGCCTGGCCCAAAAAACCAAAAATCATATGTTCTCCCTCATATGTGGACATTAGATCAAGGGCAAACACAACAAGGGGATTGGACTATGAGCACATGATAAAAGCGAGAGCACACAAGGGAGGGGTGAGGATAGGTAAGACACCTAAAAAACTAGCTAGCATTTGTTGCCCTTAACGCGGAGAAACTAAAGCAGATACCTTAAAAGCAACTGAGGCCAATAGGAAAAGGGGACCAGGAACTAGAGAAAAGGTTAGATCAAAAAGAATTAACCTAGAAGGTAACACCCATGCACAGGAAATCAATGTGAGTCAATGCCCTGTATAGCTATCCTTATCTCAACCAGCAAAAACCCTTGTTCCTTCCTATTATTGCTTATACTCTCTCTACAACAAAATTAGAAATAAGGGCAAAATAGTTTCTGCTGGGTATTGAGGGGGGGGGAGAAGGAGGGGGCGGAGTGGGTGGTAAGGGAGGGGGTAGGGGCAGGGGGGAGAAATGAACCAAGCCTTGTATGCACATTTGAATAATAAAAGAAAAATAAAAAAAAAAAAAGAAATTCGTAGGTTTAAACATTTATATAACAAGAGAAAATTAAAAGTAAATAATTATAAATCTAGAAGTTATAGAATAAATACAAAATGAATTTGAAAATAGAAAAAACTGTAGAATTAATAAATATGAAAGCTGGTTTTTAAGAAAAAATTAAACAAATCACGATTGAAGAAAGAAAAAGAAAGGAAATACATCAAAAACAAATGACAAGAGCTTAAAAACCCAAAGAGAAAAAAAAAAAAGATGTAAAAAAACCTGAATAGATACTGTTTTACTCAGGTTATTCCATAACAGCATTTAAAGATAACCTTAATCCCTTTACAACTACACATGGAGTACGTCTATACATTTTATTCAACCATCCTTCTATTGATAACAGTTTAGGTTGTTCCAGATTTTTGATACTGCAAATAGTGTTGCTGTAAATTATCTTGTATATTTTTAGAAACAATTTTGCTGTTTATCTCTGGAGCAGAGACTTGGAATTAAAATTACTTGTTTACAAGGTAAATACGCATACAATTTTGCTAGATATTATCTATTTTTTCCCTCTGGATTTTTTTTCTTCCACTGGTAAGATATAAAAATGACACCTTTGTCTTTTTTGAAAGAGAGAAGGCCTATGCAAACTGATTTTAAATGCAATGCAGGAAACTAAGCAAGAATTAATAGGAAAACATTGGAAAAGAAGAGCATTGAGCATAAATTTGTAATATTTAAAACATAAAGACTTACTAATTAAATTTGTGTGATACAGATCAATGAAACAGGAAAGGAATTACAGAAATAAGTATCAGTTCATTTGGGGATTTTGCGTAAGGGAAATACTTTCAAGGCAATGGGGAAAATAGAATAGTCACTAAATGAAGTTGGACCCCTAAGTAACTATGTAGAAAGATAGTGATGGATTTATGTTTATATTTCACAATATACATTAGGTTGACATTCAAATATCTTGAGAATTCAAATGTGAAGATTTGAAATTACATATATTCAAAAAATAAAAGAATTTGCTAAAAGTTCTTCAAGTGAAAAACCCTAATTGAAAATGTAGATGTAATAATGATCTAAAATTAAAAATATTTGAATTTCCTTACAAAATAGTATAAACAAAATCAAAATATAAAGAATAAATTTGGAGATGTGCTTGTAACTCTTTTTGTATATTGCAAACAATTTAGCCTAATCTTCCACAGGAGCATGAGGTCATGACGTGCCAGGTGTTTACATCTAGCAGTAGCCACTGTAATGTTCTGGCATTCTTTGCTACTAGGTGGTGATTATGCCAAATTGATTGTTAAAAATTTTGAATATCAAACTTTCCAATAGTTTAACAGAGGAAAGGAAAAATAATATGGACAGACAGTTCACAAAAAATAATGCAGATGGCTATTTAACATGACAATATTCTCTGTTGAGTTTAAGGCCAGCCTGGACTATATAGTGACACTCTGTCACAAATAATTAAGAAAGAAAATAGGTAAATAAGTAAGCAAATAATTTGTTGTATGTCCACTTTTCAGCTATCAAGTGAGAAAAACTGAAAAGTTTGATATATTCTTGGACTAAGCTCTGGGACCATGATCCTTGGCATGCATTTCTGGGTGATAGAAGCTGGCACAATCTATGAATTGCAATTTGCTAATGTTTTTGAAAATAACAAAGATAAATAGAAACTGACTCAACGATAAATAGAAATTTGGTTTATGGAGTTTATTGCTGTGATATATACCAAACTTGCAATTTATAGACAAAACTATTAATTGGAGAATTTCTTGTGATTGAAAATAGAAAAGGATTGGAAACAATCCAAATGTTCTCTAATATGGTACTAGTTATCAACTACTATCTTCTGATGTGATGCAATGAAGTGTGCCATGGTTTCAATATTGTTTGACCCACAAACATTCATGTGCTAGAAATTTGTCCCTCAGTGTAACGGAACTGTCACCACTCTCAAATTCATAATATTTTTCTCAAGAGACTAGAGTATAATACACAATTATTTTTGTGAGATCTTCTGACTGACTTTTATAACTCAGTAGCTATCGTGTGCTTGCCACAAAGCACAAGCATCAATAAATATATGAATGAATGAATGGTCCTCAGAATCATTCTGGAAGGGATGCAAGATAATAATCTAGTGGGAAACAATAATCTTCCCCTTTTAAAATTGAAGGATCTGGTCACCCTCAGAAAGTCAAATCTAAAAATTAATTGTGCTCCCAAGGAAGATAAGCGTTTCTGCCTTTAAAGTCCTGTTTTATTTTACTTCCACTCTTTTAAGCCTTAGATTAACTTTCATAGTGGTGGTGATGAGCATGAAGTAACTGCATACTAAGGGTAAGCAGACAAAACTGGAGCAAATTGGAAATAATATGGTGGGGGTAGGCAGGTGTCACACAGTCCTTCAGACTAACAGCACTTGAACATGCTTCAGAATCATCTGTAGGATGCCACTGCTGCTGGTGGTTCAGGTATCTCCACTTTGAGAACAGTTGCTTTACCATGCTGTGTTCTGTGCATTTTTATTAGAAAACTGAGTAACTATCTCCCCTGCACTTTTATGCACTTCAGAACTATGGTTCCTGGAAAAGGACTGCTGCAGTTTGAGAGATCATATATTCATCAAGAATATAACAACATTTAAATAAGCTAATTAATGCCAATAAAATTTTGGTTTTGAGCCATTGCTCATTGTTTTCTGCTAGAATGAAGATTCTTCAATTCAGTCATCCTTAGCAAGGAGATTTATTTTGGGGGCTTCTCAAAACTACGTTTGTCTTCTGAAGAGTTAGTTTGAAGAAAGTTTCAAATGTTTCTGTTTGTGTTTGTGTTTTCTCTTATTACCACCTTCTCTGTGCATATGCTTTTTTGCTTATTATTGGTTCTATTATTATCAAACCAATATTTTAAAAAAATGCCGAAAGAAAGATGGAGGAGGGAGAGAGGGAGAACAAAAACTGAGAGAATGGAGGATTATAGGTAAAATAATGATAGATAAAATAATACCCAATTATTTGGAGTAGAATCAAAAGATGCAACTAGGAAATAACAAAAGAGAAAATTCAAATAAATGTATGATAATTTGTTCAACCTCACTGGCAAAATAGACGCAATTAAAGAATTGTAAACGTCAGGTTTTGCTTAAGGAATTTGGCATCATTTTTTGTGGTACTGGATTAAATTCAGGGCCTCTTGCTTGCTAGGCAAGTTCTCTACACCCTTGATCCATACCCACAGCCCTTGGCATCATTTTGTTTTGTTTTGTTTTTGAGAATAATAAAAGCCTTAATGTCTGAGTTTTTTTTTTTTTTTTAAATTCATTTATTTACATGTGCTTTGGGTCATTTCTACCTCTTGCCCCCCTCCCCCCCTCACTTCCAGGCAGAACCTGTTCTGCCCTTATCTCTAATTTTGTTAAAGAAAAGACAGCATAATAAGGAAGACAAAGCGTTTTTGCTGGATGAGTTAAGGATAGCTATACAGAGAGATTCCTAGCATTGCTTTCATGTACAAATGTGTTACAATGCTGATTCGCGATATAGTTGAGGGTGTAGCAAAATAAGAGTTCTTGGGTATTATTGCTGGTGGAGTGCATTCTACAAGAGGATATGAATGAATTTTAAAGAAGTAACTACCACTCTCTGTATTATAAAGTGCTGTGTTAGGAAGTCAAGTATTACAAAAATCTTTCCTCCATCATTTTTTCCTCTTTATCTGGATTTCACAGTCCATAAGCTACAATGCTCTCCTTTCTAATAGATTACATGAAAGAATGTAGTCACAGAATGGTGAGCACAAATCATGAGCTCAATGTTGGGGAATAATCATTGGAATATTTAGTTTAAAAAATGAAAGAAGGTAAGACATAAATCAGGACCCAGACTTAAAAATTTTTGGATGTAGAGAGATAATTCATAATGTACTTAGTTGTACTTCAGTGGGAGAATTATTAGTTGGCAAGGATCAGAAACATTTCACTAATTTAATATCAAATAAAAGGAAAATCCATTTGAGTCAATGAAGTGTGAAACAGGATTTTCTTTTCAACTGCAATTCTACTGTTTTATAATACAAATTGTAAAATTTTAAGCTATTGAACTTGGGTGAAGGTAAGAATGATTTGATTTTTGTTCATTAGTTTTTCTGTTATTTGTATATTAATGTAAGTTCTAAGTACTTGAAAACTATTTTAGTAAGTAGGGTATATCCTTCTTTTTGAGTCCTATTTATAATTTTTGTTGAATGTAACAATGCCTTTTTTGTCTAAGGCAAAATTTCACAGTCCATGCAGTACCATTTCAAATAACTGGCATGTAAGAATGACTTTATTACACTGTGTATATTGAATGGAGCATTTATAATTGATCACCAAATGGTGGCATTCACATTTATTTTAGAAAGACCGATCAATGAGGAATTTTGTTGTATTTGCTGATGGGTAATTGGCAGACTCTGTCTCAGTCATCTTTGCTTTTTGTTTTAGTCCATTTTGTGCTACAACAAAATACTTCAGGCTAAGTATTAAAGAAAGGAGGTTTATTTAGCTTATAATTTTAGAGGCTGAAACTCCAAGATTGTTCAGACCTTGGCTATGTCACAACATGGAACACAGTGGATGGCAACATATAATGGGAACATAGGCAAAAATGATCACATGGTGAAAGAGGAGGCAAGAGACTAGAGAGAGGTCATGTTCTCTCTTTTATAATAATCTGTTCTTATGAGAACTCATCCACTTCTGTGAAACCTAACCACTTGGAGAAGCCAGTATTAATTCCTTGATGAAGGAATGACCCAATCACTTCCCACTAGGCCTACCTCTTAAACATCCTTTACATTTTAATATTGTTACATTAAGGACCAAACTTTCACCACATGAACCTTTGGAGTCTTGCTGAAACCATATCAAAACCACAGTGCTATATAACAAAATTTTCCAAAATTTAGTGGCTTAAAACATCATTTATTTTGCCCATTATTTTATAGATCAGCAGTTTGGTCTAGGTGCAGCAAGGGAGTCTGGTTTTGGTTGGGCTTCTTTATATGACTGTAATCAGCTGCTAGGTCACCCGCAGGCTGGTTGGCCTCAGATGGCTTTAGTTCATGTCTGCCCCAACTATCTTGTCCTCCAGCACAACAGCTTGGTCTTGCTCACTGAAAATGGCAGGAATCCAAGAGACAATGGAATGTGCAAAGATTCTTCAGTACCGGGCTTGGGATACACACAAAATTATTTTCTACACAACCCATTGGCTAACGAAAAAGGAACAAGGTAATTACAGATTCAAGAGGTGGAGATTATACTTGACTTTTTGATGGGAGCCACTGTTGCCGTTTTTGCAATCTCCCACAGACTAATAAGATTTTTATTTTTAAAAAATTTTACATTAGTTGCTAAAATCATTTCAACCACCTTATTTTCTCTTTGATGATATGGCGTATTCATCATAGTAAATTCTGGTAAAATGAATTATTTGTTGAAAAATATAGATGGTAATTTAACCATATGCATCTTTCCCATCTCTGTTCTTTCATGGACACTCATCATCTACCAAAAGCATGAAGTTGAATTCCTTTAGAATCTACCATCCATGATCTTCCCTCTCTTTATCTCTCTGGTTTTCTCCCTTGGCATCTTTTCTCCTGGTCTTTAAACATGTGCATGATTTGCTGTTTGATAGACAACTTTAATGTCTTTGTGTGAGTGTGTGTATAAAGGAACATCATATATTATCAATGCCTTCTATTTCTTATCTATGGAATTATTTCTCAATTTTTCCAAGCATAAATTTAACTCTGTGAAACTTCCCTGATGACTGCCTTTACTCTAAGGAAATTTTAGGAGTAGAGCTTCTCATGTTTTATCACTACTGAATTGAAATTATTTGTTTCAAGTGTGGTTCTGCCTTTAAAACACAAGCTTCCTAAAGGAAAAGCCTGTGACCTAGTTATCTGTGTGTAGGCAGGACTCAACTCTGTACTTGACAGAACAGTAACTATTCAATATTTTTTTTAAATTAATAAATGAATGAGAGACTCAATGAGGAAAAGGAGAATAATTTTTTATTCTTCCCTTTCTACTTATGGCAAAATCTTTAAACTTCTTTGATCATCTGATCCACATTTTCATCTATTCATGCTATGTAGATGATACTTAAGTCTTTTTTTGTTTGTTTGTTTGATTTCTAGTTTTGTTTGTTTCTTTGATTAGCCATCATTGGATTCCTGAGTTCCAGAGTTATCTCAAAATGAATTTAAAGAAAAAATTTATACCTGCACATCATTCTGTTCTTTTATAAAATGCTTTGAGCTCCCTTCCTTCCTCACAGCCTGACCAGTATCTGCTTCCTCACTTCTGAAAACTGCTGCAGTCAATGACATCATCAACTTTTAAAAAGGTGACTCTTTTGCAAACTTTCACTGGAGCTTCAAGTGAATTAAGAGTAGGGGTACACAAACACAATCATTTTGCTGTCAACAAAATCAAATCATAAGGAAATAAAGAGGGTTTGCCACAGTCATGCTGACCATAAATGGTAGAACTGAGACTAAAATTCAAGTTTGTCTAACTTAAAAGCATTATATATATTTTTTATACATGGTATTATGTTTTTTTATGCTTTATTTCGGAGTTGTGGAGTAGATGGAAGGTGTGCTAACTCAATGTTCATGGGCCAGGAAATAAAAGAGAGACATTGCCATCCTTGTTCTTCCTCATCCTCCATACCTAGTCAGTGTCCAATTCCTGTGATTTAGCAATATTTGCTTACCAGTATCTCCCTTTCTTTTCCATCTTGTGTCCTTAGTTTACTTCTTTAGCAATAATTTTTTTAGTAATTATTGTAATAGTTTTATAATTAGTCTCCCTTACAGTAATATCTCCTGAGTTTCAGGGTAGGACCATGACTTTTCATTTTTATATTTCAAATAGACTTATAGTATTTCTACTTCTCAATTTAATATGTTCACATAGGGTACTCAATAGAATTTTCAAGTTAATTTTTTGATATTGGACTTAAAATATTTTTCTACATACTAAGTAGCTGTGAAATATATGATGGGTAGCAACATGGAAATATTTATTTGCCTAACCAAATTAAAGCATAAATAAACAAAAATATTCTTTTCAGAAATCAGGAGCAGGTGTTGCAATTAAAATATAGATAGCATATTACAAAATGTATTGGTAGAATGGACACAGTCCCAGCTATTTAACTGTGCTCTTCTTATGTAAATCCATCTGCTGTTGAAGCCAGATAAGTAATTATTTGCATTTATATTCTAACGTTTACAGACCAACATTATTTGTAAAATTTTGTGTGTTATATCCCGGACACATGGATATTTACTCTTGGCTGTTTTACACACATTTGTGGTTTTTAAGCCAGGAAAGAACATTAGAAAAGGAAAGAAATGTCTACGGAATAATGAATTAATACTAGCTAATACTTATGAGTGTATATTATACTCTAAGAAATGCACTAAAAGCTTAAAGGCTTCATCTCATTTAATCCTCATAATAACTTTATGAAACAATTATTCCAATCCCCTTTTTACAGATGAAGAAATAAAAACATAGTTAGGCTACATGTCTTGTTCAATATCATTCAGCAACTGAAAGGTAGGGTGGGATTTAAAAGCAATTTGAGTAGTTTCAAAACTCAATAGATGGTCCAGTTGCAGGCAAGAGGAGGTGGTAGCCATCTCCTACAGTAGGAAGTTAGATTACAGTAATGGGAGCTAAGTTTCAAAAGAAGGACTTAGTCTCTGAAGGGTTTGCTACAGTTAGTCCTATATGTCTACATACAGTCCATATGTAGATTGTAAAGATCTTTAAGCTAAAGGCTGTTGTTAGGCAACATTCCTGCCTAACTAGGCTAGGAAGGAATGGGGTATCAAATTAATTACTTGTTGTTTTGATTTTCCATCATTGCACACTGTATTGTCAAAAACTTAGAAACAATTCCTTAAGTTTAATGTGCCTTAAGTGTACTACTTAAAACAATACCTATTTATTATCTCACAGTTCTGAAGTCAGAAGCATGGGATGTGGTGTAACTGGACCCTCCTTTTAGGATGTCACAAGGCTGAGATCAAGGTTTCTGTAGGATTGTTTACATCTGGAGGCCATGCTCCTATTCAAGTGTTGGAGAATTCAGTGCCTTATGGTTGTAAAACTGTGAAGCGTTCACTTGATGGTTATCAACCAAAGTTTATTTCAGTTGGAAAAGGCCATTCTCAGTCTCTTGTCACATATTTCACTTTACTTTTAGAGTCAGCAGTGGAAAATTTCTCTTAATGTTTAATTCCTCTTACACTTTTAACCTCTTTTGTCAGAAAAGCCTAGTTCCTTTTAAGGGCTCACATAATTAAGTCAGGTTCAACAAATTAACTTTTTAAAAAGTTAAATGATGTAGGACCTAATTATATCTATAAAATCCCTTAACAGAAGAGGTTGTATTCGACTCAGATTTTTTAAATCGAATGAATAAAAAATAAAGTGTATTTGCTATTGGTAGGGTTCTTGGGATTCTAGAATTCTGCCTATTATACCCAGTTAGATTCCAGTTCTGAGATTGACTGTAAACCAGATTTATTGATGCTACCTTTCTTCTTAATGAAGAAATTCATGCGTTATATTAGGTAATATGCTTTGATTCTGTGTCCTTAAGATCAGTGGTTATGACTTTTTTCTCAGATCTTTATTTTGAACTCTGCTCCTCATAGTAACTAAAGCAATTTCTTATGCTTTCACTATTGCCTGTAGCTATAACCTCATCACACCATGAAAATCATGAACCTTCACTGAGTCTTTGCACCTTGTGGACACAGAGATACATAACATATAGAGTCATTATCTTTAAGATGCTCACAGTCCAGAGGAGGACTATGGATATGCTTTGAATGTATCCCTTAGTACTTCATGTGTTGGAAGCTTGGTCCTTAATGTGGCAGTATTGGGAAGTGGGAAGTGGTGTGGAATCTTTAAGAGGTAGGGCTTAGTGAGAGGTAGTAGGGTCATTAGGGGTGCTTCCCACTGTAGGAATTAAGTAGTTCTTATGGGACTCTGGATAGGTCCAAAAGAAGAGTGATCTTGGCCCCTCTGCAATCTCTGGCATTCTGTTTGGCCATGTGTCCTTTTCCTCATGCATGTGTTCCTGCTATGCCACCTGCTATGGGATCCTCATTGGAGATGAGCCAATATCAGCAGCATGACCTTTAACCTCCAGAACTAAAGTTAAATAAACCTCTTTATAAAGTGTCCAGACTTAAGTATTTCCTATAGAAACAGAAAATGGACTAATACAGGGACAAAAAATGGTAAGCACTAGTTGGCCCTATACTTTTTATATTAAAACATGGATGTTATATGGTCTACTGAGAGGAAAAGGATATGGAAGTGACCCTGAAGAAAGTCTTGCTGGACAAGTTGAAGTGCCATATGAAATAAGGGGAAGGAGTGTTCCATGGAGACCAAAGAAGATGCAAAGTATGACACCTTAGTGAAACTGCAAGATATTTGATATGGTAGGGACATAGAGTTAAAGGAGTACCAAGGAGAATAATATGACTAGAAAAATAGGTAGATAAGACACTAACAATACCAAAGCTTACGATTTACTATGAAGATATAAAAGCTATGAGCATCTACATGTGAAGCTGTCTATAATAAAGGAGAAATTATGTGAAATGCAAAACAAAGTGTACAGAAATGCTCTGTTAGGATATATATGTACAATATATAAGATATATGTCATATATGTATACACATATTTCTCTCAGTTGAAGTCAAGTAGATAAAAAAGTAGCAAAACTCCAGGAGACATTCATAATATACTCCAGGTGATAGATCTTATTGATATTTTTGATTATTGGCATTTTTTAAAACTTTATGACCCAATTTAAACAATGTGATTTTTTTTCAAGCAGCATAGATTAATAAAGCAAACAACAAATACACAACTCCCCCCCAAAAATCTGATTGTGTTTTAGGACTTTACTTGTCATTCCTAAACTCTTATATTTCTACTTTGTGTTCTTGACTTCTATGCAAGGTTTCTTCACCAAATATTATTAATTAGTGGTAATATATTTCATCAATAGTTTAATCTCCTTTTGTGGCAATATTTTTCTAGTGAATACTGTTCATCCTCTATTATTTCTGTTTTTTTTTTTCTTTCTGGATACACATTTTGGTTGAAGTATCTTTGGATACCTCCTACAGTGTTATTTTAATTTTTTTTTTACTTTGTTATGGTGAGATCAGTTCCCTATAAGTGAGTTATTCATAAGTGATTCATGGGGGTGAAATGAAGACTGAGCTATCCGGCAGGTTAACCAGAATAACAGGAGTATTATGTATGAATACAGAACATTATACCTTTCAATGTAACCTTTTGTCCTCTTTCAGTTTCATCATTAGGTATGTCCTTCCCCTCCCCATTTGGCAGTATTGTCTACTGTGCCACTTATATCTGCTTCTCACGTTTTCTTGCCAAACTCAGCCCAAAAGAGCTCTCTTAGTCATCCTTGCACTCATGCCCCTTGTTTCAGTGAGAGATTTTTTTTTTCTTCAGAGTACCACTTTACTTTTGATAAAGGTCTCTGAAAACTTTGAGATCTAAAGGCATTTAGATTGTGCTTCAAATATTCTTAGTTTTGTTATTGGATGATGAGTAATTGAGGGCATGAGGAAATCACTGATACTCAATTTCATCTTTTAAAATTATAGTTGGTACTGGCACAAAAACAGACATGAAGACCAGTGGAACAGAATAGAAGACTCGGATATGATTCCATTTCACACAACTATACCCACTTCATTTTTGACAAAGGTGCCAAAAATATATGATGAAGAAAAGACAGCCTCTTCACCAAATGTTGCGGGAAAAGTGGTTACCTGTCTGCAAGAAACTGAAACTAGATCCAAGTCTATCACCCTGTACTAGTATCAACTCAAAATGGATCAAGGACCTAAATATCAGACCTGAAACTCTGAAGTTAGTACAGGAAAGAGCAGGAAACACTCTGGAACAAATAGGTACAGGCAAAGACTTCCTCAGTAGAACCCCAGCAGCCCAGCAACTAAGAGAAAGGATGGACAAATGGGACTTCATAAAATTAAAAAGCTTCTGCGCTACAAAAGAAATGGTCTCTAAACTGAAGAGACCACCCACAGAGTGGGAGAAAATATTTGCCAGGTATACATCAGACAAAGGACTGATAACCAGAATATACAGGGAACTTAAGAAACTAAACTCTCCTAAAATCAATGAATCAATTAAAAAATGGGCAACTGAACTAAACAGAACTTTTTCAAAAGAAGAAATTCAAATGGCCAAAAAACACATGAAAAAATGCTCACCATCTCTAGCCATAAAGGAAATGCAAATCAAAACCACACTAAGATTCTACCTCACTCCTGTTAGAATAGCCATCATCAAAAACACCACCACCAACATGTGTTGGAGAGGATGTGGGAAAAAAGGAACCCTAATCCACTGCTGGTGGGAATGCAAGCTGGTGCAACCACTCTGAAAAAAATTTGGAGACTTCTTAAAAATCTAAACATAGACCTGCCATATGATCCAGCAATCCCACTCCTGGGAATATACCCAAAAGAATGCAACACAGGTTACTCCAGAGGCACCTGCACACCCATGTTTATTGCAGCACTATTCACAATAGCCAAGTTATGGAAACAGCCAAGATGCCCCATTACTGATGGATGGATCAAGAAAATGTGGTATTTATATACACAATGGAATACTACTCAGCCATGAAGAAGAATGAAATCTTATCATTTGCAAGTAAGTGGATGGAACTGGAGAACATCATTCTGAGCGAGGTCAGCCAGGCTTAGAAGACCAAAAATTGCATGTTCTCCCTCATATGCAACTTGAGATCTATGGCAAATGCAGCAATGCCATTGGACTTGGATCACATGACAAGGGGAGAGCATATATGGGAGATATAAGAATAGGTAGAAAACCCAAAACATGAAAGTGTTTGATGTCCCCACTCCAGAGGAACTAATACAGAAACCTTAAAGCAACAGAGGTTACCACGAGAAGGGGATCAGGAACCAATGTAAAGATCAGTTAGAGTTGAATCAACATGGGTTGTAACACATGGGTACCTGAAAACAATGTTAGGAATCTCTCTGTATAGCTATCCTTAACTCATCCAGCAAAAACGCTTTGTCTTCCTTGTTATGCTTATGTCTTTTCTTCAACAAAATTAGTGATAAGGTCAGAACAGGACCTGCCTGGAACTGAGGGGGGGGGGAGGATGGGGGAGGGGGGGCAGGGTGGAGAAATGCCCCAAATAATGTATGCACATGTGAATAAATGAATAAAAAAATATAGTTTTAATTTTACTACTTGAATTCCTACAACATTTCTTCCACTTTTAATTTTTTTTATTTTATGGTACTTGGTTTGAACTCAGGACCTCATGCTTGCTAAGGAGGTGCTCTAGTCCTTGAGCTACTCCACCAGCCCCATCTCTTCCACTTTTAAACACGTTTATTACTATACGTATCTACTTTAGAACCTCATTTTTACTATATAATAGACTGTGTTTGTTTTTTTCTGGTTTAGTTTATACTATTTTTTTGTTTCTGTGATAGGGATCCATAACCAGAGTCTGACACATACTATGCAAGTGTTCTACCCTTGATCTGGTAGAGATTCCTCAGGAACAAAAAACATAAACTAAAATATGTGTAATGCATTGAAATGTGTACAGTATGCACATGATAACTATTTTAAGTGACAAATATATTTTACCAAATGATAAATTTTAAGTAATGAGTATATTTTGTCTGTGTACTCAATTGAGAATAAAAAGATAATTTTATATTCAATAGCTGTTAAAGTTTAGTTTTTAAATAACATAGAACTCTCAGTGAGACTTATGAGTACCAAATATGTGATATTGAAAAGAACTGGCATAATTACAGTAAATTTTTTGTTTTACACATGACACATAATACATTTTCTTAATTACACTTTGCAAATAATCATTGCCTATAAGGAGAAAGTAACAATAATAGAAAAAAATGCTTCTGTGTAATTTGATAATCTCCAAATCAACATTGCCACATTTCTTTAGATTATTTTGTCATAGCCAAGCTAGAAGTGACTCTAAGTAATTTCTGGCTGTTGTAATTCTGTTGTTTCACTTATTAATTTTATAATTTTGCAAATATAAAATGCTCTTATTATTCAAAGATATTGGTGGTAGAACACATTGGTAGATTTTCATCTCTCAGTAGATTGTAAATTCTATGAGGACAGGAATCATGTTTGTTTAATTCTCTGTACTGAGGCTACTTGGCATAATATCAGAACTGTGTTGGGAATATGATGAATATATGTGTAATGATTTTATTTCTTTTCATGGTTGCTTCTGATTATTGTTGTTGTTATTTAATGTGATTTCTTGAGATGAAGAAAACTTCTATCTTAACTTTGCTCTTCTAAAACCAGAAGTTTATTCTTGAATGCTCATAGAACATTATCTTGAAAGACATCCCCATATGCATTATATTTATTTTAATTATTTTCCACCTTAATTAGTTCATAGGTAGAATCTTTGTCCCTTTTGTCTTCTTTGATTAATAGAAATTATTTAGAAACAAAGTAGAGTAAAAACAGTAATACTTTAAAGAATTACCAGTCAGAAATTTTGCTAATAATCTAGTATTTCGAAGACATTTATATTAATCTGAGGCCCTGGAGGTGCGGAGATGTTATTAGAACTCATACTTTCTCCAGCAAGTATTCCATATTCCCAACACGTTCTTTTTTTGTACTTCATGCATATCACTATAGTTTATGGCACAAGGTTTTGGTTGCTTCTGAGTTTTATTAAAGATGGAATTGACTTTTGAATTTTTTTCATTATTTAAATTTTCTCTCGGTGGTTTCTGAGAAGGGTTAGGATAAAACTGATCTTATTTTACCATTTTACCTGAAAATACATGAAGCAATATAATGTACAAGCAAATTTTATTTACTTTTTTCTCACAGAGTATAGTGTGGAACAACAGAGAGGCCCTCTGGGCACATAAAGAAGTATAGTTATGAGTGTGCAAGGGCAGACTACTCGCGGATAATATGTTCACTGCATGGAAATATTGAGGCATAGAGTAGAGAATGTCCTGAAATCCTTGTAGGGTGGATTTAAGCACTGCTGTTTTAGATTACTCTATGATCCCATTTTAGCACTTTAATTCTATTGCTTCATGATTATTCTGAAAAACAATTACTCACAAGGGATTTCTAAATTCCTAAATGAACAACTCAAAGCAGTCTAATAAGATATTTTCTCTGTAGCAATTTTCAGCAGAAAAATAAAAAATACATAACCATTTTCTGTGAATTACTTAATAACAAATAAAAATTAATCACTGAAATATTTGAAAACATTTTTAAAAACTACTTTGAGATTTAAAGTGATGCATAAATACTGTGCAGATAACATAATATAATATAATATATTATTATAAATAATAGCACAGATCATTTTATCAGTCTTTCAACCACCTTCTTGAAATTTTACTTAGCAAAGCTAATTTATGGTAAAATAACAATTTGTTATAGATACATTTGAAGAGATTTTCTTGTAGTAAAGACACCCAAGCAAGCAAAGGGAAAATGAAGGTTCAGGGGCTGGAAGTGTAAGCTCCACGGTAAAGGGTCCTGAACTAGCAAGGTTCAATTTCTAGCACTCACTCCTATTCCCATGAAATTGTTCAGTACCCTGAAAGCAGAGTAAGGAAATGGGTTAGGCCATATTGAGGCAGGCTGAAAACAGGGAATGAGGCCATGGGATTCCATATGTTAGGAAAAACGCCACACAAAGAAAACTCACGAGAAAACTCACGTCCAAGGGCAGGGTTTAATGGCAGGTACCAGGAAGTGCAGGAAGAAGAAAGGACAAAAGGGAAGGGGTTCAGGCCAGGCATGGCCTTTTATAGGAGAGGGAGGGTAAGGGGTTGGCGCATATGCCGGGGGTCCCTGATGGAGGTGGAGATTGAGTGGAGCTTGTTTTTGGGAGCACTGGAAACCTTGTTAAGAGGGGGGAATGGCTCCATTTTCCATGAGGTGCCGCTAATTTATAAAATGGCGGCATTATTGTTCTATCATTCCCCCATTTTTCTTTAATAATAATGAAGATAGGGGCTGAGGATCAGGAATTGGGGTGAAGCATCAATCTTTTTAACTGCTTCCTGCTGGCAGGGGGTGTTGTGTGGGGGCAGGATCCTCAGGCTCCTGTGGTATCCTGGATGGGGCCTTCACAGTAGTTTTCTGGGTGGTTTTGGAGAGGTTGGTATCCCTGGAGGTACAACTGGTTAAATTTTTGGTTAGCAATAGCAGACATACGGTCTAAAAGAATTCCTTATATTGTTCTTATGATACAAGGGAGGAAGCTTAAGAATATGAGAGCAAGAAATACAGGCATTAGGATGGGCATTAGCCAGGAGAACCACTGTGAAATGTTGTTCCCTAGAGGATTCCAAGAGTCCTCCAATTCCCTTCTCTGTTTTTCTAATTGTTCTTGGAGTTGCCTAATTTTATTTTTTACTACTCCCGACTGGTTAACATAGAAGTAGCACTCCTCTTGTAAAAATAAGCAGAGACCACCCTTTTCTGCAGTGAGCAGGTCAAGGCCTCGTCGGTTTTGGAGTACAACTGAGGCTAGGGAGTCAAGTTGTTTTTGTAGGGTTAGGATAGATTCAACTACCATTTGAAGATCACTTATCAATCGATTAGAGAGTTTTGTGTAGTAGTGGATAGAAGTTCCTATTCCTGCAGCCCTAGTTCCCATGGCAGCCATTATTCCCAGGGTGGCTAACAAGGGAATGGCCTGGTTTGCCCGTTTTGATCGAAGATGCGTGGTGAGGGGGATGGGTAGGTCCTGATCTTCTGTAATAATGTCCATGTCAGGGACCAAAACTACCAGAGTGCATAAAAAGAGAGTCCCGGGAATGGGGGGGCAACAGGTATTGTTCCCGGTTTTGTTGGCCTCCCTAGTAGTGTGACATTTTTTGTCACCAGGGAACCTACCTCGACTATCCCTGAGGAACTCTGTAGGCAGAGAGGGGCTGACTGGAAGAGGGGAACTGGGGAAATGGTGGAGGCGGTGGGCCTTTTGGTGAAGTAGCAGTTTAAGGTAAGAGGTGTGGAAATATTTATGGGGCTGGCGATGACCTGAGAAGGGTCAGTTTGCTGACACATCCAACAACCATGGGCTAGAGTAGGATTAGTGTGATTGAGTAGTTGATGAGTGGTATTTATGACCTGGAGGAGAAGGTTTTCAGAAAGGGACAGTGTTTGTAAAGGAATTTTGAGAGGCTTTCTGGTGGGAAAGAATAGGTTGTCAAGAACCTGATGTACCTGGGTGCGGAGGACCTTCTTGTATGCCTGATCCTGGACTCCTCCTCCGTCAGACATACCATAATGTGTGAGCTCAGTCCAACACACTTATTGCCCATGATTTCCAAAGCAAGTATAGCCCGCATTGCTGCCTTTACTCCTTGCAGTCCAGTGCAGTTTGCCCCACATTGTGCATGGGGTAGCTGTATCATAGCAAGCCCTGTGCTAGTATGAATAAGATGAGGTGCATGGGCAGGGGGGATGTTTGGGGCTCACAAGGGTACAGGTCATAAGAAAGAAGAGAGCACAAAGAGTAAGGTGCACAGGGCGAGGTATCCAAAACAGAGAGCTGCGTGATGGGGCCATCTCCACTGGGGGGGGGGGAGTTACCCACAGGCCAATACTCAGGAGGGAAGGGACAAGGACAAGAATTACCCACAGGAAGGGATGGAGTGGAAGCATAGGTGGAGTGGCTTACAGTAAAGCGAAGAGTATGTTGGAAAATGAGTAGATTTCTTCAGGAGTAAAGTCTGAGAGAGCACCTTGGAGATGTAGGTAGGCTATCCAATCTATGAAGTAAGGAAGACAAAGGTATGAAAAAAGAGGGAGGCTGATTATACTGGGGGGTGGGAAATCTAAAACCTCAGAGTAGAGTGTATATAGGAAAGAGTAAAAGCATGGGCAGGAACTGACAGGAAAGAATGAGAGGGGGAAGAATAAAGAGTGAGTAGGCAAGATGTCAGGTCCCCAGGCATAGGGCTCCTGCCTATGCCCTGGGAGTCTCCTTGAGTGTGTCTCTGTCTTCTGGGATCTTGAGAAGGCAGGGGATCTTTATTTTTGTTGGTTCTGTAAGAAGAGATTGGTAGGTCTTTTGTGGGGCTGTCAATTTTAGATTTTGAACATGCACCCAGGAGGGAAATCCTGCTAGTTTAGCAGCCGTGGGTGTAGTGAGGACGACCTTAAATGGGCCTCTCTACTTTTCCTGCAGGTGGCCAGGTGTGGCTGTACTTTTTAGATAAACTAGATCTCCCATTTGGAGGGTGGGAGTTATTTTGGTGGTGTCAGAGGGCTGTGGTAACTGATCATGAGCATGCGACCAAAGGAGAGAGCGAAGAAAAGTGAGGAGAGGATTGAGGAGAGTGGGGGGAATGTTAGGGGGTTCTGGCTGAACCGTGATAGGGAGGAGTGGATGGCCATAGAAGAGCTTGAAGGGGCTGAGCATGAGTGGTCTTTTAGGGAGGGCCCGGAGGCAGAGAAGGACTAGGGGTAGGAGCTTTGTCCAGTCTAGGTGGAGCTCGAGGGAGAGTTTGGTGAGAGTATTTTTTAGTGTGCGATTGGCACGTTCGACTTTACCTGAAGATTGGGGGTGATAGGGAATGTGAAACCGCCAGTGAATATTTAAGACTTGTGCCAATTTTTGGGAAATAGAGGAAACAAGCTCAGACTTGTTGTCTGACTGGATGGAGGCTGGGAGACCAAACTGTGGGATGATGTCTGTGACTAAAATCGTTGTTACTGTGGAGGCCTTTTTATTGGTTGTAGGGAAGGCCTCCACCCATCCCATGAAGGTGTCTACCAATACCAGGAGGTACTTAATCCTCTTTACTGGAGGCATATGTGTGAAGTCCACCTGACAATCTATGGCAGGGAGGCATCTCCTGGCTTGGTGGATAGGAAAGGGAGGGAGCCTAATATTGGAGTTGGGGTTTGTGCGCTGGCAAATTGAGCAGGATTGGGTAATCTGTTTAAGGTATTGTATGTCTCCTGGAGATAGGGAAAGGGATTGGCAGAGAAAGGTGTAAAGAGTGTGAAGATTAGGATGAAAAAGCATATGTGAATAGGAGATAAGGGTTTTAACCTCAGAAGGGGGGAGAGAGAGCTTAGTGGGGGGAGAGGAAGCTGGGCTAAGGGGGTACATGGACAACTGGGGTGCAGTTTGGAGGGCTGCTCGCTTGGCCTCTGTATCTGCTCGGTTATTTCCTCTGGTAATTATGGAGGAGTCAGTCTGGTGGGCTTTGCAATGAGTAATGCCCACCCGGGAAGGGAGGCATGAAGCCTCTAAGACCTGGGCTATTAAGGCAGCATTGATAATGGGAGTTCCCCTTGTAGTTAGGAATCCCCTTTCCTTCCAGATAGCGGAGTGGGACAGTAAAGTGTGAAATGCATACTTAGAGTCAGTATAAATGTTGACAGTTTTGTCTTTTGCCAGAGTTAGAGCTCTGGCCAGGGCAGTCAGTTCTGCCTTCTGGGAAGTAGTGCCCAAAGGGAGAGGGCATGCCTCAATGATGGCAGAATCAGACACGATGGCATATCCAGCTCTTCACTGTCCATTGTGAATGAAGGAGCTGCCATCAATGAACCAAGTGTAGTCAGCCTGAGAAAGGGTGCCCTCCTGAATGTGGTCTGGGCAGGGAAGGAGTTCTTCAAGGATCTCAGGGAAGGAGTGAACTAGGAGTGTTGGAGAGAGAGAAAGAAGAGTAGCTGGGTTAAGTGGGGGACATGAAATGAAAGTTAGAGTGGGATCCTCGATCAAGGCCACCTGGAGGGATAGGATACGAGTGGGGGACATGGAGTAAAGTCCCTTATACGTGAGGAGTTCCAAGAGGCTATGGGGGGAGTAAACAGTAAGGGGGGACCCAAAGGTAAGTTTTTTGCTTTCCTGGATTAAGAGAGAGGTGGCAGCCAGGGCCCTGAGGCATGGGCCCATCCCCTGGTTGTGGGGTCTAACTGTTTGGAGAGGTATGCTACTGGAGTGAAGGAGGACCCTATGTTGTGTCCCAGAACTCCTAGGGCAAACCCTTGCCTCTCAGAAACATAAAGGACGAAGGGACGAGTGAGGTCCAGCAAGCGAAGTGCTGGGGCTTGTAATAAGGCTTGTAAGAGGGTTTTAAAATGACTTGACACAGGCTGAGAGGGGTCCAGGGGCTCTTGAATGGAACCCTTGGATGCCTCATATAGAGGTTTGGCCATTAGGCTGAAGTTGGGTACCCAGGCTCTGAGATAGCCAGCTAGGCTAAGAAAGGAGAGAACTTCAGCCTTAGTGGTGGGGGCAGGGAGAGAGACTAGCAAGGCCTTACAATCTGTGGTGATAGCCTTATGAGTAGGGGAGATAGATAGGCCCAGGTAAGTTACCTGGGTGAGAGACAGATGAGCCTTGTTAGGGGACACCCGGTATCCCTTTTTTCCCAGAAAATTAAGCAGGAGGGCAGTGTGTTGTTGGCTATCCTCGAGCGAGGGGCTGCAGAGCAGGAGATCATCTACATACTGGAGGAGTTTACTCAGGGAGAGACGTAGGGTAAGGAGGTCCCTAGCCAGAGCTTGGCCAAAGAGGTGGGGACTGTCCCGGAACCCCTGAGGCAGAACAGTCCAGGTCAGTTGTTGGGAAGTATGAGAATCTGGATCAATCCAGGTGAAGGCAAAGAGGTTTTGGGACTGTGGGTGAACAGGGATAGTGAAGAAAGCATCTTTTAGGTCCAGGACTATGAAATGGGTGGTGGTACCAGGGATGAGAGACAGGAGAGTATAGGGGTTGAGTACCACTGGGTGTATAGGAGTCACTGCCGCATTGATTAAGGGGAGGTCCTGTACCAGCCAATAAGACCTATTGGGCTTTTTTACAGGCAGAATAGGAGTGTTATAAGGGGAGTGGGTTGGGTGAAGAAGGCCCTTAGAGAGAAGCTCTGAGATGAAAGGCTTTAATCCCTGTAAGTGGATTAGAGAGATGTGATATTGAGGTTGGTTTGGGAAAACGGAGGAGTCCTTGAGAGTAATAAAGATTGGCTCGTGATGGGTAGCAACTGCAGGGTTCTGGAGGTCCCACACAATGGGGTCTACCGGTGTAGTGGGTAAGGGCAAGGGGTCGGGAGGGGCTTGTGGAAGCAGAGCACCCATGATGGCAAGGAGGGGCTGAGAGGATGGAGACAAGGGGTTAATGGGTCTTGGCTTAAGAGGGGGTGGGTGTAAGGTGAGAGTGGCCTGGAATTTTGACAAAATATCCCTTCCCAAGAGTGGGATGGGGCAATTAGGGAGGATAGGAAGGAGTGAGTAAAAAGTGTGTCTCCCAGTATGCAGGTTAAAGGAAAATTCATTAAGTGCTGGGTAGGAGTTCCCTCCACTCTGACTATGGAGGTTAAAGAAGGCTTGGTAGGTCCCCAGAACTCCGGCAAGGCAGAAAAAGTGGCGCCAGTGTGCAGGAGGAGAGAGATAGGTCTACCGTCAATAATGGCGTTACCCTGGGCTCCCGTGAAGTTATGGTTGTCGGGCCTGGGAGTCCTGGGCTCTGTCAGTCATCAGCTGCAGTCACTAGTCCTAAAAGATCAGTTAGAGAGGAGGGACGGTGGGGGGGCTTAGACCCTCCTTCTTGAGGGATGGAGGGGCAGTCCATCACCCAGCGGCCTTCCTGTTTGCACTTAAGACATGGCCCTGGTGGGTGGCATGGTTTAGGACAAGCACGGGCCCAGTGTCCCTCAAGGCCACACTGAAAACATGGGCCGGGAGGTGTTCAGGATTTTCCCTGGCCTCGGGAGTTAGAGGTTGGAGGCTTTTGTCGGAGGGCTTGTGCCAACATCTGGAATTTAGCCTTATCTCTCCTCTCCTTATCAGCCCTTTGTTGTTCTTCTCGGTAATTATAGACTTTGAAGGCCACATTTAAAATTTCAGCCTGTCAAAAAGAATTAACCTAGAAGGTAACACCCACGCACAGGAAATCAATGTGAGTCAATGCCCTATATAGCTATCCTTATCTCAACCAGCAAAACCCCTTGTTCCTTCCTATTATTGCTTATACTCTCTCTACAACAAAATTAGAGATAAGGGCAAAATAGTTTCTGCTGGGTATTGAGGGGGTGGGGGGGAGAGGGAGGGGGCTGGAGTGGGTGGTAAGGGAGGGGGTGGGGGCAGGGGGGAGAAATGAACCAAGCCTTGTATGCACATATGAATAATAAAAGAAAAAAAAAATTTCAGCCTGTGGAGTCTGAGGGCCATTTTCTAGCCTTTTAAGTTTTTTTCTGATATCTGGGGCTGACTGGGAGATAAAGTGGGTCATAAGGATAATTGTCCCATCCTTAGTTTCAGGGCCAACTTTTGAATGGCGTCGTAGCACCTCTGTGAGCCGGGACAAGAAACTAGCTGGATTTTCCTCTTTTTCTTGTTGGATTTCTCTGAGCTTATCAAAATTAACAACCTTTTGGGCCGACTTCTTTAATCCCACCACTAAACAGGTAACCATCTGATCCCTAAGCGTTCTGTCACCGGTTTGGTAATTCCAATGTGGCTCCTCAGTAGGGACTGCTGTAGCTCCTACAGGATGGGTGGGGGTGGTGCAATGGACCTCATCTGCATGTGCCCTAGCCGTGTCCCAGACCTGTTGTTTCTCCTCTGGAAGGAGGGTGGAGGAAAGAATGAGATAGATGTCGTGCCAAGTAAGGTCATAGGATTGAGCCAAGTATTGAAATTCCTTAACATAAGAATCAGGGTTCTACCATTTGATCCAGCAATACCACTCTTGGGGATATACCCAAAAGACTGTGACACAGGTTACTCCAGAGGCACCTGAACACCCATGTTTATTGCAGCACTATTCACAATAGCCAAGTTATGGAAACAGCCAAGATGCCCCACCACTGACGAATGGATTAAGAAAATGTGGTATCTATACACAATGGAATTTTATGCAGCCATGAAGAAGAATGAAATGTTATCATTCGCTGGTAAATGGATGGAATTGGAGAACATCATTCTGAGTGAGGTTAGCCTGGCCCAAAAGACCAAAAATCATATGTTCTCCCTCATATGTGGACATTAGATCAAGGGCAAACACAACAAGGGGATTGGACTATGAGCACATGATAAAAGCAAGAGCACACAAGGGAGGGGTGAGGATAGGTAAGACACCTAAAAAATTAGCTAGCATTTGTTGCCCTTAACTCAGAGAAACTAAAGCAGATACCTTAAAAGCAACTGAGGCCAATAGAAAAAGGGGACCAGGAGTTAGAGACAAGGTTAGATCAAAAAGAATTAACCTAGAAGGTAATACTCATGCACAGGAAATCAATGTGAGTCAATGCCCTGTAGAGCTATCCTTATCTCAACCAGCAAAAACCCTTGTTCCTTCCTATTATTGCTTATACTCTCTCTACAACAAAATTAGAAATAAGGGCAAAATAGTTTCTGCTGGGTATTGAGGGGTGGGGGGGTGAGGGAGGGGGTGGAGTGGGTGGTAAGGGAGGGGGTGGGGTCAGGGGGGAGAAATGACCCAAGGCTTGTATGCACATATGAATAATAAAAGAATAAAAAAAAAAAGAATCAGGATTAGTGGTGAAGGAGCCAAGGTGCTTTTCTATCTGAGTGAGGTCAACAAGAGAAAAGGGGACATGGACCCTCACAATGCCTTCTGCTCCAGCCACTTCCCAGAGAGGGTAAATGGAAACCAACTGAGTGGGGGGTCCGTGAGAGCGAGTGTGTGGGGGGGCTCATGGGATCCTGTGGTCCTGGGTGGGTGGAAGGGCGGGTAGAAGGAGGGGTGGGAGAAGGAGCAGAAGGAGGGGCAGGAAGAGGAGCAGAAGGAGGGGCGGGAGAAGGAGCAGGAGGAGGGGCAGGAGGAGGAGCAGAAGGAGGGGCAGGAGGAGAAGTGGGAGGAGGGGCGGGAGCCGACAGCTGAACAATGGAAGCCCGTCTTTGATAAGGTGGAGGCTCGTTAGCGTTAGCAGGGTGGAAAGAAGGGAAAGCTTCAGAGTCAGGAGGGGATTCAGAGAAGGATTTGGCTGGTTTTGAGACTGGTTTAGAAGCTAGTAGGACCTGTACAGGGGAACAGGAGGTACAGAGGGAAGGTTTGGTGTGGAATAAGAAAAGGATTGGACGTAGAGAAGTTCCTTCCATTTGCCAGTGTGCTTACAGAAATTGTATAGATCCCTTAAAATATTGGGATCAAAAGTGCCATGAAGTGGCCATTTGGAGGCATTGTCCAGTGGATATTGGGTCCAGGCCTGATTACAGAGAAAAATGAGCTTTTGTAGCTTAAGATCAGGTGTGAGGCATAGGGGCCCAAGGTTGGCCAGGAGACATCCCAATGGGGAGTCTGAGGGAATTTTGGATGGTCCAACTCCCATGGTGAGGCTGACCTGAGGAGAGATATGGCGGGCATCCCCGAAATATCAGGTCCTCAGGAGAGAGAGAGAGATGTGGAACACACCACCCAGAGGGAACATCTTCATCACAGGGTGGGCCACAGTCCCTAGTAGGAAACCTGTTTCCCAGGACAAAAGCGAGCTCAGAGAGAGAGAGAGAGAGAGAGATCACAGCTTTGCGTGCGAGGAGGACTCACCGAGGGAGAGAGGACCTTGAGAGAAGATTGGCCTGTGGTGGATGCCCATTGGAGGCGTGCTGGGGCGGAGGAACTTCCCGGTGAGCTAGTGAGAGAGTGGCGCTTTCTAGGATCGGGGTCCTGGTAAAGCAGCTCAGATCCCGGAGGAAAGCCGGGAGAGCAAGGTCAGTGCCGGGAACCCAACCCATCCCAGGTTTTGGCACCAAATGTTAGGAAAAATGCCACACAAAGAAAACTCACGAGAAAACTCATGTCCAAGGGCAGGGTTTAATGGCAGGTACCAGGTAGTGCAGGAAGAAGAAAGGACAAAAGGGAAGGGGTTCAGGCCAGGCATGGCCTTTTATAGAAGAGGGAGGGTAAGGGGTTGGCGCATACGCCGGGGGTCCCTGATGGAGGTGGAGATTGAGTGGAGCTTGTTTTTGGGAGCACGGGAAACCTTGTTAAGAGGGGGGAATGGCTCCATTTTCCATGAGGTGCCACTAATTTATAAAATGGCGGCATTATTGTTCTATCACTATAGACCCCATGTAACTTTTTCATTTCATGCTACACTCCTTATCTCTTTCCAGTGCTGTTCTTTGCAGTTATAAATAGTAAGACAAGAAGACTTGGGGGTGAGTCTATCCTTTATTAACTCTTAAATTAAAAAAAAAGAATATTAATCACACACCATGCATATGATTAAAACACCTAAGAGCTAGCTTAAATGCATGTGCAGAGTAACTGTCAATCACCCTTGTCCTAGCCAGATCTACCTGAACCTCCCAAATCTTTTCCCACCCACAGGTTATAGATGGCTTAAAGCATCTTGAAACAGAGAGTGTGCCCTCTTTTTCCTGCTTCTCCATTCCATCTGGCCAGATGGGGCCACCATTGCTTTTTGTGATGTCTTCCCCTTACCTTTAATAAACTCTGTTACCTCCATCACTATATCCACGGGTTCTGCCCATGAGAAACACAAAGAATCTTGAAATCTTCTGATCAGAAACTACACAAACCTACAACAATACCTGGATCCTCAATCTGTCCTCGGGACTTCTTTAGAATATTCTGTGAGCATTACTATTGTTAGTGCTGGTTTGCAGTGTTGTGGGCCGGATGGAGTGTCCTTGCTGTCACAGGCCAGGGAACTGGCTCATGAAGCAACTGAATGATGGGCCTAAGCTGGTACATGAAGTAGGATTTATTAGAGAGAAAGGAAAGGCTACAACTAGAAAAGGGTAGCAGAGCCTGGAAATCGGTAACTCGCTGCTCAGGTGGAAGCTGGGGCTTTTATGAGCATCCCAGCTCTGAGTTAGGTGGGTTTTTCTCATTGGCCATGGATTCCCATGCTTTCTTAGGTGACCTGGTTTGGATTGCATCTTTATTGGGGGAGGGGAACAAACTTGAGAGCATTTTGCTCATCAGCCTTGTGTCAGATCTATCAGACCCTGCATCTTCCTTTCCGGGTGCAGAAATGCAGGTTTGCAACCCTTTCTCAGGATGCAGGAATGATATGGTTCTCCAGGGGGTATAGGATACCCATTCATCTGCCTTAGGTCTCCAGACCCAACACTATGTGGCTCAGAAAAATTATTTGCTGGGATGATGATGTCATCATAATGAATTTGAACCTTTGGTGGGGATATCATAAACTCTTATTTTTCTGAAAGTCATAATTCACATCAGCCTGCTGTTCTGAGTGAGAAACTTGCTTTTCTTGCTCATGAAGATGAAATCCTGCAGGTAACTTACTAATGTGCTACTTACCATTTCCAGAGCTAAGGGACACTATAATTTCTTAATTTGTACCTATCCTAAAAAGTGTATTTATACTTGCAAAAACCCTGAAGCATAAAGTGGTATTAGCTTTGTGGATTGTTGCCAACCATGGCAAGCAATATGCTCATAATTATATTTTTTGTAAATTACCAGTGAGGCTTGAGCAGAAAGTGCCATAATGGCCAAATTATTTGTGTGTGAGTAAAAATTACTTCATAATATCAGTGAGGAAAACATGTCACCACCCACGGAGCTTAGCAGATAGGAAGATGCACATTAATTCATTTTTACGCAACAGAAACATTGAATTCTTTAAAGACCTGCAAAAGAAATGATAGTCCCATTGGTTCAGAATTTCAAGGGGTTTTTAATCTTAATTGTCTGCTCTTTTTTGTCTTCTTACTTCCTTCGCTTGTTGTCATCTGGGCTTGCTGCTACTTTTTATTCTCAGTCATTGCAAAGGCTCTACTGTTTACTTTCAATCTCTTAATCTACCCATATATGAGTACAGTTTATCCTTTAAAGCTTACTTCACCCTTCCTCTGTGAAATCTGTTCTGATTTCCCAACTGGCTCTGATGTCTCATTTTGCGCCTTGCTCAAGGCTCTCCTAATTGTGTGTACTAATTTAGACTGTAGTTATTAGATTTGAGATATGGTAGATTTGAGTTGATTTATTCGTCTTATGCTTTTGTTGGATTGTGGGCTGTTGAGAGCAAGAGTTTGCTTCTTCAATGTTTGTATTTCTCCTCTCCTCATGTCATTCTCTCTTGGGGATATGGTAATTCATGATGTGTCCTGATTGAACTGTTAACTCAAACTTCTTTATCACTATTAATATTTTCTTCCTTAGCCTCATAGCCATCATTTTTGTGGATTTATTTCTAGTTTGCTATCTGCTCCCTGATGTCTACTTATTCAATTTCTGTCTACTTCATATAGATTTCTAGCATATTTCTTTTCTAACTTCATTTTTGCCAAACAGAAGTCAACTCTATACACTAATCTCTCCCATATTTACAACCTTACCTGGTTTTGATGCACGGATGACACACACAGGAATTTCAGGTGCTCAGGGTTGGTTTTTGAGCCCACTCTGAGAATGAAAGCACAGGTGGACTCCAGCAACAGAGTTCAGAAAGATCTTATTTGTAGAGAAGAGAAGAGAAAGACTGCATAATGGGGAATGCAGGGGGACCCAGAAACCGGTGGTCCCCTGGATCAGTTTGGGGATTGGATTTTTACAGCCTTTTTGCATTGCTTGAGGGCAGAGATGTCTCTCAGGTACAGACAGAGGTTTCCTGGGAAGGAAAGATGTCTCCTTGACCACTTATCACCTTTTGGGACCTCCTGCAGTCTTTCAATCTCCTCCCTCAATGGTCACCCTAACTGCTGTGAGGGATAGGGACAATGAAGTCTGTTCAGTAACTGCTTCCTGCTGACAGGGGGTGAAGAAGGGGCTTACAGCATCAAGGTTGACCACGAGAAGGGTTGTTGAGGGGACCACGATAAGTAGGTTGTTTTCATCTCCATCAGAGGCATTTGTAGTTAGATGGATTCTAGGCAAGAAGAAACAACTTGACAAATAAGTTTAAAATGCAAGGCCCAAACACAAGCAAGAGAATAATGGCAACTAAAGGCCCCAGAAAGGGTAGGAACCAAGTCCTGGAGGGGAGCCAGGATTTTATTTGGTCCAGCTAGGGCTGCAATTAATGCCCTTTTATCTTTATGGGATGCTGTTCCTGTTCCATATTATTTCAAAAAACAGTTATGTTCAAGATTAGGTATCAGTTGGTCAATTGGCGAATTTCCTCAAGTATGGTTTGGGTGTAGGCATGGTAGCCCCCATACCTGGTCCTTTTTCCATGACCTTCGTACAAAGGGATAGCCCTCCTCAAAGCATAAGACACCTTGGGTGTTATTAGCCTGGGCCTGGGAGGTGTCTCCTGGAAACAGGTAGTCAGAGACATTAAGGTTTCTGGTAAAAGATGGAGGCACATGGGGTGGAAAGATAGAGTTATACAGTTTTTCTAACCCTGTCATATATTTTGTTAAGATACATTTGTGATGGCCAGTAGTAAGTATGCAATCAGAGTTTTTATCAGTGAGGTTTGAGGACTTTGTCAGCTCAGAGACAAGGCTCCCACTACAAGTACTAGCCCTAAGCACACTGGGACTCGTAAAAGTGGGGCTCTTAGAGTTATTCATACAGCACCAGCTGGCTGTGAGATGATAGTCACCTTTAAAGGCAGTGAAGTCAAAAATGTCCTTTTTGGATACAGGCCCTAGGTCTTTTTTTGGCGAATGACAAACTGGTATATACTTGTCTGGAATAGAAATGTTAAACATCCAAATTTTTGTTTGAGAGATGAACCCAAGCCAAGAGCAAGACATAGTAGGTTGGTTCTTCCATGGGACCCCTGTAAGAGGAACTATGGCATAGGAGAAGTTATCTGGCCTGAATATCAAAGAAGGGAAAGGACCCTGAGTGAAATTTAATAGGACCCATGCCAACAGGTGAGCAGCTGTTGGTCTCTCATAGCAAATCCAGGAGTCCTTTAGTGGAGATTTTGGAAGGGTAAATGCTTGAGAGAGATTTAAGAACCTGTTGGTTTTCCATGAAGGGCTATAGCTCTTCCCATATGGGGGTGCTAGTGTACCCAGAAGACCAAGTCCCATGGCAATATAGTTAGTAAATTAAAGGAACATTCTGATGCCATCTTTTGGGGCTCCAGTCCAACTAGAGGAAGTTGTAGCAACTATTCCTATTTCCAAAGTAATTCTAAGCAGAATGAATAGACTGATTAGGAGGTTTGGATAAAGAAGGCTTGTGAAGGTGACTTAGCTGTATCTGTAGGAATTTTTCTTTTTGAACAGCAGTTTTAATCTATCCAAAGGTTCACATGAGAAAGAGGCAGGGTCCAATTCTGGGTCTGGAGGTGGAGATGTGATGTTTGCAGAGGAATTCTAGCCCTTGACTCTTGAATTATGGATCCAAGAATCCAGGCCAGCCACTCGCACTGCTGTCAGTATAGACAGAATGACTGGATATGGCCCCTTCCAGAGCTGGGTGTTTAAGTCCTGAGTTGGATTTGGAGACTTTATTAGAACTAGGTCACCAGGGCAAAAGAGAGGGTGGTCCCTTGTATCCTTCCTGGGGGTGGCTTGTTTGATCTCTGAGAGTGCTTTTTGGAATTTAGCAAGTTGAGTGACATGGGAAATTAACTGAGCTGTCTCTTGGTCAAGAAGGAGGTCATTGGTTAGGAAAGGCCTGCTGTATAGAGATTTGAAAGGGGTCAGTCCCTGCATGCCTGGAGTGTTTCTGAGCCTGATGAGAGCAATAGGAAGGAGCTTGGTCCTGGGGGAGTAGGTCTCTTGGGCCAATTTAGCCAGCTGTCTTTTTAAAAGTTCATTTGTTTTTTTCTACCTTTCCAGATGACTGGGGATGCTAGGCACAGTGGAAGTGGTATTCTATGCCTAGTGCTCTAGATAGTCCCTGCATTACTTCTGCCTTAAATGCAGGCCCATTATCACTTTGACAGCTTTCGGGGAGACCAAAATGAGGGATTATTTCTGTGATTAGAACTCAGACCACCTCCCTAGCACGTTCTGTACTGCAAGGAAAAGCCTCCACCCATCCAGTGAATGTATCCACAAATACTAACAATAATTTTGAATTTGGTCCCTCTGGCCTATGTGTAAAGTCTAGTTGCCAGTCTTCCCTGGGATAGGATCCCTGTCTCTGTGCTTCTGGCATCTGGAGTCTTTTATTATTGGGATTTTTTTGGGGGCACGTTTCACATCCTTGTCTCTTTAAGTCTTTGATTATGGGAATTAACCCCTCCTTAACTTATGGCTTTAAAGGATATATTTTGATGGGGAAACCAGGAGGAGTCCATGAAATGAATTAGGACTGGGACAGCTGTTCATGCCCGTCCCATGGTGTGTCCATCTGTCCACTCTGTGGGGTTTACTTGTCCCTCTCTTAGGGGCAAACAAAAGTACTCTCCTGGGGGTAAAAGGAGCTATATCCCCAATTTAGATAGAAGATGTTGCCCTACCAGAGGAGTAAGGGTTTCTGGGACAATTAAAAAGGAGTGACAGAAATGGAAATCTCCCCAGGAGTAAGCTAAAGGCTGAGTAAAATAACACTTTAAAGGGCTGACCTGATATGCCAGTAATTTTCTTGGAGGACCTGGGTCCAGGAGAGAAAGGAATAGCTGAGATTCTGGTTCCAGTATTGATAAAGAGGCTGACCTTGTGCTTAACCTGGGGCTCCTCTACTTTTATGGTGGTTACAGAGCCTGGATGGGAAGCCCAGGTACCTATCATTGGGAGGGAGGCTCTGGCCTCAGTTCCCCTGGGAACCGGGAACAGTGTGCCTTCCAATGTTTTCCCTGACAAATGGGGCAGGATCCTGGAGGTAGCTTTCTCTGGGGGCACTCCCCCCTAAAATGGCCTGCCTGTCCACATTGAAAGCACATTCTCAGGTTTGGATTTTGCCCCAGGGAAGCCTCTCTGAGCGCTGTGATCAGAGCCTTCTGCCACTTATCCTTTCTCTTTTCCTTTTCCAAGTCCTTCTTTTCTTTTTCTAAGTCCCTATTACAGTATATGGACATGGCTACATGGACAAATTGGTCTAGATCTCTGCACCCATCAGCCACCAGTTTTTGAAGCTTTTTACGGATATCTGTTGCTGACTGTGTTAGAAATTTATCTTTTAGGACGATTTCTTCTTTCTGTGACTCTGGTACAATGTTGGTATGCTTTTGTAAAGCATCCTTAAGTCTCTCTAGGAAAGCTACTGGGGTTTCTAATAGTCCTTGCTACAAAGCCATGACTTGGGAGTAATTAAGAGGTTTTACCTTGGCTCTCCTTAAACCCTCAAGAACGCAGTGGATGAAATGGTTACAGCTCCATTCATCCTTGTCATTTTCAGGGTCCCACTTAGGGTCATACCTAGGTACTTCCTGATCTCCTGTTGGAATTGGGAATTGAGAGTCCCTTCTTAGGTATCCAGTGTCTTTGTCTTTCTTCTCCCTCCCCCTCCTCCTCCTGTGAGGGCCCAGTCTGAATCAGGCCTGTAGGGCCATTTTTATCTAAGTGATAATTGTCTGCAGCTGTGACTGCCTGATCTAGTACCTGCTGTTTCTCCAGAGAAGTAAGGGTCTGAGATAGCAATAGCATTTCATCTTTCCAG
Organism: Castor canadensis; assembly: GCF_047511655.1. Lineage (NCBI taxonomy): Eukaryota > Metazoa > Chordata > Mammalia > Rodentia > Castoridae > Castor > Castor canadensis. The sequence goes on from NC_133386.1 coordinate 22,985,348, forward strand.
CTCAGTTCAAAGTTTGGCTGACTTCTCTATATGCCTGGATGTACTGATCTAGGTTTTCTGTGTAATTTCCTAAATCCTTTTTTATTTCATTAAGTTCACTCACTCTAAAAGGAACATGAGCCCTGTCCCCTCCAGGAATTAACTGGAGGGGGCAGAGTCCTGTGGGACTATGTCTGGTGTGTGAGGTAACTGGGTAAGGGGGGAGAAGGGGAGCTGATGGAGTATCAGATGGGTTTTTTGGTTCAAGGGAGTTTGGGGGATTTTTGCAAAGTGTTCCCATGGTCTGGTTATCTAGCCTGCATTTGTTCAGCCATTCTGGGTGGTTTCTTAGGAAAAAGAACAGTTTAACATACAGAACTTTGGTCCACTATCCCCTCTTTTTACAGACCATATCTAATTGAAGAGTGGTATTATAATTAATGCTCCCTCCTTCTGGCCATCTTTCCTCATCTTCAAGAGGTACTATGGCCAAGCCTGGGTGCAGTAAAACTTGAGTTGCTTTTGTTGAAGGCTTTCTAGATCAAGATCTTTCCATTGCTTTAATAAGCAGGCAAAGTGGGGGAATCCTTCCTGGATCCTTGAGGCTTGGTTTCCCATCTAAAAAGGGAAACAAGAGAAAATTGGTCATCTTAACAGAGGTTTCTCCTTTTATCTAAGTATCCCCAGATGAGGAGAAACTCTAGTGGGAGAGGGCGTCCGGCTCTCCCTTGCTCCTGCCACTGCCACCTGTGGCTAAGGTCATGGACGATTTCCAGGTATTTTGGGTGCAGCTACCCTCCCCCCAAATGACCTTTGACAAAGCTCTTACCTATTTTGACTTGCTGGTTTGCCCTGTGACCCAGTGTCTGGCTCTCCCCTACCAGCTAAAGGCTTGTAATTTAAAAATAACTCTATCAAAGTAAACAAGAGGGCTTGCATGGCCAGAGGGAGGACCCCTGCAGAGGCATGAATGGGGACTCCTAATGAAGTAGACTTCTGTCCCCCTATATATCCTGTGATGCATATATTTTCTATGAAAAGAGAGGGAGTATCTGAAGGCTTTTGCTCTGATAAGGGGAAAAAATGGAGAAGACCTGATGTCTCTGTCTTTTAACTGTTCCCCCCCCCCCCCGCCCTTTGAGGGCAGGCTGTGGAACCTGTTTAACCAGTTAACCTGATGCGTGACAAAGAGTTAAGCCTAAATTAGAGACTAGCACTTTCTGGTGTCTGCAGGGATTTTTCCCAAACTCCCTGAAGAAAGAAGCTCACTGCTATTTAAAGCAAATGCGGAAGGAGGACACTCATCCTGAAGTACTTGGGGAAGGGGAAGGAGAGGCTGAGGGTTGGAGGAAAAGAGAGTTTGCAGGCTCAGTGCATGAGGGATTATTATTACCACTGCTGTCCAGGTTGATCCTGCCCAAGGGCAGTACTGGAGCACTGGAAGCAAGGGGTGACCTCCACTCTCGGGCCATGGAAACCATGAAGGAAGCATAAGAGGTCTGATTGTTTGTTGCAGACATGGTTGGAGGGGTTGGAGACTTAGCTGCCTTTGGAGCCTCAGGGCAGGTCAGGAAGTTGCATCTCCAGCCTTTGGGTGACACCGGGGAATGCCCCAGCCAGAACACCTTTTATGGCTTGAAAACAAACTTTACTTTCCACTGGCTGTTTTGGAACTCCTCTTAAGCAGGTCATATCTTGAAAGAGAGAGAGAGTTAGAGTTTAAGGAGAGGAAAAAAAAAAGCCTTGGTGCACTGAAGTCTGGCTCCACCCATGTAGCATTGGCAGTCTGGTATAATCCCCCAGCTAGCATCTGAGTTCTCTCAGGTTGCCTGCCTTACAGCTGTAATGGGTTCAGAGCTTGTCCTCAGTTTCCCAAGGGAGAAACCTCCTTAACAAGACAGAGAGAGAGAGAGAGAGAGAGAGAGAGAGAAAGTTGGGCCTGAGAGTTCCACTGTAGCTAGGCTGTGGTGGTGGGGCTCTCCTGGACAATAGACTCCACTGGAGTGCCAGAAAATCATGGTCAAATTCCTAGGCAGTCTTTCCCAGGTTAGCACAATCTATACCGACCTCAGGTGATGGCTGGTCCCTTTGTGTGTTGCCAAATATGATGCACAGATGACATGTGCAGGAATTTCAGGTGCTTAGGGTTTTTGAGCCCACTCTGAGAATGAAAGCCCAGGTGGACTCCAGCAACAGAGTTCAGAAAGATCTTATTTGTAGAGAAGAGAAGAGAAAGACTGCATAATGGGGAATGCAGGGGGACCCAGGGGACCACCGGTTTCTGGGTCAGTTTGGGGATTGGGTTTTTATAGCCTTTTTGTATTGCTTGAGGGCAGAGATGTCTCTCAGGTGCAGGCAGAGGTTTCCTGGGAAGGAAAAGGGTCTCCTTGACCACTTATCACCTTTTGGGACCTCCTGCAGTTTACCCTTCAGTTTCACTCTGAATAACTAGAGATACACAGGTCTTAAAAGCACATCATTGTACTTCCTCTGTACTATATGCCTCACAAACTCTGACATTCAATTAGTTTCACTCTTTTTTCTCAGTTTCTACACCCAGTTGCTGAAAACTGCTTGAAAAAAAAAAAAGTACAGTCTACTGAATACCTCAACTCAAATGCAATTTAGAAAGCTTAAATTCAATACCAACAAATTGAATTCATTACCTTAAACCCTTCTCCTTGTCATTGTTTCCCATTTCACAATTAATGGTATTGATAGTGGGGTTTTATTTTTCTTATTTATAATATATCTTCTTATATTTCACAATAAATATGAATGATTTTCGTTTATTTCACAATAAATATGAAAAGCTTGCTCTGAGCTTTGATGGGGCAGCTTGGCTAGGCTCTGCTCTCTGACAACACTGCTAGATAAACTGTACAATTGAGCTGAACTGCTTGGTGGCATGACAATTAACTTTGATCAGCTGATCTACAGGGTATTCCCTGTACCCCTATTTGAGTCCACTAAATGGTACCACTGTTTGAGTCCAGCAGTTGAACAGGGTTACAAGAAGGACCCTGAGTTTAGGTGGATTCAATGATTGGGGTAGAGGGACCAGTTGGGACCAGTTGCTGTGTTCAATAGAAATGCATAGTAGAAATGCCCTGCCTAAGTGGAGACTATGAATAGGCTTTTAGTCTGGGTAAAGTACTGTTAAGCTCTCAGGTATGATGGAAATAGCCCTTTCTCTATCACAAAATTTGTTGTGGTGGTTGTGTCCTTCTCCTGGTGGAGATCTGTTACAGGTACTAAGGCTTATCTTGGATACTGATTGTCTAGGTATTCAAGTCAAGCAGAATTTTCTGTAACTTCTAGTAGTGACCAGCTTGATTTTCTGAGTGGTCTATGTTGTTAGGTTTTGTTACCAGAAAGTTTTGTGCTGGTATACACCTTGGTCTTTCATCTTACTTCCTGCAAGAGAAGAATTCAGACAAGATACAAAAACAGAGTAAAAGTGATAGCAAAGTTTCTTAGAAAAGGAGTATACTTTCAATAGACTGAAAGGGGTCATCTCTAGAGTGAGATAGACAGTATCAGCATTTGGAGCTAGGATAAGTTCCTGGGTTGGGTCTTTATCTAATTTAATTAAAGTGATTACCTATGTGAAATTTTCTGCCCTTGGTCTATCTGATACGTAGGGTGCAGCTGGTGGGCCTTGTTAAAAGGAAGAGATTACCTGTGTGAAATTCATAGCCCCAGGCCTAACTGATGTTTGATTAAAGAAAAGATTAAACTTTATGTTAGTGGCAGGCTTCAAAGCACGTGTGATATCCCCTGGCCTTGATCTTAAAAGAACTGCTCAGTTAAGACCAGGATGTCTGGTGAAGTTGGGAAGTTTAATTATAATGATTTTCTTCTTCTTATGGTTACTGCTTATGTTTATTTACTACCTATCAGTTCTACTTCTGATCAGATAATACCACTGTTGGGTACAGCTAGCTACCACCCAGATTTGTATATTTGTTGCTGTGGACTTTGCCTCCTCCTTTGTTTCTATCTGACCACAGTTGGTCCCATGAGGAAAGCAGAAGTGGGTTTCCTGGAAAGCATCTCAGAGTGGTAGGAAAGCTGGAGTTTTGCCCCCAGGTCTCCTGGGGGCTGGAGTTTTGCCCCCAGGTCACACTGGGTCTGTGTGAGGAATCAGAGCTTGAGGAAGTGGGGCATGGTTAAAGTGAGACTATTTCTTTTTAGCCTATCCCCACCTCCTTTTATTGACAGTGGTAGGGTTTGAACTCAGAACTTTGCGCTTGCTAGACAGGTGCTATACCATTTGAGTCAAGTCTCTAGTAATTCTTACTCTTCTATAAGGCTTTTATTTGGTTCTGTGGAACATGCTGGTGATTCATGCTTATTCTTCATTTTGGAGGGCTTCACCAGGGTGCTCTGGTCTATGGATAGTTGTTTGTGGAATATTCTAAGGAGTGTAGTGAAGACTGTGAGCTCCATCTGCCACCTTGCTAGTGTCACTCCTTGCCACAGTCCAGTTGCAGTGGGGGCTCTAATTCTGGTCTTGGGTGCTTGAGCAGTGAATAACAACACGAATTCAGGGTTGTGCCAGGCAGCAATGGCATAGTTTATTTTCTGAAGAGAGTATTTAAGCAGTGCAGAAAAGCAGGAAGGAGTATGTGTCAGTCCCCTGGTTTCCCTTGACCTCTGTACTAGGATTGGCTGTCACGTTGCTATGGCTATGAGCCCAAGTGCAGAACATCATGTTCTCTGGACTGGGTCTTCCCAGTCCCATGCAGAGAGAGAACAGGGGAGTTCAGCAGCTGTCCTCTTGGACTGTTGCAATCTCTCTTAGGGCTTTTGCAAAAAGCTATAATGATTCTGCTCTTTTCCAAGAGGCATAGAGGGTCCTGAGAGTTACCCACAACTCCTGATATTGAAGACATTTACTTGAAGGCAAAAAATACTATGGATCCATACATTATAATGATGTAACACTGGGGAATTATTTATTGAGAAAATAACCATGTGAACATGGATCTACAAATCTCTAAAAATAGTTCTGTTCTTTAAATAAATTGCATCCATTCTTACCTTTGAGTATTAAGTAAGTATAATTCCTTCATTAGCATTTTTTCTGCCTAATCTATTAGCTAAATTACACTGATAATTTAAGACTTAGTTCTACATGGTATATAAGCTTTGTACCAATACACTAGTCTCTAGTGATGTCTGTCTTCATAGAACTTTAGAATTGTAGAGATTCAGGAAAGAAACTTAGAAATTGACACCACTTCTTATAGGTCACATAGGGAAACTATTTGCTTGTATTACATCTTTGTGAGAATAAGAGAGCAGTGCTCCTTTTCCCCTAGCAGATACAACAAGAACATAAGGTGTGGCAAGTGGATCATGAGCTGAATTTTGGCTCCCAGGAGGTATAATTGCATGAAGCAATTCAATTTTGTTCTGATCACATCTTCCCTTTTAATGCCACTTGGCTTTTCTGTGCTAAATAATGTAACATAATTTTAGTAAAGTAATATGTGAAGGCAGAGGTATGATTACATACTTGTTTATATAAACTATAAAATCCATAGTAAGCCATCAATGAATAAGTGACATTCACATTAGGATTCTGAAAGGCAATTATATCTTGTTACAAAAGAAGGGTATGATAAAGTTTGAGGAATGTAACAACTTGCACTCATATATGAAATAAATGCAAATGAAAGGGTTTAAATTTAGGTGACCAGGGAAATAGATTACTTATTGACAAAGTTCATGTAAAAACAAAGGAAGACTTTGGAAATATTCCCAGGAAAATGAAGAAAGTCAGGTTTCGAAAGAAGAGCATAGTCTAAAGATAAAGGTAAATTAGGTATTTCTTCCTTATAGGGTAGGAAAGAGCATGCTCTTGAAATAAAAAGAAAATAAACATCATTGGAAGAAACTAGGGAGTCTGGGATGCTATGCCATGTCCACATGTTGTTGTGACTTAACTTAAAGTGGGATGGTGAATAAGATAAAAACATTGAGCATGTATAAATCTATGTCTTTAGAGAGGCTTACGTGACATGGTTAACATTCAAAACAATCTTCAGATGATGTCATTATGAATTTATTTGACTAGAGTAAGTAAATATCAGATAAGACATGACTGAGTTTTATAATTATCTTCTATAGTGTATGATTTTTGTAAATTTGTGATTTATCTTCTTTTGGTCATAGTAATTTTCCTTATTTTTTAAACCTGTACAGTAACAAGACCATGCTTGGTGCCCCCTTATAAGATAACTCATGGTATCAAAAATCAAAGTTAGAAAATATCTCTTGAAGCTGATCCAGCACATTGCAAGCTTTTGTGAGCAATATACCACATAGAATTAATTTGTCAGCACAAAGAAGAGAGGATATAGCAGAAACAGGAAGAATTTTAGATTAACAAACAGAATATGAAGTAGTATCATAATTAAGAAATTCACAATTGCAAATGTGAGAAGAAGCCATATCGTAATTAAAGGAATGAATTCCCATTAAGTAGTAAATTTAACTGAGGCAAAACATGTAGGGTCTGTACACTGAAAATTAACAATGTTGTTGGAAAAGTCCATGACTTAAGTAAATAAAAGGACATATTGTATTCATAGATTGGAAGACAAAATAGTAAAGATATGTATTCTTTGTAGGTTTAATGCAATTCCTATGAAAGTTTCTGCAGGTGTTTTTTTTGTAGATATAGACAAGTATATTTTTAATTAATATTGAAATATTCTGTTCTTGGGATAGCTAAAAAACAGTCCTTGTAACATAGAATAAAGCTCAAGGAATCACTGTACTCAATACTAAGGCTCATTTTATTGGTACAATAATCAAGACTGAAATTTGTGGAGAAATAGGTACATAAATCAATAGAACAGGATAGGGAACCCAAAAATAGGTCCATACAGACATTTGGCTGATTTTTGACAAAAGTGCAAAAGTAATTCTGTGAAGGAAAAAAGTATAGCAAGAAAAATTAGATATCTGTAAGGAAAAGATGAAATGGCCTTACTTCACATGTTATACGAAACTTAAAATAGATCCTAGAAGAAAATATCCAGAATCTAGGGCTAGAAAAAGTGATCTTATGTAACACAAAAACCACAATGTTTATAAAAAGAAAAACTGATAAATAAAACTTCATGAAAATTAAAAATAGCAGTAAAAAATTGCCTCTGGGGATAACGTTAATGACTCTTTTCAAACATTATATATCTTAAAAGTTGTGTAGAAGAACTGCCTAGAGTGCATGCATGGAGTTATTAAAATTGTTGCTTTGCTTAATTAAAAACTCATCTTTGAGATTTTTTAAAGATGTCAACATATAATGGATAAAATAATTTGTAATAGCTGTTAATCAAAGGATTTTTTTATAAGTTTTGTTATCTATATACAGACAACATTGCTAATTTTGCCCAACTAACAGATGCTTTGGTAACTGATTTCTACTCTAGTATACATAGTCATTGTGTGAAATGTGCTCAAAGGTGTATTTTATTATTTTAGTTGGTTATAAGAATCTTCTGCAATATGTGTAACTCGTTTTCTGAGAAGTCTGCTACCAACCACATGAACTATGAACTACTATTTCAAAGAAGTTGCAGTTTTAGGAGACAGCATATAATACTTTATTTTCTGATTAACAGTACTCTGGTTTTCAAGCCTCTTACTATCTAAGTGAAAGGATGAGAGACCCTACAAGAAGCATTCTTATGAAATTTTAGTCCCATGTCCTTTCGAGGAAACTAGTTATATCTATAGAGCCACAAAGTATAATAAATTAGTACTCTACAAAGTAGAGTGTGAGGAAAGAGACAGAAAGAGTGGGGGGGGGGGAAGCGAGAGAGAGAGAGAGAGAGAGAGAGAGAGAGAGAGAGAGAGAGAAAGGTCTGCTATAGCATACACAGGTTTGCCTAGCAAGCTTCCACTGACAACTGTACCCTCTGTTGGAAGTGGGGACTTCAAAATGGAGAGGACAGCAGGCTCTTCACCTTGGGTCTTAGGCAGATAAAACCCTTTTTCCTGATTCTTTTTGGGTTTCACCAGACAATTACCATGACCTGCAGATCTCAGGGGAAGTAGATCATTCCACACAAAGAGTCTATATAAACCTCAATTTCTTCACCCCTAAGGGTGATGGGTTTCAGACACTTGGGAAGAGGAAAACTTTGGATCACCACGGAGTGGCCCTGACCAGACACCTGAATTGTGGGCAAGTTCCAGTACAGTGCTACTGAAGGTCCTGATATGAAAAGAGTTCTCTAAATTTTTCTATGGGTTACAGGGTCTCTCCATATTAATTCCTGTATGGGCCACCATTTTATGTGTGGAATTGGGGGAGCTGTAAACTCTTTTACCAAAAGGCAGACAGTAGGAGTAAACAAAAATTTACTAGAACACCATTAAAAGGGACCATGGTTGTGTGCTACTAGGTAAAGAGGCACAGGCACAGAGACAGGGTTTAAAGTAATTTTTATACCTCAGGTTAGTCCACTTTTGATTGGCTATCTCCATTTGTGTGGCCCGTACTGATTGGTTGCATCTTCCTGGGACCATGGTTTGAATTTCTCAGCACAGGAACATCTCTGTTCCATCTGCCACCCCCCTTCCATCTGTTCCTGGGTGTTTCTTTGTCTGCCATGTTGCCTTAAAATGGGTGCCTCTCCGACACACAATGCTCTAACTTAGTCCTAAAGTGGTGCTAGTTTTCTAGTTAAATTTTTGAGTCCTTAGGATTGTTAATTAATCTAGAAGACTGTAAAAAAAATGACAGCACAATAGTCATGCTTTTTCTTTAAAAAGAAAAGGAAAAACATTGAGTTTGATTTATTTCTTCTATTGTCTCCTTCTTATAAGGAAATGTCCTTAAAAGCTTCCACACTGATAAGAAAAATCTTTTTAAAACTGATGCTGTTTTTCATACTCCATTAAACTACCCCTTTTATCTTTGAAATTGATGTGGAAGCAAAATATTTATACTGTGTTGACTCCACTTTTTAAATTGCTTTTTGAAAAGAAAAGGGAAAATAAAAATAAATATGTTTGAGATTCAAGAAGTGACCAAATACATACAATGTACTTTGCAAGGATCATTAAAATCATGCATCTCTGTTGCATTGTAACTCACTAGTATTAGGATGACAATCTAGGACATTGTAGAACATTTTGAATAATCAAAAAATCATTTTGCTCTTTTTTCCAGAAGAAGGGTGAGGGGCTCTCACAGTTTCCTAGTTTCCATGCAGAATAAAGGATTCTATTACTGAGATTCACAAATATGAAAAGCATTTCAAGATGTGTCATAACAAGGAGTCTCACAAGTTAAAGTTTTAGTAAAGATTTATTTTAGTTTAGCAGGATAAAGAATAGAGAAGTGGGGGAAAGAAAGAAAAACATTTCCTACTTCCCATGCAAGAAATGGGAGTAAAAGACTCAAAAGGGTGGCTCAGTATTTGTGGTCTTTTACATTCCAGGGATGGTGTAATATGTGAAATATATGTTATCAGAAGTTTAGTACCCTAATCGCTGGATAATGGTTCTGAGTGCTAAATTATGGAGATGTTATCTATGCCTACCCAAAACACAGTGATAATTGGTGGGTTGTAGGACTTCCCTTTGCCAGAGGAGCCTTTCCCTCTACCCATCTAAGTGCCTTGTAGCTTGTTAACATCCCAAAGAGGAAGGCAGATGATGGTTGCCCCAGTAATTCTCTCTGTTAGTGACACACTTAACATCTAAAAGGAAATGGAAGGTGGCTAGCTGCTCTGACTTTTCAGTTTTTACTTCCTTTTTCTGATGTCTGAGTCTGGCCATTTTTAGTGTTCATTAAAATAAGATAATTTCCTTGTTTCCTCATCTATCTATCCTGTCTCACTCTGATTAAGAAAAACCTGTTTTTTATTAAAGGCAAAATCCATGGAAAATATGAAAATAAATGTCCTTTCCTTGACTCACATAATTTAAAGGTTTCCTCTAATCTTGGAAATCTTGAATATGTGGTCAATAATAAGCAACTTAATAGATTTTAAAGGGTAAAATATCTTCCATTCAGGAAGGCAAAAAGCTTGTTCTCAGGATCATAATATGTAATGCTTACTAATAATGCTAATACAACATTATATACAGTTTAGTCAAGGAAATAAATCATTTCGAAATTTTTCTAGACCTTCTGTTTTGCCACTTGCATTAGCACTGCCTTTACCTTATACACCTTCATGAGAGAGAGGAAAAAGTCATTTTCTCAAGTCCCAGTGGAAAATGAGATGGCTTTCTCCAGAATGAGAATCAATGTGTTGCCCCCTTTATCAAGAAAGTCTTATGCACAATGCCAGGCATGCCAAATAGTGAGCACATTGGCATGTGTGTTTATATTCTGGCTCAATTTCCTTGTATAGGGTCAATCTGTTAATAGTTTGCAGTCAGAAGCCAATCTGGGGTCCACACTTTGAGAGCGTTGCTACGAGTGCTACCAAATAAGTGGTCTGTAAAAGTTTTGGTCAGAAGACTCCTATGTACTTATGTCCCCGGTGAAAAGAATCCAGGCAAGACTTAGAAATGTAGTAAAGTTTATCAAAAGTGAGAGGAAGTTACTGTAAAGAAAACAGTGATGGTCTCTGGCCAGGTAGGATAGGAGCTCGCTTGCTGCTGGTCTTTGTTCAAAGGGCCTTTTATAAATTCAGAGGGCAAAGAGTGGGGGAAAATCAAGGCAGTGTTTGTGGGATGGGCTATGTTGATTATCAGGTTTGACTGACTCTGCACATGTACTTAAACTAGCTCTCAGGTATTTTAATTACATGCATGAGGTGGGATCAATATTCATGTTTTAAGCAAAGGGCTTTTGCCTGAGAGATATTTAAGGGTAGGGTGGAATTGCCTCAAGTCTTTCTGTCCTGCAATTTTTACAATTTACAACTGCAGAGGATGGCTTTGGGCTGAGATAAGGGGTTAAGCATGAAATGCACTGGGAAAAGTCATGCCTCATGTCACCTGAAAGTCCCATGGCTTTTTTCCCCCTAATTACTAGCCTGCCTCACAAGGGCTGTTTTCCACAAATCAATGGTGTTAACACATTCAGGAAACAACCAGCTCTTAAAGCTGCTAACAAGACTGTGCCCTCCGCTGGAAGGGTGAGGAAACCTCACATTTACTTGTTTGGTAATTTGGCACTCTGTGAAAACTGACAGTATCAGAAGTCCACTGATTGATAAACTTCACTTCTGGGTCCTGGTCAAAAACATTGGTTGGATATATATTTTGCAATTGCTTTAAGTGGAGAGAGGATTGGGGTGTGGCAGCAATTTAATCAATGTACAATGTACAATTGCCACAGTGAATCTCCCTTGTACAACAAATATATCCCAATAAAAATGGGAAAAAAACCCCCCAAAACACCAACAAACAAACAACAACAACAACAACATTGGTTGATGCTGAGATCTGTATTTCTGGAACACAGGAGGAGAGTGAGCCTTATCTGTTTTGTTCCTTTAATGACACTACCTATGTAGTACCTGTGGAAAATACATTACAAATATTACACATAATTACAGTATGACAAAAGAAGTCTTACTGGCATATGTTCTATGTGGAGAATGTGCTGAAATTCTCTGAGAGAAACATTTCATCATCAAATGAAAAATGGTAGTTCTGAGTTTAACCCTATAGGGCCACAAGATACCTAAATATATAATAATTAATAAAATGACAGACCACAGAATTGGCTATCGGCAAATTATTTTATTTTCCTATGAATTTAATATAAATGTACAGTTATGGAGAACTAATGAAAGTCAAAATGTTTTATTAACAAGTTTTAGAAGTTACTCATTACCACAAATATAAATAAGCTTGTTAAATTGTTTATATTTGTAGCATTGGTTTTGTGTACTATACCTATAAGTAATCTACTAAAATAAATTATTCATAAAAGTTATCCTGGTTCATTGAAGTGAGATGCTTTATCAAGACCCAAGACTAAGTGGATTTCAGGTTACTCATTTGTAAAATGGGGATATGTGTCATTCATTGTGTCTGCTTGGTACCATACAAGGTACAGTACCTAGTACTGGGGATAAGAAGGTCATTTTATAAAGGCACACAGGAATCTCTCTCTCTAAAATAGTATAACACATAGTTCATAGTTAATGAATCTCCATTAAATTGAAACAGTTTCTTTATTATCCTGTGAAGTTAATTAAAGGCATTGCAAAGAATTCATTACATTTTCTACTTTAATGAAAATGTTTAATGAAAGTGGTACTGTTGATAGGAAAGTAGAGATGGAGAGGACTGATCTGATGCTAAAACCATTCATCATGTACCTCCTCTGCCTCCTTATTCAATGGGTAGCGTCAGACAGACTCAATTCACTATCTCTTTGCTGTGTGACCTTCTTTAAACTTGCAGTGCCTCAGAGCCCTTCTGGATGAATAGGATAGTATAATACAGGCATCCCTGAGCAGACTCTAGGGAGGATGAAATGAGACACTTTTAAAAAGCAGTTGGCTTAAGCTCAAAAGGCCAAATATAGCATGTTCTCCCTCATTTGTGGAATCTGGACCTAAAATGATGATGATGATGATAAAAATGGGACATTACCGTATATTGGGGATAGCCTGGGGTGTATGAATGGGAGGGGGGAGGAAAAGAATACTGAGGGGTGAAAAGGATGGAGATAATACTGCATATAAACATATGAAGATGGCATAATGAAATCCACTATGTACTGTCTGGAAAAGGGAGGAAGATGGAGGGGCAGAATGGGAATATAACGGAGGGGGGTGAATTTGTTCAAGGTACACTGTGTGCATGAATGAAATTATCACAATAAAACCCCCTCATATTAGTAATGTATGGAAAATAAAAAGAGTGTGCACTAGGCCCTTGGAAAATATTGTTTTTCATTGGTGACATTGTTATAATGAAGTTTCCTTCTCTTCTTCCCTATTGGCTCTGTTCAGCCAGGCACAGTGGCACAACTCTAGCCCCAGATCTCAGGAGCCTGAGGCAGGAAGATCAGTTGAGCCCATCAGTTGAGCCCGTGAGTTTGACACTAGCCTGGGCAGCATACCAAGACTTTGTCTCAAAATCAAAACAAAATAAAACAAAACAGAAAACCTCAGAAACCTATTAACTCTATCTTTGTGCTTGGTTTTCTCTACTTCAACCCATTTCTACATTGACTCAGAAGTTACAGATATGTTCTATATCATATTTCTAAAAATATTTAATGTCTTTCACAACATGGTTGAAACATATTTACCAATATTCATTTCCTAATACTCCCTAGCCAAATCTTATTCAACTGCCTTTATTTCTTTGCCAGGCTGGTTCTTGAATATTCTTCCACAGTTTTGTTTATTCACATTTTCACCTTTTCTGCATCTACTTTGTTTTCTTCTTCAAAGAATCAGCAAGTACAACGCAGTAGAATATATACAGTCATATGTTGCTTACAGGTGAGGATACATTTTTAGAAATGGGTCATTAGGCATTTTTTGTCATTGTGTGGACAATACAGAGTACACTCAACTAGATCCCAAACCTAGTACACACATAGGCTGTATGGTATAAACTACTGTTCCTAAGCTACAAATTTGTGCAGCATGTTACTATACAAAATACTGTAGGCAGTTGTAATTCAATAGTAGGTGGTCATATTTCCAAACATACTAAACATTTATGATGCTGGTTTGTTTACACCAGTATCATAAGTACATGAGTAATGCATTATACTACCAAAAGTCACTAGATGGTAGGAATTTTCAGCTCCATTATAATCTTATAGGATCACCATCATATACATGGTCCATCCTTGACTGAAACACAGTTATGTGGCATATGACTATAGTTTAGTATAGTGCTTTGTACAATACAAGAATTGTTGGAGTGAAAGAATCTGACTAACATGCTTTATGTTTTCTGAAGACAAATCAAGTAGTACCAAATTCATAGTAAACACTAGGGCTTGCTACCTTAGCAATATTTTGAAAAACAATTATGACTAGTAAGTACAAGAGATGTAGCTTTGCATCTCAAAAGCTCTAGAAAAGTTTTCTAAAATTTCACTCTAGAAATGTTTAGAAATTATTGAATAAGGTACTGTTGACATGTTAATTAAATTCCTATACAAGAATAAACTCTTGAACTGGGGCATGACTCAAGTCATGGAGCGCTTGCCTAGCACTCTTGAAGCCCTGAGTTCAATTCCCAGTACTGATAAAAAAGTAAATAAATAAATATTAAACTTTTTCCTACTGTTTAGGAGAAGTTAGATCTTTGTTTTTCAAAGCCTTTCATCTTCCTTTGAAAATATGCATTCATTTAGATGAAAGATCTAAAATGTTATGGGTTTATAAAATAATTTGTCTTACCTGTATTTTATTGTTCTCCAGAGGAAAAGCTGAACTACAGTTCAAGTAATCTTTAAAATTAATTTCTGTGTTTCTATTACATTGCATTTTTTAACTGCATTTGTGGTTAAGTCATATGCATTTTCTCAAATTGCCTAGTGTTATAAACCAAGTTTAAAATCCATCTTGATATTGTCTGGATAGTAATACTTTCCAAATGCTCCAGGAACTTCTCTGAAAGTTGTGTGTTGGAGAACTGAAGGCACGGCCAAAACCTGACTATGCCCTGCTTGCCACACTCTGATCACATGGTGAGTAAAGCCTGCAAGCAGAAACTACTAGACATGCATTCCTGGGATTCACAGAAGCCCTTAAGCTTTTTAAGCAGCCCTCCAAATTTCAGTGTTACCATGACAACCTCTGTATTCATCCTCAGGTGTACACTGGCATATATCTTGCCAACTGAAAGGCCCACAGGATCCCTCTGGGTAGCTACTTAAATTATCACCCTTTAAAATAGTGACAATTAAACAATTTTCACTTCACTGTGTATTAAGGTATCAGGCAGCTCTGGGTAGAAGCAAAGTGATAATTTTTGTAATTATCTAGCTACAAAGTAACGTATGATGCCTTATAACTAAGAGCTATTAAATTCTTATTGCTAGTATCAAAAACTAAAAACTTCTCCTGTTTGCGTCCAGTATTTTTTTTCTCTAAACATACGTGTGATTCATAATTTAGTCAAATAAGGGAGTAATTAATTGGTGTAGATGGCTTATATGAGTGACCTTAGCAGAAGAATAAGAAAAAAAATTCTCACACTGGAATCTGGGAATTCAGGTTAAGTTAGTTGGAAAGGAAAGGGAAATGGTATGGGATATTCTTGTTTTCACTTTTAAAGTCTGATCAATCTCATGCTTTGATTATTTTTTCCTGATTTCTTCACTGAGAATAAGGAATAGCAATTTGCAGAGATAAAATGATATTTTGTTACTTTTTATGATTAGCAGAAATTTTTTAGGTCAGAGAGCAAATACCTAATTTTTAATATTTAAAGGAAAATACCCCAGATATTAGAGATGATAATACATTCATACATTATTAGTCTTTGTGAGTATATTTTTTATAGATTGGTTTATCTATGGTTAGTATTAACTTCCTTCTAAGAAGAGCAGAGATAAAGACTTGGACTGGGAAAGGAGCTCAGTGGTTTTGCTTGTGCAGCATGCATGAGGTTCAGGTTTGATCCCAGCACACATACATGCACACACCCACACACATATATGCACACAAGGTAAAGCCTTTTGTTTTCCTAGAAAAAAAAAACCTCTAAATAATGTATGAATATTCATAGTATGGTACATCAATTTTTTTATCAAATTATCTTACACTAAGGAAAATAATGCATGATTCTCCAAAGCAAGCAATAGGGCTGCGTATTTTAGTTAATTTTAACAAATTTTACATTAAACATTGGTAATATATAGTTAAACCTCTGTCATCCCATAACTTTGACACAAAAAAGAATATAGACATGAAAAGGAATATTCTTTTATAAAGACAATGGTATTTTCAACATTTAGTACTTTTTAGTATAAAAAGTACAGAGAGCATTCACTACATACGTAGTGAAAAATAGAGTTGGCTTCTTATTTTAGTATACTAGGTGTCCATTCACATGGTTACCATACAATAATTTGCATCTTAAAGATGGGAATGGTATAGGTTAGAAGTATTATGTTCAGACTGCTGTGGGGCAGCAGTGGTGGCAATAGTGCTGGAAGGAAAACAAATTTAAATTTCAGTTGACAAAAGAAGTTGGATGAATAGGGGCAGTAGGAAGCCATCTAGTGAACAGTAGCAGGAACAGATGCTACTGAAGGGAAAATGAAAGAACTTTGTTGCTGATGCTCATTTGTTATTGGCTTTGATCCATTTGGAGAACTGGTCCAAGAGCTTTGAGATGGGGGAATATAAGTCAAGTGAAAGAAAAAAGTATGAACTATCACTAAATTGGAGTGAGGAGGGCTTCTGCATGGGGAGATCCTGGGGGAAAGCAAAGCACTGCAATTCAGAGATTAAGGATGGTTGGAATGGCCAAAGATGGGTGCTAGAACTGGCTTTACTGCCCATTTGACAATGGAAAGAATTGAGATTGTTGTAAATAGTATTGAAAATGAACTCATCATACCAAGAACATAATAAGAGAGCACTTCACAGAAGCTCAAGTTTGGGCAATAGACCAATCTTATTTCCTTCATGCAGATATTATGGTCAGGGTAGTAATTATAAACATGAGGAAGAAAGCTAGGAACAGACATAACAGTAGTTCTTTCTTTCTTCAACATGAGGGAAAATGGAGGAGAGGGAAAAGGTTTAATCTAACTTGTTGGAGGCCCAACCTGCTGCCCACTGACTACTCAGTATACATTAGTTTGCTTTCACTAACTAATGGTTAGGGAAATTGTATTATGTTGAAAGACAAAATTTCTCTTTTTTCTAGTTTATTCAGCTACAATGAATTCAAGACTCCAAATAGTCATAATCAATGGAATGTATTACTTCACATTGCAAAAACTCAACAGGAATCAATAAAAGTGATTCTAAACTTTTAGGCAAGAAACAGGTTTTTGGTACAACTCACTCTCAGTCCTACATAGGTAATTATATTTTGCTATGCCCTCTTTCCCGAACCTAATGGTGAAAGTATTTGACAGTGTTTATACAACTTTGTGTCCCCCTCACCTTTAAATTCTCCAGATTCTCATTTCTTTCCCCAGATGATTCATATTGATATCCTTTCTCCCCCTTAAAAAACTCTTTCCTCTGCCTCAAGGCACTTTTTAAAATTTGACAGCTGAGATTTCATAATGATTGTCCTTGGAGAAATTCCCCCAAGAGAAATATTTAAAGTTTGAATAAGTATAATGCTCTTTGTGCAATCAAGCCAGTGATCAGAATTCAGCATAATAAAACCCAGTGGGTATAATTCAGAACATCATAGTTGATGGGGGGGACAAAGACTCAATAAAGTTATATATAAAAATACTTTGCTTTTCCAAGCAATAGCAAAACATCTGAGGATCATAGTGGCCAAATGTAATTATTACAACATCACAATTTGACCATATTTATAAGAGAATTATTTTCCTTTCCTATTCTTCTGTATGAAGGAGATACTGTTCAATTTTCCTATGATTTCTTTGGATTTCCTCATGCTTTGTCATAAAGATTTGAGATTCTCTGAGGCTTGTTCTTCTAGCTAGTGACTCATCCTTTGGTTTTCCTTCTCTTCATCACTCTGTTAGATTTTACCAACTTAACATTTCATTCTGCCTCCTAAAAATTCTCTATTTCTCATAATGGTAACCCCTTTTGTGTATGTATCTGATCTTATCCCTTAGGATGAGTTTTAGATTTCATATAACAATAATGATATACATTGATTACCCTACCATGAAGTCATTTCACATTTGACAAATGATTCTTCTATAAGGAGTCATTTCAGTTTATAAGATAAATCTATGAAAGCTGTGTAGAATTAAAGAACTAATAACTTAAAACAAACTTCATAAGTTTATGAAGAGTTAGCCTTCCATATAGTTATAGTATTGTTTAGGAACATTGATATTGAACAAGGATTCTGAATTGATGTTGACATAAGAACAAATACACCAGTATAGTTTACTTACATAATAAAAAAAAGACTTGTGTTGAATGGGAATTGAATTGGCATTGATATATGAATCTTTTTGAAAATAAAAAATATTCTTCTGTTTTAGGATATATTGGTGAACAGTACCACTTGAAGGCTTCTCTTGTTACAGTATATTATGATGGGAGTTTTAAAAAGGTAGTAGGAAAGGTAGAAATATCAAAAAGCTCTTATCATAATTTTTCTTAAGAATAAAACAGCTTCAGGTAACAAAAGAGGGAAAATTTACAGAAGCTTTATAAATATCTAAAATGTAACATGTATAATACATGTACTAAAATTATATGTGATAATTATAATATAAACCATATTATATATAGTACATATGATAAATGTTACATATACTTATATAACATTTATATATATTTATTTTAAATTCCAAATCTGGTTGTAGAGAAGATATTTAAAACTGGGATCCAGGTTTTCTTTTAGGCAGCACTGGAGTTTGAACTCAGGGCCTGACACTTACTAGGCAGGCACTCTACCACTTGAACCACTCAGTCAGCCCTGAAGCTAGAATTGAAAATTTGAATGTTTCAGTCAGAATTTATATACTAGTTCATCCATTTATAAGTTTATTAACTTAGCAAAGGTACACAA
Source organism: Castor canadensis (assembly GCF_047511655.1). Lineage (NCBI taxonomy): Eukaryota > Metazoa > Chordata > Mammalia > Rodentia > Castoridae > Castor > Castor canadensis. The sequence goes on from NC_133386.1 coordinate 23,003,987, forward strand.
TTCTGATTCAAAGTTATCCTGAGTAAGGTGAAGAGTGATATCCAGAGACCAAGCTAACTTTCAAAGGGTTAGTGTTTATTTTTGAAAAACTAAAAATATTCTTTAAAGAGTTACCTTCCTATCATCATCCAGTCAGAAAATCATAAAGAAATAGAACAAGGAAACTGGCAAGTAGCTGCTTTAACCAAAATTCTTAAATTCCCTCTTTTTCCTAGAGGTAGAAGGGGATTTCCTCAAAGTGGAGGATTAAAGACATTGAAAATTTCCGCAGAAATTTGAATGGCCTGAGTCCATTTACCCAGGTAGGAAGGCTTAGTTTTAGATGAAAAGATTGTGGTGAGATGCATGGTGGGAGAATGCTTCCTAGGCCTGTTGTTTTCCTACAAGTAAAGAATGTAACTCCAAGCTGGGCACAGTGGCTCATACTTGTAATAAGACCTGCTTGGGAGACTGAGATCAAGAGAATCACAGTTCCAAGCCAGCCTGGGTAAAAAAATAAAAAGTTGGTCCAGGCCTGGCCAAAAAGTGAGGCCCTATCTTCCAAATAACCAGAGCAAAGAGCCGAAGTCTTGTCTGAGTGGTAGATCACCTGTCTATCAAACACAAAGGCCTGAGTTCAAACCCCAGTGCTAGAAAAATGAAACAAAAAATTTAAATTGAGCAATCAATAGAGAAATCTTGGGAATTACTGGATTTTAACTCAGTTTACTCAGTTATTAACTCAGTTTATTGTAAACAGCTGGTCATATGTTTTTTTGGCATCAATGGATCATAGACCTTAGGATAAATAAGGTGAGAAAATTTTAATGCAATATCCTCCCTTGTGTTTATTTATTTCTGTGTTGGCAAGTCACCTACACTATGCTTCTAGATATCTGTGCCATTTCACAATTCTACTGAATATGTTAATCTCCACACTAAAATCTACTAAGTTTGTTTTCAGCTTTTTCCTTTTTTGGTTCACATGTTAGTGATTTCCTTTGTAAAAGACTGAGGTGAGTGAGTCATGATGCATGTTGTGAAAGCACAAAGTAGCTATTTATGAATGCATTCAAGCTGGTGCATGCATAAACCTCTCTATAAAGATAAGAAACAAAGAAATTTTATGGAAAAGGGTGTCAAGTGGAAGAAGTTGACCACCATGACTTTTCCTATTGTGAATTTTCTGTATCACCTTAGGAGGAGTAGATGTGTGACTCTGCTAGTTTGTTTTCAATAACTGAACTATGCTTTGATTAACAGAAATGCCATCTGAGGTCTAGCAAAACATTGATTAGTATTGCTGATTCCTAAGGAAGTCAGAAGTTTTGATTCCTCCATCTACTTTTTTCTCCTCCTCCCAACCCCTTTCTCCTCCTCCTCTTCTCCTCCATCAGAAGTTGGGGGAGTTATCTAGACATCATCAAATTTCAAGATCTCCTTCAAAATTTTATCATAATGGGTAGTAACAAGGTAAATAATACTTGAAGGCTAAATTTACTTTACTGAAATTAGTTTGACTGTATAAACAAGTGTATCACTACTGAATTTAATTTGACATTCGAATTAGATGTCACTGCTCCCAAACTCAGAGTAACTGTCTTGTGATTTCAAGGACTTTAAACATATTTGCTTAAGGAACTGTGACTCATAATTCTTATTTTCCTCAAAGAATTATTTATAGCCATGATTTTAAAGAGAGAGAAGGATTCTGTAACCTATGTGTAAAAGATCTGAAGACAGGTACCTGTGGCCTCTCTGCTCCACTGATCACTAAGCAGATTGACTGATCTGGGCAGCGAGTCTCATATCCCATTCTGTCACTAAGTCCCATGCTAGTTTTTCCTGAAAAGAAAGGCCTTCCTCAACAGAGAAGCCCTGCATCTTAGTACATTTAGAAAGAAAAGCTTTTGGAAATATGGTGTCTGGCTAATTATATTTGCCATTTTTTTTACTTTATGTGTGCAGATGTGCATTTTTAAAACCAAATATTGTACTCTTTTCCCTTGGTTGTTTACTACTATATGTCATTATGAACAAATATCAGAAAAATTATGCCAGAATGACTCAGTGTTATGTATAAATTATAAAAATAAAAACCCAAAATTAGAATTAGAGGACAAGCATGTCCCTTTCTTTATTTCTTTTTATGTTTTTTTCATGCATAGTCTCATTTGGTCCTGCTTGCCTTTCCTTTTCATATTTCAAATGTACCCCTCGCACCTGAGTGGCCTATCTATATAGTAGACTCTCAGTAGACTTCTACACTTATATTTCTCATTTGACTAAATTGATCTCTGCCCGTCATCTTCTCTTCTACAGAAGTGCTTATGCATGTCCTCCATAGATTCTCTAATACACACATCTCACATGTCTGAATCATTAAATTATTATTTCACTTAGTGGCAATGTCATCCAGAAACAGACATCCTTTCCGCTTTACTTCATCCTCATCCTCCTCAATTAAATCCTTTCACCCCACACATAGAGCTCAGAGTCATACAATTGATTTATCTATAAAAATAGATAGACCATATAATGGACTTTAAAATAAACTTCAATATACTTTAAAGGATTGAAATTATGCAGAATATCTCTCTCGTAACTCCAGGATTAAATTACAAAGAAATTACAATAAAATTTACATGGTTGCCCCAAATATTTGGAAATTGAACAATAAACTTTTGAATAATCAGTGGGTTAAGAGAATATATTACATGGAAAATTAAAAAGTATTTGAACTAAAGGATAATGAAAATATGCATATCAAATTTTAAGTAGAACTAAAGCAGTGCACAGAGGAATACTTATAATTTTTAATTCTTATATTGGCAAATTTAATGAAAGCAAACATCTTGTTTTTTGGGGCATCTAGGTATTTATGGAAGCAACTTCCTTTTTACATCACTTGCTGACATTTTCTAGCTGTTTATATTCATTCTCTTCAATTCTTACATGTTTATCTCCATTGTAAAATGAGTAAAAGCTCCCCGCTGAGACTAACATATTTCACAATAATGAGAATAGTGATTTTTTCTAGTGTATTTCACTTTCATTTACTCTACACTATTTGACTTTAAAATAGCTACCAGCAAAATTCTGTATACCTTTATTTTTGTTTCTGTATACCACTATATAAAGAATGTTAAAGATACAGGTAGTAAAAGCAAGCTAAATTTTAAAACTCAAAAATCACACAACTGAGTAAAAATGTAAATTTGTAATGACAGAATTATTCTTGGAAAAAAGAGAATATTATATCAGCATAAATTCTATGATCTGTTGGAAAATCCTCTGAAATACTGGTGAAAGTGAACACCTCACTCTATAGCTCTAGATCTACTTAAATTCTAATGAAAAATACATGGCAAATGTTTACAAAGATAGCTTTGCTGTGAGTATCTTCTCCTTGCTTAGAGAATATCACTCTATGAATGTTGAGCAATGTTGATATATGCCACACAGGGCAATACTTAAGGATTATAGACTCATTTTGACATTTCGATAAATAAACATGAGTGCTAATTTCTCAAAGCAGGCACAGAAGACTGATTATTTCATCAAGCACTCAATATAAAATGATAAGTGGTGCCAAGCCAAAATTAATCATCAATTTAAATGACTGACAGGTTGCTCCAAGTGGAAGACCCTGCCGTGCAACTTTATATGCTCAGATATTAGTCTCCAAAGGCAGAAGAGGTAGAAAAAGGAAGTTTCATTTGTTTCAAATATTTTTTATTGCTTTGAGACAAATACAATGTCTATTTTAAAAAGCATTCTTAGGAAAAAAACAGAACAAATTGTAATATACACTAGAGTGTGGATTATTTGAAAACTAATGATTTTTTCCACAAATTATAACTTACAAAATAAAGAACATCAAGATAAGAAAATTAAGACAAATACAAAGTACTATTTATAGTTTGATGAATTTTTTTTCATCCTTTATTTTTTTCTGGTTTGCTACTTATTGAAGAATATATATGACCACCCACTTATCCAGGCAAAATTTAGGATTTTTCTATCTACTATTTGACAACTTTTTCTGAGATTTCTAATTAATGGTGTAATTTGAATATCTTTTCCTGGTATATGAATATAGTTATATACATATAGTTTCTGATTCCTTATAATGTTATAGTGTATTTCGTTAATTTTGATTTCTGCTACTTTCTCTTACAATGGTGCACAAACTATATCCTTGTGTGTATAAGAAACTGTTCTTATCTAGCACAATCAGAACTTAAGGTTGCATACCCCAAGGATAGTTAAGATGAAGAGTTATAAAAATGTTATATACAGATATTAACTTTTAAATGTGACTTGTATGATTATTCAACTTTTTTGGCACTGTATATATTAGGCTAATACTAGTTAGCTTCCCATCTGTTTTAGCATAAGCAACTTTTCTTTTGTATCCAGTTTTACTTTTGTTAAAAGTTCAATGAGAATATCAAAAAAGTTACAAAGTATTTAATTGTAGAATAACTTTACATTTTTCTTATATTTTTCATTGAGGTTTCGAGGTCTTCCCTGAACTTTGAAAAAGTTTGTTTTTTAGCAGAAACAACTGCCTGTCTTTTTAATCTGGTGTATATATTATTTAATAAACTTAAATAATTGGAATTAAAGTCAAAGCATTTGTCGATCCTTTCTCTTAGTTGCTGGGCTGCTGGAGTTGTATTGAGGAAATCCTTGTCTATACCTATTAGTTCCAGAGTGTTTCCTGCTCCTTCCTGTACTAACTTCAGAGTTTCAGGTCTGATATTTAGGCCCTTGATCCATTTTGAGTTGATACCAGTACAGGGTGATAGACTTGGATCTAGTTTCAGTTCCTTGCAGACAGATAACGACTTTTCCCAGCAACATTTGTTGAAGAGGCTGTCTTTTCTCCATCATATATTTTTGGCATCTTTGTCAAAAATGAGGTGGGTATAGTTGTGTGGATTCATATCTGGGTCCTCTATTCTGTTCCACTGGTCTTCATGTCTGTTTTTATGCCAATATCATGCTGTTTTTATTGCTATTGCTTTGTAATATAGTTTGAAGTCGGGTATTGTGATACCTCCAGCATTGCTCTTTTTGCTGAGTATTGCCTTGGCTATTCGTGGTCCCTTGTGTTTCCAAATGAACTTTAGAGTAGATTTTTCAATCTCTGTGATGAAAGTCATTGGGATTTTGATGGGAATTGCATTAAACATGTAGATTGCTTTTGGTAGTACAGCCATTTTTACTATGTTGATTCTACCGATCCATGAGCACAGGAGATCCAACTTCATCAAATTAAAAAGCTTCTGCACAACAAAAGAAATGGTCTCTAAACTGAAGGGACTACCCACAAACTGGGAGAAAATATATGCCAGCTATACATCAGACAAGGGACTGATAACCAGAATATACAGGGAACTTAAGAAACTAAACTCTCCTAAAATCAGTGAACCAATTGAAAAATGGGCAACTGAACTTAATAGAACTTTCTCAAAAGAAGAAATTCAAATGACCAAAAAACACACGAAAAAATGCTCACCATCTCTAGCCATAAAGGAAATGCAAATCAAAACCACACTAAGATTCCACCTCATCCCTGTTAGAATAGCCATCATCAAAAACACCACCACCAACATGTGTTGGTGAGGGTGTGGGGAAAAGGGAACCCTAATCCACTGCTGGTGGGAATGCAAGCTGGTGCAATCACTCTGGAAAAAAATTTGGAGGCTTCTTAAAAATCCAAGCATAGATCTGCCATATGATCCAGCAATCCCACTCCTGGGGATATACCCAATAAAATACAACACAGATTACTCCAGAGGCACCTGCACACCCATGTTTATTGCAGCGCTATTCACAATAGCCAAGTTATGGAAACAACCAAGATGCCCCACTATTGATGAATGGATCAAGAAAATGTGGTACTTGTACACAATGGAATTTTACTCAGCCATGGAGAAGAATGAAATCTTATCATTTGCAGGTAAATGGATGGAACTAGACAACATCAGTTTGAGTGAAGTCAGCCAAGCTCAGAAGACCAAAAATTGTATGTTCTCCCTCATATGCGGACTCTAGATCTAGGGCAAATGCAGCAATGTGGTTGGACTTGGATCACATGATAAGGGGAGAGCACATTTGGGTGATACAGAAATAGTTACAAAACCCAAAACATGAAAGTGTTTGAGGAACTAATACAGAAACCTTAAAGCAACAGAGGTTATCATGAGAAGGGGATCAGTAACCAGGGTAAAGATCAGTTAGAGATGAATCAACATGGGTCATAACACATGTACACGAAAGTAACACTAGGAATATTTCTGGATAGCTATCTTCAACTCAACTAGCCAAAGTGCTTTTTCTTCCTTATTAGGCTTGTCTTTTTTCTTCAACAAAACTAGTGATAAAGGCAGAACAGGACCTGCCTGGAACTGAGGGGGGAAGGGAGTAGAGGGTAGGGGAGGGGGGCAGGGGAGAGATATGACCCAAACAATGTATGCATATGTGAATAAAAGAATAATAAAAAGAAAGTCAAAGGCATAATAGGTTTGAAAACAAGTATGCTGTGTGGTGAGCATGAAATTCTTTTTGGTGTGTTGGAGTGTCTGAGTGTACTAGAAGAAGAAGGCTCCCTGATACATGGCAGCCACAGGTATCCACTCAAGTGCTTTGTACATGAAAAAAAAGAATGTCCATTAACCTGGCACATTAATTAAGAGAAGGTCGGTAAGGAGGGCTTCATTATACAATTTAATATGTTTCTTCTTTACAACAGGAAGTTAAATTGCTGGTTCAAAGAGTTTGACAAAATTTAAGAATTTGATAAACCATTTCTTTGCCCTGAAAATTATTATTATTGTTATTATTATTATTATTGGTAGTGGTACTGGGATTTGACCTCAAGGATTTAAGTTGCTAGTTAGGCACTCTACCACTTGAGCCATGGCTCCAGCTCCTCTCCAAACTCTATGTACTCCCATCCAAAACATGTAAGGGTTTTCATTTCCCACTGATTTATGAATATTGGGTATTATCAGTCTCGTCAATCTTTTTCAATTTGCTGGACAGAAACAATATTTGTTTAATTTTCATTTATTTTGTTAAGATTGAAAATACTTTATATCCTTTTGTGTGATGTGCTTGCTAATTTATTTTGCCTATTGTTAGGTTGCATTGAGTTTGTTTATTTGCAGGAATTTTAGAGTGTTTCTTTTTCATGTGTTATAGATCAGTTCACCCCTAAATATTTCTGCCTTAAGTGAACTAAGATAGGTTCTAGGCATTGATAATATTTTAAATCTTTTAAAATGATTCTAATATGTTACAGACTGCAACCGGTGCTTAAAAGTTGCTTTGGATGAGGAGCACTCACTCCTTATTTGGGCTAACAAATTAACTGAAGACAGGATGAAAGCCAGGAATCCCAGCCTCCATTCTGTACCTGTGTCCTTCCCTCTGAGTCATTCTCCTGTGCAGTACCTTTACAGCCATCTTGTAATATAGAAAGGACCTGAAAGGAGACAAAAACCATCTGCCAGACATCAGTTATTTTTGTAACTGACCAGTCACCTGACCAATCCTGACAATGGGCTGCCAGACCACCTTTTACCAGTCCTTACCACCAGAGCATAGCCAAGACTGGGACTGTTTAATAATTCTGTATACCTCCTCTGCCTCCAATTCCTTCCTCCTATTTATGTATATGTTTGTGGTACTGGGGCTTGAACTCAGGGCCTACACCTTGAGCCACTGCACCAGCCCCTTTTGTGTTAAGTATTTTCGAGATAGGATCTCATGAACTATCTGCCTGGGCTGGCTTTGAACTGCTATCCTCCTGATCTCTGCCTCCTGAGAAGCTAGGATTACAAGAGTGAGCCACCAGTGCCCATTTCCTTCTTCCTATTTAAACTTAAAACAAAAGTCTGTTTGAGGAAGAGGTCAAAATGCATGCCATTCCTTTTCCTACCACATGGGCTATGCTACATAATAAACCTCCCTTCTCTGCTTTTCTTGGTCACTTGTACCTTTCTTTGGCATGTGGGGTGAGTGGCCAGACCCGATCTATGATATCCAGGAGCCTGAGCCTGGGTCCTAAAATCTCCTGTAGTAAAATGAATATTGCTGGGATAGCTTAATTTTTTTTTAGCTTTATGGATAGTACCTTTCACACAATAGAGTTATCTCTTGTCTGGTTAAACTTGTTAATGTCTGTCTTTTCATTCAATAATAGATATTTACCAAGACTTGAGTATTTCAGTTTTTTTCTTAATTTATTCATAGTCTCATTCCCCACATATTTAATTTTAATGTTATCAATATTATCAGTGAGTTCTGTGGTGTCATTAGGATTTAATATGTGTGGTTATTTATATTGTTTTGAAAGCGGTATGAGGTTTCTCAGTGAGGAACATGTTAATTGTTGGTTACGTACAGCAATAGTTGCACTGATTCTGTCACACCCCAATGTGAGCTAGATGTACCCTACATAAACTAGGTTGTATAGTAGAGAAAGGAAACTAAAAAATAAGAATCCAGTTTTGAGGGAGGAAGAACACTCTCTGTTCCCCTCCTGAGACAGAGGCAGAAGCTCTCTCTGGTACAAACAGATTTTTCTTGGAACCCAAAGAGAAAGAACCTTGTTGCTCACTCTTTGGAATGTAAATAAACATCTCCAGGAAGGAGACAGATTGGTGTCTCTTGAATTTATGTCTCGATGGTTCAGGGTGTATAAATCTCTCCCTTGAAATGTGAACACATATCCCCTGGGAAGGAAATCTCTCTGGAGTTTTCACTGTCTGTTCAGACATAATTTAATTTCCATTGCTTGTGTTTTAGCCCAGAAAGCTAAATGTGCCCCCAAAAATCATTTTTATAGTTTTACACTATGATATTTGAAGCTGCCTAGAATTAACTTTTGTGTAAAGTATGAAGTAGTAAACTAATTTTGTCTTATTTTTCCATGTGGATAACACATTGTATGATTCCAATTTATTAAATGCACATCTTTTCCCCACTGATCAATGTCTTATCTCTAATACAGCACGGTACTTATGGCTTTTGTCTACTTCCATGGTGCATAGTGTCATCCCTTCCTTGAAATGTGAACACTTACCTATAGAAACATAAATCTCTATTAGTCTTGGTTTATACTTGTGTTGGTGGTACAGTATTTTATTTACCAAATTTGAAAGATGATTTCAATGTCTATTAAAGCAAACTTTCCTCTCACTCAAAACCTCTCTTTTCTCCCTCCCTCTTTCCCTTCCTACCTTTCTTCTCTTTCCCCCCAAAAAGGCTGAGCATCATATGTAATTAACCAACTGAAATAGAAACAAGATATGATACCATCAGTGACTCATGGTACAGTGGCAATAATACAAAACACTGATGACACTAAATACTGGTGAGGATGTGAACCTGAGACAGGAATCTCATTCATTGTTTGATGGGAATGCACAAATGTCTAGCCACTTTGTAAGATAGCTTGAAAGTTTCTTACAAATCTGAAGAGTGTTACCAATATTATGCAGTAATTGAAGGATTTTTGGCTGAAATAAATGAGCATGGACAACAGACAGTAGCCTGAGACAAAGTTCGTGGTTGATGATGACTGGCTGTGGGAAGGTAGAGAGAGCAATGCATTGTGCACAAAGACTATCTTACTATGCAAATAAGTCTCTTAGATGATCTCTTGGAGCTATTCTCAAAAGAACAGATGAAAAGTCTGTCTGGTTGTGGTAATGACTTTCAGTCTCTTCTCTGGTGGTTAATCTTTCCTGGTCATTTGATGAAATTCTTAAGGAAGGGGGCTTAAGACAATGACATTTCTTTTGAATGAAATTTCTCCAGGCAGCAAAGGAGAACCCTCCCTGCACTTGGTGTGGGAGCACAGTTAAAGAGAACTTCATTTTATGGAAACCTTAGAAAAGTTTTCCAATTTCTTTTAATTCACAGGGGTCAGCATGTCAAACAATAGATGTTTGTATTTTTTTCTGAGCCCCAACAGAAGAAACCAAGATGTCTTTCAGATAAATTGTCACAAACATAATGGAATTTTTTTCCAGTGATAAGAACAAAAAACTGTCAAGCACAAAAAGGTATGAACCTACATTAAAGGCTTACTGTTAAATGAAAGAAACCAGTCTGAAAAAGCTACATAGTATATGGCTCCAACTATATGGCATTATAGAAAAGATTAAAAGCCATACATATGATAAAAATATCAGTGGTTGTCAGAGGTTTAGAGAAAGGATGGAGGTGTAGAGTAGAGTTTTAGGACAAGGAAATTATTCTATTTTATACTGTAATGATGATTCCATGACTCTATGCATTTGTTTAAGTCTACGGGCTTTACAACACAGTGAAACTTTGTGTCAACTATGGACTTTATTAGTGATGAATGAGTACTGGCACAGTAATTATAACAAATTCACCAAGTTAATGCATGATGTTAAAGAGAGGGAAGACTGTAGGTAAGGAAGGAATTGTCTGCATAGATTTCAAATAAAGTTTAGTAATTAAAAAAACTTCATCTTTATTTTCTTAATGATAAACTTTAATTCCACAAAAATTAATTATAGAAATAACACTGCTATTGGATTGCTTAAAAATGTAAGGCTGTGTATGGGGAGGGGAAGAATAAGTCTATAATCATGTAATTGAAAGAAATGATTTTCCCCTAACAACACATTAGTGACAAAAAACTTGATAATGTGAAAAAGGAGGAATTATTTATTTTGTTGGTTGGTAGCCTACCTGATGGTCTGATTTTATAGATATTTGTAGTTCCTTTGAACATTTTATAGTTGATATAGATAAGCAAATGCAAGCTTTATTTGGTTTCTTCCATTTTATAGAATGGAAGTGATTATAAGAGATGCAAGAGCAGAGTGACTTCTGATAGTTATTATCTTCAATGAAACAATTCCTCTTTGTTCATTTTAGTGACTAGATAAAAATGATTAAGGGTTACTTAATTTGGTTGAATTAACTAGAATCTTATTTGAATGACTGTATCATATAACCATTTCAGCGTTTGATTTATTTGAGGTTACCAGACACTTCGTAAATGACAAGAATTTTAAGTACACACAACTAAGCTCTGTCTTTTACTTGGGAAAATAGAAAAATGAAATCTCATATTAAGTTATATCAATTTTATAGTAATCATTTGAACTGTAATATAATTCTAATTATTTTACTAGGGAATTTTTTAGGGCACTTATTTCTAGCATTTTTGATCATCAATTTCAATTTGCTTCCATGTATTTCATCTCTCCTTTTGTCATCTGTCTTTTATATTGTGAAACTTGGTAATAATGTATTCATTTGAATTTTATGAACCCAATAAATGTCCTTTTATGATGCCTTTTTCATTTCTAGAGAAAAGGGCATTAGCAACCGCGAAGGTTATTCTTTTTAGCTTTTTATAAAAGCTAGTAAAATTGGTTTATCTGTTCTGACCCTTTTGGTTTTAGTCAGTTTTCCATTTCACTGTGGCAAATAAAAGTACATTTCAGGTTTTTAGAGGCTATCAGAAATTGAAGTACCAAGGATAAAAATGGGGAAAACCCCCCATGAAAACAGATCCTATAAAGGATATCATGGAATAATTGCAGTTATTTTATCCCTGTTTGGATGTAAGAGAGAGAAAAGAGAGTTTTATATTGTGATTATCTAGAAGTTCATTCTATGACACCCTTATCCTTTAAATATATACATATATTTTGCATATTTAGAACAAGAGCTATCATTGTTAAGCACTTCATATAAGATACCACCAATCTAAATGAGCAGTAAGAAAATAGTTTCAGTACAGAACAAGTGTTCAATGAATATCTGCCAATTTTATTAGTTTTCTTATGCCATTTTATAACTTTCTTTCTAAACTGAGATTTTCATTGATTTATAGGGAAGTTTACAAGTGAACATTCCTTTTAATAAGTTTTTGGCAGTGCTGGAAATCAAACCCAGGGTCTTGTACATACTAGGCAAGCATGGTACCATTGAGCTACATCCCTCAACCCTTACAAGTGCACACTCTAAATGCACAGTATATTGAATCTTGATGAATATCACTCATACTCAATCAAGGTATAGAATATGGTACAGAATATTTTGATCTGCCTAGAAAACTCGCTTTTGCCTCATTCCTCTGATCTCTCCCACTAAATAGAAACAACTTCTGTTTTGATGTCTGTTAGAAAAGATAAATTGTGGTTATTCTTAAAATTCATATACATTTTAAAATCTTTTGCTTTTGGCTTATTTTACTCATAATGTTTATGAGTTCACCCATGTTGTACATACCAGCAGTTGTTTATTTTTAAGTAATATTTCATTACATAAGTATATTACATTTTGTCCATTAGTTTGTTGATTAATAGTAGTTGTTTACATTTTGAAACATTGTGAATTGAATGAATACAATTACATCCAGTGAAATGCAAGGAGAACCATAGAACTGGATTGTGGACTGCAAGAGAGGGTGTGGTGAGAGATGATGCTGGCAAAATTAGACTGATTATGAAAAACCTTTAATGTTTTACTAAAGGAATTTGGTTATTCAAAAGAATAGGAGAACCATTGAGGAAATAGTGTTTCAGACTATCATTTCAGAAATTCTACTCTGGTGACTGTATACAATAAACAAGGCTTTTGATAAGCTCTACCTGGAGAGAGAACAAAAGGCATTACTCAGAATTAAAATATATGTCAAATATTTCCATTAACTAAAACACAAAGTATAAGGTATATGATTGAGAAGTTATCTTTGAGCATTATGGTATAAGAAATAAAGAGGGCCCAAGATACCCAGGGTAAGAAGTTTGGAAATTTCTTAAATGAAGTGGGGAACTGCTTAAAGTTTTAACCACGAGAAGCACATGATTTTCTTTGAAACTTAGCAATTATTGACAATAATGACAAACTTCCTAAAGGAGGATGGTCTCAGCAATAGAGTTAGAAGGGAGGATATGAATGAGAGCTAATTTAGAGGATAGGATCAACAGTGTGTAGTGCTAGATGTAGTTGGAAGGAAGGAAGAAAGAACATTTTGCTTTTGTTTTTGTGAGGCGATGGTACCATAAAATAGTGTCTACAGGAGGATGGGAGAAATAATTTCAAAATTTGTGAATATTGAATTTAATGCACATAAAAGCTTATATCAGTATAACAAAAAAGAAAAGTCATGAAGAAAACAGACATCAAATTGGGAGGAAAACAATCTTGGGGAGACTGAAGTTTATGATAAGCTTATAAAAGGACAGATGATTGTGGCCATAATTGGCTTTCTGATTTTAAAAGTGAGCTGTGGTGACTGAAGTATAGATCATTAGAGTCCAAAAAGTAAAGGTGTTTTCAGAGACAATGTCTGATGAACCCTTTATATGAATAAACCCAGTTGCTACATCTTCACAGAATGAAAATAAGTGTCTGTGAGTTTTATAGATAACCTCATGGAAGTGAAGAAGTATATAGTTGAAAGTCATAACCAAGAAGCAACATATTGGCAGCACTCTTTTCTATAAGGAGCTGGTAACTTTATTCAAATTGCAAGTTATTTTGAACCACAGTAGCTTATTAATATTATTTATTGTGTAAGCTTTGTATTTATCTTAAAATATATTCAGTTCTTACAAATATTCTTTCTTCTTGATCTCTTCCTACCACTTTTGTGTTCTGCATTTTCTTTAATTGCACTTTGTTTAACCTTGGTTCCTCTTTTGCCTGAAGCTCAGTATCAGCTACTTAAAACCAGACATTATTAATTTCCTCTTGAATTACTCAAACCAGCCTATCAGTAGAACCTTGAGTAGTTTCCCTTAATCATGGTACTGTTTGTTATTTTCAAATTTATCTTAGCATGGCATCTCCTGTTTTAAATAATGTATTATGGTGAGCCATGCTACAGCAAATAAAGTCCACACTACTTAACACCTGCCATTCAATCCCTCTGTTTTTCTCACCATGCCTCATAAGTTTTCAGGTATGCCAGTTACTCTGTCTTTGCACAGACCCTATACCAGTGGTTCTTAAAACTAGGTGATAGTTAGAACACACCCAAACTGCGAAAGATTGAACCCAAGTTTGTATTTTATAGCCATTGAACTGAAAGCATTGAGGGTAGGATCTTCAAGTCAGAATTTTTACAAAAGAATTCTTAGATAATCTTAATATTCTACAGATTTGGGAACCATGGTGTTATCATTGGGATCTTGAATGAAAGTCCATGTGCTAAAGGTTTGGTTGTCAGCCAACAATGTTAATGAGAATTGATGGAACCTTTAGTAGGTTGGGCCTAGTGGAAGAAAGTTAGTGATTGGGTGCATCTTCTCAAAGGGAATATTGGTACTCTGGCCCCTTCCTGTCTCTTTCTCTCATTGCTTCCTGGTTGCCAGGAGGTGATCAAATTTGCTAAATCATGCATTCCCATCATGACATACATACTATCATGCCCTAAGTACAAAGTCAATGGTTTATCTAACCATGAATTGAAACCACAAGCCAAATTAAAACTTTCCTCTTTATAAACCATGAGCCAAAATAAACCTTTTGTAAGGCATTTTGTCACAGCAGCTGAAAGCCAACATGCACACAGTCTTAAATATGTACATATGAGTCAGACATCATAGGCCCTTTCTTATCTGACTCATTTCCTCAGGAGTAGTTTCGTCCAATGGAACTTATGGAACTTTTAAAATCTGTCCTCAATTGGTCTCATCTTAAAGTTCCAGGTATTATGCTAACTACTCATTGTCTTATTTAATTTTTTAAAATTTCTATAAGATAAACACAATTTGTACTAATAAAGATTTTGCACATCTTATAGTCACAATGTCAGTATTTGAACCCAATCTGTCCAAATCCAAAAATGTAATGAGAGATATTATCTTGGGACCTATATCAATTATACAAATCTAAGGCATTGATTTTATGACATCTTTCTTGCAACATGATTTCTGTAAAATGGGACTCCTCCTTGTGGAAATTTGTGTCTGTGATAATTGACTTTGTTTAAGCTGTGTTTTGTCTTAGACTGTTCTGTCACTAAAATCTGCAAAGAGGAAAAAATTAGTGAATCTCAAACTTTCAATTTATAGTGGTTGAAGTTTAATTAATTTGATTCACCAAATATATAGATCCATGTTCTTTTACATATATAAGCTCACACAAAAATAGCAAAACCCTGTTATAAATAGTACTTTAACAGAAATATCAGGGGTTCAGAAGAGTCTTAGGGAAGAAAAGAAGACCTAAATGTTAGATAGTTTAGCTTCTCAATTTATGAGGTGTATGGTAAATTAAGATGATTTTTATCCATTTATAAAGGACAGAGAAACCATATTCCCTTATCTTTTTTTGTATTAGGTACATAAATGAACTAAGACCTTGCACTAATCTTTGAATAGAGATTGTCCTCTCTAGGGTTTAAGCTCAATCTCCATGTACTCTGAAGAGGGCCTCCTAGAGGTATTAACTCATTCTGGGGTTCATATTGTTTAGAAAGTTCTCTTTAGTCATAAAATTTCTTCATTTGATCTTAGCCAAAAGGCCAAGAAGCAATTAATTGTAAAAATTCTTAGACTTCTGCAAATTCCTTTTGGGAAAAATAGGGCTAATTTTTAATTCCTTCCTTAGAAACAAATTTCCAACCACGCTAGGCTTTCAAAAGATTCATTTTTATATTTACATGGATACTACCTATTTATGAACTCCTGACTGAATTAAGAATATATTTCTGGAAAGCAATAATTTCTCTTACATTTCCTCCTTGTTGTTGTTTTGTCCATACATTTTATTCAGCATTCTCTCATCAGCACATTATTCTCAAACCAAACTAATGGAATACAGAGAGATGGTACTTTCACTCCCATACAATAGATGCTGCAACTGGTGATTAGAGATGTCTCAGGTTTTGTGCCATTAGGATACTTGTGGGGGAAAATTGAGGCAATAATGTCCGTCCTGGGGTCTGCCCATCATGCTTTCCTTTTTGATTATCAGGTTTGACAGAGAGATATTTTGATCATGACTGAATGCTCAGAAGAATGTCTCCATAAGAACTACAGTAGAAGCAGAAGGAATGACTCTCTCCCTCTGCCACCACTGCAGTATCTTAAAACACTGCAAAGAAAGTGAATAAAGCTAATCAGGAAATGAATATTTAGTACTGCGCAAACATCTTGAGAATAAAATCCAATGTACTCTGTGACTTTATTATAATGATTCTGAAAGTCAGGTTTTATCATCATACCAAATGCCAAATAAACTTTATCTAGATAAAAATGAAAGAATAATATAAGGATGGTGAGAAGTAAAATGCAATATTTCCATTTTACCTTTAAAATTAGGATCTAGTTGACTAATAACATTTAGTATTGATATGTATTAAGTAATTTACATTTATAACAGTGCACTGTTATTTTAAGCATTCTAATGAATGATTGGGAATAAATTTGCTAGTGGTTGCAAAGCAGAAAGCAGTTGATCTTTTTTACTACTTAAATCTGCTAAGCGATAATACAGGAAAAAATCAGAACACTGTAGTAAAGTTAAAATGACTATTTTTGTTAGAATACATCATACTTTTCTTGTTTCAAAGTTTGTGTATAATTACAGAGTATTTAATGAAGGGTAGATACAGTTGTGAAGTTATCCTTTTCTTCAAATGTTCCCTCATTTCCTCTTTGGAAATCTGGTAGCACTTTGTATAATCCTGAGACAATTGTAACAAATTGCATCGCTCCATAGTTATTCCTAGCTCTTTCTAAACTTTTGTTGAGTGCAAACGTATTGTGGATGTTTCTCCAGGTTGGATATGTGTTTGGATAGTCCACTTCTCCCTGCAATCCTAGCCTCATGTCTGAGTGTGTTAGTTATCTTTGCATTACTGTAATGAATACTCAAAAAAATATTTTTTTTGACTCACAGTTTTGGAGGTTCCAGTAAGTTAGTACATCATGATGGATAGCCCGTGGCAAAGTAAAACTGCTCACCCCATGGCCAGGAAGTAGAAGAGAGAAAGAGGAAGGGTCTAGAGTCTCATTTTTCCCTTGAAGGCCACGCTTCTATTGACTTGCAGACCTCCCATTATGCCTCACCTCTTAAAGGTTCCACTACCCACCAACAGTGTCAAAGTTGGGGACGTGCACCTTTGTAGGACACACAGATCCAAGTCATAGCAATGGTTAAGCACACATTTGAATATTTAAAAAATTATTTGAAATATTGAAAAATCTTTCTCAAAATTCTTTCCTTTAGAACATTGACATCCTAGGATTTTTAAAGTAGAGACTGAAACTTGCCAGTGTTTAATTTTGTAGGGTTACAGGATAGAATCTACAGTCAAGTTTGCTACCTAGCTTCCTTCTGTAGGATGGACACAGCTTGCAAAGTAGTATTTCTTGAATTTCTAAAATCTAGCTTTCATTTTATAGTTGAGATATTGTTAGTAAAGTTTTCTTTTAAGTCTTTTTTATACATTTCAAATTTATTTCATGAACATTAGAAAAGCTAACTTGAGATGTGTGATGAATTTAGGGACAGAAATAAGATTCAAGGACCACTTTCTAATGTCTAGAGAATTATAGAAATGGAGAGAATTCCACCTGAAGAACGTGTGGTAGTACACAAGGCCTGCAGCAGGTGTTATACTCTAAAAGGGTATTTCTTTGAAATTTTAATATTTTAACAATTAAGACATTTTTGTTGTGTCAACAATGTTTATCTTCAAAATCTGTATGAAAATGCCAATGCACTCATTCATCCTTTACCAACTGATACTCAAGGGATAAGTTTAAGTATGAAAGAAATAAACTTTGAAACAGCAATATGGGTAAAACAAATGTTTGTTGAAAGGGAGATTTAGAAAAGATTCAGTGAGGAACCTCTTAGAGCTCCACCAGAGATATGACAAGAAAGCTAAGAAAAGTCCACTTACTTCATGATTTCACTGCAAGCTTGCTCTGGATGAGGATGAACATTTTTGTATGTCTTTAGCTTGCCTGTGCTAGCATTCATTGTCACTACTTGTGACAAGTCCATATCTAATAATGGCACCAAGACTGCTCTTCCTCTCATGGGAGCGGTGTTACCATTATCATGTCCCTTTCTCAATCACTGTAAGTAAAAAGGTAAAGATACCCTTGATGCTGATGCTGACTTAAAATGTTCTGCATTCTTCTAACTCCAAATGAATCTGAAGCCTCTGCTCTCCTATTGTCTGCTATTAGTATTATATCTGCCACAAGAATATGAAGAGCTCTCGGGTAATGAAGATGCATTCTAAAAACACAAGCCAAAGAAAGTAAGATTGACTTTTTATTAAAGTAGAATGTACTGAATCAAATTTACCCTTGTCAAAAGATTTTAAATGGTTTTTAGAAAACCATAATAAAAGTGCTTTCCAAGTACAACAGAAGTCATTTAGTAGCTAGAAAGGTCAGAAATACCAGCCAAGGCCAAAAGAATTGGGAGAATCACAATTTATCTTTTACTTTTTATGTTAACAATGATGTCCCATCAGATACTCAGAAGGAAGCTGCATTTTGTATGATTCTTTGGTTAGTTGATATTATCTGGGAGTTGATATTAATTTCCTTATTTGCTGAAATCAGCTGGACAAAGCATTTTTCTGTTTAAAGCTGCAAAATGCTCTCTGGTTTTTTGTGTGTTTATGAATACATACTCTTGGTTAGAACTATTAATAGAAATTTATAAATTCATGTGTGCTCTTTTTAATTTTACTTCTGAAGTAATGGTCTCAGAATTCATAAAATTTTCAAAGAGTTCATATATCAATCAATGTCACAGCAAGGAACAGATGGCATATACAACTGGGAGTATTTAAGAAGATTTGATTAAGGGACTATTTATAAAGTTTTGGGATGATGTAGAAAAATCATGCTGAATAGTGCAATATCTTTGGGCATGTACCAAAGAAAGCCATAATTTCCCAAGGCTTGAAGTGGCAGGAGAGGCACAGAGGCTGCCTGGTAGGAACTGTGATCTTCATGTGAGAGATGACATCATCCCACAGGGAATTCTCCTCTCCCATATAAGGTAAGAGTCAGAGGATAAAACGGCTGATTTATTCATTCAGCTTTTTGTTCTGCTGATCAAACCTTAATTGACAGATCCCAGAAATCCATGGGCAAGGATGACTGTGATCTAAGAAAGATAGAGAAGTCAAGAAATGATGTAGAATCAATACACACGCAAATCTATATATGCACGTACATATACACATATAGAAATCTACCTATATTGTAAGCATTTATCTTCATTTCTGTCAGGTAAGGATAAGTTTTTCCTTGTTAAATTCCCTCCTTCCTATATCCTTGCAATTTTCACATATTTGTTCAAATTCTGATACCTAAATCTTTAGAGTATAGCTTGATATCCCTTTGGTATTTCTTGAATTGATATTCCTTTGGTAATTCAATACATTATTGTTTTCTTTCTAATAGTTGTCCTTTTTCCAATATTAACTCTTCTACTATACTAAAGAAGATATGCTATACCTTAACTGATGGCTTAGACTCCAAACTTAGTAAGATGATAGATATGAATACAGTTGAAATAAAATCATATTTGAAAATCCCTTGAATCATTGTTATATCATGCACACAGAGTTTAGTGTTTTATGGGAAAATATAGATAGTTTTATGGGAAAATATCTGGACATTCAAAAAAATTTGTCTTATGTGCAACTAACAAATCCATAGTGGTGAATGGTGAATGAATAAAGAATTCCTGGCATTTGTAGAATTTACATCTATCTATTTTAATAAAAAGCTCCTATAAGCTTAATACATTACTTATTTTTCTTTTCTTTTTTTGTGTGTACTAGGGCTTGAACTCAGGGCCTCATACTTGCTAGGCAGGTACTATACCTCTTGAGCCATTCCACCAAATCTATGCTTATCTCTTTTTGCAAGGATTGAATGAGTGAGTTAAGTCACATCTTTGAGAAGGAATAATTAATGCATAAGTTAAATGTGCCTGTGTTATGTTTATAACATGTACAGATTCTACTGTGCTGCAAATTCTAATAATCCTCTCCTTGAAAGTCTTCTTTACCAGTGCTTCTTTAACAACAAGATATTTAGAATTAGATGTGATATCCCATTTAAATTTCCTGTGTAGACCCAGTAAGAGTAGTATTTCAATCTATTGAAATCAAATGGGAAAAATGAGATATGTAAAACAAAGTCTTGATGTGCAGGATGAATCATCATCCCTATGGAGAAAGGGTTCCTTCATTACACAGATATTTGGAATTAATGCCAACAAAAGGATTTTGATTCAATATGTTTAACAAATATTTATTGAGTATTTATTACGTTACAGGTACCATAAAACAAGTCATCATTATGAAGTAATGCATATGCCTTAGCCTCAAGAACTTTACAGTTTAGCAGATAGAGGACATGTATGTCCTAGTAAGAGGGGATATTTTTAAAAGATGCATGTGGTGTCAAGGAACAGGTGTAGTAGTCTTTCCTGGAGATGGAGGTAAGTCATGTGCATGTCAGAAATTCTTCATAGAAGTAAGCTGGGCATGTTTCCATACATCTATAATTCCAAGATTGGAAGATGGTAGTAGGAGAATCATGAGTTTGAGGTCATCTTGAGCTACAGATAAACCTATGCTACACAACAAGACCCTGCCTCCATAATCCAAAAAGGAAAAAAAAGTTTATAGAAGATATAACACTCAAGAATCCTAAAGGAACAAACACTGATAAAATAATCTAAAGTCATCAAAGAACTCATTGAACTTGATGAGGAGGCATCCTCAGTAAATTTTGTTCATGAGGTGCCAATGGAGAAACTGTGGCAGAATTTCTCCAGTAAACTAAAAAGTGATTGTGGGCTGGGAAAATGGAGTATAGTCATAAGTAGAGAAAATCTCTTCTAGGTGTTTTGCTTTGAACAGAACAGAGACAGGATTTCTGGGTTGGGAGATTCTGTGGTGTTGTACAAGGAGAAGAGGGGTGATCAAGAGAAGTCAGGAAGGGGGAAGAAGTTATAAAAGGAAAGGGAATCAGGAGAGCACATTTCCACATGAGAAAGCAAAAGATCAGATGGCAAGTCAGAAGGAATGAGTCTTCCATGGGGAGAAAATGCTTTTGAGAGTGGGGGAATTAGAGCATGAATGTAGATTTAGATAAATTTGTAGGTATGGATGTTGAAGGAATTAACTTCTTAGAGTCCAGTTGTTTCCTGGAGGCTGAGTATGGTTAGAATTGTTATGATAGGGATTGGAAAAGTTGACAAATGAGAGAAAAGAGTCCCTAGAGACCTCTGGGAACTTGTTACAGGCCAAATACTGTCTCCCCTTCACAAAATTCATCTTGAAATCCTAACCCCAAGTTTGTCAGAAAGTGACTGTATTTGAAATAGGGTTTTGCAGAGGTGATCAAATTAAAATGATGTCATTAGAGTAGGCCCTAATGAAATATGCCCTGTCCTTATAAGAAGAGGAAATTTGGACACAGAGGCATGTGTTATCTGTATACATACATAAAGAGGGATGATGAAGTGAAGACACAGGGAGAAGATGACTATTTGCATGTCAACTCAGGAGACCTGGATTAAATTTTCCCTTATGGCCTTCAAAAGAAGCCATCCCTGTAAAAAAATCCCAACACTTATCTTGGGCTTTTAGACTCTGGAACTGAAAAATTAAAATTCTATTATTTAAGCTACCCAATATATGGTACAGTCATGGCATCCCAAGTCATCTAATACCAGGGTAAATAAAAATACTAGCATGATTTGGTAGTGATGCATTGTTTTTTCCCTTCAAGAATAGGTGTTCCATGCACACATGCAGATAAGTTATGTATTATATAGTATGTAGTGAGCTATTTAAAGAAACAAGAGGCTAGGCATGCTGTCACAAGTCTGTAATCCCAGCTATTTGGGAAGCAGAGATCAAGAGGATAGTGGTTTGAGGTCAGCCAGGGCAAAAAAACAAGCAAGGCTTCATCTAAATCAGTAAACCAGGCAGGCATAATGGCATGTGCCTGTGATCCTAAATCCACAGAAGGCATATGTAGGAGGATCACAGTCTGAGATTGGACCCAGGCAAAAATGGGAGACCCTACCTGAAAAATGACTAAAGCAAAAAAGGGCTGGGGTAATGCTCAAGTGGTAGAGTATGAGTCCAGCAAGCACAGACTCTGAGTTCAAAGTCCAACTCTGTTGAGAAAAGGAGAAAAAAAGAAAACAGGATATACATGATTAATATTATGGGGAAAAAAGACAAAATATCAAGGTAACATTACACAAAATGTAATATAAATGATATATATTACATATTATGTGGCATTTAATATTTGATATATATAGAGAGACTTTATTTTCTATATGTAGATATAAATATAGTTATATATGTGAGAGATATGTTATATAATATGCCACATCATCTATATAATGTAAATTCATTGCATAACACACATGTACCTTTATATTCACAACTAACACAAAATTTAAATTATACAAGGAAGAAAGTTAGAAGAACAAAAAAGAAGAGCAAGAGAAAGGTAGCAGGATGATATTTGTTAAGGACATTCACTCAGTCAATACATTAAATGCTTTTACTCATATTAATAAATTCATTCACTAAAGTAGTCTTTTGTCCTCATGTTGCTATTTTATAAATGGAGAAATCGAATTTCCAAAAAGATAAGTAACTCACCTAGGCCATATATCTATTAACTATCAGAACTGAGATTTGAATACAATTTGTCAGCTTTAAACAATAAGCGCTATCATAATATAATATATAATTAATTATTTTCTGACTCCTACATTTTCCCTGTTTCTATTCTGTGAAAGCAATTAGTTCCATAACAACATTAGGTGAAAGCAAATTCAGGCTTTCCTTTTAATTAAAAGATTCAACAGGAATCAGTTGAGGCTTCTGATAAGCTACTTTGTATTGACTCATAGTTGAAAACTACAAGGTGAAATGGGATTATTAGCAACAGTGAAATAAAAAATAGATTATGTTTAGTTACATTTTATATAATTTGTTTTGATAGTTACATAAACATTAGTAAAAGAACAATCAAATAAAATCCTGATGTGTTCCTCAAAATGAATGAACAAATAGTCATTGTAAAATGTAAAAATTTTATGGCTTAAAGAAACACAAAAATTATGTCTAATATACACAACTATTGTTAAACATCTATAAAATATGTTTTGAGATACAATCACAAGACAAATGTATGTTCTTGAATATTTTGGACGAAAGAATATAGTTCATCTCCTCTCTAGGATGATATATTCTCCACAGTTAGCTTAAGGAATTTATGAGTACATTCTTGACAAAGCCTCCAAGTCTAGAGGATAGTGGTGTGATCTGATTCCAACAATCTGAAATGCTCCCTGAAATAAATAAATCAACATAATAAATCAACATAAAATTAGCAAGAGAACAAATAAAATCACACATGACCCACACTTTCAGCCTTAGAGAAAGAGAGTACTTACCTATAACTAAAGAAATAAATCAGGTTCCACAGAGCTCCTATTGCATGTTGCTTCCAACCTGTGGTTTCAGAGAGCCAAGAAGGGAAGACTAGGGAGATTCAGTGAAAAGAATAGAAGGACATGGGAAACTTGAACAAAGTACACACAACACACACCCACCGACTCACATTGGTTTTTGTTTTCAAACATCAAATATTTGCTGAGTGCCTGTCTTTCAGGAGTGAGAACACGTCAAGGATATTGGTAGAAAAACACCTCTCCGACTCAGTAACTAGGATCTCAAATTTACTGATTGAGGATTACTTTAGTAGATCATTAATTCTTTGTAAATTTGGACATGAGCAGAGAAGTCCCAAGGAGAAGTTTGACAGTATTGGTAGATCTATTAGTCTTATATGTCCTGAATTAAAGGGATAAAGGTATATGGCAGGCAGGACACCAAGAGGCATTCTCTACCTCTTGCAGTATTTAGATATACTGGTACTAATACATTAATTAAGTACAGTCATCCCTTATTTTTCTGTGGTATTGGGGGATGGGGATTGAACTCAGGGTCTTATGCTTACTAGGCAGGGACTCTACCATTTGAACTGTTTTGCCAGTCCTGTCACTCCTTCTTTAGGGTGACTGCTGGTCATGATTTTATAGCAACAACAGAAGTAGTAATAGGAGGTCAGTGGATATAGCTAGTTTCACTCTTAGATAGTACACCTGCTGGTCTGGTGGCTCGCCTACTTATTATATACAGCTTCATCTTCAGAACTAAGGGGTCTGAGTCCAACGATCCCTTGTCTCTTCATCAGCTAAGTTTGCTGCTATTGACTACTCACTACCAATATCACTATGTAGAATCAAAAAGAGGTGCAACACTGAAGAATGAAAGATATATTCCTTTTGTCCTCATTATATAACAGTACATTATAGCATCAACACCAGGGTTAATCAATGACTCCTGCCAGTGTATTAATATTTTTCTTTGTCTGCAAGTCTACTAGCCTAAGAAACCTGAAATGACCTCATGATTACTCAGTTTTGAGTTTAGTGGAATCCTTATCAAAGACACTGATAGAGCACTCTAGGAACACGGGCTAGAATAGCTGAAAGTTTCAGAAATGAAATAATTTACCAAGTGGGCTAATGGGAAATGATGGTGAGAGAAAATGTATAATTCAGAAAAAGTCCACATTATACTCTTGGCAACTATTGTGAACCACTCATGAACCAGGCCTAGGGTTTTCCTTCCACTCTTAAGCTAACAATAAGGAACACCTTAAGATATAGATGTAAATCGAGAAAGTAATAGTACAACAGAAATAAGAGGGGAACCTTGTGCCTTTAGAAATTGTCATGTTCTACCTTGAATATTCTATTTTTATTATATAATTTGTTTGTTCTGGCAGTAACCTGATGACAAAAAATGGTGTTAGTTCTAAGAATCATATAATATTACATAGTCAGGATACCAGTGTTTGTTTTGGTCAAGTAGCAGGCCAGAAGCTGTTTTGGTAAGATAGTTGTGACAGAAAACATAGTTTCAGGGTCATAGAAGCCCCTCTCATACAGAACCTGGCTGAAACTCCTGTGCAGTTCTTGTCTACCACAGATAACTCTGGAACAAAGAGATATTTTGGGTCATATGTCAAATGATAGTGATGTTTATGCTGTATTCTTAATTTGTTGCAGAGATTTCCTTCATTCTGGGCTCTAATCAGAACATCTACCCCTGTGAATCATCTGACAAATAAGATGGGGTAGTATTTCATAGTGTGGAACATGCTGAAGAAGTCTACTAAATGCTGTATTGTTTTTTCAGTTGTAGGGACTTCAAAGTGCAATAATTTGTCATTTCTCATGGATGATTTGAGCTTTAAAAAATCCTCAATTTTTTTATTTGCTTCTCCTTCTATTGAGAGATTGATTCCCATTCCCTTTCTCCTGAATTTGGGCTAGACTTACTTAAAAACATAAGGCAGCAGTAACCCTCTGGGGCTTTTGAGGCCAAATGAAAGCCTTGCAGCATTTGCTCAGGCATCTTGAAACAATTACTCTTGAAATCTAGTTACTATGTTGTGAGAAACACTAAGAAGTACTCAGCAGAGCTCCACATGAAGAAGCATGGAGGTCCTCAGTTGACAAGTCCATCCAAGTTCATAGTCAACAGCCACGTTCAACTGGCTAGCCATGTGAGTGAGATTATAGTCTGTTGATGGTGTATGGAGCAGAGTTGAGTTGTTCTCACCTACATTGCAGATTCATGAACAAAGTAAATGACTGCAGTTTTCCTGGGTTAGAAAATGTTAGGTTGGTTTATTATTCAGTAATGGATAATGTAGAGAATAAGAATGTCCTGTGCAGTAACAGATGATTGAGAGAAGAATGTCCTCTTATGTCCCATAACGTAGTACTGCTAAATACTTCACCTGTGTGTTCTGTGCATTTATTTCCCATTCATGTACATTATCATGATGCAAAGAACTGCTGACAGTTTCAGCATCCATTTCTGACGAATATGATGTCATCTACATCATGGACCAGTGTGATGTTATTCAGAATGCCATGAGGCCCAAGTAGAAGTAGGGTACATTCTATCAGAGAAAGTAGGCTAACAATTAAGAGAGTGTACGGCCTTGCTAATGCGATCTGCAATGAAAGTGACAAACATATCTGTGATAGATCTTGGGATATGGGAGAAGGCAGGTGGACTACAAAAGTGGATCCAAGAATTTCTTTTTTTTTTTTAGTATAAAGCCATTCTCACACAACTCATTGTTTAACACCTGTCACTGGTACCTGGAATTGGTCCTAGTATAGTACTGGGATTGTTTCTTAAAGCTTGAATAAAGTAGTGGACTATAGAGATACTGAATGAAGAATAAAATCATACATAGCAAATGATTTAAAATAAGGCAAACTAAAGAAACCATGGCTAAGTAGATAATTCTTGAAACTGACAACTGGATATATGGACATTTAATTTTCTCCTTTTAAAAATATTATTTTCTTATTAATGTAATCTTTACCTATAATACGAGAGTAAGACAATTTTTGTTCTGCTGATATTTCCCAAAAAAGAGGAGCCCTTTAATTTTGTAGAATATTTCATTCTGTGAAATAGTAAAGAAAAGATCTTAGTATTCTGGAGGCTTCACATTTGATCATGAGACAAGTACATACCATCAGTACAATCATGGTTTGTCTCAGTTTTCTACAAGACAGCATTTGGATTTTAGAGTATATTAAAGTTGTTAAATATTCAAATTCTCAATAAATGGTGATAGAATTCTCATTTTCATGCATTATTTGTGAATATCAAAAACTACTTTTGAAACCACACATCGAGTTGAAGATATGGAAATGGAAATTTGAAGATAAAAAAGGGAAAGAAGAACCCCAAACCTAGGAACATCTAAGAAAGACTTTATTTAGGCATCTAAAGCATTTATTTGTTCATTTGTTTGTTTGTTCATACGTTCCCTTGACAAAGGTTCACTGGGCACCTACACTGAGGATTCCTGAGTGAACAAGATCTATATGCTCCTTGCTTTCATAAAGCTATATAGTGTAGCAAAAATAAATATATCAAAATCTCTCTTATGCTTCAATGACCTTGAGACACATCAGGTGAGGCACATACATGCAATTCTTTTGAACTGAGTCTATCTACCTCAAACCCTTAGGTAATTACTGCACTGTAATCAACTGTCTTAGACACAATTGACTACATGAAAACTATACAGAATTCATGATGGCTTAACTGAAGTATCACATGATTTAGCATTGTGTTTTCCAACTAAATCTTTTAGAATTTGTCTTTCATTCTCCTGATTAATTCATCAACTGCTATTACAGTGAAGGATTGAATCAGCTTTTCTGTTAGATGGTGCTGTGGACTGAATAGTTGTGTCCCATCAAAATTCAAATGCTGAAATTTAATCTCAATTGTGATAGTATTTAGAGGTAGAGCCTTTGAGAGGTGATTAAGTCATGAAGTTAAAACCCTCATGAATAAGATCAATTCCCCATAAGAGAGATGAGATGATGTCTCCCAATGCTTTGTGAGGGTACCTCAAAAAAGTTGCTATATAGTTAGCCCAAGAATCTGTACTCACCAGACACTGAATCTGCTAGAGACTTGACCTGGCATTTATCTACCTAAAAACTGTAAGAAATAAATGTCTATTGGTGAAGCCATCCAGCCTGTGGTATTTTTGTTGTAGCAGCCCAAACAGATTAAAATAGATGGGTTCAGGCATAATGTATGTTCAACCTTTCTGTGAAGGATATAAATTTAGGTAAAAAGTTTTGTAGTCAGTTTTTGATAGGAAGTATACTTCTTGATATATAAAAATGTTCATCTAAATGCATCTAAGTTTTCATCCTACAAGGTAGTAGGAATGACATTTGTTAATTTAGTTAGAATATTGAATAATAGGATAATGGCATTTCAAAATATTAATACAAAGGTGAGTATATTGCATGGCTCAAACACAATGAACAAGTTCTGTGTATAACGCAATATGATTGGTACCACATTTTTTATCCAGCATTGACTTATTTTTCATTCTTCATGCTAACTTGGTTTATATAGCCTTCTTTCTCCTACATAGTTTATGCCCGAAGGGAATCTGTTTACAACTACAATTCTAAAGATGGGTCAGATTGTACAATGAAACTCCATGTCTCTGAGCAGTGACCAGATCAAGTATAAGCTTTCAATCCAGTATTATATTAGCTGTGCTGGCAATTTTTAAAAATGTTTGTCTTGATCCTAAGTCACTGTAAAGCAGCTCTCTCCCTCCTGCTAATGATTAGAAAGGGGATATAAAGTTCCTGGAAGCCATTCTACAATCCACTGGATCCAACAACCTTAAAATCTAGTCCACATTTAGGCTTGTCTTGCATGAACTACATTTTCTTATTGTTGAGCAAGTCTAGTTCAGTACTATACATATTAAAGGAATAGTAGTAAACACATTATCACAGAAATATTATGCATAGAGAAAAGCAGATAAACAAGACAAAACTAGGTGTGATAAGAGAATTTAGTATTCTAGTATGAGTGTGGGCCCCTTTGAAGATCATGTTTAGGTAGACTTAAGTGTAACTTTGCTAGGTGAAGAGTTGAGGAAAGAGTATTCTATACACTGACCTTGAGGTAGGAATATGGTGACACTTCAAAGAAACTTAAGGAAAATTTTCATAGCTCCATCAAGGGCAAGAAGCATGCAGGGAAACAGGAAAGTATTAGAGGAATCATGAATTCAATAAAATATCTTAAGATTTTGTACGTTTAATGGTACATTCTTCTATACATTGTCATTGGATCTGTGTTCATAACCACAGTGAGGGAAGGATTTGTGTAGGTGCATAAGTGAATAGGGAAAGTGTAAGTCCCACAAAGCCTCACTGTCATTCCCTTTCTTCTGGAAATACAATTGACCACATATATTACTCTGAAGTTTTCTTTCTTTTATGCTCAATTTAATTCAAATTTTTACTATTAGAAGAAATTTAAGCCACTCAATTTTTATTTAACCTTAACCAGTTCTGTTCAGTTTCTGGGGGTGGTTGGACAAAATGACCAAGATTGATTTTCATTTATAAACTTGGTTGTATCTTTTTATCAATGGCGTGGGCAAACATTTAAGTTGTGCATTACTAACATACTATAGATACGTGATTTTTTTTGGCATTACTGGAGTTTGAATTCAGGGCCTCATGCTTGCTAGGCAAATACTCTACCATTTGAATCACTCTGCAAACCATTTTCTGTGTTGGATTTTTCTGAGATAGGTTCTTGGAAACTATTTTGCTGGTTTCAAACCATGATCTTCTTGGTCTCTGCCTATAGAGTAGCTAGGATTACAGGTGTGGGCAACTGGTGCTGGGCTCAGGTATGCAAGTTTTGAGGAACTAAAAACATGTAACTCAGAAGGGTGAGCCTTCTTTGCTTTTGTGGTTTTGTTAGTATCATATTTATTCTACCACAAGTGTATGGATACTCAACAAAATGCTGAAGGGGAAGGAAGTGGAGCTCATTATGATTGGACCTAGAAAGAATTACATAGGTGAATGATTCTTCCTTGTGTGAGGTAGCAATTAGGAGTCTAAATTACACGATTCATTGAAGCACAATATGTTAGGCTTTTTTTAATGCATCTGGAATAAAAACAATTTGCATGTGACACTGAAATTTTGCCAGATGTTGCAAGGAAATAACTCTCAAAATTAAGTAAACAAGATCTTTATAATTTAGGGGGAACAGTATGGATTATGGAAACAATTTTCTCCCCCCAAAGAAGCTGATATTAAAGGCTAGAAAATTTGATGAGTTAAGTTAAGAATCAGGCAAAGCTCCAAATCCAGTGCAGGGATGGAAAGGTAGTGAGAAACTGAGGCAGATGAGCCATTAGCAGTAGTTGAACAGCAGCTAGTCTATAGTTTTACTAATTGCGTTATTAGTTAACAAGCTAAAATCTTCAGTTCAGGTTCAAAAGTGTACTGATAACACAACGACAACAATAATTACAAAACCACGAAATCTGTTACTGTCCCTATTTATTTATGCTAAGCTCACTGCAACCCTCATCTCTCTCCCAAGGGACTACATGGTAGGATAATTGCTCTGTCACATAGACAAGTGACTAGTAATTATCTACCAAGTAGGAAAACCCAAAGTAAATTCTCCTTTAAGTAATGTCTCATATTATCATGTTGTGAGCCAATTCACACACTGTAACCATGTTATATGTTTATCTTTTATACTTGCAGAGCACCACAATAAAATTTAGAGAATTTAATTTTATTTCTCTATTTCATTAATAATAAAACCTCCTTGAACTTGTCCTGTAAAACCCTGAACCTTGAATTCATCTGGGGAATGGATGAGAGCCTCTGTGTTTTTGGGCACAAAGTGCTGAATAAAGATATCATGTAGCTTGACAAAATTCATTCATTACCAGCTGACATGAGCTACTAGACACAAAGAAATTGAAGGATTTACTCAATGGTGTAATTGGATGGTGGTGGCAGTGATGACATATTTGGAGATGGGATTAGAAAAAAGAAAAATGAGAATAATCTATACATTTTCAGAGAGTGATGAACATTTGAAGACCTGTTCAATAGTCGTTAAAGGAATTTCTCAAATTAAATAAAAATTCTTTTAAAAATGATCACTTAGCTCACCCATAAAAGGTGTTCAAGGTAATTAGAATTATTTACAAAAATTGGAAGAGGCAATCTAAATCCAATAAGCTGAATGAGTTACTGGCACCTGAGTCCATGACCAAACCATCTCTCATTTATGGTTTCTATTTTCCTTGGCCTCTCTTCCTGTTCCAGCAAAGTGTGGCTTTGAAATTATAATTGCAGATGAAGCTAATAATAGCATGTTTTCCTGAAGCTGTTTCTAACAAAGTGTAAAATTCCACATGGTCTATCCTGTTAGAGACAGTGAAAGCCAAAAATAATCAATATGACATGAAAGATAACTGCATTTTTCTTTTGAATTTGCATATTGTTGGGGAAAGAGTCAAAATAATTTCATATGTCTTCAGGTTGGGCAAATACCTTTTAAGATGTTTACTAATTATATAGCCAGAGTGCATACTAATTTTGCTTTGAAAGAGGAGTTAGTGCTCTTTTTTGGGTTTTATAGAATGGTTTATTTTTCTAGGGGAGGATTAGAATTATATTCAGTTACAGACTTGTGGAAAATTGTGAATAATTCATTAAAAACACCTGCTTGTTTTGTAAATTACCAAAGCACCCTAAACATAGGGGAGTGGGCATATAAAAGGTGTTAAGAAATGAGTAATTGGAAAAAAGATTAAGAAATTTACATAAAATTGGGATTGTTTAGTTATTTATTTATTGATACTAATTCAGTGGATTAGTGAGGACACAAAGATTGTAATGAACTTTATAAGATAAAAATAGAATTCTCTATTTGTAAGTTCAAGAGACCTAGTGTACAAAATGGTGACCTTATTTAATAATCACTGAGAGTAGACTTTAAGTCTTTTTATCAGGAACAAAACAAAACAAAATAGTGAGCAAAGGAGGTAATGCCTATGCTAATTACATGGATTTAGACATTTTACAGTGCTTCATATTTTGAAAACATCATGTTCTATATTGTAACTTACACAATTTTTGTCAATTTAAAAATTTTTAAAAAATTACAAAAACTACTAATTATAACAACTTTATGAGATAGGTGCCATTTATTATCCTCCCCATTTTACAAGTAAGTAAATTGAGGCACAGGAGATACATTAAATTCCCCATGGACACAGATTATAAATGAATCTTGGTTTTGGACCCAGGAACCCAACTCTAGAGCCTGTACTTGTATTTACTTAGCTGTTCTGAATCCCTTACCTACATGTTGGAAGCATTTAAGCCCTCCTTATAGGATTCTCTCCTTTCTCCAGTTATCACCAGAGTCTTTGGGAAGTGTTGAATATGAACTTAGGGTTCCCTTGGATTCTATCTTGGAGGGTAGGGTTGACACCACTTATCTTCTACCCACTGTCTATTATCACAATAATGCTATGTAACAAACTTCCCCCAAATGCATTGACTTCAAAGAAGTGTGGATTTCATTCATGAGCCTTGTAGGTCAGTTAAAGTGTTCTGGTCTTGGTGGGTGGGCATTGTCACAGGTCTGGGGTTGGCTGGCTTTTAGCTGATCTATATTGGTCTGGATAAATAGGGCCACTTGGTTCTAATTCCCCAGTGGGCTAACCCAGTTTATCTCTGTTCACGAAAATTATGTGTTTAAATCCTGGACAGGATGATCATTTTTCTTCCAAATGCAGACTTAGTCTAAGTAGGTTCAATCTAATAGCAACATTAATATATTACAGATGCTTCTTTACTGCAAATTCAGCTAAGCCTTTTAACAATTAGAGCAGGAAGTCCTTAATAATAAAATTTTATATTTACTAAGTACATAATTTTACATGTACACTTTCTTCTTTCATTTTAATATTATGAACAACCGACATGGAAAGACCCCTTATATTTTTGGTCTTAAAGAAATAGTTTATTCCCTGTCATTACTTATTTCTCATTTTTAATCCTCAGATAAATGCTCACATATAGCCTGTGGCATTTTCCTTGTGTACTAACCCCTGGAATAGACTCTACTTCTCTCCACTTAATATTTGAACCTGAAGATACATGCCTAACTGTTTGCTTCATTGGGAAAGAGCTGCCCTCAGTTGATAATTCTTTTGATATCTCTATAGCATGACAGTATTTCCAAACAACTCTTTAAGTGATGTTACAACCTTAAATTTGTATAATCTGTGTGTCAGATTCTGCTAGGTTTAGTTAAAGTTTATTTAAAGTTTGCCTTCAAAAGGTACCTACACTTTTGATTACAGAAC
Organism: Castor canadensis; assembly: GCF_047511655.1. NCBI lineage: Eukaryota > Metazoa > Chordata > Mammalia > Rodentia > Castoridae > Castor > Castor canadensis. Next base: position 23,036,860 of record NC_133386.1, read on the forward strand.
AATTCTCAGGACAATCTGAGACCATATAAAATATACTTCAAGAGGGACAAATATAAAATCCTGGACTTAGAGCTCAATAAACACAAATTCAAAAGAATGTAACTTAGTGGCACATGGAAAAGAAAAAGTATTTAGGAACACTTGGTTTATTGCATGCTCCATTTGTGTTAACAGTATAGTGGTGTTAGCAACAGTGACAATAGGATCTTAGGCTGTATTTGTAGAACTAGAAGATTTGCGAAAAGCACAAGGCATGTGGTTTACCCCATACCTCAAATTCTGAAATGGGACAACTCAAACTATGGAAACATTTTGAAGTCACATTGATCAGGTATGAGGTTTTGCTCTTGCACATTTTATGTTTTCAAATGTGGACAGGTTAGTTAAGAACTCTAAGATGCAGTTTTAACACCTTTGAAATTCAGTTTATGTAATAGTACTTTCTTTAGAGTGATATTTAAGAATTGAATGATGCAATATTTATTGGTACCTTTATTTGCTCATTAATTCAAAAATATCAATACATTAAATAAAATACTCTACTCCACTCCATTTTTTTTTATATTTGTGGAATTACATTCCCTGCTGAAGAGATACCTTATATCATCAATTTATTGGTGGGATGCTTTCTGTATAATTCAATCTTCAGTGAAATCTGGCTTTTCATAGCCATCTGTATGGGTTTTCCTGGTTTTCCACACCAATTCTGTGTCACAGAATTCCTATCAAGATTTCTCATACTACTAAAACCTAATTTAAAGACTGTCCCGTATTTGAACGTTTTGCTTCTGGCTTATCCCTTCTGCACTACAGTGATACAGCCTTCTAATAATGGCACTTTCTCATCCTTTGAAGGACTCTCCATCATATAACTTCAGTCTTTTTCTTCAATTTGTCCCTTGGTAGTTGAGTGTTCTGAGAAAAGTTATATACATCTCAATTTTAATTCCAAAATTATTAGTCTACTTAAAATTTGAGGATATTGTTATATTGTTCATTTATTTGTTTTCTTCCAGTTAAATACAAGGTAAACATTGCCTAAGAATGTTTTTTATCAAGAAATTGAAAGATATTTGACTATCTTTCATCAAATAACTTATGATCATCTACTTATAAACAAGATTGACAGCCAGGTTTATGCACTATTGATTCATTAGATTTCCAATTAATGTTTTCTGTATTGTTTCTAGGGCTTAATGTCATTATGACAATGTGTTATTCATTAATATAAATATGGCATAGTCAGATATGTGAAGTTATTTTATCCACATTTCTTTTACATTACTCTTCTTAACATTTTAGATTAATTCTTTCAAGTAAATTTCAATTTTTCAATACATTTAAATTTATGCATCTATGGTTCTACCCAGAGTAGAATTAATAGGTATCATATAACTCTGTTAACATTATAGAGAGTTAAAGTTTGTTTTAGTGCTAATGGAGTTTGCATGCTAAAAAAGTACATCACTTAGAAAACAAAATTCAAAATATACAAAATAGGACTGACAATCTGACAATATATACAATTCCATTTTGGAAATAAGTGAGATTTCTTGATCTAAGAATTTAATTAATCCTTGCATGTTTTACTATATATAACTATAAATTTATGTATACAACTAGAAAACATGTCTTCTGAGTCTCATTTGTTAACACTAATCAAACTTTATTTCTATATCCAAGTTTCATTGCTTTAAAATATATTTAGGATAATGATATTTAAGTCATGAAGTTCAGTATTTACTTTTGTTTTACAATGCTCTTAATTTCTTTCGTTAACATTTTAATGTCTTACATTTCCTACTAGTTTACACTCAGACTTGGGAACACTGCATATTACCATCATATTTACCAAATGTGAATGCTCTGATATGCACTTGCCTTTGAAACACAGTGAAATATCTGCCTCTTGTTAGAATTGGTGTCTCTGATTATTAGCTGAAGGTTCTCTTCCATCTCTGATAATGAGTAATTATTCTGGCTACCTTTAGTCTGAATTAACAAAAATTGTGCTTACATGTGCCTTATAATGATGTAAGAGAGGAAACTTATCAAGGCTGGCATAACAACTACCCAAAAGAATTAGAGGGAAAATACATGGAACACTCAAGGTTTGAACAGTGATGATTTAAACTAGCTTGACTGGAAAATTCATAATTCACAAAGCATTGAGTTCAAAAAGATATTGTCTCAGTGGCAGAGAATAGTTTGAACTAGAAAACATTTGTTGACTCTTTCTTGAAAATAAAACATGAAAGTTATCTGAGTAATATATAGTGTTACTGAATAAAATTCTAGAATATTTATAGAAACATAAATTATCTGACACTCAAGATAAAGTTCACTATTGTGGCATCCAATCAAGATTATCAGGCATATAAATAATTGTGAAAATATTTTCTGTAATGATGGGAAAACTTATGATTCAAAATGAGACATTAGCAGAGATGGACATTAATATAGCTATAATTGCATTCAATATGTTGAAAGAGTTATGTTAAATTTAAAGATGTTATAAAGATGCAAGATGAACTTTTAAAAATAGTTGTACAAACATGAGAGGTATTAATGGCAGATTAAATTATTATAGAAGGGAAAAAGTGGGTGAGGTTGAAGATATGACAATGACAACTGTTCAATGAAACATGCATAATATAAAAATGGAAAAAAAACTGATGAACTGCAAAATAATTTCAAGAAGCCCAAATTATATGTAACTAGAGTGCTTACATGAGAGAAGAGAGGGAAGATGAAGAAATTTGAATAAATAGTGGTTGAAAAATTTCAAATTTGGTAAAAACGATAAAGATCGAAGAAGCCAAAAACTTCAAACACAAGAAACATAAATAATTACAAGTGATATAATGATCAAAATTTCAAAATCAGTGACAATGCAAAAATATTAAAAGCACCAGAAAAAATACCATGTTAAGCAAAGGTGAAGGAACACAAAGATAAAAGATGCTAGCCAAGACACTTGAACAGTACCTTTAAAGTGCTTAAAGAAAAAAGCTGCAAACTGTAATTTTAACTGTAATAAAATATATTTTAAAGTAAAGGTGAAATTAAGATTTTTTTCAGAAGCACAAAAATTGAAAAAATTCAGCAGTAGACATATTTAAAAATTTTTTTAAAGGAGACCTCAGTCAGGAAAAGAAAAATAACAGAGAGAAACAGGGCAAAGAAATGAAAAGCACTGGGCAGATTTACACCAATTTTTCTTAGTATCTAAATTGCTTTAAAATTGGTTGTTTAAACTACAATAGTAAAATGATATTGTGGAGGTTATGACAATCATTTAAGTAAAATGTATGAAAGTAATAGCATAAAGGCCAGGTGGCAGAATTGAAAATATCAATATAGTTGCATTCTTATACCATGTGAATAAAACTCTCTTTATTCACAAGCACCATAATTATCTATATGAAAAATCTGATAAGGTCCACAAAAAACACTACTCAGGTTGATAAATAATTTCTGCAAAGTCGCTCATGAGTTAGAAGACTCAATCTTGTTAAAATATCAATTTGCCCTAAATGACATATAGATTCAAGACAATTCCAGCAAAAAATCTACCAAGTATTTTTGTACAAATGACAAGAAGTTTGTAAAACTCACATAGAAATGAAAAGCTGCCAAACAACTTTGAAAGGGCAAGCAAATACTACCTGTTCTTGAATCAAAGGACATAAATAAGTTAAAAACAAAACAAAACAAAGCCGAAATCAAAAATCCCCACCAAATCTAGCAAATTCACCATGATGTAAACCTATGTTTAGGTTTTGACTCTAATATTCACTCTGACTACTATGGTTTGCTATTCAAAGTCCTCAGGTAGTTGCTTCTTGTTGTCCAGAGGTTTTATTTGTAATCCGTGGATATACTCAGTTTAATGCATCTTGTTTGGTGCTAACGAAGAAACAAGGTCTATCTGGTTTCTACTCAATCTTGTACTGGAGGTTGTAGCCAGTGCAATCAGGAAAGAAAGAGAAATAAAAGACATCCAGAAAGGAAAGAAGGCTAAAGCTTTCTTTATTCACAAATGACATGGTTGTGTATATGAAAAATCTGATAATATCTATAAAAACACTATCCCAATTAATAATACTATCAAATCAAAATTATAAATCATGCCAGACTCTGGGGCTCGTGCCTGTAATCCTAGCTCCTCAGAAGGTAGAGATCAGGAGGATCACAGTTCTAAGCTAGCCTGGACAAATAGTTTGTGAGACCCTATCTCAAAAAAAAAAAAAAAAAACCAAAGCAAAAACCATAAAAATAAAAAGGACTGGGGGAGTGGCTCAAGTTGTAGGCTCTGAGTTCAGACCCCAGTACCACAAAATCCCCACACAAAACAAAAAACTATTTGATCATTATAATAGACACAGATAGTATCGACTGAATCCAAAATACATTTCTAATAAAAATTGCAGGCAAATTGTAAACAGAAGAGAATTACCCAAACTTCACAAAAGGAATCTATGAGAAACCTGTAGTCAATACCATATTTAATGATGAAAGACAAAACAAACTTCCTCTTAACATCAGCAAAATAATTTTTAAAAGAAGCAATTATTGACATCATTGATCCTCTCCTTGGCAAGTTTGCTTTATGTTTTATGCATTTCTGTACTCATATCTATTATTTGTTGATTTAATTTTTAAATGATGTTTAATAACAAAAATTCTAGGCAGATGCTCTTACAGCTTGAGCCACTCTACCACCCTAGTGACAACAAAAATTCTAGATGTCAAAATTCAAGGAGACAAAGCAAGGCTGTGAGACCTATAGTATTCAATTTCTGAACAAAGGTTATGAATTTATTTTCTAAACAAAACATGTGTATAGTATTTATTTTCTGGAATTCCCTCATATTTTAATCAATGCTTTAGATTGTAGCTTTCTGTAGAGGGTAGATGAATAATGTCCAGGATTTAGTGACTTAAAGGGTATTGAGTGCAAATACATCATAGTATACTATTTAAGAAAAGAACTTCTGGGCTGAATTAGATCTGTATTCAAGTGTAGGATGCATCATCTATCAGCTGTATTATCGTGAAAAAAACCACTTTAATGTTTCGTCAAGTTCTTTTTCTAGACAATTGAGGTAGTGAAACCTACTTGAATGAGTTTTGCATGCATGGTGTCTAGTGCATGCTTTACAATGGTGAACATTTAGTTAGCTGTAACTTTTATTATTAACAGGCCAGTGACTGTTTTTATTGATAACATACTCGTTCTGATATTTTATAACAATTCATTAAATGATGTTTTACTTTTTAAAGCTTTGTATTTTAATAGCTTTATTTTTATGTGACGTCTGATTAGAAAAGATAGGAAGACATACCTCAATTGATGACGTAGTAAGTTAGGATTCTGCTCTCCTCAGAAATAATATATGCCCTTCCAGGGAGCAAAGTTGCAGTTAAGGTAGAGGGTGACATTTGGTAACTTCTTTGCAAGGTTCTGGGTGAAGAGAGCATGTCGTTGGATATCTTAGCCCTGCCTAGTTGTAAGCCAAAAATGCCTTCTCTGTGATTATTCAATGGACTTGATTCACTTGCTGATTCTCTGATGGTAAGGATTAATTTAGAATGCTGATAAACATCACATGTGGAGCATATTTATTTTGAAGCAAAGCAGAGCAAACTGTGTGAAGTGAACTAATTGCAAATGCAGTAATTTGAATTAGTGAATGCTTCACTAAAACTCTGTTATACTTTCTGAGGTCATTAAATATGAATAAAGAATTGATTTTAATTCTCATGTTTAGAAAGGAATGGAGTAGATAAATTCAGGCTCAGTCTGTCTTGACATTTTTGAATTTTTTTTCCCTGGAAATTTAATTTGTTATAAATGTAAATAATAAAAATTAAATCTAAACATTAGCACTAAAGAATGGCCTGATGAAATATTCTTTTACTGATCAAAGCTGCAAAGCTCAATCTGCTGTAGGAATGAAACAAAATATAATTCATTTAAAAAAGCAATAGTATATGAAGCACTTATCAATTTCTAATGTAGCAGATAAGCCTGCTTAACCTAACACAATGACAGTAAATGAAATTTCATATGATAAATTGCTGTGCAATAATGTATGCTACTTGAATCTTTCTTCTTTATAATTTTTTGCTCCCAAATTTATAATTACTGTCATGACAATTATGGAATTCAGAAGTCTCTTTGGTGATTTCTATACACATTTTTCATTTTTTAAAACTGGATTCTTAGTGACATTTCATTATACTTTGCGAAATTTATTCTGGGTTTTTATCTTTAACTACATATTTTTCTCAATTATAGTGAATTAAATATTAAGTCATTCTTTTACTTTAAATAGCAATTGTTTTCTTTTTTTGAATTGCTTTCTCATTAACATTAATGGATTCACTTTTTTCAACTGATGTGCATTGTGTACCTGCTCCTAAAAATGTGTAAGGTAACTTCTTTTCACATGCTATGATTCTCTCCGTTGTCACATTTTGCTATGAAAATCTCAATTTCCCTCAGATTGTCTCAAAGGAGTTCTTGACTTTGCCTTATAGCCAGGGTCCACAAAATACAGTCTTAAGGCCAAACCCAACCAACTGCTCTTTTAATACTGCCAGTGAGCTAAGAACAGTTTTCACATTTTTAAATGATTCAAAAAGCTAAAAGGAATAATACTTTGTGACAAGCGAAAGTAGTATGAAGTTCAAATTTTTATGTGTATGAATGAAATTTAGAATTAAAAAAATTAAGTATTTGTGCAAATGTACTTTCCCTGTTATATAAGTTCTTACATAATAGCCTTGTTTTTGTGTCTGGATCAGAAAAGTATAAATATGTAACCTCTGACTCCTTACAGAAAAATCTTTGCTGACCCCTGTTTCAAAAAAGTGGATCTCAATTTTTATAAACTGCTACTTTTTGTCAGTTATTTTTAAATGATATAAGTCACAGTAGACTCTTCATTCCTAAAACAGGAATGGAGTTAATTTTAAAGCAAAGAATTGAGAGTCTTTTCATATTTAGAAAAATATTTTGCTCCTAAGTAATCCTCTTGTGTTTCACATGGCTACAGGGCATAGAATTTGTACATTTACTAGAACTCAAAAAATTGGAGTCATTAACTTATAATCATAGTTCTACTATTCTGAAAAGAATTGACTTTTGTTACTTTCTTCTTTCTCTTACTCCTCTATCCCTTCTTCTTTTCCTAATTTCTTCTTTGTTCTCACCCTGATGATTGAGCCATAAACCATATGCTATTTATTCTCCCTCCTTTTGGATTTCTTCCATTCCTACTTCTTTCTGACTATGTCATCCACAGGTGCTGGAATGATTTCTCAACAATGTAAATAGAATACATTTGCATTACTCTGCAAATTTTCTTAATTTGTATAGTTGCTTCTGTCTCCCTCAAGAGTTTTTATGAGTTGGCCACTTGTAACTTTCCAGCCTAGGCTGCCATTATTCACCAACATAAACTACTTACACCAAAAATCCTGCAACTCCAACTTCAAGACTGTGGCCTGTTTCTATGTGTCTCCACACTTTGAAAAAAAAAACATTTTTCTTAACTGAGATATGAAGACTTCCTTACACAGATATTCTCAACCTTTTTGACTGCACAACTGCTATATATGATATTTTACTATTATCCTCTGTTAAGGTTGAATCTGACAATAATCTTGGAGAATTCTTCAGAATCTTGTATTAAGCTTGTACAATCATTCTACTTGCAATGCTGTGAAGGTTGAATTCCTCATCTGTGTTTCTTTCCACTACTCTGAAACTACCTAGAAGACATATGGGGGTGTATCTCTCTAAAAACCTCATATGGAAGCACTTTGATCATCATCTATATGTATGTGTACATACATATGTATACGTATACATACATATGTATGTATATGTATATATATGTACATATGTATGTATATATGACTGCTGTTATATATGTATATATATATATATATACACACAATTTTATTATGTTAAAAGCTTTTCCAATAGTATAAAGAGAGTTGATCTTTGAGGTACATAGACATGGGCACTTTGGAAAAAAGTATGTCTGAGAACTAGTGCATAAATTTTATGCAGTGCTTGTAAAAACAGATTATAATAATGATCTAAATTCACTTCACTTCTGCAGTGTTTCATGAACTGACACAAGTGTAATAACTGACTGGTCACTTATATTTTCATTCAAGAAATCAACAACTGTGTATGTATGTGTGATTTTATGTGGCAAATATGCCAAATTGTTGAATTGAGTGTATCTGTGTTGTGTGTTGTACTTATGTAAGTCCACTGAAATATGCATGTGTCCACAAACACAAACACACTCATACACATACATGTTTGTGTACATATGAAACCATTGAGGGTTAAATTTTATTGTATTTTACTCTGAATTTTTTTTCTTTGGGCCTGCTAAATGATTTTTTTGGTAGACGATGTAAACAAAACACTTAAGGAGACTATCATAATTCAAAATCAAGGTCTCTAAGGATAACTGTGAATAAAAAGCACATTTGTTTACTCTTATTGAACCAATTTGCTCAAATTGAATGCATTAATAGTGAACATTATTTTTCTTAACAAATGCTCTACTCTGCACTGGAAGCAACTATTTGGCAGTCTTTGAAAGTCATTTCTATAAACTACTGTATTATAATTGATTGCATACTTTTTTTATCAATTGTTTTTAAGTTAAGTATTTATTTTGTACAGCATCTCCAAACTAAAACCATGATACCATGGCATATTAGGAGATATTGAGGGTTCTTTTTCCCCCTCAGGATATCCACAATTAAATATACACTTAGTTATAAAAACAAAACAATCCCAGTTATTTTCCATGTTGTTATAAAAATTACAACTGAACAGCAATTCTGCAACATTATTTTTTCTTCTATTGATATTGTATCTTACGTTTGCAGTAAACTGATGGAAGTAGGACACTAAAAGTCCAGAATAATATTTAATGAAAAAAATCTCTTTATATCAAAAGTTGCCCCGATTCCATCAAGAAAGTCATAATATTATATTTTGATAAATATTGTATTGTGTCCTCCTAATCCTGTAAAAGAACTATGACTCTTAATTGATATCTATTTCCAGGCTTACTCCAGCATTTACTTTCTTTAGTATTTTCTTTTACAGTTAGGTCTAACTTCTACTAGATAAAGATTGGTTATTCTGGTTAGGAATTTGAGGTAAAAATTCCTAAATTTCTAATGTGGTTAATCAAAGCAATATTAGAATGCCTTTAAAAAAATAATGGTTAAGTTTAAAACATGATATCTGATTGTATTCACATATTATAATTTGTAATTAATATCAATAATTTAATAAGAATAATACATAATCAGAACAGAATTCTAGAAATGTAAATACTTCAGTTAGCAGTAAACACTTTTCATATTGGTCTTCTCCATTACCATGTATTAATTATTTGATACAATCTCTCCAAACTTAAAAAAGTTATTTATAGAAACAAGTTATTGTGTACATTTGTTTCAGGGACTTATGTAAATGGAAATTTCTGTCTAGTCATTGTTCATTTTTCTATGGACTTACTTTTGAAAATTTTTGTTTGAGTAGGCAACACAACTTGGCTTGGAATAAATATTCTCTCTCCTTTCTTTCTCTTTCTGGACTTTGAAAGCATATATCTTTATCTGTTTATCTTGCACATTAGAAGGTAAAACATTAACGATTTTTTTTTGCTCAAGGTGCCCACAATTAGATATCCATTTGGCTTCATGAAAGACAATGTTACTTATTTTTCAAATTATTGTCATTGCAACTGAGGCACACACACATACACACATATATAGGTTGTCAAACTAAATAGATACAGTTGTCAAATTATTTTTGAAAGGAAAGTTTGTTAAACTTCTAAAATTGTCTTGAGAATAAAGTATTTTTATAGAGTAGACATAGTGCTCCTCACTACTTTCAGTTCTGCTAAGAAAATATTTTTGGTGTATGATGGGAAATTTTATATGTATCCATTTAACATAAATTGCTTTTTCAACACATTTCTCACCCAGGTGATTCCAAATTTATACAGAAAAAAATCCAGGTTTTTATTAGTTGGTATTATGAAATTATCACTTACTATGTGGTATCTTTGTTTTTGATCGTTGATTTTATATCGACAAGTATAACAGCATTAAAGAATTATTTTGACCTCACATTTTCATTGGCTCTTTATACCAGAACTTTCTTATTCCTGAGAACTTATGCTACTCACATGGTGGCCTCTGCCAAAGTATACATTTAAGTAATGTGTTTGAAAAGGTACATCGATGATATGCTTTCTGAGAATTTATAATACTTTGATAAATCTAAGACTGTCTCTTAAATGTATTACAATTTTATGTGCCACAGGAAAGAAAGAAAATTATCCTGACCATTAAATTATAATATGCCATTGATGGCAGGACATACACTGATTTCAGACAAGTTAAAATTCTGAAAATAATTTGTATTTTTAGAATCCATGATTTTGGCTTTAGTAAGTCTTTTGGTAGTTTTTAAATTAATATTCAGTTCTATTTTTCTCTGCATTGCTGTCTTTTGAATGGTTATGTAGGACTGTGGTTTTAAAAACATTTTATTTATACTTGTAGTTTGGATTTGGTATGTCACACAAGGCCTATGTATTAAAGATTTGGTCCCTGGTTTGGTACTATTAGGAAGTGGTGGACATTTTAAATGCAGGACGTAGGTCACTGAGGTGTGTCCTTGAAGGGGATAGTAGGAATCCAAACTACTGTGCCTCACCACAGGCTCAAAAGCAATTGGTTCTACCAACCATGCTCTGAAACCTCAGAAGCCATGAACCAAAATAAGCCCCGTATCTACATGCTTCTCTTATTTTTAAGTTGATTACCTCAGATATCTTTTATACTAGCAGAAAAATAATACATTTATCTTACTAATATTGATGACATTATGTTGCTTTCAGAGGACATGGTATATAACATACAAATTTAAATTTTTATGACTCACAACTCAGTATGTGATAAAATTATTTAAAAAATTTCTTTTCTTTGCTTGAAACATGTGGATTATGTTTAGGTCCTAACTCATAGCTTGTCTACAAGGAAATCCAGAAAATATTTATAATTGTAGTAATGCCATGGGAGAATGTTTCAAGTCTCTTTTCTAGCTTCTGGTGGTTTGCTGGCAATTTTTGGCATTTCTTGACTTGTCACCCTCATCTCTGTTTCCATGTTCACATGGTGTTTGTTCTCTCCGTGTGTGTATCTGTTTATCTCCAGAGTCCCCATTTCTATAAGGATGGATGAAGGTCTACTCTGACAACCTCATCTTCATTTGAGTACAGCTGCAAAGACCCTATTTTCAAATCAGTCAAATTCAGAGGTACTGAGGGCTCAGATGGCAACAAAATGACAAATGCCTAGGCACAAAAATTAGAAGAAATAGAGCAACATCATCTAACAAACTCCTGAAAGGTAAAAGTTTATTTTCTTCCTTCTGGATCTAGGCAATTTCATTTTTGTTTTGTTTTTTATTTTTTTTCTCTTTTTAAAAATTTTTTATTTTATCGTTTTTACATTTAATCACATGTGTATACATTATTTGCCCTCCTCCCCCTCCTGCCCTCTGCTGCCCAGCAGAACCTGTTCCACCCTCTTGTTCTTCAGTTTTGTTGAAGAAAAAATATAAAAGAAAAGAAAAACAACTATCTTTGTATCTGCTAGTCTCAGATAAAGATAACTATACAAGGAGACTCCTTGTGTTGTTTCCATGCATACACATATTATAACACAAATTGTTCCATCTCTGCCAGACTTCTTCATTGTTTGCCGGTCCCCTTCCCATAGTGGCCTCTGCTAGCTTAAGATTACTGTATTCACTCCTCTACAGTGAGCACATCAACCACATTCAAGTTATTGGTTTCCTTCCTTTTCACTATCCCTCCCTTGCCCAGTCTCCCCTTACTGTGTGACCCATTTCCAATAATATTACTGCATTTATTTTAGGTCTATAATCTACATATGAGGGAGAACATGCGATTTTTGGCCTTCTGAGCCTGGTTAGCTTTGCTTAAAATGATGTTCTTCAGTTTCATCCATTTACTAGCTAATGACAAAATTTCATTGTTTTGGTGGTTGAATAAAATTCCATTGTGTATAAATACCACATTTTCTTAATCCATTCATCAATAGTGGGGCATCTTGGCTGCTTCCATAGCTTGGCTATTGTGAATAGTGCTGCAATAAACATGGGTGTGCAGGTGCCTTTATAGTAACCTGAGTCGCATTCCTTTGGGTATATCCTTAGGAGTGGTATTGCTGGATCATATGACAGATCTATGTTTAGTTTTTTAAGAAGCCTCCATATTGTTTTCCAAAGTTTCCATATTGCTTACATTCCCACCAGCTGTGTATGAGGGTTCCTTGTTCCCCTGCATCCTCACCAACATTTGTTGTTGGTGATGTTCTTGATACTAGCTATTCTAATAGGAGTGAGGTGGAATCTTTATGTGGTTTTGATTTGCATTTCCTTTATGGCCAGGGATGGTGAGCATTTTTTCATGTGTTATTTGGCCATTTGGACTTCTTTGTTTGAAAAAAGTTTTGTTTAGTTCAGTTGCCCACTTCTTTAATGGTTCACTGATTTTGGGGGAGTTTAGTTTTTTGAACTCCCTGTATATTATGGTTATCAGTTCCTTGTCTGATATATAGCTAGCAAAGATTTTCTCCCATTCCGTGGATGACATCTTCCATTTCTTTTGTTGTGCAGAAGCTTTTTAATTTCATGTAGTCCCATTTGTTCATCATTTCTCTTAGTTGCTGGGCTGCTGGGGTTCTATTGAGGAAGTCCTTGCCTATACCTATTACTACCAGTGTATTCTCTGCTCTTTTCTGTACTAACTTCAAAGTTTCAGGTCTGATATTAAGGTCCTTATTCCACTTTGAGTTGATACTAGTACAGGGTGACAGGCACGGATCTAGTTTCAGTTTTCTGTATGCAGATAATCACTTTTCCTAGCAACATTTGTTGAAGAGACTGTCTTTTTTCCATCACATGTTTTTGGCACCTTTGTAAAAAATAAGGTGGGTATAGCTGTGTGGATTCATATCTGGGTCCTCTATTCTGTTCCACTGGTCATTATATCTGTTTTTGTGCCAGTACCATGCTGTTTTTATTGCTATGACTCTGTAGTAGAGTTTGAAGTTGGGTATTGTGATACCTCCAGCATTGCTCTTTTTGCTCAGCATTGCCCTTTTTGCTCAGCATTGCCTTGGGAATTTGCAGTCTTTTGTGTTTTCAAATGAACATTAGTGTTGATTTTTCAATCTCTGTGATAAATGTCATTGGGATTTTGATGGGAATTGTGTTGAATATGTAGATTCCTTTTGGTAGAATAGCCATTTTTACTATGTTGATTCTGCCAATCCATGACCATGGGAGAGCTTTCCACTTTCTGCAGTCTTTCTTGATCTCTTTCTTCAGTGGTTTGAGTTCTCCTTGTAGAGATCAGTTACGTCCTTTGTTAAGTTTATTCCTAGGTATTTGATTTTTTTGTGAGGCTATTGTAAATTGAATCATTTTCCTGTATTCTTTCTCAGTCTGCTCACTGTTGGTGTATAGAAAAGCTACTGATTTTTGTAAGTTGATTTTGTATCCTGCTACATTGCTGAAGCTGTTTATGGCATCTAGGAGGTTTTGGGTGGAGTTTTTTGGGTCTTTGTGTTATAGGACCATGTCATCAGTGAATAGGGATACTTTGACTATTTCTTTACCTATTTGTTTTCCTTTTATTTCTTCTTCTTGCCTTTTTGCTCTGGCTAGGAATTCTAGGACTATGTTGAATAGGAGTGGGGAGAGTAGGTATCTTTGTCTCATTCCTGACTTTAGGGGAAATGGTTTCATTTTTTTCCCTATTAGGTATGATGTTGACTATAGTTTTGTTATATACAGCCTGTATAATATTAAGATGCATTGCTTCTGTTCCTAGTTTCCATAGAGCTTTGACCATGAAATGGTGTTGAATCATATCCAAGGGTTTTCCTGTGCCTATTAAGATGATCAAGTGGTTTTTGTCTTTGCTTCTATTAATATGCTGTATTACATTTATAGATTTGGGTATGTTGAACCACCCCTGCATCCCTGGGATGATGCCAACTTGGTCATGGTGAATGATCTTTCTGTTATGTTGTTGTATTCCATTTGCCATTATTTTATTGAGGATTTTCGCATCAATGTCCATTAAGGAGATTGGCTTGTTCTCCTTTTTGGATGTGTTCCTGTCCAGTTTTAGGATGAGTGTAATACTGTCTTCATAGCATGAATAAAGCAGTGTTCCTTCCCTTTCTATTTCTTGGAAAAGTGTAAGGAGTGTTGGTATTATTTCTTCTTTAAAGGTCTAGTAGAATTCAGTGGAGAATCTGTCAGGTTCTGAAGTTTTCATTTTGGGGAAACTATTGCTGCTTCGATTTCATTATGTGTTATAGTTCTGTTTAATAATCTCTTGGTTCAGTTTTGGATGGTCATAAGTATCTAGATTTGTCCATTTCTTCAAGATGTTCCAATTTATTTGAATATAGGTTCTCAAAGTAGTCTCTGATGATTCCCTGGATTTCCCTGGTGTTTGTTATTGTCTTCCCTGCCTTTTTTTTTTTTTTCTGATTTCAATAATTTGGGTCTTTTCCCTCCTCATTTGAGTCAGACTTACTGTGGTCTTGTCAATCTTGTTTATTTTTTCAAAGAACTAGATTTTGTTTTGTTGATTCTTTTCATTTTTTTTTTTTTGGTCTCTATTTCTTTAATTTCGACTCTTATTTTTATTATTTCTCTCCTTCGGTTTGTTTTGATTTTTGCTTATTCTTGTTTTCCTAGGAGTGTGAGATGTAGCATTCGGTCACTTATTTGAGATCTTTCTGTCCTTTTAACATATGCACTCATGGCTCTAAAACAGCCTTTGCTGTGTCTCACAGGTTCTTATAGGCTGCGTTTTCATTTTCATTAAATTTTAGGAAATTTTTTATTTCCTATTATTTCTTCTGTAACACACCTATCATTGAGCAATGTGTTGCTCAACTTCCAATTTTTTTGCATATTTTATGTTGCTGCTTTTGTTTTTGAGTTTTGGTTTTATAGCATTGTGATCAGATGGAATGCAGGGGGTTATTTCAAATTTCTTGTATTTGTTGAGGCTTGCTTTCTGTCGTAAGATATGATCTACTTTGGAGAAAGTTCTATGAGCTGCTGAGAAGAATGTATAGTGTGGTGTTGTTTTATGAAATATTCTGTAGACATTAGTCAGGTCCATTTAATCTATGGTGTCATTTAGGTATAGGATTTTTTTGTTAATTTGGTCTGGATGACCTATCTATTGGTGACAAAGGGGTATTAAATTTTCTCACTATCACTGTGTTGGAGTCTATATTTGCTTTTAAGTCCTTTAGTGTATGTTTAAGTTGGGTGCACTGACATTGGGTGTATATAATTTGATAATTGTTATTTTCTTTTGATGTATTTCCCTTTTTATTAGTAGGAAGTAACCTTCTTTGTCTCGTTTGACTACTGTAAGTTTGAAGTCTATGTTGTCTGATACAAATATTACTACTTCTGATTGTTTTGGGAGGCCATTAGCTTGGTAAATCTTCTTCCAGCCTTTCACCCTAAGCCAGTGTTTATTTCTGTCATTATAGTGGGTCTCTTGTAAACAACAGATTGGCAGAATTTCCTTTTTAATATAGTTTGCTAAACAGTATCTTTTGATAGGGGAGTTGAGTCCATTGATATTCAGAGTTAATATTCATAGGCATGTGTTGATTCCTGCCATTTAGTTGTTTTTGTTGTTTAAAGATTTGAGTGTTTGCAACCAAATCAATGTTACTCTCTGATTGCTCATCTTTTCTCCTGTGGTTTAATACTTCCTGTCCTCTTGTGGTTTTGTTTGCTTTCATCTTCTATGTGCAGAATTTCTTTTAAAATCTTCTGTAGTGGTAACTTGGTGGCCACATATTGTTTTAGCTTCTGTTTATCATGGAAAACTTTCATTCCTCTGTCAATTTTAAATGATAGTTTCGCTGGGTAGAGTATCCCAGAGCTGAAACTATTCTCATTCAGTGCTCAGAAATACTACCCTTCATGCCCTTCTTGCTTTTAAGGTTTCTGTTCACAAATATGTTGTCATTTAGATTGATTTATCTTTAAAAGTTATTTGTTTTTTCTGTCTTACAGCCTTCAATACTCTTTCACTGTCCCCTGTGCTTGTTGTTTTAATGATAATATGCCATGGAGAGGTTCTATTTTGGTCAAGTCTGTTTGGTGTCCTGGAGGCTTCCTGTACCTGAGTGGGAAAATTTCTGTTATTATTTTATTGGATATATTACATATCCCTTTGGCTTGCACCACTTCTCCATCAATGCCCATGATTCTCAGGTTTGGTCTTTTTATGGTGTTGCTGAGTCCTTGCACATTGATTTCATAGCTCTTGACTTGTTTAACTAAGATTTCTTCTGTTTTGTTTTTAATTTCTATTTTACCTTTGATTTCTGAAATTCTGTCTTCCACTTGCTCTAGTCTGCTAGAGTGGCCTTCTACTGTTTTTTTTTGTTTGTTTGACTAAAGGGACTTTTTATTTCCAGGATTTCTGTTTTGTTCTTTTTTCTGAGGTTTTCCATATCTTTTTTCAAGTCCTCTTTTTATTTTGTGTTGTCTTCTTTATTTTATATATCTCTTTTTTTTTTATCATGACCTTTGTTTTACTTTGGTGTTTGTGGAAGTCCTCTCTGAGCTCATTTATTTGTTTCTGTGTCTTCTCAAGTTCTTTATTTGTGGTGTCTTGAAATTTCTTGAGGTCATCTTGTGCTTTCTGGTTAACCATGTCTAGTGTCTTCTACATGAGTTTCTCAGTGACCTCATCCATGATTTCCTCTTTGATGGATTTTTTGTGGGTGTCACTGGCCTTACTAGTGACATTTATCATTGTTTTGTTGTGGTTGTCAGGGAATGGGTATCCATTCTGTTCATTTCCCACTAAATCCTCTATTGAATTGTTTTTTGAGGATTATTTTTCTTCCCTTTTTCTCCCTATTGCTCCAATTGGTGTCTTGCAACTATGTTCTTGATTGGCTAGTTGGTGGTTTTAATTGCCTGTTTTCTTTCCCTGGATTTAATTTTTGTGTTGTGACTGACTTAGTTATTAGCTAGGTTGATGTGCTATTTCCGTCCCTGGCCTGGAGATGTAACTTATCAATATCAAATTCATAGGTTCAATGCCAGTCCAGTTGTTTATCTATTATATAAAAAATCCTTTGGTGATAATATCTATAAACAGTGGGAGTTGGGGGGCTAATGGTTGTTTAGCTAGAGATAGAAATTGGATAATTGGTAAAGGTGGCACTAAAAGGGGGGAAGGAAAGGCAGGGTTTAGGGGTAGAGATATGAGTGCTGCTGGGTTTTGTGACCCTTGTGTGTGTTTGGGTGTATTTCTGCTGTTGTAGTGGAGTGTGCTTGTGTCAGGGATCATAGAGGGCTGTGAGTGTGTACAGTTGGTACAGCAGGCTAGTCAGCAGGTGGTGAGTGTGTAGGAGGGAGTGGTAGTGTGGTGACAGGTTGGGGAAGAATAGGAGGGGGAGGTGAAGACAAGGGGAGAGAGTGGATAAAAAAGGGCAGAAAGAATAGTTGGAGGAAGAACAATGGATTGTAGCACAAGAAAAGGAAGGAAAGTGAAGGGAGGTAAGAATAGAGATAAGAAAATAGTGGTGGTAAAGTTCATAATACAAAAAACCAAGATAAAACAGGTACAACAACAACAAAAAGTTCAGTCTGCTCAGTACCATTCTGGACTTATTCCTTTTGCATCCAATTCTGGTATTGGCACTTGGTATTCTGGGCTTTGTGGAGAAGGTTGCTGTACCTCTTGTTGGATGACTTGGGGTGGACACAACTGGAGGGCTTTTTTCTTTCTTTCTTTTCTGCTTTTCTTGGTCTTCTGGGCCTTCTGTTGCAAGCAGGAGCTCTGAAGTGGTCTCATCGGGTGACTGGCTTGTGAGCAGTATTTGGTTCCATCTGTCCACAGGGCAGGTTGCAATTGGGACCTGAAGTAACTCACTGTTGGGCCTGCAGGTTTACACAGGCTTCTTTGAAACTGGCTGGTGGGAAGAGGTGGCATGCTACTTTTTTCAAGGCAGACACTTAACTGGGACTGGGTTTAGTGCAGCAAGGAATAGGGAGGCTTTCCAAGGGTTAGGGGTCCAGGATGTCACAGAGTTTGATTCTGCTTGATGCTCTATCTTCCGCTTATCAAAAAAAAAAAAAAAAAAAAAGAAAAGGGAGAAATGGCCCTGGGGCATTTTCCCCAGGTCTGGCACACCATGTTGGCTGTGCCATGCTGGGATTTTCTGACTGTTAGGTGCAATCAAAAACTCTTTCAAGGTTCAGTCCTTGAATTTTATGTGCACCTAATGTGTTGGTGATTACTATTTTGGCTAGAAACAAATCAGAATTACCCAAGTGTAGCTCCCACATCTGGAGATGGTTTCCAGAGTTGTGGAGCTTAGGAATTCTGATTCCCTACCCTAACCACCATTTTGGATCTCTCAAATATCGGACAATTTGATTTTAAATAAAGGCAAAACAGGAAAAATAAGTAAGCATTAGGATTGGAAGTGTGGCTGAAGTGGTAGAGCACCTGCCTTGCAAGCTGGAAGCCTGAGTTCAAACTCCAGTATCACCAAAACCCAAAATAAATAAACATTAATTACTATAAAAACCCTGAAAGTAATAGTATTAAAGGTAGAATTGTCCTTTTAAGTATTAAAATATGTTACAAGACACTATAAATAAGAGTGGTACTTTCACATGAATGAGTAAAATGAAGAATGGAACACAAGAGAAAAATCAGAAGCAAAATGGCATTTGTAAACTTAATATCTGATAAAGATAATTTCTCAAAATGGTAAGGAAAAAACTTTTAAAATTAATACTACTTGGGTAACAAGAAGGCAATTTGAAAAAATATGAAACTGGATTCTTTTCTCATATTATATATTATGAAAACTTTTCAAAAGAGCAGGGATTAAATGAAAATTAAAAGCTGTACAAACTCGACAGAAGAAAGGACAATAATAGAAAGATGATTTTTCTTTTACCAGTGGCTAGACA
Organism: Castor canadensis; assembly: GCF_047511655.1. Classification (NCBI taxonomy): domain Eukaryota; kingdom Metazoa; phylum Chordata; class Mammalia; order Rodentia; family Castoridae; genus Castor; species Castor canadensis. The sequence continues at coordinate 23,056,007 of NC_133386.1, forward strand.
AAATGCTCCTAATCATGAATCAAAGTTTGGGAATAGTATTAAAAATGGATAATTTTGACTGCATAAATATTCAAAATAATTATGCACAAATAATGACAGGCAGTGGAATATGAGGAAAGATATCTATAACAGCTGTTGGGGAATAGCTCCTAGATATTGAGACAGAAAAATAGGCAAAGATAAGGAATGCATTTCACAAAATAAATAAAAGCAGTCCATAAATTGAAAATGCATAATAAACAAAACCAAATAAAGCTATAAAGGCAAGTAAAATTCAAATTCAGATACAAATTCTCCATAATAAGACTGACAAAAATTCAAAAGTTTAAAACCATGTTTGCTGATAAGGCTTTGGGGATACAAATCATTTCAGATAGCATTGTGTTGTGCAATGTTAATACAACCTGATATGAAAGGAAATTTAGAATTCTTAGGAAGCTCACCTACAGGTTTTTATTGATATAGAACAATCCTCCTTATAATCAAAAGATACATTTACAAAAATATTAATTTATATACATACAAATTTTCCAATGTAAAATGGAATGTTTGTATTAGCAGAAGAGTGAAAACATAAAAGTCTCTCAAAAGGACTTAGATTAATAAAACATAGTAAATCCAGACAATACAACATTTGTAGGTGAAAAAAGGAATTGAAGACTAGTTGAAAATGAAATGATCTCTGTAATATATTGTCCAATGAGAAAAGTCAATACCCTGTATAGCTATCCTTATCTCAACCAGCAAAAACTTGTCCCTTCCTGTTATTGCTTATACTCTCTCTACAACAAAATTAGAAATAAGGGCAAAATAGTTTCTGCTGGGTATTGAGGGGGTGGGGGGGAGAGAGAGGGGTGGAGTGGGTAGTAAGGGAGGGGGTGGGGGCAGGGGAAGAAATGAACCAAGCCTTGTATGCACATATGAATAATAAAAGAAAAAAATAAAATAAAATAAAAATAAAAAAATAAAAAAATAAAACAAAACAAAGTCAGTTGTTGAGATGGGTGGTGGAAATACTAGAGGGTTAAGATAGGTTCTAGCAGCAAGAAGAAATAAGTGAAAGAATAGCATAGAAATGAGATTGCTCAAGGTAATTATTGCACAGCTCTGATTTAGAAACTTAGAAGCACTTAATAACCACATATAATAATTTAAGAATACTAATCAGTAGTAATAGTCATAGTGACAATAATTGCATTAATCTCTTAATGTGTTCTAACAGCGTGTTTCAAGTTTATTTTTAAGTTTAAAAGAATTTTTTCCCATATTTTAACATTTTCTATTCACAATACTAATTTGTTATATCTCCATTTTATAGATGAAAAAACTGAGATAAAGAATTTTCTGGTGAATGGGGTGACTTGGGATTCAAACTCACATCTAAATCAAGTCCACACTCAGCCATTCTGACTGTGAAGTGATCCACTTCTTTAAAGCTCAACATTGCTTTTTAAGAAGTAGAAAAACAATTATTTTTTTCTTTTCCAAACTAAAAGAATGAGTGTCTCAAAAGGAAAAAATAAGTTATTTTAGAAAAATGATTAAATCGTTTTATTCACTTGTCTTTAGGAGTTTCTCCTACCTGGCAGTATGCTCAGGTATAATCCACCCCGCACAGTCAACAGGATAAGCCAGTCTTGGTGTTGGTGGGTGATGAGAAATCTTATTTAAATAACGAAGTTCATAGTGGTTTTTTTTGGTTTTTGTTTTTTGTTTTTGGTGTAACTGGGGTTTGAACGCTGGGTTTTTTGCAGTGTCTTGCAAAGCAGGTACTCTACCACTGAGGCACACTTCCAGTCTATTTTACTCTGGTTATTTTAGAGATGGGGTCTCACAAACTGTTTGCCCAGGCTAGCCTTGAATCCTCCTGATCTCAGCCTCCCAAGTAGCTAGGATTAAAAGAGTGAGCCATAGGCTCATAGTGTCCTTGAAGAATAGAATATGAATTATCTTGACTTGCACATTTTTAATAGTTAAATTCAGAAAATATTTTTTATAGTTTTCTGAATCATAGAGATAAAAACACACATACTTCATAAAGGTAGAACTTAATTTCAAAAAATATTAGTAGCTAGTTTGTCTACTAGATATAGATAAAAATATTGCAAGAAATTGACTGTGATGCTATAGGGTTTTGAATATAATGTATGATGATAGTATTACCAATATTGTATAGCTGTAAGAGCTGATAAGGGACTCTCGTAGGAGTAAGGGGAAAGTGAAAGTCTTAAACTCTTACCCTATGTAGATAAACAAATGGAAACATCATTAATTTCTCATATGTTGAAAGACTTTTCTATGTGGTGTAATTTTAGAAACAATATTTTTCTAACACAACAGTCAAAGTTTCCTGGCCTCCAGGAAACACGGGGAGACTGTAAAATTTGATATCGCTAACTTATGGAAAATGCTATAGAGAGATTTGAATATCATAATGGGATATGCATTTGGCAGTTTCATGATCCTTGTGAGTCTATCTCAAATCATATTAAAGTTTAATTGCAACTTTATTGGTATTTTATATGTATGTATAGCCATAAGGATTTTAAGCATACATGCATACATACATACATACATACATATATGTATATATACATATATATGGCACATACATACCTACACATAAATAGAAATAAACCCCATGTATTGAACACTTCTAACCCGAAGCTCTGGCACACTGTTCATCACATTATATTTGACACAAGCTTATTAGAAATGTGATGCCCCATATGGATAGGCTCATCCTAAACAGAAATTGAGTTAAGTTATGGCTTAGCACTCTTGACCCTCCTTTCAGCCTCTTCTGATGTTTACTTACTTAAAGTTACTTTTTAAAATAATGAGTCTTTTCTACTTATCTAGTAGTTGGAGACTCAGTAAGTGTTTTCCTCTGGAACTTGTGATTATGATCAAAAGGCAAAGAGCATGTTCTTCCCATCCACTTCACCTAGGTCACAGGCCCACAGAAGTCTGCAGACACTGTTGCCAAAGAATAGCATGTGCCTACCTTGCGAAGAAAAACACTATAAACTTTCCTTCTTCCCTCTTTATTTCTGTTCGGGTGGGATATAGGTTATCATGGTTACTAGAGAGGGCAGAATTGCAAAGCCGTTAGAAAATACTGGAATGTAGGCTGGGACCCAGTAAGTGTCTGTGAGCACTCCCAATTTGAGCCAGACAGAGATGCATTATATTCTTTTGATGTCTCAGACACTATAAGATCAATGCCATTTCTATTATTCTGTGTATTGGATTCTGCAGCCTTGTTTAAGGACAGTGGCTACTCATGATCAGATAGTGTTGCTTATAAAATACAGACACATCACAACTCTATGAGGTGCCATCATTATTCCTGTTTAACTCATAAAGAATTGATGTTCAAAGAAGTCAAGTTTCTTGAGATGGGATTTAAAGATTGTAATTAATCTTACTAAATGTAAGCAGTGCTCATGGAAATTATGATGAAAATGTTTAATTTCAAATGAGAAAATTCCAGATTAGTCCATTTTGCTAATCTACTCAAATGAAAACCTGAGGAATTTTAAGGCTTTCAGTGCTCCTTATGTTTTATTTCTTTAAATTTTAGTGTGTGACAAAATTATCCTTTATTTTATTTTCCACTCTAGATGGACTGCGTATATAAGGGTTCCTGGAAGACATCAGGAGCTATTCTCCATTCTTAGAGGAGTACTTAATTTTGTTGTGGAGAAAGAGAATTACTTTATTCTTGTGGTTCCCTCATTTTTAGGCTCACCTACCCTTTGGTGTCTGAGGACTCTCCTTTTGCTTCCTCTGCTATGTGGAAGCTCAATTGAGTTGCAATAATTTACTAACTGTGTGACAGTGTTGGCAGACTGACCAAATTTGTGCAGAATTAGGAGATGGGTTTTGTGAATAGAATAAAACTACCTCTGTTCTACATATTTAAATAGAAATCCCCTTCCTATATTCTTTAATTGTCAATTTTAGAATGTTAAAAGTTTAATACATAGCTATGCTTACTGTTTCTATCCTTAAAACTGAATTTTCTTTGATTGAAACACACACACACACACACACACAATTCTCTCTCTCTCCTTCAGGTTTAGTAAAATCCTTTCAGTGTTTACTTCTTCTATCTTATTCTTAACAAAATAAACATATATTAGCCCTTGTAGAAGTAAGCTTGTTTTCTAGTGTTCCTAATCAGACCTCATTGATCCAAAGCAGAACAAGCCTCTTGCTTAATCTCATGATTAAGTGACCTGTTCATGCCTTTAGCAATGAACTAGTGGCAGGAGAGGGGCCAGAATCAGTGCTCTAGAGATTCTGGTCCTATCTGCACACCCTGCCACAGTTAAGGAAAGGAGAATAATGAGGATTTTCTGTTGAATATTTGGTGGCTAATTAGAATTTCTATTATCTAAATACTAATTGGTTTCTTATCCAATCTATTCACTTAAGGTGAAGTACTAATTAAATGTTTTCTCCTCATGATTTTTCTGAAGACAACAAAATAGCTAGTAAATGAAAGGGGATTGCAGCAGTTACAATGAATGCAAATCAATATATACAGAAAGTTTATATCTATATTATTAAGGATTTTTGGATTCAGTTGAAGCTTGCTTTGCATAGATTCACCATTATTAAATATCCCTCACATTTATGTCAGTCCAAGTATGCCACATTGGGAATGGAATTAAACCAGAGATGTGTTTGAGCAAGGCTCCTTCTACATCTTCCCATTTCCTGAATGCTGATCTTCTCTGTTCATTGCACTGAAGAACTTGAAAACCCAGCAGGCTTATGTCTGTTCCTGCTGGGAGTGTGTGTGGGTTCAAGTGCCTTCAGAAGACGAAGGCACACTGCTAATAATTTTCTGTTAGTGGCAATTTAGAAAAGCCTTATGTTGCTAAAGACTGCTTCATGACTACACTAAGTACTATTTATTGAAGTAGATAGTGTTTAAATGTGTTTTTTTGAAAAGATGCCCAGGCTTCTTCTGATAGAAAAAAAAGTTTTCTGGAGTACATTTGGTTAGGCTGTTTTTGTGTGATGAAACAAACAAGTAGAAGAGAGTGAAAATTTGTCTTAAATTTTATTTCAAAGTAGTTTAAGACTCACAGCAAGTGACTCACAGCAAGTGAGTCTTAAACTCACTTAGAACACAGCTTAGAACTTAGCTGTGTACCCTCTACTCAACTCTTTAAAAGAATATCTTATACAACCCTAGTACAATGTCCAATCCAGGAAACTGACACTACTTTAATAATGTTCGCTAAACGACAAGCCTTATCCAGATTTTGCCAGTTTTTCACACACTGTTTTGGGGGATTGTTTTTGTTTTGGGTATATGATATGATAAAAATTTCATTATATATACAGATCCATAAAGTCACTATCACAATCAGGAGGACAAAGAACTATTCCATTGACACAAAGAAAACCCCTATCATAAAATAGCAACTATGGATTTGTTTTCAATTATTCAAACACTGTTTTTGTATCTTCTATATAGATGGCATTATAATTTTATTTATTTATTTTTATGGTACTAGTAGTTGAACTCAGGGCCTTGGAATTGCAGGCAGGCCCTGTACCACTTGAGTCACTGTACTACAGGTTTACTCTGTAGTTTGCTTTTTTTTTTTTAATGAACTTTATATTTGTGAGACATGTATTTATATATGTTGATAAATTTAACTTTAGCTTATTTACTTTTTCTGTTACATAGGATCTGTTACATGAATATTGTACTACTGGTATTTTCATTGGTTTTTATAACCAGAATTTATAAGAACATTCATATACACACATGTATGCGCATGTATATATGTGATAAATATATGTATATATTACATATATAAGCTGCATAGCATTTTGTATATGTGCAAAAGTTTCTCTAGAGTTTATACATAAGAATGAAATTATTGAACCTTTTTTTTTCATGGTACCAGGGTTTGAATTTAGGGCCTTACGCTTGCTAGTCAAGTTCTCTACCACTTGAGCCACTCCACCAGCCTCTAGTAAAACTATTGAGTCTTATGGTAAAAATGTGCTATCTGTGCAATAAGGCCAAATTATTCTCTTGTTTGATTTTGTATAATTCCTCTTCCTGTAGCATCAAATGGTATTTCTTGTGGTTCTACACCTTTACAACACCTGATACTGGTACATTGTTTAATTTCAATCAAAAGGAATGAAATTTACACTTGAGGAGGTTTTACTACAGAGAGTTGATTTTTTTTTCTTTTTGGTGGGACTAGGGTTTAAATTGAGGGCTCTGTGCTTGCCAAACAGGCACTTTACTGCTTGAGCTACACCTCCTGTCCATTTTGCTCTCCTTACTTTGGAGATAGAGTCTCAGGAACTATTTGCCTGGGCTGGCCTTAAACAGCAATCCTCTGGATCTCAGCCTCCCAAGTATCTAGGTTACAGTGTGAGTCTCTGGGATCCAGCAGAGGTGCTATATATATGTTACTAACTTGTCCTCATTTATGAATGGAAAGTTCATATCTTTTGTCATATTATTCAATGAGGGGTTCATTTTTTCATGTTGTACTTAGAATACTAACATGTTATTGATTATGCCTTCTTTATTACCATTTCCTAGTTTGTGATCTGTCTTTTATCACCCCATAAATAATATGACTTGAAGAATAATAGTCTAAATATGAATATACACAAATTTGGCAATCCTTTGTGGACTGTGTATTTTGTTAGAGCTCTTGTTTAATATACTTGAACACCTGTGAGAAAATGAATAGATTACTTTATACTTTCTCCCAAAAGTTCTAAAATGTTTCTACTTATATTGAAGAACTTAATGCATATGAAACTGATTTGGGTATTGTTTAACAATTACCTATTCCCAACCATAGCACAAGTAATTACTAAAGTACAAGCAACTAAAAACTATTCTTTTCTGAACTGAAATGCCACTGTCAGCTATAAAAATGCCATATATACATTTCTGGAATCTAATTCTAATACTGTGTTTGTTTAATACTTCTACCAATACTAGTGTTGCAAATTTTGGGTTTTCTTACCTTTTGGATTTTCTAGATACATTTTAAGTTGCCCTTGTCAAGTTCCCCCAAACACTCCACAACTGTTGAGAGCTTGTTTAGAATATTGTGAATTTATACAGTAGTTGGAAATATTGTTACTTTGAGATACCAAAATTTCAATACATATATTGCTATCATATGTATCAGTATGACATACAGGTATCTATGTATAAAACATATTTTTGCAAAATTGTTAAAAGTTACTCCATAAGGATTACACACACATTTTATTAGAGATATACTTGCACTGTACATGCACACAGAAATGGAAAGAAGGACAGATTAAGTTGAAAGATTTGAGTTTGAGAGAGAGAGTAGTATGGAAAATAGAATTCTTGTGAAAAATGTTTTCTAACTTTTGCTGTAGGTAGGAAAACATAGATTACATATTTACTGAAGCTGTTAAATTTCTACTAAATATAAAAATTTAGATTTTATTCAGTTTCTTATATACATAGTGTATTACTTTTGTGTTGCTGTGAACAAATACCTGACAGAAACAACTTATAGGAGGAAGGGTTTATTTTGGCTCATGGTTCTAGAAGTGTCATCCATCATGGTGGAAAGGACATGGCCGAACAAAATAACTCACATTATGATGGAGGAAGGAGCCATAAAGCAAGGAGCCAGGGCAAGATACAGTTCCCTTGAACTCTCCCCCAATGATGTAGACCCTACCTTCTACTTTTCATCATTTCCCAGTAATGCATTATATTATGAACCCATCAAAGGTTAATCCTGTCATTAGTTCACTGCCCTCATAATATCATCTCTTGAAACACCATCAGAAGCACCCTCAGAGGTGTGCTTTATTAATCACTTAGACATTTCTCAATCCAATCAAGTCGGCAATTGACTATCAAACAGACTACATACTTTGTGTATATAACAGCTCTGTTGTTTTCCTTTGCAGTCTTCATAAATTTAGATATTTTTCTTGACATGTTATACTAGGGTACCTACTTACATTCCTTATCTGTTTCCTAGGAATGACTACTTCTCCTGGACTTCCTGTGTCCATAGCAAATACTCTTCATTGTACTCTGCTTCAGTTTTCTAACCTCTAAATACTGGATGCCTGGAAGAATTGTCTCTTTGACCTTCCTTCATTACCTATACTCTCTAAATAAATTAAATAGTTTCAATGATTTAAGCAACTAAGAACTGATGTCCCCTAGTTTATATTTCTAGGCTTGCAGTTTTTCTTGAACTTGAGGCTTACATATAACATATTTACTTAATTGCTCTAAACACAGGACACAGACACATATGATCTCAAACTGAGTTTGAAAATGTAGTTAAACTCTGCATTCTTGAAACACTAGCAATCAAATGTCTGAGAGCAGGTAATGGCCAGCTTATGAATTTCATAATGGATATTAAGAATTATTATCTTTGTGTCAAAGACAAGGAGAATTAATTGGTGTGGTTTAAGATAGGAATAACCAGTTCATTTTTGCAATTTTAAAGTCTCTGGCCAGAATAAGAAGAATATGTTGAAAAGGAACATGAGTACACAAATGATATAGCTCATAGATTTTATCTAAAACTCAGGTGAGAGATGAGCATGTCTGAAATGAGTGTTGGTTTTGTGCAGGTGAAGAGAAATAACTTTTATATATTGAATATACTGAATGATTGCATATTTTGGCTATGTTTTTGGTTTGTGTGTTTTAACCTGCTGCTTTATCACCTAATTCATAACATTGATATTATACTTTAATTATGATAGTTTTTGTGTGTTTTGTTGTTTGATAATATACTTAATCATTTTTTTCTGTCTGTTTTTCCTCAAGAAAGAAAACTATTTGTACTCATTTATTTCCTAGAACACAACTTATATCAAAAAATATCTTCCCAGATATTTTTAACTAATATTTTAAAATCAAGATATTTATATAAAATCTGAGTGTTTATTTTTACAATATCAAAAATTCCAGTGATATTGAGACTATTTCTCATATAGCAATGATTAGCAGGTGCTGGGAGGCTGCCCTCTTAAGAGATAATGATAATATACACCCCTGTTTTGCCAGGGGTAATCTGGGCTATAACTCATGTCTTGAATAACTAACCATGGCTCCTTTTACTCCTCTGTCTTTTAGTTAAGATAGCATATGACTTTACTCATCTCTTTAAATGAAGGGAAAATGATGGCTTCCGTCTTTCTTTGCATGTGGTTTATGACTTTCCCTTTGCCTTCATTTCGGTACTTGGGTTAGCTACTTGCACCTGATATGCACTTGAATTTACATATACTTTTCTAGATGAACATTGGAATAAATTTCTCAAGTTCCCACTGAATTTTTCCAATAGATATATAATGAATTATTACTAATTTCAAAGTGAGGAGAACATTTTGTTTTTATTCCCAATATCACTTCTATTAGTATCCTTGGATAATAGTCAATAGGTTTGGTTTAGTTTCCAAAGGTAGCTCTTTATTGGCTTAAGTGAATCAGCATCTGGCATTTTCATCACCATAGTGACTAATTGAGAGTAGAGCACATAGTTTAAATTTGTCCAATTAGAATGTATCAAAATTTTTGTTAGAAGATTGAAAGATACATCTTTCTCTTATCTCTGTCTCTGCCTTTCTCTTTCTTTCTCTCTGGAAACTATCTCCAAATATGGACAAGGATACTTTAGTTCTTGGAATTTTCGGCAATTAACTCTTAGGAAGAAAACTAGACTTAGAATAAAGCTGACAACAGGTCAGCAAAATCTAAAAGATGGAAAAACAAATGGGCTTTGAACATAATTGAATCAATGAATCAAGCCAAACTTGAATTTCAGACTCAGAGAAGAAAAGCATTAGGTAATTAATACCCTCATCCATAGCATCAGTTTGATTTTATTTTATGCTACTTTTCAGATATATTGACCTGTCACAGAGGTGGGTAATTTTTGTATTTCACGCTCCCAGTCAGGAAAGGGATAGCACCTGTATTTGTTTACATTTTCTCTGCATGCCTTGGTAATTGTTTGTTTGTTTTTCTATAGATCTCCTTTTTGGGATTTTTCTAGAAAAAGGATTAGAAAAGGGTTTCATCTAGAAAAGGAATTACCATTTTAACTAAATCAAAAGCATTTTTTTGTATCTCAAATTTTTATATGAAATTAGTTATACACACCAAATTGTGAAGGAAGTCTTTGTGTGGGAATTCTTTAAAAATTAGACAATGTATGAGAAATTACCTAAGTACAGTATATTTTCACTTCTGAATGGTAAGTCTACAAAACTGAGATCGGTTTCTTATTCGAAAAACTGGAGAAGACATCCTGATAATGACATAAGCTTCACAACATGGGAAATAGTATTGCAAATGATTCAAAATTATTAGCACAAACTGAAAAAACTATGTATAAATTTAGCCTACAGGTGAAAAGCATAGGCTTTTATGAATAGCAAATATATTGAATGGAAACTAGCACTTCTGTGTAGCTTTTAGTTTTTGGCAGGTGGAACATTTTTCTTTTTTAAAATAAAATGCTTGTATTTGTATATGACATTTCCATATATACATATATTGTACCCTGGTTTGGTTCATCTCCTCTCTTCCTCTTCCCGCACTCCTCTTCTTAAAATGACTTCTACAGGTTTCAGTGAGACATCTTTTAAACTGTTTCTATGTAGAAAATATAAAAAACCTGCAGAAACCATTACAAGCTGTAAGATATATTAATTGTAAGGAAATTTATAAATTCATAAGAGAAGCACCGTTTTATTAAATTAAGTGAATAATGAGCAAATTCTATTGAATTGATCATTCTGTCATTTGATGAACAGATATTTGCTGGAGCAGCCCATCTCTGCTGGTACCAGCATCTTTTTCTGTATGCTTACTATGAAAAATCTTAAATTTTATGTCCATTGCTGCACATTAATATTCAGTGACTCTGCATTTGGTATTTGTAAATAAAATTGCAGTAAAATAAACTATATCCACATTTTGAATTGCCCATCAAATACTCAATGGTTCCCAAGTCATCTCTAGTATAGAAAGGAAATATAAATAATTTTGATGTTTGTCTGAAAGGGTAGACTTACTTTCTATGTATCCTGTGTTCTTCCAAGTCCACAGTTATTCTGTATATTTCACTTATGTTTACAGCCAAAGTCCACAAGCTCAAAGCACATTTCAATGTAATTAAAATTGGCTTCTGAATTATAGAAAGCACTAAACTATAATTTGGCCCAATTCTTAGCAGATGTATTAATTATACCCAAAAGACTAATTACTTTTCCCATTTTGATGTTTTAAAATTATAATGTGGATTCTGTCTGTGCCTTAGAATAATTAAACATTTATTTAGTTTTAAGTATTAACTCAAATGTCTTCCATTAGAGGACTGCAGTCTTGGAAAAAATTGCTTAAAGGGCAAAAGCAGGTGAAGCACTGAAATATTCATTTCTTTTTAATTTTATGCATAATATTCAATTAGTAAAAATTAGGGACTTAATAAATAATATGACCAAATTTAACCTGCAAAATAAATGTTATAGAAATGTTGTTTAAATATTGAAAGTGATCTAAATGTAAATGAGTCAATTAAAAAGTTTCATTTCAATTGAGAGCATCAAGAATGTTCAAAATACTCTCCAGTGTAAAGTAACTGTAATCAAGCTTAAAATTTAAATTTATCTAATTATAATTTTTCTATAATTTATTTCTATGAAAGGATACATATTAATAAAGTACAATATTTTTTGTTTGATTTAATCTTTTGAATCTTGCCTGCTTCCTTCAAAACTGCACATGTGAATTTCTCACTTTGTACTCTTTTGAAAGTTGTATTATCTTGACAAGATGCTAAACCTGTATTTATGTTCTAACTATAATAATAATGTAGTGACATTATTCAGCAGCTTATCTTCAGAGAGCTCAAAGGCTGCAGATAATATGTTATCACATTCATCACAGCATCCTTGTGAATTCTGATGCTTTCTTTTCTTTTCCTTTTGTTTGAATTAAATAACTCCAGAATAGGGTGTTGAAAATGAAAACACTTCATATTGACAGCATTATGCTGAGCACAGTTAATGTTTGTAGAGTCGAAAATGGGAAATTAGAAATTTGAAATTTTATCAAAGTTTCATAGATAGCTAATTCAATAAAGTGTTCCAATCAATTTAATCCACCTGTCAGAAGGGAGGATGACCATTTTCGTTGTTCTGTGTAGAATATCACTTCATGTACCTGAATTCTTCTGTGTGAGCAAACAATATTTTCCAATAGAAATTAGACTACTTCCCTGAAATATATTTTTAATATTGAAGTGAAATCTAGCTGTACTTTATTCAGCTGTTACCATTTCTTATTCCCTTTAACCCCCTTTTTACTTTACAACTTTAATGGGTTTCATTATTCAGTTTTCATACCTGTAGATAATGTGCTTCAATAATATTCCTTTCCCCATTACCTGCTCCTTTCACCCTCCTCCATCCTACTAGTCTGCTACCCCTCCTTGCAAAATTCATATTCCCATACTTTTCAATGAAGCAAGATGTAACAATATGCAACTCTCTTATGTGAGATCAATACTGAAGTCTACTCTATCAATACGTTAGCAGTATCAAGGCATTTCATTGAACAAGTGGCAGGTATGACCTGTGGAGAGCTTTGATTTACAAGCTTGGATTTTTATAGAGTCTGGACAACTGATTGTTTTTGAAAATGAGAGCAATTTTGAAAAAGAAATGTAGTGTTTGGATAATATGTTGGATAGGGAAGCGCCTTAAATGTAAACAAAGGTTTACACAATCAGTTAGGGAAAAAATATAAGAACAGGAACTAAAACAATGTTAATAAAAACTAAGAAAAGATAAAAAGGTTTTTTTTCAAATTTAGCTTAGAAGACTGGGTAACTTGATAGATGTGGAGAAGAATATGATCAAGGATGATTAATATTTTGAGCCTGACAGAAAGAATTATAAAGATACCAGTAACTAATTTAATTAATGGTTACTGAAACTTGACAAGTGCAATATCTACAGCAGTATAGTTATAATTCCCTGATTAACCTTTAAAATGCTTGCTCATTGCAAACAGAACAAAAACCAGTGCTGTGTTACCTCTGCATTACTTGGCTACTCTTTCCATCTTTTATATCTTGCCATTACAGTCCATATTTACTGTCTTGGACAACTTCTTTGCATATTTTCTAGCAAGATTGTATATGTGTTAGTGTTTACTGTATTTGACTATTCAGGTCATAGGTCAAGTAGACTTTCCTGACCAGCCATCTACATTTTTAGTTTGCTTTAAATTGAAACACAGTTTCTTCTTCATATTTGCCTTTCCTTTTCTTTTAAAATATGTCTTTATCATTAATTTATATTTTCAAGCCTTAGTTATTGCATTTATTTTGTTATTTTTTGGTACTGGGGATTGAATTCAGGGTCTCCTCCCAAGCACTCCTCCATTTGAGCCATGCCCCCAGCCCTTTTGCTTTTAGTTTGTCTTTCAGGTATGCTGTTAACTTTGCCTGGGCTGTAATCTTTCTACCTCTGCCTCCAGAGTATTACAGGCATGTGCCACCGCACTGGGCTCTCAAACCTTTTATTATATGGAGAGTGTTTTATTGTAGTAGGCCATTCTCATGGAAGCTTTCATCTTTCTACTGCAATCACAATCAGTAGGATTAGGCTTTGCTGACATTGTTCTTTTTCTGGAATTTCCTTTCTTCTTTTGCTCCTCAACCCATCTTTTTTTGTGTTCCATGACTTCTTCTATTTTCCTATTACAAATGCTATAAAAATAATTCCCAATGTGACTACTGGTCCAAACACATTACCAGTTTATTTCTTCTTTATATAATAGTTCTCAAAACATGAAAGACTCTTCTCTCATGGACCTAGATTGAGGGAAGTTACGACATCTTCCAAACCTGGTTTCTCTGGTATTATTTTTAATAGGGTTAGTGCAACAGTAACTACTTCTCTCTTTCTGCCACAATTCCAGAACTATCTTAGACTTTTCTCCCTTTCTCGTTTAATCTTTGTCTCTGTATACACATTTGCTCAAATACAATTTATAAGCAACACATTGCTTTTTCCAGGGTAACTGTGCTTTGCGACAAGTCTTTCTAACCTGAGTGCTCTTCTTTAAATTTTTTTCTATTTCTTTTATTCATACATGCATACAATGTTTAGGCCATTTCTCCCCCCTTCCCCCACCCCCTCCCTTTCCCTCTACCCTCTCCCTCTCCCCACCCACCCCCTCGCTACCATGCAGAAACTATTTTGCCCTTATCTCTAATTTTGTTGAAGAGAGAGTATAAACAATAATAAGAAGGACCAAGAGTTTTTGTTAGTTGAGATAAGGATAGCTATACAGGGCATTGACTCATATTGATTTCCTGTGCGTGTGTGTTACCTTCTAGGTTAATTCTTCTTGATCTAACCTTTTCTCTAGTTCCTGGTCCCCTTCTCCTATCGGCCTCTGTCACTTTAAAGTTTCTGCATTAGTTCCTTTGCATTGAGGACATCAAATGCTATCTTGGTTTTTTTGGGTTTCTTGCTATCTTCATACCTCCCTTGTGTGCTCTTGCCTCATCATGTGATCAAAGTCCAATCCCCTTGTTGTGTTTGCCCTTGATCTAATGTCCACATATGAGGGAGAACATACAATTTTTAGTCTTCTGGGCCAGGCTAACCTTGCTCAGGATGATATTCTCCAGTTCCATCCATTTACCTGCAAATGATAAAATTTCATTCTTCTTCATGACTGAGTAGTATTCCATTGTATATAAATACCACATTTTCTTAATCCATTCATCAATAATGGGGCATCTTGGCTGTTTACATAACTTAGCTATTGTGAATAGTGCTGCAATAAACCTGGGTGTGCAAGTGCCTTTGGAGTAAACTGCCATGCTCTTAAAGGAGAATCCATATTCATTCATAAAGGCTGCTGAACTCACTCTGATGGTAATGGAAGGGTTTTAGCATCCCACTGGCTAAGAGAGCTTATGATCATTTGTGGTTTAAACTAAAAAGGTTTCCTTACTTATGGAAAAGGAAACTAAAATTTGAAGAAAAGTGTTGAAGAATATCTTTCAATTCCACGCTAATATCTTTTTGTTATACTATCAGTTTCAAATATTTTTACTGGTCTATATACTACTAGACTCTATAGTCTACTCTGTACTACTTGTATTCAGCAAGCAAATAAACAATTGAAAACTAAATGATAAAAAGAGGTTATACATGAGATTATATTTGAAATTCCTTTGGGGGAATTTAAATACCACTTATTAGGATCATATTTCTTTTCTGAATGCTAAGCAAAAGATCTATTACTGAGATACATTCATTCCCAGTTCCTAGTTCATATTCTTATAGTACTCATCTATTTGAGAATAAAACTTCGTACATGTGAACACATAAATCACAAATGTACAATTCAATAATTTTCATCATATCATCAAGATATAGAAAATTTTCATCTTTTATAGTTTCTTCATTACTCATATGCAATTTACAATGCTGATCTCAAATCATTTGCTTGTTATTGAACCTCATATAAATAGAATCATATGGTGAGTGTTCTTTTGTATCTGGATTTTTTGGTGCTATAACTTTTAAAGATTAATTACTGATGCTTGATATATCAATAGTTCATAATATATAGTGCATAATATAGATCATATAAATGTATGGATGCACTGCAATTTTATACATTCTCTGATCGATATTTGTGTGGTTTCTGCTTTTTTGGCTTTAATGAGTAAAATTGTAGACATATATGTCTAAGTCATTTTGTCATCATTTTTTCTTTTCTCCTTGATAAATACATAAGTAAGATTGGAAATCTTGGATCATGTAGTAAGTGCATTTAGCTTTATGAGAAATTGCAAAAAGTTTTCAGGAGTAATTACATCATTATAAAGTCTGACCTGCAATGTCTGAGTATACCAGTTGCTCTGCATTTTTGTCAATTTGTTCTATCCTCATAATTTCAGGCATTCCAGTAGATGTAATTTTAGTTTGTATTTTCTTGATGCAGCAGATCCTGTGTTATGTTTTCCAGTTCCTTGGCTTCTGGGTTAAAAAAATCTCAGTCATCTTTGGAACATCTTTGCCAGTGGGCAGGAAGTGCTGAAAAGCAAATACGGGACCATATGTGGTATCCTAGCAAAACCTCTGAAATATCCCCTATTCCTCTGGCTAAGAGTAAATCAAAAATCAAAAGGACATGCCGGAGTTCAGTAATCTCAATAAGCATCTACCAATGCAGGAGTGTGGTCCAATTGTAGCCTCATTTAGTTCACTAATCTTGACCACATAAAGACCAGAAAAATCATGGAATGTGTTAGTGGTTTCACCAAACCAGACCACTGTGCAGATTATCTCATGCTCATAAAACCAGATGAGCAGAAAAGTATCAAGCTGGTTGGAATCCTTGATACAAGAAATATGCCCCACAGAGAGACAACTAAACTTTGTGAAGATTCAACTAAATATTTAGAGGGGGATGCCGTGGGTGTTAGTTCATTTTGTGTTGCTATAAAAAAAGTCCCAAACTGCATAATTTGTAAAGTGAAGTGGTATTTAGCTCAGAGTTTTGGAGGTTCAATAGCATAGCACAAGCATTAGCTTCTGTTAGAGATTCATGGCAGATAGCATCAAATGACAGGAGTGTGTGTATGTGTGTGTGTGTGTGTGTGTGTGTTTGAGAGAGAGAGAAAAAGAGAGAATGAGAGAGAGAGAGAGAGAGAGAGAGAGAAAGAGAGAAAGCAAGATACTGACAAGGGTCCAGGCTTGGTCTTTTATAACAACCGTTCTTGTGGGAACTAGTACCTTCTTACAAGATCTGACTCATTCCTATAAGATTACAATAATCCATTCATGAGGGTGAGGGTGACCTATTTACCTTCCACTTAGGCCCTAACTTCTTAAGGAGTCCACCACCTCAACTTTGAGGGATAGGTTATAACAAAATACCTGAGGCAACTAACTTATAAAAGAAAATGATTTGTTTATCTCAGAGTTTTGGAGAGAAGTATGGTACCTGTATGAACTCAGTTCTGGTGTGGTGGGGTAGATGTGAGTGCATAACAAGTGCTCACATTTTGAGCCAGTGTATGGAGAGAGGATGGGACGTTCTGTCAACCTCAGAAAGCCACAGAGTGAGATGGCTAACCTCACATTAGCCTTCCTAATGTGAGGTTGTTGATCTGGGATCAGATATAAACATGGCTGGAAGAAATAAACACCTGCCTCATCAGGTGGCCTGCAACCCCATGTCACTCACCATTTTTGTAGCAATCTCTCTCTTTCAGTGTGCACTATGGTGACACAGAATTCAGGTTACTTATCACCAGCTAGCTATGGAGGAAATGAAAATGAGTTTGGTTCTCAGATGAGTCAGCTCATTATGTGTGTGTAAGCTCAAAATTGACTGCAGTTGCACTTTGTTTCCCCTCAGCAGGAATGATTTTGAAAGACAGCAGTAAGAGAAACTCCCAACAGGCAAAGCTGCAGGTGGTGAATTGGCTTACCCATTTTGGGTAGAAGAATACATGGCTTGAGGGTAAAAATGATTGCTCTGGCTTTTTGGTCTAGGGCATATAGAGAGAAATATTGGAAAAGCATAGACATGTTGATATGGAGTGCAGGCATGTTTATCAATATATCAGAATATACAACATATCAGTGTTTATCAAGGAGTGTCCATCACAGAAGAGGCATTAAGAAACCCGTCACACAGTAAGTCTGCCAGGTGATATATTCCAGATCTGTCATCAACCCCTACATTATTGGCATATGGATGACTGCCCTAAGTTTTTGTTTTGTCTTTCTCTCTTTTTAAATATAAAGAATTGGAAGGTGCTATTAATTATTAAAAGGAATTTGATAAGTTTTCAGTGAGATCTTCCATTTACATTGATATCTTGATCCTCTATTTCAAACCATAAGCAACTACTTAGGGTCTTTTGTTTCAGCAAATTTAGAACCCACTTTGCAATATTCAATCAGGTTCCTTAAAGTAAATGTTGCTCATTTTTTTCAGTCATAATTTGAGTATCCTGGAAAAATTATACCACATTAGAATGCTACTACAATTTTAAGAAGTAAATTATATACTTAAAATATGGTGAATATGTATATGTATATATGCATATATATATATGCACATATGCTTTAAAATGTTTGATCTTTCAAAAGGAGGAACCACATATTTTTGCTCATTTTTCAACAGGCAAATAAAAAGTATTATCATAAAATCAATGAAATTGTTATTACTGTAGGGAGCAATGAGTTCTGATCTGAGAACACTTTCAGACATTTCTCCAAGATGGATTGTCAAGCACTGTTTTCACGGAGGCAGCAAATTCTACCTACTTCAATTAATTGATCACTCATATCCATTGTAACTCTATTTCAACTTAAACTTCAGTTCATGTACCAGAAAATGTTCAATTTTAAGCACAATAATGTTTGATACAATTGATTTCTGTATAAAATTTTGAAAGACTAAAAGTTTTCTTTTTCTCTGTGAAGTTTTGACAATTTTAGTCAATGAAATGAACTGACAATAAAAAGAATAGCAGGAAAATGCATATACATTTATTACGTGCAGAAACATCAGAGCCATTCACAAAGTATGGAACTCAAAGAAAGGGCCAAGTGGTTAAAGGTGAAACAGCATTTTGAGTTACAGAAAGAAATAAGGTCTTGAGGCTCCCTGGGATACCACAAGCTATGGAAGAGTGAGGAGAGGAAACCGCACCTGTATGAAGGTTGTATTGTTATGCAGCTATGACTCTTCAGAAGACCACCTGTGGTAATCTGTCTGGAACGGGTGTTATCAGACTCCTAATCTCTTTTTTTCTGTGAAAAGGTCTTTCCTAAACTGGTGTGGGCAGTTCACACAGAAACCTGAGTTTGCATCCAGTATTCATTTTGCCAATATAGGTAGATATAATTTTTTTTTCTACAAGAGGACATTTTTTTCAGAGCCATTCCTGTGTTTTCAGATTACTGCAGTTGCTTTGAATAACCAACTCGAAATATAACACAGAAATATATTTAGGGTGAGATGCTTTGTTCTCCCTTAGTAAATAAGGCATTTGCCCCAAGTCCCCTCCCATGCACCCTCCCTCTCTCTTCCACCCCCTCACTTCCAGGAAGAACCTGTTCTGCCCTCTTCTCTAATTTTTTTGAAGAGAAGACAAAAGCAATAATAAGAAGGACATAGCATTTTTGCTAGTTTTAGATAAGGATAGCTATGCAGAGAGATTCCTAGCATTGCTTCCATGCACAAGTGTATTACAACTCGAATCGATTCATCTATACCAGACCTCTTCACTACTTCCCAGTCACCTTCCTATATTGATCTCTGTTGTTTTAAGGTTACTGTATCTGGACTTCCAGTACTGATTCCCAGAAAACATCACTGACCTGGTCTGCAAAAGGTGTTGCCACCTGTACTACTTACTACTCTCAAGAGGTTGGGGTATAAAAAACTGCTGTGCAACTGGTGTGCTGATTATGTGAATAAGCTTTGCCTTGATCTCAGGGTCAGAAGTCTATCATGAATAAATACTGAAGTTCTGAATCAACAAAGTGAATGACTTGTGTGCAATGTCCTTTTTTCCCTATATAAATCACTCTCGATACATGTTTTGCACATTTGTAAAAATAAAGTTAGTTTTGCAGCATCTGCAAGTAGGAATCATTGCAAAAAAAAAAAAAGGTCTATCAAACCCACTAGAAGAGTACTATAAAAAACTCCAGCTGTCCAAATAAAATGAAAAAAAAAAGTACTGTTTGGTAAAAATGTGGGAAAACAACATTCTACCTTCTGTTACTGGATATTTTTTCTGGTTTATATTTCTAGCATTTTAGTTGTAAAACTCCTTTTCTGTTAAGAATGTTATCCTGACATGAACACATCCTGTTGTATGTATTCTAAATTTAAATTAGGAGCTATTAATTTACAGTTTTTTTCTGAATAACGTTTTTAAAGAATATAATTTAAAATGTTATAACATGAATACTGAAAAACCATTTCAACCCAGGTAACTCAAACCTAGAACACTGAGTTGGTAACAGTGTTTGTATACTGTTAGCTTTACTAGAACTCCCAGCCATAAAGCCTGGCTCTGGGTCTGAATGCTCACTTGAATTAAGAAAAAAAACCCACAACATAATATATATAAATAGAAAAATTTATTTACAGTTTAGACAAAATTGGGGAGAGAAAAATTCTCGTTTTGTCTCTGCCTTGTCCAATACCGATTCCGGAACTTGTAGAAAAGATGAATTAAAAGCAGAGAAATAGGTACATAGGGAGGTTTAGCTTGGGCCCTGGTTCCTGAATCTGGTGTCAGGGCTCTTGGAGTAGCGGTCCATTTGTATTCTCAGCATGGTATTTCCCAAAGAGGTCCTAATTTCTAGGGCCCTATTTACATTAGGATGGGTTATGAGGCTTTCAATGTTTATCATTTTATAACAAAATCCATGTTTCTTTTTGTCTCGTTGTTCTGACTAAATACCTAAATCAATAGATCTAACAGACTTTATCACTTTGCTAGACAGAAGAGTATCTTCTTTGAGTTTTTAAAAATAGAGAATGAATGAAGGGATTAAATATGTTTTTAGAACTAATATTTTTGGCTTTTTATTGGGCAGATTTGCTATTAGTAAAAATTATAAAACATATTCTGTCTTCAGATTTATAATGCCTTGAAGAAAATAAAGTGCCAGGGATCATTTGAGATCAGCAAAGGTAATTCATTTCATCTTCTTTGCAGGAGATTTAAAGTAAACTGGAAATAAAATAGTTAGATTTTATAAGACGGGGACATATTAACTCACAAAATAGACATCTCTATCTGGTGTTTTTCAGGATGAAATTGGGATTATGAAGCTTTTGAGGTGAGAACATTGGTCACAAATCAATAAAACCAATTATAGTTTGTTTTCAACTTCCTCAGACTTGGGCCTTTTACATCATGTAATTGGGTTGATATGTTAAAAAAAGAATAAGATGTGTAGATTTATTCTAATGTATTTTAGGATAACAGCATTTCTATCTTTTAATAAGACATTAATTTTTCTAAAGAGTTCATAAAAATATGTAAAAATATTTCCCAAGAATTCTTGCTTTTACAAATGGAAAGTAGAATAAACAAGACATACACAAGCGTTTTGGAAAGAAGAAAGAGATGTTTATTTTAAGCTAATTGTCTCTACTAGTATTATCTTTTACTAACATGCATTATCTACAACAGTAAAATAATGCACACAAAATCTGGTTTATTCTAGGTATAGAAAGAGGAACTGTCAAGTATGTGATTCTTACGCTAATTGGTTGAAAGCTTTATGAGGGTAACATGCTTTTTTTTCAAGATCAATGTTAGATTTTGTTTTGCTTTGTTGTTGTCACTAAAAGGTATTTGGAAGAAAAGTCTTGTCTTTTTCTCACCAGTTTTTTGAAAGATGATGTTTTCACTATTATTTTGTCATTGAATGTTAGAAGCTTTTATTGGCATCAAGAGAATTCAAGGGAAATCTTTATGTTAGATCTTTCATGTAAATAGGTATAAAAGTAAGAAACTTTCATAGTTACCTTAGTGCACAATATTAAAATGTCTTCTCTATATTTGCACCCACAATAAACAGAAAAGTGACAGGCAGGCTGTTTGCACAGGTTGTGTGAAGGACATTCTTTTAAACTATCATGGGTTACTACTACCATCTATGTAATTGTCCCGAAGCATTCAGGAGTTGATACATGTTTCAAAGGGTTTAGGTTCTATTTGAAAGTTAAACAGAAACCTAGATGTCTATCAGGAAACCAGAAAAATAGATCTACAAGGAAATGTAGGATGTAACAGAGATGTAATGAAGCAAATCATTTGGAAGAAAAATAATTAGGAAAAAATAAGGCCATTTGTTTTGTACCATTTTTCCCTAAAGCAGAACTGGTTAAACAATGGGTCTGAGAATCTAGTATGTGCTGTGTATGTGGTTTGACATTACCTTAACTGACACATTTAGTTCTATAGATGCAGTATCTTCTGCAGACTTCTGTTTTATTCTCATAACTCACTTGCATGAGCCTAGTAAGAAGGGTGGTATTATCAACATTACCAAGGTATAGGAGTTGCCTTTGGTCAGAATTAACAAAGGGATGTGGGATCAGAAGATCAGTGTTTGAGATGTCCCTGTTCATCCCCTCACCCTACCATCACAGGTTTCTTGTATATTTCACAGAGTAGAAGGGTATGGTTTTGGTTGTATTGTTTAAAAGGCAAGATACATGCGGATGGCTTTCTCTTCCTTTTATCCCTTCTGCAGGATGGATTAATAACATCCCATAATTGTTCTCTGTAGAAAAGACTGAGATCTCTCTCAACTTCAGCCAGTTGTCCTACTCACAATTAGACAGTGGTAGTAAGTGTGGAACCATAACCAACTTCTCATCTCTTGTTCTGTATTTCTGGTTCCATTTTTTCTATACAGGTGAATATTGCTAAACAGCAAAGGTCTTTATAGCTTGTTTGACTGTGAATTACTTAGGTTTAAATTATTACAGGACAAGTTACACAGTACAGTAGTCAGGTTCACTAATGTTGTAAGGTACTGAGTTAAAGGGCTCCTGCATAAGATCATTTTGCCTCTTATTTGACAAAAATACAACTTCTGCAAAAATAAATTATTTGAAGAGCCTAGGGAATGATGATTATATCTGAGGGACAGCTTTCAGAAAGTCCTGAATTTTCTGACTGTGATGCATAATAGTTTCATAATTTTACCTCTTGCTTTTACACTAGGGATGACACAGTGTTATTCTAAACTCCTTTTTAAATTTTTGCACAGAACTTAAAGAATCACTTTTGGATGGGAGAAGGTGGGTAGTAGAAGAGAGGAAATAAAAAATACTTTGTAGAAGAATCAAAGGAGGGAAAAGTAGATTTGAATATGTACTGGAAAGCAATTATTTAAGCATCATCCAACTATAAATTGTCTTCCAAAATCTAAATAGATATCTGGTTCTGTGATCAATATTAGAAATTCATTTATATAAGCTGTCAAGCCTTCAGTCTTCTTTCAAAATAGATTTTTATTTTATTATTTATTTATTTATTTATTTTTTATTGTTTTATTATTCATATGTGCATACAAAGCTTGGGTCATTTCTCCCCCCTACCCCTACCCCCTCCCTTACCACCCACTCCTCCCCCTTCCTCTCCCCCTCACCACCTCAATACTCAGCAGAAACTATTTTGCCCTTAATTCTAATTTTGTTGAAGAGAGAGTATAAGCAATAATAGGAAGGAACAAGGGTTTTTGCTAGTTGAGGTAAGGATAGCCATACAGGGAGCTGACTCACATTAATTTCCTGTGCATGTGTGTTACCTTCTAGGTTAATTCTTTTTGATCTAACCTTTTCTCTAGTTCCTGGTCCCCTTCTCCTATTGGCCTCAGTTGCTTTTAAGGTATCTGCTTTAGTTTCTCTGCGTTAAGGGCAACAAATGCTAGCTAGTTTTTTAGGTGTCTTACCTATCCTCACCCCTCCCTTGTGTGCTCTCGCTTTTATCATGTGCTCAAAGTCCAATCCCATTGTTGTGTTTGCCCTTGATCTAATGTCCACATATGAGGGAGAACATATGATTTTTGGTCTTTTGGGCCAGGCTAACCTCACTCAGAATGATGTTCTCCAATTCCATCCATTTACCAGTGAATGATAACATTTCATTCTTCTTCATGGCTGCATAAAATTCCATTGTGTATAGATACCACATTTTCTTAATCCATTCATCAGTGGTGGGGCATCTTGGCTGTTTCCATAACTTGGCTGTTGTGAATAGTGCCGCAACAAACATGGGTGTGCAGGTGCCTCTGGAGTAACCTGTGTCACAGTCTTTTGGGTATATCCCCAAGAGTGGGATTGCTGGATCAATTTAAGGAATTGGTTGATGTTGGGGTCAGAGTGTATATATCATAGGGAGAATTCTATGATTGATCATGTTACAAATAGGGCTACTGGTATGAATAGTAATGAAAAATAGTCTAGTTTGAGGCTGAGTGAGAGTTTTGTAGTATGGATGGTAAGTCAGTGTCAATTGGATACGATGGTTTCGTTACCTGGTAGATCAATGTTTAGCTTTTTAAGTAGCCTCCAAATTTTTTTCCAGAGTGGTTGTACTAGTCTACATTCCCACCAACAGTGTAAGAGGGTTCCTTTTTCCCGTATCCTCGCCAACACCTGTTGTTGGTGGTGTTGCTAATGATGGCTATTCTAACAAGGGTGAGATGGAATCTTAGCGTGGTTTTAATTTGCATTTCCTTTATTGCTAGAGATGGTGAGCATTTTTTCATGTGTTTTTTGGTCATTTGAATTTCTTCTTTTGAGAAAGTTCTGTTTAGTTCACTTGCCCATCAAAACAGACTTTTAAAGTGAAGATATTTATCTTGAAAAACAAAGTCAAAGAAAATTATGATAAAATTTATAGGATGACTTACAAGTAAGTCAAAGTGAAATGTATTTACACTATTCCACATATGGAAAAATTCATGCATGTTTTGGAGAAAATATTTGAATAATTTGGGAGATATACAGGCAATGATATTCAGAAGTTTTAGCAATTCCTACTGGGATTTAAATTTTGGAAACATTCCTAGAAATTTCAGTAGTTATATAAAGCAAATCTGACATAAATACAGAGCACAACATTGTTTGGGGCTTTTTCTGAAATGATAGTTTGTGGTGTCTAGCTGTCATTAATAAATCATTCTTCTTTTATAGTCTCTAAACCCAGCTACTTAAATTTCTTTGTTCACCTTCTCAATTGTTTTCTATTACTTTTAAATTTCCCTCCTTCATACCTATTACATTTTGCTTGAACCACTGAAAATGTCATTTTCCCTTTCTTAACTCTAATTCTATCATGGTAGCTTCAGAACTATCTTGCTGAACCAAAATTCAAATTTTAAGATTTTTTTTCCCCCAAGAGAGCCAGAAACAGAAATGAGAAGAAGGAATTCACTCAATGCATGTTAGTAATTATAACTCAAAAAGATATGGAAGATCAGAGAAAGGAAGGAAATTCAAGCGAGTAGCAGATCATGGCATTCTTAGCTAATGGGGAAGAGTTGGTAATATAAAGCTGTTTTAGGGACAGGAGACATGGAGACATAAATAAAATGTGAGTGCAGAATTCAAAATGGACAGCCTTTTAGTCATTTGGAAGCTTATCTAAAAGAAGAGGTTTTATAAATAATCTAGAAATCATTTCTATGCAGTTATCTTTTATGTGAGGTGTGATAATGTCACTTTTAGAATTATCAAACTAAGAGTGAATGAGAAAGTAACTAATTTTTTTGATGTCAAAAGGTGATGTCTAGAGGATTCAAGATGGTGGAATCAGAAATCCTAAGCTTTGTGACTCCAGAATAATAACTGCCATCACATTAGGTGCACATAAAATTCAAAGAGTGACCATTAAATCAGCCTTCAATTGCACCTAACAGCCAGGAAAATTCCTCACAGCACAGCCAGCAAGGTGTGTCCCACCCAGGGAAAAAAGTCCCCTGGGAGTTTCTCTTTTGTTTTCCCTCCCAATAAGACTACAGAGCATCAATCAGAATTTAACTCTGTGACATTCTGGATCCCTAACCCCTGGAAAGCCTCACTATACTGTGCCATTTCTCCCCACCAGCATTCTATTTGATCACAATGCAATAAAACTAGAGTTCAACAACAAAAACAACAGCAGAGAATATGTAAATAATTGGAGGCTGAAAAGCACATTGTTCAATGATCAGTGGGTCATAGAAGAAATAAGAGAAGAAATCAAAAGTTTCATGGAAGTTAATGAAAATGAAAACACCACCTAACAGAACCTATGGGACACAGCAAAGGCAGTCTTAAGAGGAAAGTTTATAGCCACAAGTACATATATTAAAAGGACAAAAAGATCTCAAATAAATGACCTGATGCTACATCTCAAACTCCTAGAAAAACAAGAAAAAGCAAAACCCAAAACAAGCAGGAGAGAAATAATAAAAATAAGGGCTGAAATTAATGAAACACAGCCAAAAAAAAATCCATACAAGGAATCAATGAAGCAAAAAGCTGGTTCTTTGAAAAAATAAATAAAATTGACAAGACCTTGGCAAGTCTGACTAAAATGAGGAGGGAAAAGACCCAAATTAGTAAAATCAGAAATGAAAAAGGGGAGATAACGACAAACACCAAAGAAATCCAGGAAATCATCAGAGACTACTTTGAGAACCTACATTTCAATAAATTTGAAAATCTTGAAGAAATGGACAAATTTCTAGATATTATGACCATTCAAAACTGAACCAAGAGGATATTAACCACCTAAATAGATCTATAACACGTAATGAAATTGAAGCAGCAATAAAGAGTCTTCCAAAAAAGAAAAGTCCTGGACCTGATGGATTGTCTGCTGAATTCTACCAGACCTTTAAAAAAGAATTAACACCAATACTCCTTAAATTGTTCCATGAAATAGAAAGGGAAGGAACACTGCCTAACTCATTCCATGAAGACAGTATTACCCTCATTCAAAAACTGGACAAGGACACATTCAAAAAAGAGAACTACATAGTCCTGGAATTACTAGCCAGGGAGATAAGGTAAGAAGAAATAAGAAAAGGAATACAAATAGGTAAAGAAACTGTCAAAGTATCCCTATTTACAGATGACATGGTCCTATAACACAAAGACCCAAAAACTCTACCCAAACCTCCTAGACACGATAACAGCTTCAGCAGTGTAGCAGGATACAAAATCAATTTACAAAAATCAGTAACCTTTCTATACACCAACAATGAGCAAATTGAGAAAGAATATAGGAAAACAATTCCATACACAATAGCCTCAAAAAAATCAAATACCTAGGAAGAAACTGTAATGACCTCTATAAGGAGAACTACAAACCTTTGAACAAAGTGGAAAGATCTCCCGTGCTCATGGATTGGCAGAATCAGCATAGCAAAAATGGCTATACTACAAAAAACAATCTATATGTTCAATGCAATTCCCATTAAAAACCCAATGACATTCATCACAGAGATTGAAAAATCTGTCTTAAAGTTCATTTGGAAACACAAAAGAATTAGCTAAGTGAATAGCCAATGCAATATTGAGCATAAAAAGCAATGCTGGCAGAATCACAATACCTGAGTTCAAACTCACTACACAGCCACAGAAATAAAAACAGCATGGTACTGACACAAAAATAGATATAAGACCAGTGGAATGGAATAGAGGACCCGGATATGAATCCATACAGCTACGCCCACCTTTATTTTTGCAAAGGTGCCACAAACAAATGATGGAGAAAAGACCACCTCTCCAATAAATGTTACAGGGAAAAGTGGTTATCTGCCTGCAGAAAACTGAAAGTAGATCCATGCCTATCACCCTGTATTAGTATCAACTCAAAGTAGATTAACAACCTTAATGTCAGACCCGAAGCCTTGCAGTTAGTATAGAAAAGATCAGGGAATTCTCTGAAAACAATAGGTATAGGCAAGGACTTCCTCAGTAGAACTCAAGCAGCTTAGCAATAAGAGAAATGATGGACAAATAGGACTACATGAAATTAAAAGGCCTCTGTACAACAAAACAAATGGTCTCTAAATTGAAGAAACCACCTACCAAGTGGGAGAAAATCTTTGCTAGCTATTCAACAGACAAATGATTGATAACCAGAATATACGGGGAGCTCAAAAAACAATGAAGCAATAAAGAAGTAGGCAACTGAACTAAACAGAACTTTTTCAAAGGAAGAAATCCAGATGGCCAAAAACACATGAATAAATGCTTACCATCCTGGCCATAAAGGAAATGCAAATCAAAACCACACTAAGGTTCTACCTTACTCTTGTTAGAATGGCCATCATCAAGAACACCACCACCACCAAATGTTGGTGAGGATGTGGGGAAAAAAGAACCCTTATACACTGGTGGTGGGAATGTAAGCTAGTACAACCACTTTGGAAAACAATATGTAGACTTCTTAAAAAACTAAATATAGATCTGCCATACGATACAGCAATACCACTTCTAGGGATATAGCTGAAGGTATGTGACTCAGGTTATTACAAAGGCACCAGCATACCAATGTTTATTGCAGTACAATTCACAATAGCCAAGCTGTGGAAACAGCCAAGATGCCCCACTAGCAATGAATAGATTGAGAAAATGTGATGGAATTTTACTCAGTGACAAAGAAGAATGAAATTTTGTCATTTGCAGTGAAATGGATGGAACTGGGAAACATCTTAAGCGGAGTTAGCCAGGCTCAGAATGCCTCTTATGTGGATTATAGACCTAAAACAAAAGCAGAAATATTATTGGACATGGATCCCACACCAAGGAAAGCGCACGCACAGGAGAAATAGGGAAATTTGAGAAAACCTAAAACCTGAATGTGGTTGATGTGCTCACTGTAGGGGAGTGAATAGATAACTGACAGAGGCCACTATGGGAAAGTGACCAGAAAACAGTGAAGAGGTATGGTAGAGAGGAACCAATGTGGGTTGTAATACACTCGTGCATGGAAGCAATACTAGAAATCTCTCTGTATGGCTATCTTTATCTCAAACTAGTAAAAATGTCCTGTCTTTCTTATTACCTGTTATGTTTTGTTTCAACAAAATCAGAGAACAAGCAGGGAATTTTGGGATGGGGGAGACATGGCCCAAACAAGGTATATACATGTAAGTAAATGTAAAAATGATAAAATAAAAAATAAGAATAAATGAAGGTCATCTACCTCTTAACTATTGCTCCACCCCCATTTTTACTTAGACAAAAAGGTTGCTCTAATATCACTCCTGACATGTTTAGAATACTGTCTATTCTTCACTTATTTTTGGTTGATGCAGAAGATGATTAAAACTTAATGTGTGAGTGTTTTCATGCCACTAAAATGATGGGGAGCCTCAATTAACATGTCTGCTGTAACCTATGGTCATCCCTAGGAAATCACTGTATTGCTACTATTGTACACGTTGATGAATGGGATGGGGTTATATGTACTCTGGTGTTATTTGCTTCCCAACTGAATAAATAGCATCTTGCCATACATCATAATCTAGTAACTAAGTGTAGTTAACACAATTCCCTCAATGTAATGGATACTATTTGCTTATTTTGTGTTAGCTGAACTCAAATTGTTAAGAGGTGAACCAAACTTGTCACAGTTGTTCTAACATTGTATTACTAAAAAAGTTCAACAGAATATTTCTCTTATTCTGTCATTTGTTAAATTAAGTTTAAATGTTAGTGGCACTTTATATTACCACATTGTATCCCTGGCCACAACAAATAAGAATTCTTTGCATGTAGTATTGACAATTGTATGAATCTCTATAATTAGTGGGCCATCTAATTATACATATAGAACATGAAGTAATCCTCTGTGGAGCACATCAGTTATCATTTGTTTTGTATCTTGAGTCTTAAATCAACTTATTTGTTTAAGATTCCTGGTTAAGAAAGATGGGTTCATTAAGACAATTATAGAATAAACTGAGGTAGCTGATTCTATTAGAAAATAAATGCCTATGAAACTCACTTTGTTTTGATGAAAATATTTTGTTTGACAGCTCATTTGAAGAAGAAGATGATAATCTTTTACACAGAGGAAAAAAAATGAGAATGTACGCAGTATTCACATCTGCTTTCTCGTAATTCCTTATAGTACTATTTTATTATTTTATAATAATGGATTTTTGTCATCTAAGACATTTAGTTTCTGATAAAGTATAAATGTATCTTTAGCCAATATTTGTGAAGGTTATAATAATCTAAGATCACCATATGTATTCAATTTTCTTTCTTTCCAGAGAAATCTTTTTGTTGGAAATTATAAGGAGACAGGGCAGACTATCATTTCACAAAAATAATATCTGACAATCTGAATATTGACCAAAGTATAGAGCCTCTTTAGTCAGTTGCTTGTGAGTGCTGCCATCAACTAATTCATGTGACACTGGGAAGGATTTAAGTGGAATTCTTCCTGAGAATATGATGAAGGAATTCTGTTTCCACACAGAATTTACTGAAGTATTTAGTCAATTCTTGTGTTGGTAAAAGTCAACTTTAGATCATGCTTTCTCTTAGGGGTCAAAGGTCAAGAGGGAAAATGCTAAAAACAATAACATTTTATTCTCACATGCTGCCTCATCTAAAACTTCCTCATACATCCATTCAGAAATACAAATTACATACTGACTCTTCTACTTAAGCTGTTCAGAGAATTTCACAAAATAGCACTTCTCCCACTGAGCTGGTAAATCTCCAGCTGACTGTTGTTCAAGAAAGTCCTGGAGGCAGAAATAATCTGCCTCTGGAGGATCCATCAGGGAAAGAAAAACAAAAAGCAACTCATAAAGAGTAGATAACACTCCTGATTATACATAAAATGGCATTGCAATTGCAGTTTCTTGTTTTAGTTGTGGGCATTATAGCTTAGTGGAAAAGGGAGGAGGCTCTGGAATATATTTCCAGGCTCTGAATTTGTGCTCTAAGACTGACCCACCATGGGACCTGGGACAACGTTACATAGCTTGTCTGTGTGTCCCTGTTCATATAGGTGCGAATTAATAGTGCCTATTTTATAGAGTTTTGTAGGGTAGATTAGTCAACCCTTACAACATGCTTAAAAATAGTGCCTGACAGGAGGCACCTCATAAGTATGATTGCAATTACAATTAACATTGCTGTTATCTGCTAGATTTTTAAAATTAAAGGGAGAACTGGAGAGAAAAATCATTCCTATAATTTTTCTCAGAATTAAGGAAGTGAAATATATTTCCTCTCTTGCCCAGCTGATATAAGAGTTATACTGACAAACTAATGGAAGCATATTTAATATTGTAACATTATTAAGTATAAATATTACACACTTCTTTCCTGAAATTTCTTAGAAAGGAAAAGTCTACAGTAGAGACTTTTAGTTATAAAAATTGTTGGTCACAGAGAAGTGAAATATGTCCCATTTTCATGATAAAAGAACTGGAATATGATTTTGCAGCCTGACTGTCTGAATTGATGGTGTCTTCTCACTGAACATGTGGTATTAGGCAAATTGAGTTTATAAGAAGTAGTTTAACTAAGACAGATGTCAATAGCACAGTAAAAATAGTTTTGGAAATAAATAATGAAAGTATGTCAATTTTTTGTTTTGGCTTTTGTAAGAGGATAAGTTCCTATCATTTAAGAGTTGTATGTAATATGTAAATTTATCCTCTGGAATTTGAAAGGGTAAGTTTTTTGTTACTACAATGACAATGGCATTTACCTGAGACAAGTTACTTACAAAAAAAGAGGCAAAAAACCTTTTTCTAGCATTTTTGTATTAATGTGTATATCCAGTCAATTTGTTCATGCCAATACTTCTACTTCATTCTTTTTTGTATAATATGGTTGCAATTTATTTGTTTTCCATGTCTTTAATAATTTTTCATTATTTTAAGCCATATTTAAATATTCAAAAAGAAGAAAATTTCAATGGCTGATAGCAAACTCGGTAAGACAAATAACCATGGAAATATCAATTTTAAAACCGTATTCTATTTTACATATACCAAATAAGCAAAAATGTAAAACTCTACCTCCAGTAAATATGGATAAAAGTGTGGAAAAACCAACCACACATAACTGGTGGTTGATGTGTGAAACTTATCACAAATGTGAAGAAACATTAAATGTACCCGTAAATTTGAAGGTGTGTCTTGCCTGTGAGGTAGCAATTTTCCTAGATACATAGCAATTCCTACACCCTTAGAAGTTTAAGTAATTGTTTAAGTAATTCTCAATCTGGTGTGTGTTTGGGACATGTCTGAAGTACTAGTAGTTGTCACAGTGATTGGTAGATGCCACTTGTATGTGGTACCCAGTGCTATGGAATTTAAATATCTAAGAATGCTTAGCAGATAATCCCATACAGCAAAGAACTGTTTTGTTTCCAAGTATATTTTCATTCAGTTGTTGTCCTGGACACTTTCTTAGGTAAAATATTTATTTTAAATAATGTGAGCCTAGAATATATCTCCAACTTTTGTTTAAAAAAGTTGCTTGGTTTACATAGGCTGAATTTTGTTTTGTATGGAAACTTACCATGCTGCTGTTTACCATTTTCAAACAATTGCCACCAGCAAAATAGCTGATGGGATTGAAGTGACCACTATCATCTTCCTATGTCAGAATATGTTCAGAACATACTTACAGTCTGTATTTACCTTCCTGTGCCAATGCACACTTACAATGTAGCACACTGTATATCCAGTGTCATGTTGCTTTTGGATAGCTCTCTATATAGGAACAAGTACCTTCCCTGCTTTATTATGTCTTCAAGAGTACTTGAGCCTGAATGAATACTATTCATTTTAACTTTTCTCTCATTTCATTTCTCTTTAATACAGCTTTTGAATTTTCCAGATGTGTATATATGTTTATTAAATTATCCAGAGATACTATTGACAGAGTAAATGCCATGTAACAAAACAGTTGCTATGAAAAGGGAACTTTGCATTTGACTGAGTTAAGAACCAGTCAGAAAGGAACTTTTACATATATCCACAAAGAATAACAATCATGAATATTCATTCTAGTGTGCTTAAACTTTGCAATATTATAAAATCTCTTAACAGAGTAGGCAATTTGTGGTCTTTTACTACCATAAATACATGCAGCTGTTAAGAGGAATGACTCAAAACTAGACGCATCAACATATCTAATTCTCAAAACAATATGAATGCATAATATTTTGTATAATTGTATTGCAGTAGGGAATAGCTTAGATGAAGTTTTAGGTTAGAATAAGTATGATATATTGTTTAAAGAATTACACATATGTGATACATTATAAAACATGCAAAAATGGTAAACACTAAATACTGGTATTGGTTCCTTCTAAGGAAGCAGAAAACTTGAAAGGGGTTGGAAAATTCTGCACATAGGAGAACTAAATATCAAAAATATTTTATTTACTAACGTAAAAAACGAGTATAGAGATGCAATATTATTGTTTTTAATTTATTTTTTCTGAATTATTTCAAAATAATATTGAGTGAAAATATATAAATGGGAAAATTATATATTAAGTTTCAATAAATATATTTCACTTTAAAACAAAGTAATTGGAACAGCTTCATTAGAGAATAAAATATCTCATGACAGACATATTTTAACTATCAAAATTGAATGGATTCTTTTCCTTGTATTCAACCCCTACAATTTTGATGTTCATATTTGGACCATGTCTTTCTTGCAAAACATGCTTATCTAGGATTTTTAACTGTCTTTCATTCTCTTACTGAAT
Source organism: Castor canadensis (assembly GCF_047511655.1). Classification (NCBI taxonomy): domain Eukaryota; kingdom Metazoa; phylum Chordata; class Mammalia; order Rodentia; family Castoridae; genus Castor; species Castor canadensis. The sequence goes on from NC_133386.1 coordinate 23,089,381, forward strand.
GAAAGACAGATGACAGTAAAAGCATTTCCCCACATTATTATTAGTTCTCTGATCATCATATCTGTTGAATGGCTTACACATGCTGGATTATGTCCAGGTTTCACTTTGTCACATTCCAGTTTTTTCTATTATAACCTCAGAATTAAGTCTGCTATATCTTGGATCACTTGTTCCTTTGTTCCCTCTTTTTTATTTCCCAAATTATTTTGTTTTCTACCTGAACATGAAGTTTTGTGTTCAAAGTAGTTTTCTCTCAAAACTTGAGGAGTTAGCTGATTGCTTTCTAGTATCCAATATGAAAAATTTGTTTTTGGTCTTATATTTGGTCTCTGTAACACTTCATGTTCCTCAATTTTCCCTTGAAATTTTATGAAGATAAGTAGATTTTTTAAGTCCTACTTGTTGCTTGGTGATTTGTATTTCCAGAAGGTCTGTGTCTTTCTTCAGCCTTAGCAAATGTTCTTCTTCATGTGGTGACTTCCCTCCTCCTTCCTTGCTCACTTTCTTTGATGCCTCTCTCTGGTACCCTATTCGGTGATACTGACGTTCTAGTTGATCATCCATGATTCTTAGTTTTTTCACTCATGTACTGTCTCTCGTCATCTTTTGACACTATTTCTTGGCTGACTTGCTTGGCTTTTTCTTTCAAACTTTTTTTAAATGTTGGAAAAGTTTCTCTAAATAATATGGCAAACAACAAAAGATACCTAAGCAAATAAAGTACTATGACATTCATTCATGCAGAAGAAAGTCTTGGTGGAACAACTTCAATTGTTGACTCAAAGCTCAGTGACATAGAGCACCTATCATACAAACAAAAAATCTGCAATGTTGTAGAACCCTCAGGATCTCCAGGGGACTACCAGGCAAAGTAACCAGCTAGTGAATGGGCTACAGAATTAATATAGGGCTTCCTCAACACACAGATTTGTTATGTACTGTACTGGGCACTCTCTATTAGCCTTTACCATCCAGTTGAAGTCAGAGAAATGACTTCTAAACAAGTGAAGTTTAAAACTTGTGAAACTTTGTGATATATTGCTTATAGAATTGGATGTATGTGATACATTATAAAAATATGCAAAAACTGGTAATCACTAAATACTGGTATTGGGCCTCAAAATGTAGCAAAGAGGAAGGAGCTTGGAAAAGACTGTATATAGGATAGCAAAATAGCAGAAATATTTTATTTCTTAAACTAAATGATGGGTATAGAGATGAAATTGTTTTAATTTTATTTTGGAATAAATGAATTTGTTCTTTTAGTAACAAAGAATTATAAAACCTTAGTAGCTTGCCAAAGCAGTGGTTTATTTTTGGCCAGTATAAAAGTCAGCTATGGCTCTTCTCCACACAACTTCAGGGACCAAGGATGATATAGTCAGTTACCTGGGATCTGCTGTTTTCATGGCCATATGGGAAGAACAATAGCATATTCATGTAATATCTCTTAAAGCTTATTCTTTGTATATAAGAGGAAATATACTATCTATATTCTCGTGTCTAAAGCAATGTACGAAATAAGGTTAAGCCTGAGATTAGTGGGGTAAGAAGCTGGCTAGACAGAATGCTTGGTGGGCCTAGTGAAGAGTTATGGCAAGTATTTTAGCTATAAAACAACTATAATACACTTTGGTTTTCTTTCTTTTCCTATGATTGCCTTTTTCTTCATCTTAAACTGATTTCCTCTCTAACTGCCACATTTTAAAATCTTTCTGAGAATTCTGATTAGGCCTTTGTTTTTATTTCCTTGGTTTTAGTAAGTTATTTGTGTTTATGTTTCAGAAATGTTCCCTTGTTTATGTTAAACATTTATATTTTTGTCATTGGTTTTTCTCACTTGTCTGATGATACCTGATCATATTTATGAATGAAAGATTTATTAACCAATTAAAGCATTAGGAGTTGATTTTCTACAAATTACCAGATTTTTTAATAGTTTCTTTGTTTGTTTATGAACAATTTTAGGTCACAGAAAGATGGCGAGTAAAGGTACAGAGATTCTCCTCTGCATCAACAAATGTAAAACTTCACCTTTTCTGAACATCCCCCACAGAATGATGCATTGATTACAGTTAATGAGCCATCATTAGCACATCATAATCACCCAGACTCCATATTCTGCATTAGAGGTCAGCCTTGGTGTTGTACATTTTGAATCTGGACAAGTGTATAATGATAGCTATCAATATGATAGTGTCAAATTCTCTGTGGTTCATCTATTTACTGCCTGTTCCAGCCTTTGACAGAAACTGCCTTTTCATTGTCTCTATAGGTTTGTCTTTTGCAGAGTATAATATTGTTGAAATTATGGAGCATGTAGTCTTTTCAAATAGGCTTCTTTCCAGATTCATTTTCCATGAGCAGCTTTCGTGTTGTGTGTGAGTGTTGTGTGTGTATGCATGTGCACAAGCATGTCTTGATAGGTTACATGTTATTTTGAGCAAAAGGCAAGAATTCAGAGAGAATGGGCTTAGAGCCCCAAGTGTTAGTTTGGGTGTGAAATCAACCCTGGTTCTGGCAGTTCAAGCCTTCACCCCTCATGGCTGACAGTTGGCTTCATTTCATTAGAAGTCATTATCTGACTTTCACTGGAGAGCATACACAAATACACAAAGGGCAGGATTGTGCCCAGACACGTGTGCATTGGGGAAATCTCACATTAATCCTACAGCCAGTTTAGGAGGCAATTACTTTTCCTGTCAGCCCATGGGACTCCCAGAAGGCTTTTCCATATTTCAACTTTTTCCTCTCCATGCTCAGTGTTCCATGGCCCTGAGCTTATTCCACTAATTCTTCTAGTTGAGGTTCATCTCATGGTTTTTGTTTTTGTTTTTGGCAGAAATGGGGTTTTAACTAAGGGTCTCCTGCTTGCTAAGCAGGTGCTCTTACTGCTTGAGCCACTCCTCCAACCCCTACTTGAAGTTCATAGTACTTGATTTACTGAGAATCTTTTATTGTCTTTGGTGTCTTCATGAGTTTATTCCTTTTAAAGACATCTTCCCCTTGTGACTAAAAAGATTATTTAGAAAGAAGGAAAAGGAAGCATGAGGGCTCTCTCATCCTGGCAATTTTACCACGTACTTGCAAAGGATGATCAGGATTTTAATAATTTTGTAAATATGATAGGAGTAAGATATTTTTGTCACTTTAATTTGTACTTCCTTGTTACTAGTAAGATCAAGTATGTTCATACATATTAGTTTGGCCATTTTTGATTTTTCTTATTAAAATTAACTACGTATTTCCTTTGTAAGAGTGTCTGATATTTAATTTTGTTACTGATTTAATAATAATTTCATAATTTTTATTTGTTTTTAATCTTTACATAGTGGTTTTTGTCATACAGACTTTTTAAAATGTGATTTTTTTTTCTTTTTCTGTGTGATTTTGGGGTTTTATACATTTTTTGAGCATTTTTCTAATTCTAGATTGAGTTGTTTCAATTCTGTTTTCTTCCTTTATGCTTTTTAGTATATTTATAATTTTGTGTTTTATATTTTGATCTCTATGTGTACTACATCCATCATATATTATTTAAATTGAGAATTTAACTCAATTATCCACGTATATAGCAATTTTCTCAAGGCAAATTCTTGAATTTGAGAAGTTTACTTTGAAGACCTTTGAAGTACATAAAAAATTTAGTTGTAAAAATAAATATTTTATTACACTGAATATGCCAGTATATTAATTTGGCATACATTTCCAATATTTGGTTTTCTTATCTGTTCTTTATAATGAATTGTTCCTCATGAAAAAGGTTTATTACTAGATCTTTTATACTTTTTTATATTTATAAATCTTCTGTTTTATTTTACATTTTCTCTCAGTACTGATGAATAAACACTATTAGTTAATAAGTACTAATTTGCAGTGTTACAAATTGCAAGGAGTTTTTTCTTGTTTCCCACATTTAAAAGTCTTAATTTTTATCTTGATTTACCATAAAGGTAATGTAGTACTTTAGTAGTGATAACAAAAAGAGTTATTTTTTCCTAGACTATATTTGAACTATTTATGTTTAGTAATGATGCTTATGGATTTTTTAAGTTTCTTTATTTATTAGCCTATAATTGTTTCACAAGAGAGGATACATTGTGATATTGACATATGTGCTTACAACATGTCTTTAACCGCCCCCCCTTTTTCCTACTAACCCCTTCTTAGAACAATTTTAACAGGTTTCATTCTTCTATTTTCATACATGAATAGAAAATACATCCACCATATTCACCCTCATTCACCCTTTCCTTATGCGTCCCCTCTCCCACTGATGCCCACCCCCAAAAAAGACCTGTTCTTCATTTTAAAAAAAATGCATATTGTTAGTCCAAGGAGGTTTTGCCTTGGCATTTCTGACATATATATATTGTGCTTTAATAAGATTACCACCCCCTCCATTATTTATGCTTTCCTTGTCACCATGCTCCCCTATCATTCAACAGCTTATGGTGCTGTATGTTATATTATATTCATATATGGATGGGTTGTTTCAATATTTTTCATTCTCTAACATTTTCTTTCCCTCTCCAGTCTCCCATAGTCCCCTCAGACAGACTCACTTATATATATATATATATATATATATATATATATATATAAGATGCATATATATATATGCATACATATATAATCATGTATGTATTTATGTGTACAACTAACTGTCTGGCCGGTGGCTGTCTCCTCACTCGACTCCCGGGCTTGGTTGTGGGTGGGAGCGGGAGAATGAGGCTGGGCCTGGCCGGAACTGAGCTCTTATCCTGGGATGGCTCATCAGGCCCTTGTAGGATTTTAGTAATTTCTTGAGACTTATCTCCCTTAGCAGGCATCTCCATCCAGGCTGGATTAGCTGCAATTGCCATCTGCCGATAAGCCTGAGCAGGGAACTGTAGTTGAGTAAACGCCCCTTTAATTGGGCCCTTACTGAGTAACATGTTCAAGGTTATTGGAACCCCATGAGCAGCAGTACAAACGGCTTGTTTCCCACATAACTCTGTGCAGCTAGTTTTCCACAATGAATATTCCCCTGGGCTGGACAAGACTTGGCAATCCCCATTCAATCCCCAGGCGGTGCTCTGTGTAATTGAGCACTAAAAGGGGCAGTAGGACCACACACAGGAAATGCCTGTTTGAGTTCTTCTAAGGTTTTGAATGAGACTTCTTCACCAACCCTGACAAATGCCTGAGGACTATTGAAATCAGGTTTCTCAACAACCAGGTAGACGCGGAAACTTGACATACACCTTCCCCATGCATTTGTGCTTGTAATAAGGCCTTTTGTAAGGGACTGCCATGGTTCTCAGATTTTGGGGGCCATGGGTGGTCCCTCAAGTGAAGAGTCTTTTAATTGATGGGCCATGGCATCTTCATATTCTTCCCCCTCAGAACTGGAGTCAGAGCTTGTGTCTGAATCCTCAGCCTTATGTTTATGGTATTTGAAGGCAGGTCCTGTGTCTCCTAGGGGTGGAGCAGTCGTACAGGGAATAGAGTCCGCCCCACTTACTAGAGTCTGGTGTCCCCCTGAAGTGGCTGCAGGTACCCTGGAAAAACTCCCTGCACCTCCAGACTCTGAAACAGATGAGGGAATTTTAATTTATGTATGGGAGTTGGATCTAAACAGTCTCTAATCTGACTCCACAACCTGAAAGTAAAAATTGGCATGCCGTGTGGCCTTTTAACCATGTAATGGTCTCAGAGTCTTTCTCCAACCTTCTACCAAGTATCAAGATTTACAGTGCCCTCCTCTGGAAACCAAGGACATGTGTCCTGAGCATAATCTAAAAATTGTATAAGCTGAAGTGACCTCATTTTGCTTCCTCTAGTTTTAAGTATGGCTTTTAGCATTTGTACATAGAGATCTCTTTCCTTTGAGCCGTTTTGTCCCATTGTTTTACACCCGACTATGTCTTTGCGCTCTCCCCTTCCCTTAATTTACAGGTGCCACTCAGAGAACCTCCCCTTATCTGAGCTGTGAGTTCCCCCAAAACCAGATCCCACGTTGGGCGCCACCTCTCACTGCCAGCCTGAGCAGGTCCTTTGACCTGACTGGGAGCCATTGAGGATTGAGAAAAAAGACACAAAGACAGACATAGAGAAAAGCTGGGATGGGTTGTGTCTGACACTCCTGATGAGTGCCTCCAAGCACATTTATTTATACAGCGCGTTTGGGAAAGCTGGGTGAAATGCAGGCTGAGTTTTCATGGGTCTAGTAATGTAGGAGACAGGAACTCAGCTGTGGTATGTTGTTATTTACTAAAGACTATCCTGACTATGTCAGCATGTCCTGTTTTTCTTGCATGGCAGCCTTGCTGAACCTTGCCTCCCCTTGGCTGGGTCCATACCTATCAGCCAAGAGGCCCTTGACATAGATGCTCATGCCAAGGTTACTTCCACTGCCTCAGCCTCCTCTCTTGCATGGCAGCTTTGCTGAACCTTGTTCACTTCCTTCATGCTGGGGCCTTGCTTCCTCAGCACAAAGGACCTTGACATGGCCTTGCTCATGTCAAAGTTTCTTCTCAGTCTATTTTGGTACTGGTCTTCCACAATTAACTTATGGGTCTAGCTACCACATATGAGGGAAAACATGAGACCTATGAATTTTTGAGCCTGGCTTATATTGCTTAATATGTTTTCCATTTCCATCCATTTATCTGCAAACAACATAATTTCATTCTTTTTTATGGCTGAGTAAAACTCCATTGTGTATATATATCACATTTTCTAAATCCATTCATCAGTTGTAGGGCATCTGTGCTATTTCCAAAGCTTGGCTATTGTAAATAGTGCTACAATAAACATGGATGTCCAAGTGGCTCTATCATAAACTGGAGCATATTTCTTTGGATATATACCTGGGAGTGGAATCACTAGATCATATGGTAGTTCTATTTTTAGTTTTTTTGAGGATTCTCCATACTGCTTTCTATGGGAGTTGTACTAATTTATATACCTATCAATGGTGTAGAAGTAATTTTTCCCCCCACATCCTTGCCAGCATTTGTTGTTTGTGTTATTGATGATAGCCATTTTGACTGGGATGAGGTTGAATCCCAGTGTCGTCTTGATTTGCATTTCCTTTATGGCCAACATTGTTGAGCATTTCTATATATGTGTGTGTGTATATATATATATATATATATAGTACTGTAGGCTATTTGTACTACTTATCTGTTCAGTTCATTTGCCCATTTATTCATGGGCTGTTTATTCATTGAGAAGTTAGTTTTTTTGAGATTCCTGTACATTCTAGTTATTAATCCCTTGTGAAATGTATAGCTAGGAAAGATTTTCTCCCATTCGTAGGCTGTCTCTTCAGTCTAGTAATTATTTCCTTTGCTGTGGAGGGAATTTTTAGTTTCATGCAGTCCCATTTGTCAATCTGTTATCTTAATAGCTGAGTTATTTGAGTTCTATTTGTAAAGCTAGAGTTAAGGGCTTTGTCATAACTTCTGTCATTTTCTTTTATTGTTTTTCAGGGCATAAAAATGTGAAGAAGCTCAGAAAAAAACTGGTAAGTTTGATTTTTCCATGCTATAGCAATTTTGGATTATTTGAACTAATTTAGGGCTAGCAAAAGAGCAAATATTTAATATCAGATATTTCTCAATACTTTGGTTTGACATTTTCCTAAGGATTATGTAATATGTGTATGTTTTACAAAATTTGGATTTGGTGATTTTAATTAAAAATAGACATTAAAAAGAAGAAAGATTGCAGTCCATTGTGTAGCAATATCAAAATTCATATTTTGTAGTTACAAACCAAGGATCTGTGCATCTTTGTGACTGGAAAGGATTAATCCAGCAGGTTTGGGTTGCTCACCTCATGTACATTACGAAGAAATGTCTCCTTCTAATTAGCCCTTGGCCAGGTGCTTGGAATAACTTCTGACTCTTGGGTTATTTTGTTTGAAAACAATGTTTTTGGATGCTTGAGGCCTTTGACCATGCTGTAACAGTTTCACTGGATATGTTTAGCTTAGAAATATGATTTATGGTGTTTTTCTCTTAGATGTGAGGTGGTCTAGAGCTGTGTTGTGAGGTTGGCCATACAGAAATGCATGACTAAATGACTGGTCATCAATAAAATGGATATCAAGGCTCAGATATGCTTCCCTGTTTGGCAAGATTTGACTTTTTTGCCACATGTGGCTGGGAGACTTGTACCCCACATGATTCTACTAAAAGGCAGCACCTGGAAGCTTGTAACTGGCTTCTCCAAGACTCCACCCCATGCACCTTTATTTTATGCTAATTTTAATCTGTGATATTTCACTATAAACAGTATCTATAAGCATAAGCATATCAGTGTTTTTGTGCACTATGTGATTTTCTAGCAAACCACTGAGTAAGAGTACCTAGGTGGTTTTATGGACCCACCCTTATCCCTAATACATTTGCACATTAACAACGCTAGGTTTTGCTAAAATACCAGTGATAGCATCATGTATACATACATACGTACACATACACATTTCAAAAGGTATGTGTGACAAATACTATGATGGCAAAGCTATGGCTCAAATGATTGCATATAACCTAATGTTTGTTGCCAAAACTTCTGTTTGTCAAATTTACCAGATATGCTAAAGAAAAATAATTTTTGCACAGAAAGTCTACTTTCAGATTGTGTTTTAGGTTTATCAGTGTTAGAGTGAAAGTATTTGAGAGAATCTTAATTTATTTAAGATTAAGGAACATTTAGAGCACCATGGTTTCTTTTTATCTTTAAAAACAATTTCATCTCCATTTTTTGACATTGCCCATAAAAACATAATGTATATTTTTATGTCAAAAATGGGGTTTTTGTCTAGCTTTGAATTTCTGATCAAAGATAGTGCTGAACACTTTAAAGACTAGATAAATAGCATTGTTAAATGTTGGGTCTCCTGAATTACTGGGATAATTCTGTCTGGTCATAATTTATTATTATTATTACTGCTAATTTGCTCATGTCATAGTTGGAGATCTTTCTTTACAAGTATAATTATGAGGCATACAATGATAGTCATTTCAATGAGAGATTGCACAGTAGCATGATGGTCCATAAAATTATGCTGCCTAACGATGTTGTAGCTGTCTTAGTTTCTGAAAGCACACTAATGTTCACACAATAATGACATGATCTAGTAATGTATTTCTCTGAACCTATATCCCCTCTTTATGCAATGCATAATAAAAGTAATTTTCTTTGTAAAATTTTCTTGTTAAGTTACACAGTCTAATGTAATTTTTCAGATATTTGTATGTATCCATATGTACATTCACAGAGTATTTTTTGATTACTACTTGTGCTAATAGAATAGCTATAATAAAGAAGGCAGAAAATAACAAGGTTTGACAAGGATGGACTTGTCAAAAGACTGGACCTACTACATGCTGCAGACATAAATATAAAATGAACAGATATTTGGGAAAACATTTTAGTAGTCTCTTAAAAAATTAAACATGGATTTATCATAAAGTTTGGAAATTCCAATCATAGTTATTTCCAAAGAAAAATGAAAATAAAAATGGTATATCTACACAAAGATTTGCATCTGAATGCTCATAGTGGCAACATTCATGATAGCAAAAAAAGTTAAAACAATCCAAATGTATCTTAACTGGTAAATGAATTAATGAAAGGTTGCACATCAATACTCTGTTATCCTATCTAGCAGTAACAAGTAACAAACTGTTACTGAATAGCACAACATTGGGAAACCTCAAAAACACTGTGCTAACTTAAAGAAGACAATCTCAAAACACTTCATATTATATGAGTACCTTTACATACTATGTCCAGAAAAAGGAAATTTATCATTACAGAAAGATGATCAGTTGTTTCCATTTTGAGAAGACGTGTGATTTAATGGTCAAGAGGTATCATGAATATTCTTGGAGTGATGGGCACATTCTAAAAGTGGATTGTTGTGATGATTGCACAATTTTGTAAATGAATTATAAATCACATAATAGATAAACTTATTTTATGTTAATAATTCTTTGATAAATCTGTTTTTAAAAGCAGGATAAACCCAGAAGAGAGTTAATAAACTAAATACAGGAACTGAGGATGTAGCTCACTGGTAGAGGGTAGGCCCATCAATAGCCCTGAGTTTGATCTCCAGCACCACATAAAAAAAGGAAAAATAAACAGGATATTTAAAATATGAAAACTGAGGTTCAGAGGGGGAATAAACAATCCAAATCAATAAGATGTAATATGTATATGTATAGTTTCACATAGGTATATATATATAGATATAATATATTATATATATTATATTAGAGTTTACCTTTATATACACTTTTAATTGAAGAACAGAGCAAAACATAAGTTATTGAATAAAGGAAGAGAAAAAATGGATCTTAGTGAAAGTTTCTATTATGCACGTATTTCAAGCACCAGAAGGAGCGGGGGAAAAGAATGAAGTCGTATTTGTGGATATATTGACTTGGAAGAAAACTGTGTAAATAAAGCTAATAACATTATTGATAGCAAAATTAACAAATTCAAAAGCAGAGAAGGAAAGAAAAGAGGGATTAACCTTAAAAAAACCCAAACTGGATAACTATGTTTCAGCATCCATCATGGAAACAGAAGAAAATGAGCGGCATTTGTGGCAGGCTAACCTACATCCACACAGACTACTACAGGCAGCTGAAATCGCGGTGGGATGACGAAGATGACCATCTGAATAGTGCTGCTGTAAGTATATTTCTGCATGTCTTTTACTGAACGTATTTTGAGAATTTACCTCTTTTAGGAAACTGCTGTGATTTAGTGTATTTTTGTTCGGTTTCATTGCATTTTATTAAATAATATTCCTACCAAGTTAAGCATTCTACCACTTTACACAATCATCAGTAATATTTTCAACATCCTTATCAATATCTGGCATTATTTTCTATATTTTGTCATTCTGTACAGTGTGCTGTAGTATTTTATTGTGAGTTTAATGCATATTTTCCTATTAATTATTTTGCACATTTTCCACACTTATTGCACATTTGAAAATTCTGTTTTGCAGCCACTCAAGATTTTCTTCTGCTCAATATTTTCTTTGACACCAGTAGATTGTGAGCCTCATTTTTTGTGTGCAAGGTTTTTCTTTGCAGCATATTAATAACAATGTTGCCGGCACCATTATTCATTAGAGCTCAGAACTGGAAATAAACCAAAGACTCATCAACAGCGTAATGGATAAATACGGTGTGGTACCTTTAAACAATGAACTGTTATATTGAAATGAAAATGAATGAACTTCTAGAACATAATAATAAGAATGAATTTACAAACATAATTTATGTTTATAAATGTGACTGAAAGTCACAGTAGAATATATAGTGTATATGATTTTATGCAAAAAGCAAAACAAATTTATTATGACTTGAGTTTATAAAGGAACTTTATTCAGGATCATTAAGGATTAGGGAAACAAGTGAGACTTGTTTCTGGAAATATTTTACTTTTTGATCTGGGTGATTTTTTACATGAGTTTTTTTCATCTTATAAAACTATTCAAAGAAATATATTTATGATTTTTGTCTTTGTAGAATTCTGCCTTAGTAGAAAGAGAAGAAATGAAATGAACAGGTCTATTTTAATGTCTCACCTTAATTTTCTAGGAATATGATCAAAATTTGAAGGGGATAATTCAATTAATTTAACCAATGTTAAATTTTATTTTGCAAATGGTTTAATGATCTTTCTATTAATGCTTTCTATAACTGCTTATAACATCTCTAATTAATGCATTATTGAGTTTTAAAATAATTTAATAAAACTGATTATTAAAAAATTGAAGAGAGGAAACATTTCAGGTGTATTGAAAACACATTTCACAGACAAGAGAGGCCATGCTGGCAAAATGTGAGATTTAAAAAATAAACAGAAAATAACATAGGCTTGAGTAAAAATAAACAAATAAATAAATAAAAATAAACTTATAATAAGAAAACAATTTCTTTGAAACAAAAAATTGATTTACGTTTTCTGATATTAGAAGAGCAGGTAGTATTTACAACTTTTGAGATTCTCTTACCTCTGTGAAAATATATTGGAATTTGCTTATATTCATATGTATAAAAGTGTCATGGGATTCAAATATGAAATTATTTCACTTCTCAGTGCCACTATCATGCTTCACTTAACATGTGTGTCGAATTGTAACTTTTTAAGAACAATGATCTCACAACTTGGTGTGGCATTAATTTAGAGTGACATATGATTTGTGAACAGTATTTGACATTCAGATAGATCATTTTTTGACTCTAAGGAGTTTCTCTGTTGGCATAAAATTGTGAATATTTCAGTGTCATGGAAAGTTATTTCATGAAGCTTTATGTGATATCTATACACAATGGAATTTTATGCAGCCATGAAGAAGAACGAAATGTTATCATTTGCTGGTAAATGGATGGAATGGGAGAACATCATTCTGAGTGAGGTTAGCCTGGCTCAAAAAACCAAAAATCCTATGTTCTCCCTCATATGTGGACATTAGATCAAGGGTAAACACAACAAGGGGATTGGACTATGAGCACATGATAAAAGCGAGAGCACACAAGGGAAGGGTGAGGATAGGTAAGACACCTAAAAAACTAGCTAGCATTTGTTGCCCTTAACGCAGAGAAACTAAAGCAGATACCTTAAAGCAACTGAGGCCAATAGGAAAAGGGGAACAGGTACTAGAGAAAAGGTTAGATCAAAAAGAATTAACCTAGAAGGTAACACCCACGCACAGGAAATCAATGTGAGTCAATGCCCTGTATAGCTATCCTTATCTCAACCAGCAAAAACCCTTGTTCCTTCCTATTATTGCTTATACTCTCTCTACAACAAAATTAGAAATAAGGGCAAAATAGTTTCTGCTGGGTATTGAGGTGGGGGAGAGGGAGGGGGAGGAGTGGGTGGTAAGGGAGGGGGTGGGGGCAGGGGGGAGAAATGAACCAAGCCTTGTATGCACATATGAATAATAAAAAAAAAAGAAATCAAAACACAATAGTTTGTAGTAGAAACATTTGGAAAATTAAGATAGAAATACATTGACCATATTCTCTTTGACAGGAGACACAGTTATGTTCTTAACTTTTTCAATACAAGTGAACTTGCTGTATCAGTATTGTTTATCAAATTTGGTAGATAAAATTTGAAAATTTTTGTACCACACTTAAAAGATATATCATCTAAAGGAAAAAAACCTACCATGTTAATCTTTATATTAAAATATAAGAGGGTTAGATGAAATATTTAAATGTATAGAGGTGGCTAAATATAGATGAAAAGTAAGATGAATTGAATGGAGATATGGAATATCACTTTGTTTAAATATTGAAAATACTGATTTCTACCATTTATTAATTTTATTGAAGCTTTTTTGAGCCAGCATAAAGATCTTCCAAGAGCCCCAGATAATTTTTCTTTTTAAATGGCTATGTTAGACTCTTTCAGTGGAATTCACCTCCCCACCTATTACTGTTATTATTCATGTCCTCACAAAGTCCCTTCCCCCAAGGAGTCTGGTCTTGGCCAATGGGACCTGAGAAAGCACGACCCAAACAGACCTTTGTTTAGCACTGGGACATGGCATGAGCTATTGAAATGTTCATATTTGAGAACTAAGCCTGTAAAGAAACATGAGGTAGTTACAGGAAGATATTCTCTATGAGGGGAGAGAGAGAGAGAGAGAGAGAGAGAGAGAGAGAGAGAGAGAGAGAGAGATTCCATTCTTTTACCTCAAAGGTTTTTTTATGGTCAAAAATCGTTTCAGTTTTGTTCATTCATTGCCACTACTGTATAGTGTAGTTTCTGTGTGAACAAATAAACACATTATTAAATCAAGTGAACCAAGTGAACACATCCACAGGGGAAAGATTTTATAATTCGATTTTTACTTTATATTCATAAGGAAGGTAAACGAAGAATGAGCATTAATTTTATGTTTAGAGAAATAGGAGTAAAAATTAACTAAAGATTTGAATTTGTTCTGTAAAGCTTGTGCAGGCTGCAACATTTTTTATCATTTATCTTAACAATTTGATTTCAAAGATGATCAAGGAAGAAAAGTCTGGGATCTGAAGTCTAGAGAGCTAGAATGACAGCCAAGAATTTTGTCAATTTTATTGTTCACAAGGAAACTAAGTTATCAGAATCCACAGAAATATTTGAGACACACTCAGCAGACTATTCATGAAGGTTTTTAAAAATAGATCAAGCTGACCAGAGTCAAGAGCAATATCTATTAAATCAAACAAATAATGCCAAATATAGATGGAACAATAGTAGAAGAAGATTGATAGCAGTAACAAAGCTGATCACTACATGTCTAGAGTGGAGATGTTTGCTTTCTGGCTTCGTACATGTTCCCCTGTCCTCTTAGGCCAGCATTTGCATGTCCATACCCACACAGAATCATCAAAGAAGAGAGGAAGAACTAATCAAGGGCCTCTCATAGGCAGCTCAGACAGAAGCAAAGGAGCTATTAAAAAAAGAAGCTTGTCACAGTGACTAGATGTCTTTGTAGTCCTATCTCCATCTCTCTATATTATATCTATTTCAGAGGATCCAGTGTAAAGAAAAGAGTATATCAAGAAAATTCCTCAGAATATCAGGAATCCAAAAGTGAAAGGGACAATAAGAACTGAGGAATTTGGGGAGTGAATATGTTTTGAAACCAAAGCAGGTCATGGTAGATACAAAGACGAGATGGTACAGCTTGCTCTCCTTGGTACATCTTTGATACCCCCTGGATAACTCATTCTCATAATCCCTAAAATATGATTCTCAGGAAATGAGGGAGGAATTTAATTGAAAATATTGATATAGGTCAAAAAGGGGATTTGGAAAAATTACAAAATAATTTATTCCCACCTGGAACTTATATCTAATTAGAGTTTGAGCTATAAAACATTTTTTTTCTGTGACCCCATTGTTTAATTCTTGTTATTACTATCCAGTTTTCTATATCTCATTTCTGGAGTTGCAGTAATTTTCTTTTCAAATTATTTGAAGTGGCTTTTCCAGAATCAGATAAGGACAGTGAAGACAAGTTTTCTTACCAAGTGACAGATTTTAAAGCTAGAACTGCAATAAAGCTATAAGCACTATGGTTGTCACTTTAAAAATAGAAATTTCTGGTTTTTTTCTTTTGATGCTGGTGTTTGGACCCAAGGTCTTGTGTATAACAAGCACCCTTTCTGCCACTGAGCTAACTGTTGGTTCCAATATTTCTGTGTTTTTTAATGCAGTATAGAAGAAGATAGCATTCCTTGGATTGAGACTAGGTTTTGTGTGTGTGTGTGAGTGAGTGCTACTGAATTATTAAAAACCACCTAAAAATTATTGCTTTTCTTTATGTTTTAGCTGAACTCCTTGATCATCTTCTTGACTCTATCCCCCACCCCAATTTGTTTCACCTAATTTCCATGAAAATCTTTTCACTTAATTAAAAATGCTTCATATATATATGTATATATGGTTTATTTGTTATATTTTAGTCTAATTTAAAAAATGCAGCTCTGTTTGATAGGATACTATCTTCATTTCAGGTTCATCTTCCTTAAAACACTGAATACATAATCTGTCTTTTCCAACTTTTATAACTCCTCTATTGCCCAAAGGTAACTTACTTTGTTTCCCATTTGCCTTAAAAACCTCAAGAAACTGATTTAATAAATAATCATAAGAAGTAGTTGTTGCAAAACAGAGGACTAAATTCAGGCCAGCAGATGAGCTCTGTTTGGCCAGGCCAGTGTGATTGTCTTTTAAATCATCTATAAGTGTTGCTTGGCTAGCAAACCCACCCAAACTCTCCATAGGCACCCATACTTCCTATGACTTCATAGTTGATCTGCTTTTCCATATTTTACTTGTCTAGTTACTATAAGAATTTGCACTTTCACTTAGAATACCAGTGTCTTAGTCTGCAAAGAAGAACATGGTACTGGAAATAGATCTAAACTGTGTCTACATTTCTGGGCTGCCCTTCATCAGTGCTTTGACCTTCAAAAAATAGATTATATTCTGTAAGTACATTTCTCCACTGGCAAGGTGGGAGTAATGTCGCCAGTGCTCTCCAAGGCTGCCAACAGCTCTCCTGGTGTTGCTGGGAATGTCCCTTGCCTGCAATGTCCTTTATGCATGTCTTTCAGTGTGGTTATTGAGCATTTGAAATGTGGCTAGTGTGGACGAGGAACTGAATTTTTAAACATTATTTTAATGAATATACTATTAATTTAAAATTTACTCTCCACAAGAAGCCAGTGGCTGTCATGTTGGACAGGCTCACTCTAATCCATCTGGAGTTCCAAACTATCTACTTAAGGGAAGATGCACAGGAGACAAATAAAATCTACTTATGAAGGTAGGGGATATAAGTTTATTTGAATCTTAAGCAGTTTAGATGAAATTAACAACCAAGGTGAAAGAGATTTCAGAATGCAAACTAACCAAAAATGGCAAGAAATAAGTGTGTAGTGGAAAAGAAAATCTAGAAGCAACAGGAGGAACTAGTAGGATTATGTTAAAATATAAAGCGGTCATTGCTGAATTTCAGACGGGCTCACTTCTTTCTACTCACTATATGTTAAACTTATTCTTACTAAAACTGGGTATTGTACAATATTTCATTCCATACTTCCTCAGAATCTTAACTGGGTTGGATCCTCTGTGGTTTTTTTGTCATCCTCCAAAAATGCTCTATGAAAACAAAACCAAATGATAGTAACTTTCTAAGGCCATATGTCTTCTTCTTGAAATGAGGCTGAATTTAGATGGTAGCATTAAACAAAATAACACCTAAGCCTAAATTAACCTGTATTTCTACCCATGCCCATAGAGTTTTTCTGTTTCAGAAGTATTGAGGTTTGAATTTAGGGCCTCACACTTTCTAGGTAAGCACTCTACGAGCTGAGCCACACATCCAGCCCTTTTTGCTTCCTTTATTTTTCAGATAGGATCTTGTGTTTTTTCCTGGGCTGGTCTGGACTATGATCTTTCAACTTATGCTTCCTAGCTCTTGCATAGCTAGGATTGAAGGGACATGCCACCATACCAGCTTTTTTTCGTTGAAATTCAGTCTTGTTAACTTTTTTGCCTGGCTTGGTCTAAAACCATGATCCTCCCGATGTCCTGCATTCACAGTAGCTAGGATTACAGGCATGAGCTACTATGCCTGGATCATAAATAAAAAGTTTCTTCAGAGATTATGTTAGTTATATCAATTTTTTGTGAAGTAAATTTAAATTCATTTAAAATGAATTTAAAGTGTGGGAATAAACATTAGTATTATGGATTGTAGACCCTTGCCCAGTGACTTAGAACTCTCAAAACTGGCTCAGCATCTTATAATAAAGTATGTTATCACTTTACTGGGCATGTCTTAAGGCATGTCTTTGAGAACTAATGTTGTTATTCTTCATAACTGATGCTAAATTCAGAAAAAAAGAAGAGAACATAATAATGGAATTATGAAGACATAGAAACTTCATATATATTTCCACTATCAAATCAAAACTGAGCCAGAAACCAGGCATGGCTGGTCTGAGGCCAGCCTGGGCAAAATCAGGAGACAATATCTGAAAAACAAAGTAAAAAGGCAAAGGACTGGTGGTATGGCTCAAGTGATAGAGGCTCAAATGTGAGGCCCTGAGTTTAATCCCCACTATGGTAGAAACAAAACAAAAAACAAAAACAAAAAAGAAGAAGAAAAAAATCCTGGACAAGAGGTCCACTCACAGAGAAAACTAAGTATCTATTAAATTGTGGGA
Organism: Castor canadensis; assembly: GCF_047511655.1. NCBI lineage: Eukaryota > Metazoa > Chordata > Mammalia > Rodentia > Castoridae > Castor > Castor canadensis. The sequence continues at coordinate 23,107,137 of NC_133386.1, forward strand.
AGTAAGCAGGAATCCAAACAGAAAACAATTTGGAAGTCTGGAGAGGACAGAGTCTACAAAGTGCAGATACCAGAGTATCTTCCGAGTAAATTTCTTTCTCTAGAGAAAAGTTAATATTTATTTAGTACTTTAAATTTCTACATAAATAGAAAGGTAAGGTTATACTAAGCATCTTGAAGAACAAAAATATAATAAAGGAAAATGAAAATGGTGAAAAAGAGGAGACTGAAAAGTAAATCAAGATGGAATTTAAGTGTTCTATAGAATGTGGCACTGAAATTTTTAGATGGGAGAGAGGAAGAGAGAGACAAACACACACACAAACACATACACACACACACACAGAGAGAGAGAGAGAGAGAGAGAGAGAGAGAGAGAGAGAGAGAGAGAACTGTAGACTTCAGGGAATATTGCAATAATAACAACACTAATTGTTTTGTTCACATTTTGAGCTAGTCCCTTCTCAAGGAGCCTCTGACTATGACTTTATCCTGTCCACCACCCTCAGGTTAGCAATCTCATGGCAAATTACTGTCTTTATTTCAAGGCATACCACCTGAAATGCTTGTGTGTGACAGTCCTGGCCTCTGGGTTGATCAGGACCCCAAATGGTCTTGCTGGTTCATTTAGCATTTCAAGTCTCTTCTTTATAGGGAGAGGCAGAGTGACCAATGATGATCCTTGTCCATAAGACATGAATTATTCTTTGTAGAACCAAAGTACAATGACATCTTTACCTTATGAAGTTATAAATCAAGGAGAGTTGTGTCTAAGCTTCCTCCTGAGTTTTCTGTTGAATTTTCTTATTATGCTCTGGTGATCAATAATGACATTCAGTTCTCCAAAACTTCTGTCACCACCATCTGTAAACATTGGAATTAATGCAAGGAATATACTGAAAATATTACCTATTTCCAAGATTTGCAGCACTGGTAACCTCTTTTACTCCATACTTCTCCCCAGCTTAGTTTGACTCAACCTCCATTTCTCTTGAGACATAAAGTTTGATGCATTACTCTTTTGTCTCCAAAACGTCAATGAATCTTTCCAAATCAACCTCCCTTTTTCTAATGAATAGGCATTGGGGGAACAAATACACTTCAGAAATATATAATGATTTTAAAAATAATTGTGAAGATTTGATTTAAGACCTTCACATGCTCACCAATACTAATATAAAAAGACAAAAGACAAAAGTGACCAGTTATACATATATGTATTTTTAATATTAATATTCTTTAAAACACTTTTAGTTTTGAAGTAAAATTGAGTGTTGTATATCTCCATGGTTCACATATTCACAGCCTCCCCATCACCAAACCCTCCAGCAGAGTTGTACATTTGTTACCAACCAGTAAACCTGTATTGACACACGTCATCAACCAAATGCCATAGTTTGCACTAGCGTTCTCACTTATATTATACATTCTATGAGTTTTGACAAATAGATGATGACATGTATCATGAATATAATGTTATACAGAGTAGTTTCACTACCCTAAATATCTTCACTTTTTTACTTATTCATCATTCCCTCCTCCCTAATTCATGGAAATCACTGTTACTTTTATTGTCTTCCTAGTTTTGCCTTTTCTAGAACATCATAGCAGTGGAATCACACAGCATGATGACTTTTCAGATTGTCTTCTTTCACATTGACGGTTCCATCATGCATCTTCAAGAGTTGATAGCTCATGTGTTCGCAGCGTTGAATAATGCTCCATTGACTGAATGTACAATGGTATATCCATCTACTTACTTATTGAAGGGTGACTTCATTGCTTCCAAGAGTTTGCAATTACAAATAAAGCTGCTATAAACATCTCTGTCAGATTTTTGTGTGGCTATAGAGTTTCAACTTCTTTATATAAGTAGCAAGAAGAGTGATTGCTGGATGGTATAGTCAGAGTACATTTTGTTTTGTAAAAAAAAAAATGCCAATGACACTCACAGACTGCACCATTTTGCTTTCCCATCGGCAGTGTTCCTCCCCAACGTTACCAAACTTGGTGGAGTCAGTGTTTTGAATTTTAGTTACTCTAATTTGTCTCTAGCAGCATCTCATTGTTTCTTAAACTTGTAATTCCCTAATGACATATAATGTTGAGCATCTTTTCATATGCAATACACTCTTTCCACCAAAAGGAACTGATGCCTGAGTATTTTAGATAAACCAACTTGTATTAACAAGTACAGGTGATAATTAATAATAGCAAAAAATAAAAAAAGCATAACATGAAATGTGAGGGGAAAGTGGACTTTGGCTATGATCCTGCTTGAAAATCTCCATCCATGCTTTCCTTACTGAAATATTCTGAGGCCACTGGTAATTGGGAAGTTAAAGTATTAGCCACTTGGTGATGTTTGACACAAGGTGAGATGTCTGCAAAGGGTAATTTTTGATAGAACCATAATCTAGAATTGATTTGCAGACATGACTTATGGACAGGTTATCAATGTAAAGAGTTTAGGGGAAGAAAATTACCTGTAATGCACTCACACATACATAATCTTAAACTCTACTTCTTAAACAATAGAAAAATTTAAGTGTTAAAGTCATTTAATATGTTTTCTTTTCCTTAACAGGCAAGCATGGGATATGCATGCTTATGATGATGCCTAATGAATTATTATTGTATCTTCAATTTCATCCCTAAAATAGCTGGAAAATCTAAAAAATAAATTCTCTCTTCTCTTTCTCCTTCCATTCTTCCCTGTCTATCTACTTTATATTTCCTTTATTAAGAGCAGCAAAAGGAATAAACTAAAACATTGGTACTCAGGATTCTAGCTATAGATGTCCAGTCTAATAGGTGCAAAGTATTCATACTTGGAAAATAAAAATCTAAAATCAAAGTGTTGGGAAGGCATGCTCCTTCTGAATCCCATAGGGAAAGGATTCTTCCTTGTCTCCTCCTAGCTTCCTTGGTTTGCAAATGCACCATGCCAGCCACATGGCCATCTCCTCCTGTGTGTCTTCACACCATCTCCTTTCTATGCATGTCTGCTTCTGTGTTCAAATTTCCCCTTTTGGTAAGGCCAATATAGTGATAGCGGATTAAAGTCCATTCTGATAATTTCATTTTAACTTGGTTACTGCTGTGAAGACCCATTTCTAGATGAGGGTGTATTCCAAAGTCCTTTGAGTTCCAGACCTCTTTTTCAGGAGGCAGAATTCAACCCATAACATGTATATCTTCAATCCTTTTTGTTCACTGACCGCAGACAAGTCAGTAATTTAAATATTTTGTCCATGTCCCTTTCTCTAGCATGGTCAATCCTTGAGTGGAACACAATCTTATCATGTCAATTTTAGCCTTAAATAGCTCTCATTTCTAAGAATTTTTCTTTGTTTATACTATATATATATCTTTAGGCTAAACTTCTAGGCAGGTATTCTATCACTTGAGCCATGTCCCTACCCTGAGGTCAAACTTCTATGATCTTTTATTTACCCTATTAAATTGTCTACCTACTGCTCTCATATCCATCCATACCCCTGTGCAGTCTCTCTTTTTCACTAAATTAAGGGATGCCTTTCAAGTAAGTATTCATCTGTAAAAATTTTCTAACACTCCCATTGTTCTAGGGCAGAAAATAAAACCACATCTTTTCTGGTAAGACCCAAGTGAGTGGTTTTGATTGCCTCTGTTCTTGCTTTCTCTTTGAGGACTTCTCATAATACATTGGACATACAATGTCTTCTACCACAGGGCCTTTGCATATGTTGTTTACGTCTCAGGAATGCTTTTCTCAACTTCTCTTACTTGGGGAACTGTTATTAATTTTTCCAAGCACATTTTTAAACTCACTTCCTCAGATGAAAGCTCTCCTTGACCTTTCACAGAAACATTTCCCTTTCCTTCTGAGTTTTTCTTGGTTCTGTAACTCTACCATAATTAGTGTGATTGTTTAAAACACATTTTCTTTTCCACTAAAGTGTTTACTTCATGAGGTCAAAGACTGTGTTTTCATTTTCTGCTATAGGCACAATGTTTATCAACTGGTGAATAAAAATATTTGTTACAGTATGAATGATTTGGCTTCATGAAGTGAAGTATTTGTGGTTACAGTTGAGTGGGCCTTGGGCATACCATCTTGAGGTAGACAAAGAGTCCACCTGGGACAATGCTTTGAACACAGGCACTGATTAAGAGGCTGTAGGGTACTATAACTGGAGGAGTTGGTTCTGAGATGACCTTATAAAAGTGTGCTGGTCATTTGCTGGTCATATGCCTGGATGCCTAAGATCTGTTACAGTCAGTCAGGGGAAGAGAAAGAGCAAGAGCAAGAGTGAGAAAGAGAGAGAGAGATAGAGAGAGAGCAGAGAGAGAGAGAGAGAGAGAGAGCAGAGAGGGCAAGAGGAAGAGAGAGGAGGGGAATAAATAGAAGGAATGCAACAGCCCCTTCAAGACATGAAGATAGTGTACTCTTTGAAAAAGAGAAAAGCTTCACTTAGTGGTTTCTCCATCCCAGTTCTGAGTCCCTTTAGATGTGACTTTTGTTTTTATGGTCTCTAGAACTTCCATGTTTGTGCATATTGTGAACTCCCCACAATCAATCCTTTTGAGTAGTCAGACTTGCCTTGGTTCCACAAGTTCACCTTCCAGTTTTAAATATAAAAATAACCATCTAAACTGAAGCAAAGAATAAATATATAAGCAAGTCATTTCTACTAAAATAATATTAAAGGCCTTTTATGCCATAGACCTAGTGAGTCAATATATATAGAATAATATTTGTATAATACATGCCATAGTAGAACTCATTTGAACAAGACTCAAATTTTAAGGTAGAAGAAATAGTGTGCATTTCTACCTCTTCTTCCTTTCAGAATGGTTTAAAACTGTCTAATAAATTTATTTTAAATACTCTAAGATGCATTTGACAATTCTTTAGAACTCCATGCTTTCAGTGAAATATTATTTTGATTATGATGCTAATGATATTCAACTGTTTATCTATCTGCAAATGTACCCAAAGAACCCTTCTATTGAAGTCTCCTACTGAGCACAAAATACGCTAACATAATCATTAGTGTTTCTAATCTAAATCCATTAAGAATAGGAAGACAATATTGAAAATGTATCAATTTGCAAAATAACCTAATTTATATACATTTTCTACTCTATTTCTCAACTATGGCTATGTTGGCAAAGTGAGAAAATAAACTTAAATTCTTCTCTAAGAATATCCTGAGACCATTTTAAAGTATAAAGACATTAGTGGTTCAACTGTTCTACAGACCTAAAAGTGGAAATGTTGGCAGTTTCCTCCCAAATAATTGCATAAAAGACACATATGTACACACATATATATCCTATCATTCTCCTTCCCTAATTTTTTAACTCACCATTCCAAGTAATTGACTCATAAAACTTCCATTTGTGTTATATTTATTTGGTTATCTTCATTCCAGTGATTTTTTTGCTTATGCATTTTTCTTCTTCAAAAATAATTTTGAAAATCCTTAAAGTTGTCAGGTATTAATAGCATTTTAAAGATTTTTCACTCATGCAGATAATAAGTAGATGGAAACTGTACAAAGGAAAAATATATATATGCTCTAGGATGAGAGTTTTTGGAAGCACAGATTCCAAGAAATAAAGTCAGTCCTATGATAGGCATTGATTTATCTATGCTGTCACCTTATACCAGAATCTGTTGTTCTTTACCACAAAAGCAATCCATAAGATTTTTAGAATCAACAAGTTTGAAAATCTTGTTGCAAACTATGGGTGCATTTCTAATTCTCTCCTTAAAATATTGTGTTGAATGACCTTGGAGGAAATTGCTTATGTTCTCTAGTCTTATTTGTTTTCTAGGAAAACATATTTGTTATTGAAAGTAGATTATTTTTAAAATTGCCTGTATATAGATGAATGCACTTGGCATTTCATTTTGTTATTTATGATGTTGGTTCAATTTAGGAGTATGTGTCAAAGTCTTTCTATTTTCCAGATGAAGATATATTATTATGAAATTTATGCTGTTTCCATGAGACACAGGTAGCATTATTTGGATTTCAGTTTAACTTGCGACTCAGTCCCTTTCCACAATACATCCTAACATCCTAGAAACACCAAGCAGATCACCATGGCATTGAGAATCATGTATACTTTTTTGTTTGGTTCTGGAATTAAAAAAATTATAAAAATAAAATATCTCTTACACTAATTTAATCCTTTTTAATGCTTAAAATATTGTATAATTGACACCTAAGCTAATTTTAAAAATAGACCAAAAACATAAAAATGTTTACAATTTTTAATAAACAAAGATAGTGAAATGTAAAATGCAGAAAGTATATTTTATAATATAAAAAGATGTCTTGGTCTTACATTTGTGTGACACTACCCAAGCCACAGAATATAGCATCTTGGGTCAAGCTGGAAATTAAAACTTTGGAAGTTCTGACAAGAATAGAAGGAGCAGAAGCCTCCAGGAAGATAGTGGAAAGAGATCAGGGAGGGAAAATGGTGCATAGCCTACTTCCCCCTCAACACAAAATGCCCTCGTGTTCTTTTTCACCTATCTAAAGTCTACCTATTTGCAATTCTGGACAAAGCTCATCTTTTTCATAACAACACCTCTGAGTAGTTTAGTATCATCATAGCAATTATAGTAGTTGACATTACGCACTAGGTAATTTTATTTTTATTAATTGCTTATACATTTATTCATATGTGTATACATTGTTTGGGCCATCTCTCCCCACAGCCCCCTATCCCCTGCCTTTCCCACCTTCCCCCAACCTCCTCACTTCCAGGTAGAACCTCTTCTGTCCTGTTCTCCAATTTTGTTGAAGACAAAACGTATGTGATAATAAGGAAGACACAGCATTTTTGCTAGCTTGAGATAGCTATACAGAGAGATTTCTAGCATTGCTTCCATGTACATGTGTATTACAACCTGAATTGATTCATCTCTACCAGACCTCACTACTTCCCCATCACCTTCCTATAGTGGCCTCTGCCAGTTTCAGATTACTTTGATTGCTCCTCTACCGTGGGAATATTAAACGCTTTCAAGTTTTAGGTTTCCTTCCCTTTCCCTATTCCTCCTGTATGTGTTCTCCCCTTAGCATGTGACCCATGTCCAATAATATTACTGCCTTTGTTTTAGGTCTATAGTCCCAAATGGGGAGAACATACAATTTTTGGTCTCCGAGCCTGGCTAACTTTGCTTAAGATGATGTTCTCCAGTTCCATCTATTTACTTGCAAATGACAAGATTTCATTCTTCTTTGTGGCTCAGTAAAATTCCATTGGGTATAGATAACACATTTCCTTAATCCATTCTTTGGTAGTGGGGCATCGTGGCTGTTTCCATAACTTGGCTATTGTGAATAGTGCTGCAATTAACATGGGTGTGTAGGAACCTTTGGAATAACCTGAGTTGGATTTCATTGGGTATATCCCAATGCTGGATCATATGGAAGTTTTTAAAGAAGCCTCCATATTGTTTTCCAAAGTGGCTATACTAGCTTACATTCCCACCAGCAGCGTATGAGGGTTCTTTTTTCCCCACAGCCTCACCAACATTTATTGTTGTTGGTGTTTTTGGTGATACCTATTGTAACAAGAGTGAGGTGGAATCTAAGTGTGGTTTTGATTTGCATTTCCTTTATGGCCAGGGATGGTGAGCATTTTTTCACGTGGTTTTTGGCCATTTGGACTTCTTCCTTTGCAAAAGTTCTGTTTAGTTCAATTGCCCACTTCTTTATTGGTTCATTGATTTTTGGGGAGTTTGGTTTTTTGAGCTCCCTGTAATTCTGGTTATCAATCCCTTGTCTGATATATAGGTAGCAGTTTTTTTCCCATTCTGTGGATAGTCTCTTCGATTAAGAGACCGTTTCTTTTGTTGTGCAGAAGCTTTTTGATTTCATGTAGTCCCATTTGTCCATCATTTCTCTTAGTTGATGGGCTGCTGGAGTTCTACTTCCAGAGTATTCCCTGCTCTTTCCTGAACTAACTTCAGAGTTTCAGGTCTGATTTAAGGTCCTTATTCCACTTTGAGTTGATATTAGTGCAGGGTGATTGGCATGGATCTAGTTTCAGTTTTCTGCAGGCAGATAACCACTTTTCCCAGCAACATTTGTTGAAGAGGCTGTCTATTCTCTATCATATGTTTTGGGCAACTTTGTCAAAAATAAAGTGGGCATAGTAGTGTGGATTCATATCTGGGTCCTCTATTCTGTTCCAATGGTCTTCATATCTGTTTTTGTGCCCATACCATGCTGTTTTTACTGCTATGGCTATGTAGTAGAGTTTGAAGTTGGGTATTGTGATACCTCCGGCATTGCTCTTTTTGCTGAGTATTGCCTTGGCTATTTGAGGTCTCTTGTGTTTCCAAATGAACTTTTGGGTAGATTTTTCAATCTCTGTGATGAATGTCACTGGGATTTTGATGGGAATTGTGTTAAACATATAGATTGCTTTTGTTAGTACATTTTTACTATGTTGATTCTACCAATCCATGAACATAAGAGATCTTTTCATCTTCTGTAGTCTTCCTCAATCTCTTTCTTCAGAGGTTTGTAGTTCTTGTAGAGCTCATTCACATTCTTTGTTAAGTTTACTCCAAGGTATTTGATTTTTTTGAAGCTATTATAAATGAATTGTTTTCCTACATTCTTTCTCAATTTGTTCATTGTTGGTGTATAGAAAAGCTCCTGATTTGTGAAAGTTGATTTTGTATCCTGATATTTTGATGAAGCTGTTTATGGAGTCTAGGAATTTTTGGGTAGAGTTTTTTGGCTCTTTGAGGTATAGGATTATGTTGTCTGCAAACAGGGCTACTTTGACAGTTTCTTTACCTACTTGTATTCCTTTTATTATTTCTTCTTACCTTATCTCCCTGGCTAGGAATTCCAGGACTATGTTGAATAGGAGTGGGGAGAGTGGGCATCCTTATCTCATTCCTGACTTTAGAGGAAATTGTTTCAGTTTTTCCCATTAAGTATGATGTTGGCTATAGGTTTGTCATATATAGCCTTTACAATGTTGAGGTACCTTCTCTCTATTCTTAGTTTTCTGAAAGCTTTTATCATGAAGTGGTAGTGATCATATCCAAGGTTTTTTTTGTATCTATTGAAATGATCCAGTAGTTTTTGTCTTTACTTCTATTAATGTGCTGTATTACATTTATAGATTTGGTTATGTTGAACCACCCCTGCATCCCTGGGATGAAGCTGACTTTGTCATGGTGAATGATCTTTCTGATATGTTGTATTTGATTTGCCATTATTTTATTGAGGATTGTTCATTAAGGAGATTGACCTATAGCTCTCCTTTTTAAATGTGTGTTTGTCCAGTTTTGGAATGAGTGTAATATGGCTTCATAGATTGAGTTAGTCAGTGTTCCTTCCCTTTTTATTTCATGGAAAAGTTTAAGGGGTATTAGTATTATTTCTTCTTTAAAGGTCTCATAGAATTCAGCAGAGAATCCATCAGGTCCTGGACTTTTCATTTTTGGGAGACTCTTTATTGCTGCTTCAATTTCATTTCATGTTATAGATCTGTTTAGGTGGTTAATATCCTCTTGGTTCAGTTTTGGTCATAAGTATCTAGAAATCTTTCCATTTCTTTAAGATTTTCCAATTTATTGGAATATAGGTTCTCAAAATAGTCTCTGATGATTCCCTGGATTTTCTTGGTGTTTGTTGTTATCTCCTCTTTTACGTTTCTGATTTTACTGATTTGTGTCTTTTCCCTCCTCATTTTAGTCAGATTTGTAAGGGGCTTGTCAATCTTATTTATTTTTCAAAGAACCAGCTTTTTGTTTCATTGATCCTTTGTATGGTATTTTTGGTCTCTATTTCAGTAATTTAGGCCCTTATTTTTATTATTTCTCTCCTTCAGCTTGTTTTGGGTTTGCTTCTGGTTTTCCTAGGAGTGTGAGATGTAGCATTAAGTCATTGATTTGAGATCTTTCTGTCCTTTTAATATATGCACTCATGGCTATAAACTTCCCTTTTAGGACTGCCCTTACTGTGTTCCATAGGTTCTGGTAGGTCATGTTTTCATTTTCATTAACTTCCAGAAAACTTTTAATTTCCTTCTTTGTTTCACGTATGACCCACTGCTCAATGAGCAGAGTGTTATTCAGCTTCCAATTGTTCACACATTTTCTGCTACTGTTTTTGTTGTTGAGTTGTAGTTTTAATGCATTGTAATCAGATAGAATGCAGGGGATTATTTCTGATTTCTTATATTTGCTGAGGTTTGCTTTGTGCCCTAAGATATAATCAGTTTTGGAGAAAGTTCCATGGGCTGCTGAGATATCAAAGGGGAGATAGCTAAAACAACAGAAGTTTATTTTCTGACCACTTTAGAGTTTGGCCATCTGACTTAGAGTGCTGGCATGATTAGCATCAGTGAGCCTCTTTCTATTTGGTAGGTTGTTGCTGCCTATTGTGAGCTCATGTGATCTCTTTGTGTTCTTTGTGTACTAGCACATTAATAAATTGTTACATATAACTTTTCAGTTTTCAGAATTATCTCTTTATATCCCAAAATGGAATGCCCAATTATGTCAAAATTGGAATAATTGATACCTCCTAATAATTTCTCCACAGTACAATGCCAAAATTTGGCACTTTCACTATTCAATTTTGCATGATTGTGACTGTACCTATTATTCATACTTGACTCATGAGAGCTACTACACTTACATTTACTTTCTGGGACAATTTTCAGTTTTTCACTATATTACTATTGACTTAGTTTTATTTTGATTTGTTTTCTATGGACCTCTAATCATTTCATCCCTGACGTCTATAACCAAAAAAGGAAGCTCTTCTCAACATGTTCAAACATTCAGAATTCTATAAAACCTCATTTTTTTATTGGAGAGTTTTTCCTAGAACATTTTAACCTTCTGTTCTATTTACAACCATGTGTATATATATGTATATATATATACACAAATGTGTATGTATTTATGTGCAATTAGTGCCAGAGTTTTATTAAGAGTGAGTGAAAGCAGGAAAGTAAACTATCCAAGGAAAAGGGCTGAATCAAGCTCTGAGTGAGCTGTTTTTTAAAATTTTTTTCTATATGAATTTATTCATATGTGCATACATTGTTTAGGCCATTTCTTCCCCCTTCTCGTCCCCATCCTCCTTGCTTCCAGGCAGAACCTGTTCTGCCCTTTTGTTCTACTTTGTTGAAGAGTAGACATAAGCAATAATAAGAAAGACAAAGCGTTTTTGCTAGTTGAGAAAAGGACAGCTATTCTAAGAGATTTCTAGTATTGCTTCCATGCACAAGTGTGTCTTAAGAGCAGCACCTGTAGCTCAAGAGCCTCCTTACTCATTTCGTTTCATTATCTGTGTCTCAGGCTGAGTTTTCCAGGAAGTAGACTCTGAGATGGATATGGGTGCAGAATATTCAGTTAGAAATGCTCCTGGGATCATTGATGAGAATGTAGGGGAAGAAGTAAGTTTTGCCAAAGGCAGATGTTCATTTGCAATACAGGCTCAAGACACACATGGTTACTTTACAAATACTCCTAGAGCTAGAATAACTCTTCAGAGTCCTCTCACTAAGCCAAAATATCTAGGTCTTTATATCTTCACATTGGTTATGTGTTGAATATGGCCCACTCAGCTAAAGACCACTACCTTGGGTGAGGCAGGTCTCTAGAGAGGCATTTCCTAAAGAGACTTAGGGATGAAAGGTCTCTGGCAGCAAATGAGGAAATAAAGCCTTAATTAAAAGATATGTGGACAGATCCTGGGAGTTTATTCCACATATGTTTTGGTTTACTCTTTCTTTTTGTGGGAGCATATCACCAGTAGCTTCCTATAAAAGGATGCATGAGAAAGCAACATTTGAAAACTTTTCCATCTAAAATTGCCTATATTCTAGGTGCCTAACTGACTGAATATATTTCTAGATGTTGGAGTCAGACTGTGAAATTCCTTTCCTACAGAATTTTGAAGGCAGAATAATTTTCTTCTGAATTCATGTTTCTATTAATGTGTGTTAATGTGATTCTCAGTCTATTATACATTACTTATTTATTTGTTTATTCATTTGCTAAGGAACATTTTAGGCCAATTCTTTTCCCTAGCCTTAATATTGTGATATTTAATGAAGATGGGCCTCGATCATATTTTCCACTTAGTATTACCCTTAGTAGAGTCCTTAAATCTAGAAAATAATATCCTCTAGTTAAATTAGTCTTTGAAATTTTTGTTTTCAATTTTTCTTCCTTTTACTCTTCTCTTCTGTTTTAAAGTTCTGTTTTAAAGTGTTCCACATCATAGACTAATCCTATTATTTCACATTTTTCTCTAATACTCTATATCCTTTTTGCTTGGGTTTTACATATGAACATTTTTTCCTCAAATCTGTCTTCCAAGCCTTCTAATGGAATTTAAATTCTTTCTATCACATCACATCAGTAGTTCCAAAGCTCTCTTTTGTTATAGCCATTATTTGGAAGGAATCGGCTTTTCCTCTCAGGTGCATCAATCTCCACTGCACACCTTTTCTCCAGATTCTAGGATTGTGTTGTTGCATCTCCTTTCCTGCTCTCTTTGCTTTTATAAGTTTACTTGTTTTTAAATGTTACTTTAAAAATACTTTGGTTTTATAGAAGTTACAGGTTTGCATAGCAACTGATTGGATGGTATACAAATTTCTTATATTCCTTCTGCCCTCATATAACAAGCCTCTCTTATAATCAATATCCTGCATCAGTAAGAGTGGTATATTTGTTACAATTGATGAACCTGCACTTACCCATCATCACCCACATGCCATAGTTTACATTAAGGTTTTTTTCTTTGTGTTGCATATTCTCTGAGTTTTGATAAATGTATAATGACAAATATACCATTATAGAAATCCCAAAATAATTTCGCTGTCTTAAGACTCCTCTCTGCTTTTCATAATCATCTTTCCCTTTGCCGTAACTCTTGAAAAACACTGTTACTTTTGCTTTCTTCATAGCATTGTATTTTCTAGACTATCAGATAGAATGATATATTATGTAGTCTTCTTAAATTAGTTTCTTCAATAATATGTGTTTAGGATTCCTCCATATTTTTTCATAGTTTATAACTCATTTTTTTTACAGTCCTGGGATTGAACTCATTGCCTGATATTTGCCATGTAGATGCTGCACCCCTTGAGCTACACCCTCAGCATTTTGTCTTTTCATTTTTGTTTTTAAGATAGGGTATTACTTTTTCTGGGCATACCTTGACCTCACAATCCCATTACCTTTGCCTCTGGAGCAGGTGGAATAATAGACATGCCCCATCATGTTCAGCAAATAACTCATTTCTTTTTAGCACAGAATAATATTCAATTTCCTGGATGTACCATAATGTTTTTATTTATTCAGCTTCTGAAGGACATATTGATTGCTTCAAAGTTTCAGCATTTACTGATAAAGTTGCTAAAAGACAGCTGTATGGTGGTTTTTTGTGGACATAGGTTGTCTATTCACTTGAGTAAATACCAAGGGCTTGATTGCTGAATCTGTTAAGGAAAAAATAATCAATAGTACCTGTTAAAGCACAGCAAGGTAGACTATATTCTGCATCATTTTTGTAGGTATAGGAATCTCTGCAATGCAGCAATATAAATCAGCAAAGAGAGACAGATTAAGACCAACCCCAAGCAGATCATCAATAAGTGGGAATGAATAGACAAGGATCAGGGTGGGATCAGTAGATGGAAGTGGTTAAGTAAGCAAAAACAAATAAATAACAACAACAACAAATATCAGGGGTATAAATCCACCTAGTAAGATTTTTGCTAAAACAGTCTCAGGTGATCAGAGACCCCTTGGAGGATGGGAAGGTGAAGAACCCAATCACATATCAGGGTTGGTCTGCTTGTCATTTGAAAATATTTTCTCCAAGTTTGTAAGAAAGAAAACATTTTCTTGAAGATGTTCTTATTCCAAATGTTTTTAATGAAATCAATTTATCAGTTATTTCTTTCACAGATTGTACCTTTGATGTCTTGTATTAAAAAGTCATTGACATATTGAAAGTCAACTAGATTTTCTCTTACGTTATCTTCTACTTTATGTTCTAAAAATTTCATATTTTTGCACTTTATTTAGGTCTACCATTTAAATTGAGTTAATTTTTTTGTAAGGGATATAAAGTTTTTAACCTAGATTCACTTTATTTATTAAAAGTGGATATTCAGTTGTTCCAACATCATTTGTTGAAAAGACTATTTTTTGATAGCAAAGTTTATTAGGAAAGGAATAACCTTTTTATAGACTGAAAGTGGGTCATCTCTAAAGAGAGAATGATAATGACTGAAAAGACTATCTTTACTTGATTCTATTGCCTTTCAAACCCTTTGTCAAAGGTCTATGGGTCACGCAAGACTGATTCTGGACTCTATCTTGCAATTGTCCTATTTGTAAATTCCACACAGTCTTGACTCCCATAGCTTTTTAGTCAGTCTTGGAGTTAGAATTTTTAGTCTTCCATCTTTGCTCTTTTCTTTCAATATAGTATTGGTTATTTTTTGTCTTTATCTTTTTGATGTAAATTTTAGCAAGACGGTTAATATCCACAAAATAACTTCCTAGGACTTTGATTGGGATTGCATTAAGCTATATTCTAAGATTCATTGAATCACATTTCCTTTTCTTATCTTACTGTATTAGCTAAGACTTTCAGGTTGGAAAGAAGTCGTGAGGGGAGATATACTTGTCTTTTCCTTATCTTAGTAAGAAATCATTCAATTTCTCATATTAAATAGGGTGTCTTCTTTTCTAAAAAACATATTTGTTAATATATAATAGTTGTACAGGAGGTTTCATTGTGACATTTCTATATAAGTGGACAAAATACCTTGCTTTGGCTCATCTTCTTATTATTCTCTTCTAATTGCTGTATCAGATGGTAGTTCTATTTCTGAGGAACCTCCATACTGCTTTTCATAGTGGTTGTACTGATTTACATTCCCACTAACAGCGTATGAGAGTTCTTTTTTCCCTGTATCCTCACCAGCATTTGTTATTATTTGTATTATTGATGTTAGTCATTCTAATAGAACTAAGGTGAAATCTTCATGTGGTTTTGATTGTCATTTCATTTATGGCCAGGGATGGTAAGCATTTCTTTATGTGTATACTGACCATTTGTACTTTTTACTTTGAAAAATGTGACTACATGAAAATAAAGAGCTTCTGCATAACACAGGAAATGATCACCAGACTGAAGAGACAGCATACAAAATTGGAGAATAGCTTTGCCAGTTATACATCTTAGAAGGGATTAATAACCAGTATTTAGTAAACAAACCTAAACTCTCAAAGAATCAATAACCCACTGAAGAAATGAGCAAATTAATTTTTATCAAGTTGAGGAAGTTCCTCTCTATTCCTAGTTTTGTGAGAGTTTTACCATGAGTGAAGGCTGAATCTTGTCAAATGTTTGTTTTGTACCTATTGATATGATCATGAGGTTTTCTTCTTTATATTTTTGATTTGAGGAATTACATTAATTGGTTTCTAAATGTTGGACTGTCATATATACCTAGAATAAATCACATTTTTGTGATGTATAATTCTCTTTACACATTATTACACTGGATTTTGCTGAGGATTTCTGTATCTATGTTGATGAAGGATATCTATTGGTAGTTTTCTTTTAGTACATTCATGTGGTTTTTAATGTTGACCTTGGAGAATTAGTTCAGAAGTGTTCAGCTTCTTCAGTCATCTGAAGGGGTAGTAGAGAATGTTCATATTATTTTACTGAAATATATGATGGACTTCACCAATAAATCCACTCCATCCAATTTAAACAATTTTGGCTGTTTATTATACTTTTCTAGAATTCTTGAGAGAAGTATATATTTAGCTCATCTGTTCAATCTATCATTAGACTTCCAAATATGACAAGATAGGTTAATTGCTATAGGTGTTTTTCTAGAAGATATAATTTTTACCAGTGGGAAAACTAGAAAGGCAAGGGAGAAATGATTTGAAAATAATATAATACAATAGTTTTGCAAACTCTCCAGATGGTGGATCATGAAAAAATTGGATAAAAGATTAAATGAATTAGCTGCCAGTTGCATCTCCATAGCCAAAGAAGGATAGAGTTTTATGCAATATGAATTAATCAGTTTTATAAAATGCTGTTTTATACAGCATCCTAAATTGAATACAGTGAATAGATCATTAGGTTTAATACTAGAGGTATCACTCCTGTTTTTAAAAAACCAAGTTTCATTAGTGTGACAGAAAGAACAGCCAGATTCCATAAGGTAAGGTTGACCTGTTATCTGTGAAAAAATGTGTTGAAATGACTTGACAATCTCCAGTCTTTTTAATTTTATTGCTGAAATGTGTTAGAGGTCCTGTACACTACGGCACTCCCTGTTCGCTCTATCCCTAATTCATTTAATAATGACTAAGTTGTACTTGTTTTGGCTGCTAATGCCCCACATAGGAAAAACTGGCAACTCTATATCAGAAAAGATAACATGTTTAAGAAATTGGACTCAGAGATAAATTGAAAACAGGTAAAAAGAAATAATAAGTCCGTACATAACTTCAGAAGTGAATACTTATCCTAGTTCCTTAGACTAGATCCTATTAGACTGTTAGAAATTTTAACCATTGAACCGTTCTAGGGAACCCTCCACAGGAAAGCTTTCAGTGAGAAATGTAATATTATTTGTTTGACTTTCTTTACTACAGAAAGTCATATACTTGAACTTTTTACCATAAAACTCTTATCTCAGTGTATGACTTAAATCAAATACATGCCAAAGGCACAATAATAAGATTTTGACGGTTGGTTTTGAGGGCAATTGAGATTGGCATATACTAATGATAAAAATAGAAATAGGAAATATGGGAGGCACAGCAGGATAATATTGGCTGACATTCTAGTTGTTAATTACATGTGAGCAATTGCATGGAGATTTTCTGAAATGACAAGGAGTGACTTTGAGTGCAATGTGACTACAAGTTCTTATGTAAGTAAGTTGGGTTAGGTACTATTTTTTTTCACATTTTACCACAAGATTATATCTACTATCATTAACCTATTTCTACCTAAAGGGAAAAGAAGCCCAGGAAAACTTTGACACATGTAATTTATTAACCTTACTCTATTCATATTTTTCCTTTCATAATTCACTTAAATCTCTTCTGAAAATAGTCTAAGTATGTTATACAATTTGCTCTTCATATTAAGCAAATTAAATAATGCAGGAAGATATGTTCAAATCAGAGAAAGATAAAAGTCTTATTTGATAAAGCTGGGATCTTGGAAGTATAATAAATTACAAAAAGGCTTAGTAAGGATTACAAAGTAGGATCACTGAATATTAAAAAATGGCAATATTCAAAATTTTAGACTAAACATAGAGCAAATAAAATAATTGAGAATTGTTCTAGAAAAGTACAGGTGTATTTAGAAGTTTTATTCTGTGATAAAAGTAGTTAATATGTTAAATGTACTTATTTTTAAGCTTACTAAATTTAAGATTAACATAAATCTATGAACAAGGTAGTGCAGTGTTAGTCAAAGGAAAAACATATCGATGAATGAAACACAAAGGAGATCCAAAATATAATAACTAGCATAAAGTCAATTTTGGCATATTTATCCAGTAAATTAAATGAGAAAAATGTTATTTTCAACAAACAATGTTCAAAAAATTGGAAATCCACATGAAAAAAAGAATATTAACTCATATCTTGGACAATATAAAAAATAACTTGAATCATATATATAAACTGAAGATTAAAACCAGGAAACTTCTAAGAATATAAGATAAATAATCATGAATTTTAATTAGGGAAATATTTCTTAAGCTAATAATTCATAATCTATAAAGAAAAAAATTAATTGTAGGTCAATGAAATTTTAATTTTAATTTTTCAAAAGACAACATTTCTTTCAAAGAAAATAAATGATAAGCCAGACAGGGAGAAAACATTTGAGAGCACACAGGTGATAAAGGATTAATAACAAAGATGTATTAAGAACTTTCAATTTTCACTTCAAAGAAAAAAGAGCCCAATTAAAATAGGTAAAAGATATGAACAATACTTTAGTTAATGAGATGCATGACTGGTAAATAAGCATGTCAATGTCAGAAGTCATTAAAGACATGCAAATTAAAGCTGCATATGGATATCACGGCATAACCATTAGCATGGATCAAATAAATACATAGTGACATTCACAAATTCTGGTGAGGACAAGGAATCATTAGACTCTCATACACTGCTGATGGAAATGCAAAATGCTGTAATCACGTTGAAAAGCAATTTGGCAAGTTCTTATAAATTTAAGTATACACTTCCTCTATTATCCAGATAGCCTACTCTTAGATGCTTAGTCATGAGCATTGAACACCCATGTTTACATAAAACCTGTATGCCAATGTTTAGAGCTGCTCTATTGATAATCTGCCAAACTCTAAACAACATAAATATCCATGCACTGGTGAGTTGATAAGCAACCTGGAATAAACATACAATGCCATAACATTTAGCAATGCGGAGGAATGAGCTAGTGTTGCATGTATCAACATGAATATCAAAACAACAATGCTAAGAAAATGAAGCCAGGATTAAGACACTGTCTCTCATTCCATTTATTTGAATTATGGGAAATTGTAAACTCTAAGGCAAAAATTCAACTTTTGGTTGTTGTACACTGGATGGTGGGCAGAAACATGTCCAGAATGGTAGCAAAGATACTTTCAGGGTATAATGGAAATATTTTATACCTGATTGTGGTGGCAATTGTACAATTTTTTAAATAAATTCATAGTATACACATAGAAAGTTTTAGATTTACTGCATGTAGCATAATTATACCTCTGCAGTTCTGAAAATATGTTTTAATAACTTAAACTGGAGCACATATGATTCCTCTAAAATTCCTGGTACTGTCATTTCACACATTCCTTGGCACGTGCATATTTTTCATCTTTCTTTATAAAACATATATTCTGTGGTTATAGTTGATGAATCTCTCCTTTCCTTACATTTTTCTAAGCTAAGTATATCCATCTATGGGTTTATCCATCTTTTCCCAATCAACATAAAGCTTTGACTTCAATTTAACTTTCTATTAAAGTGAAATTCCATCTAGTTTCTGTTAAATGTGTTTTTTTGCAGGAATTGTTTTTGCCACTCAAAACCCACAACATCAGGCAGGCATGGTGGCACACAACTTTAATCATAGTTATGTCGGTTAGAGTGGGAGGATGAAGACTTTGAGGCTAGATTAGGGAAAGTAAGCAAGACTTTATCTCTAAATAAATAATAAATAAATGAACAAATAAATAATAAAGGAAAGCAAAAGGGTGGTAGGCATAGCTCCAATGGTAGACCACCACTTTCCTAGAAAAGTATGAGTCCCTAGGTTTAAACCCCAGGACCACACATGAAGTTCCAATATTGGTTTTGGTTTATGTTAAAATAAATGTTTTATGTGGAAGGCATTAATGTTAAAATTTTAATATGCAAAAGCAGCATAGCATAAGGCAAGGAGTTCAGGGTATGTTGATAATGTGACCTTATTTTAAGGTCACTAAGTGCTGTGTGGCTTTGAATGGATCACATATTCTCTTCAAGACTTAAACTTTCTGAAAAATGGAGATAATTGATGTTGTCACATTATTCTTAATATTGTTTCACAATAATTTCATCAAATGGAATGGTTATCATCAAGTTAACTTCTGATAGAAATATCTTGAAAGTCTGCATCTAAACAATTTCTTCTTTTGCTCTATACTGTTAGTTATGTATATTGTAAATTGAAATTTGTGCATCTTCTGTTTATAGTTTGATAAACTTTGACACATTGCAATATGGAACATTTATTGTACTCATTCCCAACCAACTTTTACCTCTACTTACTGACAGGTTTATCATTTGGATATCTATTGTCATAGACCTCATTTCACTTGTTCTAGAACTTCACACAAGTGCAACCATGTACCAAATTCTTTCTTGTTTCTTGCTTCTTTGTCTCAGCATACTAATTCTGAGACTAATTCAGACTGATACAGTCTGAATATCATTCACACTATAGCTGGGGAGTAGTCCATAGTATGGGTAAGCCAGTTAATTCATTTCCCTTTTTTTAAAAAACATTCTAGTTTGGTTATAATGAACATTATAATTAGTGAATGTTTGTCATTATAAGAAACTGTCAGTTTTCCAATCTTATTTACCATATTACTTTCCCACTAGGAATTAGAAGAGTTTCAGTTGATCTATACCATGCCAATTTTTGGTATTATCAATCTTTTTTAACTTTTAAGCATTATAGGAATGTGCAGTGGAAACTCATTTTGATTCTTTTATTTCTTTGACAATTAATAATGTATGGCACATTTTATGTGCTTATTAAGTTCATTTTCTTAGTAAAACATCTGTTCAAGAACTTTGTCAATTTTAATTGATGTGTCATTTTATTATTGGCATATAGATTTCTTTATGTAGTCCAGATATAAATCCTTTTTCTGGCATATGAATTTCAAATACTTTTTCCCAGTTTACGGTTTGTGAATTTATTTTCTTAATGGTTGCCTTTGTTTGTTTTTCTGTTTGCTCTTTCACTACTAGGGTTTGTTTTCTAGGCAAGCACTCTACCACTTGAGAAATGCCCCAACTCTGTTTGCTTTAGTTAATTTTCAGATAAGATCACATGCTTTTCGTTTAGGGGCAACCTCAGACTATGATCAATTGTTCTATCTCCTGCACAGCTGGAATTACAGGCATGTACCACCACACTTGGCCCAATTGTTGTCTAGTCATGAAAAGAAGTTTTAATTTTACTGAAGTTCAATCTATGATTTTCTTAAGATTTTGTGTTTTTGCTCTAGTATTTCAAAATTTAAGGTGGAATAGAATAAAAGAGTAAATTCAAGAATATGTTTGTAATCAAAGTATATTTTGATGAGAAACTTTTTATAAGACAAAAAGACATAGATGTTTGCTCAAGTATAAAACCATTGAAGAGGCTAATTGAGTCCATCTACTATGAACAGCACTTCAAATATTACATGCCATGACATCCAGCTTAGATGAATATCAAAGATAAAATATTAAAGGATAATTATTATTCAGGTGATGGCAAAAGACAATACAGATCTATAAGAATGTTGAATAATATGGGAGAGAAATGAAATGAAAAAAATGAAGGAATAAAATGCTTTGAGAATATTTTATGATCTGACCTGAAAAATAATTTTCTTATAGATTCTCAATCTTAAAATTATATTTTAAAATCATTAAATAATTACTCCCATATTTCCTGAGTGGAATTAATTTACTCAGTCAAGAAATATTTATCATATAGATGGCATGCACTAGGCTTGCTTTCAGGAGAGGATGTCACTTGCTTTGTTTTGTTCCTAGTTTAAGTTGTAAACAGTGGAGCTCGGAGGGTAGTACTAAAGAATAAAAAGGAAGGAGAAATAAAGCAAAAGTGAGCAGGGAGAAGAAGGATGGAAGGAGTAGGGAATACATGCAGATTAAGTTTTTGAGTCTAACAGAGAAACCTTTACTCCACTAATTAGGCACTAATTATTGGCTAGTTTATTATTATCATCACCAGTATTATTTTTTAAATACATTAAAAAGAAAGATTTGTTCTTATTTGGTCAATCTCACTGGCCCCATTTCTTCTTCATGTTAGTTTCTTTTATACAGACAGTAGGTATTTAATAAATGTTTGGAGAAGGCAAGCAATTGAAGGACCATGAAAAATAAATGAAAATGATTTAAATTTAGTGACCAATGAAATTGCACATTTTCATGTCAAAATTTTTATTAGTATTTAATTCATAGTTGATCGATTCAATTATTTCTAAACTGATACCTTTTATGACTTTTTGGAAAAGTAAGTAGTTACATTTAGAATGTTCTGCATCTACGTGACTAATTATTCTCCATCTCAGTCCACTAGTAAGTTTTCATTTAGAGGTAGTTGCTATGCTATGTTATCTATAGTTGGCAGCCATAGCCCTAAAATATTTACCCACTTAAATATCCGTTGCACATTTTCTGATTCCAATTATTGTGTAGAAACTACTAGAAGATCATTATCTTGATACCAAGCAAGGACTCACTGTCTGACACTCATAAAAATGAGTAAGATGATGCAGGGTTTTGCAAAAAGAAAGTGCTTTATTAAAGGCTAAGCAATAAGTATAAGGCATACTCAAATCTCTCTCCCCAAGTGCTTGTTTAACATGGGTTTTAGGTGCTTTGGGGAGTTAGAGGGTCTTGCAAGGTCTTTGATCTTGATTGAATGTTGTTTGCTTTAAAGTCTTACTATTTTAGTGCTATGTTGTAATTTCATGATCTTGATTTCCAGGCCTGAATCTGTGATTCTACCTGTCCATGCCTGAAACTATTAGTTCAGTATAGCATGTGGGATCATCCCTAGGTTAGATTTTAAGACATCTCACAAGGCAACATGCTCTGTAAAATATTTCGCACAATTAAAAATCAGAAAATTAAGTTAGCTACATTTAGACTTGGGTGTTTAAGAGTGAAAAAGACAAAGGGGTTCAGTATAGTCAGAAGAGCAAAAACTAAAGTGTTGCTTAATGTCATTTATATTATGGGGTTAAGCCAGCTGTGTTTGTTAGCTGCCAATTATCCAAGTTATCATCCTGTCCTCCCATGAAATCTTGGAGACAGAGGTCTTGTTTTGATGATTACTTCTTAGGAATGACTCAAGTTCTTGAGAGTTGCAAGATACACTCTCACTCTCTCTCTCCTCTCTCTCTTTCACACACACACAGTGTCACACACATACACACTTTCACACACACACACACACATACCCACAACTGCAAACCCTTTTTAGCAAATGCCTAGCAAAAGGTTCAGACTTGTTGAGGAAGGGCTGTTTTAAGTTTTACTATTTAAACTAGGGAAAATATGGTTATTGCAAAGGTATATTGTTTTAGAAAACATGAGACAGGAAAGATTCCTTCTCAACTGAGGAACATTTCTATACACAGCTCCTCCCTGGGTTTTTCCACTCAGGAGTCATTTGCAGATCTGGGCTTGGACTGAGGATCAAGTTGGCCAGAAGCAGGTAGACTCTCGTGGGGTAAAGATAAGCCTGTGGAGCTTTTGCCTGCTGCATTGGCTTGTGTGACTGGACTCTGAGAGGACTATGTGCAAGGCTGCCAATCCTTTCTGCCTGGACTTTAGCCTAAGTGCTGAGATTTCTAAGGGTTGAGATGAACATGGAGTGAAATTCCATGCACTTGAACAGTGCTTCAGAATCAAAGTTCTGACAGGGAAAAGGACACTCAATAACACCTGAGAAGTTGTGTCCTTAAGGTATTGAAACCAGAGTAGAAATAAGACAAATGCAAGCTGCAACCCATTCCCTAGCCATGCTTAACTCTTTTTTTCCCCTTGGTCATACTGGGGTTTGAACTTAGAGCCTTTTAATTTCTAGGTAAGCTCTCTACCACTTGAGTCATGACCCTAGTACTTTCTTTTTCTTCAGTTTACTTTTCAGATAAGGTCTCACTTTTGCACAGGGCTGGCCTTGGACCATGCTCCTCTTACCTTCATCTCCTGCGTAGGTGGGATTACAGGTATTTATCATAATGCCTGGTCCTTTTAATTATTGATTGTATTAAGTTGGTCTGTCCAGTATTCTAGCTACCTGTGAAAGAAAAAGATATATATTCTCTGGGAAAATGTACATTAAAATCAGCTATGAGTCATTTTGGAATCAATGTGTGGTATACAGAAATTGGGAGAGGTTAAAAAGCAAGAATATGTGAACCAAAGCAAAAGAATGTGGCCCAAGGAAGAGAGAGCTAGCAGAAACATCTATTATAAGATTCATATGTTAAGGTTAGCAGAAAAGGAATTTGATAGAGAATCCTATAACTGAAAAAGTATACTTGAGCAAAAAACAGTGCAAAATAGATGCTTCAAAAAAGAGAAGTTGAGAGAATTTGTCATCAGCAGAACAACACTACTAAAAGTATGAAAGATTGTTCAATAGAAGATTATTGGTCCAGGTGGAAACAGGAAAATTGAGGGAAACATGAACAACAGGCAAAATTGAAGATTATGCAGGTTTCTAGAAATAATGTTATTAATTATGGAAGAAATAATACCAATAATATTATACAGATTTTTGTTAAAATTTACATATCAACGTTAATAATAATTAGTAATAATGGTGTGAAATTCTATGAGTTTTTAAACATAGATTTATATAACTATAGCTACAATAAGCATTATCTGTCAAAAAAACATATACAGTTCACATCAAAATTAAAATTATCTTCTCAAAAGTATCATTAAGAAAAAGAAAAGGCAGGCTATACACATTGGGATGAAATATAAATAATGTATATATGTTCCAATGTTTTATAGACCTAAATATATAAAAATCTCTTACAACTAAAAATGAAGCAATCAATCTAATGAAAATAATAAAATATTTGAAGACATTTCACAAATGAAGATTAAAAACTGGCCAGTGTGCAATTGGCTAATTGTTACTGATGTTTAACTTACTAATTATCAAGGATATGTAAATTAACCCATGATGGGATTCTATTATACAATATCTTTAATACTTAACACTAATGGCACTACAATACTAAGTGTAAGAGAGTTTGTGGCTCAGTTGGAACTTTCATACATCCCTGGTGGTTTGGAAAAATTATACAACTCCCGAAAATGCTCAGTGGTTTCCAGTCATCTATGTTTACAATTTATATAACCCAGAGATTAGTATGAATGCAGTAAAAATACATGAGAATTTTCGTATCATTATTTGTAATGACCTCAGCTTGGAAGCAACTGAATGACGTGAATAGGAAAATGGGTAACCTGTGGTACATATTGCGTGATCCGTCTAATGGAAATGTTTAGAATGGACAAATCTGTAGAGATACCATATATCTGCTTCCTGGAAGTTGAGGGGAAAAGGTTATGGGAACTGAATGTCAAATGATGTGGGATTTCTCCCTGGATGTTTTCAAATTAGGTGGTGGTGATAGTTACATGAGTCTGAGAATAGACTAAAAACCCTTGAACCAGCAATTTAAAAGGGTAAATTTCACGACGTGAACTTTAATACTATAATCTTAAATTATATTGCTCTGCGGCAACTAAAGAGAATAAACTATTGATGTGACTCACCATATAACAAGCTTATCTCAGAAATATTATTCTTATAGAAGCATCTACAGTACATGCACTTTTACTCCGTGTATATTAATTCAAGAAGAGGCAAAATGTATCGATGGTAGAAGTCATAAAAGACAGTATAATTAGAAGTAAAATGAATTATTCTGCAAGGTGGCATAGGTGAGAAAAGAGCCATTTTAGTGGATCTTAGGCAAATATTATATGTCTTCATCTATTTGATGATTATATTTGTACATGTATGTAAATATCTTTGAGATGTAGAATAAGGATTAGTACATTTTATGCCCTTTATTGTGTGTGCGTATATATACATACGTGTATATATATATATAATATATATATATATATATATATATATATAATATCTCTCAACAAACAAAAGTTTGTTACATTGTGAAATTTCATGGGGAATTATATGATGCAGTTCATTTTGGGGGAAATCTCCAAAGGTTGCCTGAAGGACTACTTTTCTTTACATTATTCACCAACAATGGCTTGACTGCAAAAACGGTTTCAGTTTCAGAGATCATTTGTTACTCTGGCTGTTACTCTTACTGCGGATCCATTTGTAACCTTTCCAAAATAGGAAAAACGTATATATTGGAGTAATGTGTAATAAACTATGCTTAGGATATTATGAATGAAAAGTATTCTACAAAATATAATTGGATGAAAAGGCATGGAAACATGAGTCTGCAGTAATACATTAACTATACATAGATAGTAATCAGTGATGGGTGGAACTTCTCAAAAGTAATTCAAATGCTAATGAATCTGGTAAAATCTTTCAACTGGGAAATGAGTGGACCTGTTTTTGTTGTTTGCTCTGCCAGATTCCAATTTCTCTCAGCCGAGAAAATCCTTTTATGAATTAATAAAAGCTTTCCAGACTGAAAATAGGGGAATATACAGCTTAATGGCTGGAATGGGTTGCCAGAATTTAGTAATTTAGACAGTTTGTTATGACTAGAATGATGCTCCAATACATTGAACATTAATGTTGAAATGTCAGCTTCCAACTGAGCAATTCAGCAGCCAGACCAACACCTGCTTACTTTTTAGAAGAGTTGTCATTTACATCCACCACTGGCAAGTAAAATTTAGGGAATCAATATGATGATTATATCAGGCACTTTTCATCTTCCAACTTTATAAAAATGTTTACAAATAAAACCTTGTTAAATTCAAACTGTCCTCCATTTTCAAAATTGGAAGAAAAGCAATAGAGAGAATAAAAATCTGAAAAGAAAGAGCTGTATAGCCATGGTATTTTATCTTGACTTCAATGTTTTCAAAACAGTGTGTTTACTTCTGGAAAACATGACAATTTCATAAGCCATTACTTTTCATGTTGACCCATGAGTAATAGATTCAGTGCAATTCACAGTGGCTAAGGGTGAATGAATGTGGCTTTTATTAAAGTCTAGCTACCAAGAATAAATGCTTCCATGGCACTATCTAGGAAATAACCTCTTTTGGGTTTGCAATTTAATCCACAAGGAATTAGAATTATTAATTTCACTAATGGGTGAATCGTTATTCTTAATGGATTTGCAGTGAGTTATTCCAAATTGGACTATGACTATTAATATCAACTGCATAGCTCTTACCAAGTTAATCAATACTTCTCCTGGTATCCTATCATTTTTATTCTCTTGTTCATAGAAACTGTCTGGCTTTAAGAAACAAACAAACAAACAAATCCAGCAAAACAGGAAATGTAAATTGAGAGAATACATACCAGGATGAGTCACTGAGTCTCACTTTGTCAATACACAGTGATTAAACTTTTGAATTCGGACTTGTATGTCAACTTAAACTACATACATGTGCATGATTTGACCAGTATTTTGAAATAACCAAGCCTACTTTTAGCATGAGTCTACTGAAATTTCTTGACATTTCTTAAGTATCCATGTCTGTAATATAGTAAAGTTCATTTCCAATGTCATTTTTAGTGGAATGGAGATTTAAAATGGATTGCAATACAGTAGCAGAACACTCTATAATTTTACAAGTCACCCCCAAGGATATACATTAGTTCCCAAATAATACATTTTTAAATCCTGTTTTTCAATGGTGACAGGATAGTGTGTTACAGATTCTCAAGCATTCAGTTCAGTTTTTTCTCTACTCTTTTCCTACTTCTGTTCAATCAATTTTCATTATTAACGAAATCAACAATGACTTGAGTCACAACACAATTTTCCTATACAGATAGAACTAATGGAAGCAGACAAACTTGGGCTTATTGGGGTGAATTAAACAGAGATCAGTGCCAATGTCCCATGGTTACTTAGGTGCTGTTCAATGGGGAATGAAGGCCAGTACATGAAATTTATATAAGAGACAATCTGCAGATAAGATTTTGAAACCATACTCAAGAGAGAACATAAATGGACAAACACATAGAACATGGATGATCTGGCATACTTTAATTATTGTTTCATTGACATTCACATTATCTTTATTTTTGTACTTTTCTCTGTAATCATATGTAGTGGAATATAACCAAAGATTTATTTATCGAATGTGAAATACATATATTTGCATGTTTTGTTTGTTATGGTTTTTCCCTATAATGTCTTTTCCACTTATCATAATAAAAACACAAGACCCAGAGCATTTTATATCCAATTTCCTACTTTGCTACTTTAATAAACTTATTTAAAGAAAGTGTAAAAGTAGTGAATGTTTCTAGGCTTGTATTGCTTTATTAATTTTGCATAATTACTTCTATATTCATAATACACACACATGTACATATAGTGTACAAGAGGTGTAGCTCAGTGCTTTTCTAGCAGGTATGAGGCCCTGGGTTTGATCCCCAGCACTACAAAAATATGATAATAGTAAGTATTTATTGTTTATATTATAAACTTTTAGGTGGAGATTTTAAAGACCCATGTTCTTATTCATGAAAGAAATAAACCCAAGGACAGTTTTTAGAATATATTATGTATTCAATACATATTTATTGAGTACATGAATTAATAAACGCATAAGAAATGATAGCACCGACAGAAACCAAACTTATTTTGCAACATACTTTTAGCTTGAACAGATATTGTAATACCAACTTTGGCACTAGAAACTAGACAGTAACTCAGACAGCAAATGGAAAGTATTTAGAGATTTGTTTCCTCTTTTTATTAGCATATATTAATTGTACAAAGGTATTTCATTGTGCTCTTTCCATATATGCATATAATGTACTTTGATCAAATTCACCCCTCCCATAACTCCTTCCTATTCCCCTCTTCCCCATTTTAAACAATTTTAACAGGTTTTATCATTCTATCTTGACACATGAGTGTGAAGTACTTTGATCATATTCACCCCTACTTCAGCCTCTCCTTCATCTCCCCCCCTTCCACTGACCCGCACTCCCAAATAGTACCCCTGATTGTAAAACTTAGATCTGAGTATGAAAGAGAACATACATGCAATATTTGTCTTTCTCAATCTGGCTTATTTCATTTAACATGATAATTTCTAGTTCCACCCATATTCCTGAAAATGGCATAATATTATTTACAGCTGAATAGTAATGTAATAAATAATATTACATAGACACATATATATATGTGTGTGTGTGTATGTGTGTGTGTGTATATATATATATATATACACATATCATATACATATACATATATGGAGAGAGAGAAAGAGAAAGAGATTTTGTCTATTCAGCTTCACTTTTCTGAAAGATAATCCATTTCACTTTATAGAGTTATCTTGTGCAGTTAGTGTGGTTTTGACGTGGGTGACCTTCTCTTTTTTCTCCCACATTTAAGCAGGACTAGGTGTGAACTCCAAGCCCAAATTGGCCAGAATTCTCCCATTTCACCTGACTGGTTCAGTGGTAGAGATATGACATAAACCAACATTATGTATGCTTGCAACTTCAAGTACCTTTCTTGTCACCAAATGGAGAGAGTCTATTTAGCAATTAGGCCAAACAGCAGAAAGTGGAGCCTGGAGCTGCAAGAGATCCCCATGAATAATTTTTTAATATTTGAACCTTTTTTTTGAGTATCATGAAACCAGATATTTGATTTTTTTTTTTACTTAAACTACTGTGAGTTGAGTTTCTTCACCTGAATTCAAGTGTGCTGATTAATATCCTAGAAATGCATTTATGTTAGAAGTTGCCCTTGAGACTGTGTCCTAAATTGAAGGATTAAAATCCATGAAATTTTCTGTGTAGACTGTGTGGATTCTATGTAGATTCAGAGATGGACAATGAGGATTGTAAACTCCAAAAAGGATTTGATATTATTGATACATTCCCTCTAACTCCAGATATGTATCCTACTGTGAGGGTTGTAAATCAGTCCTTTTCCAACAAGTCTCTTTTGACAAGCATTTCTTAATTTTTTAGAATATTCTCAGGCCACTTAGACTATGATGTATACAAATGGCATCTATGAGTCTTTCAGTATGTAGCAAAACTTAAATTAATATTTTGTTTATTTATTTATTTATTTATTTATTTTGAGGTACTGGTGATTGAGCCCCAGGGCCTTGCACATGCTAGGCAAGCTCCTTATCACTTAAGACATATGCAAAGTCTTTTGTTTGTTCCTGGGCTGGTCTCAAACTCCCTGTCATCCTGTCTCTGCCTCCCAAGTAGCTGGGATTGCAGGTGTGAACCACCATGCCAAACTCTGATATATCATTATTAAATCCATACAGCTTTTTAATAAACTGTAAAAGCTTTAAGACATATGACCTAGAGATCTAGTGAGAGCATTATGTCCCAGCTCAAGAATTAGGTGCTGCTTTTTGTAATTTGTATCTGATGCAATTAGCATCTGAAATCTAGCATTATTATAAGAAATGAACATTGATAATTGCTAATTTTTTTAGTTCACTTCATTTTTTCTGAGCTACTTTTAAGTAATTTTACCAAAGAACAAGGAATTAAATAGAATTTAAATAGAAAATGAATTTCTAGTACCTTTACATTTTATAACATTCAATGAGTAGTATTTCTTTACTGCTTATTTCTCAATGAGATACAGAGACACAAACAAAGGCTGGATATAAATGGATATATTAGTTGTATAACAGGTGACCTCAAAACTTAGTAGCATAAAATAATAAGCACTATTTCATACAGTTTTCATGGGTCAGGAATTTTAAATGGCTTGGCTGCTGGTTCTGGCTTGGTATTGGCCTTCTCTCCCTCCCTCCTTCTTTTCCCCCTCCATCCATCCCTCCCTCTCTCTCTCTCCTTCTCTCCTTTCCTCCTTCCCATCTTCCCTCCTTCCCTCCTTTCTTCCCTCCTGGTTTTCATGCATGCTAGGCAAAATCTCTGTCATTTGAGCTATGCTCCCAGCCCTGTTGTTTGTATTTTGAGATGGGGGTCTTGCTATCTTTCCTGTGCTGACCGTGAACTTGCTGTCCTCCTGCTTCCACATCCTTAGTAGCTGGATGACTTGACATCTCTTATGAGGTTATGTTGAACATGTTGGCCAGGCCTGTAGTGTTCTGAAGGCTTTGGTTTAGAATGGCATTTCCATTTTCAGAATTGCTCTCTCAGATGATTGGGCAAGTTCTTCCTGGCTGTTAATTCCCTCACCACATGGAACTCTCCATGTAGCTAGTACAGCATTCTTATTGCTTGGAACTAACATCTCCTAAAATGAGTGCTCCATCCCCAATTTTATCTTTCAATGCAACAACAAAATAAGACCAACAAACAAAACAAACACTATGGCCAAACAGGCTTGTGGTTTGTGTTGCCAACCTGCATGCCTGGAAAGGTATAAATAAACAGACACAGCCTTTCTAGAGGACTGAGCAAAGTTGTCCAGCAATTCCATAACTCAGTGTGATAGGTACTAATGTCACAGCAGGGTCACACACACAGAAGGAAGGTCAAACATAGGAAGCTCGAGATAAGAGAGAGACAGAGAGACAGAGAGAGAGAGAGAGAGAAAGAGAGAGAGAGAGAAGAAAATAAGGAACCAAACAAAGCTTTCAAAAAATGAGATTGCAAATGAGATTCCAAAACATAATTGGACACCTAACAATACCTAGAGCTAAAACATCCAGGAAAATCAATAATTAGAAAGTATATTATGTTTGGGTAAACTTATATTTTCAGAGTAGGTAGAAAAGATTAACATATGCTTGGATTAAGATAGGGAATTGAACACACATTGTATTTTAGTTCCAGCCTAAATTTCAATGTAAGTTACACTAGGTGAATATTTTTACAGGCATAAGACCACAAGGAACAGGAATCCGACAAAACTAAAGACAACAAAAACATTTCCTTCACAATGATATGTTAATTCATTTTGTGTTACTATAACAAATGTCTGAGGCTGAGTACTTTATATAGAAAAGAGGTTTATTTAGTATAGAATTTTGGGAGGTTGAAAGTCCAACACTGAACGTCCATCTGTTCAGACTCTGTTGAGCACCCTTGGGCTGGGGAACAGCAGGATGGAGCAGAAAGGAAAATGGCCATGTTTTGAAGAGGCCAACTGCTCAGGATGGCCTTGCTTTATAACAATCTGCTCTCACAAGAACTGACTTACTCCTTGAGAGCAGCATCGATCCCTTGATGAGCTGATTTGGTTGAGCACCACACCCTGGGGACCAAGCTTCCAGCACATGAACATGTGGGGAGCAAATTACATCTCAACCATGACAAACAATATCTTAAGCTTTCTCTTTCTTTCCAAGATAGGACCAAAAATTGATGAAACCATTTTCAAGGTACCATCAACCACCAGTGAAAGAAATGTAGTGTATACACAAGACCAATTTACTGACCTCTTCCCTGTTAAATTACATAGAACTCTCAAATGTGACATAAAGAAAAGTCTCAAAAAGAAGAATGTAGTTCAGATATTTGTTTGCTGGTATGTCTTATTGTTTCAAATTCAGCCAAATATCACTATCTTTTACTGCTATCTAATATCTGATTATAGTCTCCCAGGGCTATTGGCAGATGTTACATTGGAGTTCATTAAAGCTGCAATAGTAATTTTGAGTTTTTTATGTAATTTGTTCATCTAATCTTAGTAAACTGGCCAATGATCATTTTCACATATCTTCCTGTTTAGTCTACAACAAATATTAACACTCCTGTGTCACATGTATGACTACTTTTTTCCTATGTAAAGTGACGAGGCCTTTCTCCTTGGTCATGCTTTCTCAATTGTTCTGTCTAGATCACTGTCATCATATCATTTAGCTTTTGGAATCACAATAAAAGTCTGAATCACATCTTTTCAGAAGTTACAAAGATTGTATGGTGTATTTTCTATCTTTGAGACAGAGCAACCTGCTCAATGTGCATTTATTTTGCCTCTGGGAAACAGTCTTTTCCCCCCAAAATTGGAACCATGAGACATCAGGGGTTTTTAGAATATGTGCATGGATCTATCTCCTATCTGTATCTATCTATGTATATATGTGAGCATCTATATATGTATCTATCTAAGCAAGTACACAATCATACACACACACACACACACACGCACGCACGCACGCACAAAGAGGGTGAGAAATGCTCCCACAGTAAGCCAAAATGGAAAAACAGAAAGGGCAGAGGAGAAAAAGTGGAGCTAGCAAGGTATTAGGTAGACATAAATTTGTTCTCCAAAGCTGTGAGTCCTTAGGATTTTTGGAGTCTACATTATTCTTATCTTCAAATACATTATGCATTTGTACCTAGATACTGTGACTACCATTCCACTATGAGATACAAACAGAAGACAATCACAAAACTGTGAAGTATAAATGTGTGTGACACAGTTATAATTCAATTAATCCTATAAAGTTGTTCTCCAGCAGTGTAGGACCCTACCTTGCACAGTTCCTGGAATGTGGTGTGTACTTGTTTGGGGAATATTTACATCTTCTTAACTGCCCAATGACAAGTGAAATGGGTGAAATGATAATATCAAATATTCAATATTATTTGTCTTATAGTTGTGTTTTCATTGTCCACTGAAAAATACTTAGAAGGATTCAGATAGGAGTCTCAAGGTCAGTATGTGGTCCATGAAATAATTGGTATGGGAATTTCACGTGGAAAAGGACAAGGTGGGGTGGAATAAGACCCCAAGGCATAGAACATTGCACACAGGGTCATGACACAAAATTTTGCCATGCTCAAAGTCAGATTCAGGGCAATGCTAGTAAAAAATATTTAAGGAAGAAAGGATTCCTTCAAAAGCAATCACATTGATGGATTTACTGATAATAGAAGGTATATTTGAATACTTACTTTGCAATTTTAAAATACTAACTTCTACACTTAGAAGTTAGGTTGAACTGGACTTTTCTTTTTGGATTAAGGATAAATAGATCCTTTGATTATCTGCCTAGGCTATGGTCAGCTTTTCAGATCCTTTTCCCCTAAGCCTTAAATGTATAATTAGAAATGTCCTCTTTGGAATGTAATATGCATAGTTCAGTATAATTGGTTTCATATTCTAATTTGATTATGTGTTTCCATATTTTCTTCCTTAATATACTGTGCACTCTGAGTCTATTTTGACCCTTTTATCCTCAGAATATAGACTGAGAGATGAGAGAGGAAAAGTCCTAAAAAAAAATAATCAAAATCATGTCTCCCAGAAAAATATTTTCAAATTTGCTCTATTAGTGAAATAATTCTGATATCTGGCACTCATCTTTTTTCAAGAGTAGCTGGGTTAAGAGTACACCTTGTACCTATTAATTTGAGATTAGCCATCCATTATGTAACTATTGCCTCTAAATCAGCTCAAGTAACAGGTGTGACTTTTTTCCTGGTGGAGATAAGCTTAAGAAAAATAAACTTAGACTTGGGAGCGTCTTTGGATGAAATTAGAATTATATATGGTTTTAAAATCTTTGATGACATCTGAAAAATATTGGACTAGATATGTATAAATGATTTTTACTATGGTTTAACTACCATTTACATCTATGTTTTATAAGAGAGCAAATAAAGTATCTAGATAAGAAAAAAGACAACATGATATAGCACATGAATTGGTGTTTGGGAAAAGATCATCAGAGCCTGCTATCTCATTTGGGAATATTGAGTAAGACTGATTATATTTCATGTACTCATTTTTATGAAGTAGATTTCATCTTAAGAGGAACGTTACGAGGGCTGAACAAAAGAGTATATGAATTGTTTGATATATGATGGGATACAATTTTGAAATTTTTAATTAAATATACTTTAATCAACATACTAAAACAATATTTACAAATATTTATGGAGTATCATGTGATATTTTTATAGGTGTCTACTTTGTATAATGTTTAAATCATGTTAAACATTTCTATCTTCTTGAACATTTGTCATTTCTTTTTGGTGAAAACATTCAAAATCCTTTCCTCCACCTTTTGAAATATACAGCACATTATTTATAGCCACCTTATTGTACAACAGCAGAGCAGAATGTCTTACTCTTGTCCATCTAACTGTAACTTATTACCCATTGATAAGCTCTCCCCATCCCCCCTCTCCTACTCACCCTACTTTCCTTGTCTGTGATCTTCAACATTTTACAACTTTCTTAAAATCTACACGTGAGCAAGGTCATGTGGTACTTGAGTTTCTGTGCCTGGATTATTTCACTTAGCATAATTTTCCTCCATGTTGTCATAAGTAACAGGATTTCATTGGATTCTTATGAATAAATACTATTCTATTGTGTATATGTGGCACACTCTCTTTATTCATTTATCAGTTGATGAGCACTTAGGTTCCATTTCTTGCCTACACTGAATACTACTGCAATAAAATGGTGTGTTGATTCCCTTCATCACACTGCTTTCATCTCCTTTGTATAAATATCCAGTAGTCAGATTGCTGGATCATATCATAGTTCAATTTTTAAATTCTTTTAAGAATATTCTACACTGTTTTCCATAATCTTGTATTGGTTAACATTCTCAACAGTGTGCACAGTCTACCTTTCTCCATATTCTCTCTAACACTTATTATCTTTTATTATCTTTTCTTTTTTTTTTTGATAATAGCCATTCATACTGGAGTGAAGTGACAAAATCTCACTGTGGTTTTGATTTGTATTTCCTTGATGATTAATTATCCTGAGCAGTTTTTCATATCCCTGCTGGCTATTTGTATGCCTCCTTTTAAGAAATGTCTACTTAGGTTGATTGTTCATTTTTTATTTGTGTTATTTGGTTTTTGGCTGTTGAGCTTTTGGGCTTCTTATATATTTTAGATATTTGCTTTTATACAGATGTATGGTTTACAAATATTTTCTCCTATTCTATAGGCTGTCTCTTCACTCTATGGACAGCTTTTTAGTTCGAGGTAACCCCATTTGTCTGTTTGCTTTTGTTTCCTTTGCTTTTGGATCATGGCCAAAAAATCCTTGCTCATTCCAATGTCCTGAAGCATTTCTCCTGCTTTCCTTTATAGTGCTTTCATAGTTTCAGGTCTTACCTTTAAGTGTCTAGTTCAGTTTGAGTTGATTTGCTTAACTGGTGATCGAGATATAATTTTGTTCTTCTGCATGTGGACTGTCCAATTTATTCTCCACTGCATTTTCTTAGCACCATTGTGGAACTCAGTAGACTGCAGTTGCATGAGTTTACTTGTAGGCTGTATTCTGTCCCATTGGTCTATGTGTCTGCTTTTCTGCCATCATCATGCTGTTTTGATTACTACAGTTTGTAGTATACTTAAGAAGTCAGATAGTGTAAGGTTGTCATGTGTCCTGCTGTTTTTTTCTCAAAATTGCTGTGACTATTTTGGGTGTTTTGTGCTTATGTACAAATTTTAGAATTTTTTTCTAGTTCTGTGAAAATGTCATTGGAATTTCATGGAGATTGCATTGAATCTGTAGATCACTTGGGGAAGATAGGAATATTTTAACAATATTGATTCTTCCAATTCATGGACACAGAAAAAAATGGAAGGATGTCTTTAGATTTTTCAAGTCCTCTTCAATTTCTTTTATCAATATTCTGTTTTTATTGTACATGTCTTTCACCACTTTGGTTAAATTTATTTCTAGTTTTTTCTCCTTCTTTCCTTCCTTCTTCCTTCCTTCCTTCCCTCCTTCCTTCCTTCTTTCCTTTTCTTTTCTTGGTAGTTACCATGACATGACTTCCTTGATTTCTATTTCAGATAATTGGCTACTGGGAAATATCAATGCTACTAATTTTGTTTGTGGATTTTGTATCCTGCAATTTTGCTGAATTTATTTATTAGTTCTTTGAGATTTTCTAAATATAACAAAACTGTCACCTTCAAACTGTGGCAACTTCACCTTCTCTTTTCCAATTTGAATTTGAATTTTTACTCATATTTTACTATTCTACCTAAAACTCTAGCTTGATATTGCATCAAAAAATTAAATGCATGTGTTACTTAGAAATCATGTGTGTGTATGTGTCTGTCTGTGTGTATGTGTGTGGCATTTTATATGAAAACTTCTTCAAAATTAAAAAATGAAAGCCAAGATAAAATCAGAAGACTGGAATATTTATCTATCTTAATCTGTCATGATCCACTTTTTTATCTATGCTCTTTGTGAAGTATATCCAGATGGTCACATTATTTTTTACTTTTATATGATACTTTTCCTTAGTACGTAGCAGATTTTTAATTCAATTATTCTCATGTATTTGTGCCATTTGCAACTTTGTTTATTACACAAAGCTGGTACATGCATCCTAGGATGAGTGAGAAAGTGTATTTATACAGGATAAAGCTGAAAAGAGAATTTTATGATATAATATTTTCAGATTTTCATTATTACTACAAACTATTTCTACAACAGTTGTTCCAATTTGTACTACCACTAAAGCACATTTTTCCTTAAGGTTGTTTTATATTATTTCATTGTAAATAATAAAGGATTACTTACCATGTTTCCTTCAGTCATTGTGCTCCATATCCACTTTCTTAAATGGCCAATTTTATTCATGATTTGCAAAGTACCTAATAGCCATCTCCTCTGTTATTTGTGATGCTGCTTCAGGCAAACTTTATGCTTTCATCTCTGTGTTTCCATGGCTACTTGAGTTATCAAATGAGGCCACAAGAATTAAATCATGCCCATACCCAAACTCTAAATAGTTTAAGAGATTGATAAACAGCCGTAAATGAAGTATTCCTTTTGTTTAGGTGTGTATAGCTGTCAAATACAGCACCCTACAAATACTCTTTTCCTTCTGCATCAGGCACATTTTGCTTTTTGAGTAACAGAAAGGTTGAGAATCTGTGTAAAGTACATTTTGGAAACATTACTGTTTTGGTGTTTTTTACTGTCAACTACACAAACAGAAAGTCGTTTGCATGACTAACTTCTTTTTTATCCGGATATGCTCTATATATCTGTGTTCTAGACTTCTCTGCAATAAGTAATGCAGATGTACTTGTTACATTTGCCCAAGCCCTTATACATCTGTGAACTCTTACTTCTGTCATTGGTATGTTTACAAGGACATTTTGGAAAGGTAGCATTAAGGGCATTAATTCATTGGTGCCTCTTTTGGGGGTCTAATTTAGACAAACCTGCTATTAATAATTTGCAGCATAGATCAGTTGTTGGTGACATTGTTTTCAAATAACCCTGTATAAAATATAGGAGGCCATGATGAGCTTTTGTTTATTTTCTTGTAGTGCTTAGGAATGAACCCAAGGCTTTTGTATGCTAGACAAAAACTCTTTCAGTGAGGTACAGCCAGATGTTTTTTTCTTAAAAGAAGACTAGTCTTGTCGCAGCTAGTTAATCTCTCAAACCTTCAATTTCCTTATCTGTAAAAGAAATATTTGTCAATTTTTTTCATTTAATAATTAAGTATGAGAAATTAAGTAAATATCCAATTCGCTGTTGTGTTAAACTTTAAAATTCTCAACTCAAGAAACTTTTGTTATTGTGAAATTTATAAATTTCTATGTAGTATATTTAAAATAGATTGTTCTGCTACATTTAAAATATTCGTTGATAGAACCTGTTCCAGATAGGGAGGAGGTGGAATAAAGGAGAATGATAGAGTTAATTCAACTATGATATATTGTAAGAACTTTTGTAAATGTCACAATGTACTCCCAGTACAACAACAATAATAAAAAGTGTTAAGAAAATAAAATATTACATGATGGAGATTGTGCTTATTTGTTGCATGTGTATTTACTTTCCTTCCTTCCCTTCCTTCCTTTCTTTCTTCTTTCCTTCAATCTTTCTCTCCTTCCTTTCTTCCTTCCCTCCTCCTTCCTTTCTTGCTTCCCTCCTCCTTCCTTTCTTGCTTCCCTCCTTCCTTTCTTTGCTTATTTATTTATTTAGTGGTGCTGGGGGTTGAACACAGGGATTGCACATGCTAGGCAGGTTCTGTACCACAGAGCTGCATCTGTAGCCTCTATTGCTTTTCTAAAAATGACACATAGACTGAAAATATGGACATAAATTTTTATATTGTAGAACTGATCATCACTAATAACCATTATGTTTTAATGACAAGTTACATAAACATTAAAAAAGAATGAACTGACAATGAAATAAATCTATTTCTAATGTGTAAATCTATATTTAATCTCCATTAGATAAATTT
Organism: Castor canadensis; assembly: GCF_047511655.1. Lineage (NCBI taxonomy): Eukaryota > Metazoa > Chordata > Mammalia > Rodentia > Castoridae > Castor > Castor canadensis. The sequence goes on from NC_133386.1 coordinate 23,145,867, forward strand.
AGTAATATGCAGTTACTATTTGTTACATATTCATTTGCTTTTCTGATATTCGGTGCCATTTTTTATTCACTATTATACTTCTTAGGAATATATGGCATTGAAAATTCAAAGTCTTGGACAAAGAAGGAATATGTAACAACCTTGTATTATACAGTATTTATCTGATATACTTTGCATATTTCAATCAAATGATTTTCTTGTGTGTGTATGTTTGTAATTAAAAAAATTATTTTTATTGTTGTACTTGGGATACATTGTGACATTTACCAAAGTTCTTACAATATATCATAGTTGAATTCACCCCTCCATCATTCCCCTTTCTCTCCTCTCCCCCATTCTTAGATTAGTTTCAACAGGCCTCATTTTTCCATTTTCATAAATGAGTCTCAACATAATATTTCCACCACATTCGCCCTCCTACAACCTTTCCCTACGTTCTTCCCTCTCCTACTGGCACCAACCCTAAGACAGGACCTGTTTTACCTTTCCGTTCTCCATTTTTGAAAAAAGACATTTTGTTTGTTTAAGGTAACTATATAGTGAAATTATCAAGGCCTAAATCCCATCCTTAGTGATAAATCATTCTGTAAATGAAGGTACGTTTCTTTTTATAATCCTCGTATTTTATTATCATATTATTGTTGTACTGGGGTACACTGTGACATTTCCAAAAGTTCGTACAACATGTCATAGTTAAATTCACCCCCTCCATCATTCTCCTTTATCCCTTCTCCCCATCCCCATCAACAGGTCTCATTTTTTCATTTTCATACATGAATACATAATAATTTCCACTTCATTGTCCCTCCTATGCCATTTCCTTATACCCTCCACTTTCCCACTGGTACCAACCCCCAGACAGGACCTGTTTTACTTTCCATTTTTGAAGAAAAGCGTTTTTATTTAAGATAGCTATGCAGGGTGTTTTATTGTGACTTTTCCATGTATATATGTGTTACAACCTGAATTGGTTCATCCCCTCTATTTCTCCCTTCTCCCTTAGTTCCCTTCTTAGGGTGATTTTAACAGGTTTAAAAATTCTAGATTTATTCTTATATAGAAAGTACATCAACCATATTCACCTTTTTGGGGTTTTTTTCTGTTGTTTTTATACTTTCAGTTTTATTGAGGCCCATTTTTTGCCTTTTTAAAAATTATTGTGCTGGGTGGGGGTATTGAAATATTTACAAAGGTTCTTAAAGTACATCAAATACATCATACTTGAATTCATCCCCTCCACTGCTCTTTTTCATCCACCCTCTTGATTTCTGGAACAATTTCAGCAGGTATCATTTTATCATTTTGCATTTATATACATGTGTATAAATTATTTGCACCATATTTATTTTCCTACCTCTTTCCCTGCCACCTCCACCCTTGCTCCAGTGCCAACCACTCCCCTCCAGGCAGAACCTGTTCTGCCCTCCTGTTTCCCAATTTTGTAGAAGAAAAAACAGAAAAGGTAATTAGAAAAGCATGGTGTTTTTATTAGTTTGAGAAAAAGATAGATACACAGGGAGATTCCTTGTGGTGTTTCTATGTATGCATGTATTATAAACTGCTGGGATCACAGAGGTCCTTGACCTGAAAGGACTAGGGAAAGGAATGAGCAGAGGAGACACACGAAAGGACTCATTCACTCGGGAGGGGAATGACAAGACACATGACCGAAGACTGGTGACCTATTTTTATAAAAATATAAAAATATTTTTATTTTTGCATCAGACTTTTAAGCAATACAAAGTAGGAAGTTATACAATGCAAGGAGAGTTTCTATGCCTGGGAAACAATGCCTTCTACCTGAAAAACAATGTTCTTGCTTCAATTTCCTAGGTTTCATAAATATAACTTGGACCCTCCTAGTTTCACTAATGAAACCCAGACCTCCCTGTTTCACCTAGTTTCACATACAGGAAACCCAGGCCTGGTAACCAGAGTTACCAGCACATGCCCTCTTCCTGACCTTTCATAAACAAATACCTTCGGATTAGTGTTTCTTTTCTCCAGACAAAAGGAGCCACTCCATGTTCCACTAAAACCTCAGTGAGAGATGTGGTGCACTTGCAGTCCCTGACCTTGTCAGGATCCTGCTAAGCTGCAATGATCTTGTCAGATTATAGCTCATGGTTCCCAATAATAACCCAAATTAATGCCCCTCTACCAGAACTCTTTACTCCTCCCTAGTCCCCTTCCATGGTGACATCAACCAGTTAAAGATTATTTGTTCCTATACAGTGAGCACATCAACCACATTCAAGTGTTTGGTTTCCTTCCCTTGCCCTATCTCTCCCATGCATGGCTTCTATCCCTCCCATGCATGGCTTCTATCCCTCCCATTCATGGCCCCCTTAGGGTAACCCATGTCCAATATTACTACATTTGTTTTAGGTGTATAATCTGCACATGAGAGAATATGTGGGTTTTGACTTTCTGAGCCTGACTAACTTCACTTAAGATGATGTTCTCCTGGTCTGTCCATTTACCTGTGTATGACAAAATTTCATTCTTCTTTGTACAAAATCCCATTTTGTACAATAAAACCTCATTTTCTTAATCCATTTGTCAGTAGTGGGGCATCTCGATTGTTTCCATAGCTTGGCTATTGTGAACAGCTCTGCAATAAACATGGAGGTACAGGTGCCTTTATAGTAACCTGACCCACATTCTTTTAGGTCTATCCCTCGGCATGGTATTGTGGGATCATGTGGCAGATCTATGTTTAGTTTTTTAAGGAGCCTCCATCTTGTTGTCCATAACATTGCACTATCTTACATTCCCACCAGCGGTGTATGAAAGCTCTTTTTCCCTGCATCCTCACCAATGTTTTTTGTTGGCGATGTTCTTGATGGAATATATTCTAACAGGAGTAAGGTGGAATCTTAGTGTGGTTTTTTATTTATTTATTTTTTCTTTTATTATTCATATGTGCATACAAGGCTTGGTTCATTTCTCCCCCCTGTCCCCATCCCCTCACTTACCACCCACTCCGCCCCTTCCCTCTCCCCCCCCTCAATACCCAGCAGAAACTATTTTGCCCTTATTTCTAATTTTGTTGTAGAGAGAGTATAAGCAATAATAGGAAGGAACAAGGGTTTTTGCTGGTTGAGATAAGGATAGCTATACAGGGCATTGACTCACATTGATTTCCTGTGCATGGGTGTTACCTTCTAGGTTAATTCTTTTTGATCTAACCTTTTCTCTAGTACCTGTTCCCCTTTTCCTATTGGCCTCAGTTGCTTTAAGGTATCTGCTTTAGTTTCTCTGCGTTAAGGGCAACAAATGCTAGCTAGTTTTTTAGATGTCTTACCTATCCTCACCCCGCCCTTGTGTGCTCTCGCTTTTATCATGTGCTCATAGTCCAATCCCATTGTTATGTTTGCCCTTGATCTAATGTCCACATATGAGGGAGAACATATGCTTTTTGGTCTTTTGGGCCAGGCTAACCTCACTCAGAATGATGTTCTCCAATTCCATCCATTTACCAGCGCATGATAACATTTCGTTCTTCTTCATGGCTGCATAGAATTCCATTGTGTATAGATACCACATTTTCTTAATCCATTCATCAGTGGTGGGGCATCTTGGCTGCTTCCATAACTTGGCTATTGTGAATAGTGCTGCAATAAACATGGGTGTGCAGGTGCCTCTGGAGTAACCTGTGTCACAGTCTTTTGGGTATATCCCCAAGAGTGGTATTACTGGATCAAATGGTAGATCCATGTCTAGCTTTTTAAGTAGCCTCCAAATTTTTTTCCAGAGTGGTTGTACTAGTCTACATTCCCACCAAGAGTGTAAGAGGGTTCCTTTTTCCCCGCATCCTCGCCAACACCTGTTGTTGGTGGTGTTGCTGATGATGGCTATTCTAACAGGGATGAGGTGGAATCTTAGTGTGGTTTTAATTTGCATTTCCTTTATTGCTAGAGATGGTGAGCATTTTTTCATGTGTTTTCTGGCCATTTGAATGTCTTCTTTTGAGAAAGTTCTGTTTAGTTCACTTGCCCATTTCTTTATTGGTTCATTAGTTTTGGGAGAATTTAGTTTTTTAAGTTCCCTATATATTCTGGTTATCAGTCCTTTGTCTGATGTATAGTTGGCAAATATTTTCTCCCACTCTGTGGGTGTTCTCTTCAGTTTAGAGACCATTTCTTTTGATGAACAGAAGCTTTTTAGTTTTATGAGGTCCCATTTATCTATGCTATCTCTTAGTTGCTGTGCTGCTGGAAGTTCTTACCTATACCTACTAACTCCAGAGTATTTCCTACTCTTTCCTGTATCAACTTAAGAGTTTGAGGTCTGATATTAAGATCCTTGATCCATTTTGAGTTAATCTTGGTATAGGGTGATATACATGGATCTAGTTTCAGTTTTTTGCAGACTGCTAACCAGTTTTCCCAGCAGTTTTTGTTAAAGAGGCTGCTATTTCTCCATCGTATATTTTTAGCTCCTTTGTCAAAGACAAGTTGGTTATAGTTGTGTGGCTTCATATCTGGATCCTCTATTCTGTTCCACTGGTCTTCATGTCTGTTTTTGTGCCAGTACCATGCTGTTTTTATTGTTACTGCTTTGTAATATAGTTTGAAGTCAGGTATTGTGATACCTCCTGCATTGTTCTTTTGACTGAGTATTGCCTTGGCTATTCGTGGCCTCTTAGGTTTCCATATAAATTTAACAGTAGATTTTTCAATCTCTTTAATGAATGTCATTGGAATTTTGATGGGAATTGCATTAAACATGTAGATTACTTTAGGGAGTATCGACATTTTTACTATGTTGATTCTACCAATCCATGAGCATGGGAGATCTCTCCACTTTCTATAGTCTTCCTCAATCTCTTTCTTCAGAAGTGTATAGTTTTCCTTGTAGAGGTCTTTCACATCTTTTGTTAGGTTTACACTTAGGTATTTGATTTTTTTTTTTTGAGGCTATTGTAAATGGAATTGTTTTCATACATTCTTTTTCCATTTGCTCATTGTTAGTGTATAGAAATGCTAATGATTTTTCTATGTTGATTTTATATCCTGCTACCTTGCTATAGCTATTGATGATGTCTAGAAGCTTCTGAGTAAAGTTTTTTGGGTCTTTAAGGTATAGGACCATGTCATCTGCAAATAGGGATATTTTGACAGTTTCTTTACCTATTTGTATTCCTTTTATTCCTTCTTCTTGCCTAATTGCTCTGGCTAGGAATTCCAGTACTATGTTGAATAGGAGTGGAGATAGTGGGCATCCTTGTCTGGTTCCTGATTTTACAGGGAATGGTTTCAGTTTTTCTCCATTAAGTATAATGCTGGCTGTAGGTTTGTCATATATAGCTTTTATAATGTTGAGGAACTTTCCTTCTATTCCTAGTTTTCTTAGAGCTTTTATCATGAAATGATGTTGGATCTTATCAAAGGCTTTTTCTGCATCTGTTGAGATGATCAAGTGATTTTTGTCTTTGCTTCTGTTAATGTGGTTTATTACATTTATTGATTTTCGTATGTTGAACCACCCCTGCATCCCTGGAATGAAGCCTACTTGGTCATGGTGAATAATCTTTTTGAGGTGTTGCTGAATTCGGTTTGCCATTATTTTGTTGAGGATTTTTGCATCAATGCTCATTAAGGAGATTGGCCTATAGTTCTCCTTTTTGGAGGTGTCTTTGCCTGGTTTTGGGATAAGTGTAACACTGGCTTCATAAAATGTGTTTGGCAGTTTTCTTTCCCTTTCTATTTCGTGGAATGTTTAAGGAGGGTTGGTATCAGTTCTTCTTTAAAGGTCTGATAGAATTCAGCAGAGAATCCATCAGGTCCTGGACTTTTCTTTTTGGGGAGACTCTTGATTGCTGCTTCAATTTCATTTTGTGTTATAGATCTATTCAGGTGATTAATTTCCTCTTGGTTCAGTTTTGGATGATCATATGTATCTAGAAATCTGTCCATTTCTTTTAGATTTTCAAATTTATTTGAATATAGGTTCTCAAAGTAGTCTCTGATGATTTCCTGGACTTCCATGGTGTTTGTTGTTATCTCCCCTTCTGCATTCCTAATTCTACTAATTTGGGTTTTTTCTCTCCTCATTTTAGTCAGGTTTGCCAGGGGTCTATCGATCATGTCTGTTTTTTCAAAGAACCAACTTTTTGTTTCATTAATTCTTTGTATGGTTTTTTTGGTTTCTATTTCGTTGATTTCAGCTCTTATTTTTATTATTTCTCTCCTTCTATTTGTTTTGGGATTTGCTTGTTCTTGTTTTTCTAGGAGTTTGAGATGTATCATAGGGTCATTGATTTGGGATCTTTCAATCTTTTTAATATATGCACTCATGGCTATAAACTTTCCTCTCAAGACTGCCTTAGCTGTGTCCCATAGGTTCCAGTAGGTTGTGTTTTCATTTTCATTGACTTCCAGGAACTTTTTAATTTCCTCTTTTATTGCATCGATGATCCATTCTTCATTAAGTAATGAGTTATTTAGTTTCCAGCTGTTTGCATGTTTTTTGTCTTTACTTTTGTTGTTGAGTTCTACTTTTACTGCATTGTGGTCAGATAGTATGCATGGTATTATTTCTATTTTCTTATATTTGCTGAGGCTTGCTTTGTGCCCTAGGATATGATCTATTTTGGAGAAGGTTCCATGGGCTGCTGAGAAGAATGTATATTGTGTACAGGGTGGATGAAATGTTCTGTAGACATCTACTAGGTCCATTTGATCTATTGCATATTTTAGATCTTGGATTTCTTTATTGAGTTTTTGTTTGGATGACCTATCTATTGATGATAATGGGGTGTTAAAGTCTCCCACAACCACTGTGCTGGCATTTATATATGCTTTTAGGTCTTTCAGGGTATGTTTGATGAAATTGGGTGTGTTGACATTGGGTGCATACAAATTGATGATTATTATTTCCTTTTGGTCTATTTCCCCTTTTATTAGTATGGAATGTCCTTCTTTATCTCGTTTGATCAATGTAGGTTTGAAGTCTACTTTGTCAGAGATAAGTATTGCTACTCCTGCCTGTTTTCGGGGGCCATTGGCTTGGTAAATCTTCTTCCAGCCTTTCATCCTAAGCATATGCTTATTTCTGTCGGTGAAATGAGTCTCCTGTAAGCAACAAATTGTTGGATCTTCTTTTTTAATCCATTTTGTCAAATGGTGTCTTTTGATGGGTGAATTAAGTCCATTAACATTAAGCATTAGTACTGATATGTATGTGGTGATTCCTGCCATGTAGTTGTCTTAGTTGTTTGAAGGTTTGATTGTGTGTACCTAACTTGATGTTACTCTCTACTGTCTTGCTTTTTCTTATCCTGTGGTTTGGTGCTGTCTACCTTTTCATGGTCAAGTTGGGTGTCACTTTCTGTGTGCAGAATCCCTTGCAGAATCTTTTGTAATGGTGGCTTTGTGGTCACATATTGTTTTAGTTTCTGCTTATCATGGAAGACTTTTATTGCTCCATCTATTTTGAATGATAGCTTTGCTGGGTAGAGTATCCTGGGGTTGAAGTTATTTTCATTCAGTGCCCGGAAGATCTCACCCCACGCTCTTCTTGCTTTTAATGTTTCTGTTGAGAAGTCTGCTGTGATTTTGATGGGTTTACCTTTGTATGTTACTTGTTTTTTCTCTCTTACAGCCTTCAATATTCTTTCCTTAGTTTCTGAACTTGTTGTTTTAATGATGATATGTCGTGGAGTAGTTCTATTTTGATCTGGTCTGTTTGGTGTCCTGGTGGCCTCTTGCATCTGTATGGGAATATCCTTCTCTAGATTTGGGAAATTTTCTGCTACTATTTTGTTGAATATATTTTGCATTCTCTTCGCTTGCACCTCTTCTCCTTCTTTGATGCCCATGATTCTCAAGTTTGGTCTTTTGATGGAGTCAGTGAGTTCTTGCATTTTCTTTTCACAGGTCTTGAGTTGTTTAATTAATAGTTCTTCAGTTTTTCCTTTAATTACCATTTCATCTTCAAGTTCTGAGATTCTGTCTTCTGTTTGTTCTATTCTGCTGGATTGGCCTTCCGTTTTGTTTTGCAGTTCTGTTTCGTTCTTTTTTCTGAGGTTTTCCATATCCTGGCAGTTTTCCTCTTTAATGTTGTCTATTTTTGTCCTGAGTTCATTTATCCGTTTATTCATTGTGTTCTCTCTTTCACTTTGGTGTTTATACAGTGCTTCTATGGTTTCCTTTATTTCTTCTTTTGCTTTTTCAAATTCTCTATTTTTGTTGCCTTGGAATTTCTTGAGTGTCTCCTGTACATTTTGGTTGACCCTATCCAGTATCATCTCTATAAAATTCTCATTGAGTACTTGTAGTATGTCTTCTTTTAAATTATTCTTGTGGGCTTCATTGGGTCCTTTGGCATAGTTTATCTTCATTTTGTTGGAGTCTGGATCTGAGTTTCTGTTCTCTTCATTCCCCTCTGGTTCCTGTACTAATTTTTTGCTGTGGGGAAACTGGTTTCCCTGTTTTTTCTGTCTTCCCATCATTGTCTTTGGTGTTGTTACTGTCCCTGTACTGTGTGCAATTAAGTATTTTCTAGCTTGTAATAATAACAATGGTAATATTTAGAATGGAAGAGTGAGCTGAGATGGAAAGCAAGAAGTTAAAGAAAAGGGGAAAACAAATATACAGACAAGAGGGAGAAAGCAGAACAAGGTATCAGACAAGAGAGTTTCAAAGGTATAAACAGGGAGTGTTAGTGTACTAATCGACAGTAAGCTGAACAGACATTAGAGAGACAGAGAGAGGATTGAAAATCAAAGATACAAAGAATAAAAAATAAGTAAATGAAAGAAATATCTATATATAAAAATGAATTAAAATAAAATGGAAAATAGAAAATTAAAAAAAAAAAAAACCAAAAAACTTCCAAGTTTGTATGCAATGCAGTTTCAGTCTTAATAATTTGGGTGTCCGTCTCAATCTCCAGTCCTGGAGTTGGTGCCTCAGATGTTGTTCTGTAGTTGTCTCATCAAAGGGGATGCATAAAGTAGAACAAAACTACACACTCACACACACACACACACACACACACACACACACACACAAAGCCCCACCAAGTGTCCCAAGTTCAAATGCAATACAGTTTCAGTAAGTTTTTTGGCTTGCAGGTGTAATTCGGTTGTTCTCTCATCAAAGGTAGGGAGAAAAAGAAAAAAAAGCATCTGGAGACAGTTCTGAGAGTGGTATCTGCAACTGCGGCTTGCCTGCCTGCTGCTCTCAGCCTGTAGCTGGCGGCGTTATTTATGCAGATCTCTGGGGTGAGCTTAGCACTCACCTGGTCCCACAGGCTTTGTTTGTTCAGAGTTCTCCTGTGTGGGAGCCTCTGCTACAGGCTTTCCCCTTTCCAAGCACTGGGAAAGGTGACACTGCCCCTGCGTTGTCAGGCCTGCGTGTTTATTTACAGTTCATGTGGGAGGTGGGTCTTCCCCCCTCTCCTCTGAAGTTTTCCTCCCACTGCCACTTTCAGAAGCTTTCCTGCTCCTGCTTACTGGGTGGTGCTGCTGCTCCTGCCAGCCGCCATGTTTATTTACAGTTCACGTGGGAAGTGGGTCTTCCCTCCTCTCACAAGCTTCCCCGCTCCTGGTTGCTGGGTGCGCGCCCTGCTCCCGCCAGAGCCTCTCCGGCCCACCCGGCTTGTTTATTTACAGTCCCGGGAAGGATTCCCTTCCCCCAATCTTCAGCGCTCAGGGTGCCCCACCCTCTTTCCAGCGTGTCTTAATTGTTCTTATTGCTTATTACTCAGTTTCTCTTTTTTTCCCCGGGTGGACGTCAGTCTGTCCAGGGGGCTATGCTGCTCTGGCCCAGGCTTGTCTGTGGGAGTACCGCAGTACTGCAAAGCTCACCTGGTCCGCATCTTCCCAAGCCTTATGGGCGCCGGCCACTGGCGGCCCCAGGGGCCCTCCTCGTTTCTCCGTTTAACGTAAGGTGGAGATTCTCTGCACCCGCTGGAGGTGTGGAGGGGTCAAAATTATGTCTTTTCTCCGTGATTATGCCTGCAAAGTGTGTCTCCAGCATCTCTCCAAGATTTCACTATAGGAGGGTCGCTTTCTGCTTCCTCCCTCTAGCCACCATCTTGGAATCTCTCTTAGTGTGGTTTTGATTTACATTTCCTTTATGGCCAAGGATGATGAGTATTTTTTCATGTGTTTTTGGCTATTTGGACTTCTTCCTTTGAAAAAGCTCTTGTTAGTTCAGTTGCACACTTCTTTATTGGTTCATTGGTTTGGGGGGAGTTTAGTTTTGTGAGCTCCCTGTAATTTCTGTTATCAGTCCTTATCTGATGTACAGCCAGTGAATATTTTCTCCCATCTGTGGGAGGTCTCTTCAGTTTACAGACCATTTCTTTTTTGTGCAGAAACTTTTAAATTTCATTGTAGTTCCATTTTTCCATCCTTTCTCTTAGTTGCTGGGTTGCTGGAGTCTATTGAGGAAGTCCTAGTCTATGCCTATTGTTTCCAGTGTATTCCCTGCTTTTTCCTGTACTAGCTCCAGGATTTCATGTCTGATATTAAGTTCCTTAACTTTGAGGACAGGGTGACAAACATGGATCTGGTTGCAGTTTTCTGCAGGCAGATATCCAGTTTTCCCAGCAACATTTGTTGAACAGGCTGTTTTTTCTCCATGTCATGTTTTTGGTATCTTTGTCAAAAATTTTGTGGGCATAGCTGTGTGAATTCATAGTGAGGTCGTCTGTTCTGTTCCACTGGTCTTCATATCTGTTTTTGGCCAGTACCCTGCTGTTTTTATTGCTATGTCTCTAGTATAGTTTGAAGTTGGGTATTATGATACCTCCAGTGTTCTTCTTTTAGCTCAGTATTGCCTTGGCTATTTTCAGTCATTTGTGTTTCCAGATGAACTTTAGGATTGATTTTTCAATTGCTGTAATGAATGTCATTGGGTTTTTGATAGGAATTGCATTGAACATGTAGATTGATTTTGGTAGTATAGCCATTTTTACTATGTTGATTCTGCCAATCCATGAGCATGGGAGATCTTTCCACCTTCTGTAGTCTTCTTCAATTTCTTTCTTCAATGGTTTGTAGTTCTCCTTTAGAAGTTATTCACATCCTTTGTTAAGTTCATTTCTAGGTATTTGATTTTTTTAGGGTATTGTAAATGGAATTGTTTCCTGCATTCTATCTCTGTCTGCTCATTGTAAGTGCATAGAAAGGCTACTGATTTTTTAAGTTGATTTTTTATCCTGCTACTTTACTGAAACCGTTTATGGTGTCCGGGAGTCTTTGGGTGGAGTTTTTCAGGTCTTTAAGGTATAAAATCATATCATCTGTGAATAAGGATAGTTTGACTACTTTTTCTTTTAGCTATTTGTGTTCATTTTATTTCTTCTTGCCCTATTACTCTGGCTAGGAATTCCATGACTATGTTGGAGAAGAGTGGGTAGAGTAGTCAATCTTGTCTCATTCCTGACTTTATGGTAAATGGTTTCAGTTTTCCCCCATTAAGTACGATGTTGGCTATAAGTTTGTCATTCATAGCCTTTATAATGTTGAGGCACGTTCCTTCTATTCCTAATTTCATCAGAGCTTTTATCGTGAAGTGGTGTTGAATCTTATTGATGGCTTTTTCTGTGTCTATTGAGATGATCAAGTGGTTTTTGTTTTTGCTCCTGTTAATGTACTGTATTAAATTTAATGATTTGTATATTTTGAATCATCCCTGCATCCCTGGGATGAATCTGACTTGGTCATTGTGTATGATCTTTCCTATGTATTTTTGGATTGGGTTTCCCATTATTTTATTGAGGATATTTACATCAATGTTCACTAAGGAGATTGGCCTGTAGTTCTCCCTTTTGGATGTGTTCTTGTCTGGTTTTGGGAAGAATGTAATACTGGCTTCATAAAATGGATTAGGCAGTGTTCCTTCCCTTTCTGTTTTGTGGAAAAGTTTAAGGAGCATTGGTATTAGTTCTTCTTTAAAGGTCTGGTAGAATTCAGTGGAGTTTGTTATAGATTTTTTTAGGTGACTAATAGCCTCTTGGTTGAGTTTTGATTTATGGTCATATAAATCTAGAAATTTGTCCATTTCCTCTAGCTATTCCAATTTATTTGAATACGGGCTCTCAAAGTAGAGCCTGATGATTCCCTGGGTTTCCTTGGTGTTTGTTGTTATCTTTACTTTTCTGTTTCTGATTTTACTAATTTGGTTCTTTTCCCTCCTTATTTTAGTCAGATTTGCTAGGGGTTTGTCAATCTTATTTACTTTTTCAAAGAAACACCTGATATTTCATCGAGTCTTTGTATTTTTTTCCTTTGCTCTTTATTTTGTTGATTTTGCCCTTGTTTTTATGATTTTTCTCCTTTGCTTGGTTTGGGCTTAGCTTCATCTTGTTTTTCTGTGAATTTGAGATGTAATATTTGGTCATCTATTTGAGATCTTTCTGTGTTTTTAATATATGCACTCATGGCTATAAACTTTCCTGTTAGGACTGCCTTTGCTGTGTCCCCATAGGTTCTGATAGGTTGTGTTTTCATTTTCATTTAATTTTAGGAACTTTTTGACATCCTCCCTTATTTCTTCTATAACCCACTGATTGTTGAGCAATGTATTGTTCAACCTCCAATTGTTTGCATATTTTGTGTGCTTTTACTGTTGTTTTAGTTTTATTGCACTGTGATCAGATAGTATGCAAGGGGTTATTTCAATATTCTTAGATTTGTTAAGACTTGTTTTGTGTCCTAAGATATGGTCTATTTTAGAGAAAGTTCCATGGGCTGCTGAGAAGAATGTATATTGTGCTATTGCAGGGTGGAATATTCTGTAGACATCTGTCAGGTCCAATTGATCTATGGTGTTATTTAGCTCTAGGATTTCTTTGTTGATTTTTTTTTTGTCTGGATGACCTATCTGTTGATAGAGGGGTATTAAAGTCTCCCACTACCATGGTGTTGGGTCTATATGTGATTTTAAGTCCTTTAGTATGTGTGTAGTCAAGTTGGGTGCACTGACATTGGGTGCATATTAGTTGATAACTTCCTCTTGATATATTGTACCTTTTTATTAGTATGAAGTGACCTTCTTTGTCTCTTTTGACTAATGCTAGTTTGAAGTCTACTTCCTCTGATTTAAGTATTACTATGCCTGCTTGTTTTCAGGGGCCATTAGCTTGGTAAATCTTCTTCCACCCTTCACCCTAAGCCAGTGTTTATTTCTGTCAATAAAGTAGGTCTCTTATAAACAACAGATTGTTGGATCTTCCCTTTTAATCCAGTTTGCCAAAACAGTGTCTTCTGATGGGGGGAGCTAAGTCCATTAACATTCAGTGTTAATATTGATAGATTTGTGGTGATTCCTGCCATTTACTTGTTTTTGTTGCTTAAGGATTTGCGTGTGTGCAGCTGATTTAATGCAACTCTGTTTTTCTTCTCCTGCAATATAATACTATCCATCCTCTTGTGTTTTTGTCTTAAATTCTTTGTGGAATCTTCTGTAGTGGTGGCTTGGTGGTCATATATTGTTTTAGATTTTGTTTCTGTTTCTCCATCAATTTTGAATTATAGTTTTGCTATCATATAGAGTATCTTAGGGCTAAAATTGTTCTTTCAGTGCTCAAAATACATCACTCCATGACCTTCTTGCTTATAAGGTTTCTGTTGAGAAATCTGCTGTTATTTTGATGGGTTTACCTTTATATGTTATTTGTTTTTTCTCTCTTACAACCATCAATATTCTTTCCTTGTGCTTGTTGTTTTAATGATAATATGCTGTGGAGAAGTTGTCTTTTGGCCAAGTCTGTTTGGTGTCCTGAAGGCTTTCTGTACCTGAATGGGCAAAACTTTCTAAATATTTGGAGAAATTTCTCCTATTGTTTTCTTGAATACATTGCATATCTCTTTGGCTTGCACCTCTTCTCCCTCTTCAATGCACATGAAGCTCATTTTTGGTCTTTGAGTCACAGGGTTCTTGCATATTACTTTCACAGCTCTTGAATTGTTTAAGAGTTCTTCTGTTTTTTCTTTAATATCTTTTTTTTTCTTTGATCCCTGAGATTCTGTCTTCCACTTGTTCTAGTCTGCTGGAGTGGTCTTGCACTGTATTTTTTTATTTGATTAAAGGGACTTTTTATTTCCAGGATTTCTGTTTGATTCTTTTTTTCTGAAGTTTTCCATATCTTTGTTCAACTCCTATTTCATTTCTTGTGTTGTCTTCTTTATTTCATATATCTCTTTGTTTATAATCTCCTTTGTTTCACTTTTATTGAAGTCCTCTCCCAGTTCATTTAGTTGTTTTTGTGTCTTCTCAAGTTTTTTATTTGTGGTGTCTTGATATTTCTTGAGTTTATTCTGTACTTTCTGTTTAACCAATGTCTTGTACCTTCTCCATGAGCTTTTCAATGATCTCATTCATGATTACCTGTTTGAGAGGTTGTTGTCTAGGTTGATATGCTATTTCTGTCCCTGGCCTGGAAATATAAATTAGCAATAACAAATTTACAGTTTCAATGCCAGACCAGTTGTTTACATATTATATAGAGAAACCTTTGGTGATAATATCTATAAACAGTAGGCATTGGAGAGGGAATGGTTGTTTGGATAAGGACAGAAACTTGGGTAATTTGAAAAGATGGTGCTAAAAGGGGGGTTGAATGGGAGAGTGGGGTAAGTGGGGGCATAGGTGTAGGGTTGCAGGGTTTAGGGGCCTGTGTGTATGTTTGGGTGTAATTCTGCAGTTGTAGTGGAGAGTGCTTCTGTCAGGAATTGCAGAGGGCTGTGTTAGGTTGGTATAGTAGGTTAATTGGCAGTGATAAATGTCAAGGAGGGTGGAGTAGTATGTTACAGGTAGGGGAAGGTGAAGAGGAGGAGATGAAGTCAGGGGAAAGAGTGGATAAAATGGGGCAAAAAGAATAGTTGGGGGTGGAGAACAATGAGTTGTAGTATAAGAAAAGGAGAGAAAGTGAAGGGGGGTATGAATAGAGAAAAGAAAATAGTAATAGTAAAATTAAATATACTACATTAAAAAGGGGAAAAACTAAGAAAAAAGAAAGAAAAATAAACAATTACAACATCAAGAACAAAAAGTCAGTTTGGGAAAAGTTCTGTACTTATTTCTTTGGTGTTCAATCCTAGTATTGTTGCTATGACTTGGGGTTTATTCAGTGACCCTGTCTCTTCTCAAATTTGGTACTTTGGGCTATGTGGGGAAGGATGCTGCCCTTCTTTAGGACAGTTTAGGGGGAAGTCAGCTGTAGTGATTTTTTTTCTTGCTTTCCTTGGTCTTACAGATCATCTGTTACAGCAAGAGCTCTGAAGTGGTCTCACCAGATGGCTGGCTTGTGAGCAGTATTTGGCTCTTTCTGTTCACAGGGTAGGTTGCAACTGGGACCTGTGGTAGCCCACAACCAGTTTGTGCAAGGTGGTCTGGTGTTTTCACCAGGTGGCAGCTGCATTGTCCCATAGCTGCAACTCTGGTTGGTCAGCTCCTCCCCCAGTAAGGTGCAGCAATTCAATCTTGGGCACCAACCATAGTCCCAGGAGACTAGCTCAGCAGTTACCATGACCCCTGCTCTGGGAAGTTGATTTGTCTCCACAACCCTGCTCTCAGCCTTTATTTCTAGCCATGCTTCTGCTAACTGAGTGTTTGGCTCCTTGCCCCAACTGCATTCTCTGAGGTTGGTTCAGTGTTCCACCTCACCTCTATTGTGGTGGTAGATTATAATTCACTATCTATATTTTTCAGTTTTATTCATGGAGGGTTCAATCTGCTCTTGAGCTGTGCTGGATTATGTTCCCAAGGTGGGTGGGTGGGTGGTTAAGGGAGTGGAGGGGATGGGGAGTGGGTGGAGGAGGGTCATATGTGGTGCATGGCACTCACCTGTTGGGTCTGCAGAGTTATGAAGGCAGATTTGAAACCAACCAATGGGCAGAAATTGTGGATGGCTTTTCTCAGGCAGGTGGTTTAGCCCCATGGGCCCTATGTAAGCTTTTCATGGGTTAGGGGTCCAGTATGTTACAAGGTTCAGTTCTGTTTGATGCTCTAGTTTCTGCTTTTGGAAAAAAAAAAAAAGAAAGAAAGAAAAGGGAGAAACACCTTGAGGGAATTTTTCCCAGGGTATACATGCCCCAGTGTCTGTGCCACACTGGGATTTCCCTGGCTATTAGGTGTAATTAAAAGCAGTTTTAAGGATCAGGTCTTGAATTTTATGTGCACCCTATGTGTTGGCAGTTATTAAGTTGGCTAGAAAGAATCAGAACTACCCAAGTGTAGTTCCCATGTCTCGAAGTGTTTTATGAAATTAAGAAGTTCAGGAATTCTTATTCCCTATCCTATCCACCATCTTGGCCCATATTCATCTTCTTAAATTCCTTCTTTTACCCTCCCTCTCCCATTAGTGACCTTCCCTTAGCGGGTCCCATTTTTCATAATATTATGTGAATTTGTATTAAGACTATATTCCATATATGAGAGAAAGTAGTACCTTTTGGCTTTCTAAACCTGGGTAATTTCACTTAAGGTGATGTTCTCTAGTTCCATTTATTTACTTGCAAATGACAAAATTTTATTCTTCTTTATGGCTCCATAAAATTCCATTGTATGTAAGTACCACATTTTCTTAATCTATTTACCAGTTCTAGAGCATCTTGTCTGTTTCCATAACTTAGCTGTTGTGAATAATGCTGCAATAAACATGAGTGTGAAGTTGCCTTTATTGCAACCTGACTTACACTCTTTTGTGTATCACCCTAAGAGTGTTATTGCTGGACCATATGGCAGTTCTATTTCTAGTTTCTTGAGGTGCCTTCATATGGTTTTCCATAGTGTTTGTACTAATTTACAATCCTACCAACAGTGTATGAGGGTTCCTTTTTCCCCACATCCTTGACAACATTTGTTCCTGATTGCCATTCTAATAAGAGTGAAGTGGAATCTTAGTGTGCTTTTGATTTTCATTTCCTTTATGGCCAGGTTGGTTCAGTGGGAAGGGGATGGATAAAAGGAAAGGGTGAAGGAGGGTAAACATAGTGGAAATATAATGTAGTATGTCTGAAAATGGAAAAATGAGATCTGTTGAAACTATTCTAAGAAGGAGGAAGGAGGATAAAGGAGAATGATGGAAGGGTAAATAAAATTATGATATATTAGCACTTTTGTAAATGTCACAATGTGACACCAATAATACGATAATAAAAATAAAATAAAATATTAAAAAATGATCAATATGCAAACATTGTCCTATAGCAATTTGTCATGTTTGGTCTCTCTTATTGATGTCAAGATAATATTAATTATGCAGTGAGGGATTATCAAATTTCTGAGTAGCATAATAGTATCCAAATAAGTGTGCATATATTAAATTTTAGCACATAATTTATTAATATTCATGTATTTTATTAATATTCACACTTACTTTTTGATTTCAAGCTTTGGTATATGAACTCATATAGATTTCTATGGCCCTATGATTAATATTATATTTAACATATTGCTAGAGCTGGTTTCCCAACCTCATCATTCTTTTTAAGCTTAAGACCACTTAAAAGTTGGAACTGGGAAAACCACATGTTTTTACTTTTATGTGGAAGTTAAAATGTTTATCTCATAGAAGTGGAGTGAATAATAGTGGTTACCAAATACGGGGAAGGAGGTAGGGGAAGTGAAAATGGAGAGAGGATGGTTAATGCATGCAGGAGTACAATTGGATAGGAGGAATAACTTCTAATATTCTATACCAAAAGAGGATAACTATGATTGTTAGCTTTTAATTGTATATTTCAACATGGCTAGTAGAGAGAATTTTTAATATTCCTAACATAAAGAAATGATAAATGTTTGAGTTCATGGACATACCAATTACCCTAATCTGATCATTATACATTGTGCACCTGGATTGGAATGTCACATTGTATTTCATAATTATTTACAACTAAGATATTTTTAAAATTCAGTGTAAGCTTCAGCTGAATCAAAGATAGTTTACAATGAAAGTGAGTTTATGAGGCTTCAAATTTCAATAACAAAATCAGGTAATTTCTTACAAATAGAAAGGATAATAATTTGGCTTATAGATGTAAACCTAAGGCACTCCACTGGAGACAATGAACGTGTATCTGTACTTAATTAATATGATGAACTCATGGACCTCAAGCTAGACCCAGAGGTTATAATGTGTGTGATTTCTAGGAGCCTAAAACAGGAGGTGAATATCTGTCCTATGTGTGCAGAGTACAAATAATTTGTAGTTGTCTTCTTTGATTATGTATGATCCTACTTGATTTGTAACATCAAAGGTGAGCAGTGAGATATGGAGTCTATGTCTCCTCACCTCAAATATAGGGAGGGCTTATAAATGGTTTCAAGCAGTGGAGTTTGGTGAGAAAGACTGTGTGAGCTCCAAGTCTAGATTATAAGCCCTCCACTTTTCCCTAGGCTTCTTGGAACAGTTTTTCTAGGGATGTAAGACATGCAATAGGTCATGTTGGCACTCCTGCCAAAAGAACTAACTGAACTTCCGATGTCATAAGTATCAGGGGACAGACACATGACCAAAACACCCAGTTGAGCCTTGGGTGATCTATAGTCTGAGCCCCTATCTGATTCCAATTTTCTGACATATCTAAAATTGGAACCACCTTTCAAGTTTGTTCAATATACAGAGGCAACAGAGACAATAATATAATAATAGTTTTGTGTTTTGGTTTTTTTACCATAAATCTGTAGAGTGGTATGTTAGTAGCAAAACAGTTTGGTAAAAAAGAAGTATTGAAAGTTACAGTAAACTGTCCAGAAAATATTTTATATTCTTAGGATGGGTAAATCTTAAAATTTAGAGCACCCTGTGGATATCTGGAAAGTTTATAACTGAGTTTCTCCACACTGTATTTCATGTTGTTTTCTTTAGTAAGAGTCCACTGCGATTGTGGGTCAAGCTAACTGTTCAAATTGCATCTTATTTATAGCACAGAACCTATGAGGTAAGAGGGAAGAAATGTACACTCCAAGCCCTTCTGATCTCTCAAGAGGTCATAAAGGTCCTATGGCCCAGAAGTAATCAATCCGGCATAATTTATATTCTTATTCCAAAACACATTCAGGTTGCTGTGCTAATCAGGAAGCAAAATTCTTATCTAAGAGAGCAGAACTCCCCATGTTCCAGGCTACAATTTTCATATTGCAATTATTTCTCTCCATTAATAATAAATATGAATGTGAATTAGACATGATTAAATACAATTTATTAAAATTTTTGATCAAGTAAATAAAGTTTATTCAAAAAGGAAAAGAAGAAAGAACAAGCTCTATAGACAGAGAACTCTAAAAACATAACTAAATCAGTATAAGAAAGAGATGAATTATCTTCCTTTTCAAAACACACACACACACACACACACAAACACACTCACACACTCAAGAGAAATAGAGAGAAGAGAGAGAATCTCAGAGACACAGAAAGATTGATAACCTGAGTGTTAAAGTTTCAACCATGGGTGAAAAAAATATAGGATGCAATTTGTTGTACTGTAGTAAAAGTGACTGATTAGTTGCATCAGTTCCAGAACAGAAAGTTGAGTGATGTAGACAATTTCATGGACATATTTATCCTGGTGCTTCTCTTTATTCTAGTGAATATAAACTACATATATATATACATATACATATATATGTATATGTATATATATGAAATACATGTATATATATGAAATATATATTTCTTGCTGTGAATTATTTGAGCTCATAGTGTCACACAAAAAATATAATAGCATAGAATTTTACAAGTAATGAGAAGTCAACTAGGCAATGCTCTAGTCAATGACAGAAGTTTGATCTTCAACTTGACCAAAACATAATTTTGTGACAAGATTAAACAGAGGCAGGTGAATCAAAGGACAGCAGAAATGAGAATTCTTAAGACAAAAGAAAAAAAAAACAGTGTCATAGAGTTAGTGACTAGATTTAGTGGGGGTGATCAAAGGGAAAGTTTTCTGTGAAAAAAAGACTAGAAAAAAACCAGGAAAACTCACTTTCAAATATTTTTGGTCATCAGTGCAAGATTTAGGACTTTTTATCAGTCTACAAAAAGAATAAATAGAATTTAGTAATTTAGTAGAGGTAGGTTGTAGAAAAGAGAGAAATGTTCATAGCTCAAGAAACTAGGTAAATAGCCTTGCTTTCCAATGAACTACTAAATTAAGGTGGAACAAGTCTGGAGAGGAGAAAATAAGAGCCCTTTCATGTGGATTGAATTTGAAAGAGTTGTGATTCATTCAATGAAAATGTTCAGTAGGTAATAAAGTAGGTAACTCTGTGTGAGAGAGAAGAGAGAGAGAGAGAGAGAGAGAGAGAGAGAGATGTTGGAAAACTCTATAAATGTTTTTGAATCATCAGCATATATGCAGTAATTAAAGTTATGGATATGGATGAGACTGCAAAAAAGAGAATGTCAGGAAGAGATGTAGGCCAAAATAGAATTTTGAAAAACTCAAATATTTAAATCACAGAAGGAATAAAAAGATTCTGGAACACTGAAAATGAGCAATCAGAGGAACAGAAAGAAATCTGTCAAAAGTGGTGACTCAAATATCAAGCAATTGGTTCTTTCTCAGGACTCCACTGTCAAAATAAACAAATTCTACTGTCCAGTAGACAACTGTATTGAAAGCTGAAGAAAAGTCAAGCAAATGACACAGAAAATTGTTCAGTTGTTTCTACATAAATCATTGGTAATAAGAGTGAAAATAACTGTTAAGAGTGGGAGTTCTAAGAAAATCTTCAGATTCTTCTTTTATGCTCCACCTAAAGAGAAACCTAGTGGGGTTTTTTTTGAGAGAAATTATGATTTTAAAAAATACTTGTTTGATTCAAATATATGGAATAGGTCAGATAAATACTATAAAATGCAAAGTGAAAAACGTCCACAATGAATACCATAAACCATTGAAGAAAGAAATTGAAGAAGCCTACAGACAATAGAAAGATCTACCTTGCTCATGGACTGCAGAATCAATATTGTGAAAATGGCTATATTATCGAAAGCTATCTGTATGTTCAATACAATCCTCATCAAAATTCCAATGGCATTCATTACAGACATTGAAAACTCAATCCTAACGTTCATTTGGAAGCAAAAAGATCACAAATAGCAAAGGCAATACTGAGCAAAAAGAGTAATGTTACAGGTATCACAATTCCTGACTTCAAACTATATTACAGAGCTATAGCAATAAATACAGCATGGTTCTGGCACAAAAATAGACATGAAGACCAGTGGCAAAGAATAGAAAACCCAGATACGAAAACACACAGCTAAATTCACCTGATTTTTGACAAAGACACCCAAAACACATGATGGAGAAAAGACAGCCTCTTTAACAGATGTTGCTGGGAAAACTGGGTATCTGTATGCAGAAAACAGAAATTAGATCCATGTTTGTCACCCTGTACAAGTATCAACTCAAAGTGGATTAAGAACCCTTAATATAAGACCTGAAACTATGAAGCTAGTTTAATAAAGAGCTGAGCATACATTCCAACTAATATGCATAGGCAAAAACTTCCTAAAAAGAATCAAATGTCTCAGCATCTAAGAGAAATGACTGACAAATGCAAGTACATGAAATTAAAAAGCTTCTGCACAACAAAAGAAATGGTCACCAGATTGAAGAGGCTGCCCACAGAATGGGAGAAAATCTTTGCTATACATCTGACAAGGTATTGATAACCAGAATGTACAGGGAGCTCAAAAAATTAAACTCCCCCCAAATCAATGACCCAGTGAAGAAATGGTCAAATGAGCTTAACAGAGCTTTTTCAAAGGAAGAAATCCAAATGGCCAAAAAACACATCAAGAAATGGTCAACATCCATGGCCATAAAGGAAATGAAAATTAAACCATGTTAAGATGTCTTAGGGAGATACACGAAGGAATATTAGATCAGATAACAATAAAGACACCTGTACACCCATGTTTATTGCAGCATTAGTCACAATAGCTAAGGTATGGAAACAGTCAAGATGTCCCACTACTGATGAATGGATTAAGAAAATGTAGTATTTATGTACAATGGAATTCTATTCAGCCATAAAAAGAATAAAATTTTTTCATTTGCAGGTAAATGGATGGAACTGGAAAACAACATCTTAAGTGATGTTTCTCAGGTTCAGAAAGTCAAAGGCCACATGTTTTGCCACATATGTGGACTATAGACCCAGTACAAATAGAAGCAATATTATGAAAAACAAATCACAGTAAAGAGAAGTCACATATGAGAGAGAGAAGAGAGAGTAAAAAAGAGAAGCTAAGAATGTAAATATGGTTGATGTACTTGCTATACAAGAATGAATGCAGATATTTTTAAACTTGTTGAAATCTCCATAAAAAATAGACTAAGATAGAAAGGAGAAAAAGAGGGATGAACCAATTCAGGTTATAATACATCTATACATGGAATGTCACAAGGAAAATCCCTGTATAGCTATCTTAAACAAACAATAATGTCTTTTTTTACAAAAATAGAGAACAGGATGACAGAACAGGCCTTTTGGGGTGGATAGGTACCAGAGAGAGGGGAAAGACGTTTAGAGAGGGAATAAGAGAATGAATATGCTGCAAATATTGTGTACACATGTATGTATAATAGAAAAACTATTTCAGGAATAGGAGAAAGGGGATAAAGGAGAATGATGTAGGGGATGCATTAAACTACGAGATATTTTAAGAACTTTTGTAAATGTCACCATGTACCCCAAGTACAATAATTAAAAAAATAAAGTAAATAAATAAAAAAGAAAGTACATGAACTATTCACCTTCACTTCCTTCTTTTATCTACCCCCTCTTGTTAGTGCCCTCCCCTTAGCATGACCTGCTTTTCATTCTTGTCCTTTGTTATTTAGGTGACTGTTCCTTGTTCAGTGGAATTTTTGCATCGGTATTTTACTTGTACCTGCATTGTGATCATTTGCTTCAATTATATCCTATGGGAAAAATGAGAATTATGAGGGAGAAATAGACTATTGATTACTAAAATACTTTTGAGCAGGTTGCAAGTTTCCCAGTGATCCTATTGGGATTCATTCTCTTACCTAAATTCCTCCATCTTTAATTCCTGAGATAGTTCTTTTGTGTTTTGGTAGTAAAGGTGATTGTGGATAGTGGAGTAAGGGAAGCCTATGAGGACATTAGCACAGAGGTACTCATTGTTCTGAAGGCTGAGTTTGGCACAGCCCCAGCCACAGAATAAGGCTAGAGTATGATGCAGAGCAGCTGTTTTTCCTAAGAAATAATCAGAAGGCTGAGATTTGGCACAACCCCTGCTGCACAAGAGAGCTAGAAGGCGAGATGTAGTTCAGCTGCTTTTCCTAAGTTGTTTACCTTCAGAGAAGCAGGAATGCAGGTTCCTCTTGTTACAATGTCACATCCCTCCTTGTTTGCCACTGGGTATAAAAGACTCCCTGAAGGAGAACATCCTGCTTTTGGCTTTTTGGCTTTTGGAGGGAAAAGGCTTTTTGGATGTGGGAGGCTTTTGGAAGGGAGGATTGCTGGATGGAGATTGCTGGAAGGAGATTGCTGGGAGGGAAAATGAATGGCTGAAGGGAAACTGCTGAAGGGGAATTGCTAAAGGGGAATTGCTGGCAAGTCTGAGGGCTGAGACTTTCAGAAAGCTAAAGAGAGAACATGGGACAATGCAAGTCTAAGCACTGAGATTTTAAGAGTTATGCATATGCAGTTTTTAGCTGTTGTTGTTTGCAAGTCTGAACACTGAGGCTTTAAGAAAGCTAAAGAGAGAACATGGGACAGAACAAGTGTGGGGGCAAAGACTTTAAGAGAGAATATGCTAAAGAAAAGCTAAGAGAAAACTTGGGACAGTGTAAGTCTAAGGAAAAAGATTTTAAAGAATAGTGAAGCAAGATTTTAAAGAAGACTTTAGAAGCAAGGTTTTAAAGAACTGTAAAGAAATAAGGCCTTAAAGAATAAGGTAAGAGAAAAGAAGCAAAGTAAATGAAGAGAATAATAGAGAAAAGACACAATGAAGCTGCTACGTGTCTCTATGGCCCCAACTTTCTGTCTGTTTGTCTATCCTGTATCTTTTCTGTATCTCCTGTCACTGCCCAGTTAGGCCCAGTTAGGTTCAGTAATAACAAGGGAGCGAGAAAAAGCTCACTTCAGTTGATGTGGAAGATTATCCTTAAAACTTATGGAAGGTCTTTCATCTAGCCAGAAAGTCAAGGATATACACACACTTAAGACTTTATCTGGCTGACGGAATTAGGAGGTACACCACTAGGGTGCTTAGATGTCTGGCTGAAATGCCATAGCCTGTGAGAAACCACCTTATATCTTTCAAAAGTCTAATAAAGGTGATATAGTCACAGTCTAGATCTGGGTTTTATCTTAAATAACATTTTTTCTGGTACCATTGGATTTGATTTTTGCTTAGTAAAATTTGAGTTTCTCACAGTGTGTGGTTACAGGAGGTTCTCATTTATTACATGCCAACTGACTACAAAGAGGTACCACAAGGAGAGGCCATCCTAATGAAAACATTTCAAGGGGCTGAAATGAAAGCCAAAGAACATTTTGTGTCCTTTTGTTCAGATTTCATGCATCAGCTGTGCCATTGAAATATTGGTCCAGGTTTAAGGTAAAGGAAAACAAAGTAACAAATAATTTATAGTCATTTCAACCTAGCTTTTTCCAAAGAAAAGTAATAATTAGAATACATAAAAACAACTGATTGGCTTATATAAATTGAAAATAAGAAAATTCTGGAATTTGAATAAAGACAATACATTCCTATTCCTTTAAGTATTCTGAACCTCTATAAACACACCAAACAGCTGCTGAAACTTTAGCTCAGAGAATAAAAGGCAATTTAGTTCAATGCTAGATAAATGTGAAATAACTTTAGTCTAGTAAAAGGTGGGTGAAAATGCAAATTTATGATTGTCAGTTCAACCCAATAAAATAATTATTTAGGTCTTGGTAAATTCTATCTATCTCTGGCCTAGTGAATCATTGAAAAAATTGAGTTTACTTAGTTTTTTTTTTTTAGAGATTGTGTTTTTACTAGTTTGAGGTAAAGATATCTACACAGGGAGATTCCCTGTGTTTCCATGCATGTATGTGTTACAACCCCAATTGGTTCATCTCTACCTGTCCTCTTCACTCCTCCCTAGTCCCCTTCCCAGGGTGGCCCCAGCTAGTTTAAGATTTCTATATTCATTCCTGTACAGTGAGCACATCAACCACATTCAAAATTTTGGTTTCCTTCCCTCGCCCTATCCCTCCCACGCACAGTCTCCCCTTAGAGTGACCCATGTCCCATAATATTGCTGCATTTATTGTAGGTCTATAATCCGCATATGAGGGAGAACATGTGAGTTTTTGGCCTTCTGAGCCTGACTAACTTCACTTAAGATGATGTTCTCCAGTTTCATCCATTTACTAGCTAATGACAAAATTTCATTCTTCTTTGTGGCTTAGTAAAATTCCATTGTGTATAAATACCATATTTTCTTAATCCATTCATCAACAGTAGGACATCTTGGTTGTTTCCACAGCTTAGCTATTATGAATAGTGCTGCAATAAACATGGGTGTGCAGGTGCTTTTGTAGTAATCTGACTCAAATTCTTTCAGGTATATCCCTAGGAGTGGTATTACTGGATCGTATGGCAGGTCTATTTTTAGTTTTTTAAGGTGCCTCCATATTATTTTCCGTAGTGGTCGTAGTAGCTTACATTCCCACCAGCAGTGTATGAGGCTTGCCTTTCCCTGCATCCTCATTAACATTTATTGTTGGTGGTGTTCTTGATGGTAGCAATTCTAACAGGAGTAAGGTAGACTCTTAGGGTGGTTTTGATTTGTATTTCCTTTATGGCCAGGGATGGTAGTGTTTTGTAGCCATTTATAATTCTTCCTTTGAAAAAGTTCTGTTCAGATCAGTTGCCCATGTCTTTATTGGGTCATTGATTTTTGGGAAATTTAGTTTTTTGAACTCCCTGTATATTCTGGTTATCAGTGTCTTTTTGATATATAGCAAGCAAAGCTTTTCTCCCATTCTGTGTGCTGCTTCTTCAATTTAGAGACCATTTTTATTGTTGTGCAAAAGCCTTTTAATTTCATGTAGTCCCATTTGTCAATCCTTTTTCTTAGTTGCCAAGCCACTTGAGCTCTCCTGAGGACAACCTTGGTTATGCTTATTGCTTCCAGTGTATTCCTTGTGCTTTCCTGTATTAACTTCCAGGTCTCAGGTCTGATAATAAGTTCCTTAATCCACTTTGAACTGATACTTGTACAGGGTGACAAACGGATCTGATTTCAGTTTTCTGCATGCAGATATCCAGTTTTCCTAGCAACATTTGTTGAAGAGGCTGTCTTTTCTCCATCATATGCTTTGGGTGACTTTGTCAAAAAATTAGGTGAGTGTATCTGTGTGTATTCATATCTAGATTTTCTATTGCTTGCCACTGGTCTTCATGTCGATTTTTGTGCCAGTACCATGCTGTATTTATTGCTAGGCTATGTAGTATAGTTTGAAGTTGGGTATTGTGATACCTCCACCATTACTCTTTTTGCTCAATATTGGCTTGGCTATTCATGGTCTTTTGTGTTTCCAAATGAACTTTAGGGCCGAATTTTCAATGTCTGTGAGGAATGTCACTGGAATTCTGATGGGAATTGTGTTGAACATGTAGATTGCTTTTGGTAATATAGCCATTGTTACTATGTTGATTCTGACAACCCATGAACATGGCAGATCTTTCCAGCTTCTGTAGTCTTCTTCACTTTCTTTCTTCAGTGGTTTGTAGCTTTCCTTGTAAAGGTTATTTACACCCTTTGTTAAGTTTATTTCTGGTATTTGATTTTTTTTTTGAGGATATTTTTAATGGAATTGTTTTCTTATCAAATCAGTGATGTTTTCTCCTTGATTATATCAAATGCAAAAAATACTGTTAGCATGCTAGCATAATTTATAAAAGACTAGTTTTATTTTCTTATGGAAATGCACAATTCATTAAAATTTTCTAATTTTCCCAAGTTGATTATTTGGTCAAGTTTTGATATTTCCTTCCCACAAATGGTTTAAAGGTATGAAAATGTGAAAATTTGATTTAGATTTAGGGCAATGATTGGAGACTTTCAAACTCTAGTGATCTGGAGCAAGATTTTTTAAAAAATGATTTAATTATTCCTTATTTTTATTATTCTTACTCCTTATTCTTATTCCTCTTATAGAAGGACAAAAGAGGTTAGGTTTTAAAGCTAATCAGTCTGTATTACCAGTTTTTTAAAAGACTTTCCTTAAATTACTAACATAACAGTCTGGTGGAGTGGCTCAAGTGGTAGAGTGCCTTCCTAGAATATGAAGCCCTAAGTTCAAACCCCAGTACTGCCAAAATAAATAAATAAAATTTCTATGTGTAGAGTTGAGCAGCAATGTAATCCAAAGTTTTAAGGCAAAAGAGACAAATTCAAAATGAAGGAGATGTTGTTTTATTCTGTTTTTACCTATTAAACATCTCTTTGCCTAAGGAAAGAATTAGTGCTTTTAGCAAAATCTGCCTCTAAATTCCTGTCATACTGTTGTAAACAGTATACATATATATGTAATATATATATCATATATATGGAAAATAGGAATTATTCAATTTGAAGGGAAAAGAACTTTGTAAATAAAAAGTTTGTAAAACATTTTAAAAATGAAATATATTAAATATTAGCAAAATTTGATCAATTTTCACAGACTAACCCATAATATGGGAAAAGACTTGAAAATACTTTAATGTAAAAAATTACATGAATTATACAAAAAAGTAGAATAAGAATTTTCTCTTGCTGTTAGAATGACAGCCATGTCTTTGGTTATAGATTCCATTCTTTACATGAAAATGCAAAGAAATGATATTTTGATAAGCAGAAAAATGAGGGTTCTTTGTATTAACCATTGAAATCCTATAACTCTGTGTCATATTTTCCATTTTTAACCACTAATAAAGAATTTCACTTTTATAAAATGTAGAATTCCTAATAACTATAATTACTTGTGTTCAGTATTAATATTGTCACTCTAAATTGATACTGTTTACACACACCAGACTAAGACTGTCCAATATCTTCTACTTCATCTTTTATGATATTGGCTTGATTAAATTCACAATTAAAAACTCAAGTCAGAAAACATAAATGTTAAAATTCTTTTCTCTCAGCCTTTGAATTTCCAAGAAAGTTAATTCACAACATTTTTCTCACTTTATAATGTTATAGTAGAGAGATACAAACATGTATGTATGCTTGGATAAAAAATACTGAAAGTAGTGGTAGTTGTAAAGCTTCATCCTGGAAAGTATTGACAAATACTTTGAGAAACAAAAAAGGAGAAACCAAAACAGGTTTGCTACGTTCAACAGATACAAGTGTCATATTGAAAATACTTCAGGAATTGTGGCCTTTTTAGGACAGATGAAAAAAAAATCATGTTCATGCATAAAGAATGTCAATAACCGTCATCAAATCAAATTTATAAAAGCACTTTGTAATGTCTTGTCACTTGTCACAAGTACATCAAACAGTTTATGAGATAAATTAGACATCTCTTGAGATTTGTCAATTATCACTGCTCAGGGTTATCATTGATTTGATCCTTAAAAGTTGATCATTACTTCAGTAGATGATTTCACTATACATCTTTCTGAAATTTCAGTATATGGCAATAAATTAACCAGAATTTTTCCATTTCATTATTGACAGCTGATTTCTTCACTTTTCTCACACTTATTTATTTACAGATTTCTGTCTTAAAAAAATAACTCGGTAGTTTCAGTATAGAATATTAACAGTAGGTTCAGTACAAATAGTGGAAGGATTAGACACATGGGCAGGGTTTTCATATTTACATTGGCATTGTTTCTGTGGAAATAGCTTTTACCTTCTGTAGAACTGAGTCAAGATTTCCAAGGCTCTCTTATTCTCATAGCTGACAACTTCATGAATATAAACTCTTAACCACACCAAGACAATCATAAGAATTAATTCTGTAGGACTAAATAAAATGGATTAGTTATGGTTAAAATTCTGTTTTCTAAAGACATGAGGAAGTATCTTTTTCTTTTCTTCTTTTGCCATATTTAACAATTTTAACTATATATATATGTACATACATATATATAAACTCTAGAAAATATTAATGAAACAGTTTCTATGTACCATAGAAACTATGGTACATAAGATGTCTTAATGTAAGCTGTTCAATAAGAAAACCTAAAGAAAAATGAATCTGGAGAATAGAAATGTAGACAAGTAAGTAGATTGACAGATTTGCATTATCTACAAAATTACTCCAATTACTTAAATATGGAGCAAAGTACTCTTACAAGGTCTCCTTACTATCTATGATCATGTGGATTATTTTATAAATTTGTGGATTCTTGAGAACCCATGTTTTAGACAAGATCCATACATCATTTACATATTTGATGCTTAAATGCCTCTCAGAAACCTAGCATAAAATGTATTCTATAATTAGAATAGAATTCTATAAATAGAATACAATAACCTATCCTTACAGGTCAGAAGGAATGCTTCTTCCCTCACAGGTCAAGTACATTTAAACATGTATTGATTTAAAAAAATAAAAAGTTATCCTCAAGACTGATATATCCTTCAGGCATACCTAGTAAAGATAAACCTTTCATTCTTCTAGCTTCAAAGAAGTCAGGGTGAGCTTATCAGGGAAATCAAACCTATTTCCTAGAAACAAATGTGATTGAGCTGTGA
This sequence comes from Castor canadensis, assembly GCF_047511655.1. Taxonomy (NCBI): domain Eukaryota; kingdom Metazoa; phylum Chordata; class Mammalia; order Rodentia; family Castoridae; genus Castor; species Castor canadensis. The sequence continues at coordinate 23,175,571 of NC_133386.1, forward strand.
ATTTAGATTCTTTAGGCAGATGTTAACTCACAAGCCTTCCCATTATCAGACTCATAGTTTTGCTAACCACGACAGAGTTTCAGATATTAATCAATGTGTCCTGAGACATCCACAGTAAAAGAAGACCCTGAAACACACAGCATAAACTTAATAACACTGTGAAACAGAAAATTGCTAAACAATTATGTGAACAAATCAGACTGTAGAGATAAAAATTAATTTTAAGAAGGGAACAAAATAGAAAACTGACATTGTGTTCAACTGGTAAACATGGGCATAACTTCTCCCTGTCAAAAGTTAAAGCATTAGTAAATAAAATTTTTTAAAAAATATTTTATATCTTAAGATAAGCAATAGTAGGAAAACTAACTTTATCATACCTAGAGAAAAATATGCACCCATATTTATCAATAATAATAGATATTTTCTAAGCATTAACTGCCAAAAATTTCTTTTACCCATTACTTTACTGGGCTCTTCTTTATTTGTGTGAAGTACTCTTTGTCCACAAAAGAGGTTGGAAGCTTCTCTAATGCCCGTAGTATATCTGGTACATGACTTGATTAATATGGTTAGTTGCACATAATCTCTTTTACCTCTCAGTTTTCCTCATTGGATTATTAACTTTTTGAAGATTATGCCTTCTTGATGGGTTTCCCAGTGAATGTCATACTATGGGTTCTCAACAAGTGTTTGTTGAATTTGATTATTAACTGGTAGATTTTTGTAGTTTATTTTCTTCCTCAAAAAAACTTAGCTTGTCTGATTTATTCATAGAAGACATATGATAATTTACTGTCACTTTCTCAAAGACCTTTCCAATTATAGCAATATAATATACACTTTTCCTAAATTGTTTTAACTAAACACTAAGAATGGTTACTTGAAGACATGCCTGCATGATGAAACTTAATTATTTTCTAAGCAAGAATGCAAATTTCTGCATAAACCTGTATATTTATGTTCTTCAAGTACGAAGAACTTTGGGGATTTATTTCACTTAATTTGCTTAAACCCAAGTACATTTAATTATACATCTGTGGTCTAATTACCATCAAGAAGTTAAAGAATTTGCAGTATTGTCATGTAACACCAGCATGATTGAGAAATGAATACTATAACATCCTACAAAACTTTCAGATTCCAGGAAGTTCACTTAAAGATGGTAGGGTCTGGATCAAGAATAATAAAAAACAGTTGACTGTTGAGAAATTTTTTTTCTCTACTAAAACCAATGTTAGATTGCTACTGAAATGATAGCAAAATAATTTCCAGGCCACTCTAAAACAGTGAATTATTTATGCAATTCCTAAAAAGAAAGGTTTGTACAATTTAAATTCATGCATATTTCCAGATTTTTTAAGTGTAGTAATATTTTGTTGTCTAATTGAATCTTCTATTAATTTACCTCCCACGTGAAATATAGAAGTTGAACTGCATATGTGTAAACTCATAAGAAGAGAAAGTGGGCAGAGTTTGTTTTTCATTATTCAGATAAAATGTACTTCAATGAATAATGTATTTATCATTTGGCATTTACCTTGCATGTTATTTCCTCTGCATGCATTGTCTTCTCTTCCCATTTTATTCCCCAGCCCAGCTCTTGCTGGCTCAAAACCAGTGTGAAAAATTATTCTTCAAGTTTTGGCTAAAATATTTTAACTCAAGTGTTAAGCCTATAACCTATATTCTGCTACAAGATTGTTACACATCCTAAGGGTTGTAAATTTTGCTCCAGCAGGATCTTCCCTCTTGTTTTCAGCCTCTGTTGCTTTGTTTCTGCACATCCACACTGACTGACCTGTATCTTAGACTAGATTTACACACACACATCTTTATATTGCCTAATAGACATCCTGTTCTTCACAAAATCTTTTCACCAGAGCTCAATCTGTTAATATGCCTGGTACTCTTATACCTGCTATTTGCTAGCAAGTATAAAATCTTTACATTCTTGTATTTTCAGTAGCCCACAGGGAAGAAAGATTTCTATCATTCATGATATATCTTAAACACCCTGAATACTGCTTGTCATATAACTGATCAAAACCCACTAGTTAAACAAATGCATAAATGAGTTTGTAAATTACTGATTTCCTGAAAGTCCTTTGCAGAAAATGAAAATGTAATATAATTCTTTACAATAAATTTTGAATATATACAAATAGATATGCAAAGCATCAAGTATTGGTATTTTACCTGTGCTTAGTTTTAGTCTCCCTATGTATAAATTGTACTCTAGAAAATATAGTAACAGAAGCAGTCTGAGGTAATCTATATGGTCTACTACAAGTGACCATACATTATTTCAATGATATTCTTCACTATACCTAGAATGACTAAAATCTTATACAGCTGGAAGATACTTTTTCCTTTTTGTGTGTTTAATGAGCATCTGCACAGCTGCTGTTTTACATATTCATGCCCTTGGATGCTTATCTGAATTTCAGGGATATTTCTCTTGAAAATTCCACTGTGGCAGAGGGACAAGTATTTAAGTGAAATGTTGGATACTGGACACTTGAAATTAAAAAAATAGAGAAAATGATGAAGAGGTTGTAATTGTAAACATACCTTATGAAAAAGGTTGAACTGAACTACAAGTTGTTTGCACTTTTAATTTTTTTTTATTAAAATAGTCCCACTATTCTCAGAAAGGAAATTCATCACAGAACCAAGATAATGAGACGAGTCACTTGTTCCATTTCTCTTCATTGCCAGTCACATCTGTGACTGTCATATTCTGTACCAGTGTCTTAACTCTCTGCCAGACTTTTGATTCTATGATGATTCAAGGTGAATCATCTTCATATGAAGAAAAAATACCACAATTTCACATAACTCTGAGTGTAGAATGCCTTATTCAAATTAAAATTCATTTAAGCAGATAATATCTATTTTCAAGTCTCTTTTCACCTCTGAAACTCTCAGTTTCAAATTCATGGGACTTAAACCACATGGGTAAAAAATTTAATCTGTAATAATGTTTCAGAAGAATTAGAACCAGTCTTCATGTAAATAAAAATTTTACCAATGCTTATAATTATCCACTGGATCTGCCCTTTTAATGTCCTTTTAATCCATTTTCGAAGAAATCTTGTTGAGTTTCTTCTGGCTTTTTTCTTTCCCCCTCTGATTTTATACTTTGGCAGTTTAGAAAAGGGAAAACATTCAGATGTTTTTCAGAGACCAACAATTAGAAGCTGATCTGGAAAAATTTGCCTAAAGAGAAGTGATTTTCTGATTCCATATTCTGGAATCTGGTTTAGAAAAGAAGAGGAAATTCCATAATGGAATAACAACTAGTAGGAAATGATTTCTGAAAAAATTTTATTGCAGAATACATCTTATTTTTAAGTGGAAACTTTTGTACAGATAAGGAGCAAATTAATCTAAATGCTAACTAATCTAAAGGCAAATGCTTAGCGTGAATATGGCTATGTATGTACATTTAAAGTTCATATTTGTAAGCTATATTTCATTTATAATATTCTAGCTCAGTTTCATAGTTCATTTAAATTATATGACCTTTGTGTAGTAGAAAGTTATTAATTTTATTGGTGTGTACTGAATGTACGTAATAAGGAGTTTGATTGTGATATTTTTGTACCTGCATATGATATACTTTGCTCATAATTGCCTCTCCATTACTTCCTCTTATCCTCATACCCCTTTTCTCTTCTGTTTTCAGCACTCTAGTATCCTCCCACTACTTTTGTTTATTCTCTCCCAACACCACCATAGCTTCCACAAATGAGAGAATTCATGTGATAACTTGTCTTTGTGGAACTGGTTTATTTCACTTCAAGTCCTGATCTTCAGGATCCATTTTTTAGCAAATGACATAATTTCACAAGAATCTTAATCGCTGAGTAAAACTCCATTGTGTATGTATTTATGCGCTTACCCATTGATGGGTACCTAGGTTGATTCCATAATTTGGTTATTGGGAATAGTGACACTGTAATAAACATGGGTATCCAGGTATCTCTAAGATAAAATGACTTAATTTTGGGTATATGCCCAGAAGTGGTATCATTAGAATTTATAATCTTTTAAAAGAATATTTTACCAACATTTAGAATATGTATTTTTTAAATGCATAGTACTTCAAACATGATTTATGAAATACGTGTCTTCTAAAAATGGCTTTTCATTCTTATTCTATTTTTAATGTGATTTTGCATGATAGCTACGTCAAGCTAATTACTTCACATGCAGTGTTTAACCATTCTAATTACTTTCATAGGGAATTTTCTAAGAATTAAATCACTAGAGTAAGTTATATGGGAATTTTCCGTGGTTTGTTACCTTTCAGAGTTGCTAATATATAATTGTTGTGATATTTTTATTTACTAATTTAGTCAAAGAATTTAATGAATAAATATTTAAATTGATTGAGACAATGATTTCAGAATTTCCTCCCTTCCAAATACTAAACTCTGATCCAGATCAGAGGCAGATGTTTCCACCACAAAGCCAGCCCATCCAAGTCCCAGGCGTCTCTATCAGAGACTATTGTCCACAGACACGAAACAGGACCCTGACAAAGTCTGCATCTCTCAATTCTCTGCGTGCAAAACTTTCTAGCTCTCTTTGTAACATAACGCTGATGGTTTCCCACACAGCCAGTGTAGTTCCCCGCAAAGGCAACCCTGGCTTAGACATGCAGCTAATGGGTTCTTTATGGGTGGCCTAACGTCAACACAGTAGTGTGACACAGAGATCCTGGGCTTGCAGAACACTGTTTACTACCTTGCAGCAATTTAATTTTCATATATGCTACCTCCTCTTTGAATCCTCAAATTCTTCTAAATCAAGTAGCTAATTTACATATAAATTCTTTTTACTTGCAAAATACCTACAGTGGTTACTAGAATCCAGACAGATCATAATGATTCACAAGCATAACAATACTTAAGGCCAATGATTTCACATAAATGATAATCATTGGTCAACTTCAATTGTGAAAATTTTGTTTCAGGCATTTGAAAAATATATTAGGCTGGTAGAGTGGGCACAAGTGGTAAGAGTGACTGCTTGGCACTCAAGCCTCAGTGCTACAAAAAGAAAGAAGTAAAAGAAAATAATATTAACTAATAAAGGTAACATCACATTAAAATTTATAAATAGTGATTAAGATTTATCTCAATAACCCAGAGATGGAATAAATTTAGAAAATCTATTAAAATAATTAATGTTACAAAAAGATATAGTGAAAGGAAATCACATTATTGTTGTCATGAAAAACTCTATGGAAAATTAAACTTTCCCAGGCAAATAGTAAGTTCACACACAAATAAATAATAAAAATACTCAATAAGAGAGAATTTGATTGGATACTTCTTAAATATAAATAACACATATCTTAAAGAATCAGAAAATGTTGGCCAATTTCTGTTAAGTTTAAAAGAAAAGGAAAGAAGGCTTAGTACTACTGTAAGTTTTAAGTTTGTACTGAAGATGTTAGAAAATGAAATTCAACAAAAGAAAATGATTAGATGAATGAGTTGGAACAAAAGATGATGTGTTAGGTTGCTTGGGAAACTTCAGAGAATCAGAAAGAAGAAGATAATAGAGAAAGCATAAGAAGGAGGTTTAGAGGAAAGGAGGGATGAAAGGATGAGAGAGAGAGAGAGAGAGAGAGAAGCAGAGGTAATTGAGTAAATTCAGAATATAAAATTAATTATTTAAAATTAAGTGCTCTTGTAATGGTTAATTTTATGTTTTAACTTAAGCTAAGCTATGGCACTCAGATATTTTATGAAATATTATTTTACATTTTTCTCTGAATGTCTTTTTAGATACGATTAATACTTATATCAGTAGATTTTGAAAAAAAGCATACTACCCTGCATAATGTGGGTAGACTTCATCTAATCAGTTGCAGGCCTGAAGCAGAAAACAGAATACTGGAATTCTGCCAGTATTTCAGAATTGACCTACAATATCAACTCTTTCACCAAGGGATTTGGTCTGCTACAGTGACATGAGCCAATTCCTTAAAACAGATTTCTGTCTTCTGCCTCCTAATGTTTATACTTTACCTAACACAATCCTTACATTAGAAGATGTAATTTCTGAAAGTAACATTATAGCCAACAAATAGCATCTCTAAATAATAATCTTATGAATAATTGTATGCAGAAATTGGCAGAATCTAAATAATAAAAGCTAGAAAACATCCCTGAAAAACTTAGAAGCAGATTTGAACAAAAAGAAATTTTAGAAGTCCATGTGTCAGGAAAAACAGAAGCCGAGTCCTTGGTCTCACAGAGGAAAGAGTTCAGGGGCAGACACACAGAAGAGTCTTTAACAGAGCAAATTTATTTAAGCAAAAGTTAGATTTTGTTAAAACAGAAATGATTGTAGCGCAATAATGGCACATCTCCAAAAGAAACTGAGGGCAGGTTGCTTGGCCAAATAGTCAAGTACCCTGAGCCTCTAGTCGTAGGCACTCCTATGGATAGTATTTAGTGCTTATATTAATGATAATGATGAGAATTTGTCCAAAATTGTGGAGTTTTCCAAGAAATGGAAAGGCATTTCCAAGAACAGGGAAATGGGGAGTGGTTTACCTAATTCATGTCTTGAGAGCCAAGATGGTTATTTGCATAAAATGGCAACTATATTGAAATATAAATGAGATCTCAAATTCTAGATTTTAGGATGTCTTTGGGATGATTACTGGGGTCTGTTGGCTTCGGTACCAAGAAGCAGACTCAACTCTAGTCAACCATTATCCAGGACAATTGGGTAGCAGGAAGTGTGGCAGAATATACTTGGATGCAGTGCTCTGCCTGTTCCCTGATTCCTTTGTGCTATTATTGTTCTCTTTCTATCTGCTTCCCCTCACATGTAGTAGTATAAAATGATGTAACATCATAAATTTGTCCTCAATGAATCAATGTATATTTAAAGTAATTCTCATAACAGTAGGTTTTTTTTTGGTAGATGGCTCTGGTTATGGACAAATTGATTCCAAAATTTATATGGAAAACAAAGTGTGAATGTTAGAAGAGTCATTAAGGCAGTTACTATAATTAATCAAATTAGCATCTATAATTTAAAAAGTACAGTATTGGCACATGACCAGACAAACCAATAGAATAGAATAAAAGTCCATAAATAGGCAAAGTAGCTATAAAAATTTAGTCTGCTATAAAAACATCATATCAAATCACTGGTGAAATGATGGATTTTGTCATTAACTGCGCTGGAAATTATAGAGAGGTACTTTATTTTTTTTGGAAGTTTTAGCAGGAATTTATTTTAGTATAGCAGGATAAAATTGGGAGAAATGACAGAAAGAAAGGGAGAAACATTTCCTGCTTCCCATTGACAAAATAGGAGTAAAGACACCAAGGTAGCTACTTTAAAATCAACATTGAAACTGTAATCTTCAACATAAAGCTGTATCAATGTCAAGTACATCTAAAATATGACTTGGAAAAGAAAAACATATAAGTACTAGAAAGAAGTAAATTTCTGGATAACCTAGGAATGTATAAAACCCTGCTTATATGATTCGAAATTCAAAAGCATGAAAGGGAAATAAATACAAAAATTTAAAAAATACAAGCTAAAATATCTTTACATCACAAAATTTACCATAAGCAAAGGTTAAAGGCAAGGTAAAAATTAAGTGTATATGTACATGCACTTGTATGTATTCAACCATGTGTCACATAGTGATGTTTTGGTCAAGGATGGACAGTGCTTATGATGGTGGTCCCATGACAATATAATGAAAATGAAAATTCCTATCACCTAGATATCATGGTTGAGATAGCATAATGTCGCAGTACAACACTTTAATCACGTTTATGATGCTGCTATAAACAAACTTACTGTGCTACAAGTTGTATAAAACTATAGGACATATAATTCTGTATAATACATAATATTAGATAGTTATAATGAGCAAATATTTGTTTATATATTGACTATCCAAAACCTTTCTCATTATTTTAGATTGTACTCTTTCTACTTACAAAAAAAAATGACTGAAAGAAAGATATCCTCGGTACACTGACAGCATCGCACATCTTGTGCTTACTGCATCATTTTTTCTTGTGCTTGATTTAATCTTATTTTGTTCAACATGGCTCTAGGAGCAATCATCTATTTTATGCATGTGTGTGTGTGTGTGATACAGTGAGGGTATGTAGTAGAATATACTATTTAGATTTGTGTGACTACAGTCTATGATGTTTGTACAAGGATGAAATCACCTAATAATGCATTTCTCAGAATGTATCCCTAATCATTTACTGATGCATCATGGCATTTATTTATAAATTGCCCAATTTCAGATATTTTGTTATAAACCACACCAAGCATCAAATGTATGACTGTATTTGCCTATTCATCACAAAAGTAATGTTTCTAATATACAAAAATAATTTTTTAAATGAGAAAAAAGTAAAATCTCAAAGTCTAGTCTGGAAAAAAGCAAAGAACTTTGAGATATGATAATATGCTATATATAGTTATATAAATAATATAATATAAATATATTATATAAATAATAGAGAAAAGTGGTAACTAAAATTAAAATGCAACTGTCCTTATAGAGGTTGAATAATATGCTTTATGAGTGAAGCTGTGGCGAAACAGAACTTCACAGAACGCGATGGGAGTGAAAAATGTCATCATGTCTATCAAGGGAATCAAGAATATTTAAGAAAGTCTGTATACATTTAGTTTTTCACCTAGCACCCAGCATCAAAGAGCCTATTCTGAAGATACACCTCTATAAATGCAAACCGATTTATGCACAAGAGTATGTACCACAAATTATTTGTAATAGCTAAAACTTGAAAATATGTGTCATCTGAAGGTGATATCTTTGAATAATAATGAAGCTTCATGTATTATGAAAGAGTAGATATAATAGCAAAGGTTCAAAATAATAACAATCTCTACAAAATTATTTTAGCTGAAAATAAAGTCAAGGTAGTAATCAAAATGCAATTCTTTTTACTGCAGAGAACACAAAAATTGTTGCAATATAGGTATTTGTTCGGTTAATAAAAAATAACAACACTGAGATAATCAACTGAAATTATATATCACATAGGGAGCAGTGGGAAAGTGGTGGAAGGATTATTGCAAGAAATATTCTTTCTGAATATTTGTCCTAGACGTCACCGTGCTAGCAAAGCTGTAGCTAGTAACCATTCCTGCAGGAGCTGCAATCACTGGCAGCTGAGTTCCCACAGCTGAATCACTCGTGACTCCCCTGAGCTACGGAGACCAACCTTGATCAAGCTCATACCCTCTTTTCAGGTGCAGCTTGGACCAAGCCACAGGTTGATGAAGTGATATAAATGCCAGGCCCTCACCATAATTTAGGGCAGCCAAAATTAGCAGTGCTGTAACAAGGTATCACAAACTGGGGGGCTTAACAGTAGAAATTTATTGTCCTGCAGCTTTAAAAGTAGAACCTAAGATCAAAATGTTTGTGGGGTGGTTTCTTTCGAGAGCTGTGTGGAAAAATCTCTCTCTGGCTTCTCTCCTTGGTGGCAGGTGACTATCTTCTCTCCGTATCTCTTCACATAATTTCCCCTCCACACAAGTGTTTCAGGTCCAGATATCCCTGTTTTTCAGAACTGACATATTGGATTAGCAAGCACCAGTGATTTACGCAGTTTCAGCGGAGGCTCATTCTGCTTTCTTCACTGTAAAGTAGGTGCTGATCATGAGAGACAAGTCCAGTAACTTCCTGAACACAAACCTCTGTGTCAAGCTTTGCTTCTCAGTAAACATGACCTGTGACCATTGGTATTAGAAGTCTTTAGAGAAAGTAGATGGACAAATGAGTTTTATAGTTAGGATACCCACTGGCTAGTGAATTAAGATCATCACTTATGGAAGAGCACAGATATTCCCTGTTATTTGGTAGCAGTGAGCAGAGACAATCAGTTCTTTGAGATATTAGGAGAAGACTTAGAAGGATAAGGATTAGTTTCTCACTGATGCTGTGACCAATTGTCATAAATGTAGTGGCTTTAATGAACACAAAACTTTTAGTTCATGAGGTGAGAAGTTAAAAATCACTGGGCTAAAATCAGATGTAACATGGAAATAAATGAATTGAGGCATGCAAAAATGTTAACTGACCAGATAATCCTACATTCTCCAGGGTTGTAGAAGGTGATCCCTTCTCCTTGCTAAAGATGAATACTCCTCTCTTCACCTTCCCCTTCCTTGAAGACTCCCAGCAAGACAATTTCAGCTTCCTCAGGATCTGCCTTCACCCTTCTTGGTCATCAGATTAAGCCATAGCATAATCAAATCAGGGAAACACTGGCTATGAAAGGAAAGAATATAGAATGCCACTTAAGAATCCCCTTTTCAAATGCTTGGGGCTAGAAATATTTCAGATTTCAGACTTTTTTTCAGATTTTGGAATATATGCATATACATAATGAGATGGATTATGGATGAGATCCAAGTCAAACACAAAATTCATTTACGCTGCTGAGAGCTGAGAATTTATGCATAGTCCAAAAGTGATATTGTACAATATTTAAGGTTAGCTATGTTTTGACTGAAACCTGCAATATGAGCTCAGATGTGGAATATTACACTTGTGGCATCATATAGGCACTCAAAGAATTTTGGATTTTGGAGTTTTGAGGGATGTTCAATCTCTACTGTTTAACAGAGGCACCAATGTTAGTCCTTTCCATTCCCTTTCTTTTCTACTATTAACCTGAAGTTAAGCACTTTTGAAATTAGTTGCGTGATTCATGGATGGTATTTGACTCTCTGTTCTGACATTTCCATTTGGGGGGTGAATTAACTTGGAATCAGTGACTAATAAGGCAGGAAGTGCCCAATAGGCCTTGTTAGGCAAATGGAAATGATATATTCAAGAGCACTGCAAGCCTGGCTTTTCAGTGATTTGGATGTACATAAGTTAAGTGTCAGCTCTCATTGTGGGAAATCCTTACCCCTCTCTTCATAGCCTCAAACAAAGCTATAAATTCATGACACCATTAATTCATAGAGGTTCTCACAGGTACATGGACATGTCTCATTGATCAAATGAGACAAAGTCAAAATGTTTGTGGGGTGGTTTCTTCTGAGAGCTGTGTGGAAAAATCTCTCTCTGGCTTCTCTCCTTGGTGGCAGGTGACTATCTTCTCTCCGTATCTCTTCACATACGGTTTGGTTAAGGTGAAATCAATTGTGTCTATTGGGTGACAGTACCAAGACAACTCAGGAAGACTGTCTTGACTCAATAAGACAGAGTCAATGCAGTAGCGTGAATTGCCTTAGACAGTGCTCCGAAGAGTCACTATTGTTAAATTTTTATTGACTTTTGTGTTGTTGCCAATGGCCCAGCCATCTGGTATGCCATTTACTGGAAAGATTGCAGGCCATCAGATTAAAAATAATCTTGTTTGGGTTTTGTGAGCTGTAAAAACAAATTTTAACTTCATTGTGACAGTCCGAGTCACTAGTGTGTAAGCTCATGGTAAGAGTCTGTTGTCTAAAACTTAGTGGAATGTAGCTGACGGTGAAGCCTGCATTGTCCAGTGACACCAACACACCTGGATTCTCATTGCACCAGAAATGGCAACATGTCTACCATCATAGGGTGGCCATACAGTAAATGGCTATGTACTTTTGATGAAGAAGCTGCCACTGTATGTTAGCCTGTAATTCCAAGCAAAAGCTCCCCCATTCTTCTTGCAGTGAAGGAGGTCATATTGCTTGTGACATTGACTCTCATGTTCTTCCAGGAAATTGGCAAGACTTGACCTTTAGCTATGTGGTAGGGCTACCAAGGGATCCTCCCTTTAAATTTTAAAGATATTTCAATCTGGTAAATCTACTATGGTCACGAGATTGTGACCCACCAAACTAAACTTTCAAACTAAAGTTTTCAACTTTAGGATCATTTACTGTCTGACATTTCTGTACATTTTGCTTGAAAGGCCACCATTCAATGGACTGATATTCAATGCTTAACAGAGCAAAAGGAAACTGTTACTTTTGCCTTTTCTTCCTAATTCTTTTCCTAATCCTTTTACAATCTATCCCTTTACATAGTATTCTAAATTCTAAAAACAACCATCTGTAACATCTCCTCCTTTCCTTAGCTCATCTGAATTGACTTGCAGAAAAGTAATGTGCATGTCTGTCTGGAAAGAAAATGCAGATGCTTTAGGAGGTCAAGTTCCCAGGTCCAGATAAGTTTATTTATTCTATTTTTTTTTTTTGTAGTAGCAAGATTCAACCCCAGGGTCTCATATTTGCTAGGTAAATGCTCTATCACTGGAGCTACCTGCCAAACTAGATTAACTTTTAAAGAAAAGAAGAAGTGAACATTCTGAACAAAAAAAGAAAAAAAGAAGATGTCACCTAGCATGGGGATTTCCAGCCCATTGCCTCACTATAAATCTTTTGGGTCCCTTAAAAGTCCCTTACACCTTAAACCTTCTGTCAACAAAAATGGAGATTTGAGACCTCCTCTCACTTCATGGTCTATAAGCAGTAGGTAGGTAGGTGGCTTGTTCATTCAATTCATCACCAAACAAATTTTTTTTTTCAGTCACCTTCAGTAATGATGAAGATGACCTGAGTTGGGATTCCTGGAAACTTAACTAAAATCTTTGCATTACAAGTCGACCATTCTGGATGTAATGCATTTTCCTATTATTAGCTAACTCAGTCCACCCTGGTCTGTTCACCTTCCAGGAGATAGCACATCAAAAAGTTAATCTCATAAACACAAACTTAATTGTGGATCATCCAACAAAAAAAAAAATGGAAACTTGGTTGAGTCCACTGATGGTTGAATATTACACTGTTATCCAGGTAGGGCCAAGATGGAGTATACAGTAAATATCTCCAAATTTTATACAAGTACCCTTGTTCCTCTTGCATTGGCCCAGCAAATGAAAAGTTTGGGTATAACTGAGAGATGATTAGAGAAAAAGTGTAGTAAAATCTGCTAGGATGAGATACTAATTTTATGTGTACTGGGAAAGTAACAGCCCAGTGCCTATGGAAGAAATACCTCAAATCCTGATGATAGTAGAAGCAACATTTTGTCCTGATCCCAAATCAGAACCTGGTAAAACATTCAGTAAGCAACTGATCTGCTGCTGGGTTTTTCATCTCTGTCCATGTGCTAAGGAAACAGAAAAAGTCCCAGGCACATGGCTGGTCCTAAAGTATTCTACTACTTCAGACATTATCAATTGTGGTTTCTGAATTTGGAGTTTTTTGCCCTATCCCCACATGTGGGAACACTGAGACCAGTTCGATTTTGTTCCAGTTCAGTGGATACAAATTCATATAGTTTCCCTGACACCTGAGCAGCCTCTGTTTATGCCACTATGGCAAGAAAATCTGCTGCTGTTCAGTGATAGCCTGTGTGGATTAACCAAATTAGTGTATTGGTGACTCAAGTTTAGCCACAAACCCTAACCTAGAATAACCTGTGCCTCTTCAGGTTATGTGTTTATAATTGGAAAGACTGGAATGTCTTTCCATTAGGGATGACATTGCTATTTGACCTCCTTTTGGTGCCTTGTAATTATTGGCAATAACACTAAAGATGAGAAAGTCATCTGCACTGTGAGTTGAATCGGATGCAGAACTGTCTAAATATACTCATTGGCCTCCTTTATGATTATTCACAGTTGCCTGAGTCTGCTCTGTTACCTGAGAGGCCTAGTTTTGGTCTAAGATACAGACTGGGTTTATGCTAATGCTTGGATTCTGGTTAATGGCATTCTTTCAAAAATTTTTTTTTCCTGAGACAGATTCTCACTATGTTGTCCAGGTTGAACTCAAATTTGCGATCCTCCTGCCTCAGCTTCTAGAGTGCTGTAATTACATGCATGTGCCACTATGCATGATGGGTCTTAAACGTTTGATAAAAACTGAACTGATTTGCTCTCAGCCCATGAGTCCAAGAATAATCAAAATGGCTGAGCTAGTGACATATTCATGTGCAAATTGTAGTTCCACTGTGAATGTTCTATAAAAGAGGTGGATTGTTGAGAGAGAAAAATTTCTTTATGTTTCTACTGAAGTTTTATGAAGGCAAGGCTCTGACTACCCTTATCAAGGGTATTTCTCAGGGTTTACAGTGAGGACTGTTAAGACATGATGTAATATCTCCTTTTAGTACAAAGAAGAGTTTTATCACATCCACAAAGATCATAACATTGTCTTCTCCCTGAGGGACCTGGGAGCAAGAGAAACAGAAGCACACATGCTGATGTTTATGTTACTCACTGTGAGGCTCCTCTGCCAGCAGTCAAGGAAGGGGAACAGCCAAAATTAATACCTTGTAAGTGAGATAAAGTTGAATGCCAGATACGACAATAATCATGATCTTTTAACTGATAAATTGATATCTTTTGATTTATTTGGTTATTAAATAGGATTTTTGCTTCTCATGTTACATATGCCATTTGTTCAAATTCTGAAATAAGGGGCTGGTGGAGTGGCTCAAGTGGTAAAAGTGTCTGCCTAGCAAGTGTGAGGTCCTGAGTTCAAACCCTAGTGTTGCAAAAAAAAAAAATGGAAATAAATTGTTAAAACTTTCTATTTATTAGTTTTATGAATTTTTGGTCAGCTCCTGATATCCATTGTTTTTGTACTTTTTCATTTTACTTTAATTTTATAGTAAATATATATATTTATGTATATACATATATAATGTATATGTATATATTTAAAATAACAGATACATACGCACAAATATTGTCATGGTCTCACAGTAGCATGTTACATAAATCCAATCTCAGATTCTCATAGAGTAGTTCTATAGCTAAAAATTTCCTGTGAAAAGCAATGCTATTATTATTATTATCATTTTTTTCCCTTTAGCTGGTCCAAGCAAATAAGGTTATCTGATTGGATCCTTTTAAAACTGATCACCTTTTCCCAATACAGCCTTTCAATGAGTAAGCAACCTCTTTAGACTCTTGGCTTTATGATTGTCACACTTTTAGCTTTTCATTTTTCATGGTCCCAAGGCTTATTCTCTTTTTCCCCCATGTTTGATTGCTAACAACAAAGCCCTGGGGTCCTATTATTGTACTTCATTTTTCAGTAGTTCTGTAGTCCCTATTCACTGGCACTTCTTTTTAGATAACTGTTTTGCCTTCAGAGAATTATGCTACTTTTGCTGTGAGCTTAACAATGCATGAAAAAGTTGTAATTTAAGTACATTGTGTATCTCTTCAGAAAGTGTTTTAAAATATTGGAGTGACCATAGTAGTTGTTGCTGACATTTTATTATTAATAGGTATTAACCAGAAAGTCTTTCTTTTAATTTTATCATTTGTACATTTACTCACATGTGTATACATTGTTTGCCCCACCACACTCCCTTACCTCCGTTTCTGGGTAGAACCAGTTCTACCCTCTTGTTCTTTGATTTTGTTGAAGAGAAAACATGAGAGATAATAAGAAAGACATAGCATTTTTGCTAGTTTGAATTAAAGCTAGCTATATAGAGAGATTCCAAGCATTGCTTCCACGCACTTGTGTATTGCAGCCCACATTGGCTCATCTCTACCAGACTTCTTCACTATTTCCAGTCCCCTTCCCATAGTGGCTTCTGCCAGTTTAAGATTACTGTATTTATTAGTGAGCATATCAATCACCCTAAGTTTTAGGCTTCCTTCGCTTTCCCTATTCCTCCCGTGTGGGTTCTCCCCTTAGTGTGTGACCCAAGTCCAATAATATTACTGCATTTGTTTTAGGTCTATAATCCGCATATGAGGGAGAACATGCCATTTTTGGCCTTCTGAACTGGCTAACTTTGCTTAAGATGATGTTCTCCAGTTCCATCCATTTACTTGTGAAAGACAAAATTTCATTTGTCTTTATGGCTGGGTAAAATTCCACTGTGTGTAAACACCACATTTTCTTAATCTATTCATCAGTAGTGGGGCATCTTGGCTGTTTGCAAAGCTTGGCTATTGTGAACAGTGCTGCAATAAATATGGGTGTGCAGGTGCCTTTCGAATAACCCGAGTTGCATTCCTTCAGGTATATCCTTAGGAGTGGTATTGCTGGATGATAGGGCAGTTTAGTTTTCTTAACAAGCCTCCATATTGTTTCCCAAAGTGGTTGTACTAGCTTACATTCCCACCACCAGTGTATGAGGGTTCCATTTTCCCCACATCCTTGCCAACATTTGTTGTTGTTGGTGTTCTTGATGATTGCTATTCTAACAGGAGTGAGGTGGAATCTTACTGTGGCTTTGATTTGCATTTTCTTTATGGCCAGGGATGGTGAGCATTTTTTCATGTGTTTTTTAGCCATTTGGATTTCTTCCTTTGAAAAAGTTCTGTTCAGTTCAGTTGCCCACTTGGTATTGGTATTGGTTCATTGATTTGGGGGGAGTTTAGTTTTTGAGCTCCTTGTATTTTCTGGTTATCAGTCCTTTGTCTGATGTATAGCTAGCAAATATTTTCTTCCACTCTGTGGGTGGCCTCTTCAATTTAGAGACCATTTCTTTTGTTTTGCAGAAGCTTTTTAATTTCATGTAGTCCTGTTTTGTCCATCTTTTCTCTTAGTTGCTGAGCTGCTGGGATTCTACTGAGGAAGTCCTTGGTATTGCTTCCTTTGTATTCCCTGCTCTTTCCTGTACTAACTGCAAGATCTCAGGTATGATGTTAAGGTCCTTAATCTGCTTTGAGTTACTAGTACCAGGTGAAAGGCATGGATCTAGTTTCAGTTTTCTAAAGCAGAAAGTCTTCATTTATGAAATTATCAATTAATAAATTCATATCCTTTGATAAATATTATTTTTACATTTCAAATATTTACTTTAAAACTTGTTCAGATTAAGTGTGGAATATACCAACTTCTTATATTCTTATATCGAGGATATTAGAGTTGTGTGGATAGCTTCGAAATCACTGACATGTTTATTGTTTATGCTTAACATAAAATGGGAAGTAAGTCTTACATCAAAAGTTAGATGAATGAATTAAATTAGGTTATATGTGTAAAGTGTCTAATAGAATGCAAGGAAAAGTGATATAATGGCCTTCCGTCATTTTTCTGGCTTCTGTAACACCACCTGTGTTTTCATCTGGGAAGCTACTCTTTTGCTATACTGCTCACCAGGTTACTTGAATTAACATTCCAGGTGTCAATTCCTGACCAAACTGAGCCAAGAAAACTTTCTTGATGCATAAATCTGAATCTTGAGCCACATAACTTAAAGATAGAGCTTATTAATTGCAAAAGTGACATTTCCAAGACACTTTTCATTTTTTATTGCTTAGTTTTGCATTCTGTCATTTGGAAATCTTAGTTCACTGGAACTTTTTTCTTTGGGCTGCCCCATATACTTCCAACAAATTCTATGACTTCTCATTTAAGTTAAAGTTGCTCAACTCATATTGAGATCAACTGTTTTTAATGGATGCATTTGAAATGAAAAATTATAGACAATGATTTAAAAATATTTAATTTTTATGCCTCAGGTACTTCTTAGTTTGATATATGTACATAGATGATTGATAGATATATAGATAAATAGATAGAAGACCCCTCATATACAAAAATTTTATAGTCAAATTATCAATTCCTCTCTTTATATACTACTCCCTAACTTTCTGAGCCTTCACATTCAAATTGTCATTTAAATTCCATGATTTAAATTGTTCCTCTATCTGAAAATCATAATTCATGAAGCATGGAGTCATGAATTTTCCTTCTTTTTTTACTTCACATAGTTACCCATAGTTTGCCGCATATGGCACCCTTTTTTCTTGATTGTATTCTCTGAATCCCACCTACAGAGAAAGAATCCTTGCCTTTAAAATTTTTAGTATAATAATCATAATTTCAAGCATGTTGAAAAACAAAGGGTAGAATAAAATATTCAGGTATGTGGAATTTTTATGGAAGTCATGGTGCAAGATCACAAACTCATTTTTCTCTTTCAAATTTATGATTTCCATTTCCCTAATAGATGTCTGTCCTATTCATTAAATGGAAAAATACAGAAATTAAAACTCAGAAATTTTAAATTTCTTGTCATTCTGAGTAGTATGATGAAATCCTGCATAGTTCCATATCATCTCACAGGGGACATGAATCATCTCTTTGTCCAGAATACCCATGGTGCTTATGCTACCCACCTGTCAGTCACTTAGTAACCTTCTGATTTATCCAATTGATTGTTAATTACAGATTAACAGAACTTGTGTTCAAGTTACCTTTGTTTTACTTAGCACAGTAAGTCAATTTTATTATTAATAATTATTAATCTCATACTGTGCCTTATTTATAAATTAAAATTTATCATAGATGTGTGTGTATAAAAAAAGATATTGCACATATAGGTCTTGATACTATCCATAATATCAGGCATTCATTTTAGTATATATGGGTAAGGGAAGCTACTAAAATCTTTTGTCTGGACTCCTGGAAAAATATTCCCACTTGTATCTTTTTGTTTTCTCTTGCTTGCTTTAATCTGTTCTTTGAACTGCATTTCAATACCCAAAATGTAAATACAAATATATTAATTCACATTTAAGATTCTAATTGTTTCCCACTTTTTAAAATAAAATACAAATATCTTAACATGAACTGTCAGATCCTTTGCAAAATAACTCATTGCCACACTTTACCAGTCATTTCCAGTTACAATGGAATTTTAATTATTTAGTCTGTCATGTCTCTCAGGATTTAACACATCTAGTTTCCTAATTCTGGCTTACACCCAATGTATGTACATAAATTCTATTCTATGCTTCAAATCATGGCTTAATTTTGTTATTAAGACAATTTTACTTTCCCCCCAGTCTAAATTATACCTTCATGTCATAACACTTTATTTTCTTGCAGTTTATGTAACTAGGTTTCTATATCTGAGATTACTTATTTAATGCTGACTTCAGTGGCAACTGTTTTGTAATTTACAGCCCTACTTGGAACATAATTGTAGATCAAGTATTAAATGAACACCCAATAGTTTCCAGACACCAGATAAACAATAAAGACCAATAGCAAAAATTTGGATCACAGTGTAGGCTTTTGATTCATAAAGTTGTTAAGAAATGCATTAGTTTAATATTTATAAAGAGCTGAGAATAGTGTTTAATATATGGTAACTCTCATATAAGTGTTTGTTAAATTAAAATGTGCATATATTATGTTGACAAGAAGTTTATTTTATGCCAAAAAAAGCAGCTGAGTAAGTGGATTAAGAATATAAATGGAGAAAGCATTAGACAATTTCAATATGGTGGTCAGATAGACTTGTCATGAAAAGGCAGCACTGGAGCAATAAATGAAAGGATATTTAATATAGATACTTTTAAAATCAATTAACGAATAATTCTAGCATTTAAAGAGTATCCCAAGACTTGAGTGGAATAAAAAAAAAAAAGTGACCTAAGTAACAAAATAATAAATATGTGAGATGTGGTAATTGGAAAATGAAAACAAAAGGTACAATGGAAAATACAAGTACTCCATGAATATGTAATACAAGGCTTTCTTCCTCCCCCTCCATCTGCTGACCAAGTGATACATGAAAGATGACAGGAAGAGAAACCACCACCTTGGAAGGAAGCTACAATTCAGAACTTTCACCATGGGAAAAACTAGTTCCAGTTAAGGTAAGACAATGATAGGTGAGAGAGTAAGACAATTGGGTCAGGAGAGCAGCTAAAACAAAAATTCTAAAAAGAAAACTCTCTTTCTTGCTAGTGCACCACTTTATTTTATTTTATTTTTTTATTAGGAAGAAGGCAAGTTGTAATTTCATTTATTTATTTATTTTTTATTATTCATTTATTCACATGTGCATACATTGTTTGGGTCATTTCTCCCACCCTCTCCCTCCTCTTCCACCCTTTCCCTCCTCCCCTCCCCACTTCCAGGCAGAACCTGTTCTGCCCTTACCTCTAATTTTGTTGAAGAGAAGACATAAGCATAATAAGAAAGACAAGGTGTTTTTGCTAGTTGAGTTAAGGGTAGCTACACAAAAAGATTCCTAGCATTGCTTCCATGTACAAATGTGTTACAACCCAAGTTGATTCATCTCTAACTGAGAGGTTAACATGAGAAGGGGATCAGGAACAACTTTTTTTTTTTTTTTAAGGTTATTTGTGGAGAATTGAAGCATTTGTCTTCCTGACTTTCCAATAAAACTGCTATTCAAAATTATATTTAATTAGTGCTCACATACACTGTTAATCACTGTTTTACTATTTCTGATGTGGATTAGTGCATGAAACATTATAACCTCTGAAAAGAAAGATATAAAAGTGACATTGATGAAAGCAATAAAGATGGATAATCTAAAGAAAAACTATATTTTGTGTTATAGAATCTAGAGAAAAAGCACAGAGAGTAGAAAGAAGAATAGAAGAAAGGCAAGTAAGTTTGAGAATATCACATGATACTGAATTCCTTTGACTGTGTGCCAGTGTTTTTCTTTTGTCAAATATCACACTGAAGAATCCTTAAAGCACATCTCTATAAATCGCTCTAATACCTCACAATCTTTGATGTGGAAGAATAGGTAATTTTGATTTTATTTCCAGTGGTTATTTGAAAGAAGCTAAAGGTATTAAAACTGATATCACTTTTCATCTCATTGGGCAGAGACCACATTTTTTTTTTTATTGTGTATTCAGCACTGAGCAATAAATAATACTCTGTTGCAATACATGAAGAATAGATTCTGCTATAAATCTTTTGCTCATTAAACAAATCTCTTAGGGCAAAATGCTTTTAATATATGTTATAAAATTTATCTAGTTTTATAAATTCACTTATAAAATTTATATTGGACACCCCAATACAATTAAATTCTGTCTCAAACATATTATTTACTAAATGTAAAAGATTCACAGCTAGAAAGCAATGGACTAGGTAATTTTCTTTTTATAACATGTGTCAAACAATTGATAAAATCAGAATCCATAGGATGAAATTTAAAATCTCATTTAACATTGCAAAAATAATAAAGCACCTCCATTTCACCTCCTGCATTTTTTGGAAGCATATTTTGAATACATCTCACCAGTCCAAGATGAAAGTAGAAGTGACTTTTAAATGCTATTTTTAACTCCCTAGAGACTGTGTCACAGGAAGAATATTATCATCTTGCCAAGAATAAGTGAGAGAAATACTTAACTCCTTTGAAATGGAATTATTTTGAAAATCTTTAAAAATAAATCTAATATAAAAAAAGAAATATGTGGGTTTATTGAGATGGAAAATATTATGGAATTATTCTGAGGCTTATGAAGACAGTATGCTAAGAATAGAGGGGGAAACTTCTCCTTTCCACTCGTTTCTAGTAATTTTCTCCTACTACCTGAAGAATCATGTAGTTAAGTTTTAAACATGGAAAAAATGTCTTCTACTGCTCACATGCATTGGATAAGATAAAAATCTGTAAACTTAATTTTCCACGTTGTATACATTTCAAAATGAGAGATTCCCCCCAGAAATGTTATGATATGTTGATTACTGGAGCAACACAATTTTATTGTGGGAATTTGGTAAAAATGAAGTTTTCCTTCCTTAATCTGAGACCTAGATATCTGATAATTATATTGTCAAGATCATAAAGAAGTTTATCAAATCTGCTCAGTTTTGAAAGATTGGGAGATAGTATCACAAGTCACCCTCATCTGATAAGACATGTTTGCACAGAAGTCACTACCAAAATATATCACAATCTTTAATTCCGTATTTCTCGAAAGTCTCCGATCTTTGTGAGGTTGAATGGCTACATAGGAGGCATCAGGACAGCATTTTATTCTTGTAACTTTAGGCCTAACTTAGAGTGAAGCCATGCATTGATACCCTGGGCTTGTACTGTTGATCTGACTCCAGTGAGCACTAGTGGAGTCAGAATACTTGCATACCAGAGGAACAAGCTGATCAAGACAGAAAATAAGACACTGATTCCATGGGAGCAGAGCTTGTCTGAGACATGCACTCCTTGCTTTCTTTCCACTGACCAACATTCCATAAATAACAAAGCCTTTCAGTGGGTGCTCTGCTAACAGACCCATTCCAACTAGGTGAAAAAGAAGAGAATAAAGAAAATATTCCCTCATAAACAGGTAGAATTTTCAATTTTCACGGTATTATGCATATCAGTTAAAAAACAAATTTAATTTAGACTATAAAAAGTAAACGTACCAAGTAAAGAGAAGGAATTATTTCATGGGTGTGATTTTATTTAAATTGTGAGTGAATATATTTCAAACACAAAGGAAATAGACTAAAACTCCCATCTGCGATAGAAACAGGTAAACAGATTAATGTAACCCATTAAGAGGCTAAAATTGCCATAAAAAGACATGAAAGAACGCTAAATGCATATTGCTAAGTGAAAGAAGACAATATGAAAAGACTATATACTATATCACTATATACTATGTGATTCCAACTATATAACATTCTGGAAAAGGTACTACAATGGACACAAGAAAAAAAATCAGGGGTTACCAAGGATTCAGGGTCAAGGAGAGAGGGGATAAAAGGTAAAGCACACAGAATTCTTAGTGAAACTAGTCTATCCAATGCTATTTGATATTATTGTGGTGGGTATATGTTATTATACTTTTGCTAATATGTATAGACTGTACACTATCAAGAAGAATCCTGACAAACTGTAGACTTTAGTTGATAATAATGTATCCATATTTACTCTTCAGTTATAATAAATGTATCAAACTATTTATTGCAAGAAGTTAATAATGTGAGAGACTACGGTGGGGAGAGTTAGCAGGGTGGGTGGCTTGAGGATGTGTGAAAACTTTGTGTCCTTTTTGTTAACATTTTCTATTTTTTGTTGTGCTGGGTGGGGGTACATTGTGGCATTTATAAAAGTTCTTACCTTACATCAAATGTATCATACATGAAATCACCCTCTCCACCATTCTCCTTTATTCCCTTCTCCCCTGCTTCCTGGAACAGTTTCTACAGGTATCATTTTCCATTTACATACATGTGTACATAGTATTTGCACTATATTCACCCTTCCACTCCCTTTCCCCACCACCTTCTCCCTTCCGCTGATACCAACACCTCAGGCAGGACCTGTTCCACCCTATAAAGTCTATTAATTGTTTACAAAAGTCTAAAATTATTTAATTGGATTAAGTATAAAATCATGCTTCATTCCATCTCTATGCTGGTTTATTTTTTATTGTTCATTTTGTTTTGTTTTCAGACAGGAACTCCCCATATAGCCTAGGTTCACCTTGGATTCACAATCCAATTCACAATTAGGTTTCAACTAATCCTAATGAATTTCTGTCGGATAGGTTACTCAGTTCTAATTCTCCTATGGAAGAAGAAAAGTCTGAGACTTACTGTGATGGAGCACTTGTCATATCTAGTATTGAAACATATTACGGTGAAAACAGTATGATACTTGTGAAGGACTAGAAATACATCATTGGAGAAGACTGGAGTCCTTGGTAATGGTTACAAGCATGTAAAAGCTTTAAACTTTGGTAGATGTCATCTTTCAACTTACTGGGAAAAAGATGGTGATTTACAAGTACATGAAGTTGTACCTGTGTCTTAAAATATTTAAAAACAGATTCCATGTGGATTATAAATATTATTCATAAAAAGAAATAAAAAATAAGACAATTTAGGATGTTTCGTGTTTATCCCATGATTAGTGGACCTTGCTTTGATCAAGATAAGATAGCACTTGAGTACCAGAAAGGCCAATAAACGTAAATTTTAAAAAATTGTGCTTCAGATAGCATAGACAATTTTAAGTTAGGATTCAAAAATGTTTTCTACACATGAGATATAAAGTATTTATTCTTACAATGTTCACTTAAATAAGATAATCCATTGAAATGTGTTGAATATGATTGGATATATAATTAGACAATTTATAGATGAGTGAAATCAAGTAGCCAATGAACACAAATATGTTCATGTTTCCTGTTTCCTCCTTTTTTGTATGGGCCTGCGTTTTGAATTCAGGGCTTCATGCTTACAAAGCAGTTGCCCTACTGCTTTAGCTATACCTCTAGTCCAGTTTGCTCTGTTTTTGGAGCTAGGTCTCCTGAATAATTTGCCTGGGCTAGCTTTGAACCTCAGTCCTCCTGATCCCAGCTTTCCAAATCGCTAGGATTATGGGCATGAGCCACCACCATATTTCTTCTTAATAAGGAAAATTCAAATGAGTAATTATGAGAAAATTTTATAAAATTGATGGGTAAATATTTTAACAGTGGTATCATCATTGCTGACAGAAATGCAAAAAATGGGCACTCTCACACATAACTGAAAAATGACATTTTACTGAGAAATTGTAACTACAAATCCTTCCTTCCTTCTTGTGTTGGGTACATGTCATTATACTTTTGCTAATATGTACAGAATGTAGACTAAAAAGAAGATAGTCTTCCTTCCTTCCTTCCTTTCTTCCTTCCTTCCTTCCTTTCTTCCTTCCTTCCTTCCTTCCTTCTTCTTGCCTTCCATTTGTGTGAATGTATATGTATGGTAATGCGTATACAAGTAAATGAAATATGACTTAGTATAAAAAGTAGGATATATAAATATATGAAAGGTGGAAAAGAAAAGGAACTTGGTCTCCATTTCTTTATTTCTCTTTGAATGAATATATCCATATGGATGCCCAATGACCAGTAACAGTCCAATTAGCATATATTCCAGTGGCAATTAATGTGGAAACACAGCGTCTTCTTGCATCATTTTGTTAGCAAATTCACTGACAGCATTCTAGCTGTCTGGAGCTGTAGTAAGAAGGAACTAGTGATCAGATCTGGTGGGTGGTCACGACTTGCTGTGCAACAACACTGTGGTGGTTCTAGAGAGAAGAGGAGTGAGCACAAATGAGAGTAAAGAAAATGTCATATTATGGATTTGTTTCCTTACAATTCACTCCAACATCATATTTATTGAAATTAAAAGACCAGTTATGGTCTCCAAAGGTCTCTTTTTAGTGACAGTACTAGGTGTGAATTAGATCCTTACACCAGTTTCAAGACAAAATTTATAATAATTAAGTGAGAGAGGAAGACATTGCCCTATAATTTTGGGATGTTCCTTTTCATAAAAGACATCAGGAAAATGTGAGACTTTTTTTTAATCTGAGGTATTTTTCCAATTTCCATTCTCCAGTTTTCCCAGAGGAAGAACCAGGGTCATCTTCCTTGTAATGTAGATGTAGAGGCAGCTTTAGAGCAAGAGAGGTTTCTCCAGTGCTGAATTCTGTATTGGTGTGTGGGGGCTTCTGAGTGGTCCATCTTAGGACTGAATTCTTTAGCAAATTTAGTAAAATTTAAGCATCTAAGTTCTTTTGTGATTAAAATGCCTACTAGGCAGGTTAATGTCTCTTGTGCCTATTGGAACATGAACAAAAGGTAAAGAGATTCTTGGCAAGTAGAACCCAAGAGACATTTACACCACACCAACACTTGTCTGAAATGTATCCATATTCTTCTTTTATCATACATAGAATTTCAAAGATTTTATCTATGGCTGAAAACATTTTAGAAATGATGATGACTACTACAGACTAGCTGTTAATAACTTAGATATTAGACCTAACATAAACAGAAAATACTGCTGTATTTTCCTTTGTAAATTAATCAAAGTCATAAGATTATATACAACAATAGCTTATATTTGTGACACATTTTCTTATTGTACATAGTGCCATAAAGAAAAGATATCTGTGTGTATATTTGTGTAAACTTAAGCTATGCTTATATGTACATGATTTTTGATGAAAAGTACAACTTACTAGACTGTAAATTTTATTACCAGGTATTTTACTTGATTATAGGCCACTGAATCTGTTAGAATTCTTTGACTTCTTTTGAGTTGAAGGCATTTGCAGATTTAATAATTGAGCCAACTCAATGCATTTTAACTTTAATGTCTCCTAGAAAATATACTAAATAACACTTACTGACATAAGTATAATGGTTATTAAAATGTCAATCAGATTGTTCAAATTATACCCAAAAGCACCTGGTGAAGTAACTGAATTAGCTCTAACTGTTATGAAAAACAACAACTGAAAATAAGATCAATAACTTGAATTTAAAGCCACCATAAAAGTGTACCTGAGAAAAGGCTGCTTTGGGCATTTTTCAGATAAGAGCTTCAATTGAACCAATTAAGGTGAAAAAGATCAATTTCTAAATCACTCTCCAAAATAACAGGCTCCCATTTCCTCCTCCAGGATATATAAACTATATAAACTGAGACTGAGTTAAATAAGAACTTTTGAAAGCCAACTTGGAATAAGAATCTGTATTTTTTGATATGACAAAATCAGTGTCCAATAATTAAGAAAAATTTTTGACTTAAATTCTGTTTATATGAGAAAAAAGTATTTTTCTTCCTTTATTTTCTCTATCGTATTGAAATCTGTTTGGAAAATGAAGAAAGTGGTACAACACTGTCTCTTTAATATCATCCATGGTTTCTAATTTTGGCCCTTTCTTTTCTGTGAAAACATGTTGTGCTTCCTTGAAATCTATGATGAAATCCTTTGATTCACTATTTTCAATAATTATCTAAATATATATTACTCTAGGAGATATGATAGGGCAAGTTCAAGGTATAAATATTTGCAGTGACTGTTTTATTGACATATAACTTATATACCATAAAGTTCATCATTTTGCAGTATATAGTTTGGTGGTTTTTAGTAGATTGACAAAGTTGTACATTTATCACCATGATGTAATTCCACAGCATACCATCATCCACCCCCCCAAACCTTACATCCATTAACGGTCATTCTCTGTTTCTCTCTCCTGCAGCCCTGGCAACCATTAATCTACTTTTTGTCTCTATAGACTTGCCTGTTCTGGATATTTTATATCGATGGAATTGTATACTATGTGGAGTTTATATGTATTCTTTCACTCAACACAATATTTTCAAGGTTTGCTCATTTTGTAGCCTCAATCAATACTTCATTTCTTTTTATTGCTAAATAAGACTTCATTGTATGAATAAATGACTTATTATTGTTGTTCTGATTAGTTTATTTAATACCTTTTCATCTCATCCTTTTTGATTTTTTGCCCTTAATATTTTATTTCCAGAAGTTTCTCCCACATTCCACAAATTTCATGGACTAATCATGATTATTCCTATGCTGAAAATAATCTTTCTAGACCAATATTGCACTCATTTAACTGTTAATGTTTGAAATGTTTTTGAATTTGGTAAGAAAGTTCTCCTTTTGGGGTTTTACTTTTCAGAATTGTCTTATTTGTTGATGTTTTTGGGTCCTCTTGCAAAGTGTAAAACAATTTTGTGAATTCTTTTCCCCTCTCGTATCCGGTTGTCTTTTAATTGAAATTTTTTGTATTTGCTGATATGTTTTGGAAAAGCATATGTTTATACTGATGCATATCAACATCGTTTACTCTCCAACTTATAATTTCTTATTTAAACTGTGTTTCTAAAACAGGTATTTTATACTTCTGCTATCTGCTGTCATGTATTAAGACATGTAGAACAAAGGAGACAGGGTGGCTTAAAAATATATTTCTCACAGTTCTGCAGGCTGGAAGTCTGAGATCAGGATGGCAGTAAGGGTTCTCTTCCTGGTTTACAAGGGGCTGCTTTTCCATTGTTTAATCACATGAGATATAGGGAGACAGGGAGCATATGGGGACAAAGAGAAAGAGAAAGAGAGAGAGAGAGAGAGAGAGAGAGAGAGAGAGAGAGAGAGAGAGAGAGAGAAACAGATTTCTCTTATTGCAAAAGTACTAATTGCACTAGCACCAGAGGCTCATTCCTCCAATCCTAGCTACTTGGGAGCCTGAGATCAGGAGAACTGAGTTTCAAGGCCACCCTGAACGAT
This sequence comes from Castor canadensis, assembly GCF_047511655.1. Lineage (NCBI taxonomy): Eukaryota > Metazoa > Chordata > Mammalia > Rodentia > Castoridae > Castor > Castor canadensis. The sequence continues at coordinate 23,203,430 of NC_133386.1, forward strand.
GACAAAATGGACTAGAAATTTGGCTCCATGCTTTGCAAGCAGGAAGCCCTGAGTTCAAATCCCAGTCCCATCAAAAAAAGAGAAAGCACTAATTCTACTTATAAGGGACCCATCCTCATGACATAGTTTACACCATTCCCCAGAAATGTCTAGTTCCAGTTACCATCACTTTAAGGATTAGGGTTTCAGCATACAGTAAACCCTTGGATTTCACCAGTCTATGGTTCCAGGGACACCACCATAGCTCAGGATGCATAGAATTCAGTTTTGTACCCCAGATGCTTCAATCATTTTTCCCATAACACTGCCCAACTTCTGCTAAAGAAATACTGCCTTTAGACAAATCTCAAATTTCCACTTTATCACTTCAATTAGTCACACGCACTTTTACCTTGCTTTTGGGGAGTGATTTCCTTCTTGGGAGGCATATCTCCGCAAAATGAAGGGAAGAAAAACACTCAGCAGATCACACAATGATTTATACACAATTGTTTGAGAACTGACTTAAGTATGGACTCTGCATCAACTGAGCTACCTAAATGCACATGGGCATTTAACATTTTTGTTTTAGAAATTTCTTTTGATATTTAAAATTTCTTGACCACATTTGCTCAAAACCATTTGTAATAAATCCACAAATAAGGTAAGCTTACTGTATAAATTTTTGGGAGACACAATCATTTCATCTACAGCATCTTCCTGTTATTTGTAATTATTATGCTATTTTATAAATGTCTATTATTGTGACTTAAAATTTCTGATTTAGATATACCTCTTGTGGTATGCCCAGATCCCCTAGCTCCATATACAGTTTTGTGTGCCCAGCCTGAGCCTTATGCATGCTTGTCTCCTCTGGGCTACCCTGTCTTTTAGAAATCATCTCATACTCCCCTGGTTTAGAGCCTAAATTGCTTGTAGGCTTCACTCTTCACCTTTACTAATGGAGGCAGAATTTTGCCACTAAGAGCTGAGTTGAAAGTAAATAACCAAGGCAGGACCAGCTCCGAGATGGAAACTGTGGAGCTTTAGTGGGATTATGGCAAGAATGAGACCTCTCATATTTTTATATCCTTCTTTTGCATTTTCTTTTTCCTTCCTTGATTTGAGGACTTGTTTTCTGATATTTTCTTTAGTTCCAGAAAAGTTTCTTTGTGCCTGAATTCTTGGACAAATTATGCTTCTAGCAGACTTCATCCAAAGAGAAATTTATGGGAGCAGTATAGATTTTTAAATGTTTATCTTATATCTAGGACCAATGTGAAGGACTTTTTAGTGATATTTTGTTGTCTATAGATGTTTTTTGGATTGCCAATACAGAAAGCAGTAAGCATTAGGAGTGAGTTCCTTGGTTAGGTGGATTAAGGAAGTATGCACACGTACATATGCATACTGCACAATCACAGGCACACATCAGTCTTTATGTAGTCTGCACCTCTTTTCTCATACTCTTATAATAAAATTCTAATGCATACTGGGAATATTTGTTTAGTAATTCATTCATTCAAGATATAAATATGTTCTTTGTTACTGTCATTATCATTCTGCTCACGAGACTGGCAGCCCACATGTCAACAAGATCGAGGTCAGCTCAGTCAGCCTTCCTGGCTCCAGACTGCCTTGCACACGTTGCCCCCAGCCTGAACTACTTTTTCCTCTAAAGCAGATCAATTGTGGAGAATATTATACCAGGCATTTGAGTTTCAGGGGATGGCTTGCACTCTTATGCTTTTCCCTTTGCTGAGCACTGTTTGTTTTCCTCATTTCTACACCTGACCAGGAAGGGTTGCTGAAGCAGACAAATGCAATAGGCTTTGTCCCCTACATTAAAACTGGCCTGACAGTAAATACATGAAGAAATGTTCAAATTCCCTGGTTATAAAAGAGCAGCAAATCAAAATAACACTTAGATTTCATCTACCTCAGTGGGAATGGCCAGAAACAAGGGCAATAACAGCAACAAATGCTGGCGAGGATGTGGCCGAAACAGGACCCCTTATACACTGCTGGTGGGAATGCAAGTTATTACAACCACTATGGAAACATTATAGAGAGTCCTCAAAAAGCTAAAGATAGAACTGCCATATGACCCACTGATACTGCTCTTGGGCATCTATGCAAAGGAACGTAAGACAGGTTGAAATAGAGATACCTATACACCACTATTCACAATAGCCAAGCTTGGAAACAACTCAGGTGCCCTAAAACTGATGAGTGGATCAAGAAAATGTGTCATATATACACAATGGAGTATTACTCAGTCATAAGGAATAATGACATGTGGTTTGAAAGTAAATGGATGCAATTGAAGGACATTAAGTAAGCCAGACTCAGAAACACAAAGACCACATGCTTTCTCTCATACATGGAAGAAAGATCCAAAAGAAAAACATACACACAAAACCAAGCAGGATCATATACAAACTCAAATGTAGAACATGTTTGAAATAGTGGAACTATTCTATGGAACTCAGGGAAAGAGGGAAAAGAAAAGAGAATGATAGAGCATCAGTAATATCACCTAAATAAGATGTGAAGGTAGAGGATATAAGGATGTGTATTAAAAGCTGTTGAAAAATGGAGGATGGGAAGTAAAGGGTAAGAGAGAGAAATGGAGGAGGTGAATAGACCAAAGTAAAGTACACCCATAGTGGGCATACATTGAGACACCCCTTTGAACATCAATTTAAATATTAATAATGAAAAACAGGACTGTAAAATAGGTACAGTGTGTGTGGGGGGGGTACTAGCGGGAGGTGTGAAGGTGAGTGAAGGAGATTAAGATGACAGTATATGGTTGAAGACTTCATATACCTATATGAAACACAACTAAGAAACCTCTTGCAATTGTTTTCAGTGGGGTGGGGACAGGGTTGAAGGGAAGAGACCATGGGGACAATATACAATACACATTTGTATAATGTACAATATAAGTTTATTCAGAATTGTCACTATGAATCCCCCTGTATAATGAATATACCCTAATAAAAATTTATAAAAACATAAATAAAACTGTTCTGAGATGGTTCAGCACAAGTAAGGAAGTGATACTAAAAGATAGAGACTTTTTCTCAACCCTTTCTTGTTCAGAGATATCATTTCTCCAATCACAAACTAAGTGTCTATTATAATTTGATTAAATATAACATATTAAGTCATACATATCTATGTTTTATGGTATTTACATGAGTTGGAATACCAACTGAACTATCTCATTTTCAGTTTAAAATATTTGGGAGGAGGTTACTAGGTATTTATATTGCTCCATAGTAATAGATTTTATTTGTGGGTTTCCAAACTATGTAGAGGAATTGCTATAGCATTTTATAGCCATTGTTTGAAGAGGGGTATCACATGGGTAAGGCATAATTTCTGCAGTTACTGTATTAATATTCAGTGGGAGAAGGAATATACATATAAAGCCTAAGAATGAGGCAACAGCATTTGATTCCATAATTTCCTTTCTTTGTAATGATCGATATTGTGCCAATAAATAACCCTAAAGCCTCACTAGCTTATAAACAACAAGTTTTGTTTGTATTTAGTGTACATGTTGATTATAGGTAGGGTTGCCAGATAAAACACTGGACATCCAATCATTCTTGAATATTATGCAAACAAAACTATATCCTTGTTAGTATAAGCATGTTCCATGCAATATTTGGGATACACTCATGCTTTAAAAGTACTTGTTGTTTATCTGAAATTTAAACTTAAACAAGTATGCTTTATTTTTATTGGCTTTATTTGGAAGTCTCAGCTGTAGTTTAGGGAGCATAACCAATTGTCAGTCAAGGACACAGGTTGATAAAGATTTCATCTTATCATATGTCTTACAATTGCAGAGACAGGAAATGGAGAAAGATTTTCATGGAGAAAGTTTTTCACAACTTCAGTTTGTGATATGTTGCTCTAATGTTTCAGTGAAACATCCATGAGGAGTTACTGAGAAGCAGTTTTATTCATCCATCTGAAATTCTTGAGAAAAGTCCTGTTCATCTCATTTTGAACTATTCAGTGAAATATTGGATTTTGATTTGAGGTAGATGTAGAAAGTAACGTTTATGCTTCTTTTTCTTTTTTCTGGTGGTGCTGGGGTTTGAACTCAGGACCTCACACTTGCTAGGCAGGTGGTCTTACTGCTTCAACCATTCTACCAACCCAACATTTATGCTTCTTATAAAAATTTCATGCTTCAACCAATTTCTTTACCTGTGTGCTACTTTTGGCCACTCATCTTGGATCATGTCTCATTGATTATTTTACCTATCTTTCATCTATCTATCTGTCTATCTATCTATCTATCTATCTATCTATCCATCTATCACCTATTTAAATTTAGCAATCTTTTAAAATATTTTATTAGAAGCTTTTGCCCATATGGATAATTCATAAATATTGATGTGTTTGAAAGGAGACAGTGCAGGAATTCCTGCATGCTTTGGCCAGACACTATGTGATACCATCAAACTCTTATCTTACTCCTTAGTAATGAGATTTAAGTAATAAAAGGCAACTATATGATGTCTTCTTACAAAGGAAACAAGAGATGAAAAATGCAGGTGATGGAGAGTGAGATGAATGAGTAAAAAAGGATATTTTTCAAAATGTAAAAATTTTGAGCACAAATATTGATGGCAAATATATAGCAAAACAAAATTGGAGATGTAAAAAGAAAATGATAAATTACACCATAAATATCCTTTTATAATGAATATGGATTGACTCCAGAGAGCAACTGGAAAAAAAACCTTAGGGGATGAAAAACAGAAGTTTGTAAATGTTGTACGGATATATGTAAAGTAGTCTAGTACACTGAAAAGTGTATGTGGAAAAAGAGGGCAGGCAGTCTGGAGCTGAGTAGAATAGAAAAGATGTATACTTTGCAGTGCCGAAGAAAGTAAATTGATTACTGAAATGCTGTATGATTAGTGGGTAATGTTAGTTTTAATAGGTAGTCTTGGATAGATATATGAAAACTCAGATTATATTAGTACTATAATATCAAAAGAAAGGTTTTTGTCTTTATTTGTTTGCTTTGTTAAATCTGGCCTGATTCTATCCTGCAGTCATCTTCCTGAATTACCTTTTCTTCCCATTAATCTAGGTGTTCTAGTTTTCTTCCTCTTCTGTGTTCAGGTTTCCTGAGGTACTCTAGCTCAGAGAACCTTTAATTTATTCATGGAACTTTTAGTGCTCCATCCCCTGCTAGTGATCATAAGTCTGGATCACAGCTATCCATTCTTCTTGTGTCACTGTTTATTTTTCACTCCAGTACCAATGTTTGGCTGTCTAGTTCACTGTCACAGCCCAGCTATTTATAACAGCTGTTTGACCTGGTTGTCCCCAGGGCTCTAATCTGGATTTTCTCTCTTGGTTTCTGTATTACCTAACCATTTTGTCCTAATATAGACCTCAAAGACCTGCTTATTCCTTTCTTACCTCCCTAAGCTCTCAACTTTCTCTTTCAAACTGTATACTGCTTATACATTCCTTTCCCTAAACTTGATTTTGTTCTGCATTAACTATGATTTGTATTATTCTTTCTATGACAGAATTTATCACTCACTAATGAACCAATAAAATACAAAAAAAAGTGTGATTTGTAAATGAACTGTCTTTTCTGTACAAAATAGTGTGCAATGATTGCCTGAAAGGAAGGATGCTGGAAAGGGGTTGAGGCCTTTGTTAATTTACATTTAATTTTAGCCTCAAAGATTCTTAAAGGCAGTGGTTATGTCTGTATGTGAATAGGGATATTTAATCAGTCCAGGCTGTCAGGCTGATAGTAGTGCTTATCAAGAAATTAGAGAAAAATGTGCTACCAAGTCCATCCTCCTGCCATCCAAGGAGCAACAAATCAGATATGGAAAGTCAAACACTATGATTAAAAAGCTCATCTTCCCTAGGGAGTCTTTCATATATATATTTAATATTCAACTTTGGTGCACTACTGTGAGACAGATTTTTCTGTCTTAGTGGTTTTAATTGTAATACTTCCTACATGGAGAAGCAGACTTTGTGAGTCTTTGTCTTTTAAGTAATACTACAGATTAATAATTATTTAAAAACTATTTAAAAGCAGTCATGTTGAAGGGAGATCTTGGTGATTTTTTCAAAATATGTTTTAATAGACATGTTGAGAAGTTTCACCTAAATTATATAAAAATATTAATATTTCATGCTGCTTCTACGAATTTTCTTAAGAAGAAAACCTTGTGACATTAAAGGTTTAGTTATAAACAATAAATAAAAACTGATTTGCAATGCAAAGGGGGAAGGGGGGAGAAATGGCCTAAGCAATGTGTGCACATATGAATAAGTGAATTTAAAAAAGAACAGGTATTTCATCTTAGACTACACTGGACCAAAGTGTTCAGAATATCTGAAGAGTAGAAAAGCATTTTTTCCTTGCCTTGGTGAACAACCAGCTCCACCTTAGTCTCTCTTCCTCTTCCCCCTCTCTCTCCACTTCCCCTCCTCCTCTTCCTTCTTCTTTCTTGACCAACCCAGGTTGTTCTCCAACTTTCTATCCTTCTCTCTTTGCCTCCTGAGTGCTAGAACTATAGGTGTGCATCATAAGGTGTGCTAAGTCTGGCCTTCTTCTCAGGTGGACTTGGGACTTCATGAGTGGGCCTCAGAGTCTTTTCTGACATCTTCTAAGTCATGAACTGTCAAAAGAATCTGATTCTCTCAATCAATACTTACATTGCTGAGTACTTAGAACCAATATTTCTGCTTAAGGAATCCATTGGCCAGTACCTGGAATGTGCTTGCTATCTAGTAGCCAGAAGACTCTAGATATCAAGGCCCACCATTTCTCTTCTGGTTGTTTTTTTTAGAACTTGGAGCCAGGAGAGAAATTTCTCATTTATTTAAGATGCTTGTCACTTTTTAATAAATAATACTTTCTTAACTCCAATCTCATCCACTTCTTTTTCCTTCACACAGGAATGTATTAGCTAGTGTTCTCTAGATAAACAGAACCAGTGGGATCTCTCTCTGTCTCTGTCTCTCCTCTCCTCCCCTCCTCTCCCTCCTCTCCCCTTCTGTCATCTTTCTTTCTCTTTCTCCCTATCTAAAGATAGATTTATTTTAGGCCATTAGCTTTATTCATATGATCGTGTGTGGGGACTTTAAACTTTGTAGAGCATGCTGTTGGGATTGATATGTTAGTAAAAGTTGACTTTGCATTCTTGACTTTGAATTCCAGGAAAATCAGATAGGGTAGAGAGGGCAACCAGTTTATTCAAGGTTCACTTATTTAAGTGTTAAACACATCTAAAAATTACCTCCACAGCAACATCTAGACTGATGATTAAACAGATGACTAGGCAACATAACCTAGTCAGGTTGAAACATAAAGTTAACCATCACAGAGAATGCTTATTTTCTAACCTTCCACTAAACAAATCTGAAATAATATAAAATATTTATGGAAAAATATAAGAAATGGAGATATCCAAGAGAACAAGCAAAATGTTGCTATCAATTCATTTTCCTATAGAGGGGCTCTAAATTTCTCTAGAAAGAAAGGAAGAAATAATGGCCAAATGAGAATAGAAAATATGTGGAAAACTGGCATGGGCCAATATTCATTAAATTAGCTAAAATTATAATTTAAAAATCCTCCCACCAAGTGAACTCTAAGTCCAAGTGGCTTCATGAGTGAATTCTACTAAATATTTTAAGAGAAATTGTTAAAAAATCAGTATTACCCAAGCTTTTTCAAACACTGGAATAGGAGCAAAAAATTCTCTAGTCATTTTCAAACTTAAAAAAATAACTGACATAACAGCTCTACATATTTTAGGGTAGAGTCTGATATTTCAACCTACGTATATAATGTGTTTTAATCAGACCAGGATAAATAGAATATCCATCCCCTCAAACATTTATTATTTATTTTCATTGGGAACATTCAAAATCCTTTCTACTAGTTAAGTCAAAGAGTACCAGGATAATAAAGCTAGAAAAAAAGAAACAGAACAAGAAAGGAAATGGATAGAAAAGTTTCTTCTTGCTATTAGCATACATTAATTGTACAAAGGGTTTTCCCAGCTTGTTACAAATATAATTCTTAATCTAATTTGTGCAACAAGTATATCAATATCTAAAAGGAATACCATTCATATCAAAGTGGGCTCTCCCCCAGGAATGCAGTTGGTTTAACACATCCAAAAGGATCAATTAATTTAATTAACCATGCTAATGAAATAAAATTATCATATGATGATTTCAATAGAATAGATGGAGAAAAATACTTAATAAAATTTAATTCTGACTCAGGCAAAAAAAAAAAAAAAAAAAAAACAACCAAAAAACCCTCTTAGAACTGTAGGAAACTTCCTTGAGTTTATAGAAGAAACCTATGTAAGATCTTCTAATCCATCTATACTGTTATGAAAGACTGCTTTACTCAAGTCATTGAAGAAAAAAGTAAGGATATCTGTTCTCACAAGTTCCTTTTAAATTCTAATACAGATGGTAACAAATACTAATGAAAGGTGTAAAGATGTGAAAAGGAAGAATTCAAATTGTAGTTATTTGTAGGTCATAATTCTGGATGTTGGAAATCCTGACAAATCTACAAAATTTCTAGAAGGACAAATAAATCTGTTTTACAATTACTCAGAATAAGAGGAAAATACAAAAAATTCTTAGGTATAACAAACAATTTGTAAGAATTGCACAGATACCTTATTTTTGAGAAAATGTTAAGATCACCTAAATGAATGGAAAGTTCTGCTATGTTGTGATTTAAACATTAAATATTCTTAAGAGCAAAATTCTTCCTAAGTTAATCTTTAGACCAATACAATCTAAGTGGAAATTACTTAAAGATTGTGACAGAAATTGGCACAGTTGTTTTAAAATGTACATAAATAAGAGGAACAAAACAACTAGAACAGTCTTATAAAAAGAAAATAAAGTTATCTTAATGTTTAAAATATTATAATGTGTTATTGGTAGAGGTACTGATTAATGAAGCAAAATGAGGAATTTAGAACTAAAGACAAACACACAGAGAGACATAACTAAGTGATCCTTAAATAGAGCATCAATGTAATCCACCAAGGAAACAAAAAGATCTTTTAGCCATGGTAATAGAAATGGATATCCAGTTGACAACAAAATGAATCTCACCATACATCATCACCTCACAGCATATACAAAGGAATTTGATATATATACATGACCTGCATATTAAAAAGCTAAAACTACATCACTTCTAGTAAGAGACAAATGCAGTGCTTGTGAATGGTGTCAATTTAACTAAGGTAGAAGTGCATTTCCAAAGTGTCCTTTCCTGTATAATTCTGAATTAGCATGTAGTATTTTTCATGATATATGGAAGACAAAGTGAAGCAGGCATTGTGTGTGTGTGTGTGTGTGTGTGTGTGTGTGTGTGTAAGACTCAAAGTATTCACCGTGATCCTCATTTCCTGGTATTGATGTTTTATATGATCCTCTCCTCCTTCGTGTGAGAGCACTGAGATATGCTTCTAACCAAGAGAATATAACAAAGATGATGAAATATACGTGGTGAGCTATACAATGACTACATTCATAGATTTGTCCTTCTTGTTGAAATCTCTTTCTTGCTGACTTTGAGGAAGCAATAGGTCATGTTAAAGAACCCCATGAGACTTGTGGAGTGATTCCAGTAGTAGGGTGTGGATATGCAGGCTTTATAGAGTCAGCAGAAAATAAAACCATTACTTTTAAAACTACAGTGAAACAAATTCTACCCAGAAAAACTGAAAATAGATGGAACAATAAAAGCCTTCTATGATAAGCAGAAACTAAAACAATATATGACCACCAAGACACCACTCCAAAAGATTCTTCAAGGAATTCTGCACACAGAAAGTGAAAGCAAAAAAAAACCATGAAAGGTCAGGCAATACCAAACCACAGGAGAAGAAAAGGCAAGAAAGTAGAAAGTAACATTGATACAGTTGCACACAATCAAACCCTTAAACAACAAAGACAACTTAAATGACAGGAATCAACACATACCTATCAATATTAACACTGAATGTTAACAGACTTAATTCCCCCATCAAAAGACACCGCTTGGCAAATTGGATTAAAAAGGAAGATCCAACAATTAGCTGAACAGATTTCTAGATACTTATGACCAAAACTGAACCAAGAGGATACTAACCACCTGAATAGATCCATAACACAAAAAGAAATTGAAGCAGCAATAAAGAGTCTCCCAAAAAAGAGAAGTCCAGGACCTGATGGATTCTCTGCTGAATTCAATCAGACATTTAAAAAAAATAATACCAACCCTCCTTAAACTGTTCCATGAAATAGAAAGGGAAGGAACACTGCCTAACTCATTTTATGAAGCCAATATTAATCTCATCCCTAAACCAGACAAAGACACCTCCAAAAAGGAGAATTATAAGCCAATTTCCTTAATGAACATCGATGCAAAAATCCTCAATAAAATAATGGCAAACCAATCCAACAACACATCATAAAGCTCATCCACCATGACCAAGATGGCTTCATTCCAGGGATGCAAGGGTGGTTAAACATACGCAAATCTAAAAATGTAATACAGCACATTAACAGAAGCAAAGACAAAAACCACTTGATCATCTCAATAGATGCAGAAAAAGCATTCAACAAGATCCAACACTATTTCATGATAAAAGCTCTAAGAAAACCAGGAATAGAAGGAAAGTACCTCAACATTATACAAACCACATATAACAAACCTACAGCTAACATCATACTTAATGGTGAAAAACTGAAACCATTTACCCTAAAATCAGGAATGAGACAAGGTGCCCACTATCCCCACTCCTATTCAACATAATACTAGAATTCCTAGTTAGAGCAATTAGGCAAGAAGAATGAATAAAAGAAATACAAATAGGTAAAGAAATTCAAAATATCCCTATTTGCAGACAATATGATTCTATACCTTAAAGACCCAAAAAACTCCACCCATAAACTCCAAGACACCATCAACAACTACAGCAAGGTGACAGGATATAAAATCACCGTACAAAAATCACTAGCTTTTCCATACACTCGTAACGAACAAACTCAGAAAGAATATATGAAAACAATTCCATTTACAATAGCCTCAAAAAAAATCAAATACCTAGGAGTAAACGTAACAAAGGATGTGAATGACCTCTACAAGGAGAACTACAAACCCCTGAAGAAAGAGATTCAGGAACACTAGAGAAGATGGAGAGATCTCCCATGCTCATGGATTGGTAGAATCAACATAGCAAAAATGGTTATACTACTGAAAGCAATCTACATGTTTAATGCAATTCCCATCAAAATCCCAATGACATTCATCACAGAGATTGAAAAATCTTCCCTAAAGTTCGTTTGGAAACACAAGAGACCACCAATAGCCAAGGCAATACTCAGCAAAAAGAGCAATGCTGGAGGTATCACAATACCCAACTTCAAACTATATTACAAAGCAATAGCAATAAAAACAGCATGGTACAGACATGAAAACCAGTGGAACAGAATAGAGGACCTAGATATGAAACCACACAAGTATACTCACCTTATTTTTGTCAAAGGTGCCAAAAATATACAATGGAGAAAAGACAGCCTCTTCACCAAATGTTGCTGGGAAAAATGGTTATCCATCTGTGAGAAACTGAAACTAGATCCATGTTTATCACCCCATACTAGTATCAACTTAAAACGGATCAAGGACCTTAATATCAGACCCCAAACTCTGAAGTTAGTACAGGAAGGAGCAAGAAATACTCTGGAAGTCATAGGTATAAGCAAGGATTTCCTTAATAGAACACCAGCAGCCCAGCAACTAAGAGAAAGAATGGAGAAATGGGACTTCATAAAATGAAAAGGCTTCTGCACAACAAAAGAAATGGTCTCTAAACTGAAGTCACTACTGACAGAGTGGGAGAAAATATTTGCCAGCTATACATCAGACAAAGGACTGATAACTAGAATATACCGGGAGCTCAAAAAACCAAATTTTCCAAAAATCAATGAACCAATAAAGAAATGTGCAACTGAACTAAACAGAACTTTCTCAAAAGAAGGAATTCAAATGACCAAAAAACACATGAAAAAATTCTCACCATCTCTAACCATAAAGGAAATGCAAATCAAAACCACACTCAGATTCCACCTCACACCTGTTAGAACAGCCATCATCAAAAACACCACCAACAGCAGGTGTTGGCAAGTATGTGGGGAAAAGGGAACTCTCCTACAGTGCTAGTGGGAATGCAAACTAATGCAACCACTCTGGAAATAAATTTGGAGCTTCTTTAAAATCTAAACATAGATCTTCCATATGATCCAGCAATCCCACTCCTGGGATTGCGAAGTCATGCAAAAGAGGTTACTCCAGAGGCACTTGTACACCCATGTTTATTGCAGCACTTTTCACAATAGCCAAGTTATGGAAACAACCAAGATACCCCACTACTAATGAATGGATCAAGAAAATGTAGTATTTATACACAGTGGAATTCTACTCAGTCATGAAGAAGAATGAAATCTTATCATTCGCAAGTAAATGGATGGAATTGGAGAACATCATTCTGAGCAAAGTTAGCCAGGCTCAGAAGGCCAAATATCATATGTTCTGTCATATGCAGACTTTAGATCTACGGCAAATGCAGCAATGTGGTTGGACTTGGGTCACATGACAAGGGGAGAGCACATGCAGGAGTTACAGGAATAGGTAGAAAACTCAAAACATGAAAGTGTTTGATGTCTTCATTCTAGAGGAACTAATATAGAAACTTTAAAGCAACAGAGGTTAACACAAGAAGGGGATCAGGAACCAGTGTGAAGATCTGTTAGAGATGAATCAACTTAGGTTGTACACATTTGTACATGGAAGCAATGCTAGGAATCTCTCTGTATAGCTATCCTTAACTCAACTAGCAAAAACGCTTTGTCTTTCTTACCATGCTTATGTCTTTTCTTCAACAAAATTAGAGATAAGGGCGGAACAGGTTCTGCCTGGAAGCAAGGGGGTGAGGGGGAGAGATGTTGGGGGAACGGAGCAGGGGGGAAAAACAACCCAATGTATACACATGTGAATAAATGAATAAAAAAGAGTTGCGGGAACGATTATAGCTAGATATCTATATCAAGCTAACTATCTTCCTAACTGAACTATCTATCATCTATCTATCTATTATCTATCTATCTATCTATCTATCTATCTATCTATCTATCTATCTATCATCTATCTATCTATCATGTATCTGTCTCTATCAATCTATCCTCCATCTCACCTAACTTCCTGTCTTTTGTCAAGCTTTTCTGAACAAATTTCTGAAAGAATATTCAAAATCGTAGCAATGGCACCTTTTGTACAAGGCATGTTTTGTCTTCAAAAATGGGGAAATATTTGGTTAATTTCAATGCAGCTTAATTTTGTTCCTAAATTCTAAGGGGACAGAGTATCAGGGAATGCTATTTCATGATTAGTTTTCTATGTAATCCCTCTAGTAAGCTTTTCTGTGGCAAGTAAATCATGCAAACATTCCATCACTGGCAGGCATTTGCCCTACTTCCTTGTGCTTATAATTTATTGAACTGTATCTTCCTTGGCAGAACCTATGAGAGCTACCACATAAATCAAAGCTGCCCTGCCACAGACTTGTGCCAACAGCATTTGTTCAGCATCGGTATCAGCTCTTGTTTTATGGAAGATTAGAGGTAATGTTTTTCAGAGCTCTATGATACTATAACTTAAATGAATATAAAAATTAAAACTGTATCCATCCCATCTCAATTTCTTTAACAATCCTAGTCAAAATAACTAAAATCTGTCATGGTGTATGAATCATAGCAACACATTAAGATATTGTTAGGTACATATAGAAATTTAATAAATTTTTTAGACAAACATTGGCTTATCTACTGTGATCCAACTTTGGAATTGTTTGATCATGTTGATCTTGTGAGCTAGTTCAGTAGTTTCTAATATAACCACCATTAAATCTACATATGTACTTAGGACTGTATATAAAAGGCTATGGTTGCACTGATAGAATATTTATGCCCTTGTCTGAGCTTTGTAAGTGATTATGGCACCTTCACAAATGTAAACCACAGTCATTGTCAGAAGAACAATTGAATGTGTCCATACAAGTGGCTGATATTAATACTGTATAGATGATTCTCACCTTACATGGGTATAAGTCCAGATAAACTTCTAATAATTGAAACCATTGTAATGCATTTAACAAATTACAACCTATCAGGCATCATAGTTCAGCAGCACAGTACACTATACAGTATCTGTTTTTTGCCTTCATGATTGTGTGGCTGACTGAGAGCTCCAGACAGCATCAAGAGAGAATATCCTAACACATATTACCAGGTTGGAATAAGATCAAAATTCAAAATATAGTTTACACTTTCATACAATGATAATGTTAAAAATTGTAAATCGTTTATCCTCTGTATAATAATTTGGTACTAAGATCAAGGAGAAAGGCAAAAAATATATTGCTATTAATACTTTGAAAAATGTGCTTGTGGTCTGGACAAAGTTAGTAGTTATAGTAAAAGAAATGAGTAAGGTAGCAGAATTTGCAAAACAGTAAGCAAAATGTTAAAAAAAAAAGTAAAAGCCCTTAAAACTGTGAGTTTAAAATGTTTTTTGTTCATTAATTTTCTTTATTATTATTTATAAACCAAGAGCAGGAGAAATTTAAGGTGGGGAGGAACAAATTATGAGCATCAGTAAATTTTTGTTGTTATTGGCAGTGCTGTGGTTTGAACTCGGGTCCTCACACTTGCTAGACAAGTACTCTACCATTTTGGTTATGTTCCCAGCCCGTCATTTTTAGTGACTTTTTTCAGATAGGGTCAAACATGTTAGCCCAAGCCATCCTTGGACCACTGATCCTTCTCTGTTTACCTCTTGAGCAGCTGGGATTGTACACATGAGCCACTATACTTAGCCTGAGAATCAGCCAGTTTCCTTTAAACAGAGTGTTAGAAGTCAATTAGCTGAAGATTAAAATTCAAGGGAGTTTCCTATATTGTGATGTAATTGAACACAGGGCTGTGGACTATTTTCCAAAAAGTCTAGTCACAAATAATGAGATATACTGTGGCTGGAAGTAAATTAACATATCTAGCAAACACTGTGATTGATATGTGCACTTACTTGTTAATTTTAAATATGTTCATTAGTTTACTGATTTCTCATTAAAGACCTTAAAAGATGGCCAATATTCTGGTAATTTCTTGAATGAGGAAAATTGAGGAACTCTGAGAGTTACAACTCACAGGTCGTAAATAAAGAAGTCTGATTTTGACAAAGGACTGATAACCAGAATATATAGGGAACTTAAAAACCTAAAATTCTCCCAAAACTAATGAACCAATAAAGAAATGGGCAAGTGAACTAAACAGAACTTTCTCAAAAGAAGAAATTCAAATGGCCAAAAAACATGAAAAAATGCTCACCATCTCTAGCAATAAAGGAAATGCAAATTAAAACCACACTAAGATTCCACCTCACCCCTGTTAGAATAGCCATCATTAGCAACACCACCAACAACAGGTGTTGGCGAGGTTGCGGGGAAAAAGGAACCCTCTTACACTCTTGGTGGGAATGTAAACTAGTACAACCACTCTGGAAAAAAATTTGGAGGCTACTTAAAAAGCTAGACATCGATCTACCATTTGATCCAGCAATACCACTCTTGGGGATATACCCAAAAGACTGTGACACGGGTTACTCCAGAGGCACCTGCACACCCATGTTTATTGTGGCACTATTCACAATAGCCAAGTTATGGAAACAGCCAAGATGCCCCACCACTGACGAATGGATTAAGAAAATGTGGTATCTATACACAATGGAATTTTATGCAGCCATGAAGAATAATGAAATGTTATCATTCGCTGGTAAATGGATGGAATTGGAGAACATCATTCTGAGTGAGGTTAGCCTGGCCCAAAAGACCAAAAATCATATGTTCTCCCTCATATGTGGACATTAGATCAAGGGCAAACACAACAAGGGGATTGGACTTTGAGCACATGATAAAAGCGAGAGCACACAAGGGAGGGGTGAGGATAGGTAAGACACCTAAAAAACTAGCTAGCATTTGTTGCCCTTAATGAAGAGAAACTAAAGCAGATACCTTAAAAGCAACTGAGGCCAATAAGAAAAGGGGACCAGGAACTAGAGAAAAGGTTAGATAAAAAAGAATTAACCTAGAAGGTAACACCCACGCACAGGAAATCAATGTGAGTCAATGACCTGTATAGCTATCCTTATCTCAACCAGCAAAAACCCCTTGTTCCTTCCTATTATTGCTTATACTCTCTCTACAACAAAATTAGAAATAAGGGCAAAATAGTTACTGCCGGGTATTGAGGGGGTGGGGGGAAGAGGGAGGGGGCAGAGTGGGTGGTAAGGGAGGGGGTGGGGGCAGTGGGGAGAAATGACCCAAGCCTTGTATGCACATATGAATAATAAAAGAAAGAAAAAAAAAGAAGTCTGATTTCTATTCTAATTTATTTGACTTCAAAGTCAAACACTTTATAATGTAGCAAATTCTAAATAGTATTTCAGCTGAGACCAATTCTATCATATATGGAGCATTTATTAAATATTTGTATCAACTTCATTTATAATAATTATTTATGATTATAATATATGGCATATTTATGGTAATTAATTTTCTAGTACAGTTTGTGACATCATTTTTAAAAATTCATAAAATAGCTACATAATGCTTGATGACAGGTTTCTTGGAAAATTTTTCAAATGCTGTTAGTTTCTTTCAATTTTGATTTCTATTAAACTTGAAAAACTAGCTCACATTGGAGAATTTTTAAAATAGCAGTGATCATGTTAAGAGTTCTCTGGATTTCTGTGTGAATGATGGACTCCAAAATTATGGGGAAGTTTTTCTAAAGGCTATTTTTTCCAGTTGAGGTTAATGGATGGCAGTATCGCTCTCAAAAACTGGAGGGCAAGTTATTTAAAAATAACAGCTAGTAAATGTCTTTAAATACATTAGTTTTTGAGAAATATTTTATTATATTTTGTAAGCAGTACTCATGTGTGGATTTTAAATACCTCCAACAATAAATTGATATGTTTCTTCAGTGAAGAAAGAAAAAGACAAATTATTAGAAAAATTTCTAAATATTTTATTGATTATAGCAAACATAAAAATTGCACAAATTATGAATGTATTGTTTGATAAATTTCACTAAGTGTGCACACCCATATGAACAGCACACAAAATAATAACTAAATGTTACTTTATCCTGAAGTCTGCTTTTGTGCACTCTTCTATAAACTACCTTTCCCCAGAGAAATGCTGTGTCCTTCATTCTGATGTCATAGATGATTATAGCTTAATTATGAGCATTATGTAAAAATACCACAATAGCTATTCTTTTGTAACTGGTTACTTTTACTTAACTTCATTATTTGTGAGAGCCACATAAGTTCTTCTATGTAGTTACAATGTGTTAATTTACAATTCATCATGGTGATATATTGTATGGACATACCACTATTTTTGTGATGTGTGAAAACCTGGAATATCAGGTTTTGCCTATTAAAAATAGCTCTGCAAGTGCATGCATTTTGGTGCACAAAGCAATCTTTTGGGTGGTTGTAGTATTAGTAAATATTCTCTTTTAATAGGAAGGATATTTTTGAATTGTAGATTATATATTTATTCAGCTCTAGTGGTAGATAAGAAATTTTCCAAAATGGTTGTATTTAAAGTACTAGTGCATTGTACAAGAGTACCAATTGCTCTGTTTTCTCACTACACATTTTTATTTAGAAATTTGAAGGACATACAAAAGTCCATTGGTTACTGTAATCAGCAATTATCTGACATAGTTACACAACCAAAAATATTTTCTTATAGTCATTATACAGTTGAATATCCTTTTTAGTGGGATGCATTTTCAATACTATCTGATTCTGTTGCTGACTTTTTGCCAGGTATCTGTGTTTTTAGTTTTGATTTTTAGAGATTTGATATATTCAGGGCACAAAACCTTTCCTAGATGCCTCCTCTGAAAATATGTTCCCTTCTTAGGGTTTATTTTAGTTCTACTACTATTTGCTATTTTAAAAATAAGCTGTTTTTTCTGGGGTGGGGGGGAAGATCAGTGTATAGAATGTTGTAAAGATACTACAGAGAGTTCACATATATTGCTCATGAGGTCTCTGTTGCTCCCAGTGTTATTTTCTTACACTGCCATGTCAGAACTTACCTCACTTCTTTTTCAAAACTAAGAAGCCAACATTGGTACTTTAGATTTAGATTTTCTTTAGATTTCATCAATTTCCTCCTGTTTCTCTTCTACAATTCATACCAGGACACCCATATTGCATATAGTTGTCACATTTGTTTTGTTTCCTGAGATCTGTGACATTTTCCCAATCTTTCCTTGTTTTTTTTCTATGACATTTACTGGTGGTATGGCATTTTCTATAATTCCTGTCGAACTGGATAACTCTGATGTTTTTCTCATTGTTACACTGATATTATGGTAATTCTTTTGGAAAAACACCACAGAGATGAGAAGCTCTTCTCCTCTTATCATATTATGAGATATATAGAATCCACTTCACTAATGACTT
Source organism: Castor canadensis (assembly GCF_047511655.1). Classification (NCBI taxonomy): domain Eukaryota; kingdom Metazoa; phylum Chordata; class Mammalia; order Rodentia; family Castoridae; genus Castor; species Castor canadensis. The sequence goes on from NC_133386.1 coordinate 23,222,052, forward strand.
TAACCATAACATTGTTTTTTGGTGAAATCAAGGGTTAACACTAATGCAATACTCTTAAAATAGTTGCATATTGAAAGAAATAACTTCTCTAATATTTTATTCTAAAAGTATTATTGCTTTACATTTCAAGTCTTAATATATAAATAACATTGGAAATTCAATTTTGATTTGTAACCAACCATTTCCCTATATGAGAGGTTTCAAGATTACCATATTGTAAGAATATTTGTAAATACCACCCTACCCAACACAAAAATAAAAAAAAGAAAAAGAAAAAGAAATACCCATAAAAAAGATTACTGTTTCTATGGGAATATTCAATTAAAGGACTTTACTGTTTCCCCCATGGTGTCCCTTTTGGTGCTGCAATGTGTACCTCTGTAGTCAGCCACTTGACTGTCTATGTGTTGCTCTGTTGTCACACTCTTGATTATCACTCATTGATATAATTATCAATGCTTGCACCAAAGCTACACTTAATTATAGTTGCATTAAACAAATCATGATCTCTGCTGATGGAACTATCTTTATTTTTAACAATAGACTTTACTTTTTAGACACTGTTAAGTGTACAGCAAAAATGTGAAATGGTACATCTGCCCGCAACATGCATTCACTCATTGTAAACATCCCCTACAGTGATATATTTGTCACAACTGATAAACCTATATGTACACTCAAATATGGGTTCACTATTGGAGTTGTACATTTTATAAGTTTTAACACATTCATAATCTCATGTAGCTATCACAATACCTGACTTCAAACTATGGTACAAAGCAATAGCAATAGAAACAGCATGGTACAGGCATAAAAACAGACATGAAAACCAGTGGAACAGAATAGAGGACCCGGGTATAAAACCACACAAGTATACTCACCTTATTTTTGTCAAAGGTGCCAAAAATATACAATGGAGAAAATACAGCCTCTTCACCAAATGTTGCTGGGAAAAGTGGTTATCCATCTGTGAGAAACTGAAACTAGATCCATGTTTATCACCCTGTACTAGTATCAACTTAAAATGGATCAAGGACCTTAATATCAGACCCCAAACTCTGAAGTTAGTACAGGAAGGAGCAAGAAATACTCTGGAAGTCATAGGTATAAGCAAGGATTTCCTTAATAGAACACCAGCAGCCCAGCAACTAAGAGAAAGAATGGAGAAATGGGACTTCATAAAATGAAAAGGCTTCTGCACAACAAAAGAAATGGTTTCTAAACTGAAATCACTACTGACAGAATGGGAGAAAATATTTGCCAGCTATACATCAGACAAAGGACTGATAACCAGAATATACAGAGAACTCAAAAAACCAAACTCTCCAAAAATCAATGAACCAATAAAGAAATGTGCAACTGAATTAAACAGAACTTTCTCAAAAGAAGGAATTCAAATAACCAAAAAACACATGAAAAATTTCTCACCATCTCTAGCCATAAAGGAAATGCAAATCAAAACCACATTCAGATTCCACCTCACACCTGTTAGAATAGCCATCATCAAAAACACCACCAACAGCAGGTGTTGGTGAAGATGTGGATAAAAAGGAACTCTCCTACACTGCTGGTGGGAATGCAAACTAGCGCAACCACTCTGGAAAAAAATCTGGAGGCTTCTTTAAAATCTAAACATAGATCTGCCACAGGATCCAGCAATCCCACTCCTGGGGATATACCCAAAAGACTGTGACACAGGTTACTCCAGAGGCATTTGTACACCTATGTGTATTGCAGCATTATTCACAATAGCCGAGTTATGGAAACAACCAAGATGCCCCACTACTGACAAATGAATTAAGAAAATGTACTATTTATACACAATGAAATTCTACTCAGCCATGAAGAAGAATGAAAACTTATCATTCTCAAGTAAATGGATGAAACTGAAGAACATTATTCTGAGTGAGTTAGTCAGGCTCAGAAGACCAAAAAATCATATGTTCTCTCTCATATGCAGACTTTAGATCTGGGGCAAATACAGCAATGTGACTAGACTTTGGACACATGATAAGGCGAGAGCACACATGGGAGATATGAGGATAGGTAAGAAACCCAAAAAACATGATAGTATTTGATGTCCTCAATGCAGAGGAAATAATGCAGAAGTTTTAAAGCGACAGAGGTCAATAGGAGAAGGGGATCTGGAAACTAGTGACAAGGTCAGTTCGAGAAGAATCAATTTAGACTGTAGCATATTTGTACATGGAAGCAATGCTAAGAATCTCCTTGTATAGCTATCCTTATCTCAACTGGCAAAAATGCTTTGTCTTTCTTATTATTGTTTATACTCTCTCTTCAACAAAATTAAATAAGGGCAGAACAGTTCCTGCTTGGAAGCGAGGGGGTAGGGGAGGAGAGGGAGGAGGTGGGGAGAAATGGGCCAAACATTGTATGCACATATGAATAAATGAAAAACATCTCATGTAGCAAACATACAGTACCACATAGAGCGGTTTTGCTGTCCTAAAAATACTGTGTTCTGCTTCTGCCTTTCCTCTAAACCCTGACAAACACTGTTTTTTTCCCAACTGTTTCTCTAGATTTTCCTTTTCCAGAATACACTACATTATTTTCAAATTGTTTTCTTTGACTCAGTAATATATGTTTAAGGTTTTTCCACATTTTTTTATGGTTTGAGAATTCATTTCCTTCTAGAGTTGACTGATTTCTCATTATCCAAATGTACTGTACTTTATTTATGAATTCACCTTCTGGAGAATATCTTGGTTTCTTCCATGTGTTGACAATTATGAATAAAGCTTGAACTACAATGGGAGGTTTATTTTTGTGTGGATCTGTTTTCAATTTCTTTGTGTGAATATCAAAACGTATAACTGGATCATATGTTAAAGGTATGTTCAGTTTTGTGAGAAACTGCCAAACTGTCATTCAAAGTCACTTTACCATTTTACATTGCAAAGGGCCAGAAATGAGAGTCCTCTATATCCTTGCTAGTATTTGCTGGTGTCCAGCTTCCAGGTTTTGGGTCATTTTAATAGGTGGGTAGTAACATTTCATTGTTTTTCTATGCATTACCCTGGTGACATATTATGTTCATCTTGTTTTCATATGATTACTACTACATATCTTATTTCATGGGGTCTTTGGTCCATTTTGTAAAGGGGTTATTCATATTCTTATCATTAAGTTTTAAGAGTACTTTTTGTATTTTAGATGAGTCCTTTATTGGATATAGTTTTCATGTTTTCTTCCGTCCGAGGTTTGCCTTTCCTTCTCTTAACAATGAATTTCATAGAGCAGAACTTTAAAAATTCTAATTAAATCTAGTTCATTCTTATTTATTCTTTCATAGATTATGTTGTTGCAGTTACATCTAAAAAGTCATTGCCAAACACAAGGTCACCTAGGTTTTCCCCTCAGCTAACTTCCAAGGATTCTATAATTTTGAGTTTTACATGTAGATTTGTGACTTATTTTAGTTACTTTTCATGAAGGGTATAAGGCCAGTGTCTACATTCATTTCTTTTGCACATAAATTTATAGTTGTTCCAGGACAATTTGTTGAAAAGACTATCTTTACTCCATTGTATTGCCTTTGTTTCTTTGTCAAATATTATTTTACTATATTTATGTGAGTTTATTTTGGACTTTCTATATTTGTTTCAGTGATCTACTTGCCTGTTCTTTTGCCAATGCTATACTGTGTTGCTGTAGCTTTATTGAAAAAAACAATGAGCAAACAAAAACCTCTAGTAGATCTTGAAGTTAGCTTAGTCCTTCAAGGTTATCCTTTTTAATTATTGGACTTAGTGTTTTGGGTTGTTGTAGGCTTCTCCATATAAACTTTAGAATAAGTTTGTCAGTAACCACAAAACAAATTGTTGAGATTTTGATTGGAATTGCATTGAATCTGTAGATCAAGTTAGAAAAAACTGACATCATGATTATCAAGTCTTCCTATACATGAATATGGAAAGTCTTGCCATTTATTTAGTTGTTTTTAAAATTTTTGTCATTACACTTTGTGTTTTTTTCTTGTATAGTTCTCATACATATTTTATATATATATATATAGAATTATATATATATATATAGAATTATACCCAAATATTTAATTTTTGAAGTGGTAATATAAATTTTGTTGTGTTTTTAATTTCAAACCCTACTTGTTTGTTGCTGGAATATATGAAAGCAATTGATTTTTGTATTACATTTGTATACTGCACCACACTTATAATTGTGTATCCATTCTACAAGGGTTTATCCTCCTATTTTTTTTGATTTTGTATACAGTTTATCATATTTGTAAATAACAACATATTTATTTCTTCACTCCCAATCTGAATACATTTTATTTCCTTTAATTTGACCAAATATATTTCCGTATAAATTTTAGACACTTTCTTTATGAGATTATGAAGAATCATACTGAATGATATACAAATGTTGAATTACCACTTAATTCTTAGAATAAAACTAATCTGCTCATGATACCTTATCCTTTTTGTACACTACTGGTTATAATTTCTTAGTTTTGCATCCTCAAATGTGAGATGGTTGTCTTATGTATTAGTCCATTTTGTATTCCCCTAATAAAATACCTAAAAAAAGAGGTTTATTTAATCTATAGGGTAAAGACTGAAAATACAAGTTTGGGTGTCCCTATCTGTTCAGCCCCTGAGAGGGCATCCTTGTTTTGTACCAACATGGCAGAGAAAAGGAAAGAAAATATCTTTGTATAGAAAAAGACAAATGCATGTGACAAACTGGTTTTATCACCAAGCTTTTCTTTCTGGGCTCTAAATCCAGCCCCATGAGAACCACACTAATGTCTTCTGAGGGCACATCTCCACTGATCTCTTTATCTCCTCTTACACGGACCCTTCTTAAAGGTTCATCCCCCTCTCACCATCATTACATTGGAAAACAAGCTTCCAGCAAATGACTTATGAGGACACTCTAATCTTCCATAAATCTTTTGCAATTAAACCTGAGGGGGGGGATTTTTGTATCTCATTATAACCATACTCAAAATTAGTACTCTTCTTCAAGTGAGTATGAGTATTTACTATTTTTCCATACCTTTAACAATGCCATTTAATTTCCAATTAAATTTTTTTGCCAATATTCTGGTTGAGAAGACTATGCTATAAATTAAAATATGCTATATTTAAATATGCTATATTTAAATTTGCATTTCATGATTACTGATGAGGTACTCATTGTGTGGGCATTGATTTGCATGCAATTCCTTGACAAATGAATAGAGTATTATGTTTATCATCAGTAACTTTATGTTGGATATTACCTAAGATAACTATGATCATAACGAAAGGCATATATGATCTGGTAATTTTGAATTATGTAAATATAGACTATCAGAAAGTGTAAATTTATAGTATAAGATAAGAAAATCTCATGTGTTATTCCTGGAAATTGTCATCAAAGATATTATTGGAGGCACTTTGCAATCCATGTTTATCTGTGTTAAAAATATCTGAACACAAAGATTTTTTCCTGATAGCACTCCTAAAAGTTTCATTCATAAGTATCTTGCATTCTGTTTTTACATTGATGAAGAACAAACAGGACGGATTAGTATTATTTTCCTAGTTTTCTATAGCCTCCTAACATATATGGCTGTTTTATACATGCAGGTTTATTCTCTTACAGTTTCAGTATGTGGGTTTGAAGGCTGGCATGGCACCACTGTATTCTCTGCACAGGTTTCACCAGGCTAAATCTGAGAGCTAGTGGGATCTTTTTAGAATTCTTTTTCTTCCCAAGTTCTCCACATGGTTTCTCCTATCCTCAAAGCTTTAGAAGCATGAAGAGCCTTTCTTGTACTTTTAACTTCCTGGACACTAGCTGGAAAAAGGTTGTGTCTTTTAAGAGCTAATTTGATTGGATTGATATACCTAAATAACATTTTTGCCTATATAATGTAACATGATCATGGAGTTGATGCCAGGGATCCTGATTACCATACTTATCTGATTAATACACTCCATGGATATAAAAGCATTATTCTTAGAAGAATATCTTTGCATATATGAATTAAGAAGAGGTCTCCAATGTAATACTATTGAAAGTATAGTGTACAAAAGGCAACCTATTCAAAAATTAACCTTCCTTCTTTCTTCATTCTATTCCATCTGACCTGATATAGTCTGTGAATTCTTGAATTATATCCACTTGTCCTTTGGGAAATTTATTTATCCACTTATCTGTCCACCATAAACCACATTACATTATATAAGCTATCCAGATAAGAAAATTCATATCATTTTAAATGCTGCACTACTGAAACAGAAACAACAATGATTAGCTAACTGGCTTTTTGCTAGATTAGTCTTCTTGAATCATAGCCAACTAGTCTCTATTTTCACCTATCATGCAACATGGGGAGCTCTACTTTAATGAAAAGATATGAGGCAAGGTTAATTTTCCTGCAATGACTGGTGTTTAGAAATTAATGATGCTTTACAACAAAATAATAACTCCAAGTCCATATTACTTGCTGGATGGAAGTGGTACATTTTTTAATGTAATAGAGGAGTGGTGAAATGATGGTGCTTGGGACCAGGTATCACTCATGTCACATTTACCCCATATTATTGTCCTACTAGTAGTAATTTATAAAACCAAAACTTTCCTAGTGATTAACAACTGTGATAAATAGTTTAAAAAGTAGAAACTGAGAACCCATGAATTATAGTTACATTGTTTCCTTAGAAGCAAGATGTTTACTTATATATGTATACACACACATATATATGTGTATACACACATGCACACACATGCACACACATATATATATGTAAATTTTTTGGTGAGTCCTGGTTTGAATTCAGGCATCAAGCTTGGTAGGTACTCTACCACTAAAGCCATGTCCCAAGCCCTTTTATGCTTTAGTGAATTTTTAGATGGAGTCTTACTCTCTTTGCCCAGCTAGCTTCAGACAATGACCTCTTAGCCCTGCTTCCTATGCAGTTGGGATCACAGTTATCTACCATCATGCTCAGTTTATTGGTTGAGATGAGGTCTCACTTCACTAACATTTTCCTGGACTGACTTGGAACCTCAATCCTACTGATCTCTATCTCCCAAACACGTGAGATTTGTGAGTCACTGTACTTGGCCACTACTGGTTATAGAACATATTTAATGACTTCCCATTTTTAATTCATACATTTTAGTTTTGTATTGCTTAGTTTTTCAGGTTAGGAATAAAGTTCAATTAAATGTTAACAGGCATTAATTTACTAATATTGGCTTAGTTAAGTAATTAAGAATTTGCATATAAGCCTTAAATAGACCTCAGGCATACTATTTTATATTTTTTTATTCTTTTGAGACTTACATGTGGCCTGTATAAATCATTAAAGAAACTCACATGATTTAAGTGTATTTTTAATGACAATAATAACCATTACAACTATAATTATATTTTTCATTTTCATTTTGAAGGAATTAAGTGGAAACAATGAGTTCACTTTTATTTGTAAGGGTGATTTCCAAGTTACTTCTACGTTGATAGAAAAATGAAATTTATTTATGTTTGTATGACAAAGAATGAATAGACTATAAATAAGAACATGAAAACACAAATTATAAACTGGGGGAAAAGTAACTATAAATTATGTATCTGATAAAGGACTTAAATATTAATATTATATAAATAACTACTTTCTCTATGCTCACAAAATAAACCACTTTAGGCTGGGGGTGTGGCTCAGGTAGCAGAGTGCCTGCCTGGCAAGTTTGAGGCCCCAGGTTCAAACCCTACTGCCACCAGAAAGCTTGAAGCCAACCTGGGCTACATAGTGAGACTCTATCTTCAAAAAGAATAATGTTTCCACAAAATAAACCATTTTAAATAAGCACACATTTAAAGAGACACTTCTTCAAAGAAGACATAGAAATATCCAGTAAGCACATGAAAATATGCTCAACTTTATTGTTAGTTGTTAGAGCAGTAAAAATAAATGAAAATATAAGCATTTCTAGAACAAAAAAGGCAGACAAAAAGAATGGCCAGGATGTAGTAAAATTGGAATTCTTATATATTGCTACTGATGATGTAAAATTACAGAGCAACCTTGGAAAATACTGGCAGTTTCTTAAAAAGCTAAGTATAAATTTACCATATGATGAGGAATTTCACTTCTAGATACCTAAACAAGAAAATTTAAATAAACATGCCCGTATGTTTAAATTCATAGAAGCTTTATTTTTAATAGCCATAACTGGAAAGAGCCATTGTGACTTTGTGACTTCTTTGTACAGTGGAATGCTGTTCAGCAAAGGAAAGGAGAAAAATACTAAAACATTCTACAGCATGGATGAATGTCTAAGATTTTCTGGTAAGTGACAGAAATCAGACACAACAGACTTATTTTGTATTTTTCAACTTACCTGAAGTTCCCAGAAAATGCAAGTCTACAGAGACAGCAGAGTGGTTTTTGGCTGGGACTAGTGGTGGGAATGGGAATTCACAAGTGGGTGTGAAGAATTTAGGTTGGTGATGCTAATACTTTAAAACATGATGATGGTTTCTACAACTTTCCTGTAAAAAACGGAGTTATTTATATATAATAAATGCATTTTATGAGTGGAAATTATACTTCAATAAAGCTATTTTGTAAACCTGTCAAAATAACAGCAGGTTTCTCAACAGAACCTTAAAAGCAAGAAGAGCATGGGGTGAGATATTTGAGCACTGAAAGAAAACAATTTCAGTCCTAGGATGCTCTGCCTATGTAAGCTATCATTCAAAATTGAAGGAGGAATAAAAGTCTTCTAGAATAAACAGAAGACCCCCCCCCAGAAAAAAAAACTGAATAATAAACAAGGAACTGAAAAGGACACATAGCAAGGGCTCCTTGAGCACACAGGAAAAGGAGGGAGGGGAAGTCTCCCAAGCAACTTTAAATAAACAAAGCCTGCAACTGTACCTGGCTTGTAAGACTCTCCACCAGAGAAGAGGGGAGGAGCAGCCTCCCACGAGAACTCTAAATAAACAAAACTTGCCAGAGAAGGTTGGTGTGATGGCTCTCCCCAGCGAACGTTAATAAATAAAGCCTGCAACAGTAGCTGATGTGCAGGATTCTTCACTGGAGAAGAGGGGAGGGGCAGGCACCCACGTGAACTTTAAATAAACAAAGCCTGCTGAAGCAGGTTGGGGTGACAGCTCTCCCAGTGAACTTTAAATGCATAAAGCCTGCTATAGTAGCCAGCTGGCTGTAGGTGGCAGATGAGCCTCAGCCTCAAACAGGGCAGATAGTTGTTCACAAAGCTGTCTCCTGACCCAACCACCTGGTGAGACAACAGCAGTGCTCCTGCTTAAATACCAACACCAGGACTGGATGCTGAAGGAGCAACACCACAACTACTAAGACAGAAATGTCATTGTTTCTGGACCTGAAATTTTTATTTTTTTTATGCTTTCATATATCTTTTCTATTTAAAATTTTTTTTCATTATTATTATTATTATTATTATTTACCTTTGAGACAACAACAGGGCTACTGCACAAACACCAACACCAGGACTGGATGCTGAAGGAGTAACACCAGAACTATTAAGGATGAAACTTTATTTCATCTGCACCTGGGATTTTTTTTTTCTTTTTCTCTGTTCTTTTTTCTCTTTCTCTGTAAATGCTTGTTTAGTTCACTGTTGATTAGTACACTATCTCTCCCTGTTAATTTCTTTGGTTCTCTATTTTTTTTTCTTTTTTCTTCTCTTTTTTGCTTTCTTTTTCCTCTTACTTTCCCATTCTAGATATCATTACTTTTACTATTACAAGCTAGATAATGCTAAATTACACACAGTACAGGGACAGTAAGAGCACCATGTGGAATGATGGGAAGACAGAAAAAGGAAGGAAACCATTTTCCCCAATAACAGATTAGTACAGGAACCAGAGGGAAATGAAGAAAATGGATACCCAGATTCACACTCCAACAAAACAAAGAGAAGCTATACCAACGAACCCAATGAAGCCCACAAGAACACTCTGAAAGAAGAAATCCTTCAAGTAGTTAATGAGAATTTCATAGCGATAATGCTAGATATGCTCAACCAAAATGTGTAGGAGACATTCAAGAAATTCCAAGACAACAAAAACAAACAATATGAGAAAGCACAAGAACAAATAAAAGAAAGCATAGAGGTCCTGAATAAACACCAAAGTGAAACAAAGAACACCATAAATAGAGAGAGAAATGAATTCAGGATGAAAATTGACAATATTAAATAGGAAGTGACCCATGATATGGAAAACCTCAGAAAAAAGAATGAAACAGAAATACAAAACAAAATGGAAGGCCATTCCAGCAGCCTAGAAGAAGCAGAAGTCAGAATCTCAGAACTTGAAGATGAAATGGTAATTAAAGGAAAAACTGAAGAACTACTAGTCAGACAACTCAAGACCTGTGAAAGGAATGTGCAAGAATTCGCCAACTCCATCAAAAGACCAAACCTGAAAATTATGGAGAAAGGAGAAGAGGTGCAAGCAAAAGGAATTTATAATATATTCAAAAATATAATAACAGAAAATTTCCCAAATCTAGAGAAAACTATGCCCATTCAGGTACAGGAAGCTTTCAGGACACCAAACAGACTTGACCAAAATAAAACTACTCCACGATACATTATCATTAAAACAACAAGCACAGAGTATAGAGAAAGAATATTGAAGGCTGTAAGAGATAAAAAACAAATAACATATAAAGGTAAACCCATCAAAATCACAGCAGACTTCTCAACAGAAACCTTAACAGCAAGAAGAGCATGGAGTGAGGTCTTCTGGGCACTGAATGAAAGTAACTTCAACCCTAGGATACTCTACTATCATTTAAAATAGATGGAGCAATAAAAGTCTTCCATTATAAGCAGAAATTAAAACAATATATGACCAACAAGCCACCACTACAAAAGATTCTTTAAGGAATTCTGCACACAGAAAGTGAAAGCAAACAAAACCATGAAAGGGCAGGCAGTACCAAACCACAGGAGAAGAAAAGGCAAGAAAGTAGAGTAACATCGATTTAGCTGCACACAATCAAACCCTTAAACAACAAAGACAACTAAATGGCAGGAATCACCACATAGCTATCAATACTAACACTGAATGTTAACGGACTTAATTCACCCATCAAAAGACACTGTTTGACAAACTGGATTAAAAAGGAAGATCCAACAATGTTTTGCTTACAGGAGATCCATCTCATTGACAGAATGAAGCATAGGCGTAGGGTGAAAGGCTGGAAGAAGATTTACCAAGCCAATGGTCCCCAAAAACAGGCAGGAGTAGCAATACTTATCTCAGACAAAGTAGACTTCAAACCTAATTGATCAAATAAGATAAAGGACATTCCATACTAATAAAAGGGGAAATACACCAAAAGGAAATAACAATTATCAACCTATACACACCCAACGTCAATGCATCCAATTTCATCAAACATACTCTGAAGGACATAAAAACATATATAGACTCCAACACAGTGGTAGTGGGAGACTTTAATACCCTGTATCACCAATAGATAGGTCATCCAAACAAAAATCCATAAAGAAAACCTAGATCATCCAACTTCTTCACAATATACATTCTTCTCAGCAACCCATGGCCATGGAACCTTCTACAAAATTGATCATATCTTAGGGCACAAAGCAAGCCTCATCAAATATAAGAGAATAGAAATAATACCATATATTCTATCTGATCACAATGCATTAAAACTAGAACTTAACAACAAAAACAACAGCAAAAAACACGCAAACAGTTGGAAACTGAACACCACTTTGCTCAATGACCAATGGGTCATTGATGAGATAAAAGAGGAAATTAAAAGTTTCCTGGAAGTTAATGAAAATGAAAACATGACCTACCAGAACCTATGGGCACAGCAAAGGCAGTCCTGAGAGGAAAGTTTATAGCCATGAGTGCACGTATTAAAAGGACAGAAATATCTCAAATCAATGACAAAATGCTACCTCTCAAATTCCTAGAAAAACAAGAACAAGCAAAACCCAAAACAGATGGAGAGAAATAATAAAAATAAAAGCTGAAATCAATGAAATAGAAACAAAAAAAAAAAAATCAAAGAATTGATGAAACAAAAAGTTGGTTCTTTGAACAAAATCTACAGACCCCTGGCAAACCTGATTAAAATGAGGAGAGAAAAAACCCAAATCAGTAAAATCAGAAATGCAAAATGGGAGATAACAACAAACACCACAGAAATCATCGGAGAGTACTTTGACAAACTATATTCTAATGAATTTGAAAAGCTTGATGAAATGGACAGATTTCTAGATACTTATGATCATCCAAAATTGAACCAAGAGGACATTAATCACCTGAGTAGATCTATAACACAAAATAAAATTGAAGCAGCAATAAAGAATCTCCCAAAAAAGAAAAATCCAGGACCTGATGGATTCACAGCTGAATTCTATCAGACATTTAAAGAAGAACTAATATCAACCCTCCTTAAAGTGTTCAACAAAATAGAAAGGGAAGGAACACTGCCTAACTCATTTTATGAAACCAGTATTACACTCATCCCAAAACCAGGCAAAGACACCTCCAAAAAGGGGAACTATAGGCCAATATCCTTAATGAACATCGATGCAAAAATATTCTATAAAATAATGGCAAACTAAATCCATCAACACATCAGAAAGATCATTCACCACAACCAAGTCAGCTTCATCCCAGGAATACAGGGGTGGTTAAACATATGCAAATCTATACATGTAATACAACACATTAATAGAAGCAAAGGCAATAACCATTTGATCATCTCAATAGATGCAGAAAATGTGTTCAACAAGATCCAACACTATTTCATGATAAAAGCTCTAAGAAAACTAGGAATAGAAGGAAAGTACCTCAACATTATACAAATCACGTATGACAAACTTACAGCTAACATCACACTTAATGGTGAAAAACTGAAACCATTTACCATAAAATCAGGAATGAGACAAGGGTGCCAACTATCCCCACTCCTATTCAACATGATACTGGAATTCCTAGCCAGAGCAATTAGGCAAGAAGAACGAATAAAGGAAATACAAATAAGTAAAGAAACAGTCAAAATATCCCTATTTGCAGACAATATGATGTATACCTTAAAGACCCAAAAAACTCCACCCATAAACTCCAAGACACCATCAACAACTACAGCAAGGTGACAGGATATAAAATCAACAAACAAAAAATCACTAGCTTTTCCATACACTAACAAACAAACTCAGAAAGAATATATGAAAACAATTCCATTTACAATAGCCTCAAAAAAAAATCAAACACCTAGGAGTAAACTTAACAAAGGATGTGAATGACCTCTACAAGGAGAATTACAAACCCCTGAAGAAAGAGATTAAGGAAGACTATAGAAACATAGTAAAAATGGTTATACTACTGAAAGCAATCTACATGTTTAATGCAATTCCCATCAAAATCCCCATGACTTTCATCACAGAGATTGAAAAATCTACCCTGAAGTTCATTTGGGAACATCAGAGACCACCAATAGCCAAGGCAATGCTCAGCAAAAAGAACAATGCTGGAGGTATCACAATACCCAACTTCAAACTATATTACAAAGCAATAGCAATAAAAACAGCATGGTACTGGCACAAAAGCAGATATGAAGACCAGTGGAACAGAATAGAGGACCCAGATATGAATCCACACAAGTATACTCACCTTATTTTTGTCAAAGGTGCCAAAAATATACAATGGAGAAAAGACAGCCTCCTCACCAAATGTTGCTGGGAAAAGTGGTTATCCGTCTGCAAGAAACTGAAACTAGATCCATGTTTATCACCCTGTACTAGTATCAACTTAAAATGGATCAAGGACCTTAATATCAGACCCCAAACTCTGAAGTTAGTGCAGGAAGGAGCAGGAAATACTCTGGAAGTCATAGGCATAGGCAAGGATTTCCTTAATAGAGCACCAGCAGCCCAGCAACTAAGAGAAAGAATGGAGAAATGGGACTTCATAAAATGAAAAGGCTTCTGCACAACAAAAGAAAGGGTTTCTAAACTGAAGTCACCACTGACAGAGTGGGAGAAAATATTTGCCAGCTATACATCAGACAAAGGACTGATAACCAGAATATACAGAGAACTCAAAAAACTAAACTCTCCAAAAATCAATGAACCAATAAAGAAATGTGCAACTGAACTAAACAGAACTTTCTCAAAAGAAGGAATTCAAATGACCAAAAAACACATGAAAAAATGCTCACCATCTCTAGCCATAAAGGAAATGCAAATCAAAACCACACTGAGATTTCACTTTACCCCTGTTAGAATAGCCATGATTAACAACACCACTAACAACAGGTGCTGGCAAGGATGTGGGGAAAAAGGAACCCTTGTAAACTGCTGGTGGGAATGCAAACTAGTGCAACCACTCTGGAAAAAAAATTGGAGGCTTCTTAAAAATCTAAACATAGATCTGCCACATGATCCAGCAATCCCACTCCTGGGGATAGACCCAAAGGAATGCAACACAGGTTACTCCAGAGGCACTTGCACACCCATGTTTATTGCAGCATTATTCACAATAGCCAAGTTATGGAAACAGCCAAGATGCCCCACTACTGACAAATGAATTAAGAAAATGTGCTCTTTATACACAATGGAATTCTACTCAGCCACAAAGAAGAATGAAATCTTATCATTCACAAGTAAATGGATGGAACTGGAGAGCATCATTCTGAGCGAGGTTAGCCTGGCTCAGAAGACCAATAATTGTATGTTTTCCCTTACATGTGGACTTTAGATCAAGGGCAAATGCAGCAAGGGGACTGGACTTTGGTCACATGATAAGGCGAGAGCACACACAAGAGGTATGGGAATAGGTAAGAAACCCAAAAAACATGATAGTATTTGATAGCCTCAATGCAAAGGAACTAATGCAGATACTTTAAAGTGAGATCAGGAACCAGAGAAAAGGTCAGTTCAAGAAGAATCAACTTAGAATGTAACACATATGTACATGGAAGCAATGCTAGGAATCTCCCTGTATAATTATCCTTATCTCAACTAACAAAAATGCTTTGTCTGTCTCATTATTGTTTATACTCTCTCTTCAACATAATTAAAGATAAGGGCAGAACAGTTTCTGCCTGGAAGCGAGTGGGTAGATGGGGAAATGAAGGGGGCGGGGGACTGGGGGAATTAAGGTGGTGGGGGGTTGGAGGGAGAAATGACCAAAACATTGTATGCACATATCAATAAATTAAAAAAAGTGCAGTAATCACAACATACCTCTCAATATTAACACTGGATGCTAATGGGTTTGATTCCCCAATCAAAAGGCAATGATTGGCAAATTGGATTAAAAACAAAGACCTTACATTCTATTATTTACAAGAAACCCACCTTATAGACAGAAACAAATATTGCCTTAGGGTGAAAGGGTGGAAGATTTACTAAGCTGATGGCCCACTAAATCAGGCAGAGTATACTTAAAACCTAAATTAGTCAGAAGAGGCATACTGTTGTTCATACTAGCAAAAGAAGCAAATACAAGAAGAAATAACAATTGTTAACTTTTATGCACTCAATGTTGGGGCATGCAACTTCATTAAACAAACACTACTGGACTTAAATACATATATAGACCCCAACACAGCGGTGGTGGGAGACTTCAATACTCCTGTATCACAAATAAATAGGTCATCTAGACAAAAAGTCAACAAAGAGATAGATATCTACAGAATATTCAATCCTGCAAGAGCACAATATATATTCTTTTCAGCAGCCCATCAAACTTTCTACAAAGTAGACCTTATTTTAGATCATGAAGTAAGTCCTAACAAATATAAGAAATAGAAATAATCCCCTGCATACTGTCTGACAACAACACAATAAAATTAGAATTCAACAGCAAATGAAACAGCAGAAAATACTCAAACAACTGGAGGCTGAATAACATGGTGTTCCATGATCAGTGGGTCTGCAAAGAAATAAGGGAGGAAATTAAAAAGTTCCTGAAATTTAATGAGAAGAAAGCACAATCTACCAGAACTTGTGGGACACAGCAAAGACAGTCCTAAGGGCAAAGTTTATAGCCATAAGTGCATATATTAAAATCACAGAATGATCTGAAATATATAACCTAACACTGCATCTCAAACTACTAGAAAAACAAGAACAAGCTAAACCCAAAACTAGCAGGAGAGAAATAATAAAAATAAGGACCAAAATCAATGAAATAGACACCAAAAGAACCATAAAAAGAATCAACAAAACAAAAAGCTGGTTATTTGAAAAGATAAACAAGATTGAAGAATCCCTAGAAAATCTGACTAAAATGAGGGGGAAAGACCCACATTAATAAAATTAGAAATAAAAAATGGGGAGATAATGACAAACACCAAGGAAATCCAGGGAATCATCACGGGCAACTTTTTTTTTTTTCATTTTTCTTTTATTATTCATATGTGCATACAAGGCTTGGTTCATTTCTCCCCCCTGCCCCCACCCCCTCCCTTACCACCCACTCCACCCCCTCCCGCTCCCCCCCCTCAATACCCTGCAGAAACTATTTTGCCCTTATCTCTAATTTTGTTGTAGAGAGAGTATAAGCAATAATAGGAAGGAACAAGGGTTTTTGCTGGTTGAGATAAGGATAGCTATACAGGGCATTGACTCACATTGATTTCCTGTGCGTGGGTGTTACCTTCTAGGTTAATTCTTTTTGATCTCACCTTTTCTCTAGTTCCTGGTCCCCTTTTCCTATTGGCCTCAGTTGCTTTAAGGTATCTGCTTTAGTTTCTCTGCATTAAGGGCAACAAATGCTAGCTAGTTTTTTAGGTGTCTTACCTATCCTCACCCCTCCCTTGTGTGCTCTCGCTTTTATCATGTGCTCATAGTCCAATCCCCTTGTTGTGTTTGCCCTTGATCTAATGTCCACATATGAGGGAGAACATACGATTTTTGGTCTTTTGGGCCAGGCTAACCTCACTCAGAATGATGTTCTCCAATTTCATCCATTTACCAGCGAATGATAACATTTCGTTCTTCTTCGTGGCTGCATAAAATTCCATTGTGTATAGATACCACAATCCATTCGTCAGTGCTGGGGCATCTTGGCTGTTTCCATAACTTGGCTATTGTGAATAGTGCCGCAATAAACATAGATGCATCACGGGCAACTTTAAAAACCTATATTCAAATAAATTGGAAAATCTAGACGAAATGGACAAATGTCTAGATACAGATGACCATCCAAAATTGAACCAAGAGGATATAAATCACCTAAATAGATCAATAAGTGAAAATGAAGTAGCAACAGTCTCCCAAAATAGAAGAGTTCAGGACCTGACAGGTTCCCCACTGAATTCTATGGCACCTTTAAAGGAGAAGTAACGCCAACCCTCCTCAAATATTTCAATGAAATAGAAAGGGAAGGAACACTGCCAAACTCACTCTATTATACCAACATTATACTCATCCTAAAACTGGAAAAAGACCAACAAAAAAGATAATTATAAACCAATCTCTTTAATGAACATAGATGAAAAAATCTTCCATAAAATATTTGCAAACCAAATTCAACAGCATATCAAAAAACATGACAAGGGGAGAGACATATGGGAGATACAGGAATAAGTAGAAAATGCAAAACATGAAAGCATTTGATGTCCCCACTCTAGAGGAACTAATACAGAAAGTGTAAAGTGACAGAGGTTAACATGAGAAGGGGATCAGGAACCAGCGTAAAGATCAATTAGAGATGAATCAACATGGGTTGTAACTCATGGGTACACGAAAGCAATACTAGGAATATTTCTGTGTAGCTATCCTTAACTCAACTAGCAAAAACACTTTGCCTTCCTTATTATGCTTATATCTTCTCTTCAACAAAATTAGTGATAAGGGCAGAACAGGACTTGCCTGGAACTGAGGGGGAGAGGGGGGAAGAGGGTGGGGGAGGGGAGCAGGGGGGAGAAATGACTCAAACAATGTATGCAACATGTGAATAAATGAATAAAAATATGTCATCAATTAAAAAAAAACATACACCATAAAGGATGCAGGGATGGCTCAACATATGCAAATCATTAAATGTAATGCAACATATTACAGAAGCAAATACAAAAACCACTTGATCATCTCAATATACGCAGAAAAAGCCTTAGATAAAATTCAGCATCATTTTATGATAAAAGCTCTGATGAAACTAGAATAGAAGGAATGAACCTGAACATAATAAAGGCTATATATGACATGCCTATAGCCAACATCGAACTAAATGGGGAAAAACTGAATCTATTTCCTCTAAAGTCAGGAATGAGACAAGGTTTTCTACTCTCTCCACTTTATTCAACATAAGTCTTGGAATTCCTAGCCAGAGCAGTCAGATAGTATGAAGAAATAGAAGGAATTCAGATTGGAGAGGAAGTAGTCAAACTATCTGTTTGCGGAAAACATGATCTTACGCATAAAAGACCCACAAAAGTAAAAAAACAAACAAACAAACAAAAAACTTCTAGATGCCATAAACAGCTTCAGCAAAGCAACAGGATACAAAATAAATTTACAAAAATCACTACCCTTTCATATACAAATAATGAACAGATTGAGAAAGAAGATAGGAAAATAATTTCATTTTTAGTAGCCCTCCAAAAAATAGGAGTAAATTCAACAAAATATGAAAGACCTGTGTAAGGAAAACTATAAACCACTGAAGAAAGAAATTGAATATGACTTCAGAAGGTGGAAAGATCTCCCATGCTCGTGGATTGGTAGAATCAACATATTGAAAATGGCTATACTACCAAAAATAATCTACATGTTCAATGCTATTCCTATCAAAATCCCAACAACATTCTGCACACAGATTGAAAAATCAACCCTAAAGTTCATTTGGAAGCACAAAAGACTGCAAATAGTATTGTGACTAGAGATCTCACAATACCTGACTTCAAACTATACTACAGAGCCACAGCAATAAAAAAAAGCATGATACTGGCATAAAAACAGATATGAAGACCAGTGGAACAGCATAGAACAACTGGATATGAATCTGCACAGCTATGCCCATCTGATTTTTGACAAAGGCACCCAAAACATATGATAGAGAAAAGACAGCTTCTTCAACAAATGTTGGGAAACCTGGATATGTGCATGCAGAAAACTGAAACTGGATTTATGTCTTTCACCATGTACAAGTATTAACTCAAAGTGGATTAAGAACCTTAATACTTAACATAAGACCTGAAACTTTGAAGCTAGTGCAGGTAATACACTGTAATTAATAAGAATAGGCAATGACTTCCTCAATAGAACTCAAATGGCTCAGCAACTAAGAGAAAGGATTGACAAATGGGACTATTTGAAATTAAAAAGCTTCTGCACAATGAAAGAAATGGTTTCTAAATTGAAGAGGCTGCCCACAGAATGAGAGAAAATCCTTGCCAGTTATACATCTGACAAAGGATAGATAATAAGAGTATACAGGGAGCTCAAAAAACTAAACTCCCCCCAAATCAATGACCCAATAGAAGAAATGGACAAAGGAACTTAACAGAGCTCTTTCAAAGAAAGAAGTCCAAATGACTAACAAACAAATGAAGAAATGGTCAATCTTTGATCATAAGGGAAATTCAAATAAAAACCATGTTGGGATTCTACTTCACTCCTGTTAGAATGGCTATCATCAATAACACAAACAAGAAATGTTGGTGAGGATGTGGGGAAAAGAAGCCCTCATACACGGCTGGTAGAATGTAAATTTGTACAAACACTATGGAAAACAGTATAGAGGCTCCTCAAAAGACTAAATATAAAATTTCCATATGATCTAGCAATCTATTCCTAGGAATATTCCTGAAGGAATTGTAAGTCAGACTACAACAAAGGTAACTGAACACCCATGTTTATTGCAGCACTATTCACAATAGCTAAGCTCTGGAAACAGCCAAGATGCCCCACTACTGACAAATGGATTAAGAAAATGAGGTATTTATATACAATACAATTTTACTCAGCCACAAAGCATGAAATTTTGTCATTGGCAAATAAATGGATGGAACTAGAGAAGTTTATCTTAAGCAATGTTAGCCAGGTTCAGAAGTCCAACAAGCTGCATATTGTCCTTCATATATGAAATATAGACCTAATACAAATACAGCAAAACTATGAAAAACAGGTCTTGCTAAGGGAGGTCACATAAGAGAGGGGGAGGATAAAAGAAAGATGTTAAGGAGGTGAATACAATTGATGTGCTCTGTATACAAGAAAGAATATAGAATTTTGAAACCTGTTGAAACCACCACTAGAAAGGGACTAAAGCAGAAGGAAGAAAAAGAGCAGATGAACCAAATTGTGCTCTACTGCATATATACATTGAAGTGCCACAAGGAAACTCCCTTCATAGCTATCTTAAACAAGCAAAAATGTCATGTTATTCCTTTTTTCTTCTATAAAAATTGAAGAAGAATAAGGCAAATTAGGTCCTGCCTGAGAGGGATGGATCCTGAGGGAGGCAGAAGAAGGTGGGGAAATGATGAAGGAGGGTCAATATGGTGCAAATACTGTGTACACATACATGTATGTAAGGAAAAAATGATATTGTTGAAACTGTTCCTGGATTGGTTGAGGGGGAGAGGAGGCATGAAGGAGAATGGTCAAAGTGGTGAATTCAAGTATTATGTATTCGATATATTGTAAGAGCTTTTGTAAGTGACACAATGTATCCCCAACCAGGACAACAATAAAAAAAAAGCAAGGCAAACAAAGTAAGATAAAGTCTATTCATTATGAAAAAAATAAAAATATGAAGTCAATTTCTCCCATATTCATCTAAGAAACTTGTTTCAGATATTTAATGTCTTGGGTCTTTAGTTAAAATTTCTTATTAGGAAAACCTGTATCATATGAAATCTATCAGAGGAAAACCATTTCCTGCATACACTGGCTTCACTAATTAAAAGTGACAAGATTTATACTTTTAGTAAATAAAATTAAGTTGGTATTTTTTCATAAGAAACAAGTTTTTTATGTCCTGTGTTTGGGATTCTAAGGAGATCAGTGCCATTCATGATCTTTGGATTTCCTTTTGAAGGCTACTCCAGAAATTAAGTTTAATATGTATATTACAAACATAGAAGATAGTCATTAATCACATTAGGATCTTATACATGTTATAACCTTTACTTTTTATGGAAGCTATCAGAAATGATAATGTGAAAAATACATTTTATGTTGTATTTAAATCATAAGGGAATTTTTGAGGTAGATAAGCTGGACAAAGCTCATAGCCCTTTCTGAATTGCTTCTTTGGTTATACTGGTGTTTGAACTTGGAGCCTTATGCTTGCCAGGCAGGTACTCTGTGACTTGAGCTATGTCCCAATCCTATGAGAACATTTTATTCTCTGAACATTTTAAAACTATCTTTTGCAATGCAAATTTTTACATCTTTTTACATTTGAATTTTTATTACCTATTTTTATTCATTTGCATATGATGATATAATTAGAAACCTTAAATTTCAATTCCATGAAGTTAAATATTTAATAAAGTTTAACAAGTAATCTTAACTCTTATGCACAGCAGCTATATGAGTATCAAGCAGACAGGTTCTAATCATATTGACAAGTTATCTTTCTGAGAAAACAAAATAATAATTCATCCAACAATTTGTATTAACCAATATTTTTATATGCCAAGCTCACTGCTAAGCACTGGGATTATAAACATTTCCTTTGGCTAAATATAACTAGAGAAAAGGGAATTCAAATAATGAGTGTAATGTACAGTGTCCAACTTCCAGGTGGCATTTTATCATCACAGTCATGTTTTGTCTGCTCTTGGTATTATAGGTGGTATTATTTGATAGCAGCTTAAGCAATCTATATGTGGAAATGCAAGTAACATATTTTAATATACTTCTTTGTAACTCAAGTTAATCATCAACATTTTTGTTTGCTGGTTATATGTGCTAATGAAAAGAATTATGTTTTAAATTCCAAATACAAATATCTCACCACTCTTGTAGTACATAATTATTTAAAATCTCAATAAAAAGATGAAGTTAATGAAATTTAAAATTACTTAGCATTAATCATAAAGGCAACAAGAAAATGCAAATTGGGTGCATAAAAAACATTGAAAATAATTTCTGGAGTTAAATAAAAACAGAGTTTATGAGTTATTTGTCAAGCTTTTTGAAAAAAATGTGTGCATTCACTTTCATCTCTCATTACAGTTTGTTTTCCTTCTAAAACAGCTTTGAATTCAAATCAAAAAGCCTTGATTAAAGGAAACTTTTTATAATCTAACATATAAGAATCATTTTTCTTGCGTAGTACATGCTGAGCCCATGGAAAACCATAGAACGAATGTTTATCTTTCTAATCCAGAAAGAATTAAACAAAGCAAACCATATGTAACATTTGACTAATTTGGAAGAAAAATTCATGCACAGCTCTGTTCTCTTCCCTTATTCTGTGTTCATTTCTTCCTCAAGATTACTTTTGTTAATTTGTTTAGTTTTTCATTTCAACTTCTACTGCTTTGCTTCAGATCTATTTATAATATATTCTTGAAATTCAAATAAGTCTTTTTTCTATCTTTTGTAGTTTTTATTTGCTCCATTGCTTTTTTGGTTTGCTTTTGGGCAAGTATACTCTATTCTCTCAGTCTACAGGATTCTATTTTTCCAATTCTGTTGAGAGTTGTAAAGTCCATTGGGGTAGCAATTTCATCTGCCATGAGGTTCCAAAAATGCAGAAAAATGACATAAAAGCTTAATTAGTATGATTTAATGATTCTTTAAAATTAGGTGGAGACACAAAGAGGCATTATGAAATCTTGAAGATGTTATTTTGTGATGTATACAATAGTAATTTGACAAAATTGCCTGTTTTGTACTATAAGTTGATCAGATGTCAACCAAATTTTATAAGAAAATATCTACAAAATCATACTTTGACAAACATAATATTCTCCACTGATCTGTTTTTCTAACGTGGCCCAGGCTGGCCTCAAGTTAGCAATCCTCCTGCCTTAGCCTTCTGAGTGTTGGGATAACAGGCATTGACCATGATGTCCTATCCCATTAATCTATTTCTGTGAGTTTGTCTTGAAAATAATGAATATGAAAAGCAAGAGTTATATATGGAGATGTCCCTATCCAGCAACCCTTTCATCTACTTTAACAATTTTGCTGAAATTATTGTATTTTCTCAAATAATTTGCAAATAATTGTGGCTGTTGCAAAATATATACTAAATCAAATTAGAAATTTGTATGGCAGAAGAACCCATTATCTATTTATTGTGGATTCTTTATGGCCCTAATGCAATAGTTTGAGAGTTTATAACTTCATTTTACCATTTCATCATTTGCCCCATCTCTTAAGAAAAAGAGTGATTTATCTGATTACTGAATGGACCATAGGCCAACAGACACTAAGCCATACAAATTGTGAAATATATAACAATTTTAAGTGCTAAGATATATAGCAAACATCATCTATGGGTATTTCTTACTCCTCTTTCTTCTACTCCTTCTTTTCTTTTTTCATGAATTGTTAGAAGAAGTCTGATTGGCCCATGATTTCCTCTCTTGGATAGTAAGTAGATACGCTTTGGTAAGTCACCAACACCCATCCCAACCCTGCAGCTTCTCTGGTTATTACTAAATTATTGAATCAGTGTTGGATAGATTCTTAGGCTAAATTTGGCATTAGAGTTCTACTAGGATGAAGATGATAAAATATTTTGATCCAATGCTAATTCCTTATTTTTAGTAACTTATAAATGCAGCACTTAATTAGAATATAATTAACAACCTCCAAAAGTATCATTCTAGATACTTGACTAAGAATCTTCATAATAATCTTCAAAAAGTACATGGATTTGATGAGTTTGTTACATAGCCTGACATGGATAATGCAATTAGAAAGATTATTCACTATGATCAAATGGATTCATTTCCAGGATGCAAAGATGGTTTAGTGTAAATGAATCAATAAGCCTAATACACTACATCAACAGAATTAAGAGCAAAAAAACCTTATTTTATTAGTAGATACAGAAAATTGCTTAATAAAATTCAATCCCTTTATAGGGAAAGTTCTGAACAAATTAGGTATAGAAGGAGCATACATCAACAAAATAAAGGCCATTTATAATAAGCCAACAATTAATATTATTCTGAAGGGGAAAGCTGAAAGTTTTCTCTTTAAGGTATGGGACAAAGGAAGGATGCCCACTTTTACCACTTTTATTCAATATGGTCCTGAAAATCCTAGACAGAGCAATAAGGCAAGAGAAAGAAATACAGGATATTCATATATATATATAATATATATACTATATATAGTATCATTTATCCACCATTATAATGTGCAGAATGTTTCACTGCCTTATGTATTTTGATTTTTAATTACTAGAGCCTCCTTTTGCAAAGACAGTTGAACCCTCCTTGCTGCAGGTCCAGGAAACACTTCCTTTTCATTTCTGAAATCTTTTAATGTTATAAATTGTGTCTACTGAGGCTCTCACATTTGACTGCAGTTACATAGCTGCAGCATGTATATGTAATATTCTATTGTCACACTGAAAGCTTCATATGTCAATTCATCAGTAAAAATGTCTGTGAAAGAGATATGCTATTTAAAATTATCATAACAGTGACAGCAAAAGTTACATTAGATAACTTTCATTAATATAATTTCTTATTCATAAAACCATTACAATTATTTTTATAATCATAAGTTAATTTTTTACTATTAGGGAATTAATATTTTTTTCAGTATTCTGGTAGTTGATTCACATAGATTAGATAATATTATACCTTATATAATCTAATAGTTTCACAATTTTCAAAGACATAATTCCAAAATTTACAGATTAGGAAACTGATGCTTATAAATGTTAAGCAACTCAGTCAATGTCACAAAAATACAAACTTGAGTATGGCTGATTCCAGAGCCCCTAGACTTTGTGCTATACCTGCTAATGATTAATAAAATAACTTTTATTCATTTTAAAGAGATGAAAAAAAAGTTGGGAAAGGAGAGAAGAATAGAAAAAGGAAAAAAAAGACCCCAAAACGTAGAGGAAGAATCAGAAGAAAAAAAGGACAGGGACAAAGAAGAGAATCAGAAGAAGGAGGGGAAAGATGCCTCACAAGATTTTTCTTTTTCAGAAATCCCTTATTTTTATGTGAATTTTTAAATGTGTGCATGGAATCTACAAAGTTGTTTAAGAAGATAGTACTTGTTTGCACTGGCAGTAAAAGTTATTCCCCTAAGTGTCTGAATAAAGTTTCTCAAATTCCCTGCAACATATTATAGAAGCTGCATTACAAATCAGAGCCCTTAGCAATTTCCACTCAGAAACATTCACATCTTAATCCACACTTTGTAGACACATACCCATACACACAAAGGAGAGGTATAGAGAGACAGACAGATACAGACATATGCACAAACAGAAAGAGGGAGAGAGAGAGAGGTTGGCGGGTGGTGGGGATTTTTATAGGATATACTGATATTTTCATGCATCTTAAGAATGTATGTATTTTCTAATTCCTTCCCCTACTGAGCCCTCTTGTGGTAAGTATCTGTAAAATTTCCCTTTAGGAACAGCCTTTTAGAGGTCTACCATTTAATATGCAACATTTATTCCCCGCATGCATAATATTGTGCTGTAAAAATTAAGCAATATAATTTAATAATTTTTAAAAATCATAATTCAGTGTGAAAGAAAAGAGCTTTATAATTTACTTTTTAGACATTAATGTAAACTTAGAAATTTAAAATATATATGATGTTTCTATATGTATAGAAATGTATATATGATGCTTCTATATGTATAAACACATAAATATTATGTGTGTGTACATATAAACACATAATAATTATAATTTAGCATTAAATACTTATGAAATGAAAATATTATTGAAAAACATTAGGGTCAGAAAGGTTTTAGCTAAAGTATAAGCACAAATCAGGTGTCTTTTGGCTAGAATTTATAGTGGAAACAATTTTCCTCAAGGTTATATATTGTGAGTTCTTATCAATGTCTTCTTATTTAACAGATCTCAGTAGCATCAAAGCCACACTCATGGCATAATTTATACAAAGGCCTGGAAAACCTGCCTCTTAGGAAACCTAAAGACTGAGAGTTTCATCACACAGAAATAAAAGATATCCACGACGGTTACTTGCTAGTAAGTACAATTGTGTTGTTCAGACTTTATTGGCTTCTTCCCCTTTTTTCTTTCACATTTTTCAACTAGGTTCCATTCCCAATGAACCTTGCTCACAAACACAAATGTCTTTAAATTTATCTCCCATAGCTTAATATTTTAAACTGAAAACAAAATACAAGATAAAAATTAAACAGTAAAGTGTATTGAAAGGGTAAATACTGTTTTCTGGAACTTTATTTCAGTTGTGTGTATTGGATGAATACATATTTGTTATGGATCACAATCCAAATATTTTACTACGGTTCACGTTAAAGACATTTGTAACATACCCTAATTATGTTAGAATACTGTGCTCCATAAAAAAGAAGAAAGTTTACTAAATACATATTAGGGCTCAAGGACATGCCTTAGTAGTTGACAGTTCTTATTGTGTTCATCAAGGTTATTGAGTCTGTGGTTCCCCTTGGATGCTTAGCTGCATCATTATTTGACAGTGCACATGTTTCCTGTTAGTAGCACTGTACACATAGGAGTCAAGAACACCTTATGGGAAGACCACTCTATTTACAGCTGCAAATTTACCACTTGAATCATACCTGTCTTCCTGAAAATTCCAGAGCTGCAATGTGCACCTTTCAGAACCAGAAAATTCTAATCTTTTACAAATCTGTGCCTATGATACTTAAGGCTCACTGCAATTTGGAGATTCCTCTAAAGTAGGCTGAATTTTTTTTAATTATTGAATCCTGGTTGCATAATTTCTTATCAAGATTTTGGTGGAAAATAATTATTGCCTGGTAATTTAGACTTCTATCCATGATCCAGTTTAAAATAACAGTTAAAAAATGACAACAGACAATCCTAAAATCAATGATGAAACCTCAATTTATTGGGTTACACAGGTGCTTTTCCTACTGTCTTTATAGCTTTGAATTCATGATATAACATTATAACGAGGAAAAATGCACTATAAAAATGTTTGGAAGCAGAGAAGAATAGTGAATGTGTTTTCTAGAATCTCAGTTAAGGTCTGTGATGAACAGATAATCCTATAGTTAAAGCAAACAAGATAAAAAGGATTGTTCAGAAAATAATAAACACTGAGATTCAAGTAATACATAAACAGCTATGTAATATGGAAGGTGATGTTAAATAAACACTATCTTCAAAATGGATTTACGTTATTAACATTTACTAAAATGATGTTTATGAATGCCTCCTACTAGATCTTAAAACGGTACAGATATTTAGGTAAAATATCAGTATAGTTAGCTACATGAACTAAGGATCACATTCCAAGAATAGAGGTAGCTCCAGACTCTTCAGTTTACCTATAAGTGATGCAATGTAACTTTTCTATAGTAATAACACTTTATTTCTAGACAATCACTTCAATGCATATGCAAACCAGTCCTAATTCATTCTGCTTTTTAAGAAAATCAACTGGCTGACAGACACAGAATAATTTTTAGCAACAAAATTGCTTTAAGTGCAAAGAAAAGGATCTCCCACTTAAAATATGCTCATCTTAGTAAGGCAAATGAGCAGCAAAGAGAAATCTAAATCATATATATGCCAAAAAGAATCATTAATACAAAACTATAGCCTTCTTCTTCAAGGTCACTAAATTAGAAAACATGGAAATATAATGACTTATCTCTATCTCATTATGGATTAATTTTCCAGAAAGCAACTGATATGGATTGAATGTTTATGAACACAATTTTATGCGAGATATTTCATCACTGTGACAAACATCTGAGCACAACAATTTAAAGGAGGAAAGTTTTATTTTGATTCAGTTTTGATCCATGGTCACTTGGCTCTGTTGTTCCTGGATCCCTGTGTGACAAGGCAGAGCATCACAGCTGGGAACATGTGGTGGAGCAAAGTGGCTCATTTCATGATGGACAGGAAGTAGAGAGCGACAGAGGAAGGGGCCTGAGAAAATATATAGTCCTCAAGAGCATGGCCACTATGACTTACTTCCTCTAATTTGACCCCATCTCTAAAAGTTTCCAGCCATTATCTGCCAATGCCATCCAATCATGAATTAATCAATGGATTAGTCCATTAATGCAACTGGAGCCCACAGGTTCCAATCACTTCCCAAAAACCCTGCCTGTGAATGCTGCTTACATTGGGGATAAAGCCTTCAATACATTAGACTATTGCAGCCACACTTCATATCCAAACCATAACAACCCTCAAATCATATATTAAAGTCTACCTGTTTGATAGTATTTGGAGGCAGGAAGGTAACTATGCCATGACAGTGGAGCCATTGTGAATAGGAGTAGTATCCCTAAAGAAAAACCAGAAAGTGTGCTCTCTTACTTTCCACTGTGTGAAGATACCTGGAAAAGTCTCCAGTAACAAAACACAAGAGAGTCACCACGAGAGGTGACCATGCTGGTACCTTGATCTTGGACTTCTACCTTCCAGAACTGTTAGAAATAAATCTCTGTTGTTGATAAGCCACCAAGTCTATGATTCTTTGTTATAGCAGTCCAAACTGACTGAAATATTAATCCTAGGATATAATTAATCTGTGATTACAATGATTCACTATTATATCTTAGGAAACTTTGGTGATTCCTAAACACAATGAGTGAATCAACAAAGGAATCAATGGTTGGACAAGGTGATAGTGGCTCACGCCTATAATCCTACCTACTCAGGAGAAAGAGATCAAAAGGATCATAGTCTGATCATAGTTTGGGCCAATACTTCATGAGAGACCCTATCTCAAAAATACCCAACACAAAAAGGGGTTGGGGGAGTAGCTCAAGTGCAAGAGCCCCAGCCTAGCAAGTGTGAGCCCCTGAGTTCAAACTCCAATAATGCCAAAATAGGTAGATTTATTTGATATAGAAAACAGATGGAAAAATGTAGAGAGTTCTAATACATTTCCAACATTCCTATATACATAGCTTGTACCATATTAACATCTGCATGAGAGCTGTTGGGGGCTTGTGCCCAAGCTAAAGTGGGAAAAAAGTAAAATCTAGGAAAATGTCAAGGTTGGACTGGATGTTAAAAATGCTCAAGTACCTAAATGTTTCCACTTGATACCTCCATTATTTAGCAGCAGTATGTTGTTCTAAAAGCCAACAGAAAAAAAATGATCAAGGGCAAAGAATAAATTCTGATAAATAATTCTGAAAGATTAAGTAACAAACTAAAAAAGTGTTTCTGGTTTGATCATAGGAAAACAGATTTTTCAGAGAAAGGATCAAGGCATAAACAATCTAAATGTTTCCAGAGAAAAAAGTAGATAAATCTAAATAGGTGCAAGAATCCAGCTGGAGTCCACTTACTCATAAGTAATATTAGGTACTAGAATAAAATGCATAACACAACACAGCCTTATATATTTTAAGGACAAATTTTTAAGCTTAAATTTTGTAAATATTCATGCTTTCAACTGTTTTTTTCTTAGATATCTAGATACTTGGTGTTTTTGGAATTAATCTTTTTTAATAGGGTTATTTAAATGAGTTCAGAAACAAAACTAAGTGAAAATGACAAAAAAAAAAAAGTCGAGTGATGAGAAATCTTAAGAAGATACTCTACAATTGACCTCAAAAAGAAGAGGTACCATGTGGAACAGAAAATTAGTGGAATTCACAAACACATATGCGTACATTCATATATGTGCATATTTCAGGAGATCATCATGGATTTCAATGCACAAAGGAATGAGCAGTCACTAGAAATTACTGATAATATAGGACAGGAATTGTATATAATAGTTTTTCAATATTAAAACAAAATGCTGGGAAAGTTTTGGGTCTTGGAGGAAGGATTTGCAGAAAAAGCTGAAGGCAAATATGAAAATAAATATTTGAACAATTGGGAACTATAAGTAATTAGAATATTTTTTGCTGGGATAAATGTTTCATGGTTTGAAAATTAGCAAAGGAAATGAATAAGCTCTGTAATCAATATTTTCAGTAATCATAATAATGTAAATATCATTTTTATATTTAGATGTAATCTATCAATAGCAGAAAATTTATTACGGTCATAAAATATAAACACTATTAATCTCACAGAGTAATTACAAAGTAAGAACTAAAATAAAATTACAGGGTAAAATGTGTGGAGCACTAGAAAGAAAAGTGAAGACAATATAATCTATCTTTAAAAGTGGAACAGAAAAGCAAGGAAGTAGAAAACACATATCATCCACATTTTTGAGAAGCTTAATAGAGAAAGAAATAAAATACTGGAATGTAGCTGAAGGATGTGTGGGAGTGAAGGAGAAAATAAATTTTGGTATGTCTTATTTTTTGAGAAACAGAGCTTGTTAGTAGCTGACAATTATGGCTATGTATAAAGGAATCAGTTGAAAATACAGGAGAGAACCAGACTACACAAGGGAAATTTCTCAGAGATAGTAGGAAAAGTGAAATTTAATCACTTTTAATCTTTCCATTAACATATCATAAAATCCAAAACAACTGGGTCCTATAAAATTTTGTTTAAACTCTATTTGGTTATCCTAGCTAAGAAGAAATATTTTATCCCCAAGAGTATCAGACAAAGAATAATGTCTTATTATTCTTACTTCAAGTTTTTTCTGTTGATTTCTGATAACTGAGAGAAAACAAAACTACAGGTCCATAGACAGCTCCATGCTGTCTTCATCAGCACATGCTGGTGTAGCTGAAATGATGAGGAAGACTCAGAGACATCTCTGAGACAGGATCTATCAAGAGTGTGTTTATGACATTTTCAAAGTGAATTATGTGTTCTCTCTTTATACAAGTTATTATCATCATTGGGTCATTAATTGAAACAGACTTTCCCTGACCATACAGATTTAGGTTTTCTCTGACTATTTAGATATCATTTTTCAGGGACTAAATTAAATTTCCTTTCATTTCTTTTAGAAAGCTTTTCATTGAACTATGTGTAGGTTCAGAGGCAATAGTATGATGGCAATTTGACAAGGGATTAATAGTCAGAATATACAGGAAGCTCAAAAAACTAACCTCTCAAAGAATCAACAACTCCCTGAATAAATGGGAAAATGAACTGAATAGACGATTCTCAAAAGGAGTACAAATAGCCAATGAACAAATGAAGAAATGCTCAGCATCCCTGGCCATAAAGAAAATACAAATCAAAACTACATCTCAATCAGGATGACTATCATCAATAACACAAACAACATCAAATTCTGGCGAGGATGTGGGGAAAAGGAACACTTCTACATTGCTGGTGGGAATGTAAATTAGTGTAACTGCTATGGAAAGCAAGACAGATGTCCCTCAAAAAACTAAAACTAGAACTACCATACGATCCAGTGATATCATTTCTAGGCATATTTCCAAAAGAATGTACTCCAGGATATGATGGAGCCACTTGTGAATCCATGTTTATTGAAGCACTATTTACAATAGCCAAGCTTTGCAAGCAGCCAAGATGCCCTATGACTGAAGAATGCATGAAGAAAATGGTATATATGCACAATGGAGTATTATTCACTCATAAAGAAGAATGAAATCATGTTGTTTGCAGGTAAATGGATGAAACTGGAGAACTTCATGTTAAGCAAAGTAAGCCAAGTTCAAAAAAAATCAAAGGCCTTGTGTTTTCTCTCATATGTGGTAGCTAGACGGCTAAGTTAAATGTATATATATAGAAACATGTATGACCATATATTATATATATATACACACACACATAGCTAGCTAGATATTGAAATAGAGAGAAAGAAAATGTTAGAGAATGAAAAATATTGAAACACCCCATCCATATATGAATATAATATCATGCACTGTGCAGTAAGCTGTTGAATGTTAGGGGAGGGTGGCATTAGAGGATAAGTAAGTAATGGGGAGGAGTGGGTTGATTTGATCAAAGCATGATATGTTCAGACCTGAAGTACCAAGGAGAAAACCCCTTGGACTATCAATATACACTTAATTTAGAAAAATGAAAGGCAGGAGGGAAAAACAAATCTTATCCTGGAGTGGGTACCAGTGGGAGAGAGGTGGGCACAAGGAAAGGGGAATGAGGGTGCACATGGTGGAT
This sequence comes from Castor canadensis, assembly GCF_047511655.1. Classification (NCBI taxonomy): domain Eukaryota; kingdom Metazoa; phylum Chordata; class Mammalia; order Rodentia; family Castoridae; genus Castor; species Castor canadensis. The sequence continues at coordinate 23,254,268 of NC_133386.1, forward strand.
GGGTTTTGTATCCATATATGAAAATAGAAGAATAAAACCTGCTGAGATTGTTCTAGAATGGGGGAAGGGAGGAAGAAGGAGAATGATGGAGAGGGTAAATCCAACTAAGATACTTTTTAAACACATACAAATATCACATGTATCTCCCTGTGCAACTATTATATGTTAATAAAATCATAAATGAAAAGATAATATGATGAAAATATCATGGGGATAATAGTTTAATATCAGAATTACTTCATAACAGCATGGTATCCATCCATTTGTCTTCCAGCAGTAATGTATGTCAAATCTGTGTCAAAACCAAGAAGCTATTATATAGTCTGCAATATGCTTAGCGTGTCTCCTTGCTGGACATTATTAAAATATGTACCATTATTCTTTTTCATTTGAGCAGCAAAACAAATGCTTGATCTTAATTTCTTTTACATTCTTTGTTTTCAGAAAAACTGCTAGCATCTAAATTAAAGGGAACTGATATTAGTGACTAATTAAAAACATTAAATAAGACTTATTATGGAAAGAAAGTGTAGTGCAGTTTAAGAATGTGTAAATGTGTATTATATAATCAATTGACAGGGATGGAAGATATTAATGCTGTATATATATGGATTTCTAGATTTTGAAGGGATGCAGCCAAAAGAATTCTTGTGTGTTAGATTTCTATCATCCGTAGGTTTATACAGTGACATGGCATAGATTAGTGCTATAAGGTTGCTCAGGCTACCCTGAATGAGATTTTGGGACAACTAGTCTACAACAGTTTTATAGAATTCGTGCTCTCATATATGGGACCATAAATATGTGCCGATGTGAAGCAAACTACCTATAACAACAAGCAGAAAGTGTACTGGTGCATATGAATTCTCTTTTTTTAGGAGGCAGAAGAAGGAATACATATATATCCTAAAGAAAGGAAATTATAGATGTTTATTGATCTTAAATAATTGCCCTTCTATTGAATGTAAGTTATTCATTTACCAGATGGTTTGAAAATGTTTCATATCAAAGTAAACAACAATATTGAATGAATTGTGATTTGAAGCAACTATTTGGCATATGTCAGCCTAACTCTCAACTATTACTGTTGAAATAAAATTTTGTAAATAATGGTATAATTAATATCACTATGTTATAACACACAGCTACACAATCACTCAGTCTTATTATTTACAATTACTCCACTTTTTTATGACAAAAATATTTGAAAAATATACCACAAATAATGAAAAGTGCACAGGCATGGATACAACTTTATTAATTATCACAAGGTAAGTCTGTGCAACCTCACCATAAGACACGAACACACTTATTATGAGTATTTGAGATGGTCATTCCATGTTGCTCCATATTTATTAAACTTCCACATCCAAATTCTGATTATTCTGACTTCAAACAAAAGATAAGATTGGCTATTGTTAAACTTTATAATAATGGCATGATACAAGGATATTTTGTGTGGGGGCTCAGGCTTATTTCTGAATCATTATTTTTGTGAGACTCTCTGTTGCTGGTGAATGCTGCAATTGCTAATTTCTTTTCATTGTTACATAGTGTTCCATAAAGTAAATATACAGCAGTTAAAATTTCTTCCCTAGTAGACATTTGAGTTGCTTCAAAGGTAGAGATATTGTGAACAAGGCTACTATAAAAGTTCTCGTACCCGTCTTTTGATGAGCATGTACACACATTTTTGGCGAATATAGATCAAGGATTTGCTTATTAAAATGTTCCAATTTAGTAGAAAACGAAAAAAATGTTCTCCAAAGTGATTTAACCGTAGCATACCGTGATCGGAAGGATATGAGACCTTCTCTTTCTGTACATTCTAACCACTATTTGCATTGCTATGCTACTTAATATTAGACATTCTGGTAGGAAGTAAAGGTAGTTTAAAATGGTTTAATTTTAACTTTTAATGGTTACTAATAAGTACTTTCTCATGCATTTGTTGACCATCTGCACAATTTAGCTTGTGATCTGTATATTCATATTTCACATATGTATTTCAATGGGATAACATAACTTTTCTTATTTGTTTTAGGAGTTGTTTATGTATAGTTGTAAGTCCCATTGTGTTGCTTTATTTTTCATAATGTTCAGTGGTTTTTCATAAATGTATAATCTTTTACATTTTATGTAGTAAAAATAATATTCTCTCTAAATATATGTGTAAGGGTGTTTATTTTCATACTTAGTCATATGATCTAACCAGAAGTTATTTCCGTTCTTATCATGAGAGAGAAATTGTTTCAGTATTTCTTATAAAGTACAGCTCAAAATTTCCATAAGGAGATTGTGTTCTAAATGCATCACTGTGATTTGTGCTGTGTACCAAACAGCAGAGAGAAGCAATGACAGGACCACAGAGAGTTTCTGTGGCAAAGGTACTGCTCATCTCTGCTTTCGTAGTGTTACAGATTTCATAGAGAATACTTTGGCAAATGAACAAAAATGTGATTGAGCTTCTTCAAAATTACTGGTACTGAAATTTTAATGCTATATAATTTGAATGTGTAATGCAATATGATTATTGTTTTTACATAATTTCTCTTTAAATATTTGATGGTACTGTCCTGTGAAGCCCTCTGAACCTAAAGGACACTTGTTATAGCAAAGTTTTAAATTATGAATTAAATATTTAATAGAAATGGAGCAATTCTGATTATTTTTCTTCATTCTATTTTTGGAATTTGTTTTAGTAGATATTTAAATTAATAATATATATTTATAAATCTTTCCCTGTCCAAGTCGGAAAAGTGTCAAATAGAACATTGTATTTTTCATATATCACTTTATCAATATTTCATTGCCTATAACCTCTGTTGGTATATATTTTCCTTTCTGATTTTGTAATTTTTCTCTTTCTCATGTGATCAACTTAAATTTGTTTGATGAAAAGCTTTTGCCTTCACAGATTTCTCATTTTCCCCCTTTGTTGATTTATGCTTTGAACTTATTATTTCTTTCTGTCCTTTAACTTTGATTTGAATTTCCTGAGTTTTCTCCATTGTGGTAAGTATAGATCATTGATTGTAGACTTTTTCAATGCAATTTATATATATGATGTTTTAGTACCTCTGTGTCATCTCATCCATTTTGATAATTGTGCTTCTGTTTTTAATCAGTTCAAAATGTTTTCTAATCTTCTTAGTGCTTTATTCTTTGACTCAAATGTTATCTAGAGATGTGCTTGTGGATTTTCTAGATAGCGTTCTGTTTTTAAGATTTGATTATCTAAAAAAAAGTTGTTATTTTCAGAGTACATAATTTGTATTATTTCTATCCTTTCCAATTTACTGTCTTACATTTACTGTCACTGCTGTCTTACATTTTCTTCTACATGCTTATAAACATCACAATGAAATACTGCTACATTGCTTGAAAATAAACTATCTTCTAAAGAAATTATAAGATCCCCAAATCTTATGTATCTATTCACCCATTCACCACTTCCAAACTTCTTCACTCTTTTGTGTAGATACAAGGTTTATCTGCCACCATATTTTTCCCTGAGGGATTTTTATAGTATTTCTTTTAATGAAAAAATGCCAATAAATATCTCAGCTTTTGTCTGAAAATCAATTTTTACTTAATTCTCATTTCTGAAAGATTTTTAAAAAAATTTCATTTCATGGTATTCTGGCTTACAATTTCAGATGAAAAGTTTGTAATAATTTGCATGTTTGTCTTTGTTTTCATAGTATACTTTTTTCTTTCTAGCTGCATTTAAGTTTTTTTTGCCAGGTGCTGGTGGCCCATGCCTGTAATCCTAGCTACTTAGAAGGCAGAGTTCAGGAGGATAGCAGTTCAAAGCCAGCTGGGGCAAATAATTTGTGAGATCCTGTCTGGGAAAAAACCATCACAAAAATGGGGCTGGTGGAGTGGCTCAAGGTGAAGGCCCTAAATTAGAACTCCAGGACTGCAAAGAGTTTTTAAACACATTTGTGGGGATTTTTGACTCCCCCTTTTTTTTGGTAGCTGGGGTATGAACTCAGTTCCCTGTCTTTGTTAGGCAGAATAGATGGGATTACGTCGTGCACTGCCTTGCTTGGCTTGTTGGTTGAGATGAGTCTTGCTAACTTTTTGCTCCAGCTGGACTTGAGCTGTGATCTCTACCTTCTGACTAGCTGGAATTATGGGCATGCTCCATCATACCCAGGCTGACACAGGTTTCCAGCAATTTAATTATCATGTATCTGTTTGTGTTTCTGTGTTCTTATTCCCCTGTAGAATAAGAGATTTATTGAGTTTTTTTCTGTGATGTATATTTTCATCAAATTTGGGAAAATTTTGCCCACTACTTTTAAAAACACTTCTTTGATCTCCCATATTAATTCTTCTCTGGGAAAAGAATTACTAAAGTTATATTACTTTGTGAAAGCTTCAATCTCTATCAAGTTTTGTAGATCTTTTCAATTGCAATAGCTACCTTAACATTTGTCCTAGTGGTTAAATGATCTCTGTTATACTATTATTTTTTGTTAGATATATATTTCTTTGATTTTGAGTTGAATTTGTCTGTCTATTGGTATGACTAGTAATTTTTATTTGATGCTGGAGAAGGTAGATATTGAAGTGAAATGTATGGATTTTTTTGTTCCTTAACATGTTCAATTTTGGCTTTGGCAGGTGTGGGTACATCAATATGACACTTTTGAGTCATGTTTTATGCTACACCAGGGTAGAGTTTGGTCACACTTCACTTGCTACCAAGACCAGATTCATCTGGGATCAATACTGAAGGATTGTTACACATTTCTGGGTTATCTTATATTTGTTTTTGTATATGATATCCTTATGCTCTTACATTTCCAATATCCTACTTATCTAGTAGTGTGTTATTTTGGTTATTCTATATACAGATAAGCCTTTGAAGCATTTCTGCCCAACCATATCTTGAAAGTATTTATGTAAAATTTGTAATTTTCTCCTTTTTCAGTACTTGTCAACATTTGCCTGTGCAACCTGTAGGAATGGAATTTTTTATATATTTAAAATTTTTATTTCAGTTAATTTAAGGGCCATGTTATTATTTCAGTTTTCATTCCACATTTATTGATGCATATAAGTACAATCCACTGTGATATGGGGCAATATCAACATATACATGATTGTCTACTTCTGTGCAAGCTTCCTTGTTAATATCATACACTGAAATTTCAAATAGCATGAGTCTTTCAACTAATTTCTTTTCAAAATTGTTTTTGAAACTTAAAAAAAATTTATATATAAAGAAACATGCTATCATTGGAAGGTACACTGATTAATGAAAAATATAAGTTATAAATCTTAGGGCAGTCACTAAAATTTTTAACCAGATAGAGACAAGATCATGGAGGAGTACAAGCTTTCTCCATTGGACTCTGTGAATAAGAGTCTGGATAACAAAGAATAGACTACATATAGAAAAGCGAAAGAGAGGAAGAGAACTGAGAACCACAAAAGAGGGACAGGACACCTGAAAAATATGGAGAAACAGAAAGGCAACAGAGTAAATTAAGAAACAGTTTGCAGCTCCAGCTCCAGTACCCTCTAGGGGAGTGAAAGTCAAGCCTCCAACTCAAGGTAAATCAGGCAGCCTCAGAAACAAATTGGCATATCTAGTTGTGGGACAAAACCCCACACCTCCTGCAAATCCTAACCCCACCCTACTTGCCAGGGGAAATTTTCAAAAGCAAAGCACCTAGCCTTGTCTGCCAGCAGGGAGTTCAGGGTACAGAAGCTGCTTGTAAATATTCTGCAGGCAGGTGAACTTTGAGACTTAGCAACTCCCAATTTGAAAAATCACAGTCCAGGTAGTTCTGGGACTCTCAGTCACATGTCCATGTGGGAGAGTGCCACCAGAGGCCGACTTAGAGAGGGAGAGGTTTTGACAGGGTCAATATGAGGGCTCCTGGTCAAAGCTTAGTAAACAGCCAAAGGCCCAAGTGTTGGTGGCCCCATCTTATCCAGTGACAGCAGGTACATCGAATAAGGCCCCCTTCATTGAGCAAGTAGCCTTGACCAGTCAGATCTCCCCATATTTCAGCAGGAAGTCTCCTCTATATGCAGAGACTGTGAAGTCCCAAAATAACTCTTCTGACAAAGAGCTGTGTTAAGAAAATTGTCCTGGAGTGTGTCCACCATGCCTTATGAGTTGCCCCTCACCCCCACCTCAAGTCCCCCTGCCTACACCGTCACCTAGGAATTGTCTCTCCTTTGAAAATCCTCCTTAATGAAAAACCTGACATACTAACAACAACCAGTGGTTCAACCCCCACCCATCTGAAGCTGTTTTAATAACAACTGTGGCAAGAGAGACTATCTTGGACAAAATATAGAGAATATCAATGCTTTTCCCTTGTGAGAAACATAAACTTTTTTTTCTTTTTATTTAATTTGTTTTCACTTGGTTGTTTCTGTCTTTCTTTTCTTTTCTTTTTTAATATTTTGGATTTTTATTGTTAGAATCTTTTTTCAGTTTTATTTCTTAGTTTTTATCTCCATGTCTCCCCAAACCATTCTCTATTTCTCTAACTATATAGAACTCTCTCATACTATTATCTCCTGTACCTAAATTCCCTTCTTTCTATCTTCCTCTTCCTCTCTCTTCCCCACCTCTATCTCTTATATTACTGAATTTCCAATCCATATACCTTTCAACCAGTGTTATGCTCCAGATGATTCCTCTAGGAACCAGAGACTTGTTCAAATACAACTTTAGTGGAGAGACAAGTAAGAGTCCAATTGTTTCTTAGTCATTCAAATATTTGGTTTATTGCTAAATTGTTGAACTTGTTACAACATATGTGAAGAAGTAAAAGAGAAACTTAGCTCAACAGGTGCCCAAATATCAGCTTAGAAATTTAAATGTGTATAACTAAGTATCTCCCCTCAACACCACTACTGAATCTAAAGAAAATGAATGGGATGAAATGTCAGATAGAGAATTCAAAATCCTACAGTTCAAAATGATCAATGACCTCAAGGAAGATTCAATAAACAGATAAACAAGGTTAGAAAATCAAGACCTCTATCAATGACCTCAAATAAACAGATAAATGAAGGTAAGAAATCAATTCAAGACCTAGACAAGAAAGGAAGCCTCATGGAAGAGAAATTCAGCAAGAAAATGGAAATTACTGAAAAAAAATAGAGTTGTTAAAAATTAAAACCTCAACTAATCAAAAAAACAAAAAAACAAACCCACCGTGGATAGTATTGTCAGCAGACAATGTCATGCAGGAAAGAATATTAAGGATGGAGGACAAGATTGAGGAGACACATATGTGGACAATCACAAAGAAAAAATGAATACCTATGATTATAACATACAGAACTCTGAAACCCAATCAAAAAACAAACCTTAAGAATTCATGGGGTAGAAGAAGGATCTGAAATATAAATCAAAGGCATAAGAAACATAATCAAGGAAATCATAGCACAAGATTTAATAACCCTATGTGATGATATAGATACTCATTTACAGGAGGCATTTCAAATTGCAAATGGATATGACCAGAAAAGAAGAACCCTATGTTATCTCATAATTAAAATGTCAAAACTAGAGAAAAAGAAATGATAATGAAAACTGCAAGAGAAAAATTTTAGCTTACCTACAAAGTTAAACACATAAGAATCACTTCAAACTACTCAGCACAAACCCTAAGACTCAGGAAAGCATGGAGCAATATAATTCAACCTCTGAAAGAGAATAACTGCCAATCAAGAATACTTTACCCAGCAAATTTATCCTTCGATCTTGATGGAGAAACAAGGATTTTCCAGGATAAGGATAAGCTAAAGCGGTTCATGTCTACCAAACCTGCATTACAGAAGATCCTAAAGGGAACATTTCACACAGAAGAGAAAGAAAAACAATCACAAACATGAGAGTTAGGAAAGACTAAAACTTAAAGGGAAATTAATGAAACAATGAGAGCTAGGAAAGTATCAAGAAAACCAGCAAAACCTGAAGATAAACAATTCCAAAAGTAACGAACATGAGACCCAAAATGGATAAAAAGCAATAGAAACACAGGAATCAGTAAATATCTCTCAATTTAAATGACCTAGCTGTCCAATAAAAAGACAGATTGTATGATTTGATCAAAAAGCAAGAGCCAACAATATATTGTCTACAAGAAATACACCTCACAAATGACGCACACAAACTATAAGTGAAAAGTTGGAAAAAGATATACCAAGCATGCAGAAATCAAAAGCAAGCAGGAGTAGTTATTCTCATATCAGACAAAGAAGACTTTAAGCAAAAATCACTCAGAAGAGATGAAAATGGTCACTACAAAAGAAAGAATACTACTTAACACATTCTATGAAGTCATTATTATCCTAATACCAAAATGAAGTAAAGACACATCAATAAAAGTAAGTTATAGGCCAATATCCCTTATGAACATAAACATAAAAATCCTCAATAAAATACTCTCAAACTGAGTCCAACAGCACATTAGAAAGATCCTACAACACAATCAAGTAGGTTTCATTCCAGGGATGCAAGGATGGTACAACATAAACAAATCAATAAACATAGTAAAACATAAATGGAATCAAGGATATCAATCATTATCTTGGTAGATGCAGAAAAGGCCTTTGACAAAATCCAACATACTTTTATGATAAGAGTTCTGAAGCAACTAGGCATAGAAGGAACATACATGAATATTATAAAAGCTATACACAACAAACCTATAGCAAATATCTGATATCAGGAATGAGACAAAGATGTCCACTCCCCCCATTCGTATTGAATGTAATTCTGGAATTCCTAGCCAAACAAGTAAGACAGCAGAAAGAAATAAAAGGGATTCAAATAGGGAAGGAAGAGATCAAATAATCCCTATTTGCATGTGATATGATCTTATACCTAAAAGATAATAAAATCTCTGCCAACAAACACATAGATGTCATAAACACACATTCAGCAAAGTAGCAGAACATAAAATCCATACACAAAAATTAGTAGTCTTTCTACACACCAATAATGAGCAGTCTAAGAAAGAAATCAGGAAAACAATATCATTCATAATATCATCAAAAAGTTAAAATACCTAGGAATAAATTCAATGAATTAAAAGAGCTATACAATGAAAGCTATAAATCATGGAAGAAATGAATCAAAAAAGACATTAGAAGATGGAGGGGCATCCCCTGCTCATTGATAGGCAGAAACAATATTGTGAAAATGACTACACTACCAAGAGCAATCCCCATCAAAATTCCAAAGACATTCTTCACAGAGATAGAAACATCAATCACAAATTGCATATGGAAGCACAGAAGACCTCAAACAGCCAAAGCAATCCTGAACAAATGAGCAACTCTGGAGGTATCACAATCCCTGACTTCAAACTATGCTACAGAGCCATAGTAATTAAAACATTATTTTACTGGTATTAAAACAGACATGAAAACCAACAGAACACAATAGATGACCCAGACAAAAATCCATGCAGCACTGGTCATTTGAGTTTTGACAAAGGAGCCCAATAAACACATTGAAGAAAAGACACCTTCTTCAATAAATGGTACTGGGAAGACTGGATGACCACATGTAGAAACTATATTTCAGTCTCCCGCTCTCTGCTAGCATCAATTCAAAATGGATGAAGGAGCTCAGTAGGGGGGAGAAATGACCAAAACATTGCATGCACATATGAATAAACGAAAATAAATAAATAAATAAATGGAGAATGATCCAAAATGTGAAAAAAAAAAAGAAAAGAACTCAAACTGAAACTGCAACAGGAAAGAACAGGGAGAACACTGGAACAAATGCACATAGGCAATAGTTTCCTGAATGTAACTCCAATAGCCCACAATTAAGAGAAAGGATTAACACCCCAGTGGTCCACTTCTGGGTATATACCTGAAGGAATGTAAGTCAAGAGACCATAAAGCCACTTGTCCATCCATGTTTATTACAGTACTATTCACAATGTCAAGCTATGGAAAAACCTTAGATGCCTTGCAACGGGAGAATGTCTACATATATACACACACACTTATATGCATACACTATGGAGTATTATTCAGCCATAAAAAAGAATGAAATTTTGTTGTTTGCAAGTAAATGAATAGAACGAGAGATCATAATGTTGAGCAAAGCAAGCCAGACTCGTAGTGTTTTCTCTCATATTGGAAATTGACCTAAAAGATAAATGTATACATAAATGCATATATTATCTATCTAACATCTATCTTTTTATCTATCCATCTATCTATCTATTTATCTATGCATTGAGAATATGACCATAATAGTGAATCTCTCTGAGGTAACTATAAAGAGATGGTGGAGGAAAAGAAAAATGATAGTGAATAATGCATCTGTGCATGAAGAAGGTATAATGAAATGAACTGAGCTATTGAATAGTAGAGGAGCAGGGTGATGGAGGAAGAGTAAGAAATAGAGGGGTTTAATCTGATTGAACTACAATATATATGTGTGTGAAATACCTTGTCAAAAACCCATTTAATAATCAATGTACACTTAAAAAATGAAGGACAAGAATTAGAACAGGACAGAACAAGTCCTGTCCTGGGGTGGGTGTTATTGGGTGTGAGAGGGTAAACAGAGGTTGAAGGAGGGTGAATGTGGTCTATGTACTTTTTATAGCCATATGAAAATAGAACAATGATGCCTTTTGAAATTGTTCTAAGAAGGCGGAGGGGTTAAAGAAGAATGATGGAAGAGATGAAACTAATTAAGATTCATTGTAAGCATATATGAAAATGTCAAAATGAAATCCCCCTGTAAAACTAATATATGTTAATTAAAATTTTAAAAAGAAGAAAAAAATAATAAATAGCAGGGCAATTACAGAAATATTATGGAATCACATATAATATACAATATATGCAAATGTAGGCAGCAAACAAAAGGAGGAAAATAATAAAATGAAAGATAAGTAGATTGATAGAAATTTTTATTGTATTTGTCTAAAATTACATATAAACAGTTTGCAAGCATTAATTAAAACAAAAAATGTCAAATTTATTATAAAGTCAGTACTTAAGTCAACAAAAATCTCTCAAAATACATACACAGGTGCAAAGCTAAAGGATTGAAAAAATAAATTCATGAAAACACTGACTGAAAGCATGCCACTGTCATTCTACTTGTATCAGACTAGTAGAATTTAGAAGAAGACTAGAACCAGGAATAAAGCAGGACATTACAGAATGACACAGAATTAACTAATTAATGAAGCATAACAATACTAAATGCCCACAGGATAAAAATATATGAATCAAAAATTCATATAGCTAAAAGGAAATTTACACACATCCACAGTTATAGTTTGAGACTTCACAACTCTACTTAGCAGTCTAGCCACCTTGGGATTGTGAGCCCAGATCCCTATTGAGATGAACAACCTAATCCTAAGAGTTAAACAAAAGATTCCAACAAAACCCCATGGCAACATCTTGGTGCAGTCATTGGTTGCTACAAACCTGACCCCAGCTCAGCATCTCAATGCAATTATCACTATATGACAATCATTGCTGGGAAAAAGGTTCCCTACACTGAAAAATCTGAGTACACTGAATTGAGTCTGGAGCAGGAAATTTAAAAATAGGAGCATGAGGCAACTTATTTATCTTCAAGTATATTCATTGGCCCCACTCACAAAAAACCCCACCAGAATATTGCAGAGAAAACAATTTGAATAAAAGGTCAAGAATTTTATCCAATTGGAAAGACAAAATCAGTGAAAATATTTTTTGCTGCAAAAAGGCACTGATTGGCTTTTGTACCTTGTGTTGTTACCATGTAGATTCTGAATTAAGTATAGTATCTGTTGTTATGCACTAAATATCAAATAATTAAGGCTTAATTATTAAATACTAGGACTCAAATTAGTGATACTATCTAGATATCACTAAATTTAAGGAAAGAACACAAAGTCTAAGGGAGTTGCTGAATAAAAAATAAAAGCAAACATGTATATCTCACTTTAACCATCGGAAGTGTGGTCTGCTGATGTTGATAGCATCCATTGCCTTAACTTTAGGACAATCAATAGTAGTCATTAATATTCTGATACAGAATAACAAACTGAAATTAAATTACCTTTTATTGTACTTCCATTTGCCCTGACAAAATGGGGCCCCATTGTCTCCACATCTTAGCATTCTTCTACAATGAAATAGCTTTATATAGTCAATATAAATTAAAATAATGCCTTTGAGGATTGAAAGTTATTACATAAGACTTAATTAGTTAAAGGGTTAATATCTCTGTTTTTCACTGTTTCTCTTAACTGATTTTCTTAGTGTTTAAATATGAAAATAGAGAACAGTGTTCCACAGTTGATTTCTATATACCAAGGATAAAATTCAAAGCCTTACCAGGATACTCTTTCCCTTGAGGAGATATAGCCATTATGATAATGACCAAGAATACAAGACTCAGGGCTCTTGAAAAGATGTTCAATGGAAAGTCCATCAACACGTTAAACCCCAGGCAATTTGTTTCATTGGGCATAATGGATTCCTTAAGGAACCTCTAACTAAATTACAAAGTAGCCAATTGTCCCCTTCCTGAGTGGGACTATTGCCACAGGGAACATGAAATCTCTATATCAATGCCACAGGTGTCGTATGACACACATACTGCCATTACTTTAGGAGTATAAAGAAGTATACTCCTAAAGTATGCTCCTAAAGTTCCTTTTTCAGTAACCACTTCATCATGTTGCCTTCTTCCTTCTGGTCAAGTGTCCACTTCCTAGGGAGATAGTTCTCCTGCTCCTTAAAAGTGTCAATTGTCTTTGAGATTCAAAATCTTTTTTTTTTTAATTTATTTATTTTCTGGTGGTACTGAGGTTTGAACTCAGGGCCTCATACTTGCTAGGCAGGCACTCTACCACTTGAGCCACTCCACCAGTCCTTAAATTCATTTTAAGACATCAAAGTTTCAATATGGTGTAAGGCTTGATTCAAAGATTTTGTGCTACTGCAATAGTTGATAAAACCAGGAGAGCCTTTAATACTGAAAGTCATTTTATCCACTCTGCTCACATTACTAATGTTTTTTAACCAAACAACTCTCTTTATTATGAGGACTGGGCATGGCTCCTATTTATATCTGATTAGCAGGCTTCAGTCCTTGTTAGCCCATGGAATTATTCAATAAGCCAATCACATATTACTATAGGAACCAGAGTCATCCCATCTTCTTGTAACTATGAAATTTATCTCTCTCAGCCATTCTTGTTCACTGTTCCTTTGCCTTGCATGGTATGTTCTACACCACAATGTGAATATTTGTGACTAATAAATTGTTGCTCTCATGTTTCCAGGTCAGGTATTATATGTTTGGCTATCCCCATAACACTAAGAAGGGAAAACCTCCATCACCAATGTGTGAGGAGTAAGCAATTAAAACAGAGTCTATGCATTCCTTTCTCTCATGTTATTTTGTTTTGTTTTATTTTTGCAAGATCTTTGGCTAACCTAGGGTAATTCCTCTTCCCAACCCCAAAGAAATGCTGAAGGTATAACCTTACACTGTTAACTTTTCTGGAAATAGAGCACTGAAGATGCCATCAGTTGAGATGAGATCAAATTGGGGAAGAGTCGGCCCTTGCAAGACCATGAATCTCTGAAGGTTCAGATGCACAGGGAGAACACATGTGACAAAGAAAGTAGAGATTGGAGTTGGGGAGCTGCAAGTCAAGAAAAGTCATGATTGCTGGCAAACCACCAGATGCTTAGAAGGGGAAAGAAAAGATTCCCCTGTAAGATTGAGAGCTAGACCAGGCCAATACCGTGATTTCAAACTACTAGTCTACAGAAATGAGAGAAAATAAATTTTCTTTGTTATGACAGTCCTACAAAATGAACACATTGGACTTTACCATTAATCTAGTACTCTCTGGGCCTTTTCTGAAACATATAGAAGTCTTTCTTAAATTAAAATAGTTAATTCAAAAATGGACCCTAGTTTACCATATTCATAAAAATGTTCCATTTATTTAAACTTTTCTATTTATATTTTTTGTGTTTAATAAATAATGAGAATAGTCAAAGTGTGGTTTCTTTTTACTTTAGGGTATTTTTTAAAACTACAGATCATCTATACTTAATTACTTCCTTTTTGATTTTTTAAAAAAATCAACATGTTAGTTTAAGTACATATTTTCATAATTTTTGGAGTATTCTGATTCATGTTGATCTGAGAAAGATAGCTATTGTCTACTGATAAATAAAACTGTCATAAATTCCAGAAGTATTGAAACTCTGAGATATGTACATTTTCCTTTATTTTTATCTTGGCATTTGCTATTATAAATAATTCTCAGGCCAGCAGATTTGTATTTATCTATTAATCTTCCCTGAATTGAGACTTTTAAATATGCAAGTTTAGAAAATTATTTAATGGGGAAAATGATTATTTCTATCAAATATTATTATTGCTTCTGTGAATTCATTTTGTTCTTCAGAAATAACAAAAATCCATAATTTGAATTTATATTACTTCTCCTACATATGAATGATTTTCTTTCCTTTTCTCTTGTTTTTGACCTTATCTTTATAATCTGAAGGCCATTCTGTAGTCGGCATTTTGCATAATAATGGAATTTTAAAAACTGATTGCATACTTTTGAATATAATGACTTGAAGTATCTCCTTTTTCTTTCTTTTTTATCATTCTTGAGTCATGAAACAGTCCTATTATTCCTTGCTGCTTCTCTTTTTATATCTGTTTGAATGGCTTTATTTCTTTGTGTTCCTGTCTTTTACCTTTGGTTTTATAGATTTCAAGACTTCTTGAATGCTATTATGAATTTAGAGTACATGCTTTCTAAATATATCTGTAATATTTTTTCAAAAACACATTGTTCCTCTTCATGACCAAGGCTATGTTCTAATTATTTTTAGAATATTTTCTTATCCTTGAATAGCAAGATGTGTGTTCAGCCCTGATGTGTCTATACACACAATGGTTTACTTTTCATCTCTTTGATGCTCAATACTGTTCTTAATATTTTGGAGTATCTTGGGAGCTTTAATTTATTGGAAAGGAATTTTAAGCACATTTAGATTGGCAATTTGTTTAACATTCCATTTGGACATCATTCTGTTTAAAAAAACTTTTTTCTAAAATGTATTAGTAATACATCTGAGAAAAAGTTTTGATCGTTTATAAATTAATTTTCTCAAATATAGAAACAGGTCACAATGTTATGTGATAAAATGCTTCTAAAATTTCATAAATCATAAGTTTAAGGTCCAAACAAGAGTTTTAATATCAAAATATTTTAAATACTTCAAAAATATAAAAAAGTTATATAAATCATTGCATTCATAAAACATTTTATTTATACATATGCATTGTAAAAATGCAAGTAAGCATCATGGATTTATTTCATGTTTTCATTAGTATTGTACAATTTCTTATACCTTTCTAGGATAAATTCATGTTATTAAACTCATAAGAAAAAAATGTTTTAAGCTAGTAGAAATTGCAGGAATTGTCCAGGTCATGAAGTTTGGTTATATTTTCTATATGATTCAAATAAAGACAATTATCAGATTGCCATCATATTTATGTATTAATGCAATATAAAATCTTTCAATTGCTTAAATTTCTCACAACCCCAATTTTCAAGCTTTGTTTGGCTAGAGTGAATGTATCACCCCATATGTCATGTTACTACTCCATAACACAACAATGTTCTATTCTGTTTCATTATTGAAGTCTCATGCACACAGAGATAGTTGATTGACAGTCTTGTTTTACAATCAAGAATGTAACAATAGCCACAGTTCCAGTGCATATAGAATATCATAGCTCTTATTGTGGCTCATTTTCACCACTGTTATCATATAGATATACAAAATACCTACACCCATCTATGTCAGGCCCTACGTATGATGCATTTAAAGAATTGATATTTCTAAAAGATATAACAATGGATACCCTCTGCTCTGACTCAAAAAGATTAGTAAGTGCCACTCTCTGTGTTTAAATGAAGTAACTGCACATGCTATAATATTAGATGTTTAGTCTCAAAGTGTGTATGAGTACATGGATTTTTTTATTATTGTTGTTCATTTAAAAGTCCTTCATAAGAACAAATGCTGGTCAAGAATCTACAGCATTTAATGCAAAAGACATGCAAATTTCTTAGTTTAAATTAGCAATCACCACAAGATTTTTCTGTTGCTGTTATATAACAATATTTTCCTTATAATATAAATATATTTTCCATAATTCTGTCATGGCTATTCATGAAAATGTAATGATTGTATAAGCTAATTGTAGCTAATTAAATATATATTATTCACATTTGGGGAATTAAATACTAATAAATTTTAAAAATTCAGCATTTAATTTGTGAATATATTCCTGACTAGATGAATCAGAGACACCTAAAGTTCTCATATTGGAAATCTGCTTTTCTTGATAAATACCAAAATACTAAGATTCTTCTCATAAGTGGACTGCTTTTCTTTCTCAAAAAAAAAAAAAAAAAAAGAAAATCTGGAGGCATTATTCATTTATCTTATATAGCTTTTCCTTTCTAACACAGAATAATGTTTTCAATCTATTTTCAAATTTATATGGTAAAGAGCTTAATCATTTGTAAGTTCTACTCATTTTTTTCCTTTTATAAGTAATTTAGGTATCTCTTCTGGATTTCTAGAAAACAGCTCAGTAAATTTTAACTAAACAATATCTGCACTTGCCAGAAATACGCTACCATTTTTAATTAAAATTAGATTTGACTAAAATATTAGTTTCTTGGTAAAATAATAAACTGGATGGATTTTGTCACCAGTTTCACATCATTGACTAGAGATAGTACATAGTGGATTCTAGAAGCCAATATTGTGACTATTCCTATGCCATAGATATTTCATATTTCTTCAAGCTTTAGCAACTTTTCAGAACTGAATCCCTCCCCCCAAATCCATGTACTGAAGGCTTGGTTGCCAACCTATGTTATTAATAGGGAGATCATGGGATCTTCAGGATGCAGGCCCTAAAAAAAGAAAGTGAGGTCATTAAGGGTTTGCCCTTGAAGGGATATTGGGACTCTTGCAGCTGGTCCTCTTTCTTTTGCTTTCCAACTACCATGAAGTGAGCAGCTTTATCCCACCACATGTTCACTATCATGATGTCATGCCTTTCCAGAAGGTCAACAGCAACTGAACTTTAATATTTGTCCTGCTCAGTTTTGATTTTGCTATGACCTGATTCCTCCTTGTTCTATTTCTATTTCTTTTTATGAATAGCAGTGTTTACCTGTGCCATTGTCTGTTCAAAGTATCTAATTTGTTTTTTTTATTTTCCAGGGTCTCACAGCTTCCCTATAGTCTCAAAGGAGACTTTGGACTTGGACTTTTGAGCTGAAACAGTTAAGAGTTTGGGGACTCTTGGAGATGGGCTTAATGCATTTTGCATTGTGAGATAGACATGAGGCTTTCAGAACCACGGCGAGAGCGTTATGATTTTGATCTGAAGTGATCCCCAGAATCCTTGTGTTGAAGTCTTGGTTCCC
This sequence comes from Castor canadensis, assembly GCF_047511655.1. NCBI lineage: Eukaryota > Metazoa > Chordata > Mammalia > Rodentia > Castoridae > Castor > Castor canadensis. The sequence continues at coordinate 23,271,784 of NC_133386.1, forward strand.
AACTGGTGGTGTCATTGGGAAGTTGTGGAATCTTTAATGATGGGATCTAGTGAAAGCAAATTAGAACATTGTGGGTAAACCCTTGAAGGTGATGTTGAGACCCTGGCCCCTCTTCCTCTCTTTTGCATCTTGGCCATCATGAGATGAGCTGCTTTAGTTTGCCTAATATTTATTGCTATGATGCTTTGCCTTGCTATAGGTCCAAATAGAATGAAGCCAGGTGACCATGGTCTGAAACTCCTGAAACTGTGATACAAAATAAATCATTCTATTTTTAACATTGATTTCTCTCAGGTATCTTGTTACAGCAATATAAGGCTGACTAACGCAGTCAGTATAGCTAGAATAAACAGGCATACAAGATGGAAAACAAAGACCTATGGCAATGCCATGTTCTATAACAGTCTAGATCAGGTAAGAAGTAACATAGCTAACTGAAGGACTTAATTTGGTTGTGATGGTGGGTAAATTGCATGGTACTTTATAGACATTCTACTGGGAATATATTTACATTTCAATAAGCTTCCTAAGGGAACATTGTTTATTTAGTTTTTGTTTTGTCAGCAGTTTTCAACTATCTATAGTGTGCCTTCAGTGAATGAATAACACATTTCCATGCCTAATGGAGTTCATAAGAAATTTTGAAATTCTATTCAAACCCTAGAATTTTTCTTTTAAAAGAAGAGTTTCAGTTGAGTAAATCTTTGCAAATCTGAAACACAAATGTATTTGTTAGTTACATTAGCATCTGTTAGACTGTGAATATTAAAAATAAATAAAGTCAGCAGCAGAAATTCTTAAATAAAATATATTTGGATATGGTTGATTTGCTTTAACTTATTTTTCCCATATGCAAAAGAAAAGCATTTCAACAACCAGACAGAAGATGTTCATTCAGTGTTAACCGATGGCTCAATCAACTATAGGTATTGAAGAAAACATTATTTTTTAATATCCAGGAGAATGAAATACATAGTGTAAAGTAAAATGAATTTTCAAGATGAACAAATGCAAACAGCACAACAGCTATCAAAGATAGCTGAATTGATTTAGAAAATAGCTATTACTTATTTATAGTCCTTTTTTTCCCCATCTATAAACATGCTTACAGAGAAATGGTAGGAAAGTTAAGACTCAGTAACTTAGTTTTTACTATGCTGTCAAATTTCTCTAACACTAGAATTATTTAAAAATAAAACAGGAGATACTTCTAAAGACAAGCAGAAGATGTTTAAAATTTCATTTTAAAAAGCTTATTTTCTGTTATGAATGCTTTGAGGTTTAAAATAGACATTAAAATAAACATCAAGAAGAAAAGTTTTTCTATCACTGCATGCAATGACAGTGCTCTATGTCATTTGCTAATATGAGTCACTTAGTAGAATGTTCTAGAATAAATTACTCAATGACTTCATTCAGAATGTAAATTCAAAAGTCTCAGTATATTCTGAGTACTCTATTACCTTTTTTCTCTGCATTTTTTTTCTCAATTTAATTTTATTTTTAATTAGTACACATTAATAGTACAAGGGGATCTCACTATGATTTCATAGATGTTCACAATGTAGTTTGACAAGTTTACCCCTCTGTTATTTTCTCATGACTTTCCTCCCCTCTTTTTAAGACTATGCTTGGTGGTTTTCATAATGCTGTCATGATATATATTTATACATGTAATGTATTTTGCATTTTGATTTTCTTCACCCCTAAGCATCTTTTACTTTCTCCCTTCCTCTTCCCATTAATTCTCTATGACAGACTCCTTTTTATACTCATCCCATTAATATTATTGTTATCAACATCTTATCGTTGTAAGTAGATTTCACAGATAAGTGAAAAAATACATTTGAGTATTTGAACTTAACATAATGCTCTCCAGTTTTATCTATTTTCCTGTAAATGACATAATTTATTTTTAATGACTAATACCCTATCATCTCCATCTCTGTATCATCTATATCTATATCATATCTATATTCATAATATTTTCTTTATCCAATCATCAGTTGTTGGTTACCTTAGCTGATTCCACAGCCTTGGTCTTTGTTGTGAAGAGAGCTACAATAAACATGGGTGTGCAGCTATCTCTCTTTTATACTCTTTTAGATATACACCGAAGAGTGGTATGACCAGGGTCATAAGGTTGCCCTATGTTTACTTTTTTGAGGAAGGTGCATTGCATGCACTTTTCAGAAAATGAAATGATTGAATCACTCATTATATTAATCAGATTCATTCTTGTGAGAAAATACCTGGGTAAACAATTTTAAGAGAAGAAGGATTTACTTTGGCTCATAGTTTCAGAGGATTCAGTCCATTGTTGCATGGTTTGATGTTTCTTGACATGGTGGTGAGGCAGAGTAGAATGAAGAGGGTGTGGTAGAGCATAGCCGTTCACGTTGTGGTAGCCAAAAACAGAGAGAGAGAGAGAGAGAGAGAGAGAGAGAGAGAGAGGAGAGGAGAGAAGGACAGAGAGGGAGGGAGAGAGAGAGAGAGAGAGAGAGAGAGAGAGAGAGAGAGAGAGAGAGAGAGAGAGAAAAGCATGACCCTATTGACATACTTCGAGCTAGGCCCCACCTCCTAAAGTTTCCATACCTCACAGGAGCTGAACACATGTGCTTCTGGAGGACATTTAGTATTCAAATCATAACACTCAGACTGCTAAATGAAGAAAACAAAAACAATGAAGAAAAAAACCAACAACTACAACAGTTTAAAAAAATGGCATAAAGAGTTCCTTAAATATAGAATCTTAAATTAAGTGCTGGCTAATATTATTCTCTGTGACTTGGGGCTAAAATAAATGTTGAAAATGGAATAAAGATGTTTTATTGGCTATATTAAAACACTGTAATTATACCATTTCCTACAAACATTATTTTTTGTATGTTTTTATAATTTTGGTGTAAATTTTGAAGAAAATATTAAAAATAAAATTTACTATTAATCTGTGTATACAAAATGAGGGTTGATTTTTAGTTTTTGATGATTTTCATTTACTTTTCATACATATACACACATACATATTTGTATACATATACATGTACATTTATATAATGTACTTCTTTACTATTCACCCTCTATTACCATCTCCTTTCTTCCTCCTCCCACTCACTGGTTCCCCTCCAAATTGTCCTCCTGTTTTTATTACATCATATTATTAGTTTTTAGGTCTAGATTCCACATATGAGGAAAAACATGCAATATGTGTCTTTCTGAGCTTTGCTTATCCTGCTTAACATGATCTCTCCAGTTCCACCTTTTCAGACAACATGTCATTAGGGTTGCCTATTATCCAACCTGATAATCTCTGTATTTGAATAGCTTTCACTACATCACTCACAGTTAAACTGATTATTGGTATGATTACATTAAAATGATATTGCTTGCTTTCTTACTCTTTATTCCACTGGTCCTTGGTTTCTTTATTCTGAACTTTTGCTATGAATAGAATCATCCAGTATGAGGTCATTTGTGCCTGACATTTTTCACTTAGCATAAACATGACATCTTTCACTTAACTAAAAAGTTATTCTGGTTTTAGTATAGATAAGTACTACATTTTAAAATTATGAAATAATATAACATTGTATGGATGTCCCATATTTTATTTACCCACTCATTAATTGATGGACATTTGGATTGTTTAAACATTTTTGATATTATGAAGGATGGTGCTCTGCATTCTGACTTATTTTCATTTGTGAAAATAAGAATATGTGTCTGTTCTTTTGGTTACCTACCAGTGGAATTTCTGGGTTATATTTATATCTTAATTCTATATTTGATTTTTAAGGAACTACCAATCTGTATTCCAAAGTGGATACAGAATTTTGTATTCCTACCAGCGGTGGAAAGTTTCCTATTTCTCTATATCCTTGCCAACACTGTTATTGTAGATGTGAACTAGTATCTGACTGTGGATTTGATTTACATTTCCTCAATGACTAATGATGTTGAGCATCTTTTAATGTGATTATTAACTAATTGACTACTATATATTCTTTTGAGAAATATTTGTTCAAATATATTGCCCAATTTTTAAAATTTGTCTGATTATTTATGAGTTTTAATAGTTTTTTTTAATTCTGGAAAAATGTTTCTTCCCACATATGTGATCAGAACATATTTTCTCCCATTTTTGGGAATTTCTCTTTACTTCATTCTGTTCACAGAGGTTTTTAAATTTGATGAAGCCCAATTTGTCTCCTTCTCTGTTGCTTGTGCTGCTGGTTTCATATATAAGGAACCATTGTCTAATCCAGCATTATAGAGATGTACTCCTATGTTTTCTTCAAAGAGTTTTATAGTTTTAGCTTTGCCATTTATATACTTGGTCCATTTTGAGTTATTTTTGTATGTGAAGTGAGGGAGGTTTCAACTTCATTCTTTTCTGTATGTGTATTTTATTGCTTTCCAATTGATGTATCTTTACCACCCTTGCCAAAATTTTTTTGGACACAAATATAAGGATTGTTTTCTAGACTTGAAAATCCATTTAATTGATCTATATATCTCTCCTCATTCAGTAACACAGTCACTTAATTACTGTAGCTTTATAGTAACGTATCATTATTACTTTATTAGGATTTCAATGAAGACATTTTTCATAGAAACAATCACCTACCTTTCAAATAATTCTCTCTCAGTTCAGTCACTTGTCTTCTGGTTCTACATTATGTATAATGCAAAAGGTATAATTTATTTTAGTTTGTTATTTTCTTTGTACATCAGGAATATGATACTAATTGTGTTACCTACATTCAACAAGTTTGTAGGAAATTTGGATGGCTAGATTTGCCACTAAGGTGATCTAAGTTGTAAGGTCATAAAATTTTACTATTTTTTTCAAATAATTTAATATGTAAATTTATGTCTATGTTCTGGAAATCTTTGTTATTTGAAAAGTATGCTGTTTTTCTTTAAAAATATATGACTTTATGGCATTTAAAATCAAATTAATTGTATTAATCCATGAGTGAGACTTTCTCCTTGATACTAATTAAACTAGAGAATAAACTGAATAGATATGAATAAGCCCTAGATAACAAAATGGACATTACTGCCTAAAATGTAAGATTGGAGAAATAATTGTTCATTGGTTAGAAGCAATGTTTCTTGAATACACTTACCAGTTTTGGAAGCTGTTCACCTTTGAAACTGGGATATCCATCAAATCAATAAATGTTGGCTAAGCATTGTCTTAGATAAGAAAATATATATTCAATATGTCTAACTGCAAAGATGTAGAGTCTAGTATAGACGTGCATAATTAAACATATTTATGGTAATAAATTCTAATGATATAGACCTGCAAAGCAGAGAGCCTCTTCTTCCACATGGGAGAGTCAGTAAAATCTGGAAAAAGTAAAGGTTAAATAAATCCATGAAAGATAACTAGAACTAGTATGATGAAACCTTCAGGAGAGACTTATTGCTGTCAAGTGAACTTGACCTTGTTCAGTAAAAATAACTTTTTCTATTCCTAAAAATATATTTTAAAACCATATGAGAACATGGCAGTATTTGTGAAAGTAGAGGTTATGATAAAGGTAAAGAAAATGAAAATATTAAGTGGAAGATATTTTAGATGTTAAGACAGTGTTAAATAGTACTTGTGAGAATGTGATGAGGAACACCACAGAGAATGCCTTAATTGGTAATGTGTCTTTATGGTGACATTACCATCCAGGATGTGGAAGAATCATTCTTATAAAATTCAGTGTTTCTCTTTCACCCTAGACTGAAATTCTGCTTTGGGAGGAGTTGAATGAGATGGCTGGTCTCCAACTGACTGCTTAGTCACTCAAAGGTTTTTGGAAGAAGTGCTGCTGATCTTTTTAGATCTGTGGGTGTTATCTTCTAAATCAGGGTATATAATGATCTCTCCTTGCAAAACCCTACTCCATTCTAACTCTAAAGATTTTGTCCAACTTAATTCAACACCATTTCTCATTGTATGAGAGCAAAGTATGATAACATACTTTAGAAAAAAAATTCTCATCATGAAATCTGATCTATTTAATTAAAAAATCATCAACAGAATAAAATTAATCACTCTTTCCTACCAATAGTAGAATACTTTTTTATAGAAGGTGAGGTTACACTGTTATTAGAAGAAAAACATTATAATATTACTTAATTAGCCAGGCATGGTGGTGCATGCCTGTAATTCCAGCACTCTGGAAGCTGAGGAAGGAGGACATCGAGTCCAAGGCCAGCTGGGCTGTACAGCAAGTTACAGGCCAGACTGGGCTACATAATGAAACCTTGGCTCAAAAGAATTAAAAGCAAAAATAGTACTTAATTCCCTATATATTCTGTTATAATCACAACTACCTTAGAAGAAATCAACTATTATCAGAAAAGAAAATACTTTGTAAATAAATTTCTGTGTGGATTCTGAGTTAAATGCTATGTTTCAGTGAGATTAGCAAACACTAAATAGCAACAAAGGAGAAAGAACCACTGAAATTATTCAGAAGAAATAATCTGCCATTCTCCATTTCTGTGTCTGAATGTTATCTGTTCCAGGTATCAGGGAGAGACTGTCAATCAGCTCTATTGCTGGAGTGAAGGAGTCCATGGTACAGTTTAATTTTATTGTGGAAATTGATTTGCATCTTTTATATTTCTTGATTGAAATCTTTCCAGGTAATGGGATTGAGGAATGCTCATAAAACTGCCATGACTGGGGTAATAACTATTATTATGATCAAATTTAATAAAAAAAAAACTTGCCTGCAATATGGGAACTATGAATAATTCATGTAAATTGTTGCTTAAAATGTGATAGAGGGGAAAAGACTTGTAGAAAAAATCTTAATGTATCCAGACAGGGATGATAATTGGTTTTTGCAAATAATGAATACTTCATGTGTACAAGCCAAGACTAACAAGGATAGAGGAGAAGACTACACATAGAGGAGACAATTCCACACACCTGATTTTTGCAGGATAAGTATGGTAGATGAGTTTTTTTTTAAAAAAAAGAACTGTCAGAAAATCCATATTCTAAAAATTAAATGTAGGACATTAGGATGCTTCTTTTCAATAAAGACTTCAGGAATACTTAGAATAAGTCTGTAGTCATATATTTGTGAATGATATATAAAAATGAACTTTGACTCTAGTGTTCACATTTGATGTTTTCTTGTCCATATTATTTAAGCATTTTAGAGACCTAGAAATTCAAATTGTGCCTAAAGAATTTGCACAAATTCAACATAAGAGTGATATTTTGTAGAAAAAAGAGTTCAAAATAGATTTTACGTATTTCATATGCAGAATATTTGCAAGAATAGTTATCTCTGTAGCTGTAATCCAAACTTTTCTGTTTGAGTTTTGTTTCAATTTAATTTTATTTCTTTTAACTCTGTTAATCTCTTTGATTCCTGCTTTTATTGGCTACCATCTGGTGGAAAAAATTTGCAATAGCAGAAGAAGTTTGAAATATATGTAATAAAGATTTTAATTGTAAAAATAACCATCCTATAATATTGCTGAAATAGGTAGCAAGCTTAATACTAAAATACTGTCCATATCATACTGAGTGTCATTATAATTATGTCTGTTTGGTTCTTAAAGAATTGAGAATATATACTTAATTCTTTGTGTGAATTGTATTTGAATAAAATATACATAAACATATAAAATGCATATCATATAATCTATTATATAATAACTTTTATACTATAAGAAATGCAAAGAAAACAGAGTCCAGTTTGCTGTCATTATTTCAGTGTAACTAGGCTGCATAGTTGTCCCGGACAGATTTGTTTTGCATATGCAGTTTCAGCATAATTTTAATACTTCCTTTGTTTTTAAACTATGTTAGATTAGAAAATGAATAAGATAGTAACTGTATATATGACCAGCAAATAGCTTGGTGCCTGTGTATCCACTATATATGAAATGCTTTTAATTCCTTTAGTATTTTATTAATTTTTTTCCTTACTTATGTCAGATAATTAGGCACCAACTTTCATATTTTTTATTATTCTTAACAAAAGCATGAAGAAAACAATCCTTTACTTATGAATTAAAAGTGTAATAGTTGATCTGTCACTTGAAATCTTTTTTATTTTCAAAGTATGTTGACTAGCACATTGCTTATAAAAAGTGAAAGTTTTCTTAAGTACAGAATCAGTACAATATGGAATACAAACAAGTGTTTTTTGGTGATTTAGCTCATGGTATCTCAATATAGAAGCCTTGAATTTCTGAATAAGTGGACTGAGAAAATGATTTGGCTACACATACAATACATTTGTATATAATAATATTAATCAATCAAGGGCAAAGATAGGTATCACATATCATATGTCTCTATGTGATGTGTATGTCATAATGAGTAGAATAATTATATAATCATTTTGAAAATTAATTCTCTGCATTCATGCACACAGCACTAGGAGATTCATCCCCTAAGAAGGGTGGATAATCTTTAACTTTCCTTACTTTGTGTTTCTACTCTTCAAAAATTATACCTTTTAATCTTTAAAAAATGGTTCCAAGAAATGCTGCTATTATGGCACTTTACTGTTAACATATCTTAAATACCTAGGAATTCACAGAGTCCACCTTGTTTATGGAAAGCAACAAAGATCATACTCAACTCTATGTATACTTATTCAATTACAATTCTAGTAAGTATCTTCAAATATTTTAAAGTAGTATAATAACAGAAATAAATAAAAAAAGTATTAAAATTTGGTAGTTACAATTATGCTTTCATGTATACTTAAATCATAAATCTGTTCTTCAAATTGGATTACTTATTTTCTATTTTTTTCTAAGTGAATTGTTATCCTTTTTTGTCAAGTAAAATATAAATGTTAGAATACTAATGAATGTTTTTAAATGATTTTGAATTTTGAAGTGTATAAGCAAGAATCTTCTACTGAGCAAAATGTAAATTTATCTAACTCCTTAACAGATGAAAATCTATTTAATGATATGAAACAATAAAGTTAAAATATTTTTTTTTTGAGTAATACTGGGGATTGAACTCAGGGCCACATGCTTGCTAGGCAGGTACTTTATTGCTTGAGTCACTCTGCCAAGCCTGTTTTTGTGTTGGGTGTTTTTGAGATAGAGTCTGACAAACTTTTGTCCAGGCTGGCTTCAAACCGCGATCCTCCTGATGTCTGCCTCCTGAGTAAACAGGATTACAGGCAAGAGCCACCTGTGCCTGGCAAAACCTATTTCTTTGTAAGCATGCATTATATGAACATTTCTTCCATGTATTTAAAGCTTTTATACATAGAAAATTTTATTTAATAACAAATAATATATAGATATATTTATCTATATATATAGTATTAAATATATGTTGATAATTAATATTATGTAGATATTTCATATATATGATTCCACATATTTTTGTTTGAAAAACGCATCCTAGAATTCTTTTATCTCCTTTTATATATACATATAAAAAATATATGAATAGCAGGTTTTATATCTATCAATAGCAGATACTGGAAAACTCTATAAAAATTATTTGTAAAATGCATAAAACTCAACTGTAAATAATAGTGTATTAAAAAGAAAAACATTATTATTATACTTATTATTATTATTGCTATTACTTATTTATACTTAAGCTACTAAAACATTTCTTAGACTGATTCTTAAATATAAGTATTCCTGTAAGTTTTCATATGACTGTAGTAGTTTATAATTAAAAGCTACTATAATACATGAATTTATGGAATAAATTGAGTATCAAAGATTAAAAATGGTTATGGTTTAAATATTAAATATTTTTGTATACAGATAAAAACATAAATCTTGGTAGTTTTCTTGGACAATACCAGGAAATTAATTTATTCTGAAAATGTTTTCAAAAAGGAAGAATCAAGTATTAATTTCCTGTTTCCTACATGAACAAAATTGTATGGAAATCAAATAGTTCACAAGGAAAACTTTCTCTTATGGAAGCATTCCAGCCAATAAGTGAATAAAGCTATTAGAATTAAATATCACTATTTTACAAATCTTAATTAATACACATTGATAATTGGGATCAATTTTTCTACTAGATCAAACTGAGACAATCAGATATTGTACACTTATAATGAAAGTACATAATATCTATGGTACAGAATTAATTCTCAAATTTAAAACTGTTTTTCTAGATTTTTCTATTCAGACTATAGCTAGTCAAACGTTGAAACATACCTCAAAAAGATAACCAGGAAAATTAAGCAAACAACTTGACATATTTATTTTCAAATTCTAAAATAGAAGAAAATAATTGAAAAGGAAGAAAAATAAACCTAAAGAGAAATTGCAGAGATGCATTCACTAATTGCAGTGTATTGGCCTTATTTGGATCTTGATTCAAACAAGTCAACTGCACAACTTTTTGAGACAACTGGGGGATCTGAAGACTCGCTGGATCTGGATGATAGTGAGGAATTAATGTTGACTTTTCAAGATAGTTACTAATATTTGAATGTGTTTCTGAAAGATTTTTTTTTAGAGATGAATATGAAATATACACAGAAGAATGATATGATGTGTAGGTTAAGCTTCTTAATCTGAGATGGGGTTAAGTGGTAGGGATATAGATCAGATAAAATTGGTATAAAGTTTTATTCATTGATTTTGACTGATGGATTTATGTATGTACATATATATATGTGACCATATACATGTATGTGTATATTTTGTATACATGAGTGCATGTGTGTAATGCATATAAATGTATCTTCATGGGTATTCTCTCCTTAGTGACTTTTTGTTGTATAAAATTCATATATTTTGCAGTAGATTTAATAATATTTTATATTTACAGTCAAATGCTGTTATCTTTGGATTGTAATTTTCTGATGTTTGAATGCTGCTAATTCAATAACACAAAAAAGAGGGAAATTATAAATATGTACTTTATATAAAATGGTTCATAATTTTCACCTAATGGTTTATATGTGAAATCTTTGAATGACAAAAATATTTCACTGACTGGATCTGTAATATTTGCATAGAACACACTAGATGCTTCAGGGCTTCAGTTATATCCTTTTTATTCCCAAGAATAAAATCCTTAAGAATTTAAATCCTTATGATGATGCAGTTCAGTGACTCCCAGTGCTGGATTTTGCAAATCTTTTCATTCTTCAAATTATTACAACTAGGCAATGATGAGAGCAACTCAACTGCTGGGCAAGTCACACTGATATATTATTTAATCTGGAATGACACAGAGTCACAGATTTCTTCCCTGATGAAAAAATTTCTGAATATTAGCTCTGAAAGCATATCTTTTATCTACTTATTTTAGTATCATGTGTGTGTTTGTATGTCTGTATGTATGTGTGTATAAAATATTTGGCTCAAATTTAAGAAGGAAAAATATATCAGATACAATAAAGAGCAATAAAGTTGTGGTAAACAGGTTTTGGGTAGGCTTCTTTCTAAACTATAGCATATTAATCATCTACCCATAAAATGTGTGCTGCATTAACACGCTTGCTATAATCAGTTTCTATGACAACCAAGAAACTGGCAGATTTTATTGATTCATACAGGATGGTTTCCTAGGTTATGACCAATTTATTAGACCTAATTACCTTATTGAAATGAGTGGCAACAATAGCTGTAAAATATATGACAGCAGGTCACTATTTAAAGTACTCTTACATTTCAAAGGGCATTAACATATTTAAATAATCTGTAGGCTAATAATTGGGGAAGGTGAAATTGAAGAGTGAATTCAAAGTACATATTAAGCTAATGACTAGAAAATATACAATAATTATGATTTAAGTTTAAGGAATCAGATTGACTTTCGTTTGGCATCAGGAAGGAAGAAATAAGTATTTTCTCATAAAACTACATGGAAAAACCATCTCAGGACTTCTCACATAGCAAAAAAGTCTAAAATAAATAATTCATGTTACCATGATCTATGTTATTTTCTCAAAACATATATTCTTTCAAAATTTCATTTTGTCTGGAAGATAGTTCTTTATCTACTGCACACATACTACTAAAAGCATGTAGTTTCCTGCTTTTGAGACTATGGGCTGGGTTGAGGAAATTTGTGTGACACATAAAATTCAAAATAAAACAGTATAATGGAGTAAGCCTTTGGAACTCAATGTGGTACCATGGTGATTGGTTAAAAAGTACCTTAAAAACAGTGGCAAAAAGGGAATCAAGGAGAAGGTGGTTGATCCATGTTCTTGGAAGTTTAGTATCATGTGAAAACACAAAATATGTTCAATTTAAGTAATATTGGAAAAATACTAGTTAGTCGTAATGATTCAATGAGTCAAATTTGCTTTGGATGACTTTTAGGCGATTCTTGCTGATCTGCAAAAGGACAAAGTTGCTTTTAGAAAATTTATACTAATTAATAATGATGTTTTAGACAAAAACTGCCTGACCAATTTCCAAAACATGGCTCTTAACTCCATTTACAATAGCAGACCATCAAGACTATCAAGATAGAAAGACTATCAAGATTATTGATGATTCCTTGCTTCATCTGTTTGGTGTTGGTTTTACTAAAAAATCCAACAGTCAAATTTGGAAGCCCTCTTGTACTTAGCACCAACAGGTTCCTTGAATTTGGATGAAGGTAATGTTAGTCATGATCCAAAAGGAGTAGATAAATGCCTTGAAAGTAGTGGTCAATAATTCAGATAGCACTGAAAAAAATCTAATTAGAAAAGACAGAGTCTACTTATCCTTTTCATGATGTCTTTGATAGAGGAGAAGCTCAAGTTCAAACTGAAAAAAACTGTGCAGCTTCATGGTGAAAAAGAGACCTTTGGAAGTCCACTGTGGGTGAGGTGCTGATGTTGAACGAGCTGATGGATATGAGCCAGCAGTCTGAGACTCTCCTTATAATCATGATTACTAGTAGTGATAAATATGTCTTATTTGTGAAAAAGAAAGTATGTAAAGTTCAGTTTGGAGAAAGATACCTCAACTTGCTTATGAGCACATATTCTTTATTTATATTTTTTTCTTTATGGTTATGCTGAGTGAAGATACACTGTGGCATTAACAAAGGTTCATACAATGTTTCAAATATATCATACTTGGATAAACTCCCTCCACCCTTTTCCTTCATCCTCCCTTCCCCTGATTCCTGGAGTATATATTTTTTTTAAATAACCTTTAGAAATTTGTTACACCATTCTTTGATTTGTGCTTTTCCCCATAAATTGTTAAATACTTTTGTCAATTTCCACAAAATATCTTTTGTTACGTGCATTGTAATTGCACTGAGTCCATAGTCCATAGCACTATTGTTAAAACCTGCAACATTTGTAATATATCACTCCGTTTATTTAGCTGTTTTTAGATCATTCAGTATAATGCTGGAAACTCTTAAAATGTTGTAATTACTTATGTTGGATTTATTATTGATTTGTCTAAAGTTTAAATCCTATTGCTAATGGTACACATGAACATTGATTTTCTGTTTGTGGCTCATTAGCAATTTTGTGTTTCATTATTTTATTAAATAGTCATTCTTAAAAGTGTGAGGTGATAACTCTTTGTGACTGATTGGCTTTGATAGGCTTTGATGACTTGTGATGTTGAGCTACTGTATCTCTTAGCTATTTATTGTCTTCTTTTGATAAATGTTCATTCAGATCATTTGCCCATTGTTTAATGATTTTTTTGTATTGAATTGTAGGCTTTTAGTATATATTTTGAATATTAATCCCCAGCTGATAAAGTTTACTAATGTTTTCTTCCATTCCATTGACTACCTTATCACACCATTGCTTCCTTTGATATACAGAAGCATTTTCATTTCATGTAGTTCCACTTGCCTATTTTTGTTTTTGTTGCTTGTGTGTTTGGTGGTATATTCAAGTAGTCATTGTGAAGACATATGCCATGAAGATTTTCCCTTGTGTTTTCTTTTAGGAGTTTTACAGTTTCATATTCTACATTTAAGTCTAATTTGAATTGACTTTCATTTAGGTTATAATGGGCCAATTTCATTCTTTTGCACATAGTTATCCAGTTTTGTCAACATCATTTATTGAAGAGACTATTATTTCCCAATTGTGTGCTATTATTAAGTTGAGCCATGTGCATTGAACTTATTTTTGGAACTCTTTATTCTGCTTCCTTGGTCCAAAATGGCTTTTTTTAAATGCCAGTACCATGATGTTTTTATTACTACAGCTTTATAGTATATATTGGAATCTGGTAGTACAATGCCTTCAGATTTTTTTCTTTCTCAAGATTGTTAACTATTTGGTTGTGTTCTGGAGGGGGTGCATATGAATTCCACTACATTTTTTCTATTCCTGAAAAATTTGCCAATGGCATTTTAATAGAGATTTCATTGAATCTTTAGATCAATTTGGGTATTGTAGACATTTAAAAAATATTAAGTCTTTCAGAACATGAACATGAAATATCTTTCCATTTTTGTGTGCCTTTCTTTATTTTTATAGTTTATAATATTCTGGTCTTTTGGTTTCTGTTTAAGTTTATACCAAAAAATTGTTTTTATGCTATTATTATTGTAATTTTATTACTTTTCTCTAGAATACTTTTTAGTGCATAGAAACAGAACAAATTATGTTTCAATTTTGTGTCTTACAACTTAATGAATTTATTAGTTCTAGCAGTTTTTCTTTTGTGTAGTCATTAGAATTTTCTACATATATGATCATGTTGCCAGCAAACAGATAATTTTCCTTTTAATTTGGATGCCTCTTTGTTTTTCTCTCTCTCTGCGTACTCTTAAGTTCTGACTAAACCTCAGTCTTAATCTGGCACTGTGCCTCTAGTTCTTATGAAACAGTCACATATGTCCTTTCTCTGGTACTAGGAATATTAAATATTCCTGCCAATCCTCCAAGAAGATTTTTTTCCTTTTCTTCCTCTACTATAATTGGCTTCCAACTATATAGACAGACAGACAGATAAATAGTTAGCTAGATAGTCAATATAGATTTTCCTCCCTCTTCTTTCCTTCCTTTAGTCTCTTCATTTTCTTTCCTTTTCTCTTCTGCCTAGTGCTCTGTCTAGAGCTTTCAGTACTAGTAGTAAATGGTCAATTTTGCTAGATGTGGTAGGAGTAGAGATTCTCATAATGGTCCTGATCAGTGGAAAATATTTCAGTTTTTCATGGCTGAGTATGATGTTAATTGTGAGTTTTTCATATATGGCCTTTATTGTGCTGTGGAGCATTTCTTCTATAACTAATTTGTTGAAGATGTATAATATTATCAAATGTTTTTTCTGTTTATCAAAATGATCACATTATTTTCATCCTTTACTCTGTAAAGTGATATAACTTATTAATTGATTTGTTTATATTGAACTATGTTTGCATCCTAAGGATGAATGCCAGTTGACCAAGGTCTATGATTGTTTTAATGCTCTACTGATTTCCATTTGCTAGTATTTTGTTGAGGATTTTTGTATCTATGTTCATCAGAGATGTTGGTTTTAATTATTTCTTGTTCTGTAGTGTGTTCATATGGTTTTGATAACAGAGTAAATTGTCCCCATAAAATAAGTTTAGAAATGCTTCCTCTTTATTTTTTTTGAAATTTGGTACTAATTTTTCTTTAAATGTTTGGTTATGTTCAACAGAGCAGCAATCTGATCCGAGCTTTTCTTTGTTGGGAGCCTATGGCTTCTGATTCAATCTTTTACTCAGTTTTCGTCGGTTCAGATTTTGTATTTCTTCATGATTCAGTTTTCGTAGGTTATATTACCTAAGAATTCATACATTTCTTCATAAGTACTTATCATAATCTCTTTTGGTCCTTCTTATTTCTGTGGTATCAGTTGCAATGCCTTCTTTTTCATTGATGATTTTATTTGATTCTCTTTTTTTTCTTAGTTAACCTAGCTAAAAGTTTGTCATTGTTTATCTCTTTGGAAAACAAGTTTTAATGCCATTCTATTCTCCAATTTGCATATTTTGATCTAATCTCTACTATTTCCTTTATGCTTTTTGGGCTGAGTTGCTTATTTCTCTAGTTCTCTCATTTAGAGTTATATTGTAGAGTTACATTGTTTGAGATTCTTTTCGGCTGCAGATGTTTATTGCTGTCAGTGTTTCTCTTTGTTCTGGTTTTCTTGAATCTCATACATGCTCTAATATGTTATGTATACATTTTCATTAGTCTTTTGATATTTTCTAACTTCCTTTTTGACTTCTTCTTTGACTAAGTGATTATTCAAAAGCATGTTATTAATTTCCGTAGTTGTGAAATTTTCAGTTTTCCTTCTGTTACTAATTTTTATTTTATTATATTTTGTTCAGAATAGATAATTGGCATGCTTTCCATCTCTTAAAATCATTATGAATTGTTTGGTGACCTAACACATTATATATCCTAGAGAATGTTCCCTGTGCACTTGAGAAGGGTGCTGCTATTGGGTAGGATGTCACGTGTGTGTCCATTAGGTCCATCTGGTCTATGGTGTTGCTATTTATTGTTAACACACTGATTTCTTCTCTATATATTCTATTCATTGTGAAAAGTGGGGTGCAGGTGTATTCTATATTATTATATTGCTTCCTAGTACTACTTCAGAAGTGTCAATATTTGCTTCATATATTTCTGTGCATATAGTTTTTTTCCTCTTTTCACCCACTCTATGCCTTGATTGAGAAGTTGGATCTATTTTTATTGAACACAGTTTTAAATATGTAAGGACTTGTTAATTTTAAATTTTTTCTCTTTGTTCTATATTCCCTGTCTTTTCTTTCTGTCTTTTATGTATATATGTGATTTGATGTGTATTTGTTTTGCAGTGATAAACTTTGATACATTTCTGGTTTTCTTTTGTTTGTGCTTACCATGCAAGTTACATTGAACATATGTAGTACTAACACTTTGTTTTCAGCTGCTAGAAACTTAACTTCAACCACAGTCAAAAATGTTCTTACTCCCACCCCAATTTACGTTATTACTGTTATAATTGATATAGTTGTACACTGTGTATCCTTTATCTTTTATGCTAGAGTTAAAAATGATTTATGAATTCCATTCCAATTACTACAGTAATCTGCATTTGGATACTTTTTACCCATTAGTTTTGTACTTTTGTAGCCCTATGTATTTTAATAAATATCCTTTTGTTTAAAGGTGGAAAACCATAGCATTCGTTTCTTGTAAGGTAAGATGAACTCCCTAAATGTTGTTTGTCTGCATAAGTCATTACCTCTTTTCTTCATCTTTGAAGGACTCTTTTGCCAGATTCTTCTTGGGAATACTATAAGATACTTATACTTATCCCTATTTCACTAGAAGCTAATTAAATGTATTCTTCTGGGTGCAATGGAGCCCACACAATGTAATATTTTGGTGGAGCGTGGCACCTCTCGAAGAAACTGCTTGCATTTAAGAAAAATGGGAAAATGGTTATCAGGTGTAAGTGGATGCCACTGCTCACTCACCAGGGATCGATGGCACATGTACAAAGAATAGACAAGTAAGGCATTGAGAAGAGATTCGAGGTCAAGTAAGAGGTGTTAGTTCATTACAGAAACCACAAAGTAACACAAGTTCCTCAACAATTGGTGTCAGTAATTAGTGATGAAAGTAAGAGTTGCATTAGCCCCATTTGTCAATGTAAAAGTATATATTTCTGAGCTTGCCTCTCCACTGGAACTCTGGATGTGTTTGAAACTATGCTCTTCTCTTACATTTATAGCTAGAGAAGAACTTATAGATCTGAAAAACAATTTACAAACCCAAATTACCTATGATATTGCTGTAAGGGCATGAATTAACATAGGGCTCTGGGTCACACTCAATATGATAGAGGTTCTGATGTGTTAAATGAGATTTCCATGTAGCCAGACCAAGAAAAATTATGTTATTAAAAGTCACTAGCTATCATGTCTACTAAAAACTATGTTAATTGTCTATTATTTAATTATTACTTTTATTACATTTGATAAATGTTATATCCCCATTTTGCCTAGCTGGAAATGAAAGCTTAAAGAAATTATTGAATTTTAATGTCAACACAATCATTTTTTGGTAAATTTGGTATTCATAGCCACATCTGCCTGACATCAGAGCCATTATGATATGATGAACTCTAATTATATGTGAAAGTAGGCAATTAAAAGACATTCTCTTAGAAATCAGACAATTGGAACTAAATCAGCTTTCCTGAGAGACAAATGTCATGTTTTTCACTCTGCTCATGACATATTTTAAAGAGGCAATCAAGTAAAATAGGAATGTGTACCCTGGAGAAGGTCTTAGGGGAAAATAAGCTGCCTTTAATCATTTAATAGTCAATAGTATTGACAAGGCAACACCTTGTACTCTGTGGGATCAAGAATCGAACTAGGAGAAAAGTCAAGGGATTTATGTTTGAAGGAAGTAAATCTCTTGCATAATGTAATTCTAATCTATCCATGGATGAAACTGGTTGCATTCTAAAATGCAAGTTTTCAAAGTCAATATAAATATTATAGCATAGTTACTTGGAATTTCTCTATGTCCTATTAATAAATGTTTAGCCGTTTGAATGTTCCTTTAGTGAATTAAATTGTGTCCCCTGAAAAGAAATGTGGAAACTGGGTACCATGGCTCAAGCCTATAAGCCTAGATACTTGGAAGGTTGAGCTAGGGAGGGTAGTAGTTCCAGGACATTCCAGGCCATAAAATTCACAAGACCCTAATTTTGGCTGTGCATGGTGGTGTGCATCTGTTATCTCAGAGACTGTGGGAAGTATAAAATAGGAGAATCATGGTCTAGGGTGGCTGTGGCAAAAAATGCAACTCTATCTCAAAATTAACCAAGGAAGAAAGGACTGGAGATATAGCTCAAGTGGTAGAGTACCTATCTAGCAAATATGAAGCTCTGAATTCAAATTTCAGTGCCACCAGAATGAATAAACAAATAAAAGATATGTGCAAGCTCTAACCACCTTCATCTGTGAATGTGACTTTATATGAAAAGTGTATTTTCACATATAATCAAGTTAAAATTATGGCATACTTGATTAGGATGGGCTTTAAATCAAATGAGTGGCATTCTAATAAGAACAGAGAAATTTGGAGGCAAGCAGATACATAGAGGTAGATTGGTCATGGGAAAACAGAACTAGAAATTGAATTGATGAAGCAATAAGCCAAAGATGTTAAGAATTTAGGAAAATCAGCAGAAATTAGGAAGAGTCAAGAAAGGATGCCTCTCTAGAGCTATCAAAAGAAACATTGCCTTCCTGACACATTGGTTTCATACTTCTGGATTCCAGAAACAGACAAAATGAATTTCTCTCATTTCATGCCACCTTGTTTACAGTATTTTGTTATTGCCTCTCAGGGAAACTAATTCAGAGCCTTTCAAACTATAAAACCTGAAAACCTGATATACTCTAACAAGACTATGCTATTGAGCTCAGAAAAGGTTCTAAATTAGGGAAGATTCTAAGGAGGCAGCAATTAAGAAATGTGATATTTTTTATTATACAGATAGAAAAAACTGAGAACAATATAGAGAGATAAATCATGTGAGCTCAAGTCAAAACCTTAAAATAGGATGTGATATGAACAAAGAAGAAACAAGAAATTATATTACAAACTGGGGAAGGTAATGAAATGCTAATGTCCATTTGCTGTCATTCCAATTTTTTCAAATATAATGAAGAAACAAAATTTTATTTCATTTCACAGTGTTATTGCAAGTGATAAATTAATATTTAGATGAGTATCGATATTAATGTAGAAAGAGTGACAACATTATCGTATGCTAACCCTGAGATGATTGAGCATGGAAGTCTCCAGATGCTTTGCAGTCCACTACAGGGAATTCATACTTTGGGTAGTTTGGAGGACAGACTAAAGAATTAGAAAGAGAAGGAGTAGGTATAGAAAGTAGGTAGATGATTAGTCTAGAATCACCTGAAAAGTTGCCTAAGAATAAATTACTTAATGTTATTTCTTTAAAAGATGAGGTTTTAAAGTTATATTCTGAAAGAGAAAAATGGCAGGAATCATAGATAAAAAAAGAAATGAGAGAAGCAGAAAGAGACAATGAGACAGAAAGAGAGAGAGAGAGAATCTCTAAGATAAGAAACTCCAAAATAAGAAAAGAGTGAAATTTCTATTTTAGATTGTTTTGTACATAACAGGGTTGAGAACTTAATATTCTAGGATTCACAGTGCACACGGTCTCTGTCACAGATACTTAACTCTGCTGTTGTACACAATAACAAGGAAATTTGATTTTTCATCTTTAATTTATTTTATCTGTTACCCTTGATAATTTTCTATTTCTTAATACAATGGATTTTACATATCTCCATTTCATGTCCAAGAATCTTGAGGTAAACAATGTGGACTATTAGAAATTATGTTTATTTGCTGTTCTTCCATTTTTTCAAAGTCTTAATGCTAAAACAAAATTTCATTTAATTTCACTGTGTTGTTTCATTATTTAAGCAAGTGATAAAAAGTATTTTGAGGAATATCCAGGTATTAATGTAGATAGAGGGAGAGTCTTTCTGAGTATTTTCTTCAAAAGGAAATTGAACAGTTCCATGGTAGATAGTGTCAAGCTATACAAGTCAGATAGAATACATCTGTTCTTTCTATTCAGTAATAGGTTTGCATTTTTAATACCTCTTTCATGATTCAATGTCATTTCATTGCAGATAAATGCTTATATGCAAGTACTTCTGATTTAATCTAGATCATTTCTGATGCAAAGCATTGTGAAGGACTCAATTAAGAATGAAAATGTGCTGTTTATTTTCACATTTCTTATGCAAAATTTAAGCCCAAATTCATAACTACCTGTCAGGTCCATTGTATAAGAGTGTCTTTGCTCACTTAACATTTTTGTCATGAATAATGTGTAATGTCTGTCATGCTGTGTGATTACTGTTAGTTCCTCATACTTCTGTTATTTATACAGGATTGTTAGAAAATTATTTCCCCAGTCTAATACAGGCTCTTTATCCCCGTTTAGGACTTAAGCAAATAAATGCTTCACAGACCCTTAAAATTTTTCCTTTATTTATGCTGTTTGGTAATTCAAAATCAAGTGGATATGAACAGTCTGGTAGACAAAAAATAATTTTATCAAAACCCAGTTCTAAGTGATTAATTACTTGAATTGTTATGTTTATGTTTAGTTTCAAATTGTTCTTCTAGGCTCATAACAAGAAATTCAATGGTGTTATGAAGAATGGAATATATCTAGATTTCTTACATCATTATATATATTTGACAAAACATTTGGAAACAATTAATTTATGTCAAATTTGTAGAGAGGGTTTAACTGGATTAGTGTACACTTCAACTTGAAGTTGAATTCAAGTGTATCAAGTTGATTCTTTCTTTTGGCAAGAAATTGCTATGCTAATGAAGCTGTGAAGCTTTTTTCTGTTGTAAAATGTGAGGATTAAAAATTTTTAAAAAGGTTTTTCAGAATTGAGTAATGAATGTGAATTATTTGGAGTACTGTAGTATTAGGAAGAAATTAGATAAAATAATTATTATAAAGGTAATGATAGTCTCTTTTCCCAAGTTGAAAAATGATCTGCTTTGTGTGGCTGACTAGTAGATTTTGACCTAGTCACTTTCTCTGATTATCCCACAGCTCTTTATAAATATCCCAATTATCATTCTACCTTGGTGAAGAGGAAGATTTCTGTCACTATAACAGAATACCTAAGATAATCAACTCATAAAAAGGAAAGCTCAATTTTGGATTGTAGTTCTGAAAGTTCCAGTTTATGACTGGTCAGCATTGGTGCTTTTGGTTTGTTCTAAGGCAGCACATCATGGTGGGAGCACATGGCAGAGGAAATTCACATCATTGCTAGAAAACGAAGATAAGAAGGGGTAAGAATGGGGCCCTGCTAGTCCCTCATGGTCACAATTTCAATGATCTAAAGACCTCCTTCTAGGCTCCACTTTTATCTTAAACATTCCCTCATCTCTCACTTGCACAACCTTTTATCACATGGTCCTTTTGGGGATATTTGAGATCCAAATTGTAACATGGATCTTCAATAGCAAGGCATAATTAAACAATAGAGATATGGATTGTTTTATAAAAGCATGATAAATTTATTGGCATGCAAGTACATTATTTCCCTGACCCCAAAACTTCTCTTATAAATTCCATGTCTGACATGCATGCAACTGAAGATGTGATACAGTCTATTGGAATAAGTAATGAACCTGTGGTTTTCTATATATGTTCTCAAGCTTAGTTGAACTATAGAAAGTGATAGAATCACAATGTTGTTTTAGCCTAGAGTTATACATGAGAGATTTAAGCAAGTGATACAGGTCCTTTACTCCTTTTTAATTCAATTAGACAAGCATTAATAAATCAATCAGTCAAATACATATGGAGTATTTATGATGTGCTTTAAGTTTCCCTGGAGATAAGTAAAAAGAATCCATGATCCCAAGGACTATATAGTTTAGTTGAGGATACAGATGAAGAACTGAGTAATTACAAAGCAATGTGGTATATGATGTGACAGGAAAAGATTTAGGAAACATTGGACCTTGGAACAGAGCTGATCTTACATTTCTGTTTCATCATCTCCAAAAATCATCTTTGCATGACATAATCAGGTCATCCTGTTTCCTGTAATATAGCCTTCCCAGCTGTCACATTTTACACCATTGATTCCAAGTTTTGTTCTAAAACCCTGTGACTTTACATTTCTGGAAATTTACAGTTAGAAATGGAGGAAAAAGTAATGGAATGCTTGTCAGTAGGGTTCCTGACTTAGACTGGGTGAACAGTTGGGGTAAACAACAGACCTTTATTTTTCATAGTTCTGGATTCTTGGAAGGCCAAGTTCAAGGTGCTGGCATATTCAGGGTCTGGTGAGAACTCTCGTCCTGGTTTGCAGAGGGTTGTGTCTCCTATACACCATAAAAAGAGAGAAAGAGAGAGACAAATAGAGAGACACAGAGAGAGAGAGATCCTATGTCTCTTTCTCTGTGTATAAGGGCATTAACCCTATCATGAACACTCCACCTTCATGCTGTAATCTAACCCTGATTATGTCCCAAAGATTCTACCTCTAAATATCATCACATTGGGGATTAGGGTTGCAACACATGATTTGGCATGTGGGACTCAAACATTCAGTCCACAGCACTAGTTCATACTTATTCCATAAACCTAGAATTTTTATATAAGCAACTTTCTTATTCATGTATGAATAAGGTATATAAAATTTAGATTTACCTTTTAAAATAAGTATATATTTCACTTATCCTATAGCTTAGCATAGCATTTCTAATATATGATCCAGGTAACTTTCATTTAGTTGATTCTGAAATTTCTACAGGTAAAATGTTAATCTAGCCTCATCATAGAAAAAACTGAATGATCCAGTTAATGATACTTTAAGAGAGCAATAGAGAGATGTTTTTACACAACCCTATTCTTGAGATACTCAGACTATAGCAAGAAGGACCCTTTTGGCTGGAGTTCTAAGTCCAGGACCATCAAAATGAAATAGATAAAAACAAAAAGAATGATCCTTAACTTTCTTAACATTGAAAAATGGCCCAGTGTTTCAATTTCCTTGGTGTTTACACCTCCAAAGCATAAATTTAAAGAGACAATATCCCAGAGCTATGGAGGAGTACATTTTGAGGTTCATATGCCTCTTCTCATATGTACTGCCATGATAGCTCTCCATTAAGTCCCTCATCAAAACACCAATAATAAAGAAAATAAGCAATAAGCAATAAAAATGTGTACATTATTTTTAAAATAATGGAAAGTTACCCATTATGAGTTATATATTCATAGAACAAGAATGAGCAATCATTGCTAAGTAATGTTGCTGTATTAAATTTATCTAATAGTGGCACTCTACCATAATCAATCCTAAATTGGATCATTAGTTAATTAAAATAGGCACTAATTAAACACTCTAGATTTGTATTTGTTTCATGAGATCAAATTTCCTGATGAAATTTAGTTTAAAGGTTGAATTTATTTAAAGATTTCTGCCTTTTAACTTCACCACAATGGAGAGAGCTCATTGTAAAAGGAAGGCTTTTTAGGCTATTGCCACCACAATTCAGTAGCTGTTGTTTTTCTCATCATGAACCAGACAACCTAGGAAAATCAGAATGACAATCTAACTGGCACTACTTAGTTTTATGACTTATGAGGAGTGCTAAGTGAGGCTTGTCATCCCCAACTCAGGAGGCACACAATTGAGATTAGATCTGTATCAATCTATAGAATCTATGAATGGAATGGCCAGCAATGTAGGAAGGGCCCTAAATACTGTAGTTTGCCTCACATCAAAAACTTGTCTTAACTGACCTGAGACAAAAACCATAACTAATTTCTCATTCCCAACTTGTGCTTTTAGCCATGCATCATTCATCCCATTTTACATTATCTGGCATAGAAGTCACCCCTCCTATTTTCCACAAAACCAGATCATACTCTGACACTGGGTTTAGCACTATCTTATGTAGAGACACAATTATATTACATCCTACAGAGTACTGTTAAAGATAGAAATATACACAAAATATAGAAAAGGACACCAATCTATCTGTGACAACAGATCTTTTTTTTTAATACTAACAGCTATAAAAAGTTTGGAATTCTCCAAATTACCAATTTTCTATTTATGTGTTGGTAAGCCACCAGAAGATGAATACCTCGGTCCAAAATTTGGGAAAGACAGGATTCAATGTGGAAAAAAGTAAATATTCAGGAAAGGAGAAGTTGCATGTGGAAGAGAAAAGGAAAATTTACTACTTATTGAAAAGGCCTTGAGTGATCATCACAATATTTTAAAAAAATTATAATAATTGCATGTGAATATTACCTACATTTATTTCTATTCAATTATGTAATTTTATGATTTCTTTATAGTTTTCCCTTTTATGAAGTAGAGGGATCTTTTAAGAAGACAGGAAATACACTTAATTAACAGTCTCAGCATTGTAAAATATATGCATTTTAGACATATGTGATTAATTTCAAGGGTATTATAAAGAAAACATCTGTGAGGGACAATCATCTTCTGACAAAGAGTGAAAGGGTTAAATGCTCTTTAATTTCTTGAATCTGGCAAACTTCCCAAGGCTTTTACTAAGAGACTGTTTATGTTTTCTGCCAGGTGGATGCAAATTCACTCTTAAAAAGGAATTAATTTACCAAGGTATGATGCATCGTTTCTCTTTTCTATTCTAGTAATTGAATATTCATCACATAACAAGTGCTGCTAATTAGCTGATTATTCCATTTACTGGCAAATAATGAAATTGCGATTCCTATCAAATAAAGCAAGAGTTGAAAAAAATCAAATTTTTATGGAGTTACTACTGCTCAGATAATTTTTAAAAAATCATTAAAAAATGCAAGGCATTTCCTTGTAATGAATCCTTATTTAGTCACTAGAGAATTTAAGCATTTGTTTCTTGAGAAAATGTAAACTTTAGGTTGATAATTAGTGTAACAAAGTCTCTGATTTTATTAAGTTTGCTTTTGCCTGAACTTAGTAGTTTGATGAAATTAATGATTATGTGCATTTCCTCAATTTTTAAACTATGTAAATTGGGCATTTCATGTTGGGAACTGTTTTTAACAGAGTTTGTTTGAGGAATTTTAATTATGTATGTTGATATTTACCAAGGAAACTACCTAACACTTCTAAACACTAAATGATAGAAGTGACTTGAACATTAAAAAATATTTTTCATTTGTGGTAACTAGATCTTCTTATCTCTCTTGTACTCTGTGTTAAATAGTATTTATTTCAAAACATCATGAGGTGATTGACATTAGAGAGGCCTTTTCCTAACCACCCCTTCATGTGCAAAAAATTGGTTGGATTCCTTATAGAAAACAGGTGAATTGGGTAAAATCTGGAGGGTTATTGGTGAAAGCATTGGTGACACTACTCCACTGGGGCCATAGTTTTCTTCTCAGGCAAGAAACTGGAGAATATAAAGGATTCTGTGCAGAAGGGTTGGCCTTGAGAGAAAAGCCTTACAAATTCTGTCATATTGAAATCTGTAGAAGATGGTTAACTCCCATGGGCACACCCTTTGTGGAAGTTTCCAGCAATACAAATGAGACTCAGAAGGGTTTTCAATTACCAATTTAAGTGACTATACAGACAATGTACCAAAATCAAAGAAATAATGTATATTGAATTATAAAGTTCAAACCAATCAGGAATATGAAAGATAAAGAAAACAAATGGGAAAATGACATACTGAGTCTTCTGAATTATCATCTGCATAGTTAAGGAAGAATTTCAGTGTCTTTCGTAGCACTTCTGTCTGTGGATAACAATGTTTCTAAAATGTGTTCATGATAAATCTTCCCTTGAAAGGAATTGAGAGAATTTTTAGGTGCATTAAATGTGAAGTGTAAACTGTTCACTTTAAGATGAGGAAGCCATCATGGAGAGAGATTCTGTGGTCTGATCTGAATTACTCAGTTAATTAATGTCAGAGCAAAAACTAGAACTTGGGTAACTTAATTCTAAGTCAAAACAATGTTATACTAAGGAGAGGATCATACTGAAATGCTTTAAAAGACAATTAGTCATTATTTCCTCCATTAGAAATCTTGAGATTTATGTTCTCTCTCTCTCTCTCTCTCTCTGTCTCTCCATCTCTCTCCCTCTCTCTCTTTCACTGGGGTTTTAACTGGGATCTGTCACTATTATATCTGTAAGTAAGAATTTATCTCTCTTTTTGAGTTTCTCTGACCAGGTGAGACTGGGCTAAAAACTTAGGAGAGTGTTACACAAGAGTAGAGACAATGTTATGTCTCTGATTTTTACTTCTGCATATGAAACATCTGTTTGAGGTTAATGTATTTTGACATTTAAATCACTTTGCATATTTTTATTAATAAAAGTTTTTTAAAAAAGAATTGAATATTTTATTTTTCTTTTAAGGCAAATTAATTTGTGGCCTTTAGTATTGAAGTAATCCTATTTTCACAAAATAAGAATTTTTTTCTCTATGTCCAGAAAAGCTTTAATGACAAAAGAATCAAAGAAAGATTAATGTCTTGAGAATTGAAGCAGTTTGTTAGTGACACATTATTGGTTGAGATGTTCTGAAAATATTGCTTTAAATATTAACAACAAGAAATCCACTCAGTTTTAGCTTCAACGCAGACTTCATTGATGTAGCGATATCACTTGTATTATTAGTGCTTATTAATTTCTGATTGGATTTTGTATAATATTTACTACTCCCTTTCTGCTCTGCTTTCCATTGACAACATTTAATTCCCTATTCCATTTCAGGGTTGGTCCAAGGCGGCAGGAACTTGGACACCAGCCAGGTACAGGGCTGTAGTTGCTAAAATGCAAGCAGGATTTTATGATGAGTAGAACAGTATTATACAACTGCATAAGTTCTTGCATGCACATCCTTGAATGGAAGAAGTGTGAGAAGCCATAACAGGCCAAAACTTTTCTACATAATAGGTTTCCTCTTTGTGACATTTTTTCTCTGTGATATAAATCCTCTCCAAATCTTCACTATTTGTTTTCCCACCACTAATGACTCAAATCATAAATGTGTTAATATTTCCTGGAGCATCAGAATATAGATAGACATGTAGGTATGTAGGTAGGTAGGTAGCTAGCAAAATAGGTAGATAGATAGAAAAAATTTAAGCTATACTTTTGAAAGACCAATCTAGCTTCTATTGCCCGGTAGCTTCTCACTTTTGCAACTCAAGTGTTGTCTATTTAAAATTCTACCTTTTTCTTTCTACATATACAAGCTGTAGAAAGCAAATTCTGGCAAGAGCTGATGTTGCAGTCTTGAGTTTGAATGTAGTTTGGAGGCAAAATTCCTTCCTACTTAGGGAACTTCATTCTTTTTTCTTAAGGCTTTTGACTGCTAAGCACATTGTATAAGTTAATCTGCATAATTCAAAGTCTATTGATTATAAATGTAGCTAATATATCTAAAACAAGAACTCTTTGGACTGAATTTATAAAGTGGGACATATAAAGTGATAGGACTTTTCATTCCACCAGTCAGATTTTTTTAAGGTTTGATTCTCCATCCACTTGTGGCTCAGTGACTGCAAAAATTCCATCACTTTGCCTTTTTCATTCATCCATGACGACTGACACTCTTGTGTAAATCTCAACAATAAATTCTTTTTCCCCCATGATCCATATCAATAAAGATATCAAATTAATAATAATGAAATAAAGAAATATATTTGTAACATATAATTTGAATACATGTCACTCTAAAAGATTAAGCAATTATGGAAGTTGCATTACACTAGAATCATCGAAATTAAATTTGCAATGTTTAATTGCTTTATTAATTTGTATCATCATTAAATTCCTTATTCCATTGATAGAAATAATTTGTAACTAATTTATATCGAAGTGGAAAATAAAACCACTTTTTTGAGGTAATCAAAAACAAGGGAAGTCTGAGAAGTGTCACAGTCTGAGGAACCTAAAAAGACACGATGAATAAGTAAGGTGTGGTGCCCTGGATGGTATCCTGAAACAGAAAAAGGACAATAGAAAGGAATAATGGGATCGGACAAAACATGGACTTTAATTAATAAGAAAGTACTCATACTGATTGATTAGTTGTGAGAAATGTATTATAATAATGTTAACAGTAGATGAAGCTACAGGTGAGAAATTGTGAATTATTTGAAGAACTTTTCTGTAAATTTCAAACTATTAAAAATATAACAAAGTTTTATTCAAAAAAGACATATTGTTGCATTTTACTTTCAGGTAAGATAACAGAAATAAAGTCTAGAAATAACTTCCATTTTCAACAGCTACATTTTTAAATGCATGGAAAAATGATATTTAAATATCAAAATAGTACAAAACTCTGATCCTCAAGAGAAGGACAATCAAGTTAAGCCCAGTAAGCAACTTCTGGACTCCAGGCTACTGAAGAAGGAACCCAAACAAAGCATTATAGCCTCATTGAATGACAGAATAGAGCCTGGAGAGTTGAGGGTACATAGGACATGATGACAGAATGGAGAATGATATTTATGAAAATCCAGAATAAACAGTAGGCATTTCTTTGAGTCCTTCTAAATAGGATGTCTTAAATATGAAGAGCAAATGTCCAGACAGTTGGCAATGATCCCTCAAGATGTTGGCTGTAAATCCAGTTCTCAGAGCTAACAGTGTTGAGGAGATATTTGAGATCCACTTAGCCAGAGCACAGACTCCTCACTGACTACCTAGAATTGAGAAGAGACTCCAAGGACATCATTCCTTATGAGTAGAGCTAAAATACTTTTTGAGTGGAGAATTCTCCAGGTTTTCCCTAGAAATGCTTTGAAAATGTCTGAAAAGAATCAAACACATGTGCCAATCATTGCCTACCAAAGCCAATTCCTAACAATCTTAATGGAAAATCACTTCCTAAAAACAATCAGTGATGCAATTTTCACAAAGTTCAGCACTCAACCAAAAATCTCTACAAATACTAAGAAGCAAGAAATTGTGACTTGAAACCATGCATTTTAAAAGAAATGATCCAAACAATGTATGCACATGTGAATAAAAGAATAAAAAAATTTTTTAAAAGGTCTATAGAAACAGACACCAAAATGTCAAAGATGACAAGGCAAGTAGCAAATAAGAATTTTAAAGCATCTGTATTACTTTTGCATAGATATTTAAATGAAAAAGTGAGCATAGAAAATAGGGAAGTGGAATATATTAAAAAAAACTTATATTATCAGGAAAAAGGCAAGGATTTTTATTCTTGTTATTCCTATTCAATGTTGACCTGAAAATTCCAGCTAATAAAATAGAAATCCAGGCATACAGCTGGAAAAGAAAGAAATATACAACCTTGATGTTTAAAATACATAACTGCATTTGTAGAAATCCTAAGGAATCTGATAAAAACTACTAAAATTCAAAACTGACTTTAGTAATACCACAGAAGACAAAGCCAATTTAAAAAATCACTTGTGTTACTATATACCAGCAATAGACATGATTTTAAACAATAAATAACATTTTTGAAGCTTCAATCTCTCTGTATTTTAGGATTCACTTAACAAAGTATATTTAATAGTTTTAGAATGGAAACTGTGTAACATTACTAAGAAGAAGTAAGGAAGGTCATAATTAAATATTCATTCAATGGGTGTTTTTTACCATTTTCTTGCATTGGAAAAGTAAATAGTTTCAAAATGGTAATTTGACTCAAGTTAATACAACTCAATTCAAATCAATAGCTTAGCAGGTATCTTATTTCTTGGTAGAAATGGATAAACAGATTCTAAAATATATGTATCGATATAAACATTTTAGAAGAACCAAGTCTATTCTGAAGAAAGAAAAAAGACTAGAGTTACAAGACATAACCTGACTGGTTTCAAAATATACTGTTATGTTACCATAATTTAGACACACCCATGTCAATCAACATTTGATCAAGGTAGTCAGGCAATTACAAAAGAAGAAGGATAGTCTTTTTCAGAAATAGGTGACAAAGCAACTAGATTGCATGCATTTTAAAAGTGATTCTTCATTCCTTACATTGTACACAATAATTTAACTCAACATGGATTATAAACTTGAACATAGAAGCTAAGATTGTAAACAATAAATAAAGCAAAATATTTTGAAAATTTTCATATTATAACTGAACATGTTTTTTAGGAATGATAAAGAAATCATGAATACAGAAATTATAAACTTGATTTCATCAAAATTAGAACTTCTTCTTATTGAAAGTCACTGCAAAGAAACAGAAAATTCAAGCCACTTATTTGGACAAAATATTATGATTAATATATCTGAGCATAGCCTTTTATCCAGAGTGTAATAAATATGAAAACATTCAACATTCTTGTAGCCAAAAAACAGAATGCTTGCAACTCAGTAACAATAACAAAAAGCAATATTATAACAAAGACTGTAGAGGCACATTACAAAATAATTGATGTGAGTGGCCACATGAAAAATGCTGACACTCACAAGTCATGAGGGAATGAAAATTAAAACTATTTAAACATTATAATATGGCTATCCATGGAGTTTACTTGTGACATTTTCATGTATATATGTATTAAAACCCAAATTCATTCAACTCCTCTGTTTTTCTTCTTTTTACCTTAGTCCCCTTCTTAGGGTGATTTCAACAGGTCTAAAAATTCTATATTCATTCTTGTATAGGTACCTCAACCATATTCACCTTAACATCCTTTTTGTAACTTCTCCATGTCATATGTGATCTCCCCTTAGCATGACCTGTTTTTCATAATATTTCTTGTATTTGTATTAGGTCTACATTCTACATGTAAGAAAACATGTGGTATTTGGCTTTCTGAACCTGGTTAACTTACTTAAGGTGATTTTCTCCAGTTCCATTCATTTACCTACAAATGACAAAATTTCATTCTTCTTGGTGGCTGAATAAAATTCCATTGTGTATAAATACCACATTTTCTTAATCCATTTATCAGTAATTGGGCATCTTGGCTGTTTCCATAGCTTAGCAATTATGAATAATGCTGCAGTAAACATGGGTGTACATAGGTGCCTTTTATTGTAACCTGATTTACATTCCTTTGGGTCTACCTTTAGGAATGGAATTGCTGGATCATATGGAAGTTTTATTTTTAGATTTTGAGGAACCTCCATACTGCTTTACATAGTAGTTTTACTAATTTACGCTACTACCACCAGTGGATGAGGCTTCCTTTTTCCCTGCATGCTTGCCAACATTTTTTCTGTTCTCGATGGTAGTCATTCTAACAGGAGTGAAGTGGAATCTTACTGTGGTTTTGACTTACCTTTCCTTTGATATTGAGCATTCCTTCCTGTGTTTTTCAGCCATTTGGACTTTTTTGAAAAAAGCTCTGTTCAGCTCATTGGCCCATTTCTTCATTTGGTCATTGATTTTTTTTTGAAGTTGAATTTTTTAAGTTCCCTGTATATTCTGATAAGTAATCCCTTGTCAGAGGTATAACTGGCAAAGGTTTTCTGTCATTCTGTGGGCAGCCCCTTCAATTCAGAGACCATTTCTTTTGTTGTGCAGAATCTTTTTAATTTCATGTAGTCCCACTTGTCAATTCTTTCTCTTAGTTGCTGAATCATATGAGTACTATTTAGGAAGTCATTGCCTATGCTTGTTAATTCCAATGTATTTTCTGCTCTTTCCTGCACTAGCTTCAAAGTTTCAAGCCTTGTATTAAGCTCCTTAATCTGCTTTGAGTTGATACTTGTACAGGGTGAAAGACATGGATCTATTTTCAGTTTTCTATATGCAGATACTCAGTTTTCCCAGCAATATTTGTTGAAGAGGCTGTCTTTTCTCCATTGTATGTTTTTGGTGCCTTTATAGAAAATCAGGTGGGATCCCTGTGTGGATTCATATACGGATCTCTTATTCTGTCCCACTAGTCTGCATATCTGATTTTTTTTTTTGCCAGTACCATGCTGTTTTTATTCCTATAGCTCTGCAGTATAGTTTGAAGTCGGGTGTTGTGATATCTCCAGTATTGATCTTTTTGCTCAGTATTGGCTTGGCTATTCATGGTCTTTTGTGCTTCCAAATGAACTTTAGGGTTGATTTTTTAATCTCTGCAATATATGTCATTGGAATTTTGATGGGAATTGCATTGAAATGTGGATTGCTTTTGGTAATATAACCATTTTCAAAATATTGATTCTCCCAATCCATGAGCATGGGTGATTTTTCCATCTTCTGAATCTTCTTTGATTTCTCTCTTCAGTAGTTTATAGTTTTCCTTGTAGAGGACTTTCACATCCTTTGTTAAGTTTATTCCTAGGTACTTTTTGAAACTATGGTAAATGGAATTATTTTCCTATATTCTTTCTCATTCTGTTCATTGTTGGTGTACAGAAAGGCTACTGATTTTTGTAAATTGATTTTGTATCCTAATACTTTGTTGAAGCTGTTTTTGGTGTCTAGGAATTTTTCTGATCTTTTTTTGTGTAGGATCATGTTGTCTGCTAATAGGAAAAATTTGAATACTTCTTTTGGAATTTGTATTCTTTTATTTCTTCTTCTTGCTGCCATATTTCTCTGGCTAAGAATTCCAAGACAATGTTAAATAAGAGAGGAGAGAGTAGACACCTTTGTCTTGTTTCTGACTTTAGAAGAAATGGTTTTTCTTCATTTAGTATTGTGTTGGCTATAAGTTTTCATATAAAGGCTATATAATCTTTATTATATTGAGATACATTACTTTTATCCCTAGTTTCATCAAAGCTTTTATCAAGAAAGAATGCTAAATTTTGTCAAAGGTTTTTTCTGCACCTATTGAGATGATCATGTGTTTTTTGTCTTTGCTTCTATTAATATACTGTATTAAATTTAATAATTTGTGGATGTTGAAATATCCCTGCATCCTTGGGATGAAGCAAACTTAATCATGGCATATGATCTTTTAGATACCTGTAGAATTCGGTTTGCCAATATTTTATTCATGAGTTTTGCATCTAAGTTCATTAAAGTGATGGGCCTGCAATTTCTTTCTTTATTGTGTCTTTGTCTGGTTTTGGGATGGGTGTAACACTGGCTTCATAGAATGAGTTTAGCAGTGTTCCTTCCCTTTGTATTTCATAGAAATGTTCGAGGACTGATGGAATTAGTTTTTCTTTAAATATTTATCAGAATTTAGCAGTGAATTTGTCAGGTTATGGACTTTTTAGGGAGAGTTTTTATTGCTGCTTCAATTTCATTGCATGTTATAGATATGTTTAGGTGATTAATATCCTCTTGGTTAAAATTTAATGGTCATCTGTATCTAGAAATTTGTCCATTTCTTCAAGATTTTCCAATTTATTTGAATATAAGTTTTCAAAGTAGTCTCTGATGATTCCCTGGATTTTCTTGATGTTTGTCGTTATCTTCCCTTTTTTGTTTCTGATTTTATTAATTTGGGTCTTTTCCCTCTTCATTTTAGTCATATTTGCTAAGAGTTTGTCGATCTTATTTATTTGTTCAAAGAATCAGTTTTTTGTTTTGTTGATTCTTTGTATGGTTGTTTGGGCTCTATTTTGTTGATTTTTTATTGTTTCTCTTCTTCTGCTAGTTTTGGGTTTAGCTTGTTCTTGTTTTTCTTTTTCTTTTTTTTTTCATTTTTTCCTCATGTGGATATTCAATTATCTCAGCCATCTCTCTCTTTTCTTTCCTTTTTCTTTTATTATTCATATGTGCATACAAGGCTTGGTTCATTTCTCCCCCCTGCCCCTACCCCCTCCCTTACCACCCACTCCGCCCCCTCCTTCTCCCACCCACCCCCTCAATACCCAGCAGAAACTATTTTGCCCTTATTTCTAATTTTGTTGTAGAGAGAGTATAAGCAATAACAGGAAGGGACAAGGGTTTTTGCTGGTTGAGATAAGGATAGCTATACAGGGCATTGACTTACATTGATTTCCTGTGCATGGGTGTTACCTTCTAGGTTAATACTTTTTGATCTAACCTCTTCTCTAGTACCTGTTCCCCTTTTCCTATTGGCCTCAGTTGCTTTTAAGGTATATGCTTTAATTTCTCTGCATTAAGGACAGCAAATGCTAGCTAATTTTTTAGGTGTCTTACCTATCCTCACCCCTCCCTTGTGTGCTCTCGCTTTTATCATGTGCTCATAGTCTAATCCCATTGTTGTGTTTGCCCTTGATCTAATGTCCACATATGAGGGAGAACATACGATTTTTGGTCTTTTGGGCCAGGCTAACCTCACTCAGAATGATGTTCTCTAATTCCATCCATTTACCAGCGAATGATAACATTTCATTCTTCTTCATGGCTGCATAAAATTCCATTGTGTATAGATACCACATTTTCTTAATCCATTCATCAGTGGTGGGGCATCTTGGCTGTTTCTCTTGTTTTTCTAGGAGTTTGAGATGCACCATTAGGTCATTTATATGAGATCTTCCTGTGTTTTTAATATATGTACCTATGACTATAAACTTCCCCTTAGGACTGCCTTTGCTGTGTCCCATAGTTTCTGATAGGGTGTACTTTCATCCTCGTTAAATTCTAGGAACTTTTTGATTTTCTCCCTTATTTCTTCAATGATCCACTAATCATGGAGAAAGGTATTCATCAGTCTCCAGGTGTTTGAGTGTTTTCTGTTGTTTCTTTTTTTGTTTTTTGAGTTCTAGTTTTATTGTGTTGTCCTCAGACAGTATGCAGGGGGTTATTTCACTTTTCTTCAATTTGTTAAGACCTACTTTGTGATCTTCAATATTGTCTGTTTGGGGAACGTTCCATAGGCTGCCAATGAGAATGTGCATTGTGCTCTTGCCAGCAGAATCCTTAATAGACAAGTGTCGAGTCCATTTGATCTACGGTGTCACTCAATTCTCGTGTTTCTTTGTTGATTTTTTGTTTCGAAGCCCTATCAGTTGTTGATAGAGGAGTATTGAAGTCTCCCACCATCGCTGTGTGGTGTTTTAAAGTCCAGTAGTGTATGTTTAATGAAGTTGGATGCATAGACACTGGGCACATATAAATCAAAAACTTTTATTTCTTATTGACTTATTGCTCCTGTTATTAGTATGACATGACCTTTTTTGTCTCTTCTGATTAATTTAGGTTTAAGTCTACTTTATTTGAAGTAAGTATTTTCACTACAGCCTATTTTAGGGGTGCATTAGGTTGGTAAATCTTCTTCCACCCTTTCATCCTAAGGCAATGTTCGTTTCTATCTGTAAGGTGGGTTTCTTTGGGGATAAAGGGGAATGGTGGAGAGAGTGAATTCAAGTGTGACATATCTGATATAAGTAAGAACTTTTATAAATGCCACAATATATCCCTACTCAGTGAAACAATAAAAAATAAAATAAAATAAAATGAACACTATAATAGCTAAACACAAAGATTAACTGAAATCAAATATCAGCAAAGATTTGGAGCAGCTGGAATGCTCATAAATTTCTGGGAATGTGACACAACCTTAGGGAGCAGCATCTGTGGTCTTTAGAAATTTTCATATTAACTTCCTAGAGAATATAAGAATTTCACTCCCAGAATATAAGAATTTCACAAGAAAGGAAAATACATGTCGGTGTGAAGAATTTTTTGTAAATGTTCAATATACTGTTTACAATAGCCCGGTTTTGAAAATGACCCAATAATTCATTAATGGTGGGTGGTTACTTAAATTGTGGTACAGCTATGAATGAAATTCATATTCATAATTAGAAGCAATGAAATAGTGATGCATGAAAAAATACATGGCTGAGTCTTAACATTAAAGTTAGAGGAAAAGATATCAGTCCTCCCAAAAAAACTTAAATGAAATTTTTGTAAAGAAAACCCTAATCTGTATTTACCAAACTCAGACCAGTTGCCTGGAGCCATGGACTCAGAAATCAGGCTACATTTTTAGGAGAAGAAAATGTTTCATGTCTTGATTGGGATAGTGATTATCACAGTGTCTAAATTTGTCAAAACTTATTAATATATACATATAAAATGGGGGTACATATATGTATACATATAATAAGCAGCAGAATTTTTTAAAAAGCATAGTATAAAAAGCAAGGAAAGATGCATGTTATTAATCATTGGTCATGGGCATTGGGGCCAGCAGACATCATGTCCTCTTGCCCATTTATGCAATATTTCAAGTTAAGGAGTTCATGCTGAGGAGGAAAGGCAGGTGCAGTAGAAAGCCATTTTACTATGTTATTGTCAAATAGAAACCATAGTTTACTGTTTGTATGTACAATGTTAAAAACCAAACTTTGATATAATTTTAATGAGAAAATAAATTAGCAAATAATTTAAAGGTGGAAAGATTTCTCAAAATAGTGTGTGATTCTGTTTTCTTTGTATATAGGAAAAATGAACTTATTTGAAGACAATTTAGCAAAAAATATTACAAATTACCTATGAGACATTCATTTAAATTGGAAGACTTAATTTTGTAGGGTTTTCTTCAGCAGTGTGTATTGTGTATTCTGTGTGTGTCTTGCTTTATTTATTTTTCCAACAGGGTCTCATGCTTTTGTTCAGGCTGCTCTTGAACTACAAACCACGATCCTCCTATTTCCACTTCCCAAGTGCTGGAATTATAAGTATGTACCACCACACCTGTCCTGTTTTTTGAGACAGGATCTTGCTAACTTTTTTCCCAGACTGGCCTTAAGCATTTCCTCCTATCTCTGCCTCCTGAAAAGATGGAATTACAAGTGTGCTTCCTGCACCCCTGGCTCATACTGTTTCTTAAGATCTTAAAAAAAACATGAAAAATTAGTAAGACTTATCTCAAAGATGAGAATCTGAGTTATTTATATTCTGTTTCCTTCCATTAAACATTAAATGTTCACGTAATCCCAGATACTCATGTAGCAGCTATCAGGAGATTTGCCACTCAAGGTAATGTTCTGGGTTAGCACTGACAATGTTCCTTCTTCTCAAGTCTGTTTATTTGTAGCTATATACATGCACAAATATGTAGATTTCTCCTAATCTGTGCTACTATAATATCACTATCTCTTTTTATTTTCAGTCTATTCTTCAGATCATATCAACTGCTTTTTTGTATCATATAGATGAGTTTGCTTTTCAAATGATGTGACCATTTGGTTTTTGATGGGTTTGTTTGTACCTCTGACATTTAAACTATTACTGCAATGGTTGGATTAAAACCTATCATCGTATTAGCTGTTTCTATTTTTTCCACTCACCTCTGTTCCAATTTAGTCATAGTTCTGTCTTATTGTTCCACTACAAGTATCATACATCAGCTGGATCTAACTAATGCTTTATTTCTTCTGTGTATTTTTTTGCCACTTTATTTTTTGGGGGAGCTGGTGTGGGGGTTGTTGAACTCAAACATCACACTTGCAAAACAGGTGCTTTACCTCTTGAACAATACCTCCAGCCTGCCCTTTTGTTCAAATTTGAAACTGGGTATCTTGTATAGGGTAGTATATGTAAGTGTCTTCTATGCTTGGGAGAAGAAGGCATGCACCATTTTTTTCTTTTAGACATCTGTATTTCTGCTGCACTTACTTGTGTTGTTCCAGCAACTTTCCTTAGTAAAGCATAGGATTCAAATTACTTTAGTGATGCTTTGTGTTTTGGATGAGGCCTGGTTTGTCAAATTTCATTTTCTCTGTATACAATTCCCTCCTGAGTTCAGGTTTTCCCTTTTTGCCAGAGACATTGATCTATTTCAATTGTCCTAGCTGTGTCTTGTTATTGTTATCCAGTGGTTGTTAGCTTGATGGTGGGGGCCAGGAATAGGATATATGCTTATGTTCTGGTGAAGCTTTAATCTTAGTAAGGAACCCTGATTCTAAATCTCAGGACAGATTCACATATGTTCCTTCTTCAGCTGTTGCATTGGGAATATTAAATATTCCTGTCAGTGCCCCAGAGAGATGAGTATGTTCACTTTTCTTCCTTCACTACAACTGGTTTGAGGAGATAGATAGAAAGATAGAAAAATATGGATAGACATAGATATAAAGACATCAATAGGGGAAATAATGAAGACTGGTTTAAGTGGAATATTGGTACTAATTGTTCTTTCCTCCTTCAACTAACGATGCAAGAAATGTTCTCTAGAAATTCTCAATCCTATTTCAGGTGACTGTCTTGTTTGGCTCATGGGTAAAAGGCTTTCAAGAAAATGCAGACTTCCTCCTGTCTGTGGACTCTGTGGGTTTTATACTTACAGTTTACCAATTTTAACAATCCAGCTATCTCTTCCCATTGACTTATATGAAATCCAGTGATGTATGAACCATTTCAGCAAATGCTTATGTCCTATTTCTCCCTGCAAGCAGCTCTTTCCCTACATTTATGGTTGCTTGGTTGCCTTGAGACCTCGATTCTCAGGTGGGTTTGAAAGATATCATTCATTTGTAATTTCTTCAGGATTTTCTTGTTATAAGAGTGAGAGTAACATAACATTGTATGCTCTTTATATCTCTGAACTTCATTGCTTATGTTTTGCTTGTGTTCATGAATTTCATTTTTAACATTACCTGTGTTAATACATTAATAACATTAAGAATATTTAGAGAATGAAGTGAACAGGAAAAAAGGAAATAAAAATACCCAGGAATTATGGTATTTTGTACAGCATGATGAGAAATGAATATTAAAATATAACTTCACTTTTTTCTATAATTTTGAATGAACAGAATTTCCTCTAATGTCTACACAATGCTTTGTTCCCATGCCTGTTATTCTAGTTTATAATAATTGATGTGCAATCAATTGCACATGGCTCTTTATTAATGATAACCTTGCATTGCCAGTAAAGGTTAACGGATGCTTGTTGTTCTTTTTGAAGTTGAGAAAGGAACTGAATGAGTCATGAGCACAAGAGATAAATTTCTCATCCACATAGCTTGCCAAATATCATTCTCTCTCATAGGATCCTGCATTTAGAAACAGAGACCCTGGTAACCTTGAGAGACAATGCTGGATGCTTTTATTACTGTCCTAAGGCAGATTCTATTTTGATATTTCTACCCAACATCCATCTGACTTTAAACTGGGACACTAGTCCTCTGATTGTCTTGCTTTGCATCCAAATTTCTCTTTCCTAAGTACCAAAGGACAACTGCAAATTTAACCAACCACTGTCTACACAGCAACTGTGCACTACATAATCAATTACAGAGTCCTTGATACTGTGTCAGCCATGGTGCAGTTAAACAACTAGCAATAGGAAATGTCAGTAAGTCAAAATATGACATATTCCCTGGTTACCTCCTTGTGCATAGATTATCATAAAATTTAGAATTAGATGATCCAGGGTTTTGTTGATAGGCAAGGAATAAAGTCTAAGGTTAAGAAGTCATGTTATAGATTTGGCCTCAAAGACAACATTTAGAGTGTTAGAATGGTGATTGAAGGGCACTTGATATCTCATTTTTGTTTTGGTTTTTGGCTCTGTCTTTTTCTATTTTCTGGCCATGTATATGTATATTTTTCAAGATAAGGTCTCATTAAGTAGGCCAGGCTGTTTCAAACTCAGAATCCTGCCTCAGGCTCCTAACTGTTGGAATTACAGGCATGAACCACAATATCTACCTTCTGGCCATCCTAACACCTCTATTCCATTATGGTGGAAGTATTCTGACAAGGCACAGGAGCTCACACATGCAATCTCAGGTACTTAAGAGGCAGACTTCAGTAGGATTGCAGTTCAAGGCCAGCCCAGGAAAATAATAACAGGATCCTTTCTCAACTAACAAGCCAAGTATGCTGGTACATACCTATAGTCCCAACCTCCTACCAATAGGAGGACCATGATAAGAAAATTATTATCCATTCGGGATTAGGTTTTCTCATCTTTAAATATTCATTAGTAGTTTTGTTATTGAACTATTGGCTTTGATAACCATGTCATAGAGTCTGTTTTAATGAAGGTACAGCTGTTTCAGGCATGTATTCAACTCTACAGTCCTATCTCTTCCAACAGTGACTCTTGATAATTTAACAAAACTAAGCTAAGGTCTTAGTCTTTCATACTTTACATGTTAAGCTTTATGTAATTATAGTAATTTCATTTACTCTAACACTGTGTTATGTAATTTCTTTCAAATGGATATTTTAATATA
Organism: Castor canadensis; assembly: GCF_047511655.1. Taxonomy (NCBI): domain Eukaryota; kingdom Metazoa; phylum Chordata; class Mammalia; order Rodentia; family Castoridae; genus Castor; species Castor canadensis. Next base: position 23,312,327 of record NC_133386.1, read on the forward strand.
TCTACAGTTCATGTTATATAAAAGCAAATCCTGCAGTACAATGACAATAAGATAAAATTAGCGGGAGATTTAGTATCAGAAGTCTTGGATTTTAGATCAGCTCCTCACAACTTCTACACTTATGTGAACTTGATGATCACTTCCCTCCCACTTCATAGAACTTGTGACAACTACCTTAGATACTACATGTAGAAAAATTAATTGCATATTAATGTAACATATTTCACTATTTAAATTATGTAGATAGATGAATAGGTAGTAAATATAGAGGTAGACAACTAGAAATGCTCTAGGTTTTGTAACTAAAGTGTAGCTTTTACTGAGTGAAGACCACATGAGATGTTCCTATTCTCATGAAATTTCATTCTGCTAGAGGTAACTGTATAAACAACATACTCCAAATATTGCAACTGGAAAAGAAAAGAAAGGTTAAGTGAAAGTAAATAGAATAGAATAGAAGCTGTTTTTGATTTGGTAGCAGGAAAGCCATTGCTAAGTGTATATGACATTTGAGAGAAGAACTAGGTGACAATAGCAAGTGACATGGTTTTCACATGGAAGCATGTTTAATATTGCCCAGGAAATGAAATGATAGTGAGTTGGAATCACACTGAGATGAAAGGATGGTTGACGGAGAAAATGGAAACTGGGCAGGATATGTAAGAACAATAGGGGATACATGGAAGAAGACCTGTACGCAAATATTTATAGCCAATGCAAAGATTTTAAATTTTATCACCAACATTGTAGGAAGCCATTGAAAAATCTCATCTAGGGCTGAGTGTGATGGTTCATGCTTGAAATACCATTTCCTTATGAGGTATAGAACAGGAGGAGTGTGTTTTGAGACCAACCCTGGGCAAAATGTTTGGAAGACTCCATCTCAACAAATAAGCCTGGTGTGGTGGCTAACATCTGTAATCCCAGATACATTAAAGGCATAGGTAAGACTTTTGTAATTTGAGGCTGACTCAAGGCAAAGCATCAAACCATATTTAAAAAATAACAAAACAAAAATGGACCTGGGTTGTAGTTCAAGTAATGGAGCAAATGTAAAGCCCTGAATGCAAATCCCAATACTGCCAAAAAAAAAAATCTCATCCAAATTTAAAGGGAACAAAGAGAGGAAGGAGAGAAACTAAGATTCGACCACAAAAGTTCATGTAGGAGGTAATCTTAGTTTAGAACAGTGTGGCGAGATGGATAGGAAAATACAGGAAAATAGGCAGACTGCAGGTATGTTTATTTTGCCAAAGAGAAAAAATGTATGATCAGAAATTACCCCAGGTTTTTGGTTTCAGCAACCTAAATTGAGTATTATTGTAGTGAAAACATATATATTAAGAGATAACATCTGTAAATGGATCTTATGTTGAGCTAATGATTTAAGTCTTTATTCCTAGGAAAAGTTACATGCTTAGGTCCTCAGCAAAAACCATACAAATATAGATTTCATTTATGATGCCAGCAATAAGAAACATAGCCTACACCAGTGCCACTGCCTAAATTATCTACAAGGAATTCTGGTCACTGTCATTGACGTTGCTTTATCAGAAAAACCTAAAGAATATAGTTCTAATAATCTCTAGAATTGGGTACAATCAGGAATATAAATTCTTTGTTAAATTTGAGTGGCAAAGCCAGGGTATATGTGTACAAACTAGCTAATAACCAGCATAAATAAATATTGTTGACATCTAAATGAAGAAAGCAGATATTTAGTTATTTGAAAAGATTAAATATCAACAGTCTTAAAGCAAAAATAGGATCCTTTATTCAAAATTGTCAGATGTACTAGCATGCTGAAAACATGTTTACCAAACAATATCAAGATGATAGACTTAGACATACCCACATAATAATACTAAATTTTAGCATTAAAAATCCATTTAAAGGAAAATATTTTAGACTGGATTAAGAAAAGAACCAAATAAATACTTCCCAAAAGATATGTAAGATATAAAGGTACAAATGTGTTAACTTTTTAAATGAAAATGACAGACCATACTAATAGTAACCTGTTGAAAATGATCCCAGAGCGGCTATATACATATCATATTAAGTAAATTTTAGAGAAAAGAAATATATCAGAGTTCAAGAGCATGACTTCATAATGAGTTCAATTTGTCTAGAAAATTTTACAATCCCCAAATTTCATTCACCTATTAACATAACTTGAGAATATATGAAACAAAATTGCTGGAACTGAAAGGAGAAATGGGCAAATTCACAATTATATTGATGAATTCAACAACTTCCTCTCAATAATTGATAGAATGGGAATTCTATCAATCATTTTTGATAAAAAAATTTTTTTCTATCATTCTTCACAATTGCATAAAGAACACTTATCAAGATTACATGCTGAGTAATAAAATGAGCCTACAAAAAGTAAAATGATGGTTATTATGCAAAATATATTCCCTGATAAGAAAAGGATGAAATTAGAAGTTAACAAAATAAATCTAGGAAATCTCTAAATATTTGGAAACTCAATAATACATTTCAAAATATCATGGGTCAAAAAAAAATAAACATGGAAATTATGGAGCATTTAAACAATGTAAAATAGTAATATAACAAAAATTTTTATCTGATCATAGTAAAATAGTATTACATAGTGATAACAGTAAATCAATAAAATATCCTTTAACTCTTAGAAGTTAAATAACATACTTTAAAACTTCATTAGTTCAAAAGAAGTGAAAATAGGAAATACTTTCAACTGAATGATAATGAAAGAAAACAATGAAACACATTTAAACTTTAAGAAATTAGAAACAATTGAGCAATAAAAAAATTTAGATTTCAGAAATGATGAATCTTCATGGTAAAGCTTTGATTCTTGGCCGAGCCAAGTGGTAGGCAAAAAATTCCACAATAATTCAGGATAAAGAGAAACCAGCAGAAATTTAGTTTGCCCACTTCTTAGCTGGGTAATTTGGCATTCTTTTGTTGTTGAGTTTGATGAGTTATTTGCCTATTTTCAATAGCAGACCTTTATCTAACGTGCTTTTCTTCATTTTGGGGGGATATTTTTCATAGATCAAATCTATTTTTGAGGAGAAAAGATAGGCTGCCCTTTTTGCCAGCATTTAAAAGATGTCATATGTCAACAATGAGAAATAAAACCTAGTCCCATAATGGTAAATTTGCATATGAAAATTGTCAAATACCATATATCATTATGGAATTGCAAACTAAAAAATGATATACCAGTACCTATCCACTAGAATAGCTAAAATTCAAAGAACTGACTGTACCAAATAGTGATGAGGTTATGGAGCATAAGAAGTTCTTTTTATTGCTAGTACGGACGGAAATTTGTATTGTCATTTTATAAAACTCAAATACTGATGAGATCATGGAGCAAAAAATTTTAAGGTTTTAAAAGGATGATAAAAGGATATTATAAGCATAAGGCTTATACTATCACAATATACTATAAATCTCAAACACATTTCACTCTATGAAATAAGGTAGCCACAGAAGAATATGTACCCTTTGGTTGCATTTATTCCAATTCTCAAACCAAAGTTAATGTATGATGACAGTAGCCAGAAATTTCTCACCTCTGAGTCAGGAAGTTACTGGAATGTGGCACAGAAGGCTTTCTGGAGTGATGGAAGTATGCTTTATAATCTCTTGGGTGGCAGATACATGTGTTTATTTAAATAATAAACCTTTCAACTATGACACTTAAGATCTGTGTTCTATTTTTTGTAAATTTGACTTCAACTGAAGGAAAGGCTCTTTTTAGTTTTTTTTCCACCTTACTTTCTACCATCAGACATCATTATTTACTATTTTCATAGTTATTATATTCTTATGCCCTATTTTCTACTAATATTTCTCAATTGTCTATGTGTGTGTGCACGCATGCACGTGTGTGCTTAACAGATTTGAGGCTGAGGCAATGGAGAGCAGAATATTTCTAGTTTAAAAGGCCCACAGCTGTGCTCAACTCTCTTTGCTTTACTCAATTTAGCTTGACGTCGTATTTACTAGGCATTTGGTATGAATTGCTTAAAAATTGATATGTGCTTTTAAAGAAGTATTGCTAAGATGTCTATGTATTAGAATTCATGCCTGCTTGAGTTTTTCTTTATTCTTAAAATTACTCCAGCATTACAATAGTATTTGATGGCACTATTAAATAAATTAGAATTAATTAATTGTATATGCACATAGACATCTAAGTCTCCAGTTGGCTAATGGCTTTTTATTCAATAAGCACAGAGAAAATGGAAAAGAAATATATCTAGCTCTGTTGTTCACAGTTACAAAGGTCCTGCTTTCCTATATGAATGATAATGATCCCACTGAACTGAATAACTATTGTTCTCATTCTCCTCACAGCTGGCAGATGATATAGTAGAGACAGTCCTAATTACCTGATAGTCTATGAATAAGCAAGGGAAAGATCAGTAGTTTGGTGATTTAATCACTGAATAAAATTAGTGTGGGACCCATTAATTTCCTTTTATATACAAACTACCATAAAAGGCTCTTTAAACTGATTTCAGCATTATTACTATTTAGAAATTTTAAATAATATTATCTCATAGCATTTTTTTCCCTATACCAAAACTGTTGAACATTTTCTCTGCTGGAAATGTTATTGAGGAGATTTTTAAATTACTAAGGCGTTTAGAAAATCAACTTAATGGAAGTATAATGCACCACTTTTAAGCATACATTCTGATGAGTTTTGACAAATTTATACACCCCGGATAAACCACACAATCAAGGAAGAGAACATTTCTATTTCTCTCACCATGATGCTCCTCTCAGTCAATTCCTTTCTCTCCAACTCCAGATCCAGGCAAATCCCAATGGGCTTTCTGTTCTGATTGGTTCTGTCCCTATTTATTACTTTGTTATTTTTCCATCTAATTTCTTTCAGTTGGCAAAACCCTCTTTCATGGATAAAATCAACCAAAGTTACATGTGAGATATAAATAAACTAAACTACTTTTTAAATTAAAAATTACTGAGTGCTGAATTCTTTCCTACTGGTCATCTGGCAGCTACAAGTAGTCCTGTTATAACATCATATTTAAATTAATAAATATTCAGTTACAAATTAGTTTACTCTGTAGCCATTGGCAACTATGTACTGGTAGCACCATGTTTTAGGCACTCTGATATTTGAATAGCTATAGTTTCTTCCATGAAAACTGTCTACAGAATAATCCTTTCAGCTTTCAGAAGAACTATGACTCACAAACTCTAAAGTGTTCAATCTTATTTTTTTTGTTTTGTTTAGTTCAAGTCACTTGAGTTATATAGTAGTCCATGGGATTACACACATATGCAAACATAAACACACACTAAAATTTAGGACTGAGAGAAATTAGCAATTTAAAAAGTCACAATGTTTAAGTTTCTGTGAGATTTGAAATTTTAATGATAAGATGCTTATTATTTTGTTCATTAATTTTTTTCTGATATATGGATAGATATTAGCACTAAATGGATAGAATCTTTAAATAAATTTACCCAAGTCAAAAAGTTTGCTTCTTGAGTGGATTGAAATATGGGTACTCCTAAGGACTTTAATGGCTTGTACATTAAAATTAGGGAGGCACAAACTGGAAAAGATACTAGTGTAGAAAGAAAAGATTAGTTTTCAGACCAGAGCCTTGTTCATTTTTGTTGGAGAATTTTTGCTTGTTAAATTCAGACTTTGAAGTAGAAAAATGTTAATGCCCCTTCCTATAATAATTTAATTACATAATTTTATGAAAGCTTAAAGGCAAGAATTTTGAGAGCCTGTGTCTCAATTTATTTCTCCCTTAAAGTTTCAGTCAAGTCCAGTGAATTCTTAGTGCCAGAATGTTGCAAAAATAGGAAAGTCTTGATGTGCTCAAGTGCATTCCTTTAATCAATATTCTCATATTACACCTAGCAAAAAGCATTGAAATGTGTTTATTATAATTCCACTGCTTCTGATCTGGCTTACATAATTCTACTAGTAACTGACAACGTAAAAAACATGGAAATGATCTCAGGAAATATGGATGAATAACCTAATAAAAGATTCTTGTTTGAACTATGAAGAAATGCTGGGAAAATATAAACCACAATTTTAAAATCAGAGTTGAGACCAAGTGAAAATAAGGAAACCCTAGAACTGAAGAGTGGATTCCAAATGGGAATGGAAAAGTCAGGACTTAACTAGGAAATGGCCTGGATAATGGAATGAAATTGGAATTATTCTACCAAGGTTTTTAATAAAGGAACAAGCACAGTCTTATCCCTTATCAACTGAAAGTATAACTCCCACATAGTGAAATGTCCCTCATTTAAAGGAAAATGATTAAGGAAAGTCCACTCAACCCAGGGAAAGGGCGAAAAAAATATGACTATCTTCCAGGACTTTGAGAAGCATGTTTGGGTTCTAAAAACATAAAATGTTAATTTCCAATTAGGTTATTAAACCTTACCCTAAGGCCACATGAAGATGTGATATTCAAATACCCAAATTTATATTAAATTATCCACACAGGACATATCTCATGATTATAAACTTATGTTCATATAAAAACTGTTTCAGTGGAAGTGCTAGGATGTCCATAGAAGTAAACTTAAATTACCCTGTAGAACCCTTTCTGTTGAGTAGGTCATATAAGAATCAGTCAGGGAAACAAACAAACCTAAACTAAGCCTTTGTGAAAAATGAGCACACATTTACACCTTTGCAATCATAACAATTTACTCCAGGAAGGAGTCAATAAAATGTATGGATAGAAGAATTAGCATATTCAAAACTGATAAAGTGAAGCAATTTATAAAAAATATTAAAATAAGTAAATAAAAGATGACAAAAAGAGTAAAAATATTGAATTCTACTGAAAGTTACAAAAATATTAAGGAAATCAGAGTGAAAAGAATAGAAATTATAAAACAGAGTAAAAGTATTTGATAAAACCTCGCATATTATTCAAAATCATTAAATAGCCTAGAAAACATGTTCATGTGTACATTTCTATTTAGCTGTGTATAGTTTCATTTATTTATTTTTTCCATGTTAGGGATTGAACCCAACATATGGAAAACACTAAACATGTGTTCTGCCACTGTGCTGCATTCCAACCTCTCTATATCTATACCTATAGCTGTATCTCTATAGCTTTCTGGTTCATATTTAAAAATGGGTTGATAGTTGATCCGTTGAAACGAGGGAGTTTACTATGAGTCTGAGGAAGTTACTCTCTGATAGGAGTTCAGAACATAATATTAGAGAGAAAAGGAAGAGGTAATATTTAATATGAACTGTTGGTACAATATAGTTTTGAGAATAATGTTAGCTCTCCTGGTTTCTTATTGTTTAAAGTATTTATGAATAAAGAACAAATTATACTAAAATTGATAAGAAAAATATAAATATATAAACTTAAATATATATTTGGGGATAAGTAGATCACACAGATAGATTGGCACATAGATTATAAAATTATAGCAAGAGAAAGAGGAATGAGAAAATGATACACCAAATAGAGCAAAATATTGGTGAGTCTAAGGAGTAAAATAATTGTTTTTATAATTCTTAAAAATTTTCTGTTGAATTTCCTTAGATAATTTATGTAACTAGACCTACCTAGTGCATAGCATTTTGTCTAATACATGACTGGAGTGCTAGAAAGTACGTAGAAAAATTATTGGAAGAAATATTACAGGAATATATGACATAAATTTCCAAATTTGATGAAAACTATAAACCTAGACTTCCCACAGTGCCAAAAAGTTCTATAAACTCCAGTCCGTAAATCCAGAAAGCCACACCAGGTACATACTTCAAATTCCAATTCCTTTCAAGTAATCTATTGTTTCATAACAAAACACTTTCCAAGCTAGTAGCTTAATCTCACAATTTATTCCTCTCACTCACATTTCTATGGGTAGTCTTGGCTGATGCTTGTTTGGGATCTCATGGAGATGTAGTTTTCTGGACACCCTGAGGGCTTGAGTGTCCTTCTGGCTCACTGGAAGGGCTGGAAAAGCTAGTTGTCAGCTGGCTGCTCAGTCATATTCTCTTGACCATTTCTTTCCACTGATTACAGATGTCATCTAGACTGAATCCAAAAGTAGAATAAGTCTGTTAAATCTCAATAACAAAAGTAGCAAAAGATTAGTGCCCCATATTTAATTTGTAGCATATTTTACTTGTCACAGAATTCCCTACTTTTTGCTGGTGGAGGACCTGTCTTTTGAGCTGCGGATTCAAACCACTTAGATAGGATGGTGCCTTTATCACTGTCCGTTTTGTACTCCTTAAATCCACCATTCATGTAACACATATGCAAAATAACTCAGTGATATGACATGGTTCAGCTTCAGGTACTTTTGTGTACATGTTTCATTATCCTACACAAAAATAATATTGAAGAAAAGCTCTTAACCACATCTGTATATTATTTTGAGAATATTTTGCTTGTTAAAGATATTAGAAATGAGAAAGATTACATTTTTCCAAATCAGCAAACTCTGGATTGTGTGTGCTTTCTAAACGGTGCTTACAAAGTCACTTTTGAATTCATTTTTATATTTAGATTTTATTTTCTACAATGAAAAGGGCAAATCCCACACTGTCAACATTTATTTTCTCAGGAGTTATCTTTGTTCAGTTTAAAAAATTCATTAGGTATATTTTTAATCTTATAAGCATGGATGGCAGTTTTAACAAATATTTCCTCAATACAAAGTAAATGTCCTCATTTTTTCCTCCTCCAAAAATGGCTCATTTGATATTTACCATTCCTCTTCTAATCATCTGTTGCTTGTTGCAAAAGCAATGCCAGACAATTCAGCATATTTGTTAATTCAATACCCCATTTCTGTGCTATTTCTGTATCAGTCAATGTTTTCTGAAATAAATGTTATTATAAAAACCACAAAACATAAAATAATCACATAGCCTTTGAGTTTCCAGATAAGCAGTGCTTTGGGCTTATCTCTGCTGGATCCATTCCTTTTTTAAAATTTTATGCTTATGATAATTTATTACTTCTTTGGTTTTTTCTTTTTTTTTAATTGCTATGCTGACTGGGGGTACATTGTGGCATTTACAAAATTCTTATGTATCAAATATATTATACTTGAATTCACCCCCCTCTACCTTTCTCCCTTATACACCCTCACCTCACTCCTGGAATAATTTCAAAGAGTCCCATTTTTCCACTTACATACATGTGTATGCAGTATTTGCACTATATTCACCTCCCAAGCCCTTTCCCGACCTCCTCCCCACCTCCCAATTTCCACCCTCCTGTTCTCAGATTTTGTAAGTAAAAAAAAAAAAGACATTTTTGTTTGTTTAAGATAATACAAAAGGAATTTTCTTGTGGATCTGTTTCTTGAACCAGCAAGTGAGCAGGCCATGTTCTTTCCATGGTGAAAGCAAATGCATTGCATACATGTTTTTCCTGTCTTTGGCCATTCACATCCCATTGGCTAAATTACCTTAGAGGGCTAAATGTAAACTCCAGGGATAAGGACATATATTCTACCCCTTCAGTGGGAAGGATTGCAAAATCACCATACAAAGGGTGTAAGTATATAAATAAATGCAATTTAAGACTATTTTTCATCTTCTCTGGTTTCTGCAGGTTTGTTTAAGTTTTTGTAGAAGGTATAGCCATTTAGCATTTTATTTTGTTTTGGATAGAGGCTCTCTGGAAAGGGCAGAAAATATTCTAGGAGATAAATGATTAAGATAATTTTAGAGGACTATGCGTTCTAAGAGTTTATCGATAAGGACTAACGGGTACTTAGAACGCAAAAACTGGTTGTTAAGAGCATGTATTTAGGAACAAATTGCTTTTGTTTGATCTTATTTTTCTCATTTATTGAGTTTACCACTTTCTAGTTGTTAGAAGAAATATCTATAGTTTGTTACTTTTTTCCTATAAGTAAAATGTGATTACAATAGTACATAATTCATAAGGTTTTCATTAGGATTAAATGAATTAATGTATGTAAAATCCATGTAATGACATAGTATATACTAAGTACCAAGTTCAGCAAAGATCACTTGGAGGAGGTAATATTACAGTTAATAGTTGAATGACAAAAGAATGATAGTGAAAAGACATTAAATGGAGATGTGTACAAGAATGTTCTATGCAGGTGTGACTGTAATATAAAGGTCTATATTTAAAAATAAAAACAACACCTTGGCATCCTGGAGGAGCAAAAAGAAATTCAGCATATTATTCACTTATTCATATGAGTAAGCACTTCAGACATTTCTTCAATCTGAATAAAGACTAATGTTTTGTTGCCCAAGTTAACATTTTAACATTTAGAAAAAAAGTCTCATGCTTCTAATTAATTCCAACAAGATATTTATTTTGTTGTCTTACTCTTCAAAACATGGTATTCTGAAACCTGGAAACATTGTATTTTCTCACCATGTCACTTTTTCCTACTTCCATCAAAATGAAGACATTCTTCTGATCCCCCACTGTCTTAGACTGTTCAGGTAAGTATACATATATATATATATATATATTTATATATACATATATATATATATATATGTATATATAAAGAAAAAAAGAAAAATTCTTCAGATGGGCAATGTATAAATGACAGAAATTTCTTGCTCACAGTTCTGGAGCATGGGAAATCCAAGATTAAGGCACCAATAAATGTGGTGTCTGCTAGCAGCTTGCACTCTGCTTCTCAGATGGTGCCGTTGTGTGTCCTCATAGAGTAAAAAGGGGAAATCAATCTCCTGGGACTTTAAAAACATGAGGATACAAATCCCTCTCATGAGGGCAGAGCCTCAGCCCTCATCATTTAATCACCTCCCAAAGTCCCCATTTTGGAGACTAAGTTTCAGTACATGAATTTTGTGGGGGACACACCCATTTTCCATAGCACTCACGCAAATGCTTCTTGGGGATCTTCAGCATTTATATCGAATGTAACCTTTCAGCCTCCAGGTTTTACGCACAGCTCTTATTACATATCTATAATGCTCTGTTTCTTTCAGTCTCTTCATCTACTATAATAGTACAGCAATGATTTAATTCATGATCTGCCCATCTTATTTGAGCTCATTTTAGTTAATATCTAAGCAGATATTAAGATACTGCTAAATATTATCATCTTTCCTTCTATAGCCATCGTCATGCCTATGATGATACTCCATCAACTCATTCCATGAGAAGATGCGCTGCAGTGGAATCTTCAGCTTGGTAATAGGATCTTCATGCCCGTTAATCATTCTTTAGGCAAATTACGTAACACTGCAAGGCTGAACATTTCCATTTTAAACTGAAATAGGAAGAGCTATTTCATTAATTCAGTCATTTTATTCATTCATTTTCATGCCAGTTATCGACACAGTCATAAATAAATTTAATAAATACATATCTATTGCCCACTAAGTTCCAGGGACTAAACTCTGAACAAGATATCAAAAGTGAAGAAAATATATGCCTACGAGCCTTTCCTACATGGAATGTGTTTCACTCACTGCTCTTACAGTTTTGTGTTTGCAATTATATGAAAATCAAACAGGGCAAAGGATAAAAATATTGTACTTCAAAATGTTTGTTATTAAGGTATAAAATCTAAATAGCATTATAAAAACTAAACCCCCTTACACATGCATTCAGAACTTCACTCTTTGTCCAACCAAAAATTGCAAATTTCTAAAGTGTTGATATACCTTTTCAATTTAATGGATTAAAACTAGCTATATTTTATTAAAATTTATTTCCATGCAATGGTTATGTAGGAAAGATCATCTGGGGTGCTTAATCATTTGGTTTGGTAATAATTAAGTAAAGTTTTGTTTTAAGTAATTAAGTCATTTGGTCCTTGTCAATTCATACTTTAATTAAATTTATGTCAGTGAAGATAATACAAAATAAAAATAATATTACAGTGGATTTAATGTTTGCTACACTCTATAATATTTAGTTTGGGATAATTGAATCTAGCATATTTAGTAAAGGAAAAAAACACATCAATTTAAGATTACCCTTTAATGAATTCATTTGGTAGTAAAATCTTTTGCATTAAATATTTAAAACAGCTTATGAATATATTTTATTCCTTCAAATATACTAATGAATTTTTAATACAAAACAAATGTATTTTATTTTTTCAATGTGTTTTTATGTGCAGGCATGTATGTAAATATTTCAGTACACCCTTCAAAATGTACTCAAATGTATGAAATTTATTTTAAGAGTCTATTTAAAATTTTTAAAAAACCTTGTAGTAGACACACAATTTTGTCTATTATGAAAAAATTCTCATACAGGAAAAATACTAAATCTTGACTTTATAGACCTTAAAACTAAATGAAAGGAGTATTTGAAAAAGGATCTAATGTATTTGAGGCTATAAATCAGGAAAGTCACATCTCTCAAATGTTCTGCCTTCTTCTTCTCAAATGTTCTGAAATCTTACTTGCTGTAAATATTAAGACACTCATGTGAAATCTTTACTTCTCATTTGCTTGACTTAACTTCATGCTTTAAAATAGAATTGACTTAGGAGTTTATAAAGTATCTGGCCAAAATCTAAATGACATTTTACAATAAGATCATGAAATAATTGGTTTCTAGGGAAACTGGTTTGGACAACATAGTGTGGCTTCTTCCATTTTGCCATGCTTTGGAGACAGAGCTGGGCTTCCCAGGTCTGCTTTAAATTAAGATAGTCCTCTGTGATTATATTGAGTATCTCTATCTTTTCTCATTTGGTCTCTGTACCTGAGATCCAGGAGATTTTAATACATGATTTGTGCTTCTATAATTTCTGTTTATGCTTTGTGAATTGCTTCTAAGATTGCGAATGCATTTTTTCCTGGCTAAAATTCCCCTTTCCTTAGAATTTGTTTTCTATTCTGTTAAGTAGACACTTTGAAGACAAAAGACTTCTAATGATACAGATTCCAGATAAATCATAAATCACAATTCAAATTTCTTTGTTTTGCTTTATGTTGTCTTTTAGCACAATAAATTTTATTAAGTCTCTATCAACTGAAAGAATTAAGGCATTTGTTTTAAATTACATTTGGACCTCAATTATTTTCTTTAGAAAGAAAGCATCCATTAAATATTTTTCTCATTTTCCCAGTACTTGTCTAAAAGATTACATGACACTTCCATGTACACGTTCATTCTCTGATGATTCCTTCCCTTTATAAGGTCCATCTTCGAAAAATCTATAACTTAGCTATTCATAGTTTTTCATTTGGAAGATCATAAAGAAAACACCTGCTGCTAGAGTAATATGCCAGCAGAGCTCTGATTCTGAAAGTAGTAAGAGGTTCTCTGACCATAGGCCTTAACTTGGATGTTACCTGTGCTTCAGAGAATTTCTTTCTGGGTTTTGAGACATAAGTCACACTCTTTCCCTGGGCCTTGGCATTTAAATTTCCCTCTACCTGCACCACTTTCCAGGGAGAACCATGAGGCTCACTCTTTCACTTCATTGCCTTCCTGATGACTTTATCTAAGAAAACAATCACATTCTTTTGACCAACCTTTCTTCCTATGCCACTCTCCCTCAGACTCTCTGAATCAATTTTCTGCTCTCAAATTCTATGAGGTCAAAATTTTTAGATTCCATATAGGAGTGAAACAAGAATAATAACTTTTGGTGTTATATGGCAGAGAAGGTGGATATAATCAACAATCATATATTATATATCACAAATACTTGAGGAGAGGATTTCAAATATATTTATCATAAAGAAATGATCACTTAGGTTGATGGATATGTTATTGACTCTGAGTTGATCATTGCTCAATATATGCATGAATCAAAACATCACAGTGTACCAAATGAATATGTACAAATATTTTGTGTTCATCAATAAAAGAAAAAAAATTGGTTGAGCACAGTGGCTCATGCCTGTAATTCTAGCTTCTTGGGAGGTGAAGATTAGAAGGACTGTGGTTCAAGGTCAGCCTGGGCAAAATGTTAGCAAGACCACATCTCAACCAACACAGCATGGTGGTACCCACCTGTCATCTCAGTTAGACAGGAAGCATAAAATGGAGGATGATGATCCAGGAAGATCTAGGCATAAATGTGAGATTCTATTCCAAAAGCAACATGGGCTAGGGGCCTGCCTCATGCGGTAGCGTGCTTGTTTAAAAAGTATAAGGCCTGGAGTTCTACCCTGCAGTACCATCAAAATAGAATAAAACTAATTTAATTTAAAAATGTACCAAAAAAATAAAATGCACCTCCTCTTCCTATCTTTATACTACTTTATATTTTATAGCATTCATAACACAATGACTTTATATTTTTTATTTTTTCCAGTTGTTACCATTCTCTCTCCTGGAAAGCAATTATGCACAGATTTCATGAATTTATGTTTACCTGTACACAAAAGAGGTCCTGGCATGTGGTAGAAACATGGAAAATACTTATGAAGAAAATAAACAATTATGTTGGAAGCATAGCTCAAGTGATAGAGAGCCTGCCTAACAAACTCAAGGCACTGAGTTCAAATCCCTATGCAGCAAAAAAAGAAAAAATAGACGATTAACATGTGAAAATAAAAGGATGTGTACACTGATTATCCATTCAACTGGATCCATTGTTTCCACATGCACAACTTTTCTTCATTCCCAGGCAAGATGAGGATATTCTCAGCTCACATGAAGTATTTCTGGGTTTTCCTCTCTTACCAAAACCACATAGACACCCCACCCAGTTCTATTGGAATAGGATGTCAGTGACTTTACAGCATGGAAATGAGCAAACACTACCAAGAAACATTATTTCTTTGGTGTCATAGAACCCAACACCAAGTGCATTACTGACCTCTACCACCAGGAATGCTATTCTAGAACCAGCATGGATGCCATAGGATTTGATTTCAGTGCAGCTCTTTCTGTATCAAAGATTCAAAGACACTTCTAGTCCTCAAACTGTTAATCTGAAAAATAGGCAAATTAGTTACTTTGAGTTTTTGAAGGGGTGCTCCCTTTGATGTGTGTGAGATGAGTAATATGATGTCCAATGAATAAAGATTACACCTCTTTTTCAGGTTGAATCTATTGCTCTGTATATTAATTCCTACTCCTTCATTTCATTTTGCTTCTATTCTTTTTTAATGCCCTTTTTTCCTTTCCTGCATGAAACACCATTTCTGGCAACCCTAACTGTAATCTTTCCACTTTTCATTCCATACTTGTGCTCAGTTATTGTCTTCAGCTTCTTCTTCTTCTTCTTCTTCTTCTTCTTCTTCTTCTTCTTCTTCTTCTTCTTCCCTTCTTCTCTCTTCCTCCTTCCTCCTCCTCCTTTTTGTTTTTCTTTCTCTCTTTTTGTCTGCATCTTCCGCTCTCTCTTTTCTATCCTACTATGGCAATGCTCTAAGAATAGAAATAACATCAATATTTTATCTACCCATGGAATTGCACTGGAATTTTGCCGAATTTGTGATAAGTTCTCTTGTTTTGATTGCAAAATTTATGTGAAGAAATAACAGTTATTCAAGATAGAAATCACTGGAAATAATGTAGATAGTTATAATAGCTTGCTAAAGGAATTTTGAGGAAATGAACCACTTTGGAGGAGAGATTTGTGCAATACTTCTCTAAGGAAGAAGCTTATGTGTAAAATCTGGTACTAAGAAGAAGGTAGGAAGAGAGAACTAGAACTATGAAGACAATCAGTTCCATTGTCCAAATTTTGGCAGGTTTTGACTTTTGTATTGACTTATCAATTAATATCACTTTAACAATGGATATGATAACAATGGAAGGAGTGACTATGATTGCAATAGACACAAATTTAGAATAGGTTGACCTGCTAGGAAGCCATTGAAATGATCTAGGATAAAAATAAAGCAGGTCTGAATTAAGACAGAAAAGTGAATTGAATGGAATAGATTGAGTTTTAGAGTCTGTGCAGCAGGTATGCATCATTTCTCATTTTAGGCTTGATGGTACAGAGTTGAGAAAAAAATCAGATTCCCCTGCATTACAGTCCAGCTGTGTTGGTTTTTGTATACCTTGTAACTATTACAGGGACTCACATTTCACTCTGCAATTAATATTTGATAAGTAATCATATCAATTTGAATACAATGTGAATTTTTATAAAATAAAAACATTTGCTAAGCTATGGGTTATACAGAGCTCAAGAACCCTAAAATAAGTTCTGGAAAACAGTAGGTTCTTAAAGAATCCTTATGAATAGTGACAAAATTCTTTAATAATTTTCTTTGTAGATTTAATATTATAAGGAATTTGTAGCCATGACATGGAAGAGTGTCCTAATACTAAATATTATCACATCACTTTGAATACTTTGTTAAAATGGGTGCAAATGCAACTCTACACATTACTTACCCTCATGATTCCAGAACTGATTGCCCCTTGTACACAGCAGATTCTTTGCTTTGTATCCACAGGATTTTGCACAGGGTTATTCCCTTGCTGGGTGACACAGGCAGGAATGCCAGGCTGAGCTGCTCATGGCCACTTTCTTAACGCTGTGGTGGAGGAGATCAGTTAACCTATAACTGCCTTTTATTTTCCTTTCTTTCCCTGGCTTTTATTAGCATTGGTAATTCAGAACTGACTACATTTTTCATCCAAGTTTTTCTTTCAAGTTATCAATCAATAACTCATTAATGAAGTGAGAATAAAAGAGAACAAAGCATTCTTAAATGTCCACAACAACTCCCCAAAGCAAACAAATAAAAAATCCAGGAGCTGCCCTGAAGGAATCATTCAGTTAGCTCAATCGTGTGGCTTCTATGAGGAAGGACAGTTGATTTAGCGAGAAAGGTTGTAGCATCCCTAAATATTAAATTCAATACATACCACTTAAAATATTGTTGCAAGGACTATTAATGTCTGTATTATCGTTTTCAATTTAACTTTCATGAAAGGTCATGCAGTCTTAATAGTTTTCAAGCTATAGTTCATCTTAAGAGCCATTACTTCAACCCTGTCTAAACAGAGCTCTTTAGAAGAACATTACACTTTGAATCTCCAAAGGAAAAGAGCAGCGTGTGGTGCACATCCTCAGTATTCATGCAGAGACCAGAGAAGGTCATTTGCACTGCGTGCCAGATATTTCAAAAATAAAGCAAAAAAACCTGAGAGGTCTCAGTGCACAGTTCCGGACAATGACCACTAGGTGGCAGAAGCGCTCCTCCGGCTATCTCGCCTCTCCTGGTGTGGGCTGTAATTAGGTCAGTGTAAGTTAAAGTAGATTTTCTCCTCTGGAACACATTGCAGTTTAATTTCACTTCTTTCTACATTGTGCAATGAAGGTGGACTTAACTTTTAAAGGCAAAGAGACAAACCTCTGCCAGGATAAATATAAAGACTCAGAGAGAGAGCAACTGACACAACACATAAAAGAAAGGAAATGCTTTCTGTTTTCTAATTTTGATATCGGGGTCATGGTCAGAAATGATTTGCAGAGGTACAGTAGTATAGCTATTATATAAGAAGGGTGACTTCTGAAGCTTAAGTGGGCATGCTTGCTAGGTGGTGGTGTTAAAATTTTCTCCTAACTGGTGGCATGAAAGAAAATAAAGCCATTTTATCCTTGAAGCTGTTTTTATAATTTTGCCAGCAGCAAGAAACATGTTAATCTGAAGGAAAGCTCCACACCCCAGCACAGATTTCCCTTTCCTGCCGAATGAGTCACTGAAGAGGGAAGTGGTCCTGAAGGTGAAAGTTGAAAGCTCTATTCTATTAAAGCTGTGTGTTAGGAGATTTGGGTAGGACAGAAACACCTCAGAAATAGAGATCAAGCTTTGAGTGTTTAGTAGTGATGGGATGTATGTATCAGGCCACAACTGAGTGGCTTCATTATCGAAAAGCATCAGGGGTCACTGTGGTCACTTATGTGACAAACAGCAGGGAAAGGGGAGGAACAATCACAGGAAAATCTATCTTCTCCTCAATTGCTGATCATGGCAATAAATGTGCAAGAGTCAGACTTTTCTTTTTAAGAAAATAAGGGAAAATAAGATATATGAAAAGACATGTAAACAGTAATGATTCCTGATTCTAACTTCTCTAGAGATCGAGACTACACAGTTAACGTGAATTTTGCTTCTTTAAATTATAGATCATATCAAAAGTTATACCAAACTCAGAGAGTTGTTAGCAGAATAAAATGAGTGTATGCTGCTATGGTGGTGAGGAAATAAGCTAAGTACCCACACAGCTGGCTCAGAGACCAAGATTCGTCAAACAACTTCTGGATTTTCTGAAAAATGTTTAAAATTGATGTTGAGTGCCTTTGGACACCTCTTCAGTATTGCCCCCTTGCTAATGTCTTTGTGATACCTCAAAATTTGTTCAAACATATTGAAACTGGAAATCCACCTGGTGAACAATACCTCCTGTTTGTGTAGGCTGTTTTTTCTCTGCAGCCACAGATGATATGACTACTTTGTCTGCAATTCTATGTTCTTATGTTTGTCTCCAGAATCACAGACAGTCACATGAAAGCTATGTGCAAACATTGTACATGACTAAACTCTATATTCTTGAAATGATGTTCTCTGTATATCTCAATATTTTGAGAAAGGAACAAAGAGTGGTAGAGAGCAGAGTAAGAAGCAAGGAATGAAAAATACAATAAAAGAGACTCTTGAATGCTCATTTCAAGGACACAATCAGTACATTGTAGCCTGTCCTTCCAATAATTATACTCACAGCTCCATTTGCTGACAGACTTTTGTTGGATATGGGACAAATAGATATTGTACCGTTGATGAGATTAAAAACATAAAACCCAGTCAGTGAAATGTAACTTACAAAAACAGGGGACTGATCCCTGATATATATATATATATATATATCGGAAATCAGATAGATATTTTATTTTGTCTTGGAATTCAGAAACAAATGTTTGAGATACTGTTCTGATAATTAATCACAGTTGTTGAAAAGATAGGGTATAACCAAACAGTAAACCCACTCGCATATGCAGACATACATATTCATGAGTTAGATCTTAATGGAAACTTTTATTAGAAAGTTTATTTTCTTTGCTTATAATTTGTAAACTCCACTCGTTTCATTTGTTTCAGCACATAATTCGTTCGTGAAATCTATAAATTTGGAACTGGAAACAGTATGAACCACAAGTGGATATAGTACAAGGAGCAATCTTTTGTAATTTCAGTATAGTTAGGCCTCAGAAGACTCATGGGTTCTCATTCTTTATAAACATTTTATAATCTGTAAGATTTTAAGACTTTAGTCATCATATCTGCTAGATAGTCAGTGAATGGTAATGGAATCACTAAAGGTGTCTAAAGAAAAAAATCTTCCCTAAGAATATTTCAAGCATGTAGTCTGTTTTTCTTTAAACACCTATCCTGTGTCCAACTACAAAGGAATAGCTGACAAAGAGCAGAGGGACTAAGGAATCACAACTGAGCTCTGCCCTTCACCCCACTGCTAGACTTTCATTTGTTTTCCTGAGGGTCTTCTGCACTTTTTACATTGCTCTCCCACTGTATTTAGTTATTCTTTTCCATATCCATGAGACTATGAACTGGGAATGAATAATGACTCTAGTTTTAAAAATTCTCTGGCCTAGAAACACCTGGCACATAGTAGATGTTTGATATCTATATGCTGAACTAACAAATAATTAGCTGGGTATGATATGAAAATCTCAGTTCTATAAGTAGAGCTAGAACTAAATCTCAAGTATTGTTTCTGTAGCATAAAGTTTTTGTTTTTTTCGGATGTTGTTGCTTTGTATTGATTGTCAACACATATTTCATGGTGATGTTTTTGCTTCGCACATAGACATTTTCAGCATATGTAACCCTTTATCCTTCCTTGGGGACATAGAATCTGGGTATACAAGTATGTAGCCTACTGGGTCACTATGTGCCTTTTTGATAGGATGGCAGTTAATTTTCTCATACAATAAATGTTTGTAAAACAGTTAATCTTTACATAGTGGGAAATAATTGTAACTCAAAGTTTATTCTGCTAACTAATGTGAATTCCCAAAGCTTCGACCAAAGGTCATTTCTGACGTATCATAAATGTATTCTCACTCTGGAAAACTATGCCACTCAGCTTGAAAAATTTATTTCCAACAATTCATTTTATTCAATGGTAATAGTGATGGCACTAGTACAATCTTCATTATAACAATACAATTAGATGTGTATATCAGTTAATTATATTAAGGAACTACTGTTATTACTTATAGAAGAAGTGATATTCCTGGTTGATACAAATTATAAAATGTTTTCTTCTCTACAGACACAATTATTCAGTAAGTTTATTTTGTTAAACAGTATTTCATACCCACAACCACACGTGTATTTTAACTGATTTTTAATAATTACATGTTACATATTATTTAGGAATTACATTGTAGTGAAACTTTTTAAGTAACCTTTTTATGCAGAACTTTTATACACGCAAACAACAGTGCGTACATAGTGTATAGATATTGAAGGTATAGTTGGATGAGTTACCATGCACTGAGCACACCTAGAAAAATCAGCTTCCATTCAGAAAACAAGATCACCCATACCCAGCTCTACTATTTTGCCAATACTATTTACCAGCTTAATGGTAACCCTTGTCCTGATTTCTGACTACAGCTAACATGCATACCATGTCTGGTTTTAAATTTTATATAATTTGGATCATAGAGTCTGTGTTCTTTGGGTCTTATCTTTTTTCCTCCACATTTTTTGTGTGATTCATGTAGGTTGTTATTTATAATTATAGTTTTCTCATTTCGAATCCTCTATAGGATTCCATTCAATTACCATGGTTGCCAATTTTCTATTCATTTTATGAGTACGTTCTAGTTGGGTTATATTAAAGATAACACTGCTATGAACATTTCTTATACTTGTCCTCTGTGGAGTTTATACATGCTTACATGTAGAAAGGTTGTATGTAGAAATGTGGGTAATACATGTATATGTTACATTTTTTGATATATCAAGAAAGCATAAAATGGTCATATAAATTAATGTTTTCATTAGCGATATATACATATTAAAGTTGATCTATGTTCCTGTCAATATTTGATGTTCTCAATCTTTTTTACATTTCAATAATCCTGATTTGTTTTTATTTCTATAGAAACAGTGAAAAGATCAGAAAGATGTTTAAAATAATACAGGCAGTAAAAGTAGGTTTCTTATTTTTTTCAATTAATGCATCATTTTTCAAATGTAATCTTTATGATATCATCATGACTACAAAAGGAAGAATATGATGTTTTTATGTAAGAGAGCAGAGAAGTCCTAAAATTTGAAAAAGCAATATTTGATCTTGTGGTGACTTTTAATATATGAGCATCAAATCAAAGGACGCACTTGCTGAGGAAATTACACCAATGTGAAGGATCCACAATGACCCCGAAACAATTGCTTTTTTTATATTTAATGTCAATTTTTATTGTGCTCATAAGAACTGTGAATCACTTTACCAAACTCATTTAAAATATTTGAATATGCCAATAAATACTTGTATATATTTCAAAGGTTGAAAATTATAGGATTAGTCACTGAAACAGTGAATGCTTAGAAAACTGAGCTTCAAAGCTATGAAGGAAGGTGTCACTCTTTTTGGCAAAATTTCAGGAAGTCACAAGTAAGTAGGAGGTATTTTATTAGCCCTTGCAAGTTCAATCAAGGAGTAAATGCTGAGTGCTCAATGTAGGATATTTGTTATTCTGGTTTATCCTTACAGTTCTGTCTAAACACACTGTTTAAAATCACTTTCAATATTAATACTTTCCAAAAAGTAGATTTATAAAAAACATTTGAAGTGAAACATCTGATGAAATGAATTCATTTTATATCTTGAAAATAAATGAGGAGAATTTAGAAAATTATCTCATTTCTCCCACTGTCTTTTCTCTGATAACAAGCCCAGTATCAGAAGACTGAACTTCTCATTGGTCACTAAGTGAGTACTTTATTGGATATTATGTTATGTATTATGTAAAAATACATAAACTTTTTCAATGACAGGAATGGCTCTACAAATTCTTTTAATATGAATGATTGCCAGATAATGTGCATAAGTATATGTGTGTATATAAGGAATGTGAAGCAGTAAGAAGCAAAAGGTCTAAAGATAAACCATCTTTTCTCAAAGAACCATGTCAGATCTTTAGAAATTATCAACTATTTTACTCAAAGAGCAAAAGTAAATTTCCTTCTTTTATTATTCATTGCTTTTCCTGTAATTTTTAAACCATTTTTATAAATGAGATGTTACAGTTTGAAATTAATGGTAGAACAAACATATTATTGACAACTGATATTTTAGGAATTTGGTTCTCCTATTTTAGTCATTATTTTGGGGAGTGGTAGTGGGGTTTGAACTCACACTTGTGTGTAGAGCTCTTACCACTCGAACCACTCTGCCAGTCCTTGGGTCTCCTATTTTAATGAAGTATGATCCCTGTAACAAACATCTCCCTACATGCAAGTCTCAGCATTCCTTGGAGATTAAAAAAAAAGCTTTAGCAGACAAACATCAAATGAACTCTGCTGTTGAGGCAGTTAGAATCCCATCTGTCCTTCATTTCCATATGGTCAGGATACTTATTAAAAAATTAGGCCTTTGTTTAACAATAAACTATTTTCTTACAAATACATGTTTACTGTATCTGTATGCTGATATCATTTCAAACTATTAATCAATGACATCATGCTTTTCATATTTTCAACATTTTTGTCACCTGATCAACTGCAATTATCTTTCTCTTACTGTACTCTCTCTAATGGTAAGTTGAAACACTGTAAAAGAAACTGAACCCCCATATCCACATTCATAATGTTCTTCTAGATTGACTAAAAACATAAGTTCAAGAGGTCAGTAGCATTAATCCCGTGAGGGCTTCCCTCTAGCATTGTATAAGCAGATATTTTCACTTAATCTTTGCTGTAAAGTTTTAGAAACAAGAAAAAAAGAGAGCAGTATCCTGCATGGTGTTATGAGGAACAAACTATATTAGAAAAATAGAGAAAATAATGTGATACTGATTTTATATTATATTGCAACAAATATCAATATAGCTTGAATAAGATTAAAATTTGCTACATTTCACAATTAGATTCATCCACTCTCAACTGAAGATCTATAATGCCTGATAACATGTTCTTCTACTTCATAGATGGGAGTAATTCAAATAAAAAAGCTGAGAGCCACCAACCTAGATAAACATATTTATTTAATATTTAAAAAGCTGAGGATTAAAGAAATTCAATTTCTGATGGTATTGTTCATGTACATGTATTTGCCTTTGTATTTCAGTTTAATCCATCAACTTCTTTCCCTGCTTTGATACTGACTTAAAATATGCTAAAAAATCACTGCTTTAGAAGGATATATATATATGAATGTATGGTTAAAGTCAAGGTTAAATCATTGCGTATCTTAATTTCAAAAATAAGAAAGATACCAAGTTTTTAAATGAAAGAAAACCTCATGTAAACAAAAATGACATTATGTAGTAAACAAAAACACTCCTGGACTAGATCACATAAAAATCTTTTAAGCCCAGTTGCTTTCTTGAATTCACTAAAATCTCAGGAATTGTCAATACTAGATACCAATATAATTGGAAGTAAAGTGCTCTTGAAAGTATTTCTAAAACCAATCCAATTGCTAGACCTTTCTGGTACTTTGTTTCAAAAAGCACATTAGAGGCATTAAAAATTTTTTTGTTTGTTTTATGCAGGTAGTGGGAGGATAGAGCAGGCAATCACTGGTAGATCTTGGTCCGCGTTACTGGTGTGTGACTAAGTGGAATTTGTACATTGAATCATGAGATCCACAGTTGTTTTAATCAGTAGAGTACTCAGATGTCTGGCAATTTAGTTTAGTATGTTACAGTACATGGTTATGGTAGCATATCATTTAACTCCAACACTCCTGAGGATGGGACAGAAGGAACTTGAATTCCATGCCACCCAAGGTCACATAGCGAGACCCTGTCTTAGACAACAACAACAAAGCTAAGATGCCACTATGCCTAATATTGGAAAAGTCTTCTTTAGGAAATCTATAAACATTAAGAGCTAAAACTTCTAGATGCTGGCATCAGGGGATTCTCCATCAGATCAGTCACGATGAAACTCAGAGTTGATGAGTACCACTTATGCACATGCAGAGCTTCAAATAACTTCTAACATTTTCTATACATTATTAAGAAACACTGAAAAGTGAAAAAAAGAATAGCTTTGGAAGGCTTATTTCTAATTGCTTAGTATGTAATGGCCATTTAAAACACTAAATTTTAATGGTAATTTAAAAATTTGCTTCTAATGTATGGAAAAACAATTATTATTTTATTAATAGTATATCCAGAAATTATGATGCAATGACTTATTTTATATAAAATTTCTTTAGCAAATTCTTCAGATTTTTTCATAATTATTTTAAACATAATTTATGTCATTTTTTTCCAGTCCTTATTTTGCTATACATATTATGGTGTTTGTGTTCTAGTTGTAAATTAATTTAGAAATGTGTGATTATTATCTTTTTCTGGTGACTAGAAATTTATATAACTATCAAATATCCACTTCATAATTTTTTGTTCATTTGTGGCTGATATTGACAGATCTATCGTATTCTTTTGGTACCTTTTGATGCTCTTAATTTTCATCTTTCTATTCCCTTCTACTCTTATTTCCATCAGTGATAGAAAATGGAGAGTTGGAAGTTGTTATTAGTCATTGTGAAAATCTTCATTTTGTTTTAATTCCATTTACTTTTGATATGAGCTTTCATATTTTAGAATTTAAAGATAGCAAAAGTTAGATTGATTTTCTTAAATCTAAATAATACCAAACTACTTTTCTATCTGTCCTTTGTCACTTTTATTTTCTTTATTTTTCCCATTTTTCATTTTTCTTTAATATATGATTTAATTTTTCTAATGTATCTCTGCTTCTTACTTCCAATTTCCTAAACTTCATCATATACTCTTCTATTCTTTTCCATATATTTTTCAACCAAATTTCCAGTGTACTAAGTTATTTTCTCCTTGGCTGAGAAATCTGCTCTTATGTGCACCCGTTTATTTATTAATTGGGCAGTAGTAGTTTTACATCTATAATTTCAGTTTCACTCTGCTTTACATCATAAAAGTATTTTTTCTCTGTGAAAATTCTCATTTATTCATTATATCCTTGAAGCATTGATATTTAGGACAGTTCCAGTTAAACTTTAAATAAGGAATCTGCTGTTCCATTTCTTTTTTTTTTTATTCATGTATGCATACAATGTTTGGGTCATTTCTTCCCTCTTCCCCCTGCCCCCTCCCCTACCCCTCCACCCCCTCCTTCTACCCCTTCTACCTCCTGCTACCAAGCAGAAACTATTTTGCCCTTATCTCTAATTTTGTTGAAGAGAGAGTATAAGCAATAATAGGAAGGACAAGAGTTTTTGCTCTGCTGTTCCATTTCGATTGTTATTTCTACTGTGTTCCCTGAATGTCGCTATCATGAACACACACACACACACACACACACACACACACACACACACACACATGTACACACGGGTGCCTGGTAAAACGCTATACTCTGTTTTATGATAGTTATTGTGCTCACAAAATTGTTTGTAGAATTAGAATGAAAATGAGGAAAATGCTGTTTCCCTCTAGAGCATTTACTTGACTTTATGTAGATAAAAGAAACCTGGGTTTACTTCAATTTTATTTAGTGAATTGTAATAATTCAAATATGAGCCACATTTTCTGCCTGGACTCAAATCTGATATTTATAATACTCACGGTTTTTATCCATTCATCGACCTCCATACTTGAATTCCTTCTCCTCTAACCTAAAGAGAACATCAAAATCAGATTTAGCTTTTTAGTCTGTAAGATGGCATTCTGAAAAAGTCAGATGCCCTCGAAGGGCATCAATCATTTTTCTGAATTTATATCATTTTTCTGAATTTATATCAGTCAATCATTTTTCTGAATTTATATCTCCTTTCTCAAATCATAACCAATTAAAATTTCCTGTATTCTGAGTTGTACAATGCATTCATTCAACCTTCTTTTAATATTTTGTATAGTTTTTCTATTTGTCCTCAATGAGTGGGTGTTGGTCTAAAGCATTAATTTTAGTTTGTTAAGTACAAACACTTAAATATGAGTTGATAGGCAGAAATGAGAGGAAAACATCTGATAAATGTCTGACAAGAAGGATTAACCAAATAGGCATATAAAAATTGTCTTGGAGAAGGCAGAAATTGTGAGGATGAATAAAATTTGAAAAGATCATAATGTCCCATAATAAGAAAGTCAGGAAATACACAAAAATGTGACTATTTTATAGCACTTTTATTAAGGAAATTAAAACCTAATAGAAGTTGTTATAGATGAAGTTGAACTTTCTCCCAGGAAGATAACAAAAGACAATAGAAAAGAGAAAAAAAAAGAAAATTTAGAAAATTGAAGAAGAAGCCTGTAAATAAAAGTTAGTGAAAGGCTTGACTCAGGTTCACTTTTGTAATCCAGCTACTAAGGAAGCAAAGATCAGGAAGAACAGAGTTTGAGTCCAGCCTGGTCAAAAAGTTAGCAGGACAACATTGCAATCAGTAAGGTGGAGTGGTTGTGTGTGCCTGTCTTCTCAACTGTGAGGGAAGCATGAATAGGAGGCTTGTGATCCTGGACAGCCTACTTAAAGGCATGGCTCCTTATCCTCAAAAACCCAAAGGAAATAATGCTGGGTATTAGTCTCAAGTGATAGAGCACCTGCCTATCAAGCCCAAATTCCTGAGTTTAACCACTTGTACTACAATGAACAAATAAATAAATAATTTTAAAAATCATAAAAAAATGAAGATGGGATATAATAATAATAATCTAACCCCTGTTTTGTTTCAAAGATGCAGAGTGCTAGGACAAAGTTCATTCCTAAGCTTAAACCAAGAAAAAAAAAACTAGACAGACTTCAAGAACAGCTTTTCTTAAGTCCCTCAGAAAACTGAGCTAACAGGACAACTGTATTTTGAACACTGAAGTTTGAAGATGAGCTCTGAATGACACCTGGAAGGAAAAACAAAACAAAACAAAACAGGAACAGGTACTGGGCATATGTGTACTTTGGGCAAAGGACAATGAATGACATATAAGCCAAAAAGCAGACTCAACTAGAAAGGTATTGATAAATTTTTAAAAGCCAATATGGGTTAGCAGAAATGTGTAAAGAGTGATACAAAAGAGTTCACATAATGTAGGAGGGTTTTTTTTTTTTTTGACATCCCTGGACCAAATTGTTCCTTGATATTCCCAGAAAAGATGAAAAATCCACAGACATCTTTGCCAAAGCACTGACAGAAGAGTGGAATAATACTCACATTAAAAATTTCAAGGGCCATCTATTGTATATCCTCTAATCTATAGGAACAAGTACTAAAAATCTGAAGTCTGGGGGCAAAAGTACCAATCCATTCCTTTGCACAAAGGCAGAAACAAAGGAAGAAGAAATATACTGTATTTCTTGGAGAGAGACAGATATACAGGCTATACCAAAACAAGGTCAAAACATCTGCAAGGCCAAAACAATTAGAAAGACCCCTACATCACTGAGAATTTCAGTTCTTTCATCAACTTGAGCCTTAAATGAAATATGAGAAAACACCTAAAACCATACTAACAAATATTAAGTCAATAAGTCAAAATAGCAGTAGAATACAACTGCAGAGAACTGCCAGCAACAGATTCTCTCTAGGGAGAATCATGAAGTACAGTTAAAAAGCAGAAACGAAAGAAAGGCACACACACATTAATTCATAGAGATACAAGTGTCTATTGGCCTATACAACATGTTAAACTTCTAGCTAAAAATTATGAGTAATAAAAATGTATACTTTTTTTTAAAAAAAGAAATTGTGAGACTCAGATTCATGCATGAGATATGTATAGAAATATGAAAGAGTTTAAAATGGCTACAAATGATTGGTTAAAGCCTAATGAGAAAAATAATTACAATTCAAGATCAAGTAGATTATTTTAGTAATTGTGAGAATCAACTTAGGCTGGGATTTTTTCTGTCAAAGAATTTAATCAGTAACTACTACTGTTACAAATGTTAGTCTCACTAACATGCTTCTCATATGCTGGCCTCATGGACCCTGCTTAACATGCTAAATGTTTCTATTAAGCGCAAAGGGTTGTTTTTCTCAGCCGGACAAAATTCTGCTAGATGCCCTGGTTCCAGAGTTGATGACCTAAAACAGTTATTGCTTCCCCGAGCTTTTAAACTTCTTTGTCTTCAAAGCCCCTTCCCTATGTCCTCTTTCCAATTAACCACTGCGTAGACTGTGAACCCAAAACCTGTCCAATTCAGGGGAGGGACACTATTGCATTAGAGATAAAACCCCAATGGACTCCCTCCTGGATGTGCTTGCTCTGTCTGTGGTGTACCCTTCTGCAGAAGTAAATTTTACCTTGCCTGTTGACTTCTGAGTTGTGTCATCTGTCTCTCAAGATACCCCAATATCTTAAAGATATTTCTAACATAGTGATATGTCAACAGTAAGAAACAAATGAAAATATGAGAACTTGAAGACACAGTAGCAACAGAAAGAAATCTCAGAAAACATCTAGCGTTACATACCAAATCGCTGTATGTAATGATTACACAAAACTAAAAACAGTGAAAAAAATTTTGATAGTAGCCAGTGGACAAAATTATGTCTTTTAAAGCTGAAAGAGCAATAGTATATATTTCAACAGATTTTTTATTCAAAACTATTAAAGCAGGAAGACAATAGAATGAGTTCTTTAATGTGCTGAAAGTTAAAGGAAACAGCTCTACACCCAGTAAAATTATCCCTCAAGCCAGGCATGGTTGCTTGTAACTCTAGCTTCTAAGGAGGTCAAGATCGAGAGGATCACCATTCTAGATCACCTTTTGAAATGGAGACCCCATCGTAATCAATAGCTGGGTGTGGTGGTGTGCTCTACCACTGAGACAAGGTCTGTGATTTTTGCCTGGGCTGTCTTCAGGTTTTGCTCCTCCTACCTATGCCTCCTTAGTGTCTGAGCGTATAAGCACAAGCCACTACAATAGGCTTCTTTGCTGAGATGGAGTCTTGCTAACTTTTTGCCTAGGGTGGCCTCAATTCATGATCCTCTTGATCTCTGTCTCTCTAAAAGCTGGAATTATAGGCAAATATCACCACACCTGGCAGGAAAGAGTTTTTTACATATAAAACAAAAAACATCTTATTACCAAAGGATTTATCATATAATAAATGTTTCAGGAAGTTATGTGAAATAGTCAAAGAGACTTGAGAACTAGAATCAAATGATGTTTAGAAGTGATTTTAGTGGGAAAATCCCAGGGAATTTCATATTGCAGGTACACTGAGGACAAGAGAGACTGAAGCAAGAAACCAAATGCAGACCACCCAGAAATTTCATAGACAGGCACAAAGAATAAGCCAACCATAGCAGACTGTGATGTTTGCTTTTATGTGTTAATTTATTATTAGTTTGCAACCAGTAAGAGGTACTATGGCTTGCATATACTTTGTCCCTAACAAAGCTTATTTTGAGGTCAATGTAATAGTGTTAATTGGAGGTGGGGCCTTTATGAAACATGAGGGATTTGTTTCATGAATGGAAGAGTGACATTGTAACAATAAGTATTAGTTCCTATGAGATTACATAACAACCCTGTGTGTTATGTCTCTTCATATGTGCCTGGTTGCCTTTATGTTTCTCTACCATGTTAAAGCATGTGACTTTCACCAGAGGCCAAATTGATGCTGGTGCTATGTTCTTGGACTTTCAGAACTGTGAGTTGAGTAAACCTTATTATGAACTATCCAGCCTTTGGTATTTTGTTATAACAATACAAAATAAACTGAGACAATATAGTCAGAAATAGTGACGTATGACTAATGCAAAGGGAATAGCAAGCAATCAAAAGAACCTCTCTGAGGAGTCCCAGATGTGGGAAATCACAAAGTTATAGAAGAAATTCTGATAAATGTATTAAAAAAACTACAGAAATCCTGACTAAATAAGGTAAAAATGTGGTAAATAAGGAAAATTATGATGTCAATGGATCATCAGTTACAGAATATTCTGAACATAAAATAATCTTTTATTGATTGGAAATTATCAAGTGGATATTCTGAAGTGGAAATTACAAAGCCTGAAATAAAGTAATTATTAAGAATCAAAAGTGCATATAAGCCAGAAGAAAAAAGAATAAACAGAATTTGAAGGCACACCTGCTTAATAATAAGAAGGAAAACAAAGAAAAACAAAGAATCAATTTGTGGAACATGCACAAACATATGAACACACGTGTAAGTAAAGTCCTAGAAGGAGAGGAAAGAAAGGATCATGAAAGGAATGAGTCAATGGTGGAAGAAATCTTCCCTATTTGTTGAAAAACATTAATGTTCTCATCAAAGATGATGTAAACTATAATCATTAAAATACATTGTAAGATTAAATATTTTACTAAAAACAATGGTGGGAAACATTTTATGAAGACAAAAGGGTCACCTTATAAGGAATTTATATTTATAACCATACATACACATATATTATGTGAAAGATCATCTTGTTATACACATTTATAAGTTATATATCATGTACTATTATATATACACACACACACAGACACACTATGATGAGAACACAAAGGACAGAATTTAAGAAATTAGGAGCAAAACAATAATATTTGGCTGTTTCAGTACCTTTAATAGTGCAAAAATTTAGAGTTCAGAAGGTATATAAAAGCCTTGGATAATTCAATCAACAAACTTGACCTAATGACATTCCACCTAGTAACAGCAAGGTCAATTTTTGTTTCAAATATTCTGGGACTATTTTTGAAAAGATCTCATTTTTAAGGTTATAAAAAAAGTTTCAATAATCATAAGTGGATATAAAACATTAAAATTTTTTTCTCTGGGCTGGAGGTGTTGCTCATGCAGTAGAGTGCTTGCCTAGCAAGTACAAAGTCCCAAGTTTAAACCCAGTACCACAAAAAAAAACCCTTTAAAACAATTGAATTAAATTAGTGATCAATAGTAGAATACAAGTGTGCAATCTTCACACATCTACAATTAACTGTTAAATAATCCATAACTATGGGATATAACTGGGAGGGTAAGAAAACATTTTTCTTTAGTGAAAATAAAACCATAACATATTAAAGTGTATATATATATATATATATATATATATATGCATAGAAACAATACAAGGAATCTCCTTGTGTAGCTATCTTTATCTTAAACTAGCAAAACCTCCACGTTTCTCTAAAAAAAAAAAACAACAGCTGAATTAATGTTCAGAATAAAATTTTAGCTTTAAATCCTCTACTAAAAAGGAAAGAAAACTCAGATCACTTAAGAAAACATAAAAAGAAGGATGAATGCAGTGGTTCACATGTGTAACTCCAGTTACTAGGTGACTGGCTTGGACAAAAAAAGTGTGTGATTCTATCTGAAAAACAGAAAGAAAAAATAAAGCAAAAAAGGACTGGCAGCATGACTCAATTGGTGCCTACTGGTAGCAATCATGAGTTCCTGAGTTCAAACTCTAGTACAAGAAAGAAAGAAAAGAAAGAAGGAAGGAAGGAAAGAAGGAAGGAAGAAAGGAAGGAGAGAGAGGGAGAGACAGAAAGAGAGAGAGAGAGAAAGAAAGAAATGGAAAACAATAAAAGGAGAACAAACTAAATTTACTGGGAGAAGGAAGGAAATAATAAATAAGAAAATTTCATCAAATACATAGAAAAGAGAAAAGAAGAGAGTAAATTGGTCAAATAAAATATTAACTTTTTAATCTATAAAAATGGCTAAATCTTTAGATTAAAAATGAAGAAGGGAAAAAGTAATTTGTGTTTATTTGAGATAAAACACAAATTTCCCAAATGTGAGAGAGAAAAGATCGACAGTCTTTACAGAAGTTAAAAGAGTAAGAAGGAATAATGACAAAAAAAAAACCAAAACTTAAATGAATTTGCCAAGTTCCTAGAAAGACGAAATAGCCAGATTAATTCCAGATGAAACATAGTATCTAATAAACTTTAATTAGCAAATAAATATTCATTGCATACCCAGACAGATTCCTTGATGGATTCTATCAAACATTTAAAGAGGAAAAGTTATCAAACTTCATAACCTAATCCAGGAAATAGAAGAGGACAATTGGCTTTCCAACTCCTTTTATGAAGCATGCATTTTGCTGCAGCACTGATAGAGAGATGCATCACAGGTAAATAACACCACAGACATACATTCTTCACAAACATAAAGCCAAAAGTCCTCAGTAAGATATCAGCAAAGAGAAAATAGTACGATATAGTAATGTTAATACATCATGGCTAAGAGAGGTTTATTACAGGAATGCAAGACTATTTCAACATTCAGAAATCAAGCTATGTGGATCACTATATTGTCAGAATATATAAGAATAACATGGGCACCTTAATAGAAGTGGAAAACACATTTTAAAAATTCAATATTCATTTGTGTTACAAACTTCCTGCCCAGTTAGGAAAAGAAGAGACCTTCTTTCTTTCTTTATTTATTTTTTTCATTTTTCTTTTATTATTCATATGTGCATACAAGGCTTGGTTCATTTCTCCCCCCTGCCCCCACCCCCTCCCTTACCACCCACTCCACCCCCTCCCGCTCCCCCCCCTCAATACCCAGCAGAAACTATTTTGCCCTTATCTCTAATTTTGTTGTAGAGAGAGTATAAGCAATAATAGGAAGGAACAAGGGTTTTGCTGGTTGAGATAAGGATAGCTATACAGGGCATTGACTCACATTGATTTCCTGTGCGTGGGTGTTACCTTCTAGGTTAATTCTTTTTGATCTAACCTTTTCTCTAGTTCCTGGTCCCCTTAAACTATCAGTGTTCATGCTTTAAAACCATCAACTAACGTCATAGTTATAAGAGACTGAATACTTAGCCCATAATATCAGGACAAGGAAAGGGTATGTTTTTGGTTTTTTTTTTTTTTTTTACTATGCCTATTCTACTTTGTCCTGAATTGTTAGTTGGTGCAATAAGATCAAATAAATAAAAGTCACCAATGTTGTAAAGAAAAAAATGAAACTGTATGTTATTAATGAGAATATTATTGTATAGAAAATTTCTCAAATCTACAAAATATTACTAGAACAAGTTTAGCAAGTTCATAGGAGTCAAAAGCATAGTACAAATGTTACCATACTTCAGCATACTAGCAATGAACAATCTGTCCAGATATTGATGCACAAATGTTTACAGCAGCATTATTCATAATGGTTGAAAAGTGAAATTATCTGAATGCTGATGAACTCAATTATAGGTAAATAAGATATGTTATCTCTGTGCAATCAAATACTAATCAGCAACAAAATATTTGATACACATTGCAACATGAATGAAATTCATATACCCAGTAAAGAAAGGCAGAGCAATAGTCTATGTTATGGTTTGGATATGATTTGAGTGTGTCTCCCAAACATTCATGTGTTACAATCTCGGTGTCCAATGTGAAGGTGTTGGGACATAGTGGAACCTTTAAGAGGTGTGGTCTAACGGAAGGTAGTCGGGTCATTCAGGATGCCACTCTTGGAAGAAATTAATGTGGTTCTCTCACGACCCCAGTTAGTACCTGTGACAGCAAATCGTTATAAAAAGAGCAAGACTGATCCCTGAGTTCTTTTCTGGCTTTTGTCCCTCCATGTGATTTCTACAAACTTTTTCAACATCTTGTGGTGGTACAAACAGAGGAGACCACCCAATTTTTGTCTTTTAGTCTCCAAAACTACAAACTACATAAATTGTTTTTTAGTATAGACTGCCCAGCCTCAGTTATGTTAGTGCACTAACAGAAAACAGAAGAATCCAGTGTGCGTATGTTATGATTACTTTCAAATGAATTATCTAGAAAAGTCAATCTATAGTAGGAACATAGATTAATAGTCACCTGGATGTGGAGGTGGGAATAAAGAATGCTTGGGAATAGGCATGGAGGAATCCATCTTTCTGAAGTAACAGAAAGGCTCTAATTTACTTAAAATGGTTGTTGCTTAAATAAGTAAATTTACTGAAAAAGTAATTAAATTGTACATTTAGTATGAGTGAATTTTATGAGGTATAGACTACACACTCAAAAAGTTGTTATACATTAATGAACAGATCAAGCTAATAATGTTTTAAAACAATTTAGATTTTCCAAGAGAGCAATAAGTGGTTAATTTTCAAATTTCATTTTGATGGATTCTACCTGCATTTTGCTTTGATTGACATATCTCCTATCTGATTTCTGATATTACTAAACATGGACCATCTCACCCCATGGTTTATTCATCCCTTTGTTCAGTGATCCAAGTTACCTGAGTCTTTGGAAATGAGTTTACCACTGTTACTCAGTACTTAAGATTTATATCTTCCCTAACTAGAAATATTTCCATTTTAAATCATTTGTATATTTTATTGTGCTTTTTATTAACAAAATTACAGGTCAGTATTTTTCCTAGGCTATTAAAACTAAGCCAGATATTTTATTTGTTACTACCAATTTATTTTAACTAAGAAATGAAAGCCTCAGTATGTCAGCTGCAAAAATGGCATTGATCAATCAGGACAGACAGTATAGAGAACTTTGTAAAAAAAAAACTAATAGGAAAATATTATTGTCCTTTTGATGCTACTGCAATAGATGGTGTTACTGTTCCTTGGTGAAATAGTTTTCAATATGTTAGTAATTTAAAAACACAACTCTATTTTTTATTGCAACCAAATGAAATAATGCATATAAATAATGCAGTAGCATGGGTTTGGAGAAATGATCATTTTGTGATTCAGTTGACAGTTGCACAATACATTGCTGATTTCTGGGGAGGATACAAATAACACTTTATCATTGAGGATTAGTTCCACATTTGTGAATTATCGATGTCACATCATAAGGAAAGATTATAATTAATTTAGATTATATTTTAACATTTTAACCATATTAACACCTATGGT
Source organism: Castor canadensis (assembly GCF_047511655.1). Taxonomy (NCBI): domain Eukaryota; kingdom Metazoa; phylum Chordata; class Mammalia; order Rodentia; family Castoridae; genus Castor; species Castor canadensis. The sequence continues at coordinate 23,347,310 of NC_133386.1, forward strand.
TCATTGAGGTCAAATGAAATCTAGATGATTTGAAAGTGTTTTTTATCTTGAGAAGCCAAACACTATGCTCAGAAGTTTCACTTTTTTCTAAACTTAGATAAATTATTCACCATTTGATTATACTTGCTATAAAGACATGATTAGGTATCTGTTAATAAGAGAGTTTGTGTTTTTATTCATGTGCCTAGTAAAACGTTTTGTTGCTTGATAATCATCTTTCTCGTACCTTGTTCAACTTTTTTTTTTTTTTTGGTGGTTTGGGGTTTGAACTCAGGTCTTCATGCTTAGTGGGCAAACACTACCTCTTTTTGTAGCTAGTGTGTAGCATAAAAAAAAATCTGGTTTCATATGTCAAAATAAGAAAACAGTATTAATTCCCAATAATTTAGCATGATTGTCTACCCGACTCAAAAATATGAAAGAAAAATCAGTTTTTACTTCAAAATGAGAATTTAATATTAATGTATTATTTTTTTCCTTTAATCTAAAATATATGTCTTAGTGAAACAAACTAGAGACATATACCATATGTATTCATGCCTCTACATAGCATTGCTTAAAGCATTTCAATTTTTGTGATTTTTTGTGAAGTAGTTTTACTGGTAGTATAGGGAATATCACATTTAATAAAAACAAGCAAATGACATTCTGTAAGAAAAATCATTTAAGCACCACATTCTGTGAAATATTAATATTTATATTAGTATGCTAGCAAAAATGAGGGAGAAGAAGAGGCACAGAAGAAAAAGAAAAGATCAGGGAGGGTAAAAATCTTTACAGGCGAAGAGTAAATGCTAAAATTGTCAGGATATGTGTGTACCAGTAACTTTAAGAAAGCAACACACCTGATAAAATGTGGCATGTCATAGTAAAGAGTTATACAGGATGACAATTTTTTCAAAGGAATGATTTGTAACTTTTGGGCAATTATTTCCTACAATGACAGATCCTAAAATGCACACAGTGCTCTGCTGGAGGTTTACTACTAAAACAACACTGAAACCAACTGATGGCTGTCTCCATTGCCTTTCAATTTGTGAAATAAGCACCTTTTCATTATTAATAAGAGTTTAAAATGTGCAACGTTTCTGTAATTTTACAAAGCATGAATAAGCTACGGTTTTCATTTGAAAAAAATTGTTATTTTCTTCTAAATACATTTATTAGAACAAAGAGATAACTTTAAAGAGAGAACTTTTGAACTCAGAATCCATATGATTTATATTAGAAAATTCTTTATATAGGTGTTCTTTCCCCTGGATGTACTTAAAGATATTTTGTGAGATTTTTATGAAAGGACAGAGCAATTGATGGCTGATTTACCATTCATCTGAACTCTTTCTTATGAAGGGTAGGTAATGTTTTTATTTTGATGATGTTTACGCTATGCTTGAGAGAACAATATCAGTAATCTGGGAAGTACCACATAATATGGTCCTGAATTAAACTTACCAATGGTTATTCCTCTACTTCTCTAATATGAAAGTTAATATGTCACCTCATATTTTAAATACAAACTAAATTGGCCAATACTCTTTTCTTATGACTAAGAAATATATAGTGTGTACTCATTGCACTAGGGGCTAAAAATGGAAATTAATATTCATTTAACACATAACACTTTGCATAATTCCTAATATGTATGTACATATATGTATATATATATGTATACACTCTCTGTACATATATATACACACATATGTGTATATATATTGTTATGTATCTTCCAAGAAGTATTTTTCCCTGAATGGCTTTAATATCTTAATAATGCAATTTTTGTATTATTGATATTATTGAGAGAACAGGCTAATATATTTAAATGTCGAAGTTGTTCAAAATCCAAAGAAATGTAGTTGAGTTCATAAGAATAAGATCGAACATATGACAAAATTGAAATACTGTTGATTATAAAAGAGACATAGGTCCAAATAAAAAGATTTAAAAAAATGTTCATTAATTTCCATAAAAGCAATTTAATCTAGGTACCATTAAATTATATTTAAAAATGCGTATATTTGCCTTAAGGAAAAGAAGATTATCTATTCTTGGGGTGGAGACAGCACTGACCCTTGGTTTTTGCAGATGACAGTTTTTTACTGGCTTCTTTTTGACACCTTGCCTTCTATGGATTCTGTACACATCTGTGATCTATGGAACCAGAGAGTAGGAGTTGAGCTTTAGTGACTGTGAATAAGGATGTTTCTTTTGGTTACTCTACAGGAATGAGTAAGATGTCAGTTCTCTCTGAGATGAGAAAGAATGCCAGTTGAATAATTTCATGGACTCCTTTTGTGTACAAAAGGTTTCATACCATGCTTTTCTGTATCACTTGTGAGAAACTGAGAGACAAATAAAACTTTGTCAAATTCTCTTTTTGAATAGCAATGTTACTGTCTGTGTGAAACTCCAGATTAGACCATGATCTACATATATAACTCTAGACTTTTTAAGGCAAGAAAAATTCCTTCACTTATTTCAAAAGACCCCATTATAACCCCAATAAAAACAGTTCAAGACCTGAAGCATGAAATTCGATTGCCAACTCATCTACTTTCATTGCTCCCTACACAGTATCATGATAATGTATCCTCAAAATTTAGTGAGAGATTTATTTCTACTACAGATTAAAAATCACTCATTCCCTTCTGAAACACATTTCTTACTATCCTTTCAGATTAGAAAGAACTTTGTTAGTAGCATTTAATGTTTCTGCATCTGGATACAAGTTTGTTTATGCATTTGCAAATCAAGAATATCAAAATTAGACTTCCTACCATTTGTAAAACACCACAGATCACAGAGCTATTTGCAGAATTAGGCAGTGTCCAAAAGACACATATGAATATCATATTCATGCAACAAAATAGATTTGCTATATTATTTCCACATCCTTTGGTTTACTCCAGTTCTAGTCCCAACAATCTAAACCTGGAGATGCAAAGTCAAATACACATAGTTTAAAGTAGGTCTACTTGCTATCTTCTTCAGTAGAAAAAACGTTTTTAAAACATAAGAATAGAAGCTATTCTCAGTTACACAAAATTTATAGCAGAATAGATACCCACATGATAGAATGAAAATTTTCTGACACTAGAGTTCTTAAGTATTGGAATATAATACACAAAACCTCCAGATAAAACCATAGATATTAAAAAGGAAGATTTATAGGTAATGTATATTATATGTAGGAAATATTATGTATCTTTAAAAATACACTAGAATTCAAGCAATGACTTTAGGAAGATTCAGGACTCAAAACGAATATATAAAATCCAACTCTATCACTATGCTAGAGATGAATAATTAGAAAATATAATTAAATAAAAATAATCAGATAATAATTTCAAAATATGAAATGATTATATCAATGGAACATCATTAAGCTGACACTTTCATGCCAATTGATCTTTGTCAAAGGTGCCAAGGCATCTAGGTATGGTGATACAGAACTATAATCCCAGCTACTCTGGAGGAAAAAGCAGAAAGATTGGGAGTTTGAGGCCTGTCTGGGCAAAATTAGGCAAACCCTGTCTCCAAAATAAAATCCAAAGGAAGGAGGTGGGGTAACATGGTAGAATGCTTGCTTAGCATGTGTGAGGTCTTGGGGTCAAATTCCAGTACTGATGAAAAAAAAAAAGATGTCAGGGGAGTTCAGTGGGGAAAGATTAGCCTTTTGACATGCAGTGGAGGAATATTTAGTCACGGTATCTCACAGTTGCTATTGGGACTGATCTGAATTATGAAATGAAAGATTTATAAGCACATACGGGAGGTATAGGAATAGGTAGAAAACCCAAAACATGAAAGCGTTTGATGTCCCCACTCCAGAGGAACTAATACAGAAACCTTAAAATGACAGGTTATCATGAGCAGGGGATCAGGAACCAATGTAAAGATCAGTTAGAGTTGAATCAACATGGGGCATAACACGTGGGTACACGAAAGCAATAGTAGGAATCTCTCTGTACAGCTATCCTTAACTCAACTAGCAAAAATGCTTTGTCGTTCTTATTATGCTTATGTCTTTTCTTCAACAAAATCAATGATAAGGGCAGAACAAGGGAACCTGCCTGAAACTGAAGGTGGGGGGGGGGAAGTGTTGGGGAGAGGGGCAGGATGGAGAAATGACCCAAACAATGTATGCACATGTGAATAAATGAACAACAACAACAAAAGTCTGTTGTAAGCATCTTTCTAATATAAATAGCAAATAAGATTGCTGATAACAAAATAAAAGAAACTTGAATCAAATACTCCTGTGAAATATTTATTTATTTGATAATTTATTTATTTCTTTACATTTGACACAGGGTCTTCTATGTTGCTGGAGCAGGCACAGCTCACTGGAGCTGATCCTTCAGGCATGTGCCTATACCCAGCTTCAAGGACTTTTCAAAGATGACATGTAGTAAACCTCTTCTTCCTATTTCTTTGGTAGTTTGAAAGAAATATTGTAAAAAAACAGGTAACTAGACATTAAGCCAAATAGCAGAAAATATGAGTTTTAAATACAAAAATGATAATAAAGCATCTTGCAATCAATTGTGAGATGGTTATATACAAACTCAACTTATATAGTGTACATTCCCAGAATTGTATAGCTTCTTTCACAATCATTTTAAGTGTTTTAAATATTAAATGTTTTCAGAGCCTACTGTTATACCCTTGCTTTCTAGAGAACATATTTTGTTCAATGTGACTATTTTTTTTATACTTTGGGTAAGGTACTTTAGAGTCCTCATTAACTTCAGTAGAAAAAGACATTTCCCTGTTTTTTTTTATTATTCATTTATTTACATGTGCATACATTGTTTGGGTCATTTCTCCCCCCTGCTCCCTGCTTCCACCCTTTCCCTTCTTCTCCCCTCACTTCCAGGCAGAACCTGTTATGTGCTTTTCTCCAGGTCCACTGAAGAATAGAAATAAGCAATAATAAGAAATACATAGCATTTTTGCTAGTTGAGATAAAGATAGCTATACAGAGAGATTCCTAGCATTGCTTTCATGTACAAATATGTTACAACCCAGGTTGATTCATCTCTAACTGATCTTTACACTGGTTCCCGATCCCCTTCTCATGTTGAACTCTGTCACTTTAAGGTTTTTGTATTAGTTCCTCTAGAGTAGGGACATCAAATGCTTTCATGTTTTGGGTTTTCTATCTAAACCCGTATCTCCTGTATATGTTCTCCCCTTGTCATGTAACCCAAGTCCTATAACATTGCTGTATTTGCCCTAGATCTAAAGACTGAATATAAGGGAGATCATACGATTTTTGGTCTTCTGAGTCTGGCTAACCTCGCTCAGAATGATGTTCTCCAGTGCCACTCATTTACTTGCAAATGAAAAGATTTCATTTTTCTTCATGGCTGAGTAAAATTCCATTGTGTATAAATATCACATTTTCCTGATCCATTCATCAGTAGTGGGGCTCTTGGTTGTTACCATAACTTGGCTATTTTTATTTATTTATTTATTTATTTATTTTTCATTTTTCTTTTATTATTCATATGTGCATACAAGGCTTGGTTCATTTCTCCCCCCGCCCCCACCCCCTCCCTTACCACCCAATCCACCCCCTCCCGCTCCCCCCCTCAATACCCAGCAGAAACTATTTTGCCCTTATCTCTAATTTTGTTGTAGAGAGAGTATAAGCAATAATAGGAAGGAACAAGGGGTTTTGCTGGTTGAGATAAGGATAGCTATACAGGGCATTGACTCACATTGATTTCCTGTGCGTGGGTGTTACCTTCTAGGTTAATTCTTTTTGATCTAACCTTTTCTCTAGTTCCTGGTCCCCTTTTCCTATTGGCCTCAGTTGGTTTAAGGTATCTGCTTTAGTTTCTCTGCAACAAATGCTAGCTAGTTTTTTAGGTGTCTTACCTATCCTCACCCCTCCCTTGTGTGCTCTCGCTTTTATCATGTGCTCATAGTCCAATCCCCTTGTTGTGTTTGCCCTTGATCTAATGTCCACATATGAGGGAGAACATACGATTTTTGGTCTTTTGGGCCAGGCTAACCTCACTCAGAATGATGTTCTCCAATTCCATCCATTTACCAGCAAATGATAACATTTCGTTCTTCTTCATGGCTGCATAAAATTCCATTGTGTATAGATACCACATTTTCTTAATCCATTCATCAGTGCTGAGGCATCTTGGCTGTTTCCATAACTTGGCTATTGTGAATAGTGCCACAATAAACATGGGTGTGCAGGTGCCTCTGGAGTAACCTGTGTCACAGTCTTTTGGGTATATCCCCAAGAGTGGTATTGCTGGATCAAATGGTAGATTGATGTCTAGCTTTTTAAGTAGCCTCCAAATTTTTTTCCAGAGTGGTTGTACTAGTTTACATTCCCACCAACAGTGTAAGAAGGTTCCTTTTTCCCCTCATCCTCGCCAACACCTGTTGTTGGTGGTGTTGCTGATGATGGCTATTCTAACAGGGGTGAGATGGAATCTTAGTGTGGTTTTAATTTGCATTTCCTTTATTGCTAGAGATGGTGAGCATTTTTTCATGTGTATTTTGGCCATTTGAATTTCTTCTTTTGAGAAAGTTCTGTTTAGTTCACTTGCCCATTTTATAATTGGTTCATTGATTTTGGGAGAGTTTAGTTTCTTAAGTTCCCTGTATATTCTGGTTACCATTTTTTTTTCTCAGATGAATTCACAGCATATCCAGAGACTCACTATATAATATTTTTGTGTTGCCTTAGAAAAGGAGAAAAGAAATGTTAAAAATAATAAAGTATAAGAGGCTATAATAATGCTTAATAAAATAGTTTCCCTGTCACTATTTTATGTCTTTGTTTTTTTTGGCTGTACTTGGGTTTGAACTCAGACCCTCAAGCTTGTGAGGTAGGTGTTTCACCACTTGAGTCATGCCATCAGCCCTTGTCACTGTTTAAAATAATTATTGTGTGTTAGCCCTTGACAAGATAATCCTAAACTTATGGTAAAATTCCTGTGAAGACTAAAGAGGGTAATAGAAAACTTAACAGTGAGACTTCCACTAATGGAAAGATGGACTAGATATTTTTCTGCTAAAATGCCAGGCCATTTTATATAGAAAACAAACTAGAATATTTTGAAAGGCAATGAACCAAACAGCTCATCTTGGACTTCAGGTTTGAGAGGTGACATGGCAATGGGTTGCCTGAATTTTTCTTTTTTTTGTCTTGTCCCATAGCACTTGTTGAAGAATCCAGAGATCTGGAAATGCCAACAGTTGCAGACAATAAAACTTTCAGAATAGGCTGCTATTGTTAGGAAAAAGAAAAAGGCAGATTGACAAACACAGATGTTTTAAAAAAATAACTGCTCTACTCCAGATAGACACTATAAAATTTGTTGGAGGTGACATTACCTGCATCAAAAAGGTCAAGGGGAGAGCCTCCATTTCCACTTTCACCTGTAATGGCGTGACTCAACCTCATTCAAATACTGTCAGGGAGGTGAGAGTGGAGATGAAAATTATTCATCACCTCTGCCTGGCTACATTGTCTTTCCCCACACTGTGTCAGAGGACACTAAGTGTGGAGTTTGGTGTTCTAACCCCACCTGGAGATAGTGATCCACTCTCTCCTCTCCTCCATGGGAGTTTTCAGAGGAGGTGTTTCTGGCCTTTCAGAATCATTTTACATCAGCAAAGCTATTCTTCACCCTTGCAGTGTCAGCAGTGGCCACATGGAGAACAATAGTGAGGCATCCTTTGCTCAAACAGCTTAGACAGTACCAGTGAAGGCCTAGTGAAAAGCAGGAGCATCGACCCACAGGACAGCAATAGTGAAGAGCCCCTTCTTCCTAGATGCAACTGTCAAGAAGCCAAATGGAAACCCTGGATTCACTTCCATGCTTGGCAACAATGAGGTGACATTGACCTTCAAATGAAAGACTGCTACAAAACAAGACTTATATTTTAAGATTGAGGATCTCATAACAAATTACTAAAAACGTTCAGCTTTCAATTAAAAAAATCATACATCAATCTAAAAATCAGGAATGCCTCATATTGAGAAATGCATATTGAGAAACACATGCTAATATTTAGACAGTAAATATTGATTAGAGTTAAAATATTTTAAAATTGCCATCATAAATTTGCTTTGGTGAATAATTAGGAACATGTTTTAAATAGATGAAAGCATAGGTAATCTCAAAAAAAGCAGGATAGAGAAGAAAGTCAAATGTGAAATGCAGCACTGAAAGCATACATTGTCAAAATTTAAATACCTCAGAGAGTAAGTACAGTAATACAACAGAACATAGAGAACAGAATTATTGAACTTAATATTAGAAAAATAGAACAGAAATCCACAATGCAAGTGGGATTGTAAGTGCTAGAGTGATTATAGAAGGTTTCCCTTTTCTTATTGGGTTTTCTGAAGTATACTTGACTGTTGAAGAACTGTGACAAACATATCTGATGTGGTCTTAAAGGGATGCAAATTAAAATTTTAAAACAATCATACTATAAATGGGAACAGGGAGGCAAAGGCATGAAAAGAGACATATGCTTTTTTTCTGTACATCATCACATAAACTGGAAACATGGTGAAACAACAAGTGGCAGTAATTCATGAATAGATAAGTGATACCTGAAATGATCACTATAAAAGTTATTAAAAATACATATTAAAATATTATAGGAAAATAAAAAATATGTGTGATTAGTCCAGAGAAATTTAAAAATATAAAGCAATTAAATAAAGTAATAAGAATAAAGATAAAAATATGCAAATATAGACCGTAGTTTAGGCCATAAAACACTATTCTACAAATGTAGAAGAAATGGCAATCTTGTGTAATTTTTCCCTTGCCACAATGGAATCAAACTGTAAATCAATAACAGAAGGGATAGAGAAAGTCTTCAAACACCTGAAAAGACAGTTGTAAATAATCTATGAGCAAAGAGAAAGACTCAATGGAAATAACAAATACACTTAACTGAATGAAAATGAAAATGTAACATATCAAACTCTGTGGGGTAGAGAAAAAGTAGTGCTGCAGTGGAATTTTATAGCATTAAATATTTACTTTAAAAAAGATATGACTTGAAACAATAGTCCAAATTTCCACCTTAAGAAAGTAGAAATACAATAGCAAAAGCAAACCCAAAGCATTTGTAAGGAATAAGACAATAAAGGTGAAAGCTGATATCCATGAAATTGAAACAGATAAAAATAGAGAAAAATCAATAAAAAACATAGAAACAAAAAAGTCTTGCTTCTTTAAAATGATCAATGTAATTGTCAAATCACTGGGGAAATAAGAAAAAGAGAAGAAAGACTTCACTAATATCACAAACATAATAGTTGATATTACTGAAGTCCATGTGTACATCAAAAATTTAATAAGGGATTATTAAGTACCCTAAAATCATTAATTTTACAAGTGAGATGAAATTAAAAAATCCCTCAAAGTAGAAAAATACAATCTACTCAGTGTGAAATGGATAAATTAAAAAAGTTCTATAACTGTAAATGAGATTATATTCATATTTAAAGTTTCTCAAGAAGGAAGTTTCCAGATGCAAATGGTTTCAATGGGGATTTCTACCAAATATAAGAAGAAGGATTAGCAACAATTCTTCATAATTTCTTGCTGAAAATTGCAAAAGGAATTCCTCAAACTCGTTTTATGAATCCAGTATTATTTGAATATAAAAATCTGACAAAGACAAATAATAAAAGGATAACTAAATACAAACATGTCTTATAAAAGTCATAACAAAAAGCTTGAAACCAAATTAAATATAATTGATATACATATATGAATCTATTGATGTCACATACAGACAAGTGCTCCTGTCATTGACATATTGTCATTTAAACTAAATCCTTGAGTCTATTTGATAAAGTAAATGCTGTGTGACCATCTGTGCCTTCAGGAGAACACTTTATATATTACACCTCTAAATACGCCGTTTGTGTGTTGTATGAGGAGGAGCCTGGGTGTATTAGCACTTTCTGTGGCATGGTTAGTGTAAAGAGATGTTAGTTTTTGCAACTGAAATATGATTTTTTTAAAAATTAATTTTTCTTCAATTATTTCTGTCTTTTCATAGAAGTATTACATTTGATGAAAAAATCTTAATTGCCATAAATCTTGGATGGAATTTTAGATATAATAAGAATTTAATACCCTATAGTCTTAATTAAAGGAAGACTAAATTCATGTCAATGGTAACTATATATATATATATATATATATACACTATATATATATATATACACTATATATATATATATACACTATATATATACATATATAGTATATATATATATATATACTGTATATATATATATATATATATATATATATATATATATGTATACATAATGATCAAGTGGTGTTTATTCCAGGAGCTCAAGGCTAACTCAATAGTTTAAAATGACAAAAAGTAACCCATAACATTGACAAACTAAAGAAAAACAAAAACAATCATATTTTTAATGTAAAAAAGCATTTGACAAATTTCAATGCCCATATATGTTGAGAAAATCCATGAATAGAGGAGATTTTACTTAACTTGATGAAGGTTATCTACATAAAAGCTAGAGATAGCAAAATATTTAACTCAAACTCTTTCTCTAAAATTGCCAAAAAATCAAGGACATTGATTGTAAACCCTGCCTGGAATTTATAGTTAGTAATAAATGAAATTAAATAATAGATACATAGATTATTCTTCCAGTATTTGAATATATGTGTAGAAAATACCAATAAATCTAAAAAAGTGATTGCTTTTGACAGTAATACTGAGTTCAAGTAGATCTCAGGATACAAAGCAAAATTTACAACAACTGTATTTCTATACACTATAAACAACAATCTAGAAATTTAAATTAACAATAGTGTTTTACTATTTAAGCTGTTTTATTAAAAACTTAGCTATAAATCTAATAAAACACACATGGGCTTGTATGCTATAGACCACAAAATATTGACGAAGTTAATCAAGTTTCTTTTAAAATATATATACCATTCTTAGTTTCCTACCCCTTCTGTGTGTGACCTCCCCTTAGTGTGACCAGTGTTTCACAATATTGCTGCAGTTGTGTTAGGTCTATATTCCACATGTGAGAGAGAACATGAGGCTTTTGGCCTTCTGAGTCTGGGTGACTTCACTTAAGATGATCTTCTCCACTTCCATCCATTTACCTGTGAATGACAAAATTTTATTCTTCTTTGTGGCTGGGTAAAATTCCATTGAATAACTCTCCATACAAGAATGAATACAGAAATCTTAAACTGACTGAAACTACCATAAGAAAGGGACAAATGTAGAATGAAGAAAATTAGAGAAGATAAACCAATTGGGGTTAAAATACATGTGTACATGGAAATATCGCAAGCAAACTCCCTGCATAGCTACCTTTACCTCAAATAAGCTAAAACGTTATGTTTATTGTTTTCTCTTTTCTCTTTTTTTTTCTAGAAAATTGGAGAACAGGAGGGTGGAGCAAGTCCTGCCGAGGGGTTGGGGGGGTAGGGGAAGGGCTGGCACCAGTGTTGGGGAAAGGGGGTAGAAGGGTGAATGCAGTGCAAAAACTGTGTACACATGTATGTAAATGCAAAAATTATAACTATTAAAATTACTCCAGGAATCCCAGGAAAGGGGGAAAGGAGAATAGTTGAGGGAGTGAATTGATTTACATTATATTTGATACATTATAAGAACATGTGTAAATGCCACAGTGTACCTCCTCTCAGCATAAGAATAAAAGAAAAAAAATAAACATACCATGTACATGGGTTGGAAGATTAAACACAGCTAAGATGTCAATTCTCTCTAAATTTATAAGCAAGTTTGATACAATTTCTTTCAAAATACTGGTATGATTGTGTTGCATGTATAGGCAAGATTATGCTTGAATTTATATGAATAGGCAATAGGCAGAAGCACTATAGTAGCTACATAGTTGCTTTTTAAATAAGAAGAAAGTGGGAGAAATCAGTCTACCTGACTTCAAAGTTTACTACTTAAAGACATTATTATTTTTGTGTGTATGGCACTGGGGTTTGAATTCAAGGCCTACAACTTGAGCCCTTCCATTAGTCCTTTTTTACTCTTTTTGGTTTTTTTTGAGATAGGGTTTTGCAAACTATTTTGCCCAGGTTGGGTTTGAACTGTGATCCTCCTAATCTCTACCTCCTGAGTAGCCAGGATTGTACTCATGAGCCACCAGCATCTGGCTGAGACAACAGTTTGACTGAGTAATATTGGTAGAAGATTGGTCATGTAAGACAAAAGGACAATATAATGCCTATAAATTTATAGACAACTGTTATTTGCAAAGGTGTGAAGCAATTCAATATTGAAAGGATTGTTTTTAAAATTGACGTACTGATTATGCTATGTATATTCATAAGCACAAAAATAAGCCTCAATTTAAAGTAAACCTTAAGTTTTATACCTTTTACAAAATTTCATACTTTATATAAAAATTAATATGACCAAAATGGACTATATATTTAATTGTAAAATGTAAACTACAAAGCTTTTAGAGGAAAATGTAGGTAAAACATCTTCCAGACCTGGGGTGGGTGACAAGTTTGTAGGCATAATATCACATGCACCATTTGTCAATGTGCTTGGTATTTTGCATCCCTATGATCAAAATACCTGAGAGAACAAGTGCAAAGGAGGGAGACTTGCTTTTGGTAATGGTTTCAAAGGGTTCAGTCCGAGGTTGCTTGGCTCTATACTCTGGGGAAGAACATCATGATGAAAAGAACATGAGCTAGAGGAGCATGAAGCAGAGACATGAAGCAGAGAGAGCTAGAGAAAAGAGACTGAAATAAGATCGAGAGCTTAAGGACATGCCCCCAGGGAGTTACATCCTTCAGCTAGGCTCCATCTCCCAAAGTTTTCAGAGCTGCCCAAAATAGCACCAACAGCTGTGAACCAAGCACTTAATACATGAACTGGTCAGATGCATTTTTATATTCAAATCATACATCCTACTCTGGCCCCAAAAGCCTCATGGCTATCCCATAATGCAGAATGCATTCAGTCCAGCTGCAAAAGTCCCCAAAGTCTTAATAGTTCCAATATAGTTCAAAAATTCAAGTTAAAAGTCTCTTCTGAGACTCAGGGAAAAATTAGCTTGAAGTCTAAGTAAACCCAAAAGGAAAGTCACACACTTACAGCATACAATGGCACAGTGCAAACACTTCCATTCCAAAAGAAAGTAAGAGTGGCATAGACAGAAGCAATGGGATCAAAGCATTACCAAAACCAAGAAGAGCCAGTATTAAATCCTGTAGCTCCATGACTGGCATCTGGAGCATGTGGAGTTTGGAGATGGGCTTATAAGGGCTTGGTTAGCCCTGTTCCTTTGGACTTGTTATTTGTAGCCCACATGACCTTTTTCTTGGACTGACATCCTATGTTCCTGACATTCCAGCATCCTGAGTTCTCCATTGTAACTGAGGGTTTGCCCTCACAGCTTTTTTATCACCCACTCAGGGGCTGTCTGTAAGGATTCTAAGCCTGCTACCCATTACTTGCCCTCTAAGGTCTTCTTTTGAAATTTAGTTGGAGTGCTAATGACCTCATAACTCTTGAATTCTATAACCATGAAAAATCAGCGTCAGATAGACAACCCCAAGATCTGCTGCCAGCCAGAGAGGTAGCCTGATCTCTTGGATCATGGGCCATGGCTGCAGTGATCTCTTTGTGCCTGTGGCTGAAATCAGGGAAATGCCTGCCTAGGCTATTCTGTGCATGCTGGGTTACCTGGGGCTCTGTTCTCAAATCCATGTTTTTCAAAAGAGTTTACTTTTTCATGCTTGTGACTTTGTTATGACTGGCATTTGGCCAATTCCCATGATACCTTCATGATATCTTTCCTATTGTCCTGGTACAAAGTACTTATTTCTTTTTTAATGACATTACTCTCTTTAACATCCATGTCCTCCTTGTCTGCAACCTGTGCTTCCGAACTGCACATTTTTCAAATCTTTCCACTCTGCTTTTTACTCCTAATTCTCATTGTAAATCTCGCTAAAAGCATTCAGCAATATCTATGCCACAATTGCTGTCTTAAAACTTCTTTCAGCCAAATTAATTACTCCATTACTTTTTAAAAAAGAAATAACACATTTTTTGATGAAAGGTTCTGTGAATATTTTAATAGAAGATGAAAATTAGAAATAAAATTATTTAGACCTTGGCTAATTTTTTTAATTATTGTTGTACATTGTGACATTTACAAAAGTTCTTACATTATATCATAGTTGAATTCACCCCCTCCATCATTCTCCTTTATACCCCTTTACCCTTACTCCTGGAATAGTTTCAACAAGTCTCATTTTTCCGTTTACATACATGTGTGCATATTATTTCCACCATTTTCACCCTTCTACAGCCTTTCCCTATGACCTCCCACTCCATTGGTACCAGTCCGCCAGACAGGACCTGTTTTGCCTTCCTGAGCTATCTTGAATGAACATAAATGCCATTTTATTTTTAAAAAATGGGAAACAGGAAGTCTATTACTTTTAAGTTCAATCTCACTCAAAGTCTCCAAACATAGAAAAAATGTAGATAAGTTCTTTGCCAGAATGCACAGCCTCTAATTCAATTTCTGAGAGTCCTTATTCCCATCAGAAATTTCATGAGCCCAGTCTTCACTGTCTGCATTCCTGTTGTGTAGACTGCTTCTCCAAATTCTTCCAAGTTCTTCTTAAAAACTATTTCCAAAGACTTAAAAGCATTTCCAAGTAGTCACAGCCACCTTCACTGGTACTTCTATATTAATCAAACTTTTAGTTCTCTGTGTCCTAATACTTTAGAAAAGCAGCTTAAAGGAGGAAAGACATTTTGTTCAGTTTCAGATATTTCAGTCCATACTCCAGTGTTCCATTGATTCTGTAGCCATGCCCAGAATCATGGTGACAGGAGCATGTGGAGAGGCTGTTCACCTCAAGGAAGACAGGAAGCAGAGAAATCAAGAAAGAGGAGTCCAGAAAAAGATTCTGTCCCAGGAACATGCCTTTAGTGACCAACTTGCTCCAGCTATGCCCTGCTTACTAAAGCTTTAATATTCTCCTAAAATAATGCTACCACCTGGGGACCAAGCATTCAACACATGAGCCTGTTGGAGACATATCATATTTAAACCATTATGATCAGAGAAAAATTAACAAATTAAATTTCATAAAATTGTTCTGTGAAAGACTGTAAATAATATGAAAAGATAAGTAATAGGCAAGGAGAAATTATTTGTCAACAACATACTCAATGATGACCCAGTGTCTTGAAAACATAAATAACTCAAAATTCTACAATAAAACAGGCAAAATAATTTAATTGGAAATAGGTCAAAGACATGGAAGGAGTATCTCACCACAAAGGGGATATGGTTGGCAAATAAATGTATAAAAAATTATTTAATGACACTAGACATTAGAGAAACACAAATTAAGACCACCATGAGGCATCTATACACTCCTATTAAAACAGCTTAAACTTGTCTCCAGGTGGTGAGGCCCCCTCCATGGTGGCTCCTGCGACAGCGTGGAAGGCTGTCTTGAGGGGGCGTCTTAATTTGACAAGGATCTTGAATTTTCTAAGGAATATTTTGTAGTTTTGTGTGTTTTTATGTCTTGGTTCCCATCAAGGGACACCAAGCAAGACTGGCTTATGGATCAGAAACCATTTTTCTTAAATTTTAAAAAAAGAAAAATTCCTACTGGTGGTGGCTGCCAGTTGTATTTTGGCAATAAGCCAGGAGCGATGAAATGTCGCAAAGTTTGTCCTCAGTGACCACAGTCACTGAAGACATAGTGGACCCTGCTTTACCTCCTTGACCTGTTTCTGTGCTGCATTTACTTTGGGATCTGATCATGTCCTGGGTAAAAGACAAGGGCAAGCCCCAAGCTAAGGTTTGGTTTGCCAAATCAGGCTCAGATCAAGAGGAAGTTTGGGAGGCCAGCACAGTGGTACATTGCCTGTAGTCTCAGCTGCTTCGGAGGCTGAGGCATGAGGACTCTTTGAGCCCAGGAGTTCCAGACCAGCCTGGGCCACATAGCAGAACACTGTCTCTAAAAATGAAATGAAAAGTTTCATTTTGGGAGAATCACAGCAGGAAAATTACAGAACCCAATGTGCTGAGATCTGGGTTGTGGCTCATCATCCCTGTCACCATGAAGGAACCACTGGCTTTGACTTGTGGGGTCTTTGGGGTACCTGTCCTTTCTGTCCTTGGGCTTTGGCTGAACTGAGGAACTGTGAACCACAAAAGGAACAGTAGTTTACCCCTTATCTCCTGGTGAGTGCGAAATGTCCCTGTCCAGAGAGGAAGTGATGCAGTTTAAGCTGGTCTCCTGGTGTGGCTGGGCTTTTTGTGCTTTTGATAATTGGAATTTTGTATTGTAGCAGACTAAGTTTTGTTGGTTTATTTTCCTGTTTGCCTGAGAGCTGATGCAATCCCGGCCTCAGGAGAGTCCATTTGTCCATCTCTTATTTTTATGCTTTATAAATATTTTGGCCCAGGTTTTAAGAGGATTGCTGTTGCTGGCTGGCCTTCCCCTGGAGGCATGGTGTCTGCTGAGTGACAAGAATCAGCAGATTTGTACTACAAAGGTATTAAGGGTAGTTGTCTATGTCATGATGGTGATGCTGTCATTCCTCTCCAAGTGGCATTGGGTCTCTGCTTGGGTTTTATGAAGTTTTTGCTGTTGTTGAAATCTGTATATTGACATGTTTTACTTTTCCAAAGCAAGACTTGTTAGTGAGGGGAAATGACTGGCTTGGGTAGGTCATTTAAATGAATTGGGTTTTTTAAATGAATAAATGGGATATTTAATTCTGCATATAAATTTACAGCTACTACATGCACTGGAATGACTATGACAATCATGTTAGACCAAATTGTCAGATCCAAAGACTCAATGTCATAGTGGACACTGGCTATCCACAGCCCCTAGGCTCCCACTTCCCTCAGCCACTTCACTGCCAGGGTTGATGCAGAGAGACCCTCAAGTGTAGGTTCTGACCTGAGACACTCACCTCTCCCCACTTTCTTGGTTTACAGGAGACACTGAGGTTTAGGAGCCTTTCTGTTCACAAGTGTGGGACTCCGTGTGGAATTCTTAGAAAGCTTGTTTTAGGTCACTCATCATAGGGAGAATCAAACGTTGTGACAGAGGACACAAGTCCAGTGAGTTAGAGTTTGGGCTCCCAGGATTTGCTGTGTATGTGGTCTAGACGGTGAGTGACACATTGTTATCTGGTACATAACCAGACGCGAACACCTTAAGGTCTTGCAACCTGAAGGACCTAGAACATTAAATTATCACAGGACCTGAAAATCATTACACTCATGTACTTGTCTTTCAAGGCCATAGACTGTCCTATAGTAGTCGCTGTGTGATGGATGGCACTTCCCAAAATTAAAAGATGTCTCCAGGGGCCTAAAAGTGGTCAAAAATAAATAAAATAAAAATGCTGTGACAATATTAAATGTTGGAGAACATGTGGAGAAGCAGCCTCTCATACATCCTTGGTGGGAACATAAAGCTCCCTAGAATACTGGAAAATAATTTGATAGTCTCTTATAGATGAATTAAGTATCCAACAATTGTAGTCCTGAACACTTATTCAGAGATATCCATACTGAGCCAACTAGGTAAATTTTCATAGCAGTTTTATTTGTAGTGTCTAAAAACTGGAAACAACTCTAACATCTTTTTTTGGATAAAATGTTAAACACCCCGTAGCACATACATACCATGAATGCACAGCAATAAGAAAGAATGAACTATTGATTCATACAAGCACTAATATAGACTTTAAGGGCATTAGGCTGTGTGAGAAATGTCAGCCCCAAAAGATCACGTATTTTATCATTCCATTTAGATTTAAAAAATCACAAAATATTAAAATTAGAGATGGGGAACCAGAGGTTGGGAATAATGGAGGAAGGTAACTTTGGATGGCTAACATGACGGAGATGTTTTTGCATGTAATTTTTAGTATCTTGATTGTAATGGTGGTTACACAAATTTTCTCTTCTGGTAAACTGACATAGAATTACCTACACACATTGAGACAAAGCCAATAATCTGGTTTTGATGTGCTATAATTACATAGAATATGACCATAAAGAGAAACTGAGTGAAAGGAACATAGGAGTTCTGTATGCTCTTTGGAACTTTCTATGAATCTATAATTATCCCAAAAGTTTATAAAAGTGAACATGTTGAGTAATACATTGCTTTAAGAATCATGAAGGACTTATCTTATTCCAACAACCAGAGTTATAGTACGAAGAAGCAGGTGATCCAGTGTTTGTATTATAATGTGTTCAGTAACACTGAGAATGATTACAAATGGTGGGATGACATGTTAAACCCTTCCTTCATATTGAACCTAGACTCTAAGGAGCTTGATGTGTATGAGCTAGAAAATCTTACAACTCTCTAATCACTTTTTAGGAGCTACTAAACACCCCTACCCAGTATATTAATTTGAATATATTTCTAATATACACAAATCAGAAGGAAGGAAATGAGACACCCATAGCAGGAGTGAATGATGGCAGTGATCCACTGTACCAAGTATAGGGTTTATTAATTAAGTGCTCATCGATTAAGTTCTGTAGACAATGATGGAAAGTCACTCAAGGGTAATGCTTTGCATCTGCAAACCAGTACAGACTCAGAAAATAAGATTGTGGGAGATAAAATTACATTGTGTCTTTCTGAGTGAAAAAATATTAATGTAACAGATGAGAAAGGAATTCTTCTGAGTACTCTGAAAATATGAAGATGCTCACGTCAGTTTCAGTGATTATAACAGCAGTGTAACACGATGCAGGAAAATAGTTATCCAGTTTATTTGATTTTCAAATTGTAAAATCACAATATACTTTTTACATGTCATCTTTGAAAAAAGACTAAAATATAAGTAACTATGCAATGTAAATATTATATTTTGTTTTTAATAGCATATAGAACTGAAATGTCTTCGTCACAACCCTAAAGTATAGCATGTAATTTGGACACCAGTGGCTCAAACCTGTAATCCTAGCTACTTGGGAGGCTGAGATCAGGAGGATCATGGTTTGAGGCCAGTCTAGGCAAAAAGTTCACCAGACCCCATCTCAACCAATAGGTGGGCATAGTGGCATGCTTCTGTCATCCCAGCTATGATGGGAAGCATAAAATAGAAGAATCATGGTCCAGTCCAGCCTGGGAAAAAAATTGAGACCCTATCTCAACGAGGAATAGGTGTAGGAGGGTGAGTATGATGGAAATATGTACTTGAGTAAGAAAATGGAACAATGAGATCTGTCAGAACTATTCCAGGAATGGGGGAGGGGGGTTAAAGGAGAATGATGGAGGGGATGAATTCAACTGTAATATATTATAAGAATTTTGATAAATGTAGTAATGTACCACCAGTACAACAATAAAAAAGGAAAAATATGAACAGAAATGTATGAACACAAAACAAAGCAAAAATAAAGCATGCATGTGGCCATACTTCTTATAAATATCTGCCAAGGCTAACAAGGATGCAAAGTGAAAGAGCAGGGCTCGATTAATGCTCTATTTCCCTTTCCAGAGAAACTACTGCAAAGGTGATATCTCAGGTCCTTCTCACATATATAAAGAATGACAAGTTGTGCTATTGTTAAAAAGGAAGATGTTGTGCAACTTTGAGCTTTTGTTTGTTTTGTTATATCCAGTTTTATTCTGTTCTAAAATTTAGCATGTTTTTATTGGGTCTATCTGCTGTACCTCTCTGGGTAAATGTTTTGTGCATAAGGAATAAAGTTAAAAGAAATAATGGAAGTCACAGAACTAATGGCAAATCCATTTTTCAGTTCAATAATAGTATGCTATAAAAGAAAAAAATCAAAGCAAAAAAGGGCAGGAGGCATGCCTCAAGCAGTAGAATGCCTGCCTAGCAAGCTCAAAGCCCTGAGCTCAAACCCCACTATTGCCAAAAAAAAAAAAAAAAAAAAAAAGAGAGAGAAAAGAAAAACCCCAAATCCAAAAAACTAAATATGCATCTTGGAAATAAACACAATTAAAATTTTTGTGCATGTTTTGCATATTTTATATATTTTACAGAAGTACTTAATTTCAAACACAAGTGTTTGAGACTTCTATTAAAAATACACACTAAATGGAAGACTTTAGCAGATTCTTCAAAAATTATTCTAAAATTTCTATGAAGATTTGCTACAAAATGAAGTTTAAGGTAGTAATATTTTAAGATTAATTATAAATATGTAAAGTCATACATTATAAAGAAGTAAACATCTTTATTTTTGTTCTGTTTTATGTATGTACATCTGGATAATAATGTTTTTAGTCAATTAATAATTATAATTTACCATTTTCCTGATTAGTACATATGGGTCTACTTATTCCTCTTAATTGGTTCATTATTTTTTCTCATAAATGGATGTATCATATTTTATTGAATCATTCTTTTTTGATGGACGTTTAGCTACTTTGAAATTTATGCCAGTTGGTGATAATAAATGTCTTAGCACATTATATCCACAGATATGTTGTGGTTGAAGTCTCAAAGTGATTTTGAACTTTGTATCAAGCCAAGCAGATTTTTATAGATTTGAAAACTGTAAAATGTATTTTCACATCTGCTAAGTCTCAGAAAATTTGCCATCCATGTGCCCTTTCCCCCAAATACTTAAAAATAAAATTTAAAATAGTTAAAATTACAAATGAGCAAAAACTCTTCTAACAATGGTCTGAAGACCATAATATTTATTTTAAGAAATTATTGCACATTAAATTAACAACAATAATAGTAGAAACAAAATGAATTTAGCCATTTTTGGTAAGCAATTAATGTAAGAATATATTCTTGGTATTTATAAAAATTGTTCAGACCAAGAACCTATATTATTTAAGTAGTAAAATCTAGTCATTACCATTTAACAGAAAGATATTTTACGATTTTCATCTTTTATCATTGGAAGTCTATGCAAATGCAATAAAGTAGAAAATCAAAAGATAAACACAAGAAATAAGCCAGTATTTCCAGCTTCAAATGTTATTAACATAGCAAAACAAAGATAAACTTTTAAGAATTCCATGAAGCTTTTGGTTACTGATGATAATAATTCAATGGTTTATAAGATAATGACAATAACGACTTAGAAAACATGATGCAAAGTGACTATTCACAATATTTATTGGAATTTAATTGGATGTTATTTATTGCTTCACCTGAGCTTCTAATAAGACATAAAATGAAGACATTAAATAGATAATGTAGCACCAACTTTATTGTTGAAAAACTGATGCTAAGCAAATTGCTCAATCTGCAAGACATTGGGGTTCTTTGTGCCTAAGAACTAAATGGATTTAACCCCTATAATAGTTCTCGATCTCTGCAGGCCTCCCAGTGTGGTGGCTTGTTCCTGGAAGACATAGAATTTGGAGGATCACGCAGAAGCTGCCATCTCCACTGAGAGTTCATTCCTAAGACACAGTGCAGAAGTCTGGGATAATTGAGGCATACTTCTTGAAAAACCCTGATTCAGTGGTACATGACTGTAATCTCTGCTCTTGGGAGACTGAGACAGGAGTATGACAAGTTAGAGGCCAGTCCGTGCTTCCTAGCAAGACCCTGTCATGGTTTATATAAATTACTCCTTCACAAGTAAGCCTAATACATAGGAAAGGGGATGGAGAAGCAATCAAAGACAATGAACAAGTATAGGAATAAAACTAATGCATTTGAATAGGACAGATGCAAGAATATCTAAAAAACTGATATTTACCTAATATTTCTGCAGGGAAACTTTTTAATTGGAACTATTATACTTTAAAAACCACATTTAGTTTGTTCTGTTGAGTATCTAGTTTACTATCTAGCTTGCTATCTCAGAACAATGACATCTCTGTTGCTTTATTTAGTATTTTTACTTTTTAAAATTTTGTTTACTCTAAAGAAGTTCAAATATGGCTCAGGCACTGGGTCAGTGCCTGAGGCATGAAATAAAACCACGAGGAGTTTTTGTAGACTGCTCCTCAACTTTGAATTAGTATGTTAGCAAAAGTGTCATCATTGATAAATATGTTCATATGCATTTATTTCCTCTGCCTTACTGTAGGTGTTATATAAAAATTACAGGGCTCAGATCCATAATGCAGTATGATGCACGTCTTGCTCGAGTACCAGAAAATAATTAGGGTTATAATGATCAATGGAAATATCAGAAAGAAAGTTACAATTCTTGATGTAAGTTCAGGACAAATTTAATTTCAGCTCATCAGAATACTTAAAAGTATTGAAAATAAATGCATCTGATTGAACTGGAGTCTACTTCATTGACTGACTGTAGCGTTGGAAGCAATCAGTGCTGAGACCCTTGCCGCCGTTGTGAGAATTGCTGGGTATTCTGCCTCCAACTGGGAGTCTAGTTAAGGGAAGCCTTAATGATTTGCCTTAGTATCACAATTAGTAGAGAACTCTAGGGGCTGTGGTTTCTTTTCCGGGTCCTCCAATTTTACTATATGGTATCACTGTTCAATATTAGGAATTAATGAAAGCTTCATGAGAAATATACATTGTTGTACCGAATCAGTCCTTTTGGGACTACATTTCCCTAATTAAGTATTTGTGTCTGTCTAAATTTTGAAAAGAAAAACTTTCAAATACTTCTCTTTATGGATATACTATAAGTTTTTCATTTTAATTTATGACAGATGACAGCTGTCTCTAATGGCCAATGTGAAGACGAAAGATTGCCTTGTAAATGACTATTTTTTGTCATTTTTGACAAGCAGCTATGAAAACTGATTTTTTCATATCAGAAGGACAGCATAAAATTGATTTTAACTCATGATTCTAATAATAATGTGTTTTATAAGTTTATAGCGGAACAAAATCATCATCATAATCAACTTACAAAATGACTCCTACTGATTTCCATGTCCTTATATTCACACCCTTTGTAATCTGTTCTCCCAAAAGGTGGACTAAATAGCCTGGTTCCTTCCAACAAATAGAACATTGCTAAAGAGAGGGGAATCTCATTTCTGAAATTAGGCTATAAAGCCAATAGTGTCTATTTTTTCAACACTCAAACTCTCGATCCTCTCAGAGGGTCCACATGGGAATAGTCCACATGGAAAAGGACTTACAGAGTCCTCCAGATAATGACTAGTGAGAAGCTGAAATGATTTTTCTTTTTTTATTGTTATGGTGGGTGGAGGTACATTGTGCCATTCACAGTAATTCTTATAATATATCAAATATATCATACTTGAATTCACCCTCTCCAGCATTCTCCATTATCCTCCTCTTCCCAATTTCTGGAATAATTTCAACAGATACCAATTTTTCATTTACATATGTGTGTATACAGAATTTGCACCATATTCGCATTCCAACACTCTTTCCTCACATCCTCCCCCCTTTCACTGGTACCGATGCTTTGCAGGCAGGACCTGTTCCACTCTCTTCTCTGATTTCATAAAAGAAAAAAAATGATATTTCACTTGTTTAATATAGCTACACAGGGAGTTTCATTGTGGCACTTCCCTGTATATATGTATTCTAACCCAAATTGGCTCATCTCTCTTCTTTGTACCTTAGTCCCATTCTTGTGGTGGTTTCAACCAGTTTAAAAATTCTCTATTCATTCTTGTATAGAGAATACATCAACCACATTCACCTTTTTAATTTGCTTCATTTACCTTCCCCTCCTGACCACACTTTAGTGTGACCTGAAATCCTTTAACAGTCCACAAGGAGGTGATTCTTGTGAACATCCACACGAGTAAGTAGATCCGATCCTTTCCCGGTTGAGTCTTAAGATGACTCCAGCTTTACCCAAGACTTTGACTATAGCCTTGAGGGAGACCAGAGAAATGAGACAAGAAAAGTTGAACCTGGCTTTTGTGACTCACATAAACTGTGAAAAATAAGTGATTTTAAAAGCCATTATATTTTGGTGAAATTTGTTAGGCAGCAATATATAACAAATACAAATATACCTATGGTGTTTAAAATTGATGACATAGTCCCAGAGAATAACCAACGATGAAGATAATGTAGTATTTTGGGTATACAAATAATTCCTCAGAATCATTTTCGTTCAAGCAGTGTCTTATTAATTCATGCTGGCATTGGTATACCACAAACAGGGTGACGATAAACACTAAATATTTATTTCTTGTTATCCTGGAGATTGAGAAGTCTAAAACCAAGGCAGTGGCATACTAGGTGTCTAATGAAAGCGTAGTTCTCCTAGTGGATGTCTTTTTTCCAAGCATCGTCTTGTCAGAAAAGAGAGGAGCTTCTCTTTGGTCTCTCTCTCTCTCTCTCTCTTTTTTTCTTTTATTCATATGTGCATACAATGTTTCGGTCATTTCTCCCACCTTCCCCCCGCCCTCTCCCTTGTCCCCCCACCTCCTCCCTCTTATCTCTAAATTTTGTTAAAGAGAGACTATAAGCAATAATAGGAAGGACCAAGGGTTTTTGCTAGTTGAGATAAGGATAGCTATACAGGGAGTTGACTCACATTGCTTTCCTGTACATGTGTGTTACCTTCTAAGTTAATTCTTCTCGAACTAACCTTTTCTCTAGTTCCTGGTCCCCTTCTCCTATTGGCCTCAGTTGCTTTAAAGTATCTGCATTAGTTTCTCTGCATTTAGGGCAGCAAATGCTATCTAGTTTTTTGGGTGTCTTACTTATACTCATACCTCCCTTGTGTGCTCTTGCTTTATCATGTGATCAAAGTCCAATCCCCTTGTTGTGTTTGCCCTTGATTTAATGTCCACATATGAGGGAGAACATATGATTTTTGGTTTTTTGGGCCAGGCTAACCTCACTCAGAATGATGTTCTCCAGTTCCATCCATTTACTTGCGAATGACAAGATTTCATTCTTTTTCATGGCTGTATAAAATTCCAGTTTATAAATACCACATTTTCTTAATCCATTCGTTAGTAGTGGAGGATCTTGGCTGTTTCTATAACTTGGCTATTGTAAATAGTGCTGCAATAAACATGGGTGTGCAGGTGCCTCTGGAGTAACATGTGTCACATTCATTTGGGTATATCCCCAAGAGTGCTCTCTTTAATAATAGAACTAATCCAGTTCATGAGGAGTCTGCTCTCATGATCCAGTCATTTCCTAAAGATCCTCATCTTCTAATCCTATCAGTTTAGGTTTAGAACTTTCATACATGGATTGTGGAGAAACACAAATATCTTGATCATAGTATCTTCTTTTCCTTTAATTTGTTAAGGTGTGTTTTATGGCCAATAAGTGATCTATTTTAATGAATGCTCCAATGAACTTAAAAATAATACATATTCTACTGATTTTGGATGAATTATTCTATAGTTTTCACTTAGATTATGCTACCTGATAGTAGTATTCAGGTCAACTAGGCATCTGACAATTTTTTGGCCTCCTTGAACTATTAAATATTGAAATAGAGGTTTCAAAGCACTAATTATGAGTCAATTTGCCTAGTTCTTATAGTTCTGTTTTTTGCCTTGTGTATGCTGATATTCTCTTATTGGGTACATATACCTTTAGTATTGTTATGTACTATTAGAAAATTGACCCCTTCTGCATTATGTAAGTCTTTATTATCCCTGATACTTTTTCCTGATGATATAACTACCTCTGATTTGATTAGTATTAGCCACATTCTGTTCTTATTTTCCAGAGAGAAGACCATGCAAGGACACAGTGAGAAGAAGGACATCTGTAAGCCAAGGAGACAGTCTTAAGCAGAAGAAAACAAGCCCTGTCCATACCTTGATCATGGGCTTCAGTGTGCCATCACCATCAGGAAATAAATCCATGTTGTTTAGGCCACTTTGTATTTGATATTATTACAATCAGCTCAAGCAAGTATGTGTATTAAACATTGTTTTAAACATCATAGATATCTTTAGGTTCTACATTAATATTAATAGCCAAATTTAAAATTATCAGTTATATTCATGTTTTTTTCAACAACATTCCTTCTTGTATTATTTTTCTAACTTTAGAACTTTTCTACTGTTTCATTTTGAACTTATCATAGTACAAGTCATTTGCCACAACTTCCCAAATTTTTAAGATATGCAATCTAGAATATTTTTGTTGCTTTTCTAAAAAGATTGTCCTGTTAATTTTCTGAATGAAATACATCTTATACACTTTATTCTATTTAATCTCATTCTTCCTTTTCATCTCCTTCCATTGAAGTATAATCTACAAGATAAATATTTCTGTTTTTAAAAATCTTAGTTATTATTTCAAAATTAAACATTTATCTTGGACCACTAAGTCCTGCTTTCATTCTTTTAGTCTATTTTAGGTTATGAGTCCCCTGATTATTTGTCTCTCTTTCTCTTGATATTTAATTACAGGTGCAAAATCTCTTTATCATGTCCACCATGCTGGTGATATCTTAATTTAGGAGACTTTAAAAATGGGGCAAAGAAGATTGACAAACCAAAGTCCATGAGGAGTTCAAAAACTGACACTTGTTTAGAATGGAGAAGAAAGAAGATATTAAAAAGATGGAGCTGTCTAAATACTGGCAGGACTGTAACCAGGAAAGATAAGATTCTTATTCTAAATGCAGCAAAGTGAAGATTGCTGATTTCATCTCAATCTACAGAAAACTATGCCACAGAATGATCCAGCATCCATTGGTTTATATTGCTGAGGGGATATTTGCTACCACAGGAATTCAAATACAGCTAGAAGGCCTATTGCCTAAGGGCCATTTGAAAAATATATCTAATTTTGATGGATTTTTGACTAGGTGCTTTTCCTTGGTTGAAGAATGTATATAAAATCAAAAGGAAACATGAAGCAGAGCCTGATTTGTAATTTATATGGACTTAACTTTTTTTTTTCAAGAAAGCAACTTTAAAATTTTTATTTTTCTTTCATTTAAAAAGCTGTGTTTCCAAAATGTTAGAGTTTGATCTTAATGATACAGTTTATGAATGCAAATTGGATTCTAACGTAATTATACTTTCCAGTCCAGTAATCATAAACAGCTTTAATGACTTTCCTTTTGCTCTAGGTCAAAGTGAACTATATTTAAGTCAGTTATTTAGAAAAGGCATACTTAAAGAATACATGTAAAGGAAAATAAAGTTGAAAATATTGAAATTTTAATTACTAAGCTGAGCAGATTTTTTCTTATGGACAAAAGGCATACTTGTAAAAACTATGACTGTCCTTTAACTTGTTTTTAAATCATCTCTTTCTAGAAAATGATTTTTAAATTGCTACCTGAATTTCTAACCAAATGTAATAATGGCAATCCTGCTGTAAATTTTACTATTGATACCAATTTCCTAGGCTAAGAGGTTTAATGATTATTTTAACAACTGCTTGAAAGTAAATATAATTATACATGCTCATTTAACTAATCATTAACAAAATGTAGTTAAATTCCATGTACTGTACTTCACAATTCAGAAAGTAGTCAGGTAAGGTGCCCTATTTGGTTTACCCTGTGAGCTATTGCTTGTAGAATCCTCAGAGGGATTGTCCCTTCAAGATAGTACCACAGAGACATTTTAGCCCTTCCAATGAATAAAATCTTCCCTCTCCACTCTAATTTCTACAAGTATATGATTTCAAAAATGACTTAGTCATTACCCTAACTAGGCCTGCTTGTAATGAGAGCTGCCCACACAATTTTCCACTGAAAATTACAAAACTTTAATTAGATTGAATTTGAAACTACATCACTCACTTTTGTGGGCAATTAGGCTATACTTGAACATACGTATGATGTTTTCACTTAGCTTTAAACATATGTGTATTTGTGTCCATTTTTATTTCTTAAAGTGTATGTTAAATTTACAGTGATAGTATAAATGCAAATACAAAATGCGGTTCAATTTGCCTAGGCAAAATTTCATATATTTTAAAGGAAATGATTTTATGTGTTTTAGCAGTTCTTAATGTTATTTTGACACAAAGCATACATATGGAGGATATTTCAGATTTCCTTAAACATTTATCCCAGAACCCCTTATCCATGAATCATATTGCTGTGCCAGAGAAAATGCTGACATCTGGAGCATAGGAGATATTTAACAGTTGTGCAATTTTTTTTCCTAGCCCTGGAAATCAAACCCAGTGACCTTTGTATGCCAGTGCTAGGCAAGCTCCCTACCAGTGAGCTATCAACTCAGTCTTCTTAGTAGCAAATTTATATATGAACACACCAGAATGAAGGAAACAAAATCCATGATTCATGAATTAGATGTAACAAATTCCATATATGAATGATGTGCATTTTTTTCATAGAAGATGCTCAAGTTTTCAATTACAGTGCACATGTTCTTAACAGAAAATTAATTTAACAAATTTACATGACACATATTAGGATCCTAAGGCATTCAGAAGGAGCCTAAAATACAAAGAGGATACGCAGTGAAGTTCTTGAAAGGTTAACCCATTATATGGAGACACAGAACAACTCTTTTTAAAGAGTAGAATGTGATCATAAAGTTGGCATCACAGGTAGAGGGATGTGAAGTCCTGTAGTGTCCTGTATATTTTCAGAGCTCATGTCACTAGTTAAGTGCTCTAACAAATAATGTTAAGCTATTCTACATCTCAACACACTATGTTTCTGAATATGTCAATATGTCTAACATGCTCTAAAATAAATACATGAAAAATGATTTAAAATACTGACCTATGAAGGAGTATTGCTCTTTTTTGCTCTGAAATTTTCATGTGAGAAATATCCCATTTTTCTACAATGGTAGAAATGGTAGATGTATGTGTTTTATCACCTTCCTATAAAATACTCTTTGTCTCTTTGTTCTTTTTATTCATTATGTTTAAGAAAGAAATATCTCTCATAAACACAGGTTTTAGGATAAAGCAGTTGATTTGCAATTATTTTCTCCCTGTTCTTAAACTAAAAGTTTATCTTGTCTCTGGTAATTTTCACTAATATTAAGGAAGTCAGATGATGTCACTTTAAAAATAAGTTTTTGGTTTTCAGATTTGGACATTTACTCTCTTTCCTAGCAAACTAGGTTTTTGCTTCTCTATCCCTGAACATAGTATCTTTTGTACATATATTTCCCAGACTATCTAAATTTTCACATTATTTTATATTAGTACTTTGAGAAATTTATTCTTTATTTCTGAAACTTTTGTTGAGTATTATTTATATCATGAAGTTTACCTATATTACATATAAACATCAATGCTTTAATAAATGTATACACTCTTGTTACTACGTCACCAAAAAAAAATCTTTGAATGTATCCTTCCTTCCAAATTCCTTTATGCCTACTTGCAGTCACTGCTCCAAGCCTTACCCATAAGCAATTGTAATCTTGTATGCATGTTTATGAGTTGGGAACTACATTTTCCACTTCCTAGAAATTTTATATGAATGAAACAATACTCCACGTAATATTTTCTCTGTTTCCTAAAAATCATATTATGATTTTAACAATCATCCTGTTTTTCTATGCACTGACACACAATACAAAATCACTTGTGAGAGCACATAAACACCCTGTTTTACTCATTCACCAGCTGAAATACATTTTGTTTGCTATATTTTAGGCTATGAGAAACAATATCGCTATAGGAATTCACATATAGTTCTTGATGTGGACATATGTTTTCATTTCTTTTGAATAGAGTCCTTGAAGAGGAATCTCCAGGTTTTACTGTAAATGTATTCTTTACATTAAACAAACACACACATATATGCATAGTGTCAAACTATTTTTTCACTGCCAAATTATTTTCTACTTTCTGGACCATTTCACATTCCCAGTGCCAATGTTTGAGAAGTCCGACTTTTCCATATCCTCTCTGACACCTGCAAATCAGTACTCTTTACTTTGAGGTTTAGTAGGTTTGAACAGGTATCACCATGGGGCATTAATTTCATGATCTCAGTGACCAAAGTTTTGAGCATCTTTTAATGTTCATGTCCATCCTTTAAACATCTTCTTGGGTCTTGTGTATTTTTGTCTATTTATTTATTGAGTTATCTTATCGAGGATTTGTAAGTAATCTTATATAGTTCTGATATAAGTGTTTTATGGATTTATATTTTGAAAACATTCTCTCCCAGTCTGTGGTTTGCATTTACATGTTCTAAATGGTATTTTGTAAAAATCAAACATTTAAAAAATTTTGTTATTAGCATATGATCATTGTATAGAGGGGATACATTGTGACATTTGCATGTGTGCTTACGATATATCTCAATTAGATTCACCACCTCCATAATTCTCCCTCATCTACCCCTCCCACTTCTTAGAAAAATAAAATATTTTTAATTTTAACAATCTGAAATTAATCATGACTTTCCTTACAAGATTTAAGCTTTTATTCCTAAAATTATTTTATCTAGCCCCCAAATCAAAAAACTTTTCCTGTGATTTGCTCCATAAGTTTTATATTTATAGCTATTACACTTATGATAAGCATTCATTATGGAGGCACTATTGTGTACATAGTATGGTAAGACTGAAAGTCCTTTCATATTTTGCATTTGCACAACAAAGTGTCCTTTAAAGACTTACTGAAAATGTTCTACTTTCTCTTTGAATTTTCTGGGCAACATTTTAGAAAATCTGTTGACCATATATATTTGTTCAATAGCTTAACCTCTACAATGTTGTATATTTACCTGTAAGACTCTCCTTGTACTAATACCTCAGTCTTGTTTGATACAGAATTTCAAAGCTTTGTAATATGTAAATTCAGAATTTTGAATCTGAATTTTAAGTGTATTTTCAATTTAGGGATAAATTTCCTTCCTCAAAAGACTTAGTATTCTATTAATTAAAGGACTTTGTATAGTCATTTATTCAGATCTTCCTTAATTTCTCTTAGTAATATTGTATAGCTTTTAGTATACATTCAGTATAACTCATTCATTACCATTTTATAATTAGTTTTTTTTCTTGCTTTTGTAAACATAGTACTTGTAAAATTTCCATTAAGGATAGTTTAATGACATTATGTGGAATTTTTTCATATTGCATATGAATTTATTTCCTATGATAACTAAATTCACTTAATGTCAACAGCTCTTTTGAAGACTCCAGGGTTTAATATAATATATATATATATATATATATACATATATATATATAAATACATATATATAAATACATATATATATAAATAAATTATATACTGGCCTATCACTTGTAAATAAGACAGCTTTGAATTCTTTCTTCCAATCACATGAATTTTATTTCTTGTCCTTGCTCGTTTCATTGTCTATATTTCCCATTCCAATGTCGGTAGTAGTGTATAGTCAGATTTTTTTTGCCTTATTCCTAATATTAGTTTTTAATAGTGGTCCTAAAGTTTATAATATGCCTTTTCAGGGTAAAATAAATCACTTAACATAGTATTAATGTGTACTTCTTAAAATATATCAGCTTTTCATGAGTATAGCACCATTTACTTGCCCTTTCCTTTCTGTTTGTGTATGTTTGTTTCCTATGTCTTTGAGTATGTTGTGTCTTTCACTTTCAACTTGTCATTGCACAACTTTCTGGTCACTGTTATTTCTGATCAGAAGTCAGCATTAAATAAATTGTTCCCTATATATGTGGAGCCATATTCTCTTGCTGCTTGTGGTGTTTAAAACTTTCTCTTTGGTTATGGTACTCAGAAATTTAATTATGGTATATCTGCAGCTAATCCTATTTGTTTTGATTCTTCATGTGCTTTATTGAGTTTATCAAATTCTTTGTTTTCATTTATATTTGAAACTTTTTAACATTTTTTTCTAATTTTTTTCTGCTTCACTTTGTGTGCCTGTGTCTATCTGTCTGGCTCTGCCTCCCTCTTTCCCTGGTAAGTATCTGCATGTGGGAATACCTAACACTGTTTCAAGCATTTTTGCTTGACTCCATTATTTTTTTCATCCAATTTTTTCTCTCTGATTTAGGGTTAAGTAATCACTACTCATCTTAAAATCCAATGAGTCTTGTGCCATAAGCAAAGTGTGAAATTTTCATTTTAATTCTACGTTTTACATCCAGAATGTTGTTTTATTATTCTTATTATATGTCTATTAGCTTAAAATATTTCTCCTTCAACTATTTTAAAAGACCTAAAATAGTTCCTTTGAAGTGTTTTTCTACCCAATCCAATGCAATATGTGTGCCTACATTGAGTTATTTTCTATCTACTACAATTTTTATCTAGGTGAGTCTGGTTAACATTTGAATACTTTTTGTATGTTTTCTAGTAATTCTTTAAAAATATGTCTATTATAGACTGCTGGTTGTTGTGACTCTTCCTTCCATCTTACATTTTTAAGTTTTTAATTTTTTGTCTGGAATCTAGTAGCTGAAAGAGACTACAAACTGTCAATCCTTTCTACCTGATGGAGTTATAGCTTTTCCATTGTTAGTTATTCTAAATTTGCCATTCATTATGTCTTTTAAAATTTTTCATGCTATGAAAACTAATCTTTAAACAATTTTGTGAACAGTTCTGGCATCTTTATCTCACAATTATAAAATTTTGTACCATAAATAAGGATTAACCAACACACTGAACATATTTTGAAGAGAGTGACAATACATTTTTACTTGAAGATTCTCTGTGCTAAAGAAATGCTAGTAGTCACAGATATTTAATAATAGTGACCTAAAAATCAGTAGTGATTTTTTATGTCTTAGTCTCTTTTTGTGCATAATTTCATACCTAAAAGAAAAATTATGACCCTAGGAATTTCAGCTTATTTTCAAGATTTCAAAATTCCTCCACTCATTCCTTGAAATTTTGCCTTCAATAGTTCTCTTCTGAAATTTTCTAAACATACATTTTTTTCTTTGATCTTACTTTTATAACATTATTGTATGACAAAATATCCTTACATTTCTCTACTCTTACATAAATCCCTCATAATTTTGATCTAAGGGTATACCTTTTAATCTACAATTTACCTAGAGTGAGTGCTTGACTTATTTGCTCTGTTCTGTATGGTGTTTGGATGCAGATTTTTTTCCACTCTGTGTTTATAGCCAGAAACACATACACAAATTAATAAATTTTATGTATTCTAGACACATTTCCACAATTGATCTCAATATTTAACTGCTTGGTAAATTGGTAGTGTAAGAAAATTTTACTTTATCTCTTCAATAAATCTCAAATATTAGGTTTATTTCTTTATGCTATAATAATTATGTGTATGGCTAGGTTGTTTCCATCTTTGAATTAAAGTTGGTACAAAAACAATTTTGTTTTATGCTGACAAGTTATTTTTGAAAACTAATTCTTGGAAACAAAATGGTCAAAACTTCAAATTAAATATCTTTTCTATCAGTGCTTCTTACAAAGTTATATAACTCAAGGAATATTTTACAGTATGTTTTAAGTACCACATAATACTTCTGTTAAAATTAAAACTCTCCTTAGTTCTTAGTGAAAGAATTTCCAGTGAAATAATAACTTGTGTGTGTTGAGCTAATATTGGTCTATGAGAAATGGTTTCTCAGATGCCATGTTTCAGCTGTGATTAGATCACATCCCCAAGGAATTTGAATGTATTTTTCTTTCATCAGCCTGGAGAATAGAGTAGTTATAATCTCAGTAGAAATCTATGAGACACTAAGAACTTAATCTCAGAAAACTAAAAGCAATCTGAGACCTCAGGGTTATCTAAAGAGTCAATCTCACTGAAAACATTTTGCTTTCACTGTTAAAGAATTTACTTATTTGGATAACCTTATACTTTTATATGTTAACTCTTTCTGGAAATCCAATTAAATAGTAACTTATAATTTACTTCAAGCATAGAAATATATTGAAAATAAATCCTCACCCCCAATTCCATCTAAACTAGTAATCCAGATTCCTTCCCTCCCTTCTTTTCCTTTCTCCCTTCTTTCTTTCTTTCCTTCTTTCCTTCCTTCCTTCCTCCCTCCCTTCCTTCCCCACTTTCCTCCCTCCCCTGCCTTTCTTGTGGTTCTTGGGACTGAACCCAAATCCCTGTATGTGCTAAGCAAACACTCTACCACTGAGATATATCTCCAGCACCCATATATCTTATTTTAATTTGATATTGTCAAATTGCTAGTGACTGATCATTTTCATTCAGTGGTTCTCACTTCTCAACTGATCCTCAAACATAGATGTAAATCAGTTGATTATATTTCTCAATCTCATTGTCCTATAATAATCTCAAGTTTATTATATAAAAGATCTCTTTCCTGAAGTACTAAAGTCTAAGCTTTGAGACCAGTGAGCAATTCTTAAATTGTATTATCTCCATTGAATTCAGAATTATCCAACTAATGGAAATATGACTATCCTTAGTGTCATCATTCTGGCCACATAGTATCTTAGACATTGTGCACTCTTTTGTGCTCACACTCTTTACCTTGCTAATTCTAGCTATGATTGCATTCTTTGTATACTGGAAAACATCTCCTATTACTCAACACTCAGTTCAAATATTACCTCCACTAAGATACTACATTGACATTCTTTAAGTTTAAAGGGAAGAGACATTCTTAGATTATTG
Organism: Castor canadensis; assembly: GCF_047511655.1. Lineage (NCBI taxonomy): Eukaryota > Metazoa > Chordata > Mammalia > Rodentia > Castoridae > Castor > Castor canadensis. The sequence continues at coordinate 23,381,823 of NC_133386.1, forward strand.
ACAGTATCATACTTTTACGAGTTTCACTCATCTACAAGATGAATGATTAATAAATGCAATTATTAACATTTTCAAATCACATGGTCATTTAATATATTCTCTTATTAATAATTTCTGTGAGTTCCACTCTAGATAAAGCCTAGGTAGTTCATATGGTCAAATAGAATATAAGAATATTGCTTTTTTCTTATGTAGTATGCACTTCAAGATGCTGGAGGGATGAGATATTCCCATTTCATTCTTTCTTCCACATATTAATGCACTCTTTTAGTAACTACTTTCTTAAATTTATGCTGAATGTAAGTAAAGTTGAAGAAAGATGTTCTGGTGGAGAAACATGGAAATTAAAATTTGCATAGATTATCAAAACATAGAAATTGAACATGGATCATATATTCTAGGTTTTAAGGTTTGCTTCAACTGGCTAGAGTAGTGTATTGGTTAGGTTTGGCCAGGGGGGATCACCAGTATGAGTAATATGAGAGAACGCCGTAAGGATGGAATTACAAAAATATAGAAGCTATTAAAGAATTATGCGAAGATTTAACACTACTGTGTCAGCTTGTGGTTCTAAAATTGTCATCAGCATAGTTCACAGGCAGAATAAGTGTTCCACTGGAAGACAGAGGAAAGCAAAAACATAGTGGAACCAAGAGGAGCAAATTGAAGTTCTGAACTTAAATACAATTAAATACTCAGTTGTGTATTAGAGGCAGTTAAAGATATATATGAGCAAAAATCTGTTTTCTGGAAGTAGGGCTAGATCCGTGCCTGAGCCATTATTTGGAGAAGCTGAAATAGGTTTGTGGAGATTTACAGTAGCAGTGAGCTAATGTGCTGCCCAGTGCTTTAGATGTAGTAGAGTTCAGGGTATAATGAGATTCTTCAAGATAAGTATCTCATGTTTGTTTGCTTCTTCAAACTTGAAAAATCTTCATATACACATGTATGTAAATGGAAAAATGAAACCTGTTGAAACTATTCCAGGATTGGGGGGAGGGGGATAAAGGAGAATGATGGAGGTTGTGAATTAAACTATGAAATATTGTAAGAACTTTTGTAAATGTCACAAAGCACGCTAAGTACAACAATAACAAAAATAAATTAAAATGAATCTTTCTCTTGTGACCAGTTCTAACCCAGAATTACAGAGGAAAGGGAATTCTGGGAATATAGTTTACGTATAGCTAAATTGAGTGTAGTCACTTCAACTGGATTCCTTTCTCTAAAACTTGGTTAAAACATGTTCAAATTATAATATGTGTTATTTCTGAGGGATGATATATGAAGTGTTCAGCAAATATTTCAAAACAGAGTTGTGAAAAGCAATGTCTTCAAAATATTTAATTTGTCTGTGTTATAATTTCTCTATAATTTTATGCTAACAAGCTTAATACAGAGCCTTTTTCCATATCAGGACTCCAGCATTTTATTCTATATCAATTTCTCTGTTAGGAATCTTAAGTAATGTATATATACTGAGCAGCTGAGTTTTATTTAAAAAATAAGTACCTATTCAAAATTACATGATGGGTTTGAATATACTCAGAACTTAATTGGCAGTTAGTGTCACTTTATATTGGCATTAAATTCCATACTTCTAATATCTTGTATGCAAAAAGATAATTTGTATTTATGTGACCAAATAAGGAGAATTATGTATGTTTTTAATAAAGATACTATATTATTTTAAATGGAACAAACAAAGCATGATTTGATAATCACTTTCTTCTCCAATTTGCTGGTATAAAATGTAATTTTACATGAAAATATATCTAGCTGTGTCATCTTTTGTTCATTTTCTGGGATTCTTTTATTTTGTTAGAACTTTAAGTGAATTACTAAACTTAACTATTTAAGAATGACTTTGTTTTAAAATAAAGTCATGAAATGAAATGGAGATCTCTCAATATTATACATTATTAACAGCTTTTATCATCAGAGAGATCAGTTAATTGGCATGTTTAGTTCCGATTGGGTGTAATAATTAAGCTAATTTTCATTTAATTTAAGACATTCTGTGGGAGTGTGAAATCTATTTATTATTAAAAAAACAAAATCAAATTCTAAATTCCTAGCATAGCCTGAACAAACAACAGTAACAAAAATAAACTCCAATTTTGCCTGCTTAAAAATGTTATTCCTAAGTGTACTTGTTTGGTTTAGTAAATGATTCATTGGTCATAAAACAGACATTAAGACTTCCCTATAAATCTACAAATACTGAAACTTTAGATAATTATGATGCAAAAAAATATCTCCATTTAATAATCAATGATTATTTATATGCATGTATGTTTGTATGCACAGATGTATAGATTTGCATATGTCGTATATAATATACATGTTCTCTTTTTCCTTCTGCAATGATAGACTAGTAGACTAGTTTGGCAAATAATATTTTTTCAAAAATTACAAAAACATAACTACCACTATACATTCTTTTCTTTCAATGCAATCTAGATTCTCTTCTTGCTGTGAGGTGGACTCAGTTTCTTCCTTTTGTATCTAGGTCATATGAATCAGGCAAAAGTGGTGTTATACTACTTCTATGATCGGTTGACAAATACAAAGTAGTTTACATATGAATCTGTTGAGGTAGGATGTTTTAAAAGTTAGTCATCATGCTTTCCAGGAATCCAAGTAAACTGTGAATAGGATCACGTGGAAAGAAAATAAGACCACTTCTCCAACACGCACATGCACAGACACACACAGAGACACAGACACTCACAGAGACACAGACACACAGACACACACACACACACAGACACACACAGACACACACACACACACACACACACACACACACACACACACACACACACTGGTTACTGACTGAGTTGCCAGACTGTAACCAGTACCAATTTGCCAGCTATGTGAATGATCCATTTTGAAAGGGGAAGAGATGAACTAACTTTACCAATTTCAAACTCAGATTTTTCAAGAAAATAACTGATTTTTAACATCAAAACTTAGATCATAATAGGTAAATGACTTTCTACCTTGTTATGGTTGAAATATGAAATAAATACAGGTTCATGAATGAATGAATATGAACCAATACAGGTTCATATATTGGAGCTTAGTTGCCAGCTGTTGGGAATTTGGGAAGTGATTGGATCTTGACAGTTCCATTAATCAATGCATAATCCCTTGATGGATTCATATTGCTGTGGTGTTATTGAGAGGAGGTAAAAGTGAGAGGAGGGGTCTAGTTGGAGAAAGTAAGTTTGGGGGGACATGGCTTACAAAGATGTACCTTGTCACCTGCCCCTTCCATTTTCTCTCAGGTTGCTGTCTGTCATGAGATGAGCTGGTTTGCTCTACCTCATGATCCTCACTCACTATGATGTTCAGCCTTACCTAATGCCTACAGCAATGGAAACAACCAATTATGGACTGAATCTGCTGCATCCATGAGCCAAATAAATCTTTCATTCTTTAAAATGATTCTCTTAGAACTTTGTTACAGAAATGTTAAAACTGGCTAACACATGGTGCATATGAAACACTTACCATTGTACCTCTGAGTTCCATGTGAAAAATACAAGGACAAAATGCTCAGGCCACTTAGAAGGCCAGGTTAGGTGGCTGGACAGATTATCAGCTACTTGACAGTCCCAAGTAAGTAACATGTCCGGTGATAGCCAACATAATCACCAAGCATGTAAATAAGGAAGTCTCTATACCAGTCTTGTCCCAGCTGGGTGGTTATTGTTAAGCTGTGATTCTTTCCCACTGAGTTCTTAAGTAACAAGGAACAGACAGGAACTGTCCCAACTGTGCCACTGATTGTTTTTTTCACAGAGCCTATGAGCATGGTATAATGGTGGCTGTGAGCAATAATTTTTGGAGCTATCTGTTACACATCGACAGTTGAAATAGGTTGTGGTACTAGGTACTTTTACAAAATCTAAAATATGTTCCAATGGTGTGATATTTGTTGGTGGCAGAATCTGGAAGGGCATTGCAGGGAACATTATGATAGCCTAGAGGACATCAAAGAAAGTATCAATAAAAGCTGAAGTGACCTGGCTATAGGTGGGGGCTTAAAGGAAACTGAAGAAAATGTTATTGAAAGCTCAAGGAAAAGACAGTTTATACATAGAGGCAGAAAGTGTGAAACTGACAACTATGTCAGTGAAAGTAAGAGATCCATTAATGAACTTGTTGATTTAGCCAAGGAGATTTCCAAGCAAAATTTTGAATGGGCTGTCTGTTGTCTTCTAGCTGCCAAATATAAAATGAGAGAGAGGAAAATTAGTGTAAATATAAGTGGTTCCATATTTGCTGAGTTTGCAAATGAAACTGTTTTCTTATTCTTTAGCTTCCCTAGAAGATTCCTAAAGTAAGAAACAGCCAGATCATTATAACGAAAATGTCTCTTAGTAAAGATGAAAATAAAGGTACATATTTAAAATCATTTGTTAAGACACTTAAATGACCTCATAGATTCTTTAACATACCCAAAGGGCCTTCAAAGGATCTTAATGGCATGCTCCCTCAGTTTCTAAGAACCTTGAAAGGCTTCCTCCCATAGAAGACTCAAAGAGAGTCCCCAGTGAGAGTTTTCAAAAGGAGCTCCCTGTAAAAGGACTGTGTGGATGTGGCTTTTGTTTAATGGATTAGGTTACAAATTGATATTAAGAAAGCTTATAAGATTTTTAAAAGAAATTTGATATCTTGAAACAAAAGTATGAGAGATAATAATATAAAACAAAGCAAGCTTTTTATACTCCTTTAAGGGAAAAAGGCAGAAAGCAGGTGCAGAAATATACTCAGCTGCAGTCATTTCTTATAGAGAAGTGAGTAAAACCAGAGCTTTTGTCCTAGGTAATGAGCTGGCAACATGTACATTTCTAGATTCTGTAATTCTTTGGCCCAATAATTGTTGAACTTTCCCTGTTACGGAATAGGAGCATCTATTCTGGCTCTTCTGTGCTTGTCCCATTATCGTATATTGCTTGGAATAAGGACACAGATAATTTACCTATTACTTTTGTCAGATTTAAATTGTATTCAAGAAGCTCTATACAAGATGGGAGACCTGAGGAGCCTCATCTATAGCCATACCTGATTTACCTGAGGTGATCTTGTACTTGGATGAATCAAAGTCACAATAGGATAAAATATATGGGGGATTGGAGAGCAGGCAATGGTATGTTTTGTATATATATATGACGAAAGTGAATTGTTTTAGTTAAAAGGGAGCATAATAGATTGTAGTTTTCAAAAATGGCTGCAATAACATCTCCAGTGCCACAATTTCTTATGATATGATTTTACACTCTTCCCAATATGGGTGGAAGCCTATATTCTCCTTCCTTTAATCCTGGTAGGCTGGTTGGCACAATAGTAAGACTATAGTGTGTTCAAGGGTGGGTTATAAAAGGCAATATGGCTTCTACTGGATTATCTTGGAACACTGGCTTTGATATCCCTGAGCAACCATGTAATATTAGTGTTTAAGGTTCCCATGCTGAGGAAACACAAAGTCAATGGAGATGATGTGTAGGTGCAGGTGTTCTGGACAACATCTGCAGGTGAGGCTGTCATTTTTGTATTATTGAATTTAATTGATTTACATTTATCATAATTAATGCTTTATTAATATTTATATCTTATATTAATTACATTCATACATTTTATTTCATTTTAAGAAGAAATAAAGCTTTCCTTTACTTGTTTGAAAATATTATAAAACTGTTTTTAATTCTGTGGCTATTCATAATTTATTATAACATTACTTATGTATGGGTTCCCTTGCTGTATTTTAGTCATTGATACTATATTTTTCTCCTGGTCCAGACCAGCTAGAAGTACTTTAAGATTCTCTTGGCCTTCTTACCCCTCTATCTATAGTAACTATTAGGATTTTTAGTCTAAAATTACATGGACATAATTTTACATTTTTCCTATTTTCTTGCTGTTATTAGATAACAGTGATATTAAATTGCCTCTCACATATTTCTTTAGCATTTGTCTCAATTCATTTTTATACATTCAGTAGGCTATGCTTTAATAAATATATTTTTATGATTAAAGTACTAGGGGAACTCTCTTTTAGGAAACCCCCAACTCTGGGGACTCTACTCTCCTACTTTACACTTTTCTATATCAATAAACTCTCCCGCTTTATACTTTTTAAAAAGTACTGAGGTATCACTTACTTTGTTAGGTGACACATAAATAATTGTGTCATATAGTTCTTTGTCTTTCATATTTTGAAATTATTGCTCTATTGTCCTCTTGCCCTCAGTGTTGTTGAAGAAGATTTATAGCAGACACTCAGTTTTATACCAAGACTCCATCCTGTGCTGTGGTAACCATTCTGTGAACTTCAAAAACAAACATGAAACAAAAAACCCCAACATATTGATGCTCTGGAACATCCTGAAGATTACAGACAAAACTCTTTCCCAGAACAATGGTGTGGTCTGAGTTGGTCAGTGCTGTACCCATGAGCTTCAGAAGTAAACTTAACCTACAATCACTATTTTCCACAAAGAACCTCTGTAACTCATTTAAACTTCCTCTTATCTTAGCCTAAAAATGACCCTAAAACTTCTTCCTAACAGGCCTCATTGTGGTTTCTACAAAGCTATACTCCAAAATTGAAACTCTAAGACCCCCAAAACTCCATTTTGCTTAACATAATGTCTAAGGCTGTTTGGATGATACTGAAATTGATAGTTCTAATATTGATTTGTTTAGAATTGTTTTAATTTTGGGTGAAATCTTAAATGAAGATAACTTATGTATTGATTTGTAGCTTTTAAAAGATTCTGTCTTTAGGAGACTTTCTAATACAAATTATTTCATTTCTTTAATATTAGGATCTGTTTATCCTTACCAAATATTTAATATACTGTGTATATACATCAACTCCTTCTAGGACTCTGAACTCAGGCAGTTACATATCTATTTCTATTCTATAGACACCAAAAGTTCTTATCTTTTCCATATTTTATTCCCTCCTGACAATTTCTGGAAGAGTTTTTAAACTTAATATTTCAGTTCAATAATATACCAATTTGGAGTGTATTATTCTGTTATAAAATTTTTCTACTGATGTCTTTATTTCCAATGTAAATATTATATTTTATGGAAACTAGCTTCCTTTGGTTCTTCTTTATAATTTAATCATCTTATTTTATGATACCAATATTTTTTATAGTAATTTTGCTTTCTTTATCCAAATACTTGATTTCATCTACATTCTTAACATTTATAATCCCTAGAGGATTATCAACTACTAGAATGAAAAATAAGATCCAGATACAGAGGCTGAAGCCACAAAATTTTACTTATCTTGTGAATTTAATATTAGGTTGAAAGTCAAGAACAGCTGCCTGGAGAATTTTCTACCACTCCCCTGAAAGTGAATTGCTCATCAAAGAGATTATAAATTTCTTCCTTGCTTGTTATTCCTCTAACTCTTGATAGAAATGGAAAGAGTGAGACAAGAGGGACTGGCTGGTGGTCAGGAAGACTTTCAGGATTTTATTTTATTATGCTCCTCTTGAGCCAGGTTCTCTACATTAGGATTGATTTATACTAAGTGATATTAACTATTTGTAAAATCTATTTTTTCTTTACTCATCCATTCTATTATTCAGGTAGAAAATTATTGTTATTATTTTAAATAAACAGAGTTCAGTTAGTTGCTTTTGTGCTCTGTATCTATTTCTCTTTATTTTTTCATTTTTATTAGCATATATTAACTTTACAGGGGTGTTTCATTGCGACATTTCTGAATATGCTTACATTGAATGTTGGTTAGGTTTTCCTCCACCATTTCTTCCCCTCATCTCCTTCGTGGCTCACCTAAAACAATAGTAAAATTTCCTTGTTCTATGTCATATATGTATAAAAAGCACACTGACCATATTCACTGTCCTTCATCTCCTCTTTTCACCCTAACCATTTCCAAAAGTCCTCCCCAGGACCTACTTTATAGACCTGTCTTTCATTACAAAAACTAGCATGATCATAAACACATTTACATATAGAATGTGTTTGTAAGAGTGGAACTATTCTGTGGAACTTGTGGTGGGAGGGAAAGGAACAGCAAATGATAGCGAGGTGAGCAGTATCAGAATTCACTGCATATGTGCAGGGAGATGACATAACAAGGCATACTTAAAGCTGTTGAATAATGAGGGTAGGAGGGCAAGGGTAGGAGAGAGTAATAGAAGGTTGAACTGACCAAAGTATAGTATATTCACATCTGAGATACATTGAGAAACCCCCTCTTTTTCCTCTTTCGATTTCTAAATACATACTAAGAGATAGGAAAAAATCAGGAAAAACTCAGCCCCAGTACTTCATGTTTATACCATTATGTTAAGAATACCTAGAAATCACTGTTCTTTCAGTTTTAGTATCTTTTTTGGTTTTAAAATATTTACATAAAAAATATCTTTTCTTCAAGAGATGGAACCTGATTCTCCACTCCTTTTGTCTGGACTAGATTTAAAAATTGTCTTCCAACAAATAGAATTAATTGCAAGCACAAGAGTATGTCTTTGGACATAAAATACATCACAAAAGGCACAATGGAGTTCTCCTGGTCTTTCTTTTTTGTGTTACTTTCTCAGCAGAAGTGAGTGGTCTGGTCATGCAGTTGCTTGATCACATTGTAAAGAACTAACCTTTGTAAGTGTCAGGGAGGAATTGAGAATTTTTGCTAACAGCCTTATGAGCAAGTCATCTAAAAAACAAACCTTGCAATTCCAGATGAACCTTCAAATGACTGCTGTCCCGACTGAAGTCATGACGGTAGCCTCTTGAGAAGCCAGAACCAGCCGGTGAAGCTCCTCCTTAATTCCTGGTGAAAACAACCTTTGGGACTAAAAACTGCTGTATTTTGGAGTAATTTGTTAGGCAGAAATACATAGCTAGTATAACATCTTGAAACTTAGGCTAATGCAATTGGGTCTAATTTATATTTATAGTTATCCTTTATTCCTCAGTTTTTCTAAAATAAATTGAGCCTGGTGAGATTATGGAGAGTCTGTAAGAAATTGCTAATTCATCTTTCAAAATATCCATACTAGGTTACATTCCCTCCAGCAATGAATGAAAGACCTTATTGCTCTGTAAACTCCTCACCATTTGGTATCACGGTTTGACATTGTGGCCAATCTAATGGATTAGTCCTTGTATATCATTGTCACTGTTTGTCTCTGATGATATAGCTTGTTGAACATGTTTCCTATGTTAATTGCCATCTATATGCCTTTGTTGCTAGGGTGTCTGTTGAGCTTTATTGGCCATTTTTGCAACCTGGTCTCTCATTTCTTATCCTTATGTTTAAAGGTTTTTTTTTAAAATGCATTTTGGATATCATTCATTTCTCAGATATGCCTTCCACAAATATTTTCTCCTTATCGTGTGGCTTCTTTTCTCATTTATTCTCTTGATTGGATCTTTCACAAAGAAGTTTTAATTTCTAATAAAATTTAGTTTATTAATTATTTCTTTTATGGATCAGATGTTTAGTATTGGATCAATAAAGGCATTCCCATATCCACAGACAGCTAGATTTTCTCTGTGTTATCTTCAAGGAATTCATAGTTTTGAATTTTACATTTAGATCTATGATCCATTGTGAGCTAATTTTTATGAAGGATGCAAGATCTGTGTCTAGATTCATTTTGTTTGGTATATAAATGTCTTTTATTCATTATAGTGCCCTTGTAAAGTGTGTTCTTTTTTATTTTATTATTTTTTAAGATTTATTTTTATTATTGTTGTACTAGGGTATGTTGTAACATTTATAAAAGTTCTTAGAATATCTTATAGTTGCGTTCACCTGCCCCCACCATTCTCCTGTAACCCCCCTCCTCCCATTCCTGGAATAGTTTCAACAGGTCTTATCTTTCCATTTACATATATGTACATGATCTTTAAAATTAGTTTTATTTTGTTATTATTTATCATGAATTTCATTGACTTTAAGGGTAAGGTTAGATGAGTTTTAACAAATGAATACAGTGGTTACACTATTATCATAATAGAGAATTCCTAAAATACTTCCTCAGACCTACTTTGTTGTGGTTTCCATCTCTTAACCCCTATCTATAGCTAGCAGCAATGTGATTTTTGTTACCATTGATTTGGCTCTTTGTAAATTACGTATTAAAGGAATTATGCATTATATTATCTTGGTTTTATTTCTTTTCACTTAGAATCATTCACTTGAATTGAGTCAACTGTTTATAATTTGAGTCTTATGTATATAACTACTATCACTATTTGAGGAAAATTGGGTGTCTTTAATTTTAGTGATTTTTCTTGATATATAGCTATTTCATAGCCTTTTAATTTTTATGTCTCTAATCACTGATGGTGTTGGGCATCTTTTTAACTTGCCTGGTTCCATTTGAATATTTTCTTTGATATCATGTCCATTAAAATACTGTACCCATTTTTTTGTTTGTTATTAATTTGATAGTTATTATAAATGAGATTTTATTTTGAATAGAAATTCTTTTGAAGACACAAAGAAATGAAAGCAGACCTATAAACTTTTATGAGACCTGGTGAACAAGGGTCGTGAGACAGCAGTCCTGTGCTGCAAAGAAATATGAGCTGATTAATTTTAATCTTTAGGCACTTAAACTAATTCCTAGTAGATGTGCTGATGCCATTACAGTAATAAGTAACTTGGGAATGCCTTGGTAGTGCTTATTACTCTATCTTACATGGGACTTATAACATATGTGACAACCACTTTTGCTTTTCTTGTTCAACAAGTAAACACGTGTATCAACTTGTTTCCTGTGATACCATACCTCTTGGTTGCCATTATAGAGCATTTATTCTGGGCAACTAGAATTTGCATTTCCCAGGTGGCTGTCTTCATTTCATTGACTCTAATAAGCTCTTTGTCCTCATACCTGGTGCATTTCAAACTGCCTTTTTGATTGACATTTTATCACATATTTCCAGTTATTTTCTCCCATATGCTCTTTGACTTTGCATTTTCTTAACAGGGTCTTTTAAAGAACACAAGTTTAATTTTGATGATGTTCAAATTTAGTATCCTATATAAAGAATCTTTGCATAAACATGAAACATTTTTTCTTTGAAAATTTTGATAAATCAAGTTTCACATTCATTTCCATGATCCATTTTGAATGAGTTTTTGTCTATGGTATCAGTTATGGGATAATGTTTGTTCTTTTAGATACAAATATCTAATGGTCTAATGTTTCAGCATTTGCTTTGGTAAAGACTACTCTTTGCTCTTTTTGTTTATAAAACAAAGTGACCATATCTCTTATTCAAGGCACTGTATTCTTGCTCTTCTCACAGCCATAGTATTATCCCTAAACTACACTTAAGATGACTTTCAAAATGTAGATTATTTCTTAGCCATTAGCACTAGTATATATGCTTGGTTTATAAAGCAAACCTACAACCAACTTTGAAAAGAAAGCTGGACTCATTCTTACAATAATCATCTGTAATGCTTTACAGGAACTATATGGAGTATTTTTGTTTTTTAGATACAGAGGGAGATGAGTAATCATTCTCCAGTTTTTAATTGCTGAAAGTGTAATCATGAAGAACAAATGCTTTGTTTTTTTATTTCCATGAAGAAAAATAACATAATATAAAAATCTAAATATAATGACTGTAATAGCTCTCAGAGAGTGATTTATAATCTATATACAGACAATTTTCTGATTTTTAAAAGCTCTTAAAATTTTAGCCATAATTCTCAGAAATAACCTGTAATAAAAGTCATTAAAATGCTTCACAGCTATGTATTCTTTCACATCAAAGGAATGAAATGCATAAAATCACTTACACTAAACTCACTCACACTCACACTAAACTCATTTAGTGCTCTTTTTCAGATATCCCACTTAAAGTCTAAATGTTTCTCAAAAGTCAAATCTTTATCTTATGTAAATATGAAGACAAGGCTTGCCTCAATGACTCCTGGTGATTTATCTGGAAAGGCAAAATGAAAATAAGATATAGTCTTGTTTAGTGTAACTTAAATTGAGATTCAAAAAATTATATTTGGGGCTTATTTGTCTAATTAATCTCTCTATTTTAGGGGGCTGTTATTGGGATTTTAGCTCAAGGGCCTTGTGAATACCATCAAAGCCAGTGAGTAGATCCAGCAAGAAAATTTTAATATCATATATATATAAAGTCACATATATAACATATAATATATATATAATCATGAAAGAATATTGACAATTTCAGCTGTTAAAAATGCATGAAGTATGAAAAAAGAGGATAAAATGCACAATCTAAAGGAACAAAGATATTATCAAAACCATACTTAAATATGGTACAGATTTTAAAACTATTACAAATGCAATTTTAAGTAACAATGTTTAGTACATTAAAAGCTATAATTGAAAAGATAGGCAATAGGAGAGATCACATAATGAATTTTAGCAGATAGATGAGACTATAGGAAATAGTTAAATTTAGCTAATATAAACACACAAGAAAGATTGAGAAAGATTGGATATGTTACATGAACTTATCTGCAGACTTCAAATAGCCTATTAAAGAATCAACCAGTTTGAAAATGGGTCAATAGAAATTCCCAAAGGGAGGAAAAAACTAAATGCAAAGGAAAAATGAGTAAAACAAACAAAATCAAACAGTGTATCCCATACCTATGGAACAATATCAATATTCTTTGGCTTATTGTAAACCTATCTGGAGTTCTATTATTATATATTTTTTGGTGTTACTGGGGTTTGAGCTCAGGGATTTGTGCTTGCTATGATAAAACATATTGAATAATGAGCAAAAATATTTTACATTAGTAAGAGTTGAAACAAAAGACCCAATATTTAAGAGAGCAATAAGGATGAATATCAAAATTCAAATGAATAAACAAACCCTACACATGGCATATTGAGACCAAGAAAATAAAAGAGAAAGGAAAAAATTTGAAAGTTAAGTGAAAAGAAAGACACATTACTTCAAATGAAAGAAATGTGAGAATATAACATATCTCAAAGAAATCAAGTAAACAAAATAAAATGGAGTGATATTTTTGATGTTTTGAAAGAAAGATACTCATTTTAATAAGAATATAAAATGTGACAGCTACTTCTTAAGCCAGCCTAGAAGTTACCTTCTCTGTCTCTCTCTTTATCTCTTTTTCTCTCCTTTTTTACTTTCTGTTTTGAAATCTTTTTAGTGTGAAATTATCATAGTTTAACAAGAAGTTGCAAAAATAAATAATCATATAGAAATATTATATCTGTGTTCTATTATAAAGTTAACCATAGACTATTAATGCCACTGATAAGCACACCCTTACATTCTTCCTAGTGAATTGGAAAGATATGCTCATATACACTGAAAACTTGTGTGGAAATGTTTACTGCAGCCTTATTTATCATCAGCATAGTAGAAAGCAAGCAAGATGTCTTTTAAGATGCTTTAGGATTTGGATATGGTTTCAGTGTGTCCCTTAAGGGTTCATGTCTTTGAAGGGTGATTCCCAGTGTGGCAGTGTTGAGATGGTGGAAACTTTAAGTGAAGCCTTTCCTCAAGACCAACATCTTTCACTAAGAAGAGGAGGATTGTTAGGTAACTGGAGGAATTTTCCTTGGAAGGGACTGATACTAGTCTTGAGGAGTATGTTAGTTCTCATGAGGGAGTTGTTATAAAAAACAGAAAGAATGGCCACTCTATTGTCTCTCACTTCCTGTCTTGCCTTGTAATCATTCCCACAGGTTCTTTTGCTATTATGATGTTATCTGCCATCGGAACTTCACCAGAGGCCAAATCAAAAGAACCACCTGATCTTGGACTTTCAGTCTCATAAAAAGCTAAAAGCTAAATAACTCTCTTCTATTTACAAATTATTAATTTATGTATTTCATTATAGCAACGGAAAGCAAACTAATACACTAGGTCAATAGATAAATAATACATTAATACAGCAAATGCTATTGAGCAAATAAAAGGAATACATTATTAATACAAGCAATAATATGAATCTTAAATTCATTTTTTTCTCTGTAAAGGAATCCAAAACCAAAGTCTATATATTTGATGACTCCATTTATAGGAAATATAAAAAAGAGAAGAATGGCAAATGATTTAGTGGTTGGTGGGAATGGGTGAACATAAAAACTATTACTCACAAGAGCTTACCAAAGAGACTTTTGTATGGATATTTAATGATGGATACATGGCTATGATTATTTCAGATGCACAGAATTGCATATATAAAGAGTGAAAAGTTTGAAAAACTTAAAGTGTGATGCCAGGATAGAATGTAGACTATGACCTATGAATCTAACTGTATCTCATATGTAGAGTATGAACACTGTGGCACAATAAAAAAGGATCCAATTTAAGCAACTTTGGAAATCAATGTTTTGATGAACACTATAAGGATAAATACACAATAAATTTTACATAAATATCATAAATAAATTATATATAATTTTGTATAAACACCTTTAAATTATATATAAATACTATACTGAACTCTGACAACATTTTATGTATCATAGATTTAGTTGACTAAATAAATAGATTTTATATAATTGGAGCCAAGTTTCTCATTGTTAGAGAAAGAAGAAATGAAGTATGGTAGAAGGCAAGAATAAGCTATTTTGTGCTGTGTCATAATTTAAAAATTCAAATATATATATATGTTGCTCATAGATATGATATACAAGGATATATACAAATATTGATAGAAAATGTGCAGTGGAGTTATTTCCTGATGGATCTATTTTAAGTTGAAAATATCATAAGCCAATAATGCATTTAATACACAAATCTACAATGTAGTTTAGCCACACAGTATAGTAAAGTGTGTGGGCTATTTCTCCATGTAATTGTATGACTGATGGGGAACTGGGAGCTATGGCTACCCAGCATCTGGAGTGAATATTGTGCTACATATTATTTTAGCATGCTTTCTACTGAATGCATTTTGCTTTTGCACCATAATAAAGTTGAAAAACTTTAAAACCATAAATTGAACCATTATAAGCTGGAGACTATCTATAAATGCATAAGTATACATATTTGTTGTATACTTCTATTTCATGCTATGCATGAAAGCTATGCTAGGCTTAGCTTTTAACAAAGTATAAAACTGGAAATCTAGTAGTGTTGTGGTAGGGAATTTTGTCAAATAGCACATTAATAAAGTGATCAAAGTTTATATAAAAAGTGATGACACTGTATTATATATAGTTTGAATGATGAGATGAGAATAAAACTTCAATTTTATGAAAATTTCCTTCAAATCCAAACTATAGACTAAGCAAAGAAAATAGGAAAAAATAGAAAATAAAACTGGTAAGGTCATCAAAAACATGTAAATATGAGCTACTGAACTGGTTTGAAAGGGACTATGGAGACAGGTGACTAAATGCAATATGCTATCCTGGAAAAATCTTGGAAAAGGAAAAAGAGGTGAGTAGGAACTATAAATGGGGTCCTCTTGGGGAGAAGACCAGCAGGAGGTGGGAAGGGAAGAGAAAAGATGATTTTTTTTTCTCACTTGAGCATATGTTTTCATTTTCTTTGAAAATATGCAATTAGTCTCTCCTACAGCTAATTAATCAACATGGACAGAAATTATAAATGGAGAAACCTGAAAAAAGATACTTGAAATTCAAAGTATATAAACTAATGAATTGATGAGAAAAGGAAAATAAACCCCTACAAAATGGCAAAAAAAAGGTCAATTCAAGAAAGATGAAAATACAAATAGTAAGTATTTAAACAAATGCAAAGATGGTCAGCTTACTCATAATTTGGGAATTCTAATTAGCAATAATATATTAGCAAGAAAAGCAAAGTTCTGACATTAGCAAATACTGGTAAAATGATCAAGCCACTGATCTTTTTCATATTTTTTACTAAAGTGTCTTTGAGCAGCACTACCTTGAGGTAGTGTTATTTAGAAATACCTTGTAAAATTGAAGCTACAGCAATAAGACAACTAAATGAAGTCTTTACTAAGTGTGTGCCCTTGGGAAACTTACACATACATGTGCCTGAGTGTTTAGTTGATGGCTGCCCCTTGTTCCTTTTCTTACCTGAGATACTACTGCTCCTACAACAGTTAATGACTTGCTACCAGATTGCAGACTCACTCATGTTCCAAGGTCCCTCTTGGTTGGTTAAGCCCTTTATTTTGTAAACAATTGAAAGAGAAATGGTGGGCACAGAAGCAACTAGGAAGTGCCTGTACTAACATTGCTTAGAACAACTCTCAGCAGAGGAGTCTGGCGGCCAGTGGTTAAAAGTTCCAGCCTCAGTATTCAGGTAAAACTAACCTAAGGCGTTTTCCACACTATCCCCAGTGGGAGTGTGTCCCAGTTACTCACTGTGATATTCCAGCTTATTAAGGCATAACTTTCTTGCCTATTCTCTCCTGCCTGTTTCTCTTTCCCTCATCTCTCATTTGTGATGCCTGGGAACACCTCCAAAATAAATTTTCTCTATCCAAATCGTTGACTCAGTTAGATTTGGCAAGGGATGCATTCCAACTAAACAGAGTATAAGAATGTTCATTGCAGCAGTATTCCTGACTGTGAAAAAAATAACTTGAAGCTGTTTTCTTTTATTGTGTTTCATATTATCTTTGCAAAAGAAATCAAGAATGTACTTTTACATCTAGAACTGAGATCTTGTATCAGTTTCCTTTCCCTTGAATTGAGGAAGTTAATTCTTAAATAAAATTTATAATATCTCTTTATGTGGAGTAAATGCTATTAGTATCATTATTTTGCATAACTGTAGAACATATATTCAAATGACTACTAGGTATAAGGTTTTAATGCAAGCTTGGAGATAAATACAGATTTCAAGTTCTGTAGAAGTGTGTGTGGTAATATCCGTTCCTAGACAATCCCAACAGACTAAATAGAAATGAAATATTGTATTTTCTTTGGTGAATCAACAAAATAATTTCATTGCACTCTATATTAGTCTGCTCAGGCTATCATAACAAAATACCACAGACTTGGAGTTTGAAACACGGAAATTTACTTTCTTACAGTATTGGAGACTAGAAATCCAAGATCAAAGTCAATCAAGGTCAATGGGTGTGGTATCTGATGAGGACATGCCCCTGGGTCACTTCAGACAGAGAGTGTCTTCTTACTACATGCTGTCACGATCATTCCTTTGTGTACTGACAGAGAAAGAGAGAGAGAGAAATATGCACATGCATACACACAAATGTACAAGCATACTCCAGCATATCTTTTTTATAAGGACACTAATTTCCTTGGATAAGGATTCCTATTTCATGAGCTTATTTAACCTTAATAACTTCCTCAGAGGCCTCTTTTCAAAAAGATAGCCCCACTAAAAGTTAGGACTTCAACATAAGCACTGGTAGGAAGGAGCACAAGCATTTAGTCCTCAATATACTCACATTCTACACTTAAGAATTTTTAATAGAATAAGTTATAAAAAAAAAAACCCTTGTCAGTCACTGATTATTAAGAAGCTTTGGAAACTATATCCAAATAAATATATTTTTCATCTTAGTCCTTCTAAGGCTTGTTAAAAATTGTAATTATGTCTACATTATCAAATTTGGATTAAAAATGTGAGTGTACTCTCCCAATATAAGAGATATCTCTATATGTTTCCTGGTAAGGTGACAAAATCATACTCTACTTCCAAACACAGGAAATAGTACTTTATATTTACTTAAATATTTAGAAAGTCATCCTAATGTTTGTCCTTTATTATTTATTCTTGTATTGTCCATACTTCAGCCATAGAGGTACCATCTTGAAAATACTGATTGCATGTGTTCTCTAATTCCAAATATCACATAATTCACCTTCATGGTAACCTAGCCACAGAACAACTTAAGGGCTATAATTGAACACTGTAATATGAGTATTTCCTGATAATGAATAGATATTTTCCTTTAGGTTTCTCATAAAAAGTATTACCATAATACACAAAACCTTTTGCACTTTATAACATATCAAGCATACTGCCGATTCAAAGTTCAAGTTGTTTTATTGTTGCTTTTGGTAAAGGAACAGGACAAAGTAGAGAAAAATCAAGCACATGATACTGTTTTTCACATTTCTCTCTCTTGGGATTTATTGTTACTGTGATAAATAGTAGATATAGATTACATTTAAAATATATATAAGAAAAGCTCAATGACTATCAAAATTAATATCTGTACATGAGATACAGTCATCCTCAGTATGACTGTTACTTTTAGGTGTTGAATTCCTATTTTATTTACTTCCAGAGTTTGTTGGTATATTATCACTTCTAACTTTCTAAGTTATTTCCTACACCACCAGACATGAAGTGTAGCAGCCACATATCTTGAGCTTCTTGTCATTAGAGTTCAGTTGAATTCAACAGAATAATGTCAACTTTAGGAGGTTGTATATATAAAAAAGAAAAACACATGGTTCTTGTGATATCTGAGGGTAACAGTGTAGGCTGTGTTGACAACAGACATGACTTTTTGTCCACGGATTTTGGGAATTTTGAGAATCATCTTGTTAGATGTGGTAGGTAACAAATCATTGTTAATGCCTTTACCTTAGAATTATTTGAAGATTGCCTTTCTGACATTCATTTCCCCACCTCCCAACAGTTATAATAAATCTCTTAAATGTGAAATACTTACATATTACCTTCAATTTTAATGACCGAACCCTGACCTATTCAGTAGTGAATATTTGGTATCTCTTGGTGGTACTTATAAATGCTATTATTTTACTAATGTTTTATATAGTGATGTGAAAAAATATCCAAGATTTTTAAGTTCATCTTATTGAATTACCTATATACCTGTAGCATGTCCAAAGCTCCAGGTTTTCTTAATCTAATTTTTCTTCATTGTTTCAAAAATTCTTTTTTATTGTTTAAAAGCTCTTTAATAATGGAATTCATTTTTATAATATTAAAAATTAAAAAAACTTGCAATGAATTAATATGATTTCAATTCATTTGATATTACATTGTTGTTTCTTATAAAGTCACAAGTGACATTTATTTAAAAATGGAAGAAATTTAAAAAGATAAAAATATACTAAAAGAAAAACTTTACAGCATTTAAATTTATATGAGTTTAATTGAGTAAAAATTTATGTGGGAATTCGGTAGCCTTCTGATTCAGCACAGGTTCAGAGACATGGTTCTGAGCAGAGCAGGCAGTATTTATGGACAGCACCAGGCCCTGAATTTGCCTTATTTCAACATGTATGAGCATTTTGGAGCTTGATTGGTTCTTTAACTGTGTATTGCAAAATACACTTCTAAATTAAGCTTTTTAGCTTATTCAGTTACAGTGCAGTTCATTATGCATATAATCATTTTAAGAGTCTGTCCCATGCCAAATTTAATTTAGCAATTAGCACCACAATCTTAATCTTGGCAACAGAAATATTAAGATAAAATAGGTTATGGAGCAATCTTTCAGTCTTCCAACCAAAAAAAATGGCAGATTTAGAGTCATGTTGCATACCTGGAAACAACCACAAAATTTAGTGTTCTCATCAAGGACTAAAAATATTACCATACAGTGAACAGGTGTGGGGCTAAAGTAAGCTCTAAAAAGGTTAACCATTTCATGATCAATAACAAAGACCCCAGCTCTTCTGAAACAACCCAGACTAGCAATGTTAAATAGTTAAACTGTGTTAAAAGTTCTTATTTTCCTTCAATGAAATTTAGGTAGAATTTTTAACATTGCTGATTTCACCTAAATTATGGCAAAGATTAATCAGAGATTCTAAACACTTAAGAACAAAATTAAGTATTTTTCCAGAACTCACTCACTAACCACAAGTCCTAGAAAACTCCCAAGGGCAAGTTTCACATTTCTGGCCTCATTTTAAAACTGAAATCATTTTGGAGGAAATTCTGAAGAGTTTAGGAGAAGGATCCAAAATTTCAATTGCTTCTCTGAAACCTTGGAATCCTTCCTGTTAATAATCTCCCTGATCTTTGCTTAGAATTTACCCACAGAATCAACTGACAGGAAACTGCTCTTCACCCTCCACCCTCCCTGCAAGACTGTGCCAAAACCCTCACCAGAAACCACAATGACAAAAATAGATCCAATTGAGGACTGTGCAGTGACTAAGAACCGGAAGTGCGGATTTAAGCTATCTTTATTACTTTTTCTCCTTGTTTTGATGGTAGTGATAAAAAGGAAAGAGAAAGCTACATAATAGCATCTGGTCAAACAGCTTGTATATTCAGTCTAGCTTTATGTTGTTTAAAATATTTGAGTTCTTGTAACATCCCTGAAAAGCATGATTTTTAATGCAAACACCACTGACATACAGTAGAATCTCTAACTATAGTCACACTGCTGGGCAGAGCTTGTAGCAATAGCAACAACAATAAAAGAAAATTCTCTTCATGCAGCTGAATGGCTGCACTAGAATTTTCAGTGTTCAGATGTAATTAGAATAAGCAGCTGTGAAGGAAAATCAATTGTTCCTGGTAGTCAATGGCTAATTTTCCACAATCAAAATAAAGAATGTAATATGACATGTTTGTAATGAGCAAGTAATTGTTTCTCTTTTGTTTATTGTTTTAACATTTTTTCTCCTTTATTTGTGGAAACTGTCATTTGCTTGCTTCAGGACAACTTTTTTCAGTCTTTGCTTCTCCCATCCATATTTAAATACTAGAATGTGCCAAAGAGGCCATGTAGTCTAGTTTGGTTTATTCAAGATAGCCTTATGATGGTGATTTGTAGACTAGCAAGGAAATGTTGTCCTTGCTTTTATAAATTCACAAGAAAGCTTCCATAAGTGGAATGATTATTAAACACTAGCATTTATTCATGGGACTTAACTTTGATTCATTCCACAAAGGTCTCATGTGTCAAAAAAAGATGCAGTTCCCGGAATTCATTGACCTGCTGCTCCAAGTGCGTCTGCATTGCAAAATAAAACTAAGCTGAAACCGCCACACAGCTCTTTCTTTTTTTATATCCTTCTTCGATCATTAGCATAGACAGGAAGGTATTGGTGCAGCAGATGGATAGAATGTGTGCCTCTATGGCACACATTTAGAATTCAGATGGATGGAAAATGAACTTAAATGCTAGAATAACCAAAGAAACTAAAATTGTTTTATCATGCAAAAGAGGCTGTTTGAGAAACAGCAGAAGGAATGAAACTCCTATGCTGCTTTCACCTGATAAAATTGAGAGAGATAGAGACAGGGCCAACTTTTATCAATTAGTGAAATAAACCTTTATATTATTTTCTTTTGTTATTTATATTTTTCTAGAACATTATTTGAAAAATAATGCTGGCAGTTGAGGAGAATAAAATGAATCGTGAATAAAATGGAATCTCAGTTGCTGTAAATAGCTGAGACCAATTCTCAGTTTTAGTCACCTCTCTATAAGAAAGATGATAACAAGTGAATATGATTTTTTCTTTTCCTAATACTTATTACATGCATTATTATTAGTGCATTAATTAGTATTTCTGAACATTTAAAGTTGTAGAAGAAAGGTATTCTCAAAAATGGCACCAGTAGCCAGTAATAAGTAGTTTTATCATGTTCATTTTTACCTGTCATTGACAAATATCTGACAGTGTAGTTGAACTTTTCTCAAACTTTTCAGAGTGTTTGTTCCAGAATCATTGTGAATATTTCTGTAATATATTAACTTTCAGTTCCTAGAGAAACACATTATAGGTTGGAGTAGCAGGATATTAGAAGGGAATGCTGCATATTCATGAATCAAAACAAATTACTGATTGAACTAAATTTTGAATTAAAATTTGAGCACTGCTGGTCTAGATCATTATTTTGTGAATAATGAATATTATAAATTTTAAACTAAAATATATATTTCAAATGTCTAAGGTACAGGCAGATTTTGTTATGCAATTTTAGGAGGCATTCTCTGTGATTATACACTGATGTGTCTATATTTTGTTTTTCATCATTAGCCAGAATATGAATAATTTACTTTTCACATTTCTCCCTAAGTACCTCAGACTTACTTCTTTACCTTTGCTTCCCCTA
Source organism: Castor canadensis (assembly GCF_047511655.1). Lineage (NCBI taxonomy): Eukaryota > Metazoa > Chordata > Mammalia > Rodentia > Castoridae > Castor > Castor canadensis. Next base: position 23,403,846 of record NC_133386.1, read on the forward strand.
TGCACAGAACATTTTCATTACCATTTCTCATTTTTTTAAAGCAATGTAGTCAAGGCCAAAGATGATTATTTGCTTTTTATTGTATTTGTTGCCAAAAACTCATATGAAAAGTTTTAAATCTTGTGATTTAAAGCCAATACTGCATTGGTAGTTGAAACAATAGAAGAGGTAAAAACATGACCATAGAAATAAGGAATGCAATTAGAGGCAATTTAATGGTATAACCAAAATATGTATTTTAGGAAGGACTCTTTCAATTGAAATGAAGGAGGAAAAGAAAAACACAATCATGTTCACCAAATTGTCAAAGTTGGTAGGTATTCTACAATTTGCTACATGTAACCACAAGCCCTCCACACACAACCTTGGCCATATATATGAAATTCTCCTTCCCTTGGCCTCAAACACAAACATGTGAGTGATATAGTATCAATTATACAGTCCTTCAGACATTTGAAATCTATGGGACCAAATTCAAAGAATGAAGGCTAAATTGAGTCAATCCGCAGTAATTCGAATGGCGGAAGGAAAACGTCAAACTCCTGCTCCTCGATTCCAAGACTCCACTGTCTTCCCCTTTCCTTGCTCTTCTTTGGGGTGTTTTGTTGTGATTTTTTTTTGTTTGTTTGTTTCTGTAGTTTGTATTCGGGGCTTTGATGTTCTTAAGTAGATGCTCTACCTTTTGAACTATGCCCTCTAGTCTTTTGCTCTGGGTATTTTGGAGATAGGGTTTCCTTTTTGGCCATGCTGACCTGGACCCAATGCTCTTCTTTTAAGCTTCTTGAGGAAGCTGGGATGATAGGCACAGCCCACCACAGTTACATTTTTATCCATTCAGAATGGGGAGGATGGGGTCTTGTAAACCATTTGTCCTGCCTGGCTTGGAATCATGGTCCTTCCAATGTCAGTCTCCCAAGTAGCTAGAATTACTGATGTGAGCACTGTTACCTTGCTCAAGGATATATTTTTCAACCTGCTTGATTTTATTATAAACCCAAAAACTTTATCAAAAATTTCTCATTGCCCAAAGTTTCTAGATATTTCTTTTATTTGTTCAGGGTTTCTGTTGTACATGGTGTTCAAATAAAGTAACAAACAGAAGTAATATAGTAGTTAGTACCTGGGGGTGGCTTTTGCAGGCAACTAGCACTGAGTATAAGTGTGGTTTTGGAATGACTCAGTAGGCCAAAATGAGACAATCAGAAACAACATAACATCAACAACAACAAAACAACCAAACATAATCTGGATGGTAATTTGGAAGCCATGTTTGGCACTGGTAAAATCGCTAGTTAAACCTTCATTTCTAATACCTGAGACTATGTTCCTATTTACAAAACCTCTCTGGAAAAGGTAGCTGCTTCCATAGATCATGTTTTATAAGAAATAAGCAATGGCAGAAACATGGAGAGACATAGTTTCTCTGGACACGTTGGAATGTTTAACATAACAAATCTAAAATTTGAAATTCTTGCATCAACTATGAAATACAACTTGAGTTGGACTCCAAGCATTGTCAAAAAAGATATTACTGCCTCCTTCTTAAAACAGGAGTAACAGGAATAAATTCTAAATTCAGAAGCTGACTCTAAATTTTGCTGAAATGTTGCCAAATTTGACCTAGTACATGACTCAACACAATTTGTTAGGCAAAGGTTAGGCTATTGATTAAAACTCTAGTAAACCAACTGTACTGGGGATATCTTTATATATTCAGACAATTTGGGAGATTCCACTCTTCCAAATAATCTCTGTTCTCTAGTTGTTTCATCTTCTTAGCTCCCAGTATGTGGTTCTTTGGTGGAAGGATACAAAAATTATCTGAAATCCCCTATCCAGCGATTGTGTCTCATTGGTGCTCTCTTTACAATATTAACAAAATACAATTTCAACTAGACCATAATAAATAAGATTCAGAACTGACTTGGAAAAAGAGTTACATACATAAATAATTGAAGGAATTTGGTTATGAATGTCAATAAGAAACATGTGGAACTTTGCCCGGCAAGGGTAAATATAGTTTCAAATAAATTGAAGAATTTTCTTTCCCTATATTCCCACACTACGGATAAGTATACATTTGCTTGGGAAACTACGTAACTAAAATAAGTTTTAATGAAGATTGATCTATACTATACTATACTATACTATACTATACTATACTATACTATACTATATATTTAAAAATTCAAAACTCATTGTAAAATAGAGAAAAGAAGGATAATGAATGACCATGGGAAATAAGGATATTGAATTAATTCTGATTTCTACACACCCTCCTTGGTCTATATCCAATTCCTGCATCTATCCTTATATAGTTGGCTTTGTTTTCTGTTGTATAAATTGAAATGTGTCCAGTGCTATCTAATACTAATCCTTCTCTCTCATCTATTTTACAATGTGGTTCATTTAAACAACCTTCCTCACTCGTTCATCACTGAGTTCCCTTGTCTACTGGTTTATTTCTATCATCTCCAAACATGTTCAATCTTTGAAAAACCAAACCTTACCAGTTCTCTCCTTTTCCCAAATTCAACCGGATTCTTAGCTATTTGTAGAAAATGATAAAAAGAGTTGTCTTAGTCACTTGCTCTATCTCCTCTTCTTCCATTTCTCTCTTAAAGTCTCTCCTCTCCATTTGTAATTTTATTCTCACCGCTCAACCAAAGCAACTCTAGGTCACCAGTGACCTAACCAGTCAGTTCTTATTTTTCTTTCTAGTAACTTAAAAGATACACTTGAAATGTGGGATTGTCCATCCCTTCTTGAAACACTTTTTAAATATGGCTTCAGAACATTAGTCTTTTTGTTTCAACATTCTACAACTTCTCCCATTTTTCTGATCTTAATGAGTCTACATTTATAAATGCCTCAAATTGGTTCCTTTCCAATCTTTCCTATATCTTTACTTAATATATAGCTATTTTTTACAGTCTCATGACTTTAATACTGTAAATAATAGCATCCAAGCTATTTATCAGTATTTCCTTTGAAATTCAGCCTTCTTATAGCCAAACATATACTTAACGTTTACTTGGATGGCTGTAAGCTTATTAAATTTATCACACCAAAATCAAACTCTGTTTCTTTCCTTACTTCGTTTTTTAAAAGTTGATTTTCTTACTGCAGTAGAGTATGGCGATACAGTAATAGTCCACATTAGTGTATCAATTTTATTATTGGTATATATTGACTCTTGCTAATTTGAAACTCTTACTAATAGAATTAGCATGAATATTTTTACACACTTTTGATAAATGTAGAGTCTTTTATTCTTGGCATATATTTTGAATTTTTGGGTATGTACAAGAATAGTTTTAGTAAATTAGGCCCAAAAATTTTTCAAAGTGATGCACAGATCTATACATACATTAGCAGTTAATGAGTTTCTCATCTGAAGCATGTTCTGACCAACAAATGATACTTTGTCTTTTTAAATTTTGCTATTTTGGATGATTAATAGTATCTTCTTGTTTAATGTACATTTCCTCTATCACTATAGAAATTAGACATTTTTATGCATATCATCAGCCTAGTGAAAACTCTCTTTCCATGCCTACTCAAGAGTTCTACTAAATTTCTACAGGATTGCCAATTATTTTGTAGGGTGTTTTTTAGAATGTAAATTCTGAATATGAGTCCTTTGTTATATACTGCAAACATTTTCTCTCACCTGTGGCTTCTCATTACTCTCTTATAGGAGCAAATATAACCAAATTATATTTTTCATTTATTGCTCGTGATACTTGTATCCTGAGTAACAAACTCTGCCTACTCCAAAGTCAGAATATGATTCACCTATGTTTTGTCTAAGAGCTTTACCGCTTTAACATTTTAATTTAGAGCTACCACCCATTATGAATGAATTTTGTTTTTATGGGGGGGCATGAGAATAGAGCAAATATTAACTTTTTGACGCAATTAAATTTTGACTTGGGATATACTCGCTATAAATCTATTAAAGGAATGCGGGAATGTTAAAAGTATTAAATGTTCAGTCCATGGACATTTTCTTCCTTTCTTAAGGTTATAGAGTTTTCCTCAATATTATTTAGTAATTTTAATGTAGCCATTAATCTTTCACTAAACTTATTACCTGATATTTAATGATTGCAAAATCATTATAAATCAACTTTAAAATTTTATTTTTTGTCTATAGCTGAATGTTGATAATTTATATAAATTGGACTTCTGTCAATATGCTAAAATCACTTATTTAGTCTAATAATTTGAAAATTAATTTTTTTTGGTGGTCCTGTGATTCAAATTTAGGGCCTAACCACTTGAACCTGTCTCCAGCCATTTTTGCTTTAGGTATTTTCTAGTAGGGTCTCATTTTTATGTCAGGCTGCTGATTCTTTGATTTATGCTTCCCAATTGGCTGGGATAGCAGGTGTGTGCCACTAAGCCTTGCTTTATTTTGGTTGAGAAGGTATTGTAAAAAATTTTTTGCCTTGAATTGTGATCCTCTAGATCACTACTTCCAGTTTTTTGGATTACATCTGTGAGCCACTGCACCTGGCTAATAATTTGAAAATGCTTAGGAATTTCTACATTTATACCCATTTTTTGAAAGTAGTTGATTTCTTTACCTCTAACTCTTATACATTTATTAATTGCTTTTTTGTACTGACAAGGAATTTCAGTACAATATTAAGTGGCAATAGTTTTATTTTAGGAAGTATCTTGTTGCATTCTTAAGCACAAAGACAATTTTAATTTATTATTTTTAAATTTTTCATTGATTAAAGTAGGTTTTCTGTAGTTATGTTTAAATGAAAGCTTTTAAAATTCTTGCTGTTTCTTGACCACTAAGAGATTTAAAATTATTTCATATTTGAACTTCATAAAGCCCTCTTTTTGTGCAGCTATTAAGAGGATAACATGAATTTTAAAGTTTAACTTTTGAATGTGAAAAGTATATTAGTTGACTTTCAATATGTATAGGCATTTTGTATTCCTGGAATACAAGTCATTGTTTTCATTTTTGTGGGTGAATGGATTTGATTTTATAATGTTTGTTTAAGATTTTTTTCACTAACAGGAAGATTGGTCTGTGATTTATTCTTTTTAATAATGTTTGTGTATCTAATGTCAATCAATAACTTGTGAGGTTCTTTGTCCTCTAATTTTAGGAATTTAGTTAAGATTGCTGTTGTTACTCTTTTTTAAAATTTGGGTTACATTCTGAGTGGTTTGAAAGGTGTCATTTCTTTAATAAACTAGATCTTCTGATTTTCTATGTCTTGTTAATTACAGAAAATTGTATTTTTTTTTTTAGGAATCTGGCCATTTCATCTAAATTTTATAGTTTTACATAACTATATTTAGACTTTATCATTTTTATGTCTGTTGATTCTGATATAATATAATTTTCCAAGTTAGGTATTTGTGGTGTGTCTGTTTCTTCTTCTTCATAAGTATTGTTATATAAGCCTATTAGTTTTAAAAATTCTTTAAACAAAACATCATGGTTTTAAAGTTTTCTGTGTGTTTTACTACACAGTGAGAATCCTGAACTACTTTCCCATTTTAAAGCTTGTTTCTTAGGTGCATATCTTTAAGAGTTTCTTAATTTTCCTTGTGGATTAACTGTCACTATGCGCTTGATATTAATACAGTTTCTGCTATATTAGTGTTTGTACTATCATTTACCTTCGGCCTTTCTGAGATTAAGTGGAAAGCCTGCAGCACTGAAAGCTTATGGTTTTTTCTCTTGCTTCTTCCTTCCTGAGACCTTATTTCAGGTCCTGTCTTTGTTGGCTGCTCTTAACTCTAACTTTGCTTATTGAGTTATTTAAGATGCTGAATAATATTTTTTTTCTGGTTTTGTGGCTTTCAGTATTGGCCCTTTACAACAGATTTGCCCAAATCAGCGAGTATTGTTAGAGAAGAACAAGAGTTCGGCTCATTTTTCACAATTTCCTGATCTCTGGAATGCTGGCTGCTTAAGTTCTGTGAGATTCATAGTTTCTTTGACATATTCAATTTCTTTTTTATTTTACCCCTCTTCTCTTGTTGGGAACATTGGTTCTGTAAAAGCTATTCAATCATGGATAGAAGACATGTTGGAGTGATCACTTAAAAGCATGACACATCACATCATTCCTCTTAAATTAAAGCCAAAGTCATTACTAAGGCATAGATCCAGTAAGACCTTGACGACACAAGTGTGATAGTCTAGCTCTTCTGCAACTCATCATTGTGTTTTCATCATTTTGACATTTTAAAATTACTTCTTGATAGTCCAAGATTACCATATACTATTTGTTTGTACTTCCTGGGACACATTTCCCCCAAATATTTTTGCATGACTTACTTCTTCTCTTTGTTTATTTCTTGGCTCTAATGTTATTTTATATAAGGGCTACAAGATCACGCCATATTCATCTGATGCTGTTTTATTTTTATTTTCTTGATAGCTTTTGTCTCCCCTGTCAAAATAGATGCTTATTTTTATTTTTTCAGTGTTTGACTTCATATGTCCAGTAGATTACCTATTACATGGAAACTGGGAACTTATCTGCTTTGAACAGTGATCAATACTAGGCAATTGCAAAATTTCCTGGTGGTGTATATAAAATATTTGATAAATATTTGTGGATAATGTCAGCTCACAGTTTTATCTTACATTGCTTTGTTTTACTCTGAAATTTTTCTTTTATTTTAAGTGAAGAAGAGGGTGTTCAGAAAATCTTGGAACCTTTAATAAAAAAAAAAAGAACAAAAAGAAACAAATACAAAGAACCAAGAGTGAAAATAACAGCATCCAAACTAACAAGCAAACAATCACACTTATTGAAGCATCAATAGAAATTCTTGTATAGATATTGCAATTAAACTGTAAGTTTCTGAACAAAATAATGTTAAGGAATGTGATAAATACCACCTAACATAAAAGGTAATTAATAATCTAAGCCCTAGAAAACATTTAAAAGGAAAGCTTATAAGATTTAAAGAATAAAGTAGAAACCCATAGAAAATAAGCACCATTGAATATAGTTATAGGAAAAACATAAAATAGACATATGTAATCTATAGTAAAATATGTATTGGCATTTAATAACATGCATAAAAGTAAAAATGTCCTTGTGGCATATCTGAATAAATTTTCTCAGCATAGAAGGTAAAATCCAATTGTTGCAACCATTATAGAAAGAGTGAATGTAGAGTTCTGTCTTATCAAGTCTCTTAAGGAGAAAGTTTAACAAAATCACTTTCCTGGAGGAGAGGAGGAAGTTCATGAAAAGTTTTTATTTTAGTTTGATATCTAGGTATGTGTAATGGGCTGAATTGTGTCCCTTTAAAACTCATATGTTGAAGCTCTAACACCTACTACCATAGATGGTGCTTATAATTGGAGACAGGGTCTTTCAAGAGGTAATGAGATTGAAGGAAATGATTAGAATATTCCTTAATCTAATGACATTTTTTGTTCTATTGAAAAGAAAAGATTATGACACAAGATGTGATAAGAAGGAAGACCATGTGAAGACACAGAGAGAAAAATAAACCTCTATAAGTCAAGAGAGGCCTCAGTCTTCTGAGTTTCTTAACTCTGTTGGCTCCTTGACCTTGAAATTCTACTCTTCAGAACTAAGAGTAAGTAAATCGCTGTTGTTTAAATTATCCAGCTGGTTTTTATGATATTTCTAGAAAATTAATAGACATGTAGCAATATTATGAAACACTGGTCACACAAGGGGGAGGTCACTCCCAGGAGGGAAAGGTTAAAGGAAGGAAACTAAGAACTTGAATATGGTTGATATACTCTCTATAAAAGAATGAATTTGGAAATCTTAAATGGGCTGAAACCACCATAAGAACGGGACTAAGAGAGAATGAAGAAAATTAGAGGAGGTAAACCAATTGGGATTAAAATACATATGTATAGAAATATCAACAAGGAAACTCCCTGTGCAGCTACCTTTTTCTCAAACAAGCAAAAATATCATTTTTTTTTGTTGTTTTTCTTTTACAAAATCAGAGGACAGCAGAACAGGTCCTAGGGGAGTGGGAGAGTTGGTACCAGTGGGAGGGGGCAGGTGGGGGGGAAGGTAGTAGGAAGGTGAATACAGTACAAAAAATGTGTCTACATGTATGTAAATGCAAAAGTGATACCTGTTGAAACTACTCCAAGAGTTGAGGGGGAGTGTAAAAGAAGAGTGATGGAAGGGGCGAATTCAAGTATAATATATTTGATACATTGTAAGAACCTTTGCAAATGCCACAATGTACCCCCACCCAGCACAACAAGAAAGGAAAAAAAACAAATAAAAAAGATGATTAGTGAAAAATAGTGAAGAAGCAGGAGGAGTGAATCTATGTAGAAAGAGAATAATTCAAAGCAAGGAAAATAGTGTGACAGAAAGATGTATCAAGAAGTTTAATAGTAAGGAAAAATTGTAGAATGTTTATTAAATCTGATCATAAAAGCTATATAGGAGGGGAAGATTATGGCAACTTTTATCTATCGATCTATCATCTATCTATCTATCTATCTATCTATCTATCTATCTATCTATCTATTACACTTCAGAGTCTACATGTTGATTCTGAAGGTTAATTTCCAAAGCTCCACAACTGCCATAGTCAATAGGAAGTCTGACTCTGGATTCTCCATCCCTTAAACAGCTGAACCCAGAGAGCATTTTGTTTTTTTTTTTTTGGATTGTGGAGTACATATTGGTTATGTTCAAACAAATCTAAATTCAATCCTTTATCACTGCATGCTTAACTATAGCAAGATAAATGATAATAACTGTGAATTGACATTTTTTTAACAGTTGCATAGATTTATATTTTCAAGACAAAAAACTTTTGAAGAAAAAAGATAATGATATAAGTGAAAACTACTAAAGAAACCAGAAAGACCAAAAGAAATGCAATAATTTAAATAAATTCAATGAGATGTGGGAATTTATAAACAACAAAAGCAGATATATAAGGATTCAGTAGAATTTAGAAGACAGCCAAAATATAGTAGCCAAACAGAAGTATAGCTTTGTGTTTTGTTAGAAGAGGGTTAGAGGAGAGTGTAAGTATCTGAATAATTCGGTTGGTGTGGAACACTGCATTGTCCTAGTATGGTAGGAACCAGAAACTTTATTCTCACTCATGTCCAAACTCCAGCAGGATACAGGTTATTTACACCTTTAGTTTTGAATTCTATCAAACTTGTTTTTGTCATACAGATTATTCAGGAATACCTACATATGATGTGATAGCTTCTAAAATCACTGTTAAAATACTAAATGAAAAACTAAGATGTTTCCTCCGTTTTTATTTGCTCTCAACATTGCCAATTAATGTTTGGTAATCTACTGAAGAATGTGCCATTGCTTTCAGCATAATTACTTTAGGAGAAAAAAACCTCTCATTATTTACAGAAATGTTTGAAAAATATTTTCTTTAATAACTACAGCATCCCTCAGCCAGGGATTCTAATTCCAAAGTTCTCTAACGTCTGTATTGTTTTCTTTTTCTAACAAATATTTGACTCTCTTAGAAGTGAGGATTATTTAGGTTTCAGAATGTACAAGAGGGTGTTGTAATTCACTGCAGGCAGGGGCTCTCCAGCCATTGATCTGTGTGTCATTTCACCAGCCTCTCAGGCAGAGCAATGATACCATTTGGCAGCAGGTCAGGAAGACCTAAATCAACCTCCTTTTCTGATTAATAAAATAAAGTAAATATTTTAAATTTGTTTGTTTTGTGTTAGATGTAGCCTGTGGTTGAACATATGTATTACCTTTTGAAAAATCAGCAAAAAATTTTAGCGGATTCCAGCCGCATTTGTAATCATGGGCTTATATATAGGATACTGAATTTAAGGGGGAAAAACATCTGAGTGCAAACACTGAAAAATGATGTAAAATGAAGAAAGCAGGGGTGGGAGATGCATAAAACAGACACTTGAGAAATTTTTCAGGCATGATTCTTTGTCTTCTTGAACTCTGATTTAAAGGTTGCTTAGCAACTGTGGCAGTAACAGCTGGGACACCCTTGATCTTGTTGTGTAAACTATTAAAAATAGGTGATGGAAAGAGGCTCCATGGAAACAATGACTCTACTGAAGCAGGTGTCTGAAATGCTGCTTTGCAGTCTAATGTTGAGGTGTAAATTACAAAAGGACAAAATAATGAAATAACTTTGGCTTTAGTTCTCATCTTTAATTATGGTAAAAGGTATTTCTTCTTTTTTGTATTTTTTCTGCAAATTCCCAAACATGTTAGTGTAATAATTTGTTGATAATTTTCACTGATTATTTGATTTTAAATTTTGATTTCTAAATTTCGAACATTCAATTTTATTAAAAAATTAGTCTTATGATTCTAAATTCCATTTATCCATTTAACATAAATCAATATAAATATCTTTTTTAAATGTCATTTTACATGCATATTTTTAGGTTTTTCATTTTTTGACATTAATTTTTCAAAGACATTCATTTATTTTAGATTGAAACAAATTCTAATGTAATTTTCAATTAATAGGAATCATCATTAAAGTTTTCCTTTGGTTTGTTTTATAATGAAATATTTTCATAAATGACATAATAAAAGATATTCCTATCACTTTTTTCATAGACTGTGTTGATTATTTAAAACACAGTGAACAATGACTCAGTTCTTTCTCTAAAATAGGTTTATAAGATACCCACATTTGATAACCTACAAGGTCAGTGTGAACTTCACACTGTTGGTTGAGGAGAAAGGGACTCTTTCCAACTCTGTCATCTAAATTACAGGGCATTTTTCTGCCCTGTAAGTAAATTTTTTCTCAGATATTCAACTTTAGCATCATTAAACGCAGTATAAATACCAATATTTTTATAGAATTTTAAATAATAATAAATAATGAAACAAGATGGCTCTAAAAGATCAATTCCACTCTATTTGACATACAGGAAACTAAAGGTCAAAATGTAAATTTCAATTAAGGGAAAAAACTATAATTTGTAAGATGATATGTAAGTTAGTGATGTTTGTTTTGTCTTCTATTATAGAACTCTTTCCATTGTGAAGCTCAATTTAACCTATTATATTAAAGATGTTTGAAACACTGAGATTTTATTATTGAATATTTTTAAATAAGAACTTTCATGGGAATTTATGCGCATTTTAATTTTATAAATTCATGTGTTGACTTTTTGTCTTCATGAAATTTGTGGAAATAAGTTATATAAATTATAAAATACTATGAAAATCGAGTCAGGTTCAATTTTTTGAATCTAAGCATATAGTGGTGGTCTACCCACAAAACGGAGGCAGAACTCATTGGCTATTACTATGACCTAAATTACCAGCACAGAAATCCATTAAAAAACCTAATAGAAATGAATTCAGCAAAGTTACTGTATGGAATGTTAACATATTAAATTCTATAATTTCCATGTAATATAATTTAAAATTTAGAAATCAAAATAGAAGAATCATGTGTTTTTCAACATAAAACACACAATTTATGGAAATTAATGTAATACATTTTCAAAATGAATATCGAAGAAGTGGTTGAAAACTACTAAAGACCATTAAAGAAATCATAACTAAATGGAGAAAAAATATAATTTTTATGCAAAGACTCAGGATTACAAAAGCAGCAATTGTCCCCCAGAATTGGGAATAAAGTAGGTGGAATTCTGGTTAGTTTTTCAGTAGTATTTTTCATGGAGGCTGACAAGCTGACATTACTGAATCATACAGAAGAGAAAATGATCATTAGGTGTCAAGATAATGTTGCAAAAGGACATGGTTTGTGTAATGAACCTATGCTAAATAGTATTGAGATAATTCAGGTTTGGTCCCTTTATCATATAAAAAGTATACTACCGGAAAAGTTATATGATTGGATAATATTTCTCAAATTAATAGAAGTTAAAAATATTCTCTTACTACACAATTATAGTTTAAAACTGTTGATTGAAGCTATCAAGAGAGATAAATTTATTAAGAAACAAGACTGCTTTGGTGGAAACTAATATAGTTTTCTATTTTACTGTTGCTTATTTCTATAACATTATAAAGCAAAATTTGCAATGACCTTCTTCCCAGTACTAATTTCAAAGTTTTCAATATTTTGAAGAACAAATGAATATAATCACACTAATGTATCCCTTATGAGTCGTCTAGGAGAATATTTGGGTATTATACTTCCTTAACTATGCAAGTATTTCCGAAGAGACAATTGTCTTGTGTTATTTTCAAATATATGGACACTGTTTGTTTGTGTGATTTTCAAGGACATTGGTGCTTCTGTAGTTCTTACACAGCAGATCCTCATTGCTTAAGTCATCTAAAAACATCAGAATCCAGCCCTTTCTGATTAACTCTTCATGAATCTATGATCCCTTTGACATTTAAGAATACATTAATGGGATTTTCATTGCTGAACTGTTTATTTAATTCCAGCTAAATGTCTTTCTCATCTAAAAGGGTAATATCTACACTTCAATGGATATGTTTCAATATGTCAAATGTGTAAGAACACTTTATCTATTTTAATACATTAACAATACATGGAAATATCAATGGTATTAATACTCAAGTGATAAGGGAAGGAAAACAGTCATGTCTTTCAGTATAGCAGCACATTTTAAAACTATCAATGACTTTTTTAATTGTTCATACATTCAAACTGAACTTTTTCCTAGGTTCTAAATATTATCACATGCTCTAATTTAATGCTTGACCCTAAATTTAAAACCTTCTAGGAATATTTCAGCTGTTACTGAAAAAGAAATGTCTTTGCTATAGTTTGTTCACAGATCTACTTAGTGAGAGGCATTGGTTAATGACTGATTTGAGAGTAGACTACCTACCTTCAAATCCTGGATTCATATTTTCAATTTCCTTATCAATAAAAGTAATGATAATTATAACACTACTTTATATGACAGTTTTGCGGGTTATTGAATTAACATACATGAGCTTTAGTAAGGAGAATCTGACATTTGCCAATGTTGTATGGGGCTGTTGTGATGATCCTGGTTCATACAATAGTGCTAGTCTTAATCAAGGAATAGGTGTTCCCTTCAGAAGCATCTGAGAGTTTTGGAATAAACACATGAGACCTAATGGAATGAAATTGAAACTTCTCTGTTTTCAAATTCCAACTATTCATTTTATTGAAAGGGAGGCTAATCTAGATATAAAATATATGAATTGGTTCTAATCATGCCAACATTTTAAGTTTGCTTTTAATTATTTTAAAGTCAATCAGTTTATATCAGTTCCTTATTGCTAGAAAATTTTTTTTCATTAATTTTTTTTATTAGGATATATTCATTGTGTGGGGGGATTCATTGTGACAATTCCAAATAGGCTTATAATGTATATTGGTTAGGTCATCCTCACTGTCTTTCCCTCTTGATCCTCTCCCTGTCCCACTTAAAGTAATTGAAAGAGGTTTCTTTGTTTTATTTCATATAAGTATATGAGGTCCATCCACCCTATTCCCCCACCTTAATCTCCTTTGTTTACCCTACCCTTCCCTCAAGAACACCCCCCACACTGTACCTATTTTACAGTCCTGTCTTTTGTTATTAAACACTAAGTCAGTGTTCAAAGGGGTTTCTCAATGTATCCCTGCTGTGAATGTATTAACTTTGGTCCATTCAACCCTTTCCATTACTCTCCCTTGCCTTTCCCTCCCATCCCCCATTTTCAATACATATCTTTACATCCTCTACCTTCAGAGATGTTCTGTTTTTTTGTTTGTTTGCTTGTTTTTGCAGTATTGGGGATCAAACCCAGGGCCTCATAAATACTAGGCAAACACTTAACCACTCATCTATGTCTCCAGCCCGACAGATATCATGTTTTATGATTATGTTGATGCAATATCATTCTCTTTTCTTTTCCTCCTTCCCCAAGCTCAGGAAATAAACACATATGTAAGGATGAGTGTCTGAATGTGTATAAAGCCTGCTTCTGATATTTACAGTATAACAATTGGTAAATACATATGCAAAAATGTTTCACATATATATTTATAAAAGTGATGTTACAAAGAAGAATATGTTTATTTTTTAAATAAAATTTTCTTTGGAATAATTTTAAATTTAGAAAAAACTTGTGAAGATAGTTTCCTTCTGCCATTTCCTTATGTTATTTCCTTATGCTAACAAGGATATATTTGTTTAAACTAAGAAAGTAACATTGGTAGTTTACTATTAACTAAACAACTTTATTCAGATTTCATCATTTTTTTCCAATAATATTGTTTCTCTAATTCAAGACTGAAAGAATCAAGGAAACCCCATTGCATTTAGTCTTCATTTCTCCTCAGTGCCCTCTGGCAGCTTCTTAATTATTTCTTGTTTTTCATAACTTTGAAGTTTTGAAGGGTACTGGCCAGGTATTCTATAGAATTTCCCAGTCATAAAAGACTTTTTATCTGATTGATGCTATCATCAGTGCTTTTTCTTTCCTGTTTTTTTAAATTGTCTCCCCTGGATCTGAGCAATAAATTATAATTCAAACAATGTTTTATTCTCTGATAATGTTTGCCAACATGTTATATCATATATCATTGCTTTTTATCCCACCTTCCTACTCAGGCTATTCCTTACCTGGACGTAAGGTCAGTTCCTCAATATCTCAAATTACTCTCATTTTCTTTCCAAGGGTACCCTCCAAGCTTGCTAAGCTGGACTGGCACATGTGCTCACCCTCACCCAACCACAATCAGAAATGGACAGGATATCATGGATATAAAATCTTCACCTTGCACATTTCATGCAGAAATTTCTCAGCTATTTTATCTTTTCTCCTTTTCTGTTCCATTCCATTGTATTTTCAAAGGCAAGCTCAGTAGATCACAGTGGTAACTTGTTTAACAATCCTCTTAAATTAGTTTTCTTCCTTCTATGCTCCACTCTTTTCAATTCTGTCTCTAGTTCCCTTGGTGTAGATTTTTGTTACTCATACAGAATAAAACAAAATAATTTTTTATAATGAATGTTTTATCAAATGTTATGAGTAAAATCCTTGGCTGGTGCATATATTAGTTAGATCATGTAGTCTAGCATTTACTATATCTCATTTGTAGACATAGGAAAAAAGAGTAAAACAAGGGGAGAATGCAATGCTTTTTAATTTCATTTCCTTAAGCATCTACTTAGAAAAAGAGGAAATATTAGAGACTTGTCCATTTAAATTAATTAAGAACAATGAAATCTTTCATGACCATAAAATTAGATAAAATAAAATAGAAAACACTTTGTAGATACATTTTTATCTATATTTTGTGCTCTAAAATTAAGGCACAAAGACAGGAACACTTTAGGTTACAAATGTATGCTTGAAATTTATTCTCCATTGAGTTTTATATTTGCACCATGAGATGGTTTGAGGATACAGAATCATAACAAATTATTGTGTAAAACACAGACATCCTTGAGCAATTGATACAGCTCAGCTATGGCATATATAGAAAGGATATGTATGAGAACATAATGATAATTATGAAGTATTTCCTCTGTAAGAAAAGTATTGAACAAGGGATAGAATTTTTCCACTGTCATGGACTACAATAATCAGTACTCATTTATTTTATAAAAAACATCTTTCTCACTCTGTACAAGACACTGCGGATCTAGAACGATGAATGAAATATATTTTATAACTGAGGTCGTTAGCCTCCAAATTGGTGGGGGTTGGCATAGATAAAGGAAAACACTAGTTAGTGCACAGGAAAAAAAAGCAATCTGAGTTAATTTATACTTAAATTAGGTAGTCAGAAAATGCCTCTTAAGAAATGTTTTAAATTGGCACATAAAGATAGTTGACCTTTTCAATGATGAGAAAATAAGAACTTCTAAAAATGAATAAAGGTAAATTTTTGAGGTCAAATGTTATAAAACATTTATTTTATAAAGAATATTTGTTAAAATACTGTATGATTTCTGGAGAGGGTTGATCATATTAGAGATTACTAAAAACCGGTGTTTAACTGACTGCTAATAAATTTGAATCCTTTTAGTAGAAGGAGGTAATAAAGAAAATAGCACATACCAGAAGTGTAACTATATCTCTGTGTCTGATAATTGTACAAAAAGAAGACATTCATTTTTCTTAAGGAAAGCAAAAATTTTAACAGAATATTCAATCTCAGTTAGCGTTCCTACTGTAGAAATCCACTACATTAAAATGGCTTGGGTATTTGTAATATTATAAATGTGTCAAATATTTAGCAGACAGCAAATGTAAAAATTCACCATCATTCTTTAGTGTTTTAGATTTAAAATACAAAGCACTTGAGCAAGAAGTATTTATCCTGTGATTTATATCTGTATGGGGAATATTTTTAAATGCCTCTGTTAAGGCATGTTCCTACTGATATAGTGAAGAAAGATTGAGTTCCATCTACACTAGTGTTATCCATTTTGGAAGATTTTCTGTATGTTTCAAAAATTATTAACTTAAATTGTACTTACATGTATGCTGGCTTACATGTTAATTTTCCATTTTCTTTTGTAAATTATAACTTTATTTTGTTCACATCTATCCAATGTCTTTACTAGGACTTTGTAAGTATTTATTGAATGAGCAAAGAAAAAGGACTTGAAAAAATTTACCATTTATTGAATAATAAAATCTCACAAAATAGTAATAATAAATACATATGTTAACTTTAAAACAAATTCAGTTTCAGAAATATGTGGGGAAAGGATTATGTACCTTTGATGCCCAAGAAAGATATTTCAATTACCATTACACAGTTAAGAAACTGAAATTTGAAGATTCACTTAAGTCCATTTAACTTTATTTAGCAAGATTGGAAATAGACATAAAGTGTTCTGTCATAGGTAAGGTCTACTTCTAATATATGATTTATATTCTTTCTGTGATCAAGTTTATGTGTATTTCTATGCCAAGTGTTAAATGAAAACTACACACTATTTTTATCAACTACATTTAATTCCAGTTACATATATTTTCTTTTTCTTTTATACTCTGGTATTCTGAATTCATGAGGTCATTGCATATTTGAGTTAAATTATTATAATTAGTCTTCTCTATTGAACTATTTTTAATGTTCACTTGATGACTGTTGCTTAATCAACATGATGTGGCTTGCCTAATAAACTATTCTTGACATTATAGTTAGGGTTTCATTGGGGGCATTGAGCTATAAAAGTTAACCTCTTGCATCAGAATGCAGGGATCCCACTTCTGGATCTCCTTTGAATCCTGGATGTGTAATCTCTTTGAGGTGAAATTCTTCACAGGGCAAATGACGATAATGAAACTAATTCAGCTTATACAGGTGTTAAGAATTACATAGGACAAATCATGCTAAGATCTAGAAGTATGTCTGGCATAAAGTAAATACTACATATAAAGTTAGGAACTAATGATTTAATTAGTTCATGACAATGCTATTTCCATTCCTTTTTCTTATTGTTACATACCTGATAGTTGGCACAATAACCCTACACAGTGGATGCACAGTGTATAAGTGTTAAAGGAATGAATTTCATAATCTGTTTCATTCTGTAATTGAAGTAGCTTCCTTGTTCTATCTTGAAAAGGAACAACTAACTCATTGTATACAAAAAATCAACTCTCTCTCCCTTTCTTGGTCTCATGCTATTTTCATTGTTCTGATGTAATTGCATTCAAATTCAATTAAGATTAAAGGAATGAATAATTTTAATATTTTGATATGATCCTAATATAAATGTATACAAATACTTTACATTCTCTAGAAAGCAGTTGTAAGTGACATGTCACCAATTTATCAATACACCTTCATTACAACAATAACTGGTGCTATTGAATCTATTTCTCAAAAATAACATAAGAAATTAAGACAGGATATTTTCAGGGTAGCATTAATTTAATTGTAGGAAAAGCTTACATTTTTATTTGAAGATAAAGAAACGTAGATTTCTTTTACTTTATTTATGCCTAAAGTAAATTCAGCAAGTCAAGTAATACTTCAATCAATCCTTAACAGACTTTTCAAAATAACTATGTTCCTCAGTATGTAGAAATACTTATGGGAATGATCTATTTTGAAAATCTAAAAATAAAATAGTGTAGCTTTTTATTTATCAGGTGTTAACTGCTTTTCTAGATGAATAACAGTGAATACTTTTAACTAAATATATACTCTATATTTAAACTTAACTGCTTATTTAAATTTTGAGTTGAAATTTAAAAAGTTTTATGATTTCCTTAAGGTATTTTAAAAATAAGCATTTAAAGTCCTCAAAAGAATACATATACACATACACACATGTGTACATATATACACTCTATAGGTGTATGTGCTTTTGAATATGTGTGTATTATGTAGTCATATATTATATACATCCCTAAAATTTAGTAAGTTTTAAAATGGGATAAAAAAAAGTATCTTGACTCCAAAATTATGTGCAGATATTTCTGGTTCTTAATATGAATGAAAATCAATATTTGAGAAAATAAATATATTTAACCCAACATAATCATTACACAGTATATGTATCTGGTAAAGAGTACAGGGAGCCCAATTACTATGTACAATTTTTACATTTTTTAAGTACCCATAAAATAAGTTTTTGAAAAGTAAAAGTTTTTGAAAAACTAAGTTCAATCGGTTATAAAAAGAATTATTAATCAGCATCTTTTAGGTGTTAATAGTAAAGATATTTTTATGTCTGTTTTTCCATGATAATGTGTGAAATTCTGAAATTTTTTGCTTATTCCTAATAGCAAATGCCAGATAATGGATTTTTCAAAACTTACATATCTATTCATCTCCTGAATGACATTCATGTTGTTTTATAATTAGCAAGCCTAAAATAGAGTTAATCATTCAAATTATAGGTTTGTATGACAAAAATGGCAATTTGTGGAGGTTTAAATGACATTTAATAAATTCAATTCAAATTCTAGGATAAAAAATAATAACCCATAGAAGCTATGAATGTAAGGGCATTTATTTCATTTGTTTATCAGCTAAGATGTTCTCATATGCAAGTGAGGGAAAATTTAACACAAATTATGAAAATTTATTATGTTGCATAGCTGGAAGCTCAGAATAACGTCTATTAATTGCATGATACAAAGGATGCTCAGGTACTGTATGGCTGAATTTTTTATGACCTTGTCCTGCTTCTTAGTGTTTGGACTTTCATCATGGCACCACAATTACTGGCAACTGCTTAAATAATATGCTTCGTTACTTATGTCTGATAGGGCATCATCTTCCACAATTGCTAATTCTAGATTGAAATATCTTCTCTTGGTTTGGATGGAGTCATTTTCCTCTAATTCACATTACTTACAAAGGAGATTAAATATCTAAACAAATGTGGTCCTCTTAGAAAAGTTAAGTTTGGGTGTTAAGTTTGAAGAAGGTACAGCACAACAGATGAAGATTTATCAATGATGATACAAAAAAAATTCATCAGATCTGGAGAGCACCTGCCTAGTACCACCCAAATGGAACAAAACAATGTTTAAAAACCCAGAATCCAAAACAGAAAAAAATATCATCACAAAACTACTTAGCAAAGTAGAAATAAATGTTGTAATAGCATTATTCTTCCAAAAATATAGTTTACAATGATGAAACTAAAATTTCACACTGCTCTAAAAATGTAAATCAATAAATGCAAAATTATTAAAATTAGTGAGAGAAGATAAAATGTCAGTAATGCAATGGAAATTAAAATTACTCATGTTAATCAGAAAGTTCTGCATAATTTTAGCATTCCTCTAATCTTGAAACCTTCCTAGAAGGAATACAATATTCCAGATTGTTCCTCTGGTCTCTAAGCTGGCACTATGGATCTCCAAGTGAAAGTGAACCTTCAGTGTTCTCAGGGATACTGTCAACATCACTTTGCTCAGTACTTCACACATCCATTGGTTGACTTATAGATAGTCCACTGCTTCTAATGTGTTCTTCTCATATTTTAAAATCTGTACTTTCAGACTGAAAAATAATACATTACCTTTTTTATCAGAAGTATTACTTTTGAGCATCCCATATCTCAGATAACTATAAAAAACGATGGAGCTAGGCACTGTCATAGTGTGTCTTCTAGGGATACTTTCTTGAATAACACAGATCAGACTCTTGGGAAAGTCTGCATCATATTTCTTTCTCTTTGTCTTATAAACATTTTGCACATTCACAGAAATGCTATGGAGTTTTGTGGATGGTGCCTCTGGGAATCATGAATATGGATGCTGCCATGAAGTACAGGACAATTTGAAAAGAAGAAATGCTAAGTAAGAAAAAGCAGAGATTAATTAACTTTCATAGTCCCTCTAAGCAAAAATACAAAAGATTCTTTCATAAGTATTTATCATTTGCAAGTAATGAAAAACATCTATTTTCTTATTTCTGTTTTTATTCCAATCATGGTTATTGAGGTAGTCACAAATAAAGGAATAATTTGTAAGACAGCAAATAACTTTTAATTATTTATAAGTAAGAATTTTTTCACAATCTTTTTTGCTACATATAAGATTTATAAAGATTGGTCTAGATGAAATGTCTGTGAAGAATGGTTATTGCATTTCCATTGGTATCTAGGTGATCATTGCCTGATAAGAACATTACTTTTACAAATGTACTCAATAAAGTTGAATTACAGTTTTAATTAAAAATTCTGTATTCTTTAAATGCTTTTGATTTATAATATTGATTCTTTATTTAGGGTTTTCAAGTTTAATAAATTATTTTGAATATTTTTAAAATGTTTTGAAGGCACATGAAAGATACTTTTAAAGCGTTACCTTGTCATGGTTTGCATATTTATGAAAGCATTTTGCTCCAATTATTTTTGTTAATGTCCTCAAAACTTGTGTGAATCTTTATTAGAAAAGTATAAGTAATGATTTTGCTGAAATGGGGGAAATAAATGTAATGAAAGAAATACATAATAATAATGCAACAATGATGAGTATATTAATTTATTGTTCATGCCAATACTTCTGTCATGTCAACAAGACACATATATAAAAATGCTAATTAAAGCTGGGAGCCAGTGACTCACATCTGTAATCCTAGCTACTCAGGAAGCAGATGTCAGGAGGATGGTGGTTCAATGCCAGCCTGGAATAGGATTATTCGGCCATTAAGAAGAATGAAATTTTGTTGTTGGTAGGTAATGGATGAAACTGGAGAACATCATCTTAAGTGAAATTAGACATGTTCAGAAAGCCAAAGGCAGTATGTTTTCTCTCATGTGTGGAATATAGGCCCAATATACATAGAAATATATACAGAGCATGAGTCCAAAAGTGGGACTGGTAGAGGAGACCAAAAGAGGAGGAGAAGAAGGAATGATACTGAATAATAATAAAATAGATCACATTGGTGTAGGAACAAGACATAAGGAAACATGCTGGACCTGTTAAACCACACAGGATAGGGGAAAAGGGGGGAGGAAGTGAGGTGGAAGGGGGTACATTGACTTAAGCACAATGCATGTACAGGTATAACACCAAGGCAAAATCCCACTGACCAATGAACCTGAACAAGGAAAGACAAGAATGAAGAATGTAACTCAGGTCATGCTAAGGGGCAGGTATTAATGGGAGGGCAAAGGTAAAAGAAAGAAGTAAAAAAGGTGACTTTGGGTGATGTACTTTGTATACAAAAATGAATATAAACACTTTAAACCTGTTGAAATCACCATAAGAGGATTAGGTTAGAAAGGTGAAAAATGGAGGGGGTGAGCCAATTTGGGATACAATACATATGCGTATGGAAATATCTCAATGAAACTCTGTATGTAGATAAACAAACAAAAATGCCTTTTTTTTCAAAAACAAAGGACAGGAATGTAAAATAGGTCCATCTGGGGGGTTAGTATCAGTGGGAGGGGGAGGAAATAATGAAAGGGTGGAGGAGGGTGAATATGGTAGAAATATTATGTACTTATGTATGAAAATGGAAAAATGACACTTAAAGGAGAATGATTGAAGAGGTGACTTTAACACAAAAATGGGTGGGCAGAATGACTCAAATGGTAGAGCACCCATCTAACAAGCATGTGGCCCTTGTAGAAAGAATTCAAGTTCAATCATTGATATTTTATTAATTTTTGGTCATTTAAAAAATGACATTTTATCATAGTGAAAATGTATCAGTGAAGGTAGGAGCATAGAATATAGTGTATTGAAATGCTTGGGCTATGAAATAAAGATTTCCTATGACAAACTATTCCTATTAATGCCATGTCAGCTGTGGATCTGACTTCACCATAGTGCTTCAAGTGAATCCTGACCTAGCCCTGAAAACACTCCCCTCTTTGTAGTACATTCATATATCTTCTTCCTACAATTCACAGTCCTTTTGAAACAAGATATTTGTGCTTCTTATTATTCTTTTTGTCACTTGGAACTTAACCCTTTCTTGTCCACTGCACCACTCTTCTACCCTCCCCACAAAGTTTCACAATATTTAACCATATTATTTATAACTGTTTTTTTAGGACTTCAATATAATACCCAATTCACCTTCTCTCACTTAAAGGGTCTTAGAAACTTTTTTTTTTAATCTCCATTATTACTTGTCACAATCTTTAGAAACTTAATACTGATGTAAAACTTTCTACTTGGTCTTTGACTTCCCCACCTCAAATGATTTTGTATTCTACTCCATCTTGTTTACTGAATGAAAGATCATATCCTAGACCTGTAATCTTTCCACAATCTTAAATTTAACATCTGTCCAAAACATCCAAAAAGTCAGCTCATTTCTTCCAGTTATTCAATTGTCATATACTTCTACTCTACCAGCACTTCTGCTTGACTGACATTCTAATGTTTTGTTTTTAATTTTTAAATACTTAGTCTTACATACCACATATAGTACATTGCCCAATACTGTATTTTAACCAAAAATCAGCACCTTATGTATATATTATCAATTTTAACACCTCCTCCTTATTGTCATATATACCTAATAATCACAACTCTAAATTTAACTCTGCACACATCACTTCAGCAGCTAAGATTTTGTATATAAATAGCAAAAATTATAAATCAATGAGGGTTTATTTTACACTAAATCATGACTACAACCATCAAGCAAATTCTCTGTGATGACCAACAATCACAGTCTGGTTCCATTGTTAAACTACCTGGGATGCCCATAGGTGACATTTCATATATCTTCTTTTTCCTCAAACTTGCATCCCTAAGTCTCCTCTTATGAATATTAATTGATAATTTTCATTCAGGAGAGAATTAGTACATTCTTGCCTTCCCCCTGTCTTATCAACAAATCTTTATTGTACCCAAATGCACTTCTTTCTCATTTATGGATTTTAAAAAGAGAATTAAAGTGACCTTTTCTTCCACTTGTATACATGATTTTATCTTTCCTGCTTGCTCACTTTTGAAATTTTACCTCTTCTACTACAATTATTTTGTTATCTACTGAATAATTTCTGTCACCATGGATATCAGATATATTACTCTTGCCTTAAAATAAAAACTTGTTATTTTTAACTATCCCTCCAATGAGCAATCCATTTACCAATCCACATGAGAACAAAACTCTTAAAAAAGATTGTCTCCTCTTTCTTATTTTTATTACATCTCTTAAACCTAATTCAAAAAATTTTAATCCCATTAGTGCATTCACATTGGTACTTTCTAGTGGTAGTCCACATTTTAGTGGTTCTATCAGCATAATTGGCCAAATTTATCCTTCACTCCTCTTTGAAGTACATTCTTCACTGTGTCCTCCAACAAATACTATCTTTCAATGGCCCCAACTGATTTAGAAAAAATTCTAAAGATTTTGTAATTGTCCACTAATCCCTACAAGATTTAATTGCCCTACTAATTCCTTGACCTTATAGTTCCTTTTATTCTCCTCATGGTTTCTCTGTCTTACACGCCCCGGAACCCTGTTGTTTCTAAAACATACCTACAATATGGTTATAATTTTAATCTTTTCACTCACCATTCATCCTACATGGAAAATATCTGTAGCAAAATCTGCACAACCCACGTCATCACTTCATTCAATTTCTATCAGATATGTCTGCCTTCAGAAAGCTTAACAAGGAGAGGATTCCTGACAAGTCACTCTCTCTACAAGGAAAAATATACATTTTTTTCCAAAATGCAATATCCTTATATTGTTTTAATTTTTCACATTTACTTTCTGTATCTTTCTACCAAAATTTATGTTCTAAAATGTAAAAAACTTTAATAAATGTATAAGGGAGTACATATATAAAATATACATACACTTAGAAAAGAACCAACTTAAAAGTTTAAAACATCAAATAGAAATTTTACAAAATCAGCCAGGATGTGGGGAGATACTAATTTGGTACACAGAAAGCAACAAAAGAATCTAACAGCACTACAGATGTTTGATTTGTCCATTCAGAAGGTGATGAGAATAAACAAATATAAAACATACACACACAAAAAAACTTATTCATGTACCTTTAGAAAAATAGAGTCTTTCCAACTGTAAGCCTAAAGACAAAAGGAAATACTCAGGAATAGTTCTTTACTTGGTGAATTAGAGGTAACAATTCTGAAATTGTCATACAAGTATACTAGGGCTGAGTAAATAACTGAATGGCTGATGTTAGCAGGCATCAAATTTCTCACTGTCAGAAAACTAAATCGAGGCAGGTACAGTGGCTCATGCCTGTGTAATCCTAGTTACTCAAAAGGCAGAGATTAGGAGGATGATGGTTTCAGGCCAGGCAAAAAGTTTGCAAGACCTCATCTCAATCAATAAAAGCTGGGTTTAGTGGTATGCACCTGTCATTCCAGGTAGATGGGAAGCATAAATAAAAGGACCACAGTTCAGGCAGGCCAGGGTAAAAATACCTACAACATAAGGGGTAGGGAGTGTGTCTCAATTGGTAGAGTACCTACCTAACAAGCAAAAGACCCTGAATTCAAACCCCAATACTATCACCAAAAGAAAAAAAAGGAGAAGTTGAAAATGAGCAGGAAAAATGGTGGAAAGACCTACATTGTACTGCATTAGAGTCAGAGACTGCTAATGAATTATTTCACTTAGTAGGCTACCCAGCATGATAGACACTGAAATGATTATAAATGTGTATATGTCACTTACTATACATGTATATTTCTCTGACCACTGAGGACATTAGAAGCAATGATACCCCATAATAACAGGCACCACAGTACCCAGATCTGTCGTAGGTTTCTAAGTTTCCTTCTCTAGTAAAATGACTTAGAGGTGTTGGGGGAAAGTGAGACTCAAGTGTGAGATAAGGAAAATACAAAATGATCTTTGAGCATCTTATAGTAACAGAAAGCAAGGAAGTGGTACTATGACAACAGTGTGGAAAACAAGAAGCAATCTCAATTCAGGGTGGAAAAATCTATAAACTGACTAATCCTCCTCAAAATTGAAAAAAAACAAGGAAAGACTGAGATATCATCACAAATCAGAGGATATTAATTAATTAATATGCTATCTTGCACCAAATCATGTACAGTAAGAGGAAATTCTTAGACAACTACTTACATACAAATAAACTCTGCAGTTTGGCTAACTGTACTATGCCTATGTTGGTTTCATAATTTTAAGAAATATAGCATGATAACATAAGATGTCAACAACAGGTGAAATTAGGGGAGAACATATGGGACAATTTCATGGACTTGCTGCAATTTTTAAGTATATTTAGAATTTATTATAAAATATAAAATGATTTAAAATAATTTAGGAAAAAAGTGAGCCTAAATAACAATATTCAAATGAGTCATCTAATAGGAAATTAGGGAAAATCAGAAAAATAAATCAGAGTAATTAAAGGTAAATAATCAAAATAAGTAAAAATAAATAATTTAGAAAATATAAAAATAAGCCATGTTAATGGAACACAACTTGAATCTTTGAAAAAAAATACAGTAGAATTGTTCAGCCTGTTGCTAGATATGTCAAAACACAATGAAACTGAATAGTTAATAAATACTGACACAGATGTAGTCAACTGAATTTGACAAAGGCATCCAAGTAATTGAAAGGGAGAAGGGACAGTCTTTTTAAAATAAGGTAGTGGAATAATTGTGCATCCATTGAAAAGTGAAGACATCTCAACTCTGACCTCAAGTAACATTAGGACATGCTCCTAAATTTATTTGAAATGGACATAATAAATATAAAAGCTAAACAATAAAACTTCTAGAAGAAAACTATTGTTAAAAACAGTTTTGACAATTTCTAATAACAGTAAACACATATAGTCACATGTTACTCTATAATAAGGAAACATTCAGAGAAGTTTATAAATACTATACTTGTATAGTTTATAAATGCTATACTTGTTGAGGTCTCAAAAGTTTTTGCTAAAGCCTTTGCTGAATTTTTCAAGGCTTCTTTTTCTAATCTTCTGCAGCTTTCTTTTTCTCTTGCTTCTTCTTCATCTATGCATTCCTGCTCCTGTCTTTCATATTTTATAAGACCATAATGGCTATATGAAATTTATTTTGAAGTACACATCCATAATTACCATTCATAGGTCCCAGTATTTCCAATTCTAGATATTTGTCCAAAACAAAGGAAGCATGTCTACACAAACACCTGTACAAAAATGTTCAAATAACTAGTATATGCAGTAGTTGAAAATAGAGAATAACCCAATTGTTCTTTCAATGGAGAATAAGCAAATTGTAGTAATACTATTCAGTAATCAAAATGAATGAGCTAATAATTTCAATGCAAAGGAAATATTGACATTGTAAAAGATAGGTGACTATCAAAGATGTTATGCTGAGTGAAAGCAGACAGGAAAATACATATCATAGAGTCACTTATTTAAGGTTTTTCCCGCAATAGTTTCATCTAGCCATGGTCAACTTTAATTTGAAAACATTCAATAGAAAATTCCAGAAATAAATAATTCATAAATTTAAGTTGAGCACCAGTCATTCATTTGACCAGTGTTAAATGAATATATATATATATATATATATATATATATATATATATATAGTCTCCACACACTATATACCTTCCTCCTAATAATTACTTGTGAGTCATTTGAGTTATCAGACAGATCAACCACTAAGACATTGCAGTGCTTATGTTCAAGCAATCCTTATTTTACTTAACAGTCCCAAAAAACAAGAGAATGCTGCTTGCAATTCAGACGCTTGCCACAGAGGAACTGTAAAGTGCTTCTTTTAAGTGAAAATGAAAGTTCTTGATTTAATAAAGAAGAAAAATCCTAACTTTACTGCAGTATATTATTGTAAGTGCTCTATTTATTATTACTGTGGCTAATTTGTTATTATGCCCAATTTATAAATTAAACATTATAATAGATATGTATGTATGTGCAGGAAAAATCAGTATTTATAGGAGTTAGTATTACCAATGGTTTGAGGCATACCTTGGTGGTCTTTGAGTGTATTTCTTAAGGATAAGTGTGGACTACCCTATCATATGATTAAATGTCTATAAAACAGATGACATTTAGTTATATGACATCCTAGAAATAATTAATTTAATTTTTAGTTTCAGAAAGAAAACCAGTGTTTGCTAGGTGTCAGTAAGTGAGTTTTTAAATTATGGATTTATGCAAAGAATATTTACATTACACAGATTCTGTCTATTTAATATATAATCTACTCACAAATTGAATCTATTCAATTAACTTTTACATTTCATGCTCAATTATATTTTGTGTATTGCAATAATTTTTTTGGTGGTATTAAAATCTGAAATCAGGGCCTTATAACTTCTAGGCAAACATTCTTCCACTTGAACCACATCCCCACCCTTCCTTTTACTTTAGGTTATGTTTTAAATAGTGCTTGTTTTTCTCCTGGCCAGCCTGAACCCTGGATATTGCTACCTATTGTCTTCCTCACAGCTGTAACCACCAGTATCAACCATCCCCAGCTTTTTTGATGAGATGGTGTCTCGCTAATATTTTGCCCAGGCCAGCCTCAAACCATGATCCTCCCAATCTCCACCTCTCATGTACCTAGAAATACAGGAATGAGTCAATATTCCTGTCCTAATAACAAATTATTTAATACACAAAAGAACTTACATGAGTTTGACTTGGGAAGGACATTTATCTTTAGAATATCCAGGGAAGAGGAAAATTGATACATTTATGAACTCACAGTGCCAAACAAAGACAGGATGCATGTGCTACAGGCATCATCCATAAGTCATTCTGATTCAAATAGAAAGGAAGCTCGAGACAGATCATGAGGAAAATATCCTCTCTTCTCAAATGTCATGGGATATTGTGTGGGCATCAGGGAGATCAGTATATATTGGGCAAATTATAAATGAGGTTTATGTAGGCTGGATTGCTTCTGAAAAATTAATCAAAGGCAATCATAACCTCTATATGCAAATTAAATAGAAAGAAGCCACCATCTTCACAGCTTCACTCTATAAATAGTCAACTTTTTATGTATCTTTTAAAAATCCTCAGTTCAGGTGAAATAATGCATTGGCAGAACATTGCATCATTGAGACTACAGATCACTCAGCATTGGTAAATTTGCACTGAACTATGTATTATTCATACTCTACAATATTTATTGTTTTATAAAGGAGCTAACTTTTCATACTTATTTTCACAAAAAGATTTAAAGAAAATAATATCATTTCTGAAACAGAGAAATACAAGTGTAAAATAAATCAAGTCAATTGAATATACAATATATCATTGAATGATTAATACATAATTAATGATTTATAAGTCACTGGACATTTGGTTCTGTAAACAGAAAAACTGATCAATTCCTGGATCTACCATTCCATATGACAACACATTGATCTGAAATACATTGAGTGCCTAGTATGTTCAAAGTCCTGTAGATATGAAAAATTTCTCTGATTCTATTTCTATTTTTCTTTCTTGGTGGCATTGTGACCTGAACCCAGGACCTCATGTGTGTTAGGCAGATACACTACCACTTCAGCCACTTCACCACCCCATTTTCTGGTATGTGTTGGGTATTTTTCAGACAGGTTCTCACAAACTGTTTGCCTGGGCTGACCTCAAACCATGATCCTCTTGCTCTATGCCTCCTGAGTAGTTAGGAGTACAGACATGAGCCAATGGCACCTCACTTCTATTTCCATTTTCAATAAGTGCAGGTATGTCTTTGATTTATCCAAACAAAATAATTATATGGTTTATATTCTTAGTATAGTGAAACATCTATATTTGTGTGATAGTTAAAATAAAATTTATACACAAAGAAGACAAATTACTTAAACAACTGGGCTTCATTTATCATCTTTGTATATTATTCAAATTATTAAAATAATAGACTATGCTGTTTAAAAACATACACATATACTTATTAAATATCAAAATTTTATTTATGATTTTGCAAATATGGATATCTATAATCTATGCTATGAATTTGAGGTATTATATCCATAGTTTCAAATTATGTTTTCCGTATCCCATATTTCCTTATCACTTGTGATATTAGAAACTAAATTTGATCTCTAGCTACTACTTCTTTAAAATTCTTTGTATGTGTTTAACTACTTTGCATATTCTGAAGTATGCAAATCCATTATTAGCAGATTGTCTGATTTACAAACTGTTCATTTTTAATTCCTAGAACTTGGTTTTTCAATAAGCAATTTTTTTCTCATCACACTTCACAATCCTATTATAGCACACTGTATGCATTTTCTATTATTGCCCTAACAAATCACCACAAACTAAATGTTTTGAAAAAAGAAGTTTATTATTTACTATCTATCTAAGAGTTGTAAACAGGTTTCTCTAAGCTAAAGTGAAATGTCTGAAGAGCTACAAAAAAACTAACATATTTGCTGTCTCAAGAGATTAGGAAATGGACATGTCTGAGAATCTGTTATTTTGCCTCCCAAACATACAATTAAAGTCATTCAAAAAGACAAGCCATATTGGTGGAAAATATTTGAAAATACCTATGAAATAAAGTATCAGTATAGTTGGAATAGTCAATGGAAAAGAAATAAACAATCCACTTTACTAATTGAATTTATTTTGGCAATACCTTAGCCAATAAAATATACAGATGGTAAATAAACACAAAGAAAAATGCTCATTATCACATGCCATTATGAGATTGCAAATACAGCAATACAGGAGATACCAATACAAACTCATGAAAATAGTCAAAAAATCATTAACACCAAATACTGGTGAGGATGTGGAACAACAGGAAATTTCATATACTGTGAGTGAGAATGCAAAATGATACAATCTGACAATTTCTTATGCACCTAAACACATTTTTATTGTGTAATGTAGCAACCACAGTTCAACTAGTTGAAAACTTATTTCTACAAAAGCATGATATTAGATACTAATAGCTACATTACTTCTAACTGCCAAAACTTGGAAGCAACCAAGATGTGTTTAAATAGGGAGATGGATAAACAAACCCATGGGTCCGTATATTGGAATATCATATTACTCAGTGAGAAAAAGAGATGACCTATCAAACTATAAAAACACATGGAGAAAATATTACATAGTCACTGAATAAAATTAATGTTTCATGAATGAGATTAATCCAGATAGGTTCATAAGAGTAGAGGTGAGTCTCAAGTATTGTTTTCTTCACCACCATTTCATATTTACACTATGTTTCCTGTCAATATATTCAGTAATCACAGATAACTTTCCACGTTTTACTTTTTATTCAATATAAAATATAATATAGCTTGATGCGCTATGAAAGTTATGAACTAAGTCAATTGAATAAAAAAAACATAGCACAAACTTAAATGCATATTGCTAAGTGAGAGAAACCAACTTGGAAGAACTGCATATTATATGATTAAAACTATTTTTCATTCTGGCAAAGGAAAACCATACAGACAGTAGAGATTAGAAGTTGAAAGGAGTTTGGGGGAGGAAGGTATTGTGCAGCACAGGGGAATTTTAGGTTAGTAAAACTACTCTGTAAGATAGTACAATGCTGGGTCCATGACATCATATGCCTATTAACCATAGAGGATACAAAGAGTTAATCTGTTGACTTCAGTTAATAGTAATGTATAGGCATTGCATCATCAATTTAAAAAATGTACCACACTACAGCAACGTGTTAGTAATAGAGGGAAATGATGGAGTTAAATATATGGAAATTCTTTTTATTATCTGTTCTTTTGTAAACAATATCGAAAATAAAGTTTAGTAAAATAACATTATAAATGTTATTCTACCAATGTCAATAATTCAAATAATAGAACAGAAGCTACAAACTCTGTTATGAGGCCAATATTTTATTTCATGTTGTGTTCCACAGAAATATTTCCAATGTTACCTGATCATAAATATTATGGTACATTTGCTAAAGCTGTAGCATTGACCTCGGGCTCTGACATATGAGAATCTATATTGCAGATTAAGTTAAGTGTTCATACAGGATCTTTATAATTGGACAAATTTCAGAAATTGATTGAAGAAAAATTTCCAACATCCCTAAATCAATAATTGTAATACTTCCTAATTTTGCTTTTCTTAAAGGTCAGAATATTCAAAGGAACCATCATACATATATATATGTACATATATTTCTATTTATGTATGTATGTATACATATACATATATGTATGAACACTGGACAGTTACAGACATCTCTACATAAGGATATTGAAAGGCATTAATAACTTTAGCTATGACTATAATTTACCAAAATGTGTTTTTTTCTCTCTGTGCACTTAATAGTATAATTCTCCTTTGACACTTTTGAAATAGTTGTGACCCTATGACATTTCTTTAAGGAGTTATGAGTAAAAATGATATTTCTTAAGGCCATCCATGGAATAGCTTAGAAATCCAGTGGAAGATTTGCCAATTATTATTTTACTATATTGGAATTTTGTCAACTGATCAATTGAGTGAGTAGGCATGATCAGCAGATAACTCATCCATCCATTATAGGAAAAATAAGAAATAAACTTCATTTTGTTAAGCCACTATGTTGCTGTGTAAATTATTATAAACATGACTAATGTGGCTGATTTAGAATTCAGCATGGAATACACCATAACCTTGGCTTACTCAGCAAGTAAAGAGTGGCAGCACATCTGTTATAAAAGTCAGAAAAGATAGTGATCAACATTTTCCAATGGACAGACATTTGGTAAAACTGTAGCTATGGTTATGTGGAAGACTGTTATGCAAGCAAAGAACTTGAATTCTTCAAATAAAAAGATGGGAAGATAAGTTATTAGCAAGTTTTTGTAGGTGTTCACTATTCTATGCAAGGAATTAAAAATGGAGATAAATTCATAAACAAACTTCAGTTATGGAGAATAATAGAGAGACACACAATTCCAAGAAATGTTAGAACTAGATAAGACAACTGCTTTTCACAGTTAAAGAATAAAAGGAGAACAGTGGAGGGGGTGAATTCAAATATGATATATTGTAAGAACTTTTGTGAATGCCACCTTGTACCCTCACCAGCACAATAATAAAAAAGAATAGAAAATAAAATTTAGAAATGTTTGAATCCCAAAGACACTCAAAGACCTTTGAAAGGATTAACTTGGTGTCAGTAATTCTTTTCTTTGGATTCATGTATCTGAGAAATCAGCCTAAAGTTTGCTCTGCTGCCAATATTCGTAAGTGCACACAATGACAATTCAATTGTGTTACTTAAACATTGAGGTAACAGCACAGGACACTTAGCAATTAGAACTGTTTCTAAAGAGAATTAAAGGTATAGATTTGTTTTTGTCTCGTGAATCTGATAGGAATCCATTGGACAAATGTCTCAGTATTATTAAGATGGTTGCTCTGTCAGAGAAACTATTTCCCTGAAGTAAAGAAATCATTAGTTTTTCCAGACTTAGAAATAACCCAGGATCCCAGATTTACAAGCAGAAACAAGTTTGAAAAGTACTGCAGCTCGCAAACAATGTTACTCTCTGGTGCTTCCTTTATTTGTTTATTTTTTTCAGTACTCTGATTTGAACTCAAGGCCTATACCTTGAGCCACACCACCAGCTCTTTATTATGTTGGTTTTTTTTTGAGATAACTTCTCACAAAATATTTGCCTAGGTTGGCTTCAAGCTGTGATCCTCCTGATCTCTGCCTCCTGAATAGCTAGGATACAGTCATGAGCCAGGCGTCCGGCCCAGTGTTTACTTTAGATACATGTTCAGAGATAATGGCCTAAGTAAAAAATCTCTCTAAAGGAGAGATTTGAATTATGATCAAGAAATGTATCCCAAGCTCAGGGTAGAGTACTTCCCAAATATTTCCCAGCAGGTTTAAAACTTGTTACATACCAATTACAACTATGTGTCTAGTTTGTGAGAATTCACTGGAAGTTGAATATATGATGCATTTTGTCTTGCAAGTATTTCTTTCCTTCTATAACTTACCAAGGAAAAGTATTTTGTTTAGAAAGTTAAGAAGATTTGGAAGCAATATTTTGTAAAGATTTAAGAACCATATTCAACATGATAAAACTATTTCAAAATACTTGTACCTTCGTTATATTTTCATCTTTAGAAATCATAGAATATGCTGAATGAACCACTTACAGTGACAATTACAGAACAGACTATATTAGTATGAAATGTTCTATCTTCAGGATTTTGGCCTACGTATCTATCAGCTATGCAGCCAATCTGGTGTACTTCACACAGAAAAGCATTTGGAATTTTTAATATGTAAGTTCCTAGAATCAATGTATGAAAAAGCTAAATGTAATTACCATGGTACTTGCAGTAGATTATATGTATCAGTTTTATTATCTTTCATCTTCTTAAATGAAATTTAAAATAACTGTGTTAGACCATAGGAAGGCAGAAAAGTCCTGTCATAAGATATTAAAAAAGGTTTACTTTTGAGATTCTTTAAAAATTACTGGCAGAAGTTTTGTTAACACTAAAAGGGAAGCAATATTAATCACATTCATGAGTTTGATGTTTTAGTTTCAATCTATGTAAAAAATAAAGATAATAAAACTAAAATTATTATTGATCAAGGAAGACTAATTAATGTGACATTATTAGTTCAATTTCAGTATTAAAATATGTAAGTGGTTACAAATATGTTCTTAGGAAGAACGTATGCTGCAAGTTGAATTCATTTTTATGTATACAGTTATACGTATCATACATACATATATATAAACTGTTTTCCTTTCTTCATATGTTTGCCTTCTTATATTGTTAAGCATAAACTCCTTATGATAGAAAGGGAAATAAATTATTATTCAAAATGTACCAGTCTGTAGGATTGAGGTCAAAACCAGACCAATATAGGAAAAAGATGGAGCAAGCTAGTGAAATAGTGTTCTCCAACTATTATCCTTCTACAAAAATAACAATTTGAACGATACTCATGATAGAATATACTTTACATGACCTAAGCAAACCAGGTGAATGCTCACAATACCTGGTAATAATGTAAAAATAAGAAAAGACACATTGAAGATGATAGTAAGGAGAATATTACATCACCTGAGGTAGCCCTCCTCAAAGCCCTAGTAGCACAATGTGAAGAGAGATATTTTCCACTTGTGAGAAAGAGAAAAGTAAGCATAAAATAGATTTGGACCCCGTAC
The DNA here is from genome assembly GCF_047511655.1 of Castor canadensis. Lineage (NCBI taxonomy): Eukaryota > Metazoa > Chordata > Mammalia > Rodentia > Castoridae > Castor > Castor canadensis. Next base: position 23,438,376 of record NC_133386.1, read on the forward strand.
CAACACAGTAAATCCCAGTAATGGGAAGAACACTTAAGCCCTGAATACACTACCCACAGAATGATTTTTCCATACTTGACCCAGTGCATGTGGGAGCCTGTAGCACTACACAGACAGAATCTATCTCCACTTACATCAATTCTGAATGACTACCAGATTTTTGGTCTCTAGGAAGCCCCAGGTGGTAGGCAAGCCTTGGCAATCACAGGTACCAGGTACATGTGTTGCTCTGTCAAGCTTAGTGAACAGTTCATGTGACTCAGGCTTAGAATTGCACTAACATCAGAATCCATAGACGCTACCAACAGCAGAAATGATTCACCATGAGGAAGAAGCTGTGAACTCAAAGAAGGTATATTGAAACTTCACAGTCAGAAGAGAAAAAGAAAAAAAAAAAGATTGTAAGGCAATGAAGAAAATTTATAGGATTTATGGGGCAGTACCAAAAGAAAACATGTTCAGGTCATGGAATTAGAGAGAAAAGAAAATGGAAAAGTAAAAGAAATCTTATTTAAATAAATAAGAGCACAAAAATTTCCAAACATGGAAAAGGATACAAGTATCAAAATTTAAGAAGGACAAAGTCTTCAATACAATTCAATTAAAATATACTACCCGAAAACAATTCTAATCAAACTGTAAAAAATAAAAGACATGCAGAGAATCCTAAAAGGAGCAAGAAAAAATAAACAAATAACATAAAATGGAGTTACAGCATTCAAATGGCATAGTGCTCAACAGAAATATTCAAAGTAATGAAGAGCGACCTGCCAACCAAGAATACTAAGCCCAGTCAGAAATGGAGAGCCATGCAAAAACTGAGAAAGTTAATTATCATTACATTTAACAATAAATGCTAAAGGAAGTAACTAAAACTGAAAAAGAGGAGAAACATGAAAATATCTAAAATTGAAAAGAAAATTAGTAAAAGTAGGTACGTCACTAAATGTAGAACATTCGAGTGTTGTAATTCAAGTGTGTAGACCATTTATGTCATTACTATGAAGGTAAAATCAACACTATTAAAGTATTAATAACTTTAGTATTTATTAAGGAATGTGAAATATAAAAATATGTAAATTAAAACGCTGAAATTTCAAAGGAGGGTGAAGTAAATGTATACAGTAGTTTTAAAATCAAAGTTTCATTATTATTGGCCAAAAATAATCTGCTGTATCTATAAGAGAATTTGTGTAAGGTTTATGGTAACCACAAAGAAAAGCTTATACTAAATACACCCAAAACAAAAGGCGAAGATCAAAATATACCACTAAGAAAATCACTTAACCACAAAGAAAGACAGTGAGAGAGGAAGAAATGAAGGAATGATCTACAAACAAACTAGAAAACAACAAAAGGGTGTTAGTTAATTCTATTTTAATAATAATTACCTTCAAGGTAATTGAACTAAATTATTAAATCAAATGACACAGAGAAGTGAGTGAATTAAAAAATCCAAATACATGATCCTTTATGTCTTTACTTACTTCATTTGTAAAGACTATTATAAATAGGTTGCAAGTGAATGGTTGAAAAAGTATTTCATGCAAATGGAAACCATATATGAACAAGAGAAGCTGCTGTCTTGCATCAGATAAAATAGACTTTAAGTCTATTTTAAAAATCGTAAAATGAGACAAGGCCATTATGTCACTTCAGTTAACAGAACATAATCATGAAAAGTATATATGCATCAAACACTAGCGTACATAACTTTATAAAGCAAAAATTAATAGATTTGAAAAGAAACAAATATACCAAAATATTAATAGTAAGGCACTTCTGCAGTCTAATTTAGCTATGGACAGAATATCCAAACAGAAAATCCATAAGGACATACTAGGCATAAATTATACTCTAGACCAAATGGACCTAATGACATGGTATAGAGTAGTCTCTGTTACTTACTATCTCCCCAAGTAGACAAGGAACATTTTCTAGGATAGATTATATGATGGGTCTTAACAAATTTAAGAAGACTTAACTCATATGAAGAATCTCGTCCAAACAAAATGCTGTAAAAAAACTAGAAATTGAAAGCAAGAAGTTTTAAATTCAAAATAACATGAAATTAAATGTTTTTAATAAGCAATGGGTCAATAAAATTAGAATGAAATTAATCTTCTTTTCAGATAAATGACAATGAAAACACAACACACCAAAACTTATGGGACACAGCAAAAACAGTTCCAAGAGGGAAGGTTATCCCAAATAAACACCTTCATTAATAATAGAAATATGCATAATAAACAATCTACAATTCAATCTAAAGAACCAGAAGTCAAGTAAAAGATAAGGTTAAAGTTAGTAAAAGGAAGAAAATTTTAAAAAGTTAAGAACAAAATCAAATGAACTAGAATGGTACCAGTGGGAAGATATAAGGAAAGGGTGAAGGATGTTGAATGTGGTAGAATTGTTTTGAACTCAGGGCCTCACACTAACTAGGCAAGCATTCTACCACTTGAGCCACACACCAGCGCTAGAATTGTTTTGTACTCGTCTATGAAAATGGAAAAATGGGACCTGTTGAAACTATTGCAGGAGTGGCATTAGGGGTATAAAGGAGAATGATGGAGGCAGTGAATTCAACTATGATATATTGTAAGAACTTCTGTAAATGTAACAATGTCCCCCAAGTATAACAATAAAATGATAATAGAAAAGAAAAATCAACAAAATCAAAGTTTTTGTAAATATCAATGAAATCAGCAATCACTTTGGATAGATTAAGAAAAAAGAGAGGATACTGAAATAAATAGTATTAGAAATAAAAAAAAAAACCTCTTAAGAGATGCCACAGAAACACAAAGCATCATAAGAGATTTTGAAGAACAACAAATTAGATAACCTAGAAAAAATGCATAAATCCCTTGACACATACAAACTACCATGATTCAATCAGACAGAGGTAGAAAACCTAAATGGACCCATACCATGTAAAGATATTGGATTGGGAATAAAGTATTGCAAAGAAGAGCCCACGAATTGATGACTTTATTGTGAATTCTACATAATACATTTAAAGAAGAACTAAAAATAATTTTTTTAAAACTCACCAGAAATCTAAATATCAGGGATTAATTTCTCATTTACTTTATGAGGACCACAGAACCCTGATAGTCAAATATATGCAGAAACCCACATCCCAGTGCTGGCAAATTAAATTCAACTGCACACTGAAGAGATCATTCACTATGACCAAGTGGTTCATACCAGAGATTCAAGAATGTTTTGGCAGATACAAATCAATAAAACCTTAGTAGAATGAAGGTTAAAAAAAAAAACTTGAACAGATCAAGAGAAAACATCTTACAAAATTCAATATCGTTTCCTAACTGTCAATGACTTTGGTGGAGAAGGAATGTACTTCAACACAATTAAGACCACATATGACACACTCACAGCTAATGTCATAATGAGGAATATTTGAAAGCTTTTTTTCCTAAAATCCGGAACAATACAAGGATATCCACTTTTGATAAGACTGAAAGTCTTAGCAAAAGCAATTGTTCAAGAGAAAGAAATAAAGGATACCCATGTTGGAAAGGAAGAAACTAAGTTTGATTGTGGTATTATTTTATATACAGGAAAATATCCTATGAAAAACTTTCCAAAGGTTCTACAATACCCCTCTATAACTAATACACAAATTCAGTAAAGTTGCAAGATACAAAATCATCATTTTGTTACATTTCTGTGCACTAACGGTAAATATCTGAAATAGAAATCAAGAAACCAATCTTGCAATAGGTACAAAAATACTTAGAAATAAATTTAATGAAGGACACAAAAGTTCTCTACAGTACTGAAAACTATGGAACACTGATGAAAGCAATTGAAGAGGACTCAATAAAATGGAAAGAGAGCCTGTGTTCATGGATTGGTAAAATCAGTATTGCTAAAATGTCATACTGCTCATAATGACCTACAGATTCAATTCAATCTCTATTAAAATATTAATGATACTGTTTTTAGAAATAGTGAAAACTGTTTTAAAATTCATATGGAACCAAAAAATCCTTAAGTAACCAAAGTAATATGGGGCAAAGACAACAAAAGTGGATTTATACCTCCACAATATATAGTACAGACTAGAGAGCCCAGAAATCAAACTAGGCTTTTACAGTCAACTGGTTTTTGACAAAAGTGCAAGGAACACACTAAACCAGGAATGCCAATTAAATTTAGCATTCACTGTAATTCAGAATATTGGCAAAAATAACAGGCATTAACAATATTAGAAAAAATTCAACAGTTCTTATAATTTTACAGACCAAAATATAGAAGGAAGCATTCTTAATCTGATAAAGACTATGTGCAAAAAGTCTTGCCAATGAAGTAATTGGTAAAATTTTCAATCCCTCTTCCTATGGATCAATGTCACTATCAACACTGGCATGTGCATTATCCTCTTTTCTATGTATTGGAGGTTAAAATTGATAAAGCAATAAAATAAAATAAAACACATAGAAGAAAACTTGTAGCATTCTTGAATCAAAAGTGCAGAATTTTCAAAAATATACAGACAGAACTGAATTAATAAGTGTAATTAACAAAGTTGTAGGATAAAGATCCTTATATATAAATCAACTTTATATTTATATCCCAGCTGAAAAAGCGTTAAGAAACAAAATGAATTTGATGGATGGGGCAGATTCAACTACGATATATTGTAAGAACTTTTGTAAATGTCACAATTTATTCTCAGTATGATAATAATAAAAAACAAGATAAATTATAACAGTAATAAAAACATTACATATGTTAAGTATCAATTTGGCTTAAGTCAAAGCTATAGATATTCTTGAAAGGTTTCAAGAGCAAAAAATGGTGAGTATGCTATGTTCACTAATTATAAGACACTGAAGATGAGGATGAAGATGAGGGTGAAGGGGTGTGTGTGTGAAAGAGAGACAGAATGGTATGTGAAAGAGAAAGAGCAAGAGTGTATGTGCAAGAGAGAGAGAAAGGGAGTCACAGAGAGAGAGACAAAGAGAGAGAGAAAGAGAGAGAGAGAGAGAGAGTGAGAGAAATTGGCCAGGCGAATGTAATATTTACAAGGAAATAAGAAATTGCGAATAACCAAGGCATACATGAAGAAGTAATGTAAAACTGGACAACTTATACTTCCAGATAGGAAAATTTGTTATAGGGCTATACTAACTAGGATAGTGTAGACAAAATGAATTACAGAATGGAGTTTAGAAACAAACACAAATATGTACAATTTCATATTGTAGATTAAGTAAAGAATACTCTTTTAATATTTTCTGTGAATAGAATGAAGATTAGAAAATAATACTTTGTGATCTGGGAGTGTGGTTTGTGACCTTGTGTGTCTAATATTAATGAAGCTCTGGATTCAATCCCCAGCACTGCAAAGAAAAAAAAACTTTGAGAATATACAGATTGTCTTGGTACACTTGAGGTAGGCAAATGTTTCTGTAGTAGGGCATACAAGTGCTAACCAAGAAGGAAAATAAACAAAATTGATCACATTATAATCGTTGGTCTTCTCTTCTTCAAAATACATTATTAAGAGACTGAAAAGGCAACACATGGATGGGAGGCAACTTTTACAATATACATATATTATTAATTACAATATATAGTCTCCAAATTAATAAGAAAAATGTAATGCAACTCATCATGTGTCATCGAAGAAATTCAAAGTACAATGACCATTACCCACCAGATGGCTAAAATGAAATAGATGATGCAAAGTGTGGTAAGAAACTAAAAACAAAGACTTCACATGAAGAAGAATAGTATAGTATTTTTATAATTCATAATCCCCTTAAGTATTATTTATTAGTGTTCACCTAGTATAATTTGTGACTCACTCCAGGTTACAGCCTAAAAAAATGTGACCTTATTTACTCCAGAACGCATATGCGGCACTAAAATGTTTGTTATAGGACTACTCACAATGGTTCATAATACCTGTCAAAAGTAGACTGAATAATACTATGTAAGAGTACTGAATGAATATTTTGTAAGTACATAGAACATGAGTAAATCTCACAAAATTAATTATTGAGCAAAGGCACCAGTCAGAAAGGATTGCAGCCGGTTTGATTCTGTTAATATGAAGCATGTAAACTAAAAGACAAGTGTTTTTCCTTTAAATTCAAGATCGTGTTTAGCTTTGTTGGTGAGGAGAGGTGAGTGGTAAGTGGATGTGTATAAAAGTCTTCTGGGAATTTGCTAATGTCTGTTTTCCTGATTTGCTTGATACTTAAGTGCTTAGTTACAAGTTTATGACATAGGCACTTTCAATTTAATGGCTTTGTAGATTAAATCATCTCTGTAATTGTATGGTATGCTTTTGTTATTGGTTCTGTTCAAATAGTAAACTATATATATTCAATTATTTCTGCTTCTGTTAATATGTCTATGATGTAGCTATTCATGCACTCAGTCTTAAAACCAGTATATGATCGATTCATTGCCAATAATAAAACTCATCATATATTAATGACATAAAATTTTATACAAATAGCATGATTGTGACAAAGTTCATGTCTCTTAGCTCAATACTAAAATTGCCTTACTATTCACCCATTCATTTAACCATATAGACTTAGTATTGTCTCTCATTTTTAGATTTCCTGATTTTAACATCAGAATTAACATTTGTAGGAATGAAATATCGATGCATTTGTCTTCTAACACAAGTACTGCTTTTTTCTGAAATAATCCTATGCCCTCCCTATAATTACTATTTTGTGACTAATGTCAACTTAAGGCTCATCTTTCTGATGAAGCTTTATCAGGCCAGATTTTATAGTACTTCACATTGTAGGCAATATTGCAACACTTTATAAGTATTTACTGTGCTAATTTAATATTATTTTTCAAACTTCAGACTATGAGCTTATTTACATTGTACAGTGGCCATTTTAAAAGTCACTATAGAACTTAACATTTGCTTCCTTTCCCTAAAGGATTTTTGTTATGCATTACCTATTGTGTAAGGTGTGAAAACAATTATTTCATGTATCTTGCCCAATTTTCTAGTTGTTTCTAGATGGAGGGAACATATCAGAAGTGGTAATCCAAATGCAATGTCAAATAAATAACAAATTTGAAAAATAAATTAAAAAAAACACTTCTGGCTGAGCACCTATGGCTCACCCCTGTAATCTTAGATACTCAAGAGGCAGAGATCAGAAGGATTATGGTTCTAGATCAGCCTGAGGCAAATAGTTCCCAAGACCCTATTTTAAAAATAGCCAACATGAAAAATGGGTTGGTGGAGTGGCTTGAGCAGTAAAGTGTCTGCCTAGAAAGCATGAGTCCCTGAGTTCCCTGAGTTCAAACCCCAGCACTGCTTAAATAAACAAATAAAAATTTAAGAAACCTGAATATTGAGTTTTCTGCCTCATGTCTGGCACATGGGAGGTAAAATGGACCTCATCTTAATAATCGTAGGTTTGGTCATGAGAAATGTATATCAGGATATGTGGCATAAACAGGATATACATTTAATTTTTTCCTTACATAAAAACTATAAGGGAATTTAATAAAGATTCCTGTAACAGTTTTATAGTTTCATGTCCCTTCACCCCATCTCTCTTACTCCGCTGCGTATGGTTCCCAATCACCAAGTCATCTCAGGGCTCAGGAAAAGGGAAAATGGCTCAGAAATTTCATTTAAAGGAAAATGCTGAGTCTCAGAAATTATTTACAGTAATTCTTCACTTGCCAGCATTTACTCCCATGGCTTTTCCCATTTGCAAGAGAAGGTGCAGAATACCATGTTCATTCTGGCATTTTTCCTTAATTCTCCCTCAACAGTTCATGCTTCCCCATCCTGCTGTCCTCCTCCCTGTAATTTAATTCACTTTCTTTGCCTCTCTTTAGTCTCTCCTTCTGCCTTTCCTCTCTTCTAATTTCTCTCCACCACGTCTTTCCAGTCTATCTAGAAGACTTTCCTTTAACTCTTCCTTGAGTAGGAATATATAAGCAAACTAACAAGAAGACAGATTTGAGCATATGGAATTTCAGAAGATTAATGTTCAAGTAAAACACAATACAAATAAACAATGTTTACTAGTAGGCGTAGTTCTATATAGAGTTAATTACCACCAAGAATTTAATTTTTCTATTTTTCCTTTGTCAGAACTTGCTAAAAGCATATAAGTATTTAAAGTCTCTATGCTGATTCACTCAACCTACTTAGGTTTTACCATTCAGTGATTTGATTAAATTATGAAATGGTTTGCAATTAATATTTAGTTCTATAAACATATAACCCTTGATGAGATAATTTAATTCTGATATACCATAGCTAGTATATGTCTTAGCTAAATATACAACCAGGATGGAATATTACTCTTCTTGCAATATTAATATTTCTGAAGGCAATTTGGAGATACTGAATTTGACAGACTTGGGCTGATTCACCCAAGGTCAAAAAGATTCAGCCAAAGTATCTGTTGCCATGGTATTTTACTGTAGGGTATTCTGATATACTGTCTATTTTATTATTCTTGTGGAAGCTAAGTTACTTTCCAAGAAATGAAAGACATTTTGAAGAACCTTGCCTTTGAAAGAAAATAAAAAATAGGTATAGAGAGATGAAATGATTTTTTAAATACTATTCTGAAAAGACCTCTTTGACAATGTGTTGCACACATATACACACATATCTGGGAAATAAAAGTGACATGAATTTAGATGACTTTATATTTTACTTTAAATAGCACAGTGTTATTTTGCGAAGTTGATGTTGCCTTGCAAAATTCCAAATTATATACATAAAATCTTATTGTTAAACATCAATTTGTATTGAAATAGCATATGAATATATATAATAATCATAAAATTCAAGCAAAATACATTTGTTTTCATAAATATCTCTATGGAATCAACACTCAGATCAAGAAATAATACAACTGCCTTCTCAATCATTACTCCACAAATGAAATTACAGTCCTGCGTTCTATCAGTATTGATTGGCTTTGAATTTACATAAGTGGAGTTCAAAATATATACTCTGGGTCTGACTTATTTTTCTCAGCCATATATTTGTGGAACCAATTGGTGTTTCATATATAAAATTCATTTGCCATTTCTCTACAAAATATTTGTAATATATATATCATGGTTTCTTAACCTGGACATTATTGCTATTTTTGACTGCATAACTGCTGGTTTTGGGAATTGTTCTGTGCATTATAGGATGTTTAACAACTTCCCTGGTCTCTACCCTCTGAATATCATAGTTATGGTAATCAAAAATATCTCCCATATCATCAAATGCCCCATAAAGCCAAATCAATCTCAGTTGATGGGGAAGCACTGATCTAAATATACTCAAGTATTGTTCTATTATAAATTATAAATTATATATATAATATAAATTATATATATAATATTATAAATTATAAAAAATTTATAATATTGATGCTATGAAGTTCTTGCATATTTTCTTGTCTGCATACACATAGTTTGGGTGAATATAAAGTACATCGAAGTTCACAATTGCTAGATTATAAGAAATGGGTACTTTCAATTCCACTAGATAAGGTTTTAGAGTAATTATACCCATTTATGCACTCTCTACAAAGCTCTAAATACTCTATATCCTCACTAAAACTTGCTCTTCACAAATATTTCCTGAACTAGGTGCTTAGTGAAATCTCATCATAAGTTTAATTTTCATTTGCCAAAGGACCAATAAACTGTACCAGCTCTTTTAAAATTTATTGGTTATTAAGATATTTTCTTTCTTTGTTTTTTTAAATGTTAAATTAAGATCCTTGCCTGCTTCATCTGATGGGGTATCTATCTTGTTAATTTTTAAGATGTATATATTCTGAATATAAGAATCTCTTGTGAACATGTATAAGCAAATATCTTCTCTCCTTTGATTTTCTTTTGTACTTTTCATGGTGTTCTTTGAGTGAGGTCTTTTTAAACTCTGGTTTACACTCACTTCTATAGCCTTTCATTTCCGGGACAAAACTGAGAGCATGTTGTGTTGTTTAACCAGGTGGCTTGTGAACTACAGTTGTGTCTCTCTGGTAACTCAAATACAGCAGTCATATTTTTAGCTCCTTTCCCACATTCAAACTGCATAACTTTGAAAGGTCAATTCTTGGTGCTGTTGGGCTTACTTCAGCAGGCTTCTCTAGGATCACAGCCCCTCAAGTCCCTTGTTGCCCTGGCATCTCCAAACCCCACTCTTCTCTCTCCAGCTAGTTCTTCTGCGTTTCAGCTGCTTTCTGTAAAACTTGGCTTCTTGCCCTCTTCAACTTCAATGTTACCAAATGGCTCAAGGGCAAAAGTGTAGCACAGCTGTTTAACTCACTTTAATGAGCTTCCCTTTTTATGGTTTCCTGTTCCCTCACGACCTGGCTGTCTCAGCTTTCCAGTGCCATTAAACATTTTAAAAATTCCTCCAGATTTCTAGTTCTTACAAGGAGTGAGTTCCTCATTTACAAGAACTCCATCATAGTTAGGGTAGAACTCTATCAATAGAATAGCTTTACAATGAAGAAAGGGTTGATATGAAACACTAATTATGGAAATATGTAAAAATCCAGTCACATTTTTATCTTAGTAGCCATATTAGTATCAGAGAAAGAATGGCAATAAAAGTCTTCTACTTAAAACAGCAAACTGATATTTGGGATTTTAATTTTTTCTCTTTCAGATATCTCATGCTTTTTCATGTTGACTAATAAGAATTACACTTAAATTAAAGTATAAAATTAAATAGCAAGAGAAAATGCATGAATGTGATTCCCCAATCTTCCAAATCAGTAAAACAGCATATCAATTTGTGTAAAATCAATTATTTTATGATCAATTACTTTTGTGACTTGGGAAATAGACTACCCAGTACAGCTTTGAAATTGTTTGTATTTTTCATTTTACCTTATGCTTTCAACATCATTCTTTTTGTCAGGGAATCCTATGGTGTTCATATTTAATTTTATGTATATGTATTTATCTTTGAGAAGTTTTATAATTATTATTGTTACTGTGAAAATTAAATGAAATATGCTAACATAATACAATATTAACCAATTTACTTTTATGTCTACCACCTAATATGAGCCTCATAAAATGTAATTAAGGTAGTCATAAATTGTTATTGATACTTGTTTTATGGATAAGTGTGCCTCAGAGTTTTAAGTAACATGAAAAGGTAGCCCTTGAAACAAAATCCTCTGAGTTAGTAAGATGTATAAAAGCACATGAGAAAAATTATTACGTTATCAGACTGTGGTAAATGTACTTATGCACCACATTTTCTTATGGATATTTTAAAAACATTATTTTATGTTCTGTTAGTACATCCAACACTCCTTTCCTCTACATGTTAGGATGGATGATGTGACTGGTCAACCAAGTGTTTGCAATCTGTTCTCTATTTGCTGGGAGGGAAAAGAGTTCTCTCAGAATGGATCTAAAAAGAAAAGTTGAGTTATGAAAAACATTCTTCTCTTTTATTACTATATGTTATTAGTACATTATTGCATATGATTAGTCAAAAATTAAAAGTATTTAGAATGACAGATTCTGTTACAATTGGTGCATTGTGTGAAGTAAGCAAATATTAACGGAAGTAAACTGGGACACTTTCAACTATGACAAAACAAGTTAGAAGGCCTAATTTATTTAACTTTCTAGAACTTTCTTGCATTGCTACTGTCTTATGTTATAGTGATCACAGTCCATCGCTACTTCCTCAACATATCAAAAATTTGTAGAGTAACATAATACGTTTGGGAAAGGAGAACTACCTGGTGAAGTCTCTCTGATAACAGTTACAACTTTATATTAGAGCAGTACAGAAAGAAGAAATATGAAGAAGATGAACCAATTTGGGTCAAAATACACACACACACACACACTATATATATATATATATATATATATATATATATATGGAATATACATATATGTATATGGAATTGTCACAAGCAAACTCCCTCTGTAGTTATCTTAAATAAATAAATGTCACTTTTTTTTTTTAACAAAATCAGAGAACAGGGCAGAAAAAGGTCCAATCTGGGTAGGGTTGGTACCAGTGGAAGGGGTGGAGGTAGAAAAGGATGTGGGAGGGTGAATATAATGCAAACCATGTATATTTAAATGAAAAAATGATACCTGTTGAAACTATTCCAGGAATGGGGGAGGGGGGGCAGTGAGGAGAATGGTGGAGGGAGTGAATTCAAGTATGATATGTTTGATAAGAACTTTTGTAAATGCCACAATGTACTCAACTCAGCAAAATAAAATAAGAGCAGTAAAGAGATAATAGGTGCAAATATTTTTTTGTGAGTTAATAGCCTACCAAATACTGATTTTCAGAAATAACTTTGAATCATTTAGGCCTACAGAAGTACAAATTAGCTTATATATTTTAACATCATAAGGAATAAAAATCTCTTGACACTAAAATGAAAGACTCATAAAGAATTAAAAAATAAAACTCAAGTTTGGTTCCAGAAAACTAAGTGAATAAAACCTTTGTAATAGATAATCTCTTGAATATAATCACTCAGAAACAAAGGAAATACTTACTTCTTTTTATGACTGAAATAAAATCACATATCAGTTCTGCTTCTTGTTTGAAATCTGTTCTGTGGAATTTTAAGCTTGGAACTTTAGCACTAACATTTATTATGCACACTGTCTTTTTGAAAATTAAGTGTGCTTAGTAGTCTTTTCACTTTTTTAAATATATCTTTATTGTGCTGGGTGGGGTACACTGTGGCATTTATAAAAGTTTTTACAATATGTCAAATATATCACCTTGAATTCACCTCATCCAACATTCTCCTTTACTGACCCCACCCCCATTCCTGGAATAGTTTCAAAAGGTCTCATTTCCATTTACATATACGTGCACACAGTATTTGCACCATATTCAGCCTCCTACACCCCTTCTCCACCTTCTACTCTCTCCCACTGTTACCAATCCCTTCCCCCTGCAACCTCCTTCATAGGACCTGTTCTGCCCTCCTCTTCTCCAATTTTATAAAAGAAAAAAAACAATGACTTTTTTTTTTTTTGCAGTAATTGGGCTTGAACTCAAGGCCTTACCTTGAGCCACTCCACCAACCCTATTTTTGTTAAGGGTTTTTTAAGATAGGGTCTCGCAAACTATTTGCCCAGGCTGGCTTTGAACTGCATTCCTCTTGTTCTCTGCTTCCTGAGAAGGTAGAATTACAGGAGTGAGCCACTGGTGTCCAGCAAAAAATGGCATTTAAGATAGCTGCCCAGGAAGTTTTCTTGTGAGATTTCCATGTATATATGTATTATAACTCGAATTGGCTCATCTCCTTTATTTTTCTCCTTTCTACCTTAGTCGCTTTCTTATGGTGATTTCAACAGGTTTGAAAATTCTATATTCATTCTTGTGTAGAAATCACATCAAACATATTACCTTCTTATCTTCGTTCTTTTACTTCCCTCTCTGATATATGACGTCCCTTTAGTGTGACCTGTTTTTCATAATATTGTGTGTATTTGTATTAGGTCTATATTCCACACATGAGGGAGAATATATGGCTTTTGGCCTTCTGAATCTGGCTAACTTCACTTAAGATGATGTTCCCCAGTTTCATACATTTGTAAGCAAACAACAAATTTTCATTCTTCTTTATGGCTGAATAAAATTCCATAGTATATAAATACCACATTTTCTTAATTCATTCATCAAAGTGAGACATCTTGGCTGTTTCCATAGCTTAGCTTGTGAATAATGCAGCAATAAGCATAGGAGTAGAATTGCTGGATCATATGGCAGTTCTTTTCTTAAAGAAGCCTCCATACCATTTTCCATAGTGGTTCTACTAATTTACATTCCTACCAGCAGTGTATGAGGGTTCCTTTTTCCCCATATCCTCCCCAACATTTGTTGTTGCTTGTGTTCTTGATGGTAGCTATTCTAACAAGTGTGAAATGGAATCTTAACTTGGTTTGGATTTGCATTTCCTTTATGTCCAAGAATGTTGAGCATTCCTTCATTTGTTTTTTTAGTCATTTGAAATTCTTCCATTGAAATAGCTCTGTTCAGATCATTTGCCATTTCTTCAGTAAGTCATTGATTGGGAAGGAAGTAATTTAGTTGTTTTTAGCTCTCTGTATATTCTGGTAATGAATCCTTTGCCAGATGTATAACAGGCAAAGATTTTCTTGCATTCTGTGGAGTGCCTCTTCAATTTAGAGATGACTTATTTTGTTGTACAGAAGACTTTTAATTTCATGTAGTCCCATTTGTCAATCCTTTCTCTTAGTTACTGAGCCAATAGAATTCTATTTAGGAAGTAATTGTGTATGCCTATTAATTCCAGTGTATTCCATGTTCCTTCCTATACTACCTTCAAAGTTTCATGTATGATATTAAGGTCCATAATCCACTTTGAGTTGATACTTGTACAGAGTGAAAAACAGGGATCTAGTTTCAGTTTTCTGCAGGCAGATATCCAGTTTTCCCAGCAACATTTGTTGAATAGCTGTCATTTCTCCATCATATGTTTTTTGACATCTCTGGCAAAAATCTGGTGGGCATAGCTGTGTGGATGCATATCTGGGTCTTCTGTTCTTTTCCTCTGGTCTTCATATCTGTTTTAGTGCCAGTACCATGCTGTTTTTATCGATACGGCTCTATAGTATAGTTTGAAGTCAGGTATTATGATACCTCCAGCATTGTTCTGTTTTGCTTAGCATTGCCTTAGCTATTTGCAGTCTTCTATGTTTTCAAATGAACTTTAGGTTTGAATTTTCAATTTCTGTGACGTGTGTCATTGGAATTTTGATGGGGATTGCATTGAGCATGTAGATTGATTTTTGGTAATATAGCCATTTATACAATATTGATTTTATCAATCTATGAGCATGGGAGACCTTTCAATCTTCCGTAATCTTTGATTTCTCTCTCCAATGACTTGTAGTTTTCCTTGTAGATATCTTTCATGTCCTTTGTTAAGTTTATTCATAGGTATTTTACTGTTTTTTTAAGTTGTGGTAAATGGAATTATTGTCCTTTATTCTTTCTCAGTCTGTTCATTGTTGGTGTATAGAAAAGCTACTGATTTCTGTAGCACTGATATTGTGTCCTGCTACTTTACTGAAGTTGTTTATGGTGTTTAGGAGATTTTTGGTGGTTTTTCAGGTCTTTTAGGTATAAGGTCATGTCATTTGCAAATAGAGATAGTTTGACTACTTCCTTTCCAATTTACATTCCTTTTAATTCTTCTTCCTGTCTTATTGCTCCCACTAGGAATTCCAAGACTATGTTGAATAAGAGTGGAAAGAGTGGACACCCTTGTCTGGTTCATGACTTTAGAGGAAATTGTTTGAGTTTTTCCCCATTTAATATGATTTTGGCTATAGGCTTGTTATATGTAGCCTTTATTTGGTTGAGATATAGTGCTTCAATTATTATTTTCATCA
The DNA here is from genome assembly GCF_047511655.1 of Castor canadensis. NCBI lineage: Eukaryota > Metazoa > Chordata > Mammalia > Rodentia > Castoridae > Castor > Castor canadensis. The sequence continues at coordinate 23,453,796 of NC_133386.1, forward strand.
GAGCTTTTATCAGGAAAGGATGTCGAATTTATCAAAGGCTTTTTCTGCTTCTATTTAGATCATCATGTAGTTTTTGTCCTTTTTTTCTCTTAATCTGTTGTATTACATTTAATGATTTGTGTGTGTTGAACCATCCTGCATCCCTGTGATGAAACTGACTTGATAGTGATGTTTGATCTTTTTGATATGCTGTTGAATTTGGTTTGCCAATATTTTATTATTTATATGCATCTATGTTCATTAAAGAGATTGGCCTTAATAGTCTTTTTTTTCCTTGCTGTCTTCTTGTCCGGTTTGAGGATGAATGTAATACTGGCATCATACTGGCAGTGATACTTCCTTTTTCAATTTGTGAGATAGTTTGAGGAATGTTGGTGTTAGTTCTTCCTTAAAGATCTAGCAGAATTCAGTAGTGAGTCCATCAGGTCCTGGAGACCTTTAATTTTGGGGGGGACTCTGCTTCAATTTCATTGAATGTTATAGATCTGTTTAGGTGATTAGTATCCTCTTGGTTCAATTTTGTATGGTCATATGTGTCTAGAAATTTGTCCATTTCTTCTAGTTTTTCAATTTATTTGAATATAGATTTTCAAAGTAGCTTTAATGATTCCCTCTTTTTCTTGGTGTTTGTTGTTATCTCCCCCTTTTCACTTCTAATTGTATTAATTTAGGTCTTTTCCCTCCTCATTTTAATCAGATTTATCTTTTCAAAGATCAAGCTTTTGGTTTCATTGATTCTTTACATGTTTTTGTTTGTTTGTTTGTTTTGTCTTTATTTCTTTGATTTCAGCCCTTATTATTTCTCTCCTTTTGCTTATTTTGGGTTTAGCTTGTTCTTGTTTTTATAGGAGTTTGAGATGCAGCATTAGTTCATTTATTTGAGATCTTTCTGGAGAACCTTTGTATGGACTGGGGCTTTGGGGTATGGAGTTTTGCTTCCTCTTGGTGTTTTTTTTTCTGCCAAGTGTGGTTCCAGAATCTCAGCAAGATTTTTGATTTATGGAGCTCATGCTGTTTGTTTCCTCCCTCTAGTTGCCATCTTGGATCCTCCTTAGATCTCAACTATTCATGTATCTTTTTCTCCACCATGAGAAAGCCTAATTTAATTTTATTTAGGTTTTAAAGAGCTGAGAGAAAGCAAAATCATGTCATGTCAAGGAAAAGAATGAAATTACTTAATATCTCAATGGCTCACATCTGAGGAGTAGATATCTAAGAATGATATTTCATCTATGTTAATTTCAGGCAAGCTTTATGAAGAATTAATTCCACAAGAAATAAATGCCATTCAATTTGAACTATTTCACTTCCTCAAATTATTGAATTAAATAATAACATAAGTATGCTAGAATAGGCAAAAGACTTGTGTTGCTTGTTTCTTTGACTGATTTTTACAAGTCTTCAGGAAATATTCATTCCCCTTTATTTTCTTAGTGTATAAAGTGCATTGGCTCATTGAATATAAGGTCATTTTTTCACTTTGGTTTAAAATCTGGTTAGTTAATGGACTCAGTTTAACTACACATATATAGTAACAAATCAGTGATAGATGAGTGTATGGTAGGTAAATGAATGAAGGATGATTGAGTATATAAACAGATGGGTATGGTCGTTATATCCAAATCATCAAAAATAAAAATTGTGGTTAAATATTAATACATATTTTTACATCGAAGACTTAATTTTCATAAGATTGTTTGATAGGATATAAATTTCACTTTAAATTTTTCTCATTTTGACAATGAATGCATAACAAAATTCATGCACTTATGGCTGAAAAATTTGATACAACATATAGTTTAAAATAGCAAGATTATGCTGATCTAGAAAAATTGAATACTATTTATTTATAAAGAATAAATACATACATGTTCTTATACTGAGAAGAAATAATGAGATAAAATGCATGGTCCTAAAAAGCATACATCTTTCATAACTACTGTGTGATCAAACTTTCATAACCTTTTATTTTTACAGCAGCAAACATCTTTCAAGAAAAGCAAAAACACTACCATAAAAGGTTTTAAATTATTATTTGATACACTATCAAGCATCACTTAGATACCTTGATTATGCAGATTATTCAAAAGGGACGTATGAGGATAGGTAAGACACCCAAAAAACTAGATAGCAATTGTTGCCCTCCATGCAGAGAAACTAATGCAGATACTTTAAAGTGACAGAGGCCAATAGGAGAAGGGAACCAGGAACTAGAGAAAAGGTTAGTTTGAGAAGAATTAATTTAGAAGATAACACAGGTGCACAGGAAAGCAATGCAAGTCAACTCCCTCTATAGCTATCCTTATCTCAACTAGCAAAAACCCTTGGTCCTTCCCATTATTGCTTATACTCTCTCTTCAACAAAATTAGAGATAAGGGCAAAATAGTTTCTGCCTGGTAGCGAGGGGGTAGGGAGGCTAAGGGAAGGGGTGGGGGGAAGGGGGGTGAAATGACCCAAACATTGTATGCACATGTAGATAAAAGAAAAAAAATAGTAATGCACTTAAAAAAAAAAAAAGAATAGAGGAAGTGGGTGTGCCCCCTTGCTCTTTAATTCTTCTGCCATGTGGGGACACAGCAGTTGCCATTTCTGGAGGACACAGCAACAAGGTATCATCTTGAAAGGAGGGACCAGGCTCCCAACAGACACCGAACCTGCCAGCATTTTTCCGTTGAATTTCTCAGCCTCCCAAACTATGACAAATAAACCTCTGTTCTTCAGAAGTTAAAAAAAAAAGCAAAAGCACTACCTTAAAATGTTGTAAATTATTATTTGATACACTATCAAGCATCACTTAGATACCTTGATTTTGCAGATTATTCAAACATATAAATAATGTTAATGAAAGTATGTTAAATGAAATAAAATGTATACAGTGTATTTGTACACACCATATTAATTATAGCCTCCATCTCTTTGCCTTTGATTTCGTTAGATTTGGCATCCTGAAACTGACATTAATTGCAGACTGAATAATTCTCACTCATACTTTAAGACATTTCAGGAATCAATCTCTATTTCTAAAATATTTACTTGCTTATGCTACTACAATACCTGTTGAAGAATTTTGTCATTTTACTTGTCACATTGCATGTTAATTATGTGAAGTCTTCCTTACCTTTAGAATATTACTTTCCAGAAGGGTGTAAGCGCCATTTTCATATTTGTAAACCCAGTACATAATACAATGCCTGACATAGTCTTGAGCATCTGGGAGATGTCCTCTACAAGCAAGCACCAGGCTTCTGCCAAATAAAGCTATTACCAATGCTACATTTCTGAGTGATGTTAGCACACACAGAGAAGAGATAGGAGATCAATGCCTTACCCTAGCCTCTTCAAAGGTTCTTCCTGGAAAATTATTTTGAAAACCTCACAGTTAACTGAACTTACAGTGTATCACACCACTGTGATTTTATCATGGACCTGAATACAATATAAAAATAGAAAATATCATTTGAAGAGATTATGAATTGATAAACAAGTATTTCTGCAAAAATTTCAAGAAAATGTATGTAACAGATTTATTTTAATAGCCCCAAATTAGCAATAACCAGAATATTCATTCATTAATAGAAATGGATAACCAAACTGTGTTGAGTTTGTGAAGTAACATACTAGCCAACAGGAAAATGAATGGACCACAAATACACAAAGTAACATGCAAAATTCCCAAAAACATAATGCAGTGGAAAATAATCTGACAAAAGGGGCATATTTGTATGGGTATATTTATATGAAAACTAGACAAAAAGAAAACTGTCTGTGGTGAACTAAATCAGAACACTTATAGCCTTCTGGATTTAGGACAAGGATTGTCTGAGACAGGGAGCAATGAATTTTCTGAAGTAAATAATATATTCTGTATTCTGTGAAGATTGTAGATTATATGAATATATGCATTTGTCATAACATCCATTTTCTGTGACTTTAATATATGTGTCATTCACTGTATGTAAACTACAGGTAGATTAAGGAAATAATATCTAAATATACTAAATATGGAAAATTTGAGAATCTTTTTCTAAAATGTATATGGAAATGTAAAAGATTTAGATTAGACAAAACAGTATTAAGAATTAATTTGTAAGGCTTAACATGGGATATTTTTTGCAGTGAGATGGATGGAACCAGGGCCTTGCACATGCTAGGCAAACATTCTTCCCTTGAGCTAAACCCTCAGCCCACCATATAATTTTTAAGAAGTACTGTAATTATATAATAAAGAAAAGAGGTATTAGTGGAGTAAAGATAGACAAGAGATCAAAGGAGTGGAATCAATAGCTCAGAATAAACTAATGAATATAATGAATAGATATTTGAACAAAGGTACCAGAGAAATTTAAAAGTGGAATGAACATGCACATGTAATCATCTCCACATCTGAGGAAAATATCTATGTACCTCAAGCCTTGCTATACTTGATACACAAAGCATCACTCAAACCTGAACTTATAAAGAAAACAAGGAAACACTTTACAAGAAAATTTACACAACTATTTTTAATAAAGTCTTTTTTAAAATATAAAAGAAAATATTAGAAATAAAAGAAAAATGAAAAATTGAGATACATAAACACTGAAAATTTTGTGAAGCAAAGGATATTAGTAAACTGAAAAAAGCTTCAGATGGGTAGAAAATATTCATCATACATAAACATATATATGATTTGTACTTATACACAGAATATATGGAATCTTCCTGCAAATGAATAATTAAAGTCAAGCAACTCAATATAAGAGGTGGAAAAAACTTGAAAAGGTGATCTACATCCATCATTAATCAGGAAAATTCATTAATCATCAGGAAAACTGTTATGACAAAGCATTTCATTCCTTCTAGACTGGTCAAAATTAAAATGTTGTAAATCAGATGATTTTTTTAAAAAATTGCTCTAATATTCTTTGAAAGTGTTTTTATAGTTAAATATACACTTACTAGGATATAATATAATTACTAGAAATTACTAATAATTTCTGATTTACTTCAACTAAGAGAAATAAAACGTGTTTAGAAAAATGCACACAATGTGTTCAAAGAGATATACAAGCATGTTTACAGATACATTTTCATAATAGCCTAACATAGAAAAAGATCAAATGCCTCTAACATGAAGATGTATAAATTTTAATAAATAATTAATACTTCTATGTTATAAAATTGCACATTGTGCTGATGCATCCAACAATGAAGATTGATATAGAAATATTATGAAAAATAGGCACAAAATTTGTGATCAAGAACAGGCAACATATATCAAAACTGTAGTATCAGACTGGAGGTGTGGCTCAAACAATAGAGCACCTTGTTTGCAAGTATGAAAGCCCTGAGTTCAAACATTAGTTTCACCAGAAATAGTCTGGTGATAATGGTCACTTGATATTGGTGCAAATTGCAAGGGAAGGGACACCAGGATTTTATGGTGTTTATACAATTGTATACATTTGTGTAAACTTAATATATATTTCATCTATATTTATAGTCTTACTAAGTACAGATTGCAGCTTAATGAAATTATGTACTGATTATACATTTGCTGTTTTTTTCCTGAAGAATATGTTTACAGTTCCTAAAATATTTTTTCAGTTACTTAAATAGTTATACTGAGAAATTTTTCATTAATCAAAATGATAGGTAGAGATTTTCTGTTTCCCATTACCATCCATCTTGACCCTGTTGGAGGTCACTTTTGTTTTTTTCAAGCTAGTATTCCAATTGATATGATTTGATACTACCACTTTAAAAGTCTAGCTGAAACTGATAGTCTCTGCAATTAGTTTTTCTTTTTTTCCATTTTAACCTATATCTTTAATTAATTCTTATTTTCACCATTTGATAATCTGTAGTTTTTAAGCAGAGTGAACTTTTGCTTACTCCCAAATCTGCTCTGCATGAATTTGCTTTTGGAGAACCAATGCCACTAAAGCAATCAGAATGATGACGGAAAAACATTGTTAGGGGTTATATGAAGGCTGTACAAAAGGGTTAAAGGGTGTATAAAAGGAAATATTTAAGAAAGCAAGCAATTCACAAGCCTAACTCCCACCAGGTCATGAGAAAGTCTTTGGAAACCAACAGTTTTGAGTTAAGGAGATTGAATGTTTGACAAGTGGCACAAATTTATGGATTGAATACATATTATTTGGAGAGTTTAAAAATCTTAGATTTAACCCTAGTTTTGTCATTTATTAATATGTAAACTTTCTATGTTTCAGATGTGCTGATGGTTATTCATTATATGTGTTCATAGTCCTACTTTATCATTGTACGACATTAAACATGAAAGAGTTGGCATACAGTAGAAACTATAGAAATATTAATTCTTTTGTGCTTTACCAGGGTGAGGCAGTTATGAGTCAGTGAGAAGCTGACATGGAGGTACAGAGTAAGGATTGGATATTTAGGCAGAAGACGCACAATATAAATAGGTCAGCTTAATTTAGCCAGGAGTTGACATCAACAGTAATATAATCAGAAGAGATGTACAAGAGATAAGTATACACAGTCTCTGGCCTAAGGTTTTCTATCCATCTCTAGTTTCTGACTTTTAAAATAACACTGAAGTTTTTATTTCTAGTATAAATTCAGTTCAGGGAAAATATAAACTATAAAATATTCAATAGGTTATTTGAAGTTGGAAATAAGTGCCAAAGTTTTTGAAGAAAATTATAGCTTTCAAAGTAAGCTTGGGCTTAAAAATGAAGATATATTTTACACTAGAGCTTCCAAGGAAGTCTCTAAGATCCATGAAGTCTTTCTCTGCTGAATTACTTTGGTTACTTTGCCAACACCATTTTCTCTTTCTTCTCTTCATGCCAATGTCTTTCTTTTGATTCTCAGATAGCTTTCCACATTAGAGAAATATTCTTATTTGCTTCATAAAAATTAATTCCCAGAAAATGGAACTCATAGCATACAGAAACAAGTGAATTTACTAAAATTCATAGCAGTAATTTGGGTTGGCTCAGTCATCAGTCATTCTTGGTCTTTGAACAGTGAGAAGGGAAAGCAAGCAAGGGATTGGATGAGCTCCAGTTTCCATGGCATAGCAAAGTAGTTGAAAGTGATCTGGTTATAGAGATGCCAAGGAATGGGGGATGCTTAAGTACACTGTCTACAGCAATGAATTCATGAGCATATTTTTAAAACAATACACAATGGCTTGAAGCTTTTGTGAAACTGAATAGAAATTAGTAATCAAAAAATGACCGTGCACATAATTACAATGGCAGTGTCAAAATGCTCTATGTTGCCAAATGCTCACTCAATTGCTTTATCTAATCCAAGGCAGAATAACAGCAAATATTTCAGTAGCATAAGTCCCCGGATCATGATTTCACTAGTCTATAAGACATATTAATCTCCATAAGTAGTAAACTCATAGAGCAGTCCTTCCAAAAACCCAAAGCACAAACAAAATTCTACAGTGTTCACTGATTTTTATAATGATGAATTTCCTCCATGGGTGATTTCAAATTGCTAATATCACATTGCAGACTATATAGTTGGGAAGAAAAATGCACAATCTACTCTTAGCCCTCTTGAGGCTGCAACTGGTACAATAGCAATTAAAATGATGGTCAACTATCATATCAGTGACAGATGTAACTGGCACTTAAGATTTTGGATGTTAAAATCCTAAATTGTACAAGTATTTTCTACAGAATATATTCTTTATGACATTTCATAAAGATGGAAGTTACAGGGTGCTATTCTTGGAAAGAGATATAAAAGTGAGAGTAATATCAACATTTAGAGGGTGGCAAGGTCATCAGTTTGTGAAATATTTTAATATTCAAAGGTGTTTAGAGCTATTGGAAAAGAGTTTCATCACAATCACAAAGTGTTTTATAGTACAGTATATATTCTGTTCTAATTTACATAATGTTAGCAACTTCTGCCTTAAAATCTGAGTTGGATATAGCTGTCCTCATTTTGCAGAAGTGTAATCCAAAACTGAAAAATTTGAATTAGCTGCTGATGATCTCAAGGCCAGAATATGGACAAAGCTAAGAGAAATAAGGTGTTCTGATTCCCAAACCCATCACCTTCACCCTCAATATTAGACTTCTTAGAATATAGCCAACAGAGAGAAAAGCTGAAGGGAGGATTTTTGATTCTTAAATGTAAGTTCTCAGGATTCATGCAAGATTCTTCAAGGACCACATGGGAACCCAGCAAAAATGACCTGTTGCCCTTTACCAAAATCCAAGCTGAGTCCTTGTTGGGTGACTTGGTTGCTATGTAACTTCTTTATGCCTTATTCTCCCATCAGTAAGATGGGAATAATAAATACAAATATATTCAAGAGTTAGGGCCGAAATAAAATAATAATTGTGCACAGTGTATATGAGATAATAGATATTATCTTTTTAATCACTCACTCATGTGATAATTATAAGCTAAGAACTTAGCCTATATTGTGCCTGCAGGTGAGATCCAGTAGATTTAAGCATCAGGTATGGGAAAACCAGAACTAAAGAAATGAGCACTGATATAACTGTGCCTTTGATGTCATGGAACATCCAATGTTAGATGTGTGCTTCCAATGTCCGTATATATCCCAAGATATAGGGCACAGTAACAAAAGATGGGTAGATGAAGGAAGAAAAAAATCGACTGTACAAATTGAGAGCTCTAAAAGCTCTGCATATGAAATCAGTAGGAATATGAAAACTATCTGGAGAAGAGTAAAGAGAAAATAGAAAAAGTAACTGCTACTTTCTCAGGAACTTTGTCTTGTTCTTTATTGTATATTGTGGCTCATAAATAATATTACCTTTTATTAACTGATAATTAGGACACATGGAACTATGCAGACTCATTTAAACTTTGAATTTTATCCAAAAAAATCATGCAATGTGATTAATATGTTCAGGTATAAATGCTAGTGAACTAATTTTTAAAAATCTTAAAATTATATATGTAACAGCAAGGTTTTAGTAGCCAAAAAATATAACTACTCTCAAGAATACAAGTTTGTGCTGTTTCTAGGCTGCTGAGTTGGAGGTAATGTAAATGAGCAAAAGAATACTGGTATCATTTATCTACCCACACCATTCTTTACAAATACACTCATTAAAAACAACCTCAGCCTCATATAAAAGCAGAAAAATATTGCTTAATTTCAAGTACCTCTCTTTTCTCATTTTTTTTGTCAACTCCTCTCTTTCAGGTGCCAGGTGCTCTCCTGACAATAGTATGCCATTGAGGGATGTTTTCTTTGGGAATGTGATTCTCTAAGAGCTTTGAGTTTCATGTAATTAGCAAATATTGGGTTATATCTCTCTTGGTATAATTAGATATGTTAATTTTTTTATCTCTGTCCATTCCTAAGAGAGTCAAAATCTACAAAGCTCCATAATCATTGTTTGCTTTTAAAGGCTCACTTCAAGAACATCCTCAACATAACACAATAAGCCATATATATATTATAACATATATTATATATAATCATTTATATATAATTATAATATATATTAGGGTAAGAATATTGTTACTATAACTGCAGACACCCTAACTTTTCCTAAAAGGAACAATTTTGGTTCAGAAAGAAAATTTTAATAGACTGCTTAGTAAGGCAATCAGGGCTCAGATGCAAAACTGGGGCTATAGATATGGCCACCTAACAGAAGCTGTTTTCTTATGTAGAAGGACACAGCTAACATACAGTAACCACGTGAAATGGAAACCCTGGTTTTTCTCCCTTCTTTAGGTTGATTTCCTGCTGATATTTTCCACAGGTTAAAGCCCTTTAGATTCCAGAAAACAAAGGTGCTCTTGAAGGTGGCCCATATACATCACATCTCTGGGATACAGACCAAGATAACTAAGAAAGGCAAATAAAACATACTGCACAAATTGAGAGCTAAAAGCTCTGTATATGAAATGAGTTAGGAATATGCAGGTTAGGGGGACAAAGAGTCTAGAGAAATGTAAAATGAAAATGCAAAGCAGAAGGTGGTTCTGAGTGAGGTGCAGAAAACTTTTGGGGACTGCTGAGAAATCTGACTAATAAGAAATAGCCTGATAGCAAAATGCCCATCGGTCTTTTAATAATATGGTGCATAGTATCTATTTTAGGCTTTCAACTTAGCTATTATGTAATCTGACTTCATTGCTACCACCATATTACTATATATGCCTTACGCTAAAATTTGCCAAATATAGTTTTAGAGAAAAAGCCCTCAATGTGAAGCAAAGGAGATACTGGATGCTAACAGAATCTAAACATATATATATTTAAAAGTCAGTAAATGTATGATGGAAGAGATACTCCTATCTTTCTATCTCTTGAATCACCAAATTTCCTCAAGAATTCCCCTAGACACTGAGGTGGATGTGGTTGAGCTTGAATGCTTTCTTAATTGGTGGCTGCTTTTAGGCCAACTATGGCTGCGTAGGTGATTTTACTCTCTATATAAGGTTGTATCTGTATCTAAAGGGCTGTCCCTCTTTAGATTAACATTAAAATTTACATGTTAGAGTATTATTTCTTGTGGTAAATTTTAAGTGGAACTGAAATTTGGTTCTGAGTAACCAGCTATCATCAGGCTCGGTAGACTTTTAAGGATGATGCTAGGTCATGCATCCATGTGGAATGACATTGAACTAAAATTTCTCTTGATGATTAAATGACAAAAATAGAGAGAAATTTATTTTACTGTAAATAAAATTTTAGTCATCCAAGCCATTTTCCTAGAGCTTGTTATATAAACTCTATTCATACAAAACATATATTTAGCTACATATATATTTATATATTGTTGATAAATTATTTTTTGGATTTCTTCAATATCATATAGATATGCATTAATTTTTAATATGCTTGATGATAAATAATTTAATCATTAGGTTAATATATTTTTATTAGTCCCAAAATATAGAATAAGAAAGTTTCTAACATAAGACATATAAAACCCATACTCTACTTCTTAACACTTGGCTTATGTATCACTTATAGATGTAATAAAAAGTTGTATGTTGTGCTTTTTGCTATAAGAATGATGTTGTAAATAGGTGTAGCATATAAAGAAACAAAGGTATATCAGATTAAGTACAGAAGACTCTGTTGTATAATAAGAATACATACTGCTTTAATAATCATTTCGCACAGGTGCAGAGTAATCAAATGTAGGGATATACTCAATAGAGTAGCACAAAGCTGTTTCTGTAATTGCCGAATTTACTTGATGAGATGGTATTGTTTCTGTAAGGAATTTATTAACATAAAGCAAAAAGTTCTATATCATCATACTACTCATATATAAGCAAAGTAAACTTCCAGAGAGAGAGACAATGTTCTCAAAATTAGTGATTATCCAAAGAGTTTATATAGTAAATTTAGGTAAGTTATAGCATGTTAACTTATTTTATTGCATAATGAAAAGCCTTACTGATGCAAAAAGTGTCTTTTCTTTTTGATCATTCTAGGAATGCCAATTTATTTTTCATCTGGTCTAAAAACTTGATGTCATCTTGACATCATTTACTGAAAATAGCTATTCTAACAATGAATTTGGGATATATGATTTGCATTCAAGGACATTAGCTATGAAGTATAAAGATAATGAAAATAATAATTTTCTTTGGCTATCAGATAATTTCTTAATTACATAAATCTGTTCATGAAGCATTGGAAAGAAAATCATTGGTAAGAAAACAAAATAAGCACACCAATGAATTTATTCAAGAATTCATTGTAAGAACCTTTGTGAATCCCACAATGTTCCCTGGGTGGGGACCAAGCACAAAATTAAAAAAAAAAATGTTAAAGACATGCATAACAAAATGGTCCCTCTCGAAAAGAATGTATTCTAGTGATAGAGGAATTTGTGAAATGATTGTGCATTTTCAAGATACTCACAGAATGATATAATTTCTACTTTAAAATCATAGTATGAAAAATGCTCAAATAGTTTTCACATTAGGCCATAGGAAGTCATTATTAAAAATGTATTATTTTAGTCATATTTAACATATGTATAGTTCATTTTTCTGAGTCAACGTTTTAAAAAATAACTTAGCAAAATTCATATTAGACATTTTTATATACTACTTTCACCAGATGTCTAGTTTTCCAAATTTAAACTGTAAACATGGCTTCCACGACTTCCTGAATGTAGGGTGATCTGGTCTTGCTCTCACTGTTTGCTAGTTAGACCTCATTTAGTTAATACACTCTTGTGAAACTGGATGACAAACTATTTCAATTGTTTGATTCTCTCTCTTATCTTATTTTCTCAGCACTTTTAATGTCATTCTGAAGCTGTTTGTCCACTTTTTTGAATGTTCACAGAATACGTGAGACATCTATCCTAAAAAGATTTGTCTTGAAAGTTGCACAATTGAAATATCTACACATTTATTGGCTCAATTAGGCAAAGAAAAATGAACTTTTATGAAATTATATTCATTCATTTTTGAAATGTAGATAATATAAGAATGCTATGTTGATTATATGCTATCTGTTTAGCACAGTCCATGATACTCAGTAGATCTTTGGGAAATTCCAAAGTTCAACAGAAATTATATTCTAAAACCATCTTTTATAATTCCATTTCAACTAACTTTAAAATACTGTTTAGTTTTGAAATTTTCAGATATTTGGATCTCCTTTTTTGTATCATAATTATCTATAATTTTTCACAAGCTATTTATAATTTTCAGTTTTAGTTTCTACTATCTTTCACAAATCATTTTAGGATTAAGAAGTATTTTTCTTAATTCTCTCCTAAACATATAGTTTAATAATACCTATGGTATAGTTCATTTCTCATTGTTCATAGCTAAAATATTTCTTTAATAGAATACTTAATGTAAACCAAGTTTATGAGTTTCTTATACTTCCTTCCTTTCTTCCTTGTTCTTTCCTTGTACATTTGTTACTAATAAAATTCCCTATGTCAAATGATACTTTAGATATACAGGAAAAAGTAGTTCCCATATTGAATTTGTTTCAGTTTAGTAACTTACACTTGATGGTTTATGTATAAATGTTTATGTATAAACAGTTATGTATAAATGGGGGCAAATAGAGTAATTCATTCTTTATGTTGGCAAGTAGATATGAAGAAAGGGAGAAAAAAGGAGATGATTGAAGAGAAGGAAGAAGGGAATGGGGAGAAATAAAAAGACATTTAATGGACTAATGGAAAATCAAGGGAAAAGATGGAATATCTATTACAAGATAAACTTTTTTCGCATAAAGTTTATCTTCAAATGCTGAAAATAAGTTAGATTTACTATCCTACAGAACTGAGTTAAACTGCAGTAGTTGTATGTGAATATCATATACACAAGATACTTGGCACATATTCAAAGTCCACATGAAATAAAGATGAAGAGTTTAAACCAACTAGAGTGAATTAATCAATGTCAGGATTTATTTTACATAATTTGGAAATGTTTCACTTAATTATTATAAGATAAAGATTTGACCTAAGTAATAAATTTAATAACATTACAAAACTTATATGGAGTGATTTTTCTTTTTAGAAAAGGATAGCAGGTGATTCATGCTTCTCTGTTCACTTTCTAAGAAGATAGATTTATTTTTGCTTTCTCTAATAAGCATAATAAAACACAATATCCTGAGGACTAGATATATACTCTTTAGGAAGAAAATAATTTATTTTCAAATTATATGCTTTAATAGAACTATACTTTAAAAAGTAACCTATTACTGCCTAAAAAGCAAAACCCAAAGAAACTTTATATGAAATTCCTTAAAATGTTTGTGTTAAAGTATACTTTTTTCTATTTTTTCAATCAATATAATTTAAAGTAAACAGTCCCTACTTGTAGAAAACTACATATTAATACCATCTGACTTTTACCATGAGCCTTTTTGCCTTTTCTAATTTTCTTTGTTTTTTTTTGAAATCTGAATACTGATGAACTGTAATGGAATGGTAGTAACAGCAAGTTCTTACAGTTAGAGCAAAAGAATCATTCAAAATTTATTTCAACTATTCTACTCATATGCCTGGAACTATAAAACCCTCTCCGTAGGTGAGAAAATATTTCTATCTTTTGTGGCCTGCTTCCTTTGCTTCAAAGACTTGCTTGCTTTGCTGCCAGAATATAGGCCTCTCTGGTTACTATGGTAATTTTTTTATTCAACTAACATTAAATAGGAAATATTTCATGTATGTAGAATATTTCACTCATCAGTTATCAATTTTGTGAGTCAAGTAGTAAAAGTGTCATATTGGATTACAACAAAAATATAATTGTTAAAAGACTTTGAATCAGCTCAATATCTCCCTCTAAGTAAAATAGCAACTACAATGTAAAATGTATATTAAAATTATAATTGTATTAATGGATATTTGAGAAGCTTTCACTTTCCTTCCCAGTTGTAGAAGCTCTTTAAAATTTGTGATCTCTAAGCAACCTTAGTCTTGTAGGATCAATGTCGTTTTAACAGGTAAGTAATCTCTTAGCATATTCTACTCAACTTCTATGCCAGGGCAGACATGCAATTAGCCCTGACCAATAGAAGCTCTCACAAACATCTCTGTGAAAGAATGTAATTATCATCGTTAATATTAGCAAGAAGCCTCACAAGTTTTTATTAACCATTAAGATTCACTAATGGTTTCTTTCAAAAGGGTCATTTTTGAAATGGTTGCTAAGCTAAAGGTAGTAATCCAATGTTTACTCTCAGAGAATTTTCAAGGTCTGTTAGAAAATTTCAACTATTTTAATAGAAGCATGACATACAAAGGAAATAGTGAATAAATTCTGTAACCCCATGTTTTTTGTCTGAGAAATGTGGCTTTTGCTCACCCACTGATCTACTTAGGAAATTGATTTAAAAGGTATATTTGAAGTGCTTAAAGAGGGAACGTATTGAATAATTACAAGTTTAATTACTTAAAATATATAAAGATAAATCTTCACCATTTCAAAAGTGTCATCTCTCAACAAACTTAAATTTCTTGATTGGGCTTGGAAAGGAATTAGACTGTAGTATTCCTCAATAAGCTCTATCTGCATGTTAAATTGCATTATGTTCTGCCTTATATTAAAAATATTTGTGCGAGAAACAAGATTTCCACAGTAAATAAAATTGTGAATGTGTTAATATAATAAACAGTATAGTGAAAGAATAACTTTATGTTTTTAAATACTATTCTCTGTGACAACATTACCCTTAAGAATTATGTGTTGATATCTAAGGCTCCATATTTAGGCTACTACTTCTATCTTTGTGCTAATATCGCTCTCTTCATTCAAATTTATTGCATCATGATGATGCAATAAACAGAACTGAATAATAAAAAATGAAAATATTTAACATTCTTATATTTAGCAATAATATTAGTATATGATGTTCTGCTAATTTTAAATTTAAGTTTGAAATTAAATACGAGTAGGCAGCCTCTCTACCTATTTAAGGAAAGAAATTGAGAAAAATTGATAAATGTATATATGTATATATATTACATATATTCAAATAGATATATTCTCCCTATTCATTTATATTCATTATTCATAAAACAAACTAATAAACTAAAATAAAATATACTTGATTCTTCATTTATTAGCAAAACTTACAGGATGATGTTAGTTTTTACATTTTTAACACTTGAATTCCATGTGTGATAATGCTTATGTGTGCAGAGTTCACCTGCCATCCTTGTCCTACTCTCTTTTCCTGTTTCAGACACCATGACATACCATGCATCCTGTCATATGCATATTTACAACCATGAGTATTATTGCAATGGATATTTGAGAAAATCTAACTCTTCTCTTTCTGCATGTACATTGATGACTTTTTGGACATAAAGGTGTTCGTGGGGGTTTCTGGCTGTCATATGGGTGCTAAAAACCAATAAAACTCATGGATATTACATGTAAGACAAATAAAATAATACTCTGAAAGACCGAGTGAATGTGACTACCCTGTGAACATTAGGAGTCAAGGAAAAAGATGGTAATAAGACCTCTAGGTGTTCCTTCTCATCTATTCCAGACTTGGAGACGAAGAAGCCAGCAATGGACTAATGCCCATTGGCACATTAGAAAAAAAAATTCCCATTTAAAACTCTTTTTTTCCAGCCATAGCAGATGAAAAAGGGAATCTTGGAAAATCAGGAAATGTTAAACAAAATAATTCAGCTCTATTTGAAGGAAAAAAACACAACAAAAGCAAGCCAGAAAAGGAAAAAACAAAAAAAAACAAATAAAAATAGTGTGTTGAGGGGAGTGGGGAAGGACATCCTGGGAAGGAAAAGTGAGAGCCTCCTAAAGCTTGCAATTCAGGAAGAGTTCCTCCTATTTTGCTTTAAAAGAAAAATTGATAGGAATTTTCAGTATTTACCAGATTAGCAATGTCATGTTCAACATCAGTGTGTACTTTTTGGCCAGCTACTCATAACTGCAAAAAGACTGGCAACATTCACTGTTTAGTTACTACATTCCTCCAGCAGGAACATTTTTCAGTGTGTTGAAGAGAACGTTTCTATGTTTATTGTTGTTAGGGAACAAAAGCTTGCTCTGAATAATCCAAGAGGATATTCCCTAACATTTTCATTAGCCAAAACTGACAGCCCTAGCACAGGTGCTGGAATTATTTCCCCAGAAGGGAAGAAGTTTCTGATGAATAGAGAGACATTTCTTTATGTAGGGAGAGTAACTTGAGAGGATTGGGAAGGGGTTCAATGTAGCTTTTGATTGAACTGAATAACAATGTCTACAACAAAACTGTATAAATGCACTTTCCTACTTTAGTCAGTATGTATTTCTTTCATACACTATGGTCCATTATTAATTCTGTAAATTGATCAACATGTTCTGAAATAGCAAATTCTACCTCCACCTAAGAATATTGGGGCAGTGCTTTATCAGGGGAAAGGTGGTCAAAAATGTTAAGGGCATAATCTTAGGTTTCCTTCCACTTAGAAATCTCTTCACAATTATTTAGTACCTTATCAGATGACTGTTGCCTTCAAATGAAAGAAAGAGTAAATTTCAATTAATATTATTATTATCATTATTATTAGATTAAAATATGATTCATATTTATGTTACATGTTATTTTTTCCATGCAATATGCCATATTGTACATATGCCATAAGTCTGGGTATTAGATAGATTCTTCAAATTCAGAATGTAATCATGAATCAAAGAAAAGTTTTAAATGAGGAAGAAAATCTTGATATATAAGTGTATAGATTGCAAATTTATTGGTTTAAATACACTTTTTGTTTCTCCAACTAGGAAAATTTTTATACATATGATATTTTTGTTAAAAATATTTCATTTTAGTTTTAGTCCCCAGATACTTAAGAATGAATTATTTGAAAAATTTTAAAACCAGAAGAAATAAAGTTATACCAAATTGATTCTAGTTTATTCCAATGGAAAATACAGATACACTTATATTTTATTGCAAGTCAGGTAGGTATTTAAGACAAATAATACACAATTAAAATAATTTGGAACAAGTATATACACACATAATACTGAACACAGAAAAACACATTCATACTATGCATACTTGTGTAACTGAACATACATATGTAGAGAAATATGCATCTATTGGGTAACAGACAGTTATTGAACAACTGGTGAAGACTTTACAATCTGAAGCAAGGTCTTCTGAACTGAATTCTCAGTTTAACACTCATTCCCTTACATATAAAAGGATACCACATTACACCTCACTGGGTTTATATAACTATTAAATGACTAATTTCTCATAAAACCTTTAGAATGATATTCAGAATATCATTGCTAGGTAAATCTCTGTAATTTTTACTCAGTAAATGTAGATATTTACATTTTGTGCTGTATTTAATTTTAAAAAAGCAAACAGATGCAAAAGATGGTGTTGAAATATGGCTTTAAGAGATGAATTTGTAAGGTAGATAGAAAACATACTAAATGATACGGAAATATACTTTTAAATGTATAGCAACTTCATCACAGCATACAATTCATTTTAACTGAATGTTAAATTAATAGAAAAATTACAATTTTTCTTCGATTACATTAACACAGAAGATAAATTTGATAAACACTAACTAATATATGTATACAAGCTAGCATAAGGAAAACACTACATAATAATAGTGTAAAAGGTCATTATTGTAAATGGTATACAAGCAAAAATAATGTATAGAAGTGTTCGGTTATTGTAGATTAAATGTTTCTATTTCTCTGAAATATCAATATAAACCAATCAGCTTGACTACATTATTAATAAATTTGGCTGAATGCTGAATTTATTATATCATATGTAGAGAGTAGGATTCAGTCACCATTTAAATTTTTAAAAGAAGTATAAAATTTATGATACCTGTACTTGGAAAAGTATTGAATTTAAGTGATAATAAGTTTTTACCAGTTTTATTTTGTAGTATTAGTATAAAATAGCTTAGGGAACAAAATCTTCAACTGATTCTCTGTAACCATCCAGAACTGTATATTTACCAGGACTACTTTCTTTTTTTTCTTAGGTTCTTTTTTTAAAAATTAGGATACATTCTTTGTATTGGGGGGGAGTTCATTGTGACAATTCCAAATAGGCTTATATTGTGTATTTGTTAGATCAATCACTGTCTCTCCCCATCTACCCCCTACATGCCCCACTTAGAGCAACTGCAAGAGATTTCTTTGTTCTCTTTCATGTAAGTGTATGAAGTCCGTCTACCACAAACCCTCACCTTAATCACCTTCATTCATCCTCCCCCATCCCACAAGTGCCCCCCACATACACTACCTATTTTACAGTTTTGTCTTTCATTATTAACATTTAAGTAGATGTTCAAAAGGGTTTCTCAATGTGTTACCAGGACTACTTTAAATCAGAAGATTAGTAATATAATATTTTCTATTGATAGAGGCATATCATGTTCCTTATGTGTACCAATTTTTTTGGACAGTTATAACAAAACACCATAAACTGAGTATCTTATAAAGAACAGAAATTTATTTTTCAGCATTCTGGTGAAAAAAATACAAGATTAAAGCACCACAGAGTTGTTTTGTCTGTTGAGCACTCACTTTCTGATTGCCTGCTTGGTGTTTCTCTCACATGGTAGAAGAAGCAAAGGAGGTCTTGGGTCTTGGGGACACACACACACACACACACACACACACACACACATATGGTACAGGTATGCTACTGGGCCTTGAACTCAGAGCTTTATGTTTGCAAAGCAGTTACTCTATCACTTGATCCACACCACAAGTCCATTTTGCTGTGGTTACTCTGGAGATGGGGTCCTGTGAATTGTTTGGCCAGGCTGGCCTTGAACCCTGGTCTTCCTGATCTCAGCCTCCCAAGCAGCTAGCATTATGGGTCTGAGCTATATCAGTACTCTGCTTCAGTTTCTTGAGTATCATTTATAAGAACACTAACCTTGTTTATGATGGCTCTGCCCTCATGACCTAATTACCTGCCTCTACTTCCTAATAACAACATATTGGAGATGAAGTTTCAATATTACAATGTTAGAGAAACACACATTCAGTCTATAATATTTTAAATGTAATATAATTCTTATTTTTGTAAGCTATAACATAAAAATTCAGAAAAAGAAAGGAACCATTACAAAATCTACTCCCCTATATGTCCATCAAGTTTTTTATTCTTTTTGTTCTTAAGAAAGGTAAATATACTTATATACTTTTTCTCACATAAGTATAGTGGAAAAGGAAGTTCTGTTTTCTGAGCTCCTACTCATATATTAAACACTGGCTAAATATTTATTTAAGAGTAACCTGTTTTTGTCATCACAATATAAATGAGAGTAGACCTACCTCTTAAATTGATGGATTAAGAAAATGATGACTCAAATAGTTAAACAAGTATATAAAATTAAACATGTTTTTCTTTGCTTTAAATTGAAAGTATAGCATATGAGGGTGTAACTAATGAATAAAGTCAATGTTGTAACTCCAGACAATGTTGAGCTGTCCTTGGCTAAGTGGTGGTGGGAGTTAATTTTATACATATATATATATATATACTTATATATATATATATGTATAAAATATATAATATATAATACGTATATATATTTATGCATATGTAATAAATAAAATGCATATAAAATAAATAAAATTATACATATATATTTATACATCTACATAATTAAATAAAATCATATATATATACATAAATCATGTATATTAGTCAAGGACCGGCTCTTTGAGAGGGGCCTGTTAGACACATGCCTAATGAGATGAGGATCAGTACACTATGTAGAGATATGGTGCTAATGCTCTGGCTAGAGCATGAAAGCAAATGGAGCAAAGACACTTGGGTTTTTTTAACAAGAGAGAGAACTCTGCAACTACAGTAGAGGCAATGATGAGACAGGCGGCACAAGAGGAGGCTAGAAAGTTATGTGAATGCTAAGCAACGCATGATTTTATAAGCTGCAGTCAAACACTTAAACTTTATTCTAAAAGAAATAAGAAGTAATTAAATGATTTTAAATGAACAGTTACTGATATTGTTTATATTTTATAACTTTCAAGATGCTTTTATGTAAAATATATATCTGCAACTTGCAAAGGTTGAATCTAATGCACAAACTAGACCTTCAAAATTAGGCAGAACAGAAATTATATGGGCTGAGTTTATGTTACAGAGGAGGGCATGGAAAAAACAGAGAGAAAAGATATATTTAAAAAGAGACATAGGATATATTTTGAAGGGTAAGCCAACAGAAACTGCTGATTCATTGAAAATGTGAAGTGGGAAGAAAAAGAGTGCTTAAATGAAGAATAATAAATTTTTAGTACAGCTAACTGGTTGAATATTGGTATAATATATCGGTATAAGGAAGACAGAACAAATATATAGGAGAGTAAGAAGGGAAAATGAGAGAACAAACTCTCATAAATTTAGCAATTGCCTTTGTAATTAGTAGGAACAGAGGAGGATTTTAACTTTATAAAATTAGTGAATTAATGAATCACAAATTATTATTTACATAATAGGATTAGATATAGGTCATTTATATCATGAGTTTGGCTAGAGTTCCAAAATAGAGTAAACTCCATGCTGAGCCCCCTTATATCATAATCACAATTAAATACAATCAGAATTGTTAAACAGTCTCTCTGGAGCTTAGCAATGAATGACCATAGCACGATCTTTCATTTACTCTTTTACTTAATCAGAATAAACATTATTTGCCATAAATAAACAACTTATATAAATTTTGAAGTCATTGGAGTGGATTGTGATGTTTTCTCTCCCTAAATGCTAGTTCACAAGTAAGGGAAGAGGGCATTTAAAAAGCATCATGTGTGGAACATGAGGTTACATGGACATGACATATGGCAGATCAGATCACTGCTCACTCAGCTGTAGAAGTGCAATACCCTCCCTGGTTCAGGGGAGCAGAGCAAAGGAGGAAATCTCTTCAGATGGGTTGACATGTGTCATCTAGAATTGAGCACTGCCCATCACAGTCTGGATCATCTTAATCCCAAATGGTGAACTCCCACAAGAAGAAAATCTCTAAAGATTAAATCTCTGAAGGTCAAAATGATAAAAATCACAAACTTGAAAGATTGTAGCCTCAAATTTTGAAATCTCTGAAGTCCAAATCTCAAAAAACACAATTTCCATTTTCATTAAAAGAGTCTAAAAGGGGTAAAAAGTCACATTCTGGGAAAGGGATTAGTGTGATTTGGGTTGTAAACAGGATAGTTGCCAAATTATTCAGTCTTATACTACTTTTGCCCCTTTACACATAACACCATGCCTGACCTCAAAAACAAATGTTCTTTAAGAGAGAACTAAAACAGTTTGACAAGCTCCATGACCTTCATGAACCAGAGACTTGCTGATCTAGAGGCTCCTGCAGTGTTACAAACACATTACGTAATGGACTTGACTTGTTTAGGGATTTGCCTACTAAAGAAGATGGATTTCTTTCCCATGTATCACTAAATCTAATGTAAGAAAATTAGCACATTCTTCACTTTGCAAAATGGATGGCACTTTCAACATTGTCCCTACTGCTTTTGTTAATCACACATACATAATTTATATATGTAATTGACAATCTTAGGATCCTGTTAGATCAGAAAATTATGGAATATATAAGTTCTCTTATGTATTAATGCCTGGAAGAGGGTTGGGTGGATTTTGCAAAGAAAATAGATTTCAGTAGAATCTCCAAACCCAATAGCAGATTTTATATCAGGTGTGACTAGCAGTTTCAAAAGTAAATTTCAAGGTGTTAATAAGAGTTTGTTTCTCCCATTTAGCCCAATGAATCCAGCAGAAATTTCAGATGACAGGCTTGGTCCCATGGTATAAGAATGACAGGAACCTCAGTTTAAAAATTTGTCATTTGAGCTGAGCATCATGGTACATGCTTATAATCTTAGAATTTGAAATGCTGAGGAAAATTTGACTACAAGAAATTGCATTATCAGAAAATCGACTTTGTGGGTAAGCATTGTGATTTATGTGAAACTATTGTTCTCATTAATTGAAGCAATGTCTTTTCTTTATAACTGTGCATATGAAAGATAAAATTCTTAAGATCTTGGCTGTTTGGACAACTGTATATGCAATGATGAATAATCACAGTACTAAGGTTTGAACTCAGGACCTCATACTTGCAAGGCAGGTACTCTATCACTTAAGTTATGTCCCCCCAGCTCTGTTTTTGTTTTTTGTTTTTAAAATACGGCCTTCAATTTTTTGCACAGGGTGACCTCAGACAATGACCCTAATAGCTGTTCTTCCCACACAGTTGAAACTACAGATGTGAGCCAGCATGCCTGCCTTGTTAGTTGATGCCTGGCCTCAAACTGGGATCCTCCCAATTTCCACCTCCTTTGTATCTGAGATTAACAGGTATGTGCCACCCCACCTGGCCTTTCATCATAGTTTTTGATTAATCTCATCAAAAGATTTAAATAGTCTATCTGCTGTTTTGATGACCACAGTTATAAAGCTGGGCACACACAATTACCAATCATGGTGATATGTGTTTATACATCTTGCTATTTGACCTATTTTTTGATGAATCCAAATTATCTGATACATTCTTGCAACTGTTCTTACTATACTTGTGTGTTTATGCTCACAACATACCTGTGTGATTTTCCTCATTTTTTGGATAAGAAGGCCTAATGAAGTGTTCTGTAATGCTTCTATATGCTTCTCAAGTAAGCTACTCTTTAAAATATAAACAAAATTGTAAAATATTTTAAAGTTATTTTTCCTGGAAGTTTTAGGATTTTAATAATTTGGGATTTTAAACTTGAGTGACTTTGAAATTAATGTGTTTGGGATTATGAACCATACTCAAATTTAAGGAACCACAGTGAGTGTTATTTCCTTTACTTGAGAAAAATCTAAAGAGGGAAGTATAAACAGTGTAGTCCAACCACCAATAAGTGACAGCAGTAAAAAGAATAGCTTATCATATAGTGTGAGTAAGGGGAAAATGTTAAGACAAACTATGACTTAAAGGGAAAGAGGCAAATATATAGTTTGGAAATACTAACCAAGAAATTCTAATGGAGTTACATCACATCTAAGATGTAGATGTTAAGGCAAGAAGAAATATCAAAATATATTTCATAATTTAAAAACTTTGAGGTCATGATTAAATAAAATAATTGAGTTTGCATTTCTGTTACATTTAAAACTTTGCCTAGAAAGAGAGTTTAGTTTTTAAACATACATAAGTAAAGAAAATAGACACAAATTATTGAGATAAATATCTATGCCAATGAATTATTCAAGATGTATAAAATAATTGAACTCAAAGAATAGATAGGAATAATATGCTGCACACTTAAATTTTTAAAGGGTAGATTTCATGTAAATTTTTCTACTTGAATAAAATGTAATTAAAAAAATCATAGTAGAAAATTTTCTTTTAATAATAAATCTTAGCTGAGCACTGGTGGCTCACACCTGTAATCCTAGCTACTTAGGAGGCAGAGATCAGGAGGATTGTGGTTTGAAGCCAGCCCAGGCAGATAGTTCCCGAGATTCTATCTCAAAAAATGAATAAATAAAAAACATAAAAAAAAAGAAAGAACAAAAAGGACTGATGGAGTGGCTCAAGGTGTAGGCACTGAGTTCAAGCCCAAGTACCACAAAAAAACAAACAAACAAACAAAAACAAAATAAATCTTGAAATGAAAATTTCATGAATGTATGTAAGCAAATATTCTAAACAGTGCCAGATTTATACAAACTCTTCCAAAGAATTGACAAAGGAGATTCACTCTATAATTCATTTTAAAAGGTCCAAAACAACTGGGAGTTACTATGTATTCAGAGATTGAAAGAAGCAAATGTGTAAAATTTCCTCAGTCTGATCTACCTTTTCATCACTCTCCCCAACACAGTCACAAAAATTTATTTTTTATTGATGTTTTGTTATTTGTTCAAGATAATTATAAAATAAAATAATTCAAGAATGGCTAAGATACACTTTAAGTAGATTATTGAAGTTGGTTGGCTTGATCTGCAAAATAACAAAATTTATTTTAAATTTATAATAAATAAGTTAATATAGAGTTTTCAAAAATTCAGAAATGTAACAAGGTAAGAAGTTAGATAAAGAGATTCATGGATATGAACTAGAGAATTAACAAAAATAGCAATAGATGGAGAAGTGATGGGCTTTTCAATAAACTGCATTTGATATTTAGATATCAGTATGAAAAGAGAAGAACTTTGATCACATCTCTGAGCTACACACAAAAACATTCTAGCTGAGTTATCTATCTAAATATGAAATGTCAAGAGATAAAGTATACAAAAGTAATATGAAAACCAATTAGGAAAAACTTCCTTAAGCAATAAAAAAGAGAAAAAGTAAACATAAAAAGAGAGTATTAAGGAGAATGAAATTAAGAAATGCTCTTTACCAGAAGAGAATTGGAAATATACAGGGAAAATATATTTGCAACTTATGGAAAACCAGAAAGATTGTGTTCTGAGTATTTAAACTAATAAAGACACCCCAAGAAAGGAGCAATCATGTAATTTGAATAAATAGTTCATAAAAGATGATGTCCAAGTAGTCAGTTTGCATGTGAAAAATTTCTGAGCACCTAAGTATTAGAGAATCAAATTAAAACTATATAATTTTATTATATACCTGTTGCTAAAACTTAAAAATTTTCTGAAAAGTAACATATAGAAAGAATAAGGAGTGGGTTGGCAGCGTGGCTCAAAAAAAAAAAAAGAGAGTAAAAAGAAAAATAAGGAGCAATAAGTGAACTCAAAAAAATGAAACTCCCCAAAATGCAAAGACCCAATGAAGAAATGGGCAAATGAACCGAAGAGAAATTTTTCAAAGAAGAAGTCCAAATGACTAAAAATCAGATGAAGAAATGCTCACCATCCCAAGCCACAATGGAAATGCAAATGAAAACCATGTTAAGACTCCACCTAACTCCAGCAGAATGGCTACCATCAAGAACAGAAACAACAACAAATGTTAGCAAAGATGTGGGGGAAAAGGAACCCTCATACACAACTAATGGGAATGTAAATTAGTACAACCAATGGAAAACAGCATGAAAGCTCCTCAAAAAAAACTAAAAATGGAACTCTTATATGATCCAGCAATTCCACTCTTAAGGTTATACCTGAAAGAACATAAGTCAGGTTACGCCAAGGGCACCTGCACACCCATGTTTTTTGCAGCACTATTCATAATAGCTAAGCTATGGAAACAGCCAGGATGCCCCACCACTGATGAATTGATTAAGAAAATATAGTACTCATACACAATGGAATTTTATTCAGCCACAAACAAGAATGAAATTTTGTCATTTGATGGTAAATGGATGGAACTGGAGGACAGTATCTTAATTGAAATTAGCCAGGTTCAGAAGACCAAAAGCTACATGTTTTCTCTCATTGAATAGAAATACAGCAATATTATAAAAAATAGATCATGTGGAAGTCACATACAATGCAGGGAGAGTAAAAGAAGGAAGTTAGAAATGGTGGGTGCACTCTTTATACAAGAATGAATATAGAAAATTTTAAACCAGTTGAAACAGCCATAAGAAAGGGACTGAGGTAGAAGGAAGAAAAATAGAGGAGATAAACCAAATAAAGCTATAATACATATATACATGGAAGTGCCACAAGGAAACTCCCTGTGTAGCTATCTTAAACAAGCAAAAACATCATTTTTTAATACAAAATCAGAGAGCAGGAAGGTGGAACAGGTCCTGCCTGGAGGGGGTTTGGTACCAGTGGGCGAAGGGAGGTGAGGAAAGGGTGTAGGAGCCTGAAAATGGTGCAAATAATGTGTATACATGTATGTAAACAGAAAAATGATACTTCCTGAAGCTATTCCAGGAATGGAGGAAGGTAGTATAAAGGAGAATGGTGGCAGAGATGAATTCAAGTATGGTATATTTGATATATTGTAAGAACTTTTGTAACTGCCACAATGTACCCCCACATATCACAACAATAAGAAAAGAGGCAATAAAGACTCAAAATAAAATTTTAATAACTGATGAATTTCTTGGAAGTATCAACCGAAGTTGATCTTAAGAATACCCATTTCCTAGCAATTCATATCCAAAGGTATATTCATAATGAAAATATAAATTATACCCATCAAAAATTATTCAGCCATTAAGAATAATGAAATCATGTAATTCACAGAAAAATGGGACTGCAGATTATGTTGAATAAGATAAGCCAAGCTCTAAAAGCCAAATATTGCATGTTTTCACTCATGTGTTGAATCTAGACCTAAAATGATGATGACAACAGTGATGATGATGGGGCTTACATGTGGAAGGAAGAATGTCTGGCAGATCAGCAGGAAGGAGTGGAGTACAGAAAGGGTGCTGGGGGATAAAGAGGATCACAGTATGATACATACATATATATGAAGATAGCATAATGAAACCACCAAACTTTTGAAAAAGGAGGGAGGGGAAACTAAAGGAATATAACAGAGGGGAATAAACCTATTGAAAGTACACTGTATTTATCTATGGAATTATCACAATGAAACTTCACTGTACTATTTATGTATGCTAATAAAAATAGAAAAAATATGTACAAGAATGTTCCTAGCAATGCAATATATAAGGATGCCAAAATGAAAACATCTTTCTTATTACATGATAGTAATATTCAACTCTGCTCTTGTAGAATGAAAGTAGCCATGGACAATAAATAAGTGAATGGCTGTCTGTATTGCATCAATACTTTATTTACAAAGCAAATTAGGTCAGCATTGTTCTAACATCAATGGTTTCCTGATCTATACACAAATACACAAACTACTGCTAAGCACAGTATTGTGAGACTCACAAATGCAACGTTGAGCAGAAGAGAAGGGGCACTTATAAAAATCATAAGACTTTTTTTTGTTTGTTTTGGTGGCACTGGGGTTTAATCTCAGGGCCTCATCCATGCTAGGGAATGGTAACTGTTGAAACTATTCCAGGAATCAGGGGATGGGGATAAAGGAGAATAGTGGAAGGGGTGAATTCAAGTATCATATATTTGATACCTTGTAAGAAATTGGGTAAATGTTACAATCTACCCCCTCAAGCACAACAATAAAGGAAAAAGATATCATAATGCTCACAAAAGAAACTTTTCTTGGCTAATGGGTTGATTTGATGTCCAAAGAAGAGAGTGTGCAAATGAGCCTGAAGCATCTTACAGTATCAAAAACAATGAAAGTGCTTAAAACATGAACAATATGGATCTATATTTAAAAAGCACCATTGTCAATGGGAAGAGCTCCTAAGAACCAAAGATACAACAGTTCAAGCAACAAGATAAATAACAGTATTGTATCATAGCTAAAAGCATAAAATAAATATCCATGAGTCCATACTGTTACAAAGAAATACTTAAGTAAGTAAAAAATGAGGGATAAGAGACAAGTCTCCTGTGTAAAACCTTTCCAAATAATCCACACAGATCCTCTGCCATCCAAGAGGTGCAGTAAAGCTCCCTGCTCCTTAAAAATTAGGCAGCATAGAACGACTTACTTCCAAAAGGACATTTTGAAAATAAATGGAAAAAAGAAGAGTATCTTCACAGGGGAGAAACCTGACAAACCCTGCTTCAATCAGGTGATCAAGTCAAACATCACCTGGGATACATCATGTTGATAGCATGTCCCCTTGATATGATGTGACGTGAAAGACACTCACCTCTGTGGTCTTCTTTTCTAAAACCCATTAGACCCACCTAGTCATGACAAAAAAAAAATCTCACAAACTCAACAGGGCATACTACATAATACCTGGAATACTTCTCAAATTTGACAAGATAATCAAAAAGGAGAAAAGGTTGAGAAAGGAAAATTTGATCCAGGGCTGCAATCTAGAGAGCCTAGGACCACAATCGTTAAAAGTAGAGTCATATCTTCCAATGTATCTAGTTCATATAACTGAGAGACAATCTCCAAATAATAATATTTATTTGGAAATGACAGAGAATTGCAATTGAATTACATGTGTCATAGCAAACTGTCATCATATTCTGTGAAATTGAAGCAAGAGGAAGTTTTCAAGACAAAAATGGAAGTAATTAACAAAAACTACTTGGATAAAAGCTTGTTGGTTCAGGAGACCTACGGCAAGAGTTGGTATCAGCTCATGGGGGAGAGTGTTATTGCTTAGCAAGTATTCTTCAATAGTTAATTGAGTTGTTGTAAATTGTCTGAGTTGCTGCAGTTTTAAAGAAAAATAAAGATAAACTGTTATAGAAATTTATGCATATATGTGAGGCATGGGGTATGTGAAAAATGAGAAAAAATATCTTTCCTGGGTCCTTACAAAATCCACAGTAAAGTATTTATATCAGACAGATGAGCATGAGACTTCCCTCTCCATAATTTCTGGGCTGTAAGTTGTCTGGGCTTGACAAGAATGATTTTATCTTTTATCTTTGTATCATCAACTTTCATACAGGTTATAAAAAATAAAAAGTGGGAGCATTAGTCAAAAAACATAAAAGTACAAAAGGTATGTGAAGTATGAACTTTAGTTAATAGCAATGTTATTGTCTTGGTTCCTTAGGTTTTATAAACACTTTATTTCATACAATGTAAGATCAAAGCAATATAGGTAACTAAGTGCAGGGTATATAGAAAATGTACTATCCTTTCTATAAATTTAAAGTCATTTCATAACAAAAGTTTATTAAAATATGTAATTCACAATGCCATTTATGTAATATTTTTAAAAGTCAGTTAGAATCAAACTATAGCAAGAATCAAACAATAGCATTTATACATACATATTTGAATTGTAAAATATAAAGGTGAGACAAAAGTGATTTTTCTTAAGTCAGATTAATAATTATCTTGTGAAAAAGTAGCAGTGGAAGGATGGAGTGAGTTTGACTTTTTTGGATGTTGGTAACATTCTGTCTTTTGACCTGGGTAGCAGTAATAAATCATTCAGCTGCATATTTTTGAATAGTTGTTATACTTTTAACCCTATTACTTAAATGTACAGTCATGTACATAATTGCTACTCTCCACAAAAATACATTATAATGTGTTTAATATGATTTTTTAAAAGAGGACAACTTATAGAGAAGAAACCTAAAACGCTACCACTTTAGCCAGGTGACTAAACATTATCAGTGATTAGTCAAGTTGATAGAGCATTCTATTGTTATAGTGTGACATTTATGGTACTTTGCCTTTACTATCTTTCTTTCTAAAGCTCATAATTCTTGTTTAATTACAAAAAATTGACAAGTGTAACCTGAGAAACAGTTTATAAAATATCTTAATGCTTCTGTGTTAAATCTATTTATCTATCTATCATCTATCTATCTCTATCTATCTATCTGTCTATCTATCTATCTATCTATCTATCCAACTTCATCTACAAAGAAAGGTACCATCCCAATGCAATGGAAGGTTTCTACGAAGAAGTTATTATGAATATACCATGGAAAGCTTTATCCAGGTGTCACCACGCCAACAGCAGAGAACTCCACAGGAAAATTCTTTGCTGAGGACTTGCAAAGTTATTCTGTCTCCTTACCAATGAGAAAGCTACAGCTACTTGAACAAAATTGCAAAAATATAATCTCTGCAAATTTATTTTACTCTTTCTTCTCAGGCTTTTTCTGAGGAAAAAGAGATAATATAAATTGAATACAAAATTGGTGTTTTAAAATTAGACCATGCAAGAGTTGTTACCTGATATTGGTAAAATTTTGAGAAAGGAAAATTCCAAACCATGCTCTATACATAAAAATAAAATTTTTATGCTTATTAAAATGACCCCAATAAAATTTCATAGCATTATAAGCCATAAACATCTGTTTTTGTATTTTGCTTAAAACACTGAAATATGCACAAATATATCAATTTTTAAAAGCAGAGTCTGATGATGAAATTTTTGCATCCTCCCTTTCAGTAATTGCTTCCATAACAAATCTTCCATTACATATATATATATATATATTTTTTCTATATCTGGTTTCTTCAAACTCTGAACCAAAATTTAAGAATCCTAGCTATTACGTTTTAGATTTAAAATCTTATAATTAGTCATAATTTCTGTTTCTCCCAATCATTTTAAGCTGCATAATTTGTGTCATATGATAAGTTGATTTTAGCAACTCACTATTATCAAATCTTGCCGATCTTTTGAAATTAGTTTTCATTAAATGAAAATGACCTTATATTCTTATATTTTATGTTTTTATAATTTGTGATTAAATCTCAAATCTATTTGGGAACACATATCAAAGATGACTTAAAGGTTTTCAATTCACTAAGAAAAGTGATTTGGATATCTTTTAGCATGCTTTATGGAGTTAATAAATACTAAACACATTTAGCATGATGCTGAAGAGGAAATCATTTTAAAGGGTTTCAGCTACCTGAAATTGAATTTTTCAGAGGATTCCCCATTGTCATGTCATGGATGCAGCTTGATTTGAATCTCTGGAGTTCTGAGGAAGGTCTAATACTGAATGTATGAACTTGGATGATGTTGACACACAGATATACTAAGCTTTGAAAATGGAAGACATTATTCCAAAATGGAAAGTAAAGATGTGAAGAGAGCCTGGGGCAAAGCTCTGAGGAAGCACACATATTAGTGTCAGCAAAATGGATGCAGAGTTGAAAAAGTAGAAAAACAGTGACCAAAGTATTAATCAATCCAAGATGATTTGCTATCAGCTAAACTCGGTTTGTTTTAAGGGAAAGACAAATGTCAACTGTGAAGCATGCTGCTTTCAGTTCAAATACAGCAAAAACTGAAATGTGACCATGAGATGTAGCCACATGGCATCCTCTAATAATTGGAACAAGAACATGCTCAATGCCCTTGTAGAGATGTGAGCCAGACGATAAAAGTTTGGAGGAATAATGAGAGGGAAAGAAGTTGAGATAGCAGTGCAATCTACATATTCAAGCCATTTTGATGTGGCGGGAATTAGAAAGTAGCTAAAAGGGAAGGAGATAATGAGAAATACATATGCGAATTCTTACATAATTTCAAGGTAATGATATAGTAAAAAGGCCAATTTGAAAACGCCTACTAAAATGGGGGAATATCAAAGAGAAAATGCCCTGCATAAAACCTAAGGGAAATATTTCCAGGTTCTAGGAAGTCTTAATTAATGGTTTCTGTATTCTCCATTAAATATGATGCAATCTTATCTGCTAACAGGTTTTTTGTTGGTCTTGGTAGTGAGGTCAACGAGTGTGCAAGAAATTTGATCATAGAAGAGAGAAGAAAAAATTATCTTTTATTTTTAGAATTTGAAAGTGAACATCCAAGTTATAATGTTTAAATCCATTTGAGGTTTGCCATGTAATTAAAATGAAAGCAGCCACCTATCTTGCATAAGCTTCTACTCTAGTTTCAACAGTTCAGTTACAAGCAAAGAGAAAACAAACACTTGTTTCCAGATAGAATGTAGTCTTTGTCAGCAGGGAAATTTATAGATTCTTTTCCTGGTACTGGAATTTGAACTCAGGGCCTCATGCTTGGCTAGGCCATGCCCTCAGCCCTTTTTGCTTTGGTGAATTTTTATCTAAGTCTCACTTTTGCTTGGTCCAGCCTTGAACTATGATCTTCCTACCTCTGCCTTTCTTATAGTTGGGAATTATAGACATGCACCAACATGCTTGGTTTTTTTTGTTAGATAGAGTTTTGTTACCTTTGGGACAAATCCAGGCTGACCTTGAATTGTGATCCTCCTCTCTCCACCTCGCAAGAGGTTGGGATTATAAGTATGAACTAAATTTGCGGCTGTTTGAAAGGGGCTATAAAATATATTCTGTATAAGAAAGACAGTAGCTCAAGTGGTAGAGCTCTTGTTTTTGAAGCACAAAGCCCTGAGTTGAAACCCCAGTCCTATCCTACCACAAAATTAAAAAAAAATTAAAAAAAAAAAAAAAGGAAGAAGAAGAAAGGCAGTTGAGTGTACAGATAGACTGTGAAAATCTATCCAACAGAGCTGTAAAATAAGAGTAATAAGAAATGTATTTTCAGATAATCATATTTATTATTACATTCATGAGGACATAGGCTTATCAAAATGACTTTTTAAGGAAATCAGAGACAAAAAAATTCCTACTCAAATATGACTCTTCACTTCTATTTTGATGGGTGCCAAAACACAACCTTAACCATTATTTGAACTGATGTATTCATATTACCCCATTGTAGATTTTCATCTATTGAAGTAAGAATAAAGATTCATGAAACATGTACAGTATTGTTTAACAAATAGGGAATGAATAGGTACAGCAGTGCTTAAAATTGAAAGCAGAAATTATTTGGGACTTTTTTATAGAGAAATTTTTGTGAGTCAAGAGAAAGATGTTAGCAAATACTTAAAAATATAGATGCTGCTACCATAAATCTAGTTTTTAAAAAAGATCAGCTTTCAGCAATAGCTAGATTGATATTAAAAAGTCATGATATTGCTAGAATAATGTTTGGTTTGGAAAAGCCCTTCTTAATTTGTTCATATTCTCTCAGCTTGGGGCATCGATCATGGTCTAATTGTAGTTCCTTTGGCTTCCGATTGTTTTCCCATTCATTTTTTCTTTAGGCAGCTTTGAGCTACATGCATAATTGCATCTAATTTCATGAGCTCAAATTCACATTGTGATGACTAAATGAGAACTTTGGTTTTTATGTTCTTAGTTTCCCCCAGAACCCAAAATTTCTACAAATAATCAGTTCCTTATTTTAAAAGATATAATTTTATATGCTGAAGCTCAATAAGTTCTCAAGCCAAACTAAAATATCGTGTTAGAGCTAGAAGCATTTACCACAAAATCTGCTTTTATGTAAGATCACAAATCACCTTTATATTTCTAATATTACTAATTAAAGTGATATTAGATATGTTGCATTTGCAGGAGACAAATCTGAAGGACACTTTTTACTAAGTCCCCTAGATTAAGGCTGCAGTTGGCTCAGTCATCATAAAACCAGTCACATGGCTCATATTCAGAGAAGGAATATCTGGGCATATGTATTTGGTACATATGTCATCCTATAAAATTACTGTCAAAATGCAAGATGAGAATTACAAGGCAAAGAAAGCACCAAAATAATTTAAAAAAACAGTTATCTCTCCCAAGATCCTAGGCAGTTGCTGTAGAGCTTCCTGGCAGCATCAAGCAGCAGGAGTCAGCTAATGAGGCAAGTCATCCGTTATCATTGCTGTGCTTAGCCTGATTTAGTTATCTGAATCAAAATGACAGATTCAGGAGGAAGGCTCCTGGGAACTTGACTGAAAATGTTATGTTGATGTAACCATGCATTGATCAGTCTAGTGGAGTGCTTCTTAGTCTCCATGCCAACAATAAAAAGAAACAAAAAACACTGGGTTAAAGGGCATGCTTTAGGAAAACGGATATTGGGCAAGATATTTTCTGTATAAACAGGCTGAGTTAAACATTGAAATAAGCTCCATGCCCTGACCAACTCAGGGCTTCTCAACACATAAGAGGTTTTATAAAGTAATTTCAGCTTGTCAGGAACAATTTTCCTCTTTTCCTTTAGGATTACTTATAACTTTAGCTTTTGCAACTATAACCCATGTTATTGGCAGTCTATTAACTTTATTCCAGTGTGAAAACTGAAAGAAAGAATTAACCCTTTCAGTTCTCTTCTAATCCTCTACTGGTCTCCAAATCCACTAGTAGACAGCTGTTTATAAAGTGCTTTTGACATGTTAGGCATGCATTTAAAAGGACTGATAAAAGAGGTACTAAAAATAAGAAAATGAAAGAATCCAAATTACCTGGGGGAAATGTGTGGTGTTGACAAATAGCTCTGTCTGCTAGCCCTCCACTTGACAAAGATTTTTGATATTTTTGATCAGTGGGCTAGACAGATTTTTCTTGTTACAGGCAAACTATCAACATTCAGAAAATAGCATTTAGGGCACATTAAAAGCCACATATGATGAAGAAAGGATTGCTGTTCTAAAGATAAAATAGCTTATTGCACAAACCTCATTCCACTAACGACAGCAGAACTGAAGATGATTTATAAAACATAGGCTTTGTGTTACTGGTTTTGGACATGTGCACAAGTTTTTATTATAAGATGTGAACAGAACCCAGGGTAGAGAAACCCACACATCTTCCATTTGATATATCAGGTTTATTTTATGTTAAAAAGTAGAAATGTATAAAATATCTTTAACTACTCCCCTGGAGTTATTTAAGTTGATTTGGGCATCACATTAGGATTTAACAATTTTCTAAACTGATCCAATTTAATGCTTTTTACAAACCTTACTTTCTTGATCTTTCAAGCAGCCTCTCCACATCTCCAAAACAAAGTGCCCAGCTGTATAAATGAATGAAATAAGGGCCCACAGGAAGCCAAATCCTAATTTTAACCACATGCTGCAAAGTAAGAGAATTTATCCATTTTATCCAAGTGTTTTCTTCTCTCTTAAGCAGGAAGTCTGATTTCTTGATGATTTCTCTCTGGACCATTGATTCTGCATTTAATCTAGGCTGATAATTGTTACAATGGTAAGTAAGCAGAACTCCACCTATTATTACATCTTTCTAGGGTTTTTCATAGTGGATGCCTATAGGCCCTGGCTTTCCAACATCTAATCACAATGCAGGAATTGCCATGCGTTCTCTGAAAATCCTTTAAAATATTCAGACTTCTAAGCAAATACCAAGGAAGTGAGTGTTCTGCTCAAAGCCAGACTTGGGGCCAGAGAGCCTGGTTCAATTAGACTGTTTTGCATACTGCTCTGAGCACAACTGTTCTTCTGGTGGGTCTGTGTTTATTTCTGAAGGCCAGTTGCTAGCAGCTAATAGCATCCACATGCAATAAGAAAAATCTATGCATCTCTTGTTGGGTAGATGGAGCCAAGAACTGAGAAATCCTGTCTGGCTACTTCCAGTCGCTTAGTCTTCAAAGGCTTGCTCACCTCCATGATATTTTCATTGTTGTTCTTTATTTTCTTCACTGTTTTAAACTTATTGTTCCTTGTCTCACATACTCTCTTCAGCTTTATGAAATTTCCTTATAATATACTATGACTTGAGAGCTCTCTCAAAAGTATATTAGAGCATCTATTCAATTTAAAATATGTTGATTAAGCCTAACAAGTCCTTTTAAATACTGTACTTAGAGACAGAATGGAAATATTGAAGGTTAGTTCCCTTCCATGAATAACAGTCTAGTGTCCAGAATAACCAATTACTTATAAAGCCATTCTCAATTAGTTATAAAACAGGAAAAGGTACAATAAAAGAAAGAATAAGCTATCCTTTTTGAGTACCCATAGATGTTATCAAAACAAACAAGCTCAGAGCAAGAACTGAACTTCTCCTAGGAGCATAGCATACAAATGCACTGAATTTGAGCTTCTGCAGGGAAGCAAGTTTTAAGTTTATCAAGTTCTTCTCCAGGTGAAGTTAGCCAGTTAGTAAAGAGAAAAGGAGGTACAATGCTGTGTGCCCCAGAATTCCACTGGTGAAGTCTATAGGAATTATTTAATCTAACAGATGATTAAACAGTGAAATTTTTTTTGTGGTGTGTGGCACAGGGTTTAAACTCAGAGCCTCATGTTTGCTAGGCAGGCACTCATCACTTGAGCTACTCTGCCAGCCCTTTTTGTGATGGATATTTTTGATCTATGGTCTCAGGAACTATTTGCCCAGGGCTGGCTTCTAACTGTGATCCTCCTAATCTCTGTCTCCTGAGAAGCTAGGATTACAGGCATGAACCACTGGTGCCCAACTAAATAGTGAATTTAAACATTTTCTTATCTGTGCTTATGCAGAAGAAGGTAATCTTTGAACCTTACCAATTCCTTTCTTGGTCTCTCTATCAGCTTATTTCTAAGGAAACATTATTTTTTTTCCTCTCCCAAAGTTTATCCAATATTCAATAGTTATGATTTCATGTGGGAACATTCGATAAAATCATCTGATCTTTGCTAGACCAAGATAGCAATACACGTTTCATTGTTTTAGGTTCCCTGTAGCTTCATGCTCTTTGTCATAGAAAATTTTAAAAATCACATATTTTCATGTGCTATGTGTGTAAGGACACCCTAACCTTCATTCTAATGATTCAGATACTTTACAAAGAATATATTACTCAAAATACCAAATAAACTGACATATGTTGATCAAGTAATATTAAACTCATGTTTACTTTTAAAAGTTTATTAGGCAGACAAATACAGCTATCCAAAGTCCAGTGAAAAGCATTAGAGTTTTCAAATATGAATAAGTCGTTAAATTGCTTCTTATATATAAGACAAAAGAGAGACAAAATTAACTCATGCAGAAAGGAAACCTTGAACAGAGAACATGAAAACCATTAAGAGAAAATATTCCAAGTCGCCTGCGCCCAGATGGCTTGGGAAGACGTGGACCAGGTGAGCTTTGCGGTATGCGGTACTCCCACAGACAAGCCTGGGCAAGAGCAGCATAACCCCCTGGACAGACTGACCTCCACCTGGGGAAAAAAGAGAAACTGACTAATAAGCAATAAGAACAATAAAGACACACGGAAAAGAAGGTGGGGTGCCCTGAGCACCGAAGATTGGGGAAAGAGAATCCTTCCTGGGACTGTAAATAAACAAGCCAGGTGGGCCGGAGAGGCTCTGGTGGGAACGGAGCGTGCACTCAGCAACCAGGAGCAGGAAGGCTTGTGAGAGTGGCGGAGGGAGGAAAACTCCACAGGAGAGGAGGGAAGACCCAATTCCCACGTGAACTGTAAACAAACATGGCGGCTGGCAGGAGCAGCAGCACTGCCCAGTAATCAGGAGCAGGAAAGCATGTGAAAGTGGCGGTGGGAGGAAACTCCACAGAGGAGGGCAGAAGACCCACCTCCCACATGAACTTTAAATAAAAATGCAGGCCTGACAACGCAGGTGCAGTGTTACCTTTCCCACTGTGCTTGGAAAGGGGAAAGCTTGTAGCAGAGGCTCCCGCACAGGAGAAATCTGAGTAAACAAAGCCTGCAGGGCAAGGTGAGTGCTAAGCTCACCCCTGAGATCTGCATAAATAATGCCGCCAGCAACATCAGGCTGACAGCAGCGGGCAGGCAAGCCACAGCTGCAGATACCATTCTCACAACTGTCTCCAGACTCTTTTTTTTTTTTTCTTTTTCTCCCTACCTTTGATGAGAGAACAACTGAATTACACCTGCATGCTGAAAAACTTACTGAAACTGTATTGTATTTGAAATTGGGATACTTGGTGGGGGTTTTGTGTGTGTGTGTGTGTGTGTGTGTGTGTGTGTAGTTTTGTCCTACTTTATGCATCCTCTTTAATGAGACAACTACAGAACAACATCTGAGGCACCATCTCCAGGATTGGAAACTGAGACAGAACCCAAATATTAAGACTGAAACTTCATTGCTTTTGAACTTGAAGTTTTTTTGGTTTTTTGGGTTTTTTTTTAAATTTTCTATTTTTCATTTTATTTTAATTCATTTTTATACATAGATATATCTTTCATTTACTTATTTTTTATTTTTATTCTTATCTTTTTTTTTATTTTTGATTTTCAGTCCTCTCTCTGTCTCTCTAATGTCTGTTCAGCATACTGTCGATTAGTACACTAAAGCTCCCCATTTATATCTTTGAAACTTTCTTGTCTGATACCTTGTTCTGTTTTCTCCTTCTTGTCTGTGTATTTGTTTTTCCCTTT
Source organism: Castor canadensis (assembly GCF_047511655.1). Lineage (NCBI taxonomy): Eukaryota > Metazoa > Chordata > Mammalia > Rodentia > Castoridae > Castor > Castor canadensis. The sequence goes on from NC_133386.1 coordinate 23,491,951, forward strand.
TCTTTAACTTCTTGCTTTCCATCTCAGCTCACCCTTCCATTCTAAATATTACCATTGTTATTATTACAAGCTAGAAAATACTTAATTGCACACAGTACAGGGACAGTAACAACACCAAAGACAATGATGGGAAGACAGAAAAAACAGGGAAACCAGTTTCCCCACAGCAAAAAATTAGTACAGGAACGAGGGGAATGAAGAAAATAGAAACTCAGATCCAGACTCCAACAAAAGGAAGATAAACTATGTGAAAGGACCCAATGAAGCCCACAAGAAGAATTTAAAAGAAGACATACTACAGGTACTCAATGAGAATTTTATTGAGATGATACTGGATAGGGTCAACCAAAATGTACAGGAGACACTCAAGAAATTCCAAGACAACAAAAATAGAGAATTTGAAAAAGCAAAGAAGAAATAAAGGAAACCATAGAAGCACTGTATAAACACCAAAGTGAAAGACAGAACACGACAAATAAATGGATAAATGAACTCAGGACAAAAATAGACAATATTAAAGAGGAAACCACTCAGGATATGGAAAACCTCAGAAAAAAGAATGAAACAGAACTGCAAAACAAAACGGAAGGCCAATCTAGCAGAATAGGACAAACAGAAGACAGAATCTCAGAACTTGAAGATGAAATAGTAATGAAAGGAAAAACCGAACAACTATTAATTAAACAACTCAAGACCTGTGAAAAGAAAATGCAACTCACTAACTCCATCAAAAGACCAAACTTGAGAATCATGGGCATCGAAGAAGGAGAAGAGGTGCAAGCGAAGGGAATGCGTAATCTATTCAACAAAATAATAATGGAAAATTTCCCAAATCTAGAGAAAGATATTCATATGTAGATGAAAGAGGCCTCCAGGACACCAAACAGACCAGATCAAAATAGAACTACCCCACGACATATCATCATTAAAACAACAAGTACAGAAACTAAGGAAAGAATATTGAAGGCTGTAAGAGAGAAAAAACAAGTAACATACAAAGGTAAACCCATCAAAATCACAGCAGACTTCTCAACAGAAACATTAAAAGCAAGAAGAGCATGGGGTGAGATCTTCTGGGCACTGAATGAAAATAACTTCAACCCCAGGATACTCTACCCAGCAAAAATATCATTCTAAATAAATGGAGCAATAAAAGTCTTCCATGATAAGCAGAAACTAAAACAATATGTGACCACAAAGCCACCACTACAAAAGATTCTACAAGGGATTCTGCACACAGAAAGTGACACCCAACTTAACCATGAAAAGACAGGCAGCACCAAACTACAGGAAAAGAAAAAGCAAGACAGTAGAGAGTAACCTTAACTTAGGTACACACAATCAAACCTTCAAACAACTAAAACAACTAAATGACAGGAATCACCACATACCTATCAGTACTGACACTTAATGTTAACGGACTTAATTCACCCATCAAAAGGCACTGCTTGACGAAATGGATTAAGAAGGAAGATCCAACAATTTGTTGCTTACAGGAGATCCATCTCACCAACAGAAATAAGCACAGGCTTAGGATGAAAGGCTTGAAGAAGATTTACCAAGCCAATGGCCCCCGAAAACAGGCAGGCATAGCAATATTTATCTCTGACAAAGTAGACTTCAAACCTACATTGATCAAATGAGATAAAGAAGGACATTCCATACTAATAAAAGGGGAAATAGACTAAAAAGAAATAATAATTATCAACCTGTATGCACCCAATGTCAACGCACCCAATTTCATCAAACATACCCTGAAAGACCTAAAAGCATATACAAATGCCAACACAGTGGTTGTGGGAAAATTTAACACCCCATTATCATTAATAGATAGGTCATCCAAACAAAAAATCAATAAAGAAATCCAAGATCTAAAATATGCAATAGATCAAATGGACCAAGTTGATGTCTACAGAACATTTCATCCAATCTCTACAGAATATACATTCTTCTCAGCAGCCCGTGGAACCTTCTCCAAAATAGATCATATCCTAGGGCACAAAGCAAGTCTCAGCAAATATAAGAAAATAGAAATTATACCGTGCATACTATCTGATCACAATGCAGTAAAAGTAGAACTCAACAACAAAAGTAAAGACAAAAAACATGCAAACAGCTGGAAACTAAATAACGCATTACTTAATGAAGAATGGATCATGGATGAAATAAAAAAGGAAATTAAAAAGTTCCTGGAAGTCAATGAAAATGAAAACACAACCTACCGGAACCTATGGGACACAGCTAAGGCAGTCCTGAGAGGAAAGTTTATAGCCATGAGTGCATACATTAAAAAGACTGAAAGATCCCAAATCAATGACCTACTGATACATCTCAAACTCCTAGAAAAACAAGAACTAGCAAATCCCAAGACAAATAGGATGACAGAAATAATAAAAACAAGAGCTGAAATCAATGAAATAAAAAACCAAAAAAACGATACAAAGAATTAATGAAACAAAAAGTTGGTTCTTTGAAAAAATAAACAAGATCGATAGACCCCTGGCAAACCTGACTAAAATGAGGAGAGAAAAACCCAAATTAGTAGAATCAGGAATGCAAAAGGGGAGATAACAACAAACACCATGGAAGTCCAGGAAATCATCAGAGACTACTTTGAGAACCTATATTCAAATAAATTTGAAAATCTTAAAGAAATGGACAGATTTCTATATACATATGATCATCCAAAACTGAACAAAGAGGAAATTAATCTCTTGAATACACCTATAACACAAACTGAAATTGAAGCAGCAATCAAGAGTCTCCCCAAAAAGAAAAGTCCAGGACCTGATGGATTCTGTGCTGAATTCTATGAGACCTTTAAAGAAATCTGATACCAACCCTCCTTAAACTGTTGCATGAAATAGAAAGGGAAGGAAAACTGCCGAACACATTTTATGAAGCCAGTATTACACTTATCCCAAAACCAGGCAAAGACACCTCCAAAAAGGAGAACTATAGGCCAGTATCCTTAATGAACATTGATGCAAAAATCCTCAACAAAATAATGGCAAACCGAATTCAACAACACAGCAAAAAGATTATTCACCACGACCAAGTAGGCTTCATCCCAGGCATGCAGGGGTGGTTCAACATATGAAAATCAATAAACGTAATAAACCACATTAACAGAAGCAAAGACAAAAGACACTTGATCATCTCAATAGATGCAGAAAAACCCTTTGATAAGATCCAACACCATTTAATGATAAAAGTTCTAAGAAAACTAGGAATAGAAGGAAAGTACCTCAACATTATAAAAGCTGTATATGACAAACCTACAGCCAGCATTATACTTAATGGAGAAAAACTGAAACCATTCCCTGTAAAATCAGGAACCAGACAAGGATGCCCACTATCTCCACTCCTATTCAATATAGTACTGGAATTCATATCCAGAGCAATTAGGCAAGAAGAAGGAGTAAAAGGAATACAAATAGGTAAAGAAACTGTCAAAATATCCCTATTTGCAGACGACATGATCCTATACCTTAAAGACCCAAAAAACTCTACTCAGAAGCTTCTAGACATCATCAATAGCTATCGCAAGGTAGCAGGATATAAAATCAACATAGAAAAATCATTAGCATTTCTATACACTAACAATGAGCAAACTGAAAAAGAATGTATGAAAACAATTCCCTTTACAATAGCCTCAAACAAAATCAAATACCTAGGTGTAAACCTAACAAAAGATGTGAAAGACCTCTACAAGGAAAACTATATGCTTCTGAAGATAGAGATTGAGGAAGACTATAGAAAGTGGAGAGATCTACCATGCTCACGGATTGGTAGCATCAACATAGTAAAATTGTCTATCCTCCCAAAAGTAATCTACATGTTTAATGCAATTCCCACCAAAATTCCAATGACATTCATTAGAGATCGAAAAATCTACCGTGAAATTTATATGGAAACACAAGAGGCCACGAATAGCCAAGGCAATACTCAGTCAAAAGAACAATGCAGGAGGTATCACAATACCTGACTTCAAACTATATTACAAAGCAATAACAATAAAAACAGCATGGTACTGGCACAAAAACAGACATGAAGACCAGTGGAACAGAATAGAGGACCCAAATATGAAGCCACACAACTATAACCAACTTGTCTTTGACAAAGGAGCTAAAAATATATGATGGTGAAATAGCAGCCTCTTCAACAAAAACTGCTGGGAAAACTGGTTAGCAGTCTGCAAAAAACTGAAACTAGATCCATGTATATCACCCTATACCAATATTAACTTAAAATGGATCAAGGATCTTAATATCAGACCACAAACTCTAAAGTTGATACAGGAAAGAGTAGGAAATACTCTGGAGTTAGTAGGTATAGGTAAGAACTTTCTCAATGAAACCCCAGCAGCACAGCAACTAAGAGATAGCATAGATAAATGGGACCTCATAAAACTAAAAAGCTTCTGTTCATCCAAAGAAATGGTCTCTAAACTGAAGAGAACACCCACAGAGTGGGAGAAAATATTTGCCAGCTGTATATCAGACAAAGGACTGATAACCAGAATATATAGGGAACTTAAAAAATAAAATGCTCCCAAAACTAATGAACCAATAAAGAAATGGGCAAGTGAACTAAACAGAACTTTCTCAAAAGAAGAAATTCAAATGGCCAAAAAACACATGAAAAAATGCTCACCATCTCTAGCAATAAAGGAAATGCAAATTAAAACCACACTACCTCTTCCCTGTTAGAATAGCCATCATTAGCAACACCACCAACAACAGGTGTTGGCGAGGATTCGAGGAAAAAGGAACCCTCTTACACTGTTGGTGGGAATGTAAACTAGTACAACCACTCTGAAAAAAAATTTGGAGGCTGCTTAAAAATCTAAACATTGATCTACCATTTGATCCAGCAATACCACTCTTGGGGATGTACCCAAAAGACTGTGACACAGGTTACTCCAGAGGCACCTGCACATCCATGTTTATTGCTGCACTATTCACAATAGCCAAGTTATGGAAACAGCCAGGATGCCCCACCACTGATGAATGGATTAAGAAAATGTGGTATCTGTACACAATGGAATTTTATGCAGCCATGAAGAAGAACGAGATGTTATCATTCACTGGTAAATGGATGGAATTGGAGAACATCATTCTGAGTGTGGTTGGCCTGGCCCAAAAGACCAAAAATTGTATGTTCTCCCTCATATGTGGACATTAGATCAAGGGCAAACACAACAAGGGGATTGGACTTTGAGCACATGATAAAAGTGAGAGCACACAAGGAAGGGATGAGGATAGGTAAGACACCTAAAAAATTAGCTAGCATTTGTTGCCCTTAACTCAGAGAAACTAAAGCAGATACCTTAAAAGCAACTGAGGCCAATAGGAAAAGGGGACCAGGAACTAGAGAAAAGGTGAGATCAAAAAGAATTAACCTAGAAGGTAACACAGGAAATCAATGTGAGTCAACTCCCTGTATAGCTATCCTTATCTCAACCAGCAAAAACCCTTGTTCCTTCCCATTATGGCTTATACTCTCTCTTCAACAAAATTAGAAATAAGGGCAAAATAGTTTCTGCTGGGTATTGAGGGGGTAGGGAGGAGAGGGAGGGGACAGAGTGGGTGGTAAGGGAGGGGGTGGGGGCAGGGGGGAGAAATGACCCAAGCCTTGTATGCACATATGAATAATAAAGTAAAATAAAAAGAAAATATTCCAAATATGGAGAATATTTGTACAAGTTTATTTTACTATTTCTCCCATTTTTATTGTATTTGATTCCTCATTTTCTGTCTTCTTTCTTTTTCTTTTCTCTCTCACTGGCTGTTTCTCTGTTTCCTTAGTCTTTCTATCCCTGTCTCTCTTTTTCTCATGTGCATTCATTTCATTTTCTTTCTTTAGCTCTTTCTTAGAATGTGTAAACCTAATCAATTATGTTATTTCATTAGAAGTCTTTATGAAAGAAAAGGGTTCCAATAATGTATTGTGTGCCAATTCTTGAGATTCTGCTTCTTCAAATATGATAATTGATAAAAGTATACATTCCATCAATTACTTTCTAAATAGAAGTTTAGGAGATATTTGAATGTCAAAGATTGCAACAATCTAAAACACTTCCCAGATGTCTCCATTGGCCAGATTCTAGTCCAGAGGCAGGTAGCCATATCATCAATAGATGAACACTAGCCAATGAGAAAAGGAGCGATGATATATACGGATATATATACAGAGGGACCCAACTCTCCCTATGGTTATTTGACTAGGAGTTAAGAACTGTTAACTATTATTAAGAATGTTGATGTTAAAAAAAAGTTGATGTTAATGACAGGTTTTTAATGTAATCACCCTTTAATGCTGGCATTTTTGAGTGGGGATGTGTCAACTAAGGAGCCCCTCTTTTAATACCTGGCTGGACTCTCATCGTGGCCAGCTGCTTTGAACATTTCACAGAGGACTTGAAGAAACTATGCTCCAAGGCTTTGGAGCACTGCAAACACTGTGCTGCTGAAGCCAAAACTTCCGGTTCTGGAACCGTTACTCCAGCCATGACAGCTTCAAGCAAATTGCACTGGGTTTGGGAGACTCCACTGCAAGCAAGACAGGCCTCAGGAGCTCCAGATGGTCTTGTTTACCCTGCCACTATTCACTTTTCACGCCAGGGACTCAGCAAAAAGCCTATGATTGGTGTCATGTGGTGTTTGTGATTGGTCCTTAGGTAAGGCTTGTGACTGGTGAAAGTGGAAGTCAGTGTCCTGATTGACAAAATTAAAATTTAAGTGTAAATGTGCCATACCTCTTTTAAGGCTACATAAGCAGGCAGTTTCTTCAGTATTGTCAGGTTTGACCAGGATGCTTCTCTTCTGCACTTCTCCCCTCCTCCCTATTGCAGCATTCAGCCCTAATAAAGATATCTCCCATATAGTGTCTTTGTCTACTTATGGCCATTATCATGGATTGAATAAACTGGGCTGGCTGCACAAAGAACAGAGGAGATCCTAGCTCTTCCACTGGCAGTGAAGAGGCTGCTAAAAATAGCACAGAAATACCAAGAGCTGTTCTCCAAGCTGTGAGCTACATCCTAATAACAGCATGTAGCTCAAGAATTCCAGAGAAGGAGAGAAACTGAGGGCAGAAGCTGCAAGAAGCTAAGACTACAAAGAATGGTGGAAATATTAAGAAGCTGAGAGGTTCTGAAGACTTGATGGTGGGAGCCCAGAGTAGGAGAACTACAAGAGTTAGTAACAAGTAGTGTTCAAGAGAGGGTTAAGAATCCAAGGGTCCCAACACCCAAAACACATGCTCTGTAACTCTAGCCATTGGTTGTTGACAGCCAAATCCCAGAGCAACAAGTCTTTGCCTTCAGCACCTGGAACAATAAGCCTCTGGCTTTGAAAGCCTGGAGTCATAAGCTTCTAATTTTCAAGGGTTAGAGCTATAAGCCTATAGGTTTTGAAGCCTAGCTTATTAGTCTAAGCATCTTGGGGTAATCAGCACTAAGGAAGCTGCTCCTTGTCTACCTGTAGTTTCTATCCAGATAGGGCAAAATAAGCCCAGTCAGTAGGATAATACAGAAGAGAGCACAGCAAGTACATGTGCTGCTTTAATAAAAACCAACAACTCTGCTAACTTGCTGAGTACAGATTTCTCACATATTTTAATCTGCAGCAAATGCCAAAAAGTCATTAGAATTTTCTAGAGACTCATATTTTGGTAGGAAGAAAGAGCTAGCCTCTTTTATTCAGAGTTCCTTCATTCCTGGAAGAAAAATTGTCTTCAATGAAAAAAACAATGCTTATAATTGAGGTTTATATTGCACGCATGCAATGTAAACTAGTTAACCACTTTATATTTTCCTTTGCTCAAAGGACATTGTTTTTCTATCATATCTGTGAAATTTTTGCACTTAGTAATTTTTAAATTGTTTTCTTTCTTTTTGCTCATTCAAAAATGTAGACTCCCTGCCTCTAAATAATATAACCACAGAATATAACAGAGAAGGACTTATTAAACAGTTAGGGAGGTTCCTATTCAGTCTCTCTTATTAGGATACTCTATATGATACTTAAAATTAAGTCTGCATCTATTTCCTATCGTTTTACAAATAAAGTACTCAGTATTTTTCTAGACAAATGTAATCAGTTGTAACATGTATCAAATCTAATTTGGTATATGATTACTTAAAAATACTGCTCAGCTGGCATTTCTTACTATTTTCTAGCCATTCCTTGTAAAAAAGAAACATTTGTTTATCTTAAATTACTCCCATGCTTGTTAAACTACCAGATTCAATGTTAGATTTCACATTTTGTATTCAGTAGTCTAAGAGGGAGAAGGAAAAAACATCCTGACAGATTATTTTTCCTTGGAGGATTCTGGTTTAAGCCTCTATGCAAAAAGAATACTAGATTAATGGTAACTGAAAAGCCAAGAGTATTCTTTCTGGTTTCTGAGCACTGAAAATGACACGTGATAGTGTTTGGTATTATGTAAACTCTTCACATCCCAACAGAATTTCAAAGACTTGAAGTCAGCACTCTATTATTTCCTATTGCATGAATGTCATTTTAAGTGTTCAAACTTGATGGTCTAGAGAATACCATTTAATAGCTTTCTTTTATTCTCATGGGTAGAAGAACTAAAACACAACAAAGATTATGAAAAAAGTTATTTTGGGAACGTTGAACAACCCAAATTGTGCTAATTTATATGAAACCTCAGCCCCAAATATAAAAACCCTTAATTGTCTACTCCTGAAATATTATCTAGTGTTTTAGTATAAGTCAATCCTGCACGACAAGCTTGACTGATAGGTTTCATGTTGTACAGTGAATGTGACCAATTGATAGAGGCCAGGGGAGCATGAATTCAGGCATATTGTGATCCAAAGGAAATGATGCTAACACCAATTAGCTTTCATTTTCTATGTAACAAGACAAAATATTTGGTCAAACCTCTTTAACTCTAATTATAACATCTTTTTATTAATTTGTAGTACCTGGGGATAAAAAGAGCAGGTCTATGACCACACTGCTTTTTTTTAATTCCTGACTCCAAAATTTACAGTTCTATCATTTTATACAACTCATTAAACCTTTCTGTGACTTGTATCCATATTTAATATGGGGATGGTGATAATAATAGCCTGATATCACATGAGTTTTAGGAATATTGACTGAGTTAATTCATGTAAAGTGACCGGAACACTTCTAGAAACTGTTCTAGCTAAACCTATTCAGAAATTACTATTCATCTGCCCGATTATTATGAGTGGCAGAAAATAAGAATCAATAAAAAGCAGATAAATGTGATTGCTGTTCCATTACTTTCCCTACCAATATTGTAATTTCATGAACTAATGCTTACAGACTTTAAGAAATAGTTGATTAATTGTATAGCAGCTCTATTTTTAGTTTTTTAAGGAACTTCCATACTACTTTCCATAGTGGTTGTACAAATTTACATCCCACCAACAATGTGTAAGTGCTCTTTTCCCTCAGATCCTTGCCAGCATTTGCTTTTGTTTATGGCATTGATAGTATCAATTTTGATTAGGGTGCTGTGGGGTCTTAATGTAATTTTGATTTGCTTTTCCTTTATGGTCAAGGATGCTGAGCATTTCTTCACATATTTATTGGCTCTCTGTACTTCTTCTTTTGAGATTATCTGTTCAGTTCATTTTCCCATTTATTTAGTGGGTTGTTGATTCTTTAAGAAGTTAGTTTTTTTAGCTCCCTGTATATTATGTTTATTAATCCTTCGTGAGATATATAGCTGGCAAAGATTTACTGCCATTCTGTAGCATACTGCTGGGCATATATCTGCAAAAATGTGTGCCAGGATACAACAGAGCCACTTGAATGCCCGTGTTTACTGCAACACTATTCACAACAGCCATCTCTGGGAATAGACCAGATGCCTCATAACTGATGAATGGATTAAGAAAAATGTGGTACATATATGTAATGGAGTTTTATTCAGCCATAAATAAATATATACATACATAAATACGTATTTATGCATACATAAATATGTATTTATGTATGTATACATACATAAATACATATTTATGTATGTATACATACATAAATATGTATGTATGTATATACATAAATATATATATATACACACACATACACACACACATATAGTGAGTGAACAAGATTGTATTAGTGGTCGGGTCTGTCTGAGGGAATTATAGGGGATAGGAAAGGGAAAGAAAAGGTTAGAGAATGAAAAATATTGAAAAAATCTATATATGAGTATAATACAACAATGCATCATAAGCTATTGAATATTAGGTGAGTATGGTGATAAAGAGCATGTATTTGTGGGGATTAATTTGATTAAAGTACAATATATACAGGTCCAAAATGCCAAGGCTATCAATATATACTACAATATACACTGAACTATCAATATACACTTTAAAAAAATGAAGGACAGGAGTTAAAACAGTTCTTTTCCAGGGTAGGTAGCAGTAGGAAGATGGAGGGCATAAGGAAAGGGTGAATGAGAGTGAATGTGATAAATGGATTTTGAATTCACATATGAAAATAAAAGAATGAAACCTGCTATAATTGTTCAAAAAAGGAAGAGGGCAGGAGACAGAAATATGGAGGGGTAAATCTAATGAAGATACATGTAGATATCACAATATATCCCCATTACAACTATTATATGCTAATAAAGAAGTAAAAAAAAATAGTTGATTAAACTAATAAAACCATAGGCAGACATTTTACATGGAAACCACAAAATTAGTAGGCAGAATGTGATGTGTTTTTTGCTTCCTAATTTTGTGTTCTTGATATATTTTTATTTCATTTACTAACAGAAATTTCTTACTAACACTGCAACATTAATCCTTACAGCATTAAAGTTTCAAACAGACATTATGTAGTGCTATAGTTTGCACCATGAATTTCCCCTGAATTCCCTGTGCTGTGTTAAAGCCTTTGTTGTCATTATGTGTCACTGTTGGGAGGTGGAAGAATCATTTGGAGGCTGGACTTAGTGGGAGGTCCATATTGGAGTCCATGCCTCTTCCTGTAACTCTGTTTTCTTCCACCAATCATGAGATAAACAGCCCTTTTCTGCTATGCACTTCTTTCATGATTCACTGTCCTACCACAGTAAATAAGTATTTAGGGAGAATGTAACTAAATATGATGGGTAAAAGAGGATGAACCTTGGGGTGGGGAAGAGGATGGCAAATTTTGGTTGCATTGTATGGTCCTACAACTGGACCTCTCATACCATACTTTCTATTAACATTATTTCTTAATTTCATTCAGCATATCTCCAAAAAGGAATATTTACTATTCCATAAATCAGGAAACTCAGATTCTGCTATATTAAATTTTTATGTTCTTTCCTCTGACTCTTATCTAATCATAATTGCCAGAGACTATATCAGAACCATTCATTCTTAAGTATAACTTCATTTAGTTTAGCAAACTCTTAGAAAAACTCTAGAATATGGCCAACAGACTAGGATTTGTCTGATTTTTCTCCCTGTCAATAACATGTTACTAGTCTTTGTGAAACAAATGAAATTTAAATGTAAAATTCTTGTTTCAAGTGTTTAGACAAATGTTTAATGTCTACAGGCTACATATCAAAGAAGCAGACATTTTTAGACTATTAAACAGTACTTTGAGATCAGGATTACTTTCTTTTTGAAGTTACTTAATGAGGGTCATATCACTCTTAGAAGTAACAATTAAAGCCTGAGTAGTTTGTGATTATTATTTAATTAATTTAAAATTTATCAAGGAATATTACTTAAATATAATAATTTTGCCTCTTGATTATTATATAAACCACTGTAAGAGTAGAAATTTGAGAGGAAACCAAATGCACAGCCTTGTCCTTTTCTTCATGAGGTTCTGAGTTACCTGTTCTCAGCCAGTATATCACAGAGAAAAGCACAGACCTAGTTCAAGAAGTCTAAGTGTGACAGCTTTGGTCATTTGCCACCCACATAGTCTTCAGTTATTTCCCTCATCTGTTCCTCCTCTTACTACTTATGTTACATTAATTATTAACCATTTATTCTCAGAATGAATTTTTTGTACAAATTATAAAATATTACCAAACAACCTTTTTATGATCTCAATTTTTTTCTTACCTTTTTTTTATTAAAGCCATTTGTATGCCAACATTAGGGTTACAGAATTACAGGATTTAGAGAACTCATTAATAAATATGGATACCATCCATAATATTAACTTAAAACTGGATTTTCAAGGGTTATTAACTGGTTGTGTTCCATGGAAAACTAGATCTCACAGATGATTCTTACAAAAGATATTCATAGAGAGAGATGCTCAGGAAATGAACTCTAGATTTTCTTGATTCAAAGTCTCTAAGGAATCTTGCAGCATAAAAACCCTGTTTAGATGTTTCCAGTTACCGTTTGAACAATGTCAAGATGTCAGAAGTCATCATTCCCATCCCTACAATAAGAAAACAGCTTAATAAAATTAAAATTAATGAAGTTTTCTTGGACTCATCAAAGAACTATAATCTCAAGGCAAATTAGAGCTCTAAAATCTGAAAAAAACAGGCAGAATAGAGAATGTGCCATGAGATCAGCTAACTTGGAATGAAAGTTGTGGTAATTTTGATGACATACTAGAAGCTGAGGAGAAACTCTTTAATGCCATAGTTATAAGAGCACCTCTGCAGTTTTATTCACAGGATATCCCACTAGATTCTCAAGGTAAACAGACTTGAAAAGTCTCTGTATTTACTGACAGAGGTAGTAAAAAAGTTATCATTTTTAGCTATATCTAGAGCATTCTCCACAAGAAATTACTATTATTTGGGTCATAGTCTTTTTAAAATTTTTTTCCTCTTTTATTTTATCATTTTTACATTTACTTACTTGTGCACATATATTTTGTGCCACCTCTCCCTATCCCCCCAACCCCCCAACAACTGGGGATGAGTACCTACAATGTACAAGTGTCAAACACACACCAATTCTTAGCCAGATTAATATAAAAACTCACATTTTAAATATGTAGTTCAGTTCCTATTGCTTAATACATCATGCCAGGTATAGCTTTCAAGAAAAAAAAAAGGTAAATCATGCAAGAAAAATGATGCAGAGACAACACAGCATCAGTATCAGTCAGACAAGAAATTTACAAATTAAAAAAAGCAAATATGATTAATATGTTAAGAACTGTAGTGGAAATTTCAGCAACCTGGTACTATTAAAAAAGCTTATAAAGCTTGGCATTTTGATGGTTAATTTTGTGTGCTGACTTAACAGGACCATCGCGTGCTCAGCTATTTGTTCAAACACTTTCCTTGGTGCTTCTGTGAATGACATCAGCACTGAAACTGAGATTCCAGTTAATCAGACTGCCCAACATAGTATGGGTGGGCCTCATCTAATCTATTGAAGATCTGAATATGTATAAGTATGTATATTTTATATGTATATATATTTTATAAGTATAAATATATTTTCATATTATATATATAAACATTTATTTGTTTCATATATATGTATATGTATAGATAGATATCTTATTGGTTCTGTTTCTCTGGAGAACTTTTTAATGGACTATCTTATCTGCCAAATTTAAACCTTTCAGTGACATTCTATTTGAATAAAAATCAAACTCTTTAAAATTATATAAAAGATTTATTTTCATCTGAGTTCCACCTATTGCTGTTATTTTAATTCTAAAGATTTCAGCCTTCATCTTATTCTCTCACATACTGACATGTATGTGGTTCCCTAAATATATTGATTCATTCCACAAATTTTCTCAACCAGAAATTCCTCAATAATTACTAAGTACTATTTACTTGGCCATTTATTTTATGACAGAAGAACAAGGAAAATCAGAAATAGTCTGATTTCTAATGTACTTTAATACTAAATGCTGTGAACTAAAAAATTAGGAAACCCCTTATTACAGAAAACTAAAATACTTCATAAAATGCAAAAAACACATAGACAAGTTCATAAGGGAGTAGCAAAAATCTCCAAAACTGGAAAAAAGAGAAAACTAAAAAGGAAAGCCATTAATAAATGCTAAAATATTGTCCCATTTGTGGGATACTTGCTGATCCCTGTAAATAAGTAGTTTGGGAATAAAGGATCATACAATGCAGGAGAAAGGCTATGAGAAATTTAAAGAGGAAGGTGACCTTGAGACCTTCATATGAATCTAGAATACGAGAGCAGTCATGCGTTTGGCAAAAGTCCACGCTGAAAAAGAAGTGTGTCATTAGGAATGGATGATGAGAAGGAAGCCTCTGTTTCTTGGCTTTGGTCTGGACACTACAATGGGAAAAATAATTCCAATCATTTGTGTATCTTTTTCTTTAGCTTTTGCTTCCCAGTGATATCATCACCCACAAAATAGGAAGAGAACTACAAAATAGTTTCTCTTGCAAAAGTTCCATGACACCTAATGGAAATAAATGTAAAACATTCTAAGCAACTGAATACTTGGTTCACTTTATTAGCAAAGATGAAGCTCTAAGGAAATTTGAGTACCAATTGTACAACACTAACCAAGGTAAGCAGGAGCCTGTAGCATAATTGCTCATGATGACCTCAGATAAAGATTACATAAAAACATATTTTATGTGATAAATAAACAAGATGGCATTGAATTTTTTGAAGTAAAAAACTATCAAATAACAAAGAAAATGGAAAATTAACCTTAAAATATTTACAAAATTATAAGCACAGCATTCACAGAAATTGCAAATACAATGAATAGTTTAAACTGAAAAACAGATAGTACAGAATAAAGAATGAATGAACCAGAAGTTAGAACTGAAAATTACTGACATAAACATGGAAAAATGTACATTCAATAGAAAAGAGGGGTCAGAGGCATTGAGAAAAGAGGAAGAAAATACTCTATCTCTAATAGAAGTTATAAGGTGAAGTGTAGATATTTAAAAGGATTGTAGATGTAATAGCTGTGACTGTATATATATAATATATATATGTATTATATATGTATATATATACTATATGCAATAGATGTACTGAGTATATATATTCTCAGGTAAGAGAATCTTGCAAAACCATCAGCCCTATTATAGAAGAACAAAATATAGTACTTGTAAAGAGAGAAAATCAGATTCCCTACAAAGAGACAACTAGATTGAAATCTGACAGCAGATTTCTTTATAGCAACCAAAGAAAATACAAGAAAACATGTTAAAAAGCTGAACATTCAATGATACAGGCATAATATATATACCTACAAAAAAAAATCACTGCAAAACTGTGTGTTGATATCTGATAAATCCAAGCATGAGCAAACTCAATGACATTATAATTCCACTCTTCAATATATTTTAAACAGAATGTGTTCATACACGTAATGCCAAAAGTTATTTGCAAGAAAATTAATAGCAGCCAGCTTTAGCTGTATATCCAACATTAATCACAAATTGTTTCAAACTGATAAATTATAGAATGTTATTGTGTTGTAATATTTTATAGAAGGAATTAACTTTTCTACATACTTCACAATATGAGTCAATCTCAAATAGATTAATGAATGAAATAATTTAGATTTAAAATAATACATGATATATGAATTTGAAACTACATAAAATTGTTACTGCTTATAGTTGAAAATGATATAATTACTGAAAGTGGAGAACGTATATCTGGCAACATTCAATTTCTTGATTTGAACGGTGATTGTACAATTCACACTTTGTGAAAATCATCGTTTCTCAGTTAGCATATGTGAACATTTATGCAAAATATAATTAACTTCAAAAGCTTTACCAAAAAAAGCAAAGGATAATAAGAATCATTTCAAAAGCGAGTACCATCGACAAGGTACTCAGAATCCCTGGTAATAAGAGAAATATAGGAATACATCTTATTTAATGCCAAACAATGCTATGTGTCATTAAAGATTAATGGGAAAGACAAGCATTATAAAACTGTATTCCTTCAACAAACAAGTATGAAGCTCTCAGGCAACAAGTATTCTTTGGTGAGCAATGGATGCTTTCGTGATACTGTAAGGCCAGTCATTTCACTTGTCTGCAATGTCACTCACTTAAAATTATTGACTGAGCTCACATGCTATGCATACATTTCTGTTAAAAAGTTATCCTTATTCTCCTTGTAACTCAGTTACCCATTCATAGCTCTAAGACAGATGTTTTATTCAGTTTGGTACTACTATAACAGCATACCATAGTCTGAGGGATAGAAGTTTATTTGGATCACAGTTACAGATGTTGGAAAGCTCAAGGTTAAAGGGGGTTCTGGGGAGGGCTGTCTTGCTGCATAACATGGCAAAGGTATCACATGAGCAAAGAGGGAGGGGCCTGAATTTATTTTTTATAACTATTTCACTCCCAAAATAACAGCATTTAATCCATTAATAAGTACAGAACCAGAATGACTTAACCACATCTTAAAGGTTCCAACTCTCAAAACTGTTCCATTAGGGATTAAGTTTCCAATACATAATCTTTGTTTTAAACCATAGCATTAGTCAGTATTATAAACATTTTACGAGGTTCAAAATATTATGATATGTCTGTAGTATTAACTAGTTATCAAGCAGGCTAGATTAGAATCTATATCATACTAGTTGATTTAGTTGCCTTGAAGATGAAAAATTATTGCATATATCCTCTATGTCAGCTATTACAATAGCTCTTCCACGAATAAATTTTATTTTTCTATCCATATTTCCATCTACATACCTTTATATAATAAGGCTACATGCAGACATGTAAAAAATTTTAAAAAGGGAATGTTAAATAGAAAATTTAGAATAATTGTCCTCTTAGCTATAGGATTACATTTTTAGGGATTAGTAAATAAAAGTATTTAAGTCTTCAGTGCTACATTGTTTCTTATGTCAAGGTGGCCTATGGATAATTCCACCATACATGCACAAGAGAACAATTTTTTTGTTGTTGTTTTTACTGCGGTTTGAGCTCAGAGCCTCATGTTTGCTAAGCAGGGGTGGTAACAGTTGAGTCACTCCACCAGCCATATACTGTTTCTTAAAATACATAACAAATACTCATCTTTAAATCTTTATGAAGGCTGTGTGAATACATATGTATGTATACATAAGCACATACACACCTTTAAGAAATTATGGAATATTAATTACAAGGCAAGATTTAAAAAATGATTTAGGCATTATATACAAATTTATAATCATAGTAGATAAGCCAAAATCACTGCATTATCTAAGTAAGACAAATAGAAGGTGGAAATTGAAGGTTATTTCAAACGATATTCAAAATGTACACTTAAAAGGCTTAAATGAATTATTAAATATAAAGGATGATAAGGAATGTCATGTTTAATGTTACACAGCAAAGGCACTAGTTTGAGAAAATGTGTAAATATTGCTCTGTGTTCTTAGAGCAGTGCCTCTTAAACCTCTGTGGACATCAAAACTACTTGAAGCACTTGATAAAATTCAAATTGATGGAACCTATTCTAGACCTAATGCATATTTTTCTAAAATGAGACTCAAAATTTTACATTTGTAAGAAATTCACAGATGCTACTCATTCACAGACCGCAGTTTCAGGATATGAACTACTTCTTTGTAGTAGTTGCCAGATTTGAGGATTTGCTACATAATGTAGTTTTTCTCTTTATCTAGAAAATCCACACATTTCTTTTCATTATTCACCTGAATAATTTCTTCTCAGATCATAAGAATCACCTTCTCCCTGAGAAGCAAGTCAAGGAGAACTACTATTTTCATTTATATGTCTTCTATTTCTCGTTGAATACTTCCTGTCTTTCTGAAAAAACATTCTTCCTTTTTTACATGATATAATGCTCTTTCAATTTATTTTCCAGAGACTTTAATTCTCTTTTGATGCTACAGCCCTAGGAATCCTTGGTTCTTTCTTAGAGTTTCACTATTTTCACTCTGCAAAAGATTTTAGGAACTCTAAGCCAGCCTCATGGCTGTAGTTGGATTTACAGACAAAGGAATTCAAACTCTGCTATTCCATCTTAGTGACTGACTCTTTTGGGCTTTGGTGTGCTAAAGTGAACTCCTTTCCAGATCAGTATTTAGATAAATTAACATTGACATGTGTAAAATGAAGTCCCCATCTCTCAACCATCTTTTTCCTCACTCATGCTTAAACATCATTTCATGTTCTCCAGCCCTAATATTCTCCTTTTATAAACCCTGTAAACCCTATCATGCCAGCGCATCATCTGTGATTCCTATGTGCCCTTATTCTACAGCTATCCTACTTCATTTTGACTAATTTACCACTTCAAGTTCACTAATCCATCACTTTTGCTTTATCCTGACCACTTCCTAGACCATACCCATCTTATTGTGCAGAGAATGATCTAACTTTCCTCTATCCTGTTTTTTTAAAATCCATTCTGCATGGTGCAAACAGAAACACATCAATTAAACCCCAAAATAATAATATTTGTAACTTGGTAAAACTGTTACTCTTCCTTAACAGATTACTTAAACTATTTGAAGAAAGATATGTTATTTTTCTAAGGTTTCAAGACAGAGCACTCATGGAGCAATCACAGTGTTCAGGACCACCCTGGTATTCAGAAAACACATATAGTATACTCTGGTCACCACTTGCTTCTCCTCTTCCATGTACATCATTCTCTTACTAAATAACAGACAGAACATACTTATATCTACTTCCTGGGGTCTTCATCTTGTCAACTGTATTGAAGAACCTAATATCTAGTTTCAAATTTCCAACAAAGAGATGTTAAAAACATTCTTATTCTGTGTTTGGTTCCATCTATTACCCTATCCTACAGGATCTAGGTGTCTTCATAGAATTCATAATAATATTTAGATTTAATTTTAAAACTTAAATGTAAGAATTTTAACTTGAACCTATTTAAATACAAGAAGCATACATCAAATAATATCTGCCTTCATCTCCAAGTTTTGAATTTCCTTCAAATAAGAAGCATAATTTTTTGTCATATCAAAAACCAAAACAGGAAACCATGGCAGTTCATGTTTGCAATTCCACTTACTCCAGAGGCAGAGGCAAAAGATCAGGAGTTCAAGGCCAGCTCTAGAAAAGTTAGAAAGATCCTGACTCAAAAACAAAATAAAATCCAAAGGGCTGGAGGCACCGATCAAGTGGTGAAGAGCTTTCCTACCATGTGCAAGGCCCTGTGCTCAATCCTCAATAACACACACACACATACCTGCACACACAGGAAGGGGTGTAAACATGCATTTATCAACTTTATTTCTTTTGTTTTTTTACTTCTCCCTTTACTTTAATATTAAATTTAAACTTAAACTGGAAAACTTTAAATATGAGAAAAATATTTTAAAATTCTTAAGAAAATAAGAAAATATTCCTACAAAGCAACCAAACTAGCAATAGCAGAATTATCAACAGCAAGTGTAAAGAATTACAAAACAAGATATGGAATATACTGAGGAAAATGTTGCCCCCAAAATGTAATACCTATTAAATGTTATTCATCAAGAAGGATAAAATACACTCATTTTTTAAGTAAACAAAATATTTACCATCACTAATGATGTTTCTAAAAATGTGTATCAGGAAGAAGGGAAAAGAAAAGTCTGAATTTGTAGAAGGGATACTAATTTTTAAATAATAAATTTGTGGTTATTTATAAGCAACACTATTTTATATTATAGTAGGTGCACTGATTGAATTGTGGAATTATTTTAATGATAAAACACTCAATTTGGCATTCTGATTCAAATAATTTTAAATTATTTTATTGGAGCATAAGGAAAGACTGTAAGCTATACATTCCTCCTTAGACATTTTTATCCTAAATATCAATTACTAAGTAATTTTATAGAAATGGATCTTATAACAAGTAAAACAATAAACAATGTAATGAGAAGACTAAAGGAAAACAAAGAAATTAAATCAACAGAAAACATGGAGCCTGAGGAGAGGCAATGTGGGAGAGGTGAAATATAAAAGCAGAATGACAGAAATTAGACAGCCTCATCAGCATGTCTCTAATAGAGTCTAAAGTAGAAAGATAAAATGAGAGATTTACTATCATAGTGGAGTTTGGTTAGTCAAATAGCAAAAGACCAGCACCAAAACATTTAAAATGTATGCATACATCTTGTCCCTCTTTTTCTCTTCATAATACACACACATATCTTAGAAAAAGCTTATTCTTTTTGATACTTTGTAGCATTAAAAAACATTGATCACATTCTAAGCCACAAAGCAAGTGTCAGTGTGCTTTAAAGAATCGGTAGCACGTACACATTGACTGACCATAGCTTAGTTACATGTAATAAACAAACATATACAACATTTTATACATTTTAAATTTTAATAAGACACTCATAAAAGTAGCATAGTGTTCAAGCCATAATGGGTCTAAGTATAAAAATAGATTTGAGGTATAAATAACGCACACCGAAATACATGTTATGTGGGTATAGAAATACTTATGGTTAAAAATATAACCTTGAATATCCTTATTAGAAAGGAAGAAAGTTTAAAATTTTTGAACTAGTATCTAATTTAAGAAATTCCCTTACTACAAGGTTGGGGATATAGCTCAGTGGTAACACTCTTAACTCCAATGCATGTGTCCTTGAGTTTACTTTGAAAAACTACAAAAATAAATAAAAAACTAAAAAAGAACTTCAGCTGTCTGAAATAAAAGAGGGATAATTTATAGAATACAAAGAAGGAAATAAAAATAATAAAAGGAATAATAATAAGAATAATAATTTGGAAAATAAGATGATCTGATAAAGAAAATGAACAACCTTAAAGCTTCTCTCCCTGGAAAAAATTATAATGTGGAAAAACCTCTCACTTATATGACTAGTTAAAAAGAAACAAGGCAAAAGGTAAATATTACAGAAGCTAAAAGCTTAAAGTATACTTTCACTAGAGGAAAATGTTAGGAACAGAATATTTTAAATAAATATATCAATACATTATAAATCTAAGTGAAATAAAAAGCTTAGAGAAAATGTTAGTGACAAAAAAATACTCATGGAAAAGTAGAATATTTGAATCATCCTTTACCTCCAAATGTTTTTGAATCTTTAGTTGAAAATCAGCTAGTAAATGAAAAGGAAGTCTAGATTTTTAAAACTTTGATTAACACTCCTTAATTTTACATATCAGTGGGCTTTTATGTGGTATTTTAATGGATACAGGGTACACTGATAAAATCAGTTCTCATTTTATGCATGCTCCCTCTTTCCTTACCATTTTCTAAAAATTGCTGTTCTACCATAAAGTCAACTAAAGAAAACACTGACACTTTTTTTCTAAGATGTAAGCTATCCTTGTCCTCCTGTGTCTGGCTTATTTCACTTAACATTTGTCCAGTAGTTCTACTTATTTTTCTGAAAATGACAGATTTCATTCTTTTTATGGATGAATAATATGCCATTGTTTATAGATAATACATTTTACCTATCTTTTAATGCAACAATAGGCAGCTAGCTTGATCCTATATCTCATAGATATATAGCTAAAGGAAGTAAAGTCAGCATATCAAAGAAATAACTCAGTCTACATGACTTTAAATGTGAATTCAATCACATTTTCAGGAATCAAATATTTTCATTCTTATATAAAGCGAAACACTTTTCAACTTATGTTACTAATAACATTGGCACCTATATCAACAATGAAGCTTGTAAATATAGATGAAAATACTTAACCAAGTATTAACAAACTGAATATAGCAACAGATACATAACATCGTACATTATGGTCAACTTATTTTCAGATAAGTAAAGTTTCTTCAACTTTAGCGAATTTGTCATGACAATGTTATAAAGAGAAAAACATTTAAAAATTTTAAAACTTAGAATTAAAAGTCATTAACAAACCAGGAAAAAGTGTTGTAAAAGTTAATTGATAATGATAAACATTATTTATATAATTTTATAACTGAAAACTAAAAAGACAAATTAATACAAAAATTAACATATGCCTAAAGATATATCAAGATATCCCTATATTGTAGTAAGCTAGGGAAATTCAAAATAAAATAAAATTAGCTACAATTTCAATATCTATCATACTGGTAAATATTCAAATATGTGTCTTTTATTGGAACATGGGTAAAGGGAAAGTAGAAAGTCTTTTAATCTTGGAAAATTTTTATGTAAATATATAATTATTTCAAAATAAAAAGCTTATATAAAGAAGAATAGTACCTAAAATAATGGCTGGCATACAGAAGGCATTCAAAAAAATTTTTGCAAGAAGAAATGTACAAATGAGGATGTAGCATAACATTCACTTAGACAAATCTACTTAAAATGTAAATTTGTGCAGTTTTGAAAAAACCATATACAAATATGAATATTTTATCTCCCTATAATTAATATATTCAAATCCTAACCCGCAAGATGACAGTGTTGAAGAATGAAGCCTGTAGAAGGTGGTGAGGTAATCAGGGTAGAAACCTGATGAGTGGCACTAGTGCCTTTGCAATTCGATGTCTGGAGATGGCCTAGTTTGAGACTGATAGATGATGACTTTTAGCTGTGTTTTCACATAGGGAAAGAGGTGAGGAGGTAAGGGGTCTCCTTCAGCTATAGACTGAAGGTTTATGTCCCCTTAAGATTCATATGTTGAAATCCTGACCTACAAATAGATATTTCTCTCTCCCTCTCTCTCTCTTTTTCAATCTCTCTCTATATAATATATATGTATATAAAATATACATTATACTTATATACTTTGAATATATAACATATACAGTATGTCCTAATTATTTCAAATTTAGAAAAAGAATAGATTAAATATATTTTAAATTACATAGTCTTCAGAAGAAGTAGAACACATTCATACTTTGGCAGGCACACATTACATATTGTACTGCATTGTATAGTTAACTTCAGGTGCACATATTAGTTACTTATCTCCTTGCTGTGATCAAATTATTTGAGAAAACAACTTAAGGTAGGAAAGATTTATTTTGCCTCACAAAAGAATGTGAGGGATATGAAATGCTTCTTTTGAATTATTACCTGAATTATCCCTTTGAATTTGACATTTGATAGAATTGTAGAACATTATTTTAAGCAAAGTCAGCCAGACTCAGAAGGCCAAAAACCTCATGCTCTCTCTCATATGTGGAATATAGACCTAACACAAATGCAGCAATATTGTGAAACTGATCACATTAAGGGGAGGTCACACATGGGAGGGGAGGAAAAGTAGGAACATGAATACAATTGATATACTCTCTATTTAAGAATGAATATAGAAAGCTTAAACGGACTGAAACCATCAAAAGAAAGGGACTGAGGTAAAATGAAGAAAATTAGAGAGGACATAAACCAATTGGGGTTATAATACATATATACATGGAAATACCACAAGGAAACTCCCTGTGTAGCTACCTTTATCTCAAACAAGCTAAAATGTCATGCTTTTCATTTTATCTTCTCTCTTTTTTCTTCTACAAAATCGGAGAACAGGAGGGCAGAACAAGTCCTGCCCAGGGGAGGGCTGACATGGGGTTGGGGGAGGTGTTGGGGAAAGGGGTTAGGAGGATGAATACAGTGCAAAAAATTTGTACACATGTAATTACATGCAAAAATGATACCTGTTGAAACTACTCCAGGAATCAGGGAAAGAGGGATGAAGGAGAATGGTAGTGAAAAGTGAATTCATGTACGATATATTTAATACATGGTAAGAACCTACAGTGCAAAAAATTTGTACACATGTAATTACATGCAAAAATGATACCTGTTGAAACTACTCCAGGAATCAGGGAAAGAGGGATGAAGGAGAATGGTAGTGAAAAGTGAATTCATGTACGATATATTTAATACATGGTAAGAACCTCTGTAAATGCCACAATGTACTCCCACCCAGCACAACAATAAAGGAATAACAGGATATAGTAAATCAAAGCTCTATGCAAATAAAGTCTGCAACTACCTCAAGGACAACCCCATCTGATGCTACTTCTTATTGTTGGCCTCTCATGTGTTACCCAAACCTCAGTTGAGAGTAAACAGATAAGAAGTCAGGTTTACCTGTTTATCCTCTGTTTGAAATAGAAAAGAAACAGAAAAAAAAAAGTGGCTTTGTGCACTTTTTTGGGGAACTGAATTTTGAGAAAAATATCTTTGAAAGATTTTATTTTGAACAGATTAGACTTTTTTTCTTTTATCCTCCTTCAAATTCTCTTCCCTTAAATTCATTCCCTCAAGTTCGAAAGGACTCATTTAAAAAGCTGATATGGAATATCCCTTTGAACACTTTTATAACTTCTAAATAAAGAAACAAACATTTCCCACAGAAAACAAGAGAATGTTTAAGTTTCTCTTGGCCTAAAACACTCTGGGAGGTTCCCTTTGGAGAAAAAGACAGGATTTGTAAGCTGCATAAAAACACATCCTAAGTGTCAGTAACATTATTCCATGGGTAGAATACTTTGAGCTAATGAGGTTCATTGGTTAAGGGTCTTATCAATTGATAGTCATTAGGACAATTTGGTGATGAATGGCAGACCTCTACAGGGAAATAAACAAACAAACAAAACACTCCAAGGAATTATAAACACATAGAACTACTAAATCAGAATTCACTTAAATTTATTTTTTTCAGCTCGCAGATGGTCTCCATTTAGCATTTCTACAAATTCTAGCATTACAGGATCTTGCTTAATTTTTATCATTATTTATGTCCTTCCTTTTGACTTTTATTTTCCATCCACAACATGAATCATTTCAACTTTTGAAGGCAGTTTTTCACCTTGCTTCTTTATATTCGCTAAAATATCATTTTATTAGGATGATGTAACTTCCCCTTTCTTCTTTTTAGGTCTTGCTGTGTAAGTTTTATATGATCATTTTCTACAAGTGAGATACATGTTTGGAAGATTTTAATTGGCTGATGGAAATCTCAGTGCAAAGCCATATTTCCTAAAATATCAAATTTTACCTCTGAGCTTAAATTATGCCCAATAGTGAATATAGGGAATATTTTTAGTAAGGACTAAAGCTTTATAATTGGCCTAAAGCCACACTACTTTTAATTAATACATTTCAGAGATGGTAAAGAAAATTTTTCTTGGAAAAATATTTCTCAAATTATGTATTTTCACAAAACAGAAAATTCTGTGAATATAATTTTGATATCATTGATGACTGTTGAGAAAACAATTTAAATATTTATTGGCTCCTTTTTTTCCACTGGATTCATTCACAGAA
Source organism: Castor canadensis (assembly GCF_047511655.1). Lineage (NCBI taxonomy): Eukaryota > Metazoa > Chordata > Mammalia > Rodentia > Castoridae > Castor > Castor canadensis. The sequence goes on from NC_133386.1 coordinate 23,517,129, forward strand.
AAAAAATAACATTTCCCTTGATATTAATTTCCTTTTACATGGATTACCAACAAAAGGTGACTAAGGATTTATATAAAAAATTATGTCATATTGTAGCATGTTTCAGATGGATTATCCATTTTAGTATTTTGACCTTCAAAGAATGATACAGGAGAGATTTTATAGTTCATATGCAGTTTTCTAGGGTATTGGCTTTAGAGAATGCCAGTAACCTGAAGGCAGAATGCACAGATTTTCAGTCATGACTCATTTCTAAAAACTCTACTATTTGATTTAAAAAACAGTGGTTGGAATAGTTTTCTAAATGTTAGCTTTAAAAAAACCAGTGAAAAAATGAAATATTTAAAAATGATTCTAGAATATGTTAGAATAGGAAGCCACAGACCCTTTTTTCCCTCAGATAAACAGCAACTCAACAATAATACATGAAATAATTACTTTTTTGAGATTGTCTACACCAGTTAAGAGACTTTTCAACTACCCTTCGCAGTGAAGCTGATAAGAAAGGTCCTGGCACTCACTTGTCATAATTCCTGCCCCAGGGACAGCATGGCGTAATTGGAAAGGAACTCCCAGAAGGTGGCTGTTTCCTGGGGAGGGAAGAAGAGCACTAATCATATACCCAACACTGAGTTTTGGAAGGCAGGTGCTGGCTGAGGGATGGGCTTTTGTCTTGTCTGTATCTGGGCACTGACATAATCTCTTTTTTTCCAGCTCAAGGCAAAGAAACCTTCTACCTTTCAGATTCTCCCTGGGGAGGAAAAGAGAAAATTCAAAGATATACACAACATTATAATTTAGGAACTTACCCAAGGTATATGTTTCTGATTTGCTAAATCTAAGTGCAGGAAAAAAAGGTCTCTAGATTGGAGGATGCTGAGAACAAATGAAATGGTTTTGAATACTGTATACTCACTGTAGACCCTCCCCTTGGCTCAAGCACAGAACAAGTGGCGGAAAAGAAAACCCCAAATCCTCACTTCTCCTAGGAGAGGGAAAGACTAGAAGAATATGTTTAATGTTTCAGTTTTTTAAGTGACCTGCACAAACGATTTGGTTGTCTGTGTTTTAGAGTGCTGACATGATCTGCAGACCCTAAGAGACTGGAAATCACTAATACCTGCATGGGTAGGAAAGAGTGGAACATTCATTCAGCATTCCAGCTTTTTTGAGGGGCTGCCTATAGTACTTGTTTCTCTTTCATCTAACTTAGAATTCTTACTCTACTGACACACTCTAGAAGCCTGAGGATTGCTGAAAATAACACAAAGGCGGGCACATTGTGTCAACTCCAGAGAGCCTGAAGTACTGTCTGCAGTACTTCACCAAAGGGAGCCAAAGATCATGAGCTCCCAAAAGAATAAACTAGTAAATTCTTCTAACTGGGAATTTACAAGCACAAGTCTAGGAACCAGCCACAGAAAATGATCAAGAGAAACCCATAAAATTTAGATGGCTTTGAATGGTGAAGTTTTTCTCTGTTTAAAGCAAGTCCATAAAGATTGGGAGAAGTATATTTTTTCAAAATATAATATTTTAAAAACATAGCATAAGAAAAAAGGAAAAATGACCCAATAAAAAGAACAAAATAATCATCAAACAGGTCTAAAGAAATAGAGGTATATGAATTACCTCACAAAAAATTAGAAATAATTACAATAAAGTTGTTCAAGGAACTTATGAAAATGATGCAAGAACAAAATGAAAATATCAATGGAGAGATAGAAAATGTTTTCAAAAGACAAATTTTGTAGCTAAAGTATATTCATACTAGATTGAAAAATTTACTGAAAATATTTCACAAAAGACTTGAACCAGTGGAAAAGAATCATTGAAATCAAATGTGGGTCATATGAAATTATGAAGTCAGAGGGGAATAAAATAAAAAAAGTAAAGAAAGTCTAAGAGATTATGTTATATATTATTCAGATCAATATATACGCTTTGAAATTGCCAGGAGAAGAGAAAAAGAAAAAGAAAGGAGTAGAAGCTTATTTGGAGGAATAATTGCAGAAAACTTCTCAGATCTGAGGAAGGAACTAGGTGGACACAATTCAAGAAAATCAATAGATTCCAACCAGGAAAAATCTATAAAAATTCATCTTGAAACAAATTATCAAATTTTCAAAAATAAAAAAATATTAAAAGTAGCAAAAAAAACTCAAGTAATCTTGAATATGAGAGCAATGAGAAGACTGTCGGTGAATTTCTCATCAGAAATCTTACAAGACAGAAGGGAGTGGAATGATGTATTCAAGATGCTGAATAAGAAAACATCTGCCAACCAAGAGTACTATATCTGGTAAAGTGTCCTTCAGTAAAGAAGAGTAAATGAAGACTTTCCCAGGTGAACAAAAGCTGAAGGAGTTTATATTGTTTGGACTCATTAAGAAATAAATATTAAAGTGAATACTTCAAGTTGAAATGAATGGACACTACTCAGCTGGAAAATAAATCACTTTAATTCTAGCATAGAAGAAAAGTATAAAAATTATTTTTAAAAACTATAATTATAAAAACATAATTGATTAAAAATAGGTAATTGTGACATCAGTAACATAAAGTGAAAATGAGTAATAAAGTTTTTTATTGCAATTGAAATTAAGTAAATAGGTTAGCATACATAAGTACAACATGTTTTATGTAAACCCCATAGTATCCACAGATAAAATAGTGTGGAGGATACATAAGAGAAACATGAGAAAGGAATAAAAATATGCCACTACAAGCATCAATGAAATACAACAGAAGACAACAACACAGGAAAAATGGCAAAAAGGCAGCAGGTAGGCAAAAAATTTTAAATGGCAATAATAAATTCTTCACTATCAGCAATTACTTTAAATATAAATAGATTTTACTTTCCAATCAAGAAAGCACACTATAGCTAAACAGAAAATAAAAAATTCTATCTGCTATTTAAAAGAAATTCACTTTAGATTTAAAGTCTCAATAAGATGGAAATAAGGAGCTGGGAAAATAATTCCATCAAGGGGCCATGAAAAGAAAGCAGTGGTTATTCTTAAATTATAGAAATAGACTTTAAGTATTAAACTGTCACAAAAGACAAAGAACATTATATAATGTTAAAGGGTCAATCCAATAAGAAGATATGACAATTAAAATGCAGATGCACACAACACCAGAGTTTCCAAGTTGTGCAGAAAACATCGATAGAACTGGATAGATATGGACAGAAACACAACAGTGGGAAATTTCAATGTGATAATTTTGAATAATGGCTAAAACATCTGGACAAAAGATCATTAAGAAAACAAAGGATTTGGGTTCAAGTGGTAGGGCTGCTGCCTAGCAAGGGCAAAGCCCTGAGTTCAAATGCAACACTGCCAATCAAGTAAGCTAATAAAATAAATAAAGGATTCAAATAATACTGTTTACCAAGAGTAGCTCACACACACAGAACATCTTCAGTAATACATCATGTTAGATAACAAAATATGTTTTTATAAATTTAAGATGATTGAATTCATATCAATATTCTTTTCATAATAGAAAAGCACTAGAAATCAGTATCAGAAGGAAAACTGGAATTTTTACAAGTACATAGAAATTAATGCCTTGAACAATAATGGGCCAAAAAAGAAATTAAAAGAGCACTGGAAAATACCTTGAGACAAACAAAAATAAAAACACAATGTACAAAATTTATGGGATGCATAAAAAACAGTACTAAAGGAAAAATTTCTATCAGTAAATACCAACATTTAAAATAATAGATCCCTAATGAACAAAAGGAGTCTCAAAGCAGTACAACAGACAGAGCCAGGAGTAACCAAAAGGAGGGAAATAACAAAGATTTGAAAACAGATAAATGAAAGAAAGAATAGAAAACTTACAGAAAAATTTAACTGAACTGAGAGTTGATTTAAAATGAAAATAGACAAAACTTTAACCACAGTATTAAAAAACGAGAAGACTTAAATAAATAAATAAAATCAGAAATTATGTAAGTTTCATCACAAGTGATGCCACAAAAATACAGAGATTCATATGTGACATTTTTAAGGTGTTTAGGATTAAACCATCGTCTTGTGTATGCTAAGCATGAAACTTTGCTCACTGAGCTACATCCCCAGCCCTCACAAACAACTGTTAAGAACAATTATACACCAATAAATTGGATAATCTAGAAGAAAAGGATGAATTCCTAGAAAAACACAACTTCACCAACATTGAATCATGAAGAAATACATCTTTATAGGCCTATAAGTGTAAAGTGGAATGACTCAGTCATAAAAGGCACAAAATACTGTTAGTACTAATAAACAAATTCAATAAAATGTCAGGGTACAAAATCAAAATTCAAAAATCAACAAAATTCCTATACACTAAAAATGATCTATTAAAAACAAAATTCAAGAAAATAATCCATTTACAATAGTATAAAAACTATGAAATAAAATAAGACACTTCAGAATAAATGTAACCAAGGAGGTATGGTATTTGCATGGTGAAAACTGTAGACTATTAATGGAAGAAATTCAAAACACAAATGGAAAGACATCTTGTGTTCATGGATTGAAAGAAGCAATATTATTTAGATGTCCATATTACTTAATGTAATCTACAGATTCCATGCACTCTCTGTTAAAATTCCAATGACCTTTTTAACAGAAACAGAAAAAAATTCCCAAAGTTTTCTGGAAATCATAAACAAGCTATTTGTATTCAAACTTATCAAAAAGTAACATTAATCAAACAGCATGGCATTGACATAAAAACAGCCATAGATTGATACAAACGAACAGAGATCTGAGAACTAAAACAACTTACTTATGGTCAATTTGCCTTCAGTAAAGGTGCTAGGAGCATACAATAAGGAAATCACAGTATGTTTAATAGCTGGTGCTGTGAAAACTAGATATACACATGCAGTAAAATAAAATTGCTCTCTTATCTTACCTATACACAGAAATCAATTCATAATGGAGAGACGGCTTAAGAGAAGATAGGAAACTATAAATTTACTAGACAAAAACCTAAGAAAATAGCTTTTTGACAATGGTTTGGGTAAAATACTTTTTGAAAATGATCTCAAAATTTCAGGCAGCAATAGCAAAAATAGACAAGTGGGATTGAATCAACTTACAGATGTTTGGCACAATGAAGATAACCATCAAAAGAGCTGAAAGAAAACCTGTGGAATGGGAGAAGAACCATGATCTGATAGATGGTTACTATCCAAATGCTAAAGAACTGCAACTCAATAGCAAGAAAATAAATTCTCTGATTTAAAAATGGGCAAAGGACATTTGTAGACATTTTTCAAAAGAAGACAGGATATCACCCGTGTCCGCTGCAGCATTTCTCATAGTAGTTAATTAATTAATTAATTTATTTATTTATTGTCTTTTTTTTTCTTTTATTATTCATATGTGCATACAAGTCTTGGGTCATTTCTCCTCCCTGCCCCCACCCCCTCCCTTACCACCCACTCTGCCCCCTCCCTCTCACCCCCACCCCCCTAAATAACCAGCAGAAACTCTTTTGCCCTTATTTCTAATTTTGTTGTAGAGAGAGTATAAGCCATAATAGGAAGGAACAAGGGTTTTTGCTGGTTGAGATAAGGATAGCTATACAGGGAGTTGACTCACATTAATTTCCTGTGCATGTGTATTACCTTCTAGGTTAATTCTTTTTGATCTCAACTTTTCTCTATTCCTGGTCCCCTTTTCCTATTGGCCTCAGTTGCTTTTAAGGTATCTGCTTTAGTTTCTCTGCGTTAAGGACAACAAATGCTAGCTAATTTTTTAGGTGTCTTACCTATCCTCACCCCTCCCTTGTGTGCTCTTGCTTTTATCATGTGCTCAAAGTCCAATCCCATTGTTGTGTTTGCCCTTGATCTAATGTATACATATGAGGGAGAACATATGATTTTTGGTCTTTTGGGCCAGGCCAACCTCACTCAGAATGATGTTCTCCAATTCCATCCATTTACCAGCAAATGATAACATTTTGATCTTCTTCATGGCTGCATAAAATTCCATTGTGTAGAGATACCACATTTTCTTAATCCATTCGTCAGTGGTAGGGCATCTTGGCTATTTCCATAACTTGGCTATTGTGAATAGTGCCGCAATAAGCATGGCTGTGCAGGTGCCTCTGGAGTAACCTGTGTCACAGCCTTTTGGGTATATCCCCAAGAGTGGTATTGCTAGATCATATGGTAGATCAATGTTTAGCTTTTTAAGTAGCCTCCGAATTTTTTTTCAGAGTGGTTGTACTAGTTTACATTCCCACTAACAGTGTAAGAGGGTTCCTTTTTCCTCACATCCTTGCCAACACCTGTTGTTGGTGGTGTTGCTAATGATGGCTATTCTAACAGGGGTGAGGTGGAATCTTAGCGTGGTTTTAATTTGCATTTCCTTTATTGCTAGAGATGGTAAGCATTTTTTTCATGTGTTTTTTGGCCATTTGAATTTCTTCTTTTGAGAAAGTTCTGTTTAGTTCACTTGCCCATTTCTTTATTGGTTCATTAGTTTTGGGAGAATTTAGTTTTTTTTTTTAAAGTTCCCTATATATTCTGGTTATCAGTCCTTTGTCTGATGTATAGCGGGCAAATATTTTCTCCCACTCTGTGGGTGTTCTCTTCAGTTTAGAGACCATTTCTTTTGATGAACAGAAGCTTTTTAGCTTTATGAAGTCCCATTTATCTATGCTATCTCTTAGTTGCTGTGCTGCTGGGGTTTCGTTGAGAAAGTTCTTACCTATACCTACTAACTCCAGAGTACTTCCTAATCTTTCCTGTATTAACTTTAGAGTTTGTGGTCTGATATTAAGATCCTTGATCCATTTTGAGTTAATATTAGTATAGGGTGATATACATGGATCTAGTTTCAGTTTTTTCAGACTGCTAACCAGTTTTCCCAGCAGTTTTTGTTGAAGAGGCTGCTATTTCTCCATCATATATTTTTAGCTCCTTTGTCAAAGACAAGTTGGTTATAGTTGTGTGGCTTCATATTTGGGTCCTCTATTCTGTTCCACTGGTCTTCATGTCTGTTTTTGTGCCAGTACCATGCTGTTTTTATTGTTATTGCTTTGTAATATAGTTTGAAGTCAGATATTGTGATACCTCCAGCATTTTTCTTTTGACTATTGCCTTGGCTATTCGTGGCCTCTTGTGTTTCCATATAAATTTCACGGTAGATTTTTCAATCTCTTTAATGAATGTCATTGGAATTTTGATGGGAATTGCATTAAACATGTAGATTACTTTTGGGAGGATAGACAATTTTACTATGTTGATGCTACCAATCCATGAGCATGGGAGATCTCTCCACTTTCTATAGTCTTCCTCAATCTCTTTCTTCAGAAGCATATAGTTTTCCTTGTAGAGGTCTTTCACATCTTTTGTTAGGTTTACACTTAGGTATTTGATTTTTTTTGAGGCTATTGTATATGGAATTGTTTTCATACATTCTTTTTCAGTTTGCTCATTGTTAGTGTATAGAAATGCTAATGATTTTTTTATGTTGATTTTATATCCTGCTACCTTGCTATAGCTATTGATGATGTCTAGAAGCTTCTGAGTAGAGTTTTTTGGGTCTTTAAGGTATAGGATCATGTCATCTACAAATAGGGATATTTTGACAGTTTCTTTACCTATTTGTATTCCTTTTATTCCTTCTTCTTGCCTAATTGCTCTGGCTAGGAATTCCAGTACTATGTTGAATAGGAGTGGAGATAGTGGGCATCATTGTCTGGTTCCTGATTTTACAGGGAATGGTTTCAGTTTTTCTCCATTAAGTATAATGCTGGCTGTAGGTTTGTCATATACAGCTTTTATAATGTTGAGGTACTTTCCTTTTATTCCTAGTTTTCTTAGAGCTTTTATCATGAAATGATGTTGGATCTTATCAAAGGGTTTTTCTGCACCTATTGAGATGACCAAGTGTCTTTTGTCTTTGCTTCTGTTAATGTGGTTTATTACATTTATTGGTTTTCGTATGTTGAACCATCGCTGCATACCTGGGATGAAGTCTACTTGGTCGTGGTGAATAATCTTTTTGATGTGTTGTTGAATTCAGTTTGCCATTATTTTGTTGAGGATTTTTGCGTCAATGTTCATTAAGGAGATTGGCCTATAGTTCTCCTTTTTAGAGGTGTCTTTGCCTGGTTTTGGGATAAGTGTAATACTGGCTTCATAAAATGTGTTCGGCAGTTTTCCTTCCCTTTTATTTCGTGGAACAGTTTAAGGAGAGTTGGTTACAGTTCTTCATTAAAGGTCTGATAGAATTCAGCACAGAATCCATCAGGTCCTGGACTTTTCTTTTTGGGGAGACTCTTGATTGCTGCTTCAATTTCAGTTTGTGTTATAGATCTATTCAGGTGATTAATTTCCTCTTGGTTCATTTTTGGATGGTCATATTTATCTAGAAATCTGTCCATTTCTTTAAGATTTTCAAATTTATTTGAATGTAGGTTCTCAAAGTAGTCTCTGATGATTTCCTGGACTTCCATGGTGTGTGTTGTTATGTCCTCTTTTGCATTCCTGATTCTACTAATTTGGGTTTTTTCTCTCCTCATTTTAGTCAGGTTTGCCAGGGGTCTATCGATCTTGTTTATTTTTTCAAAGAACCAACTTTTTGTTTCATTAATTCTTTGTATGGTTTTTTTGGTTTTTTCTTTCATTGATTTCAGCTCTTGTTTTTATTATTTCTGTCATCCTATTTGTTTTGGGATTTGCTAGTTCTTGTTTTTCTAGGAGTTTGAGATATATCAGTAGGTCATTGATTTGGGATCTTTCAGTCTTTTTAATGTATGCACTCATGGCTATAAACTTTCCTCTCAGGACTGCCTTAGCTGTGTCCCATAGGTTCCGGTAGGTTGTGTTTTCATTTTCACTGATTTCCAGGAACTTTTTAATTTCCTCTTTTATTTCATCCATGATCCATTCTTCATTAAGTAATGCGTTATTTAGTTTCCAGCTGTTTGCATGTTTTTTGTCTTTACTTTTGTTGTTGAGTTCTACTTTTACTGCATTGTGATCAGATAGTATGCACAGTATAATTTCTATTTTCTTATATTTGCTGAGACTTGCTTTGTACCCTTGGATATGATCTATTTTGGAGAAGGTCCATGGGCTGCTGAGAAGAATGTATATTGTGTAGAGGTTGGATGAAATGTTCTGTAGACATCAACTTGGTCCATTTGATCTATTGCATATTTTAGATCTTGGATTTCTTTATTGATTTTTTGTTTGGATGACCTATCTATTAATGATAATGGGGTGTTAAAGTCTCCCACAACCACTGTGTTGGCATTTGTATATGCTTTTAGGTCTTTCAGGGTATGTTTGATGAAATTGGGTGCATTGACATTGGGTGCATACAGATTGATAATTATTATTTCCTTTTGGTCTATTTCCCCTTTTGTTAGTATGGAATGTCCTTCTTTATCTCATTTGATCAATGTAGGTTTGAAGTCTACTTTGTCAAAGATAAATATTGCTACTCCTGCCTGTTTCGAGGGCCACTGGCTCGGTAAATCTTCTTCAAGCCTTTCATCCTAAGCCTGTGCTTATTTCTGTTGGTGAGATGGATCTCCTGTAAGCAACAAATTGTTGGATCTTCCATTTCGTCAAGCAGTGCCTTTTGATGGGTGAATTAAGTTCGTTTACATTAAGCATTAGTACTGATAGGTATGTGGTGATTCCTGTCATTTAGTTGTCTTAGTTGTTTGAAGGTTTGATTGTGTGTACCTAAGTTGAGGTTACTCTCTACTGTCTTGCTTTTTCTTTTTCTGTGGTTTGGTGCTGCTTGTCTTTTCATGGTTAAGTTGGGTTTCACTTTCTGTGTGCAGAATATGTTGCAGAATCTTTTGTAGTGGTGGCTTTGTGGTCACATATTGTTTTAGTTTCTGTTTATCATGAAAGATTTTTATTGCTCCATCTATTTAGAATGATATTTTTGCTGGGTAGAGTATCCTGGGGTTGAAGTTATTTTCATTCAGTGCCCGGAAGAGCTCACCCCATGCTCTTCTTGCTTTTAATGTTTCTGTTGAGAAGTCTGCTGTGAATATGATGGGTTTACTTTTGTATGTTACTTGTTTTTTCTCTCTTACAGCCTTCAATATTCTTTCCTTAGTTTCTGTACTTGTTGTTTTAATGATGATATGTCGTGGGGTAGTTCTATTTTGATCTGGTCTGTTTGGTGTCCTGGAGGCCTCTTTCATCTCTATGGGAATATCTTTCTCTAGATTTGGGAAATTTTCCATTATTATTTTGTTGAATAGATTACACATTCCCTTTGCTTGCACTTCTCCTTCTTCGATGCCCATGATTCTCAAGTTTGGTCTTTTGATGGAGTCGGTGAGTTCTTGCATTTTCTTTTCACAGGTCTTGAGTTGTTTAATTAATAGTTCTTTGGTTTTTCCTTTAATTACCATTTCATCTTCCAGTTCTGAGATTCTGTCTTCTGTTTGTTCTATTCTGCTGGATTGGTCTTCTGTTTTGTTTTGCAGTTCTGTTTCATTCTTTTTTCTGAGGTTTTCCATATCCTGGGTGGTTTCCTCTTTAATGTTGTCTATTTTTGTCCTGAGTTCATTTATCCATTTATTCATCATGTTCTCTGTTTCACTTTGGTATTTATACAGTGCTTCTATGGTTTCCTTTATTTCTTCTTTTACTTTTTGAAATTCTCTATTTTTGTTGTCTTGGAATTTCTTGAGTGGCTCCTGTACATTTTGGTTGACCCTATACAGTATCATCTCTATAAAATTCTCATTGAGTACCTGTAGTATGTCTTCTTTTAAATTATTCTTGTGGGCTTCATTGGGTCCTTTGGCATAGTTTATCTTCCTTTTGTTGGAGTCTGGATCTGAGTATCTGTTTTTTCATTCCCCTCTGGTTTCTGTACTAATTTTTTGCTGTGGGGAAACTGGTTTCCCTGTTTTTTCTGTCTTCCCGTCATTGTCTTTGGTGTTGTTACTGTCCCTGTACTGTGTGCAATTAAGTATTTTCTAGCTTGTAATAATAACAATGGTAATATTTAGAATGGAAGGGTGAGCTGAGATGGAAAGCAAGAAGTTAAAGAAAAGGGAAATACAAATACACAGACAAGAAGGAGAAAACAGAACAAGGTATCAGACAAGAAAGTTTCAAAGGTATAAACCGGGAGCTTTAATGTACTAATCGACAGTATGCTGAACAGACATTAGAGAGACAGAGGATTGAAAATCAAAAATAAAAAAAAGATAAGAATAAAAATAAAAAATAAGTAAATGAAAGAAATATCTATATATAAAAATGAATTAAAATAAAATGAAAAATAGAAAATTAAAAAAAAAACCCAAAAAACCTCCAAGTTCAAAAGCAATGAAGTTTCAGTCTTAATAATTTGGGTGTCCGTCTCAGTCTCCAATCCTGGAGATGGTGCCTCAGATGTTGTTCTGTAGTTGTCTCATCAAAGGGGATGCATAAAGTGGAACAAAACTACACATACACACACACACACACACACAAAACCCCACCAAGTGTCCCAAGTTCAAATGCAATACAGTTTCAGTAAGTTTTTCAGCATGCAGGTGTAATTTGGTTGTTCTCTCATCAAGGGTAGGGAGACAAAGAAAATAAAGAGTCTGGAGACAGTTCTGAGAATGGTATCTGCAGCTGTGGCTTGCCTGCCCGCTGCTGTCAGCCTGCTGTTGCTGGAGGCGTTATTTATGCAGATCTCTGGGTGATCTTAGCACTCATCTGGCCCTGCAGGCTTTGTTTACTCAGAGTTCTCCTGTGCAGGAGCCTCTGCTACAAGCTTTCACCTTTCCAAGCACAGTGGGAAAGGTGACACTGCACCTGCGTTGTCAGGCTGTGTGTTTATTTACAGTTCATGTGAGAGGTGGGTCTTCCCCCCTCTCCTGTGGAGTTTTCCTCCCACCACCACTTTTATAAGCTTTTCTGCTCCTGATCACTGGGTGGTGCTGCTGCTCCTGCCAGCTGCCATGTTTGTTTACAGTTCATGTGGGAAGTGAATCTTCCCTCCTCTCCTGTGGAGTTTTCCTCCCTCCACCACTCTCGTAAACTTTCCTGCTCCTGGTTGCTGAGCGTGCACCCCCGCTCCCGCCAGAGCCTCTCCGGCCCACCTGGCTTGTTTATTTACAGTCCCGGGAAGGATTCCCTTCCCCCAATCTTTGGCAGTCAGGGCGCCCCACCCTCTGTCCCGCATGTTTTTATTGTTTGTATTTCTTATTAGTCAGTTTCTCTTTTCCCTGGGTGGAGGTCAGTCTGTGCAGGGGGCTATGCTGCTCTGGCCCAGGCTTGTCTGTGGGAGTACCATGGTACCACGAACTCACCTGGTCTGCGTCTTCCCAAGCTGTCTGGTCGTGGGCGACTGGTGGCCCATGGCCCTCCTGGGTTCTCCGTTTAACATGAAGTGGAGATTCTCTGCACCGGCTGAAGGTGTGGATGGGTAAAGTTATGCCTCTACTTAATGATTATGCCTGCAAAGTGTGTCTCCAGCGTCTCTCCAAGATTTCACTATAGGAGGCTCGCTTTCTGCTTCTTCCCTCTAGCCGCCATCTTGGAATCCCCTCTCATAGTAGTTAAGATGTGGAGACAGACATAGTATTTATTTGTAATCCATGCTAGGAGCTTGGAGGTCCATGAGTTCAAGGCCAGCCTGGGCTACATAGTGAGTTCAAAACCCAGTTAGGCTATATAGCAATATCAGATACTAAAAACAAAAGAAAAATCAAAGCAAAAAATTGTGGAAACAAACTAAATGTGTGTTGATGGATGAATGAATAAAGAAAATATGATATACACAAACAATGGAATACTTTCAGTCTTAAAAAAGAAGGAAATCCTGCCAACTGGAACAGCATGGGTGACTGAAAAACACGATGCTAAGTGAAATAAGCAAATAATTCTATTTACATGAGGTCTGTAAACTATGCAATTCACAGAAGCAGAAAGGATGGTTGGGATACCAAGAAGGAAAAATGGGGTATTGCTATTTCTGTCATGCAAGGTGAAAAAGTTCTAAAAATCTGCTATATAACAATGTACACACAGTTAATACTATACTATTCACTGAAGAATAGCTTAGGAGGGAATAATTCTTGTTTTGTATTTTGCACTAAGATATATTTTAAAATATTCATATATCTGATGATATGCATTTTTAAATATTCATTTTAGGGTGTGCACCCCCTAATTAACTTTTTACTTTATGTGGACTGATGGTTATTTTGGGACTTAATAAGATATTATATATTTCTACTTATTAACCAAGTTTGTCTTGTGGATTATGTGAGTGTATTTCCCTGGAAAAATGGCCCTTGGTCTCCTGGCATTCACACCTACAGTGTCAGCATAGACTCCAGGTACTTCAGTGATGCTTCTCACAAACAGGATGGTTGTACTCACACTTTGGTATTTCTGACACAGTCATTGCCACTATTTTTCTTGCCTATTAAGGCAATTGTAAATCCAAGTGTCATCTAACAACTGTCAAATTGTCATTTTATATGAACAAAGAATTTTCATAGTCTCCATCTCTTTCCCATGAAAGTGACCCACCCTTCATTAAAAGTTTGCTATAGAGTAGCCTCAGTGGTGATATTGGTCAGGAGACAGAATAGGAGCAGAGCTTTCTGATTCATTCACTGGTGTACATGCTACTCTCAGTTCCTTTTCTTATTTCATATTTCACTCTGCTGGATTTGGAAAGAGGCTGGGGATGAAAAGATAACTTGGTCAGAAGAGTGTATGAATAGATTGGCTAGTCTCTCTGTGATATGTGTCAAGAAAGTATCTATTTTTGAGATTATGCACATAAAACTAACATACAAAGAATCTCCATTGTGGAAAGTGGAAAGGTTGGGTTTTATCTGTTTGTTTCTTTGAAAATTAATATTATTTCAATTTCGTAGATCAGGGGTAATATTCAAAGGTAGAAACTAACAAAAGGATCTTTTCAATTTCTAAGATCAAGTTCAACTGACATTTCATATTTATATTTTTAATAAAATTATGTTTGCAGAACTCATACTATTACACATACAGCTAATAAATTTACAATGCTTCACTTCACTGAAACAATTGCAGACTCTGTAAAAAGCAGTTAGTATCACAAAGGACATGTTTATATGTTAAAATATGGAATATGGAAATTATTATGATCTCAACTCAGTTTACATTGCATCTGAACATCCCATTAATAGTTTACTTTTGGGAGCAATATTTTTATATGAATCTGTCCTCACTGCTATAAAAACTTAGTGCTATTGATAAAAAAAATTCCCTAGTTCCCTTACCAATCAGCAAAAAGCCAATCAGCCATTACTGTTTGAACTTCTCACATGTCTCTATATTTTATCTCACAATAAATCATTTAGAAATACAGTCCTTAAAAGTAGTACACACAAATCCACAAGTTCAAATTACACTTTACTAATTTTATTTTTCCAAACACTATTTACTCCAGTTATCATGTCCTAGGGTTATGATTCTGAAATTCTGTGAACAGGCTCATCCATACTCAACTATCCATACATTTTTGAGTTCAAATAACTGTCAAATGTTTCCTAAGCTTTCATCTTTCTACTCTGAAGCCAAGTGTACTCTGAGAAGTAAGATTTAAAATATGAAGTCAGAGTATAATTTCCATATAGAAATCAACTACAAAACACTATTATTTAGCCTTCTACTTTTCCCTTAAACATTGTATTGTAACTCACAGTTTGCACAAAGAAAGAATACATTGCACAGTGTTAAACACAAATTTAGTCACATGTTGCTCTAATCTAAATATTAATTTTTATTCTGCTACTTAATTGGTAGACTGCATTTCTACTTTATCATTCTGCAGTATAATAATGTACTTTTTCATTTTTCAGTTTAATATTCTATTAATCTCAGTAAATACTGAGTCCCTGAAACATACATTTAAAATTATTAAATCCCATTCTATATTTAGGTTATTTCAGGTCAAAACATCTATATTTAAAAGGTGGAGTGATGACTAACTAATACATTTATTTGGGGAAAGAATACCATTTGTAAAGCAAACAGACAAATCACATCAAACAGAGAGGTCCCTCAAAAACCAAGTGATGCACTGCTTCAATCGATACCCTATGACCTTTCTAGATGAAAGGATAATAGTCATCCACCCAGAAAAAGAGAGAAAAGTTCTATGTGCTGTTTATGAGATTTAGAGGTCACTTGGTTATGCAGAAAATAGGATACAATAGAAACTGCAGAAAACACTAGGGAGTGGAATCATGGTCACATATTTTTCTGAGCGTCCCATTCACTACCAGTTTTCATCTTTTAATAAGCTCCTCTGTTCCCCAAACTAAGGACACATTATGTTTATTGTGTGGCTGAGACCTTCCCCCTCCCCTTATGTTCAGCTGTCTATCTGTGCCCTCTTTAAAGTGCAAGTAATTGGTCTAAATCAAGAGCCCAAATGGCATGGCTAACCCATTCAGCATTCTGGTGATCATATAACAGAGCTTAGAGTATTTGAGGGAGGTCCCAAACAACAAAGCAGGATATTATTTCCAACTAAGTCTTGTGGTTATGTGCACCTCTGTTGCAAGGACAATTAGAGTCTTTGTTTCTCCTCTGATCCTAAGAGTCAGCTTGGCTGTCCCATTGCAAAATCTCAGAGGCATTCCCATAGTCTTTTCAAAGCATTTAAGACTATATAGAAACCACTCTGTATTTAATCCTCCAGAACATAGGTTTAGGAAAAGATGAAAGATTTCTATAACTATTTAGTCAAAAAATTATTGTATTTCCAAATGAAGTATAATTAATGATGACAAAATCTTGATAAAAGGACTGAAGTAACTAAAGCATAATAAGTGTAAGTTTTACTTCAAACATATCAATCAAAATGCAAATTTTGGAATTATGAGTCCAAATTCTAAGCTCAGCATTTTACTTTTTTTTTTCCTTGCGCTGGAGTTTGAACTCAGGGCCTCACGTGTGCTAGGCAGGTGCTCAACCATTTGAGTCACTCCACTAGTCCTTAGTATGCCCATTATACTTTCTCTTACAAATTTATTTGCCAATATTTTGAAAAAAAATCTGAATTGTATTCAAAGACATTCTGAAGCTGTTGAATATATATATTTGCTTATTTGTTTGTTTGTTTTTCAGTTAGTTGGAACATACTGTAAGTTAGAATTCTATGAAAATTTAATGTTATAGTAGGTTATGGCATGTATAAAAGAAGTGCCTTTATTTTGAAAAAGATAGAATGTATTCTACTTAGTGAATATCAGAGACCGAGGGGACATGTGAAGTACTACTAACTTATTTTATAGTTGAGATTTAATAACTTATTCCAAGTCATAAGAGACCTAGAAGCCATACCTATGTTTCTTAGCTCAGTATTCTCAAACCAACTCAGAAGGTAAACTTCTCTCTATATAAATTTTATGAAGTAGTTATAAATTTCTACCTCAAAGTCAAGTAACCTACTATAATATTCTGAAAAGATGAGAAAAATACTTCAATTTGCATAAAACCACAAAGCTGCAGAGATGGCAAAAAGTCAATGGTATGGTTTCCAGGGAATTTCTTAAAACTCCACCTGGAACCAAAACTACTCAGTACAGGCTTGACCATGGTGCTATAAAATCATTACACTGTTTTTGTAACAATGTCTTTAATTTTGAATCATAACTGTCTCTAAGAGAGTTATAATTAAATTGGCTACCATTACAAAATAGTCTGTGACTATATTTTTAAAATTCATTACTGCATATATTCAGTAAGGTAGGAAACAAATTCTATACTTTATCCTAAAGTTTATAACATTCTGTCTCCAGGTTGGAGAGTAGAAAAGTAAGAATGAACATTTGTACTATGGATCCACTTTAACTTAGAGATGTTTATCTAGTTGTTAATGAGCCTTATGAATTATATATTGTAATTGACCACATTTGTGAATAACTTTATCCTTGTGCATGGAACACACATTATTTTCTTTTTAGTTGCTAATGAAAGAAAAATAACAGTTGCTAGATATTTAAATCTTCATTGTGGCCAGACCAAAGCATTCCTAGATTTAAAAAACAGAAAATTATGGAATAATTTTGTTGAATGTCTTGAATATATATCAAGTTGCTAGGGTCAAGTTTGCTATTTTTTTATGAAATGAAGGGATTGAACAAAATCATCTCAAAAGCCCAATCCAATTCATCAAACATTTCTACTTTATTGAAAATAAAAAGTCTAAAAAGTACATGAGTTATGAAAATGTCTTTGGCTTATTCTCCAAATATATTTTAACAATGTTAGAAAGTGTTACTGGTCTTTTAGTAGGGTCTAATAAAATACTTTTGAACTCGCTGGGTGAAATTTGTGTGAAATGTATTAAAAATATACAAATTCTGCATTTGAAAACCACTATTGGAACTCCCTACACTTGTCAGTATAAGATTTTAATGAAATAAAACATTTTATTTTATAGAACAACAAAATGTAATAAAGTTAAGAGATAAATATTTCTTCCATATCTCAGAGACTCACAAACCCTAGCTTTCAGGCCAAATCAAGTCTTCTATATGTTTTCACAAATAAGGACTCAGTAGCACACAATCACACTCATTTGCTCACATTTTGTTTATGACTTCTTTTAAGATATGATAGTGGAGTTGCATATTTGCATCAGACACTATATGATTTTCAAAGTGTAAAGTATTTTCTATCTGCACTTTACAGAAAAGGATACTTGACATTTACCACATAAACACAGGGAAAAAAAGGCCATGCAATTAAGGCTAACATTAGAAAATAATTTGAAAATTTTTCTGAGTTTTACTCTTTGTTGGAAAGTCCAGAACTTGCACATAGTAACTCCATAGGAAATGAATTTCAAGGGATTATTTCATGTATTTATATAACAAAAACAACTCTTTAAAATCAATGCTATTTAAGATTACTTAAATATGTTTACTTAAACCCAATTTTAGTCTAGCACTATAATTTTTTTCAATACAGGTTCTCTTACAACAATTTCAAGTTTATAGAATTATTGTGAAGATAATGCAGTTTCTAAATAACTCATACTTGGTTCATTCTACTTTTACCATCTTCCATTAATATGGTATATTTGTCATTCAGTGTAACAGAATTAATGACCTACCTTTGATACACAATTATTAAATAAATTCCTTATTTTATTCATATTTCTTCAGTTCTTAACTATTGTCCCCTTTCTCTTTCCAGATCCCATTGCACTGCATTTAGAAGCCAGCTCTCCCTTTGCTGTGATTGTTGCTCAGATTCTCTCTGTTCTTAATGACACTGACATATTGAGAAGCACTGTTCAGGCATCTTACTGAGTGCCCAATATTGGGAATTATCTAATATTTTTCTCATTATTAGACTGGGAAAATGGGTTTAAGAGGAATACCACATAAGTAAAGATGTCTCTCTCATTATGTCATACCAAAAGTGTATAAAATCAATTGACATTATGGTTGCTAACCTCGTTTACCTGGTTTAAGATAGTGATTTTCATGTTTCTCTAGTATGAAATTATACTTTCACACTGAAATCATTGGAAGAAGTCACTGTACTGCACTGGCACTTAAGAATTGGGCAATTTTGCCACTTCTCCATAATGATGTATCAACTATAGAAATTATCTAGCATTCTTTTCCATGGTCTATTTCACCATTATCTTTTAATTGTCCATTTATTCAATAATTTATTTATTTGAATATAGGCTAATAATATACATTTATTTCACACTTTGTATTATATTTTAATACTATTTTATTGCCATAATTTAAGATGTTTGACCTATCCCATTAGTTGTGTGTGTGTGTGTTGAGCACTTTTAAACTTTCTGATGCTCAGAATGCTCAGTGATCATCTTGTATGCATCTTCTTCCACGCTGCTAGCAACAGGCATTTCTCTAAGTTCCTAGCTTCTTTTATTGAAGAATAGTATCAGAGACCAAGATGTAGATGGTATGTATCCTTATTGCATGCGGAATGCCCTTGCTTCAAAGTATTCTAAGCTAACAGATCGAGGAAGATATGTGTATATACACAGTATTTCTATCTGTAATCATGGTATTTTATTAAGCTAAACATGAGTTCAAACTAAAGTCTCCAACTCTACATCATTAACAAATGAATCAACAGCAAGAAAGACGTGGACAGATACTAGTGCCTTAATCCTAGACTTCCAGGACCCATAACTGGAAGGATATAAATCATGTTCTTTATAAATAATTCATTTTCAAGGATTCTGTTATAGCAGCACACATGGCTTAATAAAGCATCCCAAACATTTATATTAAGTCAAACTTTCATGCAAGAGTGTGGGCAGTATGAAGTCATTTTCATACAAGAGTCAAGAGAGTTTATTACTCAAAGAACCTCATTAAAGTCAACCGAAAAAGAGGTCCATTAGCTATAAGACAAATTAATGAAGATAAGAGATATGGATTCAAGCAAAATATTGGGACATATTTGTTAAAATGCTTTGGCAAATTTATCTCTTCAGTGTAACAATGTTTGGAAATAAGGAATGTGTATGCTTGATTAATGAGGAAAATAAAGACAACAATTGGAATGTTATGAAGCATGCACAATTTCTCCAGAAGCTCAGTCTTTTTAACATTAGAGTTAAATGTGTAATTAAGAGTAATATGTAAATGAATAGAAAAAAATCTTGTTCATAAAAAGGCAAAGGCGAAGGAAAATAAATGGCACATAATATTTTTAAACAATTCTATGAGATGTGGGAAAATGAAAAAAACACAAAAAAATGAATGAATGAATACAAAATAAAAAATTAGCAAGCTAGAAATATGTAAAATACATCAGCAATGAAAATATATCAAACTTGTCCATTAAAATATCAGATGATCATATTAGCTTAAAAAAGAATAATATGCACTTCTGAGAGTCAAACATAAAGTGAAAGTGAAAATAAGCATTAAAATAAAGAAAAACAAATAATGGATACCATTGGCATAGCACACCATTTCTAGAAACAGGAAACCCAAGGAAGGAAGAAAAATGTATTATGTTCCAAATACACTCCTTATACACATGCTTATAAAGTGTGTGTGAAACCAAATACTAGGAGACAGAACTTCAACAAATTTGAAAGTATTAATGTCATGCAAAGTGTTTTTGACTACACAAATAGGAAACAGAATGCAAATACAAGCAATAAAAATATACTCATTTTAGAATTTATAAGACACATGTAAATAACACATTAGGTTGAAATAAAATGCAAAATTTGAAACATACATTAAGCAATTACTTTAAAGAAATTGACTTTATAAGCAGAAGTTTTGTGTTGCAACAACTTGTGGTCCTTGTATCTTAAAAATTCTAAGAATAGGTATTTCTTGTTTCTTCTATTCTGATTCTGGGAAGGAAACAAAACTTTTTGTTCCATTTTATGATGTTGGTATAACTTTAAAACTAAAACCAGACAAAAATATGCAAATTAAAATAAAATCATGAGTCAATCTAACTTAAAAACAGGAGAAAATTTGAGGCAAAACAGAAATGCACAGTGTAACATATTAGGAACAAATACCTTTTATCCAAAAATATGTGCAAGTTCAACATTAGAAAACATATAATAAAGGATAATGAAAAAATAAAAAAAATTTCACAATTATCTTAAAATAAAACTTTCGTTCTTCACTTAGAATTTTTTTGATTTACAAAGAATAAAAGGAATTTCTTTAATATAATAAAGGGTATATGTCAAGTTGTCAAGTTCCAAGTCAAATAGAATACTTACTAAGGTGGTAGAAACATTTCCATTAAGATTAAGACCTGAGAATAATATATTCTATGCATTACACTTACTCATCATCATGAAATGACTTCTACACAAGTTCAAGTATGTGCAAAGTGACATCAGAAATGCAAAGAAGAAAAAGCCATTTTTTTCACATGCACAGTGGTTCACTTAGGAACCAAGAGAATATAAATATATCCTATTAGAACTACAATGAACAAAATTACAAAATTGCTACAGAAGGACATAAAAGATCCAAATTAATAGAGTTACTAAACACGTGAACTAGAAGAATCATTCATATTATAATTTCTTTCACAAGTAAAATATAATCCAATAGAATTTCAAAAATCAGAGGTTGGGAAATTTGCTCTAATTACGGTAAACTTTCGGAGCTATTGGGTTGGTACAGACAGAGACATAGTGAACAGCAGTACTGAATAGAGCAGCCGGTATACGACAGGCGTGGTCTTATACATCACCAAATTATAGATGTGATGATTTAGTTCATGATTCTTGGAGAATTGGCTATTCATAGAAAGACAAATAAATTTGGATTCATTCATGCATATTTCTTACTTATTTCTCCAGAAATAACTATGAAAATTAGAACAAAATAGAATTCATACATGAAATGAGTATGAAAATATTCATTATGCAAAATCTTTGGTATTCCTTATCAAATCACAAGGAAAATCATAAATATAATTATTAACAATTTTGACTACTGCAGGCAAATTGAAAAATTGACTAATTAGCATGTTTAAGTAGAGAATACTCTGAACAAAAACATTTGGTACTCATGAGAAGGAGAGCCACAACAGTGAGATGTGTCCCCACTTATAGACAATTTTATATGATTTAAACCTGGGACTCTTTAAGGTGTTTGATTTAATAGTAAGAGTGAAGTTTATGTCAGATTTATACTTGCCCTTTATGTGGTAACATTTCTCTTCCATATACTATTATAAAAATGGCTTACATAATTTGCCCATGAAAAGTGGTACACTTACAACACCTTAAAAAATGTTACAGTTATCCACTCTATGACATTAATCTAGATGCTATGTATACAAACTTGTCATGGGTGTCTATAACTCATGCCTATAACTTTAAATTATAAATGAAGCTTTTGTTAGACACAACCTCTTAAAGTCATGTCTATTTTATTTCTTCATAACTCATAGTGTGAGTTTGTTTATAGATTCTTCAAGTTTTGAAAACTAAAAGTGCAACATTACTCAAAAACTAAAATATAGTGTAGAATATTTCACGGATTCTTATCATTTAAAAACAAAAATGTGACATTACTCAGAAACTAAACTAAAATAAAATTTGCTCTGGTCAAAACAAGACATAAATAAATCTCAATGATAAATTACAATTGGTGGAAGAGTGTATTATTTTTGTGAAATGCTTATAAATAATTTCCACAAATCAATAGAGAAATATCTGGTATAACATAATATTATCTCCAAAACAGCAGAAGGAGAATCCACCTAATTGAAGGAAATAGAAAATGAAAATGAGTTTTCAATAAATACCAGAAAGTCAAGAAATATAAAGACACCATGTTTGATGTCACTAATACTCAAATAGATATAAATTAGAAAATTGAAATGCTAATTCAAAAATATCAGATTGTTAAAATTTTTAATTTTGACACTATAAAGAATTGACATAGAAAACTGATGTCCTGTTAAAGATACAAATTTATGAGACCAATTTTTATCTTTATTGGTGGTAATGGGGATCAAAGTCAGTCCCTGGGGCGTGTTAGGCAAGCACTCCATCACCAAGCTGCATCCCTGGAGAAATAATTTTTTAAAATGTTCTGTTAAGTAACCACAAATCAAAGTAGAAAATATAAGCAAAACCTAAAAGCATTTACAACCTCTTCAGAGAAATGAATGAGTAGTTTAAAATAGTTTAGGATACAGAAATTAAAATGAATAAGCTAGAGTTACAAATATGAAAACAGAATCATATTAAAAATATTTTAAAAATCAAATTAATAAATGACAAATCATATTTGTTTGAAAATTTGCAAAATTACTGTATTTTTATGAATAGATATATTCATATTAGCCTGTAAAATTATATAAATCTGTATCTAAATAGTGAAAATTATATTTAGTTAGAATAGTGATTCCTCATGAATAGGCATACATATGACACTTTAACAAAATGTGTGCTTTTTATTATTTAAATATGATTCAAGAAAAAAATATGGAATGACATTATTACTTTGTATATATGTATTTTTAAAATAAGTTTCATTAAGGAGCAATCAAACCTTTATTTCTTCCAAATAACAAGTAAATGTGAATGCACAATTCAATTTTGAAAATAGTAATTTGACAATTGCATAGAAGACAGATTTTTCATAAACCCACCACAATGGAAATGATAATAAGTGAATGACTTTGACTAAGAAGCAAACAAACAAAGGTAGAGAAAGAAAGATCAGAAAGAAATAAGATAATACATTTTCAGTTAACAAATGACTTGAGAGTTTTCATAATTATGAGAGAATAAATGATTTTTCAATAGGTTTAAAACATTTAACACAATTACTAGAAAGGAAATAGTCATAGAACGATTTTCATATCATATTAAAATGCATTAAGTATCTAACTATTGTATACTGGGAAGAAAATGATCATGGAAACTATTGATACTACATTTTAAATCTATTAAATAGAGATCTTATATTTTATTAATCATTGATTAATTTTTAAACTTTTAGAAATACTAGAAAGAATATTTTGAGCTTAGTTGTGGAAATACAGGCTGTACTTAGGTGAATCTAATGTTTGAAATCTGTGCAAATTACACATCACACATCACACAATGCATTTTGTACTTTTAAGAGTGGGTGACAATCAGAATGAATAAATGATTTTGAAAGCACCTTTGTTGAGATTTGAACATCACATTTGTCAACCATTTTAAGTTCATTTGTTTCATTTTTAATTTAAATATATAAAATGCATGGTGAAAAATTCATTTGTTAATGAATTAATATTCATTAACAAAATTTAAGCTAACCATTTAATAATTTGAAATGGGCTATCAGGGTTTAAAATGTTGTATGGGAATTGTTTCTCCCTTATGGAGTCTTAAGATTTCTACATATGCCAGAAATATTTAATTTTTCTTCTTGAATTTTATTACTTATCCTTTGTTATTGTGTTTCTTGGCCTAGATAAATTTTAAATGTTTACATGAGAATTTTGATATTTTCATTTATTTTTTCTGGCTTTATTCTTGGAAAGATAAAACACAGTCTCAAATTATGTGAGTCTACCCTCTTTTATTTCTTTTCAGTACCTTACTGTAAATAATTCCCATAAGAAACATAAATGTCCAATACACATATCAAAAGTTCTCCTAGATTTAAAGTATACACAATTGCTCATATTTTAAATTTTCATGAGAGAAAAGAAATATGCCATTTTCGATTCTTATAGTTTTCCAGGAACTGGCAGTCTCATACATTGTTAATTAATTTTTAGTAAGGAAATAAACTTTGAAGCACTCTGGCAGAGCTTGTAAATATCTTTAAATAGCTTTTGATCTCAAAACATTGGTACTGGAAATTTATCGTGTAGAAACAAATATGTGCATTTATAGTCAACTTTATTCAGTACCTCCTGACTCTGATAACAAATACTTGGAAACATCTAACTCTTTATGATAACAAATTATGTTAATACAACAAAACAGGCTGAAACAATCTTTTTATACAATTGAGGTAAAACTGTAATATCTATTAATAGATTATAGTTAAAATGTCTTACTTTGCTATTGAACTTTTCAGTGCAAAAAAAAAGCGTTATAGAATAACATGAAGAGCTTTGCTGAGGAAAAGCAACACCAGGATTCAATGATTACAAAGGAAAATAAAAACAGTTTCATGACCTTATACTTTAAACAGAGTTACATTTAAAGTATTCTTCAGGTTCATAGCATATGCAATGAATGACTCATGATTATAAACACTGTAGCCGTAATAGTTCTATTTTTTTAATCTAATCTCTTCTTCTCTCCAAATGTTGGCTACATTGTTTCAAAAACTTGTTTATACTCAATAAGAATTTCAGGATTGCATGGTGTATACAGTGCAAATCCAGTTCAAAATTTTTTGGGAGGAAAAAAATCTCTTTGGCTAAGTTATGCCCAACAGATGTAATAAAAATAAATAAATAACTAAAACGCAATGAAGATCTCTCTTATTTTAACTAGTCTCGGTAGCTAAACAGAAAAAAAACACAGAGGATTCTGACTCCATGGATACAGTGAAGGATTTTCTGTTGTATAATACCTAGTGAGATCTAAAAGTACAACTCCAAATAACTTACTGTTTACTCAAGAAAATTTTTGAGCTCACATTACTGAGAAGTTTTGGTTTAGGGAGGAATACACAACTGATTAAATGCACTGGCTTCATTTTACCAAGAACACGTTTTCTCTAGTTTTGTGTAAGTTAGACTTGCTGCAGGATGACTGTCATCCTTATCCAGAGAGAACTGTCCTTTGGAAGTAAGTTCTCTGTACAAAAGAGTGCGAAATCTTCTTTCACAGAACTTCTTGCTGCATTTTCTTTGCATTACAATGGACTCAGTCTAAGGTTGAACCAATAACTGGCTGAAAAATGGGATTATGCCTAATTTTTATAGGCAGAGATGATGCCAACTACCCATGAAAAACTCTTCAAAGATATGTTGGGGCAGAAAGCCAGAAATAAATGAGAAGAAGAGAGAATTGGTAGTCAGAAGGCATGTTCATTTACAGGTCATTGTGAGCTCAATTTTGACTTTTGAAAATGCAAAAGGCTTTTGAGTAGTAGTTGGTATTGAACTCAGGGCCTAGCAACTGTTAAACTACTACTTGAGCCATGCCCCCAAGTCCAGTTTTTATGTATTTAAGAGACAAATGCAGGCCTCCTGTAGTGGGCCATCCCAACTACTTGGGAGGCAGAGTACAGAGGATCAGGGGTTCCAGGCCAGTCCAGACAAAGGTAAGGAGACCTTTTCTCAAACAAAACAAAGCAAAACAAAACTACCCACACAAAATAAGAACAGAGGTTTTGAGGGCATGGCTTAAGTGGTAAAGTGCTTGTCTATCATACTCAAAGTCCTCGATTCAATCCACAATACTGGAAGAAAAAAAAGACAAATAGAACAAATCAAAATTGGATTTCCTATTACCTTCACTGTTATTCCCTTTTTCTCTCCAATATTCCATTTTAGGACCTGTTTCTGTTCACATCTTCTACCACAGTTCTAGTTTATGACAGCATATATGTTTTACTTTCCTTGACCCATCTCCTCTCCTATAGCGTCTGTATTTTCCAAGTCTGGGGAGGAAAGAAGAATAAAAATGGCAGGAGAAAGAACTATCACTAGTTTTTTGTTTGTTCATGGGCCCCAACTTTATTCTAGTGCATATACAGATCATCTCTGACTTACTGTGGTTTGACTTAGGATATTTCAATTTACATTGCTAGAAAGCAAACCCATGAAACCATTCAGTTCAGTACACCAAAAATTTCAGAATATACTTAACACTTCATTATAAAAAAAGATTTGTGTTAAGTGATTTTTCTAATAAAAATATTCTGAGCATTTTTACAGTAGGCTAGGCTAAACTATGATCTTTGGCAAGTTAGGAGTACTAAGTGTATTTCTAAATAATGATATTTTCAGTTTACATTTGGTTTATTGGGATGAAACCTCATCCTAAGTTGAGGATCATAATTGTATGATTCCTGGCTCTTTATCTCTTGAGGTATCTTGTTGATTATATGCAGATTAACCTTCCAACATCCATTAGGCCATGTCCTACTCTGGAAAGAACTCTCTCATCATGAGTCTAAGGAGGACATTATTTACAGTTTCATGGACCATCCATAGTAAGAGGCTCTCTTTGCTAAGCATCTGACTCTTCATACTGTACTTTTGTTTTTCTGGTAAGCTTTTTTCTCATAGCATTTTTAGAAAAAAACAACACCTTTCTTATTCCTTTAGAATTTTCTGCTCAAGTTAATTTCTCTTAAAGAAGTTGATTTTTTCATTGATTTTTTTTCTTGTTTTTAAATTTTAGTTAAATCATTTTTACATTTACTTCATGTGTATTCATTATTTGGGCCACCTCCACCCTCCCAACCTGCTTTAGGGTCAAACCTGTTCTGTTCTCTTGTTCTCCAATTTTGTTGAAGAGAAAACACAAAAGATAATAAGAGAAATGCAGTGTTTTTGCTAGTTTGAGATAAAGATATACAGAGAGAGAGAGAGACTTCTTCACTACTTCTTAGTCCCCTTCCCATAATGGCCTCTGCTAGTTTAAGATTACTATATTCACTCCTGTACAGTGAGCATATCAACCACATTCAAGTTTTTGGTTTCCTTCCTTTTCTCTATTCCTCCCACGTATATGTTTCATATCCACTAATATTACTGCATTTGTTTTAGGTGTATATCCACATATGAAGGAGAACATGAGATTTTTGGCCTTCTGAGCCTGACTAATTTCACTTAAGATGATGTTCTCCAGTTTCCAAACATCAATGAACCAATAAAAAAGTGGGCAACTGAACAAAACAGAACTTTTTCAAAGGAAGAAGTCCAAATGGCCAAAAAGCACATGAAAAAATGCTCACCATCCCTTGCCATAAGGGAAATGCAAATCAAAACCACACTAAGATTCCACTTCACTCCTGTTAGAATTGCTAACATCAAGAACACCATCAACAACAAATATTGGTGAGGATGAGAGAAAAAGGAACCCTCATACACTGCTGGTGGGAATGTGAGCTAGTATAACCACTATGGAAAACAATATGGAGGCTTCTTAAAAAACTAAACATAGATCTGCCATATGATCCAGCAATCCCACTCTGGGGATATACCCAAAGGAATGCACCTCAGGTTACTCCATAAGCACCTGAGCACCCATGTTTATTGCAACACTATTCACAGTAGCCAAGTTATGAAAACAGCCCAGATGCCCCACCACTGATGAATGGATTAAGTGAATGTGGTATTTATATGCAATGGAATTTTATTCAGCCATGAAGAAGAATTAAATCTTATCATTCTCAAGTAAATGGATGGAACTGAAGAACATCATCTTAAAATGTTGATTTTAATGTCTCACTAGCATAAAGGTTATTGGCTAACAGCTATTGACTAGACTTAATAGTCAACATAAGTTAAAACTAATGTAATTTTCTAAAACCATGTTTTATTATTTCAGTTGTCTTCCTATGTAAAATGAAGATTATATTTTGCTTAAAAGGCTATGTGATGCAAAGCACCGAATTAAATGTCCAGTAATGAAAAAAAACACGAAAGGGCTATTCTTGGGTTTCACAAGAAACCTTAGGTTTCCATTGTTTTTACAAAGATTTTTTTAAAAAATTGACTGTGCTTAAATGATATCTGTAGTCCATCAGCATGCCTCTGCAGAGTTTATAGATAAAGAACTGACAATGCATTTCAACATGCTTAATTTTGAATTGAAAGTTTCAAACAAAGAGCATATTTAGGCTATTTAATTTCATTTACTTCTGTGAAAACTCAAATTACATCCTTCCTGTGAAAGGTAGTGCATTTCAAAATAAAAAGTTAAAAAGAAGTAATTAAATTTCAAACAAGTCTGTAAATACCCAAAGAAGACCTTCTAAATGTAGCTTTAATTTAGGGAAAGTAGATATTATAATTGCTGACTTATTTCTGTGGCAAAATGGTATCTGATGCTGGTATTGACAGAGTTAGCTAAGCTCATTTCTATAAGTCAGGTGACTTGTTTTCTGAACATAGACATGAAATTGCTCATGTGTCTATTTTAGTTAATAATATTTTGTGAGACCAAAGTATTATCAGAAATGTCATTTTGTCTAGTATGGTATTTGATAACACATAAATATTTCTATAAATACCATACCATGTACAACTTACATAACCTATAATATATTAGATAATAACTGGTAATGACTTTATATTAGGACTTGCACAATAGCAAATTGACAAAAAAGAACCACTGTCACATGGCAGAAAACATTAAACAATGATCTGGGGTAAGATTACATACATTGTGCAGCAACCTCCTGTCTAAGTGAATAGTTAATTGGACACCTATGTGAAATCTTATTGGAAAGTGGCAGTTACATTAAGCTCTTAGTCAATAAAAACAACATGAGTGTAATTTGTTTTTATTACTTCATAAAAGGAAACTATGTAAACATTTAAAATCTGCAGGAATTCATTGTAGGATATAAATATGCTTACTTTTCTTTCCATTTTGTTTCTTGAGCCCTAGATGTGCTTTTCATGGATAATCATTAATATTCAGAAATTATATTTTGCAAGGAGAGAATTAAAGCAAAAATTTTAAATAACTCAATCCCCAATGTCATGCTACTGGGAACAAAGAGACTGACCATTTCAGAGTTTTTGTCATAAATTGCTCAGTCTCTGAATAGTGCTAATCGTATAGAACCCAATTGGAGAATCCCAGGAAAAAGAGACATTCTAGATGCTTGAATTGTCTGACTTCCTCCTTCTGAAGCTCTACATATATCATCTCCATATCTGAAATAACAGGTTACTTAAAATTCTATAATGCTGCTGTTTATTTCAATTTCAACATTCTGCAGCAATAAACAAAGTATTTTAAGAGAAGGCCTATTATAACATGGTTAAGACCATGGCGTCTTAAGCCAGACTCCTGAGTTAAAATTATTTAGCAGAAGCCCAGATATTTTAGCTGCAACATAGAGATGATATAATAGCTTCTATACAAGGTTGCCATGAGAGCTAAATGAATTAATTTAAATAAAATGCTTAAAATAGTGTCTTGCTATTATAAGTATTATTTGATAACATGTTATTATCTGAATTTGCTAAAAAAAAATTCTGTTGTTATAAATTAATATAGTTATGCCAATAATGCAGGTTTTTTTAAAATATGAACTTTTTAGTCAGGCTAGACATAGACATAGACATAGAACTGTATGTGTGATTAAGTGATTAACCATTTAAAATGACAATGTTCCTTTTTTGTTGGGTGGGGTAGTTTAAACTCAGGGCCTTGAGCTTGCTAGGCAAGCACTCTGCATCTTGAGTCTCACTTGAGCCCTTTTTGCTTTTAAGGCTATTTTTTGTTTTTTAGCTAATGTCTTGTTAATTCAATCTTTAGAGTCTCCTATACGCAGTATCTGATAGATGTTGTGTGGTTTCCCCTCCATGAAAGCAAGAAGAGATTTGCTTCTGACTAGGGAAACAATTATCAATTATTTTATGTTCATCAGTACCATAATGGTAGTTTAAATGTCATTGTCTTTCTGCTTTTCCATAAGGTAAGAGATGTACTATCAAGTAGGAGTAAATGAGAAAGAAATCTTATAGAAAAATAGCTACTTGAAAGTGCTAAGGAAGCAATTAAACACCTGCCTGATTGAGGAGAAAGCAAATTAGTTTCTCCCATTAGGTTTACCCAGGAATGAGTGAAACTAAGAGAAACCTTGAAAAAAAGAAGTGAATATACAGAAGATTCAAAGAAACAAAAAAGGAAACTGAAGTTTCCAGGAAGTTGCCTAGAAAAGAAGAATCCTCCAGGTATCCTAAGGTAGGAAGGCAGTATTCAAACCAGGGAGGACAGTTGAACAGAAATGTGAAGGTTTAAGCAGGGGAATCCAGAATATTGAAGGTCAGACTAACATGAATGACACTAATGAGGAAAAGACACCAGTCTCAGTTTTCCTCCCAGGGCAGAGTCTATTTTTTTCCTCAATTTTATGCTATCTGATATTTGGGGATAGATGAAAGCTTAAAAGTATGCTTTTGTATGCCAGAGAGAAAAAGAATACCTAGAAGACACAGTGTGAGCTTCCAAATTAAATGGCATGGAGCCACAATAAGAAGATAAACAACAAGTGTCATATGAAAAGTCCTTGGTACAATTTAACTAGAGGATCCCTGAGTACACTAAAGATGGTCCAGAAATAACTGGAGGTACTTAGAAAGACCTGTTTCTCAGAAGCATGAACAGTAAAAACTATGTGTGTATGTTTCTGCAAACAGATTGCAATAGTAAATAATTCAAAGGACTTATGCAAAGGATAAAAGTCTTATGCCATATTCTCTGAACTCCTTTGTAATGTTTAGGCTAGGACTCTGCAAACTCATTTTCTCCTTTGCCTCTTATCTAACTACCAATAAGAAATTCAAAGAAAAGATGAGGGAGAGGGCTGGAGGTATGGTTCAAGTAGGACAGTGTCTGTCTACCAAGTTCAAGGCCCTGAATTCAAACCCCAGGTCCACTTCCTTCCTGTCTGTTTTTGACCTTTGTGAACATTACCCTACCCATTCATGATCTTTGATGGTGCTGGGGTGTGAACTCACGGCTTCATGCTTACTAGGCAGACGCTCTACCATTTGAGCCACTCCATCAGCCCCTTCCTTATCTCTCAGCAGTAGCATTCAACTCTAGTATTTAGGGTGCTAGAGAATTTTAAATAAACATTCTCATTGTGCAGTTCTGTAGTTTCAAAACCAGATTGTCACCACTCTATTGTTAACATCCTGAACCCCACCACTGTAAGAACATGTTTTCACAGTCTAGATTCTTGAAACAGATGTATGTTTCCTTGCAGTCATCCACCACCCTTAGATGTTTAAGTGCTATTAGCTCCTGCAGATATTAGCTTAATATCACTTCAGTCTTGTCTTTACCTCCCCTTTCCTTCCTTCCTTTCTTCTTTCCTTTCTCCCTCTTTCCCTTCCTCCCTCCTTGAAAGGGCTATGAAAGAAATTAAACACCTGTCTGAGGAGAAAGCACGTTAGTTTCTATCACTAGGCTTACTCAAGAATGAGTGCAAGCAAGAGAAATCTTCCTTCCTTCCTCCCACTCTTCCTCCTCCCTCCCTCCTTTCCTCCGTTCCTTCCTTCCTTCCTTCCTTCCTTCCTTCCTTTATCTTCCTTAAAGTCCTGTTAAAGTAACTAGTGGAGATATTTTTGCTCACATGAGAAATGCAGTAAGTTGAATAGAATAACACCTCTATAAGTAATTTGAACAAATTAAGAAAAAATACTACATTTTCAAATCTTCAGGAAGCTGTAAATGTAATAAAAACTAGATGGACAAAGGAACAAAGAAGGCAGTGCCATTCAGATCCAAACTCATGAATCAGCTGCTTTGTATTTTTCTTCTTGACATTTGCTAATTTAGGATACAAACAGAGAACAGGGGCTCGATGCAGCAGAACAATTCTGAAAGCCTAGAAAGAACAGATAAACTTTGGAAACTAATAAAGCATTGAGTAACATTTTTGATGGTTTTCAAATACAGTCAGTTTGAAGGTGGCCCAAACAATGTATGCACAGGTGAGTTAATATTAAAAAAAAAAAAGACCTGCAGATAATAAATTAAATTTGTGCCACTTCATCAGCACAATGATGGGAAAAAAAAGTTGCTAAATTATGAGTTAGCTCATAGGAAAACCTTCTTGGAAAGCTTAATTAGTATTAGGCAGATATTAATATTCTAGAAAACACTTTCAACGGTATTCACTTTCTATTATTTTCTTCTTCTTTCCCTCCTGCCTTTTTCTCTAACATTCCCACTTTTGGAAATATGTTCTGTATATATACATGTATATATATATATATATATATACATGTATATATATTTCTTATATTTGTACTTGGATCTATCTTCCACATATAAGAGAAAATATGTGAACTTTGTCTTTATAAACCTGACTTACTTCACTTAACATTATGTTTTCTACTTCTCTTCATTTACCTATGAGTGACAAATTGTATATATATATATATATATATATATATATATACACATACACACACATATATATACATGTATATATGCATATTGCATTTTCATAATCCATTCATCAGTTGTTGGGCATGTGGGCTGTTTCCATAGCTTAGCTATTGTGGATAATATTGCAATAATCATGGGTGTGCAGGTGTCTTTATTGTATCTTGGTATTGTTGAATTATATAGGAGTTCTATTTTTAGTTTATTGAGGAAACTCCATACTCCTTTCCATAGTTTTTACACTAATCTACATTCCCACCAACAGTGTATAAGAGCTCCTTTTCCCCCACATCTTTGCCAGCACTTATTGTTGTTTGTATTCTTGATGATAGCCATCCTAACAAGGGTGAGATGGAATCTTAGTATGTTTTGAATTGCATTTTTTATGGCCAGGGCTGTTGAGCATTTCTTCATTGTTTTCTTGGCCATTTGTACTTCTTGCTTTGAAAAATTTCTGTTCGGTTCGTTTACCCATTTCTCCATTGTATTATTGGTTCTTTGGGAGTTTAACTTTTTGAGTGCCTTGTAAATTCTGGTTATCAATTCCTTGTCAGATGTATAGCTGGCTATAACTTTCTCCCATTCTGAAACAGCCTCTTCATTCTGGTGATTATGCCATTGCTGTACAGAAGATTTTCAGTTTCATGCAGCACCCTTTATCAATCCATTCTCCTTTTGCTGAGCCATTGGCATTCTATTTAGGAAGTTATTGCCTAAGCCTGTATATTCCAGTATACCCTATTCTTTCCTACATTAGTTTCAAAGTATCAGGCCTTATATTAAGGTCTGTGATCCACTTTTAATACACCTAAGTGATCTTAAAAACTCCATAAAGAAGCTAGATATCATAAACACCTCCAGCAAAGTAGTAGGATACAAAATCAATATATAAAAATCAGTAGCTTTTCTATATACCAACAATGAACAGGCTGAGAAAGAATTTACAAAAATAATTTCATTTACAACAGCTTTTAAAAACTCTAGGAAAAAATTTGACACAGGATGTGAAAGACTTCTACAATAAAAACTATGAATCACTGCAGAATGAAATTGAAGAGGATGTCAGAAAATGGAAAGATCTCCATGTTCGTGTTTGGCAGAATTAACATGAAAGTGGTTGCACTACCAAAAATCAATCTATATGTTCAATGCAATCCCCATCAATATCTCAATGATTTTATGCACAGAGATTGAAAAATTAACTCTAAATTTCATATGGAAGCACAAAAGACTGTGAATAGCCAAGGCAATGTGGAGCAAAAAGAACAAAGCAGGAGATATCACAATACCTGACTTCAAACTATACTATATAGCCATAGAAATAAAAACAGCATGGTATTGGCACAAAAACAGACAGGAAGACCAATGGAACAGACTAGAGGACCCAGACATAGATCTATGATGCTGCAGCTGATTTTTGACAAAGTCACCCAGAACCTGGTGGAGAAAACACAGTTCTTCAACAAATGTGGGGAAACTGGATATCTGCATGTAGAAGATTAAAACTCAGTCCCTGTCTTTCACCCTGTACAAATATGAATTCAAAGTAGATGAAAGAATTATGTTCTTATATAGAGAAATCTTTTGGCTTGCCTGTTTGTCCTCTCCAACATGCATATTGAAATTTAGTTACCTGTGTAATGATATTAAGAAGTGGGACTTTTAGGAAATCATTAGGTTCTGAGGTCTCAGTGCTCAGGTGGGATTTGTGATGTTACAAAAGGTTTAGTTTATTCACCTCTTACCCTCACTTTCACATGTTAGTCTTTTGCCATGTGGTCATTCAGCAGAAAAGGCCTTACCAGTTGCCAAAACTTCAATATTAGACTTTCCAGCCTCAAGACTTGAGAGCCAATAAATTTATGGTTATTATAAGTTATCCAGCACATGGTATTAGGTTACAGCATCACAATACAGACTAAGACAATGAACAATAAATGATCAGAATTTGAAAATAAAATTCCATCAGTACCAAAACTGAAATGGTTATAAACATAACCAAATATGTGCAGATGATGTATGCTGACTTGCAAAAACAATGACAGAAAGCATATGAATGGAGAAGGACACTATGTTCATAGACTGTGAATTAACTATTGACAATAAAGCAACACTTCCTAGATGATTGCATAGTTGTAGCACAATCACGATCAAAATCTCAACATTTTGTAGGCATTGCCACCTTGACTCTAAAATTTTTATGAAAGGCATGGGCAACAAAGTAACCCTAACAATTTTGAAAAAGAAGAAAAATGGTACAGAATTTATATCACTTTAATTTAAGCTTACTACAAAGCTACTTTAATCAAATAATAATGGATTGGTGCAAAGATAGACAATTAGCTATTAAACAGACCTACACAAATGTGGACAACACATATTTTACTTAGATGCAAAGGTAATTCAGTGGATGATGGATAATCCATTTGATTAACAATCTTAGAAAAATTGGATATCCATATGTAAAAAGGGATAATCTCCATCTCCATCTCATACATTAAAATAAAATAAAATAAAAATGTATAACAAATATAAATGTAAAACCTAAAATATTGAAATTTCTGAAAGAAAATAGGTAATAAAAGATTGTGCTCTCAAGTTGTGCATAGATTTCAAAGATATTACATGAGAAACAAAGCCCATTAAAGAAAAAAATTATTAAATTTTCATCATAATCAAACCCCTTTTCTTTGACTGATGCTATTGGGAGTATGGAAATTCAAGTCATAGGCGAAGAGACAATATTTGACCATCATAAATCTGATAAAGGAATTATAGGAAAATACCAAAAAGCACCTCAAATTTACAACATAAGAAAATATAGAAACTATAGAAGCAAGGTCAGTGATGTTTCTTATTTCCAAATAATAATTTTAGAGTTTAGAAAAGTCTCTCTATATTTTTCATATTTTTTAATTTGTGCTTAAACAGTGGAATGGCATTTCTACACTGAAGGAAGCCAAATTTCCAAAAGTCTCTTATAGGCTTTCTAGACTCATTTATTTTAGTTGTTATTATACTTCCAAGCTGCCAGCTCATTTCTCAAATAAGAAGACTCAATAGATGTCAGTGTTGAGGGGATTTAATATTCATCCTAGAATTTATGACTCTCACTTCAAGGGTGAAAGATGATTCCTTAAGACAAAATGACAGGGAAAAAGTACTTGTTTAGGACTCAAAATCGGAAGGGAAGAAAGCCTCAATTCTTCACAATACTGACTCCTATAGAGCACGAATATGTATGTGTCATAGGGTATTTTCTAACTTACATTAATTGTTCTGTTTTCTCAGGTAGTACAAATTTTCTGTCTCTGCTTGTTCTTGGATTTTTTATATTATCCTTACTTACATATATTAAATATGGCTGTTGACTTTTTAAATTAATATTTCCCCATAACTAATATGTTCAAATGTGTGTTAATTTTACCTCAAAAAAGATAGTTGCAGTCTTACATGGTTTTTTAAAATTATTTAACATAACTTCTCTGAATCACTTAAAGAACACGCTGATGAGAGAACATAGTCAAGGTTATTTAAAGATAATCATAATATCAGAGTTAAAATGACTGCCTTGGCTTCAAGAAGTAAATGTCAACATTATGTACAGAACAATTAGAAGCCACATATTTACTGAAAGGAATCTAGCATCCTAATTACTTCTTAGATATACCTTTCAGGGACTTTTGAGGGGTTGATTTCCGTTCCAAAGTTTGAAGAAGTCATCATTTTACAAACAACATATAATTTTCGTATGATATTTGGCTCTTTGAATTCTTACTTACTCACCTTGGCAGCTATATGTAGAAACAATTTTAATATGTATTATACAGCTATTCATCAGTGCTTAATAGATATGAAAACCAGAATATTTTTCTGTCAATGCTTTTTCATAAATCTCTCAATTTTCTACATTTTACATTCCTATCACAGCTATGACTGTGATTATCAAGCCTCCTATAAGGAGAGCATATGTTAAGAGTAAGATCAGAAAGTGGCAGAATAGATGTTTCCACACATGTTCTTTCATGGAAATATCAACTTGAATAGGCATCCGTACACATAAATACCATCACAAGAGCCAAGGAATTCAGGTGAGAAATTATAGCACCTGGGTTGAGCACAGAAATGAACAGGATGCATTAAAGAAGGTAAAAGAGATATTTTTACATTATCCTGTCATCACTGCTCCTAGACCTATGCAGCAGAGTGGAGAAAACATACTCTTCACAAGAGGGAAGAAAAGGAAACTGAACACCAAACCTTTTCTTAAACCTCAGCACAAGGTCCACCCACCAAGCTGGCCTTGGTAAATCTAAGCTCCAGGCTGTTACAGTTCCAGGTTAACCCTATTGACCCAGGAACCAAGCCTATATCCTTAGACCTAGGCTACAGGCTAACCCCCAAACCTCAGGTTCTGCAAAAACACAGGATGAGTGCAAAATGCAACAGGTTGGTCTACTTTTCATCCTGTAGCAAGAGTTCTATGTTTGGTATTATCATCGCCCCAGGACATATCCTAAATGCTGGTTATTTTCACTAACTCAAATTTAGTTCACGATTTTCATGATATTTATAAATTTTGTTTTAGCTGATATATATGACTTACTTTCTTTTTCTTATCCAAATTCAGCCTGCCCTGTAAGTCCAATCCAAGGTCTTTGAAGACATTCATTCACATGTAATGTAATGACTCACATTGTGCATTATGCCCTGCCTTGTCCTATTGTGAACAATAAACAGATTGGTAATCAAAAAATACTGTTGCACTGATCTGTGGTTTATAACCACTTCATTTACATTTTTTCATTGATTCTACCCCCCAAAAAATTTTAAAATACGTACCTAAAAATAAATTGATCACAAATTGATTCAATTTATTCATAAAGAAGTTTGAGTTCAGATGTGTGACTTTTAATAGTCAACTAATCACATAAAATCATAATTATGTACTATTTATTATTGTATCAACAACTAATATGCAATTGTATTGACCTTTCCTAAGTGAAGAAAATATTGCCTTACTCATAGAATGAAAAGGCAACTTTGTGAATTTTTAGAAGGAAAAAAGGGTGAAGGAGTTTGAATATGGTTGATATACTTTATATATGTGTATAATGGTAAAAGATTGAAGTCTGTCAAAATCAATGAAAGTGAAGTGGAAGGGAATGAGGGAGAATGATGGTGAAGATAAACCTAACTAAGGTACATTGTAAACACATATAGAAATATCACAACGTATAAGTGCTAAAAAATGTGAAAAAACCTGCCTTTGTTGATAAAGGCATCTCACCACATATACAGTGTTTTTTGAGTTCCCACTTGAAATAATCAAGTATAGCATAGGAAAAGTCTAGAATGATACCTGATATGGAGTACCTACTCAATAACGTTTTCTAAATCAATACACTTACAGAATAAATTTATTTGAACCAAGGTATAATTTCTGTAGTTTTTCATGTTTCTTAAATTGTTTTATAGCTAGCCAATTATCACACAATCAATTTATTCTGAATGAATAGATTTATAAAAATATATTTTTTTAAATGTAAAAGATACAGGAGGATAAGTTGAAGCTTCTGTTTTTAATTCCTACCTTTTATCACTTTGTGCTCAGAAATTACAGCCTACATGTATGATATTTCTTTTTTGTAAATTATATCTTGTTTGACACTTAGTATTTCCTTCAGTTTACATAGATAATATATATCCTATATAGATTTATTATTTTTTAATGGTTTTGATCTATAAATTTTCCATTTACATAGCTATTTTGGTATAATCAGTTTTATGGCTATCATTTCACATTTAATTTGATACTGAAAGTAAATGATATCTGTTCTAACCACATCTAGTTTTTTATCATTCTGATATATGGGATTGCAGCTTGGTTAGATGTACATCTTCCAGAGTATTTTTTTAACGACTCTTACTGTTTTCTAAATGTCCAAGTCTGAGCTTTTATACACCTGTTGTTGCCATAGAAAACTGATAACATGATTAACTGTATAGTTCTAGAATCAAAATTACTTCTTTATATTCTTTAAGTAATTCTTCATTTTCAGCTACAATTTATTGTGAGAGATGACAAGATTAGGGTTTGGAACTTTTAAAAAAATCTAATTATGGCTCTCTCTCCTAAAGCGTAGAATATTTTATTTCATGTTCCCTCCTTCGTAGAAGCTTTATTCTATCTCAGAGGACAATACTTCTAAGTATCCGTTCTCCTCCTTGATGTCTATTGGGTTTGTCCTCATTGTTTTTACCTTAGTAATAGGCTTTCCCTCTGTATTTAAAAAACATTGCATTTGATTTTTCTAGTAACTTGATATACCATTCAGGCAGTTCTAATTTTCACGGTCTAGAAGGCTGGTTTTAATTTTGCCTTTTATTTTACTTACACACATACTTTTCTCATTTATCTCACTTTCCACAGTAGAATATTTTTTGGTCCAGTATTTTCTTTAAATAAAACAATATTAACTTTCCTAGATCAATGTTAATTTATTAATGTGTTGTGTTTACTTATGTTTTACATTTACTCTTTCTTGAATAAGAAAAACTTTTTAAGTTCAAATTTCTCCAAGTACTGACTGGTCACTGTACTTAGCTTACTCATTGTAGCTGGTCTATCTCGTTCCTTGATAAACAACAAACCCAGCATGATAAATGTTTGTAGCCCTTAGTCATTTTAGACTTAGAATTAGCCTTAAGTTCACGCATGTACTGTCGTCCATTTGGTTTTCTTCCACCATTCCTGCTTAGTTACTTTTCTAAAGTAAACATATGTGGACACCTGACTCATTCAGACTTCTCCACAATCTCCCACTTTGTTTCTTTACACCCAGGTATTTCTGAACATTTCCTCCTCCAGATGGAGGAGAAAGAGTAGATGGATACTTGTCTTTTCCTTAATTTGCACATGTAGAAGAGGAGTAGGGATGAAAGCTTAGGGTCCTGTTGCTAAAGACTGAAAGTCTGTGAATCAAAGGAAAAGCAAAGTGAAATCGATACCATGTCCTTTGTCTTCTCTCTGGATGACAATCTGCTTTGTGTCACATGAAAAGCCATGAAGAGGTCACAGTTTATAACGTAAAATGTATCCTCATGCAATGTAAAGCTACCAGGAAGATTCTACTCCATTCTAGCAGTGGGCTCAGAAAGTCTTTTGTTTGGGATGGAAATGTAAGAACTCAGCTCTATTTTTGTTTTTATAGAGAGTTTGGTTAGAATTTAGGAGAAGTTGCATCAGGCTGTCTGCCACATACTAATTTAAAATTGAGCTCTATATATTGCTCTTCTAAATCTGAAACCTAATAAAAGTTAAGCACAATAATTTAAAATGTTAAGACAAAAAATTTAGTAGAATTTCTCTCACAAGTCACAAGAGTATAATCTAGCAAATCCATTATATTACTTGATCCAGATATTTGTTTTACTTAGATCAGCTTTTCAGATATAATGAATAAGCACATCATTGCTGTCTCATCTTCCCCATAATCTTTTATGGGGCTGAATAAGAAGCCTGACAGGAGTATGCTATGGTTGAAGGAGTAAATTGACTTTTCTTGCAATAGTGCTGTTAATTAATTCTACATGAAATCTTCTTTTGCTTTGCTTTCTTAGACTATTTGAATAATAGTGCATTGCAATACAGTTATATTTTTTTCACAAATTTTATAACTAATATTATAATTTGGCTAACTCATTTTTAAATACAGTGTTTAGAAATGCCAAGAGAAAATTAAACTGACTTAAAGCCCAGCAAAAACCTCTGCTTTTTAAAATACATTGCAGTTATAAGCTGCTGCTCTAGGATCCACAATAAAAGGCTTATATAGATACATTAACATATACCAATGTAAATTAATATATACAATATATTCAAATGTAAACAAATTTTCAGACTTTTGAAAACTAAAAAACAAATTAAAGAAACACAAAATAAAATATAGTTCCCTCAAAAAACAATGACAATTGTTAAATTGCACATAAAGCAATAATTTTTTTGAGTTCCTACTATTTTACAATGATTGCAATATTAAATACAGAATGGTGTAATTTGGACACATGAAGAGAATACAAGTGCATTAAAGCACACCTGATATTAATAATTTAGTAGAACATTGTATAAAGTCTTGAATGCAGACAATATAATCTTATTGAAATATTTAATGCAAATCTTTAGATGAACAGATAGTGGTGGATCATTATGCATGCAGAAAATGCATAACAGTTATTTTTATTCAACCACCTGTTTAACACAGGAAGGACAGTTTCCTAAAACAATAGGACTAAGCCAGGCATCATCTTAGTTTTTATTCTTTTATTTTAAAACTTTTCAGTGATCTAACTGGGAAAGGTTACTCATTAAGGAAGTTAAGTGAAAAATGAAGGAGGCAACTTAGGTTTAATGTTGTTACTTTATTTGCCTTTTCCATTACTAACCCTTTTCCACTCAGATCTTGCTGTCAGACTATGTCCCATTCATTATCAACAACTGATCAACCCCTATAATTTTTATGCATTCTATAAAATGATTTTATTACATAGCATAATTGATTTAATTGCTTAGGTCCACTGAATTATAATTTGAATATTTTTAGACATAGAATGTCTAAAAATTATGCTCATAATTGATGGTATTATAAACTTATGCCTTAAAAACTTATCATGTATCTTTTTGTCTTCCATACTCTCACTTTTCTGAATATCTTTAAAAATAATTAACATAATAAAATTTTTATGAGATTTTCATGCATATAGGTAGATCTAAAAGATTCAGAAAATACATGTTTAGGTCTTCTGCTATAATTTAAAGATGTCTTATACAGAAATAACACAGTAATATTCACTTGCTACTTAAATCTAATGGAAATAGTATTGCTATTTGTTTTTAAAGAATCGAGCTTCTCAAGTACACCTTGTCCAGTCTGAGAATAATGGCTCCTCAAAAGATAGCCCAAAACTAGTGAATATTACCTTATACTACAGAAAAAATTATGATTAAGTGAAGGATCTTGAGATTGGAAGATTATCCTGGATGTTCACATGGGTTCTTAATATAACCATCAATCAATCTATCTGTCTATCTTTCTATCTATCTGTTTATTTAGTAAATTCTCTGGAGAGAAAAAAGAGAAAGAGAGGGCAATGGTGTTTTGAGAACTTGTCTCACCGGGAAGCAAGTCCTAACTCTGAAGGTATTACTCATGGTACGCAAGAAATTTGTTAAGTGAAAAGCTGGTGTTGCAGCTTGAGTACAAACACAGTCTGTTTCAGAATTCCTTTATCCTTGAGGAAGCTCTGTCTTTGTAAAAGTCTTCAAGTGATTGGGTGAGGCCCTTCCACATTGCTTTACTCAAGATATCCTTGTTAAATAGTAGTAGAAAATCTAGCTGAAAGTATCCTATAGTTAAGTAAAAGACAGAGATTATAAACTTTAAACTTACATATTTAGCTGAAGGGAATTGCAAGCAAAGTGCCATAGGTATGCTTTGATTTATTCTTGTTGTTTATATTGAAATGCTAGAGGACAGAGAAAAATGGAAGGAAACTCTGTTAAGAATCAAATGAAAGATGACAAGGTGATTTGGAAAGTTTCCAACCATCCCAAGCAATAAAAGGCAATAAAATGAAGAAATTCACTTTAGGAAAGTACTCTTTAATGAGAAAGGCATGGGTGTGGCTAGGCCAACAGCCATTAGTCTCAGAAGAGATCATAAGGAAAATAAATTAAGCATGTGCCTTATGGATCCCCGTCTCAGCAGAAG
Source organism: Castor canadensis (assembly GCF_047511655.1). NCBI lineage: Eukaryota > Metazoa > Chordata > Mammalia > Rodentia > Castoridae > Castor > Castor canadensis. The sequence continues at coordinate 23,559,505 of NC_133386.1, forward strand.
CAATGAATATAGGTGATATTATCCATAAAAGATGGCTGGTGGTATGCTTTGTGTAATGGTGTGAATCCTTGTGATATACAGCTTCCACTGCAATGAACAGACAAGAGAATATGAAAGAACACTGTTTGATTCACTAAAATTTATAGGTAGGAGACAGGAAATAAAAATTACACTGCTGCAAAACCTTCTCTACTCTTTAAGGAAAAAGCTTATGTCTCCAAGGACTGAGCCTTATTTCCAAGGGTGGTCTTGAACATTCAAGGAACAGTAGTTCTCAGATTATTTCCAGGCTTTGAAACCTAGTGAAATTTACTTTGCTGGATTTTTTAATTTCTTGGAACCATGATTGCTTTCTTTCTTCAGTTCTCTACCTTTTGAAATGGCAACGTCTATAACTTTTTCTTTATCTGCCCCAACTTTGCATTTCAGGGACAGGCACATTATTTTCTAATGTCCTAGCTCCAGAGACAGAGAATGTTTCCCTAGGATAGATCTGACCCAGAGTCTTGCCTATTTCTGATTTAGATCATTTATGGGATGAGACATGGCACTTTTAAGCTGAATTTAGATGCCATTTTTGGACTTGAGTGAATGCTGTAATGAGTTGAAAATTTGTAAATGTTGGAATAGGGCAAATATATTTTGCATGTGAGATGATCAAAGGTAGATTTCAGAAGGTTGAACAATCGTCTTCTTCCCCCAAAGACTTTGCCATCCTGATCTCTGTAGATGTTTTGCCTCATGCAGAAAAAAGAAAAATGTACTTTGCAGATTTGAGTAAGTTCAGAATCTTGAGTTGAGGGATTGTCTCTTGCATTTTCTCGGCAGTTTGTAAATGGAATCCCATGTATCCTTATAATTGGGAGACAAGGGAAGTTTGACATGGAGGAAAAGAAAATGAAGCCATAGAGGCAGAGATTGCAGATACTGCCCCAAACAAAGGAAGCTAGAGCCATCAAAGCTGATGAAGCTCCCCACTTTCCTTCAGAGGAAGATAACCCTGCTTGTGTACCCTTATGCTTATCCTAAGACAGAAACTATTCACCTCATGCAACTACCAGGTGTGTGATTATTGTGGCAGCAGCTACGATAATGTCATGCACCACTTTTCTCATTTCTCTCCTTGCCGATATTGTATGATATATTCAACATACTCTTTAAAAATCAAAATGAGTACCACAGTAGAATATTCATTAGCCATACAAGTAAATACTAAACTGTAATGAATCGTGAAAATTAAAATTCATAATACTGAAGAGGATGTTAGTTAGAAAGGAACAAATTAATCAGAGTAAAAGTATATTTTTGAATTTAATGACATTCATTGATCTTCTACACAATAACTAGAAAACGTATTAAAATCCATTAATGTTTCTTCTCCATTTATATAAATCTAATTTAAAATGAAATATTCAATTTAAAATCCAATTATTGAGTTCTTTCCTTATATAATTTCATTGATTATTGTATTGACAAACTTTAAGGCTATGAAGGAAAAGTTCTAGCCTTTTCATTTATAGTTAGTTATGAAGTATGTATATATTAAAAGCAATGAATTAACAAATGTAAAAATACTTATCAAAACTGTAGATACCACTGAAGCTCAAACTGCTTTTGTTTTAAAAGCATAATTGCTTATGCACTAAAATCATATTTGGTAGGTTACATGAATACATATTTCATGACTTATTACAAGCCTAAAAATGTCTTATAAATATATATGTGAATATATATTATTTATTTCACCATCTGTATTATAAATTCTAACAGCAAAGTTAACAGAAATTTTTCCTACTTGAAATATAGAAAGAACATTTTATTTTGAGTGTGTGTTAAAGTGTCATAAACACATGAAAATTAAAAATTTTAAGAATAATTTATTTCTTTAACAAGTATTTTACAGTTTCCTTTTATGTATCAAGAAATTTTGAGTGATGGTGAAGACATATTAGTAAACAAAATGGAGCAATTGCCTGCTCATTTCTTTACATTGGAGTGAGTTGCAAAATCAAAATTAATTTTAAGATTATGTTTATAATTATAATACTAAAAATGAAATTGCTTCCCTGAGAGATAACTTAAAATCTAATTTCAATGCACACTGTTCTTAATTAATAACATTATAAACTTTTTAAGATAAGTGGGATTCTGTAATAATCCATTCACATTTCTTGAAGGAATACTAGATTATTCATTGATCACTTGTCTCTGTTCTACCTTAAATTCTTTATCAAGGCAGGAACAACTACTTTCAAAAGGTGAAAGATTTATACAATCTGAAGAGAAACCAGAGTAGGAACAACTACTTTCAAAAGACATGATGATACTCACCAAAAAGTTATATGCTGAAACAATATTAATTTTTTAAAAATAATGAAGATTAAAATGTAATTACAACTGTAGATTATTTGGAGAGTGTATTAATTTAATTTCAAATCAATCAAAAATAGAGAAAATGACATTTTATTGAAGGAGAAGACATCAATAAAATACAAATAAAATTTTTACTACATCAGAGACTATTACTGAGGGAAATAAACTTATCAAAGTAGAATATGTTTTAATTTTTATTAATTTTTAGTAATTTTCTATGTTGTTTCTAATATATTCTATGAAAATATTCTAGAATGTACTAGGTATACAATGGTACTTTCAAGAAAAGAGTGCTATTGATCAATCATTTTAATTAGCCATTTTACCAAATATGGAAAAACTTATTTACTGTCTATATAATGTATACATTGTAAATGTACTATTTTGCAAGGGCTGACAAAACAAACTACCACAGATGGGATAGATTAAACAGAAGAAATTTATTTTCTCAAAGTTTTAGAAACTTAAAGTCAGTAACAGTATGTCATCAAGCTTTGTACCTTCTGAACATTCTCCCCTTGGCTTCATAAATGGCTGGGCTTTTTTCCTCTTCCTTCACATACTATTTCCTCTCCATTTGTCTGTGTTAATCTCTTCTTAGTATAAGGACATAAATTATGGTGCATTACAGGCTATACCAATAACCTCATTTAACCTTAATTAGCTGGAAAAGTCCCTGTTTCCAAATACAGTTATATCTGAGTTTAGGAGTTCAATGTATGTAATTTTGGGTGAAAATAATTCTGCACATAACTGTATAAATGCAGAATGTATACATATTGCATATTGAACAGTATGTAAATTCACAAAATTAAACAAGAATTATCATAATGAAAATTGATTTTAGAAAAAGGATTATTGTGTAAAATAAACATTAGTTGTAATTTTAACTTTTTAATAGAGTATAGCCTAAGTACAGAATGATGCATGTTCAATAAGCATAAATTTTCACAAGCTAAATACACTCATAAAACCAGAGCCCAGATTACAAAGTAGAATGTTACCAATTTCCCAGTAGGCTCAAAGTATTCTCTGTTAGGGATTATCACTAGGGATAACTTCTAATGTGATATTTTAGTTTTCCCCCATGTGTAATTTATAAAATGGAAATACACATTTTAGTCTCTCTAATTCTCATTTCTTCTAAGAACAATTTTGCAGTACAATTAAGAAAAAGTCATGGTATATATGGTAAGAGTTGCCACATGCTTACATCCATGAAATCAGCCTCAGAGTGTTACAGTGAAGACAGTAAACATCTTCATCACCTCTGCAAATTTTCCCTTCACTGAAAGCACTCCTTCCTTTTCCTTCCCTCCTCCACTGACAGGTGACCACTGGTCTTTCTGCTAATATGAATTAATTTGTAATTTGAAGAACTTTATGTAAATAAAAGTGTACAATACCTGTTCTTTATAATCTGGCTTATTTCACAAAGTGGAGTGTAATTACTCTGATTTTTGTCTCCTAAATGTGGGACATTAAAAAGAAAAAAAAGAGAAAGGTAGAAAAAGCACAATAAAAATAATTGAAATTAGAGGATACATGACAGCGACTAGAGGGAGGAAGCAGCCATTGTGAGCTCTATAAATCAAAAATCTTGCTGAGATACTGGATCTACTCTGGCAGAAAAAAAATCACCAAGAAAAAGCAAATCTCTGACACCCTGAACCCCCAGCCCATACAAAGCTTCTCCACACCATGTTACACTGAGAAAACAAGAGGGCTCCCATGCCATTAGGTGCCAGCTCCAAACCTGCTTGGGAGATACAGACCAACAGGTGAGCAAATAAGCGGCACACAGTATTCCCACAGCCACCCCTGGGATAAACCAGCATAGCCCCCTGGACAGACTGACCCCCACCCCACAAAAACAAAACAAAACAAAACTGGATAATAAACAAGGAACTGGAAAGGACATGCAGCAGAGTAGGGCAGGGTGCACTGAGTACACCAAAGAATGGGGGTGAGGCAAGGAGCTGTGAATGTTCAGTAAACAAAGCTTAGAAAGGCAGAAGTGCTGACAATAGGCAGGTGATGAACCACTGCCTGAAATAGGGCAGATAGCGGTCACAAAGCTTGTCTTTTAACCTTACCACCTGGCAAGACTAAGACAGAGCTACTGCTTAAATACCAACAACAGGACTGGATGCTGAAGGAGTAACACCAGAACTACTTAGACTGAAATTCTATTGTTTCTGAACCTGGAATTTTTTTTTCTTTCTCTCTAAGCATTTGTCTTGATAACTGGTTGTTTGTCCACCATCTCTCCCTGTTGATTTCCTTGGGTCTCTAGTTTTTTTCTTCTTTCTTTTTCTTTTTTCTCTTTCTTTCTTGGTTTCATAAGTTTTACTTTTGTAAGTTAGCTAATACTAAATCACACACAGACCAGGGACAGAAACAGCAACAAGTGGAATGATGGGAAGACAAAAAAGGGATGGAAACCATTCTCCCCCCAAAAATAAATTAGTACAGAATTCAGAAGGAAATGAAGAAAATGGATACCCAGTTCCATACTCCAACAAAACAAAAACAGACTATCCCAAGGAACCCAATGAAGTACACAAGAACACTCTGAAAGAAGAAATCCTGCAAGAAATTACTGAGAATTTCATGGAGATGTTACTAGACAAGGTCAACAAAAACATACAGGAGGCACTCAAGAAATTCCAAAACAACAAAAATAAAGAATATGAAAAGACACAAAAACAAATAAATGAACTCATAGGAGCCCTAAATAAATACCAAAGTAAAAAGAGACAGCATAAATAGAGAGATAAATGAATTAAAGACAAAAACTGACAATATTAAAGAGGAAGTGACCCATGATATGGAAAACCTCAGAAAAAAGAATGAAACAGAAATACAAAACAGTGGAAGGCCACTCCAGCAGACTAAAACAAGCAGAAGGCAGAATCTCAGAACTTGAAGATGAAATGGAAATTAAAGGAAAAACTGAAGAACTACTAGTCAGACAACTCAAGACCTGTGAAAGGAATATGCAAGAATTCACCAACTCCATCAAAAGACCAAACCTGAGAATCATGGGCATTGAAGAAGGAGAAGAGGTGCAAAGACAAAAAATTCATAATATATTTAACAAAATAATAGCAGGAAATTTCCCAACTCTAGATAAAACTATGCCCATTCAGGTATGGGAAGGCTACAGGACACCAAACAGACTTGACCAAAATAAAACTACCCCATGACATATTATCATTAAAACAACAAGCACAGAGAATAGAGAAAGAATATTGAAGGCTGTAAGAGAGAAAAAAACAAATAACATACAAAGGTAAATCCATCAAATCACAGTGGATTTCTCTATGGAAATCTACTGTGACTTCCGTAGAAGGGCATGGAGTTAGATATTTTAGGCACTGAATAAAAATAACATCAAACTTAGGATACTCTACCCAGCAAAACTATCATTCAAAATAGATGGAGCAGTAAAAGTCTTCCTTGATAAGCAGAAGCTAAAACAATATATGACCACCAAGACACCACTACAAAAGATTCTTCAAGGAATTTTTCACACAGAAAGTGAAAGCAAACAAAACCATGAAAGGACAAGTAGTACCAAGCCACAGGAGAAGAAAAAGCAAGAAAGTAGAGAGTAACATTGATTTGACTGCACACAATCAAATCCTTAAACAACAAAGACAACTAAATGACAGGAATCACCACATACCTATCAATGCTGACTAACACTGAATGTTAACGGACTTAATTCCCCCATCAAAAGATACCATTTGGCAACCTGGATTAAAAAGGAAGGTACAACAATCTGTTGCTTACAGGAGACTCATCTCATTGACAGAAACAAGCACTGGCATAGGGCTGAAAGGGTGGAAGAAGATGTACCAAGCCAATGGCCCCTGAAAATAGGCAGGAGTAGCAATACTTATCTCGGACAAAGTAGACTTCACACCTACATTGATCAAATGAGATAAAGAAGGACATACCATACTAATAGAAGGGGAAATACAAAAAAAGGAAATAACAATTATCAACCTATATGCACTCAATGTCAATGCACCCAATTTCTTCAAGCACACTCTGAAGGACCTAAAAACATATAAACTCCAACACAGTGGTAGTGGGAGACTTTAATACCTCCCTATCACAAATAGATAGATCATCCAAACAAAAATCAGTAAAGAAATCCTAGATATAAACCACACCATAGATCAAATGGCCATAGCTGATGTCTACAGAATATTTCATCCAATTTCTGCACAATATACATTCTTCTCAGCAGCCAATGGTCCCTTCTCCAAAATTGATCCTATCTTAGGGCACAAAGCAAGCCTCAGCAAATATAAGAAAACAGAAACAATCCCATGTATTCTATCTGATCACAATGTATTAAAACTGGAATTCAAGAACAAAAACAACGGTAAAAAACATGCAAAAGTTGAAAGCTAAGCAACACATTGCTCAATAATCAATGGGTCATTGATGAAATAAAAGAGGAAATTAAAAGGTTCCTAGAAGTTAATGAAAATGAAAACACAACCTCCTGGAACCTATGGGAACACAACATAGGTGTCCTGAGAAGAAAGTTTATAGCCATTAGTGCATATATTAAAAGGACAGAAAGATCTCAAATCAATAACTTAATGCTTCATCTCAAACTGCTAGGAAAACAACAACAGGCAAATCCCAATATAAGCAGAAGGAGAGAAATAATAAAAATAAAGGCTGAAGTCAATGAAAGCAAAATAAACAAACAAAAAAACCATACAAAGAATCAATGGAACAAAAAGTTGGTTCTTTGAAAAAAATAAATAAGATTGACAGATCCCAGGCAAACCTTAGAAAAATGAGGAGAGAAAAAATACAAATCAATAAAATCAGAAATGCAAAAGGGGAGATCACAACAAACACCATGGAAATCCAGGAAATCATCAGAGACTACTTTGAAAATCTATATTCTAATAAATTTGAATGTCTTGAAGAAATGTACAGATTTCTAGATACTTATGACCATCCAAAAGTGAACCAAGAGGACATTAATCACCTGAAAAGATCTACAATACAAAATGAATTTGAAGCAGAAATGAAAGAGTCTCCCAAATAATAAAAGTCCAGAACCTGATGGATTTTCTGCTGAATTCTATCAGACCTTTAAGAAGAACTAATACCAACCCTCCTTAAACTGTTCCATGAAATTGAAAGGGAAGGAAAACTGCCTAAGTCATTTTATGAAGCCAGTATTATTCTCATCCCCAAACCAGACAAAGACACCTCCAAAAAAGAGAAGTATAGGCCAATTTCCTTAATGAACACCAATGCAAAAATCCTCAATAAAATAATGGAAAACTGAATCCAACAACACATCAGAAAGATCATTCACCATGACCAAGTTGGCTTCAACACATGGATGAGGGATGGTTCAACATATGCAAATCTATAAATGTAATACAGCACATCAATAGAAGCAAAGACAAAAACCACTTGATCATCTCAACAGATGCAGAAAAAGCCTTCAACAAGATCCAACACCACTTCATGATAAAAGCTCTAAGAAAACTAGGAATAAAAGGAAACTACCTCAACATTGTCAAGGCTACATATGACAAACCTACAGCCAACATCATACTTAATGGTGAAAAACTGAAACCATTTCCCCTCAAATCAGGAACGAGACAAGGATGCCCACTCTCCCCACTCTTATTCAATATAGTACTGGAATTTCTAGCAAGAGCAATTATGCAAGAAGAATAAATAAAATAATACAAATTGGTAAAGAAACTGTCAAAATATCCCTATTTGCAGACAATATGATTCTATACTTTAAAGACCCAAAAAACTCTACCCGAAAACTCCTAGATACCATAAACAGCTACAGCCTGGTGGCAGGATACAAAATCAGCTTGCAGAAATCATTAGCTTTTCTATATAAGAATAAAAAACAAACTGAGAAAGAATTTATGGAAACAATTCCATTTATAATAGCCTCAAGAAAATCAAATACCTAGGACTAAACTTAACAAAGGATGTGAATGACCTCTTCAAGGAAAACTACAAACCCCTGAAGACAGAGATTGAGGAAGACTACAGAAGGTGGCGAGATCTCCTGTGCTCATGGATTGGTAGAATCAACATAGTAAAAATGTCTATACTACCAAAAGCAATCTACATGTTTAATGCAATTTCCATCAAAATCCCAATGACATTCATCACAGAGATTGAAAAATCTACCTTAAAGTTCACTTGGAAACACAAGAGACTGCGAATAGCAAATCAATAATCAGCAAAAAGAGCAATATTGGAGGTATCACAATACCCAAATTCAAACTATATTACAAAGCAATAGCAATAAAAACAGCATGGTACTGGCACAAAAACAGACATGAAGACCAGTGGAACAGAATAGAGGGCTCAGAAATGAAGCCACACAACTATACCCACCTTATTTTTGACAAAAGCACTAAAAATATACCATGGAGAAAAGACAGCCTCTTCAACAAATGTTGTGAAAAGTAGTTATCTGTCTGCAAAACCCCAAAACTAGATTCCGGTTTATCACCCTGTACTAGTATCAACTCAAAATGGATCAAGGACCTTAATATCAGACCCGAAACTCTGAAGTTGGTACAGGAAAAAGCAAGAAACACTCTGGAAGTAATAGGAATAGTCAAGGACTTCCTTAATAGAACGCCAGCAGCTCAGCAACTAAGAGAAAGGATGGACAAATGGAACTTCATAAAACTAAAAAGCTTCTGTACAACAAAAGAAATGGTCTCTAAACTGAAGAGACCACCCACAGAGTGGGAGAAAATATTTGCCAGCTATTCATCAGACAAAGGACTGATAACCAGAATATATAGGGAACTTAAAAAACTAAACTCTCCCAAAATCAATGAACCAATAAAGAAATGGGCAACTGAAATAAACAGAACTTTCTCAAAAGAAGAAATTCAAAAGGCAAAAAAAAAAACCATGAAAAAAATACTCACCATCTCTAGCCATAATGGAAATGCAAATCAAAACCACACTAAGATCCCACCTTACCCCTGTTAGAATAGCCATCATCAAAAACGCCACTAACAACAGGTGTTGGCAAGGATGTGGGGAAAAAAGAACCCTTGTACACTGCTGGTGGAAATACAAGCTAGTGCAACCACTGGAAAAAAATTTGGAAACATCTTAAAAATCTAAGGATATATCTGCCATATAATCCAGCAATCCCCACTCCTGGGGATATACACAAAGGAATGTGACACAGGTTATGCTAGAGGCACTTGCACTCCCATGCTTATTTTAGTGCTATTCACAATAGCCAAGTTATGGAAACAGCCAAGATGCCCTACTACTGACAAATGGATCAAGAAAATGTAGTATTTATACACAATGGAATTTTACTCAGCCATGAAGAAGAATGGAATCTTATTATTAGCAAGTAAATGGATGGAACTGGAGAACATGATTCTGAGCGAGGTTAGCCAGACTCAGAAGACCAACTATCATATATTCTCCCTCATATGTGGACTTTAGATCTAGGTCAAATACAGCAATGTGGTTGAACTTGGGTCACATGATAAGGGGAGAGGACATACCAGAGGTATGGGGCTAGGTTAAACATGCAAAACATGAAAGTATTTGATGTCCCCACTGCAGAGGAACTAATATAGAAGCCTTAGAGAAAAAACATCAGTATGAGAAGGGGATCAGGAACTAGTGAAAAGGTCAGTTAGAGATGAATCAACTTGGGATGTAACACATTTGTACATGGAAGCAATGCTAGGAATCTCTCTGTATAGCTATTCTGATCTCAACTGGCAAAACTGCTTTGTCTTTCTTATTAGTGCTTATGTTTTCTCTTCAACAAAATTAGAGAGACGGGCAGAACAATTTCTGCCTGGAAGCGAGGTGGGGTGGGGGGAGAGGGAGGGAGCAGGGGGTGAGGGGGAGAAATGGCCCAAACAATGTATACACATGTGAATAAATGAATTAAAAAAAATTGAAATTATAAGGTGGTAAAATAAATATTGGATATTAAGACGATAATGAAAAATACTATAAAAATATGTCATAAAAACTGAAAATATATATTACATGAGTGAGTTATTAGAAAATCATAATTTTAAAGAAGTGACTCAGAATATTAGGAAATTATATTAATATGGTTGAAACCATGAAACATTAGTTTCGATGTTAGTTGTATTTCAATATATTAATGAAGAATAAAACAAAATTAGAAGACGAGCTACTGTCATTCCCATTTAACCATAAGAGACGTTACAAAACTTTGAATTGATTCTTGAAACTGTAGATAATTAAACACACCAACCCAAAGCACTGAAATGCTGCCACAGCCCATCTCAAAACCCAGAAGACTACTAGGTTACTAATGCGTGGATAATGTATCCAGCATGGATATATGAACGAAGGGATGACTCAGAACTTAGGTGGGATGGGACCACACAATATTTCATCACACTACTCTAAGTAGGGCAAATAACAAAATTTATCAATTGTTTACATTTGAGATTTTTCATTTAATACTTTGAGATTACAGTTAAACATGGATAATTAAAAGCATGGAAAGCAAAGCCATGGATAAGGAGGGACACTGTTGAATTCACAATAACATTGAACATATAAAAGGATTTAAATAAATTAGAAAATATAAATAATGATAAATTTAACAAACTGTACACAAGGTCTATGCTAAAACAAAAAACATTGCTGAAGTTAATAAAGATGACCTAGATAACGGAGAATTGTGCTATGTTCATGAGCTTCAAGATATAATATTTCTAAGATGTTAATTTTCCCCAAACATCTAGCGATTCAACATAATCTAAATCAAAATCCCAATAGACATTTTTCTGTACCTTGTCAAACTACTCTTACAACTTATACAAAAATTCAATACACGCAGAAAATATAAATCAATTTTTAAAACGAAAGATAAAGTTGGTGAACTTAGGCTTTCTGACTTTAAGGTTTACTAGAAATTTCCATTAATCAATATAGCATCACATTGACATAAGGGTAGAAGCAGAAATCAATTAAAGAGTCTAGAAATAGAATAAAGAAATGTGGGCAGCTAATTTTCAAGCATGACACCTTAGTTTTGTAAAGAAAGTAGAGTATTTCCTACAAATAATGTTGGAAAGTTGGCATATAGTATATAAAAATATAAATTGTAAGCCTAATTTTATAATGTGCTCAAAGTTCAAAATATATCATGACCTATAACACAAAAATATAAATGAAAACATACATTGTCCAAAGCCATGTTTTTTTTAAGGTTCTTAGTACTTGTATACAAAATAGTCAAAATTGGTAAAAAAATAATAAACTGTTGATAAGTCAATGGATAGTTATTTATAACATAGAATAATTCTCAGTAATCAAAAAAACCTATTGGCTCCTTGTAGCTCCTTGTAGCAGCATTGGTGAATCTAAAAGTGTTATGTTAGCTGAAAGGATCAATACTTAAAAGACAAAGGATTTCTTTTGTCCAATTCTAGAAATGTGAAATTTACAATGATAAAGAATTATAATCAAAAACCACATGGAGGGAAAGAATTGACTCCAAAGGAATGTAAGGTAACTTTATAAAGATTTTTTTCTACATTGTAATGATGGTGACCTACCTTATATATTTATCAGAATTTAGAAAGTTAAGGTAGATAATTGTATATAAATTACAGATAAATAAAATTATCAACAGAGAATCTTGTAATAGGGACTCAGATGCTTTAAAACATGAGTTCTACCATAATTAACAGATAATTCTCATTTATAGCCAACACATTGTGGTAGAATAGAAAAAATATACTCTTACTCAAATAAAATTTTGAAGTTAGTAATATGCTAATAACAAACCAGATGAGGCTAATATGTGAATATAACATAAAAATCACAATTTTATTATTCATAAATATAAAATTTCTAAATAAAGAATATACAAATCAAGTCTACTGGTTGTAAAGATATATTCAAAAAAGGAGGTGGATATCCAAAAATTGTTTTTATAGTATTAAACTTCCCACTACCTTAACAGTTTAAGAGAAAACGCACAATCATAAAATCATTTAATATCATTCAATAGGCTTTCATAAGAAAATTCATTAGAATATATTAATAGACCTGTAGCTTCTTAAATTGATATTTAATAACAGAAAATTCTAGATAAGATATAAAACTAAATTAAAATAAATATTAGGAGAATTTCTTTTTAGTCATAAATAAGACATTCATTACCTAGATCCTACATTACACTATTATTTCTATTCAATATTGTGATAAAAATTGTCACTGTAAAAATACATTAAGCAAACATAAAAATTGGTAAGAAGCCACATAACTGTCTTTTTCAACTATAACCACAATATATTCTTCAAATGCCATATTGCAAATAATAAAAAAGAAAACAAGACCAAAAACATAAGGCTAGGATCATGAAGGTAACATCTATGAATATTCTAAAATTGAATAAATACATCAACCAGAGATTCAGGAAGAGGTGTCAAAATAAAGACAGATAAATGTACATAAAACCAAATTAAGCAGTATCTAACAGACAATAGAAACAAATCTTTAAATTGATGAAATAAAATAGCTATCAATCTGCACTGCTATAACCAGTATAAACAGCCTTCAACACTGAGATATAATAAATACATTCCAATTGAGAGATGTGTCAACAACAAACACACAAATTAAGTTAGAAAAGATGTTCTTTAGCTAAAATGAAAATGATAAGACATCAAAGCATACCTATGTGCAAAGAAATAAAACAATACAATACAGCAAATATGTGGGTAAATCTGAATTAATATTGACTTGAAAAAACAAAGGTAATATCCAAAGCAGCTTAAATACATAAGTTTAAAATATCAGGGCAAGTACTATAAAAAGATGGAGATGGCTAAATCAGGCTAAATTTCTCTAAGTATTTATATTAGAAATTGATAAGTCAAAATGGCATTTCTAATATCAGAAAAATAGTAAAACCAGTGCTCACTAAATAGTTCATTTGAGGTTAAGTAGAGTATGTTTTAATTACACCAACAGTTTGTTTCAGAGACTTGAGCAGTGGGAAGTGGAGTACCCTTGTCAACATCACCCCCAAGGTGCTTCAGATGTTCCCTACACTATACACAAATTGCCAAGCTATTTTCCAAAATCAGAATATTGTTGTCTCCTGGGGAATACTGAGGCTATGACCTTCAAGGTCCACACAGGACACATCTGAGGTTGTGAATATACTTCCAGTGAAATTATCTCATAGAAATCCTCTGTATATTTGCATTTATGTTTTCCTTAGTTTTTGCATATGTGGTAGACTTCTCAATTTTAAGGTTTTTCAAAACATAAGAGGAGAAACTAAACCAAGAACATATGTTGTCAATTATGTTATATATTTAAATATCTTTAAAAATCAAGATTCTTTGTTTCCTTTCTTGAAAGATTGACATTTTACAGCTAAGTTTCAGTGAAATACTATTTTTAATATCCTATTCATTGGACAAATAAAATTTATTGGATGTTTACAACTATCCCCTCATTTCTGAAATACGAAAGGACAAACAGCAGATTAAACAATATGGCTTATTGGTTTGTATTTTGAGTGATTACAAAATGTGATCACTTTTTTTCATTGCATAAAAATTGAATAACCATTGTCTAGGTCAGACTTTGTTCTTGGGTAATTAACTTCTGTGATATGTGATTTTATATCTTTTAATGTACCATATTTATATGTTGTCAAACAGATGTTTAAACAACACCCAGCGCAACAATAAAGGAAAAAAAATGCCAAGGTCGAAATGCTTTCTGGCTATAAATCTTCAGACATTATTTCAAGGTTTTCTAGTCTCTCTCCCTTTAGTGCAGATGGTGAATTTACCAGACCCCCAGTTGAGGGTCTCTTAGATTTCTTTCTCCATTTTTTAAGGCAGCCATTTAACATTTTAACTGGTTGGTTATAAACTTTCATGGAATTATATGCACCTTTCATAGCTCTTAAAGATTAAAAACTACAACTTGAGGAGGTACCTACTCAAAATGTGAAGTCTAGTCATGGAAAAATCTTACACTCTTTTCTGATAATGTCAATGACTTGCTTGATTTAACCAAATGTTTTTTAGCATCTTATGACTATACATTTAATTGATAAATGAAAGATTCATTCATAACTTGAAAACAGAAGCAAATAAAATAAAATCATTACTTCGCAAAAAAGTGCCAAATGACATCATGAACTCAAAGGAATTCACATCAAAGAGATGAGAGTTCATCTCTTTATTTTAGGGGTTAAGGAACTCTATTTTTATTTAGGTTCAAATTTATTCAGAATTTTTTACAAACTAATTAAAAATAATAATTTGAGAAACAAAATAATGAATGTCTGACAAAATTAATTAAAATGCTATTGATTATTTTATAAATCTCTGTGTTTATATCATAACCTCTTCTGGTTGTATCATGACTTGCACATTTTGTTGATAGGTAGATTGTCTTAATTAATTAATGCTACCAATTTAATAATTTAGTGAATGGATTATTTATCAAACATCACACTGGGGAAAAATGGCAAGAATACTTAAAATTACTCTGTTTAAAATATGAATTTGTTGTTCTAAGAAGGTAAAGAGGGAGAAATAGAGGGAGTAATTCTAAGTAAGGTATCTTGTAAGCACATATGTGAACACCTTAATGTATCCCCCTGTACAACTATTATATGCCTAAAATTACATAATTACTGTAAAACTCATGGCTTACTGAAATCTTCTGTATCCCTCACTCTGCAGTAATTATAGGACATATAAGCGCTGATTACTTTAATATTTAAGTTCCTGTAAGATCTTATTGTTCATAGGTCTCTTAAGCTTCTTTTAAAAAAGACAAAACATAGGAAAGAGTAGCTTATTCTCTGTTTATATCAACTATCATCTTAAATCAATATTAAAAACCGAATCAAATGAAGTTGGCAGAATTCTGATCCCAGGTTTTTTCAAACATAAAGTAGTAGAATAAAATTCAAATAATTTAATGTCAAATTTTGGGTTCCTAATAGCAATAATTTAACACTTACAAAGAACATTTAATCAGATTTATTAAATGTAAATATTTTCATTTGGGGAACTTCCCTCTTTACTATTTGTTTCAAAGAAATAATGTCTGTCAGTTTTGCTTTTATTCATTTATGTGTACTTCTGAGTATCTGTCAGGAAAAGAATGAAATGGGAAGCTAATTTTCATTATTGAAAGGAGATGAAATCTGCTAATTTTTTTGTTAGATTGAATTGTGATATCTAAGACTTAGCTTTCCACACATTACAATCATCTAATTGTAAATCCTTATTGTGGTCCCTCTTTATTCTTTTTAAGAGAATGTCCTAATAAAAGAGAATGCACAGCACTGATAGAAAGCACAAAGATTAAAATAAATTGTGTGTATCATACAAAAGGAATTTTTACTGCAAATTTCCATGGCTTATATTAGAAATCTAGAAATCTGTTTCTATACTGTCGCTGAAAAATACAACAAATAGAATTAGAGTAAACTGAATACCAAAACAATGTGATAACTAGTTTCCTGGGGAGAATAAATAAACTCCTGCAGGCTGAGTCATTGTGCATGCATATATTTTAGAGTTGTAAAAAGAAAAATGAAAAACAGCTACCCCAGAGTGACCACTTTCCTCCTGTGTAATCTAGCATATATATCGTGTATATTTTCAACCACTCTATTAATAGACTTAACACATTGCTTCCTTTCAAAGTTTCAGTCACTATTTAGTGTCCTATCTTTCACATTTCAGTCACACTATGAAAAAAAATTTACTCAGTCTAACAGAAAAAAACAGATCATTTCTCCATGGGATATGAAACCCACAGAGAGCAGGTTACTTGATTTAACACACAGTGTATGAATGTTATAAATGTTCATCCTTCAGCTTGAGTTTCTGTTGCAATATCCTAGGTTCTTCTGAAAGTCAAACCCCTAAGGGGGGGGAAAAATGAGTCTATATGGAATGTCCAGGAGGTGGCACTTCCCTGAGTGGCCACACCAATTGGGGAGAAGCCTACACATTTTCTGTAGATAGGTCTTCCTGGCTCTCAAATGTTCTGCTGTGATCGACTGAGTTAACATGAGGTTGCAAGTTCGGTTATGCAAACACAATCTTCACATTCATTACTCTGGTAAGCATCATAGAATACTATGGGATAAGGAAAAGATTCAAAATCTGCAGGTTAATAGACAATGTTCATAGCCATACCTTTCTACTTAATTTCTAAATTATATTTTTTAAGTGCACATGCTGGCCTACTCATAAGAGTATTTCTTATGAAATACTGGAAAGAGAAGTACATCATTACTCTTGTAAAAGGTGGGAGGATTTTATTTATGTTATTCACTGAAGAGTCCATCCTGGCCAAAGACCTTGCCAACACTAATTATACTTTTTATTCTGTCGTACTGAGTTTGTAGAAACGATGGTGGCCTGAAACAAAGAAAGAATGGTGGTAGAAAAATTTTTTTTACCATTCCGTCTTTCATTCTCAGGTCATTGTCTTTCTGTAATAGTTTTATTGAGATAAGCAAAATAGTTCACTGATGTAAGGTGTACATTTTTTCTATGCACACAGATGTTCAAAACCACCATAACAGTCAATTTTAGAATATTTTCAGCACCAAAAGAAATCCCATACCATTCACCTTTCACTGTCTTTCGTCCATTCCCCATCCCTGGAAAACAAGCATATTCTATTTATCTCCACAAAATTTGCCCTTTAGGATATTTCATATATGCAGTCTTTGGTAATTGCCTTCTTCCACATCCCATATTTTCAAAATCTGTCCATTTTACAGCATACATCAGTATTGCACCCTCATTCCTTTTCATCACCAAATGATATTATACTGCATGGATGCACCATATTTATTCTTTCATGATCTTATGGGACATTTGAGTTGTTTCAATATTTTTATTATAAATAATTATTCCACACATGTTAATGTACAAGCTTTTATGTGGGTAATTTTAAAATTTCTCTTTAGCATGGTCTAAATTCCTTTTAAGGAATCGATTCACATTACAATTGGGTTTACATCTGCCATATTACCTTTTTTACTATATGTGTTATTTTTTTATTCCTGTTCTTCATTTACACATTTTTGCATTAAGTGGATCTTTGATAATATAGTATCATAAGGACTGTATTTTTATGATTACTTCCAGTTTTTTCTTTGGTGGTTGACCTATGGATTATGACATTCACCTTAATGTGTCAGATACATATACTCATACCACTGAAATATAAAAGTTTTACTACTACAAATTTCTCCTAATTTTAAGGTATTACTATTATACTTATTATATGTATCTATAAATGCTATAAATCTAATAATACATCACTAATTTATTACTTATATAATTTTATCACTTAAACATTAAAGGAGAAAAATTATAGGGAGTTTATTTTCATAGCTTTTAATGTTAGTCTCATTTATTATTTCTACTTCTTTTCATTTGTTCTTGTAGATTTGAATGGCCATTTGTTTGATGCTATAAACTCAAGAGCATTTTTATTATGATTTGTCTATTTGTGAATCTCTTTACATTTATTCTATTTGGAGTGTCTTGAGATTGTCAGTTGCATTGATTAATGTTTTTCAACAAATTTGGAAATTCTCAGCATTTATTTTAATATCTTTTATTTTTCTCTTTTCAGACTAACTCTACTAATATATATATATATATATATATATATATACATATATACACGTACATATATATATACACATACATATTTATATACACTTATATAGAGAGATATATACGTTGATGTACTTGATGATGACCACACTTCTTTGAGGTCCTGTTAAAATTTCATTATTTTCTTGGGGCTTTAGTTTGCAAATTTCAATTGATATATCTCCAAATTGACTAAGTCTTCTGCTGATTATCTTATCTACTGCTAAATACTTTAATAAATATCATCTTAGGTATTTTACTTTTCTTCTCTAAAATATGTATTTGTTTATACAATTACATGTTTGATATACTGTTTTTGATGAAGATTGTTACATATCATTTTATCATGGTTTCTTTTACTTTCTCTTTAATTTCATTTACCATGGTTGTTTAGATCATTGAACTTACTGATAATGGAAGGTTTTATACCTTAATTCTAACATCTGGTCAGTCTCAAAAACAAATTGTGATGCCTGTTTTCTGTTGTTGTTTTCCCTAGGGCATAAGGGTATGAGTCATCCTTTTCTTTTTTTCCCCCTTGTTTCTGTTTTTGCTTATCTTTTTATTTAGTCTTGGAACTAGAAGTTTTTGAAAATGTATTATATAACCTGCAGGTACTAGAGGTACTGATCTTCTTTTTATTTCTCCAACGCTTGTTATTAATTCTTGTTTTTGTTTTTAGTGACTGTCTGGATTATTTTAATGAAGTTGACATTGTTTTCCCCTACAGACTTAAGTCTCTGATATTGCCCCTCAGGGCATATATTGGTTAACTTGTGGTGCCAACTTGACTGCATTAAGGGATGACTAGAGAATTTGCAAAGTTCACTTTTGGGTGTGTCTGTGAAGGTGTTTCCGGAGAGGATTGGTGTGTGATAATTGAACTGAGTGAAGAAGACCCATCCTAAACGTGAAAAGCACCATACAATAGGTTGGGTGCCTGGACAGAACAAGAAAGTGGAAGAGAAGGAAAACTTTCTCCCTCCTACTCACCCTTTTAAAAGTTAATGTGTTTTCTGCCTCTTTACTTGTATGTTAGAATCTTGATCCTTCAGCCCTTGAATGTTTACTTGTACCAGTGGCCCTCTGTGGGGCTTTGGGGTCTTTGGCCTTTGACTGAAGGCTGCATCATTAGTCCCTCTTTTATTCTGAGGTGTCTGTCTTCTTAGACTGAGTGTTCTGTGGAGAACACTGGCTAATACATGTGACACATCTTTGAGTACTCTATTGATCGATCTATAATTGAGATTTGAACTGAGGGCTTTGTACCTACTAGATAGGCACTCAACCACTTGAATCTTTCCTTTAGCTCTTTTTGCTGTGGTTATTTTGGACATAGGATCTCCATAGGTTAGACCACACCACATTCCTCCTGTTTTATCCTTCCTGCCACCTCTGGGATGAAAGGCATGCTACACAATGCCCATTTTTGTTTTGAGATGTGATAGCAGGTTTTCTTTTTCCCCCAGGCTGACCTGAAACCATAATCCTCCTAATTTCACCCTTCCAGGTAGCTAGGTGTGAAACAAGTGCAACCAGCAGGATGTGTATATTTATGACAAGATAATTTTTAACTCTTCCCCTGATTACAACCAGCTGTTGTAATTTTGGACTGGTTACTCTTTTGTGTCCAAAATTGTCCTAGGATATATGTTTACTAATATATTATTACTATTAAATTGTGATTTCTTTGAAAAGAAATTTCCTGAGATGAGTATTTGATATTTTCTGATTCCAGGAGGGTTCTTACTTGACATTTCTTCCCTGTTTATCTCCAAAACAACTAGAAGATATATAGCTGAGCTTATGACTTCAAAGAATCTTTTATTGTTAGCACATAATTGTTGTATAGGGGAATGCAGTGGGATGTTTACATATGTGTTTACAATATATCTTAGATTTACCCTCTTCATTGTTCTCCTTCTTCTCCACCTCATCCACACCTTCTTGAACAATGTTAACAGATTTGCTTCTTCTATTTTTATTTTTTTAAGTCCTTGCCAAATTCACTCCTGATCTTCCTGAGTACGTTTTTGTTAGGCAATTAGGAGTGTTGGTTTCATTATTTATAAAACAAACAAAAATAACATCCTATTGACTTCATAGATAGCTTGAACTTGAAGTGAAGTGCACATGGTGTGTGCTTCAAACTACCTAAACATTGTATCTTGCACAATCAGGCTTCCTTGTGCATGAGGAGGACCAGGCATCATAGTCCTTCCATACTCTTCCTCCACCACTTAGACAATTTATTGCCCCTTATATGAGTTAACTATTGCTGCTTAATAGGCTATCCCAAAACCTAATAGTTGAAGACAAATATTCTTGCTCATACCAGTTTTTAGGATGAACAATTTGGTTTGGCATGGATCTTCTGCTAGTGTAGCCTGGGATCACACATGCAGCTGTAATCATCATCCATGACTCAACTGGGGCTCAATGATCTAAGATGTGGTACCAATCATAATCTCTAATGACACAGTCCTTTAATGCCATAATTTCAAATTCTATTTTTAGATATGAATACAAAATACATCTACCATATTCACGCTCATTCACCTTTTCCTTATGCCCTCCTTCCCACCGGTACCCACACCTGGAAAAACCAGCTTTACATTCCTGTCCTTCATATTTTTAAAAAAGTGTATATTGGTAATCCAGGATGTTTCACCTTGGTTCTTGTGACCTGTACATATTGTGTTTTAATTAAATTAACCAACACTTACATATTCTGTATCCCCATATTCCATAATATTAAGTAGTTTATGGTGCATTACATTATATTATATCTATATATAGATGAGTTTTTCCAGCATTTTTCATTTTATAACATTTTCTTTCCCTCTCCTATCTCCTATTGCTCCTCAACCAGACCCAGTAATATAGTCTTGTTCTCTCACTCGCTTATACTTCTAGCTTTCACATGAGGGAAAGCATTCGATATTTGACTTTTTGAGCTGGCTCACTGCACTTAACATAATGGTCTCAAGTTCCACCCATCTACCTGCAAACAACATAATTTCATTTTTTTTATTGCTGAACAAAACTCCATGTGTATACAATGTGATAACATTTTCACTGATTCTTAACAAATAAGCCCAAAAAATGCACTGGAGAAAAGGTAGCTTCTTCAACAAATAGTGCTAGGAAATGGATTTCTACTTGCTGAAGACTGAAATTGGATCCCATTCTCTCACCTTGTACTAGCGTCAATTCAAAGTGGATTAAAGCTCTTAATATAAGATCTGAAATGGTAAAATTACTTCAGGAAAAAATAAGGAGTATCCTGGACCACATTGGCCTGCATAATAACTTTATAAATAGAAATCTAAGTGCACAAAAATTAAGAGAAATGATTAACAAATGGGACTGCATGAAACTAGAATGCTTCTGCACAGCAAAGGATATGATCAACAAGCTGATAGCCTACAAAATGGGAGAAAATCTTTGCTAATTATAATTCTGACAAGGAGTTAATAACCAGAATATGCAGGAAGCTCAAGAAACCTAACCCCCCTCCAAAACCACAACCCACTGAATAAATGGGAAATGAACTGAACAGATAATTCTCAAAGAAGTACAAATGGCCAATAAACATATAATGAAATGCTGATCATCCTTGGCCATAAATGAAATTGAGACTCCACCTCACTCCAGTCAGTCATCAAAAAAACAAACAACAACAAATGCTGGCTAGGATGAAGGGAAAAAGGAACACTTATACAGTGTTGGTTGAAATGAGAATTACTTAAACTTCTATGGAAAGTAGAATGAAGGTTCCTCAAAAAACTAAAAATAGAGCTACCATACAATCCAGTGATACCACTGCTGGGCATATAATCCTTTGGAATGTGCTCCAGGATATGATAGAGCCATTTGCACACCCATATTTATTTCAGTGCTATTCACAACAGCCAAGCTTTGAAAACAGCTCAGATGTCCCACAACTGAGTTCAAAGAATCTTGAAGTAACTCCAAATGCTCTTCCTTACAACCTCCACTCTTTGTAAGAGTACCCTTAGGCTTGAAGTTCATACTGTGTTGCAAGTGAAGCCAGTTCTTTTATGGAAGGATTTGGAGCACTCAGACTTATGGCTTTCCCTCCTGCATCTCTGCCAGCCTGGGCGTGGCTATAGGACTGAATTTGGAAAAGGTGACTATGCTTTTTTTGAGTGACACCTTAACTTCAGTTGTTGAGATCTTGGTAGAGATAAGGCAGCAGTTCCAAGTCTCCTTGGTTTGCTTTCTTGGTATATTACCCACATCCCAAAGTCAGTGAAAGTAAGAATGAGGCCGTAGCATGCTCAGCAGTGATGTTCCCAGACACAGCTTCCATAACATGTGGGGTCTGGGAGGAAGATGGGACTTGCTCACCTCTCACCATGCTCAACTTGAACTTAATCTTAGCAATAGATAGCTGGGAAAAGAATGAGAAGGGCTGGTGTTCTCCCCTTTTAGGTAGATAATCGTCTAACTGGAAACTGTGTAGAGGGAGCCCTATGTTTATAGTTATAACAGTGTGAAGTAGATTTTCCATCTCCTTAGCTGGGATGAAGGAACAAATGCATCTTTCAAATACCACATTTGACTTATTGTAGATTTTCTTAAGGGATGTGGATCTGTTCCTGCCATGATGGATGTGATTTTCCCTTGCTAATATTTAGGTCTCTCACCATGGAGCTAGACATCTCAAAGTGTGATTCACATAAGACTAGGAGTACTCACTGGTATTCCAGAAAATTTGGCAGTGCCATTGGATAAACATCAATCCTATCCCTGGATTTAGTCAATGTATACGGGGTAGAAAATACTTATATTAATATAAATATGTTATGATAATAATTAATATGATCAGATGGCTTTTAAACAAAAAATCTGCTATGTGTCAGAGAGTTCTCTAGTAGTTGGTTACCTAGGTCTGTAACACTTTCAGGATAATAGCATAAGTCTGTATCTTCCTACAACATGTGTAGTGAGCAGGTGGCAAACGAACTTTCTGTCAGTAGGGAAAGGGTATATTTTAGTCCGAAATTTGACAAACAGTACTTAAAAATTAAGTTTCCTAGAGCAGATCATGATATCTACTTAAAAATTCAAATGGTTTTCCTACTCCATGTTATACATTAGATAATGTAACATATATGATATTATATAAAATTAAATTAAAATATCCAACTTTCTTCTTCAAGGGCTCTATAATTTGGCAAAGAGTAATGGGTTATTTTACAATTTGAAATAAAGTACAGAAGAGATTAGCATGCTATAAGCATACATAATTCAACAAAAAAAGACCATTAAAGATTCAAATCTCCTTAAAAAGGTATTCTGTTACTTCTAAGGCCTACCCTTTTTCCTTCTTCCATTTCTATAGTGATATCCTTTTCAGTTGCTCTTAGTTTTTCTGTGTTTTTTTCTTTTTTCTCTCAAGATTTGACTATGCAATTTTTTTATGCTCACATAGTTTCAACTGCATTCTCAAGGCTAATTATTTCCCAAGGAACATCTCTATCTTGTCCTTTCTATCTACTTTTATTCTACTAATCTAATTATATAAACTGTTGTGTTCCAGAAAAATACTGACAGATCATTTTCCCAGTCGAGTTCCCCGACTATTAAAATGAATCTTACCCCTCAGTTTCATTTCCTCAAACTATGGACTCCAGTGCTGAATGCAGCACAGCTTCTAAAATGAAACTGTGCTAATGATAGCAGTCAACTTCAAAACAGGAAAATTACAAATTTTTCAATACACTGCCAAGAAAGCATAATACAGTTCTTAGTGCATTGCTACTTGATAAATAGTTTTAGACTTTTAAAGTATTTTATGAGGCTGAGATTAGTTATTTGAAGTGTTCCAATAGAATATCATGTGTATTTCTAATTTATTTTCAAGATACACAAATCGTCAAGAAGAAATCTGCTTTTAAGATGCTGATGATGAAATATGTTGCTAGTGTGTTTTGAGAGAGTTGAATATTTTCCTATCACCCAGCTTTCTTTTCTTCAGCACTATGTCTTTGTTTACGCAAAATATATTTCTCAAGCTGAGTGTCAACTACCAAATTATTTCTTTTTATAAATACCCAAATAAGCACAGATTCTACCAGAAACTTGCTACTATCTTTGTTATAATTTATATTTTGTAGAATTCTTATTTGGTGTTGTTTTTCTAATACTGAATCCCTTTTATCTATGTTTATCTATCTGTCTATCTATCCATCTGTCTTTCTATCTGTTTATCTATGATGCCCAAGCAACCTGTACTCTCAAGAAAATCCAAAATAAAAATCTTCATAATGAATTCATCAGCATTCTTGAAAATGAATTCAAATAAGAAGTGTTTCACAGTAATGTGATTCACAACAGTACTTAGTAAGTCATCAGTCCAGAAAAACTTATAATTTTTCAATTCATTTATCTGAATGATTGAAAATGACATCAACAAAAATGCTAGAGTCATACTTAGATCTTTGAATCCAAGTCCTGACACTTGCTATCTAAATGAATTTGAAAAATTGCCCTTATACTCTACACTTCACGTTCTTAATTAAAATAGACACATTAATGCATGAAATTCATAATTTAAGAGTAATAGTGCCTATAAAGAATACATGTGATAAAGTCTATGAAATGAACTTCTGGCATGTGTAAAAATTTGGTTTTCAATAATGAAGATTTCAAGTAGCTTACCATGTGCTAGATCCCGGTTTAAGAATTGTATGTTGATGTCTTGGGAGCTATATCATACATTGACCCTTTTCTGTATTTCCTCCTTTCTGTGGAAAGGATAGATCATGTTAGATATATGCTATCCTTAAGAAACAACCAATCTGTTTACCAAAGAGTGTCTCATTTTATATTGCCAATAACAGTATATGAGTGTCCTGGCATCCAGGATTTAAAAAAAATACTAACCATCTAATGGTGCTAAACATTTATCATAGGATTATTTCCCGTGTGTGCATGTGTGTTTGTGTGTGAAATGTATATCTAGGTACAATTTGTTTTCTGAATATATTATCTGCATTTGTTTTCTCCCTATTTTTAGGTTTCTTTATATGATTTAATAGTTCTTTACAAAGAGAAGAAGTTTCCAATTTTTATAAAATCAAATTAATCAGTTGTCTTTTATGGAGAATGCTTTTGGTGTTGCATCTGAAAAGAATATGTGCCTAACCCAAAGACACAAAGATATTTTCCAGTTTTCTTCTATAATCCTAAAGTTTATGTTTTTCTTGGAGGACTAAGCTTCATTTTGCATTATGTTTTCACATTCGATATGATCCATTATTGAATTTATTATTTCATACTGGTTACTAAATATTAGAGCATCATTTGTACAAGAGATCAATTCTCTAGTGAATGAGTTTTGAAATTTAGTTTATTCTTTCTTTTGAATTCAAATAGTTCAAAATCTTGACTATTTAGCTTCCCAGTAACTCTTAAAATCATGTGATTGATTTTTCTAGAGTCAGCCCCTTCTTAAGATGTTTGAGGCATTTATAGGTCCTTTGCATTTCCACATGGTAATTTGAGTGAATTGATTGATTTTTACAAAAATTCCTGGCAGAAATTTTATTGTAATTATTATATATATCCACTTATCAATTTGTGAGGAATGAATTGCTTAATAAAATTGTGATACCGGAATACAGTTTAGGTCTTAATTCATCTAGATACTTTCTCACAATATTTTGTAGTTTTCAGGTAAAAGTCTGCCATATATTTTGCTATTTTATTCCCAAGAAGCTCGTATTTTTAATATTATTGTAAATAATATTGTGTTTTATTTTAAGTTTTAAGTTGTTAGTTGCTAGTAAATGAAAATACAGTTGATATTTGAGTGTTGAGATTGCATCATGTAACATTCCTAAATTCACCTATTGGTTATAATATACTGTTGTTAATCCTGTATGTTTCTTGCCCTATGGATAAAGCCCCAGGAGATCTATGTGGGTGACTTTGTTACATCTGAATATGAAAGTTACCTTTTTTAAACAAGGATGTTTTATATTTCTTTGTTGTAGCACTGTTAAGAACATCCATTGCATTATTGAATGAAACTAGTAAGATAGGACATCTTTAAAATGTTTCTTGGAAGGATATCTTTCCAATGATATCGGCCTAGCTGACTAAAAGTGTTTTGTTTTTTTCTTCAGTGTTAGATGTTGGGTTTTGTAAGATTATGTGCTTTTTATATAGCTATAAAATAACATATTATTTATTTTTTTACTATCTTAATATGGAAAACTGTTCTTTGGTACTGTACTGTGAATGCACCATTTCAATTCTGTGATTAAATCACACTGGGTTATGACATTATCATTTCTCCGTGTTTTTGGATTCATTTTGCAACTATGATGCTGAGATACATAGGTCTATATATTTATCCTTATAATATGTTTAACAGATTTTGGAATCACACTAATAATGGTCTTTTAGAATGATGTGGACATTATTCCCATTACTTCATTTTAGAAGACTTTGTATAGAATCTATATTATAAATTTGCTGGTAGAATTCACCAGATAAATTACTTAAGCTTGGTATGAACCAAGATTATCCAAAGAAACATTGACATAAATGATGCTAATCCATTTAGAACATAATATCAGGAGACAAAAAGATAAACGAGTCAGCAGTCTAATATTTAAGATGCCCCAAATGAATGAAAATAGCTACATATTAAATATTATTTTCCTAATATATTCATCTTCCATTCCAACACTGTACCTTTCTAAAAGGTAAAATAATATTTGCTAAAAGATGAGATATATCTGACTGTATGCTTCCTTCTAAACTCAGTAAGCATTATGATAATAATGTATAATTCAGGAAAATAGATGGTGACAATAAATTATGAGTGTACACATTTCTCTTAGTAAAAAACAGAACATTTTAATATAAAAGTGTATTTTAAACAATTAAAGAATCACCGATAACAGGTATAAAAGTTGTACATACAATACTTGAAGACATAAGTAGAATTTGAATCGGAGTTTTACAGCTAAGAGTACCTATTTGACCACTTGGCTAGTGGACAGTAATATTAAAAAATAAAAATAATATCTGTTCCTATGTCTCTGTTTTGATGAATGACACAAGAAGCATTATACTTTAGCTTTAATTTTCAGACTTTACCACATTGCTTTTCCCACCATGCTTGCTGTTTTGTTTTATATGTATAATGTATTATAGATTCCAAATATTAGATACCAAATATTTATGAAATCATGACCTGTAGATTTAAGACATATTTCTATCATTAATGACTGCCTAAATATATTTTGCCTAAGGCCTTTTAGGCCACCTATTTATTTATGTCAGGAAACGCCTAAGTTTGCTTTCATATTTATTATTGCAACCTGTGAAAAATTTACAAAGGACATAAACATTAAACATGTTTCCACTTGAGTGGGCTAAAATTAGTCAAAATTTAGTCAGTATCCAGTAGGAAAATACTATTAATCACAAGCATTTCACTCTCCATACTTCAAAATTACAGTCTGTTCACTATTTATTTTATTTATTTTATTTAACTGATAAGATTAAGACTTATGAACCTAATAGTTTTGCAAAGCTTTACATTGTGCTGAGCTCTGGAGGGAATACTACATATCAAAGCTTTTGAAAGCTCTTCAAATAATAGGAATATTAACAAAAATAGCACAATTTATTCCCATTAAATATCATATGTCAACTTTTCTGGTATATGGCAAAGCCTCATGTTTACTATAATACTAATTTTTTCTATCTCTGATAGGTTAGTTTACTGCATGTTTATTTTAAAACACAAATAACAAAACTCATAAGAAAGTATGCAACAATTATTAATAACAATATTAATCTGATTACTTTTTTCCAGAAAGGATATTAGAAATATTTTAAGCATATATGAAAAATATCTCATTTAATTTCATGTGTGGCTTCACCCCGGAGAAATTTTCCCACTTTGGAGCTGCTCTTTGGCATAGCAAATTTATGCAGGAGCCTAAAGACACTAGATGGCTCATTTAACCACTTCCTCACATGTACGTGAATATATGTGTATGACAATGTATATTTTAATTAAGAATTATTCAAAATTTGTCCAAAAAGAAGAAATATGGTAATGCTCTATGACACAACTGACTATTGCATAAAATTAAAATAGGTAAACTACAGTCACCAGCACTATGATTGAATGTTATACACTCAATGTTAGTAAGCAAGCTGAATATAAAAAACACATATTTTTAAGAGCTGCATATAAAACTGAAGAACAGACAGTTCTAATAGTGCCTCTAACTGGAGGAGAAGGTAGTGGTGATTGCAAGAGCTCTCAAAGGAGAATTCTGAAACTTGGGAATTGGTCTCTTTTTTCAACTAATAGGTTATTTATTCACTTAACATTTTTATGTGTATTCCTTTGTGATAATTTTCAGAGCTGTATATTTTGTTTTTTCTATGTATTATGCTTAAATGAAAAGTTTATAACATTTGAAGTATATCGTAAAAAGCATTTCATATGATATAAACAGCTCATGGGAAACAAAGAATGTATCTGTCATCATAGTCAATGAAAATATTGAAGAATGTGTAATTTCATAAACTCTAGATATTTATTGACACAAATACAAGTAAAATAATTTATTTGTCAATTCTTGCAATTACAGAGTTGCTCAATAGAAATTCGCTTACTTCAAATGAAAAAAGCAGTACTGTGAAGTAATAAAATCATGAAATTTTGTGTACTGGGGAAATGTTTATACCTACAGTTAGGAATAAGGTAATAATTGCTGGTGAAATTACATTACAAAGCCCTCAATAGAAACCTAAAGCATGGATGATAGAAGGGTTTCCTCCTCATGCTGTTCTTTTTTATTTGTTTGCTTTAGCTCTGATGATTCTTTTCAGAGTCACTATCACCAGTGTCTTTAAAGTCAATTTGCTATTGTGTTAATATCTGTTCTCATGTTTAAATCAGTCCAGTATCCATGACATCAACATTCCCAACTGCTCCAATAATCAGCAAACCCACTAGCTTAAGCAAATATTTTTTAATTCTTATAGTAGCATGATCTTTTTCATGTAGATAAATATTTGTTAAAAATGTAGAGCAAGTATATTTTGTTGACCTGACCCCTCAGACAAACCATCTTCTATTTCATGTTATGTCTTCTGGAAGCAGAAGGAAGAAGAATCAGTGGTAGAGGGGGTGAATTCAACTATGATATATGGTAAGAACTTTGGTAAATGTCACAATGTATGCCCAGCACAATAATGAAAAAGAAAGAAAGAAAAAGACCATTGAAGTCTCCAGTGGAGCCTAAGTGAAAAGTGACTCTAGCTGGAGGTGCTCAGAGCTGAGACGTGTTGCTGTGAGATGGAGGAAAGAATGAGAAGGAAATACAAATACCATAGCATCTGCTTTCCTAGGGTGAAGGGTAGGAGCTTAGCTTTCAGGAAAGAAGGTTGTTACACTCAAAGGTAAAATTATCACAGTGGTTGGTTTAAAGATGATTAGAGATTGAGTAACTTTCCAAAGAGAAATGATCATTACTTAGCTTCAACACCAAATTCCACTGAGATACATGAACCAACTACAAGTGCTCTACAAAATCTTACTTCATAGATGTGGAGTACAAGTTTGCACATTTTATATTTACTCCACTGACACTTTTTAAAGGAAGTTTAAATCAATTTTGGATCTAATTGCCAGGGGTTTGGGGTCCTTCTTTGAGGAAATACTCTGAAAATTTCCTTTGATTTTGACAATAACTCTATGACAAATAAGTTTGAATATTGCCTTATAAACTTCTGAACTATTATTGAGTAATAGTTTACACCAATTGATATTGTTTTTGAAGTAAAGAAATCAATTGGATCCCAATATTGATGTAGGCTCTTAGGCTTAGGCCACAAACATTATACAGCTAATGAAATTTTTTTCAGTATTATGCTTGTGCATTTTACCATATACTTATGAAAGTTGTCAGAATCAAAATGAATTCATTTTTGGTAAGTCCTACCCAAAATTAATCAATCGAATCAGATTATTAAGATGTCATGAATGTGTACTTGATAAAAGTGCTTTTGCAAAATTATGTCAGAACCACAGCATTGCACAAAAGTCATCACAAGCTTACATAGAAAGTATTTAGAATGTCTACCCAAAGCTACACCAGCCTTGTAGCTAAGGGGATTTCTGCTTCATTATATCTTTTTGGTTTTTTGGCAGTACCAGGACTTGAACTCAGGGCATTGGATGTGCTAGGCAGGCTCTCTACCACATGAGCCACACTTTCAGCCTTTCTTTTTGTTTTGTTTTAGTTATATTTCAAACAGTTTCCTCTCACTTTTGCCTTGGCTGACCAGCATTTTGCAAGGCTGTTATTTGTATCTCCCATGTAGTTGGGATCACAGGCGCATGCCACCACATCTAACTTATTGGTTGAAATGGAGGGGTGGCTAACTTGTTACTGTGCTGGCCTCGAACTACTATTCTCCTAATCTCCACTTCCTGAGTACAAAAGGATAACAGTGCCCCATCTTAAGTCATCCTCCTCATTTCATCTTTAAAATCCCTCCACCATTTTGAATCCATTCATAGTTTAATGATTCCACAAGTAATACTATTGCAATGGTCTGTTATTCCCAACTACGTATCAGTGTTTGTTGGAGAATCTATCTCTGATTCTTGTTTAATTTGATATATCATAAATCACATTTGTCCATCATACCAATCCAACTGTGATAGAACCTTAATTGCTTTTTTTTGTTTGTTCTGTTCTTTATTTTTCTCCTAACCATTCAGAGGAACAGGATTCCAGAATGCAGGCACTGTGATTAGGGCACCTCCAGCAATGAACACTGAATACCTTATTGAGTGACATTTATGAATAAAGGGAGTATAAAAGAAATTCTTGGAATAGAAGAAGCAAAAATCTGCAAATGTATTTTCTATTATAATAAATTTATTCATTTATTTAGAAATTTTAATTACACAAATGTATTCTTTTATAGTTCTGGAGGAGGTTAGAAGTCAAGAACAGGTTTGAGTGACTATATCTCTTTTGGGACCTCTAAAGAGTCTGTTTTCATACTTTTTCTAGTTTCTATAGATTATCTGCATTACTTGAATCATGAACCCATTTTCAATATTTTTCTGTCTGCGGCATCCTCCATCATTTGTCTTTACCTTGCCTTTTCTGACTATAATTGTCCTGCATCCTTACATGGATCCTTTTGGGTACACTGGAACCACCTATGTAATCCAGGATAATCTCACTATCAGAAGATTCTGGTTTAATAACATCTGTAAAGTCTCTTTTTGCCACATAAGGTAACATAGTTACAGACTGCATAGATTAAGACATGGACATCTTTCAGGGACTATTATTCAGTTTACCTTGTCTGTGTAATGTCATAAGAGATGTAAATCTAAAAACCTAGAAGAGAGCAAGTTTTCACATAGTAGCCAAGAGAAAACAAATCAGCATATCTATATAAAAATGAAAAAATTAAGTGAAAGCAGTAGGAGAGCCTAAAGAATAGGTCAAATAATATTTTACTGGAAAACATTCATGTTCATTCATTTGTGAGTTGCATATGTCTGCTTTGATCCTTTAATTGCAGAGTTAAATAATTGTGATAGAGGCAATATTGTCCACCAGATAAAAGTATTTACTATCTGTTGCTTTATGGGAAAACTTTGCTAATCCCTCATCTAGAGAATTATCTGAATACGAAGCTATGGCATTTCCATATATATGGGTTTTGTATTTCTGGAAAGGGCATTATATTAGGTTCCTAGTACTGCATAACAGAGTGGCACAAACAACGTTTTCTTGCTCACACTTCTGGGGCTAGAAGTACAAAATTGATAGGGGCATATTTTCTCTGAAGATATGAAGGGAGAAATTCTCCCTTTCCTCTTCTAGATTGTGGTGGTTGTCAGGAATCCCTGAAATTTTTGAACCTGTCTCCATCTGGCCTTCTTTGTATGTCTGTCTAAATTTCCTTCCTGTTACAATGAAACCATCCACTGGATTAGATCCCAATGACTGTAGTATCCTTCTTCATGTATGGCTTCACTTGCTTGTTTACATGTGGAAACCCTAATCCAAGTAAGGCCATATTCAATATTCCTCAGATTAGGCCTTCAACATACCTTTTTAAGGGACATAATTCTACCCGTAATAAGCATCGCAGGACACAGACATAAAAAATCTCCTAATTTAGTTTCTGCATAGTATCAATCAGAATATAGACTACATCCTGTCATTAGTGATTAACTCCTTTAAAACTAGCATGGTATTTGCATTTGAAATAAGAGGGCTGAAACTGTAGTCCCCAAATCATGCTGACCTCACTGAATTGACACTCTTGTTCCCATGTCGCCTTATTTGAAAATCCGAACCTGTATCCTGTACTTCAGACTTTAGTTTTTCTTCTCTCCCTCCCTCCCTTGACTCTTTGGTAGGATTATGCACACTGTTAACATTCTACATGTTCTGAAATTTAGAATTCATGTGATTTAGTAATAAAAAAGAAAGGAGGGGGGGAGAGAGAGAGAGAGAGAGAGAGAGAGAGACAGATAGAGAGAGAGAGAGAGATAACCCCAGGGTAAACTTTGAAATAATAGTGTCTCTCATTAAACCTTTGAGATTTGGAACAGATTTTATCTGGAGCCATTTTTTATTTGTTTCATGTTTTCTCAGTGTGTGTTGATTTTATGCTGATTATTAAGTTGAAGTTGTGGTGGTAGACATTGTCTTTTTACTTTTGTAAATGTGCACAAAGGTTATTAAGCAATAAGGCTTTCTAATAAATATAATTTATGAATATGAAAGTGCTCATAAATGATATTTCATCCTTGTGGGTAGCCATAGAAACTTGAAAACCATAGGATGGTATATCCTTTCTGGACTCTGCCTTGCTTCTCTGATACATCAAGGTTGAAAAGAATGAGCACTGACTTTTAAAACTGCACTGCAGGTCATAAATTAGGAAGAACTGTCAAATCATATAGCTATTTGAGAAAAAATAGTATCCTCAGTTGTCATTACCATTTGCTAATGATGAATCTGTGTTGTTAGGTATTTTTTATCTCTCAAATTATGCTATTTCAAGTATTTGTAAGAGAGAAGAATGTTACTATAGTTTTAATTAATATTTTCATTTCCCCAAATTTCACATTTAAATAAGATTAACACACTGAAGCAGATTTATTCATTTATTATTTAAGCTTCCATACTACCTTATACAAAATTTTGTAATTATCATTTATCATATTTTATTATGATTTATTATGATAGTCATTCATTTATGTGACTCTCACCCCTTCTAAACTGTGAGGGCCTTGAAAGTAAGATGTTTCATTTATCTCTGTAATCATTACCTGCATGTTAACATATGGTAGTCATTTAAAAAATGTTTTTGGAATTTAAAAAAAAGTGAAATTGAGAGTAAACTGGAAAAGTTCCCAATAATTAAGCAATGTGCACATATCTAATAAAAACTAAATATGTAACTAAGTGGTAATGAATGTTGAAGAAAAACCTTAAATATATATAAATTGAGATTTTATAACAACTGAAAGCAAGCCATCTGTCTTGGTGGAGCTCTGCTTTGTTCACTTTAATGTGAAAGATGCCAAGAAAATTTCATATGCTCCACAAGACTGGGAATCCATTAATTTTTGCATAGAGCATTATATTAGTTAGGGTTCTATGGTGAAAGAGATTTATTATAAAAATTGTTTACACTAAGAATTGTCTTACATAATTATGAAGACTAAGAAGTTCTACAGTCTAGTATTCTATTTCTAGGAGAACTAGGAAAGCTGGTAGACTAATTCTGTTCAAGTCTGAGGCTTGAGAACCTAAAGAGTCATGGTTATAAATCCTGTTTCAAGGGAGCAGATAACTGATTCCCTTGTTCAACTTGCAGCCAGGATGCAAAAGAACAAATTCCACTTTCCTCTACCTTTTTGTTCTGTTTAGGCCCTCAATAAACACACTGGAGAGTGCACTCCAACTTTGGGGATAGCAATCTACTCTACAGAGGCTACTGACTAAGTTCTAAACTCATCTAGAAACACTCACTCCCAGACACATGAAGAAATAATGTTGAATCTGGGAAGTTCGTGGTCCACTGAAGTTGACAAATAATATTAAATACAAATGCTTAATTAAACAAACGTAATTATATAAGTTTCTTTAACTCTAAAATGTAATAAAAAATGTGTACTGAACTCTGATTTGATTTTACCATCATGCTAGGCAAGCACTATGTTCAAAAAGGTATAGCTCTCCTCAATTAACTCATGTTCTCTTAATGCTCACGATACCTATCAGTAATCTTGCATGTTTTGTGTAAATCACAATTTAAAAATGTTATAGACCTATTAAGTGCATTTCCTTTTCTTAGGAAGTAGCACGTTATACTTACCAACAACTATGTATTAAGCATTTATTATGTTTCATCATAGGCAATACAAAACTTCTCTCTGTTTATATTTCAACTGGGCAAAATACCTAGCTGAAAGAGAACATCATGGTTCAATAAAACTCTAAATAATTTTGGGAAAAATTATACATCACAAAAGAATAGATACTCAAGTGCTTATCAGTTGTTCAACTGGACTTCCTGGTTCATTTAAGGCAGTTCCTGCAGATTAGCAATTGTCATCACTCTATTGAATTATACTTCTTGTCCTTCTATACATATCTCCTGTCCAAAGCATCTAGCCACAAATCAATATTTCATTCATCTTTCAGGAGCAATCCGAAATAAAAATCATTCCTATATTGCCCAGCCATCACCAGTGCTCTACTCATTCTGAGCTGGAAATATCTCTAGTCTCCAAATTCTTGTAAACTGCGTCACTGAAGCTTTACCCCCTTCAAGGGAACCACATTACACTTTATTTCCTCTGTATGAGAGAGTTAAGAAGCGAGAATGTCCCACTTATTTTGAATTCACATATTAGTACAGTGCCTTGCAAAACTCCACCCCCTTAAAAATATTACTCGGATTTATAAATGAATTAGTGATAGTTAATATTACTTCCTGGAAATACTCATCCAATCCCATAAAATCATTATCTACTATTCTATAAGGTTCTAAAGATACTCTCAATTACATCAGAATTCAACTCTGGATTGTTGGGATTTTAATATTTACCAATCATATCTGGCTTTATAAATAAATAAATAAGAGCTATTTGGATTGTGGAGAATATGAGGGTTTTACTAGCATCAATAACTGCTTCCTCAGTATTTAATTAAGGACTCTCTTTATTCTAAGTAAAATATAATAGAAGGCAGGAAACTAATCTTGGCCATGTAAATGAAGGCTAAATTTATAATTTTAGAAGTATTTTATCAATTGAAAATTTAAAGCTATGTGGAAATTTTAATCCTATAAACGTGTAAATGAAAATTTAAATTCACTGGAATAACTGAATTAAACTCACTGGAATAACTGAATATTAATATCAAATTTTGGAACTTCCAACGTTGGAAAACCATTACTTGACAGGTACCCAAATTGAAATTAAGTTGTTGCCTCTGCTTGTGGTGTGTGTATGGTGTCAGCCATACAAATTGAGTGAAGTAGGGTGCGATGTAAGAAAGTACATAGAAAACACTTAACTTCATATCTGGTCAACTTCACTTTGAATAACATGTTTATAATCAGTATAAAACATATTGATACAGCACTAATAAACGTAATCAAATCTACAAAATCACAATTCAGAACAGAAAAATGGAGATCAAGAAACAGGATGACGTGAAGCCCAGTGCCCGTGGCTCACTACTGTGATCCTTGCTACTCAGGAGGCAGAGATCAGGAGCATCGTGGTTCAAAGCCATCCTGGGCAAATAGTTCTTCTAGACCCTATCTCAAAAAACCCTTCACAAAAAAGGACTGGTGGAGTAGCTCAAGATGTAGGCCCTGACTTCAAGCCCTCGTATGGAAAAAAAAAGTAGAATGATTTGAAATCATTAAAAGCATAGGGTATAGACATTATAATAAACATGAAAATATTTTGGAAATTTTGAAATCCATTGTAGAAAAATGTGTACTATAGAAAAGCTAGAAGAATTTTTGAATATACGCTAAGATATAATAAATTCTTCTTATAGCTTATATATAATACAAAAGTCAATGTACTAAAAATAAAAATTTTGTGCTTATAAGATAGTAGCTTGAAAATAAGTATATGTAGTTATACATAGAACCAAAATAGTGAGAAGTCAAGAAGAGTAAAAAGCAGTATCAATATGCATAATAAATTTTAAATAAGAGATAATTTATCAACAGCTAAGTGGAGTACATAAAACTAATAATAATATAATAGATTATTTGAAATAGCAAAAGTGGATAAAAGATGCTTTGAGCTCAATCATTATTGACTTTATTTGTCGATATAGTTTACATACATTTACCCATTTATACTTATTCATGAGATACTAGACATTGCACAATATAGAAAAAACCCTACACATAAAAAAAGACAAGATATATATTAAAATGGAATTATAACACTAAAATTGAACTAATGATATGTTTGAAATATATTAGGTAAAGCTGATGGCATATACAAAAAATTTTCAGAAAATATGTTTCCTTGTTTAAAATTTAGATAGTATTTTTATTATATTTTATTTTTATTCACTTATTCATATGTGTATACATTGGGCCATTTCTCCCCCTCACCCCCTGCCACCTCTTTCTCCCCCCACGTCTCCTCTCTTCTAGGCAGATTGCCCTTATCTCTAATTTTGTTGAAGAGAAGACAGAAGCAATAATAAGAAAGACAAAGTGTTTTTGCTAGTTGAGATAAGGATAGCTATACAGAGAGATTCCTAGCATTGCTTCCATATACAAATGTGTTACATCCCAAGTTGATTCATCTCTAACTGATCTTTTCACTAGTTCCTGATCCCCTTCCCATATTGACCTCTGTTGCTTTAGGGTTTCATTATTAGTTCATCTTCAGTGGGGACATCAAATACTATCATGTTTTGGGTTTCTTACCTATCCATACCTCCCATGTGTGCTCCCTTTATTATGTGACTCAAGTTCAACCACACTGCTGTATTTGACCTAGATTTAAAGTTCGCATATGAGGGAGAACATACGATTTTTGGTCTTCTGAGCCTGGCTAACCTACCTCAGAATGATGTTTTCCAGTTCCATCCATTTACTTGCTAATGATAACATTTCATTCTTCTTCGTGGCTGAGTAAAATTCCATTGTATATAAATACCACATTTTCTTAATCCATTCATCAGTAGTGGGGCATCTTGGCTGTTTCCCTAACTTGGCTATTGTGAATAGTGCAGCAATAAACGGGTATGCAAGTGCCTCTGGAGTAACCTGTGTCGCATTCCTTTGGGAATGGGATTGCTGGATCATATGGCAGATATATTAAAGTAAGATTTTTGATATTGTAAAGAAAACACATCATACGTTGTTTAACTTAATATTATCACTAAGACATGACTTTTTCAATTCTTTCTTTTGAATCCATGATTTCACATTGATTTAATCATAAGATATATTATTGAGACCTACTGGTTTCTTCACATAGTATTTTAAATAAAGCACTTTTCTGTAAATAACTTTGGGAATATAATTAAAAAGTGGTTTTTACATGCACAATTTAATAAATATTATATGTAGAAATATTATTTCTAAAGAGCTACAAATCTATAGACTTTGTTATATATTATTCATTCATAATCTGTCAATTCTTGATAACATTAGAAATACGAATGGGTCTTTTTAAATCCAGAAACATTAGAAATATGACTGGGTCTGTTTACCTTCTGAAAAACATTCATTAGTTTGACATGGCCTTGCATGGCAGACAGATCTGCAACCTGATTGACAGAGATATAGAACATATTTTCAAAAGTATCTTGACTTATTAGATTTCTTTTTTCTGTTATTTGTTAATGTTTTTTCTAGTTTTTGGTTTTATTTATAAATTTAACAAGTTCTGCAGCATAAAGAAGTTGACTCGGGATATGCCATGTTAGCTCAAAATTATAATCCCAGCTTCTTGGAAAAGAGGTAGGATGATAGTGGATAAAAGCCAGCCCAGGAAAACAATGTTATCAAGACCCAATTTCAATACCTGACTAGGTGTGTTGCTATACTTCTGTAATCTCAGAGAAGGCAGAGGTAAGAGGATCATAGCTTGAGGCCATCCTCTAGCAAAATTGTGAGACCATATCTGAAAAACAAACTAAAGCAAAAAAGGGGTGGCTCAAGTGGTAGAGCCACAATTGTCTAGCATTTGTGATGCCCTGAGTTAAAACCCCCAGTACCTCTAGATAAAGATAAGGTTGATCATTTTAACAATGGATTAACCAATTAACCCATTCCATATATTATGTAATTCACCACGTGTTCATTTAAGATGATAGGGAAATGCCATTAAAGGCAATGCTATGAAATAATATCATTTTCAGATGATAAAAATGTAAAGAGTAGAGGACTCTGCAGTGGGATTGGAGAGGAGATCCTTTAAGCTTTACTTGAAGGGTCTACCATGCTCTTCTTAACATCACAGAGTACTAGACAAAAAATGCTACTTGTGACAGTGAAATAAAGATCATTCCAGTGTGTGTTTCCTCATGCAATATTGCAGTCTTTATGTTGTGAGCATGTATTCTCAATAGAGAAGGGAAATAACCTATCAAAGGAAGAGTAATCTTGAGTAACCAACTTGGGGGCTGGTTTCCAAGTCAAAATATTACTCAAGACTCACTTATAAAAACTCTGTCTGTGCTACAGTGATAGAGAAATACATTTTAAAAGGTATATTTAGGCTCAAGTTTTCTTTTTCATTCCTTTTTATTTTGAACCTCTATTAAAAAATAATATTCTGGAGAACCTCAAAAATGTCCTCTTAATACTTTGAGGAGCTTATAATGTAAATCATTGGTAATTCTTATAACTTATTTACTTACTCATCAGTTACTAGCAAAGGAAATTTTACATCTATAGTAGAGATTCTTAATTTTTACATACAATAAAAATAGAAATAAAAGCAAAACTTATACTCTGTGAGTACTGTTGACAACAAAGTGAACAAACTCTGCATGTACAGATAGGCTGATTATGTTGTAGTTGTTAAGATGCACCATAATCAGAAGACTATTACCATCTTTCTCATGGATCACAGAAAAAGTCATACATAAATAGACATTTTGGCAAGAAATAAGCCAGTGCATCTGGTTGACAACTGCATCATCCTAACTGGAAAATCAGTTTGCTCTATTTATTCAGGACTGATATCAAAACTTTCATTTTTCCACAGTGAAGACAGGTTTTAATGCACAAAAATTTCAAAACCTAGCCAACTACCCAGGTGTTTGGTTAGTGCAGGGTCAGCTTACTTTTTACACCGGTTACTTTGTTGATCCCAATGTAGAATTTTTAAAGTATAAATATAAAAGTAAAAACAATATAAAATCTACTTCTGAGAGTCCACAACTACTACTATGTTGGCCTATGTTCTTTGAACCTTTACATATATGATTGCATGCCTATCTGATAAAAATGTCTTTTCCATTTTATCTGTATATTTAAATATAAAAGATAACCTTATATCATGATATACTTTATACAAAACAAAACTCCATAGTCTTAAAGCTTTTACTGGTCTACAGTTAATCTCACCAAGACATTTCTAAGTAGGCCATACATTTCAGTAAATAGATAGAAGTTCTTCAGTTTGCCATATTAAAGTCAAGGAGTAGACACATATTTGGATTGAGAAATAAGACAAAGAATAGGCAGTACTATCAATAAAAACTCAATGTGTGACATGAACAAAACATATCTACTAACTGCACCCTACAGTTAGACAAAATTATTTGCCTATTTACTGGCAACTTTGGAGAGAATTTCTCATCTAAATGATGAACCCTAGTAATACTGTAGGTCTCTGTACAAAAGTCATACTGACAGTCTTTTTAAGAAAGTAATACTGATGGTTTGATGTAAGACATCTCTTGTCCCAACAGTAGAACTAAGATATAAAGTGAATATAAACAATTCTCTTCAAATGAATCACTAATATTGAATCTTCTCACGTACCTTCTAAAAAAAAGATTTAAACAGCAGGACAGAGATACTACACCCATGAAACACTGGAAACAAGATATGCAATTAAGCATCATCCCAACAAAACATGCAAGTACATACACATATATAAACAGTATTTAGCATGAACATTGTATTAAAACTTTAAAAATACTGTTGTAAAAGGAACATCCCATTAAAAGAATGAAATCCATAATTCACCTCATGAGTTTACTCATGCTGTTAATCATTCTAGTAGAGAAGCAATTTCAACTTTATTTCCCTGAGACATTATCTCCAAGTTATATAGCAATTGTTCGCATTGTCATTTGCCTAATGTGCCTTATAGTTACTTTGTCTCTAGGTTGATATGCTAGTGAAGTGAAATTGAACTTTTTGTAGAAATAATGAAGCAGTTTGGAATCATGCACTCTTCAATTTCATAATCCTTTATGTCTAAGACCATTACATTTTTATCTCTTTTTAAGATACTACTTATATATTCCTTTGAGAAATCATCCTTATTCTCACTTCAGTTATTTATGATTTAAATTTGCATACTGTCTTTCTTCTGAAAAGCTTATGACATTGAATAAAAACACTTTCAACTTTCATTAAACATCTGTCACAACCCAGTGATAAAAAAAACAGCAGGGGAGCTTTACAACAATAACTGAAGAAATATGATGGAAAAAGAAAATAATAAATGGTAACAAGAAGAAATTTATTATGCTATTATTCAAAGCTCTCTGACCCAACAGCAAAAATACATCAAACTTTATCTTACATGTATTCATTGTACACAATTTATTTTCTAGGTAAATTCAAGTAGGTGATGCTGAACATGTTAATTTCTTGCCTTTTCTGAGAAAATTTGTTGAAGTCTTTGTTTAAAATGCTTGCGCGGGGGGGAGAAATGAACCAAGCCTTGTATGCACATAT
The DNA here is from genome assembly GCF_047511655.1 of Castor canadensis. NCBI lineage: Eukaryota > Metazoa > Chordata > Mammalia > Rodentia > Castoridae > Castor > Castor canadensis. The sequence continues at coordinate 23,600,637 of NC_133386.1, forward strand.
GAATAATAAAAGAAAAAGAAAAAAAAAAGAAATGTTAAAGAAAAAAATAAAAATAAAATGCTTGCATGTTTACATTCTAATCTGTTGAGAATTTCTATTCATCTTTTAGTATTTAGAGAAAAATATCAAATAGCGAGGCAGTGGTAGTGGTGTATAATGTTCAAATCTTTCTGAATTATTCTACCAACATAAATTGAGACATTTTAGGAACAATACAAAGTACCCTTAGACAATAATTACAAAAATTGAGTGAAAAAGTATCCATCAAAGACAAGACCTGTGTGGCAACAATATTTGTGAGGAATGAGAAGCAAGGTCAAAAGAATTCTCCAATTCAAACAGCAAGCAAACTCTAAGATATTTTTGCAAATAATGTGTTGCTATCAAACTGAGGGTCACCTAAGCAGAATAATCTGCCAACACAGGCAGAGCTAGAGAAGGGCATGTCAAGCTTTTGTTCATGAACAAGTGTCAAAAAAAAAATGCCACCATGTTCTAGAACAAAGGAACTCTAAAATTAGGCATGTGAAGTTCCTTATCAGAATAAAATCCAGCACTGAAAAGAAAGGATAGAGTGTGGAATTATATTAAAAAATACAGGAACAAAAGAAAGGAAAGAAATATGTATAAGATGTAAAAGAATAATGAGTAGAAGAAAAGGAAATAAAGCTCTGATAGAAACACCCAGAAGTCATATAATACTTAAAAGTCTTTTAAAAACATAATTTTAAAATGTAATTAAGGGATAAATAATAAAAGAGTTAAAAATCTCTGACGTTATTAGATTTTTTTTTCCTACTTACAGGAAAACTCAAAAAGATAGCTGATAGTAATTGAGAAAGGGTTAGAAATGACAGAGGTTAATTTTGACATTACATATTAAGCTAGAAAACATAAACCAATGAATAAATGCCACAGATGTGTTACAAAATAAAGATAAAAAGGGGAAAGCAAAACATGAAGAATAGAGGAAATGATTTTGCAGTTGTAAAAGATAGTAAGCAAAATCCTTCGGCAACAAAGGTCCAACATATAAACAACTGAATTTTAATAAAAGAAAATGAAAACAATAGAACAAACACTAAAATTTGTAATTGATGTATGTACTCCGACAGAAAATACAACTCGAAACTATGTTTTAGAATGGTATGTACATAACAGGGAAAATGTCCTCTCCTCAAAAAACAATACCAAGACGGGTTCTAATAATATTCTTAAATTTACAGCCTAGACAGAAAAAAAGCACATTCATACAGAGAAGCAAATTAAACTAGCATTAGACATTTTTAGAATAACACTTCAGTCCAGAAAATAAGAGAGTGACGATTCAGCCTGTACAACGATGCCAATTAATGATGGGTTTTATGTCCAGGCACAGTGACTTTCAAGTATAACAGCTTCATAAGAACTGTGCACACATGAAATATACTCACAATGCTGTTATGATCACTTTCTCATAATTCAAAAGTATACAAAACTATGCTCTGAGCAAGAAAACCCTTAAAGATTTTCAGAAAGTTTCAGAGAATAGAAAGAAGAAATTCATACTAGGAAAATTCAAATAAATGCAATGCACTGGTCAATAATGTTTAACAGGCTAGAACTTGAACTTAAAAGGAGCAAAAGGTATAAGACATCACTTTATACTACTACTGTTTACAATTTTTAAAAATAAAATAACACACTAATATCTACATATATGCCTACATGGCAGAAACCTTAATGAATCCTAACTACAAAAGCTTTAAAGAGAAATAGAAATATACTAATACAATGAATCACTCAGATTCCCTTCCAATTAAATACAGAGGTATGTAGAAGAGCTTAGAAACCAGTGGCCGACTAAGCTTTTCATCTTGAAAATAGAATATTAATTTTGTTTCCAAAACTACATTGAAAAATAAAATTAATTATGCCACCAAGAAAAGCATAATAAATTTCATAGAATATAATTATTGCAAAAATGTTCTCTAAAAACAATGCATTGCTGCTAGCAATAGTAATATCAACACACAAAAGAATTCTTTTAAAGTGGAAAGTTTTAGGAATGCTATTAAAAATAATTCATAGGACACAAAGCAGTGCAGAATGCCTTGAACATAACAAAATGAAATTGTGATATGGAGTTTGGTTAAAGCAGTTGTTAGAGGAAATACACTCGCTCCTGGACGTCCTCAGGAGACTGGTTTCAGGATCTCTTCAAGAGCCATCATCTAAATTACTAGATCCATTGTGAGTCCAGAGGAGAAATGAAATTCAATGCCATTATCATACCACAGGCCAAAATTTATTCCAGACAAATCACAGACATATTTTATAGCACTAAAGCTTATAGAAGAAAACATTACCTTTATGACTTGGAGTAAGCTAAGATTTTGTTCTGAGCAGGGCCCCCAAAGCACAAAATGTAAAAGAGTAAAATGATAAATTAGATTTAATTGAAAATAAGAATTTATAAAAATTTATAAAAGACAACTTAAGAGAGGGAAATGATAAGATATCCACCAGAAAAACAATTTTTTGTGTGTATGTACTATATTTATCTACATAGGTATTCATGCATACAGTTCAATATTCAGATACATATATATACAATGTGAACAAATGAGCATGTTTACATAAGAGTATGTGTAAGTGCCTATATATATATATATATATATATATATATATATACACACACACACATATATACATATACATATATATGTGTGTGTGTGTGTATATATATATATATATATATATATGTATGTGACAAAGGATTCACATCCAAATTCGTTCATTTTTCTTTCCTTCCTTCCTTGCCAGGACTCAGGGCCTTATGTTTGCTCGGCAGGAACTCTACCAGTTGAGTCATACCCCCTAGTCACTTTCTTGCTTTAGTTAATTTTCACATGGTGGCTAACATCTTATCTGTGGCTCATCTGTGACTGTGATCCTCCTAATTTTGCTTCCCAGTAGTTGGAATTATAGACATGCACCCCCACACCTAGCTTATTTATTGACATGTGGAATCTCACTAACTTTCCGCCCTGGGCTGGCCTTGAACTGTGATCTTCCCAATCTCTGCCCCCTGAGTAGCTGGGATCACAGGAATGAACGACTATGCCCAAGCCTACTTCTTTCTTTAAAACTCTTTTACTTTGCATGTTTTTAAATCTTGCCACTGCACGGACATAGAAATGTCATTAAAAGTTGCCGTGGGACCATGGGCATCCTTTAATCATCCCCAGCAAAATGACATTTTCAATATTCTCATTATTTGTGTTTTCTGCTGTAGTTGTTGGTAGACAATGTTTGTGAACTCCTCTTCTTCCTTCATGACTGCTCCTCAAATATTACCCAGTGACTGTTCCTGAACTTTATCTTTTTATTATCATGCACCAGTTTATATATAGGACTATCTATCTATCATCTAGCTAGCTAGCTAGCTAGCTAGCTATCATCTATCTATCTATAGCAATAAATATATAATCTATATATAAATTTGTATGTTCAAAAATTGACTAGAGAGACAGAAATGATGATAGAAAGACAAAAAGGCCACAGGACAAAGGATGAAGAATATGAATATTTTGTGACCTGTTAGAGTAGGATGAATCCTATTTTTTCCTAGAGGAAGAAGTTCCTAGGGAAAGGGTACTATTCCACTGAAATATAGGGTAATAAATATTTCAACATAGGAAAAATGATAGATGGTATTGAACCCAGCTAAAGAATACAGTCTTTTTCTCTCAGTTTTGTATGATACATCTTTCTTACTCACAGCAGAATTATTAGGCAGCAGACCAGTGAAACAAAACATGTATGACAAATTTCTAAGTCACCAAATGCTTTACAATAAGTACTTATTTTTAGATAAAGGAATAATCAAGAAATCTAACTTAGATATCTTTCATTTTTATTTTTTTATTATTGTACAGGGAGTACATTGTGACATTTTAAAAACTTCTTACAATGTATCATAGTTGAATTCACCCCCTCCATCATTTTCCTTTACCCCAGAATAGTTTCAGTGGTCTCATTTTTCCATTTACATGCATGTGTACAAAACATTTCTACCATATTCACCCTCCTACACCATCTTCCAACATTTCCACCCCCCCCCACCCACTGGTACAAAGCCTCCAGACAGGACCTGTTTTACCTTTCTGTCCTCTGTTTTTGTAAAAAAAAAATATGACATTTTTGTTTGTTTAATATAGCTATATGGGGTGTTTCATTGTGACATTTCCATGTACATATATGTTATAATCCAAATTGGTTCATCTCCTCTAGTTTTCTCTTTCTACCTTATTTTAACTGACAAATCTGTATATATTTATGGGCTATAAAGTGACATTTTGTGATACACATCCATACATAATATTGGATGCTTAAATCAGGGTAATTAAAAATACCCATTATATCAGTCATCATGTTTTATTGCATGATATTTGAAATTCTCTTAGTTATTTTGAATTTGCCACACATTATTATTGACTAAAGTCACTCTACTGTGCAATAGATTGTAAAATTTTTTCCTCTTATCTACCTGAAACTTTGTACCCATTGACCAGCATTTTAGGTAAAAAAAAAAAAAAAAAAAAATTTAATTATAAAGTAGGCTATGGATTGAGTTTCCAGATAAAACATTTAAATACTGGCTTGAATTGGATGATAAAAGGAAGTGAGATGAAGATCTATAATAATCTTGAATTTATTTAAAGAAATATAGTGCAACCCTGTCAGAGTAGCGAACACCTGTAATCCCTCTTATTCAGGGGGCTGAGGAAGGGCAATTGCAGCTTCCTGATCACTCCAGGCCAAGTTAATGAGACATTATCTCAAAAACAAAATACAAACAAAAGGCTGTGTGACTCACTCAGTGTTGTTAGGCAGACATTTGCCTAACAAGTGGGAGGCCCTGGGGTTCAATACCCAGTACAACAGAAAAGGGAAATATAAAGGAAAATGAAATGTTATAACAATGATGAGACAGGAAAATATTCTTTCTGTTTGGTCTACTGCTTATAAAGAAAGAGGTAAACAGATCTGTAAAACTAGAGGCTATTGAGCAATAATTTCCACCAAAGCACCAGTCAGATCCTTGGGAACCCTTAGCAGGTACACAGATATCTGGTGCCAGGTAGAGTATGCGGAAAGGACATGTGCTATGGCTGTGTATAATTGTCTCCTAATCGCTCATGTGTTAAAGGTTTGGTCCTCAATGCAGCGGTTTTTGGAGGTGAGTCCATTGTGGGTTGATGGAGTCACGAAGGGGTTTGCTCATTACCAGAGTCACAGTTTAATTGGCTAGTGGAAGGTGATGAAACTTTAGGAGGTGGAGTCTAGTTGGAGAAGTAGGTTACTGGAGGCATTCTCTTTGTGTGTTCTGTCCCTTCTCACTTCCTCTCTCTCTTTTTATACTTCCTGCCTTCCTTGAACTGAGCAACTGTCCTCTACCACGTGTGTCTGTCATGATGTACTGCTTTGTACCCATTGACCAGGGCTAAAAGTAACCAGGTGGAGTGATCATGGTTTGAAACTTTTGAAATCATGAGCCAAAATAAACCTTTCCTCCTGTGAGTTGATATATCTCAGGGATGTTTTCAACAGTGGTAGAAATCTAACACAGCATCAATCAGTAGAGATTCTAGTTTTATCTAGTTTGGCTAATGATGATGTATAGAAAGTTTTATTATAGTGGAAGGAAAAGCAAAATGTGTGTATATAACAAATCACTTTCCCATGTCTCACATATGCCTAGGCATTAAAATGATGCTACTCACCCATTACAAATTTATCCATATATCATAGAAAAAAGAAACGAATGACATTGAATTATATTTCTAGACACAAGCTTGGAAATAACTGTGATACATCTGCAATACATTTTTCCTTCACAATTGCCTATCCTGGGGGAAATCTCATCCCAATGTTTATATTTATATTAGTTCATTCTTATGCCTTGTGGCCAAAAAAAGAAGCAGTAACAAAACAAAACTACATATAATATTTTCACTTATTTGCACATAAGGCTGTGCTGACATATTGAAGTTCAATTTATTTAAAATTCAATTTTATGCTTTAAAAATATATTCTAAGCCACTATTCCCATACCAAAATATATTTTGTGTATATAGGTAATATAATTTTAATTACTTTTGCTATTTTGTCTTTTGTTGCTGTCCAAAGCAGAAGTGCAATGTTTATGTTTACAAAAACCCAAAAATTGGAATATATGATTGACACTTATTCAAATATTATTTAATGAGAAATGGTTGTTTATTAAATCCAGGAAAGAAACACATTTTGTTGTCTTTAACATACATCACTTAGTCTACTTATTACATTTTCCCTTCAATTTTTATATATTTCTGTTTCCTATTATTGGCTTTCTTACTCGAGGCTTTGTGCTGACACAAGTGGAGTATAGACTGATTCTGAAAACTTCATTTAATGAATAAAGCTATACTTAACAGGAACTATGTGAACTTCATTTTACTTATACTTCTCAGAAAGTACCCAAATAACTAAGCCTTAAAAAGGAAGCAAATTTCTTTTTTGCCATTAACATTTTCCCATACTTTTTATTACTATAAAATACACATAGTGTAAAACTTATCATCTCAACAAGTTTAAGTGTGCAATTCACTGGTATTAATTTGTAATGGCTGAACAACTGTCACTCTCATCATATCCACAATTCATTACATCTTATAAAACTGAAACCTTAGCTGGAAGTAGTGGCTTATGCATGTAATATAAGCTACTAGAAGGTGGAGATTGAGAATGCACAGTTTGAGATCAGCCCAAGTAAAAAGTTAGCAAGACCCAATCTCAACAAACAAACTGGTCATGTTGGCACACATCCATAATAACAACTACATGGGAGGTCATAGATAGGATTGTTATATGGGCTGGCCCAGGAAAAATCTCAAGATCCTATCTAAAAATAACTAGAGAAAAAAATGGCTGGAGGCATGACTGAAGTGGTAGAGTGCCTGCCTTGTATAGCCCCTGATTTCAAATCCCAGTACCACAAAAGAAGGAAAAACCCTAAAAATGTATATTCCCCATTTTCATTTTGCCCAGCTCCTGGAAAGTATTCCAATTTCTGACTCTGTGGGTTTTACCTCTCTTAATACCTTGTGGAAGTAAAGTCATACAGTATTTGCTTTTTCAAACTGGCTCATTTCATTTAGTGTAATGTGCTTGACGTTCTTTCATGTTGTAGCATATATAAAAATGTCCTTTTTTAAAAGACTGAGTAATATTCTATTTTAGACACACACACATGCACACATGCATGCCTGCACATGCATGTGTGTGAGCTGCATTTTGCCTATGCATTCATTCATCAAATGGACATTTGGGTTGCTTTGGTCTTGTGTTTACTGTGGATAATGCTATTATATACACGAGTCTTAAATACCACCTCAAAGTCTTGCTGTCACCGCTTTGGGGTTTATACTCAGAAGTTGAGTTGTTACATCAAATGGGAATCCTATTTTGAATTATTTAAAAAGTTATTAAAAAGCATATTGCCATGCTTTTAATATTTAGTGCACAATATTATATTCTCACTCCAAAGTACACTGTGATTCACTTTCAACACATCCTGCTAGCACATGACAACATACTATTTTGATCACCCATCTAGTGAGTATAAGGAATTATCTCTTTGCAGATTTGTTTTGAATTTCCTAATTACTAATGATGTTCTGCATCTTTCATACACCTATTGGCTAATGATACATCTTGTTTAGAGAAATGTCTGTTAAGTTCTTTGCCAGATTTTGAATTGACTTCTTGGGTTGTTTTGTTATTGTCGAGTTTAAGTAGTTCTCTATATATTCTTTATAATAACCTATATTTTGATATATTTGAAAATGTTTCCAATTCTGGGAGTTGCCTTCTTACTCTGTTAATGTGGTCTTTTTGCATATACTTTTAAATTTTTTATGAAATTCAACTTGTTGGTTATTCTCTTATGTGCATTTGATGTCATATCGTTTTGGTTCTCACATTAAGAACTAAATCCACTTTGAACTAATTTTTCTATGTGGTGTTTGGGAATATGTTTACTTCATTGTTTTGCATTTGGATATCCAGTTTTCTCAGCAATATTTTTTAGAAAAAGATTGTCCTTTCCCATATTGCATGTTCTTGGCGACCTTGTCAAAATTCATTTATCTATATATGTGAAGGCATTTTTGTGGGCTCTGTATTCTCTCTCAGTTCTTATTGGTCTGCTTTTTGTACAAATATCATATTACTATGTAGCTTTGTGGTGTGCTTTGGTAAACAAGTGTTACTCCTTCACTTTGTTTCTCTTTCTAAGACACTTTTAGCTATTTTTCATATCTTGTGATTTCATATGAATTTTAAGATTTTTTTTTCTATTTTGACAAAAAAGTCACTAAGTCCTTGATAGGGGTATCATTGAACATGTGGATCACTTTGGATAATATAGAAATTTTCATGATATGAAATCTTCTAATACATGAACAGAGGGTGTATGCACATTTATTTATATCTTCCTTAATTTCTTTCAGTTGTGTTCTGTAGTTTTTCATTTTGTAAGTTTGACACCTTCCTGGTTATTTTTATTTTTTTATTTTATTTTATTGTTTTATTGTTTTATTATTCATATATGCATACAAGGCTTGGGTCATTTCTCCCCCCTGCCCCACTCCCTCCCTTACCACCCACTCTGCCCCCTCCCTCTCCCCCATCCCCTCAATACCCAGCAGAAACTATTTTGCCCTTATCTCTAATTTTGTTGAAGAGAGTGCACCTCTTCTCCTTCTTCAATGCCCATGTTTCTCAAGTTTAGTCTTTTGATGGAGTCAGTGAGTTCTTCATTTTCTTTTCACAGGTCTTGAGTTGTTTAATTAATAGTTCTTCAGGTTTTCCTTCAATTACCATTTCATCTTCAAGTTCTGAGATTCTGTCTTCTGTTTGTTCTATTCTGCTGGATTGGCCTTCCGTTTTGTTTTGCAGTTCTGTTTCTTTTTTTTTTTTTCAGGTTTTCCATATCCTGTGTCATTTCCTCTTTAATGTTGTCTATTTTTGTCCTGAGTTCATTTATCTGTTTATTAATCGTGTTCTCTGTTTCACTTTGTTGTTTATACAGTGCTTCTATGGTTTCCTTTATTTCTTCTTTGCTTTTTCAAATTCTCTATTTTTGTTGTCTTGGAATTTCTTGAGTGTCTCCTGTACATTTTGGTTGACCCTATCCCATATCATCTCTATAAAATTCCAATTGAGTACCTGTAATATGTCTTCTTTTAAATTATTATTGTGGGCTTCATTGGGTTCTTTGGCATAGTTTATCTTCATTTTGTTGGAGTCTGGATCTGAATATCTGTTTTCTTTCTTTCCTTCTGGTTCCTGTACTAATTTTTTGATGTGGGGAAATTTGTTTCCCTGTTTTTGCTGTCTTCCCATCATTGTCCTTGGTGTTACTGTCCCTGTACTGTGTGCAATTAAGTATTTTCTAGCTTGCAATAATAGCAATGGTAATATTTAGGATGGAAAGGTGAGAGGAGATGGAAAGCAAACAGTTAAAGAAAAAGGGAAAAACAAACAGACAAGTAGGAAAAAGCAAAATAAGGAATCAAACAAGAAAGTTTCAAAGGTATAAACTGGGAGTGTTTAGTGTACTAATCGACAGTAAGCTGAACAGACATTAGAGAGACAGAGAGAGGATTGAAAATAAAAAATAAAAAGAATAAAGATAAGAATAAAAGTAAAAAATAAGTAAATGAAAGAAATATATATATAAAAATAAAATAAAATGAAAAATAGAAAAAAAGAAAAACCTCCAAGTTCATATGCAATGAAGTTTCAGTCTTAACTATTCTGGTGTCTGTCTCAGTCTCCAGTCCTGGAGATGGTGCCTCAGATGTTGTTCTATAGTTGTCTCATCAAAGGGCACGCATAAAGTAGAAGAAAACTGCACACACACACACAAAAAAATCCACCAAATGTCCCAAGTTCAAATTCAGTACAGTTTCAGTAAGTTTTTCAGCATGCAGGTGTAGTTCAGTTGTTTTCTCATCAAAAGTAGGGAGAGAGGAAAAAAAGAGTCTGGAGACAGTTCTGTGAATGGCTATCTGCAGCTGTGGCTTGCCTGCCCACTGCTGTCAGCCAGCTGTTGCTGGAGGCGTTATTTATGCAGATGTCTGGGATGAGCTTAGCACTCACCTGGCCCTGCAGGCTTTGTTTGCTCAGAGTTTTCCTGTGCGCCAGCCACTGCTACAAGCTTTCCCCTTTCCAAGCACACTGGGGGAGGTGACACTGCACCTGCTTTATTAGCCTGCGTGTGTATTTACAGCTCACGTGGGAATTGGGTCTGCTCCCCTCTCCTGTGGAGTTTTCCTCCCACTGCCACTTTTACAAGCTTTCCTGCTCCTGATTGCTGGGTGGTGCTCTTGCTCCTGCCCAGCATGTTTGTTTACAGCTCATGTGGGAGGTGGGTCTTACCCCCTCTCCTGTGGAGTTTTCCTCCCTCCGCCACTCTCACAAGCTTTCCTGCTCCTGGTTGCTGGGCGCATGCCCCGGCTCCTGCCTGAGCCTCTCCAGCCAGGCCCGGCTTGTTTATTTACAGTTCTGGGAAGGACTCCCTTCCCCTCCTCTTCAGCGCTCAGTGTGCCCCACCCTCTTTCCCATGTGTCTCTATTGTTCTTATTGCTTATTACTCAGTTTCCCTTTTTTCCCCGGGTGGAGGTCGGTCTTTCCAGGGGGCTATGTTGCTCTGGCCCAGGTTGTCTGTGGGAGTACCGTGGTACCACTAAGCTCACCTTGTCCATGTCTTCCTAAGCCGTCTGGGTGAGGGTGACTGGTGGCCTGGCGAGCTCCTGATTTCTCCATTTAACATGAAGTGGAGATTCTCTGTGCCATCTGGAGGTGTGGAGGGGTCAAAGTTTTGCCTCTTCTCGGTGGTTTTGCCTGCAAGGTGTGTCTCCAGCATCTCTCCAAGATGTCACTATAGGAATGCATGCTTTCTGCTCCCTCCCTCTAGCTGCCATCTTGAAATCTCTTGGTTATTTTTAGTCCTAAGTCTTTTTGATGCTATTTTAAATGAAATTATTTTTTATATGTTCCTTTTGAGATCATTCATTGTTGATATATTGAAATGCAACTTATTTTTGTGGTCTGAATTTTTTTACTTTGCTGAACTCATTTATTAATTTGAAATAGGCTTTTAAAATAGAATATTTTAGAGATTTCTTCATATATGAGCATAACATCTGTGAAAAGAGATAATTTTTCTTCTTCATTTCCACATAATTTTTTTCATTTTGTTTTTCTTGACACTTACCTTTGGCTAGAATTTCTAGTAATTTGTAAAAGTGGTCATCCTTGTCTTGTATCCTTTTAGGGGATGTTCAATCAATCTTTCACCATTGAATATGATGTATACTCTGGGTTTTACATACATAGCTTTTATTGAGTTGAGGTGGTTTCCTTCAAGTCCTCTTTGTTGAGTCTTTTTATCATAAAAAGTTATTGTGTTTTATCAAATGTTTTTCTGCATCAAATGAGATAATTTATGGTCTATAATTTGTTGTGTTACTCTGCATGCTGCACTGATCAATTTTGGCATGTTGAACAGTCCTTCCTTTCTAGGGTCAAATCCTAATTTGTCATGACATTTGATTCTTTTAGTATTCTGTTGAATTTAGTTTGTTAGTGCTTGTCGAGGATTTTTATATCAATACCTCTGAGGGATACTGGCCTACAGTTTTATTATATGTTGTGGTTTTAACTTTGGTATGATGTTGATGCTGGCCTCAAATAATGAGTTAAGGAGTGTTCTTTCAATTTTTAGAGAAAGTTTGAATTATGTTCATTTGTTCATTTTAATTCTTCTTTAACTATTTTGATGAATCATATATGCTTTATAGTCTAGTTTTCTTTCATTTCTCACATTTCTTTTTTCTTATGTTTAGTTGTGGCTTTTTGTAGTAAAAAATTTAAATTGATTTCTCATTTCCTTTTGTATATGTTCTTTAGTCACAAATATGTGTATATTATGTGGATTCCATTTAACTTCCCAATGTTAAAGCACTATGTTCTTTTTATACCAGTTGAGCTTCAATAATATACATTTACAAATGTTCTGTATGTCTTTTCTCTATCCTTTTTGGGACACCCAAAATTCCTATGTTGATTCTTATAATGGTGCCCTACATAGTTCTTAGATTCTGTTCACTTTTCTTTGCCTTTTATTCCCTGTTCCTCAGATTGACATTTGTCCTTTGTCCTATCTTCAGATTTGTGAATTCTTTCTTTTGCCTGATCAAATTTTCTTTGAGTTCCTCTAATAAATTTTCATTTCATCGTTGTACTTTGTCGCTCAAGAACTTCCTTTTGTTTTCTGTTTAAAATTTTTATCTCTATTACTGTTGACATGTTGTTTAAACTTTGTTTTCTTGACTTTCTCCACAACATATTTAAGTTTTTTTCTAGTAGAGCTGTCACCAGGTCTTTTTCAGGGACCATTTCTAAGCCAGGCATGATGGAACATGACTCTAATCTCAGCTACTAGAGAGGTAGAGGCAGAGACATTGTGAGTTCCAGGTCAGCCTAGGGAAGGTTAATGAGACCATGTCTCAAAAACAAAATAAAATCAAAAGAGTTGGAGTCACAGCTCAAGGAGTGGAGCAATAACTAGCAGGCATGAGACCTTGGGTTCAATCCCAGGTACTGAAAAAAAAAGAAAGGAAGGAAGGAAGTGAGGGGGAAGGGAGGGAAGAAGGAAAGAAAGAAGGAAGGAAGGAAGGGAGGAAGGAAGGAAAAAGAAAAGAAATAGGAAGAAAGAAAGATGGAAGGAAAGGAATTAGAGAACAGAGTTAATTTTGTCTACATTGGCTCTTCCAAGCTATGTGAAGATTTCTGCAGAAATAAATGAATATGTTTGTTATGGGGCTGAGGTATAGAATGAAAAGCTGTTACTAAGCTAAGACCTGAAATTGATTTTAGTTAACCCCAGTTTACTATGTAAGATATACCTTGCCATGGAATTTACAAGCTTTCAATGAACTTCAGAATTTTAAAATAGTTGCATAGACATACTCTGCCCTTGTTTTCTATATTGAGAGACAGGTTCTTTGCACATTCTACTTTCCCACCTTCCTAGAATCTTCCCAAAAGCACATACTTTAAAAAAAAAATCTAACAACTATCTGGGAATGGTGACTCATGTCTGTAATCCCAGATACTTAAGAGGCAGAGTTCAGGAGGATCAGAGTTTGAGGCCAGTATGGTTGAGGGGAGCAGTTAGTGAGATCCCCATCTCAACAACAACAAAAAAATCTAGATGTGGAAACACACAGCTGTCATCTCACTCTGGAGGAAGCACAAGCAGAAGGACAATGGCCCAGGTCAGACTTGGCAAAAACATAATACTCTATTTGAAAAATAAGTAAAGAGCAAAAAGTGTTTTTGGCATATCTCAAATGGTAGAGCACTTCCTAGCAAGTATGAGGCCCTGTTTTCAAACCCAGTACTGCCAAAAGAAAATGTGAAAAGTAAACATATATGTGCTTCAAATTCCTGATTGTAGAAGTAAAGACAATCAGGATCCATGCAAAAAAACTATAAATAGCCAATAACACTTAATGGTAATAAAATCTTTGAAAGAGATCCAACATATCAAGTAAATTATTTCATTATTTTCTTTATGAGTATTTAGGTTGCTTTTTAATAATATTATTTTATTTCCAACTATTACTTTACAAATACATCTATTATTGCTTACTTTAGCGCTTGTGAGACTCTGGTAGCAAACAAAATTGCAGAATAGGTAATTTTGATAAATTTTATAATATGTCAAACATAATTGGCACCAATTGATCTTACTCTGTGTTATGAAATGTATCTTTTTAAACTAATTCAATACAGTATTATCTAGCAAATACATTTGGTTCCCATTAGGAATATGTTGCAGGTAATATATTTAATTTTTACTAATATTTTGTCAGTGAAAGTGGTTTTAGTAGTCAATAGAGTTAATCATAAGTTGCATTGTTCTCCCTTTAGACACAAAGGAAGATTGTACTTCCTGTCAGAGCAGACAAAATAGCTTAAATTGACCAGTGAAATGCAAATGGAGGTTTTATGTATCACTTGCAGGTAGAGCCATGTAATTATTGCAAACCACTTCAGCGATCTCTTCTCCCAGTACAGGTAGCTTTGGAAGTCTACTTACTCAATATACAAAGAACAGAGTACCTTACTAAAATTTATGTGCAGTGAAATATAGAGAGAAATAAAGCATTGGTGTTAATCAATTGAGATCAGATGTTACTAGTTATGGCAGGACAATCAAGATATCCTTAATAATATTGGATGTCTAATGTGCTAACTACACTGTATGTCATAAAATAATTTCTGAGACTTGGAAAAAGTTTTAAAGGCACAATGATACCAATATGTAATCAAGGATTATGATCTTATTTGTGTTGTCTCAACCTAGATTTTTAAATTATGTATGTGATAGGATACAGGACCACATATTTGATTGCATTTGAGAAAGCATATTTTTTAAAAAACCAGATCTATGAAAATTCTTAGATGCTATACAATGTATGCATATGATCTAATACAATCCATCAAAATTAGTCATATTTCTTAAAAATCTAGCTATATTTTATGCCATACATTTATCAAAATTCCCTATGATTAAAGATGTTTTTCTTTATAGATAGGTTTGTCTTGTTTGGATATAAAGAGTGCCATAAGCACAGCAGTTTCTGAATGCTGAAGTGTTAGTAATTCAAAGAGAAATAGGTCCTAGAATTTTTCTTAAAGGCAGGATAACCTCTTATATAAATGATACATTATCAATTTATCCATGTTGTAGAGATGTGATTAATAATGCTTTTCCTGCTCTCACTATTACTCTGGTTTAAATAATAAAATTTATGGACAGTTGAGAGGTTTTTTTGTAGCAAGTAAAATGAACTAAAATTAGATTTGGAGACCACATTCTTACTGCCCACTATAATATGATCTTTGTGAGCACAGGGTACTAACATTCTGTAAATAGTACCTATTAAGACACCTGATATTTAATTAGCACTTAAATCATCTGTATTATGTGGATTCATGGATGATATGGGTAGGTGAAATGATTAATGTACTAATGGGAGATTTCTAGTTCAAATTATTTGATACACTATAATTGGTGGACCAAAATTCTATATGAATAGAATTCTTGAAATGTGTATCAAAAATGTCACATAATTTTATACATGATATTGAGCATTTTAATAAATATATTAACTTAGGTGTTAATAGCCTACTTCCAAAAAGAAATAATTTCAAGATACTGAAAAAAGGAGTTTAAGATTATTCACTTTACTGTTTTCAAAATATTAAGCTATATTAATCAAGAAGAAAAAGTAGTTCTCACCTGTACTGAGTACATCATGTTTGTTTTGATTTTTAGCTTAGGGATTTAAAGACTTTGAAGAAGAAAGGCTCTGAAATTGTAGGAGATATTTTTTAACTAACTCAGCAGTTGCTAAGGGAATTAAGACTATTTAGTACAGAGAAGAGAATACATAACAGGTTGTAAAAATTGTTTGCAAATATTTGGAATATGGTAATATAGAGAAGTCTGTACAGATTTTAGCACCAGCTGGCAGAAATTGGACCAAATCAATAAATGAAGATTCTGAGGAGACAATATTCAACCTTATGTAAAAGAACTTGCCAGAAATTAGGAACTGTTTGACAGTATAATGGGCTGCTTCACAAAGTATGAAATGCCATATGTTATAGATGTCTATCTGTTAGGAATAGAAGTTATTTATCCTTTGTCAGGAAATGTACATTTTAGATCCTGTGCAACCTTCAAATTCCTTATATTTGTGTCATTATATCATATAAACAATGTGTTTGAATGAACTACTAATATACTGAGGTAAATGAAACAATAATTAGAATGCATAGGTCATTCAGTGCAAAAGTATATAAGTTATACTAGAAGAATGCTATACGTATGACAGAATCACCTGCTCTCTGAACTGAGTAGTTAAAGGAAGGACTTCCTACAACATTGTTTTAAGCATATATGGTAATGATTTCTCTAGTCCTTCCTCAACTAAACCTCCAGATAACTCTAAAGGGGGGCAGATGAATGACCAGATCTTTTAAGGTCGATTGCATTTTTAATAATGCACAGATCTAAAGCATCTTCATATGATCCTGTTAGAATCCTATACTAGTTAAAGGTCAAATAATAAATGAATAATTGTCCATTTCCATCTCATAAAGGTCTACAGGAGAAATAGAAATTACTGAAGCTGATTCACATTCACATGTAGTTCTGGATATGGCATCTTTTCCAGAATAAATTGAAACAACCTCTGGTATACAGTATACAATAATATCTACTTATTAAATTGCCATCAGGAAGGACAAAATGAAGGAGTTCACATTCACCTGGACAGAAAACCATGTACAAATATCCCAAAACCTGACCCAGTTTACTTCAATAGGAACTACACAATATATACATTCTGGAATAACACATTTGTTTACCATATTGCTGACATTATAGTACTTATAATACTAATGCTCAAAATTTTCTAAGTACTGTGGATACCTTGGTAAGATATATATTCTTGAATGTGAGGGGATTTTTTTTTAATTTTTGGAAATTAGGGAAACATTTGTGGATGAGTTGATCAGCTCACATCATAGTGGGTAGGAGGCAGAGGGAGAGAAAATGCCTAAGTTATCTGGAGTTCTTCTCTTTTCCCTTTATTTCATCTGGGACCCCAGCCTATGAAATGGTGCTGCCCACATTCAGGGAAGATCTTCCCCCTTTAATTAATTCTCTCTGGAAATATCCTCACCGACCCACTGAGAGTTGCAGTTTACTAATCTCCTAGGCACTTCTCAATCCAATCAAGTTGCCAGTGAACCATATCAAGTCCACCCCTTGTCAACCTCACACTCAAAGACATATTTTCAAATAATAATATTTCACCCCTTGCCCAAAAAGGCTCAGGTCCATCTCATAATATAAAATGCATTCAGGCCATATCCAAGAGCCCCCAAATTTAACAGCTCTGGCAGTGTTTAAAAGTCCATGGTCAATGTCTCCTTTGAGAATCAAGACAAGCTCTTATCTGTAAAACCCTGTAAAACAAAAAAGGAAAATTGCATATTTATAAAGAAGAATGGCACAGAGTGAACATTTCCATTCTAAAAGGAATGAATGGAGACATAGAATGGAGGGATGGGGTATCAGCATAGATGGCAAACTGCTAACAGGCACCACTTCCCTATGTCTCCATGAATATGAAATAAAACCTCAGGATTTATCTAAAAGGAGAAGGGGGGGGAAACTGTGATAAAAAAAGAGGGTACCATTATAAGGGAATATTGTAGCTAAAGCACAAATCCACCATGGCTGTGACTGCATAGACTTGAGGGCATGGACTTGAACCTGCTCAATCCTGTATCCCTCCCAAACTGGATTGTTTTCTCTCTCTTTTTTTTTTTCTTTTTTGTAATTTAGACTTGAATTGCTTCCCACAAGGACCACTCATGAAGGCCATGCTGTGAACAACTGCATAGATGGCTCAGAGTGGACTGGGATGCCTTACCAGAGTCACTGAATAGATGCTGACTGTCCACCCAGAGCAGAAAGGTTGTCACAGAATCCAACCTAGTGGTTAAACTTGTTTCACTCCTGCAGGCCACTACACAGGCAAACTCAATATGTGGGTTCAAATACATCTGACCTGTAAGAAAAACTTTGGCTAAGAAGGTTGATTAAAAAGGCTCTCAGAGACCAAGCCCCAGAGTTCTGAAACTGAAGGACCTTTACTATAACCAGTGTTACTACTAAGGTTGCCAACAGCCAAGTTCAGCAAAGGAAATATATTTGACCCACCCTACAAAATTTTTGGCAGTGAGCTGATTTAAGGCTCCCACACCTGTCCTTGGCAGGGGTGGGATGAAGTTGCGCAAACTTTACTATAACCATTGTTACCACTGAGGTCCACATCTCAGCCAAATGTAGCATACAGGCAAATACATCTGACCCCCCAGAGAAAACATTTTGCTAAATGGGTTGATTAAAGTCTCTAAACCAAGCTCCAGAGAAGCAGGGAGGTGCTAAAGCTGTGTGAACGTTACTACTACTAGTATTATCACTGAAGGCTGCCACTCAACCAAGCCTAGTGCTCATTAATACATCTGACCCTGTAGAAAACTTGTGGCTAAGATAATTAAATAAAGGTTCCCACATCCAGTCCTGGTGGAAGCAGTGTGAGCACATTCAGCCCATAATCTCTATCCAAAGTGATGGTATGAAGCAATCAGGCTAGCTGAATAGAGCTCAAGATCTCGGTATCTATCCTAAGACAAAGAGGGCTTTGAAGGGTGCTGGCCAGCTCACTAGAGCCCTTTACCTACCACCCAAGTGACAGGAGCTATTTGCCTCTTATTCTCCTAATGAAACATTAAACTGGAGGCCTAGGTGGAAAGATGTATAAAAAAGATCATTGTGGATAAGCCAGAGCAGCCATTGTAGTCCCTTAACAGGGAAAAACTCAGACTTCAAAAGTGGCAGGTGTGTTCAGAGACTCCTGGCCACGACTGTTCTTCACATGCCTGCAACTGCCTTACTTCACCTCAGCAGAAGCCCTAATCCAGATCCTCCATCCCCCTCAAGGTCATAACTGGGAAATCCAGGGCCCTGACAGTACATATGAATAAATACAACAGGAGAACTTTGGACAAAAACCTGAGGACCAGGGACCTGACCAGTGTATTAGTAAATCACAAAAGACATTCACTCTTGCCCTCAACAAGAAAAAATGCTGACTTAAAAAAAAATTTAAAGTTTAAATTGGATTACCTGCTACTTACATTAGCATTTTTCTCCTTATTTCTTCATTTTATTTTTTTTCTCTTCACTTTTCCTATCTTCTGTTTACAAACTACTCTACTGTGGTTTATTATACCTACCTTTATTACTCTCAACCTTTCTATCATTTTTCAATTCTTTTAGTAGCATCCTTGTCCACAATACTTAAACTATATCTCTACACACTAGTGCTTCCTCTACCCGCAGCCGTCACACTTCACAATACTTCTTTCCATCTTCCTTCTTTCTTCTTTTCTCCCTCATCTCCTCATTTTTATTACATAATTTTTATTTGCTGCACAAACAAGTTTTGTTTTTCTATCCTCCTACTGTATCCTACAAGAATGCTACTCCCCCCAAAAAGAATGCTAGTATCCTTCATATATAACATGAGATACTGAATTAATAATGCTGCTAGTGGTAAGTTACTTCATAGACATATCTGATTTGGTAGTAAATTGGCAATAATTTATTATTACTGAGTTATACCCCCAGATGAGTGGTCAAGAATTGCATATCAATCCTACATGAACCAGTATTGCCAGCACATGGAGAAAATTTCAAAGAAATGATTGCAGGTGACTGAAACCCCTATCCAAATAACTAACTACAGATGAGCAAATCTCAAAATAGATGTACAAAATATATAAAAAGGAAGAGGAATATGACTCTTCTAAATGTGAACAATAGCACAAAGTTCTGATTAATAGTGAATGGGATAAGATTTCAATTTTTGAGCTTTAAAGAGGATAAGAACAATTAATGAGATGAAAGACATACAAAAACACCTCATTAAAATTCAAGGACACAAACAGCTAAATGAATTCAAAGAAGTCAACAAACACTCCTGTTTGTTGCCTCTAGAATTGTAGGACAGAACCTCTCCAGAGTACATTATAGTAGGAAAGAATATTGACAACTGCAAGGATTAAGAACCAAGTCATCTGTAAAAGCACACCCATCAGAAAAACAGCAGATTTCTCAGCAGAAACCTTGAAAGCAAAGAGGGCATGTAATGACATATTTTAAGCACTTAAAGAAAATAACTGCAAACCTAGATTACTCTACCCAACAAAGCTGTCACTCATAACTGAAGAGAAATAAAACCCTACATGATAAACAAAAACTAAATTAATTTATAGCTACTGAACCAGCACTCCAAGAGATACTCAAAGGAATCCTACATACAGAAGATGAAGATAAACATTCCCATGAAAATACAGAAATGGATAAATCTTACCAGATGAGTAGATAAGAAAAAGAATAACAGGAAAGAAACAAACACTAAAACAGCAAAAAAAAAAAAAAAAAAAAAAGAAACTGCAAGAATTACTACATTCCTTTCAATATGTGCACTGAATATTAATGGTCTCAACTTCCAAATCAAAAGACAGAATGGAAAAATTGCATTTAAAAATAAGACCTGGCATACTTACCTGGCAGGGGAGATACCATGATCACGAAGGTGGTTTTCCCAGGGCGAGGCTTATACATTGCACTCTGGATGTTGTGACCCCTGCGATTTCCCCAAATGTGCAAAACTTGCCTGCATAATTAGTGGTAGAGGGGGACTGTGTTTGCACTCTCCCTTAAAAAAAAAAAAAAAAAAGACCTGGCAATTTGTTTCCTATAAGAAACACATTTCATTGACAAAAACAAACATTGGCTTAGGATGAAAGGGTAAAAAAATATTTTCCAAGCAAAGAGACCCCCAAAATGGATAGGAATATCTGCATTTACGTGCAATAAAGTAGACTTTAAGCCATAATTAGTCAGAAATAATAAATAAGATCATGTCCTATTAATAAAGGGAACAACTTATCAGGAAGATCAAACATTGAATGCCTAACATTGAAGTACTCAACTTCATCAAACAAACATTACTGGACTTAACAGCACAAAAAGACACTAGAAAAATGAAAATGGGAGAGTTTAATAGCCCACTATCAACAGTAGATAGCTCAAACATACAAAAAAAATCAACAAAGAAACCTCAGAATTAAATGACACCTTAGACCAAATGGATTTAACAGGCATCCTCAGTGTATTTCATCTAGCAGGTGCACAATACATATTCTTCTCAGAAGCCTGAGGAAATTTCTCCAGGATAGATCATATTTTGGCACACAAAATAAGTCATAATAAATATAAGAAAGTTGAAATAACTCTCCATATTATATTACATCACAATGGAATAAAACTAGAACTCAACAACAGAAGAAACTTCAGAAAATATTCAAACATGAATAGACTGAACAATACATTGTTGATTGACCAGTGGATCATTGAAGAAAAAAGGGGGAAATCAAAAAGTTCCTAAAATCTAATGAAAATGAAAACACAATTTGCCAGAGTCTATGGAATATAGCAAAGGCAATGCTGAATGGAAAGTTTATAGCTATGAGCACCTATGTAATAATGATAATAATAAAACCAGAGAGATATCAAACAAATAACTAGATGATACAAGCTCCTAGAAAAATAACAAACAAACCCCAAGTAAGCATACAGAAAGAAGCAATGGAAATTAGGACAAAAATTAATGAAATATAATTCAAAAAAGCTATGTAAAAATCAATGAAACCAAAAGTTGGTGCTTTGTAAAGATAAATAAAATTGATAAACCCTTAGCCAATATAACTAGAAGGAAGCAAGACAAAACCCAAATCAATAAAATTAGAGACAAAAAAGGTGGATGTCACAATAAATACCAATTAGATCCAGAGGATCCTGAGTGAACACTTTGAAAACTTATATTCAAATAAACTGAATAGTCCAGAAGAAAATGGATAAATTTCTAGATCCATGTGACCTATCAAAATTTAACAAAGAAGGTATAAAGCACTTGAATAGATCAATAACAAGCAATGATATTGAATCCATAATAGTGGCTCTCAACAAATAAAAGCCCAGAACTTGATGGATTCACTATTGAATTCTTCCAGACCTTTAAAGAAGACCTAACATGGTTGCTCCTCAGACTCTTCCATGAAATATAAAAAGGATGAGCTCTACCAAACTTATTCTATGAAGTCAGTATTACACTCATTCCAAAATGTGACAAGGAAGCAACCAAAAAAGAGAAGTATAGGCCAATCTTTTATTGAACAGAAATGTAAAAATTCTCAATAAAATATCTATAAAACACATTCAACCACACATAACAAAGTTTGTACATGATCATCAAATTGGTTTCATTCCAGGGATGCAAGGATAGTTCAATATACACAAATTAGTAAATACAATATGGTATATAAACAGAATCAAGGACAAAAATCACATGACCATGTCAATTGATGAAGAAAATGGCTTTGGTAAAATTCAACATCCCTTCATTATAAAAGCTCAGAAGAAAGAAGAACTAGAAGGAAAGTATTTCCAAATTAAAGGCTATATTTGACATAAATACAGCAAACATCATACTAAATGGGGGAACACTGAAATCGTTTTCTCTAAAGTCAAGAATGAGATGGCCATCCTCATGGTCTTGCTATTCAGAGCCCACTTGGTCTCTCTCCTGGGCTGGCTCTGCGTATTGCCTGCAGCTATCTTTGGCAGATATTTCATACTTCTGACATTTCTAATTTCCTGGAGTCTCCATTGCTTCTTAAACTTCACTCTCATAGCTTCAAACATGACGCTTTTAGAGACTGCTTACAGGGACTCACACTGTCACACATTGCCTCCAAGGCCTTATTTGGAAATTTGGAAGGAAGCATCCATTACCTTGAAACTTGTTTTTGAACATAATATTTTATACATTCAAAATCAAAATTCTGGCTCCAGTCTTACCCATCATGTCGATATGAATGAGTGTCTCTACATTTAAAATCAAAATGCAAGCATATAAATAAGTAATGAGCAGCAAAAAATGGCTGATTTCACTTTAAATTTATAGTTCTATTTATTAGAAGAGAAAATAATAACCTGACTAATTGCAATGCAAGATAAACAAATGTGAAGTCTATTTCCCTCTGTATTATTTGAATTAGTTTTGTTTTTCAAGGAAATTCTTTTCTTGAACCATAGGAAATGAGAACATGGTAAATGAACTAATTTGGTAAAACTTTTGTTATAGTTACTGTCATCTAAGACTGAGAATAAGTAATTCATGGCACAATTCTTAACAGACTTTAAAAATTAGTTTTAAAACACTTAAAGGTGAATATTAGAAATGGTAGCAAATTGACATAATAGGAGTACATGTGAGTGAGTTCAAGTGTGATAATTGTCCTCATAAGGCAATAATTCCTGAGTCCTGCCCCAAATAAACAAACGCCATCCAAATCCTCTGAGGAGTTCATGCACAGGGGATCAAAACAATTAAAATAGGATCAAAATAATTAAAATAATACCTTATTATTCTATTGAGCTTAATCCAAAATTTCATAAAGATCTTGAATAAATTGTGCTAGATCTCACTTAAATGCCTTGAAATCTATTCTAAGGAGATCTCAGGAGCTCCTGGAAATAATGAGACTTGTAATTCTTTTCTAGAGTTTCCAAAACTAATGTGTACCTTTGACAGTCCCACTTCTGATAAAAGGACACTAGAGGGAAAAGAGGGCTGAAGAAAAAAGACTGAAAGGTAATTTAGCTCAATATTGATAGTCAAATGTTTATCTTAGGCCAGGACAGCAACCTGATACCAGCTGTCAAATTGCCAAGAAACATATCACCATGCTTCTGGAAAATGTTGGGAAGGAAGAGATTTAGAAAGATTTCCCAAACTTTTTCAATCTTTGAAGATTACAATTAATGTAAAAAGTTTCAGTTTGGGTCCTATAAAGTCATTTATTTACATGAATACCTGCTATCTTTAACAATGTATTGGGGAGGAAAATAGAGGATAGAGAAAATGTTTTAAGTAATATCAGCTCTTCTTGGTGACTGTCAACCTCCTGTAGCTATCAGAATACACTTAGTGAGTCAGAGCTCTAACTGCCCATGTAGTAGAAAATGCAGAAGATCAGAAAATCACCATTCAGACTTTTTTAGTCACTTCATGGATCCCTCTGTGACATTCTTATAGTAGGAAACTGGAAGACAGACATGAACACAGAATGCTATGTGAAGATGAAGACAGTGATCAGGCAGATGCTTCCACATGCCAAGAAATCTCAATGATGCCAAAAGTCACTAACAATAAAAGACAAGACTTTTTAAAATATAACCACCAAGAAAAAAAAAATCAATCCTAATACCTTGATGTCAAAAGTCTAACATACAGAACTGTAAGATAACACAGTACTATTGCTTAAGGCAACTCTTTCTGTTATTTTGTTGCAGAAGCTCTTACAAACTTATACAAATAGTTTCAACTTATTTATCTTTGTGCTTTTAATCATGTAATGAACACTCATGAAAATATCACCCTCCTATTCAAAGAGTTGAGACTATGTTGCACTAACCAACATAGAAGTAGTAGATTCATGTAGCAAAGCTTATTTCCTGTGTATGTTACCTGTGCATTGAAAATTGGCTGGCTTCTGTCCCACATTTTCCCACTTAATGACATTGCATTGCTATGACAGTGTGCTACATCAAGGAGATGTGACATGTAAATGTCAGGATTATGTCTTTATCTATATAAAGAAATAAATTATTTCTATATGTAACTGTATGAATGAATCTCACAAAGATTATAATATACTAAAGAAGCCAGACACAATCAAGTATGAATCAATTTATAGAGAGCTTTAGTACAGACAAAACAAATCTGATTGATATAAATCAGATCAATCATTGCCTGAGATGATGGAAATGTTGCTCATCTTGACTGTATGTTCGTTATGTGGACAAATATATTTGTTAAAATTCATTGCACTGTATGAGTGAATGCATTTTATGGTAACTATAATATTTCTCTGTAAAACTGATTTCAAAAGTAACTTTTACTCTTCTCCCTGTATAATATAGTTAGCAGCCAAGAGAGTGTATTTGTAATTCTTATCTTTATTGGCAATTATACCTATGCATATCTCATTTCCTCTTTTTATATATATCTATTCGGACATATAAAATTCAGTGTAATTAAAATAGGACTGTCTCTTTTTCAGTTTAAGCAAAATATCATCAAAAGGTAATATGCGGTAACCTTTGGTGATACAACACATCTATGTCTTGACAAGGAGGTAGAATTGTGAACCTACATGTGACATAAAATTTACAGAATTAAATACTCATACTCAAATGACCACAAATGAAACCAGTTTTCTTGGTATGTACTATTTTTTTATTTTTTTAAAATTTGAGACCATTCTAAATTCACAGGAAATGTGAAAACAACTAGATTGAAAAATCAGTAGATTGAATTAATGTTGATAATAAGTGAGTGAAAGCTCATGGTCTCCTCTTACTTCTCACTGCTCTATTTGAATCAACAATTATCTCAGATTAAAAATTTTTTATTAAAAACCTTAGCATCTCCCAAGGAAAATAGTTTATATTCATTAAAAACATCCTATTGTCACCATTCCTCTTGATTGCATTTCTTACCTGATACCAATAGCCATTTGATTCAAAAAGCCAGGAAACTTGAAAGACAAGTTTTAACAGTGAAAATTTGATTGTGGACTATGTAAATATCATTTAGGTTTTTTTTAATTGTCCTGCTTGACCCATTCCTCCATCCCTTTTTGCTTTTAGTTTAGTTTTCAGGTTGGGTCTCAGGCTTTTTGAGCATGGCCAGCCTTGGACTATAATCCTCCTACCCTGCCTCCTGCATAGCTGGGATTGCAGGGTGTGTCACCTCAACTCTGCCCTCTCTTGCATTTATCTATTTACCACAGCACAGGAAAATCTTCTGTGGTCAAATTCACACTATGAGATCTTGCAATCCATAACAATGAATCAATAAGTAAACAAGACCCATTTAGGAAGCATTTGTATCCAGATATGTCACACATGCCATATATACATGCATATATATAGTTCTCAAAAAGATACAGAATGACCCAAGCCTTGTATGCACATATGAATAATAAAACAATAATAAAAAAAGATACAGAATTTAAGTGTTGGCTCCCAGAGAGGAAAACAAGTATTCTCTTCATGCCCTGACCTCATTATGTCATATTCAAGGTAGAAGACTGCTTCAGGGCCTAATTTTCTTGACAGCAAAATTCCTGTGCAAGAAAGTGTGATATTAGGTGTTGTCTTTCTCACTCACCCACTTTGCAGAATGGCAAGAATACTAAGGTCAGTTTCAAATAGCTGTTGTCTTTGTGTTTTTGTTTTTAATGTGTTTCAATTTCCCAAATATCATCCTAATTCTGAAATATCCATTTAGAAAAGGAAATTAAACAATTGCTGCTTGACTTTTACTTGTTCCATTATAATGATTTTTTCATTTTTAAAATGGAAATTTCAGTGGAAAAAATCAGGTGAAACACTAAACCTTTGACAAGAAGCAGAGATATTAAACTTTCCAAGCCCACATTATGCATTCTATATTTTCTTAAGCAGATTAATCAACTTTGAGTTTAAAAAAATGAGAGATCAGAGTAGTTGTACTTGTTTCACTTTATTGCTTACTGGAATTTGGAAATAGTCCATGGAAGAACCCCTTTGAGAACACCCAGTCCAGTAAAGTGACCATGTTTAATGATCTCCAAATTAACATAACTGCATTCAGTTTTTCACTCTTCCTTTTTGCTGACAGCCATTCATTATATTTGACCCTCTTTTTGCTGCTGATTACTAATTTATAAGGCAAGCCAAGCTTAGTGATGGTAATGACTGCTACCAAAAGTGAGAAATCTATTCTTGGCCAATTGCTTTTTGGTCTTTTATCACACAGTATCATATTGTGGCCAATGAGTCCACCTTTACATAAGCACCTCTAGTGATTCTTATTCCAAATAAATTGAAAAAACAACCGAGAAAGGCATTTTTATATTCCTTAACTTAATCCTAAATGTATCATTTCATGAAACATCCAAGTTATCCTTGCTCAGACTCTGTAATGTCTGTAGAATCAAAAGGCTTTATTTCTCAAAATCTATTCAGTCTTGCCTTGTTAATTTTATTTGTATAATTTTCAATGCTCTTTAAATAGTAAGTTTCTAACTTTGAACAGTGATTCTATCAGAGGTAATTCCTGCCTTAGGAGCTAATCAACCACCTGGGACTCAAGGACTCTGAATTTTAACTTCCTTTCTTTCACTAACTGCCAAAATTTGGGAATAATCACTAATTTTAGGTATATCACATGTGTCTTAAGTGAAGTGGGGTTAATACTGTAGTAAGGATTTGGTGAGGTAGAAATAATGGATTTTAATACTTCACAATGATAAAATGTTATAGGGGGATACTTGGAAATAGTTCTAGCATTCTACTGGCACAAATTGTCAAATACTTTAAATTCCTTATAAAACCTGATATGCTATTCCACAGAGGAATGGCTACAGATGATGATAAAATACTGTATATTTCAAAAAGCTAAGAGTAAGGATTTTGAATGTTTTTACCATAAAGAAATGATGAATGTTATAGGAGATATGTTCAACTCAATGTAAACATTACATAACCTATACATGTATTATAACATCACATAGAACCCCAAAAATATGCATAAATAATGAACACCTGAACATGAACACCACCTCTTTATAGATGTATTTACTCTGTTTTCAGAGCCTGCAGATTTCAAAGTTTTTATATATTCATGGGTTGGATAAGAGCAAGCAAAATTAGAGCAACATTTCCATTGTTCATATTGAAAACACCTCTGAAGACTAAATAGCAAATGAGGCCTAAAATGAACAGTCAGCTTAAACCCAGCAGGAAAGATTCTCAGAGGGGAACAGATTTGGAAACTAACACTTTTCCGTTTGCTGCTTCTCCACAGAGGTGTAAATTTCTAGGAAGTCACACAGGCTGCTTAAATGGGAAGACATGCAGAGTAAAGAAAATTCTGCTCTCCTCATCCCCTCAAACCCCTATTCTTTCAATGTATCAGAAAGTCTTATTTCCCATCAGTATATTATGCATGTCAGGACAGTTTTTTTAAAGACATAAAAGCAAAATGGGACTATTCGGGAGTAGGGGGAGAGACCAGTTGCAGGTGGGAGGGGAGTAAGAGAGAGCAATGGGAGGGATGTGAATATGATTAAAGTACATAGTATGTGAGTATGAAAATGTCATGATGAGAACCAGTGTTTCATACAATTAATAAAAAATTAACTATGGGTTAGCAACTACTATATGTAACTCTCTATGTACTAAAAATCCAACATAATTATTTGAAATGAACCAAATGATTGGAATTTCTAAAAAAAAGAGTTTATATATAATTAGTGTATTTCACATAAATTCTAAATAGACCATTGATCAATCAGCTTTTTATAAGAAAACTACTCATGTTTTATGCCAGTCAGGTTTAGAAAAGTTCAAGTAGCAGGCAACTGTGGATGGAGAGCAGCATTATTCCAAGAGGACATTAAACAACACATCCTCTTTAGTTCCTAAAGGCTGCACTCTGATGTTTTTCTAATCTCAAAATACATACAAGTATCCTGGGGATGAGCTACTATCATTTTTCTGTGAGATATTCAGACATTATTGATAATGACAATAATAATAGCAATGACAATAATACCTACAATTAACTCAACGCATACCACATGCCAGGCACACAAATATGTGCTTTCTATTTATAATATTTAGTTTTTAATTCTCATAAATACTATGTGTGGTTTTTTTTATCCTGATTCCATATGTTAAAAATCTGAATCACAGGGAAGGAAGTCACTTACTTACAGTAAGAATGATTGGTACACCTAGATAACAATTCTACTTTTGCTGAATCCAAAGTCCGTCATTTCACTTTCCCACATCTTTGCTGCCTCTCTTCACTAGAAGTTACTGCTGTCATGCTTTGGTTACACTGAGATGTTTTCCTGGGGATGTGATTCTCTGAGAGACAGAATGACTCTAATTTTCCTGACAGAAGATTTAACATTTCATAAATGAGCTTTACAATAAATTGAATCATTAGAAATATCTTTTAAAGGGCAAATATTAGTTATGTACAGGAGAATGAAAATAAATGTCAGCTCACCCTTTTTCTCTCAAAAGAGTGAATTCATGGCCACTACCAAGAGGCATTTTCACAGAGATGGTTACAAACCCAGGTGAACAAAATCCAAGAAGTTGGTAAACTTTCTATCTTAGATCCCTTCTGGCTCTTTGTATTCCTTTTTTTCTGGTTATTTAGTAATATTTTCAAAATTTCCTTTTTATACTCCCACATTATTTTATCTCACTCTCATAATCCCCTCCTGTTGCCTTCTGCTTTCCTTCTCTTACTTTCTTCACAACCTGAGTCAAAACTGTTCTCATCAAAATTAGAAGTCTACACAATTTGTCTAGTTATTCTTGAATATACAAGTTTGTTTTATTCTGAGTAGCAGAAATTTGAAGATTTAATATCGCTTTGATGCATGGGAACAAAAATTAAACTATCAGAACTGAACAGTGGGAATGTTCGCTTGGTCACCGATGTGGCCTAATTGGAAACACAACTTTCTTGGTAAATGACATTAGAAAACAACAAATGAACATATTTTGGGGACTTTTAAGTTATTGGTCTACTTGCTAAAGGTATATAAAGGGTAAATTGGCATCACGAGAAGCATAAGTGTGCCAGTCTTAGTGATCAATATTGAAAACCCTAAACTTCTAATTGTAAAGTATGTACCAATACAATAAATGGCAATTCTACTTCAAGACTGTAAAACTTTTTTCTTGTAACATTAATGGTAAATGCTTTTGACTTTGAAAGCAATAGGTCTTCATGTGACTTCTCAACTTCGATGTAGTAAGAAAGAATCTACACACATTGTCACACAAATGCCAGTGGCTTTATTCCTATAAAGCTTTATTTACCAAAATGGGCCAGTTTAGGTCTACAGCACATGATTTTCTGAACAGTGTTTAGATTCTCTTTTATTATTCACTGCCTGTACCTAACTAATCCCCATGTTTTAAACAAATATACCTTTAAATAAGTTTTATCCATCATCTTTTGTCTTTTCCTGTGCTTATTATACAACATTTGTTAAGCTACTCAGTGCCTATGCATTATCTCACTGTACTCCTTCTCTACCCATTTTAAGACATAGAAAGATTAAGTGAACCTGTCCCATACCATGCAAATGTTAAGTCATTGGAATACGTTTGATGAGGACCCTATGGTTTTAACAACCTTTTTTTCTAATGTCTCATCTGATGTCTTTGTTTTGGTTACCATCCCTCAAATCCATCCTACACTGGTTACCAGCTAAAACTCAAATAATTAAATCCATTGCTTAGGAAAGCCTTCAGTGAACTGACCCTATCTTACCTGTCTAGCTCTGCTTTCACAAAAACCCTACATCTCCAGTCATCCCTTTCACTTTACATAGTTGGGTTTAGATTCTAACCACATCAAACTGCTTTAAGTCCCATAAACTATGGTTTGAATATGACTTGTTCCCTCCAAAATTGATGTTGAAATGTATTCCCAATTTTACATACTTAAAGGAGGGACCAGGTGAGATCTTTAAGAGATGGTTGGGCTCTGCCCTCATAAATGTGTTAGTTTATTCAAGCAATGAATGGATTAATGAATGAAGTCAAAAGGGTATCTGAAGGGTGAGTCTGCTATTAAAGTCAGTTAATCTTGTTTCTTCATATGAGGCATGTGCTGCCTTGAAACTGCCTACCAAGCAGTAGAGGTGTAAATGGGTATGGCTGTAGTTGAGACTTTAGACCAGAACTATGAGTCAAAAACCCCCTCTTTTCTTTCAAATTAGTCTGTGGAATCATTTTAATGAACCATAGAAATGGATTAAGGCATACAAGAGCAAGGAGTGGTGGTGCACGTCTGCAATCCCAGGAGGCTGAGGCAGAGGATAGCAAATTCAAGGTCCGCCTGCTCTATGTAGGGAGGCTGTGTCCCAAAAAAAAAAAAAGAAAGAAAGCACTACATTTTGTTTTCTTCTACTCTGTTAATATCCAATTTCATTGAGAATTTTGTTTTTAGTTTTCCAACTAAAACTCCCATCTGTCTTTTGGCCAAATCAAAAACTCGAGATTGATGGGCATGGTGTTGTAAGCCTATAATCCTAGCACTTAGGAAGCATAGAAGGCAGGAGAATTGTGAGTTCAAGCCCAGCCTGGACTACAAGGAGAGACTCTGTTTCAAGAAACAAAACAAAACAAGCAAGCAAACAAAAAACATAAACAGATGAAGCAATTTCCATATCATGGCTTTGTTCATTATAGTCAATTTACCATCTTTGCTCTATCTCTCCCTTCTTCCCCTCCTCATTATTCTTTTCTTTTACTTGTATTTCAGATGTTCTTCCATGAAAACTTACATGATACTTACAGGTCAATTGAACATTTATCTCCTTTTTCATAATCTAAATATTTTCTTTTCAGACTACATGCAATAGATCATTGCATAACAGTTTTCTTTGCTCACTATTTGTGTTCAGGATTTTTTGTATCTACCTTTTCTACCATATAGTCTAAGTATGCTTTGTGAAGAAATTTGGTGAGTAATTGTGCAGCTATAAAATTTTACACAATTTTCAAGACAGTAGGGGGGTAATGCAAATATGAGGAAGGAAGAAGAAAGGATGCCAAGATGAACTCTATATTAGGACTTTGTAAATATAAATGTACATCCTGGAAAAGAAGACATGGTTAGGTGCAGTTTTATTGCTTGTTTGTGTGTGTATCTGGGGTTGGAGAAGAGGCCTTTTGATTGCTTGTTTTGGCAGGAGAAAGGGAAGTTAAAATGTAAAAACCAGGTCTAAGCAATGTGAATTAGCTTGTGTTGCATCTATGGTGTATGGTTGCTCTATAGAAAGTTTAATCCAGCTAAAGTGAAAATAGCCATACAATCACTAGTATAGGACAATTACTTCATATCAAATGAGAATATTATATTAAATAAAAATTCCAGAGGAATGCATTCTAGGAACAGTCAAAATCTCTGATAATGCTTATAACTATACTTAGAAATTCAACTATTAGAATTGTACTGAGAATGATTTAAGAATGAATCCTAGACAATAAGTCTATAAAAATTAATATAACATTCTTTGATTTATTTCTGATGGTACTGGGCATTGAACCAAGGGCTTATGCATGCTAGGCAAGCACTCCACCATTTCTCCATGACCCCAGCTTTAGAACATCCACTGAAGTCTTTTGATAATTGTTTTAAAAAAATCTGTAGTGGAAAATGGTTTAGCATTAAAAACACAAAGGAATTTCTTGTTATTTAGAGCAAATGTTTTCACAATTTCATAATAACGTGTGTTCCTTATTCTTTTATTTTTCACAAGACAGAATATTTTACTTTTTCAGTGTTGTCCTTTAGCTTCTGGAATTGACTTATTATTTTGCTTAAAAAAATTTTAAGTTTCAATTTGAAAGCCTGCTGAAGATTTCATTTGGAAACTTCCACTGGGGAGACATGGAAGTAAGTAACCATGTAATACACAAACAGACAAAACAATAATTCAGACTCTGGCAGTTACAAAGCTAGGGAATCATCCTGAAGCATAAATGACTTGGGGAAGAAGCTTCTTTGTGAATTTACCTGAGAATAGTGCTTACTAATGAACTATTCCAAACACATTAGTGGCCCCAGGGAGTCCTCACCATGTCTCAGAAGTATTGTATTTGATAGTGCACACACTTCACTCCTGACAATTGTGAGATGATCCCAGCCTGCGGTTTTGTTTCCTGATAAGGATGCAAGGAATTCCCATGAGACCTCCCAGGAGAGACACTTCTGCATCCTAGCTTCTAATTTTAGGGAAGCAAGCACAACAGAAATAAAGCAACAGTACCTTATAAATTCTTATTTCTAAAAAGTAGTTGAGAGTACAATATGTCAGCTTTCAAATTGTCAAGGGGTACTCTTTCATCTTTGAATTGAGTAATAATGAGGAACACTGTAAAAAAATCATATCTCATGAAGAATAACATGAGTCAAATAACCATATGTAATTCTGTGGCTGAGTCTGTTCCTCTGTAACCTGTAGTAGTAAGTAGAAAACAGTGACAATGTATGGTTTTAACAGAAATTATTCAATCTATGAAAATTATAAAGGTGGAAAAAGACTTGATAGGTATTGTGGCAAATCAAATCCCATATACATCTCAATGAACAGAAATATACGTTTGTTATTTTGTGACATAAAATTTTATCATAGTGTAGAGATTTGAATTTTTTGTTTTCATATTAAAAATCTCAGGTAACTTATAGCTAGAATTTATGCACATTAAAGCAAATACATTAAACCATAAATTAATATCCGGGATATGTGGCTGAAAGGTAAGTCTATGGTTCTAAAACTTTACAAGGAAACTCATGGAGATAGGATATTCTAAATATTTAAGGATAACAAAAATATATTATACCAACTTTTAAAAACTGTATTTTGTACATTCATTTTGATGATGTCATGCCTTTAGAAAGGGTGGATTTATATCCCACGTTAGTAAGTATTGTAAAAACCAAGGACAGAGTTTTGTGAAGCTGTTCAGTGCCTCACTTGTGCGCTCACTACCCTAGTAATTATAATTATATAAAATGAAAAAAATGTGTTTTTTCAATTTATATGTATACTATGCTTTTGTAAAAATGCTTATCATGTTTAGACCTATCTACTTATCAAACAGAATTATGAGATATAGTTTTTTTTTTTACCATCACTGTGAAAAAAGTATTGAAACCCCAGGTATTCTGTGAATTAAGTTTGTAAACGTCCATTTTCGCCTCATATAGCATGAGTGATATAAATAAAATAAAAGCATGAGTGTTACAAATAAAATTAAATGGTCACTCACAATTATTAAAAATATTAGGTCCAATGCAAGGAAGATAATGCTGCTATCAGCTTGTTCATCAGTTCTGCCTACCTGATATAGAACTATTTACTCTGAACCAAAGTCAAATATTTTGTTAGTTGTATGACTGTGCAACCTCAAATTCTCACAGCAATTCACTTTAGAAATGTGTAAGATTTGGTAAAGATTCTATCCTGTGGGATCAAGATAGCAGAACTAGCACATGATAAACCGACTTTTTGCCTAGACCTTCATTTGGCAAACACAAAAATCAATCATGTAATATTTTACCTCTGTCTACTAAGCGCCCTTGCAACTAGGGATTAGAAAATTGATATTCAATGATTTTAATTATGTTTAATCCAGAGATTGTACTTTAAGAAAGAAACTCATATGTTAGAATATGCTTAAAGTGGCAAGGAGAGGTACTTTAATGTTAAATAACTTGAAAAATTATTAGAAAAATGTGCGGTTGTTTTTCTGAAGAGATTTTATGAAGATAAAATAGTTTCCTAATATTTGAAGAATGATCAATTCAAAGAAACATCATACTGATTTCAGGGGTTGGAGTAACGGAAGAAGAACTCAAAAAAAGCAGATAGTGGCTCAAGATAAAAAATGACTTTTATAATGAGAGTTTCCCAAGATAGTACCAGTTGCCTTCGAATTGAATGATATTACTAGTTTTGTAGACATCCAAGTTAGAGACTATCTGGTAATTATTATTAGCCAATTTTATACATGATACATGACTGCAGCAGAGAGCAACTGAACTAGAGTACATCAATATCTGTTTCAAACCATGTAAGTCTGGACAAAATTGCCATTCACTACAGTCAAAACTGTGAGCCAAATTAGAAATATGTCCAAATATTGGATTTACAGTACTTCACACAGACTCAGGGAGTTCTTGCTGAGAAGAGAGAAAAATAAGAGGACAGAGAATCAATTTAAGAGAGATGCCATTGAGAAAAACAAATAAGTAAACAAAGAAATGTTGTCAAGAATCAGAAAGAGTACAATTCAAAAGAATTAAAGTTTGATATTAAAATTATGGTACTAGAGCCAAGAAAGTGACCCTCAAAGAACATCAAGTCAAGATCAAGGCAGAAATTTGGGAGAGATGAGTTAGAAGGGGCTATAATGGGAAATTCAGTGCCAATAGTTTGGTTTATTTGAGATCTGATGTGAAAGTATTGTTGGTCTAGCTTAAGCATTACATACTATGACTATAATTTCATTAACTTAATGATGCTAGCTGCCCTTTTTTTGAATGGTCCCCTTGGCGTTGATGTTTGTTATGCCCCCAAACCATGCAAGATGCTATTTCTGAGAGTGCTTCTTTCCTTGCTTAATTGGAATGAGTATCATTACTAATATGATTTAAGCCAGCAACTATGGAAACAACAATCAGAATGAGTCAAAACAAATGTAATCTGTTTCAGATATTAGTAGTTTTATTATCTGTTTTAAGAATTTATTTAGAATACAGAATAATATAGATATCAGTTTCATTGAATAACCCAAGCAAAAATATGAACTATAAAACAGCCCGTTTCTTTTTCTTTTCTTTTTTTTTTTTTTTTGGTTTATTTACTCATTTATTCATGTGTGCATACATTGCTTGGGCCATCTTTCCCCTGTCTGCCACCCACCCTGTCCCTCTCTCCCCCACCGCCCCCTCACTTCCAGGCAGAACTTGTTCTGCCCTCTTCTGCAATTTTGTTGAAGGGAAGACATAAGCAACAATAAGAAAGACATAGTTTTTTTGCTAGTTTGAGATAAGGATAGCTATACAGAGAGATTCCTAGCATTCTACACATACACTGCCCGCTATAAACAGCTTCAGTGAGTACTGAGCATTTTAATTCCCTAGACTAGAAAAGTCCAAGAATGCCTCGTGTTGATGCAGTCATGAATAAAGCAGCATGGAGTTACCAATAGTCTCTTGCCTTGTAATATATTTTAGGGGGCAAAGATACCCCATCGAGACTCATAGGAATAACTGGCTCCAATTCATCTTGCCTTAGAATCTAAATCCTTTTAACAATGGGGTGGTGGGTGGGTAGTTGAGGGGAGAACAAATGTGGAAAAACTAAAGAACCTAACTTGTCCATGTGGGATTTGAACATTGGCAAGTTGCACCTCCCTGTTGGGTAATGAAATGCTAAGAACAATAAATGAGAATAGATTCTTGGATATAGCAGCACAGAACAGTGAGAAGCCCTTTAACAGAACCCTCTCTGCTTACCCATTGGACTCAAAGTCAAATAATATTACTTGTGAGACAGCAACAATGTGATGAGTCAGCACCAGCTCTACCTGAGTGGAATGCTGTGGTCATCATGTCTATACTGATGCCAGAAATTAAAAATTAAGCATGGCATTTTCCAAAAAGAATCTACCAATTCATATTCAGCTTCTCCTCTGCTTGACAATATGTCTAAAGGCATCTGCTTTCCCAAGTCAAGACAGTTACACACAATGAACCTCTTTTGTGTGGAATGTGCAAAGCTGGATCATTAACACACCTGCCAAAAAGGCAGGGAAGAGGGGAAAACAAAAAAAACCCCTTTGTTGTAAACTCATTCATTTAAGACTTTCGGGCTCCCAGTACTGTCCTTTGAACACTCCAATTACCTCCTCTTGCCCTTACAAATAAGTGGTGTGAATTTTAATCAGCTGGAAAATAATCAAGGACTGAAATAAATAGTGTTGTTAAATCATTTTTACAGAGAAAAGCAACTCACATACTTCTACTATATGTACCTCTGCTTTTCACAAGGGTGGAATGCCCTTGCATGGGACTGAAACAAACAATGTTTTATTTTTGTTTCAACCTCTGTTGACTTTCCTTTGCATTCCTTTCCCCTAGTATTGCCAGAGCTTCAGTTATGAGAATAATTAGCAACACCCACTGGTGATAACAGGGCCACGGCAACCTAACAGCGATATCTTGCTGGCGCCAGCTGTGCTTCAGTATTTATTTATTAAGATCACAATATTTACACAGTATGAACTCGTTGAGATGGTGGGGGATTGAGCAATACTCCAGCAGCTAAATTTCATCTGTATTTTTAAATGGAGATTAAAGAAAGAAAAAAACCTCATAGGCTGTGTACTTCTCTTGATAGAAAATTCAAGCATCTCATTCTAGTCCAGTGTCATTTTGCTAGCAGTTTGGTATACATATCCTTGAGAAGCTTTGTAGAGAAGAACTACAGTGGCTGTGCAATGAAACCTGCTTATACAACACAGAAAGGAGGAACACAGATGCTGCAAGTATATAAGACACAGCAAAGAAATCAGGCCACAGTTTTGCATGGCTGATAATTCCATTTAACCCTGAGTTGTTACTGAACAATCTTGACACATGCTCAAAATTCCCAATTTACTTGAATTGTTATAGGAGGCCTGCCTTATTCATGGATTTATTACATGAAATTTGGAACAAATGCAGTACAGAAAGAATAAGAATTTCTTTTCAAAATCAAAAGAAATTTCATAAACAAAAATTTTAAACTCTAGTGTGTGCATTATACAGCTCAGCTGATTCAGAGAAGCTCTCAATCAGTCCTTCGTTATGGTCAGTAGTGTTTCAACTGTTGTGTGATCTGCTTAGTGTTCCCTGCCTGCAATTTTGTGAAAATATGCCTCTTAAAAGAAAATGGTGCCCAAAAAGCAAGGTAAAAGTTATGGCAGTCCACTTAAGCCGATGATGGAACATAATGTGATTAATTGCAGAGATAAAGAGAAAATTTTTGGCTTGTTGAATGGTGGCATGTATTTAGTGGAATCTTAGTGGAAGTTGGGTGGCATTAAAAGAAAAATGAATGAAGCATCCACAATACAGAACTGAACTCTATGCATTTTGAGCACTTGTGTTTTTTCCTCAATGGCTTTCTCTTTGGAACCATCTACCTGGGGATTTTTAGGGTCTATTGTATATCTTTTTATTTGCTCTTCTGTAAGGATTCATTATCACAGTGATAAACAACATGCATTCTGATGTTCATCTGTGAAGTCAGTGTCTATGAAAAGAGAAAGTTCTGATGTAAACAGGATGTCAGTTACGCAAAAGAAAACCTTTCCTATTTAAAAATTTTAGGTGAGAAAGAAATTGTTGGAGCAACGAAGGCATGTTCTTCCACTCCCACCCCAGCATGTTTCTGTCTTGAAGTTCTTCAATAACTGTTGGCTCTACTTTTCCCAAATAATTATTGTTGATGTATGGACAGAAATTATAGGACTTTGTAGTGAGTGAAATAAGCTAAACACAGAAAGAAAAAGTGCTGCATGATCTTAGTTACATATGAACTCTTAGAAGCAGAAAGTAGAATGGTGGACTGGTGGAGAAGTGGGATTTAATGGGGTAGAAATGGGACTGAGAATAAGGGGAAATAGACACGTTTGCTAAATAGTTCAATTTTTTAATTATGCACCATGAATAATTCTGGAGACCTAATATAGCAAAGTGAATATACTTAATACTGTATTATATACAGTATTATGAAAAAATGGCAACTTTCTGAGATGAATACACTAATGAATTTGATAGTAATAGTCATTTCACAATGTATATGTATATCACAACATCAAAATAACATGTTGTACACCTTACATATTTTTGTCAATCATACTACAGCAAAACTGGGGAAAGAAAAGAAAGCATGATAGAATGTGAGGCTTCATTTATCATGGTGACCTCAAACCAATCAATTTGTTTGTACAAATAATCAACCATCAGATGTTGGCATCTGACTTGTCAGACTAACCCAGAGATGCACAGACACATGCAAGAGAATAAAGTGAGACTGCTGCTTGGCACACTGACCCATTGCTGTGTTACAGACCACTCTGGTGTACTCATCACATTTCTGACAAAGAAATGACAAGTAGGTGATAAACTCCTGACTATCCATAGACTCAGCTCAGCATAATCATGCCTGCCTTCTACACTGACTGCCTCCATGGTGTTGGACTCTTTTGTTTCAATAGCTCTGCATTGGGTTCTTTAGTCCTATACCCAAACTCTTGCATTGATTCTTGCATTGAAGCTTTACTTTGACTCTTTAATTTTTATAATCTATTATTTTTCAACTTTCTGCAGAAAAGTATACTTGTTCAACGTATGATATATGATTTGAGTGTCACTGATACAGTCATTGAAGTGAAACAGAATTTGCAATTACTATGTTCATGATTCCAAGGAAAATCAGGAGTACTTGGTGAGTGAAAGTTCATGAAACCGATGCATTTTGTGAATCTACTGATATTTCATAAATTCTGACATCATGAAAAGGTACAAGTCTGACTATCTATGTTGACATAGTTCACTTACAGCAGTTCACTATCTTTAAAATCATTGACTTAATATATTTAACATTTGAAGGATTAGCCTAGTTGCATAAAAATCTTCAAAGACAGTTTTTAATCATATTAAAACTTATTTTATATCAAATATCCTGTCAATATTGAAAAAATAAAACCTTCAAATTTGAGTTTTGTCAGCAAGTAATAATGATAAATTATTCCAATTATTTATAATATTAAATTTACTATATTATATCTAATTATGATTATGTGTTTTACATCATATTTTATAAAATAATATACTCTATAAGAGTTTAAGGAACTTCTCTTTTACACTCTGAAGGACTCGGCTATACAAGTTTGCTGAAACAAACTGACAATAGACAGATTAACAGAAGAAAAGGCGTAAAGTTTATTATATTATTGGGGGCATCATAGAAAAGTGAGTCCTGATAAACTGATATTTAGAAGTTTATATATGCATTTCATAGGGAAGATAGAAGTGGGGGAATGTATGCAATTTTCAGGGGAGAAGAATGAGCCTGAAGAACAAATAAAAGCTTGGAGCAATATTTATCTGGGCTCAAGGTCTGGTGTCAATTCTTTACTTTATCTTCCCTGTATGATAAGATTATAAGGAGGGTTACTAAAACAATTACATTCATTTTGGAGGAAATTCCCCTGGTCAAATAAGTGAATTTCAGGAAAACTTCTCCCTGCATTTTGTGAGGGAAAGAGGATTCAGAGACAGGAATTTCAGGAGAAGGTCAGAGACCCCTTGAGGCTGTATGTTTAGTTCAAAGTACTCAGCATGTCAAGTGTGGTACTTTGGATATTGTTTTCTGGTCTCCAACATATATTTATTCAGAGTAATGTGATTATATAATTAGTAACATTATTGACTAATAAATCTTCCTTAAAATAGTTGCAAACATTTGCCTCTATTTCAAGGAAATTTTTTAGACAGCAATGTTGCACAAGGTCATAAATTATAAAACTATTTTCAAGCACTGGTTATTTTCATGCCAGCCTTAGCCTTTTTAAAAATTAAAAAGAGGATAATGCAGCAGTTCAGTTGACATTTAATATTATATTGCCCATATCATTTTATCTTTCATCAGGCTTATTGCTTTTATATTATTAAAATATCTCAGAATAATCTAACATGAATAAAAATCTAATATTTTGTATGATTTGAACTTTTGTTTTATTATATAGCTCAGAAGAACATGGCTATATTTTGGTAAACTTATTTAGTGAACTAAAATATGCATACAGAAAAGTGGACCAAAGATAATCACACAGAATGATGAATGTTCTTGACCTGAACACATCTCTGTATAAATTTAGATCAAGGAATGGATTAGCATCAGAACCCAGAAATTCTCTCGGTGTCCTACCATGTCTTTCCCTTTCCCACCAATTTAAGCAGTATTCTTATATCTAAAGGCATAGATAAGTTTGAGCAATAATTTAAGCATTCACAAAATACATAGATGACATTAACTTTTGGTTTAAAATTGACAATATTCTGAATGTTAATGTGCAAAATTATTAAGGCCAGAAAATAATCTCTTTGATTTGTAAATTAAAGACCACACCTGCATCTGAATACCAACTACTGACCGTGACAACTTTGTGTTTATATTTGGGACAAAAAATTTCTTTTATATTTTCACCTGAATACAGACAAAGTTGAGTAAGCTGTAATTTTACTGCTGCTTGATACACCCACTATATTTTAGGTTGTTTCCAAGTTATTTACTTCAAAACTTAACATATAAGAAGAGTTCTTTAATTCTAAATGGAACAAATAGATATGGTGGGAATGTAAATGCTAACTGGAGCTAACAGCGACCCAGTCTATTTCACTCCCACGCCAGTTTTAAATGACTATTTTAAGTATATGTTCAAAGATACTCAGAATTTTTATTTTAAAAAGCAAACAGATTTCTTTAACTTTAATCATTGTAGTGTATTGAATTCTCAAAAATAAATTATAAGACACATTTTGAGTATTATTCATTTGATACTATTTTTAAGGAATATGTTAGCAATTGTGACTTTCTTATGAATAGCTAAGTGTATGGAGCAATTTTCTATATAGAAAGCATAGTTCACTTACATTGATGTATAAAAGATAAATTTAAAGACTCCATGCAATCCTGTGGGATAAGGGGGACGTTGTGTTTATAAGGATATATTCAGCTGTATCCATTATCATATGTCTTTTCACACTTGATATCTTTGAATCTCTTCACTAATTAAGTACTATACAACTAACAATTTCTAATAAAGCAATACAAATGTTGAACTACATAAAGAACAATATTTAGGCACAGGGTATCCAACATAAGACCAAGAAAGCAGTCTTCTTATTATACATACAAGTTCTATATTAAAACACTCAAAATGCATCCACTTTTTGTCAGGATGTAGTTGGGTGGTTCTAAGAATGATGAATGCCAACAGCCTTCAGGACAGCTCTAATGCTGAATACTTCAGATGCCCATTATTTCAATGTTCATGTACTTTCATTTATCAGTTAGACTATCATTTCAAATGGAGATGATATAGAATTACAGCAAGAAAGAGACTAAAGGCAGTTAATCATTTCAGTATTTTTAAATGGCTTGTTTTTCTTAATCTAACTTAATAAAACTCTTTATAATCTCTATTTCTTACAATTTTCTCCATTTTTCACCCAAGAAGGATGATTATACACAGTCTTTACAAACTTTTAATTCATGTGGCTAAAATGATGGCAGGTTGGAAGCAATATTCAACAGATTGAGCAAAACAAAGTAAGAGTGAAGTTTTAATTGTTAAATGACATTGATAGTCTATGCCAGTTCATGTTTGTGACAATTCAAAAATCTGATATTATATGGCATATACTTATTACCGAACTAAGGTAAAACACTATTGTGTGATGTGTCCACGAAGGAATTTCCAGAAGAGACTCTGTGGGCTGAATAATGAAGATATTTACCAATGTGGATGAGTCTCATCCACTCGGTTGATGGAGAAACTTGAACAGAAAGGCGGAAGGACAAATTTGTTGTCCCTTTTTTGAACTGTGGCATTTATATTCTCCTGCCCTCGGGCATTGGTGTTCTTGATTCTTGGGCCTTCAAATTTGCAGCAGAATTATGTCATTCAGCCACAGCTAACCCCGGTAGTAATTCTTAGGACTTGTATTTGAACTGGGACTTACACCATGGTTCTATGATCTTTGACCATAGAACTCAGAGTAAATTATAGCGCTGATTTTCCCAGTTCTTCAGCCTGGAGACAGGTAATTTCGGGCTTTTTTTTTGACGTTTGTAATTATGTGACTCAACTTCTATAATAAATCTCCTTTAGGATAGACAGATATATAGATAGATACATATAAAATATACACTTGTATAAAATATACACATGTATATACACATGTGTATATAGGATATGTACATGCAATATATATGTATATATACATGCTATGTATATGTGTACACAGATGGATAGATAGTGAATGCTGGCTAATATATGTATAGTAATTGAAATTAACATTTTGACATATATTCAAATATTGAATCTATAAAAATATATTCAAAGTACTGAAAAGAACTATGTTTTTCTCTAAATCTCTGGTTCCCACTCTATTCATACTATAATATGTTATATATTGAAATGGACTGTGATATCAAATAATAATCAGCTTGTTAAACCTGTATCTGGGATTTATAAAATTCAAATTTTGAAAAGCATTTTTGAATACAAACTATCCATTGCATTTATTAAAATATATTATGTTGCTTTCTTCATCAACAAATTCATAATACTTGTTCAAGAAGAATGAATCAGATATTTTTGCCTTCTCTTTCAGTCAGGAACTTATAGCCTAAAAACTAGCCATTTTCCTTGGTCTAGCCTCATTGAATGACAGGATTTAATCCTAGGCCTATGTAAAGCAGCTTGCATGATTTTAAATGAAATGAAATATTCTTTTGGGAGCTTTTATTCTGTCTGTAATTGCAATTGTGAGCAAAACACTAAATATGACAATTTGGAGTCGTATGTGAAGTCCATCATAAAAATATTTTGTGTCCTTAGGTAAGCTCAGTAATCTCTCCAAATATCTCATTCTTGTTGATAACATGAAGCCATGAGACCCTATTCTGCATAGCAGCATTGAATTAGACAGTACAAATTCTCTTCTGTTCCATGTTCCACTATTTTTTGGGACTTTATATTCCATGCAATTTTGAT
Source organism: Castor canadensis (assembly GCF_047511655.1). NCBI lineage: Eukaryota > Metazoa > Chordata > Mammalia > Rodentia > Castoridae > Castor > Castor canadensis. The sequence goes on from NC_133386.1 coordinate 23,643,940, forward strand.
TCTATTTCCATAGATGTGGATATATAATTAAAGTAGACTAATATCACTTGCCCACTCCCTGGGTAAAAGGAATTCCAACACAAAAGCTGAACTAATCAATAAAAGTATGCTTTGTAGCCTCTTTTATGTACAAAATAGCAAAACAAATGGAGAAGACCTCTGTCTTCATGTTACAAAGGGCTGCTTGGGTTTCTTTTGCTCCATCCAGATAGAAATCATGGGTAGTCTAAAGGTGGCTCCCCTAGTGTTCATGGCCTTCAGCTCCAGAGGCTCCATAGACCAGTGTTCCAAACCAAGAGGTTTTTAGCTCTAAGCCCTGAGAACCAGTCTTATGGCTCCAAGCTTTCAAAGCCAGAGACTTATTGCTCTAGAAGGTTGAGATAGAGGCTTGTTGCCCAGGGGTTAGAGAAAACATACACAACAACCAGAGTGTTGGTGAGACCAACAGTCTGGGTAACCAGAGAGTTGCAGTTTTTGAAGTTTGGTTATCAGGATCCTAAATTTTTTAACCCCTGGTGGATGGCTCAAATCTTCTAGCAGTCAGGTCTTATCATCCTTATAGTCTCAGTTCGTGCATTGTCTTTTCACAGCATATCCTCTCCCATCATCTCAGCTTCTCTGTTGGCTTTTGCCTTAATACTTCTGCCATCCTTTTTAGTTTCTTACAGATTTTGCCACTGGTCACTCTCTGAAAGTCTTCAGCCAGCTACTCCTATTATATCTTTGGATATTGGGACCCTTAGCTCTTTGTGACTCTCTGGAACTCTTCAGTAGACTCTTCACTGCCATTATCTGTTTGTATGCAAATAGCTCAGCCCTCTATACTCATGATAAAGTTCACAAAAAAGCAAATGACTATTTGGGAGAAGTGTTCACCAGAGTAACACTGGCGGGACGCTATGGCAGTCCATGGGAGAAAAACCACACAGAACAACCCACAAAGCTGAAAAGCAGCCTTCTTACATGGCTAGAAAATGCATATGACATATTTGTACTTAGAATGTAATTCTACCAATAACAACATGACTTCTAATTCCACCAATTGCAATTCTTCATGAGTACCAATTACAAGCCTCACTGAAGGACCAATCAGAAGCTTCACATTGCACCAATCACAAGCTTTGTGTTGAGTCACTGGAGAGGTGTACTCCCTCCAGTACTGAATTAGAGTGCTGCAGGGTGAGGAGACTCATCAAAAGGCTTGTCATTTGCCTGGAGCAGTTGTGACTGGAGCCAGATCTTGAGAAGCAGAAATTAATGGAATCAATAACACCATGGTTGCAGTAATTCTTGCAGCTGGAGTGCAGTTTCTTCAAAGAGTTCCTGAAGTGTTCAAAACATCAGAGATGCTATTATGGTATTTGGGTTGGTTGCCAAAAGACAGGCTACTTATTTGAAATGTTTCCAGTCAAGGAAGCTGGGGATGAGTTGGGTTTAATCCTCCTGGTTCCTAGTACCTTAGCTTACATGAAAGAAAAGTAAAGATTAAAAGGTGCTTACAATAAACACCTGTCATTACCTTTAACATTCTGAACATTATTCAATAGTACTTAATCATTAGCCAAGTAACCTTAGGGAGATTTGGGTCACTTTGATCTGTCTCACTCATGAAACTTTCATTCTAGTGCTAGAAAATGGTATATGAGCTTTCTCACATAAAGTAATTCTGTAATCCAGTGGCTACATATTGGTGTTCCACAACTTAACTTTATCATGATGCTAACAACCCAAAGTTAGAGCAGACCCAACAAGTTAAGGATTCAGTTTCAGAAGATTGCCTACTACTTCAGATGCCAGTTATGTGGTGAACCTCCAAATTATTCACAAATTCTGTCTAACGTGATTGCAAATCAGAGGTTCACGGAACCCCTTCTTCAGCTCCTCAGCTTCAATAATTTGCTGGAACGATTGCCATTAACACAAGGAAACAGTTTACTTACTGCTATGAATCTTTATAAAGGATACTTTAAAGGAAACAAATGAACATCTAGATGAAGGGACACATAGGACAAAGGTCTAAAAGTGTCCTAATCGTATGAATTTTTTTCCCTATGAGTTTGGTGTGTGTTACCTGGCCTGTATATGCATTTTTGTTAACTAACTCAGGAGCTATCTAAACCTCATTATTTAGGATTGTTATAAAAGGTTCATTTCATAGCCATGATTAGTTAAATCACTGTCTTCTGGTTACTAAGCAAATCTCCAGCCCTTCACTCCTTCCTGGAGATTGGGGCAGTCAGATCAATGTTCCAACCTTCTAATCACATTGTTACTTCCTTTGAGAATTAAAAAGTCACCTTATTACATAATTTCAAGTGTAATTAAAGAAGGCTTGTTATCACTAAAAGACACTTTTCTCATCTGTTAAATTCCTAACCTATTTTAGGAATTTAGGAGGGGAACAAATATCATGAAAAAGACATTCTTATCACTACTGTCACTCAGGAAGTTCCACAGGTTTTAGAAGCTCTGTCAGGAACAATTGATGGAGACCAAATTTGTATTTCTTATTATATCTCAATATCACAAAAACACTTATTGGATCAGGACAGTCTAAGGCATGTTAATGAAAAATATTATGGAGAAAAGTAAGCAAAAAGAGGAATAAGAAATGTTAGGACTAGGCGTTTGAAATTTTAGTGTCATTATTATGTCAAAAACATTCTAGTGTCACATTGTTCACACTTATTTCTATTAATTATTTTCATAATTTCAATATTGCATGGTCCTAAAAGACCTAGGTGTTGAAGTTTTGGTTCTCAGCTGGTGGCACTATTAGAAAGTGATGAATACATTATGAGTTTGAAGCCTCGTTGGAGGTATTAGATAACTGGGGACATACCTTCGAAGGGATCACTGGTTCCACTCTCTCCCTCTCCCTCTCCCTCTGGCTCTTCCTCCTGCTCTCTCTCACCCTCCTTTCTGGAGTAATAGCTTTCCTCTACCATACTTTCTGCCATAGTGTTCTTCCTCAACACAGGCCCAGATACCACAGAGTCAAGTATTCATGGGCAGAAACCTTGAACCCATGAGCCAAAAGAATTCTTTATTCCTTTTAAGTTGTTTTCTGGAGAATTTTGTTATGGCAATGAAATAATGACTAACACGTGCATGGATCTTTCTACCCCAAAAATGGTCCTTGCTATTAAGTGCAAATAACTGTGTACCTCAGGTATTATCAGTGCACATAAACATTTTGGAGAAAGCTTGATCTAGTACATTTTCATAAGAGAGCTCTATTTCAAAATTACAGACTTAGACCATCAGATCAGAAAAATCTCTTAGGCACTGATGTTGTAATAAGATCCCAGAATCCCTGCAACACAAGTAATATGCAAAGTGCACATTTACCAACTGGGCTCCCAGTAGTTTCTAAGTATATTCCTACTAAGGTTTCTTATTTATGAAACACAGATTTAATTGTCCATTCAGTGTTGATTAATATTTTCTTCTATGTACGTTTTTCAAAAAGTTATAAGTACACATGAGAATGAGTCCAAAATTAATCTTGACCTCTAATAACTATCATATTATATACACCTGTTATTTTTCCATGCCAGCTGGCAAGTTAGTGGTATGGTTTGAATAAGAAATGTTGCCCATAGGATCATGTGTTACACATTTGGTCCTTAGCTGGTGACATCCTTTTGGGAGGCAGTAAAACTTTAGGAGATGGGAAATATCTGGGTGTATTAGGTTACTGGGGGTGGAAAGTTGTGGGTATCTTTTTCACCTGGTCTCTTCTCTTTCACTATGCTTCCTGTCAACTTCATGTGAACTGCTCTGCTGTACCTTCTCTTCCATGATAGACTGACAACTTTGCAAACATCAGCCAAAATAAATCCTTCCTCCTGCAAGTTGCTTTTGGTCAGAGTGATGCAAAACCCTGACTTAAACAGTTAATTAAAGACAGAGCAATATATCCAAACTCACAGGTCATATATTCCTGTCCTAATTAATATGTTCTTTCTGCTTTTAGTGCTTTTGATTCCATACACTATATTTTCTCTGAATATTTAAATTTACATAGAGTCATGTATGAATACTGTGAAATCCTGCTAAAATACCAAAGGTTAATGATTGGGAAAATGCAATAGGGAAACCACATCAGGCATATTAGGAACTTCTCAGGTCTCTGGTAATGGAAGAAATGAAGAAAATTAAGCAGATAAATGAAACTCTTTCCTCCTTCTCAGGATACTTCATTGCAGTGGTATATTATACATGACCTCAAATTTACCAAATTATAATTTTTATATACTGAGTTATTTTCTTACTTCTCAAAGGTAAATGGCTCAAAGGTAAATACTATATTATTAATTTATTCTCCATATTTATGACTCTTTAATGTAGTTATTGCTCTAATACAGATTTATAGCATGAACAATATTTGTAATTTTCTTTTTTGAAAGGAAATCATTTATTTTATTTCTGTTAAAATAATCTACCAAGAAGTACATAGGAAAAAATAAAAGAACTATAACTTTGTTTTTCACATTACATTATCCACCTGGTCCAAGATCTCCAAAGGAAAATGTAATACAAAACTAATCTTTAGTTAGTTGTGCCTTTGGGGTGCCTGGTAATAAGCAAAGCATAAATCTGGTGGGCCATTTTCATTTTCATCCACACAGGATTCCCATGACTAACACCCTAAGAAATATGAAATCACATTTCAAAATTAAAAAACATGTAAAAAAATAATCTATCTCCAGCATGGCTCAGCAGTAGCCATAAACATTAGAATAAGATATGGAAGGAGCTCAGTTAATAAAATAGTATGTAGAGGCAGTAAATAAGTAAATAAAATTAAATATGCCCATGGATCTCAAAATTTACCAAAACTAAAATTATAACAAAAAATTTTAAAAACACTTATTTTAGCAATGAAAATGATTGACAAAAAGAGTTAAAATGTATATATACATATATATAGTGTAAAAATGAAGAATAGAATGAAACTGTACAAAATGTGTCCAACAGAGGTATCAGAAATATCAAAAAAAGACATAAGAGAGAGGCAATGCTCAAAATAGTAAGGCTTAAAATCTAGTAAATTTATGTAAATTATGAGTCCTCAGAGACAAGTGCCATAGTTGTTCTCAAAGAAAATAATAAGAATTCAAATACAGATATATCATGGTAAAATTTAGAACAGTAATGATAAATTTAAGAGCTGAATTTACCCTTATCTAGCAGTCAATTACTCAGTAAGAAACAATGAGTGTCACACCAGATTTTGCAATAGGAAAAATAACTTACAATTAATAACTTTTCAATAAAATTTCCTTCAAATGATAACTTTCAGAAATAGAAAATATTACATAGAAATAAGAATTTAAAAATACATGAAGTAAACCTATATTAAATTATGGGCAAATAAAATTTTGTTTCCACTTGGGTACAGAAAGTCCTAGAAAATATTATTCCCACTTTAACAATGAAAAAAGGCTTTATAGTCTGTAGAACCATAACTTTTCTTGAGTTGATCAGCAGCTCAAGTCATGAAATAACCAGGCAAACTTAATTCCAGAGATGAATACATGAATTGTCACTGATGGGAGACTATGACAGGAAGCAGTGACCATGAAAAGCAGGTGGGAAGTAAACACCTCAAAGGTGCACATGGACTAATGTGGGCTATGGTTAAAAAAAAAACAAAACAAAAAAAAACAAACGAGTCCATTGCCTTTGTCAGCTCTTTTTCACTAGACTCTACCTTGTTCTCATGAGAAAGACAGAGTGGAGAGAGCTTTCCTGGGTAACATAGATGCAAACAACCCTACCTACCTCCCACATCCTTTTTTTTGTTAATCGAAAGCTGCAAGCTGCTGAGTGTTTAGTGGAAACCCCTCCTGTTCCAAGACCTAGGAACTGCAGTTGAGAAAAGGGTACAAGAAAAGATTTTGCCTATAGCAGAGGGACAAGAAAACCTTTTTTAAAAGATATATTTAGATCCTTTGCCCATTTCTTTATTGGTTCATTGATTTTGGAGGGGTTAAGTTTTTTGATTTCCCTGTATATTCTGGTTATCAGTCCTTTGTCTGATGTGTAGCTAGCAAATATTTTCTCCCACTCTGTGTGTGGTCTCTTCAGTTTCCAACCATTTCTTTTGTTGTGCAGAAGCTTTTTAATTTTATGTAGTCCCATTTGTCCATCCTTTCTCTTAAATGCTGAGCTGCTGGGGCTCTGTTGAGGAAGTCCTTCAATGTACCTATTGCTTCCAGAGTATTCCCTGCTCTTTTTTGTACTAGCTTTAGAGTATCGGGTCTGATATTAAGGTCTTTGATCCATTTAGAGTTGATACTAGTACAGGGTGATAAACATAGATCTAGTTTTAGTTTTCTGCAGGCAGATAACCACTTTTCCAAGCAACATTTGTTGAAGAAGCTGTCTATTTTCCATCATAGGAACTTTTTCAAAAGAAGAAATCCAAATGCCAAAAAAAAAAAAAAAAAAAAACCATGAAAAAATGCTCACCATCTCTGGCCATAAAGGAAATGCAAATCAAAACCACACTAAGATTCCACCTCACCCCTGTTAGAATAGCCATAATCAAAAACATCACCAACAACAGGTGTTGGTGAGGATGTGGGGAAAAAAGGAACCCTGGTACACTGCCTGTGGGAATGTAAGCTAGTGCAACCACTCTGGAAAACAATATGGAAGCTTCTTAAAAAACTAAATATAGATTTGCTATATGATCCAACAATCCCACTCCTAGAGATATACCCAAAGGAATGCAACTTAGGTTACTCCATAGGCACCTGCACACCCATGTTTATTGCAGCGCTATTCACAATAGCCAAGTTATGGAAACAGCCAAGATGCCCCACTGCTGACAAATGGATCAAGAAAATATGGTATTCATACACAGTGGAATTTTACTCAGTCATGAGGAAGAATGAAATCTTATCATTCACAAGTAAATGGATAGAACTGAAGAACACTACCCTGAGTCTGATTAGCCAGGCTTGGAAGGCCAAAAATCATATGTTCCCCCACATATGAGGACTTTAAACCTAAAACAAATGCAGTAATATTATTGGACATGGGTCACATGCTAAGGGGAGAATATATACATGAGGAATAGGGAAAGGTAAGAAACCCAAAATTTGAAAGTGTTTGATATATCAACTGTACAAGAGTTAATACAGTAACCTTAAAATGACAGAGGTCACTCTGGGAGGGTGACCAGGAAGTAGTGAAGAGGTCTGGTAGAGATGAATCAATTCATCTCTAATAATACACATGTGCATGGAAGCAATACTAGGAATCTCTCTGTGTAGCTATCCTTATCTCAAACCAGCAAAAATGCTATGCCTTTCTTATTATTGCTTATGTCTTCTCTTCAACAAATTCGGAGAAGCGGGCAGAACAGGTTCTGCCAGGAAGCAAAGGGAGTGGGGGGTAGAGGAAGGGGGCATGGGAGAGGGCTTGGGCCAGGGTGGGGGAAATGGCCTAAACAATGTATGCACATTTGAATAAATAAATAAATAAATAAATAAATAAAAGAAAACCTTTTAGGGTCTGAGATATTGCAATAAAACTAAGCTGATGTCTGTTACTGCTGAGGTAAAGCAGAAAATTCCCTCATGCTCAAAATCCCTCAAAAGTACAGGACAGAGTGAGCAATAATACTAAGAAGGACCTTTCCCCTGAACCAGGCACACAATGTATGCATAAAACAGGCTGCAGAGGAAGAATTTAGAAACCTTCCCTTATAGGTTGAATCCTGTCCTCCAAAAAGATGTTGAAATTTTATCCCTTCTACTCTGACACCTAAAAATATGTCCTATTTTGGAAATAAGGTCTTTGCAGATGCAATCAAGCTAAGAGGAGGTGATTAGGGTCAATATTACTGGAATCTTTATAAGTAGAAGAGAAGAGACACACAGACATACCAGAAGAACACAATATGATGATGGAGGCAAAGATTAGAGTGAGGCACCTACAGGCCAACAGATGCCAAGGAACTAATAGAAAAATCTGGAAGAGATTCTTCTTTATAATCTTCAAAGACAGAATAGTTTTGCTACCACTTAAATTTCAGACTTCTCTAAAATTTTGGGAGTGTTTGTGCCTGTTTGTTTTTAAGGCATCTACTTACTGCTATTTTGTTACAGCTGTCCTAGGAACCTAATATATCTTCCCTGTCCCCATTACAAGAATCTCATTGAGTAAGAAGTAAGAATAATTCTGTGAAGTATAGAACAAAATACTGAGAAAAAAATTCATTTATCTGTTACAGAATGGTAGTTGTGCACTGCTGAAGAAATTTAAGTGAGTAGGTACTGAAGGTAACTATAGCAACAGCAAAGCCCAAACTAGGACAACTCCTTACCAGACTGACTCAATCTGCTGTAGTAGCAGTATAACAGAAGAACAAGTATATCCAATCCTGGGCTTAAATCCTGTTTACCTCAGTCTCAGTTTGTTTTTACACCACTATTGAATTTAAAATTAAAAAAAAAAATAAGTAGGCAAACATCCACTAATAACAGATAGAGTAGTCAATAGAACTAGACACAGAGGTAATCTATACATTGGAAAATCTGCCAGGGACTATAAAATAACTATGAAAAATATGTGAAAGATATTAGTGGAAACAATGGGATAATATTCACAAACAGGTGAGTATTTCATCAAATACATATGTGTATGTGTGTGGATGAGTATAGCTAAGATGTAAAAAGAATGTAAAAATAGAAAAAGGACATTGTTAAAGGTGCAGAATACTTTTAAACAAGTAATTAGAAGATTTGATAAGGCCTAAAAAAGAATCATTATGGAGAGGACAATAGAAATTATATAAAATGAAATGCAAATGAAAGAGAAAAAAATCATCTAACAGATCATTCACAGCTATTGAATAATATCAAATGGACTATTACATGAATAATTTAAATCTTACAAGTAGAAAATAGTGAGAAAAGAATTGAAGAAATATGGCTGATAATTTCCCACTAATAAAATTAACAAACCACAAATCCCAAAAGTTCAGAGTACTGTAAATATGATATACACAAATATATTGGTTTCTGTATATACCTAACTATGAGTAGGTACTCATAGTATAATGTTGGAAACCAAAATTAGAGAAAAATTTTAGAGACAGAGAGCCCAGAAAATAGGACAGAATTATAGCTGACTTCTCATCAAATACTATGCAAGTCAGAAAGCAATAGAATGCAATCTTAAAAGCACAGGAAATAGAAACTGTTGTCCTACAGTTCTATATTGATTTGAAATATCTTACAAACTGAATAAATATAGACAAGTAATTATAAATAAAACATTATAATAATGACTAATTTGGGAAGCAGTAATTATGTACATTATTTTAATGTAGACATTAAAAGAAAAAAGCAAAATGTTTCATTTACTGATGAAGGTAATAATAGAAAATACTGAGGAGAAGAAAAATTACGTTGAGATTAATCCAAAAATGTCACTGCTTCAAATTCTTTAAAGAAGCTATTGCACAATTTAAAATTATGAGAAGTTTTGAAAGAATGTTCACCTATGCTGTTTTCAAATGATGCAATAGAACAGGGATAAAAAGAAGATAATTTTTATTAGGATATATTCATTGTATAGGAGGATTCATTGTGAAAATTTGAAATAGACTTACATTGTACATTGGTTAGGTCTCCCCCACCATCCTTACCCTATGACTTCTTCCTGTCCCACCTGAAGCAATTGTAAGTGGTTTCACTGTTCTATTTTGTATAAGTGTATAAAGTCCATCAACCATATTCCCTCTCCTTAACCTCCTTCATTCACACTTCCCCCTTCCACAAAGTATCCCTACCCACACACTGAACCTAGATTACAGTCCTGTCTTTCATTATTAAATTCTAAGTCAAGGTTTCATAGGGGTTTCTTGATGTATCCCTGCTCTGAGTCCACTTTATTTAATCAGTTCAACCCCTTTCATAACTCTCTTTTGCCCCTTCACTCTCAACCTCCATTTTTTAAGTTTTCAATCCATATCCTTATACCCTCTACCCTCACAGATGTTAAATATTACAATATCATTGATGCTCTGTCATTCCCTTTTCCTTTCCTTTCCCCCCTGAGTTCCATAGTGTTCCACTCTTACAAACATATTCTACAAATGAGTTTGTATACGATCATGTTTGGTTTTGTGTGTATGTTTATCTTTTGGATCTATCTTCCACATAGAGAAACATGTGGACTTTATTTTCAGAAACTGAATTACTTCACTTAACATGATGTCCTCTAATTCTATCCACTTACCTTCAAACCACATGGGGTAATTCTTCCTTATGGCTGAGTTAAACTCCATTGTGTGTGTATACCACATTTCCTTGACCCATTCATCAGTTGTAGGGCATCTGGGTTGTTTATATATAATATAAAATAAATACACCTGACTATAGTGATATAAACAAATTACTGACTAAACAAAATAAATAGGGAAAAAGAGACAGCTCTATCTTAGAGAAAAATATATCAATATTCTTTATGACAGCATATCAATTCCTTCCATTTGAATGTGTGCTATATTTGAAAATTCCTCCAAAGAATATAGAAAAAGAATGTATAAGGGGGAGTGTACATTTCCTTTATAGTGGAGAAAACTGTTCAAAACAATATTAACCCTGTACTCAAGCTTCTATCACCAGGGTAAATTATGCTGACATCATGTATTCCTAACAGACTCTGATGAGAATGGTATATAGTCTTTGTGGTCTTTTTTCCTCAAAACACATACCTACTCTAAATCTAATTATGGGAAAACCATTAGACAAACTAATATTTTAAGGACATTCTTACAAATGCCTGAACAATAGTAACACAGTCAGCATCATTAGAAATAAGGAAAACTTGGGAAATAGTCAGAGACAATTGGAGGGCACATGACTAAATACAATGTGATATCCTAAATTGGCTCTGGATACAGAAGAGGGACAGTAGTAGAACACTGATAATATCAATGTAGAAGACCGAAACTAGATCCCTATCTTTCACCCTGTACCCAAATCAACTCAAAGTAGATCAAAGATCTAAATATTAGGCCTGAAACTTTGAAACAACTACAGGAAACATTAAGAAATACATAGGAACAGATAGGTATAGGGAACGACTTCTTAAGTCAAACTTAAAAGGCTCAGCATCTAAGAGAAAGAATGAACAAATGAGACTGCATCAAACTAAAGAGCTTCTGCACCGCAAAAGAAACAGTCACTAGACTCAAGAGACAATCCACTGAATGAGAGAAAATCTTTGCCATCTATTCATCCCATAAGGAAATAATATCTGGAATCTACAGGGAACTCAAAAAGCTCAACCACAAAAGAATCAGCACCCTCATGAAGAAATGGGCACATGAATTAAACAGGGAATTCTCAAAGGACGAAGTACAAATGGCCAGTAAATGCATGAAGTTGAACACTTCTCAAGTATAATATATTTAATATGTTGTAAGAACTTCTGTAAATGTCACAATGTATCTCCACCCAGCACAGCAATAAAAAAGAGCAGATAATATACTTGAGAACTACTAATATACGCTTTAAAAGTTCTCACTTGTACTGTTGCATGAGAAAAAATGAGTCTCTCATTAAACATCTGTACAAATGAGAGTTTTTTTCTATGTAGACCATTATGTAATTTTTTGTGGCACTGGGACTTGAACTCAGGGCCTTCACCTTGAGCCAGTCCACCAGTCCTATTTTTGTGAAGGGTTTTTGAGATAGGGTTTCTCAAACTATTTGCCTGGGCTGGCTTCAATCTGTGATCCTCCTGATCTCTGCTTCTTGAATAGTTAGGATTACAGGCATGAGCCACTGGTGCCTGGCCATTATGTAATATTTTTTACTCAGATACTTAGAATGTTACAGAACTAAAATGTGAATGATATAAATTGGTTAATTATCTGATAAGGCCATAATACATATTTTTTCTAGTAACCTTAAAATTAAAAAGTTAGACTGATCAGAAAATTACCTTGTGTGCCAATACAACACACAGAGGAAATTTCATTAGTCTACAAAATAAACAATAAATTGGTTTTACATTTTTAAAATTAATGTTAGTATTTTTGAATTATGTTTCAATGATATAAAAAATTGGAATCTAAATTAATTGGCTTTGATCTAAGCAAAATATTTATTGTAAAGGAGTTTTTTTTAGATCATATTGTAAAAATACCTAGTTCAGGAAACAAGGGTCAGAATAATAACGTGAAGTTGAACACTAGCATTCGCTATTTTCTTTAAATACCAGACATTTTGATGAAACTAGATGACAACAAGTTTAGACTGAATTATTTAGGCATCTTAGTGGTCAACTCAATACTTGGCCAGTGAAATATGAGTGCAGAATACAGCTTCCTAAATAAATTCTAACCTAGACTTTTTTATTTCTACATATAGACTTAAGCTATTGGTAAAAAGAGTAAGAGTAAATCTTGCTAAATCCTCACCTCATCTCACATTCCTACTCACATTAGAATAAGCAATATATTAGAATGAATATTAACTTAAATAAATATTTTCTCCCTTTAAAATCCTACATTGAAATTCTGACCAGACATTGCATTCTGTAAAATATTGAATATAAATGATTGCTCATGAGACATTTTAAAGAAAGCTGGAAAGTTACATATAATATTACTATTCACATATGAAAACTGCAAAAATAAAATGACCATTCAGATAGAAAGCCATTTTTGAGTTTCAGATGAATTGAAACTTTCTAGTTCCAAGATAATTTTCCAGTAGATCTCCATAATGTCATAGATGTTCTTAACCATAACTATTTAATTGACTCTTCATAATTATAGCTTGCAATGAAGTTCAATTATTAAAAGAATTTTTTTATTTGAAATATTTTATTCAAAATGTTATAAAAATCTGTTTGGCTTCAGTTCCTAATGGACATTATTTCTGCATCCAACGTTTTCATTTATTGAGTCCTGACACCTCGTCTCATTTGAATGATGTTATTAGCTGTTTTAAATGAAGTAAATGGTCTTCAAAGCATTATAAATTACTGTTTAAGTATCCGATAATGTGTTTAAATGGGCAACACACCAACAAAGTCTTGGGGAATCAATAATGAAGCTTAATTCAGTCTGTAGAGCTCTGCAAGTTAGTATAGCAGTTAAAAATTTAAGAGTATTTAAACTGCTGAGAAATTTCCTGGCATTTTAATAGGCTCTTTTCTAACAATCTTTTTTTTTTCTTGTTGTATAAGCAATCATGATCATTGTTAATGGAATCAATTCAAAACTCATTGGGCTTTTCCTCTTTCTTTTTGTTTTGTTTGTTTTTCTCCTCTTGAGAGGACATCTATTTCAGCCCATCATTTATTTCTGGCAATCCTGTCTTAATAGAAACAGGTTCACTCATCAGAGATAACTGCAGGGTACATTTTGGGTAGAAGAAAGGTAGAATTTGTACAGTAGAGGAGATCAATCATATGGGAGAAGAGAAAACACTGGGTTCCAGAGTTGTAAATAAATAGCTGTAAATAGCATTCGATCAACTTGGGAGAATATAAAAGAGTTTCATTTAGCAGTGAATGCTCTGTGTACTAACTGATAGACTAAATTGATTGCATGTTAGTTTCAGTTAAATTTTTCTTCACTTTTGTCACTACATTAAATTAGGTTTTAAAACAACTAATTAGAACCTTACAGTTCTATCAATTTGCTTTCCTGCCAGAGAGTTAACCATCAATTAGATGTGTAACAGCATAGTACTGTGCAAGCTGTGGAGGCTCTAATATTTCCAAGTGTTCAGGCTTGTTTGAAGTAAAGAATCAAAATTTGGTATTTGTGAAAAGGGACATCTCCACATTGAATATTCTTTGCATATATACACATATGGTTACATTTATTTCTATGCATATCAATATGCATGAACATCTATCTATTGATCTCTATCAACCAATCTATCATCTCTCTCTGTCTCATCTACCTTTTAAGTAAATTTGCATAGTTTAATACATATTGATAAATACTGAGAAGTTGAAGTTTCTTTAGTAGTTTCTGGATGTAATTTTTAAGGTCCCAAGTCATTTTCAGGAATTTCTACTATGTATAGAATTTACAACAGTTGGCTTCTTCTCTGATTGCCACAAATAGAGGGAATTTGCAAGTCTCCCAATTCATGGATGTCTGCCAAAATATGAACTCATACGTGGAAAAGCAGAAAGTGGTTTCAGCTGAAATTAAAGAACAAAAACTCTCATGTTTAGTATAGTGTATATTGTATATGACAAATTAAAAATAACTTGACAATTCAATGTGTTAGTATTATATTTAGAAGTCTTTTCTAATTATTTCTCCTTCATTGAATGACATTAGACTACACACACATTTTCAGCATTGCCCACTCAAATAATGAAAATCATAAAAAGAAAAATAGTTTTTTTAGTCAAAGGTAAAGGTCAACTTTATTAACAAGCATTCTGATGGCATTTTGGAGACAGTATAATTTTTTTTCAAAATAGGAGAGAAATGCTTTGCTAGGAAATCTTACAAATTGACATATACTAAAAAAGGCAGTTTCTCAGAAGAGATTATTAAGAAGGAGCCCAGTTGAATTTTTTAATTATAAGAGCCTTGCTATTGTTGAAATTTGAAAATTTCCTTTTGTAAGTTGGTGATATTCATAACAAGACTGAATGCAGCTTGTTAAAGAAGCATTATTTTAACAGGGGTAACTCTATGCATTTGTAGACAATACAACTCAAAAAAATCATCAGAGAGAATGATAAAATAAATTAGTTTGTGTTCTCCAATGTAGCTTGTTTCTTCACAACACTGCTGACCTACTCATTTAAATAATTGTAGGCTTTGAATTATTTTCAGCTAATATATGATAAATGCACAGCATATGGATGGGGCTATGCTAACTGTTTCAGTGGACAAAACATTGATTGATGGTATCTGGTGCCAAGATATTTATAGCTTTTTCAATGAAATAATTTTATAAAGTACAAAATGTAAGAAATCTGTAACCATTATTATCAAAAGAATTGAGTAAAAACTAATTTTGATTGCTAATTGCCAAAGAGAATTGAATATGTAAACTATTTTTATTAGCATGATTATTAATTGTAACCTGTGTAGCAAAACCAGCCAGGGCATTTTCCATATGTCATTTCAGCTGATTTTCACAATATGCTTTATATAACCATTATTATCCAGGAACCGAGATGGGGAGAAATTAAATAAATCAATTTATGCTTTCTAATTATTGAAGCAGAACTAAGCTACTAAAATCCAGAACTAACATCAATGACATCAAAATAAAAACAAATGATAAAGGAGATGGAAATATTAATTACCCTGATTTGATTGTACACATTATATATATGCATTGAAATATCCCAATGTACCCCATAAATATGTATAATTGTTAGATTGTAATTAAAAGGAAAAAATAAATTAAAAGTGAAATAAGTGTTAGGACATAGTTCAGTGGTACAGCACTAGCTTAACATGTGCATAGCTAGGGATTTGAAACCAAGCACTCCCCCTGCCCCAAAGAAATTTCTTTAGTTAAAAATGAACAAGTGCAGCATTGGTTATTACCAAGCATGACTTATGAAATATTTCATGAGAATAAATCATTAAATAAAAGGAAATATTAATAGAAATAATTTAAGAGAAAAGCTACAGAAATCCTAAAATTTAGAAATTAGTGACAAGGTTATTTGCAAATAGAATTGAAAAATTTCAACATCCTTGAAAGCCAGAGAAATAAAAAAGAAAAATGAAAGTCATGATTAACTTTTCATTTTAAGAAGTCTTCCAATATCCATGTCTATCCTAAAAATATCTATGGAATAAAAGGTGAAATTTCTTCTTTTACTAGCCCTAGTTTTTTCCTATACCCTGTACATGGAATCAACTCCACATTTTTTCCCTATGCATTTTGAATATAATTTATTGAGTAGACATATTAGACAACGTACAAACTTACATATATAGATAAACACATAGGAACAGATAGAGAGTAAGTGATGCTTAGTAAAACCAAGTGTATGTATTAAGGGTACTTGCATTTATATGAATGAGGTTGTACTAGGCATTCATTATATATTTTGGTTTTCATCTTAACAATATATTTAAGCAATCTTTCCAAGCCTTTATATTTACTATTGTTGTTTTAACAGCTACAAGGAGTGTCATGATATGGATGCATTATCATTTAAAAAACTTTTTTTTATTATTGACTGTGTTTTAGTTCTCATTAGAAATAGCCTCTTTGTTTGCTTACAAAAGAGACTAACATCATGGGATTGAGTTCCCTTAGTTGCTTGATCTAATGTAACAAAAGGCTACAAATTTAGTTTCACTAAAATTGTATGAGAGTTCATTATTTCCGTTTTTCACAACAAAAACTGTATTCATCTTTTAAAAATTAACATATTTCATTTGTATTTTCTCTATATCTAATTACACATTCAATGTAGTTTTTAATTAAAAAACAATATATTCTAATGTAACATCTCAAAGACCTGGGAATATAGTGATAAGTAGTACAAGCCAAATACCTCAGTAGGGGACTTCCATTCTAATGGGAGGAGAGAATCAACACATGCCAGCATAATTTGGACTAGACAATTATTAAGAACTATTTCATAATAATTTACCATGAATTGTCTATCCATATATCATGTCCATTTTTTTAAATTTTCACTTTGAAACAGCTTTTATAAAGTTTTCTTTTTAAAAATTCATTCATTTATTCATATGTACATACATTATTTGGGCCATTTCTCCGCTCTAGCCCACTCTAGAGGGCTAAATGTCACATCCATTTTTAAAGACACAGTCTTTAATGAATTTTATTTGTATTATGTGTGGCATTTTCCCCAAAATTTTTATTAATAGTTTCTTTGTTAAGCCATAGGTTTAAAGTTTATGAATTTTTTTTCTTTATAGTTGCTTACCTTTTCTTTTATGGATTTCCTTATACCAGTATCTGGAAACATCAAATCTACATTAACATCTGTTATCTTCATTGTTTTGATTTTACTTTTAGAAACTTAGTTCCTTTTATCAATTGAATTGAGAGGGACAGAGACAGAAGCAGTACCAGGGACCAGGAACAAAATACATTCTTCAGCTAGGCACCAGTGGCTCATGTCTGTAATCCTAACCACTTGGGAAGCTGAGATTGTGAGGATCACTGTTTAAGCCTACAGAAAAATGTTAGTGATGCCTTCATTTCAAAAAATAACTGGTACAGTAGTGTGTCTGTCATCCCAAGCTACATGGAAGGATGAGATGGTTCCAAGCCAGTTCCCAAAACTTTATTAGGCCTCATCTTAGAGGATAAAAGCTGGGCATGTGTCACTCATCTGTTTTCCCAATTAGACCCCACCTCCTATTGGTCCAGAATTCATCAAAGGGTTAACCCATTGATGAGATTAGCACCTTCATATCAAATCACCTCTCAGCATCACCATCATAGAGACACCCAGGCTTTAACACATGAGCACTTTGGGGAGAGATCCTTCATATCCAAACCATAACACTACTCCTTCACACTAGTTTATTTTCTTATTTCTATAATGGTATCATCATTTTTATTTATATTTTAGTTTTATGCCTTTTTAGATCTTAAGGAATATAATTTATCTCTGTTCATTTTTTAAAAACACTCTCACCTTTAACATTTTTCTCTTTCTTGTTGCAGTCCCATTTAAAATCTCCTGTGAGGAGCAGGATTTTCAAAGGAGTTACTTTGAATTTGTAGTTCTAATGGGTAAAATGGGTGCTTCAAATATGGCTTTCTCATTCAGGAAAAGGTATTTTATTATATTTTTTCAAGCCTGTTTTTAATTGCAATACACTTTTGGTTTTATTTGTTTGTGGTATTACTCCCCTCTTTCCTTTATGGTCTAATTTTACTGCTTTTATTTTGGAACTTTATAGAATTTATATGTTGAACATTTAAATGGACCATTTCCTAAATTAGCTCATTAATTCAAACAATATTCCTGGAGAATGCCTTGATTTCACTAGCATAAAGAGCTATATGATGCAAATATTAGTAGTGTAAATTTTCTACCTAACTTTAAATTTATTTTTAAAATTTCCTTAATAGGACATCATCAATGATGAAGAATAATCTTACTGACACAAATATTCTTTTCTTCCCAAATGAAATTTTACTTGAATTCTATCCCTTCAGAAAATAATGATCTCAATAACACATTTTTATATGCCTTTATTTTTTCTTATTTTTTCAAAAGATTTAAGTTACCTTTTTCTTGGTATGATATATTTTAGGAATATAGAACTTAAGGTTTTGTAGGTGTTTACCTCATTTTAAAGTACAAACTGAAAGTATCTGTTTTCATTAGTGCCTTAATAAATTCATACTTACTGTATATGAAAAAGTTTAAACCCTAGGTTTTATTTATGAAATATGCAGTGGATACTGGAGTCCTGAACCTCTGGTATATCCTACACTAGACCAATGTTCTTTATAATAACAACCAGAAAAGAGATTAAATGTCAAACTTATTCTTTTTTAAATATTAGGAAACTGCTGAAGTAAACAGGACTTTCGGGGCCAAGATCCCCAAAAAAGGGAAATCTGGAGCTGGCTCTCTCAAGAGGCATTTACCACTTTCTGGCACAAATCCCAGCCAAGGGCCAAGGCTGATAGACTCTGTTAACAGGAAAGAAGCCAGTACAGTTTTTTGGCAATCTCACAAGCTTAGAGGGACAAAAATGTAATTTATGGATGCCAAAGCAGCCAGGAATGGAAGGGAGCCAATATCTTGGTGAGAAAGGAAGTATAAGAAATCCATCAAAGAAACTTCCAATTTCCCCTTGAGACATGTGCTGAAGATGTCCATTACAAAGACCTGGGTAATAAAAACCTAGACAGAAAGCTGCTAAAGGGCAGAGCACTGTTTCCCACAGTCTTGCAGTGCTAAGCAGAAAAATTTGGAGTACAGGACTTGGCAAGGAGATGAGTCTTTCATAAACATGGAAGGATTTCAGCAAGAGCTTTTTAAAGGGCTAGAGCTAAGGGCAGAGTGCAGTAAAGTAGACTATGTCTCATGTCCAGCCTAGTGCTTGATTCGAATAAAGTGATCCAATCTACTACTAATCCATGCATCTTCTGGAGGAAAAGATGATCACTCTACATGACAACAATGTCACCCAGGAGCTTTACAGTTCAGTTTATTAAAATGGTCAAGGGAGTAGTCTACAAGATGATTTGTGCCAGTGGCCTGGAATCTGTTAAATGAAATCAAATCTTTTAAAAAAAGAGTTTAGAAATAAAACACAATTAGGTGCTCAAAAAAACAAAACAAAACAAAACAAAAAAAACCCCAAAACACCACTGTAGAATAATCATGAGAAAAACACAAGCAAGTTCCATCTGAGAGACATAATATGAAATTCTAAACCAGGACTCCTTAAATATGTCAAGGTCATCCAAAACAAAGAAATCCCCCAAGAAACTCACAACTAAGAAGAGTGTAAGGGTGAGGATACATACAGAGTGACCAAAGCACTGTGATGTCATGGGTTGAATTCTGAAGCAGAAAAAAATTACATACACTAAAATATATGAGTTAGTTAAATGTATGAATATAGTTAATTATTTGTAACAAATTTATCAGAGTGAGCAATAAATTATAGCTTTTGTCCATGTATTTCAATGTAATCAGTAAAAATTCTTGTTATGTAGAAAATCCATTATTGTAGAGAAAATTCCTTATTTTCTCCAACTAACTATTGGAGAATAAAATATTTCAACCAGCCAACAGGTCTGTTGGTAGAGTGATGCTGAATACATTATCAGAATTCATGAAAGAAAAAGCAGGCACTCTTGGATCAGTGTGAAATATTTTATGCAGAAGAATTTGTAGACAATATTTTAAGCAATGAGAATGTTGGCTTTGCAAACTGAATATAAACCCTTGCTGTATGAGCCTGGGCACACTCATGAAGAAGATTTAAAGAAATTAAGTCTGTATTACATAAGTAATCTTGAAGTAAATGAAGGCAACATGTTAAGAGAAGCAGAATAAGTATGTCAAATAGTGTGAATCCCTTGAAGCAAAGGTTAGGTTGCTGTAGACCTGGAGAAAGCAAGAAGATCCATGTAAGGCTTGAAGGGAGGTAAAAGATGAGTCTGCTGTGGTTTAAGTGAGTACCCTAAGGGTTTATTTGTTGGAGACTTGGATTTCAGTGTGCTGGTGTTAAGCCTGGAACATCTTAGAGGTGGGGGCCTAGTGAGAGTTCCTTAGGTCACTAAGAACACTGCCTTTCTAAGGAATTAAAGCAGCTCTTGTGGAAAGCCTGAGTTAGTTTTCAAGAGAAGGTAGATAAAAAAAGAGCATCCTTTATCCTGCCCTCACTTGGCTTCCTGCCTTGTGATGTGATCTGTTCCTTTTGCATGTGCTGCCACCATTCTTATGCCATCTGCCATTTGATCCTCACCAGAGCTGAGCTTTAGGCTTGCACTATACCTTTGATCCTCCAGAACTGTGAACTAGATAAACCTCTATGAAAATACATTATCTAGCCTCAAGTATTTCATTACAGTAACAGACAATGGACCAATGCAAAGTTCAGTAACATTTCAGTATTAGAGAATACTGGCCTGCAGAAGCACAACTGAAAGCATCAAAATCCAGTAGCCAACAATTTGCAGCCAAAGTAGGAAGTGACCCTGGCAACAGAAATATGAAAATACAGACCTACATTGACAATACTAAAAGAAAATTTAATTGCCACTTTAAATTTAATGGTTTGATAACTTCCTGGTATGAGAGATGCTCCTAAATGTACGTATAAACACTATCACCATTAGGAATTAACTTTTCAGTTGACAACTAACTTTTCAACAGAAAATATGAAAAATAGGAGACAATGGAATTGTGTCATTCCAAGGCTACAGAATAACAGCTGCATTTTTTGGGTAGCATTTTCTACCCAAGAAAAATATATAGGCAAAGGCAAAATAAATACATTTTCATACAAATGAACACAAAAGAATTTCTCTCTGATTGACAGTCATTAAAAAAGTAGGAAAGTGATAATAAACAGTAGAAGAAATGCCAAAGGAATGAAGAATGGGACTTAGAAGATAGAAGAGAGGTGTTTCAGATTTGAGGGGACACAAGTGCTAAAGTAGAAGATGACTAGAGATTAATTACCAGGAGAAAGACATAATTTAGTGGATCTGAGCTCAGTGATGTTTTAAGTTCACTAACAACATATGCCTACTATGTGTAGATTATTAAACCCAGGATTCCACAGTGAATAAAATATAAAAAGTCTTTGAGCATGTGGACATTAAATTTCCTAAGTGTTTATCACATGTTGCCTCTCTGTTTTGTCACTGTCTCTGCAGTAAGGTTTCATAACCAATTTCCTGATTTTCTTACTTGTAGCTCTATGGGTTTATCAGGTCAACAGTAAAGTTTGTGAAGATTTTCAGAAATATTGTGGAATACGTTTCCTATTTGGAGACAAAGATGCCAGAAAAATCAGTGACAAAATTTAAAAATCATTATAAATTATTTATGGATTATCAAAGAAATACCATTTGGTGATAATTAAGAGCAAGAAGTGACATGAAACAAATGGGAAAATATAAATTTGAAGATTCTCAAGTATACAGTTGAGCTCTGGGTTTCTCACAATTCCAAGAATAGAATTTCGTAAGTTTGTTATATTATTATTTTGTTAAATGTATATTTCTTTACATGCATCTTTTGGCATGTGTATATATATGTATTCAACACTTTAAAATATCCCTTTCATTTATTTTCTTTTGACTACCTATTGATAAGAATAATCTCAGTAAATTAAGAAAACAAATATTTATTTTATCTATCCAATACTTGCTTCTTAGTTACTTTTATTTTTTTCATTGACTTTAATTGAAGATGTCTTATTTCCTATGTTAGAATAATCTTTAGCACATTCATTTAGATAATATTATATTTAATTGGATTTGATATTTAAAATATTAAACAACCATTCTATTAACTTATTTTGTTAGCATATTATATTAACATTTCTATTAACTTATTTTTGACTAGATCTTACTTTTAAGAGTTTTTTTGTCAAAGTTTACATTGTTGTTCTATTTCATGATATATGGGATAACTTGGATCATTTCCTCAAAATATTGTAATATGTGAATTGTTTTGGCATATGATATTTGGAGGAGATGCCTCGGACTAGTCAGCATTTCTTTACTCTTGACTAGCAATGAAATTTCAAATAACATTCTAGAAAACTATGATAAAATTCATGGAGTTGAAAGATGAAGTTATGAGCCATTTTACAGAAAGCCTTGTAAGCTATATTTCTGCTTAATTTAGTAAATATATGAAGACAAAGAACCTAAGATAGAATTAATGATTTGAGTTTTTTCTTTTCTCCTATCACTGCTCTCAGTATAACTCAAAAGCTGGTCTAATCTTAACCTCTCAACTGTGTCCCTCCCCTACATTTCAAACACAAACGGAAACTAAAACAAAAACTCAGTGAAATAAATCCCTAATTTGTATGCAAGAGAGATAGATTTAAACAATACTTACTATTCCTGAGTGTGTACCATATGCCACAATTCTGAGAAAATCTATACATATTTTATATATTCTACAGATAAGAAAAATGAATGGTCAATAACTATTATTTTATATTGATTATTTCCTAAAATTTCCAGGAAAACTCTATCACGTGATAGTATCATTCTGGCAAGATAAAAGAAGAAACCCAAAGTATGCTATTTCAATAAAGAATAAAATCCTAGCAGAATAGTACAGATATATTCAGGGTTGCATGGATAAAGGGATTGTGACATTGATAGAAAAACTGTAAGAACTGTTTGTTTTTCCTCTAAATCTGCTTCCCTCCATTCTTTCCTTTCTGTGCTATGAATTGGCTCCATTCTCAGAATAATTTTCACTTATGGTAGCAAGGTGGCTTGGAGCCAATCACTCTCTAGTTCCCTGAGGTTAAATAAGAAAGGCAGTGAATAACTCTTCCTAGTCATTGGACTAACATTCCAATTGGTTATTTTTATCTGCACCTTGTCAGTGGGATTAAGGAATGGACTGTTCTAAGGAGCTAGATGTAGAGTTTAGCCACATGCTTCAATCCTGGGGCAGGAAGACATGATTTTATATGAATAACCTCTACCTTATAGGAGATGACCATTTTCCTCAAAGTAAAATCTGATCCAGAAAAGGGAATCTAACATTTTTTCTTATGAGAATTCATGTGGTAATATTTGCTACCATTAGAAAAAAACACCAACAGCACATATTCTAAGCTTAAAATTTAGTAGGTACCTTATCTTATCCTTTAGGATCCATAATTTATTCACTTTGAGCTTGAGTGTGAACTCTGCTTGACAGAGATTACATTCATTTATTTCCGTTGTGAAATGCCAGTGCATAGTAATAAGAGTGTGTATTGAATTAATCAAATGGTTCAAATATAAATAAGTGAATCCTACATTGACTTCTAAACTCTGCCGAGTATTCTCCTTTCATGTTAGCATATATCAAATCATGGTTATATCATGTCTCTTCATTTTCCTCACTCATTCTAGTCAAACTTAGGATCATAATGGAGAATAAGGTTGGCCTTAGAAATCTTCAGCCACATTCTATTTTATAAATTAAATTATGTTATTTATCCATGTTAAATTAAAGCTAAAATGAGAGTAAAATAATGTTTTCTCCTTGCAAATACTTTATTTGCTATACTTTGAAGAAATATTCAGAAATTACAGAAATGTATTCAGAAATGACATGCCTCTAAATTCCCCTAAAACACATGGAAACTCAGAAATATTACCATTACAACCTTGGTCATTTGACTTTTTCCTACTCGTTAAATTAACATCCAGTGCTTGATTTCTCACTCAAGGTTTTGCATGATTTCTAGCACCCACACTACTTGGAATAAGTGCATGCCACAGATAATAATACACTTGATTTTACTGACCACTGGCAATATTGTTGAATAATATACACTATGATAAAAGATAAGAATGAAAAGTAAGTTTCCCTAGGCTATTTCATTTCAAATTTAGATGTGAATAATTATGGGTAAAATTTTTTGAAAAAAAAAAACTAAGCTCAATTCTGGAAATAATTAAATTATGTTTCCTAGTTGCTTGAGAATATAAATTAAAAGGATATTTTAATTTATAATTAAGGACAATAATACATTATTATTTTAAATATACTTTCCTAAGTATCCTTAGATAGTATGACTCAGGCAAATGAAAGATGCATAGAAATCCAAACCTTTGAAAGTTAATTTTAATATGTTTCAGATTTTACTGGATAATTTTCATAAAATCTGAGTAGTCCAACTGATGTAAATATTGAGTAAGAAATAAGTAAAGTGAAAACAAAAGACTGAAAGAAATAGAACCAGAGTGTTCATCCAAAGAGCCAAGAAAGATTAAAGACAGGGTAACCTGAAAGTTTAGGTTATTTGGGAAAGCAGCAGCACCTCAGATATTCACATAGGGGAAGTGTGTAGGCAGACAGTGAACTGGGAATGCTCTCCTTGTTAGTGTCTCTCTGGAAATAAAAGGAAAGTTGGTAAAAGAGTGAATGTGGGTCATTTTATAGACATCAGAAGGAAAAAAAAAGCATGAAAGATCTCTGAGTTTCATGTAGGGAGTCTTGAAGTAAGATGGCTATGCAGAGTTGGTTTAACTTGGGTCACCTAGATTGTGTATTCAATATCATATCCATTGTTCAGCCATAGGATATATGGTGATTTAGGGAGGTGCCATGATGTTGGATGAAGTGACTCCCTTTTGTTGGGGTCCACTTTTCAAGAAGGAGGCTAAGCTGTAACGTGTTACCTGCCAATTCTTCCAGCAGCTGGAGAAATAAGTGATTCAATTCAGAAAGTAGGTTGCTGATAGTGCTCTCTGGTGCTCTAGCTTTGAATAGATAGAATTATTGCTATTTAAATACAATTTCTCTAAAGAATAAATTATTTGTATGGCAGGGACAATGAAGAAACTCAAAGGGTATCTATTTTTAACAGAACAAACGTGACAAAAAGATGACTTTTTGATGTACAGATAAAAACTTTACAACACGTGGCGCTTATCTGAAATGATTGTAAATGGAATTCATTGATAAATCTGTAGAAATTGTGCTGAAGTTCCTTCTGACCCTTTTTCTCTGACCCATGTATTTTAAACAGTTCTTCACTTTTTATTATTTTTACTATTTTTTATTATTTTACTTCTTTCATTTATTTTGGGTTAAACTTCTCAGTTTTATTAGTCTTACATTGCAAACATTGAGAATTACTAAACCTTTACTCTTTTTTAATAGGCGGGGTTAAGCTGTTCATTTCCATGCATGTACAACTTTCGCTTTCATTGACAAACTTTGGTATGTTCTATTTTCATTTTCTTTCCCTTTAAATTGTTTTTAATTTTCCTAATAATACCTCCTTTACCAATAAATTATTTAGTGATAGATTGTTGTTTTTCAATTATGAGATGTTCAAATTATTACCAAAGAATTATTTAGGGATAGATTGTTGATTGTCCAAATGTCAGATGTTTTGATTAAACTTTTCTTTGTCAGAGAATATTATTCATAATATAATATTTTGAAGTATATTTGGATATATTTTATGGTCCTGTGTATAATACATCTGGATCATTTTGTATTTGAACTTGAAATATATTTGTATTGTGCTATTTATAAGACCTTTTATATTCTTAATAAATTTTGCATATTTGTTCAATCATTTTACAAAGTAAGGGTTGTTAAAATATCTGGCTATGATATGTGACTTTGTCTCTGTCTCTTTTTATTTCTGCCAGTTCATGCTTTGTGTATTTTGACACTCTGTCATTAAGTACAAAAATATTATGTCTTACTGATGAATTGACCCTTTTATCATTGTAAAATGTCTTCATTTGTCTTTAGTAATAGTTCCAGTGTCAAAGTTTATTTTGGCAGAAAACTATATGGCTACACTGGTTTCCTTGTGTTTAAGGTTTGGAAAGTAGTGTATCTTTTTTCTATCTTACTACTTTCAACATCTCTGTGAATACCCTACAGTAGGGTGCATACAGTTTTGTATCTGTGTTTGTGATTATCCTGTCTTCCAATCTCTGCCTTTTAAATTGGAGTATTTGATTTTTACATATAATACAATAATTAATGTGACTGCTTTACGCTATAATTTATTTATAATTAATTTTCCCATTGGTTTATTTATTGTGTGTTTCTCTTTTCCTGCTTGCTTTTGAACTAGTTGAGTATTTTCTAGTATTTTCTTTTAGTTCTCAATTTTTCTTATTAACTATGTGTTATAGACTCTTAGAACATGTATTTGGGTATTAACTTATCCTAAACTAATTAGTGATGATAATTCTGTAAAATATAAGAGACTTGCAATATTAACATGCTACTTGAACTCACATTGTTCTTTTGCTATCAATGAAAAATATTTTGCACATACTTATATCATAGAATATATTATTCAATATTTTTTAACTAATCCACAAGTTTCTAGTTTCCAATTCACATTGTTTCAGTCTGAAGAATTATTTGAAAATTTCTAGTGGTATATGTTTTCTCAGGATGATTGCTTTCAAAATTTCATCCAAAATATATCTTTATTTATCTTAATTTTTATAGAGCACTTGTGATGTTTACAGAAACCAGGAATGATTTTTTTTTCCCTCTGTATTTTATATTTGGATTTCAGGTAGGTGAGCTATCCTTTTTAGCATTTTTTCTCTATGTGATATGTTCTCCTTCTCTAGATATTTACAATTTTTCACTTTACTTTCATCAGCATTCTTCTATAATATCCACATATGCCATTCTTATATTTTTATCTTATATGGATATCAGTGGGATTTTTGGATCTGTAAAATAATATAATTTCATCAAACTATGTACGTTCCATCATTATTCAGATAATTTTTCTTCATATCATCATTCTCTTTTCTCTTTGAGACTGACTCCATTATATGCATGGCCCAGCACTTTCTATACTTGTTCCTTTTTCAGGAATTGCAGAGGCTGTGTTCATACTTTGAATAGATTGCTCTTTTTTTAACTTTAGATTCAACAATTCATATTTTTCTTCAGAGATAACTCATCTGGTCTCTCTAGTTATCTACCTGATATTAATTAAGCCAGAATATCAATGAGTACATAGAAGACTTGAATAATTCTATCAAGGAAGTTGATGAATTAACATTTATATAACACTACACATAAAAGTTAATAGAATACACATTATTTTCAAAGTCATATGGAATGTACACCAAAAATAGACTACCTCTAAGGCAATAAAATGTCTCAATAAATTAGGAAAGTCTAGAATCAATCAAAACATGTTTCCTGACAGAATAAACTACAAATTGGTAACAGAAACATATATAAAGAATTTCAAAATATTTACAAATTAATGAATACTCTTCTGGAGGACCTATAGGTCA
Organism: Castor canadensis; assembly: GCF_047511655.1. Taxonomy (NCBI): domain Eukaryota; kingdom Metazoa; phylum Chordata; class Mammalia; order Rodentia; family Castoridae; genus Castor; species Castor canadensis. Next base: position 23,671,425 of record NC_133386.1, read on the forward strand.
AAGACAAAATTGCAAGTAAAATTTTAAAAAATTAAACTGCATGAAAATGAAAACATAACATTTGAACATTTATGGGATCCAGTTTAACAGTTTTTATGTGGAAACTAATAGCTTACAATGCCTATCATGGGATAAATAGTAAGCTCTTAAGCCAATGATCTAAGGTTTCACCTTAAGAAATCAGAAAGAGTAGAAAATTAAGCCAAATGATAAAAACATTAAAATGTAAAAGTGGAAATCAATAAAATAAAATCTGGGAAAACATAAAGATAATAAATGAAACCAACATTTGTTTCTTCTAGAATACTCATAAAATTGACAAATCTCTACACAGAGTAAGTTTTTAAAAAGATAAAAATTATCTATATCAGGGTAAAAATATACAATACATACCCAGTGACTATTTTGTCAAATATTGTGGTCTTAAACGACAGGATTTTTATGTAGCTTGTCTGCATTTCTCTACTGAAGTTTCTCAAAATATTCACTTAGTATGGCCACCTTTAGCTTAAAAATTTATTGATATTTATATTAACTTCTTACACGTTATCGTCTGTTAACAGAATTGGGACACAGAACTCTAACTCTCTTGCTTTTTCTATTTCCCCTTTTCTATATTAACAGTTCCTTGTTTCCTGCATGTTTTAGGATTGCTTTTGTAAGATATTCCAGAGATTCTGGCTTATATCACTTTTCTTAAAGCTCAAGTTTTATTCTAATAGACTGTTAAAAATAATGACACAAACATTTCATTTAGGATTATGTTAATTCATATATATCTGTCTTTTTCTGTGTTATCCTTAGGTTTCTTTTTCTTTTCTTTCTCTTTTTTTTCTTTTGCAATACTGGGGGTTGAACTCAAGGCCAGGGCTTTGCAGCTTGATAGGCAGGCCCACTACTACTTGAGTCACAACCCCCAGCCCTTTCATTAGTTTTTAGGTGTGGCCTTTACTGGAAGACATGAAAAAGACCCTTACTCATGAAAAGAGTACCTACAGTGCTCAGGGAGACCCCTGAGTAGGGCTCCTGTGATGTGTTTCCTTTCTCTCAAAAGAGCACTGAGCTCTGAGGGCTGTTTTTCAAAACCTACAAACATTTGCCTTAATTACATTGCTCAAATTCATTGTTTCTAGGCAGCAAGGCACACGGGGACCCATTTCTCTGTGATAGCCAATGACAGTCAACACCACCATTATTGTTTAATAGCTACCCTTTTCATAACTCTGTTATTCTTCATCCCGTCTAAATAAATCACTTCGCTATTTCTTGACTCAGCTTATATGCATTTTCCAGTAGAAAAACATTTCTGATCACTTTCAACTCAATTGGTTTAAAAATAAAATTGTACTGTGGTCTACATCCAAATACAATATTTTACTACTACTTGATTTGTATTCAGTAATGTTTTATTTTTATGATGTCTTTAGTCAAGAGGAATTGTTTGTCTTTTTATCTCCCAACATCTTCTCAACCTTCATTCCAGTTATACCTCATGTTGAATATCATCTTTATTTTCCCCAATAGTACTTTTGTTAGCCTACAATATCCTGTTTCTGGGAAAGAAACATGACTCTTAATGGTAGCCCACAGATTTGTGAGTTTAAACACAAATAGATTTCTGTTTGTTTGTTGTAAAAATATTATTCAGTCTATCCCCATTCAATGAAGAATATTATCCACATTCTCTTCCCTGGCATTGATAACCCAGAGAACAGACTACCTTTGGGTTATCAATTAGTTATTAACTTAGCATAAATGTAACACTGGTGATTATTAGTCATCAATCATATGTGTAAATATATAAGTTTTATATACATATACAGATTTATCACCTAGATCTGTAATTAATGTTTAAATTTACATTTAAGGAAATAGAAAACTAGACTAATAATGTACAGATGTTCAGTGGCATAGATTCTGGTGCCTTAATCTTATGTGCACCCATTTTCTTAGTTGTAATATATTGACTAATAATAAAACTTCTACTTAATGAAGTTGTTATGAAAACTAAGTAAATTGGTATATGCAATATGATATTAAATGTGCCTGGCATCCAGTATTTGTCCATAAATATTTCTTATCACTTACAGATATGTTACTGTGAGGGTTAATCTGAATTGTCAATTTGACTGGATTCAAACATGCCAAAGAGATTACTGAAGCACACTTTTGGGTATGTCTATGACAGCATTTTCAGCAAAGAATAGATTATTTAAATTCTGACCCATTTAATGATTTAATCAATTGATAGATTCAAAATGCAAATAAACCATTAAGAGGTGGTGGGAACTGTGGAAGATGAGACCTGGTTGGGGGAAAAAGACCACCAGAAGAGTGTCTTTGAAGGGCTTGTCATGTTCTGGCTTCTTCCTGTCTCTCTTTGCTTCCTGGCTACCATAAAGTGAAGTGCCCTGCTTCACCATAACCTCCCTGCCATGATGGACTGATATCTCTGAAACAATAAGTTAGATATATTTTCAGTCCCTGTAACTTATTTATATTGGGCATTCTGTCATGGCAAAGCTAACTAGCATAGTAAATTGGAAACAGAGCACTGGAGTTATTGCTCTGACTAAATCTGACCATGTGATTTGTAAGTCTTAGAACTGGCCTCTGTGAATAATTTGGAAATGTTTGGAGAACAGGCTAAAGAAAGCAGAGAGTGTTATATGCAGAGCTTACTGGGCAATTCAGAGGGAGTTCAGAAGACCAGAATGTCAACAAGATTGTAGATAGTGAAGACTGGTCTAATAAGGTTTCTTATTAGAATGAGAACATTTTTGCAATTAGACTAGTAACCATTCATGTTACATTCTGGCAAAAAAATTGTCTACGTTATTTTTCATTCCCAGAGACCTTGAGTGAAGCTGAATTTAGAGGGAACAGACTAATTTGGTGGAGGAGATATCAAGGCAATCCAGCATTCAGATTGTGCAATCGGTCTTGCTGGCAGTTGTTAGCCAAGCTTAGAGTGGGAATTGTGGCAAAAAGCAGAATGGATAGGTTTAAATAACTTGAAGTTTTCTTAGAAGAGAGGTGTGTGTAAAGTTAGGACCAAGGAAATTGTAGCTCCTGAAAAGATTAGAACATTAAAAAGATGGGATATACTTTGCATCAGGACAATAGAAAAGATGGCTTGAGAGAGTCACAGGAAATGACCAAACTACACCCATCACAGACTCAAGTTTATGAAAAAATAAACTCATTTGAGACATTCCCTTGAGAAGAGACAAACTTCTATGGGCACCCTGCTTTCACAGGGCTGCCTAAGATGTTTACCCAGGATTCATTTCGCTATGTTCAATTGCCCAGGTCCACAGAGGCCAACTGGGCGCAAACCTTGGCATTGTGTATGTGATGCTGGTTTTAAAGGCTTGCAGAACCCAACAGTTATAGGGTCATGGGTCTTCTCCCAGATTTCAAAGGAAACCCTGGGAGGCCAGGCAATGCATGATAATGCTGGAGTCTAATTAGGCAGCTCCAGAAAGGGCTATGCATGAAGCTATGAGGGAGAAGCCCAAGCTGCCATGAAAACCCAAGGAAGATGAAAAAGTTTGGAATGTGGAACATCTGTTGAGGAAAGCCACAGCAAGATCTGTAGAGCCAACCCAAAAGAGAAGCCATCTGAGCTGCACTTAGCAAGGTGATAGGGGCAAGGTTACCCTAGCCAGCTAGAGTTCACATCAGGACACCACATGATCTGAATTCTGGACATGGACCTACAGGATTTAATGTTCACCCTGCTGTTTTTCATCCTATTTTGGTCTGCTTCCTCCTTTTTATGTCCAATTCCTGCCTTTTAGAATGGAAATGCTTACTCTGTGCTACTGTTCTTGGAAGTATTTAATTCTCGGTTTGATTTTACCAGGGCTCACAGCTAAGCATTTTCTTTGAATCTCAGAGGAGTCTTTGAATTTGAATTTTGAAGTGATATTGGATCTACTGAGACCGTGGGGACTTTTGGAGATGGATGGAATGCATTTTGCATCATGAGACAGCCATGAGCCTGTGGCCCAGTGGCAGAGTATTATGGAGCATATGAAATGTGTCTCATGGGATCATTTATTGAACATTTTAGTTCCCAGGTAGTGGAGCTATTTTGGGAGGCTGTGGAAACTTTAGCAGGTAAGACTTGCCTGGAGGAAGTAGGTTCCAAGGTGCATGAAAATTATACTTAGTTATATGTAGCTTTTGGCCCTTGCACACTCTGGTTATTGCCCACATTGAGGTGAAGAACTTCCTTCATTCTACTCTTGCTATGATATTTAGTACAGGCACAAGGGGCCAAGTGACCATGGACTAACCCTCTGAAACTGTGAAGCAAAATAAGTCTTTACTCCTTTAAGTTGGTTTTATCATAGTACTGCCAACATAAATAATAGAGTTAGTAACGAACAGAGTGGCAAGATTGAATACTGGATCCTAGCAGTCAGATGCTGAGAAGACCCTGATATAAACCAATGCTGCTATGCCAACCCAATTTTTGAGAAAGGCACAAAAACACAGGATGGAGAAAAGACAGCCTCTTCAACAAATGTTGTTGGTTAAACTGCATATCTGCTTGCAGAAAATTGAAACTAAGTCCTTGTTTGTCACCTTATATAACTATTGACTCAAAGTGGATTAAGGACCTTAATATCAGACCTGAAACCTTGAAGCTGGTACAGGATAGAGCTGGGAATACACTGGAAGCAAACAGCATAGTCAATGACATCCTCAGTAGAACTCAATTGGCTCAGCAACTAAAAGAAAGGATCAACAAATGGACTACTTGAAATTAAAAGCTTCTGCAAAACCAAATAAAGGGTTTCTAGGTTGAAGAGGCTATCCAAAGAGAAGGAGAAAATATTCTCTGGCTATACATCAGACAAGGGACTGATAACCAGAATATACAGGGAGTTCAAAAAACTAAACACCAAAAGAATCAATGGTCCAATGAAGAAATAGGCAACTGAACTGAACAGAGCTCTTTTCAAAGGAAGAAGTCTAAAAGGTCAAAAAAACACATGAAGAAATGCTCAACATCCCTGGCCATAAAGAAAATGCAAATCAAAACTACATTAAGATTCCACCTTACTCCTGTTAGGAAAGCCATTATCAATAACACAAGCAACAAATGTTGGGGTGGATGCGGGAAAAAGGAGCCCTCATACACCACTGGTGGAGAAACAAATTACTACAACCACAATGGAAAACAGTATCAAGACTCCTTGAAAACTAAAAATAGACCTCCATGTGAGTCAGCAATATCACTTCTAGGGATATACCTGAAGGAATGTGAGTCAACTAACAAGAAAGGTACCTGCACACCCATGTTTATTGCAACACTATTCACAATAGCTAAGCTAAGGAAACAGCCAAGATGCCCCATTACTGATGAATGGATTAAGAAAATGTGGTGTTTATACACAATGGAATTTTATTCAGCTACAAAGAAGAATGAAAATTTGCATTCTCAGGTAAATGGATGGAACTAGAGAACCTCATCTTAAGAAAAGTTAGCCAGGTTCAGAAGGCCAAAAGCTGCATGTGGAATATAGACATAAAAGAAATACAGCAATATTATGGGATGCTGGTCACACTAAGGAGAGGTTAAGCATGGATAGATAGGGCAAGGGAAGGAAACTAAGAACTCGAATGTGGTTGATGTGCTTACTGTACAGGAATGAATGTAGAAACCTTAAACTGGCTGGGCCACCAGAGGAAGGAGACTAGGATGGAGTATAGAGGATTAGAGGAGAGGAACCATTTGGGGTTGCAACACACAGATGCATGGATACAACACAAGGACAATCTTTGTGTATTTATCTTTATCTCATACAAGCAAAAATGTTATGTTTTCCTTTTTATCTTTAATCTTTTTTTCTACAAATTGGAGAACAGGAGGGTGAAATAGGTCCTGAGGGGTGTTTGGGTGTTGGCACCAGTGGGAGGCAGAGGTGGCTGGGAAAGGCGGTAGGAAAGTGAATATGGTGCAATAAATGTGTACACTTGTATGTAATTGCAAAAGTGATACCTGTTATAACTGTCCCAGGAATGGATGGAAGGGGGAAAATGGAAAGACGTGAAGAGGTGAATTCAAGTATGATATATTTGATATATTGTAAGAACCTTTGTAAATGCCACAATGTGGATGCCACCTGCTCAAATTCTTCATAAACTTCAAGAGTCTGCTTGAACATCAAGTTTCCATTAAGTAGTCCAATAATACTTGCTTATTTCCTTTATTGTTTACCTCATCTTCAATTGGGATTAATCATACCAAAGTACATGTAACCAGTAACTATGAGTTCTGTGCCTCTCCAGTACATAATGACAATTGTAATTTTTCAAACCATAACATTTAATATTTTAATTGATTCATGGATACATCACATTCAAATATTAACAAGTTGCATGTGCTTACACTGCTTTATAATCCAATCCAACTTTAAGTTTATAAACATATGGAAAGCAGTGCTTTCTTCCTACATTCATCAGTTCGGTGATATCATTGTATCTGGATATTAATTAATTGCATATTTGTAATTATTATTATTCCAAGATAAAATGTAAAATAAAAGTGCATGATTTATATTTGATTGTTACAATGTGGTTCTCAGAGGAATACTATGTTGAATCATTTTACAAACAATTCTGTTTACAATGTTTTGAATCAGACTTTATTATATTTTTCTAATCTAATCTATGCAGCAAGGAAAGCAAATAACAGATTTTGTAGCTGTATACTAAAAATATTAAGTTTAAGAAACTTATCTAAAATCAAGTCTCTACAGGTAATGTTAACATTTTCTGAATTACCAGAGATATATCTTACAAATAATTTCATTGTTAAATATTTTTATTTAAATAGTGCCATTTCATATCTAAGGATTAACATTCAATCTCTACATTCATTATCTTTTCCAAGTACACTTCTATAAGAGACATAACTAATTTCCTGCTTGAGGATCACTTAATTCTTTGATAATAATATTAAGTTTTGCTATTAATGTTGAGTTCCTGATTATGAAAACAAGAAATGAAAATGCCCAACTTTTCCTTTTTATAATGATAATAATAAAAAAAATAGTGATAACAAAGTAATAAAACACTAGCTGTCCTGACTGCCCTACTTGGATACAGATCTGACATATTAAATCCTTGGCATCTCTTCTAGAATTTATTCCTAGAGCTTGCTCATGCTGCCAAAAACTACATTCCCAGTTTTGAAAAATAGAAATATATTAAGGTTTATGGTTTTTAAATATTCAATACAAATAGTCTCAGAAGTTTTTGGCATAGTTCCAAATTAGTATTTTATAAAAGTCAACTCATTTAGAAAAGAATGTTGAAAACTTGGCTAATATGAAATCAATCCTGAGTCAGGAGAATTTCTATTTGAGTGCAAGTCTACTTTGTCTCTTAAGCCAATCTTTAAAAAAATAATCATTTATATTGAAACTTCTGAATAATGAAAACTAAGACTAATACTTTTATTTTTTGCACCAAATATCAAAACAATAAGAAATAATAGCTCAAACACAATTTTTAGTGTATTAAGCAAATGATAAAAGTAAGAAAACAAATGATTCTTTCTTCCTTTTTTTACTAAAGAGCTGCAGGTTCATAACAGGGTGAATAAAAGTAGCAGATCAATCAATAAAAATGCATGTAATACTTGTACATGGTTTACATATGCACTTACAATATACTTTAACTAGATTCATCACCTCTGTCTGTGCCACTCATCCTCCTCCCCAACTTAGACCAGTCTCAACAGGTTTTATTATTTTATTTTCATACAGAAATATGAAATACATCCACCAAATACACCCTCCCTCCTTCACCTGCTCCTTCCCACTGGTACCCTGAACAGGACATGTTTTACCTTTCTGTCCTTCATTTCTTAGCTGTTTATTGATTGTTCAAGGGAATTTCACCTAGCTTTTTCATACACATATATACCATGTTAATCAGATTAACCCCCTCTATTACCTACTCTTTCTCTATTGCCCTGCTCCCCTATGGTTTAAAATTTACATTGCGTTGCATTATTTTCATACACAGATGTAATGTGTTTCAATATTTTTCACTTTCTAACATTCTCTTTTGCTTTCCCACCTTAACACAGTCCCCTCAGAGAGACTCACTAGTACAATCATGTTCAATTTGTCTGTCTGTCTCTCTATATATTTATCTATGTGCATATGTATGTAGAATCACATATATATTTGTATATGTATATTTGTATAGAAATGTATATAGAATCATGGATGTATTTTTCTACAGCTGTTTTTTAGAATATTTTAATGGGGGAATCAATGTAAACGTATATTTGAGTGTTTGATATATTGAGAATTATCTAGTACTCTTTATACTTTTTCTCTGATTAATTATAAAATCACATTTACTTTTTAAAAATGATTTTACACATACTTTGTAATTATTGATTTTAATAAGACAAATTTTTAGCTGAAGCATTTTCCCAAGTGATTGTAAATTTGTTAATTCCTGCAAGTTTTTTCTTCAAGTACAAAAGACAAATAAATAAACAAAATATCATTATTTCAGGAATTGAGTGATTTCTCAAATGAGATAATTTTATTTTAGAATTTCTGCTCTCTCCTAAAGACATTGGTGGTATTACTACAAGTAAGCCTTACATGAAATCGGTGTTAGAATCTATAAAAAGTAGATGGCAAATTCATTATTCATATTATAAGTATCTCTTTCCCAGCCCAGTTATCAAAGAAACTCATTGTCATCATATAAAATACTAGAAAATCAGTAAATTTACATTTTCTTCTATTGCTAATGCATAAAACAGCAGGACATTTTAACAACTGACACTTTTTAAGTCTTGAAAAAGGAAGAACAGGTTAATGACAAAGATGAAAACTAGTAAAAGAAGCAAAAGAAGATTAAAAGTAAATCACATACCTCAGGTCGAAAATAAAAATTAAAAATAAAGTGGTAGGAGTTTATGCAATATATATGTATCATTTTATCAAGGAAAAAGTATAAAGATAATTCTGTCCACAAAATTATTCTAAGTGGGGAAATAACATAGATATATGATATCAAAATAATTTTAAGAGAAGAATCTGCTCAATTTTATGCAAATGAATTCTGAAACATACATTTCCCAGGAGATATAAATTATCTGAAATGATCCCAGAAAACAGGATATTCTCTGAACAGAGAAATTATCATGGAAGAATTTTTTTAATTTGTCAGGTAAATTAAAAAATATTTTCCTAAATGTAAAGATAATCTAACAAAAATCCAAAAACCAAAGATTTCAGTTTTATTTAACTGGCCCTGAATATTGGAGAGTTTGTAGTAGAGTATATATCCATTTTATGTACCCCCTTCAGTCCTTTTCAAATGTTTGATTTTCAACTAAAATTTAGCATAAACATTTTAATGTTAATTATCAAATAAAGGCACATCAAGGTGGAGTTAAGTTCCATTTTTATATTCTAAAGTATCAGGTATTGATAAACAAGCAATTGTGATAGTAATATAGTGTTTGGAACACTTGAGTGCTTTTTCTAGAAATTATGTTATTTGACAAAATATATCTATCAAAACCCCAAAAGTATTTTAGCCAAATATTTCCATTTGAATTTAGCAAATATTGTGACAGAATAGTAGGTTCAGATATTTCTCAAAGCAACCTTTAAAAAATAATAATTAAAATTAGTAAAATCCTTAAATGCTCAAAAACGAGAAAATATCTAATCATATGCTAATAAATTAGCTTTAATAGATTTTCATCATTGTGTAAATGCTCTCACACTATGTTTTCTTGTCTGGTATTATTTACTTAGCATTATAAGAGTTACTTGTGTTATTACAACTAACTATAAATCATTTTTCCAATTTGACAGTATTTTATCTTGTAAATCACTGAAATTTGTATAGCAGTTAATGTCTAATTTTTTTGTTTCATATGTTGCTTTGTATATTTTCATAGACATAATTATTCATGTACATGCATTTTTGCTATGTATCTATACCTATGATGAAATTGCTGGGTCAAATAAGTTAAGTATTCTTTCAAATCATCAGAAAACTACAAACTGATCTTCAAGGTGGCAATACCAATGCAATTGATTCTGCAATAATGTATGAAAGAGCTAAGAGGTCAAAGTCCTCACCTCTTCTTGGAATTAGCACACTTGTAATTTAAGCCATTTTTGTTGACTATATTGGTATCTTTCTGTCATATAAGTTTGCATTAGCTTCAAACTAAGAAAGATGAGAATTTCTGCCAATTTTGAAGTGACCAATTCAGCTGCCAATTTAAAAAATTTTATTGTCATTGTCTAAATCATTTATAGGGTTATTTCTGTATATATTCTGAATACAAGGCTGTTTTATATATGCATTGTGAATTCCTTCTCCAAGTATTTTAATATCTTTCAATCTCTTTATATGTCTTTAGACATCGTATTAATTAATTAATGATAAATTAATTGCCTTAATTAATGATAAAATAAGTACTTTGGCATCTCTCTGATGCCTTTATGAAGATTTCATTTTTAATAGTTTGTCTAGCTTTCCTAGTTGTTCTAACGGGGAGGGGTGGTCTCAATTACCCTGTTGGCCACTATGACTCTAAGTGTCTTTTTTTTTTCATTTATTCACATGTGCATACATTGTTTTGTCATTTCTCCCTCTTGCCCCTGCCCGTACCCTGTCTACCCCTCAGCCTCCCTTCAAGGCAGAACCTGTTCTAATGCTATTCTCCACTTCCACTGAGGAGTAGAAATAAGCAATAATAAGAAAGACAGAGCATTTTTGCTAGTTGAGATCAGGACAGCTATACAGAGAGATTCCTAGCATTGCTTTCATGTACAAATGTGTTACAACCCAGGTTGATTCATCTCTAACTTATCTTTACACTGGTTCCTGATCCCCTTCTTCTCTAGTGAGATGATCAAGTGGTTTTTGTTTTTGCTACTATTAATGTGCTGTATTACATTTATAGATTTGCATATGTTGAACTACCCCTACATACCTGGGATGAAGCAGATTTGGTCATGGTGAATGATCTTTCTGCTATATTGTTGAATTTTGCTTGCCATTATTTTATTGAGGATTTTTGCATCGATGCCCCTTAAGGAAAATGGCCTATAGTTCTCCTTTTTGGAGGTGTCTTTGTCTGGTTTGGGGATGAGAGTAATGTTGGCTTCATAAAATGAGTTAGGCAGTTTTCCTTCCCTTTCTGTTTCGTGGAACAGTTTGAGGTGGGTTGGTATTAGTTCTTCTTTAAAGGTCTGACAGAATTCAGCAGATAATCCATCAGGTCCTGGACTTTTCTTTTATGGGAGACTCTTTGTTGCTGCTTCAATTTCATTTGGTGTTATAGATCTATTTGGGTGGTTAATATCCTCTTGATTAAATTTTGGGTGGTCATAAGTATCTATAAATTTGTCCATTTCTTCAAGATTTTCAAATTTATTGGAATGTAGATTCTCAAAGTAGTCGCTGATGATTTCCTGGATTTCCATGGTATTTGTTGTTATCTCCCCTTTTGCATTTCTGATTTTACTTATTTGGGTTTTTTCTCTCTTCATTTTAGTCAGATTTGCCAGGGGTCTGTCAATTTTGTTTATTCTTTTTCAAAGAACCAGCTTTTTGTTTCATTGATTCTTTGTATTTTTTTGTGTTTCTATTTCATTAATTTCGGCCCATATTTTTATTATTTCTCTCCTTCTGCTCATTTTGGATTTTGCTTGTTCTTTTTTTTCAAAGGAGCTTGAGATGTAGCATTAGATCATTGATTTGAGATCTTTCTGACCTTTTAATATATGCACTCATGACTGTAAACTTTCCTCTTAAGGACAATCTTTGTTGTGTCCCATAGGTTCTGATAAGTCGTGTTTTCATTTTCATTAACTTCCAGGAACATTTTAATTTCCTTTTGTTTCATCAATAACCCATTTATCATTGAGCAATGTGTTGTTCAGCTTCCAATTGTTTGCATATTTTCTGCTATTGTTTTTGTTGTTGAGTTTTAGTTTTAATACATTGTGATCAGATGGAATGCATGGGATTATCTCTGTTCTCTTATATTTTCTGAGGCTTGCTTTGTGCCCTAAGATTTGATCAATTTTGGAGAAAGTTCCATGGGCTGCTGAGAAGAATGTATATTGTGAGGATGTTGGATGATATATTCTGTAGACATCAGCTAGGTCCATTTGATCTATGGTGTGATTTGGTTCTAGAATTTCTTTATTAATTTTTTGTTTGGATGACCTATCTATTGGTGATAGGGGGGTATTGAAGTATCCCACTACCATGGTGTTGGAGTCTATATGAGCTTTTAGGTCCTTCAGAGCATGTTTGATGAAATTGGGTGCATTGACGTTGGGTGCATATAGGTTGATAATTGTTATTTCCTTTTGGTGTGTTTCTCCTTTTAATAGTATGGAGTGTCCTTATTTATCTCATTTGATCAATTTAAGTTTGAAGTCTACTTTGTCTGAGATAAGTATTGTTAATCCTGCCTGTTTTGGGGGGCCATCACTTGGTAAATCTTCTAGCCTTTCACCCTCAGCCAGTGCTTATTTCTGTGAATTGGATGAATCTCCTGTAAACAACAGATTGTTGGATCTTCCTTTTTAATGCAGTTTGCCAAACAGTATCTTCTGATGGGGGAGTTAAGTCTGTTAACATTCAGTGTTAATATTGATAGGTATGTGGTGATTCCTGTCATTTAGTTGTTTTTGTTGTTTAAGGGTTTGATTGTGTGCAGCTGAATCAATGTTACTCTCTGATTCCTTGTCTTTTATTCTCCTGTGGTTTTATATGGCCTGTCCTGTCATGGTTTTGTTTCTGTGTGCAGAATTCCCTGGAGAAACTTTTATAGTGTTGGCTTGGTGGTCATGTATTGTTTTAGTTTCTGTTTATCAGGGAAGAATTTTATTGCTCCATCTGTTTTGAAGATTTTATTTTTCCTTGTTTTTTATTGTTTTAAGAAGTTAGAATCCAAGAATGTTTATATAAAGGGGAGAAAAAGTCATGAATAACCAATGAGTATAATTTGAATAGACTAGGGGAAGAAGCAAGGATAAAAACAGTGATAGCTACTTAAAAAGGGATAAAATTGAAAAAAAATCAGATTTCAGATTGACATTAAAAAAAAAACTTGTTGCAATCAGCTGCATTCAAAAGATGAACTGAAGTAGAATTATATTAGCAAAGTATAGGCAAGTATTAAAGTGTTAATGTATGTTTCTTTTTACATGAGTTCAAAGACACTTTCTAATCAATTGTTTCTTATTCATACACTAGCAGCTAATTAAACATTATACTTGACACTAGCAAAATTTAGAGACACAGAAACAGCAGGAACTAAATAGAAAAAATGAGGAGGTTTGCAGCATGTGGATTGATGTTATTAAGTTCCAACAGGATAAGAAAAATAAAAGGAAAGAACAGGAGGAATGACATTTTTAATGCGATTGTTTTGCTTTTGTTGGCCTGAGAAGAATTTGACAAAACTTCATAATAAAAGAATGATTAAAAATTAGTAAATGATCCCTACTACTTAGACATGGCAAAAAAACAACATATTTGGCAAAACTGTTCATCTTCACTGAATAATATCAACAAGTATCATTTTGTTTTCACTTGAAGTTATTTATTGCTGTCCATATCTGATGTGTGTAAGTATCCAATTCATTATTCTAGCAATGACTGGAACTTCTCAGATTAGTTTTATCTGAATATCTTTTCTCTTTGTACTTCTATTTTTTTGTTTTTGAGTTGTTGTCTTAATTTTTATTGGCAATTTTCAAAAATATTTGAGGAAAAGTGATTTTTCCAGTCTTGAATTTTAAAGATCACTAATAAATAAAAAGAAAATATCTCTTCTTAAACAGACACATATTCTTATCACATAAATAAAATTACTAGAAATGTATTATAATGCAACCTCAACTGTAAAAGTTTTTTCTAAAAAATATAAATTTGTGTTTTTGTAAATAGTTGGTTCTTCATTTTTTCTTGGATGGCTTTATTAAAATTAGTATATAGATTAAAAATGAGAATAGTATTTTTGTGACTTGTTTTCCTGTTTCTATTGGATTTTCGTCTACTCTTTTGCTAATTCTTACATGTGGCACCATTCTTTCTTGCAGTAGAATTGATTCTGATATAGACATTCTGAACATGAGCAGATTGATATATTAGCCTATTATTACATAAAGAAATACCTATTACACTGTTATTGATATATCTGCATTAATTTATACAGTCAAATGAGTTTATGAGTGGCATTGTATTACAGAAAAGTAATAAACATATTTCTTAAGATTTTTAAGAATGGAAAACAAATACACTAATTTTAGTGCTGCTGTGTACTTAAGTGTAGGAGCTAGTTAATCACCAACACAGGAGGCCTTCTTTCCTCTTTTGCATACAAGGTCAGCATTGGCATTTGCATAAGATTTAAGATTGAGATTCTCTTTTGTTTCCCCTAAAATTTTTACATATGGCTACTGTTGAATGTAAATGACCTTGGAGATTTAGGAATGGTGAAGAGCCAAAGAATGTTCTCATGATGAATGGCACAGTTATACTCCTGGACTTGCATCACACTACCTTTTCCATACATGCATGATGGCAAGGTTTATACATGAACAGGCTGGGTTAGTTTTTTCTTCTTTTTGGATAATTCAGTTTGGGAGACCCAATCAGCATTTAATAAACACACATCTCTTGGCAACTGTACTTTACTGCAGAGAGATACTTCTTTTTTTCTTTCAAGTGAAAGTGAAATAAAATTTGACAATATCCATTTTAATAAAGGATGCCTGAAAGTGAAATTCCATGATTAGCAATGTATAAGTAAAGTCTGATGTAAATCATCCAGAAAGAATGAGAGAGAAAGTAACAAAGGCAAACATCTCTTATAAATTTTACCATAAATTTCTAAATTAATGGGAAATGTAGCATTTTTATGATTTTTTACAAGTAATTATTACCTTAGCATTTTAAAGAGTAGAGGTAGAAAATAGATTTCTTAATATTATCACATTTGAGGGAAAATGAGGAAAAAGAACATGACTCATTTCTATCACTTGTTAATATTGCAGTCTTACATTAGATTTAATATCTTTATTGAATGTATTAAATGGGGCTGAGATTAGAATTGAATAGTAGACCACTTGCCTAGCATGCACAAGGAATGGGGCCAGTACTGTAAAACAAAACAAAACAAAACAAAACAAAGTGTTATGAAAGTTAGAAAAACAAAAAATTAAGAGCAGATGAAATATTGTTGAATTCTTCTCTTTACTATCTTCCTCAGCCAGGCAATCTTTTAGATTCCTAAAACACGAATCCTCAGGTTTATGCTTCTTCTGCATTCTTCTATAACATGTTTTCTTAGGCAGGATCCAAGTTCCTGGGTTTATTTCCTTAATGACCTCCATCATACTATTTCTTCCAGGTTAATTCCTCTAGTAGAGAAGCACATGTATGCTTCTATTCTGCAATGCTATTTTCTTCCATGATCACTATGGTCTGACCTCTTTCTCTTGTTTTGCTTTCAGGATTGAAGGAAAATATATATACTTGAGTTGGGTTTGCTGTAAATTTTGCTGTGTTCAGGGCCCCATACTCAAAGGAGATGGACAGTAATATTTTAACCGAACTCTTTCCATATGATCACAAAATTATGCTTAGATGTTTAACTGATTATCTGTCATTTTCAGATAACTACATAACCAAGAGTATATGACACAATTTATTCTATAGGACACTGGGAAAATATTTTTAACATGTTATTTTCTGCATCAATTATTAATATTTGAATTGAAGTTCAGAAATTATGCATTAACCTGATGTCATACTTAGTTTTTGGGAGATGAAAGCCTTTCTTTTGGTCAATAGAATTTTATCTTAAACACATAATTGATAGAGTTAGAAAAAATTAAAATTATTTGTAAGCAAACTAGGTAGTCTTAGACAATGATGTAACAAAATTAGTTTCTTTCATCTCAAAGACTTAAACATTATTCTCAAAATGAGACTATGTAAAAGAAAAAAATTCTATATTCAAGTTATATTGAAAATATGACCATTCAATGTATTTATCCTTTGTAATATTGTACATTAGTAACATATTACTTTTTTATAAATTCATCAGACTTAAAATGATACACTCAAATATCAACTTTTGGGAAGCATAATCATTCTGGTTTAGAAATAAATTATTTTTATGTCAATGATTTGTTTATTGAAAACTGTTTCAGAGACATGGTATGCTGGTCAGTTTATGGTCACAGCAACAAAATACATGAGTTAATCAACTTAAAAAGATAAAAGGTTTATTCAGACTTATGGTTTCATAGATTTAGGCAATGGTTCATTGGTTCCAGTGTTTGGGAGCCAGTGGTGAGTCAGAATCTCATGTGAGTTACCATGTGATGGAGCAAATGTGCTCACAATTTGGCAATGGGAAGCAAAGAGAGAGAGAGGAATGGGTCAGGATCCCAATATCCCTTTTAAGGCCATACTATCAACAACCCAACTTCCTTCTGCTAGGCCCCACCTCTTAAAGCTTACACCTCCTCCTGTTCTCACCACAGGATTGCCCAGAGCTTAGCATGTGTGCCTCCTGGGAACATTTAAGATCCAAACCATGACATATCAGAAGTATGTTTTAAATTATTTTGAGCAACACAAATTTATCCTTCAAAAGAGAGACATTTTTTATGACAGATATTTAACAAACCTTATTTTGCAGAATAGTGAGAGAAAAATTAAAACCAGGAAATGACCAAGGCCCTCCTCTAAAAATGAAAGTAAACAATCTATCCTTGACATAGCTTGACTATTACCTTTTCCATGCATTCTACCTTCTTAGTCTAGAAAAAGAAGTCCCTCAAGATGTCTTTTTACCTAGCTAACAGATGTTACTCTCCTAGATTGATACACAGCTCTTATGTTTTGGGTATTTGTACTGATGTACGATTTTCAAAGAGAAAGATAAATTAATAAATACTACTTTCAAATATTTCTTTGTGCTAAAATTGTTTAATTAGAATTTTTGTAGTCTGAAGTCATAAACAGTACACATAAATCAAATCATGTGCATGAACACAAATATAAGTAAATGACTTATCTAGTACCAAATAATCCTACAGTATACAAAGAAAATAAGCAGGATTCCTGCCTTGAGAAAAATAACAGACTAAACTAAAAATAAGGGTGTGTTGATTTAAAACATATGCCTAACAATTTTTTCATTTCTTTTAGAGATAAAGTCTAATACTTCCCATCAGAAGTATATACATAGCTTAGTGTTTCACTTCTAACAAATGAAATAAGGCAGAATGACAGCTGTGACCTCGGGACAAGACAAAAGAAGGCTTGTGGACATTTCTCACTTAAAGCACTTGCTTCCAAAGGCCTACTGTAGAACATGTAGAATCATTAAGGAACTCAGGTTTCTAAGACCTACCATGAAGACATGTTGGATCATTAAGAAACTCAAGACTCTGTTTGCAATCACATCCTGTAAGTAACTGAGGCCTCTACCAACAGCCATGAAAGTCAGTCTTCTTGGAAGTGAATTGACCCATCCCAGTCAAGCCTTCAGATGATGAGAGCAACACATGACTCTTGATGACAACCTCATGAAAAACCTTTAGCCAGCACAAGACAGCTAAGGAGCTCCTGAATTCATGCCATACAGACATGAGAGAGAATGATTTTATTATTATTGTGTTAAGTTGACAGTAATTGTTGCTCATAAAAACAGTAACATGAGGGTAAATATACTCAGTATTAGAAAAATATAGAAATAAAGACATGTTGGATGGAAGTGTTATTTTATGTAGATCTCACGAGTTTAAAAATAGGCAGAATTACTTTGATATTTCCAGACCTGAGGAAAGACATTCCCCAAATTGAGAACAGCATAAAAATAGAATCAGACCAGGATCAAGTGTTTCACACCTGTAATCTTAGCTACTCAGGAGGCAGATCAGGAGGATGGTGGTTCAAAGTCAGCCCAGGCAAATAGTTCCCAAGACCCTATCTCAAAAAAGATTAAAAAAAAGAAAAACAATAACAAAAAATGGGGCTGGTGGAGTGGCTCAAGGTCAAGGTCCTGACTTCAAGCCCTAGTATAGTTTAAAAAAAAAAAAAAGAATTGAATCATGTAAAGACTGTTTAAATAAATAGAAGGCATCTGAAAGCAATATTGAAGACAAAGATTAGAATGCTGTCTCAAAATCAGGTTATCTGGGAGCATGAGTTCCAAACTAAGTGACTTTTATTTCTAGGTAAGTCAAATTTTCAGTGGGAATATGTTGCTTAGAGAAGTAAGAGATTGGAACTATGATTCAATTTATAAAATTTTAAGCAATATGAGAGAAGAGGCTGGAAAATGCGTTGGGAGGACATTTTAATATTCTGGGACCCTGGTGATTCAAAAGCAAGGATAGTGTATTTAGGAATGTCATGAAAGGAAATTTATATAGGTTTTTAGAGCATGGGTTTGTTGTGATATTAGCATGAGAGAGAAAGAAAGAGACAGAGAGAGAGAGAGAGGAGAAGGAGGAGGAGGAAGAGGAGGAGAAAGATTAGGAGGAGGGAGGAAAAGAAGGGAAGGGAACTAGAGAAGAGAAGAGAATTGATGACCATGAAATAGATTTTGAGGAGATGTTGATTAAGAGCAACTGAAAGTAAAATAGTAAGGTCTAGAACACAAAACAGGTAAATCAGGAAAAGATGGTCAAAGAAAGAACTGAAAAACATTTATTTTGAGGAATGTGAAGAAGAAACTCTATTGAAGGAGGTTATTTTGAAACACGTGATTCTATGTAGAACTCTATCTTAGTAAGAGAAAGGGAAAAAGAAGAATATAGAACAGAAAAGTTTTAATTATATCCATAAAGAAAAATCTTGATGACTTAAATCTATAATGCACCCCCCACACATACATTGTTCATATTGTTTTCCTCATCTGTCGTTTTGTAGTCTGACTTCATTCCCCTTTCATGTCTCAGAACAGTAATAACCTATCCTAAAGTTTTTTTTCTGACTTCTTCAGCTCACATTTGTCTACATATTTTCCACAGCAGGCAGGATTATAGTTACACTATTGTGATATGACCTTGTATTGTTCTCCTTAATTCCATTTTCTCTCTTCAAATATGTTATAAAATTTTTTAATTCTTTCTTTTCTCCAACTCAGAAAATACCATTTTATTACAGATCATTTGAATAAGGCAGGAGGAAAAATCCTTTTTCTGGAGGATTGACACTGGAGTTGTCCATGTAATAAAATTAATTGCATGGATAGTCTCTTACATCTTTGAATATTTTGCTTAGGAACTAAGCATATAGTAGATGCTCATTTTGATTTACTTTTCATTTGCTTAAGGAAGTGAAGAAGGAGACAAAAGATTAGATCAGTCATTTCACAAATGCAAGTTTTAGATAAATCTGAGAAAAGGAAGAAATTACATATGATAGCTCTAAGGTTTCTGGTTTGGGTGATGAATGAATTATAGAGAACCAAAGGAAGAAATGGAAAAAAATTTCTAGCCAGAAAAAAAAATTATAATAAATGAAATTCTGAGATTTGTAGACTTGGGTGTATAGCTATGACCAGCAAAGTCATTTGAAGATGGCTGTTGGCTGGTGAAGCAACGTGTGCTCGATCTGTGAAGAAGCAGCCCCAGTAGGAGGCAGGTTTTCCATCCCATAGTTATACTCAGAGCAGCAAATGTCAGACCTTTATTCCTCTGATATTTTAGGCCTTTGGTGTGGTGGCATTCTTATGCAGGTTGAGTTCTGAACTTGTGCCATGAACCTGAAAGCAGTGCAAGAACAGTGAGTGGATGTCTCTCATAACAAGGTACAACAATTCAGCTACAGGGAGAAATTAACTCTGGACTCTGATGTTTTCTTTGTGAGGTAATACTGATTAGCAGAACCCTATGCTTAGGTATCCATACATACAGGCACACACACACACACACACACACACACATACACAAATACAAACACATAGGAACACAACAAGGGACAATTCTAATTTATGGCAAAATAAAATTCTCTTCTGGAATATTTGGAATTTTTCTTTTGGGAAGTGTTGGGTTTTGAACTCAGGGCCCTGTGCTTGCTAGGTAGGTGCTCTACTACTTGAGCCTTGCCACTACCCTATTTTGCTTTTAGCTATTTTTTGAACATGGTCTTGTGTTTTTGCCTGGGCCAGCCTGGACCACAGTCCATTTTACACTTCCAAATCACTGTGATGACAGGCACACACTATCATGCTGAGCCTTGTATTGGTTGAGATAGTCTTCTGAATTTTCTACTCCAGCTGTCCTTCCACTTCAGTCTTCCCATTCTTAGCTTCCTGAGTAACTAGGATTACAGGCATGAGTCACTACTCCTGGCTAGATTATTTGTATTTTCAGAACTAAAGCACATGATAAGTTAAAAGATTTTTTAAGGTGCATTTTGTTATTGAGGCTCAATTTGTTAGCCATGGAAGAGTTAGTTCTTTATTACTGTGTAAAAACGGATTTTCTTATCTCTGAACATTGCAATTCTTCACTGATTTGCTCTCAGAAAAAGTGCATCACAGAAAAATTAATGAAGTGGGTCATATTAGTGATTTAAATATATATATATATATATATATATATATATATATATATGGAAACAGCAAGATGGTTTTCACATGACTGTGTGTGTGTGTATATATATATAAACAAAATACAGCAAAAATTCACCAAGGTTAACCAGAGATGGAATGCTAAATATTTTTAAACTTCTCTCTGATTTCTCTTCAATAGAAATTATTTCTTATAAAAATACATCATTTCATAATCCTATAAATTCTATACATTTAAAAAGTGTATAATAAAATATGGAAAATAGGATTGCTCCACATGTACATCTGTCACAGAAGTATTGAGGATGCCCTAAATTCTTTAAGTTCAATCAGGCATACAGTATAGGTACATGGTTACACTTTTAAAATAACTTTATATCCTTTCATATTTGACAATCCTCAAGTGTGTAAAATAAAATCCAGTCATCTTCTTTGCCAACTTTTTCTGACAAGATTTTTCAAGTTTTTCCTTCTTATGAGAAGTAATAGGCCATGATTCACCTGGATGGTTTTTGATAGTATGTATTAAAGTCAATATTAAATCTTATTTGAGCCCCATGGATGGATAGTTCTATTTATACACAAGTACCACTTCAGAGTAGTTTGGATGCTAAATGAATGGTTCATTTCTACTTGCTAAACTTTCACGAGTCACTGAATGCTCCATTAACTTCTGGGAACATTATTACTCATTCTTCCTAGAATCAAAACTGAAATAGTCCATAGTGGCTTTTACTGTGTGATGTTCAATTATGATTGCTATGTTGTTTACTGTAATTGTTGGAAAAATCTGTTCATTCTTCTTTATCAATACCATCACTGTGCATCTATTTGAGTCATTGCATTTGCCCTGTTTTCTTTGACTTTATCATTGTTGGTCTCTCAATAAATTACAGTGTTGACCAATATGAAGGCTCAGCTACATAAGCTACATGAAATGAGCTTTAGTCTTCAAGGTCATGGTCTTTGTCTTCTCATATAATTAATTGCTGCATTTGACACATACATTTCTATATATGTAACAATTTGCAAGTAATTTTGGATGGATGAATGTTTGGATAACATTGTTTATGGACAGAAAAATAGTAATTCTCCTTTATTTAAAGTAAATGGTTATAAATTATAACCTTTCAAAGGCTTAAGAAAAGCATTATTTATGGAGAATTTAGAGTTCACAAATTTAAAATTCTCAAAGAAAAAAGATTCTGAGGAAAATTTAGTTAAAAAATCTAAGTTAATCATTGTGTTTTTAGAAAAAAATAACATAAACACTAATTTCTATTTTGATACTCCAAGGACTTTCACTATATGTTTCAGTTTCAGTAATTCTGTTTACAAAATAAAAAATCTGACCAAGTCTTAATCAATAAGGATTTATAACATTCAACTGGAAGCCTGTAGGTAGATTGGCTCTGTGGTTGGTAATTCTGACATTCAATGAAATCATGATAGAATTAATTTCTTCCCATTTCTCCCCCTGGACTCTTCACTAACTTTCAATTCATTATTGAAGAATTAGTTCTGTATTTCCAGGGATCCATGCAGATATGACCGCATCCAGTGGATGGGGTTACTGTTTAGGAATTTGGTTTTTGAATAGGATTGCCAGGGCTCACCAACTATAAGCTGACAGACTTTGACAAGTGTCTTACTTTCTCAATTTGTTGTCATTATCCATGAAATTGAAGAAAGTAACAAAATAACTCACAGGATGCTATTTTGGATATTACAACAAAATACCACAAACTGGATAGCACAAGCTAAAATTATTTCTTATAGTTCTAGAGGCTGGGAATCCATGATCGAGGCTCTGGCAGACTTGATGTGTGATGAGGACTTACTTCCTAGTTCTTATATGGCCATCTTATCTGTACCCTTATATAAGAGAAGGGGCAAGGGAACTATATAGGATATCTTTCATAAGACAATAATCCCATTCATTAAATCTCTGCTTAGATGATCTGAGGCCTTCTGTCCTAATACCATCACCTTGGGAATTAAGATTCCAATGTATATATTGTGTAAACACAAAAATTTAATCTGTAGTGTTCTGTCCTTCCACCAAAATTAATGTCTTTTTCACATGCATATATATATGTGAAAAAGACATATATATATGTCTTTTTTTGTGAAAAAGACATATATATATATGTTCACATGCACATATATATGTTTATATATACATTCATATATATGTTATATAAATATATAGATATTCCATCCCCACAGCCTCGGAACTCTTGACTTACTCCAGCATCAAGTGAAAAACCTAAAGTCCAGAATGTCATCTAAACATTTGTAATACATATGGGTAAGACTCAGGTATGATTCATCCTGAGGCAAATTTCGTTATAATTAAAAACCTAAACAATTTATCTTCTTCCAAAACACAATGATGGAAAGAGCATAGGATAAACATTACTACACTGAAAAGGAGAAATAGGAAAGAAGAAAAGAGTGACAGCTCCCAGGTAAATCCAAAAACCAGAAAGGCAAATAACATTAAACCTTAAATCTCAAGAATAATCCTCTTTGGCTTGATGCTCTGACTGCTAGGCCCACTTAAGTGGCAATATCAATCCCATTGTTTGGAAGGTCTGATCCCTCTGTGGACCTCAGCATGGGTCCTGAGGCTCTCATAAATTAGGTTACCAATACTATACACATTGAAAAAGATAATCTATGTAAACAAACTGCATATCACATAAATGCACAAATAACAGTTACTATTATTTATATGATTAACATTTTCTTTAAAAATTTTTATGCAGACACTCTAAGACCATAATTATAACATCCAAACATATTTCTTCTGTGCCATCTGCTCTGATTTCTCTTTTAGCTATAATGCATTATTTGTCATTTTCCTGATTAACTTCAAGCACCCATAACTTGTGTTATTCATAAATTTTTTTTGCTGAATTCTACCTTTTCTTATATAGACATGTATTAAAATACAATGATAAACTTTGATTTCACAGTAAAGGACAGATAGTAGGAAAGTCATTATGAGTGAGTATGTAATTTAAAAATAAATCTCAAATATATTATTAATTTTTTTTATGTTCATCCTTCAAACTCTTATTAACGCTTTGTTTGAAACAAAAACCATTTTAGTTGAAATTACTAATCAATTATTTTCTGAACTCTAGACTTAAGAAAATGTTTATGCTGATAAACAACCCTGAGCAAGGTTCTTGAACTTGCCCTAATAAACCTGTTCTCACCACCATATTTAAAAAGAGACTCCTGTTCTCTCTACCAGTGATTTTCAATAAGACACTTCTTATTCCATTTTGTAGTTCTCTTTACAGGTAGGATCTGGTTTTGGGAATTGGCAAAGATGCTTAAAGAATATCCTTCAAAAAATTTTAAAAATATTTTAAAATATTTTTTCAAATATTTTTAAGGATTTCAGTGCTGTCCTCAATAAAGTACATCATTCTTTTCAGCTGGCTTTCTTAGCAACTGTGAGAACAGAGTTGTGGGTAAAATTACCCATAGTAAATTCACTCTAAAATTCACATCTGTTTGAGTCTTCAGAGTCTATTGAAATAAACACAGCTGAGTGCATGTTTCTGATAAAATGTCACCTGACCATCATCACCATTCCCAAATGTTCCAGCCAGAAAACTCACTTCTTAGTCCTCAGGAATACATCCTCCTTGATGAATTGTGTAGTGCCAATCTTCCCTTTTTATTCTTATTGGTCTAACATTTGAAAATCTGTTTCTGAGTATATTCCCCAACTCTGTTTTACCAAGATCCTACAATTCATTGACATGCATAGTTCTACTTCAGGAATTTTTACTTCTCTCTCTTGGGTCTATTAGATCAAAGTTTGAATCACTGTTGTTCTTAGAGATACTAATTGTCACAGTCACATTATTTCCCCAATGCCAACATCCTTAGTCAGCTCATTTCATGATATAAATTACAGTTTGGGAAATAATAAATGTCACTGGAAGCTGAAAATTATAAGGATCCATGTTTTTCCAAACAAGATTGCAGCACAATGTTGAAATAATTGAGTAACCCATTTTTGAAGGTTTGTGTCCTAGGACTACTCCTAATACCAAGGACTGGGACCAGGTGGCAAACTGAAGTGTTTAACTTAGGTGAGTTGGAGGAAAAGACTATTTTCATATGCATTTGCTAGGGATAGGGGTTGGGAAATACTTGGAACTGCTAGAAACCATTAACAATCTGGAGCATGAAAAGTTGTTGAGCACTGCATTGTAGCCATAAAACATTGGAAATACTATTGGAAGAAGTAGTAACCCAAATTTCATTTTCCACAATCACTTCTACTTTCTGCTAAAGTCTAATATTGTTAAAATCCAAACAAACTTAAATACAGGTGAGGTATAGAATTGCAATCCATAAAGATTGGACTCCTAGGAGCACAAACTGAACAGAAGACAGAGAATGGATTAGGCAAGAGGATGCAAATAGTTATCATCAGGAATACGATGCTCCACTTCATTTGTAATGAAGAAAATGAGAATTAAATTAGACAACATGAAGAAATAATATCAGATATCCACCAGAAATTCTAACATGAACTTCCATTAATATTGAATTAAGAACCTCTGTTGTGTTGGTGAGATTTTAAGTAGTGAGAACTATTGCTCAGGTAGCAAGTTATTGTGAAGACTTTGAAAAAGTTTTCAATTATTTATTGTCATTAAAATATATATTATATTCTAATGATTCATTTATCTACTTTTCTACTTTCTTGGTATATGTATAGCCAATGGAAATATATTCAAAAAATGTGTACAGAAGTTGTAATGGCAAGTCAAGATGTTTGGGGAGGAGGGAATGCACAGTAATCCAAATGTGACATGAAAGCGGTTTCTGGCAATGTCTCTTTTGTAAGTTCCTCAGACGACTATTGGTTTTCAACAGATGATGAAAAATATTGAGTGTGGTGTTTTGTTTTCTGAACTTCATTATACACTTATATTTGGAAGCATAATTCTTCCTAAAAGCTTGAAATATGAAATCATTTTTTAAAAAACACACAAAAACATGAAGTATAAAAAAGCAGAGAAAACTGTAAATAAGTAAGACAACAAATAAATGTGCCTGTGGGATAGTGGATCCCAAAGTAACTTCCCCTGGGCAGGAAAGATTGCTTAAAATAAATTCGCATGTATGTTCTAGCTTTGGAGGTAATAAATTCATAAACATATGGATAATTCAAAATTTTTAAATCAAACAAGGGATCTAATGTTAAATTTTTATAGAAAATTAAGATATAAAATATATAAATTTCAAATTTATGACAATTCAAAGTAAATTAACATAAAATCAGTAAATCATCTATTTCATGACATTAGTCACTATTCAAATGTTACAGCTTAAAAATATGATCAGTTTTGAAAATAGAGTATTATGCAATTTCTGAATATTGAAGTACTTTCTTATCCAATAGTGACCAAGAATCAACTCATGAAAGGAATAGGATAGGGTCACATTTCTGGCAAAGACTAATGTAGCTAGAAAACTCATGAGTTTATGTTGATCAAATTTCATAAGTATGCTCTTTTTTTCATTTTTAAACTTTGCTTTATTTTTGAATTAGCATGCCTTAATTATATAAGGGAATTTCATTCTGATAATTCCACATAAGGAATGGTCTAACTGAATGATATCAATTAGACTATGAACTAATAATATCTAGGAAGAACTAGAAATTAAACTCTTGTTAGCATCAAAATTAATGAAATATCTTACAGTAAATTAATATATCATTAAGCCATATATTTTCTAAATTACATAGATATTCATGATTATTAAGATGAAATCAACTAATTTATTTTACTTCAGTAATCTTTGAAAACATGTACATAAAGAAGAAATTAAAAATATACTTAATCAGTATGAGGAAAGCAATGCATGTTGTGACATAAAATTATGCTACATTTGAATAGCATGAAGCAATGTAAACTTTATCACATCCAAAGATGCAAAAGGACCTTAATATATTAGGCAAGAAATGTACAAGGGATACATACACTGTTCTTTGTGAAAAGGAATGTGGGCAAATAATGTTTTAATAGAATGTGTTCCTAAATAATTCTTAGTGGCTCAAAAAATCAATTAATTAATAAGGGTTATTTAGGAAAGAATGAGTATAGAATAATTTTGTACCAAAACTAATGGAATTGATTTGAAAGTTTTTCTCAGGCAAGCTTTGAAAGTTCAAATCAATTACTATTCTTCCAAGAGAAAGAGGGGAGTAAATAAACTAAATATTCATATCTGGAAACCAAAAATACTGTAATTAAATTATTCTAGAGAAGAAGTAGACAGAATTAATAAGATAAAAGTACTTTAAAATCACTAAACCCCTGATAAACCCTGCATCTTTAATTAAGAACAAAAAAGATAGATAAAAGAAAATGTATTAGAAATGTGTAGGAAGATTAATCAAGATCAAACAGAGATAAATATTATATTAAAAATACATGAATCGGTTTAAGTGTGTTTGATTGGAAATGACAGGAAATTCAATCTAGAAAGTGGCTTTAACAAGGGATCTATCTGCACACATAATTGATAAATACACAGATTGAGTTGGTTTAGGCATTTTAGGCTCAGGGGATCAATATATGTTTGCTGCCTGCTGTTTCTCATTCTCTTAGCCATGTGTTTTTCCTCCTGTATATTTTTGTCTCAGAAAGGTTCTTTCCTTATATAACCAAAGTGGTTGTACAAAATCAGTCTTACATTTTTTCACGTATAAATTTTATTGAAAGTGTATTTACTTCTCTCCCTGCAGCCTGAGGAAAACTCTTATGATTTCTCATTGTCTGCAACTGAATGACATCATGAATCAGTTATGGGACCATAGGTGATGACAAGTTTTCTTCTTATATTTTAGCCGTATGTATCACTGCTGGAACTGAATTTAGAAGTAGTCCTAAGACAATCAACTAAACGTAAAGAATGAGTAATTTTATCAACGAACAGTCAGGATGTTATTGTTAGCAGTAGGAAAGGAATATGAGTACAAAGTTGCAAAACCCATAAATGTACATTTTGACATGTGTTTTTCATTCAAAAATATTAAGTAGTTACAATATACAAGATGCTTACTAATTTTAGTTATAAAGACAGTAAAAATCATCAGGTCTTGCCCTTGTGGAACTTATGCTTCATTGGATTTAGTGTTTTTTTAACAATTTATTACATCTTAATGGTGTGATTTAATTGTAAAAATACATGTTACCTGAGTTGTGTTAGCAAGAGTTTCCAACACCTTGAACAATTAAAAATTAGCATACCTTTTGACATAGTAATTGCACTGCTCTGAAGGTTCAGATTTGCTTATCAATGGTAAAAATGATGTATGTCCAAACATATCTACTGCCTCTTTGCATGTAATGAAAAGAGTGAAAATATGCCCAATGTCCACTAATGAAATGCTTATGAAAATAATCATTATATAATGTAATAATCACCATGAAATACTAAGATAGGCAATTTCCTAAGTATATTAGTCAAGAAATATAATTTACTAAAGGCCATGTTTTCAGTATGCTAGTGCAAGTGTTCAAAAGTATATGTGTGCATGGATACATGTATGTAACTGTGCGTCTTTGTGTGAGGTATCAATGAAGAATGCAAAATTAAAAGGCAGCATTGTCTCAGTATCAAGAATTAGATACACTGAGATAAAATCTAGGAGAATTTTAATGCTTTACTTTTTGTTTGTAAATTTTGAGTAATGTAGGTAGAAACCTCCTCAGGTAATAAAATTTGAGAACATTCAAGAAGACATTATCTCACAAAAGCCTCGTTAAGGTGACTGGATGGACACTTGATTTTATTGAAAGTATATTCTCCTAGAATATAAAAATAAAAGCTAAAGAGTCTGAAAAGCAATGTAAGAATAGTCAGATTGATTTATGAGTTTCAATATGGGTTAACAGCAATCGCTGAAGAATGGTACAGGAATAATAAAATGAAAAAAGTAATCACGAAATGTGTGACTGAGAATATGCTAAAAATGAACAAAAATGAGATCTTTCATATTTAAAAAGTACATGAAATACTGAAGAGAATATATGTAAAAAAAAACACTGTAATGAAATTTTAGAATTATTAAGACAAAGTACTTCAATATTATAAAAATCATGAAAATAAAGTTAAACATAAATTACTCTTCACTAAGTAAATTGATAGGATAAATGTTTAAACATTTAATACATTAATCATATGAACTTTTAGCCACCCAACAAAGAAACAGTAAAATATACAGAATAAAAATAATTTTGATTGGGTAAAGAAATGCAATATTTCATTGGATTATAACATACCTTTCTCAGAAATGGACAGATTAATTATTTAAAAAATAGTAGACTTAAACTTGTATTTATAATATGCGGTCATAGATATAAATATATTTATATGTGTGTATATATTTATATGAATGAACATGTATATGTATTTATACACCTAAGTATATGTATTTATATGTGGTGTGTAATTTTTGATATATCAAACAGAATATACATATAATGTACAAACATATTTTCAGCAGCATTCATTTCTGACCATAACAAACAAAACTCTCAAAAGTTCTAAAGTGGAGGAATATATACATACAACCACAATTATATTAGTCAGTTTTGCATCAGTATATCAAAATACCAGTCACAGACTACATATGAAGGAGTTATTTGGCTGACAGATCTGGAGGTTCAAGGTTCCAATGGCAGAGCATAAGCTTTAGTATAAATATGTTCCTTACTATATATCAAATATATCATACTTGAGTACTAAAAGTCATGAACTATTTTGAGGTAGTCGTTTTCAAGGTATGCCATTTTTAATGTGTTGCAAATAGCAGAAGGCCTACCAAAAACTAGGATCTCAATAAAATGCTTGTTGACTGAGTGATGAATGAGTTAATCCTAAGAAAATAAACAATATGAAAAGCAACATGAAATAAAATATTTCTTGTAACACTGGCTAGGATACTGAAAATTCTCAATTAATCCAAACATTTAATCTTAGATAAATCTAAATAGATTTATTATTAATGTAATTCTTATTAATACTCTAGCCATGAATATCATATATGATAATAAAAAATACAAACAAAAGAATGTCCATGGTATAAGTTTAACTATAGAATGTGTATGTAAAATAGTTAATTGGACAGAAGTAATAAACGTGGTAAGAGTTTTCAATAAATAAATAAATATGCTCTCTAACTATTCACCTCATGGCAGACAGTCATGGTGGAAGTGCATGTAAGTGTTGCAAGTGATTAAATCTCAAGCCAGAGCAGAAAGGACAAGGAGGACAAGTCTTGCTCCTTCTCTAATAACCCTCTTGCAAGAACTCAAGGGGTGCCAGGAGAAATATCTAAGGGCCTCTCATTAGGACCCAACTCATAAACGTTCTACCACCTCTCAGTAGTGCCACGCTGACAGCAAATTACAATCACAGTTGTCCCTCGAAGACATCTAACTCATACCCAAACCATAGCAACAAAACCAAGAAATGAAAGGTTAAGGAAAATAACACCCAGAACAACCCCCAAACAATCCTCTTATTATTTAAAAATTAAGTAAATTTTAAGTGATTTGGTTTTAAAATGAAAATGAGGGGGACATGGGGGAGAAATGACCCAAACAATGTATGCACATGTGAATAAATGAATAATAATAATAATAAATTGCAAAAAATAAATAAAATGAAAATGAAAGTGTAGTTACAAACTAATTACAAATGATCTGAGTTACTATTTAATGTGGTATATATATATATGTATATATATATATTGCATTAAAGCATGCATTAAAAGCAGTATGTAGGAGTTCAGAGAAGAAAAGAGGAACATTAATAGGATATTACAAATATTGTACCAAACTAAATCATTTTAAGAAAATGTAGTTTATACTGAAATTAGAAAATATATGTTGATATCAGCAACTTACAATTGATATTTATTTACTTGAATGTATTTATGAGATAAATTGATGAGTAATAAGCAAAACTTAAATATTGACTAAAATGAATAAACTAAAAAAGTAACAATTACTAAAAATGCAAAATTCACTGAAGGTTATATTCCTTTTAAGTTCAGTAAAGACATCCAACATAATTAGCGAGTTCTTTCAATCCTATGATACTTGAAAAATTCCAAAGCATTGAAGAGTCTATCTCAAACAACAAAACAAAACAAAACACATTCTGAGGTAGTATAACCCTGAAATCTAAATTCAGTATTTAGAGCAGATAGAGAGAGAGAGAGAGAGACCCACACACAGAGACAGAGAGATAGAGAGAAGAGGGTGGGGAGAGGGGAAATAATACAACATTCTCTTCTGTATATTCATGCAAAATTGAGTTAAAATATTGGTCAGTGAAATAAATAAGCATATTTAAATAATAAGCATGATGACTATTGTGACTATATTCCAGGAATAGAGGGCATTTTAAACTCAACAGGTTTATAATTATCATTTCTTACATCAAATTACATCAAGATATTAAGTCCTAGACTAAATTTAGTTAGGAAGAAGAAGTTCAAGGGTTCTACAGCCTAATAGGATGACTATATTTTGTAACAATATATTACATATTTTGCGAAGAACTGGAAGAGGAGTTCAAAATTCCAAACACAGATACAAAATAGTACAGCCACTTTAAGAGGCCATTTCTTCCAAAAATATTCTTAGCATAACATATGATCCAGCAATTGTTCTCTTTAATATTCAGCCAAATGAGTTGAAAACTTATATCTACCAAAAAGCTACTGACATGTTTATAACAGCATAACTCAAAAATTTGGAAAAAACCAAAATGTTCTACCATAGGTGGACAGAGAAACTGTGGCAAACCCAGACAATGGACTATTATTTATCATTCTTAATGATAAGGAAAATTAGATGACACTTGTTAAGCACAATAAGGCAGAATTAATTCAAGACCAAATTGAGAGTGACCAGATATTGAGAGATAGGGGAGCTTAATGAACTAAATTAGAATTCTTGCTAAAACTGGATTTTACAAGTAACAGCCCATATGTGCCTAAGAGAAAGTTCAGAGCACATTTTTCAATTTTTTGGCAAGAAAAGAATTTTTGTCAGCACTAAAAAGAAATGAGCTTTCAAGGTATAAAAAGTCACAGAGAACTCAAATTACTAAGTCAGGAAACTAATCTGAAAATTACTGTATAATTCCAATTATATTATATCCAGAAAAGGCAAAACTGAAGAGAAATATAAAAAGATGAGTGGTTCCAGCAGTTGGTTTTGAGAGAAAAGGAATAGTGAGAAAACAGAGGATGTTTTAAGGCAGTGAAAATATTCCACATGGTACTGTAGTAATAGATACATGTGTCCAAACTCATAGAATGCACAACAACAAATGTGACTCCAAATGTAATCGTATGATTTAGAGTGACATTTATGTGTTGAAGCAGGTTCATAAGTTTTAACAAGTGCTCCTCTCTGTGGGGGAGAAGCTGATAATGGCGTGCTTTGTTCATGTGGGACAGCGATTACGTGGTAAATCTCAGCATCTTCCTCTTGATGTTTTGTGAACCTAAACTGCTTTAAAATAGTAGTCTTACGATGTTATAAGACATCTAAGCATGGATACACCTAATAAAATACACTCAAATTTTATAAAAAGTTCACAGAAGTGTAAGAGGACTCAAACATATCTTTCTTAGGAGATAAAACATCAATGAAAGACTTGAACAATTTCCAAGCCATGTATAGATGTCTGCGTCCAGCATTTTTCCCATGAAATAAGAAACATTCACAAAAATCAATGATGCCCTAAGCTACAGTAAATAGTTGTACAAATATCAGATAAATGATGTTATATAGTACACATATGTTTATACAATTAGTGTTTTAATAAAAGTCAAATGATAATAAGCTATGTTTTTGGAAATAAAAAATCCAAATACTAATGTATCAAGAAAACTAAAATTAAATGAAAATGTAAAACTGCTAGAACCTAATGATAAAACAAATAAATACCAGAGATTTAGAATGTAATAAAAACAAATGTTTTAAGTGAAACCTAAACTATGAAACAAATTATATTGAAAAAAAGAATATTAATCAGTTTCATGTATGTTTTAAGAAGACAGAAGAAATGCTGCAATAAAAATAATGAAGATATTAAGAAGATATAATAAAATTATAGCCAGTATTAATAAAAGAAATTAAAGATAGAATAGAGATAAGCCAGTGAATTTGGCCTGTCTTTTCAAACTCACAGAGTGCTCAACACCAACAATGAACTCTATTATAAATGATAGGCATAGGGTGACTATACTGTGTTAATGTAGATTCATCAGTTATAACAAATATATTGCTCTTTTTTAAAGAAAAAGATAGAAACAAGCTACCATCAAGAACACCACCAACAACAAATGTTGGCAAGGATTGGGGGTGGGCAGTAACCTTCATACACTGCCGGTGGGAATGTTGGGAATATAAGCAAGTACAAAATCAGAAAACAGGAGGGCCTAACAGGGTGTGGGGAAAGAAGGGTTGGCATGGTGGAGCTGAGAGGGGGAGGTGGCAGGGAAAAGGGTAGGAGGGTAAATATGGTGCAAATAATGTATACACATGTATGTAAATACAAAAATGATGCCTGTTGAAACTGTTCCAGGGTTTGGGGCAGTGAAAGACAGCAGTGGAGGGGGTGAATTCAGGTACGATATATTTGATACAATGTAAGAACTTTCGTAAATACTCCAGCACAACAATAATTTTAAAAAGAAGGGAAAAAACGAAAACTTAAATCCAGAAACACTTAAATCGTGCTCCCTGAAGGGAAACCTGATAATGTACTAATTCTAATCTAACTAAATCTGCAAAAATATTTTTAAAACAAAATTTATGGAAGAAAAGGACATTTGTAGATAAGACTTAAAAATATATGATCAAAGTAAGTAATATGTATGTATTGGAACATCACAGTGAAATAACTTGGATAATTAATATATGCTAACAAAAATAAATTGAAAGCTAAAGTGTGGTCTGAAGAGCTATATAAGAGTATAAGGACCTATATTTTACATAGTAGTCAATTTAAAAATTGTGCACATACAGGAAAACTAATTTAAAGCAAAATATAGTTAGTGAAAAAGGTTTGCATCCCACACAAGTGGATGGAACTATAAGCTACTCAAGAATGGATGAAATTAGATACTTATCAAAAATTATTAAATTCCTCTTCCCAATAAAACTTCAAGAGATTAAAGTTATGAATATTTAAAACACTGAATGTTGTAGTATATTTTATAGCAAGCCATTAAAAGGAAATGTTGGGTAAGAGGGCTTACCTGAATTTGGAAGGTATTTTTAGTAGTAGTACATTTTTTTCTATAATTTATACTTAAGAAAATTTTTATAGTATAAAATGTACATTAAAGAAAATTTAATTAGAAAAGATGATTTATAATATATTTAATAGGAAGCTTAAAAGACATTTGAAATACATCATCACTGCATTGCTTCATATTTGTTGAGTGAGAGGTATATATGGTATCTAAATCATATTGAAGGAAATAGAGGTTCGATATTTATCTCACAAAGTAAAGTTAAGTGAATAATGGGGCTCTTGAGATTATTGCCTTTTGAAATGGGACATGCTTGCTGGTGAAAGGACTAAATATTAACATGTAAAATAAATAATATTTCTGTTTCTTATAAGATTAAAATTTTATGTGATATTCTTATCTGATTTTTTCTTTTATGAGCACATATTGTTCTATTTTGTATTCAAATTACCTATTTCATAGTTGTTTTCTGTTTTTAGAGAACTATATTATGTATTACAGTTGGATCTCCTATAGTTATGTAGCAAAAATTTTTAAATTCTATTTTCTACTCAAGATTATGCAATGAATTTTTGAAAAATACATGTATGCACACACTTTTTAATGTATAGACAAATTACATTCATTTCACTTTGAAATAGTCTTATTCACTCTCATTTTCTCTACTTTTGCTACTTTCAAGATAATTTGCATAAAGCATGAAAGTTACCCAGCTGTTCAGTGGAATATATTATTTTCTGCTTTCAAAGAAACTGCAAGTGACATTTTCTGTCCTTAATGTAGTACTCATTTTATTAACTTCCAAGTTAAAAAACATATATACCTCATAAACCAATGTTTGCCTATAATGAGGACAGATAAGAAATCAGACCCACATAAGGCTTTGGAATAAGAACAGTTTGTGACATGTAATTGCATGGTAAGCACATACTTCTAATAGTAAAATGCTGTCCTGAATATGTCACAAAAATGTCCTAATCTACAACATGAAATAATATTTGCAAACAAATAAAAATCATAATAGAAGATATATACACTTCAAAAGGATTTCTATAAATATTTCTCACAACTTAAATGTAAAGAGTCCTAATACTAGCAAATAACATAAAGTATCAGACATATAAACTAAATGTATTTGAGCAAATGAGACCAAATTATAAGCCAGCTTTATTTTCACCAAATAACTGTGTTAGGCAGATGTCATGCAACTCTTTACTAGTAAAAACATTGATGCTTCCTTAGGTATGTTTGAATTTCAGCATTTAGATAAAAGGGAATCTTGAAAGTTAAATATATTGTTTTCAACTCCATCTTACAAATTTGAAATATTTCTAATGAAAATTGCTTGTAGTGCTGTGGGGAGGTGTCAAGGGGTAGAGATGGTGGGGGCAATCTAATTAATGTGCAATACAACCCTGTTTAGAACTGTCACAATGAATCCTGCTCTCCCCCTTGTACAATGAAGAAATCCTAATAGCAAACTTTTAAAAAAAAAAAGAAAAGAAAACAAGTGCTTTCATGTCTCTCTCCACATTAAATTTATTTCATAAACCAATTTAGAGTTTATACTATTTTATTGGAAAATCTCTACTGCATTGAATTTAAAGTTGCTGTCAACCAAATAATAGTGCCCATTTTGCTTTAGACAGCTTGCATACATACAGTTATTCCCTATAGTCATAAATGAATATTAAAGTTAAAATTATGATTAAACACATTGTTCACATAAAGATTTTCTACATGAAACAAAAATTGCAGCTTTTTGTATTGGGTTTTGTTTTTCACAGTAATCTGGAATATTTCTGGAATCATTTAAATTGTTGGTATGTTTAGCTCACTAAGCATATTTAAAAGGTAAAATCTGTGTTCAGTAGTTTATCGTGATAGATTTTCAGAATGAAAATTCATGGTCATGACACTTATATTTTATAATCTCTTCTCCATTGGAATAACTATTAGAAACATGGATTGATTTTGATATGCCAAGTAAAAGTGCTTTAAGAAAATTATGAAGTAGGAGCTCAATGGCTCACACCTGTAATCCTAGCTACTCAAGAGGCAGAGACCAGGGAGACCAGAGATTTGCCTAGGCAAATTGTTCACAAGACGCTATCTCAAAAAATCACATATCTCTCTCTCTCACACACACACACACAAACATGCACACACACGCACATGCACATGCACACACACACGCACGCACACACACACACACACACACACACACACAAAGTACAAAGAATCAATGAAACAAAAAGCTGGTTTTTTAAAGGATAAGTAAGATTAATAAACCCTGGAAAATCTGACTAAATTGAGAAGGGAAAAGACCCAATTTTTAAAAATTTGGAAATGAAAAGGAGAAGTTCACAATAAACACCAAGGAAATCTGGGGGATCATTAGGAATTATCTGAAAACATATTCAAATGAATCAGAAAATCTAGAAGTGGATAAATTTCTAGACACATAGAACAATCCAAGATTTAACCAAGAGGATATTAATTACCTAATCAGAACTATAACAAGCAATGAAATTACAGCAGCAATTAAGAGTCTCCCGAAAAAGGAAAGTCTAGGACCTGACAGATTCACTGCTGACTTCTACCAGACCTTTAAAGAAGAGCTAGTTCCAACACTCCTTAAAATTTTCCATGAAATACAAATGAAAGGAACACTACCAAACTCATTCTATGAAGCCAGTATTACATTCATCCCAAAACTGGACAAGGACAAGTGGAAAAAGAAAATTACAGACCAACCACTTTAATGAATTTAGATGCAAAAAATCCTCAATAAAATATTGGCAAACTGAATTCAATAGCATATCAAAAATATCCTACACCATCATCAAATCAGCTTTGTCCTAGGGATATAGGGATGGTTCAGATATTCAAATCATTAAATGTAATGCAGCACATTAATCGAAGCAAAGAAAATAAGATCATCTCAATAGATGCAGAAAAAGCCTTTGACAAAATTCAACATCCTTTCATGATAAAAGCTCTGATGAAACTAGGAGTAGAAGGAATGCATCTCAACATAATAAAGGTTATATATGACAAACCTATAGCCAACATCATACTTAATGGGAAAAAACTGAAATCATTTGCTCTAAAGTTAATAACAAGACAAGGGTGTGCACTCTCTCCACTCTTATTCATCATAGTCTTAGAATTCCTAGCCAGAGTAATAAGGCAGGAGAAATAAATAAAAGAAAAACAAATAGGTAAAGACGAAGTCAAACTCTCTCTATTCACAGATGACATGATCTTATACCTAAAAACTCCACTAAAGAAATCTTAGACATCAGGAACACCTTTAGAAAACTGGTAGGATACAAACTCAACTTACAAAAATCAGTAACTTTTCTACACACCAACAACGAACAGACTGAGAAAGAATACAGGAAAACAATTCCATTTTCAATAGTCCCCCCCCAAAAAAATACCTAGGAGTAAATTTAACAATGGATTTGAAAGACCTTACAAGGAAAACTATAAACCATTGAAGAAAGAAAATGAAGAAAATTACAGAAGACGGAAAGACCTCCCATGCTTATGGATTAGGAGAATCAATATTGTGAAAATGGCTCTGTTAGCAAAAACAATCTATTTGTTCAATGCATGCCCCATCAAAATTCCAATGACATTCATCACAGAAATTGTAAAATCAACCCTGAAGTTCACATGGAAGCATAACAGACTGTGAATAGCCAAGGCAATACTGAACAAAAAAGAGCAGCTCAGGAGGTATTACAATACCCAATTCAAACTATGCTAGAAATAAAAACAGCATAATAGAAATAGCATCATAGTAATAAAAACAGCATTGTACTGGCACAAAAAACAGGCACGAAGACTAGTGGAACAGAATAGAAAACCCAGATATGAATGCACGCAGCTAAGCCCACCTGATTTTTGACAACGGTGCCCAAAATATAAGACGGAGAAAAGATAGCTTGTTCACT
This sequence comes from Castor canadensis, assembly GCF_047511655.1. Lineage (NCBI taxonomy): Eukaryota > Metazoa > Chordata > Mammalia > Rodentia > Castoridae > Castor > Castor canadensis. Next base: position 23,709,355 of record NC_133386.1, read on the forward strand.
AAATGTTGCTGGGGAAACTGGATATCTGCATGCAGAAAACTGAAAGTAGATCCATGTCTTTCACACTGTATAAGTATTAACTCAAAGTAGATTAAGGACCTTAATTTAAGACCTGCAACTTTGAAACTAATGCAAGAAAGAGCAGGAAATACACTGGAATTAATAAGCGTAAGCAACGATTTCCTAAGTAAAATTCAAATAGCTCTGCAAATAAGAGAAAGGATTGACAAATGGAACTACATGGAAAAAAGAAAAAAGCTTTCGTGCAATAAAAGGAATGGTCACTGACTTGAAGAATGGGAGAAAATCTTTGCCTGCTATATATCTGACAAGGGATTAATAACCAGAATATTCAAGTAGCTGAAAAAAACTAAACTCCCCAAAAATCAATGACCCAGTGATAAAATGGCCAGATGAACTGAAAAGAGCTTTTTCAATGAAGAAGTCCAAATGGCCAAAAAACAAACAAACAAAAAAACACATGAAGAAATGCTCAACATCTCTGGCAATAAAGGAGATGCAAATCAAAACCACATTAAAATTCCATCTCATTCCTGTTAGAATCCTATCATCAAGAATACAAAGAACAACAAATGTTGGCAAGGATGTAGGGAAGAAAGAACCCTCATACACTCTAGGTGGAAATGTAAATTAGCACAATCATTATGGAGTACAAACAATATGGAAGATCCTCAAAAAAGTAAAAAATAGAATTGCATATGCTCTAGAAATACCACTTCTAGGTATATACCTGAAGAAGTGTAAGTCAACTTACAATAAAGACACTTGCATGTTTATTGCAAGATTATTAATAATAGCTAAGCTATGGATACAGCCAAGATGCTCCACAACTGATGAATGGATTAAGAAAATCTGGTATTTATATACAATAGAATTTATATAGCCATAAAGAATGAATTTTTTCATTTTGAAGTAAATGGATGGTACTGTATAATTATATTGTAAGTAAAGTGAGGCAGGTTCAGAAAGCCAACAGCTGCATGTTTCCTCTCCTATGTGAAATTTGTATTGTCATACAAATATAAGCAATATTATGTATTCATGGAAATTTATACAGAGCATGAATCCATAACTGGTACTTGTAGAGGAGAACAAGGGAGTAAGTAAAGAAGGAAAGAAAGGTTGCAAGTAATTATAAAGTGTCTCACATTTTTATAGGAACATGGCACAAGGAAGTATGTTGAAAATTGTTAACACAGGATGGGGGAAAAGATTAAGGAAATGCTTTGGAGGGTTGTTATATCGAGTTAAGTACAATACATATACAAGTATAATACCAAGGCAAAAATCCCACTGAACAATGAACAGACACCTAAATAAGGGAGGACAAAAATGAAAAACAAGTCACAATAGTGGCAGGGTACTAAGAGGAGAGGGAGGATAAAAGAATAAAAGGTAAATATGATCGATGTACTTTCTGTACAAGAATGAATATAAAAATTTTAAACCCATTGAAATCACCATAACAAGGTAAATAAGGCAGAAAGGAGAAAAATAGAGGAGATGAAACAATTTGGGATATAATAATTATACACATAGAAATGTCATAATGTGTAGCAATCTTTTTTTGTGTGTGTAGCAATATTAAATAAAAAAAATGGCTCTTTTTCAAAAACAGAGGGCAAGAGGAGAAACAGGTCCTGTCTGGTGGTTGGTACCAGTGGGACGGGGGGAGGATATAAGAAAAGAGTGTTAGAGGGAGAAAAAGAGATGAATAATGATGGAGGGATGAATTCAAGTATTATATATTGTAAGAACTTTTGTAAATGTCACAATGTACCCCCAGTACAACATTAATATGATAATAAATAAAATAAAACAAATACTAATGTCTTTATGATGGGCATTAATTAACACATTTAAAGAGAGAGAATGAAATTGAGTAAAAAAGAAAATGTACAAAGGAAGGTTTAAGCAAATTTAAATGAAAACACAGCAATAATTGATTTGAATAGAAATTTGCCAAATGTTTTTTTGTGAAAATTATTATCTGAAATCTTAGTTTCTTTAGGAACATGGAGGAAAGATATATTACAGTATTTACAGTATGGTTTGTTCTTTATTTGTAAGAACTTCAATGTCTCTATTCCTATAGTATATTTCTTTATAAACCCCAATAACAATCATTCAGAAGAGTATAAAGACATTGTATTTTCCTCATGACAAATACAGAAACCATTGACACATACACTTACATAAAGTGTGAGAGTTGAAATCTGATTATTAAATCATGCTTTCTAAACTTATTAGTGGTCAAGTGATTTTAAATGAATTTGTGTACATTATGCATACTCAATCACTAATATTTAAAAGAAAATCAGTAATATTGCATATGATGTGAAGGTAAAGGCTACAAGGATATATACTGAAAGCTATTGAAAAATGGCAAGAGGGGTAAGGAAGAGTAATGGAAGGGGCTGAATGGACAAAAGTAAAGTATACCCATAGTAGGCATACCTTGAAACACCCCTTTGAATATCAATTTAAATACTAATAATGGAAAATGGACAGTAAAATAGGTACAGTGTTGGGGGTTGGTACTATTGAGAGAGGGGAGGATGAATGAAGGAGATTAGGTGATGGTAAATGGTAGATGGTCTCCATATGCCTATATGAAACAGAACTAAGAAACCTCTTGCAATTGCTTTAAGTAAGGGGGGAGGGGCTTAAGGAGGAGAGACGGTACAGGCAATGTAGCTAGTGTACAAAATAAATCCAATTGGAATTGTCACTATGAATCCTCCCCTGTATAATTAATATATACAAATAAAAAATTTGTAAGAAAAAAAGGGAGGCATGTTAACCAATGATTTAGTTAATATAAGTATGCCCATTGAATGGCAAAGTCAGAATTTAGCTCATCCTTTATACTGAGAAAGTAGAATGTCATTAGTTCTCCTAGTTCCTTTATATGATCCTCCCTTATGGGTCTGTGCATGTGCTTTTGTCTGTGCATGTGCTTTTATCTGTGCAGACACATGCTTCCGTAGGTGTGTATATTTGTATATGTACAGGTTTTGAGGAAGAGCAAAAAGAATGAGGTAAGTGAAATGGAAGAATGTCTCCACTTTCTGTGATTAGGGATTCTTTTTGGTAGCAGGGAAATCTTTTATAGTTGATTCATCTGCTCTTTTCTAGAACAAAGAGCAAAGCTGCTTAGAATGAAACATTTTTATTAGATGAAAATGAAGCTTTCTTCCTAATATATATGTAAGAGATTATAAATCGGCTTCTCTTCCTTTGCAATCTGATTTTCTCCTTAACCCATTGGCTTTACCTTCACTATAAAAGAGAAAAATTAAAATGTATGATTTGTTTCCAAAACCAAAGTTTTGTTCTAATATCAAAGGCTTACAATTCAAAGAAGTATATAGAAATTACTCTGTCCTTTTCATAACTATCCAAATGTCATTAGAAAGAAAAATAAGACTTTTTTCCTCTTTTCTTCATAAGTAAAATTATGGTCTATTTTATTCCAAGCTTTCATATGAAGCTTTGCATGTGTGAGTCAGCACCTCAAAAGAAATCTCATTTACAATTCATGACATCTTTTCATCCCAATTATTTAGTTTCATTTCCTTTCCATTTTGTGTCTTTTTAACTTGAGGCTCTCATTCATTTAGCCAAAATTGCTATAATACTGTTCTACTTTTGCAAAAAATCCACCATATATATGACAATACTTCAATTTTTTTTCTTATGAGGTTTCAAAACTCAGATATAGATCTGAGATGATACTCGATTAAGGAAGGAATGCTGCAAAAACAACCATAAAGTTAATAAATTTGTGCTTTATGTTATTGGTATTTAAGTTAATTCACATAACCAGTCATTTCAAATTATGTTAACATTTAAAATTTTAACATACATAATATTGTGATCCTCCTGTCTCCGCCGCTCAAATGTGAGGACTACAGGTGTATACCACCACATCCAGCTAGATTTCTAACATTGTGTCTTTATAAGTCCATATTTAAAACATGTTTGATCCGTATATATTGATATGTATGCTTAAGAAACTATTACATATAGGTAAGATGATCCCTACCTCTTGTATCACAAATTCAGTCTGCTGATTCTATTTATATGCCTTATCTCTCACCATTCTGCCAGTTGTCCATCTTTTCAAAAGAGACCAACATTAGATAGCTCTGGAGATTTAAGAGGTCTGTCTTCCTCTGGAGACTTGCCTATTTCCTCCTTGTTCATTTTTCAAAATTCCTAGTTCAAGCATCCAGTGCTCTTACCACAGCTTCCTGTCTTCCAATTCACTTGTTCAACCATGTACCATAAGCATTATTTTTAGATGTAAAAACATTTTTAGATGTAAAATTTTTAGATGCATTTTTAATGCATCTAAAAATTATTTTAGATGCATTATTTTTAGATGATTTCAGATCATCTCTAGTGATCCCCCAATTTTATCTCAGCAGAACATTCCTCTTGTGTATTCACTACATTCTCTATCCAATTGAGATGGTTGTTTTTTCTATAATATTAATAATATTCTTTTAAACCTTTAATATCAATTCCACTTATAAATCTTTTGGCAAAAATACCTTTTGCTTTTTCTGCTGTTGCTTTTGACCTGCCAAGCATGGATGAAGAACATTTTGCACAGGGGAAAAGATGGATCACTGGAAATTTGTGATCACCCACATTACCAACTACAAATAAGCTCTCAACTTTGTCAGTCTTTTACTTTCCTTGTGAACTTTCTTCCTCATTTTCTCGATTAATCTAAGTGTCAAAGTACTTCAACTATCTTCTAAATTTCCAGTTTCTTTTCACCCTGTCTTGCTCTTTGACAATGATACTTCTTCTGCTTCTGAGATTAAAGTAATAGATCCCAATTTGGGACTTTTTCCCCTTTTGTTACCAGAACTCTGGACCTGCCTGCAGTCCTTATGCAAATGAAGCATCTTCTTGACATTTCCATGTGGCTGTTTCACAGACATTTCGCATTCAGGATTTTGAAGATCACTCTCATAATCAAACACCCTCCTTAATCTCATACCTCTTTCATTGTCCCTTATCTCAGATGAAAATACCAGCATTCTCCAACTACCAAAGTTGGAAATTTAGAAGTCGTTTTTAAAGTTTTTCCACTTCTTAAACCTTATTTAAATTCAACTGAATACCACAATTTAATTATTTTCCAAATCTTATTGATTATTTACACAGAATATCTTTCAACATCATTCACTCCCTCAAATCATCATCCTTTCTCACAAGTTTCACAAAAGCAGAAAAATAGAAACATTTTTCTTTTGAAATTTAAAAACAATTCTCAACCTTAGGTGTGTTCATTAGCAAGTGTTCATTTTTTCTAAATGACTTCTATTTCTAATAGCTTTCTCTTCCTAAATGGTGACTTTTTTTCTACATCATTTCCATAATTTCTTCTGTTTGGCCTTCAAGCTATAACTTATATGTTGCTAATATACCTTCTGATCATAATTTTTATGATTTTTCTATCAAATGTGATACATCTTCTTTGATATTTGTGATATTTGTCATATCAATGAAGAAAACATGCATAATCTTGAATATAACTATATTAAACACATTTTGAATTTCATTTATTATCTAATACATAGAAGTGATAATCCTTAGGAATGGGAAAACTGGGTGATATAACTGAAACTTTGTGTGTGCATAATCATTGCAATTAAACAATTTCATTATTTAAGATTCTATTATAAATGCCACAGGATATTCAAAAGGAATGAATTCCTATAGGAGTCCTAACATTCAATCCATCATGACATTTGGAATGGAAGCAAGGAAGAAAGTATCCAGGCACAAAGAAATATTAAAACAGATTAATGAAGAATAAAATATTATAGATGTGAATGAAAAGACATACAACGAGAGAGATCGGAATTTCAGACAAAGCAGAGTGTACTTCTCTATATATTGAGAAAATTGAGTCAAGGGGACTGATTAGATTCTAAAATGTGCATTGATAGAACAGAATAATATTCCTCGGGATTGCCAAAGGAATGAAGATGAAGTAATGAACTTTTTCTTTCTTTCAGGCCCAGGGGCAAGTGTCAGTTTTTCTCCTGCCAGAAAGCTCCAAAGTCACCAGCAGGACCTGAGGTACATAATAAACAATACAAGAAAGCCCATTTGGGCTTGCCATAAAGGCAAGGCCTTTTGAGGGTGCTTCCCATGCAAAGGGATTTGTGTTGGAAAAAGTAGAAGTTGAGGTTAAATGGCCATATTCTCTCACAGGGAAGCATGCTAAGAGGCAGCTGATAAAAAACAGCGAGAAAATCACAGCTTTGATATCCAGTGATGGGGTACGTGATCATAAAAAACAGTGAAGTTCTGGTTGCTAGATTTGCTAGAAAGTTCAAGTTGTTGGTGACAATCTTAGAGTCCACTTTAAGGTTGTTAGTTGGCCAACTCTTTTGGACCTATACAAAGTCAAGAAAGGAAAATCGAGGCAATAACTTTTGATGATTAAAATACAAGAGTAATAGTTTTTCATATTAATGAAAGGAGAGACAGGATATGAATAATGGTTTAAAAAGTAGTTTGCTAACTGTTACTGATCCCTGAATCTCAATAGGATTGGGAGACATCATCGAATTTTTAAAAAGTGTGAAAGCCGTGAAGCTTTTTTATTCTTGAAGAGGGCATTTTATATTTAAACGTGTTGAAAAACCTTTTTTCAGAGGTCACAAAATGTAGGACTGAAAATCATATATATATATGTATATAAAATCTTATAAACAGAAAAATACATTCTATTTCTATAAAAATGATGAAGTACTGTGCATATATTTTATTGGAAACATTTTATACAAACTTTTTATCTTGTAAATTTTTTAAATTTTAAGAAAATTATGAGGATAATACAGACTTCTGATATACTTGCCATACCAATACATCATTTTTAAAATCTTACATGAGTGTGCTACATTTACTAAAATTAATGAATTTATATTAAACTATTATTATTCATGCTACCGTTCTATTTTAAATTCCTTGGTTTTGCATAAAGTTTTTGCTGTACCAACATCTTATTCAGAATACCACCATGTATTTAGTCTTCATTGATCTATAATATCTCCGTGACTGTAATAATATTTCAGGTATTCTTTGCTTTAGATGACCTTGACAGTTTTAAGGATTCCTGCATATGCATTTTGTAGAATTTCCCTTAGTTGAGATTATTTTGTTCATATTAGGCTTAAATTTTATGTTTCTGGAGGAAGACTAGAGAGGTAAGGAACCATTCTCTTCACATCATACAAACTATCAACTGTTGATGCTAACCTCCATCACTTGGTTGAGGCAGTGCTTTGGATTCTTCTATAAAATCTCATTGTTCTTCTTTCCACACTGTGCAATGCAGCTACACATAAGTTGTGGAAAATTGTGTTCCCTTTTTAACAGAAGAGAATCTATGTAAGTTAATTCTTTTGCATGGGAAATTTGTTTAATAACTTTTGCTATGGGTATTTTGATGGTCTGCTTTTCTGTGCAGACATGTTAGATTATTAAGTTTTCATAAGTAATTGGTCTCTTTATCACTATTTAATGTCCTCTCCTAGACAGGGTACTCTTAGGAAGTAGATATCTTGTCATAAAACCACTCTTAACAGACTTCAAGACAAAATTGAAAGGAAATTATAATAAAAACCTCAACAAGGATGGATGTGGATCTTTGGAGACACTATTTAACCTACTACAAGTATCCAATTTAATTAATAACTTTTCTGCAGAAAAAAAAATCCTCACATAAGATGACTGTTCCAAGGCAATTTGTCATTGTTTAATTTAGCAATGGCTTGATGTAATCCCAAGAAAAATGAATATGAGTACTTCAGTATAATGCATTACACGAAGAGGGATTGAATCAAATTTCACAGTGCTGAGGAATGAATATAATAAAGTATTTAAGTATTGAATTAGAGGAGAAAAATCTAGAGCTCCTGCTGGTTAGTGCCTTTAGGAGTAGAATGATCAGGTTAGAATCAAGAGCTTTGTAGGTATGAAAGGGACGTTGTAGAAATAAGAGCTAACCAAATTTTCAAAAGAATGGAATTGTTTAGTGCAAGAAATTTGTTTAGACATCTTCTTCTTTCTTCTTCTTCTTCTTCTTCTTCTTCTTCTTCTTCTTCTTCTTCTTCTTCTTCTTCTCCCCCTCCCCCTCCCCCTCCCTCTCCCCCTCCCTCTCCCCTTCCCCCTCCTCTTCCTCCTTCTCCTTCTTTTTTTTTGGCAGCACTTGAGTTTGATCTCAGGGCCTCACACTTGCTAAGCAGGTTCTTTTACTGCTTGAATCACTAGACATTTTCATGGACAATCAATTTAAGACAAAACTGATAACATCTCAAAAGAACAAAGGTAGGCATACTGAAAGGCTACAAAACCTTGCAATGGCATTTTAATTCAGAGACAGAAAAGAAAAGAGAAAGGGGGTATAGAATATGCTGTTACTTTGGGTGAAGGAATGTGAAGAGCATTATATACAATGTTAATTTTGGTGACTTTATTTGCCACCTTTTAGAAAATTATACATTTTTTAAAAATTTACATATGTAATATATATGTACATATATATATATATATATATATATATATATATATGTACAATCTAGTGTTATCATGAGTGTTTTCCCCAGGTCATTCTACTAAATAAAAAGTAATTACAAACAAATAAGCTTGATGCTTTTAAAGTAAGTGGTTGGATTTTGTTGACTTATTTAAAAAAACTGTCAAAATTTTCTATATCAGTGTTAATATTTTCTTCCATGTTTGAAATGTAGTGATATCTACTAATTTGTAGAAAAAAATTGACTCATCTGAATCTTTACATAAACATATTCATTTTGGGTTTCCACGTGCAAACTTCCTCTTAGACTAACAGAAAATAGGTTTCTTATTTGGATTCTGAACAGCAATTCTAATGATCAGAATAAGCCCTTCAAAGTCTTTATAAGGAAAATTAATTGAAGATTCACTGTCCTTGGAATTTACTGCTATTGGCACTTAATAGCTCAGACAAATTCTCTCTCAAATGTTAATAACTTACTGTGGCAATTTAGCACTTTTATCTTCTTTCCTCTCTAGTTATTGTTTTTGTATCATCTTAATTATATCCATATTTATATAATCGCACACACCACCCATGACTACTTATTCACTATTTAATCCATAGGAATTATGAAGGATTATAAATTTAACTTAAGCATTTCTTCGGTCTGTATTATCACATAATACACAGTATTAATTAGATATTGTTCTTTACTGATTCAATTATATTGTTCAAAGTTGAGATTTTCTTAAGGAGAATTAGCCTGGAATTAGAAAAAGGAATAGTAATAATTGAACACACAAGGCATATGTACAGTACCATTCAGAGAGTCCTAAAATGCATTTTGTTTTTCTGGAAATTAAATTCCTTCTTGCTGCTACCTTCTTGTTGTAGGTTATTGATTTTAAGGGCTAGAATAAGATAAAAAAAAACTGCTGTTGCTCACAAATTCATTTGCTGTGAATATTGTATAGATACAATATTGTATCTTTTTACTACCTTAAGCCTTCACATACATTTTGTTTTTTTTGGTGAGCACTCTATAGGCATGACAAGAAAGGTCTACTTCAATCAAACTGTTTATCTACAGAATTTAAAGTAGCCATGTGAATACAAAGAAGACAAAAACAGCCATGGATTAAAATAATCACCACGCCCTAAACAGACATGACCAACACTGTTCTATGTATTAGTAGAGATCTATGCATTTTTCTTTAGTTGTAAGGGATATTGAGTTGATAAGTACATTAAAACAATATTGGAACAGGTCACATACAAAGCTGTTGCTTATATATTACAATGCAAGTTCATGGAAAAAGAGAATGCTATTGGAGGAGGCAAAGGACTGCTCGTCATACCACAGCAGAAGGCATCTTTAAAAGGAGGTGGTGACCTCTAATATCTTAAATACATGGGAGGAGCACACAAAGAGGGAAGAACTTGAACAGTTGCTTCCCTGTGAATAAGAAGGGGTAAAAACTATTACTTTAAGGGAAGCCACACTGGTAGCCTTAGAATCTGAGAAGTTCTAGAATGACCATTTGAGGTTAATAAGATTTTTAAAACACCATTGAGTGGTTTTTCAGAATTAGATTCCACACAACGTAAATAAACAGAACTGTTTGGAAACTTCTTTACACATTTCTGAGAGTGTGGCCTACATTTCTAGTTTCTGACTCAAGACTGTTAAGCGGAGTATGATTTGCATGACCTTTCTCAGTTTGATAAGAACAATTTAAGAATCAGGCTGATTTCTGCCTAATCAGCAGGGATGTTGAGAAATGACTCTTTCAGTTTCTGCTGACACTTATTTATAGGATTTGCTGATGGCAGATAAGTAGACATGTGGATGTGAAAACCCAAGGGTAGGAGTGAGAAGTGTGGATAACAAGGCAGATACAATATCTAGTTAATTTCAGTAAAATCCCAAACTTGAAAGTTAAATGGAAGATTGAACTGAGAGACATATAAGATAGGAGACATGAAGAGTCTTGCAATTTCAAAACTGATAAATCTCTGAGTGGTATATAAACGAGGCTCTTCCATTTATCCATATAGTAATGTTAATAAATTCTTTGTCTATAAAAGAAAAACTGCAAGAAAGTACACTGTAATTTTAAAGTAAATATAGTGATTTCCTATACTCTTCTGTAAGTTTGATGCTTACTGTTATAAATAGTAAAATTTCAATCTACTGTATACATTAGATGTTGGTTTACTAAATTAGCAAGATGTTTTTGTATGTTTTTACCTGTTTTATTTGAAAACTTGTTAAGTACAGACAGAAGTTCCAAGAAAAGCATACTGGAAGTCCATATGAATTATAACAGTTAAAAGTTATTTATCTTCTGCAAACTTCCTTTTATCTGTCATCTCATCTACACTTGCTTTGTTGGAAGTATTTTAACATAAGTCATGTCATATCATTAAGAATTCTTCATGTTTGATTCCTACTGATAATGGCCATTGATTTTTAAATAAAATCTGCCTCTACATTACCAAAATAAATGGATATCAAAATAATGCTCAGTTCATATTAAAAATCCTCCACTCTCTCAAGATGATACTCACAGTTGGTTTCCTCAAATCACAAAAATAATACTAATTCCACACAACACTACACTGCATTTGTTTATCATGCCAAAGTCTCTTTTGCATGCCTGTAATAGGCCCTTTGTGTGTGCGCATGTGAGTGTAAGTGGTTTTGTACACATGTGCATGCAAACAATGTCATTAATACTGCAGGGTATTCCATATTTGGTATTTGGATAGGTGTTTTGGCAAATTTATGATTCCCATAAACTAGACAGTTGATTTAATTCATGATATTTTTGTTCGATATTTCATAGGTAATGATATGTATTCTTTATCAGATCTCATCATGATGCATATAAAATCTGGTTGTCATAATTTTAGTGCTAAGTTACTGTTAAACAGACATTATGGCTTTAAATCTCACTATAATAAATTGCACATAATTGCTGGGGGTCAGTAACTCATCCCTGTAATCCTAGCTCTTTGGGAAGGTGAGAATGGGAAGATCAAGACTCATGACCAGCTCAGGTAAAAAGTTCATAGGATTTCATCTCAACCAACAGCTGGGTGCACTGGTGCAGGTTGTCATCCCAAGTTACATGGGAGGCTGAGATTGGGGAGATCATGGTTCCAGGTCAGCCCTGACAAAAAGTTTGTGAGACTCCATCTCCATGGGAAAAAGCTGGTGTGATGGCATGAGTCCGTCATCTCAGCCAGGACATGAAGCATAAAATAGAAGGATAGCAATCCAAGCCAGCCTGGGTAAAAAAAGGAGACACTATCTCCCAAGAAATCAGAGCAAAAAGTGCTGGAGGAGTCACTCAAGTTCTTTAGTGCTTGCCTGGCATGCACAAAACTCAAACTTCAATACAACAACAAAGAAATCACATAATGGTCTTAGCATTCATTGATCATTGATGCTTTTTAGCTACATTCTTTTTTTTAATGACATTGATGCATTCTGCTAGTTTTAATGAAGACTCAATACCAAAAGTTCACAAACACTTTAAAAAAATAGAAGAAAATGGAATACTACACACTATGCCCACATTATCATAATGCAAAAGCATCATAAGAAAAGAAAACTGAAGAACAACATTTCTCTTGAAGGTAAAAAAAGAAATATTCAGGATAATATTAATAAGTTGTTTTCATTATTTTTGTGTATTATTAAATGGTACATTTCTATTTTGATTTTTTTTATTTATTACAATTATTTTTATAATTGTAAAAGAAAGATTAAAATGCCTTATTGCCAATTTGGTTTTCTTGCAATCAAATTTGATTAGAAAATGTAGGCTAAAGGTTTATTTAGTATGAATTGTCTAACTCTTTTTAATTCTGTGCCCAGTGAGTATTGACTGTCATTAATGTCATTTGGTGTATAGATCGGTCCATAGGCTTGGTATATTCTGCCTGAAAAATCCTGTAAGAATAATTTGCCCATGCAATGGACAGAAAGTCCCAGAATGTCCCAGATTATTGGAAACCCATATACTTAGAGATATGATAGTCACGTAAATATTTTTAGGATTTATTTCCCAACTTCTAGATCATAGGTGTACTACCAAGACCTACAATGTGTTTTCCACTTCTTGCCCCATTAGGTCATTAAGTATTAGTACTATTAATTTATTGATAAAGTTCACCAATGTTTAGTTCTGCAATACTGAACTATTTGATTTAAGCCTCTATATACTATGATAATGGTTAGGAAAGATAACATATTTCTGTGTAAGACTCTAAATACATACATTGAGCTTTTAAAGTGAATGCAAATTCACTTTCATCCCAATGTATTTAGAAGATCAGTGCCTACATAGTTTCTACTCAAGACTGTTCTAACCTACTTCACGAAAGATACCACAGTAAATGATTATCTTGGAGTCCCAAATTGTCTTTCTTTCTATGTTCCCTGGCTGAAGAATTTTCTCTTTAATACCAAAGCATCTAAGCCTACAAATCCCAGAGAAATACACAATTGGTCCACTGGGAGTGATATTAAATGCAAGCAACTGTACTTCTCCTTAGTCCTGAACTCAGGTATTCCACTACCGTGACTAACATTATATTAATGTATTTTTTCATTTATAAAGCATATCATGTCTAGAGGGATCATGCACCCTCCTCACAAGGTATGCTCTCCACACCGTGCCTTTGAAATTTGTCCTGTTACACTCAGGATGGCAGTTTACAGGTAGGATGATATATGATAGAACTAGTGTATCACACAGTGAGATGCTTATAGCCTCACCTCCTTTTCTAGGACTAGGTATGATTTTGTGTAGGATTCCATTCTCGTGAATCAAACACAGCTGTCTAATTCAGTCCTCGAATGGTGATGCTGGCTAAGGTCCAACAAATAATAGAGACAAGAAAATAAGCCCAAAATATTTTATTTAAAAGTTATAAGTGTATTTTATCATTTATTATAAGATTATTTGGAATATTATTAAAATCCTTTACATAAATTATTTATTTTGCTGTTTATTATAAAACTTTGTTTTATTTACAATCTTATTTTATTAAGAATGTTTTGCATCTTTCGCATAAGCAAGCCCTGGCTTCAGAACACAGATTACTAATATTATAAATCATGATTTCTCCAGTGAAACTTACATAAATGTTGTGCAGCATAATTTTCTCCTTGCACAGCTTTAAGGTTTAAGCTCTAAGGTGTTTTAATTTGCATGGCACAAGTGACAATATTCCACATCCTAGACCTACTACAGAGCCCTTTCCTGTTCTGGGCTGCAATCAAATTGTCAGATAGTCAGATATTCATACCACCTAGCATAGGATTAGAACAGTATCAGGGATAGAATACAGTGCCTACAACAGCCAAAGGCATATAAAGAGTTTCATACCATTTTTTTCATGGTGGGATATGTGAAATATTACTTGGGGACACTGCCACATATCCACTCTAATGGACACATGAAAATATCAGTGAATACTCTAAATCCCATAAGAGTTTACCTTCACCTCTGAATTCCATGCATCTTACCAAGGCAACTAGCCCCATTACCATGAGTGCAATAGATTCCTGTGGAACTCTGTGAAAATAGCATTAGGTTCAACTTTACTCAAAATATACGACAACCAGATGGCCAAGTTATAACTCTGGGCCAGTTATAACTCTCTGAAAGAGTAAACTTTTGGTCCATTTTCAATGAATGCAAATTACTTCTGATTGTCCTATTTGATTGGGGTAAGCAAAAATACTCTAAACAGAGGAATGGATAGATACCATGCAACCCAGGATATGTTACTCTGCCGTAGCAAAGTCCTATTCCTGGCCAACCATTTTAGTTACATAGCTGAGTAAGCTTTAAGAGTCAATACTTTTTTCCTTCCAGGTGATTCTGTTTTGTGTAGGGACACACCATTAATTAAATAAAGAATTAATGGGGACTACAATTTCTTTATCCTTAAATAAGTGTTGCTATTTAAAAACAATACTTACCTTTACCATCCCTCCAACATGGAATGTAAGCAATAGGTTTTGATCTTGGCTCATAGTAGGAAGGAGATTTAGGTCATTCCTTTAGGCATTTTTCACAATTGCAGGTTTTTATATTATTCGTTGCAAAGCCAATGAAGGCATGGTAACAGCTACCAAATAGACTCACTTTATTCATGCACAGTGACTGAGGAAAAAGCAATAACCCTTGACACAGTTGGGCTCTATAAAATATACTAGTCAAGAAATAGCCCATTCAATATCTGGCTCACATATTCTCTCATCTTAGCTGGAGGTTTGGGACATCAATATTAATTTGTACCCTCTGGCCAAAAATCCTAGTAATACTGTGTGTTTCCCTTTCTGCAATAAGCAATTACACAAGTAAATTGTACAGAATTCTCTGGGCAAGAAATAGAGATTCATTTTTATATGTAATTGTCATAGTGCTACAAGTATTTGATGTTTAGAAATGTTCTAGATGGAAGCATTGCTTAGATTCAAAAACTGGAAAATGGATAGTTTCTTTGATGGGAATTGATGTCTTAGCACCTCATTGTGATATTTCTATACATGCATATCATGTATTTTGATAATATTCACTCCATCTACTAGTCTTTCTTATCCCTCATTCCCCCTTTTTATTTTAAAAATTTAATGAGTTGTATTATCCTATTTTCAAACATGTATATATCGTGCTTCAGTTATATTGACCCCCTCATCATGTTCTCATTTTGCCATTCATTGATCTACTGATTTCTACATACATGTCATTTTTTTTAGTTACTAGGAATACAAATGTAGAGCATCATCTTTGGTATTGTAAATCAGTGAGATAGTGGAAAAGGCTGAGGTGACACATAGTTAAAACCTGGGGAAAATATTAGTAAAGGAAAAAAGTGGAGTTATTAATATTTTTGCAAGTACCGCAGTTTTAACTCAGGGACTCATGCTTGTTAGGCAGGTTCTTTGCCACTTGAATCACACATGGAGCACTAAGAGAATGTTATTAAAAGCTAGAAGAGAGGAGATGCTCATTATAGCAGAAAGTTTAACAAAAGTGTTGCCTGCATTAATGTAGAAAATAGAAAATGTACAAATAAACATATAGATTTGGCTAAGAAGATTTCCAGAAAAAAATGTTGAAAGTACCAACTGGTAGTTCTAGCATTATATGATGAAGTATGGATACAATGTTGCAAGCTAAAAAAAAAAGCACCCAAGCAAAATCTTTTACACTTTTAAACAAAATTTAGAAAAAATATAAATTCCAAGCCCTCTATAATCAACAACAAATGTTAAATCAAGAAATGGATTTAGTAAAAAGTATACATAGGTGAACGACTTGCAGGTTTTCATAATAATATAAAGTAGAATCTCTTAGAAGTAATTTCTGATATAGAAAAATATAAAAATATACTGTAAATTATCTAAATGATATGTCTATTAAAACCCTATTTAAAATAGAGCTCCTTAGTCTACCAAGGACATTCCCTTTAGTATTATTCATTCCAATGAGCCAAAAATAGATAAGATTTCATCTTGAAGAGGTTAGTATATGTGGCTTTTGTCTAATGGAGTAGATTATATATTGATTATTAGAAACCCAAAAGATTACACAGAAATTGCAGTCATGCATACATCATTTAGTGATGAAGTTACATTCTAAGCAATGTGTCATTAGATGAGCTAATCATTGTTTAAACATCAAATACACTTAGTGGACAATACCGTGTACCTTCAAGATGAATCTGAAACCAAAATGAAATATGAATTTTGGGAAGATTTTAAAAGGCATTATGCACTTCACCTATAGATGGAATAAAAATGACTTGTGTAAAAAGTTACTAAAATATAAAAAAGTACAGAGCTTGAAATAAAAACAAATTAATTCAGAAAAAAAACAATTTGATTGCACCCACAACTTGATTGTGGTAGTTTAAAAAATGATTGCAAATTCTTTCCACTCATGTCCTGAAAGGCAGGGTCTAAATTATATTCCTTTGGAGGTGACTGAGCATGTCTTTACTTCAACTGGTAAACTACAATGGAAATGGCTGTAACGTGAGGTTAGGATATATAATGAATTGCACATTCTGCCTCATATACGTTGAATCTCACTTTCGACAACCTAAGCCACAATTTTAGAAATTTGATTACCCTGAGATCGTTTTGCAGAGAGTAAATCCACTCCATGTACATTGACCATGTCTATATGGATCCTCAATGTTTTTAGCTAAGCCAAACATTTATGTGAACCCAGCTCAGGTGCCAAACATATTAATTTAGGCACCTGCAGATAATTCTAAAACTCGGTCATTGAATTGTTTCTAATTTTGCCAGATATTGTAGAGGAGATAAAAAACATTTTTTCTGAATTCCAGACTTAAAGATTCTGTGCACATAACAAAATGTTTGCTTTGTATCCCTAGGTTTTGGAGAAATTAGTTAAGCAGCAATAGTAACTGGAGAATATGCTATGAAGGATACTCTGTTGCTTACACAGTTAGCATTTAATTGAGGGTTAGTGGCTCTGACAGCCACCAAAGTTAGGCCCCAGCCTTAGTTTGGTTTCAGGAGGCTTAAGAGCTCAGATTTGCTTTATAATTTAGAGAATTGTAAAAGCAAACAAAAATTAACAATCAAATAGGTAAGTAAAAAGAATATAAGAAAAAATATTTTCAAAGGCAAAAAAAAAAAAAATATCCTGACAGACTTTATACAACCCCAAAAATACTACCTGGCAATTTACAGAAAATGTTCTCTGACCCCTCACTCCATAGCAATACTTATTCAAGCGACAACTACTCAACTTCATTTTTAACGTAATCAAACTTTCTCATGCTATTCATTCACATAGTAACTTACATCAGATTTTGAATTTTGCTCCTCCAGTTTCACATTATAGTTTAACGTCCCTGACATATTTAACTGTGATTTATATGAAAACTCTCAGAAAACCAGAAATAGTCAAGAACATTATTAATTTGATAAAGGACATAAAAACTGTAACTACCAATACATCATACTTCAATGTAAAAGATTGGGAACAAGGTACACAGAGTCAATCTTACTATTTCAACTCAGTTTTTAAGTACTACATAGGGCAGTAGATGATTTATGAGAAGTTAAATTTTCATTGTTTGTAGATGTGATTGTGTTCATGTTCATTGAAATCCTGATGAATAAAAATATTGCTAAAACTAAGAAATGAAATTTGTACCATCAGAGTTTATAAGATCAATTCCCCCAATTATATTTTTATACACAATTAATAGGAAAATGAATATTACATTATTTTAACATTTTTGATTTATACACATAACCACACACATGAAATAATTAGGGATAAATGTAAGAAAATATTGTAATACTTGTATTTGAAAACTATAAAACATGGTTGAGATAAAATTGAAAACCTAAGTAGAGAGATATTGCAAACATAAGTAGAGAGTATTGCAAAGTCCATGATTGACCTACCAATTTAACAACAGAGCACAGTTAAAATTTCATTGGGCTTTTTATAGAAATTGGCTGATTCTTAGATTATATAAACTTGACAAGACTTAATTTATTGAAGTATTTAACTTCCAAATTTACTTTAAAGATGAAATCTAAAATGTGTGATAGTTCCATAAAAGTAAACTTGTAGAACAAATGAAAACAGTACAGAGACCAGAAACAGATTTGTGTGTACAATGGTTTTGAGACTAGTGTAAAATCAATCATTGAGGAAAAATAAGCGTTTCAGTATATTATATTTCAATAACAATGCAATATACTTATAGAACATAGGAAATATGAACCTTGCTTCATACCATACTAAAAATGAATTGAAAATGCATTATGTACATTCACATTGAAGCGAAAACAATTCTAGAAGAAAATATAAGAGGAACTGTTCATGATTTCAAGACAAATTTTTCTAAATATAAAACTACTAACCAAAAAATAAAATTAAAATAAATATGAATTTAATAAAATTAAGCAATAAAACAACCAAAGAAAAAGAAACATTCCCTTTTCAAAATAAACCATAAAGAAAATGAAAAGAACCACACAATCAGAGGGAATATTTCTACTAAATATTTTTCTGAAAAGATTTGTATCCAAATTATATAAGTATCACAATAGAAAATGAAAAACTCAATAGAAATATGCACAGATTAGAACCTTAACTTCAGAGTACAGATGCAAATGACTGTAAATGATCATTATTCTTTTACATTAGGAAAATGAAAGTAATTACCACAATTAGATATTACTGCTTAGCTACAGAACAGTCAAAATTAGAGAAGACCAATATTATTAAATTACGGCAAGTATGTGGCTGAACCGAGTTTCATTCATTACCGGTTATAACATAATATATGTAAATACCAGGCTGGTGTCATGGCCATGCATTCTGTGTGTATATACAGAGTTATATGCTCAGAAATCCACTCTTGTATTTGGCTGAGAATTCTGTTCTCACCATCTTGACATTCTTAATATTTCTAATTCTGGGACAAGTAATGCCAAATATTCACAAAACTATATAGCTGATCCTGGAAAACATTTATGCAAACAATTTGACAGCTTCTTGTACAGTTAAAGATATAATTACCATATAATTCAATTTTTCTACCCCTTTTGAGTTACTGAATAAAAATGAAAATATATGTTTGGGAAGTAATTGCTTATAAGTGCTCATAGCAACTTTTATATATAATAGGCAAAAATACAAATAAGAGAATTGCAGTATGCCCTTAAATAAAGTACTATTTAATAATTACAAATTACTTAACCATGAAATCATAAGAACAAACCTAAGCAACAAAGAATGAGGAAAAAGCCAGGCAATGGGTCCACCTACTGCATGAATCTATTTATATAACATTCTAGAACAAACAGTATTAATCTGTGGAGACAACTGTGGAAGTTGCCTACTGTCAAGGATTGAGAAGTAGGTCTATGAGAAAAAGAAGAGGAAGGAACATCTGGGTGGGCACATATATCCTATATATCTATTGTGTTGATAATTGTTTACATGGGTGTATTCATTTGTTCAAAGTCATCAAATCTATTTAGAAATCCCAATACTGGGTGTTTATGAAATCAGTACTTCCAAAGATATTTTTACTCTTATCCTTTTTTCATGATAGCCAAGTTATGTAATCAACCTGGCTCCTTAGAGAAGTAGTTGATTCTCTCTGGGGCAGAGAGACCAGAATATATTTTATTCCCAGAAAGAAAGGAGCACTTAAAGACTTATGCAACTTAGTCCAAGCATCACTGCAGTCTCTTACCATGTGCAGATGATTTGAGTAACAGAATGAATAAATTATAGAAATTCTATATACAAAATATGAAGGTGGGGTTGTGATGCTAAAGCTATTATATACATAAAACGGTGACTAATAAATGTGAAATAGAAAAATTTTAAAAATCACCATGTAAGCACCCTACTAATAACTGATGAAGGCAAGAGACATCAATAAACACTAAATCACTAGGTGAATATTTTTGGCAAATAAGATACTTATATAGCTACAAATTCATAAACCACAATAAAGTTATTAATCAGAAAGAAAAGAAAGGATCTCATAACAGACAAATCAGGTGTTGCTGTTTTAACCAAGGTGGTCGAATAAAATATTATCACAATTGCTATCAGTGTTACCCAGGAAAAGTTTATGAGCATGTGAAAGATTCTCTGCACATGCCAACCTAAATCTAACCATGAGGGTACAACTAGACAAGAATAAGCTAAAGAATATGTTTAAAAAATTGACCTGTATACATGAAAATATCAATGTAATGAAAGATAAATAAGCAAAAAAAGAATAGCATTGGTAAACCCTACTAGCAATTAAATGAAATAAATGATTATTCTTGGTTGGTTCCTGGCTTGGCCAACATCAAACAACCAAAACATCAAAAAACTATATAAGATTAGGGCATTCAGGGGAATTTAAATATTGATTATTACATAGCAGCATTCAATACTGTTACTTTTACTGTGTACGATATTGTAATAGTTATATGAGATAATACTAGTTTTCTTTGACTAAAGAAGGAATATCTTACTCTCAAATAGTTCAAGAAACAGCTCATAGAAACAGAGCACAGCTGTGGCAAGATACAATAATAGTTTTACTATTCTTACAGCTTTTCTGTAAGCTGAAAATTTATGAAGAAAATGATCTATTGGTAGTATAAAATAAGTATGATGAGAAATAATATCAATTAAACATAATGGATATTTTAGATCACCAATCATTAGCATACAAAATATGGCCACTATAAAAGTAATTACTGAAAAATATATGTTCTGTAAACAAAATTTATTATCTAGTAATAATAAATTAGATCTAAGTGCTGGAAGTTATCAATACAAAGTCTGTAGTATGGAGAGTCTAGACAACTCTCCATAAGATATACAAGCACATGAAATTTTTATTTCGTGTAATAGGGAGTACTTTAATGAATAACTTATATTCATGATAATAAAAATTCAACATCACATTTAAATATAAAAGTACTTTTCCAAATCACTACAAATAAAAGAATGTAAAGTACCTTCCTGTGTAGCTGGAATTGTGAACAATACCTGGCTTGTTTATTAAGATAGAGCCTTGTAATTTTTTTTTGACTGGCAGTCTTCAAACTACAAAACTCCTATCTCTGCCTCCTGACCAGCTGGAATTACAGGCATGTGTCACGGTGCTCAGTGAATAATGTACCATTTTGAAAAACAGCTTCAAAGATATATCAAAAATGTTTTAAAGAAGATTTACGGTTTTCATTAATAAGTTGCTCTGGAACTTCAATCAAAAGAAGTAACATGTTCAAAGTTATTTAAGAAATATTTATTGCAGAAACATTTATTATGGACAAAATGTGATATCAAGTAAGTGTCCCCAAATAGAAAGTTGATTTAATGGATACAGAAATAGAATTAAGTGCCACACAATGTAAATACGGACTTTTATGAAGCCAATTATAATGAAACTTTAAAATAATCTGAATTCAATACAAAATTTTATGCTTTTTTAAATTAAAAGAGCAAAATTCAATATGCTGTATAATCTTAATTGGATACATAAAATCTCATACATTATATATGTTCAAATCCACGTAAAAATTCAATCATGTATATGTACACCTGTGAAAGTACTTAGTGAAATGTACTTATTACAAATAGGCTTAAAGATAGAATAATAAAAAAATTAAATCAACCATTTCATAGTCATTTTATGTGCTTAATAATTATATGTGTGATATATGTTATTTTCTTTTCACCTTATTTTAAATATTTCATATAATAGTAAAATATTGTTAAAATTAGAAAACAATTGAAATTGAGTAATAATTTCTAAATGTAAGAGAAATTAGAAGAATATAAGATAAAGAAACATGGAAGGTTATACAAAGGAACATAATTCAACATGAATTCAACACTCAACTTTTCCACCTAAATGGATGGCATAATAACAAATAGTATAATAATATGGAAAGCTTGATATTTTGCTAATAAATGATACAATTAGGATGTTTCTGAACTTTATAGAACAAATTACAATAAATTCTTTTGGTTATGGCAAAATCTCCAAACATACCCATAGATTCAGAAGCCAAATGCAATTTCAGAGAAATATAAAGAAAAACTCATTATTTGTTCATGAAATATTATTTTGAGACTATGATGTCTTCATAGGTTTATGCCTAGTGAAATAAATCTATAGCATTCTGATCAGATAAATTCTTGCTGTAACTCAAAGACTTTGTTTGGAAATTATACAACCCGCATAAAAAATGAGGAAAGCGTACCCTGGTAGAATGAAGTTGCTTTAAAGGAAATTTATAGGTTACTAGATAATTTAATATACATTAAATTTCAGAAACAGTGACTTCTATTCTCAGCTCACCTCAAAATGAAGAAAGGAGGATTCTTCTAGGACCATCACACTTTTTCCTAGGTGTCTATGAAGCATGTATTAGGTAGAGTGCCAGATCCAGGGGAACCACTGTATATCAAAATGTTTTAAAGAAGATTTACAGCTTTTCATCAATAAGTTGCTTTTAGTCTACTCTTAGTAGACTAAGAGTTGGCAAGGAGTATATTGATCAAATTTGGTTCACAGCCTGCTTTTATATGGCTCCCAAGCATTGTTAAATGTTTCTATAAAAGAAAAAACAACAGCGAAATATTACACTGTTACAGGCAGCCTGGAAAGCCTCAAGTCATTGCTATCAATCTCATAGAAAAAAGAAATGCTGATCTTCACTTAAATGTTCTTCAGGTAGCAGGGAAATAATAGCACCTGTGGACAAGATCCATGTGCGGGCCGGATTGTAGTTTGGCCTGTGGGCTCAGGCCAATTTAATTTCAAATCATGGATCATAAACCTCGTATATGTGTAAAGTGGGGTTGGCTATATCTTTCTCCTAGGGCTCTGGTCATTACAAGTCAAAGCTAGGTATAATATAGGGCTTATCTCATTATCACTGTCATCATGTACTGTTGGTGTTTTTCTGCTCCATAGAGACTGAGCAATTCTGAGGCTAGTTGGCACAAGAAGCTATCACCAGTGGCAGCCAAAGAAGAGAAATTAGGTGAGCAGTGAGATGTGGCAGGATATATATTCTCAACTGTCCAAAACTTGGCTGAACACAATTCACAAGCAGCCCTAAAAAAGCTTGTTGAGCCCTAGGAAGGCTGGTGCTGCTGCTCTGACTACACTTGAAGTCAATACTCAAAGTTATTCACCTTCATTTTGAGCAGAAAGAGACAGTGAGTGGTTACAAAGGCAGAAAGAAAATAAAATTCAGAGTCTTGGCAATGGATCTTTGCCAGAGCAATATGTAGTGTGGTAAAAATAGTTATGTTGTTTCAAGATTCCAACACAATACAGGGAGTTGAGTAACAAAAGACTAGAAAACATGAACATAGACCCATACTGAATAATTTTCAATGTATGAAACTTGAGATTAAACCATGATTATTTCCTGGCAGCAGTAGTCTTCCTTTGTAAATCAATTTTGATTTTTTTCAGAAAGGCCATTAATGTATGCTTATGGAGAATACAAATTTGTTTTTCCTCCAGGATAGGTTCTGACCTCAGAGAAGAAAGAAGATTCTCTAAGTGCTGTGATGACTTTGTTTCACTTTTGTTTTGATCTCTGGTATTTCTATTAATATCTTTGACCTTGTATGTTTCTTTGGCTTCTGTTTGGTTTGTGAGTTTTTCTTTTATCATTTTTCCAGCAGCAATTGACTATAAAACATAATGTCCTGAAAATTTGCAAATGGTTTTATAACCTTATCTTTGATTTCTTTATTAGAGATTCCAGGAAAGGAAAAAACCCTGAGAATTAATTAATTGAAGAGTTTTTCTTCCATAGTGACTTAATCAAAGCTGACACAGTTCATGTTTGCTTCTATTTACACATTTGAAGCACATATTTCCCCACGCTTCACTGACTGACTATGATTACTTATACAATTCCTTTAACACAGTGTTGCACCTTGGGATCTTTTGCCCCTGCTTATATTTTCCTCTTACATTCATGGAAATATACTGAAATTTATTCCACTTGGATAAGAATGGTAAATATTTCATCATGGGAGAAATGTTTCCATCATAAGTGGCAAAATCAGAAATAATGCCCTGAAATAAAATTAAAAGATGCATATCCAAGGGAAGTCCATCTTTCAAAAAAAGATATATTCACTTTTCAACTTCTTAAGCCCCTTTATAAGTTAGAATCAGAGCTTAAATTTTTCCTAATATTTGAGATTTCAAGTTTTATATAATTTTATGACTAAGTCATTTAATGGAAAAAAAAAACTATAAGCCTATTGAATGTTCTTTAAATTGTCAAACTGACTTAGGTAATCTGCCTGACCACATTTGTATTGACATTTGAAATGTCTAAAGAAGTAAATTGTCAATGCAGTATATTAAAATATTAGCCATAAATTATAGCAAACCTTTTCAATACTTAAAATCATGGTATCTAACTCTTACTTTCATATTTCTAAATAACACCTAAAAGATAAACTGTAAGAAAGTAGGTATTATAGGAAAATGATTCATTTTCTTAATGTTAATAATTTGAAGTCTAACCTACAAAGTGTTCATCATGACTCCACTATAGTATTTTGCATAACAAATAAATGCAGTCTGGTTAATATACTTAAATTTTTCATGTACATTTTGAAGACAAACATTTAACCAATAGCAGTTAATTATCATCTCTTTACCTATGTCAAAATTAATTCATTAATTGTATTTGTGAAATGTAAATTTTGTTAAGCAACATAATTCCATATAAATAAGAATTATTCACTTGAGTTTACTTGACTAATTATAGCTGTAAAATAACAAATTTGTATATTGGTAATATTTAAGCAAGCAAAAAATAAATGTTTCTTTTTTATAACTTCAAAGTTCAGCTAGAAATGAGTGGATGAAAATTACATATCTGCATGTCAAAGGTCTTGTAAGTGAATGCTAGTATAGTCACCTACTACTAGGGTTCATTAAAATTATCACTTACATGGTAGGCAAAATAAGTCAAGCTAAGAAAGACAAATACTGCATGTTCTCTCTCATATGTGGAAACTAGGCCTTGAAAAACGAAAAGGACAAAAAAATGTAAAACAAGGGACTATTTGGTTGAGGAAAGAAAATTCTCTAAGTGCTGTGATGACTTTGTTTCACTTTTGTTTTGATCTCTGGTATTTCTATTAATATCTTTGACCTTGTATGTTTCTTTGGCTTCTGTTTGGTTTGTGAGTTTTTCTTTTATCATTTTTCCAGCAGCAATTGACTATAAAACATAATGTCCTGAAAATTTGCAAATGGTTTTATAATCTTATCTTTGAATTTTTTATGTAAATTGTTCATTTACTAACAGTTTTGGGTTGGAGATTGAACCTTGGACCTGGTGCATGCTAAGCAATTGCTCTGCCTCTTAAGCCATGTCCCCAACTCTTTGCTTTTAAGACAGAGTCTTGTTATCTATGCCCAGGTGAATCTTGAATTTGTAATCCTCCTGCTTCTACCTCCAGAGTAGCTAGGATTGCAGGAGTATGCCATTACTCTTGGTTTATATATAACTTCTTAAAATAAATATAATAAGCATTCCTTGTCTGCAGTCTCCATTCTAAATTTTCTTACCAATGTAATGATACTGATGATATCATTGGAATTATGTAACAAAATGCATTAAAATAACAATGACAAATATATGCAATTTGTCATAAAAATATAAGGAAATGATTTCTCTATCACTTCTCTCAAGTCTTTTTTCTTTTTCTCAATACATGGGCTTCTACCCAGGGGCTCACAATTACTAACCAGGTGCTCTACCCCCTGAAACATACCCTCAACAATTTTTTGCTTTGTAGTTATTTGTCAGATAAGGTCTTATGCTTTTTTGTCTGGGGATATCTTTGGTATGATCCTCCTAACTGCCTGCTGTGTAGCTGAAATTATAGACATGATCACTACATTAGACTTTTTGTTGAGATCGATTCTCACTTTTAACTTCTATTGGCCTTGAACTACTATCCTCTGAATCTCTGCCTCCTGAGTAAATGTCCCAAATCATTTTTGTTGAAAGCTTTTCTTTGCCCTTAAACTCAAATTAAAAGGAAAAAAAACCTGTTCTTTAAAATTGAAGGAATAATGAAATAAATCAATTTGAACTCAAAAGTGATTAAAATGTGAAAATATAATAATGAGCAAGAGAACTGTAGAGTTCTGTTAAAAAGAAAAAAAGGTCAGGATTCAAAACCCATGAGTAGTTTTGAACAAGAGATACAGTAAATGAAAGTATCTTGTAACAGTCTGGAAAGTGGAAAGGCAAAGAACATTTTATTGCAATTGGCTAGAGCATTTAAATGAATTGCTGGGGGGAAAGAAAAACAAATTGGGCTGGACAGAAATAAGTGGACTAAAAATTGTCAGTAGAATTTTTACAGGGTTTATTTTGACAAAAGACTTGGAATAAATATGCTAGCAAGACGCTTATGTTGCCGGAGACAGTGCAAAAAAAGATGAGTCATTATTGTCAAGAATGTCAAACTAAACTTTTCAGCTTTCTCTAAAATTCATGGAGCCTCGAATCTCCTTTGCAGTAGAAATACTCATATTTTTGAGTATTTTATAATGATACCCAAGAGACTTCCAACCATAAAATTTGATTCTTTAGACATTGATATTACATAGCCCAGAATATATTAGAGTCTTATTCTGATATTTAACAATTTTCTCAAATGTCTGAAATTTTAAATCTGAAATATATTAGTTTTATTCAGCATAAAAGCATATAAATTATTGTATTATATTTGATGTAAATAAAATATTTGCCTTGCCTTTCTTAAATTTGTTTTTAGGATTTAGCTGCTTCTTTTATTTATAAGGGAAACTCAATTTAGGAAAAACATCCTGACATGATATCAAAATCAATAGTTTTTATCTAAATAATAGAAAAGTAACAAAATTTGGCAAAACCTCTGTTATGTTTTTGTCCTCTAATTTTCATATACTTTGTTCAAAAACAGTTGTATTTTTTATGTCATAGATTATTTAAAGGATTTTTACACAAATGTTTACTTTCAATACATGTGCTTGATACTTTCTGGTACGTTTTTCTTTTAGTTTTCTGAAGTAGTTCATGTAAAGATTCATAAATGATGTGGTTGATATTTTCACTGGAATAGAAAATTTACCTTGGTGTAGATAGTCAAAGATTGAATATAAGCTCACCAATATTAACTCCAGAATTTGCAAAAAGGAAAAATAAACACCTGGCTGATGTAAACAAGATTGGAGAGAGGAGAAATATTTCATAATAATGTTTACTTTTATGTCTGCAGCATGGGAAATTAACAGTGACAACCACTGGTTGAGCCCTCCAGGAAGCAGACACTGAGAAAAAGTTCAATGTTCAGAATGAATATTAAAGATCAGTCGTGACATCAAATCCTATAGAAAGGAAGGGGTTGGCTTAAAGCAACTGAGGCCAATAGGAAAAGGGGAACAGGTACTAGAGAAAAGGTTAGATAAAAAAGAATTAACCTAGAAGGTAACACATATGCACAGGAAATCAATGTGAGTCAATGCCCTGTATAGCTATCCTTATCTCAACCAGCAAAAACCCTTGTTCCTTCCTATTATTGCTTATACTCTCTCTACAACAAAATTAGAAATAAGGGCAAAATAGTTTCTGCTGGGTATTGAGGTGGGGGGGAGAGGGAGAGGGCAGAGTGGGTGGTAAGGGAGGGGGTGGGGGCAGGGGGGAGAAATGAACCAAGCCTTGTATGCACATATGAATAATAAAAGAAAAATGAAAAAAAAAAAAAGAAAGGAAGGGGTTGGACAGAGAAATAAGGAAGAGCTATCCCATAGGCCACATGGTTTCAGCCAAATCCATGGGATGCTCTGAAGTTTAGATGGTCCCTCAGAATTGTCCTAATCAACAGAACTTTGAATATCCTTGCAAGAGAAGAAAATGGGTGTGAGCTATCCATACAAGGGAATGATCTTAAACAAGATTTCTGCAGTTGAGGAAGCACTCCGAATCGACAGTCTATAGTAGCAGCATTCCCAACAAATGTGGCCACGGGTACTTATTTAAAGACTAATATGGGCAATGCTTTTATCTCTACCTCAGTTCATCCCTTGTACCACTAAGACCCATTTCTTTAGAAGTGTTTGGTAGACAGCCCTTCCAGTAGTTAATGCGGGCCCCTCATTCTGCAGGACACAAAGAAGGAATAAGATGAATGAAGCAAATTCTGAACTCTTTTGCTAGAGGTGATCTTGGAACCACAACTGTTACTTGTTAACTCTTTTTTCCATTGTCGATTTATAGTTCCCTTTATCCTCAGCTAACATTTCTCCTGGCCCTTGTCCTTACAGGTTTTAAACCCTGGTCAATATAGTATTTTATTATAATTTGGTAAAGTAACAACAAGAGGCATCCAAGCGGATCATCTGTGTACCAAATCTAAACCTATCTGCCACTTTTCCTTCTTTTGACAGTCAGCGTCAATTGTCACTGCCAAGATACTTATTTCTTAATTTTCATTTTGATCTCTTAGCAGGAGAAATTCAAATGCCCAAAACATAGCCCAAAAAGAAAACTCAAACTAAAAGCTGGAAATTTTGTGTTTGCTTGGTGGAAGTACTCCATCATTGGGAACCATGCACCCTAACCATGCAAAACATAGAATTTGGGAGATAGGGACAATATCCAAAAGTTAAGGCATTGCAATGAGTTGATAATATGCTACTATTCTTACTTCCAACACTTGGTTCCCAAACCTATGTGTTTTTCTTAGAAAAAAAAGAACTCCATCAGCATCTTTGATTTGGGTATATATTATGTCTTACAAGATGGTTACTTATCATTGTAAAGTATTTCTTCCAAGCTAGCACTTCATCTATGACTTCATAGCATTCATGATGTGATAATGGACAATACTGTTTTTTAACGACTAATGTGTCTATGTTGGGGCTGGGATGCTTTCAGAAACCTCAACTTGTACTTGCTCTAATAGTTTTTACCTCACAAGTCATAGAGACAAGTGGGGATCATACCAACTTTTATTATAAGTTCTGGATTCAGGGTAATAACTACTGAATGGCTCCATGGAAATGTGAATCCACTATGATCTGGACCTTAGTCAGAAGTCCATTTGTTGAACAGCTTCTGTATACTCCTGACTGAACAGAGGGAAGGAACATAATGAATCTCCGTTTTCCTAAGTAGCAATGTCCTTTGCATTCTCTGTCCAACAGTCATTTTAATATGTGGATCTTTCCCTTTATTGAATATGCAGTTTTATGAATACATAGCCATATGTGTTTTTAGAGAAGGGCTAGAGATAACATACCACGGAGAAATTTCAGAGTGCCATAAGGTTCTTTGTTCTGGGGACTTATCCGTTGATGAATTCAATGATTTCCAAGTCCAAATATTGGGCATAGGACAAGGGATTTTGACTTTTGTACTATAGCAAATTCCATTAACATCCTGATAACCTAACCACAATGTTTTCTATTGATGCTTGTTGTGTAGTTTGTGGTCTACTTACCTAATTTATCCATAAGGACTGTGTGTTCTGCCAACCATCACCATAAATATCTGAGGGTCAGTGCTCCTTTGTAGACAGTCTAACTTTACTGCCACCTAGCTAGCAACTGACAGTTAAGTGTTAGCACCTTGCACATCTAGTGTTCTGTGCCTATGATCCCTGTTGTAATCAATGAGTCTAGGTCTTCGACAGAGTCTTGTACCATCAGCACTGATGCACAGAAAGGAATGAGCACTGAAATTCTTAGGGATAATGCTTATACAACTTCTTTATGCTGTGTATCCTTAGTCCTTCACATGTAGCATCTGCTGGTTTTTCCAGCTTCATATGGTATATTCATCTTTCAAAACAACTTCTATGAGTCTTTTAATCCCTTTTCCAAAATCTAGTATGGTATTTCTGGCATTATGGCTTCATTGGGAAAAATTAACATTACCATTTTTCTCATGTTTACTACTTATGCTAGTAATGGGGTCCTTTCCAGATGGTAAATCTTGAATCTCCAGAGAATGCATCCAAACTAGTAAACAGACTCTTTTCCACATTCCAGTTTGGTCATTTATCAAATCCTCTTCGAAGTCATTCCCACATTGTTCAATTAATGCTTGGACATGTCTTTGTGTTTAGAAACTTCTCTGAGGTTTATTCATTTTTCTATTCCTTAGGAATAGGAACACTCATCCTTAATGAGTGTTACTATACTGTAACCCCAGTTATAAGTCTAGTAACCAAAAGAGGAGGCAGAAACAGATTCTGGGAGATGTATATATATCACATGTATAAAGGTCCTATTCAAACAAATGAATAGGACCATCAACTGTCTATGAGTTCATTAGAATTCATTCATTTAGAATTCATTATCTTATCTTTTTTCAATCTTCAATTTAGCTTTGCAATAGCCAACCAATTCCATTATTCTTATAATTTGTATATTTTTAAGTACATAGTTTATTTAGAAAATTCCTTTCCACCATTATATAATTCCAATTCACTACAGAAATGTTAACAAGTATATGATTACCTTATGCCAGTGGTATCTTTGTTCTACCATCACCATGATGGATATCCTCATTGCCGGCCTAGCAAAGCATGATCCAGTTTTGAAATAACATCATCTGGGGATATTCAAACCAGCAACTTTCTTTGCTGGATTCCCCAGAAAACATGAAATAAAACAGTTTAGTGTTCAGAATATTTTGGTGTGAGTAACTTATGCTCAACTCCTTTGGTACAGAGGAAGAAAGAAGGATTAAGAAAGGATGGAAGTTGGTATATTCAAAAGCCTCTTTTAACTCTAGCAGGACCCAAAATAGCCTTTAGAATTATCACATGTCAAGCCAAGATAACTGAACCTCTAAACCTCACTTAAGTGACTCACTAGGAGTGAGCTGCTTCACAAAGTCATGGATGTAGACAGCTCTGTGCAGCTGAGACTTTCCTCTAAGGGGAAAATACCAAAGACTGACAGCACTCCCAGCACCTAGGAAACATGTATTTGTTTGAAGAGTGTCTGGTTAGCATGTCTTTGCATTCAATACAATGACTGAAATTTAACCACCAGCTATAGCCGCACCATATCTGCTAGGTCCTGTTTGTCACTTTTAATGTTTACATGATTAGAAAAATACTCTAATAAATAACATGATTTTATTTTTATGTGACATTTAACAAACTAAACCAAAAGCATAACCTAAGCTCCCAAAGACAAAAGGAAATTATTGTACTTATTAAAGTATCAAACAAAGTTAATGTTTTAAGGAGCATTGAGTCCTGACAACTTGTATAAAATTATATCTTTCTGGGATCTTAAATTTGGTGATACTCCTTTAAACATTGCATAAGAGAAATACTCTCAGTCTGTAACTAAAATATATGCCTTATTCTCTTCATATACACCTCAAACCCATCAACAGAAGTGACAAACAAGAATATAAAAGGTAAAAATTACTTTATTCTTTGTTATCTTTTCTTCCTATCCTGCTATAGGCCACTAATCATTTTGCGCTAATCTCTGTCTAGATATCTTTGATGCACCATCTGAAAGTAAACACCTCCTTCCACAGGTACCATCAGAGAAAGATACATGTAGATCACTCATTTCAATTATTTAAATTTTAAAATGCTTAAAACACAAGCCAAAACCAGCACATTTATACTGTTGGACTAAATCATGGTATTTTGCATTTCCAAAATTTTTGTGTTCCCCAAAATTCACATGTCAAAATCCTGTCAATGTTAGAGATGAGGTGGTAAGGCCTTTTGAGAAATGACTGGGTCTTTTGTTTGTTTGTTTATTTATACATTTACTCGTATGTGTATATATTGTTTGGGCCACCTCTCCCCACTGTCTTCCTTCCCCATCTTCCCACCTCCCTTGCTTCTAGGCAGAACATGTTCTGCTTACTTCTCCAATTTTGTTGAAGAGAAAACATAAGAGATAATATGAAAGACATAGCATTTTTGCTAGTTTGAGACAAAGATAGCTATACAGAGAGATTTCTAGCATTGCTTTCATGCACATGTATATTACAACCAGCATTGGTTCATTTCTACCAGAACTCCTCACTACTTCCCGGTCACCTTCCCATAGTGGCCTCTGCCAGTTTAAGATTACTTTATTGACTCCTCTACAGTGGAAGTGACTAGGTCTCGAGGATGCAGTTGTCATGATTGAGGTTAGTGTTCTTATAAATGAACCATAGAGAGCTCTCTCACTCTTTCCTGCCTTGTGAGGATACATTGAACTTACAACATTTTGCAATCTGGAAGAATGTCTTGACTATAACTTGTTGTTACTCTAATTTCCAACTTCCAATCTCTAGACTATAAGAAGCAAATTTCTGTTGTTTATAAATGATCCCAGTATGGTAGTCTGATATAAACCCTGAATTAAAGCACATGGAAACATAAATGCAAATGTAAGGTATAAACCATGTCTAGATTCAAAGGAAACATCTTTAGAAAGTCACACCCTCTCCATTGGGGTCAGCTGGGTTCCTAATCTTAACCTTATTTCTCTTCCCTGGCTCCCTTCTTTCTTTACTGATGTAACTCAGACTTCTAACTCCTCTCATCTTCTAGTCTCACAACATTTTGGATCCCAAACTCAATGTTAGTGTTTGACCTTACCTATCTGCTTGCCCCCCAGCACTGTATTCCGGAACCTAAGTAGATGGCAAAGGTAAGGATGTTGGTGTGACGTCATGGAATGTGGCTCATGGTTCTCTTTGCTACCCACCACATAAGTCTAAACCTCAGACATGCCTGTGTATTAAAGAATGTCATTGTCAATTTTCCCCTTAAGTATGAGTTGGCCAAGATAATAGATTGTCCAAAAGCATAATCTTAGTTTTATAGACATACCCACATTAAGGAAAAAAAAACATTTAAAACTTTCTCCTAATTTGGCAAGACCTTCTATTCAGTAAGAGTCAACATCCCTTATGATGATACAGAATACAGTTTGTGACTTTACTTACGCTTCTTCCAATTTGTGTCTTCTGTTTGTTTTAGTGTAATAAAGTTTTCTAATACTGTGAAGTAGGCACTAAAATGTTTTATTTTTATTGGTCTATAGTAATTGTACATAGTAAGTGTTTTGACTAAGATATTTCCACAAATGCAAAGTACCATGTACAATCATATTTGCCTCTCCATTGCTCTCTTAGCCCTTTTATCACCACCATTCCTTCTCTTTTTCATTTCTTTAGTAGTGCCCCCTCTATCGATAACCTTGCTTCTGCTTTTTTCTCCTAAATGTCCACAAATGAGAGAAAACATGTGTTATTTACCTTTGTGAGGATTTGATTATTTCACTTAACATGATGCTCTCTCAAGTGATAGTTTTATTCTTCTTAATGGCTGAGTAAAATCTTACTGTGTGTATACAACATATTTTCTTTATCCATTCATCTGTTGATGACACCTATGCTGACTCCATAATTTAAATATTATTAATAGTGCCGTGATAAACAGGGGAATACAAGTATCTCTGCAGCAAACTGATTCTATATCCAGAAGTGGTGTGATTGGATCATATGGGCATTCTATTTTTAATTTTTTTGAAGAGCATCCATATTTATTTCTATAATAGCTGGACTAGTTTGCATTTTGAACAGTAGTAGATAAGTGTTCTTTCCTCTTCTCACATTCTCACCAGAATTTGTTAATAACCATGCTTACTGGGGTAAAGTAGAGTCTCAATGTAGTTTTGATTTGCGTTTCCCTAACGGTTAAGGACATCAAACATTTTTTCCATGTATTCATTGGTCATTTGAACATCTTCATTTAAGAAGCTTCTGTTCAATCCATGATTGGATTATTTGTTATTTGGGGGTTTGAGCTCTTTATATATTCTCAATATTAATCCCCTGTTTTATGAATATCAGGCAAAGACTTTCTTCCATTCTGTAAGCTGTCTCTTCACTCTCTTGATTATTTCTTTTCCTATACAGAAGCTTTTAAATTTGATACATTCCCATTTGTCAATTTTTCTCATTTCCTGAGCTATTGGAGTCCATTTAGAAAGTCATTTCCTATATGTACATATTGAAGTATTTCATCTGTATTTTTCACTAGCAGTTTCAGGTTTTAAATTAAGGTCTCTGATTCATTTTGAGTTTATTTTTGTATAGGCTGAGAAACAGGGATCTAGTTTCAGTCTTTTACATAAGGATACCGAATTTTCAAACACCAGTTGTTAAAGAAGCTGTCTTTTTTGTATTTGAAAACTTTATTTTTTTATTTAAATACTTTTGTTAAAAATTTAATTTTTCAAAGGAGAAAAAAAGAGCTTATTTTCCAATTTACATGTCCTTTCTCTGTTGTGAAAAGAAGCCTAAAATTGATGAAAGAATTCTATTGCTGTTGGTGTTTGTTGGGGAGATTGTGGCTTTTATAGATGAAATAGTCAGAGCTCTTACAAATAAAGAACAGAAGAGAACAAAGGAACCTAAGCCACAATAGTCAAATTACAGCAATATGCTTAGAGAGGCCTACTGTCAGAAATATTACTTTAAAATACACAAATATTGCCTATTAGATTATTCCTTCCTGGAATTCACATTATCCAGATCATTCATAAGTGGATATGCCCCAAAGCAATTATATGATGGATAAAATGCAGGATCTAAGAAGGCCTTTAATTTTCTCCTATTTACTTCTACATGGATTTGGGCACTTTAAATGGTGCGTCACAATTTGCTAAAGCCAAAAGAATTAGACAACTGACCATAAAGAGTCCAGCACTTCAGAAGATGAACCAAATATTACCTTCAGTCATTTGCCTGATGATAAAATACAACGATCCAATGTACATAAAGCATAACTTGTCTAATATACTCATAAAATTGATTAGTTACTATTAGTACTATCATAACCTGCATATTACTACCTTAAGAAAAAAAGAGAATATCAAAATGTAAACAACTATTAGTTAAAAGTTAGAATATTTTTGAATGCAATATTTTCAATTTTACAGATTACAATACACTTTATTTAACTATCATCCAGAATAACAAGACCAGAGAATTTTCCATAAAAAGCTGGCTAACCAAAACTTCACTGAGCTTATTGATTCACTCTCAAATTGAATTCATATGAAATCACACTGGAGACATAGAAGAATGTCTGATATTCATCAGAAAACAGTTCAATAGTCTGTAAATATCTGTACTCTTCATTTTTTGTACACAAAATACACTTCCAAAGAAGATGGAAAGACTGAAATGGAATCTTCTTTATTATTCCATTCACATAGTTGGCAAAATGTAATTGTTAGAAAACAAAGCTTTTCTATTTGGCCAGTAAAGAGCTTTTTTTTAATACTGGAACACACTAACTGTTTTATTTTACTTTTATGACTGTGGACATTTTTTGGGGTAAGTGGAGGAAAACCTTGGTGCTGACCCACATGTCAGCTTTTAAACATAATTAAGAAATATTATTTATCATAGA
Source organism: Castor canadensis (assembly GCF_047511655.1). Taxonomy (NCBI): domain Eukaryota; kingdom Metazoa; phylum Chordata; class Mammalia; order Rodentia; family Castoridae; genus Castor; species Castor canadensis. The sequence continues at coordinate 23,744,974 of NC_133386.1, forward strand.
TATAAAATTTAAAAAACCACTTTTCCCAAGGAAAATAGTGTTGTTCTCATCAACTTTAACAAGAAAATAAAATTTTCTTTTCTGCAGACCTTTTAAAATGAAGAGAGTCCTTATCTGTACACATTATGCTAATCTTTAGACAAGAAAATACATGAGTAATCTCTTCCTTTCCATTTTGATCTTTGATTCAGTAAAGACTTGTTGAAAATGATCTGAGTTCATTCTTTTCTATATTACACATACTCATTATATGAAGATAGGAAAATTTCACTGACTGAATGTTTAATCAGATGATTTCTCATGGAATATAATCATGCCCGAAGAAAGAGATGTATTAAAAATTAAAGAGCAGACAGACATTGGAAAAGCAAGCTGCTTAAACATTTGATTCTTAAACAGAAAACAAAGACAGGTAAAAGGAGATAAAATTCCTCCAGTTTTCAGAAAGCCTCTGTTAATATTTTAAATGCTATCTGCAAATCATTCTATAATGTTAGAGATGGTATCTTAATATCAAAATATCATGAGTAATATATAATACTATAAAATCCATTTCTGAATACATGAAGGAGGTTATGCATTACTGAGGGAAGTCATGAAAAAACTCAAAGGGAAACTGTGTAGTTCTGTGTGGCAAGAGTAAATATGATTTCTCTCTAGGAAGAATCAGCACTACTAATAATGACATTCTGAAATGGGCCTGACCCCTGCACACAGGATTTAGCATACATTAAAGTAAGGTTTAGCAATGTACCAAGACCCATGAGTGAATGGGTACAATTACTCTTTAAATAAGAATCAATATATTTCCTCCAAATTTATCTATAGATTCAACATTATTTCAGCAATGAGATGAATACATCAATGGAACATAAGTGACAGTCTTGTATACACCATTAACACTTATTACTAATTGATGTTCAACAGAGATGTCAAGATAATTTATTGGAAAAAATATTGTGTTCAAGAAATAGTATTAGAAAACTTAAATAACTGCCTGAGAAAGGACAAATTTAGGATATTAATTTACTTCACATGGGAAAATTAACCTAAAATATATTATAGATCTAAACATGAGTATAAAACCATGAAACTTTTAAAATAAAGCAGAAAATTTTTTCATAATTTTAATTAGGGAAAAGAAATTTAGTTCCAATACTAAAGGCATCATCCACAAAAGGAAATGTTGATAAGTTGCACTACGTAAGATTAAATATGTTTGCAGTTCAAAAAATATTAATAAGAAAATAAAAACACAAGACACAAAATGGGAGTAAATATTGACAAACCATATTATAACGAACTTGTATCTAGAATATAAAAGCATTCTTACAACTCATAATCTGAAGGCAACTCAGTTAAAATAGGAAAAACATTTCAATAAATATTTCATGAAATATATATAAATGGATAATACATTAGTGAGAAGATGCTCAAGTCATAGTAGTTAGGAAAACGCAAATTATAACCACAGTAAGATTCCACTAATCCTGCCATTCTGACTAATCTCTTCCCTACTTCTCTCTCTAAATGACTCTACTCCAGGTCTTGGACCTCCTTGCTGTATTGAAAATATCAAGTCACTCTCTTTACCTCACACTGCTCATTTGAAAGCCCTTATTTCTGATGCTGGAAAATTTTCCCTTTTCCCACACAAGCACTTATATGTATCATTAACTCCCTTAGCTCCCTCATCTCTTTCTTCAAATGTTCTCCTACCAGTGAAGTCTATGTAGTATGCAAATTATCTTCTTAAGCCCAGTTCCTCTTGTCTTGCCCTAGTTTTTTTTATTAGAACAACATTTATCACTTTCTAACTTTTCATTTTAGAGACCTAATTGATACTCAAAAAAATCACCCCTATTCCTTTTGACAAAAACAATGAGGTTAGGTACCAAGTTCTCACACAAGGACTATGAATAAAATTGGTGTTTAAGTTTTAGGTTAACACTGAATATCCCTTTTCCACACAGATTTTTCTCTTTCTACATGTTGGCTGGGTGACACCAGGCAAATTTGAAGTAACATTTTGAAGACAGTTGAACTACTCCATGACTGGGTAAAATAGAATATTGTCTACCAACAAAGTTTTGCATTGTGTCTCAATGTGGATGAAAATTAAAACTTTTCTTTTGGGGAAGCACATTACATCAAGAAGCACTTACTTTCACTAATGTAATAAGTGTATTTCACTAATACCTATGTCACATATTTATTTATTTAATGTTATTCACTTTCTGACACCATAAGGCAGAAATCCCAATTTTTGGCATAGAACAGTAGCTAGCATATAATAAGTGGTACATAAATATTTATTGAATACATTAATGAATAAATTCTATTGGATGGCTTCACAGTGCAGATATTTTAGATTCTGGCATAAAATTTCTGTTGAAAGACTGTATTTGGTGCAGTTATTAAGTATGTAAGTATTGTTGAAGATGCCACGCTTCTTTTAGTTCATACCTTGCTCTGTGTGTATTCAGGGTGCGGTGTAGATACAGGAGAAATTCTACACACGCATAAAAAGGATTAGAAGAATAGTCATACTGTCTATCACATGCTAAGTTATTTCCCACCTTAAGATCTATCCTTCTATTTGTGGGGTTATATCTGAAAATTTGCAAACCACATTTGCCCTGAACAACCTGGCTCTTCCTCCTCAGTTCTGCCAGTAGAGCCTCAAATGGGCACAGCTGGAGGAGTAAGAAGATATGCATCATTTCTTATTTTCTACCTCCTTGCTCCCTATTACTGTTAGCATAAACACAAAACTAGCTTCATTGTCTCAACCATTAACTGTCCTAGTGCCAATAGGTCAATTCTATTTTGTAGTACCAGAGAGTTGATCTCCATCATGACACTCCCACCCCCAAACATTTATAAATCTGGGTTAGAGGATGTTGGAGAACTTTTTCCAAGTTTATGGATGATATACCAGATTAAGAATATCCCTTACAGAAGTCTAGGTCCATCTGTGAAAGTCTGTCCTCCATGCACTTATGTTTCATTCATTTCAATATTTTTAATTTGCTCTCTCATCTGTGTCCTTCACTCACTACCCTTGTGATGTCTTGACATGATATTTTGGTTTCTGTTTGTTACTTAGTGATGATTTACAGATAATCAGGAGTATTTTAATTAAATTATCACTATAAAAATTGATATGACTCTGTTTCCTGATTGAATTCTGACTGATACACTTTGGTTTCATGATAATACATTTTTTGTATTTCCCAAATATGAATTATTTGCATTTGGTAATTTATAGATTGGTAAGCTGTTCATAATTTAGCTATCAATGACTAAAAAGAATCATATAGAAATGAAGATTATATACTTATATCACTCATATCCAAAGATGCAAAAATCCTAAATTAAGTTTTAGCTTTTGAAATCCAGTAATATAGAAAAAATATAATACTTATGACCAGTTTGGACTTTTAGAATTTCAATTTTGCTTTAACATGATTAGACCAATATATAACTCATTATTTAAAACAAACTTTTAATAGTCATATAATGATCACAAGTTAAGGAGGGTGATAAATTGAACATTATAAGTATTCATAATGAGATCTAATCAAAAATTTAGGAGCAGATGTATATATCTGATAAAATTCATCTTAATTGATGAAATTTAAATTTATTTATCAATTATTTACTAATAATAAATACATACTGAACTATGAAATATTATAAACATATGATAATACTTGCATAATGAGATAGGAAAATGACTTTCTTGTAGAATATGAATGTTATAATCCTCAAGAAGGATTCACTAAGATACATTAGAATATCTGTTAAATAAATGACACTGTTAGGAAATTAACAATGGAAAACACATAGCAGAAACTTTTTTAGTATTAGATTTTTATAAATCTGATGGTATTCACATGAGTATTTACTTTGTGATAAACCACAAATATATTTTAGGTATATTTTTCTACAAATAATTTTTATTAAGCAGTTAAAAATAATATAAACCTCTTGCCAAAACTCAGCATATAAGGCAAACATCTTTAAGGAGATTTTTGTAGGCAAGAACCCTAGGGAGAAGTTACCTAAACAATCTTCCCACTAATGCCAAAGGACCATAAAAGTAACCTGAGCTCATAGGCAGTGACCCCAGCCCCAGCATCTAATAGGTTCTATTTTAAACATTTAACCATAATCAGGGTCACTGCTCTGTATTAATTTTATCTTTTCCTGATTTTTTGTTCTTATATTTAAAATTTTGTTTACAAAATAAGTGTTTTTATTTGTCATGTGAGCAGTTCTAGAGACAGAAGAAATTTCTCCAAAAATGCAAAAAAAGTCCAGCTATATTTCATTCTATCAATTGTAGGTGAACCAGAGAATAATTCAAAAGTGAAGTTGTGGAAAAAAATAACACAAACAGCAAGATATTTAAAAAAGAAAAATATAGATATTCACACTTGTATAATACAAAAGGCATGAAGTTACATAATCTTTATTTATAATTCAACTTTAATTAAACTTACTAAATGGTGATATTTTACATTTTTAATAGCATGAATAATTATCCAAGGGGTTTAATTGTGACATTTCAATAGAGGAATACAACATACTTTGAAAAAGTTTGCACCCTCTATTATGCTGCATTTACCTCCTTCACTCCCCCTCCCACTTTTCAAACAGTATTTGGGGGGTTTTTATTAAGCTATATGTACATGTACATGTGTATGTATTTGCATATGTGTATATTTCAGTCTTGTTCAATTCCCAGTAATCTCTCCTTTCCTCATGCTCATTCCCGCTGATTCCCCTTCTATACAGTTCCCTTTTATTCTCATTTTCTATTACCATTATTATTATAGATACTGCTATTTATGATTATATTATTATTATTATTATTTTAGGTCTAGATTCCACATGTGAGCAAAACCATGAACTATTTGAATTTTTGTTCTTTTGCAGTTAGCTCATGGTTACTTTTAGAAAACATACTGATTTTTATGTTAATTTTGTATACTGCTACATTGCCAAAAGTATTTATCAGACAAGGGGTTTTATTGGTGGAGTTTTTATTATCTTTTAAATATAGGATCATGTCATCTACAAATAGGGATCATTTGATATCTTCTTTCCTATTTGAATTCCTTTTTTTTCTATTGCCTTATTGCTTTGGCTAGGATTTCCAGAATTATCTTGAATAAGAGTAGAGAGAATTACACACTTACTTTGTTCTTTTCAAGGAAATAACTTAGTATTGTATTGACTATAGTTTCATTATATTTAACTTTTATTATGTTGAGGTATGTTCCTTCTATTCCAAACTGTCTTCAGAAGTTTTACCATAAAAGAATGTGGAATTTTGTCAAAGGTCATATCTATTGATATGACCGTATGGTTTTTGTCCTTGATTCTGTTTATTGCTGCATTATGTTTATTGTTTTATGTATGCTGAATCATCCTTTTATGCCTGGGATTAAACCAACTTGATCATGGTGTAATGATATTTTTAATATGGTGTATATTTACAAACTGAATATTTTCAATTTGTAATATTTTCAGTATTATTGAGTTTTTTGCCCAAATGGTGATCAAGTAAATGGCTTTATTTCCTCTGGTTGTTATTGTATTCTTATTGGGTTTTATATCAGCATAACACTGATTTCATAGAATGAGTTTGGTAGCTTCCTTCCCATTTTAAATTATGGAATTATTTCAAGAGAATCGATGTTAATTCTTCTTCAAATGTCTGATAGAATTTGGTGACAACTGGAGCAAGTCTCCTCAATCTCATTACTTATTACAGATCTGGTTAAGTGCTTCCTATCCTCTTAGTGTAGTTTTGGTAGATCAAATTCATCTATTAGATTTATTAGAATAAAATTTTTGAATGATTTCCTAATAATCCTCTGGACTTTATTGTATTAGCTATGAGGTCTCCTTTTTCAGCTCCAATTTTACTAATTCGAGTGTTCTCCTTCCTTCTTTTGATTAGTTTGGCTAAGGTTTTCAATCCTGTTTATTTTTTCAAAGAACTAAATACTTATTTAATTGCATCTTTGCATTCTTTTTTAATCTACATTTTTTAAACTTCTGTCATAGTCTTTGTTATTTATTTACACCTACAAATTTAGGGGTTGATTTTTTTTTCCAGGAGCTTCAGATGCATCATTTATTTATTTACTTGAGAGACTTCTACTTCCTTTAATGTAGGCACTCATACGTATAAACTTTCTTCTTAGCACTGAAATCGCTATATTGCTAAGGGTTTGATATGTGGTGTTTTCATTTTCATTAGATTCCAATAATTTTTTGGATTTCCATTCATTTCTTTGATAATCTCCTAGTTGTTCAGTCTCCATGTGTGAATATTTTCTGTATTTTCCTTTGCTTTTGATTTATAGTTTCATTCCATTTTTGTCTGATACAATGCAGGGAGGAATTTCAACTTTTTTATTGGTTAAAACTTGCTTTATGTCCTAAAACATGATCTATTTTGGTTCAAGTTTCAAGAGTTGCTGAGAAGAACACTTATTATGCAACTGCTGAATGAAATATTCTGCAAATGTCTGCTAAGTCCATTTGGTCTATACTGTTATTAAATTCTGAAGTTTTTTGCTGAGTTTTTTTGTTTGAATGCCTACTTATTGGTGAAAGTGGAATATTGAAGTCTCTCACCTTTATTATATATGGTGGGTTTATATGTCCAGTCAGTTCCCCTCCCCTTTGGTGGTTTTGGAGTTTGAACTCAGGGCTTTGTGCTTATGAGGCAAGCGTTGTAGTACTTGAGCCATGACTCCAACCCTCTTTGACCTGGTTATTTTTGCCAAGGCCAGTCTATACTACAGCCCTCCAATTTTACACTTCTCACCTTAGCTGGGATGATAGGAACATGCCACTACACCCAGCATTTTACATTGAAATGTGTTTTTGTGATTGTTTTACCTAAGTTGCCTGGAACCAGAATCCTCTCAGTTTATGCCTCCCACATAACTGGAATGACAAGCTTGAATCCCTGCACCCAGCTATTATTTGATGAAGTGTCCTACAGACTTTTTTGTCACCCAGACTGGCCTTAAAATGGAATCCTCAAGATCTCAGCATTCCAAGTAGCTAAGATTACAGACTTAAGCCACTCAGTCCCCTCAGAGGGTTTTCTTTTATGGAATTGGTTGTGCCAACATTTGGTTCATATATGTTAACAATTGTTATCTCATCTTTAGGAATTGTTCCTTTTTTAAATATGAAGTGATTTTTTTTGTTTCTTATGATTAATTTTGATGTGAATTCTGTTTTGTCAGATATGAATATAACTACTCCTACATGCTTTAAGGCTCCAACTGCTTGGAAAATCTTTTCCCATCCTTTCACTCTAACCCAGTGCTTGTCTTTGTCAGTGAGATGTGTTTCTTGTAGACAACAAATCATCAGATCTCACTTTTTATCCAGCATACCATTCTATGTCTTTTAATTGGGGAATTTAAACCATTAATAGTGTTAATATTGATAATTATGTGGCAATTCCTGACATTTTGTGGCTTTAATTTTTAGTGTTTGATTCTTTCCTAGTCATCACTGTTTATTCACTATCTGGTGAGATCTATTTATCCCATACTTTCATGGTTTTGTTTATCTTCATCTTTTATGTGTAGGATTACTTTAAGGATCTTCTGGAATACTGATTTAGTGGCCATAAATTGCTTTAGTTTTGTTTATAATGAAATGTTTTTATTTCTTCTTCAATTATGAGTGATTTTAGCTTTGATGGTTAAAGTAATATAAGTTTGCAGTTATTTTCTTTCAGCATGCAAAATAACTATGCCCTCCATGTTTTTTTAAGGTTTCTGATGAGAAATCTGCTGTTATTCTGATGGATTTTCCTTCATATGTGACTTGGTGCTTCTCCTTTGCAGCATTCAATATTCTTTCTTTGCTCCCACACTTAATACTTTAACTATAATATGCTGTGGAGAGATTCTATTTTGGTCTTGTGTGTTTGGAGTTATAGAGCCCTCCTGTTTCTGCATGGGCATTTCTTTCTCAAAATTTCGGGAGTTTTCTGCAATTATTTGTTGAATACATTCCCTATGTCTTGAGCTTGCACCTTTTCTCTTTTCTCCATGCCTATGATTTTTATGTTGGATCTCTTAATGGAGTCCCAGAATTCTTGCATATTCCACTCACACTTCTTCATTCTTCATTCTTTATCTTAATCTGATTTTTCTATTGTTCTTGTCTTTAAGCCCTGATATTCTGTCTTCTATCTGCTCCAATGTGATGGAAAGGCTTTCCACTGAATTCTTTATGTGACTCACAGAGTTTTTCACTTTGAGAATATCTGGTTTTTTTTTTTTTTCAAGGTTTCTATATCTTTATTGATGCCTACTTCATTTCCTGTGTTGTCTTCATTATTTCATTTGGCTGTTTACTAGTATCCTTTTTGAACTCACTTAGCTGTTTATACTCTTGATTTCATTGAGGTGTTTATGCATTTCTTCTTTAATCTCAAAGATCAATTTTATCATTGTTTTGTGCTTAATATTTGAGATTTCATCTACTTCATTATCATTCAGATCTTTTAATGTGTGTCCTTTGAGGTGTTAAGTTGCCTTGCTTTTTCATATTTTTTATGTTTCTGCATTAAGGCTTGCTCATTTGTAAATAATTCACTCATTGGAAATTTTAGTCATCTAAAATCCTTCAATTGACTTATTTTTTACATTGTGGCAGAATTGGGTCATGGCAGAGATGATGAGCTGTTTCTTACACCTGGCCTGGAGGTATAAGTCAGCAGTAATAAATTCAACAACTCAATACCAAAACAGAAAGTTACGTGAAGTAAACCCCTTTTAGTGACATCATCTGTACCACCACTCACATTATATATGAAGGCAATTTACTTATACAGTAAAGAGTCAGAAAGATCAATTATTTGTGTAGGACTTAAAAATTAGGTAGTACAAACAAGGAAGGTGAGGCAAGAAATAATGAACAAGAAAGATGGAGAGAAAGTGTTTGAAGAGTGTAGGCTGAAGGTAAACAAGTTAATAGTGTGCACAAATACGGTTTAATTATTGTGAAGAAGGATGTTATAATCTGGAATTATAAAGGGTGAGATAAATTATGAATTAAAAGTAAAATAAAACATAAATATAATAAAGAAAAAAAAGAAAGTTAAAAAAGGAGGTAGAATAAACCACCAATATGAAAATTGGTAAAAGAGAAACAGAAAAAAATAAAAAATTGGTATTGTTTTCTTTGTTGAGGAGAAAAGTGTGTACCTATTAGGCTTTATTAGTACAATGGATGTTCTCCTTCAATCTCTGGTCCTCAATTTTCTGTCAGAAATTCTCCTGTTGTGTTTACTCAGGTATCTCCTCTGGGCTCCAGACTATCAGATTCCTTCTGGGCACAGCCTGCATATGGAGCTCAGCCGTTCATTAAGGCTCAGGCTTAGGGGTAATTGCTAGAGGTGCTAGAGTGAGGAAGGGTAATCCTGTGGAGCAACACCAATTCCCATGGGTTAGGTTACTCTGCCTATGATTGGTGGGTGGTTCTTTGCATGTGAAGTAGCAGTTGGGGATGTCTCAGGATGGAGCTGCAGTTACAGAGCCAGACATAACAGTGTATTCATAAATACATGCTGAACTTGCTGGTGCTTTCAGCAATGTAACTGGCTAGGGAGAAGTTTACTGGGCCTGCTCCTTCCTATGGTTGCCTACCCTTTGTCTCTGGACAGTCACAGCCAAGGGCCTTCACCTGCACACCAACCAAAGCCAGATGTTGGAGATGCTGATCAGTGCTATAGCTAGTGAGCTCACTCCCACATGCAGGAAGGATGGAGCAGATCCAGTCCCACTCTCGTGTATTGCTCCTGGGCTCTACTTGAGCAAACTTTTCTTTTTTGTTTCTTTTATAAATCTAATTTTTGTTTGTTTGTTTGTTTGTTTATTCTCTAGCCAATATCTGTCTTATATTTTCCTGGTGCCTTCCTCTGGTTTACAACTTGCCCACTTATGCTTGTATCTAAGTACCTGAGGTTTTATTTCTGGTTCATGGAAATGCAGGGATATAGTGTGTGTGTGTGTGTGTGTAACCTGACATCTTCAACAATCAATCATTGTTTAAAAACAGCCAAAAATTAGAGGAAAAGCTCATATATTTATCCATATAGTCACCATTTTTGGTGCTTTTCATTCCTGTGTGTAGACTAAAATTTCTTCTGGCATCATTTTCCTTATGTGTGAAAGGTGTTATTTATAGTTGCTGTCAAAACAGGCATAAGAATAATTAATACTTTCTGATTTTGTCTGACTTGTGTTTGTCATCTTGAAGGATAAAATCATAAATTAATGAATCCTATGGCATTGATTTTCTTTTATTTATCATATAGATACTGAATCACTGACATCTGACTTTTATTCTTTTGATGAGGAATCAATATTCATCATCTTTGTATCTCTGTGTATATGATACACAATTGCTTCTCAATTTTTTTCATGCTCATTAATTTAAGCCATTTTATTATGATGATTGTCATATACTTTTGTGAATATTTCTTCACTTCTTATAACTTGCATTCATTGAACTTCTTGGAAGTGTAAGTTTATAGTTTTAATTAAATTTGGACAATTTTGTACATTAGTTCTTCAAGTATTTTTTTCTCCTTCAGGGACTTCAGTTATGAATGTATTACACACTTAGAGCTGTCTCATAGCTCAATGTTGCTTTGTCAATATTTTTTCAGTCAATTTATTCTCTGTTTCTTTTCAGAGAGTTTTTATACCTATATTTTAAAGTTCTCCACTCTATTATGCAATAATTAATTTGTTGCTAATTCCATCAGTGAATAAAAATGGAATATTTTTTAGATCAGAGAAATATTTTTGAGTATGGATTTTTCTTTCCCGTACTTGGGTAGTTTCTTCATGGAAATGCACTGGTGACTCAATACTTAGTTGAATACTAGAGGGAGACCCTCTTAAGAACTTGGAATTCTTTCTATTTTCTTATTCTCTGGGACCTCTAGTCATGCTGGCCTTCCTCTGGAACCAAGCATACTAAAGTTTTATTTTATATTAACACTAGACTCTATTCATGTATGATTGGTCTGCAGGGATTGTTGTTGCATAGTATGAATATTTGTTCTCAATGTAAAACATTTGGATAGCAGGTCTTATAACAATTGATGTAGCTCTGCCTATTTGTCTCAGAAGACATCAGAGTTCTGTATGCTCATTGTTCCACAGGCTGGAAATCTTTTCTAGGTCATAAACTTGGGCAGTTTTAGACTTTATATCCTTTGTTTTCTATCTTTCAAACATCAGTGCCCTTACTGGTCCTATATTCAATGAACTTACAGTAATCATTTTGTGTATATATATACACATACATATATATATACACATACATATATATATATATGTATGTGTATATATATATATATTTTGTTCTTCCATGTGGGAGGATAAATCCAATCCCTATAACTTTATGGTGGTCTGATGAGCAGAAATCTTGGAGAATTCCCTAGTGTAAATTTTTCTGTCATTGAAAGTGGAAATTTTAATAGAAGAAGTGGGCTATATTACTCTCACTTTCAAAGATGGAATATAGTCATATTTATTAATGTAATATTTACTACTTATTCTTACTAGACAGCATCAATATTGTCATGGGGCACATTAAATGTCTCAGCATACTAAAGTTTTATTTTACATTAAAAGTAATCCTATTTATAAATAGTCAATAGAGATTGTTGCTCCATCATATGAATATTTGCTCTCAATGCAAAACATTTTGACAGAACTCTCTTATCAATTTATGTCATTGAACTAATTTGGTAAGTTGATTCAAGTAAATGTACTTCTAATAAGCATAAATTACTATCAAATTGTGAACTTTGTTCTAGACTATATAGATCAAAATCTCTAAAACCATATTCTGCAAAATTTTATTAGATTTAATCAAGTTAGAGAAAAAAATGAAAGGCAACATTTTCTTTCTAAATAAAATGCTTGTCAGTCAGGTTGGGAAACACTAGCCCATACTTGCAGTCATGGGCATTTCAAATATCAGAGTGAAGATCTACAAGATGTTGTGTATTTTCACACTCTTCAATAATAGCTACTGATATTAAAAAACAATAGAATTTCTTTTATTGAATAATGAATTTTATAAAACATCAACAAGTTCAAGTTCTCTTCAAATACCTTATTACATTCAATGTCATAGCTATAGTATCTTGGGGAAAAGAAAGAGCCTAAAGTACAAAAAAGGAAAAAAGTGTCTGAATTTTATAATTTCCTAAACCTAGTGGTATGGTCTAATGCGTCCTTCAGAATTTAAATTTTGACACTTAATTGCCAATGTGACAGTGTTAAGAACTAGAGTCTTTGGGAGGATATTGAGTCATGAGGCCAGAGCACCCACAAATGGGATTAATGACCCTATAGAAAAAGTTGCAAGAAGCAGTCTAGTAGTCCCTTTTTCCCTTCTGATTTCTACTGCGTAGGAAGGCACTATAAGGTACTACCTTCAAAGAAGACAGGAACCTTCATAAGACAGTGAATCTGCAGGCAACTTTGTTTTTGATTTCTCAACCTGTAGAACTATGAGATAAATAACTTTTATTACTTATAAGTTACCCAATAGTGGTATTTTGTTACTTCTATTGGCTACAGGAATGAACTAAGATATTCATATCAAATTACTTAATTTTACAGGCTTAAAATAATTTTCTAATATGCAAAAAGGGGCATGTAGAATATTGTAAAAGAATATGTACAACCATATATAGAATTATACATATTTAAACCATATATCCAATAAAAATATATTTTCCTTTCTTTCATTTTCATGGCCCCACAGCATTTAGATTTAAAGAAAAGTATATATAATTCCAAGAAATGCCTAAAATATTAACTGTTATACTAGTTCAGAACATAAAAGAATTGAATATAAATTTGATTACATTTTCAAAATATTAATAAAAATAAGATTCAAAATTAGTGTCTAATTACAAATAGTCTTTAAACTTACTATATGTTATTCATTTTATTTAAAAAATGTGTTTTCTTTAGAATGATTAATATGTCTAGTTGTATACATTCATCTCATCTTACAGGTGATGGTGTTATTAGACTCATCACAGCTAAAATACATTTGTTTGTAGAAGTTGATGTGATTAAATTTGTTTATTTTAATATCTGGATTTCTTACTGTAATCCATGGAAAATAATTGTAACTTATTTACTATTTTTGAATCACAACATATTAAATTCTTCTGTTTTGTTAATTTGTTTTGAGACTTCATTTTGCGTATTATATAATTAGTAATTTTCAACTTGATTCTCAAAATAAATTCCCCCTTCATGGCAAAAATATTAACAGCAGACATATCCTTTCCCTCATGTCCCAGACATTTTTAAAGCATCTTTATGGCTTCCTCCAGTGCTATAACCTTGAATTACAGTGTGAGAGAGGTAAAAATGATAAAATTAAAAAATTAAAAATAAAAATAAAGAGAAGTTCCAATGGGGGGAAAATAACAAATCAAAGGGAACAGGGAAGACATAGTCTCAGAATGACTCACAGAAAGCAATTAAAAACCCAAATATGTAACTTCTGTTCTGTAAATTCTTCTTTGAAGTGTATCTACTCTACCATGACATGTGGGAATGTACTCTACTTACAAAAGTACTGATGGACAGACACAGAATTTCAAGTCACACACTATCTTTTCTGCTTTATTCTATCTAATTTCATTATTTAAAAAAATTGAAAGTAGTTTGGGGTGCATTTAAATTAATATTATACTAAAATATAGGCTCTAAATAATTGGGAATTTTTAAATTAATTTATTCCTTACTTTATGCAAAATGCATAGGATTTTTGACACATGATAGATACTTGGTTAATAAATACTTGCAAATTGATGCTGAGTAATACTAGCTTATAATATTCTAGATATTGTATAACTATGACATAAGCCCTATGTTCTTGCAGTGTTGTATGTTTTTGTTGTATGCTGTAGGAATATCATATTTTTTTCTGTAATGTTTCAAAAACTTCAGATTTTAGTTATACCAAGTTTTTGTTCCAACTTATCTCTTTCATGAAATCTATCAAAAACATACAGAAGCTGGGAGATGAGTCACTCTTGTGTGTGTTGATTGTCAATTTATGAAAAATGAGAATGGTGGGTTTAAGATTTGGGGGAAAATAATATAGTATTAAGAATTTACTCTAACAACATTTTTACTAACTTGGAAATTTTATCAGAATTCTTTTCAATTTGCTGTACTTGTCAACACCAATTTAGTTAGAAGCAAGAGAGAAACAATTCGATCAAGTTCAAGGAAAAAAAAAAAAAGTAAAATGGATACAATCCAAACCCAAGGTATAGTATTTGAATAAGCCATAAAACTATTGGAAATTTGAACTCAAACATTTACAACTTTTTCCCCTTCCTCTTTTCTGCTATCAACAATGTTTGAAATTCCTTCACAATAGTAAGCCCCCTGTCATTTGCAATCAATTTCCTTTTTACAATTCACTTGGTAAGAATTCAGGACAATACCAGACCTTTATCTTGACAGTCTAATTAATGATGAAATTTGGGTCCTAAATTGGAAAATCCGAAGGAAGTGCTCTTTTTGTACAAATTGAACTACATCCTTGCCTTTCAAATGTAAAATCTGACAAAGGTCTAGGATGCACAAAGTGACTGAGTCTGGACCACAGTTAGTGATGGGCCCACCCATCTGTCATCTACCCGCATGAAGATCAGATTGGGGGTGGTGAGGAGGCCAATAGAGCAAGTGTTTTGTAGTAATGATATGATTAGGTGTAGGAGAATCCAGAAATGAAGAAAGAACATGGGAGAAAACATCACCATAAAAATTCATCACATTTTGTTGTGGTTCAATTTATTTTTGTACCACCCAAGAGTATGTTATATTCTTGGTCAGTAAATATTTCTAAGAATTGAGAATTTTTTTTAAAAGAGGAGTTTTTTTGTTTTTTTTTTTTGCTTGTGTGTTTTTTAATGGAGTCTGGAGTTTGAAATTAGTGCTTCACGCTTTCAAAGCAGACACTCAGTCCATTTTTCCTTAATTGTTTTTGGAGACAGAGTTTTGCAAACTATTTGCCTAACCAGTTGACCTCAAACCAAAATTCTCCCAATCTCAGCATCCCAAGTAGCTAGAATTATAAGAATGAGTCACTGGTACTATGTAGGCTATGGTTTGGTAAAAAAGACAGAATATACCTTCCCCCATTTTTTTTTCTTTATGTAAAGGAATTTTACTTTTCCATATGCAAGCAATCTTTATTTTCCTTTTAAATATGGAACATGATGATTTTATCACATCATAACCACTACTCTATACTCGTTCAACCAGACTTTTTTAAATGAAAAATTGCAAAATTCATTAAAGAGGAATACTGATATTTTTCTAAGCAAAGACATATATTACTTTTGTAGAATTTATTCTATGGGTCTACAAAAAATTAAAAATGCCCCTTATTCACTCATTATTACAAAAGGCATGTGTTTAAAGAATATTAATTATTTTTGTTAGTAGTGCCTGTGAGAATATTTATGAGTAGCAAATGCTCAGCTAATTCCAGCAGCTGAGATATATTAAATCTCAAAAAAACCCATTTTTTATGTGTTTAGAATAAAAATATGTTACATGTTTGCAGTATCTATTGAACCAAAGTATCATGAATCAAAAACACTAGGAAAGAGTTTCAAGATATTTCAAAATGATACATGTCTAGCAATTTTTTTCACAAATTTGCCAAACTTTTATGAGTATAAACATTGAAGGAAAGTTATATTGTCTAAACTTTCAAAACTGCCCATCTCTAGGCCCAGCCCTGCTTAGCTTCTGAGATCAAGTGAGATTGGGTACATTATTATTAAATAAATAAATAATAAAAATTAAAAGAAATATTACCCTGTAACTTTCTCAAGAAAGCTTGAAGCTATCTACAATGTGGCACCATAAACTCACAGATGGTTAATTTATCATGTGTAGCTCCAAAGAGAATGAGAGCAATTACAGATATGTTTCTATAAACCTTCTGGATTTGGAATTGAGCAAAATAAATTTTAAGCCCTGAGAGGGACAAATATGAGTTGGGCAGACTAATAAGAGATGCTCCTATTTTTAGATATGTTCAGTCCTGCCTCTTCCCAGAATGAAACTAATGGCTTTCAGACTCCTTACTGTAGAAGAGAGAACTCCACACTACAACCAGAAACTGACTCCCAGCTCACCATTCCCTTAAAAATTCATCTAAGTACATGACTAGAAATTCCATGTTTATGTTATATTAACCATCTATATATACCTCTAGGTCCTCACATGGACCTTATAGATGTTCTCCTTTATGTGGTATCTTCTTCCTTCACAATAATCAGAATTTTTAAAATGTTGTCTGTGTTTGGAATGAAAGGTTTCAATCATAATTCTTCTCCATATATCTTTTATATGCCTACTATACATTTTAAATGTGATATGTTGTATTTACTACTAAAATGAATATTGAATAAGTGGAATTTGTTTCTTTCAAATAAAGTAGCATGATATAATAATAGCAAGCTTGGACAACAAGAAAGAATATGTTTTTGTGTTAAAGAATATGAATTTTGAACTCACCATAAAATTTATTGAAGGAACTGGTTATAATTTCACTAAAAAGAGATTTGTAAATTTAGAAGAAAAAAAATGTGAAAAAAAATGAATTACTGAAATGAGCAATCATTATACTAAATTATACTAGATAGTAGAAGGAATGCAAAGCCACCTAACATAGGCTAAATACTGCTCAGGATGTTAGTCAACTGATTGGGAAGTAGAGAGATACATGCTGATTACTTTAGCAGGTGAGGAAATTTGGAAGAAATTGTAAATTCTTGGGCCAATAGAATTATGAAATCAGTCCTATGATTCCATACATAAAATGACGTTTTATTCCTAAAGTAAAGAAAAAGCTAGAAAAGTGACAAGCAAATCTATGGTTGAAAAAATTGTTGTTGTATTCAATAATCTATTCCATAATCACTATTATTGTTTCTTTTCTCCTATGTGCTAGTCTACTGTCATATATATATGCTCTTTCTGACTATATCACATCCTAAATAAATTATTCAATTTTATTTCACAAATACTGCTTGGACAAAACCTAAAACTATTTATGCTTTAAGGAAAATGCTTACAAGAAAAAGAATAATAGAGGTAAAATATTTTATGAAAATATAGCTAATGTAATATAATTTTAGAATTGGATTTATCTATAAAAATTAAGTTTAATTATCTGTTTTTTTAGTTAGGAGATTAGGATTAAAATTTTTGAATGTCTTGTCAACATTGCAATGATGAAGAGAAGGAATCAGGACTGACAATAAGTCAATTACACCAATTTTATTTCAGTCTGCTTCTTTTTTTACTCAAAACAGAGACTGAGGAGGAATAGGAATCATGGGAAAACCATCTGAGATTTAGTCCTTTATGTCATAAAATATATTACATGCATGTTTTCATAGAATTTATAATGTTTTGTTAATTAGACCAAGAGAATCAGTCTGTTGAAATTGTTTTAAAGATGTGAAAACATGATCACACATTTTATGACAGATATGAAACATTTTGAAATATTTTATGCTTAGAAATAAAACATGCTAAAATAAAGTGAAATACTACAGTACATTTTTTTGTGTCTGTGATCCTAGTTGATGACATAGGGGTTTTCCTTGTGGAAAAGTGCCAGAACATATTCATTTGTTGTACACTGCTAAGTCTAGATAAATGATGTTTAACACTGTGAAGAACTTGTTTTATTTTACTTAATTTTCCTATATTGTGTGTCTGACAGAGAAACACATATATAACTCTTGAGAGGGGTAAAAATGTGGGAGAAATGAAAAGACAAATTGATTATCAGAACCTAAGCTTGCATATAAACATACAACTGGGTTTGCTACCTAAAATCTTGACTCTTTCTCAAAACAAAAATATTGAGTCCGATTTTTTAAGAAGAATGATATGCTTTAATTTTCTGAAAGAATAGAGCAAGTGAAAGTATACACATAAGAAGTTATACAAAAATCAAAGGTAAGAAATTAAACTCTTTGTAACAATAGGGACAGTAAATGTCTTTTTCAAATATCTTAGAGATTCTAGAAGTAAACAAGAAAATTTTAGCAAGGTCATAAAAGCAAGTATCAAAATACTGAAATTTACTTTTCAAAATGAAATATTTATAACTCAAATAATACCAGCCATTGAGAAAATCAAAGATAAAGTTGTTAATTCTAAGAAGATATCTATAATACATACATTTATATATTTTTATGCAAGGAATAGTATCAAATCTGAGAACATATTTTCTTCTGCAAAGTGAAATACCAATTATAAAAATTAAAGTGCATGATATTTTGTAAATGTTTTGATAAAATCACCAAGGCACTATAAAACTGTTAGTTATAATAATAGCAAAGCATATAGCTCAATCTTTCATTAAATAGTGTGGGTAGATTTTCAGGTTTTCTTCATAGAATTTTTCCCTATTTCCAACTAAGCAATTCTCAGGTATTTTTTCTTCAAATCTCAGGCTCATTTGTTAGAAACAGAAGTTCTCAAATTTACACCCACACCTTCTTCCATGTGAATAGTAGGTAGTGAAGGAGCCTGCATGAGATACAAGCAAGTTTTGAGAAAAACTCTCCTCCAAATGTGTATTGCTATCATCATAAGTATGTAGACTTGAAATCTGACTGCCACTTATTCATATAAGATATAAGTAGCACCTTCAATCC
Source organism: Castor canadensis (assembly GCF_047511655.1). NCBI lineage: Eukaryota > Metazoa > Chordata > Mammalia > Rodentia > Castoridae > Castor > Castor canadensis. Next base: position 23,763,779 of record NC_133386.1, read on the forward strand.
TTACTTGCAAAGAGGTAGTTGTGAGACTCAAGATAAATGACATTACCAGAATTGACTGATATTGCACCCAAAATTTAGTAATACAGTAATAATTAGATATTATTTTAATATGATTTACTAGTTTATTATCATCATAGCAAGATGAATATTTAGAAATATTTTAAACTGTTTCAGAGATTGTGATGTAATAATTATATCTGTATTTAATTCTCCTGATATTGTCTATTTAGAAAAATCTAAATGAGTTGTAAGATTATTATTATTATAATTATTATTGTTATTTCAATATTATAAGCTAATTTCCTCCAAGTGAATAAAAGTATAAAAGCCAGACAGTTTTAATGGAGTATGATGGGTGAAAAAATTAGTGTACTCAACTAATGGGTTCACTACTGATACTGGTTCCAGCTCCAGTATTAAGAGAGGTTGGCATCATTACTCTGATCCTTACAAAAATAGATAGCTGGACAAACTAAAAATTATTTTTCTTAGACTCATCAAATAATTGAGAACAGTGGGCAAACCAACACTACAAAATTGTGTTGAGTTACATTTCAGAGAAATAAACCATGATCTTTGAACCTGGAAAAGAAGCCTTAACCTATTGGGAACACAATTATTTATTATATGTTCAGCAATGAAATGAAGCTTGCTGAGGGAAAAAAGAATAGCATGGCACCTGCTTTGATTTTTTACTGTGTGGTTAATGAAAGGGACAAATGTGTTGAAGCCAATCAACTTTGCAGCTAGAAGGTATATGATCTAAGGTCAAATAAAAGTGCTATGGTTGAGTATGTCCCCCCAAAGTTTCATGTGATGAAAGTTGGTCTTCAGTGTTATAATGTGAGAGGTGATAGAATCTTTAAAAGGTGGGGCCCAGTAGAAGACGGTTAGTAAACAGGGACACCACTGCCCATGCAAAAGTTTCATGCCCTTCTCATGTATCTATACTTAGTTTCTATGAGACATGATCATTATAAACAGAGTGATCTGGACCTCTGAATCTCTGTCTTCCTGTCTTGCTTTGTATTCCCTTCTGTAGTTGCTTCTATCATTGTGATCTCGTGAAACCCTTACCAGAAGGTAAACAGATGGGACTGTCCATTCTTGTACTTTCAGTCTTCAAAAGTTTTAATTAAGCCTCTGTCTTTTATAAAGTACTTAGCTTCTGGTATTTTGTTGGTAGCAGAAAACAGAGTAAGGTACAAATTTATTGTCAGTGTAAATCCAACAGAATACACCACTGGGATATAAAAGGTTGACAAAGAATACTGGAAAAGACTGAACTTCAACTATACATTAGAGTAATAAATTACACAATTCTAATCTCAGTCTATAGTAATAGCAATAGCTACAATAGATAAAAAAGGCTTTGGGTACAGTTATGAGGTGTTACCTATGTTCCTTTTTAAATTAATTTGAGCTGAGAGGGAGTAGTGATATTTTATATAAACAAAAGTACAAGCACTTTTCCATATTTTTGTACTGTTTTATTTTTATAATTTAGTCACATTAAAACTAAGATTTATTCTTGTAGGTTTATAATATTTTCTGTACAATCTCATTACTATATTTTGTATACTCATCCCAAACATAGGGTGATATTTAGACTAATATCTTACCCAATTCATCTCCTGATTTATACAGATTTACATGGAGTTTTGCAAAATCTAAAATAACAAAGCTATTTTATACCTACATGAAAAATGAACATATTTTATTTAAATAAACTAAAAATATCAGATTAGTATATAAAGTGTTAGCTAAATAAGCAAATTAAATTAAGCATCTGAGTATATGGTTAAAAGTAAGCAGTAACAATTACACTACACTACTATTGATTTGTTAATCTTTCATCATAGAGCTATATACCCCAAACTGTGAATCAGAGAAATGGAAAATAGCAGTGGGAGTTCTTTCAGTAATTCAAATATCCATGAAATTATATAAACCATGTGTTTATAAAGACATCAAAAAATTTTTGGTAAGTTAACTGGAATTTATGAAATTGATCCTATTGGGAAATTATGCTAAATGACATCAGAGTTGGTTATTTTCTTACAGATATTTAAGGTGATATTGATATAATCATATTAATTATCTGGGAGTAAAATAAATTCCATCTTGGAAAGGAAAAGCATCCTTTGAAAAGAACCCCCAATTCATGAGAAATAATTTTAAGAGAGAAAGTACTGACCTATATCTTAAGTTACATCTAATTTTTCTTTTCAAACAAATTAACTCTGAAAGAGTATTATGTGTTTACCAAGCTTTGTGTATATTACCTATGGCTGGTATTTTGCTGGGAGACCTTTTAAGTCAGTGCAGGTTGAGCACTGGCGCACTTCCTGCATTAAGTCTCCTGTTCTTTGGCTAGGAACTGCTGTAATAAAGTGTTGCAAACTTAGTGACTTACAATAGAAAAGGGTTTTCTCATACTTCTGGAGGGCAGAAGTCCAAGGGCAAGTTATCAACAGAACTGGTTCCTTCTGAGAAATGTGAAAAAAAGTATGTTCCATGTCTCTCTCCTATTGTCTGATGGTTACTAGGCAAATCTGTGGTGTTCCTTGGCTTCTGCATCACCTACATGTCTGACTTTCTCTTCACATGGTGTTCCCCCTGTATAGAGCTCTGCCCCTACATTTCACTTTCATGTAGGAACAGAATCATGTTGAACTAGGGATATATCCTAGACCAATGTGACCTCATTTAACTAATTATATCTGCAGTGATACTATGTCCAAATTAGGTCACATTTGATGTACTGAGAGCTCAGATCTCAGCATGTAAAATTGGTTGGGGTATACAAATTAATTTGTAGCATTGCTTAATCATATGAATTATATATCATTGTTTTAGAATCATGGATCTATCTTTTAATTATTGCACACAATTAATCAAATGGAAATCAAGAGAAAGATGTGATGCTCTTTAAATTAACTTTTTTTTTTCAACTGAAAGAGTTTGTGTTCAGTGAACTTGTTCATTTGTGATAGTAACATTGACTTTCAGAAACATATCACAGTTTACTAGGTGTTAGGATTCTTGTGTTTCATAATTAATTCTACTTTCTACAAAACATGTAATCTGGAGTAGTATATTTTTGTAGTAAATAAACTTTTTAAAAATATGCTACATATATAATCAAACCCACTAAATCATAAGTGCAAACTTTGATGAGATGTGATAATAGTATGTGGCTATATAACCACCATGAAAATTATAACATAAAACCTCCCAACACTGTGACATAGCACCAAGGGCCTTTGCAGTCTGTGGTCCTCCCCCAATGACCAGACTTCAAAAACCACTGATCTCCTTTCTCTAACCAAAGCTTTACGATTCCTTCAATTTTACTTCATGTAAATATGAATATATGATTTGTAATCTTTGCTGTATGGTTTGTTGAATTTAGTGTCTTGCTATTTTTTTGTTTGTGTGGTACAGGAGATTGGATTCAGGGCCTCAAACTTTGTCATGTTATCCTCCTATACTCTGTAAAATGTGAACTGACTGTCCCTCCTTTCATTAACCTTGGTAAATTCTAATTTTTCTTTGTTATCAGTTTGAGTGGAACTTTAATAGATTTACTGATCTTTCCAAAGAGTCACCTTTGGATGAAGTTATACTCTTTATTTTTGTTATATTTTGTTTTGTATATAATTTCATGACTTCTGTTATTATCTTTAATATATTTTTTGATATTTTTATTTGGATGTAATGTGAACTTTTTCCTAGTTTATTGAGGTGGAATAAGTTACTGTTAACTTTGCTAGACCTCTGCCTTCTTAATAAAATATCTTGTGTAATATATATATGCCTTGTTTGAACAGTAAATATGAAAAAGAAATAGTCTGAATAACATAAATCATGTCAAGAAAAATACTATTTCTGGCTAAGAAACTTTTGAAATACCATTTTTATAGTGAAAAAATTATGCAGTTATAAAATTTGCCAATTATCTATGTAACTTTAAGATGAGAGATAGTGAACTGAGAAAAGTACAAAGGATTAAATAAGCAAGTACTCCAAGAGATTTCAGCTGCTGGATCTTGAACCAGTAGCCAAATAGTTTCTTCATGTGAAGAAAAAGAACAGATTCTGAACTACTATAGTGATTGTGAATATCAAATGTAAATTCATGAAACACAATACCTGCTCCTGGTTCAGTAGAATCAAAATTAGCTTATATTCTTTCTGTTCCTTAAAATACTGAATATACATGCATAAAGAAGTTGATTTACCTGAAGATATTTACCTTTATTCCTTCTGCCAAGAGAAAGAGTCTTTAGCCTTCCTAAAAATAAACTGATCTTTATTGTTCAAATGGTTTCAAAATAATATTTAAGGAATATTATTAAAAATATTTTCCATTATCTTAATTTAAAAATTCATTCAGAACCTTGATGATCCTGAAAAATATGAGTATTATAAAATAAAAAACACCTTCATATAATAGTCTAATTATTCCTATATCTCTTCCAGATTATAGAAGCCAATGTAGCATATTTCTAAAATGAATATAAAAATTATGTTCGATAATAGCCCTTTTATTTTCTCAATGTGTACTATTCACAGAAATAACTTGAAACTTTAAATTTTCTCTCTCCCTAAAACATAAGTTAAACAATAATTTTTAAAATAATTTTAATGGATTAGAAATATAAGGATTACTGTGATTATTTTAGAGCTAGGCCAGAAGACATTTAGTAAGATTCCTGTGCATAAAGTATGTTTTGAACAAGGAAATTCACTGATAACTCCAAAAATATAATTTTTATTTTTGTAAAAAAAATTACCCTAAAAATATGTTATATGTTCTTTTTCAGATAAGACAAAGAAGAGTGAAAGTAACACAAAATTTTATTAATATTATTTGCTTGTTCAATTAGTTTGGGAAGTCATATTGCCATAAATTATTTTTGGAATTATCAATTTTCTTTTTGTATCTTATTTTTCTCAGAAATGAATCCTTTGATTGTCTGAAAATCTCCTCACCTTACATTATATAGGTCAGTATATTTCATGGACATTAGAAAAATGAAAAATATATTACTTTTGATTGGCATTTCCCAAATCAGCAGGTTCATATATGTTCTATGATTTCCAAAATTTGTTATTAAATAAGATGCCAGTCAAGGCTAAAGACAGTTACTGAAGGTAACTCTAAAAATACAATGTAATCTACACTTACTCTTTCTGCATAACTCATTAAAACCTTATGTGCTTGGCAAACAAATATTATGGATTATTTTTGTGGGTGTTTCCATGGTCAGTAATCTCCTGTTTGGAGCCTTGTCTTTTTAATCTTTTGATTTCAGAAACAATTCCTTCTTTATATGACAGCTTCACATTTGATTGACTGATACAGTTACCATTTGTCAATCTTTCCACATGTTATGCTTGCTGAGTGTAACTGAGTTTTTGGTATCAAGAAGAGCAAGACAGTAATTATAGATTGAAACTAAGCCAGACAAAAGTCTGATTTGCACAACGTATTTCACTTAAATCCTAACATGGCAATTCTTAATAAATGTACCATTGTATTTTTCTCCACTATCTCTAATGCCAATCCATATTCTCTTAGAATCCTTCCTTCTTCAGTTATCCTCTTACCTTTTTGAATGTAATAAAATTAATTCTGGATTCTTATCATTAATACATTCACAATGGTATGATAATGTTGAAGGCAAACTGAGTTTCTAACTTACTTTCTTTTCACACATAATTGAAACATTAATCTACTAAGCTCAATTTCCCCAGCCTCATATTAGTAATATCACACTAATAAATTATTTATATGTACATATACATACATACATATATAAACATTGCATTCCTTGTTGGGTAGTGCCCGATACTACAATCTGGCTTCCATGCTTATTTGGTTGAACTCTTTACTAGCCTAAAATGAAGAATATTTTGAATGGTAGAAATAGTGTCTAAAGTGTCAGAAAAATTTTATAAACAGATAATTCACATAGGCTCATATTAAACTATGTACACAATAATCAGACTCAGTTGTAATAGTCAACCATTCATAAGGAGAAAACTAAGTACAAAAAATGAAGCTGCTTGTCTTCAAACCTTATTAGGACTTTCTTCCTTTAAAAATAAAACTTTTCGTACAATTGAAAACTTACTTTTGATATTTAATGTCTTGTGAAATTGAAACTGACTTTGTTTCCTATTGTACCTCTTTTCCATAGGCCCTTCTACTCATCACAAACCACCAGTAATATTGATAATAAAATGCAAGACTTCAGCCTCCTTGTTTTCTGGTTAATGCAACATTTCACTACCAAAGGCTGTGGAGGTTCTGGATAGCTTTATGGCAATGCTTTCTTCCAGTGTCAGGGTCATAGCAGGCAATGTCATTGTCACTGCAGTTGTCCTACATAAACAGTAGGATTTTTTCTGTTCTTTTTATTGTTGACAAATCATATGCTGTGTTTTATCACCCCATTTATCTATAAACACAGTGGTTATATAAAATTATGTAAGCATTCTTAGCAGAAAAAGAGGTCAACCAAATTTTCACATTGGTTTCAAAATAGCTGTGCATTATTCCTCCTCCTACCTGGCACTAAATCTTTCCACCACATCCATTTAAAAGTGACTATAGCATTCACAAATAGTGGCCCACAGATACATAAAGTGCCTCATAAGGAAAAGAAGAAAACTTGTGTTAAGTGTTTTCAAGATTTCATCAAATTCTTTATCTCCACCTACTTCCCTCAAATTCAAATTCTCCTTTTCCCTTCAACATGAATTATCTGATTTGACAACTTGTGTTCCTTTTCTTTGTTTATCTTTCTTTAATCTGTAATCCTTTGATTATTCCTATTCTATATGACTATCTAACCAAATTATTTGTATTTATTATATGCAATTCTCAAACTTCTCTGAATAATCATAAGGCTTTTCTGCACAAGTAGAGGTTTTACTCCCTTAGGTGACACTGATACATACTGGAATAAGTAGTCATACACGAAATTGGGTCTTAAGCTATTTCTATAACTATAGTCACAGTCCTGGAAGAGTCTGATGAAGCTGATATTGAGAAAAGTCTAATATTATCATAAATAGCTTCAGTAATGTAACAAGGTACAAAATCAACTTACAAAAAACTCAGCAAGCTTTCTGTACACCAACAATGAACAAATTAAGAAAGAATATATGAAAACAATTCCAATTACAATAGCCTCAAAAAAAAATCAAATACCTAGGAATAAACTTAACAAAGAATGTGAATGACCTCTACAAGGAGAACTACAGACCAGTGAAGAAAGAGATCAAAGAAGACTACAGAAGGTGGAAAGATCTCCCATGCTCACGGATTGGTAGAATCAATATAGTAAAAATGGCTATACTACCAAAAGCAATCTACATGTTTAATGCAGTTCCCATCAAAATCCCAATGACATTCATCACAGACATTGACAAATCTACCATAAATTTCTTTTGGAAACATAAAAGACCACAAATAGCCAAGGCAATACCTAGCAAAAAGAGCAATGCTGAAGGTACCACAATATCAAACTATACTACAAGGCTATAGCAATAAAAACAGCATGGTACTGGCACAAAAACAGATATGAAGATGAGTGGAACAGAATAGAGGACCAGAAATGAATCCACACAGCTATGCCCACATTTTTGACAAAGGCACCAACAACATCTGTTGGGGAAAAGATAACCTTTTCAACAAATGTTGCTGGGAAAAGTGGTCATCTGCCTGAAGAAAAATGATGCCTAGATCCATGCCTATCACCCTGTACTAGTATCAATTCAAAGTGGATTAAAGACTTTAATATCAGACCCAAACCTTGAAATTAGTGCAGGAAGGAACAGGGAATACCCTGGAAGCAATAGGAATAAGCAAGGACTTCTTCCAGAGAACTCCAGCAGCCCAACACCTAAGAGAAAGGATGGACAAATGGGACTACATGAAATTTAAAAGCTTCTGAAAAACAAAAGAAAGTCTCTAAATTGAAGAGACCACTCACAGAATGGGAGAAAATCTTTACTAGCTATACATCAAATAAGGTACTGATAACCAGAGCATACAAGGAGCTGAAAAACCTCACCTCCCCCAAAGTCAATGAACCAATAAAGATGTGGGCAACTGAATTAAGCAGAACTTTTTCAAAGGAAGAACTCCAAATGGCCAAAAAAACACATGAAAAAATGCTCACCATCCCTATCCATAAAGGAAATGCAAATCAAAACCACACTAAGATTCCACCTTACCCCTGTTAGAATAGCTATCATTAAGAACACCACCACCAACAAATGTTGGTGAGGATGTGGGGAAAAGGAAATCTCATACACTGCTTGTGGGAATGTATACTTTGGAAAACAATATGGTATCTTCTTAAAAAACTAAACATAGATCTGCCATATGACCCATCAATCCCACTCCTAGGGATATACCCAAAGGAATGCATCTCAGGTTATTACAAAGGCACCTGCACACCCATGTTTACTGCAGCAGTATTCATGATAGCCAACCTATGGAAACAGCCAAGGTGCCCCACTACTGACAAACGGATTAAGAAAATGTGATATATATAGACAATGTAATTTTACTCAGCCATGAAGAAGAATGAAATTTTGTCATTTGCAGATAAATGGATGGAACTGGAGAACATCATCTTAGGCAAAGTTAGTCAGGCTCTGAAGGCCAAAAATCACATGTTCTCCCTCATATGTAGATTATAGATCTAAAACAAATGCAGTAATATTATTGGACAAGCGTCACACACTAAGGGGGGAATGTGCACAGTAGGAATAGAGAAAGGGAAGGAAACCTAAAACTTGAATCTGGTTGATGTGCTCACTGTAGAGGAGTAAATAAAGTAATCTTAAACTGACAGAGTCCACTGGCAGAGGAAGCAGTGAAGAAGTCCTGTAGAGATGAACAAATGTGGGTTGTCTTAAACTGACAGAGTCCACTGGCAGAGGAAGCAGTGAAGAAGTCCTGTAGAGATGAACAAATGTGGGTTGTAGTATACAAGTGCGTAGAAGCAATGCTAGGAATCTCTCTGTATAGCTATCTTTATCTCAAACTTGCAAAATGCTATGTCTTTTTTATTATGTCATGTTTTCTCTTCAACAAAATCAGAAACCAAGAGGGCAGAACAGGTTCTGCCAGGAAGCTGGTTGGGGAGGATGTGCCCCAACAATGTATACACATGTGAGTAAAGCTAAAAATGATAAAATAAAAAATAATTTTAGGAAAAAAAAAAGGAGAGACAGAGGGGAAAAAAAAGAAAAGTCTAATGTCAGCAAAATGGCCCATTGATCCTTGACACAGAGTTTGTATTATTATGTTCAAACCCTTAAGATAACTGCTAAAATGCAAATACTCTCTACCCAATAAACATAAAGTGTGCCAAGCTTCCACCATCCCTATTCTTTCAACATCTTATATCACTTAGACTGAGAAAATTGAGCACAGTGTGTTCATTTTTGTGACTGAGAAAGAAGTAGAAAAGATAGATATAGACAGATCTGGTATATTTTTATATACCTGTATGTGTATGTATGCATGTAATTAGTCACCTAAACTTGCTGTGCAAGGTAGTGTGCTAAGTCTTGAAAATACTGCAGTCATCAGAAGGACATAGGCCTTAAAGTGCAGTGGCAGATACAGGGGTTCACAGAACAAGATAATGAAATTATCCTTCACTTATTTTATTCATATCTGGATAATTTTGGAGCAAATTATTTTCATATGAATCTTCCAGAAACAATTTTGGCATAAACCAGAATGCAAACATCACACGTGAATAATATGGAAAGACTACATTTTGAATTGTGATTTTATTGATGTTTAGTAACACTGTCACTGAAGTTAGCAAGATCAAGAGTTTCTGAAAGATGGTCATTCATTCTTAATGCTTCTTTCTGGTGAGAAGCTAAGATCTAAATTTGAATCAAGATCTCCAAAATGTTCCAGCTTCTTAAATCTGAGTCTAGAGAGCACAACAGTTCTATTCCTAAACATAATGTACAAAAATACTCCAGCACCAAGAAAGAGCTGTTTTTAAATAGCATATGAGATGCATGTTTTATACTAGTATTCAACTCAGAATTTTCCACTGTTAGTACCAAACTAGAAACTGGATATATTAAGCTTTTTGAAAGAAGATGGGCTTTGTGTTGGCAAATTTAATTTTTGGCTAATGTCCAAGCTCCAAATTATACCCACATTAAATAGACCAAAATCTTTATGTTAGTTAGATAAGCAAACGCTAAATCTTATCAAGAAAAGATCCCATTACTTAAGAGTATATTAGAGAAACTCATCTCAATTTGATGTTAGCAATGCTGTAAATTAAATTTGCTATACAAAGCATTATGTAAAACAAATTTAAAAGAGAAAGGGGCAGCTGCTGTTTTCCAAGAGAAGCAATGCCAAAATTGATCTTGTATGCTGGAACTGTTATTTCTCCATCACTTTTGTTAACTCTCTCATTCTCTTTCTCTCTTCTACCTTCAATTCTCTCAAGGATGCTCCACTCTTCACTATCCTTTTCTGTCCACAGAGATGTTTACGCATCCCTTAATTTAAAATGTGTAGTTTGATGGACAGAAATCTTTCTTCTTCTTCACTTATCTTCCCTATATTTTTCTTCTTAATATGCCCTCAACTTAAGTGGTTTCTAAAAGCAATTTTTGCTTAATTTTAACTCAACTATATATATCACTACACTGATTTTTTCTGTTCTTTCCATGAAATACTGAACATGACTTTTTCCACTATTCTTTTGTCACCTCTTTCCAAGTTGTTATTGCACTTAATACTGGCTGATGAAAAACACTCAAGTATAAACTTGGAAGAAATGAGAACCTAAGACATAAGACCCAGAAAAGCTAGTCACTGAAAAGATCTTAAAAATCCTAGGAAAAACTATTCTGACAATTTTAATGCATTTTAGTCTTGCTCTAAAAGGAAACCATTTCCCTCTACCTTTCACTCCTATACAGAATTTATATTATTTCATACCAAACAAAGGACTTTCTTACCCGTCTCCATCATCGACTGTTTGTTCCCATTGATACCCATTATTTCTTTGAAATGCTTCAACAGCCTTTAGTACCACAACTGTGCTCGGATCTAATCATGTGCAGGTTTAAAGATATTTAATTGTCAAGTTGCTCTTCTCATAGCATAGCAATGGGAACATCATGAGTACACTAGACCTAAATCAGTTAGGATGATATTTTTTAAAAAACTAAAAATTTAAATAAAATACATGGACTATGAGTAAAACTTACACATACAAAAAGCAACCTGCAAATTGAAAAGGGTATATTTTCATAAAGAGAGAAATTCTTCTGTTTTCCTTCAGCAAACAAAATGCAAAAACAATTGAATATTTCTACAGGCCCAAGAAAATGATAACAAAATTAATCTACATTGGAGTGAAATCCCTTTGAACTCTAATTATTAGACACTACTGATTTCTATTTTGCCAAAAGTGTGCAGGATTGAATGTGTGGCTTAACTATCTGTGAAATTAGACACTAATCTATGGGACCTATCATGCTGAATGCAAAAGGACTAAGTTAGCTGAAAAAAATATTTAAGTATGTGTACATGAGTTGGGGTGATGCAATATCGATATATAATTTGAAAGAGATAATCTAGTTGAACTGTGTTTTAATTTTCCAAAATACTCCTGACTATTAAATATATCTAGATAACTCTATAAAAATAACTAATCAGAAAGCATTCACAGACGTGGTTAAGATAGTCTACGGCAAAATAGAACAGCTGAGTGATTATGTAAAAAAAGGTGACAAGTATAGTTTCCTGGCATGATTTATCTAACTCCTTGATAAAGGGAGAAAACACCACAAAATGGATAGAAATAGAAAAGAGTTGGACAAGTTGGCACTTCCTGCCTTTAATGAAGATAAATATTTGGAGAAGGAAGAAAAGGGGGGATCTTCTTCCATCTGCAATATATGAAAACATCAGCAGATATTATAAAGTTTAAAGGCCTTTATAGAAATATATTAAAAGAATGAAACTTAATGAGCTTAGAGGTATATTTTAAGGCAATTTTTTGGTAAAATCTCTTAATATTTTTCCACTTAATGGAGAATAAGAAAACCTCTGTGATTATTTATAGACCCGTAAGAAGTGGCCTGGAAGAGACCCAGACAAAACTGGGTCTGCTGACACCGAAGTCACCAATGTAATCCTGAGATATTGCTCCTCACTTTTTTCATCTTTTTGGAGATAATTCACTTCATAATTGAAAACTGAATGTGAATAAATTAAGAAATTGGCAAAAGGGCAATTGTATTGATTTAATCAGCAACTTACACCACAACAGACTACTGTGCAATCTACTGATTTAAGAAATAATAGCTTGCAGTAGAAAGAATATCCTTCTTAATAAGAATCTTACATTCAATTAACCCCAGGCTGAACTGTGAACTTATAGTTTATGTTTCTTTCAAACTATGAGTCTTTCTTCATAAAATGGAGATAATAATAGCTATTGTTAAATAAAGTTATAGGAGCCATGAGACTGTGCTCCTATTCTAGGCCCAACCAACAAAATCAAAATAGAGTCACTCATGATTAGTTTCTAAGTAATCAAATTGAAACTTTAAGAAAGTAGGAAAAATTCACAAATTAACCATTTTTTTTTAAAAACAGGAGATTGACATTAATCAATCAGAAAAGCCTTCATCAACCTGCAGCAGCATGAAAGGAGATTCTTTTCTGCTTTATGCCATCTTGATGTCTACCTATCTCTTTTTGTTTGTTTTGTCATCTTTCCTGGTTCCTGGTGAAACCATCTTACCAAATACGACTGTTCTGCCATGCCCAATCAGAAATCATTACCAAAAGCCAAATAGCTATTTAAATGTAATTTTTGAAATTTTGTGGGTGTTTTAAAACTTTACTCAATATGCAGTTGTAAGGATCAATGTAAAAGTGTCAGGCACCCAGAATTGGTGGAATAACTTATGTTTTATTCTTTCAACTCTGAGGAAGGAATTATACCAAATACCAGAAATAAAAGATATAAATTCTCTTCAAAGAGCTTATAGAATGGCCATGGTATGTGGAAAAATAAGTGTAATTAATATTCACAGAAATCAGGAAAATGCAGAGCACCCATCAAAAAGAGATCAATTATTATATGTAAGGGTGATGACAGGAAGAGTAAAGTGCTTCATAAGGTAATACATCTCCATTTAAGTGTTGCCTGGTCAAATACAGTAAGACTGAACATGCTAGGGGAATAAGGAGCTTGTTCAAAGTTCACATGTTTGAGTGACACAGTATCTTAGGAAATGACAAGCTGAGTATTGAATAGACATTGAAAAGATAGATGTTGAAATTAATAGGAAACAAAAAATGAAAATAAATGGTTACTAGTTATTATGAACTTGCTATGAATAACCCAATCCAGTTTGTTTTGAAAACATAGGTTGTTATAATATGGGATAATTGGCCAGAGTTGCAATTGCTGTGTCATAAGGTAAGTGCATGTTTTATTTGTAAAACTGGCAATCTACTTCCAGAGAGGCTATTCCATTGTGGATTCTAGCCTGCAATGTATTAGTGACTCAGTTTCTCTACCTTCTAACCCAAAACAGGAAACAACCAAAATAGCTTAGCATCTGGATGACAGTACTGGTTACATAAATGTAATAAAATGACAGAATTATACATGCTGTAACCAAAAATCCTGTTTTTTTGTTTGTTTTGTTTTGTTGGTGATACTAGGGTTTGAACATAGGACTTTGCACTTGCCAGGCAGGCGCTTTCCCACCTGAGCCACACCTCCAGCCATTTTTACTGTAGGTAATTTTTTGAAGAGTCTAAGGTTTATGCACTGGCTAGCACAAATAACAATGCTAGTATTTATGCTTCCCATGTAGCTGTGATCATAGACCTGTGCCACACACCCAGCTATCTGTTGCGATGGGTCTCACAAACGTCTTGCCAGGGCTGGCCTCCAATATTGGTCCCCCCCATATACGCTTACTGAATAACTAGGATTACCAGCATGAGCCACTGTGCCTGGCAAATATCTAGTTCTGTTATGGTACTATAAGTGTATAATATGTAACCACTGAGGGAAAATTAGGAGAAACTGAATGAAGAGCATGAATAATGTCGCTGCATATATTTGAAATTTTTATGAATCTATACTTATTTTAAAATAAAAATTTTAAAAATACTGTCTGTAGAAAATAACAAGGAGAAAAGCAATTGCAAATAGAAAGATGAAAGGAAATCGTGACCAGGTACATGGAGAAGAGAAAATAAAATGTAGCCTGGATACAACTGATAAAGGAAATGGAAACAATTAAAGGGACACACTTAATTGAAATATAAAAACTGTCTTAAAATCATATTCGCATTCTTTAAAGAAGGAATATAATATGTTTAATACATGTTGTGTCATATTTTCTCAACACTTAAACTATTTTATTAGGCTTTCCAGCTGTCCTTTACTGGTGGGAGTTACATATATATGATTAATAATGTTAGATTAAAAATATGCATATATTAATCTAATTTCTAATTACTAATTTAAATAGTTTCTACAACTTTATGCAAAAATTGTTCTGTACAGAATAACTACAGATTTTAAAGGAAACACTTGGATGAATTTGCATGGATTCATTCAATCTGTTAATCATATATATATCTACATATATGCACACTTTTTTCTTTGCATCAATTTCTCTATTATTTCTTTTTAGCCTGGTACAAGAGCACTTCAGAGTTAATATCTAGACTGTGCACAGACACCATCTTTTTTCCACATTAAAATAACAATAACTTTCTTTAAGTATTTTTGACATAGTCTTTTATACCATCAATAGAAAACCTATTATAATGTTTGAGGTATTTCCATCTGAGTAAGTTCATCATAATTTTATAAACTAGGCTCCTCAGAGGAAATACCAAAATAGTCCCCCCTCAACCAAACACCTTACTCAGACTCATTGGAAGATATTTCTAGCAATTTTAAAAGAGCTCTTTTTAAAACTTTTTTCTACTTACCAAAATTTTAAGAAATAATTCTGCCTTGTACAGTTAGACAGTCAAGCAATGAAATAGTTTCCAGACATGGATGAATCAGGACTTTGAATAAGTAGTGTGTATTTTCTATATCTGTTAGCATACTCTTCTTTTTGGTTAAATTCTCAAAAACCTGTCTCACCATAATGACAAAAATTGCCAACAGGAGTTACAGGTTTACAGCATACTTTCTCTTTAATATATTAGCATACACTAATTTGGACAAAGGGAGGGACTTCATTGTGACATTCCCACATATGTATATAATTTACTTTGACCATATTCACCCCCACTACTCTTTCCTATCCTTCTTTTCCCCAAACCACCCTTTGTAAATTTTCTTTCAAGATGTTTTTAAATGAATTTCATTATTACCTTCTTATACTTACATGTATACAATGTACTTCAATCACACTTTACCCTCACCCTCTTTTTCCCCCTCCCTTCTCCCACTGGTTCTACCTGAATAGTGTCTTATTAGGTTCATGTCTTATTATTTTTTTTAGATTTCGATTCTGTTTATGAGAGAAAACATGAAGTTTTTGCCTTTCTGTGTCTGTCATTCTTACAGCCAGTAATCCTAGTAAAAAATAATGCATTATTCTTAATATTCATAATAAAATTCCAGAAACAACATTTTTTGTTTTGACTTCAGTCGTGTACTACAATTGCTGAGCACAGGGAGATAGAATCACTGATTCCCCAGGATTGCATCATGTGTCCACAGTGGAAGGAGGTGGACTCGGCCCCATTTGAAATGAATGCTTTGAGGCTCCATAAGAGGAGTTTATCCAAACTATAACACAAAAAGAAATAAGAAGAGTGAAGGTTGATAGGCTAAAAAGCAGGTCGGCCTTGGTTTGTTTGTTCAGTTGGTTGGTTGGTTGTGGAGTTTTTGTTTTCTTTTGTTTTCTTTTTTCTTTTGTTTTCTGAGATGGGAGCTTGCTATGTGGCTTGTGCTGTCTTCAAATTTACGATCCTCCTGACTCAGCCTCCTGAGTGCTGGAATTATAGTCATGCAGCATCATGTCCAGCCTCCAGTTAGCATTTTTTGACTTCCATGTCTTTTGTTTTTTCTAGATTTTGCATATGAGTAAAAACATGAACTATTTGTCTTTCTGAGTATGGCTTGTTTTGCTTAATATGATCTATTTTCCTGCAAATGATATGATTGCATTCTTCTTTGTGGAAGAATAATCTTCCACATTGTATTTAAACCATGTTTTTGTTATCCATTCATCCATTAATTAGCACCTAAGCTAATTCTTTAACTTAGTTATATGACTGCACTTAATTGTAACATTTGATAAATACATGCTACTAATTTAAATCTAACATTAATATTTTTGCAGTTACCCAAAAAGTCACATGCATGGCATCCTCTTAGAAAATTTATAAATTTGTGTGTTCAAATCTATCATCTGTCTCCAATTACTATTTATTGATTATGTAGAATATGACCAAGGTCCCATCACACCTAATGTACTTATACCACTTACTCTACTTCACTGCTTAAAAGATTTTATTTGCCCTATGAGTTATCTAGCCACTTTTGTCAAACATCAATTGACAGAGTAGGTAGCAATGAATTTTAATTTCATTATTGTGAAAAAGTATATTCTGTAATATTTCATTGCTATAAGCATTGACAAAGGTGAGCACTTGGCACTTGGCATCGCAGGATTTTAGAAAAGTCTGTTGATGAGCCTATTTTCTCTCTGCCATGAGGACTCACAGGCCTTCCGAAGAAAGAATGCACCCTAACGGGCACATGTAAGTCTTTGTGGGCCTTCAATGATTTTGTTTAGGCTAGTGTTCATTCATCACTAAGATAGGGCTCATAAATATTAAATTATCAGCTGTCTTTTGATGATGCAAGTTAAACTTTAGGGTTCATTTATGTTGATTTATTTCTTTTGTGATTTGGATAAAAGACATAGAGGGATCAGAAGGAGTGTATTTTAAAAGAGAGAAGTAGGTGGGAGTTTAATAAAAATACATTACACTTATATACTTTACTTCACCTTTAATTTGCTGTATGTTTTTGCTGAGTGTTTGAGCATGTAACAATGGGAGAGTGAGATCACGTTCTTTAAAGTTTGTTTAGTGGTAGATGATACAGAATCCCTCTCTACAGAGAGAGCTTCAAAAATTAGGAGACATTATAGCATACTCTCAGTCAGCTATTGATGTGTATCAAATTTCAAAACCTCAAAGAGTAGAGAACACCTTCAGAGTGAGTTTCTACCAAACCTGGAAATGTCCTTTGTTAATCTTGCAGAGTTCATATTCTGAAAACTCAAAATTCCTTTCTGCATTTTCCGAATTTTCTGGCCTTCTCTGGAATGCTTGGTTATAGGTCTGTCTGCTGTAACCAATAAGTAATATAGTGAAATAAATGATAGAAAACCATTTTAGCACATTCCTGAGATCAAGTGAGATAACTCAAGGTCAACTTCCCATGAGTTCCAAGACTTGTTGATTATTGCCAGGCCCAATCTCAAGACTTGCTATGTTTATTTCTCACCAATTTCTCATAACCTGTCTGAAATCAACCAAATAAAAGATAGTATGAGTCAGTATAGTGGGCCAGCATCTAACTTAGTCATAAATTCAGAATGCTACACTATTAGTTTGCTGAGACAATGAGCTTTGGTTGCTCTTAATGCATGCAAGGTCAAAGATGCTTCTCCATTATAGCAGGCTGTGGATATTGTGCAAGTTCTATTCAGATTCTGAGCTCAGGCTTAGTTGCAACTTGTAGAAAGTATGACTTTGGGGCATCAAAGAATCCCTAACATAAATTCTAGAAAAAAATCATTATTTCTGATTATTTTTTAAAGAGACTAATTTTTTTCTTTACATCTCTACTTTTCTACAAGTCTTATTAGTCACTAACATTGCCACAAGTGTATCATTGCACATACAGATTCTAATTCTGAACCAGCACTTTCACTTTATATCACACCAGTATACAATGTTTAGATGTAATCTATCACTATGACCTAATTTGTTCTTAACTCTAAAGAAAAGAAAATCAAATCATCCCTTGCCATTAGTCATAGAGGTGTTTCAGCTAGCTTCCATTAAGGTACTATTTAATCACTGTACTTGTAATAGAATAAATAGAACCAAAGTGGATCAAAAGAATTAAAATCATTTCTAAATTTACTTCAAGGCTCATTAAGAGGAAAGTTCCCAAAAGTGTTCCTAATTCACTTCTTGAATAAATTTATACTATTTGTTTGAATTAATAGAGCTTCCCAAATATCTTTCAGGGCATTGGTGAAATATTTAAAAGCAATAGCATTTCCTATAACTATATTAAATTGAACTGGTGTACTGACTACTTGTGAAAAGAAAATGTATATCTATGAAGAATGAAGTAAATGGGGTATAAAGCTGAATTATAATTTTTTGAATATATTTGTATTTACTGAGTTTCAGTTACATATCAAGCCTCAATGTAAAGATGTGAAGACAAATCACTGAATAAAAGATGAAAATCTTTACTTTCATTTGATTCATATTTTAATTCAAAAGATAGAGCATAAAATGAGTAAAATATATATGATATCATACTCTAAGGAGAAAATTTAGAAAGGATTGAAGTATAATACAACATACATGGAAGGCGTGATTGCATATGGGATGGTTTGGGTTATGATACTAAGTTATCGTTTGAGCCAAGAATTGGCAAACATAAGAGAATTATCCATATAGACACTGAATTAGCAAGAAATACTTCACATTATCAAGTAGGCAAAATAGATGACCACAGCATGACTCTAGCATTTTCAATACATAACCCACTTATAAAATGACTTAGTAAATCCTTAACACTTAGCTATGTATTGCCTCAATCATTTGAGAAAAGAAGACCCTCTCACTGATGAAAAGAACATATAATCTTTCTTCAGCAGTTTGAAAATAATACACAAACAACTGAGAATCTTGATAATAAGTAATGCATTATTATTGAATTCAACACAGTTGAATTTGTTTAGAAAAAGTGTACAACTTCTGAGCAGAAGGAAAGAGAAATTTCAAGAAACGGAAGAATGAAGATGTGAAGCAAATAGAAAGGTACAAAGATGTAAGAACAAAAATGGTTTAGGAATGCAGACAAAAGCAGCTGGAAAAAATATCTTGATTGTAAAAGACAGTTGCTCAGTAGAACACAGATTGAAAAAGTAATGTTGAGTTAGGAGGGACCTGATTTCTGGACTAAAACTTGAGTGTCAGGAATTGTTAGAATAAGTAATAATTGACATGGCATGTAAACCTTGCTTCCCAAGAGACTCTCTCTCTTTGACCATTTATAATGTCTGAATGTCTTGATATTAGTCATCATTTAGGTTTAGACATTGCTCCATAATTCTCTTATAAATATACACTTATGCAGCCTATTAATATATGATGGTTTACTTGACAAGTCAATACTGCCCTCTCATATATCTTTACTTGACATCTCTCAAATGGAACTGATAATCCTCTTCTAACTATGGATAACAGCAGCACTTGTAATAGTTATGCTTTCTCTCCTCAGATTAATTTTCTTCCATCTGAAGAGATGTTCAAGTGTTTTCAATATTAACAATTGCTTTCCCCATCTTTTATTCTGCTTTAGCTCACTCATACTTTCTTTATTGAATCTAAGCTTGTTGAAAGTGTGTATCTGTTTCCATTCCTCTATTTCCTATCCCTGATAACTTGGCTTATGCTCCCGCCACTCTACTAAAAATCATTTTGGTGGTTTCAGAATGTAACATGTTTTATATCAAGAAACATGTTTTAGATCTTATATTCTTGACCTTACTGATTCATTAGGATCTGTTTCTTGTTGTCTCTCTAAAAAGTCCTTAGCATCCCTCTCTTAATTCTCTTCCTATTTCAGAGATCACACATGTGCTTCTTCCTGTGTGAATTCCCATCTGGGAAATGCCATCCATAACCACAGCTTCACCTATTCCAAATTGATTATTGTAGGAAAGTTTTAAATTTGCTCTTTTTCTTTAATGTATTGATAATTTTAGTATATGAACTAAACTGATGATATACAGAAAACAGGAAAAACAGTATAAATATGTTATTATAAATTTGTTATTACATGCCTGAAGCATGGGTGTATAAGATTCAAGGAGAAGCAAATGGCTATCCCTTATAGGGTATCAAAGAATGGATGATTGAATGGACTTCTGGGGAGAAGAGAGTATGCAGAAGCTGTGGAAGACTGAGGGAGGATCCATACCAAGCAAGGTTGACTTGTTATGTATATGGGGTCTCCTAGGTAGCAGTCACCTGTGGTGACCTGTCTGTATCAAGTATAGGACACTCACCACTTCTTCCTATGGTCTCTTCTAGGAAGACAGGGAGACATCACAGAAAAATTTGTCTCCAACTGCTATTTACTTTACTAGTGGAAATATAGGTAATTATTTTAATATAAAAGGACCACTTTTAGAGTCCATTATTGTGGGTGTATAAGATTCTGATTAACAAACCCAAAGTGTATCAAGAAATGTATGTGGGGTTGGATATTTTACTCACCCACACTAGCAATATCCCAGTTTTACCTATAATTTAGACACTTCCAATCAGTCCTGCTACATTAGGAATGATATAAGCTCAAATGCAATTCAAACTCTAAATTCAAACTGTTATTCCACAGAACTTCTCTATCTGTCTCCTGGTTTCCATGACCAATAAACTGGAGCAAGTTTTCAATGAATTCCTAAATACAAAAACACAAAACCATATTTGACTTCCCACCCATATACAAATGATCGTACAATGTTAAATCCATCCTCTTAGGAGATTTTACATTTGTTGATCCTTTTCTGACCAGGTTTTCATTCTTATTTTTATTGTCAAATTTAATAGTTTAATGGTCAGAAAATTAACCTTATTTTTCAAACTTTTAAAAATATTCTCAAATCCATTTTCTTTATTAAAGTTTATCAATGTTTATGAAATATGAACATGACTACAATTTTGCTTAAAGATTTTCAATGACTCCCCAAGATATAGCAAAAACTCCTTTATTTCTTGATTTCTCTTTTCCTCTCATCTTTTTCCTTTACCTGCTATACTCTAACAACCCAGAAAATATCTGTGTTTTTCTTAATGTGTTCATTTCACTACCTACATTTCTGTCCATTGTATTCTCATTTCCTGGAATGTTCTTCTTCCTTTATTTTTCTGACATTGTGAAGAATTTGTTAATGATTTTATTCAATGACAGAGCATTCTTTCTTTTTTGCACAGGGATTTCTTGCTGAAACCTGCATTTTAACACTAATAATGTTTTCTTCACTCTCCTTTGGAGAGCAATTCTGAGACACGTTTTCCATTTCTGTATACAAACTCCCATGTGGGGCTGAGGGGGGCAGTGATCAACAATATTTGTTACTTCAATAGAATTTTGCCATAGAGAACGCAAACAAAATATTCATAGAAAAACACTAAATTTGGGAATACTTTCCAGCAAATATATAAAAAAAGAAAATAAAGATAAGCCAACTAGGATTATCTTATTAAGTAAGTACTAGCCAAAGTATCAGGGGAGGGATATTATGGGAAAATTGGAAAGATTAAATTAACAGAACAGTTTAAAGTATACTGAGAGAAATAGAATAAGTATGATAAAGAAATCCCTTGCAAGATAGATAAGAAAAAAATATTGACTCTATCTATAGAAGCATAGAAATTAGAAATGATAATAAGGACCCGTAATCACTTTTGAAATGACCTTAATGAAAGTAGTAATTTTGAGTTAGATAGGGGATTTTGTAAAGGGGTAAAAATAAAGAAAAATTTTCATTTAAAAGGAGTTTATTACTTCTGCATCATCAATGCCATTCCCACGTAGGAATGAAAGAAATAATTTAAAAATAATTAGCATAATCTAATATTTTGCATATCTAATCTTCCAAATAAAAACAGGTAACAAGAGAAAAATATGAGGCATAAGGTATAAGAGAAGTCTCAAAAAGCATGACTAAATATAGATAGATTTTATTACCATTTTTACCTTTTCCTCCTGAATAAAAGCAGGCAGAGAAATGACTTGGGAAGATTTCAAATCCAGCAATTTAACACAAGATTTTCAGATCAATCTTATTAAGTCCTTAATCTAAGTTGAGGTAAAGGTTTTCTATATGTACTTTTGGCTTTGTGTTAAACTAACAGAGACAGGTCTGAAGCCCAGAAAAGTTTGTAAGGAGGGAGCACACATATTGGAAGGGTGATTTCAGAGAAGGAGAGGAGAAACAGCATTTCAGGAAAAAGAATTGATTGAATGCAGATGTTCTGCCATCTACACCATCTATAGGCTTACCTCTTGCCTCAGTCTGCTGGCTCTCAGAGAAGGCTCTTGGAGATCGGATTGCAACACACACTCTTGGCTGCTTTCTCCAGGACTCCTCTAACCAACCATTCCATACTTTTCCTATTTCTTTGTTTCCTTTCAAATGTTGGAATTAAAAAATCATTGCTTTCATGTTTGCCAAACTTTCCTCTACTGTAGGTAATGTTTCCTTTTAGTGTTTGGTCTCTGTTTATCTATTTTGTTGATTCCATGTAAAAGCAAAACAGAAATATATATAAATTCACACACACACTCTTCTAAATGTGTACACCTATACAGAGTTTCTAAACCTCCATAAACAAATTATATCCAGACTAAACTATGCATTTCACCTTTAAAACATATATACTAAACAACATGATGCACATATTTCATAATTAGTTTCCAGAACTTCTTTTTCAGCTTTTGTATGACATTTGAGAAGTATATGGTGTTTTTATGTACATATGATACCACTGACAGAATTTCAGCTGTCTGCTTTAATCTGTCTTTCTCAGAATGTCATTCCCTTCTTTTTAATATTAAACTATGGTCTAATTTTAGATTGGTACATCATTTTTTATCATAGATCTAAGAAATGGTAATTTTTAGTTTGAATTACACTAATGGTGGCTTAATTCCACCAGATGGTCTCTTCATTGCTATTACTTAATTTGTTTTAGTTCTCATTCGTTTTGTTTCTGCTTTTTAAATTAATGCAGTATGCACTCTTAGGAATTCATTTCTCACCAAGATATACCATTGTTCCTATATTGTCCCCACTGATGATATATATTAAGTACAATGAATACTTTGTGCTATGATTCAGTACAGATGTCAAAATAAATAAATTTTATTTTATTTAACAAGCATTTACACAGAATTCATTTTGTGTCAACCTCTGTCTGAGTGCTTTGTTTATACATAGCTATTCAATTAATCTTCATAATAACCGTATTTGAAGCACTTCTATCTTAAAGACAAAGAACATGAGACAAAACCAATGAAATAGCTTGCTTCAAATGTTAAAATTAATAAATGCAGAGTGGCTATTGTAATTGTAGGGCAATTTGCTTTAGAGTACTTGCGTATAAGCTTTATGCTAAACTATCCATACTTAAAATTGTCTCTAAAGAATTAAACTTTTTTGTCTCATCATTCTTCCATATTTTTAAAAACAAATTAATATAAATGACTTCCAATTATAGAAAGGTTGCAAAAGTAATGTTAGAAATTGAATGTCTTTAGGAGAGAGACTGAAATGGTAGACAGACCCTGGAGCCCTGAGCTCTCATGATTCTGAAAGATACTTCAAATTTGTGGTAGCAAAGGACAGGTAGCCAGGCTTTGTTGCCAACTAAGATACTGCCAATACAGAAGGTGCACATAATGTACAATGACCGACCATTAAATTAGCTTTTTATAGCAAATAACAGCCCCAGAAGCCTGGGTACTGCAGACCAGCAGATGCCTGCCCAGCCCCTGGAAAGCTGGTTTTCCTTTTTTTTTTTTTTGGTCTTCTTTTCTTCTCTCTCAGTAAAGCAAAAATGAAACTCAGAGAAGTGCAGAGCAACTTTTGCAAGCATCTGGGATGTCCTGGACCAACCAAAATTCATGAACACAGAAACCTCTGACTGCCACCTGCCTGTGCCCCCCCAGGCTGACTCCAGACAGCATCAAGTAAAACAACAACTTCATCATCATCTGCTCTGGATGGAACCACATAGCTCAATGTAGAGTGTGGACAGATAGCACTCTACCTGGACAAAAATGGTGGCGTAATGAACTGAGGAGAAATATCACCTCTGCCTAGTGGGGGTAGGGCAGAGTGTTAACCTGACCCAGTTTGTGTGGGTGTGGGGTAGCCCAACCACATAATAATTTATTTGACACCTTGGAGAAATTGGTAGTGAGCTGAAGCTGACAGACTTTACAGAGAAAAGTAGTGGAACAAAAAGCTCAATTCTAACTCCCAGTCTTGCCCAGCAGATAGAAGAGGCTGAGAAGTGCTCACATACCAGCTCCTCACAGGACCACTTCTGAAAAACCACCTCCAAAAAACAACTGACCCAGAGGGTTCAGTCCACCAATAAGAGCCTAGTCTCAAACACCCCGAGTAGACAACCCCTAGAACTCTTCAGGAGAGAGGGGCACCATCAATTGGCACAAAGCACAACATTTCAACATTAAGAAGGGAAGGTGCAGAGACACAGTGAAAGTGACTGTCAAAAGTGTCAGCATCTGCATTAGAAACCCCAGGAAAAATCCCAGAACACCATTGAACTGAGACAAAACCAACTCTTCTCCATAACAAGGAAGAAATGTAGACTGCATATATATATATTATTTAAAATTCTTTTTCTTTTCTTTATTTTTACTTTTTGTTGCCTATCTCTTTTTTCCATTCTGTCCAAATTTCAATTTGCTTAGCCCTCTCCTGTTCCATTTTCCTTTGTCTTCCCCAATTTCTTTCTTCTCATGTCTTCTTTTCTTTCTTCCTTTCTTCTCCTTACCTTCTTTTTCTCACCCTCTCCTTTCCATTCACCACTCCTACTTCCTCCACACTACCTACTCACTGAATAGTCTGTTATACCAACTTTAGACAATGCCCTCATCCTTCTTTTAACTCTGCAATCCCTGACAATAGCACGCACCATCCCCCACACAATTAAACTACACCTTTACACACATTAAGGCCTTATTTCCCTATAGCCCCCATACTTCATATCTATTCTTTCCCTCACCCCATCCCCCCTCTCTGCCCCTTCTTTTAGCACCATCATTTCAAAAATCAAATGCCTAAGCCTCAATCTCTATGCAAACAACTTTTATCTCCCCAGTTCCCACTGTTTATAGATAATATTGACAAGGGTGTTTTTAATATATATTATGTAAACAATTGGTTTGGCATTGAGTCTGTGAATGTATTATTGCTAAGTTATATCTTCAGGTCAGTGAACAGAAATATTACAATAATCTAGCTAAAAGGTAACCTAGTCAGAGAATAGAAATTATATTTAGGGAAAGATAACAGGTGATTAAAACCCACAACTAATTAACTGATATCACATGAGCAAAGCACAAAATAGAAACATGGGAAAAAAAGATAGTAAGGGAATACATCTTCTCAAAAAGCTAAAAATAAAACAATAGAGGATTTGGTGGAAAGTGAAAAGGATGAATTCTCAGTTGCTGACATTCAAAGAATGATGATAAGAATGTTCAATTAGTTTAAAGAGGAGCTTAAAGAGGACATACAAAAATAAATCAATGCATCCCAAGAGAACATGGATTTAAAAACTAAGGAAGATAAAGAAATAACAAAATGAACTCAAAGATCAGTTCAACAAACTCTGAAATGAAACTAAAGATATAATAAAAAAAGATATAAATGAAATAAAGAAAATACTACAAGATATGCAAGAGGAGTTTAACAAAGATACAGAAAGTCATAATAAATGAATCAAACAGAAACTATAGAAATAATTAAAAAATAGAGTAAAAAGCCATTCCAGAAGACTGGAACAAGTGGAAGACCAAATCTGATGGTTCAAAGACAACATAGATATTAAAGAAAAAACAGAACAATTCTTAAACAAAAGAATGAAGAGCTAAGAAAGGAATAACAATCCTCTGACTCCATCAAAAGATAAAAACCTCTGAATCATGGGCATCAAAGGAGAGGAGGTGCAAGCTAAAGGTATAGGAAATATATTCAACAAAATAGTAGTAGAAAATTTCCCAAATCTTGAGAAAATATTGCCCATTTATGTACAAGAAGCCTTCAGGACACCAAACCAACATGACCAAAATAAAACCTCTCCACAGGATATTATAATTAAAGAAATTAACAGAAAAGACAAGGAAAAACTATTGAGAGCTGTACAAGAGAAAAATAAACACCATATAAAGGTAAACCCATCAAAATAACAGCAGATTTCCAAACAGAAATCTTAGAAACAAGAAGGGCATAGAGTGAGGTATTTTAAACACTGAAAGAAAACAATTTCAAGCCAAGGATACTCTACCCAGCAAAGCTACCATGGAAGGAGGACTACAACCTTCCATGATAAACAGAAACTAAAATAATACATGGCTACTAAATCACCACTACAGAAGTTTCTGAAAAGAAACCTACACCCAGAAGATAAAAACAAACATAGCGTTG
The DNA here is from genome assembly GCF_047511655.1 of Castor canadensis. Taxonomy (NCBI): domain Eukaryota; kingdom Metazoa; phylum Chordata; class Mammalia; order Rodentia; family Castoridae; genus Castor; species Castor canadensis. Next base: position 23,790,365 of record NC_133386.1, read on the forward strand.
AAAGAATGGGAATTATCAAACCTCAAGAGAAAGATGCAAGTGACTACAAAGTAGCACAGAATTAGTTGCACAACATAAATCCTTACACAATAAATCCACTAAATGAAGGCACCAGCACATACCTCTCATTATTACCACTGAAAGTTAATGGCCTAAATTCCCCCATCAAAAGACACCAACTGGCAAACTCAAAAAAAAAAAAGGAAGATCCAACAATGTGTTGGTTACATGAATTCCATCTTATAGGCAGAAACAAATATTACTTTAGGGTTAAAGGGTGGAAAAAGATTTATCAAGCTAATGGTCCCTGAAAACAGGCAGGAGTAGCAATACTTATATCAGAAAAAGTAGACTTTAAACCTAAATAAGTCAGAGACAAAGAAGGTCACTTCATTTTAATAAAAGAGGAAAGAAATAATAATTGTTAACTTATATGTGCCTAATTTTGATGCACCCAGCTTCATTAAACATACACTACTGGATTTAACACAGTGGTGGTGAGAAACTTCAACTCCTCTATCCCCAATAGATAGGTCATAAAGACAAAAAAATCAACAAAGAAACTTTAGAACTGAACAATTCCATAGATCAACTGGACCTGACAGACATCTATATAGTATTCCATCCTGCAACAGCACAATATACATTCGTCTCAGCAGCCCACAGTATTTTTGCCAAAGTAGGCCATATTTTAGGTCACAAAGCAAGTCTTAACAAATATAAGAAAATATAAATAAGCCCCTGCATACTGTCTGTCAACTATGCAATGAAACTAGAGCTCAACAACAAAAGACACAGCAGAAAATACTCAAATACCTGGAGACTAAATAACATGTTGCTCCATGATCAGTGACTCATAGAAGAAAAAAAGGAGGAAATAAAAAAAAACCCAGAACTTAATGAAAATGAAAACATGACCTATCAGAACCTATGGGAAAACAGCAAAGGCAGTTCTAAGGGGAAAGTGTGTAGCCATGAATGTATATATTAAAAACACTGAAAGATCTCAAATAAATATCAGAATGCTGCATCTCAAACTCCTAGAGAAATGAGAATAAGCTAAACCTAAAACTAGCAGAAGATTAATAATAAATATAAGGGCTGAAATCAATGACATAAAGACCAAAAAATCATACAAAGAATCAAGGAAACAAAAAGCTGGTTCTTTAAAGAGATAAATAAGTTTGAAAAAACACTGGAAAACCTGACTAAAATGAGGAGAAAAAAGACCCATACTAATAAAATTAGAAGTTTTGTAAAAGGGAGATCACAACAAACACCAAGGAAATACAGGGAATCAATAGGGACTACTTTGAAAGCTATATTAAAATAGATTGGAAAATCTAGAAGAAATGGAGAAATTTCTAAACTCATATGACCATCCAAAATTGAACCAAGGGGATATACATAACCTAAACAAATCTATAACAAGAAATGATATTAAAGCAGCAAGAAAGTCACCCAAAATAGGAAAGTTCAGGATCTGATTAATTCACTGCTGAATTCTACCAGACCTTTAGAGAGAACTAATACCAAAATTTCTCAAACTTTCCCCCAAAACAGAACGGGAAGGAATACTGCCAAATTTATTCTATGAAATCATTATTACACTTATCCCAAAATAAGACAAGGACACACACAAAAAAAGAGAAATACAGGCAAATCTCTTTAATGAACTTAGATGCAAAAATCCTTAATAAAACGTTGGCAAACTGAATTCAACAGCATATCAACAAGATCATATACCATGATCAAGTCAGTTTCAGCCCATGGATGCAGGATGGTTCAACATATGCAAATCATTGAATATAATGCAGCATATTAGCAGAAGCAAAGACAAAAACCACATGATTGTCTCAATAGATGCAGAAAAAGCTTCTGACAAAATTAAATATCCTTTCATGATAAAACCTCTGATGAAACTAGGAATAAAAGGAATGTCCTTAACATAATAATGGCTACATATGATAAGCCTATAGCCAACATTATACAAAAATGGGGAAAAACTGAAACCATTTCCTCCAAAGTCAGGAACAACACAAGGGTGCCCATTCTCTGTAATCTTATTCAACATGGTCTTGGAAATCCTAGCAGCAGTAAGATAGGAAGAACAAGTAAAAGAAATGCAAATTGGAAAGGAAGAAGTCAAACTATTCCTATTAGCAAATGATATGATCTCATATCTAAAAAGACCCAAAACACTCCTAGACATCATAAACAGCTTCAGCAAAGTAGCAAATCCAAAATCAATTTACAACAATTGGGAAAATTTCCATACACCAACATTGAACAGAATATAGGAATATAATTCCATTTACAATAGTCTCAAAAAAAGAAAAGCACCCTAGGAATACACTTTAAAAAGGATGTCAAACACCTCTATAAGGAAAGCTATAAACTTTTAAGAAAGAAATCAAAATTGACTTCAGAAGATGGAAAGATTTCCCATGCTCATGGATTGATAGAATAAATATTATTAAAATTGCTGTATTACCAAAATCAATGTACATGTTCAATGCAATCCCCACCATAATTCCCATGACATTCATCACAGAAACTGAAAAATCAACCCTAAAGTTCACTTGGAAGCACAAAAGACCAAAAATAGCCATGGCAATTCTGAGCAAAAAGAGAAACTCTGGAGGTATCACAACATCCAATTACAAACTGTATTTCAGAGCCATAGCAATAAAAACAGCATAGTACTGGCACAAAAACAGACATGAAGACCAGTGGAACATAAAAGAAGACCCAGATATGAATTTACACAGCTAAGCCCACCTGATTTTTGACAAAGTTGCCAATAACAAATGATAGAGAAAAAACAGCCACTTCAACAAATGTTGCTGGGAAATCTGGGTATCTGAATGTAGAAAACTGAAACTTGATCCATGTCTTTCACCCTGCACAAGTATCAACTGAAAGTGAATTGTGGACCTTAATATAAGAAAGATCAAGGAATACACTGGAATTAATAGGCATAGGCAATGACTTCCTAAATAGAACTCAAATGGCTGAGCAACTAAGAGAATAGATTGACAAATGGGACTACATGAAATTAAAAAGCTTTTACAAACAAAAAAAAATGGTGACTAAACTAAAGAGGCTGCCCACAGAATGGGAGAAAATCTTTGCCAGTTATACATCTGGCAAAGGATTAATACCAAGAACACACAGGGAGCTCAAAAAACTAAACTCACCCCAAAAATCAATGACCTAATAATGAAATGGGCAACTGAACTAAACAGCTATTCAAAGGAAGAAGTCTACATGGCAAAACAACACATGAAGAAATGCTCAACATCTCTGGCCATAAAGGAAATGGAAATCAAAAGCACACTAAGATTCCACCTTACTTCTGTTAGAATAGCTATGATCAAGAACACAACAATAAATGTTGGTAAGGATGTGTGCATAACAGAATCCTCATACACTGCCTGGCGGGATGCTGTTGTACTAATTTACATTCCCTATTCCTGGGGATATGCCCAAAGAAATGTAAGTCAGGTTACATTGAAGGCAACTGCACACCATGTTTATTGCATCATTATTCACAATAACTAAGCTATGGAAACAGCCAAGATGCCCCACTACTTGAATGGATTAAGAAAATGTGGTATTTATAAACTACAGAACTTTATCCAGTCTGAAAGAATAATGAAGTTTTGTTGATTGCAGGTAAATGGATGAAACTGGAAAATATCATCATAAGTGAAATTAGCCAGGTTCAGAAAGCCAAAGGCCACATGTTTACTCTCACATGTATAGACCTAATACAAATATACACAATATTATGAAAAACAGGTCATACTAAGGGCAGGTCACATAACAGCGAGGGTGAGTAAAAGAAGGAAGTAGGTGAATATTGTTGATGTACTTCCTATAGAATAATGAATATAGAATTTTTAAACCTGTTGAAATCACCATAAGATGGTGACTAAGGCAGAAAGGAGAAAAATAGAGGATATGAACCAATGAGGGTTATAATACATATATACATGAAATGTCACAGGAAAACTTCCTGTGGAGCTATCTTTACCAAACAAAAATGTCATTTTATTTCTTTCACAAAATCAGAGATCAGGAAGGCAGAACAGGTCCTGTCTGGGGGGTTGTTACCAGTGGGAGCGGGGAGAATGTGGAGAATGGGTGAATATGGTGCAAATACTGTGTACACATGTATGTAAATGGAAAAATGAGACTTGTTGAACCAATCCAGGAAGGGAAGGATGGGGTTAAAGAGAATGATGGAGGAAGTGAATTCAATATAATATATTTGATATATTATAAGAACTTTTGTAAATGCCACAATGTAACAACAGCACAATATAAAACTAAATGACTTTAATCCACATTTTCTGAGTATTAAAACCTGCCATATATTGTTTTATAACTTTTTCTATATTAAACATACTTTTTCTAAACCTCTTAAGAATAAGTTGGAGACAGGGGCCTTATACATAGTACTAAATAGCAAAAGTATGTTTTAACATATATATTTTATGTAATTATTATATTTGTATTATAGAAATTTTATAATATAATTGTATAATTTCAACATCTATATTTTTGTCAGTTGCCTCAACAATATCTTTTGCAAAGAAAGAAAATTGTTCATGATTCAATATAAAAGCATATGTGGCATTTAATTTTGGTATCTATTTAATACCTTTAAAACCTTTGACTTTAAGAAATCTTCAGTCATTATTTATCTATCACAGCTTAAACAAATTTGGACTTCAAGCCAATTATTTTCTTGAATTTCCCCCAATTTTTGCTTAACCTCTATTTTATTGTGATTAATTTGAGGTTGTGCAAGTGATCTTGCTGCTTTCCATTATTGGAAATAACTGAGTATTGGGTGAGATGAGGCCAATCAAATTTCTCCATTTTAAACATAATTTTATATTAATTACAAATAATACTGTTTTTGTGGGCAGATATCTTGAGAGTATACAAATACTCTGTCCATCATAAAATTTTCACCTACTAGTTAGGATCAACCAGGTTAAATTATTACTATCGTGATTTCAAATTGTGATTTTTCTAATTGTACCATTGTTGGAATTGTAGCAAGTACTATACATAAGAACTTTTCCTTCTGCCCCATGATCTTGTATACTTTGTAACTGATGTTGCTAAGAACTCATGGTTCCACTTTTATTTAATGGGTTGTAGCTCCTTTTATAAAAATTCCATTTGGGCTGCTATAGACATATCTCATAAAGAACAGAAATTTATTTCTCACAGTTCAGGAGCTTGAGAAGTCCAAGATCAAGTTGCAGCTGAATTGATATCTTTTCATTAGAATCCACTTTTTAGTTTATACGTGTCACCTTCTTGTTCTTAGTTCACATGGCAGAAAGAGTGAGAATCTCTAATAGTCCTCTATTACTGAGGCACTAATGCCATTCTTGAGGGTTCTACCCTCAGAATCAAATCATCTGCCTAAGGCCCCTCTCCCTAAAACTAACCCTTTGGGAATTAAATTTCAGAACACAAATTTAGGGGGTATGTAAATATTCAGACCATGTCATCCATTAATGTCATTATATCTTAAGTAGACTAATGTAAGGCCAGTAATCTGGAAGAAACTTCAGCCAGGCTCCCTATGGTTCAAAATTCTCCAAATATTACTTTATTTTTTGACACAAATCTTTCTATTAATTTATTTGAAGTGCAATTAGATTGTTGTTTGACTTTTTTTCCTTATTCATTTTTAGGTATGTCAAATATGCATAGTTTAGTTTTAAAGAGTAACTATAAAAAGTTTAGTCAAGATTACCATCACCCTCAGTGTCCTCTACTTTGAATTTCAAATCTCATTCATTTATAGCTTATTCTTTTCCTGTACTGCTTTTTGGAAAAACAGATTACTTTTTATTTCTTTTTTGTATGTAAAATAGCAGATTATCAATATTCTTTACATTGAACTTTTTTCACTGAAAACTAAATCCTAGAAATCATTTCAAATTTAGTCTGGGACCTTTTCAGATACCTGTGTAATATTTCAAGTTTCCAAATACATATCTAGTATTCTAGTTTCTAAATACATAACTAATCTACTATCTTGTGTATATATATTTATGTTGTTTACAATATTTTACATTTAAAAAACATGGACTGTGGCTGTGAATCATTTTCAAATTGTTGAAGATGAGTCTTCAAAGGAAATTCCAAGCAGTGGAATTATTGAATAAAAGATAAACATAAAGGAAAATTGGTAAATGTTGCCTTATTTCCACCCCACAGAGGTGCATCTATTTGCATTGACATCTGCACTGTAGGAGAAGACCTGTTTCCTCACAGCCTTCTCAACAGAATTCTTTGTTAGGCTTTTTTATTTTTTTCAATTTCCAGGTAACTGGAGTAGAATTAATTTGTATCTCCCTCTTATGAATAGTATTGATACCTCTTTTTCCACTTAAAACTCATTTTTATACCCTTTTTCCTTATAAATTGTTGTTTCCAATTTGTGTTAGTTTCTGCTTAATGCAAATTATGTCTGTTGTATTGAGCATAGACCTTCATAACTGATTTATTATCATGTTTAAATGTGAATTTTTCAATTAAAAAGTTGCATGCAATGTTCTTTGCATTGAACTTTACTTTGGTTGCTATTAAAATGAAATCTTTGCTTTCTCATTTGAATTTTGCTCAGTTCTATTTTAGATGAACTCCTCTAATAGAACATAGAGTTGCTAAATCTCTGTGAGAAAAAAACATATTTATTGGAAATAAAAGGCTTAGACTTCCTGAAAATTTTCCATTGTTGGTTTCATCTTTAAGATACTGTTCCCAAATCTAATCTGGTAATTTATTCAAATTTTTGCATTGATCCTATGAAGATGTTTTGTTTATCTTTAAATTCTAAGAATTTACAGATTATATTAGGCAGTTGACCATTCAAGGAGAAATTTTCAGGTAACATTTGTATGTTAATGTATAAAATCAGATCTTCTTTTACTTATGTAAAATTGTCTTGAACTTTAGAATTAAAATTATGTTCCAGTATTTGGATTTTCTTCCCAAAGTACCAAATTAAACATTTTTGGATCATTTTTGTCTCTTTTCATTTAAAAAAAAATTTTTTTTGTCTTATACTTTTACTTTTTCCTCTGTCTCATTTTTATCCATGTGATTGTTTTTCTACTTTTCTTTAATGTTCCATTTTAAGCTTTTATTCAAAACTATTCTTGCAAAAGAAGGATTTCCTTTTTTTAGGACTAAATGGTACTCGTGTGCATGTGGTAGATACATAGATATACATTTTCACATATGTATGTATATATATAACATTTTCTATATTTATTCATGCAAAAATAGACATTGAAGGTTGATTCCATATCTTAACTATTATAAATAATGCTACAACAAACATGGGACTGAAGGGGTTCTTGTGACATACTGATTTCACTTCCTTCGATATATACACATAAATGGGATTATTCAACGATATACTAGTTTTATTACTGCTTTTCATAATTGGTGCAATTAGTTTACATTTCCAACAGTCTTGTGTAAGTGTTACACTTTTCCCACATACTTTTTAAACTTTTTTTTGTCTTTTTGATAATACCTATTCAATCAAGAGTAAAATCTTTCTAAAATTGAGATTTTGGTTTCATTCCTTTGATGATTAATGAAGTTAAGCAGTTTTTTCTATTTCATCCACATTATCCTTTCTTTCTATTATCTTGACAAATGAAGTATCTTCCTGCTGCAAAACTTTTCATGTAACATTCCTTCTTGCTGAAAATGCTTTCAGGTACTAAAGATTGCTATTTTTACCACAAATCTCTTTTCACTCATAAGATTATCAGTAAGCCATTCCTAAATGATTTTAGTACTAAGTAAATTAAGTTCCTCTCTAATCTCTGTGTTTATTTAATGTATTAAATTCTGTCTTTGCTCCCTAGAATATATTTTTTTTCCTCAGGGCAGGCACTTTGTCCTATGTTTCCAGAAAGTAAATTAGAAAGAGTTCTTAAAAGATAAAAATTGTTCAATGAATGTCTTCTGTGTGAATGAAGGACTGAAAGATATTTTTATTTGGTCATTTATCTCATTGAGGGAAAATAACTTGTTCTCTTATGTAAATTACCTTTCCCTCCTGATTCTTAGCAAGATGTTAAATACGCACATAGATGGTGCACAACAAAAATTCTCTACAAAATATTGAAAAGCCATATTATTTTAGTTTCATTTCAATAACTCTTTATAAAGCTTGTATTCTATAGCCATTTAGTGAAATAAGTGCAGATAACACAAAATTTAATAAAACATAGTACCTGTTATAAGAAAAAATTTAATAATTTTACCCTAAGATATGTAAAAAGAACAGACTCATAGAAGCTTATATATGTGTTAGAACATTTTTCTTCCACATATTTAGAAAGCACAGGAAAATATATTATTAATGCATGTATATATGTACAATGTATATGTATATGTAAATATATATGTATATGTATTTATAAATATATAAATATGTAAATATACATATACATACACATGTAAACATATAAATAGTTCATGATTTTAGATGTCTAGATTATGTTCATCATGCCATACTAACAGCAAGAAAGCAATTAAGTAAGATGTGTCAAGAATTTGATTTCTGACATAAGGAACAAAATGTAAGACATTAACACAAACTAAATGACATTGGTCTTACATTTGTATGTCTTTTTTTAGTGATTTTTTTCTTGGCTATTTATCTTTTTCTAGGATATATTTGCCTGCTATTATCACAGAAGTGTCAATTTTCTGCAGATGAATATGGATACATATATCTGTGAATAACTCAACATTTGATTCCTTAAGTTCAAAAAGAAATCTTGCTTCAAATCCTTCTTAAAAATAACTTATTTTATTCAGACACTTTGGATCAGATATACAACAGCCATAGGACTAATTTTTCTATTTGAAATAGCACAGTAAAAGTGAGTTATATTTTATTCTGTTTAGGAAAGCATAAAAGGAAACTATTTCATAATGATTCTGTTGATTAAACTATCTAAAGAGGAAAGAGACTAAAAATTAGGATTTATGTGGTAAATTATTAAAGTGCTCTTTTTTCTTCATCTTATTAGGGCTAATGGTCCCCATACACTCATTAGGCAGCTTAATATATACACTGAAAAAATATCAGAGATTCTACTTGGACAGTAGCAAATTCATACACTGCATCGAAAGAATGCTCTAGTCTGGCTTCTCATTATTTGCATATTCCCTTAACATAAAAAACACTAATTCCCCTGAATGCTTTTTCCAAGAGACAGTGACAGTGATCCAAGAAGCTTGACTTGGTTAAGGTTTTCTTTGTCTTTTTTTTTTAACAAACAACGGCATGTTGAAAGAAGTTGATCAATGATACAGCATCAATATCAATATAAAAATCATTCAGTGAGAGCAAAAAATTGCGAGTAGAATGTCCTGAAGAAAGAGTAGAGTTCCAAAAGTGCAGGAAGAAAGTGGCTATGATGAAGGGAACTCCAAGATTCCTGTTTAAAAAAAGCTGCACTTATTATTGTCATTTTTAGTGACACTTTTACTGTTGATAGTATGCTTTAGAATTTCAGGCAATATTTGGATACTTTTAGGGAAAATCTGTGTTCAATATTCCAGAGATGCATAATACTGTGTCATATCTCAAATCATAGCAAATATCTCCCAAAACCCTTAAAGGATGGCTGAAAGATATGTGTGTGCCAAAGAAAAAAGAATTAGCTTTATATTTGTTAGGACTGTGCTCAAGTCTCAAAGCTGAGATTTCTAGAAAACTGGATTAAACACGGAAAAGCACCATCTATTTATCTGAAAATAAATCTCATCAGTATTTATTTGCATTTCAACCCTCCTCTTCTTCCCCCACCTACACACACATGCTTACACAAATACACACAAGAAAGTCAGCCTCATATCGAGGATCTCAACAAATTAAAAAAACATGAAAACAAAGATATCGGGCAATGGGAAATACAACTCAAGGTGAGAGTCACAAGGAACAATACAAGTTCTCATATTGTCATTATCCTTGCCAGAGTGACTTCCTCAGCCTGGCTGCCACAGGGGTGGACAGGAGGGAGAGCATGAGAGTTACTGAGGCTTGGCATCTGCTGTGGCCATTACCAGTTACAGGGTATGTAGAAGTCATAAAGAAATTTGCATTCATATAAGCTAACCACTTACCTACAAGTTTGCATTCTAGCAAATATGGTTCAAGAACAGTCCTAGAAACTTACAAAGAGTTTTCAAAATTGACCACCTGTTTTAGCTTAGGCAAGTTGCTTTGTTTTCTTGATGTCTCAGTTTCCTTACTACTGCATGATTATCTCACAGAGAATTAGGAGGACTGAATTAAATATTTTAATGCACTGAAAATCGCATTTGGCAAAAATATGGTGCAGACTTCCCACATCTGTGAGTTCCACATCCATGAATTCAATGAACCACATATGAAAAAATGTTTGGAAAAAAGTTGTATCTGAAGTGATCATGTATAGACTTCATTTTTGTTATTATATCCTCAACAATGTAACATAAAAATCATTTGTGTAGCATTTATAGAGTATCACATAATGCAGGAAATCAAGAGATGATTTAAAGTATATGGAAACATGTGAAGTTTATAAGGAAATACTTATGTAAGGATTTTATGTAAAATGTAAGCATTTTATGTAAGGGACTTCAGCATCCACAGATTCTTCAGGGGTGCTGGAACCAGTCCCCACAGATACAAAATGGATCACTGCACAATGTAATTGTGAGAAAAAGATAGTTAGTTCATATATTATACTGTCATTCCATGAAATTTTACAATTTATTTATTTGTTTATTTATTTGCTTATTATTTATTTATTTATTTATTTTAGACAGGGTCTCACTATGCAGCCTAGGCTGGCTTGGCATTTATAATTCCTCTGCCACTTCCTGGGTGCTGAGATTACACTATTACACTGGGCCATCATTTTCTATTACAATTTAATAGCTTAAAACTACATTACCTCTCATATGGCCAGGTGGCACGCATCTATAATCCCAGTTACTTAGGCAGCAGAAGTAGAAGGATCACAGTTCAAGGCCAGCTCAAGCAAAAGTTAGGAAGACCCACACGTAATAAAACAAGCCAAGTGTGATAGCAGATGCCTGGGGTCCCATCTACTTGGGAAACAAAGGTAAGAATATCATGGTCTGAGGCTAGCTGTTGTTGGCCTAGGCAAAACCAAGAGACCCTATCGAAACAACAAACTAAAACATATCAAAGGACTGAGGACATGGATCAAGTGGTAGAGTGTTTGTCAACCAAACATGAGGCCCTGAGTTCAGTCCATAGTACTGCTAAAAGTGCATTGGATCTGAAGTGTGATTTAATAATTCCTATACAAAAATATCAGATTGTGTATTGAAAATAAAATTATTAAAATTTTGTCTCTATTTCCTTATTATGCAAATTTGAGACAATTTTAAAAGACAAAATGTGTTTTACTCTCTGGTGAGAAAGTTTGGAATGGCGATACTCACATGGAGCAAATACCTATGGAATGTTATAAGTTTTCGTAAACTAAAGAAAATAGTTCTAGTAGAAGAATTTCTACAAATATTTCTTCCTTAAAATGATTACATTTTATTTTTAATTGTTTTCATGCTAGACTATAGAGTTAGCATAGTTTTATAGTAATATTTTAACACAGAAATATTAATACTTAACTTTAGACAAAGTTAAATCAAAAAGCAATGACAACATTTAACTAAAATAAATATTTTTGAAAGAAGAAGAAACATCATATTTTCTGTTCTTCCAAATAGCTTATATGCCTATGATTTCCAGAAGAGGAAATAATTAACCATAACCTGAAATGACAGAGAAAGAGAGGAACAGTTCAGTTAAATTTGTATGGATTGAGCTACTTTATGAATGAAAACACCTGGCTAATATGGGAAGGATAAGATGAAGGTGTCAAAATAGAAGAAATAAGCAGCCTCTTCCTTTAGAGGTCAAATTTATGTGATTTCATAGTGTGCATGTGTACACATGCGCACACTTGTGTGTGTATGAATGTGTGTATAACTATAGTACATGCTTATTTTAGCTAGTCTTATTTTTGGCAAAGTCAATTACAACCTCTTGTTTCTAAATCATACTAGATACTTATTAACTATTATTTTACTCTATTTTAATCACCATTTAGTCCCTAAAACTCTTTCCCACCATAGCTTTTTTTAAATTTATTCATATGGGCATACATTGTTTGGGCCATTTCTCCCCTTTGCTCCCGCCCCCTCCCCTGATTCCTTCTCATCCTCCCCACCCCCTTCACTTCCAGGCAGAACCTGTTCTGCCCTCTTCTCCAATTTTGTTGAAGAGAAGACATAAGCAATAATAAGAAAGACATAGCGTTTTTGCTAGTTGAGATAAGGATAGCTATACAGAGAAATTCCTAGCATTGTTTCCATGCACATGTGTGTTACAACCTGAATTGTAATACACATGATCTCTACCAGACCTCTTCACTACTTCCTGGTCACCTTCCCAGTGTGACCTCGGCCTTTTTAAGGTTACTGTATTAACTTCTCTACAGTGGACACATCAACGCTTTCAAGTTTTGGGTTCCCTACCTTTTCCTATTCCTCATGTATGTGTTCTCCCCATAGCGTGTGACTCATGTCCAATAATATTACTGCATTTGTTTTAGGTCTAAACCATAGTCTTTTTTTTTAAATTAAAAATGTGTATTTTCTTTTCTTTTTTTAAATTCATTTATTCACATGTGCATAGATTGGGTCATTTCTACTCCCTGATCCCCTCCCCCACCCTTTCCCCTTTTCCCCCTCAGTTCCTGGCAGGTCTTGTTCTGCCTTTATCAGTAGTTTTGTTGAAGAAAAAAGACAAACATAATAAGGAAGACAAAGTGTTTTTGCTAGTTGAGTTAAGGATAGCTATCCAGAAATTTTCCTAGCATTTTGTGCACATGTGTTATGACCCATGTTGATTCATCTCTAACTGATCTTTACCCTGGTTACCGATCCCCTTCTCATGATAACCTCTGTAGCTTTAAGGTTTCTTTATTAGCTCCTCTGGAGTGGGGACTTCAAACCATAGCCTTTAAAGCTTAGTTTCTATTTGCTTTCCCTCTCGCCTTTGGCTGGCCTTCTTTAGTTGCTTAATGAACTCTCTCCCTCTATCTGTTCCTTAAATGATTACTTTTCATATTCCTCTATTCAGTCTTCTTGACTTCTTACTCTAAATACTTTGAAGATCTCTTCTGTTGTCATGCTTCTATTCCCTGTATTTAGATAAATTTAATAACCAAATCTCTAATCCTGCTTCCTGCAGTGAGCCTTATATACAGTAAAGTTAGTTGTTTAAAAAAGTAGTTCACCTTGCAATTCTATTAGCAATTTAATTCTAATGTGTAAAAAATCAAGCTCATTATCTTTACAGCACAGTTCATTCTTGCTGCATTTCCTATTTAAGCAAATAGCAAATGTACTTGGGAAAACATTATGGAAAACTCTTTAGTCAAATATTTTAATGTTAATATTCATTTGCTCCTGAAATGGGATTGGGTTTGCCTCTCTGAAGCCCAACTTCCCTGTATACTTACTAATTCTGCCTAAAATAATGCCAGTCTCAGATTTGCTCTATAGCAATATTTGAGTCACTGTTAACCTAATAGATAAGGCTTACTCACTCTCATACTGTTGTACTCATTTTCCTAAAATGCATATTCAATCACGCAGTTCTCCAATTACACCTGTTTGCTTTGTCTTCTCTTTAGTATGTTATATAAAGTCCATCCCTCTCCAGTGCATATATCAGTATCATTTTTCCCCCCTTTGATAATACTGGAGTTTGAACTTAGGGCTTTATGCTTACTAAGCAGATTTCTATCACTTGAGCCACTCTGCAGCCCTTGTCATTATCTAATTACACTCTATTATCTTTAAGAAACTCAGGTTGGGGATTTAGCTCAGTGGAAGAGCGCTTGCGTGGCAAGTGCAAGGCCCTGAGTTTGGTCCCCAGCACCAGAAAAACAAAGGAAAAATAGAGAAAAAAAGAAAAGAAAAAGAAAAAAGAAACTCACTTGCTCTTAGCCTTTGAACATGCTACTTTCTATAAAGAAGTCTCCTGCCCACATTGTTCTTACACAACCTTCATAACTTCTCACATTCTTCCTCCTCTGTAATTCTTTCAAACCTCCATTGTAGTCATATGACTTGGTAGCTGTTTCTGCTGAGATTCTTTGGGTCAAGTCCATTGCCCATGAAAAAACTTTGTATTTAATAATTGTAACTGAAATGAATAATTGTTCAATTGATTGAATATATGACTAATACCAAAGATAAGTAGAGCTAAGGTTCACCACTATTTCTACATCCTAACTTTTAAAACCTGTTAATATGCTATCTTATATTGACAAGGGGACTTTGTAGATCTGATTAAGAGTTTTGAAATGGGAAGATTATCCCACATTATCCAGGTAAACTTAATGTAATGACAAGAGGCTTTACGTAGGGGAGTCATGAGGATAGAATCAGAGAGAGATTTGAAGATACCACAGAGCAGGATTTGAATATGAAGAGAGGAACCATGAGCCAAGTAATGCAGTGGCTTCTGGGAACTGAAAAAGGCAAGAAAATATATTTTCCCCCATATCTCTCCAAATAAACTAACTCTTTTATTTTAGTCTAGAGAAAGTCGTTTGAAACCTCTGACTTGCCAATAAAATTGCTAAACTTTGCAAATAAAGTGGAAAATGAACACATTGACTTGTTGTCATTGGACATAATTGGAACTTTTAAAAATGTACAAGAATTTTTATACTCTGATTAAAATAACCTGAAATGAGGTATTAAGCTGTGTTGTGATCTTTATGGCCAAATGGGATGCAATTCCTTTAGGGAAAATTTTCTAAAATTTAAAAACATTACTATTTTAGACTAAAAGAAGTAAAAATTTTAAAGTAAGCTATTAAATTTTATTAAAAAGAAAGATGGGTCTCAGAGAAGTTAATTTATTTCCCTTACTGTTGCACAATAAGTGAATGTGAGAGTGGCATTAAGAATTTGATTCCTATTGTAGTGTCGTTGTGGTCTAGACTTTATATTTGGTATGTCTTCACCAAGAAGTTTCCTTATTTGTTTTGTTTTAATCCTTCCCAATTGAGGAGGTGTTCATAATTGGCTCACTTTAAAAAAAAAATGGTGATTTAAGTAGTACAGTTAAAAAAAATTATGAAATTTCCAAATAAATGGCTGGTACTGAGAACTTAAATCAATGATATCTCCACTTAACTTTAAGTGATATGAACATGAAAATTTTAGATAGTTGAGCTGAAAAGTAGAAATTGTTTGTTTTTTATCCCAGGTAGGGTGCCAGATAAAATACAGGCCACCTAATTAAATTTGAATTTCATGTATAGCAAGTAAATGTTTTCGAGTAAGAGTGTCCCAATTTTCACATGATACAAAGTTATACTAAAATTCACCTAGTGGCTTATCTCAAATCCATATTAACTAAATGTCTTATATTTGTATTTTACAAATGATAACCTTAAACCTGAGGAACATTAGGTTAATCATCTAAGTTGCAAGGCCACAAAATTTCATTGCAGAGTTTTAAATACTCAGAGCTTTGAATCTGAGGTTGACTTGATTTTAATATAAGTAATTCAGGTCAATTTCCAAAGTAATTTCATGCCTAAATCATCTAAACCAGACTTATAAGTCTGATTTGTTTAGGTGTGTGAGGAATGCTCATGATGCTGGCTATATTTACAGTCAGTGAAATTTTAGGATGGAGATGCAAGGTAAAGTTTTATAAGAATGCTATGGAAATGACCAGAATCTCTTACCTTAATGGAAGAATAATTATGATACCTTGACAGCAAAGTATTTTATACTTGGTAAAGGGAATCATCAGTGCATTAGGAATAATTTCTAGTGGTAAAACTAGATTGCAATTACGGTGACATTAAAGGAGAAATTAGCTTCTGACATGTGAGCTCAAGTTCACAAAGTGTCCCCACCTTGAGCAGGGTTTAGTGTAGTAATGTCTCGTCTCTTTTCTGCAAAAAGTAGAAATGAGAGGGTCATTCTGGCATTTATTCCTAGCAAACAATATGTCCACTAAGATCTCCTCTCCTTCATAGAAGGTTAATTTAGAAACCAGTGTGGCAATTCTGCGTGCAGTAGATGTCTTATTCTTCAGCATGCATAAGCATTTGTTGCTTCCTAACCAGAACAGAGCCAGTTAATGACGTCCATAATGCTCCATCAACATGACTTAAATTCAAAGATGTTTGCATGTGTAATATTCACACTGGAAAAAAGTGATAATTAAGAGTCTGAAGTACAAGAGGGTAATGCACTGTCCTCTTGCTCAGGAGGGAACTTCATTAGCAGTGGAATCATGTCATTTGCCCATCTGTTCATAATTGCATTCACCCCAGGAACTAAGTGAAGGAAGTGACATCACATGGTCCTTATACACACAAGTTCGTAAATCACATGTATGTTCTTTTCTGCATGGATAACTAGATGGAAAAAAAAAAAAGAAAAGCAAACCAGCAGCATCAAAACTCCATCAGAAACAATAAGACCTAATTGAGCCTTTCTCTAGCTTAGCATAGGCAGATGACCTCATTAATTTTATAATCCTGACAAGATATCCTGTCTCTAGGAAATTTGACAAAAAAAAAAAGTCACTGCTGCTTCTGTGTTCTGTCAAGACCATATTGTGGGGGTAATTATGTTTCAACTGGTTGGAGACACACCTCTTGTTTGTGTGTCCTAAACGACGGGTGCTTAGCAGCTGCCGTCGTATCAATGGGAGGATGAAATAGGCCCTCATTAGATTAGCACTGAGTTTATTGCAGATGCCAGTCTCGTTATTATTGGTGACTAACCTGGCAGATTGTCAGGATGCCTCATGGCGAGATGAGCTTTTGCAGCTCTTTGTTTGTAGTTATTACAAACAATGAAAGGGAAGCAATCTCTTGGGTACAGTCGTATCTCAAAGTTTTTTTCTGAGAAGCAATCAGCTTACAGAGGCAGCATTGGTGAACAACTTATTTTCAGGAATGATATTAATTAAAGCATGGAGTGTGGTTTGGAAAGGGAACTTGTTAATTATTTAATGTCACCTGCTCTGATCAGGCCCACCAGTTGGAAGTGATATATATTTTTTTGCCTGGAGTATGCTTTTCCTGTCATGCACACCAATGAAAATGTAAACTTCCAAGTGGTAGAAACCTGTTTTTCATTTAACATAATCTGGAAAAGTGAGACATTACATCATGGTCTCAAATGCAAAGCAGATTTTCATACTTTCCTTGGAAAACTGTGTTGGATCCAACGGCTATATTCTGATGCTTTGTAAGCTACTTAAATTTGGTTAGGTCACCAAAATAGAATTATCAATTCATCTAGAAAATGATTCAAAAGCATTTGGCACACAATGTCATTGTAGTTCGAAAAATAAAGGCTGGAATTGTAATTGTAATACTTGTCTGAGTAAATGAAAATTCTATTTAAATGAACTGAAGCTTCAAACAATGTCCGCATTATTTTAAATTTTAAATATTCCTATATGAGCAATGCTTCACTTCACCAGTGTTAATATATGCACAATAGTAGATGACAAATAGCATTAATCAAATTCTAGTGATAAAAATATATTTTGCATATTTGAATATTGTTATGCCTTCTTGGTTTTAGGTGCAGGAATATTGATCTAATATCTTAACATCTGCAGGGAAAAAGTAATTCGTTGAGTCTAAATCATCCAATTGTTTTGTTGTTATCACTTTTTTTTTTTTGGCAATATGAAGGATTAACCTCAGGGTCTTGCACTTTATGAGCAAGCACTCTATCACTGGAGTTATGCTTCTTGCCCAGTCATTATCATTTCCTGAAGGTAAGGTAAACTCATGAAGGCTAAATATATTTTCCAGCAAAATATCCGTAAATAACTCCAGACCACACCTAATTCTCTTCTCTTGGCTGCTGAAGTTTTAATGTGTATTACTGTCACCTAGTAGCAATGCACATTCAATGTCCATTATTGTCATACATTTTCTGCAGTATTTCTCTATGAAAAAGGGAACATTCAAAGAATGAGGCTCAGATTTCAACCACTTATCAAAAGAGCAGAAATGAAAACACAGATTGTAGTTTGTATAATTTTGCTAGTCCCTTAAACAGAGAGGAGAGTTGGCAGAGTTCACATGATATATACACACAGCTTTGGTGATACAGGAATCATCCTCCTATGCATTCTCCTTGTCCTCAGCAAACACCAGGACTAAACGCATGGATATTTTCCCTTAGAATTAGATTGGCCAACTGGGCTTGGTGGCTCATGTCTATAATTGCAGCAATCAGGAGGCTAATGGCCAGTTCTAGACCAGTCTGGGCTACACAGAATGACCATGTTCCAAAAAAAATCTGAAACCAAGACCAAACCAAAACAAAAACCAGAAAATAGAATTATCTTGGCCAACTTTAAGAAGTTCCCTAGAAGAAGCTAATTCTTTGACTACTTTTTGTATGTATGTTGTACTGGGGATTGAACTCAGAGCTTTGCACTTGCTAGGGAGTCACAACCCCAGCCCTTTTGCTTTTAGTTTTTTTTTGAACCATGATATTCCTTCCTCCACCTCCCAAGTAGCTGGAATTAAATGTGAACCACCATGCCTGGCAAGACTACTCTATGTCTATCAGGAGATATTTTTTCTCAGGGCAATGTGAATGAGAGATAAGGCAAGTTCTTGTAGGACTGCATATTTACTTTACCTGGGATATCATCACCAAAACTCAAAATCTATTTAAACTTTTCACCAAAAACATTGTAAGTCATGAAAACAGCTTCAGTAATTCTATTCTCTCAGTGTATTTTAATATTTACTTTTGATCATAAAAATCATCTAAGGCATATACATTAGACTTTATTTTACTATCAACTTTTTCATAATTATTTGTTCATTTAAGTATATTTAAAAGTCAGTTTTGTTACAGTGGGATGACAAAATACTTTAAAAAAAATATTTACCTGGGTGCATGCCTACAATCACAGTTACTTGAGAATTGGAGATAAGAGGATCACAATTTGAGACCAATCCAGGCAAAATTTAGCTAGAGTCTATCTCTAAAAAGAAACAGAGCCTGGTAGCTCAGACCTGCAATCCCAACTACTTGGGAGGTACAGGTAGAAGGACCAGCTTCTGAGTCCAGGCAAAAGTGTGAGTCAAAACTAAAAGAGCTGTGGGTGTGGCTCAAGTGGTAGAGCACCTGCCCAGTCAGCATGAGATCCAAGTTTGACCCCCTTAAAACAAAAAAATACAGAAAAAAAAATTATCACAGAAAATAGGTTATTTTGAAGAAGTGAGTGAGAACAAAAATAAGCTTATAATCTATGAAAATGTTAATAAATTCACACTTTAAGAACTATATTAACGTTCAAGAAATCTTGTTTTTTACAGGTAGAAAATTTGTACTGCCCTTTGAAGAAATTTGGTTGCATTGATAGAAGGATAGATGATAGATAGATACTCATTTATGCATAAATATATAATCTTTATGATTTTCATGAGCAATCTTTCACTAATTAGTAAAACCTCCATTTGGAAATATTTGAGCATAAATTTCTTTTCTCTAATTAGTTCAAATAATGGAAATGTATAGATACCCAAATATTAGTATGATTCTGTTTTCCCTAAAATTTGTGAAATTTGCATTCTTTAAACCTAATAGAAGAAAAAATATTATTAGAGGGTACTGAATTTTTGAAGATGAGTGTAGTGACTATTAGAAATGATTTTTTTCTTGCTTTCCACATTTTCCATTAAAATATGAAAATTAATGTCAATTTACTATTCACTTGTCATTTATAGTCATGGATTTATTCTATTCTAACTTAAACTTATAATAAGTACAGGTATTAGTTTGCCACTTTTTGTTTGTTGTTGAGACCAAGTCTCACTCTGCAGCCCAAGCTGGCCTCTAGAGTGCTGGGACTACAGACTCTTTTGTCGGTTTTCAAAATGTTTTTGTGAACATGTGTGTATATGGTTGGGTGTGTGTTTTAAAAGGAAGAGTTCCTGAATAAGGTTTATTTTGTTAAACATGTAAGCTGTTATTAGTGTTTACCTCTCCTCCTTATTCCCTCAGAACTAGAAGAAAAAAGGATTTTTAGCTTCTAAATTAAACCCCTTCCATTTTTTTCCACAAATAATCTTTTTACTATCATATTATTGTTATACTGGGGGCCAATTTTGACATTTATAAAAGTTCTTACAAAATATCTTAGTTTGAAGAAATCATTCTCTTTTATCCCTCTCCCCTTCTAAGAATAGTTTCAACAGGTCTTATTGTTCCATTTTCACACATGACTACATGATATTTTCACCATATTTGCCATCCTTCACCCTTTCCTTACAAATGAAATCTAAGCCTAGATAGACATATTATATGGCCCTAGAAGAGGTCATAAATTTTTCTGAAAATGGCCATGTAGTAAGTCACTTCAGTTTTGTGAACCATTAGGTCCCTTACAACCACTTAACACAGCAAAAGTAGAAAAATAGACATAGACAAAGGCTAAACTAGTAAGTGTGGTTGTGATCCATGAAATCTTTACTTATAGGCACTGAAATGTGAATTGAATGCAATTTTTATGTGTCATAAAATAATATTCTTTCTTTGATTTTCAAAAAACACTTTAAAATATATAAAGACATTTTTATCTCACAAGTCAGACAAAAATGGATGTGGAATCAGAGTTTGGTCACAACTACTTTAGATACATAGTGTGTCTGTGTACAATGGGCAAGTGGTGTTCTTTAGCCCCAGAGACTGTAATTTGTAAGTCCCTAGTTTCATGCAGAAATTTACAGAATGAGTGCTTAGGCTCTATGACTTCCAGGCTAGCCCTGCCATCCTCTGGGAGCTAAGATACTGGCTTAGAAAACAACTAAAGGCCAATGGTGACTGTGTCTTTGCCTGTTGCATCCTCTGTATTTTACATGAGTCTGGTTTGGTTCAATTTAGGTCTATGCACTCTTGACCTCATCTCAGATTATATGTTATTTGTGGTTTCTTAACTACAGAGCAACTTGATGATAGATGCACTGTTAATTTCTTACTGTTATCATTTTTATTGGTACTAATTTAGATAAGAACATAACCTCCTTGTCCCACTGATGAAAGCATACATGATTAGGATTGTTATGAAGAATACTAACATAGTAATTGTGATAAATTTTCACCCATCAGTGCCTCATATTAATCTTTTTGTTTCCTGTGGTTCATATAAGAGAATGGGTTCTAGACCCAGAAACGTCTAGATCAAATATTACTTTTGTTGCTTGTTAATTATCTGACCATAGATATAATGTTAATTTTTTGAAATTTTTGTTTCCTCAATAGTAAAGTAGAAATGTTAATTCATCTACCTTATATGAGTGTTACATTAAATGTGATAATGTCATAAGTTATATATGTTTCTTTATCTTTTATGTCCTTGTATTAAAAATTATGACAAATGTAATTGCTTAAAACAATATACATCTATGATAAATACTTATGATAGTTTCTAAAGGTCAGAAGTTGGGGCGTAGCTTAACTCAGCTTTAGAATGTCACCAGAATATTTGAAAACCAGTTGTCAGCTGTAGCTGTGGCCTCATCAGATGCTTGACTGTGAAAAGATCCATTTCCAAGCTCCATCAGCTCGTCAGCAGACATTATCTGTGAATGTAGAACTGAACATTCCATTTCCAAAATGGAAGCTAAAGTCTGAGACAGTGCTAACTGTCTCAGCCACATAGCCATGTGGCTCCTCCAACAGGCCACTTCCCTCATGACAGTTTATTTCTACATTATAGCAAGGGAGAAATTCTGTCTACAGGGATCATCATTACCTTTCTTAGGAACTTTCAGCTGATCGTTTGTTCTAAACTTTTGTATTCAGAATAATTCCTCCATATTTTGTTAAAGATATACTTTGTGTCCAGCTGCTATTTACTTGAAAGTAGTGAGACAAGGGCAGGAGGAAGGAATGAGCATTTTTAACAGACCCTTTAGGTTTTCTGCTTCTAGTCATCTGAATAACATATTTGAAAGAATGATGGATCTGTTAGGTAAAATGAGACTGCTTACTTGTGTCCAGATGTTTGGTAATTTTTATTATCAAGAAGAATGTGTGACATAAGTTCATACCATCAAATATATGTGCAATAAAAATGAATAATCAGAAGATGAACAAATATGTAATATTAATACCTTCAATTCATAAAAACATCAATGTCAATCCACGGTAACCTCATTATATAGTCTCTATATAACTATTGAGGGGAATGATTGCCACCACATAATATAAATGAGAGGAGAAGGGAGAAATACTGGAAAAGGAAAAGTAAAATGCATTCAATGGAATAAAATTAGAAATGTATTTCCATGCTGTGTAAACCACCAATAAATTGCTTACAGTATTGGTATAAAAGAACTTAATAATTAATAAAAGGCAATTGGAATATATTTAAAATCACTAATAAGAAACCAAGCAAGAATTTAGTAGTAAGGAAAATATTAGCACTAAATTAAAGATGTATAAACACATTAACCAAATATAGAACTATACTCTGCATTTGATTATTCAAAGATATATTGAAAGTCATTATTATATGCCCTGTGATCTGAATGATATAAATGGACAAATGATCTGGTTAGAGTCTTTATAACTAGGCAAGCAACCTGATATATTTTAAAGAAGACAAATTTCATAGAGATAGAAGTGCAATTTCAAAATGAACTGTCTCTTGCTGCCAATGTGATGAGATACTTAATATCTTCTTCAGGATATTCATATGTAAATGGTGGTAGTATGAACTGTGGCTTTTGGGAGGAATAAATGAGATAATTGTGTTTTGAAGTACATAGCTTATCAAAATCACACCATGAATACTGGCTTTCTTACCCACTTCACTCTTTGTTGTATATTCTTTATGCAAAAAAGCATTTTATAGGACTTTTAGATATGATTTTATTACTTAAAATGGAAATTTTCTAATCTTGGTTCTTTCTGTTTATTTTCATTATTCAGTTATCATATAAACTGTAGACTTCTCTCATGGATATTTTTTATTTGTCTGAACAATGTGATCTTTAAAGATGGGACATGCCAGCAAAATTTTAAATATGGAACTCTGAGAGTATGTTGATAAAGAAGATTTTATATAAGAACAGATCTGTCAAATATCTCAGTATTGTTGCACTGCTTCAATTTCAATCAGTAAATAATTGAGCATGGGGACACCAGAGATACCTTTTATCCTTGGCAGGTCTATGGGTATAATGGATAGGTCATTGTCATTGAGATATTTATGCTTCATGCTTACTCCAATTTTTTTTTCCTTAAGAATTCAAAAGTCAACCTGACCACTAAGAATTGCCTCTCTTCAAGGGTACCTACTCTCCCCACTCCTTTTCAATATAGTTCTAGAATTCCAAGCCAGAGCAATAAGGCAAGAAGAAGAAATAAAAGGAATACAAACAGGTAAAGAAGTACTCAAAATATCCCTGTTAGCAGATGACATGATCTTAAAGACCTGAAAAAATCCACCCCAAAACTCCTATTACCATAAACAGCTTCAGCAAAGTAACAGGATACAAAATCAACTTACAAAAGTCAGTAGTCTTTTATACACCAACAACAAACAGATTGAGAAAGAATATAGAAAATCAATACCATTTAACAACAGCCTTAAAAATAATCAAATACCTAGGAATGAACTTAACAAAGGATGTAAATGACATCAATAAGGAGAGTACAAACCATTGAAGAAAGAAGTCGAAGAAGCTCTCCCTTGCTCGTGGATTGGCAGAATCAACATAGTAAAAATGGGTATACTACCAAAAGCAATCTACATGTTCAACACAATTCCCATCAAAATTCCAATGGCATTCATCACAGAGATTGAAAAATCTACCCTGAAGTTCATTTGGAAATGCAAAAGACTGCGAATAGCCAAAGCAATACTGAACAGAAGGAGTAACGCTGGAGGTATTTCAGTACCCGAATTCATACTGTACTACAGAGCCATAGCAATTAAAACTGCATGGTACTGGCACAAAAATAGACATGAAAAACGGACATGAATCAGAATAAAGGACCCAGATATGAGTCCATACAACTACACTCATCTAATCTTCGACAAGGTTGCCAAAAATGTACAATGGAGAAAAGATAGCCTCTTTCAACAAATGTTGCTGTGAAAAGTGGTTGTCTTCTTACAGGAAACTGAAACTACATCCTTGTCTATCACCCTGTACTAATATTATCTTAAAGTGATTAAGGACCTTAATTATCAGATCTAAAACCTTGAAGCTAGTACAGGAAAGAGAAGGGAATACACTGGAAGCAACAGGTATAGGCAAGGTCTTTCTCAGTAGAACTCAAGCGACCCAGCATCTAATAGAAAGGATGGATAAATGGTACTACATGAAATTAAAATTCTTCTGCACAACAAAAGCAATGGTCTCTAAATTGAAGAGACCACTCAAGGAATGGAAAAAAAATCTTTGCTAGCTATACATCAGAAAAGGGACTGATAATCAAAATATATAGGGAGCTCAAAAAACTAAACTTCCCCAAAATCAATGACCCAATAAAGAAATGGGCAACTGAACTAAACAGAACTTTTTCAAAGGAAGAAGTCCAAATGGCTAAAAAACACACGAAAAAATGCTCACCATTCCTGGCCATAAATGAAATGCAAATTAAAACCATACAGATTCCACCTCACTCCTGTTAGAATTGCTACCATCAAGAACACCACCAACAACAAATGTTGGTGAGGATACATAGAGAAAGGAACCCTCATACACTGCTGGTGGGAATGTGAGCTAGTATAATCACTATGGAAAACAGTATGGAGGCTTCTTTAAAAACTAAACATAAATCTGCCATATGATCCAGCAATACTACTCCTAGTGATATACCTGAAGGAATGTGACTCAGGATACTACAAAGTCACCTGCACACTTAAGTTTATTGCAGCACTATTCACAATACCCAAGCTATAGAAATACCATGATGCCCCACTATTGACGAATGGATTAAGAAACTATGGTACTTATACACAATGGAATTTTACTCAGCCACAAAGAAGAATGAAATTTTATCATTCACAAGTAAATGGATGGAACTCTAGAACATCATATGAAGTGAAGTTATTCAGGCTCAGGATGCCAAAAGTCACATGTTCTCCCTCACAGGTATATTATAGACCTAAAACAAATACAGCTATATTATTGGACATGGTTTGTATACTAAGGGGAGACTGCAAACAGGAAGGATATGGAAAGTGAAGAAAATCAAAAAGTTGAATGTGGTTGATGTGCTCACTGTATACGAATGAATAAAGTAACCTTAAACTGGTAGAGGCCCTATGGGAAGGGGATTAGGAAGTAGTGAAGAGGTCTGGTAGAGATGAACCAACGTATGTTGTAATACACATGTGCATGGAAGCAATGCTGGGAATTTCTCTATAGCTATCCTTATATGAAACTAGCAAAAACACCAAGTTTTTCTTATTATCTTTTATGTTTTTTCTTCAACAAATCAGAGAACAAGAGGATGGAACAAGTTCTGCCCAGAGGTAAGGGGTGGGAGTGGCAAATAATATATACACACGTAAGTAAATGTAAATATGATAAAATAAATTTTTTTAAAAAGAATTGTCTCTCTTTTTAACCAGGGAAAATACTAGTCTGTATTCAACAGTGTATCAGTTTAATGCTAGCTTTGCTGGAATCTGGAGTCCATAGTTCTTGAATAGTTGATTCATACCAAAAATGCTTGGAAGTGAATTTCTGACGCATACCTCAGATTCACTGGAATGCCATCCATAAGTCCTATGGCACTTCCTCAGTTTGCTGGAATGTTTTTCTGAATCCTAACTTTCTTGGTGCTAGATTTCCTAACTTTAACCTTACTGTTCAAACAACCTTTCATAACCTGATGTGCAATTTATAATCCTTGCTTTCAGATTTCCCTAATGTTAGCCATTCCCCACTTCTACTCCCACAGACTGCAAATCCTCCCATCCTTGTATGGAAAGTCTGGCATTGTTTTGAAACATTTGCTCATAGTATTTGTTCTACCAAGACTTACTGTGAGGGAAGGAATTTTATTTTGTACTTTTCTTGAGACTCCTTATCTACAGGATCATCCACGATGAATTTTTAGAGGTGATTAATTTTAGCTATCTGAAGAGCTTTCTTTTTGGATCTTAATGACAAACTTTACATATTTTATTCTGAAATGAGCCAAAGATATTGCTTTGTAAAGCAAACATAGTATCTGAGATAGTAGGCTCTAACACTGTTTTATATGATTCCTCAGGAGAAAAAATTATCTGCAAACAAAATATAGCAAAAAATGCAAGAATAAACTATAAAATAAAACCAGATACGTATTCTATGTAGATATTTACCCTTTTGTTACTCTTCAAATAATTACACAAAATATTTCACATTCCTAAATAGGACAATTATCTGAAATGCAACATATTGTTAAGAGAAAAATAAATGTGAAACTCTTCCATTATGGTCACATTAAATTCTGCAGCCTGAAATCTTTAACAATTTTAATATACAAATATGCAAACAATGTAATTCTTTCTAATACTGACTCTTGTTTTATTCGTCTATTCTCACATGGCAACAATGAAGCATCTCTGTCATGTTTGACTTATCATTCTAAATACACCATTATTTGGAGGATAAAAGGCAGAACTTTATGATGTATTTATTCAGTGCAGTTGCTTGCAGTTTAAAATTTAGTTTAAACCATAACACTGACATAATTTGCATGATATATTTAATACCTGTAAGCCTGGGAGCTGTGACAAATTAATTTCTCAGAAGTCAAGGATAACTATGGTTCAAATGATGTCCTCATATTCCCAATAGTACTGTGACTTGACAAACATTTCACATTATAAGCTGTAGGTGGTGATTCCTTTTTATTGGCTCATGAAAGATGAATAATAAAGAATGTTTCTTGAAGTTTAAATCGTATCTCATTCACTTACTGCAAAACATATATGTTTTCTGTCTAGATTTCTACCTGAAAATCAATTTCCTAAGTTCAGCCATATTTCTATATATTTGCACAATATACAAATGGTCCAACTAAGTGGATTGCATGTCTAAATCTAAACCATAAAATTATCCCAAACTACGAAAATAAGAGAAAATATTATTCATTAAAAAACAGGTAGATGTATTGGGTTTCATTCAAAACAAATAAATAAATTGGATTTCATTCAAACTAAAGCAAAACATATGACTGTATCACATGCTGCTAAGTGTGTGGAGGAATTTAAACTTTTTATTCACTACTGATTAAAAATTCAAGAGGTATTTACATAATAGTCCTGCCATTCCTTTTCTAGATTTTAGAAATGACAACAAATATCATATAAAAATGTTTGTACATGAGTATTCATAGAAATTTTGTTTGGAAAAACTACAAACTGAAAAAAAATCCAAAACTTCCCTAAGTAGATGGATAAATTTAAAACAGAACAAAATAAATTAGAACACTACACAGCAACAAAATGAAATAGCTATCTACATAGTTTACAACATTCATAAATATAAAAAATTAATACCTCAGTTGACGAAGCTTGAACCAACAACAAACATCTATTACATGACTACTTATTAAAAATCTATGAAATGAAACAATCTGTACTGACAGCAGACTGTCCCTCTAATTGTTGTATTGCGTGGTCAACTCCTTCCAAGAAGTCAGCTTTCTACCCCTCACTATATAGCCATACATTTTTTCATGGGAATTTTACTTTTGGATTTTGGTTTTTAGGCTTTCAACATTTGGGACTTTACTCTTTCATGTTTGTGATTTTTTCTGGGGCTAGACTCGGGACTTTGATTTTCTGAAGATTTATTTTGTTTTAATTAATTATTTTGCTTTATCATTCTTGCATTTACTCACATGTATATACATTGTTTGGGCCACCTCTTCCCACCACTCCCACTTCCAGGAAGAACCTGTTCTGCTCTCTTGTTCTCTGATTTTGTTGAAGAGAAAATATAAGAGGTAATAAGAAAGACATAGCATTTTTGCTAGTTTGAGTTAAAAATAGCTATACAGAGAGATTCTTAGCGTTGCTTCCACGCACATATGTACTACAATCCCCATTGGTTTATCTCTGCCAGACCTCTTCACTTTTCAACATTAATTAAGATTGTCTTTTGAAATTATGGTCACTTCAGGTCCCAAATATGTTTGTTTACTTTGGGTCTTAGAGGAACATTATATAATTAATTATCTGACTTTCATTCTCCTCAGTACTATTCCAATCTAAATACCTGACTCCATTCCAACCAATGCTCTAGTCAAGTTGAAATTTCCATACACATGTTGTGATTTTCCACTTCTTAACTTTCCCTACCTTTTACACTCTCTTATATCAACACTCTGAAATATTATACTTCTCTCAGCATTGATGTGAGAAAAAAATATTATGTCCTTCAATTTATCAACTCAAACACAAAAAAATTTATTATTTTTCCCCATAGCACTTATGTTCCTCCCAACACTATAACCACTATGCACTAAACATACCTCCCAATTACAAAGTTAGTTAGGATAAGAACTATCAATGCTATTTTTACACAATATTTGCTAGCACCATGCTTTTATTTGATCAAAACACATAGATTAAATAAGTGTGAATTGGGGATTGACATTCATGGATTTATAAAAGATAATTTGTGTACATATAAAATGTCTTTTCTAATGATTGAAACCAGATGTAATCTTCAAAGTAATTGTAGGTTATCAAATTGGCTTAGCTGTATAGAATTATATACGTAATATTTTTACATAATTTTAAATATATTTGCAGTTAAAGTACAGAAAATTGAAACTGTTTTATGAGAAATGTAAAGAATAGAATATATAAACATGAAAACATTAGTTTTCTAACAATATTTTTCTAGTATCTTTCATATGATTTATTTAATTTAAAGCCTTTTGTAATTCTACCTTCCTCTCTGAACGCTACCCAAAAGAGAAAGTTATACTCACTGTTATCCTGGCCGTCCTTCTCTCCCCATTCTCTCTTAACAATTCTTTATTATGATTTCAAAATCTACCCTACTCGTGATAATGATCTTGTTCAGTTACTAATAAGTCGCATACACAAAAAATTTATCATTTTCCCCATAGCACTTATATTCTGTAGCTCAATGTACTGGATACCACCTTGTCTATGCTTTCTGCCATGGTAATGACATTTGAAATATTGGTCACATCCTAAGCTTTATGTACTTTTGCTCTTGTCTTCTAGGACATCACACTCTCCTGTTTTGATCTAAGCTCTTTGCTGGTACTTCTTTGTAGAAAAGAAATTTTAAGCCATGTTATTAATTCTCTATATGGAAATATTTTATTCATAAATAGATTTCATTCCTTAATTATATTTTAGTATTAACATATCAGCAACTGGTGCACCATGTCTTACAAACAAAACACAAAAGTCCAGATAATATTTTTTCTCAAATGGAACTTAGAATTTGGAAAAATATTTACTCTTTTATTTAACATATGTAAAATTAATCAACAGCTTATAAGAATATTTATGTTATGTATAATCATACAAAATGGATTTATATGACTGAGATTTAAAATGGCTTAAACACTAATGACATTATTTTATTTTTCGGGGTTTTAAGAAAGGCATCGCTACTTGTTTGCCATGGAACATCATGTAGCATTTTCTCATCATGTAATTCCTTAATCACTTGATAAGATTTTGTACATAAAGTAACCTGCACTGCTGTAAAATTTTCCTTTGCTTTAACTTGAAAGTACTAATCTTCTTATCTAAGACCCTTCTAAGAGCAGTATACCTAGTCATCAGAATAAAGGTATAAATTTTGAAAAATACGGACATCCAGTATGTTTTACCACTTATTAACTGTGGATCTTTGACAGATTTGTCAATTTTTAAATATTTATTCCTTCATTTGCAGAAAAACTCATAAAATCCTACTATGCAATATTGTTTATGATCACTAAATACAGCATAGTGAAAAGAGCACCATGCTTGACTTAGAATGATCAATTGACATGGGGAAAGACATGTAATAAAAAAAATCACAGGGTATACCATCCAAATCCATATTTTGATATGAAAGTGTGACTATAGGATCTAGAAACTAAAATAGATGTTATTCAGTACTTCCTTCAAATTTTATCTAGAATTGAATTTTAAAAAGGACTGAGAAAGAAAGTGGTTTTGTCTGTTATTTGAAAAACCCCTGTTTGATAGGCATGGTGGCACACATGAGCATTCCCAGCACTCAGGAAGTGGAGCAGTACTATCACAAATTCGAGGCCATTGTCACTATATAGTGAGACTGTCACAAAACAAAACAAAACAATATTCCCACCAAAATCCACCTTTTTTATTCCTTCAAAAAATTAAATGTTGATTTCATTCCATGCAAATTTTTTCAAGCATACTGAAGTTTTCACAGCTCTGAATGAATATTATAAATAAAATCAAGTGGATTGTGTGTTTTCATGCGTATGTGAAAGATACACATATCTAAATAAATACATCCATTTGAAAACAGGAGTGAACAAGTTTTTCTTTTACACATTCTAAAATACAATAATTTAACCAATAGATTGCTTTCTATTCTATAATTTAATTTTTTTATCTGTTATTAGCTCATTGCTTGTACAAAAGTATCAAATTGATTTTTTTCCATATATGCATATAGTGTATTTTGGTCATATTCACCCTCTCTATTATTCTTCTTCCCTCCCTTCTCAACCCCCATATTTTAAAAATAATTTTAATCGGTTTTCATTATACTGTTTTCATAAATTCATGTAATATACTTTGATTATATTCACCTGCCACACCACCCTCTTCTTCCCCCTCTCCAGTGCAGTTCCCCCCATTACATTCATGCCATATATTTGCGTATCATCTATCTGTCTGTCTATCATCTATCTATCATCATCATTTATCATTATCTATTTAGATAGATAGATATATTTAAACCTAAATTGCACATACGAGGCAAAACATGATATTTATCTTATGCAGTCTGGCTTATTTCTCTTAACACAATGAAATTCAGTCTCCACTTTCCTGCAAAGGGCAAAATTTCATTCTTCTATATGGCTGAGTAATACTCAATTATATATATATAATTTTATATATACAATTATATATATGCAACCATATATATACACAATCATATATATACAATCATGTATATATACAACCATATATATACACACAATCATATATATAGACACATATACAATCATATATGTGTCTATATATATACATACACCATATTTTCTTTATCCATTCATTGGTTGATGGAATCTGGACTGATTCCATAGATTAACTATTGGACAGACTGCTACAGTACCATGAGCATGCAGGTATCCCATTGTATGCTGAGTTTGGATATATGCCAAAGCATGATGTAGAAGAGTCATGTGGTAGCTTCATTTTAGTTTTTTGAAGAGCATATTAGTGATTAGTGGTTGAGCTCATTTGTATTCTGACCAATGGTGTATAAGAGTTCCTTTCTCACCATCCTGTCTAGCATTTATTGTTGTTTTCTTGATGATAGTCATTCTAACTGTAGTTAAGTTAACTTTCAATGTTGCTTGGATTTCCATTTCCTTTATGGATAAGGGTGTTCAACATTTCTTCATGTATTTATTGATCATTTGTACTTATTCTTTTGAGAAATGTCATATCACTTTATTTGCCCATTTACTAACAGCCTGGTTTTTACTTTTGTGTTTAATGTTTTGAGCTTCTTATGTGTTCTGGAGAATAAGCCTTTATATGAATAGGTGGCAAAGACTCTTTCTCATTCTGCAGACTGACTTCATTCTGTTAGTTCTGTTTTTTGATGTTCAGGATGTTTTTAATTTGATTTAATTTACCAATCATTGCTCACATGTCCTCAACTTTTGGAATCCCTACTCAATAAGAAATTTCTTTTACCTATATGTTATGTTCAAGAATTTTCCCCACATTTTCTTATTGTAGTCCATCAAAGTTCCAAGTCTTACATTTAAGTATATGGTACAATTTAAATTTATTTTTGTACAAACTGAGAGATAGAGACATAGTTTTAGTTTTATAAATATGGATATTGAATTTTCTAATGGTATTTGTTGAAGAGGTTTGCTTTTTTTTAATATATAATTTTGTCATTATTGTTGAAAATCCCATGGCTGTAGCTGTGTGGGCACATTTCTTTCTGGTCTTATGTTATATTCCATTAGTCTACATGTCTGTTTTTGTGCCATTACCATGGTGTTTTTGTTACTATGACTCTATGATATAATTTGAAATCCAGTATTGTGATAACTTCTGCATTGCTCTTTTTGATCAGGATTGTGGGCTATCTGGGTTCTTTAATGTTTCCATATGAATTTTAGGATTGATTTTTTATTTCCATGAAGAAATTTTTTGGAATTTTGATGGAGATTCCAATGAATTTGCATTCACAATATTAATTATGCTGATCTATAGACATGAAAAGGCTGTCCATCTTCTAGTGTCTTCTTCAACAATTTCTATCTTCAGATAGAATTTCAATCTTCAGAGGTTATAATTTTCATTATACTTGTCTTTCAACTCCTTGGTTGAGTTTACTCCTAGACATTTATTTGAAGCTACTGTGAATGATATTGTTTTCCTGATTCTTTCTCAGCAAATTAATTATTGGTATAGAATTTACTGATATTTATATGTTGACTCATTTGCTAACACTGCTGAAGGTGTTTATCATACCTAAGAGTATTGGTTCTTTTGAATATCAAATCATATCATCTGCAAATATGGATAATTTGACTTCTTCCTTTTCTATTTGTTTTGGTTTCATTTCTTGCTCTTGCCTATTTTCTTTTTTCATTATATTTATGTATATTATTTTGTACATTAGAATTCTAAAAGAAATATACAAATATAACTTAAGAATCAAGTTTCTGCCAATACATTTTTGTTTTTATTTTTATTAAAAATTTTTTTAATTGCATATAATAGTTGTACAGGATGGTACATTGTGATATTTACATATGTGCTTACAATATATCTTAGTTAGATTTACCCCTTCCATCAGTATCCTTTCTCCTTCCCCCCTTTATAGAATAATTTCAACAGGTTTCATTCTTCTGTTTTTATATATGAATACAAAATACATCCACCATATTCACCCTCATCCACCTTTTCTTTATGTCTTCCTCCTTCCCTCCCACTGGTACCCATCCATGGAAAAGACCTGTTTTATCCTCCTGTCCTTCATTTTTTTAGAGGTGTGTATTGATAGTTCAAAGAAGTTTCTCCTTTGCATTTCATATATATATATATATTGCTTTAATCAGATTAACCACCCCATTACTTATTCTTTCTCTATCATTCTGCTGCCCTAATATTTCAACAGCTTATAGTAATTTATGTTATATTATATTATATTCATATATAGATGGGATGTTTTGCACTTTCCTTAACCAGAGATCATTAATTATGATGAATTGTAAAGTACTTTTGCCATATACTAATAACTAAAACACCTGTGTTTGATCATCTGTAACATTTTCACTTTTTTACTAAGCTTTAAAATTTTAATAGTCTTGAAATCTTTATTCTTTTCTTTTTTTTTAAGAGATTTTTTTGTCATAATACCCATTTCCCTGGTCTACCCAGTCATGACATTTGGATAGCAGGTAGGATTAAGGATAAGAAAGGAAAAGAAAAATTGTTCCCACCTTGGTTTTCTCCTTTTTTATTTATGTGATAGTGTGAGTAGCATTGGTGTTTACTCTTTAAAGTTCTCATAATATTCAGTGGCTCATTTGTCCAGCTCCAGGCTTTAGTTTGGTGGTAGACTCTTCATTACTGTTTTAGTCTCATTAGTTGTTATAGAGTTCTTTTGTTGTTTATATCCTCCTTATTTCAATTTTGGCAGGTTGCATGTGTCTAGAAATTTATCCATTTGTTTTAGATTTTTCAGTTTATTGGAGTATAAACTTTTAAATTCCCTAAGTATCCTCTGAATTACACTGGAATTTGTTGTAATATCCTGTTTTTGATTTCTAATTTTGTTACTTTGTGTTTTCTCCCTTTTCATTTTGGTAAGCGTTTATCAATATTCATCTTCTCCAAGAATAAACTTTTGTTTCATTGTTTCTTTGTTTTGATTGTTTAGTGTCCATTTCACTGATTTCTACCCAGATCTTTGTTACTTCTTTCTGTATACATACCTAGGGAGTTGCTTATTCTTATTTTTCTAAGAGTTTGAGATGTATAATTGTGTTATTTAAGATCACTCTGATTATTTTTTAATTTAGGTGCTATAAACTTTCATCTTAACACTGTCTTTGTTGTGTCCCAAATGTTCTAGTAAGTTATGCTTTCATTTTCATTTGATTTTAAGAATTTTTAGCTTTTGTCCCTGATTTCTTTAATGACCTCTAATGAGCCAAAACTGTGTTATTAAATATCCATTTTATATTTTCTTTTTAACATTGTTTCTAATTGTATTGTAATATAATCTGCTAAAATACAGGGTATTATTTTGATTCTCATATTTCTTAAGCCATGCTTTATGGTCTAAAATGTGATCTGTTCCTTGGGGTCCTGGAAAAAATGTATCTCCTACAGCTATTGGATGGAAAACTGTAGATGTTGGTTAATTCATTTCATGCATGGTGCATTTTCATTTGGGGGTGTCTTTGCTGGGTTTTTTTCTGGAGATCTATTTATTGCTGGTTATAGTTTGTTGAAATTGCCAAATATTATTGCATCTAGACCCATGTGTCCCTTTATATCTACTAGTGTTTGCTTTATAAAACTGATGCAAAACACTATCATAACATTCAGTGTATATTAAAAACCATTATCTCTTTGGAGTGGATTGTTCCCTTTTCTAATGTACTGTTACCTTCTTTTTCTCTTCTAACTAATTTTGGCATGGAGTATACTTTGTCAGGCATAAATGTAGCTACTCCTGCTTGCTTTTGACTTCTACTTGTTGAGACATCATATTCCATCCCTTCACTTTCAGTCTGTGTGTGTCCTTGCCTGTGAGGTATGTTTCTTTTAAATGAGGAACAGCTAAATTTTGTTTCTTAATCCATTCAGCCCATTCATGTCTTTTGATTGGAGGTAAAATAATTACATTTATATTATCATTGATAATATATTTGCTGTTTCTTGATATATATTTGTTTTTCTTTTTTAGTATTGTTTATTCTTTTCTTTTACCATTGTGTTACAATTTTTCTTATGTGTTGAGCTCAACATGTTTCATTCTTTTCAGTTCTCATCTGTGCATGTATTTCTCATGAAATTTATTGTTTCCTAAGCTCTTGTTTTTGTGATTTTCTTCCTCCTCAGTGTGCTATACGCTTTTAACTAACTCTTAGGATGCTAGCATAGTGGTCATAACTTTCTTTAGCTTATGATTATCTTGAAATATCTTTATTTTTCAATTAATTTCGAATGATTTTTTTTTGTGGTACTGGTTTTTAAACTGAGGGCCTCATGTTTGATATTCAAATACTCTAACACGTGAACGTATAATTCCACGTTTTCCTACTTTAGGTTTCTGATGAGAAATCTGAGGTAATTCTGATGTGTTTTCCTTATAAGTAAGTTGGTGATTTTCCCTTGCAAATTTTAATAGGCATTCTTTGTTCTCTAGTGTTGGCATTTTAACTGTTATATGGTATGAAGACGTTCTTTTCTAGACACGTCTATTTGGGGCTCTAAATGCCTCTTCTACAGAGGTGCCAATATCTTTAGAAAATTTATGAAAGTGTTTGCTATAAATTCCATTGAATAGATGTTCTATGACTTTAGTTTGTACCCCATGGATTCTTACTTTTATCTGTTGACTATGTCCCAGGGTTAAGTCCACATGGTCATGCTTCTCCATTTTATTCTTTATTGCTCTCTGAGTGTGCACTTTCCTCAATCTTGTCTTCAATCCCTGATATTCTTTCTTCTGCTTAACATAGTTTATTAGTGAAGCTTTATGCTGTGTTTTTAATTAGATTTATTGAGTTTTTCATTTCCAACATGTTCATTTGGTTTCTTTTCAGAATCTCACTTTCCTTGCTGAATTTTTCATCTGTGTTTGCTATATTTCTCATCCAGGATATGAATTGATTTCCTCACTTCATTCAGCCAAAAGTAGGAAGATTATGGTCCAGGCAGCCTAGGCGAAAAGGAAGACCCCTATCCTAAAAATGATAAGAGAAAAATTGTGCAAGAGGCATGGCTCTGGTCATAGAGTACCTGGATAGAACTGCAAAGCTCTGAGTTCAACTAGCAGGACCAAAAACAAAACAGAACAAAGAGAACAGTTCTTTTTCTCACAGTTCTTACATCAGGAGCTGAGATGGGTCCAGCTAATCTTTCAGCATTGTGTCTCACCTAATCAGAACCAACATATCAAATAACCTGGGCTCGCCTCTAACTACTCTAGGAGATGGATTGCTCTCAAGTTCATTCTGCTAGTTGGCAGAATTCACTTTTCTTTGGGTTGTAGGGCTGAGGTTCCAATGTCCTTACTGTCTATGAGCCAGATGCCTCATTCGGCCCCTTATACTCAAGCCAGCAATGGTGGGAGAGTCTTTCCTGAGTTCCCCTTCCACCAAATTCTCTCACTCCAGCCACAGAAAGCTCTCTGCTGATAGGCTAAAGTGATTAGTTTATGTCTACAGGACAATTCAGAATAATCAATCTATCTACATTAAGGATGATAAATTTAATTACACATGTGACTCCTTTTAGCCACATAACCTAACATATTCATACATTCTAGGGATTATATTTTGTGGTGGCATTTTGAAGAGGGCATCTTCCCTACCAAGTGATTAATAGCTATTTAAATAAGTCTCCATATATTCCTGATAGTTTAAAAGTATTTTAATGAATACACATATGTTTATGAAAATTATTATTTAAATGAAGACGTATCAGTGATGTAGCAAATGAGCCTAAACTGATCTTCATCGTCAGTCTCTCCTTGCTGAGATTTTGTTTTTTTATCACCCTTAAATATATAAAAGAATTAAAGATGAAATATATAGGAACCTATCAGGAATGCCTCTCATAAGACATATGAAATATGAATACAAGTCAGAAACACCTTTTCTAGTATAATTAGTCACGTCACATTTGACTGAAAAAATATGGTGCTTAAGAAATGGAAGAATATATGATAAATGTTCTTTAATTCTAGTTTAGAGGTTTATGTGGCATTTTCTTTGGAAATGTCAACTTTTCCTAAAAGTTTCTATATTAATTGGGGTTATGGAAGTGACCATTTTGATTGATTAAAAGGTGAGCTATTAATGCATTCTACTGAAGAGCATGAAATTATTTCCTTTACCTTTAAATTATAAATGTTGCTCCAATTTTTAATTTTGTGTCAGTGTTCCTTTGTTGTTGTTCTACCTCATCCTACATTAAGAAAAACATTCTTCATTAATGTCTGTTGTAACAGAGCTTGCTTCTACCAATAATTCAGCTAATTGTATCTTTCTAAGTTGCTTCTTCTACTATAGCTTTAAGTTCAGTTCTGAAGAAAAAGAATAAAATGTGTGAGGTTAGTGTTTTAAATGTAAATCACTAGAATTTATAAAGTACACATAGGAATCCTCTAAAAGTCAGGGTCTTTGTGCCAACTTATTTCAGTTCTGAGTTCAACAGTGTGTTAAAGAGTTGAAGCATCAGGAGTATTTTTTTAACATGGGAAAATTATTTCAGTGTTATTTTCACTAACATTTCAGCAGTAAAAACTTATGATAGCTCATTTTTGCTTTATAGTTCTCTGTTATTTCAACAACTGAATACCAACTTTACTACATAATGAAAAATATTGTCTATTTCCCAATTTTTTTAGCATTATTCAAAAATGCTGATAGGATTTATGTGCCAAATACTGTTTTCCATTAATATTTTGGCAGTATCACCAAAATTAACAGTAGAACATTTTAACTTGGAATCATAATTGTGTTTATGTATTCATGGGCTTAAAATTATGCAGAAAATTTTAGATAAACCATATCAGGACAAGTTCATTAAATCTGTTTCTAAAAGCAAGATTCATATATTAACATGATTTTCTAAATTAATAGCAAGGAGTCACTTTTTCTGAATACTCTATTTTTAGATAAACTCTTTTATGAACCTGTACAAATATTTTCAATTTTTGCTGAATATAATTTATAGAAAGTGTATGAAAACATGTGTCTTTCCTCTAAAAAGCTGCAGGCAGTGTCTAAGACAGACAGTATTCATGAATTTAGTAAAAATGTATTAGAAAAAACTTGAAGTTTATCCTTGACTTTTTTTTAATTTATTGTATCTGTGATGCCAATTGCTGTTTCTAACAATTTTTTTAATGTTATATAAATATCAAATGGACCGTACTTCACTAAATAAAGTTAGGAGAAGGAAATGAATACGCAGCCAATTGGGGAAAAATTCATAAGATATTTATTTATGCAATGCAAATAGATGATGATTTAGTAAAATAAACATAATTGTAACTATATACATAATTTTAGATATACATGCTCAGATTCACGTGTAAAGAAATGATATTTCAAAATAGAAGACTATTCTTTCATTAGTTTGGCAGTAAAGTAAAAATCTGCCATTATCAGTATTTCTTCCATAATACTCAAGAGCTGAACAGAAATCTGAGTTTGAGGCACAGAGTTTAGAATACCAGCTCAGAGGAGAGCATTGAATAAGTCATGGGCTTTGGTACACCTCGGTGGGTGTACCAAAGAATAGATGAAGCATCTATTCAAACCTTAGGCTTTATAAATTGTCTTCAAACTTCCTGTTGTTCTTGTGGAAGTCTCCATTACTATGTAAATTCAAAACCCCCAACACCAAAGTCACTAGCTAATCTGCATCATTTTCCCTCAGCAAACTTTGCTCTGTAAATGCCATGTGTCTAAATGAAAGCCAGAAAGGAGGTTGTCTTCTGGCAATTTCTACTTTCAACTCAGTGATAGGGTGGTAAAAAAAAAAAGACAGCAAAATATAAATTTTTAGTTGGAATATTATCCTAGTACAGTCTTTTTAAAATTTGGCTCTTTCAATCAAGCCTGTCTAAATTTAATTTCTATGATTTATGTTTTTATGTGCCACTTTTCTAAAAACAAATCAGAAACCATGCCTAGTTTCTAAAAGATATTCCTAAATTAAGGCATTGTCCAGAAAGCTTCACCTTTTCCAATATGTAAACTAAAGAAACACTTAAGAGAATTTAAATTTGTGGGACAGAAATTATATGAAAAAATTGAATCACCTCTAATTTTATATTACCTTCTTCCTTACTAAAATACAAAGAATAATTGGACTAAAGGGTTTATCAAGCATATAGAAATGTAGTACAGAGAATAAAAGACAAGTGGTACAGTGAAGGAGCATAAAGCATTGTGACTGGTTTTTTTTTTTGACAACAGACCCAAACAGAAGGTTTTTTTAGCACATATATTCCATAGTATGACTGTAAATACATTACTCACTTTTTAGTGATTCCTAAGGAGGGATGAAATTTCTGTCAGACTCAGCTTCTCTCCATATCAACTTGTAAGTTTGTCTTGGAGAATGAGTATTCCTGTCTCATAGCTAACAAGCAACAAGGGATAGTTACTTGTCTCTTTCTTTAAAACAATAATAGATAAGAACACAAAATATTTTTCTTTAATAGAAATGAACAATAACCAGAATGGTGTAAAACTTTCATTGCAAGCACTGTTTCTAATGTAGTACATAAATGTACTAGTGTGTGTAATATTAAAAAATGTAACAAAATTTACTATTGTAGTGCAAATTTTAATTTCAGTTTCACTCTCATAAACTTAAGTCCCTGGTTACTTCTTCATAAGCTTAAGCATGTTGCTCCATTCTGAAAAATAGTTTTATTCTAAAATATTTAGTACAAGTCAATACATAGTATTCATGTCTAGTTTTTAATAATAAACATCAGTGAACCACCAAGCTAGAGAAATATCACTTTGAAGACTCCTGTGTTCCTATCACTAGTGACAGCTATTTACTTTGCCATGATGAGTATCTTCCCTAATGTTAGAAAAGAAGTAGACTTCTGTGGGCCAGTTCTTGTTCACATTCTCCTTTCCAGCCCCCAAATACAATCGTTTCAAAGACTGTTTTGGAGTTATAGCATATGCATTTGTGCAGTAGAGGTAAACCTCCAAGCAAAATTTGGTTCTCATTTTAAGGTTGATAATACCTCTCAGTACCAAAAGAGATTTACTTATTACTCACATACTGAGGCTTCTTAGGAGAGCAAGCAGGTCTGTAAATCTGGGAAGAGAGAAAACACAGGACTTCTTGTTTTTCATAGGCAACTT
Organism: Castor canadensis; assembly: GCF_047511655.1. Taxonomy (NCBI): domain Eukaryota; kingdom Metazoa; phylum Chordata; class Mammalia; order Rodentia; family Castoridae; genus Castor; species Castor canadensis. Next base: position 23,830,853 of record NC_133386.1, read on the forward strand.
TGAGGGAGGGAGGGTGCTCACAGGTCAGATCTTGGGGCTTGTGTAGATGGAACTTCCCTGGTACCATAAGAGTGAGCATGTGGATTTTACTATTGGCTTTCCCAGGCACAGAACAAGATGGGAAGAGGGATTGGTAGAATTGTCAATGTGTCAACAAACACTGAAAGTGGAGACAGATATTTTTATTAAAAACATTTTTGTTGTAAATACTTTCTTGCATTTTTTAACACTTTATTATCTAATTATCCATTCTATGAAATAAGTATGCATGTTTGTGTTTGCTGCTTTCTTTTGTTCAATATTAACATTAGAATTTATCAGAAGTCTTGGTTCTGGCTATTTTCTTTCATTTTGGTGGTTTTATGATAATCTAATATATGAGTATGGAAAAACTTTTTAATTTATTCTAGTGTTTCTAGTTTTGATACTTTCAAAAAGTGCTTCTATATGTCAGTTGAAAATTTCTCCTATATATAAATTTATGGATGTGTTCCCATGTGCTGGGTACACATTAGGTGATAGACTGGAAAGTATAGCTCTTTTCATGTATTGTAAGTGTTTATGTTCTGTCGTTGCTTTATGTATCAATTTCTTTTCTTATTATGTATTCATTTATTCATATGTTCATACATTGTTTGGACCATCTCTCCCCCCTGTTGGCCACCCCTACTCTCTCCCCCCACCTCCCTCAATTTCTTAATGGTGTTTTATAAATTGCTGATTTTAAATTTAATTAAAATGTCAACTTTTCATTATGAATTTTTTTGTATTGTTTAAGAAAATTTCCCTACATTATGCTCATTAAGAGTTCCTCCTATTTTTATTTGTTTAACTAATTAATTAATATATTTTTAGTGTTAAGCATATACTGTATCACTGAGCTATATGTCTAATAAACTCCTATTTTAGTATAGAAAACATTAATATCTTTTACATTTAAATCTGAATTCCATGTGTAAGTAATTTTGTGTGTGAAGTGAGATAGAGAACTAGACTCTTTATTTTCCCATGTGGATGACCATTGTTCTCTAGTACCTTCACTCTATTAGTATGCATAGTATGCAGTTTCAGCTTTTTGTTCTTACCAATTTTTTATGTTATATTTAAGTATTAAAGGTTATACCTATACAAACTATCTCAACTATTGTAGATATTTAGTAAATATTAATATCCAATATAAAGAGTTTTTCTGTCATGTTGACCTCATTTGGGTGTGTTTACGATTCTTGCAAGTTTCTATGTCTTAAATATTAAAATCAGCTGCAAAGTGACAACACGCATATTCACATCCCTTTTGGAATTTTAATTGGATTCATATTTAATCTAAATACATTTTGAAGAAAGTTGTTATAATACATATACTCATGCTTTCAGTTGAATCTTCTAACATATGTTATAACATCTGTATATATCTATATCTGTATTTGTGTAACTATCTATGTATATATGTATGTATGTATGTATGTATCTATCATCTATCTATTAACTAGCTAGCTAGCTATCTCTGTCCCTCCAAATTTTGTGGGTTGAAATATAAACCTACAAGGTGGTGGGATTAGTATGTAGGCTTTTGGGAAGTAAGGAATGGGATTAGTTGTCTTATATAAGATGACGCAGGGAGATACTCACTTCTACCAGGTAAGGAAACAACAAGACCTTTCCAATTAAAAATAAGTTGATCCCCATCAGACACCAATCTTCTAGTACCATGATCTTGAAATTTCAGTCCTCCAGAACTGCAAGCAATAAAATACTGTTATTTTTTCTTGGGATGTTGGTTATGGCAGCCCAGATAGACTGTAACAATTCACTTATTTAGATCTACTTTCTAATTCCTAGTCCTCATTGTTGTTAACTTATTTAGTGACTAGTCCTCTCAATACAACACCAAATAGTCATAGCTATAATAAGCATCTTTGTTTTGTTTTCTGTTAAGAATTTATTAACTCACTAATATAAGTTAGTAGTGTGTTGTTTGCTTTTAACATTCTATAATGTCACTGAATTTTTTCTGATTTTTCAATTCATGTGATATTTTTCTTACTTTCATCATTGTAGTAAATTGGTGAGTATTTTAGTTCTTTTTGTTGATACTTCATATAGTTTGAAGTTATGTTATTAAGAGTATATTATATATATATATATATATATATATATATATATATATACATACATACATATATGTTGCAATAAACTGAAAATTTTGTTATTACACCTTGATGTTTTTTCACTAGGAATGATTTCTGATTTCAACTATATTGGTTTGGTAATAATATAGCTCTGACTGATTCATTAGTATTTAATTACCTACCTTCCTGTAGTATCTACTTTTGTTATAACTAATCTTATATTTTATAACATCTCTTCCTAGAAGAGTATCAGTGATCTACTTTTCATTGTTTTGTTTTTCTTTTACTTGATGTAATTAATGCCTCCAAATTTTGTATTCATTTATATTTTTGACTTTAACAAACTATTATTTCTTTCTACTTGATTCAGTAATCTCTATTGCTCTTTTACTTTTGTTGCATTATTTTGAGTTGTGTATTGTTTAATCTTTTTTCTATCAATTATGTTTTTTTAGTCATTATTTTAGTTGTTTTTAGCAATTAACCTAGAAAATAAAATTTCCAACATGGATTGATTTTAAAAAAGTAAAGTTTGGACATTGCACCAATGTATAAATTTGGGTTAAATCAGCTTATGAAGACACTCAATTTTATTTGTCTTTAGGAAATTAAAAATGCAGCTGAAAGCATAGCTCTAGAGGTAGAGTACCTGTCTTACAAGAACAAAGACCTGAGTTCAAACCCCAGTACCACCAAAAAAAAAAATTGAAAATGAAAAAAATAAGCTGATACTACTACATACTTGTTAGAAATAGAAATTCAAAGCTCTGACACCAGCAAAGGCTGATAAAGAATTCTTTATTGCTAGTGGGAATGCAAAATGGCATAGCTACTTTCAAAGACAGTTTGTCATTTTCTTAAAAAACTAAATATATTTATCATACCATCCAGCCATTATGCTTCTTGATATTTACTTAAATGAGCCAAATATTATGTACACATAAAAAACCTGCACATGAAACCTTATACCTGTTTTATTCATAATTGCCAAAAATTTAAAGCCAGAAAGATATCCTTCAGTAGATGCACAGGTAAACAAAACTGGTATATCCATATAGCAGAATACCTTTTAACACTAAAAGGAAATTAGTTAGTGAGTTATAAAGTCATAAAACACATGGAGGAAACTTAAATGTGTATTTACTGAGGAAAAGAAACCAATCTGAAAATCATTCATTCCATATGAAACTGAGTATGTGACATCCAAGATAAGGCAAAATTACAGAGGCCAGAAATTGTTAGGCATTTGTGGGGAGGGAGAAAGGAATAAATGAGTTTAGTACAGGGTATTTTTAGGATAGTGAGACTATTCTATGTGCTACTCTAATGGTAGATATATGACATTTTGCATTTGTTTAAAGTCATAGAATTATGTAATACAGAGTGAACTGTGATGTAAATTATGGGCTCTATTTTATAGTAATAGATCAGTATTAATTAATTATAACAAATGCACCACACTAAGGGAGATTTAATAATAGGGGAAATTATGGAGACAGGGTAAAAGAAACTACAGTTTTTGCTCAGTTTTTTATAGCTCTACTTTAAAATGAAATATATTTAAAGAAACAAAAGCTACTGTTAAGCAATAACATACTTCTAGAATAGAAGGACCCTTAGGAAATTTCTATCCTAAGCCCATCCTGACAGCACTTTTTTTAATCAACTGTATAGATGGATGGTTTGATTTTACTAAGATTGCAAAGTGATATGCATTCAGAAAAATCCTTAGTTTGAATTTTGACTTTTGATCTTTACATGGTCCAGTGATGTCTTCTTGTCATGTTGTAGCATCAGAGAGCTGCAACTCCCATACAGCCACATGATCACCATGGGAAACAAATGATACTTTACAGTGTGTTGTGGTGCTAAGAACAAAACTATAATGTGCAGGTTGCTAAGTTAGGATGTTCATATTCAGTGGATTGGATACATTAGATGCATATTTGGTTTACAATATTTTCAACTTACAATGGGTTTATTAGGACTTAACCCCATTGTCCCTCAAAAACTTCCAGTGTTGAGTTATAATTTCTGTGAAATAAATGCATCTATTTTACATGTACATTTCAATGAATTTTGCCCAATATATGTGTCCATGTAAGCACTAGCATAGTCAAACCAGATAAATTTCTATCACCCTCCTACATTTTCCTTGTACTTCTTCCCAGATCAACCTCACCTCTCACTCCAAGCTCTAGATATTTATTTATTTGTTTCTCAGCATAGATTATATTTTAAAATTATTGATGCAAAAGAAATTATATAGGATTATATAGCCACTGTATCTGGCTTTTTATGATCAAGTCAGAGTTCATGATATTTATCTATATCATTGTGTGTCACTAATTTATTCCTTTTTTATTTCTAATTATTCCATCATAGAGATATGCCATAATTTGTTTATTTGTTCACCTGCTTAAGGGCATTCAGTTTTTTTTTTCACTGTTATGAATAAACCTGCGATGAACATTTATTGAGAAGTTCTTGTGGTACATATATTTCCCTTTATTTTGAGAATTTTTGAATTGTATAATTATTAGGTTTTAAAAACTCATCTTTATTTTTATCCTCATTGGACTTATGAGGTATTCTAAGTTAGAAAAAGCTGTCTTAATTTCTTCACAGTGATTAATAAGTGTGGTGCTTCTTTCCCTTTCTCTAGGCTTATCCATGATGCAATCCCATGGAAGATTTTCCTACTCAAGTGGCCGAAGACTCCATAATGTTTTATGTGGAAAATTATGTTTCTTTATACAAAGAATAAGCATAGCTATCTTCTGGCCTGCTGAAGAATCTTGTCACTACTCCAATCTTATAGTATATAAATAAAATTTCCCTATGGCCAGGTATAACTTTTAACAACTAGAGATATATTCAAAGTCCGAAACTAAGTTCGTCCTTGAAATGTAAATATCTAGGAAGAGAATCCAGTCTTCATGGCATGAGTTAATTTAGGGGCTTATCCCTAGATGTAATCATTTGACTTTAGGAGAGATAAGAGAAGTTTTTATAATCCTTTTGGGTCAGATAAATAAGTTTTGGCACTATAGAAACAAATACATATGGACCTGATTCTTACTTTATGTAAAAATCTTTCTAGCACTGGAAGGAAATCTCTCTGTACCATGTATATTTCTATGTCTCAGATAACTAAGAATCTTTTCAGAAACACTGAGAAATTCAAGTAAGTTTTATATTTGAGAACTGCTATGCATGTTTAAGTATATAAGAAACTACCAAACTATTTTCCAAAGTGGTTATAACATTCTATATTTTCCTGAGCAATATATGTGAGTGCCAGTTACTGCATAGCCTATCTAGTATTTGATATTTTTAGTCTTTAAAATTTGTTACTTAGTGGGCATATATAGTTATGAGTTTTGATATTTTCAGTCCTGATTAGAAATACCTTTTTTCCTGTCTTTAGCTTCTAGTTTTTGCTGTTCCCATTCCACCATAGTTAGCTATTTAATTATGTAGCTCTTGTAGAGTTTTTATTTTTTTTCATTCTTTTGTCTTTTTTTCCATTTCTTTTTTTTTTTTTTTTTGGCACTACTGGGGTTTGAATTCAGAGACTCTTGCTTGCTAGGTAATTGAGCCATGTCTCCAGTGCCTATCCAGTCCATTTAAAGTGGTCTTTTTTTTTTACATGTAAATTAATTTCATTCTTTTTATTTTTACTATACAATATGCCAGAGTTCAACACACTTTGTCCTGATTTGTATATGCTGCTTTTGATTAATCTAATGTCCTGTTAGCTTTATAATTTCTCAGCTACTGCTCTTTAATGTATTGCTTTGCTGTCTTCTCACTAAGGAGTGATTTTTAAGTTGTATTACAGTACTCTTTCTGTGTCATAAAGGTATGTTATACTTTTGTATTTTCTTGTCTTAATGCTTCACTTGGGATAATTCTGACCTATCTTCAAGGTATACGTTGTCTATTTAATTTTATATTAGCCATTGTTAGATATTTTCACTAGTTTCTTAACTGTATTTTTCAGGTCTAGAATGTCACGTTTTCCAAATACTTCATATCAGTTTTCACTATAAGAATTTTCTACTCTGGCTTTTATATGACTGAAAATATTTAATACAGCTGTTTTTAGGTAATACTGTGACTGTTTCTTTACTCTGTTTATTTTTAAAACAGTTTCTTCTACTACAATTCGTCATTGAACAAATACTAAACATTGATTTACAAAATTCATTTGTTGTAATGATGTCAGATATAGAGTGAGGTTTTCTTCTACCAAAGAGAACTTTTATTTTTGTCAGTATAGATCCTGGATTAGGGATCTGACTTTAATGCGAGAGGTTCTGTGCCACCCATACTGTGCAAGTCAAATTTCTGTCCCTGAAGGGACATTTTAACATTATTGATCTTAATACAACCCTTTAAGACTCTCAGCTAAAAGCTGAAGGTTGTTTCATTTTTTTAACTAGTGCATATTAATTGTACAAAGGTGTTTCATTTTGATATTTCCATGCATGCAAAAAAAATACTTTGATCATATTCATCTCCATATCACACTCCCCTTCCACTGTGTCTGTTCCCTTCTCCCAGAGACCATCTTTTACATTCATGCCATATATATTCATATTTTGTCTAGATTCCACATATAAGACAAAATGTGATTTTTGCCTTGCCTTTCAAAGATGGGCTTATATTAACTTCATAATGATCTGTATTTCCAACCATTTTTCTTCAAAGAATAAAATTTTGTTCTTCTTTGTAGGTAAATAATACTGTGTTGTGTATAAATACCAGATTTTCTTTAACATTTAGGCTATTTCCATTGCTTGACAATTGTGAATAGTGCTGCAAGAAGTGTGGTTGTGCAGATATCTCTCTTGAATGCTGACTTACATTCCTTCAAGTACACAGCCAGGTGTGGTACAGCATGATCATATGGTAGCTCTAATTTTAGTTCTTGATGGACCTTCTATATGAATTTGCATAACTTACTAACTTATATTCCCACCAACACTGTACAATGCCCTTCCACCACCACCAATCCTCTCCAGCATTTGTTGTTTATTTGCTTAATGCTGGTCATTGTAGCTGCCCTGAGATGTAATCTCAGTGTTATTCTGATTTGCATTTCCTTTATTGCTAAGGATATTGAACATCTCTATAAGAATTCACTGGCCATTTGTACTGCATTTGAGAAATTGCTGCTCCATTCATTTGCCCATTTTTTGATCAGATTATTTGGGTTTGGGGGTATTTTGTTTTTTGAGCTCTTTATTTTCTGTATATTAAGTCCTTATCAGAAGAATAGGTGGTAAAGATCTCCCATTCTTTTGGCTGTCTGTTGATTCTGGAAACTGTTTCCTCTGATATCCAGAAGATTTCTAATTTAATGAAATCCCATTTGTCATGTCTTGATCTTATTTCTTAAGCTATTGGAGACCTATTCAGAAAGGGTTTTCCCTCTGTCTTGCAATAGTAATTTCAAAATTTCAGATCTTACACTAAGTTCTTTGATCCATTTGAGTTGATGTTTGTACAGGGTGAGAGACAGGTATCTACTTTCAGTCTGCTAGTTATGGAAATCCAGTTTTGCCAACACCATGAGTTGAAGAGGTGATCTATTCTCTAATGTATATTTTTGGCACTTGTGTGAAAGATCTGGTGGCTTTAGCAGAGTGACCTTATTTCTCAGTCTTCTATTTCCTTTCATTTGGCATATATGTCTATTTTTGTGCCAGCACCATACAGGTTTTTAAGATGTTTTTTGTGATATTTCCAGCATTGTTCTTTTTGTCCAGGATTGTTTTGGCAGTTCAGGGTCTTTTATGTTTCCATATAAATTTTAGGATGGATTTTTCTATTTCTGTGAAGAGTATCACTGAAATTTTCATGAGTATTGCATTGAGACTGAGGATTGCTTTTGGTACTGCAGCTGTCTTCACAATATTAATTCTCCCAATACATGAACCTGGGAGGTCTTTCCATCTTTTAGTGTATACTCTAATTACTTCTTTTGTGGTTTTATAGTTTTCATTGTAGAGATCTTTCACCTTCATACATAAATTTATTCCTTAGGCATACTTTTTAGACACTATTGTGAATGGGATTGTTTTCTGGATTTCTTTTTCAGGGTGTTCCTTATTGCTATATAGAAAAATCCACTGATTTTTGAATGTTGATTTTCTGTCCTGCTACTTTGCTAAAATATTTATTAGATCTAATAGTTTTTTGGTGTTATGTCTTAATTAGGGATACTATTTGTATCTCTTTCATTACTTTTCTTACCTTATTGCTCTGGCTAAGAATTCAAGGATTATTTTGAATTATAGGGGAGAGAGAGACATCCTTTTCTTGTTCCTTATTTTAGAGGAAAAGCTTTCATATTTTCCTCCCTTAGTATGATGCTGGTTATGGATTTGCCATATATATTGTCTTTGTTATGTTGAGGTAGGTTCCTTATATTCCTAGTATCTTTGGGGTTTTTAACTTTAAGTGATATTGTATTTTGTCAAAGGCTTTTTCTATATCTACTGAGATACTGATATACATGTTGTACTGTATTCTGTTTATGTGCATATATTGAACCATCCTTGCATCCCTGAAATGAAACAACGTGAACATAATGTGTGATCTTTTTTTTAGTTTATCAATAAATTTATTGCCAATATATTTTATTTATTTACTTATTTATTTGTTCATTTATTCACATGTGCATACATTGTTTGGGTCATTTCTCCACCCTGCCCCCTTCCCCCGCCTTCCCCCCCTTGGTTTCAGGCAGTTCCCGTTCTGCCCTCATCACTGATTTTGTTGAAGAAAAGACATAAGAATAATAAGAAAGACAAAGCTTTTTTGCTAGTTGAGTTAAGAGTAGCTATTGCTTTCATGTAGCCATGTTTTAAGCCCCATGTTGATTCAACTCTAACTGATCTTTACATTGGTTCCTGATCCCCTGCTCATGACAACCTGTCTTTTTAAGGTTTCTGTATTAGTTCCTCTGGAGTGGGGACATCAAATGATTTCATGTTTTGGGTTTTCTACCTATTCCTATATCTCCTGTATGTGCTCTCCCCTTTTCTAGTGGTCCAAGTCTTGTGATCCAATCTGGGGCTGCATTTGCCCTAGATCTAAAGTCCGCATATGAGGGAGAACATGCAATGTTTGGTCTTCTGAGCCTGGCTGACCTCGCTCAGAATGATGTTCTCCAGTTCCATCCATTTACCTGCAAATGATAAGATTTCATTTTTCTTCATGGCTGAGTAAAATTCCATTGTGTATAAATACCACATTTTCTTTATCCATTCATCAGTAGTGGGGCATCTTTACTGTTTCCATAACTTGACTATTGTGAATAGTGCTGCAATAAACATGGGTGTGCAGGTGCCTCTGGAGTAACCTCTGTTGCATTCCTTTGGGTATATCCCCAGGAGTGGGATTGCTGGATCATATGACAAATCTGTGCTTAGATTTTTAGGAAGTCTCCAAATTTTTTTCCAGAGTGGTTGCACCAGCTTACATTCCCACCAGAAGTGGATTAGGGTTCCTTTTTTCCCACATCCTCACCAACACTTGTTATTGGTGGTGTTTTTGATGATGGCTATTCTAACAGGGGTGAGGTGGAATCTTAGTCTGGTTTTGATTTGCATTTCCTTTATGGCTAGAGATGGTGAGCATTTTTTCATGTGTTTTTTGGCCATTTGAATTTCTTCTTTTGAAAAAGTTCTGTTTAGTTCAGTTGCCCATTTCTTTATTGGTTCATTGATTTTAGGAGAGTTTAGTTCTTAAGTTCCCTGTATTCTGGTTATCAGTCCCTTGTCTGATGTATAGCTGGCAAATATTTTCTCCCACTCTGTGGGTGTTCTCTTCAGTTTAGAGACCATTTCTTTTGTTGTACAGAAGCTTTTTAATTTTATGAAGTCCCATTTTTTCATCCATTCTCTTAGTTGCTGAGCTTCTGGGATTCTACTGAGGAAGTCTTTGCCTATACCTATTTGTTCCAGAGTGTTTCATGCTCCTTCCTGTAGTAACTTCAGAGTTTCAGGTATGATATTTAGGTCCTTGATCCATTTTGAGTTGATACTAGTAACCACTTTTCCCAGCAACATTTGTTGAAGAGATTGTCTTTTCTCCATAGTATATTTTTGGCACCTTTGTCAAATATGAGGTGGGTATACTTGTGTGGATTCATATGTGGGTCCTTTATTCTGTTCCACTGGTCTTCATGTCTGTTTTTGTGACAGTACCATGCTGTTTTTACTGCTATTGCTTTGTAATATAGTTTGAAGTCAGGTATTGTGATACCTCCAGCCTTGCTCTTTTTGCTGAGTATTGCCTTGGCTATTCATGGTCTCTTGTGTTTCCAAATGAATTTTAGGGTAGATTTTTCAATCTCTGTGATGAAATTCATTGGGATTTTCATGGGAATTGCATTGAACATGTAGATTGCTTTCTGTAGTATAGTCATTTTTACTACGTTGATTCTGCTGATCCATGAGCAAGGGAGATCTTTCCATCTTCTGTAGTCTTCCTTGATCTCTTTCTTCAGGGGTTTGTAGTTCTCCTTATAGAGGTCATTCACATCCTTTGATAAATTTACTCCTAGGTATTTGATTTTTTTTGAGGCTATTGTGAATGGAATTGTTTCCATATATTCCTTCTCAGTTTGTTCATTGTTGGTGTATAGAAAAGCTAATGATTTTTGTAGGTTGATTTTGTATCCTGCCACCTTACTGTAGCTGTTTATGGCGTCTAAGAGTTTTTGGGTAGAGTTTTTTGTCTTTAATGTATAGGATCATATCATCTGCAAATAAGGATATTTTGACAGTTTCTTTACCTATTTGTATTCTTTTTATTTCTTCTTCTTGCCTCGTTACTCTGACTAGAAATTCCAGTACTATGTTGAATAGGAGTGGGGATAGTGGGCACCCTTGTCTCATTCCTGATTTTAGTGGAAATGGTTTCAGTTTTTCACCATTAATTATGATGTTGGCTGTAGGTTTGTCATACAAAGAATCAATGTGTGATATTTTAATGTATTGTTGAATTCAGTTCCAAGTATTTTCAAGAATATTTATTGTTTCCTTTTTTTGTTAAGGCCTTATCCAAATTTAGTTTTAGAGCAATACTTTGTAGAATGAGTTTGATAGTGATCCTTATGTTTCTATTTTATGCAATAGTTTGGTGTTATTTCTTCTTTAAGGTCTGGCATAATTTAACTGTGAAACCATTTGGCCCAGGGTTTTTTGTTTTGTTTTGCTTTGTGTTTTGAGGGAGGTGTTCTCTTTATTACTACTTCAATTTCACTGCTTAGTATAATTCTGTTAAGTGGTTTCTATCATTTTGGCTAAATTTTGGTAGGTTGCATGTTTATAGAAAGTTATCCATTTCTCTTCAATTTTCCAGTTTATTGAGGTGTAAGTTTTCAAAAAATTCCCTAATGATACTCCGAATGTCATTGTACCTCTTTCAGTGTCCCTTTTTTCATCCCTTATTTTATTGATTTTTGTTTTATCTTTCTTTCTTTTTGCTACTTTGACTAAGGGATTTTTCGGTCCTATTTATCTTTTGAAACAACTAATTCTTTTCCATGATGTTTTGTACTGTACTGTTCTTTTACTTTCTAGTTCAATAATTTCTGTCCTGACTTTTGTCATTTATTTCCATTCTACTGATTTTGTGTTTGGATTATTTCTGTTTTTCTAAGCTTTGAGGCGAATCATTTGGTTATTTATTTGAGATAGCTCTGATTTTTTTTTCTTTTTTTTTTGGCGGTGTTGCTGGTGTTTGAACTTATTGTTTCTGGCTTATGAGTCAGGCTCTCTACTGCTTGAGCCACAACTCCAGCCCTTCTCTGATTTTTTTTTTAAATATAGGATCTCATAGCTATAAACTTTCCTTTTAGTGTTGACTTTGCTATATACAAAATATTCCAATAAATTGTGGTTTCACTTTCACTTGCTTCTAGGTATCTTTTAATTTCCTTTCTGATTTCTTCAGTGAACCAATAGTTGTTCAAATTGTATTGTTCAATATCCATGCATTTGTATAGTTTCTCTTGATCTTGATTCCTAATTTTATTCCATTATGATATGCTAAGAAAAAAGATGTTAATATGATTTTTAAAATTTGTTATGAATTGCTTTATGTTATAAAACATGACATATTTTATAGAGGGTTTTGTGGGTTGCTGAGAAAAATGTTTCTTCCATACCTGTTGGAAGCTCTGTAGATATTTATTAAGTCCATTTTATCTATAGTGCAGTATAACTGAGGTATCTTAGAATTTGTTGTCTTTTTTTTTTTTCCTTTGGTGGTATGGAACATTGAATGTAGAGCCTCACACTTTCTACACAGCACTCTAATGCTTGAGTCTCTGTGCCAGCTCTTTTTTGTGTTGATTATATTTTGGATAGGGTCTTTCATTTATACCTGAGCATATTTGTGCTTCCCCATGTACCTGTGATGACAAATATGTGCCACTCTGCTCAGTCACTGACTGAGGTGTGATCTCATGAAATTTTGCTGGGGCTTGACATTGAACTACAATCATCCCAATCTCTGTCTCTCAAGTAGTTAGAATTACAAGGTTGAGTCACTACACAGGCCTGATTTTTCATCTTATTGGTCTATTGATAAGAGTGAGGTCTTGAAGTCACAAACCATTGTATCTGGACCTATCTGTCCATTTATGTCCAGTACTGTTTATTTATGAAATTGGGTAAGTATATTCAGTGCAAATATATTTAGAGTCATTCTGCCTTCTTGGAGATTTCTTCCCTTTATTAATATAAAGGGATTTTTAATCTCTTCTAATTTTGACTTGAAGTACATTTATCAGGCATAAATATATTGACTACTGCTTGCTTTTAACTTCAGCTTCCTTGATAAATCATTTTCCATCCTTTCTTTTTAAGTCTCTGTATATCTTTCCCTTTGTGGTCTGTTCCTTGTAGACAGCAATCAGTTAGATCTTGGTTTTTGATCCAATCTGTCAGTCTATTTCTTTTGAGTGGCAGTTATGACCATTTATGGTAGTAATTGAGAGGAATTTTTTAAAATCCTGTGATTTTTCTGACATTTTCCTAGTTGATTGTTGTATTATTTGCTCTTTTCTCCTACCCTTGTTCATTTTAAAATTTTGCCAGTTTTCTGCGTTAAACATGTTTAATGCTTTCCTCATTCTTATGAGGTAACCTATTTCTCTCATGATATTTATTCTTGCCTGAGCTTTTCTGTGACTGTCTTTCTTCTACCTTTGTGTGGATTATTCTTTTGAATATCTTCTCCAATACTGGGTTGGTAACCATGAATTATTTTGCATTATGTTTATCTTGGAAGACTATCATTTCTCCAATAATTTTAAATGATAATTTTGTTGAATATAGTAATACTAGTTGATATTTATTTACTTTCAGTGCTTGAAATGTATCATTTCATTCTTTCCTGTCTTTTATGTTCTGTTGAGAGTTCTGAGGTAATTCTGATATGTTTGCCTCTGAAAGCAAGTTGGAATTTTTCTCTTGTAGCTGTAACTATCCTTTCACTGTTTTCTAATCTAGACATTTTAACTATGATATGATGTAGAGAGATTCTCTTTTCTAGTTATATGTATTTCAATATCTAAATATCTCCTTTATTGGATGTTCATATCATTCCCAAGATTTCTAAATTATCTGTTTTAATTTGTTTGAATAGGTTTTTTATGCCTTTTGTTTCTGAGTTCTTTCTGCCCAATGGATTTGTAGGTTTTGCCTCTTGATTATGTCCAGTGTTCTTGAAAGTCGTAGATATATTTCATTTTTTTCTTTGTGTTGTCTGAGTGCAGTATTTCTTTGACCTTGTCTTCAAACCCTAATATTTTATCTTAGGTTAATCTAGGCTATTGATGATGCTTTCCTTTTGATTTCTTGAGTTTTTTATATCCAAAATTATCATTTTCTGACTTCTTTTTATTTTTTTAAGAACCTCAATTTCCTTGCTGAATTTCCCATCTATGACCTGACTTTTCTTGTCCAGGTCTTTAATTATTTTCTTACTTCATTTATCTGTACTTTTAAATCTTTAAGGAAATTGATGAATTTTAACAGTAAATTTTTTAATTGTCTGGCATTTCAGTCATTTCAGTATCTTTAGATTCAGTTATTGAGATAGTATGAGCTATGGGAGAAGTCATATTACCTTGCTTATATTATTACTTTTATTTGTACATTGTGATTTTCACATCTGTTAAGTTGAATACCTCCTTCAGTACTACTTATAGGAGGGAAAGGAGAAAGCAGACAATAATGAAATCAACAATTCAAACACGAACTATATATTTAAATGTAGCAAAAAAACTGTAAACATCAGTTACTTCTTCAGTAATGCTATAAAAGAAAAGACCTAGAGAACTTAAAGGATAATCTAAGAATTAAAAATAATTAAGTTTAGATGCTAGTAGTTAATGGGGAAATAAAAAAGAGAAGTAAGATGTGTTTGAGGTGAAAAATACATATTTTTGAAGATGTTAGAAATAATTGTGAGAGAATACACAACAAAATATGTAGGCAAAAAAATAAAACAGTCAGGATATAAGATAAAGATTTAACAATAATGATTTAAAATTGAAAAAGAATGCAGGAAAGACAGAAAAATAAAAACTCAATCAACAATTCTTTGTCAACGATTAGGGTGTCTTCCTCAACTTCCTAGAGCAGATTGTTTGAATTCTGAACAAGTTTGGCCAGAAGGGATCACCCAGCAGTCTGTTGTGGAGATTTACCTCAGTAGCAGAATGCTTGCAAATTTATGAGTCAGACCCCAGAATAGCATGTGGGCAGAAAATGCTGTTTGCAAGTTCTGTTCCTGGATCTCTGTGGATGGCAACTCCTTGTCACCTAGTTCACTCCAGGCTTACTCTCACTCAATCTTGGTGATTTCCATGTTGACAAGTCCCCCACCAATTCATATGTCACACTCTACCCAACCTCCATGATTCCCATGTCACTGATGCTGACCCTATTTCCAAGATTTTTCCCACTCAACTACCACCAGATTCTGCATTGGTAGTAACTTTGCATGATTTCCCACAGGTCTCCATTTCCCTCACAGAATTCCTATGTCCTTCTGGTTTGTGCCAGTTTCCAACTGGCTTCCTGCTTGACCTCCCCAAGGATTCACTCCAATTCATGGTGCAGCTGGGCCACTAGTCACTACTCAAACCCACTCTGATTTTTGCATCCTGGAGCTCCCAAGTTGCTCTGGCTTCCACCAATTCCCTACTGGTTCCCAGTCATTCAGAGGCTTGTAGTGGCTCCATGCCTGCAGTTTCTTCCTATGTAACTCTTTGTTAATTATTTGTGACTATTAAAGTCTTTACCCTTGATAAATCCAGCATTGGGACGCTCTTGGCTGTTTGTAGTCCAAACAGCCAACAATGTCTTCAATAAACAGATCCCCCCCCACACCAAAATACTGTACATATCTCTGGACTCACTTTCTCACCTGTATTTCAGCCACAGAAACAACTATTTTGGTAACTTTTAGATGCTTTTAAGACAGATTAAAATGTGCCTGTGTATATGTATCTGTGTGGGTGTACATGTGTGCCTGTTTATCATGCTGTATATTTAGACACTTTATAATTACCTTTATTGACAAGTTTTTTACCAGTTACTCAGACAGCAATTTGCAAATGTGAAATATACCCCATAGTAGTTTTTTTTTTTATTAAAAACATATAGGAAAACTACTTATCTGTTTATCTTTCTCTAAAGAATAGTTTGCACGGTTTATTTGAAATTACATAGACAAAATCATACAATGAATATTCTACTATATAGAAATTTTTAAAACATTATTTTATGGGAATACAACTATATATTCTGTTATATATATTTATCAATGTATGTCAGTCCATTCAATTATTAATTGATATTCAAATTGCTCCCAGTTTTAAACTATTTCCAAAAAATGTACTATGTATACTATTATTTGTACAGCATATGAAAAATTTTAGCTATATTACATACCTCAGAGTAAAAATTTTTGTTTTACAATGTCTTCAATCTTCTTGTACACTGTTAAATGCTTTCATATTTGTTCATAATAATGTACAAGCCTATGAGTAGCTGATTAGAGTTCCTGCTATTTTGTATCCATGACAACAGTTTTATAATCAGATTATTTTAACTTTTGCCAATCTACTTCTTTAATACACCTCATTATGGAAATAATTTGCATTTTCCTGTGAAGAAATATGATGAAATATATCTATATTTTTCCTCTATATGAAATATATCTATACGTTATTCCTTTTATTGAGTTGTGTCATATTTTTATTGTTTTGTAAGAATTTTTATGAAGTTGCATAACAACTATTTTTCTATAATGTGTATTCAATCATTTTCTGCTTGTGCATGGCTTATCTCATACTCTATAGACTTTTTGATGAATATTCTTACTTCTATTAGAGTTGAGAAATTCAGTAATGTTTTCCTAGAATTATTGTGTTCTCTGCCTGTTTGAAAAGTTGTGTCCTTTCTAAAATCACAAAGTTATTCTTTATTTTTCTTCTTTTTGATTTTAGGCATGAGTCTAAACTTTGATTTTTCCATGTGAAATAATTAATATGCACATCAGTACTTTTGAGATATCCAAAACATTCTAATGAGTCCTAGCACATCAGTTGTCTGGCAAACCTATGTAGGGGTGGATCTGTCTTTCTTCTCTCCATCTTTTCTAATGTTATATCTGTTCATCCCTAAGCCAAAACAAATTTTCTTAATTATTATGATTTTGTAGCAGTTTTCTCATATAGAAAATGCTTTATCCACATCCAATCTTGTCATTTTCCTCCATACTTTAACTGTTCTTCCCTCCTCTGTCTTATAACCTGCTTTTCTGTTTCAAAAACTTGCTGTGGTTTTTATTGAAATTCTGTTGAATCTGTGGATTTGTTTGGGGAGAGTATAAATTTTTATGAATGAAGTCATTCTATAAGCATAGTAAAAATATTAAATACACTCTCCATGAAACTTATATACATCTTTCAAGAAATTATTACTCAATAGTATACCATCATATCATTTCTTTTATAAATAGGATCTCTAAAAGTAGATTTTTTCTTGTCATACACATCTAAGTGACTTTCCATTAAAATTGATAATACTAATTTGAGGAAACTCGTCATTTTTCTCCTGTATAAGCATTATATCTATTTTTGTTTCGTTGTGTATATATAAAAGCTAAGAACACTCATGCAGAATAAATGTCATAAAACTGACTACTACTGTAGTACTCCTGATTTAACATCAAATATGTTTACTGAAGAATATTGCTACATTTATCTGGTTGAAGAATTCTTTTTTATTGCTAGCTTGTTATGACTGCTTAACCTGAAGAGTTCCTACATTTTTTTCAAAAATATGTTTGCATTCTTTTTAATCTCTAATGTAGCATTATATGTTTAAATATTTTTCATTCAATGGCAGGTCAGAAAGTCTTCACACCCTTAACATTTCACCTCAAATACATTGAAGTAGTTATATATGTGAACATACTTTAGAAGTATGTATGTGGGAGTAACAATGATTTCACTAAAATCTGAATGCAGGTATAGATCTTTTTGATGAACCAAAGATTGAAAACGTTAACATAAAAGCAATCAAAAATCCAATAACCTAGAAGCATAATATTGATTTATTTTTTTAATAATATTTGACTAAATTAAAATTCTGTATTCTTGAAGTATTTTAGGAATTATGGTTTTCACATGAATGTCAGATTAGAATGAAGACTGGAGAAAAGTTTAGTCTTTAATATGATTTTATTTATAAATGTTTTACTATTTTTACTACTTTTATAATCAGCCATAAACATAAGGATTTCCTATTTCATAGCATTTCTAAACACTGTGTAACTGTACTACAGCAGACATGATGGAGACTACTTTTAATTTACTGTAAAAGAATCTTTTAAGTGGCAGAATTCTAAGCCATGTCTTTTAGTGAATGCTGCAGAACAACAAATTCACTTCTTTCATTCAACTCTCTAAGACAGATTTCATCAGCATTTGAGAATTCTGGTTTTCATTAGACAGTTTAAAAATTTTAATAAAAGGCTCATATAATGCTGCAAAAAGACACTAAAAGTATTTTCTGCTTTTTCTCCATTTCCAAATTATTATGAGTACTGACTCTTATATTACTCTAATTTTCTATTCCAATCAATACATTTTTCTGCAATGACTAAAATGTTCTGTAATCTGCACTGAAAGATGTCGTGAAAACCAGCCGCTTAGGCTACTGAGTGCTTGATAGCATGTTCCTAGGGAATGGAATTTCATTTAATTTTAAATAGCCACAAAGTGAACAGTGAACCCTGAAATGTCACCTATTTATTTATTTATGTGTTCATTTCATATTTTTCACCATTAAAATTAAAATTAGATGAATGCAGTCTTCATATTTTTTGTTTACTATTATGACCTGAGTGGTTAGAAAAGTAGATTTTACATGGTTATTTTTGCCTTCCAATATTTTGACAGTAGTAGAAAATCAAAATGGTTTTGTAAAAATACTCTACACTTTAAACAGGTGTTCAAATTTTTTAATCTTTCTATATTTTTAAATAATGGATTCTTAGCCTAGGTTATCATAATAAAAACTAAAATTTTATATCCAAAATCATCAGTATTTTTCTCAATTATATTTCAGGGACCTAGGAGTTAGTTTATTAGTTGGATAGTCTGGGAGATGTAGAAGACCATGTAAAGCAAATACAACTGTGCAGTCTTAATTAAACTCAGAGTTGAGGATTAAGGAGGTATACCAAACAAAATATCAATTAACTGACCAAGATCAGGCAAAGAGTAAAAATCACAAATAAGACAATGGGAGGATATCCAAAATTGAGAAAAAAAGTTTAAAGGGTGGACAAGTAGTAAATGAAAGGATGATTTCTCCCAGTGGCTTGAGAATAAAGACACTTTTTGTATAATTTGATCAATTAACTATTGATGTATAATTTGTCACACCCAAATTTAGTGCCATAAAACAACTATTTCTCAGTCTTAGAATATTTTGGTCAGGAATTTAGGTGGGTTCCACGAAAATGGTTCATCTCTGTTTCACACACAAAAAAAGTATCTCCAGCTGGCATGACTTGAATGAACAAAAATAGCTAGAAGAGCTGAGTCTACTGGCAGTGCTCTGTCTCCCTCTCCCTCCCCACCTTCATGACCTCAGTACTGGCTTGTGTTCCTCGCAGCATGAAGAACTCAGGTCAGCCAGCCTACTATATGGCAAGTCAATGTATCAGAGAAATCTAAAGCTATAATTATTATAGCATTATTCCTATTGTACTGGACACATGGAAGCCAAAGAGTCTAGCTCCAGTTCAGAGTAGGACTCACAGAACTCATCTTTTATTATGAGTATCAACATATCTGTGGTCATTTTAAATTCACCACAGATTAAGATAGCATTTACTCATGGATGGGTAGAGATTTAACATAAACAACATTTAATTTTTATTTAAAGTGTACATGATATTTCTGAGTTACACTCGTTAGAAATATTCTTCCTAGTTTATGATAAATGGGCTGTTGGTTTAAAAGTCTTCTATGTTTGGAAGGATTCCATTTTACTATATTGATTGTTTGGCCACTATCCCCTGTCTAAACTATCACTTCTTTCAGGAAACTCTTAATCTATTTCATTTGCTCACCCCATGGAAATCTACTAGGCTGTCTCCATGTATGACTCACTGAAGCTGTCTAATTTTATTAAGATGTGGTAGAATTAGTAAGGCAGAAACTCAATAATACGATATTGAGACCTTGGAACCCTCAAGAAATTTTGTTTAGAAAGTTCACTATTTAGCTATATTAAGGCACCTTCTTTTCTGTGTGTTGATATTACAAGGCTAAAAGAACAGTCTAGTTAATAAACAAAATGTGATGATAAACTCATAGTATATGCCTTCCACATTCTTATCCCAAGTCATTACAGAATAAATAGAAAATGAATGGTCTTGATGCTAGAAAGGACATTTAAATGCATTCTCTGAACTAAATCTTCCAGAGACCTCACTCTTTACAGCTCAAATTGATCTTGTAAAATTTCCACTTCCTTATTAGTAGATTGTAAGGCAGAGTAATCCCCTACCCTGAAGATGACCAGACCTATTCCTCAAAAACCTGTAAGGATCTTACAGGCAAAAGATACTGAAGATGTGATTAAGTTAATGATCTTGAAAGGGAGGATTACCCCAAAACACCCAATGTTCTTATGAAAGGAATGTGAGAAAGTCATAATCAGAAAGGGAAATGTGTTGAAGGAGGAGTTGTAATGTCATTGCTGAAAGGATGCCCAAGCCAAAAGAAGAGAAAAAAGAGCAATGAAACAGGTTATCCCCAGAACCTCCTAAAATTCTGCATATGTTGTGATTTTAGCTGAGTAAACTTGATTTTGGATTTCCAGCTTCAAAACTGTCCAATAATAAATTTGTGCTGCTTTAAGACAAAAAATTTATGGAAATCTATTATAGCAACAATCATTAGGAAGTGAATTCATGATGAAATTACTTAGCATATAAACTGCACCACTTTTTTGAATGATGGGAGAGGCTATTAAAATTAAAACAGAACAGGTTTTGAAGTTGGGTACATTTTCCCTGTTAAGTTGTGGAATGTATCTACAATGCCACAATGCGTCTTCGCCAGGTATTGGATTAACTTTCTTGGTTATTCCATATATACTGTCGAATACTCTGAAGGAAATAAATCACAAATGCCATGTTTTGTGAGTTCAAAGAAAACACATTTGAGCAAAAATTCTGAAATTCTTGCTTACAATGGTCCAGAGATTATTCTATCTGAAGGAGAGCATTTAAGAAAGTTGGCTGTGGTCTGGGGTTGTAGTTCAGTGACAGGTTGCTTGCCAATCATACTTGAGGCCCTGGGTTCCATCCATGGCATCTCAAAAACAAAAAATATACACATCTATACTCCTAGAAGGTTATGAAAAAATAAACCAGACTGCTTGTGGGAACAAAGAATATGTGCCCATGAAAGAAATCAATTTATATAAAATTACATTTGCATATATTTATCTATACTTATTATAGGTGGTTCTACAATTTGATAAATCTTTTTCTGCCAATTTATGAAGGGTCTCTGTTTCAGTGAAAAAGAAAGTTGTCAAGTCTTGCATATATCATGTAATTTTATCTTCATAACCAAGAAAAGAGTAGATATCCTATGAAGAAATATATATATGTTTTATAAAACTTTGTGAAAAAGGAAAAGTGAGTGGAAGTATGCATATTAAAGTATTGATATTCATTATCTCAATAAAATGCAAAAGGGAAATTTAGAAAGAGAATTAGTTTGGCATTTACACATTTGTAATATATCATTTTATTTGTTAAAAGAAGCATTATCATTGTAATGTAGAAAAGGCCAATGTTTTTATTAGTGATAATTAACATGGAGCAACATTATGATAAAATGCATATTAAAATAGGCTACAAAGAATTTCTAGTAACTCCACTTTTATAAAAAATTTAAAAGTATACCTATGTGTATGGCTATGCAAAATTTGTCCTCTTGTCCAGAATTACACATGAGGTACAAAGCTGAGTTTAAATGTTCTTAAGAATCACATATTCCAAATTTACCTGTCAAAAGGAAAGACAACAACTGGGATATGACTCCTTTATCACTAATAAATTACAAAGCCCAAGGCATAAATAGAAGAAAAATTAAGAAATACTTTAATGCAAGTTTATGGTCTTTTTTTATTTCAGGGAACTGTGGTCAGTGGTCTGCCTATCCTGAAAGACAGGGACCCATTGTGTTGAACTAATTTTGAGTTTGAATAATATTTTCTTAGTTGTAATAACTTCATAAATAAAGTTGCCTTACAAGTATGTATAAGGCTGAACCATTAATGTAGTCACTACCCATCAAGAAAGGACTCTGTGAGTTATGCAGAGGTAGAGTGAAGATGAGGTTAGTTTAACTGACCTATTTATTGAAATAATTGGAAAATATAAAACCATTAAAGACTGTGAGCCTAATAATTTGAATTTCTGATTACATATATAAAGAAAGAAAGTTGGAAGGATAGATATACTGTGGTAATAGAATTATATCTGGTTGATGGAATCTTGGGAGGTTCTTGTTTACGTGAGTATTTTAATTTGCTCCTAAATGTATATTATTTTAGTGTAAAACATTAAAATATTTTATATGCAACATAAATATCACAACATAACTGTTCTCAATATTTTTCACTAATCTTAACTAATTCTGATCTTAATCTTTACATGGAATGACTATAATTTTTAAAGCACCTCCTCTACTATATTCCAAAGCTAATTATTAGTTTTGCAGAGACAAGTTTTGCTTTGAACACTTTCTAAAATGTAATACCTAACTTCTCCACTCTTACATCCAACTAACAAAGATTCACTGGGGATAGTTTTTGCTAGGACTAACTAGAGATGGTTTGTCCCTACAGTAAATAACTGTTATCTGTTTTCTCTCACCTTCTTAGGCTCATATTATCAGAAAAACAAAAGTATTAGATTTTGGAAACACTTTCTTCATGACACCTTGGATTACCTTCCAGAATGGGATATAATAAATAAATCAGCTTTTCAGCACAAACTATTGTGGTGATCAATAGAAACATATGTTTCCTTGCCATTTATTTTCAGAGCTGTTTATTATGGGTGATAGTTGGTTTCTCCTAACACTAGTATGATTTGCACACCATCTCTTTTACTTCGAAAAATTTAAGGTTTTTTTTTTCCTATCTTAGAGAGATAGACTTTCATGGTATACAAAGTTATACATACATGCTATATTTTCTCTGTATGTTGAAAGTCCACATAAATGTCATGAGGATCTTTCTACAACAAAAGAGGTGAACTGACAAACATTAACAAAGTAGATATAAGAAGTATTGATCTATTACTGGACTCCTTTTATGACATTTAGATATAAGTAAGAAATAAATACATGTAGAAAGGGAAACACTGTATAGCACATATTATCATAATTTTATGTGTGGATATAGGCATATAATATGCACAATAAGACCCATAATTATGTGTTTTTTCTATGTCAAATAAATTTAAATATCTATTAGAGTAATTGTTAATTTATTGTAAGCATTTTGATATCATAGCTCATTGAAAGAGTTGTATATTTACAATAATTACTGGGTAACCCAATTGGTTATGTTTTCTGACATTATTTCCTATTTTTCTTGCTTTAGGAAAAAATCCAAAAGTCTGCTTTGTCTTTTTTCAAGTTCCGTGTCATTCCAAATCCCCTCTTACTGATTGTTAAACAGGTTTCTGTTTGGGAGGAAAATAATTTTAAAACAGTGGTATGGTTTGACTAAGTAAAACATATAAGAAAATCACAATCAAATGTAACCTCATAATCAGAGAAATTATCTTAAATGAAAGACAAATGTTATTCTATCTATTTGGGACAAAAAGATTAGGGCCACAAAAACTAATTATATTTCCTCTAGCATTAATTACAAAGAAGCCAAATATTATGCCTTTTGTTGTAAAACTCTTAATTGTTTCTATTTCCTGATTTTTTCCAAATATCATAAGTAACTTGATTTTATTGCTTTAGCTATAATCCTCTAATCTATTTGATATGGTTTCAATCAACACAATGTGGTAAAAACAAGTAAATTTTGTTTTTTACAATGGTTCTGCCCTTTCTGCAGCTCAGAGGGCATGTTTTCTGCAAGATAGGGGATGATGTCATTTTATGCAGAGAATGATTTACCACCTGCTGGAAAGAGGCATATTGTGGCAGCTGCACTACTGATTTGAAAAAGCAGCAAAATATAAATGTATAGATGAGAATGTCAGTGTAACGGGTGGGGAAGAGTAGCATACTTTCCCCAACAACAGCTGGAAAATTACACAAAGCCTAAAATAGTATCTTTTGGCTTCAAACCAAGTGTTTCTATAACTAGTACTATACAGAGCAAAAACACTACTCACAAATGAATTCCTTATTCTGTTTACAGAAGTAGCATTTTCACTGAATTATGTATTATTTATTTGGGAGAAAATGGTAAGAAACAAGGAAAAGATACGCTTCTTGATCCCATTCATTTACTAATAGGGCCCAGATTCTCAGACAAATAAACAAAAACAAAATACTTCCTGATTTTTTGCTTTTTTCCTTAATGATTAACCTTACATAAAGAACTATAGGGTTTTTTTTTTAAAGAAAAATAAGTTTCTTTGTAGCTTTATAAAATGTCAGTAATCACTTCAATTCTCTTTACAAAATAAATACAAAATTTTTAAACCTGTTGAAATTACCAAAAGAAGGGGACTAAAGTAGAAAGAAAAAAATAGAGGAGATGAACCAATTCAGTTTCTAATACAAATATACATGGCAATGTCACAAGGAAACTCCTCGTGTAGCTATCTTAAACAAACAAAAGTGCCATTTTTTTTTTTCCTTTTACAAAATCAGAGAATAGAAGGGCAGAACAGGTCCTGCCTGGTGTTGGGGGGTGGGGTATCAGTGGGAGCAGGGAGGATGTGAGGAAAGGATATGGGAAGGTAAATATAATGAAAATACTGTGTACACATGCATATAAATGGAAAAATGATATCTGTTGAAACTGTTCCACAAATGGGGAGGAGAGGATAAAGGAGAATGGTGGAGGGGGTGAATTCATGTATGATATATTTGAATAATCTGTCTCTAAGTGAAAAATTTAATCAATTATGAATGAAATGAAAGCTCTGTGTTTATGAAGCTTTTAATAAATGGATAAGCTTGTGTAGAAAATACAAGTTACAGAAATCTGTAAACAATTTTTTCTTATATAGTTTGCAAACAATGGGTAGTACACAAACTGTCACCTAGAATCAATTCTAATGTGTTTATTTTTGTTTTTCTTTTCTTTTAAATTAAAGGAAGAGTTCTGTCCAAGGATATGCTATCACCTTTTGGAACACACCTCAATTATTTAACTGAAAATGTTCTAAATGTGTTATTTTAAAAAGTAACACCAATAGAATTTTACTTTGATATGATGTTTTCTTCCAGTTTTTCTTTGCCTTTAGACATTAACATTTTTCATAATTACTACAATTGAAGCCATTTTCATAAGGAAAATTGATTTTATACATTTATTAAGTAGGATATTTTTTCCTACTAGGATATATTGACCATGAAGCAAAAATTAAGATTTATTCAAAGCTAGGTTCTCATAGCACACAATTACATGATTAAATCTCCATCAATGTTTAATCTTGATATTTCAAATGAGAAAAACATCAGACTTCTGTACATGATTTCTTTCCTGGTGTTCTCTGTATCAAATGAATAACAGCTCGTGGTTTCACATTTATTTTATACTGTGGCAAAAATATAAATTCAAAGCAAATATAATCCCTGGCTATTAGACATTTTCACATTAATAAGTGGTTAATTCAGTTGTTGAAGATTTCTACATTTTCATTTCTGGAATGAAGCATGTGAATATTTCAATTAATTTGGCATAAATTTTATGGCCTAGTGATGTATTATTCATTTTTTAAGCTTTATTATTTATTTGCTTATTTTTGGTAGTTCTGGGGTTTGAACTCAGGGCCTCATTGTTTGTTAAGCGAGTGCTCTACCACTTGAACAATGTCCTCCGCCTTTTTTTCCTTTGGTTATTTTTAAGAGAGGGTCTCATTTTATGACTGAACCTTTATACTCTTATTTATGCTTCCCACATAACTGAAATCACAGCTACATACCACAATGTCCAGCATTTATTTGTTGAGATGGGGGTCTTGTGAACTTTTTTGCATGGCTGGCCTCAAACCACAATCCTCCTGAAATCTACCTACCAAGTAGCTACAATTACAGGTCTGAATAAGCCACTGAAATATTAAGGTTTCTTTCACTTCTCTTGGAGTCTGAGTGGGTTCTCAGATCAATTCAGAGAGGGTCAGATATTTGACTCTTCAAAACCACAAACCTGTTGACTCTTATTCTCTACAATGTCTCCACAAGTAATTCTGCAGCTAAAGAAACCTCTAAGGGCTTTCACCAAAAGTGGAGCTGTGTGCTTTTGAAAGGAGATCATATAAACTAATGGAGCATCTTCCTGGCTTTCTATGACAGTAACTATGGTGAGACATCACCATGTCAAAACCCTTTTAGTTCAAGTACAGCCATGCTGGAGATGCCGGGGAGAAGTCCTCCCCCTTCCCCCACTCCCCGACCTCCCCCCCATACACACAGAAACACTAGTTAAGAGGCCCTGCCAAGAGTGAGCATCATCGGATAACTAACCCAAATTAACCTCAGATGACTGGATCCCCAACTGACATTAAACTGAAAGTGTACAAGAAACTCAAACGAAAACTGCCTAGGCCAAGCTGTTTCAACATTCTTGACCCAGAAACCTGTAAATGAAATAAAATTGTTTATACTGCTAATTTGTGTTTTGCCATTTGGCTATAATAATTACTGTAGTCAATAATTCTTTATTCATCACTTCCCTAGGAGAAAAACTCTTTTTTAATGAAATTCTGCTCTCTACCTTGCCTAGTACCATGTGATGTTGGTATTACTCCTGAAAATCTGCAATTCCTGATTCCTTAGTTGTTGGAGCCATTGTCTAAAATTTAAACAAGAGAATACTTTCACCTGACCATTCTGTAGAATCTAAGAAGAATTTCCTGGCAAGTAGTCTGCAGAGTGCTATATCTTTGATCTGCTACTAGTATTCAATCAAGGAGTCATTTCATTAGTCACCATGACTTTTGATAATACTTTGATATTGTATGCCAAAATAATAATAAATATAAACTTTTAAAAAAGTAGGTATTCTCTTTATTTTTTTTGTTAATACTTATAACGAAGAGTGAATATGGACCAGTAAGCACTGATTCTTCTTATTTGTGTAAATTGACTTTTCCTAACTCCTGGATAGATACCGCACCATCAGTGCATCCTGGGTCTTTCCTTTTCCTGACTCATCACAAGTCAATTTATTGAAGGATCACTGAGGAATTCTCTATTCTCAGATCAATTCAAAGAGGGACAAATTTTTGACTTTTCAAAACCCCAAACCTGTTGACTCTTATTCTCTAGAATGTCTCCACAGGTAATTTTGCAGGTACAGAAACCTAAGATCCCACGCTTCTTGAGAAGGCTCGAAATACTCAGTTTACAGTGTATGTGATCACACAACTACTTCATCATGTGCTGACACACACTCTGTAGGGCTAGTCTTATACCTAGATTTTCAACCTCATTTTAAAATCAATTCCTTTATTTTCTGGACCTGCTGTAGAGCCCTTTTAGTAGGGACTGATATGCTGCTCATATTTTGCCAGTTCCTTTTTCTAAACTCTATTCCAGTTCACTTCCAGACTGCTCTCTAGGAAGTCTGACTTTCCAAGCTCTCAACTGTGAGCTAAGCCTCCCATCTACCTGGTTCTTATGTATTCAGTGGTTTATTTTATAGTTTCTGAACAGAAAAGATTTGTAGGAATAGCTTATCGATTTGTGAGTTCATATCTGTGGTCAAAAATAGTCTTTGGAATTTATCAATGATTCTCTTGAGAGGCAAGTTTTGAAGTGTTATTCAGTATACATATTACATGGATGTTTAAAACAATGGGAATTCTGGAATGTATGAAGTCTTATACATCATAGGAAGGTTTCATTATTTTTAGGTTTTTTTTTTTTTTTTTTGGCTTACTGAGGATTAAATCTAGTGTCTCAAACATGCAAATCCCTTTATTACGTGGGTGAGCCACACTCCCCAGCCCTATTTTCTTTGGCTTGTTTTTGATAGGGTTTTGTGACTTTTCCAAGGATGGACTGTGGCAACAACACTCTCACCTGTGACTCTGAGTAGCTAGGATTCAGGTGTATGTCAACATACCCAGCTTTATATGAAGTTTTTGATTGGCTTATTCATATCTCTTATTTTTTTGTGGGTTTGGTCTATCAGATTTTTTTAAATTACACATTAAATATTTCAACTTTAATTTTTTATTTATCTGTTTCTTTCCTTTTTCATTTCCTGTGTCTCCATCTATTCCAAGGTTATGTTAAACTCATATAATATCATAGTTGTAATAATAAGAATGATACATGATCCAACTGGTGATATGGCAATTCAATTGGCTTTGCTTTTACTTTAAAATCTATTCTCCATGATCTTGTATTGGCTATCCTAGCAATTATTGGTTATTGCATCTGTGATAGAACTTTTATTACCCTTTATTTTCAGAATTTCTTTATAAGTTTTTAAGTATTGCTTGTAGAAAAAAACTATTGTTGAATTTTTATTGGTAGGGGTTGCCAAACTGTGCAATTTATCTTTGGATTAGTTTAGCCCATTAAATTTAGCCCATTTTAAACAATTGCCACTAGTTTTATATTAAGTCACATTTCTCCTAATCTAAATCTATTAGATCTTTCTTATTTTCTTAAATTTTTACTTTCCTCACTTAGAATGCAGGAATCAAAAATTTTTTTTAGTTTATCTAAAAATGTCTCTTCCATACTTTTTCTTTATTATTATGATCTGTACTATGTTAATCTTTAAAATTGAATAATTTATTTTATCATCATATGAACAAGTACCTTTCCCCATGCAAGTGACAAGTCATTCTCCCTTATTCTTTCCAACATTTCAATTTGGGTGTCTATGGATTGGAGATAATAATAGTACTTATAAGGAGAATGCAGGGTTAAGATAACATAATATGTAAGAAAATTATCCTCCTGTGCCTGTGCATATAATAAGCAATAAATGTTTGTAAAAGGGTAAACATTGTAATGGATGGCTTTTTCATGCCTTATGTATTGTTTAATTGTATGATTACTATCATTTCTTTAATTTTCTACTTGTTAGAACCACAAACGCAGACCTTTTCCTAAAAAGGAAAAGGTCTTTTTTACTTAGAGTCTTGTACATATTCACACTTCAAGGATCAATATATTTAGAAGTTCTCAGTCTTTGTTTCTTTAAGTTTCCCATAAGTTCCATTTCTTCCTTTCTCATTTTCTCTCTCTCTATATAAAAGACTTTATATACATGTAATATGTATTGCTAAATAATACACTTTATGTAAAAATGAAAACAATTTAAATAAGAGATTTTTCAGTGAGTAGTATTTTTATCAGTGATGACATTTAGGTTGTCAGTAGATAAGTTTAATGTAACATAGATCTACTATTATTACCGCTTGCACATTTGCTCCTTGATATCCTGCAACCCCCCCCCCCATTTCCTGCAAGCAGGCAGAACTGCTTTTGGGGTCATTCTTCTTTAGCATTGGTTTGACATTGATCAGGATAAGTGCCCATGAATAACTGTGGAATGATTTATAGTTAACTCATCAAACCTCTCCATCACATTTTATTGCAGTTTGCAATTTAGCAAATAATATTCACAATAATATTTCAGTTTAACACAAAAGAGAAATTCAGATTGTTTAGGTATAGCAAATGCAATTTGCAAGTAAGTGTCATGAGTTCTGGAAAATGTTAAGTTACAAAGCATCGTCTGGCCAGAAAGAAGAAAATTCATATTATAAATGCATATTATTTTTAATAAGCAAAAGCTCATTGAAATGAATGAGACCTTTGCACCATTTTACCCAAAGCAATTTTGTGTAATAAGGAAAATTCCTTAGAGGTAGTCTTTTATGGAATTTAACTTCAGCTCAGTAAATTGTTTCTCTATTTCTTCTGAAATGAGAATTTAAAGAAAGTGAATACAAATGAAGGCATAATGAATAAAATATGTGAATCTGTTTTTAATGATGAGTCATTTTGAAAAGTAAGAAAAGTGTAGTTACATCTTCAAGTAATTTGCAAAAATTCTGAATCAAACTCCCCATGACTTAATTATTTGAAAGCTATTGGTGATGTATTTATTTTGAACAATACAATTTTCAATAATTAAAATAGAAAGCTGACATTTGTGGAGAAAGTTATAATCTATCTTTTCAATTTCATCTCTCATGACTGTTATTGCTGCTCCCTGGCTCCTATTGCATAGACTCCAGACTTTTGATATTCCCGAAGATGCCACCTGTCTCAAATCTGTGGGTTGATTCATTCTCTTCCCTGTGATAGTCTCTTTCCTCTCATTATATATGCAGTTAAATTTCTGCCTTCCTTTCAAGAGCTAGATGGAATCTTTGAAAAGTCTCTCTTAGCTGGAGTTCATTACTCTCTCTTCTTTGATGGAAAGGGCACTGTTCTCACCTTTCCAGCACTGCATTGTATCATTAGCATATATGAGTTTCTGGCATGAAAATAAAGATAAACTTCAATTTTAATTCTCCTCTGGGATCTAAGACATTAAATACCCATCCAGGTACATGTAGCTTTCTAATAGTCCATAATAGAACCAAAAACAGAACAGAGAGCATAAAAAGTCACCAATGAATTTACTGCTGGGTATGAGGCAATAATGCTCTCTCTTCCTTCACCAGAACAGCAGTGATGATCTTGATGAAATTAGACCCAAATTTCTTTTCTGTGATACAGTTTTGCTTCATGATGTAACTTATCAATATTATTAGGCTTTCTGTGTGTCTCTGTGTCTGCGTGTGCTTTTGCGCCTCTGCATATGTAGAGTTGTCCTTATGTTGTGTTAATTACCACTGCTGCCAACCCACAATAATGCAGATTTATCTCCCCACTCCTTTCAGGGAGTATTGAAGGAAACAGGACTTGGAGTAGCAAAGCACACGTGGAATTATGTTATGCTATTTTATACTCAATAACACATAGGTAAAACTTATCACACAAGAAGGCCTGCTCTCTCAAAGAATTTCAATCGAGAAAGTGACATATTTCCCCTCTGGAGCATATCTTAGAGTCAAATAAAGAGAAACTGTGATGTGGATAATACATAATAGCACCCCCTAAAAATACTTTAGAAGATAATTCTTGGATTTGGAAAATATGTAAAAATTCATGTAAAAATATGTAAAAGTTCATGCTTAGAATAAATAAGAGTGACATGGAATCATATATGTATAATATATGATTTCTAGAATACACAAAAATATTTTCTAGCTCTTAACACAATGTTTAAAGTTATTTGGTGTTAAATATTAGATGAATTATGAAGGTGAGTGGGCAAGAAGGAAGGAAAGGAGGAAACCCATTGCAACAGCACTAAATTGTTGGGCATTATTGTAAAGTCCTCTGAAGTAGGATTTAGTCTGTATTGCATGTAGAAAGTATACTCTAACACTGTGTAACTTCTTTGTAACAGCACACAGTATTAACAAGGACAATATCAAAGGGAAAAATAAGATAATTCTATTTTTTTGTCCTAAAGCTACATGCTCTTTGTTTCCTTTTATGGTTTATTCCACATTTCCATTGATGCCACTAGGGATGTATACTACTTTTTGTCTTACTTATACTTTGATTGAAATTATTTAAATTGCTCCTCTTACATTTCCTTCCTTTGTTTTTAACATATCATATAAGTAACAGATTGTTCCCTAAGAAATGTATTTCCTTTTTCTTCTTCATGTCATTTTATATTGTCTTGCTAGA
The DNA here is from genome assembly GCF_047511655.1 of Castor canadensis. Taxonomy (NCBI): domain Eukaryota; kingdom Metazoa; phylum Chordata; class Mammalia; order Rodentia; family Castoridae; genus Castor; species Castor canadensis. Next base: position 23,862,539 of record NC_133386.1, read on the forward strand.
TTTAGTAATTACTATTTAAGGTAAATTTCAGTCATTTACCAAGAGACAGAAAAAAAAAAGGTACTGGAGCAGTTTATCCTCTATGTTCTAAAAGACAATTAGGTTTTCTGCCTGTTTGTTTTGCATATAGATGTTGTTTTGCCACTTTAGATTTCATTTGTATGTCTGTTCACAGCATTTACAAGTGATTGTTAATATTTGTCTTTGAATCTTTATTAACTATTGCCTACTGGCAGCATTGTCAGTCCTACTAAAAATGGATAATATTATCCTGTGATATTTTTAAACAGATACAGCTACAATTTTTCCTCTGCCCATATCCATAGGTTCTGATTTCTATGAACCGATGTTGATTGAATCAATAATGTTTGGGGAAAAAGTTAAATTTTTGCTAACGATACTAAATAGTGAGCCCTAGGGTGGCTGCATCCATACTGAACATGTATAGGCTTTTTCTCTTGTTATTGTTCCCTCAATGAAACAGCATGACAACTACTTACATAGCATTTACATTGTATGATGTGTATAAATGACAATTTAAAACATACAGGAGGATTGCTTAGGTTATGTCTAAATATTATGGCATTTTATATAAGGGAGTTGAGCATCTGCATATCTTGGTACTCATGGGGGATTGTGGAATCCTGTGGATACTGAGGGACAATTATATTTTGGTGGAAACAATGATCCACTTATGAAAGCAGTGCTGTTTTTTCAACTTATATTGCTTAACTGTCAAAGTAGTTGAATATAGCAACAAACCTGACTCTACCTACGGCACAGTCTCTGACCTATCTTCTCACCCTATTTGAGTTGTAGGAATCAGTCCTTCCTGTCCTGAAGTTTAGAGGAAGGACCATGACCTGAATCAGAAGCTGTGGCTGGTCCACATGCTCTAGTCTTTCTCACCAGAGTCCCACATTTTAGACAATTGGGGTATTTGGGAAAGGGCCGTGCTAGCTGCTCGTTATGCACTAGAGATGCCCATGCAATGCTTTTGCTATTAAAAACTTATTTAAGAAAAGAACTTTTATTCAGTCATTTTTAAAAGAGCTGAAGTTTTCTTTGTGTTACAGTCAAGTAATTAATGAGACACACTGTCTCTTTCAGATTTAGCTCTTGCTATAATTTGAATATGGCTTCAGTGTGTCCCTCAAGGTTCATGTGTTGGAAGCTTCATCCTCAGTGTGATGATGTTTGAAGGTAGGATCTTAGGGAAGGTCTTATATCAGTTGGGGTTGTGACCTTGGGAAGAACTGGGGGAACTCAGTAGCTTTCTGTCTCCTTTTGACTTGTGATCTCCTCCTCCCAGTGCTCTTACCTTGAGGTTGTCACCAGGTGCCTTCTCAGGTGCTATGCCCTTGAGTCTCCAGGGCTGTGAAGTAAATGAGCCTCTTTCCTTTATAAACAGTCTGCTCATATAATTTATTATAGTACTGAATCATACAGCTACCTATGTACCTTTAAATCTAAAGGTAGATTTTTTAAAGTTTTTTCTTTATTTTTGTAGTCTTCATCCATATATTTTACTCCCCCAAATATTGTACACTCTCTGTATAGTTATCTTTATCTCAAACTAGCAAAACTGCTATGTCTTTCTTATTATCTCTTATGTTTTATCCTCAAGAAAACAGACAACAAGAGGGAGGACAGGTTTTGCCAGGAAATGGGGGTGGACTGAGGAGGAGGCCCAAACAATATATACACATGTGAGTAAATGTAACAACGGTAAAAAAAAAGTTGTACTACACTTTCAATGGAAAATGTCATATAAATTATATCTCCTGACCACACACACACATACACACACACTCATATATATGTGTGTGTGTATGTGTGTTGGATGCATATATATATCTAGAGAGAGATATATTGCTAATAGTAAGGACACTTCACATGTCAGTTGGTGAATTATATTCTGCAGGTTTCTTTTCACTCCTCATAAATTAAAGACTGACTAGCTTCAGTATTTTTCCCCTTTCTCCCTATTTTTGTTTAGTGCTAGTGCATTTATATGTGAGTTTGGATTCTGTGGATGGCAATATACCTGTGCCATTTTGTAAATGTGTTTGGAAAAGTTTACTTACTTCTGACAAAGTGGTTATATGTAAAATTCTAAATCACTTTTTTAAAGTTATTGTGTTTATTTTTGTTTTGTTTTGTTTCTAGTGTTTCTGTTTAGTAAGTGCATCATTTTAAAAAATAAGTTTAATTTCTTAGGAAACAAAATACTACAATCTAAATGTATTACTAGTATAATAATAATGTATCTGGATTTCTATTTTTATTTGAAAAGTGTCAGTATCTAACTTAAAATGCTGAATGTGTTCTAGAAGTGATGAAAGAGAGGAATCAACTTAATTTTAAATGTAATTTGCTTTCATAGTATCAAATGCGCTGCACCCCTTCTTGCATCCATTTCTGCAGTATCAGTTTCACTCTCAACAGCCCTTGCATCCTCATTAACACTCAGAGCACTCACGCAGCTAATTGATCTGCTGAGTTTGCCATAGAGAATCCTCAGTTTCTGACTAGAAATAAGGTCAGAAATAGAGCACTTATTATACTGAAAATGGTCATTATAGTCATTTTTGAATACTATACTAATAAACTTGTATAATGCAATGTGGTGATTTAATGCAACTTCCTCATAATTAGAAATTAAATATTATTAAAATGATTTTTCTAATTGTCTACCAGTTAACCTTTATATCTACATATTTTATCAACTATGAAACAAAATCTTTTTAGGGAAATAATTGAAATAACTTTATCCCTTTCTAAATAATTCCCTAATAATTAAAAAAGCCTAAACTTTTAAAAGCACCATCTCATTTAATCTTTCTGCTGATTTTATTGTTGTGAATTTTATACAGAACAATTCACCTCAAAAAGATGACCAATTGTCATTTCCTTGTGAGTAATTCAGATGTTAATTAAAGTCAGTTAATATCACATAAAAACAATTATCAACTACAAAGTTAAATTTAAAGTATTCTACCATTAAACAAAAACAATTGCATAGAATTTTTGTTTATATAAACTACTGTTCTTCACATTATCATTTTTAAAGTATTGTGTTAGGACAAGATACTATTATTTCCTATTTTGTGACTTAATTACATCTTTTAGCACTTTTCAAATAATACAAAATGTATATCAATGAATATTTTATTCTGAGATGTTAATGTCTTCTGTTATTTTTGTTAAACTTCATTATTCTGAATGTTAATGTGTATTCATGACACCAATATATACTTTAGAATTAGTTAAAAGTTATGATAGAGAACAATGTAAAAATTCAGAAAATTGTAATTATAAAATTTTGTTATTGATTTACACAAAAAACCTTAAAATTTTAACATTATTTGAAAAGTGATCAATGAGACTTCTATGATCAATGATGTGACTAAAACCCAATTTATGTTCCGAGTGCTGACTTACTGACAGTTTTGGTACTGTAGCTTTTATCCTATTTCTTTTTGCTATATTCTTGTTTCATTCTGAATCATTTTATTTGAAAGCTCATATATCAAAGAGCATATTTGTCATCTATACATCTTAGAGCATTGTAGTAAAATAAAGACCCACCCACCTATCACTTCACTTGAGAAACAGAGCTTGCCAGTGCCCTGTGCTATCTGTCAATTACATGCCTCTTCCTCCAGCTGGAGAGTATCATATCATGATTTATTTTAATCCTTTCAGTGCTTTTTCTGATGTTTTTCTCTCAAAGGTGTCTAATTCTGAACAACATATTACTTGGTGTAACCTATTTTAAGCTTCATTTATAAATGGTTTCATTTTCTGTTTTTTCAAAAAAAATGCTCAAAATTATTTATTTACATATGTTGATAATAATACTTTATTTCTATTCCTATTTAGTGTTGAGCTGCATGACTACATCTCAATGTGTTTATCCATTTTACAATTGATGCACTTTTGAGTTGCTTTCCATTTCCTCCTTTTTTTTTGGTTATTTTTGTTTTTATCAGTTTACTTATATTTTTTCAAGACAGGATCTCACTGTGTAGTAGAGGATGGTCTTGAAGCCCTCAGCTCAGTCTTCCTACTACAGGGATTTCAGGTATGCACCACCCAACCTAGCCTTATTTATTTATTTGTTGTGAGCATTCTTACAATTTCTTTAGAAATGTGAGAAAACTATAAGATTCTGTATTTACCTTTACCAAACAATGGCAAATGTTTGTGACCTAATTAATAGTGCTATGAAGTTTATTCTCCCCAAAACTGATTATTTTCTGATTTTCTATTTGTATAAATCACATAATTTAGGTGTCTTTGTGTACTAATGAGAATAAGTGGCTGTTGACATGCTATTACTATTTCTTTTTTTATAGCGTACTCTTTTGCTTTTTTATAATAAAATTTCATATGAATGCATTGTATTTACTTATTTTTTTGCTACACAATTGGAAAATATCTTCTTGGCTGTAATTTTTTAACTCTCCTCATGATATCTTTTTGGTGAAAGCATTCATGATTTTTATGTTGTGACATTTATCTGTTTTAACAGCATACAATGTCTTCTGACTTTGCTTTGGAATAATTTGCTCTATAGGTTTAAATCTGGCTTTTACCAGAATATGTTAAAATATATTAACAGCTGTTCACATATACAAGAAAAATCATATACATAAAATTTGTTGGAAATTTTAAGATAAGGAACGTTGAAACATTGTGTATGAAAAATGGGAATTGTGTCAACTCAACTGAAGTGATTCAATGAAGCCAATGATTTTTTTCCTATCCTGGATGGTAAAAAACAGTTTATTTAGTCATCAGGAGATACATTATGAAGTGTATTTTCAAATGATGAATTTAACTTTCTGGACTTGATTATGAGAATGTAATCTGGCTTGATTAAAATGTTGTCTTCATATGAAAAACATTTCTTGAAGGAATAAGTAGAAACCTATTGGAAATGCATGGAGAGGTCTATACTCTCCAAGTAATGTCCACTGTGTCATATCTGAAGCAGTTCCACCTGCTAAAGAACAGATTGCCTCACAAAAGGCTCAGATAGAATCACTCCCCACCAGAATAACAAGAGGACAAGATATTGGAAAAGTGGAAAAAGTTAAGAAAATCTTGCATTGGGCAACAAAATAATAGAACAAACAAAACTGGAAATCAAATCCTTTAACTTCCATTTTTATGTCTGTTCCACTTCATTGTGAAGGTATATGAACAGGACTCTAAATGATCAATGTCAAAAAACCCTGTCATGGGTGAGTAACCTACTAGAATGAATAGGACTACAAGTTTGAATTCTTGAGCTCTTTAGGAAAAAAATGATCCATTTATTCTTAATGAATGTACTAGGTCCTAGAAAACATAAAGAACCGATTATTTAGGCAAGATTGAGCCATTATGTTCCTCCAAGGATTGTGGGGTTTTCCGTTTACTGCTAGGATCTGGAAATGTGATGAATCTGTTATCTGAAGCAATGAAAAAGGGTTATTATGCTTTTTTTGGTGTTCATTAATTTTAGTTGGGATTCTAAACTAGAAAACTATATAATTATGGAACAGGAAGATGGCACCAGATGAAGTCACGAAATCTTAAAAATGCTATTGATAATTATTATTCTTTTACTTATGTAATCACTCGTCATTACTTATGTAATCACTCTCAAGATATAGTCTTGAAAGTAAAATATTGATGCAAAGTAATAGGGCTAAAATTTTGAGTGAAACAAGTAGAAATATTTTGACACATTCAAATTTCATTTTTTCTACATAATTTTATCTATATGAACAAAAGAAATAAAATCAATGGCCTTAAATGAAAATTATGGAATAGATCAGAATTTACTGAAAACAAATGGGTCTTTGTTAGTAAATACAGGAATTCTTTAGGTTTTATCCACACATAAGTAATAGGGCTAGATATTTCTTCTACAATTTGATTTTATTAACAAACTCACTGAATACCCAAGGAAATTGAGTATAAAATGAATTTAAAAACTATTTTAAGTGCTTTTCTATTCTATTTATAATCTTATGGAAAATTTGATGGTTTCATTTAAAAGAACTCTGCTCCAACTTACTGGTCATTTTTCCTACAAGAATATAGAATTATGTGTTTAAAATTAGAGTTTACAATGACTTCAGCACTCCCATCCCTAAATTTCTGGGTAACTCAGTAGACAAACATTTTTAGGTATAGATGATGATTCAAGATAAAACCAGAATAGAATCTGCAAGATTTTGGTGAGTAAGCTGCAAGATCTCTCGCCAAGACTCAACTAGTTATCCCTTATATAGGGAGTGCTTTTGAGTAATGCAAAATGTCTATCAAGATTACAATACTAGATACACTCAGGAACAGAAGTAAAAGTAAAGGAAATCATGGGTCAGTAAGAAAACTAACTATAATGATCAATGAAATTGAGTCATGGAAACTGACTTGCTGTGAGACAGAATCATGGTCAGGGGAAGGAAGACTCAGATGAAAAACAATGCTGATTTCTTGGTGGAGGTAACAATGTTAGTTTTAAGTCTAGGTTCCAGATATAGCTGGAGGTCATGAGGTCACAGTATATTAAAGGCAGCCAAATACTTTCATAGGAATTATTTATTAAATATTTCCAAGAGCATTTAAATATGAAGTCCTAAAACTAAATCAGGTTTAATACATAAGATCTTCACTTTGCAAATACAGTTAAGAAGTAGATGCTAGGATGTTTATAATTTTACTTTCTCTTCCTTTGGCTCAGAATAGTTTTCCAGTGATCTCATAGGTATTACTTGTCATTCACATCAACTCAACAACTACTCTTATAGAATCTCTGCCATTCCCTGTTGAAGTTGCGTCTCATTCCCTTGAGTCACTGTCTCACTCATTTTCCTACTTAAATTTCTCATAGTATGCTGTACCTGAAGGGACTAATAGCCTGGTTTCTTTCATAATTTTCAGTCTTTTGCTATTAGGAAGTAAGTTCATCAAGATATGTTTCCAATCTGTCCTGTTCATCCCTGTCTCCCCAGCATTAAGAGTAATGTCCCACACTGTTGATGCTTCCCAAATGGGTTGACAGTGTTACTGCTCTAATCTCTGAATTCAGTTCAGAGGGCCATATGCCCTTTGAATTTGAAAAGGCATGCCAATCATGAATATCAACATCATACTTTTCTGTGGATTATTCATCTACGTGTTGGTTTTGTCATTTGTTTTTGTTCAGAGACAACTCACTCTTACCTGTGATTCTAATAAATAAAATGTGACAAATATCACTATATCTGTTATTCATTTTTGCTTGACAGTTTTCTAAAAATGTATCATTGTGATACTAGTTTTCTAAATGTTAGCAATGAACTTTTATCTAGTATTCTATGCTAAGGTTTCAATACTATGAAGCCACTGTTTCGATTTTTTTATGACTCAAGCTGTATGTGTATAACAACTACTTATCAGAGAAATTAATTCTGAGCTACTTCAGATACCCTTCAATTTGCATTCTTACTTCATTCTCATTTTAAGGAATTTAGAGCCATTATTGTATCATTCAGTAAAATCAAATAAAACTCAAATATACCTAGTTTTCACAATCTTTTTTAAAAAGTCATATTGACAGTAAACAATTTTGAGTAGCAATTTATATCAAAAATATCCTCCAAGCCAAATGCTTTGGCTAAAATATTTGATTTATTTTGTCAGTAATATAACTGTCAACACATATGTTTGTGTTTAAATGAAATGTTTTGTTTGCATGATATTAAAAGATGATTTTTTTGAATCAACTGAAACATTTTTCATTCCAAACTAATTTGAAGTCATTTCACACGTGAAGAATCGTACTACAGTGTCACTACAGTAACCATGACACTTACTAGAGGTAAGTCCATCGCTCTGTAGCAAAAGGAAGAGAACCTTGTAGAGACTTCTTTAAACACTGTCTTATAAGCAATGTTCAGTTTCATCATTGGAAGTCTATTAGTCAGGGCTAATGATTTTTTTCAAACTCCAGGCTTTATAACATGTTTATTTGTTACTACTACCACTTCCACCACTACTACTGTTGCTTTTTTATCATTTAAATGCATTCAGAAAGGTAAAAAAGTAAAGGAATTGAACACAAACTTCAACTTGCATCAAATTTAGCCTAGAACTATTATTTCAAACTCTTTGCAAACAAGCAAAAGTGTTTCTGTTTGCTTTGCCATACCTAGCAGTCATCCTAAACTGTTTAATGCTCCTATGAAACACAAAAAATTAAGACCTTTTAAAAAATAAGTCAGTACAAAATGTGGGGCATAGTGTGTTAGTGGGAGTTGACAGTGATGGAGAGTATAAAGCACTAAATTCTCTTTCTATGTTTCATTGGACTATTTTGGGAAATGTATTCATTATATATAGAAATTTAGTGCTGTGGACAACTAAATACACATTAGCTTAATTATTTTCCACTTTGTCTTTTACATCTAGGCTGTGATCTAGATTTCATCGATCACTGATATTTAATACAAAAAATTAAAATGTGAAATATGCTAATGAATTACTCCCCTGCATATTCTATCCCTTAGCATTGTTTGTTCTTCCTTTTCCTTACTATGTAAGAACATTTCTAGGAGACAAATTATATTAAACAATATAATGACATTTATTAAACCTTCATCATTTGAAATAATCAATAAAATTGATAAACTTTTGACTTGTTTAACCAAGAAAAAAAGAGAAGATGAAATATGTTGAATAACAGTGGGTTCATGTAGACTAATCACAAAGGAAAGCAGGAGAAACATAATTTTGACAACTTAGATGAAAAGTACTTGAAAGGTGAAAACTATTAAAACTTACTCAAGAAGATATAAATAACTAGGATAATCCTACCTATATTAAATAAGTTGAATTGTTAGGGTTGGGTGTGGGGTGAATGCCTATAATCAGGGTTACTAGGGAGGGTGAGATAGGAGGATTGCGGTTTGAGGTCAGACTGGGCCACAGAAAGCTTGCCAGACCCTATCTCAAAAACTCATGATGGATAAAGTGATATGTACCAGCCATATTACCTACTCAGGAGGCAGGGGTATGAGGGTTGTGGTCTGAGGTCTGCTCTAGGCGAAAGTGTGAGACTCTAGCTGAAACAAACTAAAGTGAAAAAAACCAAGGTTGTGGCTCTAGTGCTAGAGTGCTTGTCTAGCCAACACAAAACTCTGAGTTCAAACCCCAGGACCACACATACAAATATAAGTTGAATTATTAAAAATCTTCTCTCCCCTATAAACCTTCAGACTGAGATAGTTTTATGGTGAATTCTACCAAACGTACAGAAAAATCATACCAATTATACATAAAATCATATAGACAGTGGAAGCTGAGAAAACATTTCCCCAGTTTTGGCTCAAGTAGGCAATCATTACCATCTTACTAAAACTAGAAGACATTTCAAAAATAGAAACTACATAACAACATCTGCAACAAACATAGACACAAAAATACTCAACATATTTTAGAAAACTGAGTCCAAATATATATTTTTAGAGGTTAATAACAATGAAGTGAGTTCATCGCAGGTTACCTCAATATTTGGAAATCATTACTTTTATCCAACATATTAATACACTAATGAAAACAAACTAAATAATCATTGCAACAGATACAGAAAATATTTAACAAAATTCAACACTCACATACGATAAATACTATATATTAATAAAGTAATACTTTTTAACCTAATAAAAATATCTTTTAAAAAACCTGTGACTGACATTGGACAGTTACATAATGAATTTCTTCCAACACAAGCTAAAGAGCAAGGCAAGGTTGCACCTATTAACATTATACTTGAAGTTCTAGAAAATGAAATAAATGAAAAAATTAAAATAAAATAAATCCTGATTGTGTGTTATAATGTCAATATGTGTTTATCACATTCTTATATATCAGCAAAAATAGTCTACATTTGAAATAAGATTACCTCTTAGAATAACAACTAAAATGAGTTAAAAATTTAACAAAAATTACAGTTCAGTGTAAGCTGTGAACCACTAATGAACCAAATCAAACAGACAATTAAATCAGGAATATACATTGCTCACGAGTTAGAAAACTCCATGCTGAGATGATAGCAATTCTCCTCAATTTGATATATTTATTAGATGCAATTACAATCAATATCCCAGAAAATAACAAGTTAACACTAACTTTTATATGACAAGGCACAACCAAAACAATATAATAGAGAAACATAATTGGAGGTTTTAATTAACTGATGTCAAAAGTTGGTGTCAAGCTACAGTAGTTAAGATAGTTGATATTAGCAAGTCTGACTGTAATCTCAGCATTTGGGAGGGAGAGGCAGGAGAACTGCAAGTATGAACCCATCCTGGACTACAGAGTGAGTTCAAAACTACTTTGAGCTCTAAAGCAAGAACTGGACTGAAAACACTGAGGGCTGGATTTGCAGCCCAGTGGCTGAGCACTGGCCTCGCAGGAATAAGGCCCTGAGTTTGATCCTTAACACTGCAAAAAATTATAAATGGATACATAAATAAAGAACATAGAATCCAGAAATATTTATATAAATACAATCTGCCAATTTTTGAGAAAGATCCAAAAGGCAATTCAGTGTGAACAGTATCAATAACAAAAACCTTAACATGTACCTTACATCTAATACAAAATTATTTCCACATGGATCATAGATATGAAGGGTACATTTTAGAAGCTAATAGAATACATTTTTATGGCTCTGAAATTAGAAGAGACATCTTAGATATGAAAGTAAAATATGAATCCTTAAAGAAAAATATTGATTAAGTCATAACTAACAAAAAGTAAAACCTTTTACTATGTGAAAGATGTTGCTAGAATAATGAAAAGAAAAGTCAAAACCTGGGATGAAATATGTACAATGCTTATGTGTGGTGAAGGGACTCAGAGTAGAATACATAAATAATTGTTGGATTTACTATTATCCAACAAAAAATTACCAGAAAAAATATTGCATGGATCTGAACAGACTAGTCACAAAACAACATCTATGGATGGCATAAAATATATGAAAGAATGATCTACAAAATTAACCTTTAGAAAAATGCAAAGAAGAGCCATCATGAAATATCACAGTGCATATATTACAATGTCTAAAAAAAATGCAAACCATCCTAGAAACAAGAGTATTAGAGGATGCTGAGAACCTCCCCCTTTCATATTGCTATAAGGAATGCAAAAATGGAATGGCCAGCTTATAATACAGTTTGGCACTTTTTAATTAATTTAATAATACACTCAACATAATTCTAAGCAATTCCAATAAAAGGTATTTACCTTGAGAATTGAAAACATGTTCACCTAAAAGCCTGTATGTAAAAGTTTATAGAAGTTTTATTTACAATAGTAATAAAAAAGTTAAAAACAACCCAAATGTCCTTCAGCAGATGAATGATAAACACACTTGGATAATTCCGACCGTGGAATGTCACTCAGCTATAAAAAAAGTAATTAACTGTAGATTTACACAATATGGACATATTTTCAAATCATTTTGCTGTGCGAAGAAGAAGACACAATTATATGATTTAAATTATGTAACATTCTGGAAAAGGCAAACTTCAGGGATAAAATCATGTCAGTAATAGCCGGAAATTGGGTGTGAGAGAAGAGTTGACTGGGAAAATCAGCTTGAGGCAATTTTGGGAGAATGAAGTTATTTTGTATGTTCTTATGCTGGTAGACACATGACTCAAATCATTTTTCTAACCCATACTGCTTTATGCAATAAAGGGTGAATTTTTCTATATATAAATTTTTGAAAAATCAACCAGATTGATAGGAGAGGGGAAATACATTATAAAATGCAGACCGTGGCTATTCTAACTATATTGCTGATATATAATACCATAATGGTTAAGCAATAGAGGAATAAAAGATGCCTTAAGAACATATAAAAATGGTTTTTTGACTAGATAAATGATATGTAACTATACCCAAGAACTGTACTTTGGCAAAATAGTATAAAATGTATGTGTTGGTTAGTAATTCTGAAACTACTGTACCTACATATTAGTTAAGGAAAATAATTAAATATAATATAAAATAAGCCTGACTTTGTACTGTTGAAGAAAGAAGTTATAAATATAAGGAAAGAGGTAATAATAGATGTAGCTTTGAGTTGAACCTGGAGTTATCAGTATGAACACACATACAACATTTTCACAGAATATTGAATACAGAAATAAATACATATGTGTTTTACCTGGCTTAATTTATCTATATGTATCTATGAGCATTGTAAGCAGTCATCCCACTAGCAAAGTCCTCATATTGTGGTTTCTACATTTAATTATCTAATTAAAGGAACCAGAGATTCTTGGAGAAATTGCAGATGGTAGGACCTGTGGAAGGGAAAACACAAGACAATTCTAGAACCCTGATATGTCAGAAGGTAAGGCAGAATTTAAATAAAGATTATATTAATAAAGATAAGAAGAAGTAGGGGTGTGAGAGGTAGTAACACAGGGAAGATTAGGGGAAGGGGAAGAAGGCACAGACCACACAGGAGCTAAGTGGGAAAGACTCTCACAGTCTAAAACTGGAACAATCTCAACCACAAGATAATTAATGGTGGTCCTGGATTACAACTCAAAGAATAAAATTACTCCGCAGTTTATAGTATAAATAATTCAATAAATAATTGAATGGGAGTAAAGGACAATTCTTTGTAACAGAATGATTCTAATTAATATGTGTAGAAAGAAAGAAGCAATAAAAAAGTCACCATGAAAACATTATGTAGTTTTGCTGCATGTAAGATGTATTGGGGAATATTAAAATTAGGGTGGAGAAACTTCAGCGAGAAGTAGGACTTTTGCATATATCTTCAATGCTTCTCTCCAAAATTACTTATTAGTCACTGTGGTGATGTTAACAAGGCTGAAAATTCTTTGATAATTTTTCCTTTAATATTGAGTTTGATTTCTCTCTCCTTGAGTGTGGGCTGGCTCCAATACTCACTTCTAGTGGAATATAGCAAGTGAAAAAAGAGAGTAACTTTACATTGGAAAGGAAAAACAGCAGATATCACCTTAAGTATGAGATCAAGATCAACATTACTGTAGTAAGCCTTTGTGCTACTTTATATTCCCTGATGAAAAGAAAGACAGTACCACACATATGTGGTACACATCCTCAAAATCTAAAACCTCAATCTAATCTGAGAAAACATCAGCAAAATCAACAAAATTGAAGTGTATTTTATTAAATAACTTATGGTACTCTCCAAAAACAGTTAATAAAAAACAAAGAAAGATGGGGAAAATGTCACACATTACAGATAATGAATATAAAAGTGCTATAAATGATGTGATATCCTAGATTTGATCCTGAGACATAAAAATGGAAAATTTGTAAGTGGAAAAACTGGGAACATGAATAATGCTTTTAGCTTAATTATCCTATTGTATCATCTCAGTTTCTTAAGTTTAATTGTTTTATCATGGTATAAAATATGTTAACATTAGAGGCACCCAAGATGTTTACTTGGTATAGGCTTTATTGCTATTTTCATTATGTTCTCTAATTCTGAACTGTTTTTTTTTTAAGAAAGCCAAAAAAAAAAAAATCCTACAAATAAGAGAAGCGCTCTAAAATTTTACTATAGGAGAGATGTTAATGTAGCACTGGCGAAGCAGACATGCCGACTCCATACGTAACATGAAGTGTGTACTAGAAGTGGAGGCAGTATGTTACTCCTACATTTTGCTGCATGTAATTTTCCATTTTTAAGAAATTGGTTAGAATAAACAAATTAAACATGATGGAAAATGTAATGGGGAAGGACAATGAAATTAATAAACTGATCACTTTCAAATTTTCATTTTTGAAATAGATTTTACAATGTTAGGTAAGAAATACACAAATAACTTATTTATTGTATTTTGAAGATGATAGACTTATTAGGATGATTATTCAATATCCAGTTGTCTGGATTAATGCTCTACACTGTCCTACAAATGTTGTTTTCCTGCAGAGTGGAGAGAAAGATGTAGCTGTCTTGTCCTAAAATAGATAAATGCAAAGTTGTTAATGCAAGTGTGGGCAAGTTTTGTTTGTTTAGTGTGTAGAGTGTGAAAGGTAAGGAAAATTGTGAATATATTTTTCTGGGTTGTATGCCAGTTTCTGTAGAAGTAGCAATATATTAGTTCTGAAAATGCCTGTCTCTTTTAGTTCTTAGCAATTCCAAGAAATACAGGTAGAGGTGCACACATATTAAGCGTCTATATTTTCAAGTTTAGGAAAATACTTAACTTTGACAGCTTCAGCATCCATTATATTTCAGGCTCCATAGTTCAGAAAGAGTTTATATGAACAGAGTATAATTTCCCCCAATTCAGTAACTGAAGGTAATTTTTAAAAACAATACATATTTTCAAAGATTTTTTTCATTCATTCATTCATTCATTCAATAAAAACATTATTGGTTGCTATTTTTTGTAAACATAAGAAAGGTTCTTATATATTACAGTCAAATAAGTTGAAGACACAATATGACATACATTCCTAGCAAAGTATGCAAGTGGTTTCAAGACCACCTGGAAGAAAAATGTCTTAGATAAAAGTAATTTCTATTGAAAACCTATAAAGTAGAACCTCTTATATTTTCCATGTGAGTGCACGTAACCTTAGAAATTATTATGGCTGAATATGAAGTATTTCCCACAGGCTCATGTTTTGAAATCTTGGTCTCCATCTGGTAGTACTATTTGGGGAGGTGGTGGAAAGTAGGAGGTAGGGTCTAGTTGGAGGAAGTAGGTTGTGGGAACATGGTCTGAAAAGAAATACCTTGTTCCTCACCACTTTCTCCTCCTCTCCTCTCCTCTCCTCTCCTCTCTTTCTCCTCCTCTCTTCTCCTCTCTCCTCTACTCTTAATCTTCCTCTCCCTCTCTCTGTCTTCTTCCTGTCTACCAAAAGGAGAGTAACCATGTTCCAACACATCTTTTAGCTATGATATTCTGCTAACCAAGGCGCAGAAACAATGGAGACAGCTGATTATGGACTGAAACCTTTGACACCTTAACCCAAACAATTGTTCCTCCTTTAAGTAGTTTTCCTCAGGTATTTGTCATGACAAAACCTGACTAATGCAGGGATTTTGATTTAAATGTAGGTTCTTTTTTGAAGTTTTAGCATATCAGGATAAAGTATGGACAAGTATGGTGAGGGGGAGAAAGAGAGAAATATTTCCTGTTCCCCACACACAATGGTTAGATCTTATACTTTCTTGGGATGGAAGAATTCATGTCACTAGATACCAAAATGAATGCTGTTTATCATTGTAAAATATGGAGGTGTTACATAGTCCTACCCAAAACACAGGGACAGTAGGCAAGCTTTAGGACTTTCCTTTGCCAAACAACCCCTCTCCTCTAGCCATTCAAGGATCCTTGCAGTTTGTTAACATCTCAAAGAGGAAAGCAGGAACAGGTATCTCCTTAGTCTCCTTGTTCCTGTAACTTCTCAAAGGAGATGGGAGGGGTTTAGTCACTCTGGCTCTCCAGTCTGTAATTCCTTGTTCCAATATCTGAGTTTAGCCTGTTAAATATTTATGAAAATGATATAATTTCTCTGTCTCTTCATCTCTCCCTTATGCCTCATTCCCCCCTAAATGACTTTGCTTCCCTTTTATCTTAAAAGGGGTGCAGAAGGGTGACAGTCATATGTAAGGACACTAACAAACTTTTTGTTTTCCTACAATCTACAGTGTGTCAGATTTTAAATTAATTGCCTTACAGAAAAGGCTAACTGGAAATCCTATTGAATACTGGGACCACTGCTATTGTTGGTCCCCACAAAAATTATTTCCCTATGATCATGGAGAAAGAAATGTGACTTAGAAGGCATTCAGTGCTGTGGAGAAAATACTCTACCCCCTAAAGGTCTCAAGACTATCTGAGCTATAATACAGAAAAGGTATTTAGTGGAGCCATCACTTGTTTTCAATAAACGTGAAAGTTTCTTTATCGTGATATTAGTGCTGTAACTTTTTACAATATAACCTTTGCTTATGGACATATTATGACTAGAGTGGGCACTATAAACAACTTTGCCCTTGAAGAGGAACATTGAGTGACCCCACAGGTAAATAAGTATCACCTGAGTTCTAACATATATTACTTAACACAGGACCTGTTAACAAAAGTCAGATTCAGATTTTTATAACCTACCTCTTAATAGCACCACTTGATAGATAAAAACATTACCAGTGGATAACTGTGACTTGAGCATGACCCTCTAAAATAGACAACAGAAGGATACCAGTTGTCTGTAGACTTCTATATATTTCCTTAATGTTTTTATGGTTCTTCTTAAAAATCCTAGCTTTATCCATATAAAAAGCATTTTTTTTAACTTTAAAGGATGGTTTTCACTAATTTCTCTTTTAGTAAAAGAATAATTTGATGTTTCCTGGTCCTAATCCTTACAACCAGTCAACTAAATTTTCTGCCAGCTAAATACAGATTCTTATTCGGTATATGTATTTTAGGCCCTATAGATTATATCTCCAACAAAATGATGCCATGGCTGGTGGTTGACAGGTCACAATTTGAATATAGTGCTATAGAAGACATATGTTTATAAATGCCCCACATCAATTTCCAGAAAACTGATAGAAAAATAGGCTAGTTTTTCATACAATAACAAGACAAGAGAAATGCAAAGAGAATACATGACTCGAATACAGTTCATATTCCACAAAGGCAGATTTCCAGATTTCCATATCTGTATTTTTTCATGTTTACTTTCATTGCTCATGACAGATGCTCAGCGATTATTTATTCAGTGCATCTTTGACTAATAGAAATGAATTCTTATATAGAAAATAAAAAATGGCTTCCCAAGTAATATTTGTATATCTTTATGCTTCAAAGTTATGAAAGTCAAATATTAATTAGAGTGAATAGGAAGTAAAACAAAAGATACAGATTCTTTTAATAATGCAAAAAAGCAAATTAATTAGTAATTGGGTTTCTGAGTCCATGAAG
Organism: Castor canadensis; assembly: GCF_047511655.1. Taxonomy (NCBI): domain Eukaryota; kingdom Metazoa; phylum Chordata; class Mammalia; order Rodentia; family Castoridae; genus Castor; species Castor canadensis. The sequence continues at coordinate 23,879,548 of NC_133386.1, forward strand.
TTTTTTTAAATATGGAAAAAGCTGACTGAATTGTACCAGGAAAAATTAAAAATGAAAATTAAACAGTTAGGAGTCAGGAAAGTGTAAACAGATCCTACCACAAAATAAAATTAACATTTTTTGTGTATTTGTATTTCAGCAAAGAATATGGGAATTTCAGTGTGTAGACAATTGCTTTTTCTTTTATATTAGGTAAGCTATCTTGAAGAAATAATATCTACATTATCATGATATTAAGGATCAAATGGAATATTTTAGTTAAAACAATAAAAGAAATACCTAACACGTTTTATAAGGATCCTTTTATAAGGATTAAAAATTATTATTGTTGTTGTTATCAATAGCTACACTATTCAGTGCACAGCTGAATAGTACATATGAGGGGCAATGAGAAAAGCAAAGGATATGGAGATCGGATATTTTGAATCCTAACTTATTTGCTAATGAATTTTGTGACCTTGAGCAACCCCACAGGTTGATCAAGTTATTAGATTAAATAAGAAGGGAAATGGTTTTATAGACTCTGCTGTACTAACAAATAGGTGTTTGTATAGGCCTTGAAAAACAGAGAAATAATGTTTCTTAATCTATTATATTCCATGACATTCATGTCAGTCTGTGAAGATTTACTGAAAATCATTATGAGTCCAAAAATATATATTTCTAAATCCCTGCATTCAGCCTTAACAGGTTCACCATTTCACCGTAAATAGTGTTAAAGCTAGAAAAAGCCTGAAGAAAATTCACTAATGAATGTGAAACTGCATGGAGGGCACATGAAGGAGTATAGGTTGCACTTATGTGTGTGGTTTTATTAAGGTATAAATCTTCTGTTATTTTGCCAGCTAAAGGACAGATGGCTGCCTTAAAATGGAATGTGGATGCAGCATCCACATTCATTACACAGCAACAGCTGTGTTTAGCATATCCTTCATTTGAATTCTAGTTCAGGGGAAAGACAGAAAATCATAGCCTGTCTATTATCACCAGGCACTATGTCCAAACAATAAACACAGAAGGATTTCCTAAGGAACTGAAATTTAAGGGGAATGCAGTTACAGTTACTCCAAAATCCAATGATGGGAAAATGACTAATTCTGGACCTGCTTTGTTAAATTTTACCCAGGGGAACATAAAAAAGAATATGCAATCTCATGCTAAAGAAAGCCAAAGTATAAAACTTATTAGAAAGCTGAAATAACTTGCTCTGTGAGAAATGCTCAAGTCTTTTCCATCATATTTTAACAAATCCAGATGATGACTTGGAGAATGAGATTAAACTTTTTATAGGGTACATGGCAAAATATCACATACTGCATGGTTTAGATAATAGGAATATAGATTGCAGATTGGAGTCTTACCACTGTGTTCCCAGAGAAAGAGAGAGAGAGACAGACAGGGAGACAGAGAGAGAGAGAAAGAACAAGAGTGAGAACAAGAGAGGAAGAAAGAGGCAAGAAGCACATAGACCTCTGGTGTCTCCTTTTACATGGTCATTAATCTTACAGGCCCAAGGCCTCAGCTTTATGACCTCATTTAACTTAACAACCTAATAAAGGCCTTGTTCCCAAATACAGATACATTGTGTTTATGGCTTCCACATACAAATTTTAGGATTTCAAAATTCTATCTATAGCAAGCTTCTAAATTAATAATGTTGTTATATGCATGAGTGTACATTTTAAAAAATCAATGATTTTTCTTCTACAATTATTCTGTGTTATGTTACAACATAACTTTCTGGGTGAAGGCTCTGACACTGCTCAGGAGGGAGCTGGTGTCTTGTCTCAGGCGTCACTTACTAAGCTGTGTGACCTTTGTGCACTTATTTAATATCTCAAAGCCCATTTTTAATTTGCAAAGCAAAGACACTAGTAATAATATCTGTACTAATAAGTTCCTGATCAGTATATACAATAAGCACTAAACAGTAAGCATCCTATGCAATAACATTTTTATTAAAATACAGAGAATTCTTTTTATTTAGATGGCAGCAATTTCAACAGTGAATTTCTGAAAATTTTTACTAATATTTTAATTCTTTCCAAACTTTAAAAATATTTCAGTAGAAGACATTTTAAAATGTGCATATTTTATTAGTAATCATGATTGGCAAATATTTATAGGCAGAAATAATTTATATGTAAGCAAATATTAAAAAATTTTTATCTGATGAAATATTATAAATCATGAAATGGAGGAAAGTGATGGGTACTACCAGTGTAAAGTGAATGACAATAAAATAATTGACATTTATGAAGTAATATTCTTTTTAGGGCAATACTTGGGTTTGAATTCAGGATTTGGTGCTTTCTAAACAGGTCCTCTACCACATGAGCCATTGCCTCCATCTCTTTTTGCTCTGGTTATTCTTAACATAGGGCCTCACATTTTGCTCAGGCCAGCCTACACTGTGATCCTCCTTTGTTAAGCTTCCCACCATGGTTGGAATGACAGGTGCATGGCTCAATAACACAGGTATTTTCTATTGAGATAGGGTCTCACAAACTTTCTGCCCAGGCTAGCCTAGAACCATGAATACTCTTGATCTAAGCCTCTTGCATAGTTTGAATGACAGGTGCATGCCACCCCGTCTAGTTCTTGGTAGAGATGAGGGGTCTTAAAAAGCTGTTGCCTGGACTGGCTTTCAATTATGATCCTTCCAATCTCAGTCTCCCAAGTAGCAAGGATAACAGGTTTGAATCATTGGCACCCAGCTCATGAAGTAATTTTTACTAATAAATTTAAGTTGCTAGACACCAGTGGCTCATGCCTATAATCCTAGTTGCTTAGGAGGCTGAGATCAGGAAGATCCCAGTTCTAGGCTAGCCCCAGAAAATAGATTGTGAGAATTCCCATCTCCAAAATGACCAAAGCAAAATGTACTGGAGGTGTGGCTCAAATGGTAGAGTGTCTGCTTCCCAAGCCTGAGGCATTGAGTTCATAGCCAGTCCAACCAAAATAGAAATTAATTAATTAAGTTTACATATAGGCAAACTAAGACATATAGAGGTTATTAAGAGTCCAGAAGTTAGTAAAAAAATTCAGGAGCTAAAGCCCCAGTGCTCACATATTAAACCATTTTGATTGGTCACTTGAAAGGTTGAACAGGTCACCTGGCAGCAGCTCACTGTATGGTACAACTTTGATACAATTTCTAAGTCAGTTCCAGAAATGTGATTATTGTCAGTGTATTCAGAATTGATTCATTCCTCAAACACACCAAGGAATATTCTTAAAGAACAATATGGATTTATGCATGGCTAAAAAATTCACTGTGGAGGTAACCCAAATTCTTATGTTAGCTGATCTGTAAATCCTGTATTTCTGTCTCTATTATAGCTTGTTGGTTAATTTTGAGTATTGAAATCTAGAGATAATACGACAATATCTCTTCGGGGGTATGACCTGTCAAGTAGACATTTTCCTCATTTTGACTCTTTTGGCTCTTTCCTATCAGTTCAGCCTGATAGATACATCAGCCCATGCCCTTTATCATGACTGAATATAGCTCATCTCCACCAGATTGGTTGGAGTTCTTTCAAACATAATAGTCTACCTTTTCTTCTTGTTATAATTGCAATAAAATTCTGTCTCTTTAAGATCAACATATATTCATATTTCCTCCTGAGCACACCCTAAATTTTTTAGCCACATGTTTATATGTAAACTCTTGAGTTTGTTTCTGTTATCATTTTCATCAATTATTTAAGTATTTTATTAGTTTGTCCATCCATCATAATAAGACATAACAAGACACTGACATAACAAGACATTGTCAATGGACTATTCAATTTGTATAGAGGAGATTAAGTGAGTACTGAGCAACATATGCTTCCAAGGTTGTTAATTTCTCTAAAAACAAAAATTCCTATTATTTTTAAATAAGCAATAAATTATGAGTTTTGTTAATGATATGATTTAAGTCTTTCAAAATATGTTAATGTATTAGAGTGACTGCACAAATTAGGCTTGCTAATATAGTAATAACAATAAGAATATTAAGTAAACTAGTCAAGATGTCCTTTTTGGAAATAATTGTGCATATTTATTGATGCATCTCCTCTATTTAATCAAAACACTGATCAAATACCTTAAAGTTCCAGATGCCGTGATTAAGACTGTGGCAAGACAACAATCACAATGTGGTTTTTATCCTCCTGAAGATCTCATGCTGAGTGGAGAAAAACACAGGATGATAACAACTGAGGTCTGATGCTAGTTCATAAACTTGATCAGCTCAAAGACCTATCAACTAAGTAGACTTTCTCTGACTACTTTTGAATTTACAGAAATAATGCAGTAGAAAGAAACATAGAGGTCAACTAAATGTGGGGAGGTAAGTGAGACGTAAGGTCTATGTGGAATGAGATATGGCTTTCTAAAGTTTTAGAGCAGCCTTTTGTCTCTACTGTTTAAGGATACACAAAGAAAACACAATGGTCAAATGGGCACCCTTGTTTATACAGAAAGACAAGAGAAATATTTGATTTTTTCCCTTTATTTTCCAGTTCATAGTACAATGGCTTTGTTTCATAGCATCTTCTAGTACAGATACCCCTTATTTACAATGGGCTTTTTGTCTTGATAAACCCATCATGAATTGAAACTGAAAATGCATTTAATACACTTAATGTACTAAACACCAGAGCTTTCTGACATAGTACACTGTAATTTCTTTTCATCTGTTTCTTCTCACGATTGTGCAGCTGACTCAGAAGCTATGCATTAAGGCACTGCCCAGCATTTTGAGGGAGTATTATAAAACATAGAACTGGTCTTGAAAAGACTGGTATTCATAATTTGAAATATGGTTTCTACTGATGCATGCCACTTTTTTTGGTGGTACTAGTATTAAACTCAGTACCTGGTGCATGCTAGGCAAAACTCTACCACTAGAGACAATGCATATCACTCTTTTTTTTTTCTTTTATTATTCATATGTGCATACAAGGCTTGGTTCATTTCTCCCCCCTGCCCCATCCCCTCCCTTACCACCCACTCCGACCCCTCCCTCTCCCCCCCACCCTCTCAATACCCAGCAGAAACTATTTTGCCCTTCTTTCTAATTTTGTTGTAGAGAGAGTATAAGCAATAATAGGAAGGAACAAGGGTTTTTGCTGGTTGAGATAAGGATAGCTATACAGGGCATTGACTCACATTGATTTCCTGTGCGTGGGTGTCACCTTCTAGGTTAATTCTTTTTGATCTAACCTTTTCTCTAGTCTAGTCACTCTTTAAGCAACATAAAGTTGAAAAATGTTCTTACTATCAAGTAGGGGATTATCTATAGTTTATATGCTTAAAGAAGCTTGTTGTTTTTGTTCATTGTTGGGATATTTTAACTTACAGTTTGTAGCATATTTACTGTACATTCAATACATTATTATTTTAATTAAAATTCAGACTGCCCCATAGTTTATCACAGAGAGACTCTTTGGGTTGAGTGATTCTTTTAGATAAGACTGAAATAGTTTTTGATGGTTCCTTGAATCTACCTTAAATTGCTCCATGTGTTTTACTTTAACTTACTGTTTGGGTTTATCTTCACTTCCCAATAGAACTAGAATTAGCCATATCTGTTTATTTAAGCTATAAACTTAAGGCAAACAAGTTCATTTGTTTTTATGTCTTTTATGTTGATTTAAATTTGTTTTGTATTTATATAAAATATTTACATGATTCTTGCATGATATTAAATATAAGTTTCAGGGAAAACAGTCTAGCTATTGTTACCTACTCCATCCTGTACCACTCTGTCCTCTATATAAGCAAAAATAGCATCTTATGATTTAGACTCTTACTTAAAAAACATAAAACTACAAACATATTTGTAACCATCCACCACTTTCTTAGATAAATATACCAAACAGTATACATTTTATTTGGGTTGTTTCTAGTTTCAATTTTGTTTCTATATGAGGAAACTGACCACTGTATAGTTCTCTTCCTAGTAAGGAATTTCATTTGATTAGTGTGATTTCACAAGATCTTCAGCTCTGCTTTCATTTACTTGCACTCTAGTTCAAGGTGAATCAAGAAGATCCTGTTTCAACTGATTCTCAGATTGACTTAGTAAATAATTCAATGAATGTCTTTGAGTGGCTTGTGAGTTTCTGAATTTCAATGTTCTAGGAACTCCTTTACCTTCCCTCCACTTTTCCCTGCAAAGAAACTGATATAACAAACATTTTGGTGTTATTGGTGGTTTTACATAATGTCTCATACTTAATCAAAAGCTTTATTATTGTTGTCTGTGAATATTTTGAGTTTATTATTATAGTTGTTTAGTATTATGTAGGAGAATTTATAACAAATCCAAACTACCATCATCTATCCAGAGACAAATTGAAGAGTTTCAATATGTTTTAAATCTTACTTATATTTTTATTACTAGTTTTCAGAATTTAATTTAGATCTAAAATTGTACTAGACTTTTTGGAATCTTAAAGTAAATTCAAGTCATTTAGAATTCATATTTTAATAACATGTTCAGGGTGAAAACACTTCTTTTTATTGCTGGTGATAGCTCCCTTGTCTATAGATCTTAACATAAATCCATCTCTTACAGTATGAAATTCACTTTGACTGAGTGACAAATTGGTTTTATCTGTAGTTATTAAGTAGTATGTGATAAGTTCCATTGTGGATGTGACACATATGCTAAGCAATCAAAGTGTGCTTCCTAAGCAAACATTTCTTACTATCTTAATTTCTTTTAAGTCCTTCACAATGAACACTTATACATTTTTTTCCTTTTTCTTTTACTTTTTTTTTTGAGGTAATTTTAGGTAAAAATGTTAGGGAAGGGAAAGAAACAGTACAAAAGCACTATAAAAAGCTATATTTATTACTCAAGATGAGGTTAGCAAGGTATGTATACACTATCTTAACAAAATCTAAGGCAGAAAAACTCTAATTATCCACCATATGCCAAAATACATACCCTGAGAAATGCCTTGATTAACAACACTAGAAATCATGGGCACAATTCAATAAACTAGCTTTTGAATGCACAAGGAAATCATTAGGAGTAAAAAATGAAGAGCAAGAAGAATATGATATGGTTAAACCAGATATCATTTCTGCCTATCTTGGAAAAAGAAAAGATTTGATATAAATAGGTCTGTGGCAAGAGACTACCAACCAAACAACCTAGAGAGGCATAACAGAGACTACTATATATATAACAGCAATATTCAAAGTGCAATTTCTTTAATTCTATGGTAGGAGAAGGAGAAAAAGTCACAATAAAAGAAAAGGAATTATAAGCATGGTCTGAATTAAGAGGAAGATAGAAACAGTCATATCTCATATTTTTAATAAAAATAAACACATCATGCAAATATGGAGCCTGAATTTATATAATATGTGTTCCTAAGAATTTCTAAACCAATAAATGAGTTTAAAATTCCACATTGAAGCTATTCAGGCAAGATGGCAGTTAGGGCAGGGAATCAAAAATCCTAAGCTCCATGACTCCAGAAACTATCTTGAGACTTCAGAGCTACACTTGGGTAACCCTGATTGCTTCTAGCCAAAATAATAACTACCATCACATTAGGCACCTATAAAATTCAAAGACCCTTAAGTCAGCCTTTAATTGCACCTAACAGCTGTGAAAATCCCACACAGCACAGCCAGTAGGCACGTCAAGCCCTGGGAAAAAAGCCCCCTGGCCCTTTCTGTTTTTTTCTTTATCTCCCAATAAGCAGAAGATAGACCATCAATAAGAATCAAGCTCTGCAACATCCTGGACCCTAACTTGTGGAAAGCCTCCCTATGCTGCATCATTTCTCCATGTCAGCTGGCTTCAAAGTTGCTTGCATGAATCTGCAGAATAAATAAGTGAGCATCACACACCACCCACAACTCCCTACCAACCCTCCAGGAACATAATCCAGCACAGCCCCTGGGCAGATGGAAACCACCCACAGCAAAACTGAAAAATATAAGCAGCAAACTGTAATCTAACATTGACAGTGGATGTGGAGGTGGAATAGTGAACCTGCCCAGGAAAACAGGGATGGGGCAAGGAGCTGAACTCTCAGTGCTGAACTCTCAGTGAATGAACACTGGTAAAGCAACAAAGAGGGAGTGGGACAGCAAGCCAGACACTCAGAGGAGCTGCTAGCACAGAGCAGAAGTCAGGAGAGGCACAGAGACTGAGAGTGGGGTGGGGGGCAACAAGCCATCCTCTTAAAGTGGTGCAGGTGGTGGATCCTGAGGCAGATCTTGTAGGACAAAGGGCAGTATTCAAAACTGAATTTCCTCACCTTGCTGGGGGAGGAGCTGAACAAACAGAATTGTGGCTGAAAAGCAATGCAGCTGCCACCTGGTGAAAACAACAGATCTGACCACCCTGCACAAACTGGCAGACTTACCTCATTTCCCAGTTGCAACTAACCCTGTGGACAGAAGGAACCAAATCCTACTCACAAGCCAGTCACCTGGTGAAATGACATCAGAGCTCCTGCTTGTCTATCAAAACCAGGACTGGATGCCTCAGGAATAACTCCAGAACTTGTAGAAAAAGACTGAACTTGCATTGTTCCTGTACTTGGTGGGTTTTTTTTTTTCCTGAGGTTTTTATTCTTTTTTTGTATCATTAACTTCACCATCAAATTTTCTTACCTTATTCTCACCCCCTTCACTTTCCCTCCTTTTCCTTAGCTACATCCATTGTTCTTTCTCCTAACTACTCTTTCTGGCCCTTCTCATCCACACTCTCTCCCTGACTTCACCTCCCTGTCCTATCTTCCCCCAATGTGTCACCACACTACCCCTCCATCCTAACACTCACCACCTGCTGGCTATACTATACCAACTGTATACAAGCCCAGCTCCCTGCAATCCCTAACACAGGTACTCTCCTCTACAACAGAAATGCACCTAAATACTCACAAGGGACACAAAACCCAGCAGTCCCCATTCCTCTTCCCCTACACACCCATCCCTTTCCTCATCACCTCCTCTTTAGTGCCACCTTGACCAATTACCCAAGTTTCTATATCTAACCTAATAATGATTATCCCCCCCCAAATCATATTCTTTATAGATATTACCACCAAGGTGTTTTCTATATAATCTGTAAACACATGGTCTGGGATTGAACCTATGAATTTGTTACTGCTAAATTAAACCTCCAGGCCAGGCACAGAAAGAACACATCAAGTTAGCTAACAACAAAGTCAGCCACAACACAAAAATTAAATCAAGGGCAAGAAAATAGGCAATTAAAACCACCAAATAGTCTATCAAGAACATAGTTGCACAGCACCAAATGGAGTGATAGGGAAAAAAAGGGATGGAAACCACTCTCCTCAAAAAATACTTCAATACAAGATTCAGTAAGAAATGAAGAAAATGGAAACCCAGTTCCTGAACCCAACAGTACAATGATAAATACCATTAAGAAGCCAGTGACACCCACAAAAAACTCTCAAAGAGGAAATCTTGGAAAAAAATCTCTGAGAATTCATGGAGAAGATACTAGTCATGGTTAGCCAGAATATACAAGATACACTCAAGAAATTTAAAGACACCAAAAATAAAGAACATGAGAAGACACAGAAAAAGATAAATGAACTCAGACAGAACTTTAATAAACACCAAAGTGAAAGAAAGGACACTATAAAAAAAGATATATGAATTAAAGATGACAACACAAAATATAAAAGAGGAGTTGAAAAAGATACAGACAAACCTCAGAAAAAAGAATCAAACAAAAATCTTGGAAATAAAAAGTCCTTTTATTCAAACAAAAAATACAGTGGAAGGCCATTCCAACAGACTAGAACAAGTAGAAGACAGAATCTCAGAGCCTGAATAGAAATAGAAATTAAAGAAAAAACATAAGGTATCTTAGTCAAACAAATCAACAGCTGCAAAAGGAATATGGAAGAACTCAGCCACTCCATCAAAAGTCCAAACCTGAGAATCATGGGCATTAAAGGAGAAATGGTGCAAGCCAAAGGGATATGTAATATATTCAATAAAATAATAATGGACAGTTTCTTGAGACAGTCTTGCCCATTCAGGTATGGGAAACCTCTAGAACACCAAACACCAGACTTGACCCTATGACATATTATCATTAAAACAATAATCACAGGGAGAGAATATTAAAGGCTGTAAGAGGAAAAACAAATAATGCATAAAGGTAAACCAATCAAAATAACAGCAGATATCTCAACGGAAACCTTAAAAGGCAGAAGGGCATGGAGTGAGGAATTTCAGGCTCTGAATGAAAATAACTTCAGTCCTAGGATACTCTACATAGCAAAACTATCATACAAAATTGATGGAGCAACAAAAATCTTCCAGGATGAACAGAAACTAAAACAATACATGACCATCAAGCTATAACTACAGAAGGTACCACTACAGAAGATTCTACAAGGAATTCTGCACACAGAAGATGAAAAAACAAACAAACAAAAAACCCCATCAGACAACAGTAAGTGTCAAACCACAGGAGAAGAAAAGACAAGTAATCAGAGAGTAGCATTGATTTGGCCACACACAATTAAATCCTTAAACAACAAAACAGCTAAATGGCAGGAGTCACCACATACCGATCAATATTAACACTGAATGGCAATGGATTCAACTCCCCCATTAAAAGACACCATTTAGCAAAGTGGATTAAAAAGGAAGATCCAACAATCTGTTATTTATAAGACAACCATCTTATTGACAGAAATAAACACTGGCTTAGGGTAAAAGGATGGAAGAAAGTTTACCAAGATGGCCCCCAAAAACAGGCAGGAGTAGCAATACTTACATCAGACAAAGTAGACTTCAAACTTACTTTGGTCAAACTAGACAAAGAATGACACTTTATACTAATAAAAGGAGCAATACATCAAAAGGAAGTAACAATTATCAACCTATCTACTCCCAATGTCAGTGTACCGAATTTCATCAAACATACACTAAAGGAATTAAAAGCACATATAGACTCTAACAAGTGGTAGTGGAAGACTTTAATAACCCTCTATCACCAATAGATATGTAATGCATATAAAAAAATTAGCAAACAAATCATAGAACTAACTGACACCATAGATCAAATGGACCTAACTGATGTGTATTGAATATTTCATCTGATAACACCACAATATACATTCTTCACAGTAGCCCATGGAACTTTCTCCAAAACAGATCATATCTCAGGGCACAAAGCAAGTCTCAGAAAATATAAGAAAATAGAAATAGCCATGTGCATTCTATCTGGTCACAATGCAATAAAACTAGAACTCAACAACAAAAACAATATGAGAAAATACACAAATTATTGGAAGCTGAATAAAACATTGCTCAACCATCAATGGGTCATGGAAGAAATAAGAGATGAAATCCAAAGGTGTCTAGAAGTTAATAAAAAAGGAAAACACCACCTATCAGAAACTGTGGGCATAGCAAAGGCAGTCCTAAGAGGAAAATTTATAGCCATGAGTGCATGTTTTAAAAGGATAGAACGATCTCAAATAAATGACCTAATAATACATCTCAAACTCCTAGAAAAACAAGAATAAGCAAAACTCAATACAAGCAGAAGGATAGAAATAATAAAAACAAGACTAAAATTAATGAAATAGAGAACAACAACAAAAAACATTCAAAGAATCAGAGAAACAAAAAGCTAATTATTTGAAAAAATAAACAAAATTGATAAACCCCTGGCAAACCTGACTAAAATGAGGAGGGAAAAGACCCAAATTAGTAAAATCAGAAATGAAAAAGTAGAGATAAAAATAAACACCAAGGAAATCCAGGGAATCATCGGAGACTACTTGAGAAGTTATATTCTAATAAATCAGAAAATGGTGAAGAAATAGACAAATTTCTAGATACCTATGACCATCCAAAACTGATCCAAGATAATATTAACCACCTGAATAGACCTATAACACATAATGAAATTGAAGCAGCAATAAAGAGTCACCCAAGAAAGAAAAGTCCAGGATCTGACAGATTCTGTGCTGAATTCTACCAGACCTTTTAAGAAGAACTAATACCAATACTCCTTGAACTTTTCCATGAAATCAAAAGGGAAAGAAAACTGCCTAACTTATTGTATGAAGCTAGTATTACACTCTTCCAAAAATCAGACAAGGACACATCAAAAGAGGAGAGCTGCAGGCCAGTCTCCTTAATGTACATTGATGCAAAAATCCTCAATAAAATAATGACAAATAAAATCCAACAACATATCAGAAAGATCATTCACCATGACCAAATTGGCTTTATCCCAGGGATGCAGGGGTGGTTAAACATACACAAATCTATAAATGTAATACAGCACATCAGTAGACGCAAAGACAACAAGCACTTGATCATCTCAGTAGATGAAAAGAAATGCTTTGATAAGATTCAACACCATTTCACGACAAAAGCTCTAAGAAAAGTAGGAATAGAAGGAATGTAATTCAACTTTATAAAGGCTATATATGACAAACCTATAGTCAACATCATACTTAATGGGGAAAACCTGAAACCATTTCCCTTAAGTCAGGAACTATATAAGAATGCCTGCTCTACCCTCTCTTATTCAACATAATCTAGAATTACTAGCCAGAGCAATAAAGAAATAATTAGAAAGAAAAGGATTATAAACAGGTAAAGAAATAAGCAAAGTATCTCTATTTGCAGATGACATGACCCTTTACCTCAAAGACCAAAACAACTCCACCCAAAAACTCCTGGACACCATAAATAGCTTCAGCAATGTAGCAGGATACAAAAAACAACTTAAAAATGTCAGTAGCCTTTCTTTATACCAACAATGACCAAATTGAGAAGCAATATAGGGAAAAAAATTCCATTTACAATAGCCTCAAAAAAATCAAATACCCTGGGAGTAAACTTAACAAAGGATGTGAGACTTCTACAAGGAGAACTAAAAACCCCTGAAGAAAGAGATCGAGGAAGACCACAGAAGGTGGAAAGATCTCCCATGCTCATGGATTGGTAGAATCAACATAGTAAAAATGTCTATACTCCCAAAAGCAATCTACATGTTCAATGCAATTCTCATCAAAATTCCAATGACTTTCATCACAGAGACTGAAAAATCTATCCTAAAATTCATTTGGAAACACAAAAGACTACAAATAGCCAAGGCAATACTGAGCAAAAAGAGCAATGCTGGTGGTATCACAATACCCAAATTCAAACTATACTACAGAGCCATATTAATAAAAACAGCATGGTACTGGTGCAAAAACAGATATGAAGACCAATGGAAAAGAATAGAGGACCTGGATAAGAATACCCATCTTGTTTTTGACAAAGTTGCCAAAAATATACAATGGAGAAAAGATAGCCTGTTCACCAAATGTTGCTGTGAAAAATGGTTATCTGCCTGCATAAAACTGAAACTAGATCCATGCCCGTCAACCTGTACTAGTATCAACTCAAAGTGGATAGGACCTTAATATCAGCCTTGGAATCTTGAAGCTAGTACAGGAAAGAGCAGGGAATACTCTGAAAGCAATAGAATAGGCAAGGACTTCCTCAGTAGAACTCAAGTGGTCAAGCATCTAATAGAAAGGATGGACAAATGGGACTACATGAAATTAAAAAGCTTCTACACAACAAAAGAAATGGTCTCTAAATTAAAGAGACCATCCACAGAGTGGGAAGAAAATATCTGCTAGCTATACATCAGACAAAGGACTGATAACCAGAATATACAGAGAGCTCAAAAAACTAAACTCTCCCCAAATCAATAAACCAATAAGGAAGTGGGCCACTGAACTAAACAGAACTTTTTCAAAGGAGGAAGTCCAAGTGGCCAAAACACACTTGAAAAAATGTTCATCATCCATGTCCATAAAGGAAATGCAAATCAAAACCACACTAAGGGTCTACCTCACTCCTGTTAGAATAGCTATCATCAAAAACACTACCAACAACAAATGTTGGCAAGGATGCAGGGAAAAAGGAACTCTTGTACACTGGTAGTGGGAATGTAAGCTAGTACAACCACTATGGAAAACAATATGGAGGCTTCTTAAAAAACTAAACATAGATCTGTCATATGATCCAGCAATACCACTCCTAGGGATATACCCAAAGGAATGTGACTCAGGTTATTACAAAGGCACCTGTACACTGATGTTTACTGCACCACTATTCACCACAGTCAAGCTATGGAAACTGACAACATGCCCTACTACTGATGAATGGGTTAAGAAAATGTGTTATTTATACAACAATGGAATTTTATTCAGCTGCAAAAAAGAATAAAATTTTGTCATTTGCACGTGAATGGATGAAACTGGAGAACATAATCTTAAGCAAAGTTAGCCAGGCTCAGAAGGCCAAAAATAGCATGTTCTCCCTCATATGCGAATTTAGACCTAAAACAAATGCAGTGATATTATTGTATATGGGTCACACACTAAGGGGAGAAACACACAGGGAAAGGGAAAGAAACCAAATCTTGAATGTGAATGTGCTCACTCTAGAACAGCAAATATAGTAATTTTAAACTGGCAGAGGCCACTATGGGAAGGGGACTAGGAAGAGTGAAGAGATCTGGTAGAGATGAACCAACATGGGTCGCAATACACATGTGCATGGAAGCAACACTAGCCCAAATAATTTATACACAGGAGTAAATGTAAAAATGATAAAATAAAAAGAAATAAAATTCCATATTGAGGTAGATATTAGCTAAATGTCAAAACTCACAAAAATCAAAAACAGATTTTTTGATTATGGACAAAAAATCAAATCAAATGTGATTTGTCGAGGGGAAAATCGATTTCCCACTACATTCTCTTAGAATTACAGAGTAATTATATAACAACAATAAAGTGATGGCCAGAAAAATAAAATCATGCATGGGAAGTAATGACACAGAAATATCTGTCAACATACAACTTTTGTAGTCATGTATAAAATAATTTAAGAATCCAAACAAATCAAATAAAAATTTCAGGTTAGCAAAGCAAAAGTAAAGATGTATTACTAAAAGACAAAGTATTCAAAGAGTATACTTTGGATTTACTTAGAGAAAATTAAACCCAGAAGGAGGAAGAACTAAGATGGAACAGAATCTTGTAACTGAAAACAAAAAAGGCAAGCATATGGATAAATGTGAAAGTTTGACAGAATAAAACAAGTATCAGAGCTGTTGAGATTTAAATACAGTTGAATTAAAATATTTACTGACAATAGTACATAAGCTTCATGAAAATAAATTCCAAGATTTCTAATGATCTAATATTGCTCAAGAAAAAACACAGAGCTACAGCAACTGTGAACTTTGCTAGAATAATATAAATATTAATGATTTTGTGTTAACAATGAAAAAATTTGAAGTGTAAACTATGATGTCCAAAACTTTAAAGGGAGAAAAATGATCAATCCCAAATGTGCAGAATTTGAATGAGGGATTGAATCCCTCATTAAGGAAAATAATGAGTAGAGTTAAGATGAAAAAGATATCAATATGAATCCAAAGATACTCGTAGGAAGTGCAAGTGAACTTAACTCACCAGTCAATGAAATAATTTTATACACAATTTAAAAAGCTTTATATGCTTTCTGCTTGAAAAATGTAAGGTATAGGTAGATAGATATAGGAACAGATAATACACACAATATATATGCAGATTTTGTATATAATTCACATCTATATAAAAATTTAAAAAATTAAAATATTATTAAATAAAAGAACAATCGGACAAAATATACTAAAAAGCAAAACTAGCTATATATTACTATTAGTTAATATAAATAACTTCACTGCATACATTTAAAAAATAATTCTTCGGTAAGAAACCACTATTGTAAATTGGTTACCTCTGGATAACATGGTCTCAATGATATACAAAGTAAAAATTAGTATAATTACTGGACATTTCAAATTCACCAATATTGTGAGAGATTTTATCAACCCTCTCCCAGTAACAGATTAATCATTTCTTATGGATACAGGTGTCTTAAATAACATTAGTAATCAGCATGACTAAAGGGTGATGTATAAGACCATAAATCTAATTTAGAAATCTACATAGTTCTCAGGAACAGTTGGATCCTAAAGAAAGATTACCATATAGTAGTCCACAAGATACTTTTCAAACTTCAAAAAGGTATTTTAGTGAAAAGAATTTTTTTCTGACAGCAGTGTAATTAAGGTAGACATGAAAATAAGTAATAATTGATGAAAATGTGAAGATATGGTTTTAGGTCATGCATCACAGGAGCAATCAAAATGAAAACCTGACAATACTTAAATATGAACATTATTAAAACTGGTTCCAAGGTAAACTAGCAGAATCTAGTGGAAATAAATCAAGAATGGCATTGCAAATTTGAAAATAAGAGGAAAATAGAAAAATGAGTATTTCCTTTAAGAGATGTGAAAAAATATAGAATAAACCACAAAAATAACACAAGATGTACTAAAATACATTAGGCATTAGGATAATAATTAGACACAGAGGAAGTCACAAAAGCCAATTTCAATTATTAGTAAGACCTATGAGATAGATCATGAATATAAGACAGAATGTAGAAAGGATAACAAATTACAAATAAAAACTGAGACAACATTCTAAATATAGTATAATATAGATATCAATAAAAAGTGAATACTATTAACTACTTTGGGACAATAAATTAGAAACAAGATAAAATGGACAATTACCCTATAAAATATTTGACTTAAGAAGAATTAGTTAACATCTATATAATGCAGACATAATAATAAAGTCAGTATCTGAGTCTAAATCAACAAAAGAGAGTGAGAGAGAGAAAGAACACCCCAGATTTGTAGACAAATTTCACCAACACTTTAGTGAATGAGAGTGGTAATTTTTACGTAATATGAAGTCTTATGATTATAAGAGAAAAGAATTCATAGGCTCATCTCACTAATATAACATAAATTTTAAATACAAGTTAACCAAATTCAGCAAATTATAAGCAAACATAGAAAGCAAAGAAAAGAAATATGTATTAAGAAATTTATCACATTGAGAAATTAAAGAAGAAAAGTCATACCACAATCTCAACAGTTTCAGAAAAATTACATAATGAAATTCAGAAGCAACTAGTAGTTAAAAAGCAAAAGTCTTAATAAAATCTATGATGATCCTATTGCAAACATGAATTTCTGTTGACAAAACTTAATTATAGATCAGGCTTCTAAGATGACCATTGTAAGGACAATTTTATAAAAAGGAAAAACATCTTAATAAGCTAAGAACAGGTAATTTTTTCTTACCATAGTAAAGTATATCAACCAAACCTATGTTGAGCACTTTAATACAGTTGAAATGTCAAAGACATTTCCAGAAGTATGAGATTGAGACAAGGATACCCAATCTCATTGTATCTCCTCAACAGTGTATCAGATACTCTGGTAATGTGATAATGAGAAGTTTAAACAAGAACAAGTAAAGTTTATACCCTTATTTCCCATGATAGATCTTTCTCCATAGTTAACCAATAATCATATATAGACAATTGATCAGAATTAATGAATGAGGTCAACAACCTCTCTGTTCAAAATCAACATATGAATCCCAATTCCATCATTACAACTCGAGTATATTCAGATAACACATTTAAAAATGTGTTAAACGAAAAAGAATATAAGCACACTATTCAAATATATTACAAAAAACACATGAAGGACCTCCTTTATATTGTTTATAGTGACAATTCAAAAATTTTATTTAAAATTTTATAAGAAATTTAAAAATAGCGATAAAATAATTATCTATTTAAAAATAGAGGTAAAGTAGTTTATAGTTGAGAAAAGCAATATACTAAACTCATTAATATATCTTAAATTGATCTTAAAAATTAAGAATATAGCCAATATTGAATTTGGACAATTAATTATAAAATTTATATAGAGAGGTCGTAGACTTTGAATAGTCAGGAATCTGTTGAAGAACAGAAAGCTCAAGGCAATTACTTCCCAGATATTAAGACATTAGCAGTTAATTTAAGGGCCAGGTAGGTGGCTCATTCCTCTAACCCCAACTGTGTAGGAAGCAGAGATTGAGAAGATTGTGCTTTGAGCCCAGCCTAGGCAAACAGTTCATAAGATCCCTCTCAGCAAATAAGCTGGTAGTGGTAGAACTATACTAGTAGGTAGGTGGCTTGATGCCCCAGGCAAAAACACAGACACTATCCCAAAAATAACTACAGCAAAAGGGCTGGGCATGGTTCAAGTGGCAGAATGTCTGCCTAGCAAGTACAAGGCACTGAATTCAACCACCAGTACTGCCAAAAAGAAAAAGAAATTTGTGTAACCACGACAGTGGTCAGCTCAGAGCATATGAGAGATGAGATGATCAAAATAGAGTCTGGGAAAAGGCATATCCTATAGGAAATACATGACTGAAAGAAAAGTGAGAAATGAAAGGCTCAATTTATATGGATCTGAACACTTGGTTCTACATTAAAAAAACAATATCTCTGATTTACACAATACATAAAGATCAAGGTGTAAGTATAGGAGAATCCTTTGTCTATGAGTAGAAAAAGACATTTTAAATAATATAAAAATCTGTGCGAGTACATTAAAATCTAAAATAATTACTCAAAAAAGGGTGAAATGAAGGCGTTTCAAGAAAAAATAATAGAATGGGAATTATGATAGTATATTTACATAACTTTAACCCTCAAAAGATCAGTATAGTTTATATCAGAATACCTTTAAATTATTTTTAAAAAAACAGTGCCATTTCAAAATACCAGGCTGAACAAATAATATTGACACAATTCATAGAAATATAACTTGAATGGTCCAAAAATATGAAATGGAATTTCACTAATAAAAAAATCCAAGTAATGGCAAGGTGCTTTTCACCTCTATGAAATTTTAAATGTCTACTTTTACTGAAAATTCTTTGTTATACAATGGAATTATAATTGCTTCAAACATTGGTCATTGCTTCAAGCACATGGGAAAATAAATTTAGGAAATGCTTAGTACATTTGAAGACGGGAATCCTCTGTCCAACTTGGTCTTACGGGCACTAGATCTCATGCATATGAAATATACAAAAAGTTCAAGAATGTTCAAAGCAGCAATGTTTGTCAAGGCAGATATCAAAAAAGATCTGAATGCTCACAAAAGAAGAAATATATTTTATATTCACAAATGGTATATAACAGACCGAATGAAAAGTGACTTGTATCCATATAGATAATATTAAAAAAATTTTTGAATGAAAAAAAAATCACAAAGATATAAAGAGCATAATATTATTTGTTGAAGTTCAAATTATGCAATGTAAACAGTACTATGTTTGTTTAACAAGTAAGGGCTGAGATGTAGCTTAGTGGTAGAGCATTTGCCTAGTATGCACGAGGCCCTCGCTTCAATCCCAGCACCAAAAAAGAAAAGACAAAAAAATAAAAGAAAACAAGTATGTGTGGCAAAGTAAAATATATGCATAGAAATAATAAATATGGAATTCATGGTGGTTGTTACTTTGTAAGGGGAACTAGGCTGATCGATTCGCTGACACTGATTTTCATAACCATTTGTAAGGTTTTATTTCATCAGTCAGTGGGTGTTACTCGTTATTTTATGTGTCTTGAGTATATTTGATGCACTTTATATTTCATATAGAAAGTCAGTTTCAGATTTCCCACTTTTGGTAATAAAGGGAAAACTCTTGCCACTTTCATAAAGCTAAGCATTTATCAGCGACTTCTTAAAAAATTGTCATTCTGTAGTTGAGTTGAATCCCCCCTGTGGTATTTAAATGGTGTAGTTATAACAGATAGCATAAAGAAATGTAAAAGAGCTAGAGAGTACATTTATAAATAGATTAGAGAATGAAATAGCATATGGCTAAAAATGTTTATTTTGTTCTAGGACAAAAGTTTAATTTTCCCTACAATATCCTTCCCTGTATAGTTAACAACAAACTTTTTTCAATCAATTATTAGTATACTCAAAGTCCAGACTTGGGAGCACAAAGTTCTGCAGGGAATGATCTTTAGAAGTACAAATATTTTATAATTTCTGAAAGCATCTAGCTTTTTCTCATAATTGACATTAGAAAGTCCTATCTCTTCCAGACACTGGCCTCCACTGTTAAATGACATATGCTAAACTCAGTATCTTTATTAGTATATACACACATATGAGTAGATTTTCTGGTTAATTATTAGCTTCAGATAAAAAGTGAAATTAATAAACAGTTTTAGTGTCTACAGTGCACCAAAAAGAAAGAGTGGGTTCTCCATTTTGATTAAAACATTTTTCCTAGAGTGAGGCAATGTTTTGATTATTTGGTTACATTTTGATTTTTGCACTGACTCTTTCACTTGCTACCTATGAAAATGAGAAAAACATCTTTGAATTATTGGACATCAGAGTTTTCACTTGTGAGATTAGAATAAAAATATTCAACTCATAGAATTTTTATAAGAGTTATGTTTAATCCTCAATAATATTATTTACTCATATTAATTCATAAGGGACAAACTTATCCAAATTTGGCTATACTTCTATAGATCTTTTTTTTTTCTTTCTAAAGCTCTAATTAGCTTATCCTCTGAAATCTATTTCACAAAGAAATAATGAAGTCTACTAGATCAGATTAGAAAAAGAAAGCCATTCCAAATTGAAACATTCTTGGTCCCTGTTCTAGAAGCTGCTCTTAGCTGACAAGGAAGAAGGAATTCAGATATGATGCAGTTGTTTAGCATTGCCCCACTGTTGTCTACAGTTTTTCTAAAAATTAATTTAAGGTATTTGTTAAATGGAGTCTTTAGTTTTCAATTTGTATATATAGGAAAAACAGGAAAGCAAATGTTTCTGAGACTAGAAAATTTATACAAAATTCGCAGTCGGTACAGGATAGCTTTATCATGCAATAGTAATACATTTAAAAAGACCTAATTAAAAAGAAAATACAGGTAATGTATCTTAAGTAAGTATAAACCAGAACTGGTGCTAAGGACAAAAGGATTGTTAAGTAAGCCACACCATAGCTCTGCCTGTAACAGTTTTCATACTCAGCATCTTTGTGTGTGTGTGTGTGTGTGTGTGTGTGTGTGTGTGTGTGTGTGTGTGTGTGTAAGGCAATTATAATTTGTACTTGTAATCAATTTAGCAGCCAGGCTAGAATTTGAAAACAGCTCCTTGGTTACTGAGATCACATTCTTATTCTTTAACTAGTATCCTGACACCTGAACTATTTTCCACTGACTGTGAAAGGATAACAACTTTCCATTCAAAGAATACTGTATAATGACAAACGATGGGGAGTCAGTATCGCCCTAAGGTCTCTGAGCTGCAGCAATAGCTATCAATCAAACAGCAGATAAATTGATTTCAGAAGTTTTGTGTACAATATGTTCTTGAATTTGGACTTAAGCTCAGACAGACATATAGTATTTCATTGTTAATGGGATCTCTTTCTAGCAGAAGGAACATTCTTTTTTCAAAATTGTATTGCATAACTTGTTTGTATCCTAGCAAAACAATTTTTGAATTTCCGTATAATTTCTGTTAAATCTATTTTTAAAGTTGAAGCTTAGGTCAAATGCAAATATGAATATAGATTTATCCAGCATGCATAATTTGTAGTCTGTGTGGAACTGACTCATCTGTCTTCGGTATCTGGCAGTCACATGACGAGCTTTCCTGCTAAGAGTGACCTATTCATCCTTCAAATAAACATCCACAAGAGGAAGAAAAACAATATGTACAGTTCCAAAGAAGCCACAACACATTGTGCATGAGCTGATGTACTGGAATCATTCTGCCAGAAATCTTTCAAATTAAGAGTTCCTCATTGAGAAAGCACTCAAAAATAATGAGAAATTTTATATGTAAGCAAACATTAAGATCAAATTTCTTTTTAAAATATGAGAATGACCAAATTAGAAAACAGGTTTTTGGAACATCTGCAGGATTATCTGGTAACATGAAAGACTCAAGAAAATATAAAATTCAAACAAGTGTTGTTATACAAAGGCATTTTTTTTTCAGTTTCCTCCAGCTTAATGTAGAAAAAAAAATTGACTCCTCTATTATTAGTTAAATTCTTGTAAATTTTGTCACAGAAAAAGAGTATCTGCAGATAACTGTTAAAAGGCAAAATGCTTTAGTTACTGTATGTTCTTTTCCCCAGGAGAGGAAAAATTTCCACTATGTTTACATAGTGCATATATATATGTGTGTGTGTGTGTGTGTGTATGCTTATATATAATTGGATATGTTATTTTCAGCATAAATGAATAGAATACTACCAAGTACAGGATAAAATTTATTTGCTGGGAAAGTACTATACATTTTACTTACAGACTGACCTCAATCACAAGGATGAATTGATGTTCTGAAATACATATCTTTAAAATGACATGTTATTGATCTTTTGCATTTTAATCCAATATCTATAAAATTTTAGGATATGGGTTTTCAGGAATGGGTTAAAACCTGCATGGACCATAAATATTATATCTTTATGTTGAAAGCTCTTCTAAATAATCTGGCATGACTTCTAATATTTGTGTAGGTTTCCTTAGTGGAGTAGAGAACTACATTACTAGTAGTACTGTGTGAAAAAAATATACTGGATAGACGAAACTTAGAAGAATATAAATGATTTGAAATAATAAACATACAACTAAAGAATTTAACAGCCTGTACACATTTGAAAAAATATTTTTATTCCAACCCCCAGTTAATCTCTCTCTCTCTCTCTTACACACACACACACACACACACACACACACATTTCTAAACATTCATCATTGCAGTTGAACACATTTATTTTAAAATCATCCATCTTATTAATATAAAAATTTAAAAACTGAATTACATACTATTATAGGAAGATTATCTGCAAATTCAAATCTTCTGATCTGGGTTTCTAGAATAATATGTCATGACTTTCCAAACACTGAGTTTTGAAGTGGTTAGGGCAGTTGATAATAGATAGTATTACAGAATTAATGAAAATTCTTCTGGTGAGAGTGTGGCATTGTGAATTTGGAGAAGGTCATCGTTGTCTTTTATACATGTATACTGAGTGGTTTTTTTTTAGTTTACTGAAATCTAAAACTTACTTGTATAATTACATATTTGTAAATAAATATTAATGTGACAAATAGGTAAAATCTTCAAAAACTGTTAAATAACAGTTGAAGGCATTTGTGTATTGATTCTGCTATTCTTTCAGCAAGCTCTAATTTAAATTTTTTTCAAGAAAAAAAAGTTGAAGGAATGCCAGCACTCAAGAGGCAAAGGCAGGCAGATCAGGAGGTTAATGCCAACCTAGGCTACATAGCAGTAGCCCATCTCATAAAAGAAAAAAAAGTTGACAGAAAAATAAGTATGATTACAGCCTCCTTCTGCAGATCCTTCTGTCTTTATTCTCTTCACTACCTTCAGTTTTTGCATGTGAATGATCACCTTTACTGAATTTGATACCAGTGCTTCTTTAAAAGAGTATGGTAAATGACCGATTTTTTGCTTTATTCCCTCAATTTATCAGATATTGATAATTTTGGAAAATACCATAAGATGAAATTAAAATGAAATAAAAAGACATACAAAAATCCAAGTTCTTCCTTTTTCATTCTAATAGGATGCTATCAGAATAGTTTATGTCATGGAAATGATGTTTTGGACAATGTAGTAACAGTAGAAGTGGTAGGATGGGATGGGATTCATAATATATTTTGTAAGAAAATCTGGTTGGATATGAGTCTGGACTAAATGTAGGAATTAAGAGAGAAAAGAATGAGTTCATATTTTGGCTGGTGCAAATAGTGAGACAGATATAGCAGTAATTACCAAGGAAGAATAGGGTAAGAACAAGATGAAGACAAATTATAAGCTAAATTGACAATTTTTATCTCTAAAATTACATTTTGAGATGGAAATCACTTTGATGAGAAGAAAAATTCACAGGAAAATTCATACTGGATTTTTATGTCCCCTGTTAACATTACAACACACATAAAAGTAAAATCTGTTCAAACGTTTGAAGCATGTGCCAAGAGTATAACTTTAAATGTTTTAACAATCATAATTACTTCAGAAAGTGAAATAGTTTAAAATATGATTAGTGACACATAAACATAGATAGTTATTCATTCTGAAAACATTAATTGAAGTTTTAGCAAATGATGTTTTTCTAGATGGATGGGATACAACAGAAAAATCCATGGTCTCCTGCAGAGTGTGCTGTGAGCTCTGATCAGGAAATGATATAGCTGAAGGGGCCAGGTGCTAATTCAGGCTTCCTCTACTTGTTAGCTGAGTAGCTCTTACTCAAATTCCTGTTCATCTTTTTCTTCAGTTTCCTCATCTGAACAGCAGGTTTATGTGATGATTTGTGTCAACTTGACAGTCCACGCAATGCCCAGATAACAGGTAAAACAATATTGCTGGATGTGTGTATAGGGTATTTCTGGAAAGGATTAGCATTTGCATTAGTTAAGACAGGTGGCCCTTCTCAATGTGAGTGGGTATCTTCCACCTATTAATGGCCCCAACATGAAGACAGAGGGCAAGTTCTCTCTCTGCCTGGCTGCTTGAGCTGGGACATTCATCTTCCCCTGCCCTTGTACTAGGACTTTCACTCTTAAATCTCCTGATTCTCAGGCTTTCATACAAAGACTAGAATTTATGGCACAGCTTCCATGGGTCTACAATTTGCAGAGGCAGACTGTGGAACTTCTCAATCTCCATAATTGCATAAGCCACTTTCTTAGAATAAACTTTACTCTAGAAACTCTAGATATATGTTGAATGAATGAATATATACACACGCAAATACACACACAAGTGATTAACACAAAATACACACACAAGTGGTTCTAGTTCTTTGGAGAGACTTAACTAATTACTGCAAGAATTAGTTTTTTTGAAAAATTGAACATGTCAATGTGTGTAAAGCACTTAGAACAATGTTTGACACATAGAGAATTTGCACAGTGACCATTGCTAAAATTATTACTTCTCTTTTTCACTGTTCCTCATATTTCTACAACTTGCCCATATACTAGGTCATTAAGTGAACCTCAATATTTCATAACATAAAATGTATAATTCATATTTCTGCCACAATCTAATTTGAGTAGATTATTACCAAAGAATGTGAGGCATATCTTTGTAATTGTCCACTAGAGTTTTTAAGATGCTTCTCTTACAAATTATTTATTTCTCAGGAACACCTGCAATGTTTAATATAGGTCTCCGTTCACTGTACTCCAAAATTATCTTTAATTTTTCCTGATTTTAATATTTGTCTATTTTCTCTGCCTAATACCAATGATAAGATTTTTGGCAGTGTTCATGTTTTAATTTGCTACTTCCCACCTACATTTTTAACAAGATATCATGTTTTAAATTCCTTTCAGAATTTTCATGATTTCACACTTGTATTTAAACTTTTCACCTGCTTTTTCTCCTTATTACAATAATCTCTCACAAATGGTCTCTTCTACTATTTCATGCTTACATTTTATTTATGGGACTAGTACATCAAAACATTTTTGATTTGTAAATGAAAGACAGGAAGCTAATCATTTTCTGAGTCTTCAGAAACATATTGTCTTTTTCTATTTTATAGTACTTCTCATACCACATATTGTTACGTATATATTCTTGTATGAGTTTGCTACCCAGCCACTACTTTAAACTGAAGTCTGTATCATGGTTTTCACCTCCATGCAAATCATAGCATGACTACAAGATGTGGTAAATTTGTAGGAAAATCCTACCATTGGTGAAATTGTCATTGTCATATTGGTTATGGTGCCAAGAAATGCTTTATTTTCTCTAGACCATTACAACATTATCTGTATTCTATTAGACTATAAGATCCAGATAATTAAGCACACTGTGTATTCTGCAGGTACTCCATTATAGCCATAAAGACTTGCAATGTTGAGATCTTAGTAATACCTGCTATGCAATAAGTGATTTCTACAAGTGTTATAAAAATATAAGCTCCCCAGACACACAGAAAATAATTAGAGTTCATTTGGAGCAAAGATATATGGTCTGAACAAATTTATTTCACCTCTTCTAGAGAAATCATCCATTACACTATTTTTTGAATCAAGATTTGTATTTATCTGAAATTGAATATTTGCAAAACAGAAAAAAGTAAACATTAAAGAAATTTGTGACAACCTAAGATTAAACGGTACCAGTAACTATGGAATGTTATTTATCACCATGTTCTGTTTTAACTGTTATAAATAAAGTTTTATTGTCCACAATTTGCAGGTAAAGAAATTGAGAAATAAATATGTGAATTAACTGGTTTGAAATACATTATACAGCTAAAGCCAGAGGTGGAATTTAAGTGCCTGAATCTGGCTCAGGTTTTATGTTCTTAAGCAACTCTGATATTATACACATGAAATACATCAGATTGGTTAGATAGAGAAACACTCCAACCCAAGTAAAATCACCACATAAGCACATCAAACCTACTACTTAGGATACCCATTTACTATCTGTAATATGTTTGGTATATTTTAAACCTTATAATTTGTCACTAAAAAGTACATTTTGGACTCTATGGCAACTATAGTTGTACTAAATTCTTACTGAGGTGGGATACAAAAAACATTTGGTCACTTACCAATTATAAAAAGATTAACATATTTAAAACACTTAATAATATATTATATTGAGTTTGACCACTTTTTAAAGTACTTAGACTCAACAGCCTGGTATAGATATTTTCCTGGTTTATTTCAATTCATTCTAAGATATTGCAATGATTTGTGTATTGAGGATCTATTTTTATCCTGCTAACCACACTGATAAAATCATGAATCATTTTGTACAATTCTGGCTTTGAGTGTTTCCTGCAGTAATGTCCCCATAAATGACACTGTGACTACAATTTTCATATGTATTTCTATTTGGCTCATCTTACCTTACATTTAAAAAGGATAAAGCCAAATACACATTCTATTAGGAGTTATACATAGAATTTTTTGGCCTAATATATAAGAGAACATATTAAGGATGTGTTGAAAATGTATTCCTTTAGTACATATTTCTTCATTGATTGATAAAGTATTCTCTTGTATATTTCATAATAGAGAAGCTCACCAATATCATAAGCTTAAAATATCACAAAATCTACACTTTAATCACACTGTGTATGTTTCCATTCTTCAGCATTATTTTCTATGTCACTTTTAATAGTATTTGCTGGCATAAGAATTCATTTCTGTTTCTGACCAAATTGTTTACTGTGCAAAAATATTAACTATTTTTATCATTAAGTGGAAACAAGTGTTTCCTCAATGGTGTATGTTGCTCCAACACTACAGCAGAAGAAGAAAAAGAGAACTTTGAACACTTTACTATATTCAGTAACATTTTGCAAAGTCTACATTATCATTAGATTCATTGATTGGTTCTTGTGATAGAAACTTGTGTACTAAACATGCATTTTGCAACTAAGCTACACCTCCAGTCTATTTGATATTTAAAAAATAATTATAGTAAAATACACAAATAATTACCATCCTAGTTTTTAAATTCACAGTTCATTTACATTATTTTGCATCTAATCTTCAGAATACTTTTTATCTTGCAAAACTGAACTTTTAGGGCTGTAGATGAACTTCAGTGGTTGAGTTCTTGCCTAGCATATGCAGTACTCTATGTTTGATCCCTGTCACTGCAAACAAACAAATGAATAAAACAACAAAACAAAACTTCTACACCTGATAAACAACTCCCCATAACCTCCTCTTGCTTGTCTCTATCAGGTATGATCATATCTTCTAACTCTATGATTTTCACTACTCTTAGTTTCTTGTATGTGGAATCATCTATCTTTTTGTGGATTGGCTGCTGAGGCATGTATCAGGGTTTTCTTCATTTATTAAGGCACAAACGATATTCTGTTATATATGTATACCACTTGTTGTTTAGTCTTTCATCTATCAAGAGACACTTGGCTTGCTTCTCCCTCTTGACCATTATGAATAATCCTTATTGAACCTGTGTGCACAAATATCTCCATTAGACACTCTTTTCAATTTGGTGGGGAATATTCACAGAAGTGGAATTGCTGGGACATTCTATTGCAATTTTCTGGGGAATTGCCATACTGTTTTACGTAGCAATTGCAACATTTTCCACTCCCATCAATAATGAACAAGAATTCAAAGTTTTTCACTTCCTTGCCAACCCTTCTTATTTTCATTGTGTTACAATGCCTCTTCTAATGAGTGTGAGGTGGTATCTCACAGTTGTTTTGATTTGCATTTACCTAACCATTAGGGATTTGGTGCATGTTTTCCTGTGCTTAGTGCACATTTGTATGTTTGATTGAGAGAAATGTCTCTTCATGTTCTATTACCCATTTTGAAATCATTTTTAACTATTAGATTTTAAACAACAGTAAAAAAGTTAGAGATTTGACTTTATTCTTAATGTTAAAATACTTTGCTAACTATGATAGTTTCATACTTCTGAGGAATACCACATGCAATACTCATTAGATTTACAGATATATTTTGAAACAATTATTATTAATTATTTTGAATCTCGGCTGTAATATATAGACAGATCTTTATTTAAAGGTCATTATTTTACTGATAATATAGCAGACAGTGACTCATCAGAAAAGGTATCACAAGCAACATCATCTCACTCTTTTGATATCCCAGAATCAACAGCACCTTCACTCATGATTTTTTTTTTAGGAATATTTTTTGAAAACTTGCTGATTTTTCCAGATAAAATAAGATAACATTATTCATAGATGTACCTAATTGTGTGCCCTCTCATATACATGATTTTGAGGTCTGCTTTCTGGGTTTTGACCTCTCAAAGTTGAGGACAGTGTTAGAAATCGTTAGTGTTAGAATATGGAGGGTTAGAAACAGTCATGTATTCAAAATTGTTACAGCCTCTTGATTCTAAGCAACATGCTAACTTTGGCTTTGAATTCTCATTGATTACTCACTTTGCAAGTTCATTTTTTCTCTGGAATATGTCTCAGCTCCACCAGGAATCTAATAGAGTAAGTGAAGACTTCCTTTCAGGTAACGCAAGTCCTCTGCACTGTAGAAACCTAGGGATGGCGGATTTTGCTCCAAGATCTAGAATAAATCTTTTGTTGGACATTTACTCATGTGAAACTGGGAGAAAAGGAGTGAAGGAGGCTCTTTGGAACCACAATCCTGTAGATTTATAATCTTCCTGATTCCTCCTCCATCTAGCTGTTTCCCAAAGTGTTCCAGACAATATTATCACCTGGCATTAATTATTTTGATCCTATGCCAGTCCTAAGTATAGCATGTTCCCATCTGTGTGTTAACAAGCACTCTGGATAAATCCAATGTACAATAAATTTGAGAACCTGTAGGAAGTCCCAATCACCAGGGCTATGCATTGCATAGGAGTTTAAATTTTATAGAATTAGAGTAATAGAACTGCTTGTTTTTCTCCATTAGTGTTTCAGAATGAACTATTTGCTTATATATCTTTGGCTATTAGTAAATAATTTGTCTTAAAAGATTCAAAGGTTTAAATTTTTTTGTCTCCCTTTCATATACAGTCTGCTCTCCTTATTTGTGAATTCCCTATTTGTAAAGTTGTCTGCTTGGTAAAAAGTTGTGTAATCCTCAAGTCAGTTTTAAGGACATTAACTGAAGAGTGTTAAGAACCAAAAAAAAAAAGAAAAAAGAAAATGAGTTGTACAG
This sequence comes from Castor canadensis, assembly GCF_047511655.1. NCBI lineage: Eukaryota > Metazoa > Chordata > Mammalia > Rodentia > Castoridae > Castor > Castor canadensis. The sequence continues at coordinate 23,909,242 of NC_133386.1, forward strand.
TAAGAACATCCCCAGCGGAAGTCAAACAAGGTGATCTTCTTCTTATTTCTGCTCACATACTGTGAACAAGTGCCCTTTTGTGAGCTGTTTGGTTCCATGTGGCATTTTTCTCATTTTTATACTTTATACTGGTGATTTCACAGCTTAGAGTTCCTTAAAGGACAGTACTAAAATGTTATCTTCTGCACAAGAAGGCAAGAAGAATGAATCTTTTGGAGAAAATATAAATGTGGATGAGATTCATTCTGGCATGAGTAATAGTGTTGTTGACTGTGAGTTCAATGTTAATGAATCTACACCACTATTAAATAGTGTCTCTAAGCTGAAACACACTCATATTAAACAAGGTTATATACTGTATTGATCTGTTGATTAAAAATATTGTAAATGGACAATTGAGGGACACTCATCTGTATTATTTCCCCCTAAGAGAACTGGCTCAGCATTGCTAATTTGTATGTATCACAACTTTATAAAGTACACTAGACTACCATGAATAATGAAAGTCAAATGTATGCGAATTCCATTTCTCAGTTCTCTGCCAACTTGTAAATATAACAGCTCTATCTGACGCGATCCAAGGAGTACTTTTCTCATTGACCTAATCTTGTACTTCTAAAGCCTGTTTAAGATTGATTTAATGTCTATCTTTCAAATCCTTCCAGAACAACCTTAATGGCTTTTTCAAATAGTGTTTTCTTTTTCTTCTAATGCATGTTATGTCATGACAAATTTCATGTTCAGGAAATATTTGACTACAAAAGCTTTCAAACACATTTCTATTATTTGATAAAGAGGAACACATTCTAATTTTGATCCTTAAGGCACAAAGAAGAGGGAAATCAACTGTACTAAAATTTGATTTAGCTTTAGCTGGAAAAGCTAAAAATGTTAAGGGAATAGATTAGAGGGATCTTTGATTCTATGATATGATATAAACATAAGGCAAATTTTGCCTACCTGACTTGTATGGGCAGGCTACTGACCACCTTCTGATTATTTTAACACCAAAGGACCTACCCATGATGGTTTAATCTCCATTAAGTAATACAAAATAAAACAGTCTATATCATAGTTTCTCTATAAACAACATGCATTTGAAATGCTTTCCCTGTTAACTTTTAAAATACAAACATACTTTGCAATTAATTCTTAGGTATTTTTGTGTTGCTTGATTTTTCTTTCATTGTACGTATCCTTTAAAGCACTGAGAATTGAAAGGGATGATATGGAAGAGGGTGGCAGAACTTTAAGAGCAAAATATTTACTCAGTTGAAATTATGAATTGTGAATTTACAGAAGCAAACTGTCAAAGTGATGGAGACACTGTTTTTACCACTTGTTTACAGCAATAGTATAAGAAAAGCTTGTGCTAATAATTTGCAACTTTATGATGTTGACCAATTTTCCTATAAGATGCTCAAGGGTGAATTACTAATGCTAACTGCTTTCCTTATCACAAACATCTTAATGGAAGAGAAGCAGTTTAAATAGTCAGTCAATTAAATCTGTGCTACTTTCATTTTAGAAATAAGCTTCCCTGGTGAAATATTTTTTATAGTATAAAGGAGCCAAACAGTTTTGACTATTTTGAAATCATTTATATATTGTTTATATATTAATTTTTCATTAGATTTTAAATGATTTATAAATGAAATTTTCTATTGAAAATCTCTTTTTATTGTGATAGGTAATTAAATGATTTTACTCCTTTGAACAATAACAGAAGGGCAGAAAAGGTTCTGCATGGAGACAGGAGGGTGGCACTGGGGTAGATGGGTGAAGTGGCACAAATAATGTATACACATGTAAGTAAATGCAAAAATGATACCTGTGGAAACTGGTCCAGGAATGCGGGAGGAGGCATAGAGTGCAGGGGAGGGGTGGAATTAAAGTATGATATATTTGGCACATTTTAAGAACTTTTGCAAATACTTCAATGTGTCACCACTTAGAACAGCAATAATAATTTTTAAAAAATAGTAAGTTCGTAGCTTAAACTTCAAAGTGTCCTTATTTTAGAATCACATATTTTATTTAATTCATCAATTTCAGTGTAAGGTTAACAACAGAATATAGACAAGAAGACATTTATATAGTTTTGCTACTGACTGATTAGAAACATAAATTCAGGGGAACATGTTTGGAAAACAGGGATTTCTCTAAAATTATTTCCTCATCTCCCCATAAGAACCATAGGAAAAGACAACAATTTAGCTTCCTTTGGACTATTGTTAAATGCCATGGAGCAACTTAAATGATAGCAGTCAAACTGCCATTACCTTGTACAAAAAGCCTTCTTGAAAGCTGAAGCAAAGAAAAGAGGGATGTGGCTCCAAATGACAATCCTGAGCCACTGGACACACAGTTCTGGAGACTGCCCAAACACCATACATGTAAAGTCACTCACTACTCAGGCATGTAGGTAGAGTTTTGTGATATTTGATCAAAATAATCCCAGTACTTTAAAAAAATAAAATATTAATCTCCTATGACTAATATCTATTATTTGCTTCAACACAATCATGTTTTATAGTTCTCAGAGAATTTTCATAAATTGTATTTTTTCTATGTTTATAAACAAGATTGAATCTACTAATGGTAACTTTTAACAAAAAAAAATAAATTTTAATTGAAAACTGTAAAAGAGAAACCAGTTTATCTTTTCACTTCCACAACACCAATATTAGAAAGAGATATTAGGTAATGGAGAAAGATGGATTTTCCCCTTAAAAGTCCTAAGGCTTCTCTCTTAGTTTTTTTGTGCAATAACACTACTTTTGTTTGTTTATTTTGTGGATCTTAAGCAGGATAGACAAGTGCTCTACCACTGAGTGACACCTCCAGTCCAAGTAACACATTCTTATGTATCAAAATACATTGCTTAATAATTATGGAAAATATTCCAAAATGGGAGCCACTCAGTAGAAAGCTTCTACTGATAATAAAGTCAATGATCAGAGAAAAACAAGAGGAGAGATTTAAAATGACTTGAATGAAAAGTCCAACTAGGAAAACATAGGACAAATGGAAATATAATTTCCAACAAACAAATCTTTTCTACTCTTTCTTCAACTTTGTTACTCTCTAAACAATCACTTTTTCTAATAGATGTAATGATCTTGATATACAAAACCTATTTGCTACCCTGTCCATATGTCAGAGAGCTCTGTGTAACCTAGTGGGGTAGGAATTGGGGATTGAGAATGAGGAAATATAGCAGTATCAGCAATAGTACAAAGATTGGGCAAAGGAGAGGAAAATAAGAACATCTCTTATATTCACTAAGTTTCTACCCAGAAGAAGGCCTATGCTAGGCGAGGCAAAAATGAAGGTTTAACTTACATAATGCAATTTAATTAACAATAGAGGAATTTTCTGTTTAGCCACCAATGACTCCATGCCATTAAGAAGAAATGTTAATTCATCTACTTCTAAGGTATATATTGAAATGTAAGATGATATTATTTTGCAAAAACTAGTAAATCTTGAGTTTTTTTACTTAGATAGTTGTTTTGTAGTTTCTTTTTCTCTCTCTTATAGTCTTCCTTTGTGGCTATGTAATTTTCTCTTGTCATGTGTTTTGTTTTCTTGCTTATTATTTTCGGTCATTTTATTTTTGTGCTTAAAATGAGGTTTGCACAAAACATCTTTGGATCATAACGAGCTGTTCCAAAATGATAGCAACTTAGCATTAATCAAAAGAATAGAAAAGAAAAAAAAAGGACAGTGCTAGCAAAAGCAACATTTTTGAATTTTTGAGGTACATTTTGCATCTTTTTATATTGCCTACAACTTATTAATAAAGTTACAGCCATTGTAATTATTTTTCTTTTTAGTCTTAATTACTAAAGATATGAATAACATATATACCATATTTACTATATTAAAGTATAATGGATTTTTCTGTGTAGTTATGCTTACCAGTGAATGTTCTATCTTCTTATATTCTTTTCTCTCATTAATATCTCTTTCTTTCAATTTGAGGAACTCTCTTTAGCATTTCTTAAGCAGAAATAAATTATATACGTTCTTATTCGAGCATGTCATTTTCTCTCTTACATTATCCCAAAGGTAGCTTTGCTGAGAGCAGAATTTTTGGTTGGCAGATTTTTTTCATTAAGTACTGTAAACATCTCATCCTACTCTCTCCTGTTCTGTGATGTTTCCACCGAGAACTTTGGTCTTAGGCAAATTACAATATGCTCACATTTTATTTTATTCTTTTGTCTTGCTGACTTCAAAATCCTTTTTGACTTTAAACTTTGACAATATTACTATGATATGCCTTGGAATAAACTTGGTTGAATTGGTTCTAACTTCTTGTACCCTTATTTTTGAATTCTTTGAGCTTGGAAAAATTTCTCTTACTTGTTTCAATAAACTTTTTACAACTTTTACATTCTCAAATAAATTCTAAACTCCAATAACTTGAATTTTTAAAAATATTTTTCCATAATTCCCTTAATCTTTCTTCATTCTTTTGTTTGCATTTTCTACCAACTGTGTACTTTCAAATGGTCTGTCTTTGAGCTCACTGGAACTTTCTTCTGTGTGATTGTATTCCATCATGTTTTTCATATTACTTAGTGTACTTTTCAGTTCAAGAACTTAATTTGTTTTATAAAACATTTTTTTTCTCTTGAAGTTCATTACATTTTTGTAAAAAGCAAAAAAAAAAAAAACCTCTTTTTTGAATTCTCTGTCCAACCATTCACACATACCAGTTACTTGATGGTTGTTTGCCTGTGTCTTATTTTACCCTTTAGGTAAACTCATGGTTCCCTCACACTTTTGATGTGTGTTGTAAGATGGCATATGAACATTGAAGAGCAGGTATTTATTCCCATCTTCATAATCTAGCTTTATTTGTGCCCATCCTTCTAGAAATTCTAAATTCTCTGAGCTTGAATTTATTGCCACTATTTCAGCAACTTTACATCCTGCACTAGATTTCCCCTTCTTCTCCCAAATGGGAGGTTTCACTGTACATGTTGCCCAACCTGGAGTTGAGGCAGGGCAGATGTGGAAAACTCTCCTCCCTGTCTCTCCTTATTATTATGTTTTTTAGTTCTTGTGAAGGTAATTTCCTGAATGAATAGCTGTTCAAATTGATGTGTTCATGAGGAAAAAAAATCACTGGAAGGGTGAAGTCTGCTGCTGTCATTATTCTCTGCTAAAAGTGGGAATTTTCCTAAGATGAGGGTTACTGTTAGACACATTGCCACAGAATGACCAAAAATGTTATGAAGACTTTCTAGTATTTTTTTTCTAGAGAAAAGAACAAATAGGTTAGAGTTGATATCCAAACAATCATAAATATACAACTTGGAAAAAGATAAATAAATTTTTATATAGGTTAGCTACATGTATGAAAACAAGAAATTGTTTTTAAAACTGAAATAAACCAAGTAGATTTCAAATAATCATAAGTATATGTCACCCCCCAAAAAAATCCAAAACAAAATAAAGTAAATTGCCAGTAGTCACACCTGTAATCCTAGCTATCTGGGAGGCTGAAATTAGGAGGATTATAGCTCTAGGCCAACTCTTGAAAAAGCAGGTTGGGAAACACCATTGTAATGGGAAAAAAAGCCAGGCCCTACATCCCATCTATGGCAGGAAGCTTAAAATAGGAGGATCAGGATCCAGATCCAGACTGGCCTGGGCAAAATATGAGACTCTATCACCAAAATAACCAGAACAAAAAGGATGGAGGTATAGCTCATGTGGCAGACCACCTGCCTTATAGTATGAGGCCCTGAGTTCAGTCCCACCCACCTTCCTAAAAAAAGAATAAAAATTTAATTTGCATGTTAGAAAAATTACTTTAACTACTTAGGTACCAATAATTATAACAAGGAAATTTCTCTTTTAAATCATTTTCACATGAGGAACAATTTTACCATAAAAATCACAAACACATGCACACACATACTCTCATGCACTCACCTACTCTTTAGACCACAATGAGTTATATAAAGTTGATATTAATAATTTTAATTATAATATTAATATATTTCATTAACTTTTTCCATATGCTTATATTTGTAGCCTTGAATTGGAACCTAGGGAAGAATACTGAACAAATAAGGAATGACCTTTTTCTACTGTAGTGTATTTCCTGTTTGAGAATATGGTTAACTAACAAGGTGGACATGATGTGGCTTGGCCAGATCCTCTAAAAGGTGAGGTATATGGAAGGGGAAATGAACAAAAGGAGACAAAGAAAGATGAAGAACAGCTATTAGACAGGGTTCCTAATGAATATCATGCATAGGAATCAAATGGAAGTTAAATAATTGTTTGCTTTAAAGAAAGATTGTTTTAAATTTTCATTCTTAGGAAAACAATGAAAATTTGTCTGCAATGAAATGAGAGACATCCTAAAAGCAGCTACTTGATTTGAATGTTTTTCCAAATTCATATATCAAAACACAATCGCCATTGTGGTGGTGGATCCTTTAAGAGGTGATTAAGTTATGACAGCAGAGCCCTTATGAATGAGATTAGTGACTTTATAAAAGGAACTGAAAGGATTTCCTTTTGCCCTTCCAACCCTTCATTCCTGTGTTGACACAGTAATGTTGCTCCAGAGGATGGAAGCAGAGAACAGCCTTCACTACATACCAGCCGTTTTGATGCCTTGGTACTTGGTTTACAGACACAAGAATTGAGAGAAATAAATTTCTACTGCTTATGAATTTCCTAGTGTGTGGTAATTTGCTGAACAGTACATGACACAAATACAAACCAAAAGCAAGATTTTAATGTATCATTGGGATAAGCAGCTCAGGAATCAAAAATACCAAATATACTTTTTTTCTAATAAAAAACAGAAGTATTTTAACTTTATCCATTTCTGTGTAAAGATGGAGGATCCTCTTTGTAGAGTCTATTGAATATTACCCACTAAGGAGAAAAATCAAATAAGAGATATCTTTGTAGTGATTAGTCCTCAAAAGAGTGGTGAAATAGAATTTAAGCCCCAATTTCTTAGAAGTGATAGCAAGGAAATTTTGCCTTTCTCATCCTTGACATTGGGTAAAGAGAACGAAATGGTGTAAATGTAAGCATCCGCTAGTTATCATAGGAGATTGTATTGTGAACAGTGGCTATCTTTAGAAAATGCAATCTGCCACATGTAACAAAATTAACGTGAACACCACCTATGTGCTAAGAAGGAAGAGAATTTAAATTCAAACAGTCCCAGATCAGTAAGATACCCAGGCAATTCATGTAAATAAATGCAAATTCTCTCCTGAAGAAGATTGCAAAACTTAGATTGTATGTTCAAATGTTATTGTGATGTTTTTATCTTTTTGATGATCATCGTACTATATTGTGTGCTTCTAATTTGTATTTCATTGGCTCTTGTGTTTTACAAATGTACAGAGGTCCAGGATCTCATCTTATAAAGACAAGATACAAAATGGAAGAAGAAGGTTCTAGGCCTGCACGTCTCTGATAAGCTTAGTGATAAAGAATTAAAATCTTCTGAGTCACATACCAGTGTGGAAAGGGATATAAAATTTACCTAAGTTATGTGTTGATGAATTCTACATGGCTCATCCAATTTGGTTCTTTCTTTATATATTTTAGGCAGCTCAAAATACAGTATTTACAGGAATATTGAAGGCACTTATTTAGTAATTATAGTCATTTGACAAAATGATGGAGCTACTTATTTCGCAAAACTTTTAGAATCTAAAAACAGTTTTGTTGAAAATTACATTTTGTAGAAAGGAAATGCTATTTACTAGCAGAAAATATTGTCCAGGAATAGATAAGTCCCAAAGTTAATAAAGTCCTAATAATGCCAGCATGTAAATTATAGTGAGGAAATTGCCAAGACAAGATGCTGAATGAAAATTTGAAAAGGTTCCATGTTGTACGAGTATGATCATAAGGTATTGACGATATGTCACAGAGCAGTGAATAGACTTTTGTGTAATAAACTGAAAAACTAGAGCTTCACTGTTGATGAGTCAACAGATTTCACCAATGAATGTCATGCTGTAGAACTTATAATATTTTTATGTGCAGATGAAATTCACCTTAACTTTCCCTGTACAAAGACTAGTATGAAATAAGCAAAGGACTAGATATATTTAATAGTTCATCTCCATATCTTAAATATAAGTTCTTTCTTAGAAGAATTGAATTAGTATCTAAAGTGTTCCATCAAAGACTAGCTCCTTGAAGATTTCTCCTGTATTATAAAACCAAATTCCAAATTGCATCATAAATCAACGCTTTATTCATACAAGGTGCTAATGTAAAGAAACACATCAAGATGAGATGGTAGGAAACTCAAGATTGGACTTGGGAAGTTGAGGAAGGGAAATCGTAGTTTTCAGGTCAGCAGTCTGGGCTACCAAGTAAGCAAAAAAAAAAATCAAATTTTAAACAAAGGCAAACTTACTCAAGAGTCTTTAAAAATATATGTAAATCTGGCAAAGACAAAATAAACACACACACACACACACACACACGCACACCCCTCCTGGTACACAAAGAAATCTGGTGGCTTAATAGAGGGAGGGTTTCCAATGGAATATTATTGATGAACAGTAATTTTAGGAACATTTTCAAATTTATTAACCAGATTTTGTTGTGTGCTTTGAAGAAGAAAAATGTCTATACAAACCACATTTGTTCATAAGTATTTTCATTGCATGATACTAAATTAGTTTGGGGAGAATTTTTTTCTTTTTCTTTAAGTGATAAAACTTTTGTATATCATTTATATCTTAAAAGTAGTGGAAATATTATATACTCACATACAAAAATGGAAAAATGAGACATGTTGAAGCTATTCCTGAAATGCGGGAGGTGAGCTAAAGGAGAATAATACAGGGGGTGAATTCAACTATGATATAAGAAGTTTTGTAAATGTCACAGTGTACCCCCAGTACAAAAACATGATAATAAAAACTAAAAAGAAAAGAATGAAAATCAAGAAAAATAGTCATCTTGAAACAAAGGAGGAAATTTTGAAATATTTTCACCATTGTTTTGGCTTGGACTGAGAAAGGATCTTAGGAAGACCCACACTTCACTGAAAACCATCTGAAGAATTCCAGACAATTGGGAAGTTTTATATTCAAGTATGCAACATCATGACTGATCCTTTCTCTTTTGTTCACTTTTCAGCCTGGGAACTTGACTTTAAGATAAGGAAGAACTTTGATACCTTCATTTTGATCATGTTATCAGTTGGCAACTAGACACCTCCTACATTTCTGTAGAAGAATATTCCTTGAGGCAGAAGAATGGACTGAATGTTTTAATGCAGTTTCCAACTTCCAAGATGTGAATAAATTACTTATTTAACAGGCATTGGGATCAAGGGAAGAAACTCTCATTTTTAAAGAAAAATGAAAATCATGTGTACTTACTGTAAGTAAATCATCTTTGTGCAATAAAAAAACACAAGTTTCATATTAAATAATTTGTTATTTATATTTGATCTTAAAATAACTTTTAGTCACATATAGTTTGAAGATCATGTAACCAATACACGTCCATAACAGTTTTACAGCTAATACAATGAGGTGATCACATCACTCAGAGCATGTTTAACTTTTCCAAAGTCTTGCTCTGAATAGTATCATATGATACTATTATGATATTATGATAGGTTGTCATTTTAATCACATGTTTTTGGTATATAACTTTTGAAGTTTTGCCATCCAACCATTTTAACCCATTTCATGCTGCAATAATACCAAATAATATCAAGTTAGTCATTATTTAAATATTTGATTTATACTTATAAAACATTTTAAAAGGAAAGAAAGAAACTTGTGAAGAATGTAAAATCAGTGTAATAGTAGCTTTTACTTCAAGAAAATTTTGCTGAAAAATATTTTTTAGTTTTAATAATGGGAAAGGAGGAAAGAAAAATTTCACATGCCTTATTATATACATGCACATTAAAATTCTGATCTTACTATTTGTTAAATCTTTTAGGACAACTTGGATTGATGTATAAAATGATTAGGAGGCTAATTTTTTTCAGAAAAAGGCATCATCTATACTATCAATTTATTTTAGAAGTAAAGAAATATTCAAACATAACAGGAAAAAAGTTTTTTTAAATAAATCTATAAAATATATTCTCTATTAAAAATTGGCAATTGTTGGATTACTATATCCACAATTTATTAATCATGTTAATACACTATGCATGGTAGATATAATAATTTTTATGAAGGGGCTAACTTAGTCATGTACACTTTGTTTTCTATTTTTCTCCAAAGATAAATCATATTCAGGCTGAACACTGGAATAAGAGTAGATGCAAAGATATTACACTAAATTAAATCACATTAAGTGAATATGAAATAAACTTCTGTCAAAAGATGAAGAAGTTCAGGCTAATATAAATATCTTATTTATGGATATACTGTTTTTAAGAGCTAAGCCTAAACAGTAATGAAATGGAAATTAAATTTGAAAGGGAGAAAGATGCACATCAAAAATAAACTGAGTAAAAGATGCTGTTGTAGTTAGATTAATATCAGATTAAAAGTCACACATGGTTAAAGACAAAAGTATCTCTATATAATGATTTAAATTTTAATTCAACTTAGTATATCAGTTCTAAAATTGACATATCTAAAATGTTTTCCATATATTCAATGAAATATAATTAAATCTACAAATTTAGTAGGTGCTTTTCAATACTATTCCAGAAATAAATTAAATTGACAAAAATAATGAGAAATAATGTAGTAGATTTTAGTGGCATAAATAACAAGAGTGAACTAAAGGCACTTAACCAGGTGGGGTTGCAGAAAACTAAACAGTTCTCAGGGAACATTTATGGAAGCTGAAAGTGCAACAATTCATTAAGCTAGTATCAAGAAATGCTAAAGTATTTTGAGTTCAGGTAGAATATATTATCTGACCACAATATATATTGACTCTCATTTTATGTTAGAAAATTTCCATAAATAATTTTGTAGTTCAGAAATATAATTCTAAAGTTCCGTTACATTTCCAAAACAAAAGAGTGCTTGTTATGAAAGGCACAAGTAATGCTATTCATAGAAGTGTTATACATTAGAGGCAGAAAATTACAGGGATTCCAAACACTTATGAATAATAAGTATCTTCATAAAACAAGATATGGTTAAAGTAAAGATTTAGCTCTTGTTACATGCAACAGTGTAGATGGACCTCACTGACCAAATGATAAATGGAAAAAGTTAGACCTAAGAGATTATGTACTGGTTTGGGGAAGTCTTCAGAGAGAAGTTTGACAGTGAAGAGTCATTGTGTAATTTACAAAGAAATTTATTCCAACTGCACTATATATTGATTTGGATATCAGTTAGATGGAAGTTAAAGTTGTTATAGCCCCCATCAAGTTGTATATTTAAGAATTTATCACTTTAGGGGCATTGCATTTTAATAAAAATAAACTCATAGACCAATGAACAAATAACAAAAACTGGAAATTACCGAGGTCAAATTAAATAAAAATGCTGGTGAAAATGTAGAGAATACAGAATTCAGGTTTAGGGAGCTTAGGAACATTAAGAATTAGCATAACTCAAACTAGTACATAATAAAGATAAGAGCAAATAATGACATAATAGGAAGAAAAATTATAATGTAATCATAGCATAATTAATTACAGAATAATATATAACCACAATAATAAGGGTTATTAACAAAGACAGAATTAGTTTTATTCTTTAATAAACAGTAATATATTAAAAACTCATAAAATTAATAAAAAAGGATAAAATGTTACTAGGAATAATAAACGTACATTAACTTCAACAAATCATACAGATAATAAGTATATAATAGTATTTTGCAATCCATTGCACTAATTAATCTTAATAATTAGAAGAACTAGTTAAATTCCTAGAGAAAAAATAAAATTTACCAAAACCTATTCAGGAAGAAATAGAAATTTGAATAGTTCAATAGTCCTTAAACAATTTAATCTGTTGTATAAAAAAATCCTCTAGAATTAATCATGAGTCTTGGATATTTTGTCTGGAAACTTCTTTCAAACATCAAAGAAACAAAAAATTAAAAATTCATACTAATTTTCCCTACTAATAAAAGAGAAAGGCTACATGAATGTAGATGCAATACCATACACAAATTAACAAACTAATTCACTGATTCATTAAAAAACAGAGCATTATAATCAAACTGGATTTATAAAAGGAATTCCATGTTGGTTTAATATTAATGAAAGCTCATTAACATAATTTACTACACAAAACAAAATAATAGAGCATATCAAAATGTACAGTAATTTAATTTAGCCAAATTTGGTATGTATTATACTTTTAGAAAAAATTCTTAGATAACTAAGGCTAGAAAGGCATCTTTCGTAAAGCATCTATAGGAAACATTCTGATTATTTTTTCTGCCTTTTTTTCTATCTGATAGAATAGTGTTTTAAATTCTCCCACTATCAGAGTGCATTTTTCAAGTTCTCCTTGCAGTTCTCTCAATTTTAACTATCTATGTCTTTAGTAAAAATAAATAAATGAAAAAGGTACATTGAAATTTAGAAATTTAAATCTGAAGAATTTAATCTTTTATCATTTCAATGTATTCTTTATAAAAGTACTGAACAAAATTGTCCACTTTTCTGTTCTTGTTTTGTTATTCTACATTCTATAAAACTCTGTACCCTGATTTGTGAAGTAATCGTTAGGTAACTGAGTTTTATTATACGTTATACCAATATTAAGATACTCTCTTTTATTTGGAATTGAAAATCCATTTACTTTTAGCGTAATGGTGATTGTATCTGAGCTTTTTATTTAACTTACTCTCAATGTTCTATTTTTTCTCATATATTTGCTTCCTTTTGTTTACATTATCAGCTTTTTCTATAATAACCAGCTACTGCTGTTATTTTATTTCTCAATGCTTCTTTTCACTAATATTTTAACTATACAAGTTTTACTGTTGTTTTAAAGCTTAGCTTCAATATAACAACATTAATCTTGACAGCAAAATCTAATGAAATTTGTACTTTAACCACTGCTTGGAAAGTATGAGCATCTAAGAATCATTTAACTGCATGAATTCTCCTACTTTGTGACATTAGGGCACATACGTCATTTCATTAGGCCATCATGATGTACAGTGGTACGGTAAGTGTGTAATTACACTTACATTTATCCTTCCCTTTGCCTCTCTTGGTTTCTCTGCTTAATTATGAGATCCCTTAATTTCTGCCAGAGGAGATCTTTTAGTAATTGCGTCAATCAGGATATAGTTAGGAAACAGAGCATACTAATAATTGAAGCAGGAGAAACTTAACATGAATATTTGTTAATCATGGAGAAGGGTAAAAAAGAATACTAAATAGTGTGAACAAGGAAGGTGAACTAAGAAGTGAGATAAAGTCCCTACTAATGAAAGATTAAGGTATTTTTGCCAAAGGTAAGCACATTTTTCACATAGTATCCTTGGTAACAAATTTTCAAAGCCTAAGTAAATGCATGTGTTTTGGGGAAACCTTTCTGGAGCACAGAGATGTAGTTGTTCTGGAGGAGTGACCTGCTGGAATGATGGTGAAAATCATAAAGGTTAGCTGAAGCTTGTTCATATGGACTGCTGAAGTGAGTGATACCGGGCTGGCTATATGCTCTGTATTTGTTATCCTGCTGAAAAACAGCTCCCCAGTAGTGAGAAAGAAGCCCCTTCCTACTTCTCTGGTTTAACAGTTCTCTTCAAGGACCTATATAAATCCAACTGGCAAAGGAGGACTGACTAATGGCTAGGCAGTCTGATTCTATTACCAAAAGAAAGGTAAGCAAGAGTAAATTAGGAAAAGACAGGGGTTTTGTTGTTTTTATGTTTTGTTTTATAAGACAAATACTCTCTATGAAGTTCAGACTGGCCTCAAACTTTTAATCTTCTTTCCTACAACTCCAAAGTGTTGGGATTACAGTTGTGCCCCACTAAGGTATTTTTTTTTATCAGGCAAAGTCATTCCTTTAGCGTTTCAACTTTCAAAAAAAATAAAAGCTCTAGATATGATGTAAAGTACCACAGCAAATAAAGTACTCTATAATCCCATCCAATAGAATATCACTTTCTTTTTGTAAGCATGAAGTCCTTTCCCTCTCACGCGAATGACAAGGTCCACCATACCATAGCCATCACTTGCTATCTTTATCATTAATCAAATTCAGTCACAATTTCACCTAATATTCTATTATCCAACTATGAAATTGTAAAAGTAATCACCACTATATTCTATATAAAAAGAGAAAAACAAAAATGAGAATAGAGTTCATATGTAATAAGTTCTGTATGTGTTAATACATATAGAACAAGAAAGAGAAAACCATATAAAATAACTTCCATGTATGTTTTGATGAATGGTCATGCCTACCGTTAATATCCATGACTTCCTTTTTCTATGAGCTTTTCCATATCCTTTATTCTCAGAAAATCATTTTCCTTCGTCAAGATTTTCCTAGATGGGATGACTCATATTGTCATTATGAAAGGGCTGAATCCTCAAAAGTCTTACCTTTTAATGTTTGTTTAAACATTCTACCAGTAATATTTACTGTCAGATATAAAAGTATAGAGAGGTATTCTCAGAGACTCTGGGATTTCATATATATTATTTTCCCCATTTTAAAATTGGAACTTCATTTCATTTTTGTAATCATGACCAATCAGTTAAAGAAGAATGACTCCTCTTTCTATTTGTTGAGTCGGTGCGAAAGGTGCAAAAAATGACAAGGTAGCACTCTCATCTTTCAGTTCAATAGAACCAGTGCTGTCTCCTTGGGTAGCAGTATTCATTCTTCAGAAAAAAACCATATAATTCCACATTAAAAGAACTCAAAGTTCTTGAGACAAGAAGCAAAGATTTCATAAATGGATTATTAGGTACAATGATGATTCCTCTCTCCCATTTCTTCTCCTGGTTTTCTGACAATGAAACACCTTATAATAGTTTTTGATTGATTTAAGCATTGCCTTCCAATTGGCACTGTAATTGAATCTTCAGAAGGCCATTTCCCCTTTCTATAAACCGGTCACTTCTTAGTGATGTGCTAATACAAGTGAGTTACATGATCACAAGTCAATTGCTTCACTTTATTTTCTGAGATGAATTTCTTCATAAGAAGCAATATACGTGACATCTAAGGGTGGCGGATATGTATCCCATGAGTCTACTGATGCTTGTGCTGGCAGAAGCAATTCTAAGAGATAGGCAAATCTACAAAGTAAGTGTATACGTCAGTGTGTGTGTGAAAGGAAAGTGAAGATGCTGAAAAGAGAGACATACTGAGAAAGAATCTGCTACCTTCATAAGCAGCAGGTCTTTATTAGGGAGAGGAGACCTGAGAGGGACACTCGGCCATCAGAGTAACACTCTGAGAGGGCCGAGAGCATGCCTTCCTTACAGGCTGGGATTTTAAACATCCTGTGGTGGGAAAAAGGAGGTTTTCCCTGGAGGGAATGGACATTAGGTAAGATGGTTGGGAAGGAGGATGAGGGGAGGTGGTGGACATTAGTGGGAAGGTCACTGGGGTTGGGCAGGTATTCGTGTTGTTTTCTCAACATTCCAGAGTTTGCATTGTTTCAGTGTTTCTCAACATTCCAACAGTGTGTCTGTGGGGGTGGGGAGGGAGGGAGAAGTGTAGATCTATGATCTCTTTATGAAGAACTATAATCAGTCTGCCACCTGGTGCTTAATAGGTACACCTGAGGAATGGTGTCATAACGTGTTCAGCAAATGCCTTTGCTTGTGGCATACTAGGTCATTGACATTAGGTGTGGCAAGGTTAGACAAAGAACATATTTTTTGAGTCAACTGGTATCCTCTATTTCTGATATTCTACATACTTAGTTTAAAGCCCCTGTAAGCATATACCACTGGCCAGGCAAAGATGCTTACCGATAACCACTAAATTGTTGGTGGCTTTCTCTTTCTGTAGTGGATCTCCTGGGTTGATTATTCATATGAAACATAAATTATTCTGTGCACATTCTAAAATGTATCCTACCCCTTCCTCAGACTTCCAATTTTCCAACCTTACTCCTTCCAAGTCCCTGACCTTTCAGACAAACTGTTAACAGCTGCTTGTGAATCAGAGCACATTTGTATTCCTGGCCAAGTGAAGTGGCCAATGAAAGTGGAAAACAAATTGTACTGCTCAAAATTCTTCCCACTGGGAAGGTTTTCCTTTCTCACACTATTTCAGAATCACTCCTCAATAGGGTTATAATGACACAGCCATCTACTTTTGGATGCAACAGCACATCGTGTTGCTGAACCATCTTTTGAGAAGGCTTCAGTTCTAATGCTTCAGTCAAGTAATAGTAAAGAATATGAAGGCCTAGGCAGTGATTGAGTGACAGGAGAAAATGTGGCAGGAATCGGTGGTAAGAAGAATAATCCACTTGCTCAGACAAATTTACTTATACCTTTCAGATATTCCTGAGTGAACTATCATATGATTTTTTTCACTTGATAATATATTATTGCTGTGCCTACATAGTTTTTTTGGCTTTGGGACAGACAGCACTAAAACAGTACTAGGTGGATCAGTTATCTATTTATTTATAATCTCTCTATCACAGTTAGTAATACTTTGTTTCTTCTAAAACGCAGTAGCAAATATGAGGCTACTTCTCCATTTTTGCATTTCGTTAATTTCTATTTGATCTTTTAACATTCAGTTTTTCTAATACAATTTTCCAAATAGTTTTCACTATTCTTAAACATTTTAATCATATCTGCTCTAATTTTGTGTGTGTTACTCACTTTTAAGATATAGAATTTGAGGGCTATGGAATATCAAAGATAGATTTTCCCAGACTGGGGAGGTAAAGCAACACCAAGTAAGATCCTCTAAAAATTGTTATGCACAGACACACCAATTTGAATAGTTATTCAGGCACCAATCTTCATAAAAAATGAAGTTAGATGAGAGCTGGTTTTAGTATAATAATGAAAAAAAGATGCATTAAAGATGGGAGGAAGGAATAAGTTGCCCACTTCACATCTCCCCAAACTCAAGCAGTGTAGAAAAATGCCTCCCTATTGGGAAGGGAAGAAGGAATGAAGTAAAGGCATTAGTTCTGAAAATTATTCCAGGCCTACAAGGTGAAAACTGGTGCTCTATGTTAAGGCTACAGGTATGCAGATTGGAGGTAGATCTGATTGCATACAAATGGATTTTTAGCATCAAATGGGTATTGCTCAGTATTGTCTTGCACCATTTATTCTACTAATAAAGAAATATTTCACTTTTTAAACTTACATATTTAGTAGATTATTTATTGGTTTGTCAATTCATTCACTGGCAAATGCTTCTTGAATACTTACTATGTCCAACACAATGTCAGCAAATAGAGATATAAAAAATGACAGCTACAGTTTTTGAATTTATGGGAGGCTAAAAATCTCTGGTAAGAAGCTATTAGGGGTAAAATCTGACGTGTGAGGAATGCAGTGAGAGATAAATAAGGATGTAAAAGCCTAGATTAGGTTGGATGGCTTGGTGAATATGTTGTGATAGGAATTGATGGCATAGCTTCTGTTCTTGGTTCATAAGCCAATAAAATGCAAAATGCCTTTATGTTTGGCAATTGACTCTGATTTTCCCAGTAGTGTTTTATGAAACCTTGGGTTAATTTTGGATGTTCACAAGTTTCTACAAAGAAAGGAAGAAAATTATATAGCAGATCTGAGCTCTCTGACCCACTCAGAGCAACTTTAAACTTTTACTGTGATTTTGATTTAGTGGATACTTCTGGTAGTTAAATAAGAACACATTTAACACTTCAGCCTTAACACCTTTTAGGAAGGAAAATATGATGTATAAGCATTAGTTAAAATACTTTAGAGATAAAATTTGAAAAGATATTAGATGATTATTCTTGGTATTGAAAACTCCATGTGAGTAATTCATATGGCATGGATAATCAAAATTTATATTTTTTCATGCAGAACATATATATTTTAGAAAAACTAAGACAGACAAACATAATTACTTCAGTATGTTTAATTATTTATGACATTGGCTAGTTAAGATAAATTATGCATGAATATGAAAAAGAAAGGAAATAAGTCCCTAAATATTTTTAAGATGTAAAATAGTTGACAATGTGAGGAATCTTCCCAAAACATTTTTGAGCAAATAATACAAAATACAATTGTAGAATTATTATACTCAAATATTGTTAACATGTTTTTAAAAGCAACAAAAATAAAATAAATGTGCTAACCAGAAAATAGTGCTAGCAACAATCCTAATAAGAAACGCTGTGATACCCAGAAAAACGTGATAATTAGGATTGTGAGTCATTATAATGTTAAAATTGAAAACTGAATCACATTAAGGTTATTAAAGTCAAAAGTTATGGTTCCTTAGCAACATTATCACAATCATATTACCCATACGTATTATTTTCTCTTCCTGTTTGTTTTATTTTGCCTCTGCTCTTCAGCCGTTAATGCAATATGAATAAAAATTATATTTTTCTGTTTTTCAAAGATGGCTTTTTTCTTCTTTATTAAAAAATGAGATTATAAAAATCTCTGTCAGGCAGCCTCTCTTTCAGTTTCTCAAACACATGTCCTAGACATACTGGGCATAAGAACTACAGTCTGATGGCAATTTTTGTCAACAGCTACCTCAATTTTTCACTTATATTTTGAATATACAAAGTTCCAGAAATGGCAGACAAGAGACACAAGTGGCTAAAATAAGAAGAGTTTGATCATTAAGAAAGACAAGAAAATTGCTTCATTCGGAGATTTTAACAGACAAAATTCAAACAAGGGGAAAAAACCAAACAACTTTCTCTCTTGACCTCCCTGGGCTCTTTCCTATATTAACCCAATACCATTTTTTTCTTTCTTTTTTTTAATGCTTTTTGAGGAGGAGAATAATTATCATCTTAAAAGTTCAATAAGTACTTGTTTATTTCCTCAGTTGCTATTCTCTTAGGAGGATTAAGGGTGATATTTAAAATGCTTAGGAAATAATCCAATTTTTACTTACATTTTCTCGTCTTATATTTTCAGTCTTAGGAAGCAACAGGAGAGAAAAAAGGAGAGATATGAATGGAGCATAGAATAAAGAAGAAATTATTGAAGAAAATAGCAATGGGCTGCTGATCATTCCATTAGGGGTCCTGTTCCAATTCCCCTTTCAATTTCTCAGTAGTCTGACATCAAAGACACAGCTAAATTTATTTGATGATTGGGCACTTCCAGTAACCATTAGATTCCATGGGGAAAAAAAATAAAAAGAGATTTTCAAATTAATCAGATACTTGCTGAAATTGGCCAGTCAATCCATTTTATTTTATTTTATATTGATATTTTTGGTTGTGGGGTATGAACTCAGGGCTTCATGCTTGCTAGGCAGGTGCTCTACCATTGAGTCACTTCATCAGACAAAGTCAATTCATTTCAAATGGCCCACTGACATGAGAACCACACACAAAATGGAAAGTTAAGGAGCAAATGACAATCACTCAGCTTGAAGTTTTATTTGTTCCTCCCTCCTCTGCATGATTTACCAGACTTGGCTAGTTACTTTTTTTAAAACAGATAGACCTTCCAAATGTGTTTCACTATCCCGTTTCAGATATTAGTGAGTCAAGAAGACAATTGAGCATTCATGAGTATATCCAAGGAGCCACAGATTTTAGGAAATATGATTTTCAGTTAATTTAAATATGACCATGCTCCTCAGTTACCCTTCTAAAGAGAAAGAGAGTGAGTAGGTGAGAAGAAAAATATTATTTGAAACACATTCGGTCATTTATAAAATCCTTGACCTGGTGATGTAACCATAAAATGGTCAACCATAAAATGACAATTATGTGATTTCAGAAAAAATAGAAACTGTGATAGAAATACTTTTATCAGTTAATAATGGAAAAAATTACCAAATTAAATTATTCCACCAGATTTAAAATT
This sequence comes from Castor canadensis, assembly GCF_047511655.1. Lineage (NCBI taxonomy): Eukaryota > Metazoa > Chordata > Mammalia > Rodentia > Castoridae > Castor > Castor canadensis. The sequence goes on from NC_133386.1 coordinate 23,929,196, forward strand.
TTAGACATTCAATTAGTTAATAACTGGAAGAATGTCTTTTTTTTTTTTTTTTTTTTTGACAATTTTAGGGTTTGAGTTCAGGGCCTTAAACTTGCTAGGTAAACACTCTTACCACTTCAGCCATGCCCCTAACCCTTATTGCTTTAGTTTATTTTTCAGATAGGGTCTTGCACCTTTGCCCATGAGCTGAGATCCTCCTATCTCTCCTCCTATATAGCTGGGATTACAGGCCTGTGACACTATGCCCAATTAGTTCTTTGAGAGATGGTCTTGCTAACATTTTTCCTGGACTGGGCTCAAACAGCAATCCAATCTCTGCTTCCCATGCATCTGGCATTACAAGAATGAGTCACACCATCCAGACAGAAGAATTTTTGTTTGCCAAACTGTTATTAGGTGATGGTGATTCATTTTTGTTACACTTGTCTGCATATCAGAAACACACTTCTCAGATGATCAGTTTATCTTTACTCAAAGTCTCCTGTGTGTTACATCTACTGCAAAGTGTTAATTCTGTACCTATTGAGGTAATGGATGTGACCACACCCCTTTGTCCTAGCCACATAACATATACTTTGTAATTCATGGTTTATACCTGAGCAACAGTTTCCTGAGTAGTAGGAATATATCAAGTGAGCACTTTGGAAATTTATGTGGATTTTTGGTTGCAAAACTATTTTGTAGTGTACCACACACATTTCACCAGAGGTTGCCTGGAACAAGAAATGTCCAGCAGAAAGAAGACTTCCATATAAAATGAAGAAAAAAATTCCCAGTCCCTACATACAAGACTTTTTGACACCTTGTCAGTCATTCATACAAAGGGGGTGTGTGTGAGGAAACAGCTCATATTATTTTAATCTAGGACCAAAATATCTTTTATCTGTAGATACAAATATTTTTCTACTTTTTAGAATTTGTATTGAATTTTCCAGAGATTCAATAAGGCAAATTTTTAGGGAAAATTATATTTTGCTACAAATTTTACACGAAGAAAATCACCTTGTGAACAGCAATGATAGGCTCATATTTGAAGCAATTTTCAAGCTGTATTGGTCAATATTTGTAGTTAACAGATTCAAATATGATATATACACCCATGTGCTCTTTAGGCCACTCCTTCACAACTCATATGTCACTCTGCTTTTTTTTATTTTACAACCAAAAACAGAGATAAAGACTAATAAAACCTGAATTACATTTATTTCTGTTTTATTAGTTAGGAATGTTTTCTGAAAATGGCTGCTGAATGTAACCACTATGTCTAATTATTAATGAAGTCAGATGATGCACACTCAGTTATCACCACTATGTATATTGTCTTAATAATGCCCATAAGATTTACATTTCAAGCAATGTGAAGAAAGATGCAGATGAAGGAAACATGAACATAGAAGTTCTGATGTTTTCCAGTGGAACAATATTTCTTAAAAATTTAATTAAATTAACTTTAAGGATTTGAAGGAAACAGATACTTAGTTATGAAACTTGAATGAGCCTTCATAGTTTTCAATTTAGGGCTTTCTTTACCATCAAATCTTTAAGATCATTGAACTCCTTGTTTGAATTCGCAAGTAAAAGAGCTGCACCTGACTTTAATTAGCTCTTGCTTTTCTTTGAAAAATAACAAAACTAGAATGTAGCATTCAAATAAAACTGACCCCATGAATTTCTCATAAGATTTATCAGGAAACATTTGTAGTAATGTTCCACAGTATTCAATGCCACCTCTCACCAATCTTTTTATATAATAATCAATATATGCATACCTAATTGGTAACAATTCACTTATTTCAAGTCAGCCAGAAAAACAGATCAATATATCATGAACTTTCTTTACCTCTTCTTTCAACGTTAACAAAACAATTATTCCAACAACTAAGCCAGAAGCCAGTAGTGTGATAAATCTGTCTCTGAGGCCAGAATGTTCTAAGATCAACACAGATCCCAGAGTTCATTTATTAATTTCCAAGTTCTAAGTGAGAAAATTTGTATTCTTACATTCTTTCCAAAATACCAAACATCAGGATATTATACATATTCCCTATCAAAAAATGTTGCAGTAATTAGCAAGTGAAAATAAGAAATTTGTATCACTCTCTTCTTTTTTTCAAAGACATTGTGCTTGTAATAGATCTCATTAGTTATATTGTCTGCCATCTAGATAAGTTAGTAGAATTTAATAACCAACCATAATAAATTATAACAGCTAATGAATCTGGTATGTAGATATGGGATATTACCTTCTGAAACAGAGGGCACCAAAAATAAATATAACTTTATTTCAGCAAAGGTTTAACTTTATTAAAAAAGCTACTTCATTTCTCTAAGACTCAACTTTCCCTAAACTTAAAAGGTGGTGTTAATAAATGATCTTTCCATTTTAATCAACTCTGCATGTCTGTGCAGATTGAAATTCAGCTTTGATTACAATACAAGTTGTTTGATTTTTAATTGGTTGATAAAAACTTCCACTTAAATTGCTGTCTTTACTTTGGAAGAATACATTCAAAGAATAATTACCAACCAGGTGAGAAGCACAAAACTTCAATAGTTAGCTCTAATCCATATCAGAAACAAGACTCCACATGACCTCTCCATCAAAACCATAATTGAAAAACAGTAGATGCGAAATCAATGATTAATTTCCAAGTGTGGTATAAGATAGCTGTAGATAACAAAATCTTACTTGTAAAGTAGATAGAGATTTTAGTAGAAAACCAGGTCAATACTTACAGTAAGATAGGTTTAAAAAGATCAAAGACAGGTCTGACTGCATCTATGAATGTCCATTATCTGGGTTAATGTGAACAGTAAAGGCTTTATTCTTTCTTTAAAGAGATATTATTTAAATGTTTATTTTAGGGAACTAGATTTACATGGGAATTTAAAAAACAGAGCAGTTGCTGAAGGAGTGGCTCAAGTCATAGCACCTGCCTTGCAAGTGGGAAGTCCTGAATTTAAATGCCAATAATGCCAAAAAAAAGGGTGAAGTAGATATTCTGGTTTATGAGAAATAGAGATATATTGATGAATTTTTAGCTCAATTTCATGCCAAACATTTTGTTTCTTACATTTTCTTGTAATGAAATATATAACCTTATAAAGAATTTAATCACAATTTTAAATATGAGATGTTATTATACCCTATGGGCAATGCTGAAAAAAATAATTGCCAACTAGGAAACATGTGGATTAGAGGACCAATGAAATTCTTTCAGATCAGAGTCTTTAGAAACAGAGGTTGAACACTTACATGATATCAAATAATGAAAATGAAATTGATCTTTGTGTGAGTACTATATATTGCATAGCTCCCAATTCGTACCCAGTATCCTAGTGACTTGAGGACAAAGATTGTGTTAGGAAACAGAACTTTCATTCTATTCATACTTTAAGTTACCTGTTTGTCATTCACTTCTATTCATTCCATAGAACACATTTAGCTGATGTGAAAACAGATATACTCCTTTTATTCCATTGTCAGAAGAATCATTTTGTTCTGGTTTAGGGAACCACTATGATTACAAAATCAAAACAATGAAGGTTTCATTATTTAGTATAGATATCGTCCTATTATTTTCTTTAAGTGAAAGTAATATAGTAATCCCATTCATCTAGTGAGTAATTTTGAGATTTTACTTAAAACTCTTAGACATATTTGGGTTCTTTTATTATTCATTTTTCATATGTGTATACATTGTTTGGGCCATTTCTCCCCCTGCTCCCATCCCCTCTCTCCCCCGCTCCTCGCTTCCTGGCAGAACCTATTCTGCCCTTTTCTTCAATTTTGTTGAAGAGAAGACATAAGCAAGAATTAGAAAAACATAGCATTTTTGCTAGCTTGAGATAAGGATAGCTATACAGAGAGATTCCTAGCATTACTTCCATTCACACGTGTATTACGACCCGAATTGATTGATCTCTACTAGACCTCTTCACTACTTCCTGGTTAACATTTGCTAGTGTTTTGTGTTTTTCATTTTAGGATTAGAATCCAAGAGGACACTTATTTCCTTCTGTCATGCTTGAATGCTTTTATTTTTGTTGTTGTTTTATTTTGGTGATACCAGGAAATGAGAATACTATGGTCTTACTCATGCTAGGTGCACCCTCCACCACTGAGCTATATCACAGCCCTCTTTGTATTAAAAATTTGGAAATCATTTCTTCTTATTTCCCAACTGTGAGAAAAGGGTTATGCATATGTGGTAGGAAGTTGTCCCTTAGGAATTTAGTCTCATAATCACTGACATCTTAAAACCAAGTTTTTCAGGAAATGTTGTCATCTAACCCATGTTTCAAAATAATCTATCAACAAAGCCCTGATTTTCTTTGCATGACAACCATATGTTGATAAAAGACAATTTTGATCAAAAGATACAAGGCAGGTTACATATACATATATTGTACAGCTCTTATATATGTATGTGTGTTTATATAAATATATTCTTTCTCTGATCATAGTTTTCTGTCTAATTTCATATTAAGTGAATAAATTAGTTAAGTGTAAAGTAATATTATTAGAGGAACTGTTCTAAGAATGTCTGTGAAATTGCATTTCAATTCCCATTAGGCATGGTTCTTTTTCTCTATAAACCTCTCTCTGTCATTAGAAATGCAATTCTACAGCATTCAGCAAAGGCGTATTCAAATATAGTTTAATTTTCAACCAGTGAGCCACATCTACCCTAAACAAACACTGGAACCCAATTAAGGAGAAGTACACTCTTTAGCTTGACTCACTGGCCATTTCAATGTTTTCCTTAGGATATTGAACATTACATTAGGGAACACAAGAGTTAAGTTGAATCTGACAAGGGGAATCTGAATGGAAAAGGCTGACCAGAAAATGTTAGAGCACTAGGAAGAAAGATTGGTCTCTGAGAGATAGAAGAGATAGAGTTATAGAATAGTAGAGAAACCTCTTCCATATGTCTCCATGTGAAGAATATAAGTGAAAAATGGGAAGAAAAAAAAACTGCCTTGCTGTGGAAAGTGCCAGGTATAGAGTTGCCATCCTAAAGGCTGGTGAAAAGATGCCCTGCCTCAGAGACAGTAGCGTGGACTCAAGTCCAAAGAAGCAATGTAGACTAATAACACGAGCCTTGATGCTGGCAAGTGTGAATGAAGGTCATCATGCACTCATTACCAGCTCATCCTTGAGACAGACACCCACATAAGCAACAAATTAGATAAGCATATTTATTACTCCCAGAGAGGCAGCAAAGGACAACCAAATGAAACCTCAAATTCATTGAGAGTCAGTCCTGAAAAGCTCAGAATGCTGTTCAGAGCACACAGACCCTTGACTGTCTGTGCCCTATTTGTGACTAAAACATCTGAACAGGGAAAAGGTACCTCTCCCCAGCTTTTGTACCTCAGGGTCCCAGAACTCACTAGGTCATCAGCTGGAAAGATATTCTGTTGGAGAGGGGGGAGTGGGGCTGGCAGCCAGAACAGAGCCTCTTTACCTGTGGATGTTATATTCCCAGTATATTCTATAGTTATTCTTGAGAACTACAAGCAGAACTGGGGAAGTTGAGTGGATCTAAGGCCCATTGGAGAACTATGAACCACCATTTTCTTCAGGAAGTAGTATAGCCCCATAGTGACCAAGAAGATACATGGTTCCTTTTAGCTACTTTGTTGGAATATATTCAGAAAAAGTTAGCATACTCTAGAGGCAATCCACAGGCAAAAAATCTATGAAACTCGTGATCAGCCATCTATAGGAAATAATGAGTTTATTAATATCTGCTGCAATGGTTTTATATGCAATCTATATATTATATGGGGTGAGTCAGGGACAGGATCTTCAGTATTTATTAAACATTCACATTTACTAGTATAGTCTTTACATGGCTCAGTTGTTTCTACTCCAAGAGAGAACTGTAACTATAAGGCCAAATTGCCACCAAATTGAGAAATTTGAGTTAAAATCACTTTGTCAAAACTATTCCTAAAGAAGGGAGCTTCTGTAGGACAGACATATTCTATATAAACAGCACACAGAGGTGTAGACATTCTAAGGATAATAAAAACTGCTTACAATTGGATGAGAGGTAAGTTTTCTGGAAAATGTTTTTCTGTATGTTTGCTTTGCTTATGTTTTTGTTTTTTTGTGCAGTTGTTGAAGAGGAAATCAACACCTTCCTATAAAAAAAGGCTTTTAAAAAAATTTCCTTGGATCCCTGGTAATCTTTCTCCCACTTTAAAGGGAAACCTAAGAGAGACTTGATGGGGTTTTTAGAATGATTTATGCATTTTCCTCACTCTCTGTATCAAACTCAAAGAAAAACAGTAAATGCTTTGAGAGACATAAGTAATTTTTAAAGCTCATGCTATTTATGCTGTACCTCTAAAGCTATAGTTTCTTTTCAGAACTTTAGATGCCCATCTAAGAAGCATTATTGATTACAGTCAAACAAATGTGCAATTATTTTAAGAACGGCTATCTTTGTGAGAAGGGTAAAGGGGGACATTAGTGGCTATTATGGTGACTGAAATGTTTTATCATTTGATTGAACATGAAGTGTCCCCCATAGTCTTCTGTTTTGGGGGCTTGGTTGCCGCCTGATGGGCTTTTGGGAAGTGATTTGATTCTAAGGACTGACTTTATCAATGGTTTAACCCATCGATGGATTCATGATATGATGTCATTATTGAGAGGGGCTGGACAGTAGGAGGTAGGGCTTTGTTGGAGGAAATAGATCATTGGGGCATGCCCTGGAAAGATGTATCTTGTCCCCTGCCTCCTCTCTGTCTCTCTCTGCTTCCTGCCTACTATAAAGTAAGCAGTCCTTGCCACACACACTCTCCACCATGATTTTTTGCTTCATTCACATCAGATCCAAAGCAATGGGTAGAGTTACTCTTGGACTGAAACCTCTGAGCCAAAATTAATCCTTTTCTCCTTTTAAATTGTTTCTCTTAGGGATTTGTCACAGTAACAGAAGAAAAAAAAAAAGACTAATTTAATGGCACCATTCAACAAGTTTATCCAGGACATGTATCTGTGTTAGTGAGTGACCACGTATTCACAGGCAGTTAGGCAAGAGTTTGGCATGAGGAATCCACCTATTAAATTACTGAGCATCCACCACAAAGCAGAAGAAATGGCCAAGATGTGCGTGTTGATTCTGTAAATGCAGTAAGCAGAAGAAAGAAGATAATTGTCACTAAGACCAGATTCCATCAGAGAAAATGCCAACAGGAGTTGCCTCCTATTTGATACAGTGGGAAAAATGTGAGTTTCCAATGTTAACAGGCCAGAAAGAGAATGGCAGAAGCTAGGAACCCTATCCTGAATCTATCATTCTCCAGCCAATAGGAATGAGTATTAAATAATGCAAAAATGCAATTATTCAACTTGGGGAGGAATGAATTATACGAGCATTTTCAAACGGAAGGGAGACAGAGACAAGGAGAAAACAATTATACTCTCTATACAAGAATGAATATAGAAAAAAATCTTAAACTGACTGAAACCACCATAAGAAAGGAACTAAAATAGAAGGCAGATAATTAGAGAAGATAAGCCACTTGGGGATACAACACACATATACATGGAAATAATACAAGGAAACTCCATGTATAACTACATTTATCTCAGACAAACAAAAGTATTAGGTTTTTCTTTTTCTCTTTTCTGCAAAATAGAAGAACAGGAGGGCAGAACAGGTCCTCCCCGGGGAGGAGGGCTGATACCAGTGGGAGGGGAGAGATGGCAGGAAAAGGGGTGAATATAGTGCAAATATGTATACTTCTACTTTCCACACACATATGATATGTCTCAGGTGAGAAAGTTCCTGCTGGAGCCCAGAGAAATGTCACATACCAGGTAAGATCCTTGGATTGCAGAGATTGGAAGGTGGCAAAGGAAGACTTCTTGTCACCCAGTGGAGCAATTAATTCACAACTTCTGAATGAAGAACACTGCCCTGTATATTAGTTAGCTCGGTGTTACTTGTAATCACAGACAAATCCCCAAATTGCAGAGGTTTAAAACAGATAAAATCCATTTCTTATTCCTATGAAGTCCTGAATTTGTTTCTATGATAGAGCTGGTTCACACTAGATATAAGAATTGACTAGCAAGTTTCTCAGGAATTGTGTAAGTCAATTGCTAATTGTAGTCATTTTAAAAATATACACTTAGGCCAAGGCAGTTAATAATCAAAACTCATTAAATTCTATCATTTTACTTTTATTTCTGCTCTAGCATCTAACTTTTATTTTGTCTGAATAGAAATTCAATCAGAAAGCATGGTATGCACATCTTTTCCTTTCAGGTCTGATTCTTGAGGCTCAATGTGCACATAGTGCAATTTAAAAGTTATTGAAGGCCACATATTTACTAAATATTTTGCCATCATATAATATTATGGGTCTCCATCTTTCCATTATTTAATATCAACATCCTTATATTCTGTACCCAAGTACTAGGTCAGTATTACCATTTAGGCTTGACTTTAAAATACCACATTCTTTCTGATTTTCATTTGGGTAGGATAACACCAGATTCAGTAACCCAAAAACGTCATTGATTTTGTAAATTTGAACTTGATTTCTGAAACATAAATCCATATGTGTGGTTTGCTGTACTCAAAATGACTCTTTGGTCCTGCAGTTAACCACCTTAGACACCCAGCTTCCAGATTTCCTTCATGGGTCCATTGTACCTAGCGAGAATGGGAATATGGGCAAACCCATGAGCCATACCTGAGGATGGCACACACTACTTTTGTTAGCTTTTTATTGACTAGCACTCTATCACACACCACATTTAACTTCAAAAGATGCTGGAAAATAGATACTATCTCTGTACACTGTCAAAACATGCCACAGAACTAGTGAAAGCTAGAAAGAGTGCACAGTCTCAAATGTGTAAACAAAGTCACACATGCTGAATGTTACCATCTTGTTTAAATCAGTATCTTATTAATACCACCCAAGCACACTCAAATAAGCATGGCATGGGTACATACGATCATTATTTTTATACTAAGGAAATTGGGCCCAGCAAAGTAAAGCTATGCTTAAATAATGACCATTCTTTCTTATCTCTAAAAATTCTCAAAACATCTCTTCCAATAGAACAAACTCTTTGTATCTAAGGCAGTATGGGGAGAAATCAGTAGGGATGTAAGAGATTATTTAGTTTAATCTCTCATGTTTATAGCATCCTGCATCATAAAATCTGTTTGGAATGGTTTTCCTAACGGTAAAAATAATCCCTTATAGTAAAGTAAATTTACTTCCATTTAATTCCTATGCATTGTTTTCTAACTGAACACTAGAGAAAAATAATGTAAGTATAATTCTTCTTCTAAAAATGGCCATCCCATTCTAATCCGTTTGCAATAAATAATTACAGGTCCTTTACCTGTCTTTTACATGATGTAAGTTCTAGAGTCTTTATCTTCTTGAATACATTCTAAAATCGTGGTCCCTAGAAGATAATTCAATTTTCCCAGGTGTGCTCTGAGCAATAGATTAGCAACACTCTCCATCATGAACTGTGCAACCTCTCTATTTCTTCTTCACCCATTGTGGTCTCTCCTAGAAAGTTATTGCTTATAATTATTATTATTTGAACAATAAGCTACCATTCCCATTGTATATTTTGCTGCAAATACTGTGTCCTCCTTATCACTATCTCTACACTATCATTCTCAGTAATAAGTTCTGGTTTTACTTATTTAGCTAAATCAGCTCCTGCTGTCTCTAGGTTTGCATTTCAATCACTAACTCCCTATCTAAAATATTCTCAGTAAGTAATTCTATTTGCCCACAGTAATCAATATGCATTTAATTATTTTATTGTTTTTCATCACTATAAGTTAACCATAATTTTAACTTACTAGTATTTCCTTAATTAGAATTAAGAACTTTTCTTAATCTTTTAGTAAAATCAACATCAGCATATTTGATTATGAATAACAGTATATTTAAAGATAGAGCTGACTTCCTGATTTAATGCTTGATTCAATTTCCTCTTTAGACCCAGGAGGGAGTTATTTAAGAGATCCCAATTAAGAATGATTCGAATTAATTGGAGCAACATAATGTACACACCGCATTGCATTCCCAATTAAGTTAGAAAGAGATAGAAGATATTCTGCTGACAGCATGTCTTTATTGGGGTAATAGTCATTATTTACGTATCATCAATTCTTTATCTAGTGTCAAGTATGTTGTTTCTTCTGCACCCAAATAGGCATCATTAAGAAATAAAAATACCAATGAATAATAGCTAGATTTAGTAAAAAGGGAGTAAGATTGGAAGTTGTAGCATAAATTAGTGAATCCTCAAGTAGTCAAAGCTGTGTTTGTGTAGGTTACATGAATTATATGTCAAAACTATGCATGATTTAGATCATCCTTTAAGGCTCATAGTAACCTAAGATAAGAGTCAAATTTATTGTACCTTAGTTGATCTCTCTTTCATACTGAAGTTAAGATGTATCATGAAACAAGGAGAGATTCATACTCTGTTTAGGTTATTTGTGAAATTAAATTATCCTTGGGGTATAAAAATCCTTAATGTTTTAGAATGGTGAATATTCTAATATAATCATTGATTTTGAATCCTCAAATATTAGCTTCAAACTATTATATTCTAAAAATTACTGTGTTTAAGATCATTTTGTTATTTAATTTTTTTCTCCTCTTATATTTGTGTAATATGAACAAGTATATGATTTTAATTCATAACATCATCGTTTTGAATCGCAATATCTGCTAATTATCACCTTGCACACAGCATATAAACTATGATGAATGAGAGAGAGATTGAGAGAGAAAGAGGGAAGAGAGAGATTGGTGCTTTGTTTTAGATCAAGCGAGATTATCCCATGGGATAGTTACCCAAAGGAAATTCTCTATATAAATGTATGGAACATTTTGATAAGATAATCTGATTTTTCTAGGAGAATTTTAATCAAATAATTTAATTTGGAAATATGTGCCTACTACATGTATATGGAATTAAACTAATCCTTTTTCCACATGACCTGATTAAAATCAATTCCAAATACTAGCAAATACCTACAGAAATGGTATCTCAATGAATTGAATAACTAGTTATAAAAGAAAAAAGCTACTATTTTTCCAAGCTATATCTTTAGAGAACCAAATTATGAGTTTGACTGAACTCCCCATCCGGTCACTAGTGGACCAGCTGTGGTTGTTGGTGACACAGAGCTAGACTTAATGGAAGCTGAATACAAAATCTTATTTCTGAAAGCAGATGAAGCCTTCCTGTATCCCAGAAGCTATTATGCTTTCATTACAAGTAGTTTTGTGAGGCAAGTACCCAGACTAATGAAGTCTAATTTCCTACAGATTAAAAAAGAGAAGTGATAAGATATTGTTGGTGTTAGGTAAAGAAATTCTGAATATAGCACATTTGTTCTGTTAAATTACTCGTGAACATACGAGCACATAGATGCAGACCAGAATCACTGACATTCTCTTCCTCTGGGAGCTGTGGGGGTGTATGGAATTTAAGAGTCTTTTCTATAATCTTAAAGCCTTTCAAGTGAAAACTCTGTGGGTAATCTCATTTCAAGATAAACTAATACCACAGGTCCAAACTTGCCAGCCAACAAATCTAAAGAAAATATATAATTATCTTTAATAGGAATGCAAACAGTAACCTTCAAAACCACTAAATGAGAATTCTATTTGTAGTATAGCTTAACATCGTACCTAGTAATGAACAAAATATGGGTATAAGATAAGTACCTATTATTACTAAAAATGATCATATTTACAAATTCACACTGTTAAGAAGCATCAGTAGAAAATCAATTGTCAGTTTACTACAAGTATCAGTTGTTGCACAGACTGTCTTATGTTATAATAAGTCTTAAAAAGCACATTATTGCTATCATAAACCATTAAAGTTGGTTTATGACCAGGGGAAAAATCCTTTAAAATCCCTCACTGCTACAATTCACAAGCCATTTCTACAATTCACAACTCGTTTGTTAGAATCTTAACCGCCCTTAGCTCTGCCTTGGGCCATTAACTAACAAACCAATCATTAACTGCTAGTAATGACCATTTTCCCAGGGATTATTGCTTAATTGAACTCTTGTGCAGGACCAATTATTTTCTGAGATGTCAAAATAACTATGCATTGCTACATTTTTCTGTGAGGTAAGCACCTCCCAAAATAAACAATATGAATGTCAGAGAATTAAATTGTTCACTGTACACAATATTTAAAATACATTACTTTAATGAATAATTTTGATGTTTCAGAGGAATATTCTCATTTTTTCATTCTCCTGAGCATATCCATCATGTAACTTAGATGAAGAATTAATGTGTATTTTTCTTCAGTAATATACATAATGTCAATACATTCATATTAGTAAATTGTGTTATATATTCATCTGGGTAAGGCACATTTGATTATTAGCATTCTGCTCCTGAGAAACAAGGCACCATTGCTTGTCTGTTGCCATGGAAATAAATTAGGAAGGATAACCTGCCTACTTATCAATTTTTATTAATGCAATCAGCCTACCTGCTTAACCCATAAGTAACAATAGCACATTCAAACTAAGCCAATAAAGCCCTGTAACTCTAGGGGTGCCAGTTAAAGTAAATAGGATAGAAAATTGCTGAAATAAAAAGTCTGAGTTATGTGTCATAGTTTTGATGCGCCCCATTAATATTACAGGATAAAGAATGTTGCTATTTGAGAGGTCTTTAATGGTGGAATTACCATCAAGCAACATTTAATGAGTGGAGGAGAGGCAATTGAGACAAGAAGTTAAAAGGGATACAATAAAACACAATTGCCCTCCTACAGTGTTAAGACGGTTTATAGGTGTATGTGTTAAAATTTGAAATTAAAGGAATCCCACACCATTGCAAGCCAAAGACAGGTGAACATTTTAGAACATTTGGTTCTGATACTTCAATGTCTTAGGATAAAGTTCACTTTTCTGTGATCTAAGAAGAACTAAGTTTACTAAGCCAATCAGTAGCATGGAATAAGGTCAAAAAGACATAATCTTTAAGGACTACCAGATCCATATTTATTCATTAAGGAAGGTCCAATTAGGCTTAGAAATAATCAATATTTTTCCATCTAATTCAGACTGACTCAATCTTTAATATATAAAAATTACTGATATTTTACAAAATATACTACTTTCAAGGAAATGCTCAGAAAAGCTGACCATTTTCTAAAAAAAAAAAAAAACATGTAAGTCTTAGTATCTAGCACACATCTGAAATTTGAGGAAATATTTTTCTTGTAACAATAGAGACAAAAATCCAATATTTGTTTTTTTTTTTCATTTTTCTTTTATTATTCATATGTGCATACAAGGCTTGGTTCATTTCTCCCCCCTGCCCCCACCCCCTCCCTTACCACCCACTCCACCCCCTCCCGCTCCCCCCGCTCCCCCCCGCTCAATACCCAGCAGAAACTATTTTGCCCTTATCTCTAATTTTGTTGTAGAGAGAGTATACTGTGCTTTCAGTTGGAAGTATGTAACAAAGATAAATGACCATTTTCATTATTTTGTTTTTATTTTCACTTACATTTACTTGCTCAGTTTATTATTCAGGAAAAAGCAAAAAAAAATCTGTTCTAGCTCTTAGTCAGTTGGCTACAAACTTCTCATGGATGAGCAATAAAAAATAAGAGGAATGGTCATTAAAATTTATGCTAGAAAGGAGAATATCAAATACAGGATTATCCTTTTTATGGATTGTTATCTACTGAATGGATCTGTGATGATGATGGGGATGGCATTCTTAAAATTGAAAGGATAATGATAATAGTTACTTAGTATTTATTATGTGCCAGGCCCAAGGTTAAGCTTAAATGTAACTGTCTCATTTATCACCAAAATAATACAGAGTAGCATGACACATATTTTTTGTCACTTTTTGCAGATATAGAATTGACTCTCAGAAAAGATAAATGGCATTCCCAAATTAACAGATGGTAAAGTGAAAAGAAGTAGAATTAAAGTATTTTACTCTACTGAGTATTAGAAAATGTCAATTCTTTTTCCTAACTGCCTTTCTAACAATACACTGGTACTAAATATTTGTTAAACAAGTAATTTGTGCAGAGATTGCTCTTGACAAAGTGGAAGTCTTGGGGATAAAAATATATCATAACAGGGTTTCTGTTATAGTAAAAATAAGTATGTAAGTGCAACTGTGGTTATAGACATAAATGAGTAGATCCAAAAGTTATAATAGTTTTTATTTCAGTTTTTCATGTCTTAAAATTTACTTTAATGTGGACAATTTCATTCTTTAGTATTTTCTAAGATATGTGTAAGTATCATCAATGACAGTTATGAAACATTTTCATTACCTCAAAAAGAAGCCCTGCACTCTTTAGCTATCAGTGTCCTAGCCTGCTAAACTCAAGCCACAACTAATATGCATTCTGTCTTTGTAAGTTGCCTGTTACGGAAATTTCCTATTAATAGAATCATATAATATGTGTTCTTTTGTGACTGGCCACATTCCATTGGTATAATTTTTACAAGGTCCATCTATGTAAGTGGTTCTCCCCTTACCCACAGGGGATATGTTTCAAGTCACTGAAATAGTGCATAGTGTTGAACCCTGTGTATACTATATCTTCCCTACACAGGTATACCTAACATAAATTTAACTTTTTAATTAGGCACAGTAAGAAATTAATAACTACTGATAAAATACAATAATTATAACAATATACTGTAATGAATGTTATATGAGTATTAGCTCAGTCTCAAAATATCTTATTGTACTGCACCCTTCTTTCTTGTGATGATATAAAATGACCCAATGCTTATATGAGGAAATGAAATGAGTTGAATGACTTCAGCACTATGACATAGCTATGGACTATAACACAAGAGTTATTGAACACAACACTGTAATACCAATAGGGTTGATTTAATAGATGAGATAGCTACTAGGTATCTAATAGACAGGCAGCATATGTAGTACGGATATGATGGACAAAGTGATGATTCATGTCCTAAGCAGGGCAGAGCAAGGTAGCATGAAATTCATCAGCCTACTCATAACAACAATCAATTAAAATTTTATCAATTGTCTATTTCTTGGATTTTTAATTGAATATTTTCAGAAGATAGTTGTCAGTGGTTAAGTAAAACTGTAGAAAGCAATTCTGGGCTGTTGGAATGGCTCAAGTGGTAGTGTGCTTGCCTAGCAAGCATGAAGACATGACTTCAAACCCCAGTGCTTCCAAAAAAAAAAAAAAAGCAATTCTGAAGATAAGTGGGTCAGTACTACCATTGTATGGCTATGCCACATTTTGTTTATCCATTCCGCAACTGAAATGTATTTTGGTTATTTCTGTCTTTAGGCTATGATGAATAATGCTGCTACAAGCATTTAAGAACAAGTTTTCTATTATCTTAGTGGGTAAGAAGTGCTATTTTCCCTGACTAATGATGGGATCTTTTCCATTGCCTTTCTCAAATGCTTTTTACATATATTCCCATGGGAAAGTGTCTGTTCTAACTCTTTCCTCATTTTTTACTGGGTTATTTGACTTTATGTTATTAAGTTATAAGCGTCTTAATATAGTTCATATTATAAACAGAATGGCACATGCCTGCAGTCAAAGCAGTTGGGAGGTGGAGGCAGGAAGATCACCAATGAAGTTGAGGCATCCTGGGCTACATAGCAAGGCCCTATGTCAAAAAGACCAAACAAAGTAAAAGGATATCTTAACATAGATAAAAGAACACAGATAAAACAAGTTTCGTTTTGAAAAATTTTTGATAATGTCAAATTTACCTAATTATTTCATTGGTGTTTCATACTTTTGCTTTACACCTAATAATCCACTTCAAAATCCTAGGTAATGATTTTTAAATTTTATTTATTTTTATTATGATATTATTAGTGTAGTGCGGTTACACTGTGACATTTACAAAAGTGCTTTCAATATATCTTGGTTAAATTCACCCCCTCCAACATTCTCCTTCCCCCTCCCCACTTAAATTAGTTTCAACAGGTCTCATTTTTCCATTTATATAATTGTTACAAAATATTTTCACCATATTCACCCTCCTTCACCCTTTTCAATAATGGTATCAACTTTCTCCACTGGTACCAACCCCTAGACAAGACCTGTTTTACCTTTCTGTCCATTTTTGAAAAAAAGAAGACATTTTTGTTTATTTAAGATAGCTATCCAGGGAGTTTCATTATAAAACACTTCCATGTATATATATATATATATATATCATAGGCCAAACTGGTCCATCTTTTCCATTTATCTCCTTTCTACCTTAGTCCCTTTCTTACGGTGATTTCAGTAGGTTTTTAGTATTCTATATTCATTCTTACATCTAAAGACAAAAACTAATCATATTTGGCCTCCCTAGGAGGGATAATTTCTGAGACCAGGGTTTGAGATTTTTTTCTACCATAGCTGGTCTTTTCCTAGTTATCTTTCTCTAGTTTCTTTAGACAAAGTACCTGGCATACAGTCTGTGCCCAATTCCTTTAATAATTTCCTTCTAGCCCCCTTTAACCATAATCTCCACTATGTTTAAGAGCATCTTTAGTCTTGAATTTCTCCACACTTTATTGTTAGTGAATATAACTTCTTTAGCAAATGATTAAGAGGTCTCTGTTTTATGACTTTTTTCTCTGAGACTTACCATTGAAAATGAGGATGGACTCACTGTTGTCCTTCTGTCTGAGTTACACACTTACTTTAGAAACTGAGTGTGCCACTGTTGAGAGGGTTTGCTACAACCTTACATCTTATTCCCTAACTCTTATAATACAGAATCTCTACTTTATGAACAGTGATCAAGATGATTAGGTCCTCAGCAATATCAAGCTTGTACCTAGCACAATGTCGACATTCCATCACCCCATATCATCAGATGAAAAAGGAAGCCTTTTATCATCTGCACACACTCAACTTGGCCTCAGCCCCAGGTAGCTGGGCTCAGGATGAAACATGTTAGTGTCCCCATCCTTCCTAGAAGGACAGTCATCTGCCTGGAAATTGAGGGAAGAGTGTCTCAATTCCAGTGCCTCATAGTTTTGTTGTTCTTGCAGCATGTTAGCAGGGTTTTGGAGGAATACCTTCTTTATTGTCTCTGTTCCTGAGACCATTTCTTGATACTTTAAATGGTTGCTTAAAGTGATTTTCACCATTTTTGCTGGACAGTAGGTTCACAACTTTTTCATTCTGTCATACTACAAGTCCCTCTTACTATTGTTTTCAAATGTATGAAAAAATCTAAAAATAGAAATTACTCTGACACACAATGCAACCATTCTTTATGTTCTGAAAATGAAAGCAGTGTTCAAGGAATGTATTATAGGGAAAAGAAATTTAGCCTTGACATCTGGCCACTACTTTGTGATTTATTCTTCTTGGATTTTGTTTTAAGGTAAACCCAGGACTTCTTAATTCATGATAATTCATATCCACAAGGTCAAAGCTCTACAGTTGATCTTCTAGCATCTTATTTAAAAAATGTAACATTTTAGTTGATAAATCAAGTAATGAAATTTTGAATTATCAAAAGTTCTTTTTAAGGTACAATAATGTGCTCATAGCTTTGTTTGTTGTTGAGTTTATCTGAGAAAAGAAAAAGTAAGGTTGACACATTATTTTCTTGTGAACATAACTTAATTGAAAAAAAGCTAATGGTTTTGTCAAATTTGTGTTTGGAGAATGTGTTATATTTAATATCATCTGGAGTAATTAGAGGAATGGAAGCTCCATTATTTCTTTTTAAAATTTCATGCTACACTAGTTTTAAAAAGTTAATCATTGGATTTGCTTTCATGCAAGTTGCAACTTAAAACTTGGAAATGTCAGTTGACTTCTAAGACTTAGCAAACTAGGAATATTTATTTAAACTTAAAGACAAAGTAGCTATACTATTTTGTGGATTTTAGGCTCAAACTTTCATATAATTTTAATTGCTTCTTAAAACATTATAATTTTTGTTTTTAAAGTGCACAGATAGAGGGAGAGGAGATAAATCAGAATCGATACACAGGACAGCCTCATAGTTAATACTTAGATTTAAATGGTCTTTGGAAAGTTTTAAGCAAGAGATAGCAAACAAACCATTGGTAGGAAGAAACTTGGTGATAATGACTTTTGTCAACATGTTGATTTTCAGCTCCTACCACATCTGTGTGTGATTCTTTCCACAATAGTTAAATAAAATAGTATTCCAATTATGTTAAAAATCTTTGACATTGGCACATGAAAAATTATCAAGTAATGAGGTTTTGGACTACTAGCTTGTATATTAAAGGAAAAGAAATGGCTTTTGAAAATATGAGGTCTAGAAAATGATCTAAATTATTTATGATAATAATAGCAATATGATTTATATTAGTGTTATTCCTATCATATATATATATATATACATATATGTATAGTGTATATATACATATATATATATGTTTATATATATATGTATATATACACTAAACCAAGCACTCTATATGACTGGTATCAGTTAATTGTCAATGATCTTATAATGTAGACATTTTTCAAATTTTCATTTTTTAATTGTTGTGCTGGGTGGGTGTACATTGTGGCATTTACAAAAGTTCTTGCAATATACCTATTGTATCATACTTCAATTTGCCCCCTCCACCATTTTTGATAAGGACTGAGAACTGTCAAGATTAACTGGCCCAAAGGCAAAGTGTTTGAAATCATGTAGGTAAGTCAAAACTTTGGTGTGCATACAATTACTATTTACATGATTTGAATCCATCTTGAAAATGTAAGTATAGTTTGCATCCCCAAAATATGCAAACAACCTATTTAGCATCTTTGTAACCAATGTAGAAACAACATAGGGATGTGTTGTGTGTGGCACAGCATGTTAATATTATATGGCATGTGAAATGCATTGTATGATGTAATTTCTGTGGTAACATAACATTATTGTGTGCCCTCATTTTTAAAAATCATATTACCATTGAATTGAGGGCACATTGTGATATTTACAAAAGTTCTTAGAATGTATCATAGTTGAATTCACCCCCTCCATCATTCTCCTTTATCATCCCTCCCTCCACAACCCCTCCACCCCATACAGAACTGGGCTGCTTCATCTTACAACCTGTTTTTAATATCATCTTATGATGCATTTAGTCAATTATCTATATGAACTTACATCTATAAGTGCCCAATGACAGCATGAAGTTCGTTATGGAACATAATTTAATATTATAGATTAACTTTCAGTTCCTTAGAAAATTAATGACCTATAATTTATTCTGAAAATATCTAGATTTCCATATTTTAAAACTAGGTAATAAGGATTACTGTTCATGTTTTCCTGTATTAACATGTAATATATACTCATCATGTGAGATTTTTCTTATATAATTTTAATAAGTATAATATTATGAATGCCCTAAATACACATAAACAAGAATGGCTATTAAAATACTGGATGGTATGCAAGAACAGTGCAGACAGCAGAAGTTTTCTAAATGGAACACTTTTACTTTTAGTAATTATAAAAATATGAGAAATGTACCTTGCTAACGAATGAAATCCAAAAAAGAGAGGCAAATTAATTTGCCTTTAGCATATGAAAATGTTGTAAAGTTAGATAGGTAATAATTAGCCCATAATTGATTGATGGATTTCAATAAGAAAACTTAAGAGTAACAAAATTCCAAAATAGTAAATTGTAGAATTTCAATTTTTCTAGAAATTTTAAATATTTTATCTTGGGATTACCAGTTGACTTATTTACTTCTAGATAATATTAGAAGCTCTATGCTAACTAGCAGACATGCACACACATACAATAAAGGCCGTAATATAAGGGATAATTTGTCTATCTTTAATAAATACTTCATTTAAATGCTGTCAACTATATATGAGCTGCCATTATTTAATAGCCAATGTGACCCCATAGAAAAACAATTATCCAGTGCCAGATGCAGTAGTACATGCCTGTAATCTGTTACTTGGGAAGTAGAAATGTGAGGACCATTATTCAAGGCCATCTAGGGCAAAAGTTAGCAAAGCCCTACCACAAAAAAAAAAAAAAATCCAGTACAATCCCAGTTACCTGGGAGGCAGAGGCAGAAGACGCTATCTGAAAAATAAACTGCAGCAAAAAGGGTTGGGGAGTTCAACTACTGTATGCCTCCCCCTCCCCAGGAAAGAAAAATTATCCTTAGATATCTCAAGTTCAGAATTAAATCATCATATGCAAGGTAGAGATTACAAATAAATGTATCAAACAGCATTCCAATTTTCACAATGGATATATATCTTATACAGTCACCAAATCAGATGTGTTGATGTAAATAAGTGTTTGTATTCTCGAGCATCGATTGAAAGTCTAGGGATATTTTCAGAGAAAATGTAAATTTTATCTGTTCTAAATGCATTTGATTTAGCAGTTCCTCCTTATTGCATTCAGAATACTTTATAGAATATCTCTGAAGGTCTTGAAGTTAAGTACATGGGAATTCGATATTTCTCTACAGACATTGATTTTGATTACAAAGAGCTTCAAGATGGAGCACATTGTGTTTGAATTTATCTGGCCAAATTTGCTTTATCCTTTGGCAGTCAGTTTACAGACAACATAGAGGTAAAATGCCTTAAATAAAATCAATCTGTATAAATAACTATATGTATAAGTTTGTGTTGTTTTTATTTGATTAAAAATGAATGCAGTGAAGTAGTACATGAAGTGAAATTAAATGTGGGGCATCAATGATCTTTGATCATTGTTACCATGTACCAATTTGTACTGTATACCTAAATTTGTTTGTTGTTCAATGATGCTGTTTTCCCTCTCAAAGGAAATTAATCAGTCCAAACCTTGGAATATGGTAGGATATACTGAAAGATCAAAAATGGAGACAAAAGTTAATATCATCAGTCTTCTTAGTACCATCTGTAATCTGTCATTGATCACCAACAGAAGACAAGGAACAGCCTTTCCACTTTTTCTATGGAACACATTCAAGGTATTGAGGGATGAAATGATTGCTTATAAAACTGAAAGCACCCTTATTAGGCTGAATGCAATTTGATTTATCCCCAGATAAGAAATGTTTTAAGGCGGGAGCTGCCTTATTATTGATTTGTTAAATAAAATCCATATCAAAAATAGGAATTATCAATATTCTAAATGTCACTGTGATATGAAGAAGTCTCAACCTACTTCACACATAAAATAATATAAATCTAAATTGAGCTGTTATGAGACTTTTACAAAATTATCATTTCAGAAACAGTCCTTAGTCAGCTGCACTGTGTTACTGTGCATCAAATAGGTTTTGTGTGCAGTATTTAAAGAATTTCTTAATTATGATTTCTTTTAGAGATTGCTGTAAGTATAAGTTATCATTCATACTTCTTCATTTCTGAGTTTTAAACATATGCTTCCTACAGTTTATTTGTTCACACATAGTGGATGAATATAACAGCTGCACCAGGGTACTCAATTTTATTCCATTCACTTATTAATAAACGACATTTGTGCTTGGGAATGTATTTTTAGTAATGTGTTCACCCAAAATGATCTCTCATCTGTAATTTTTACCATAAGGCAGCTGAAATTCCCTCTTGAGTAAGATAGATGTGCAAATTTGGTATTTTAATGAGAAGTTTAAATTTATTTTCAAGAACACTTTACTTAGTCCAGGTTATTTTGAACATGTACAAATGCAAGCACTCAATGTCTTAAGTGGGAAACCACCAGTTAGTTGATTATCGTTTCAGAGTGCAGGTAGTCAGGTTGGGCCCAATATAATCCTCCTCTGAAAATCCCTTGATTAATTTATCCCCAAATGAGATACCTCTGAATGAACTTTCTCACCTTTGCATGACCTCTGTTTAGCTTGTGTACATTATCTTTCTGTCCCTGGAGCCCAGTTGGTAAACACCAGGAAGAAGAGAATTTGTTTCCCAAGCCCTGCCCTGAGGTTGCAACTCACTGGAGAGCTCCTTATTCCTGGCGGGAAAGGGGATGAAATGCTCTCCCTAAGCCTTGTATAGGTTGTAAAATAACTAAAGTCTATCATCTTAATAGTTGCTTTATCATTCATTTGAAGAATTTGAATGAAATATTAGTATGGAAAAATTTCTTTCTCTCCCATTTATACTAATGTTTGAATATAGTTCTATATATCCAACATTCAAATATTTATAGACAGTGTCCAAGGTGATAAAAATGCATATAAATATATATAATAATAAAAACATTTTATTGACGAAAATAATATAACTGATTTTTTATCTCTGACATATCATCACAAGAACACAGAGATAAACAGAAGTTATAGATCATACTTAACCTATAGGTGAACCTATGAGTGAACATGATGGTTTGCATGGATCAAAACAACATTGAATGTACTAAATGACAAAAGTAGAAAGACAAAAAGCTGAAACTTTGAGAATATAAAGTAAAAAGTCAAATTTTCCATACAAAATGTACTTTTGGGTTATAAAAATGTTTAAAGTGCACAAACAAATGGACACACACACATATAGATAGATAGATAGATAGATTTATACATTTCTAGGCATATATGTGTTACATATGTGAAATTATCTTTTTAAGAAAAGTTAATGTATTGAATTTAATATATTGATTCCTTATAGACATGAAATCCTATGTAAGGAAAACACAGGGGACATTTATTACAAAAATATTCATGTTCCAGGAACAGATGAGCTCCCATTCCAATTAGCACTAGGTCAAAAATATTTTTTAATGTGAAGTCCCTAGTTTATTTACACTCAGTGTATTTCTATCACTGAAAACAGGGAGCACTATACCAAGTAACTCTTGTTTCTTTTATGGCATCCATCCACATATCTTTAAAAATATAAGTGTATTATATGTAAAAATGAAAATATAACATTTATAATAATGAAAATTAATGTTTTCTTTTTTTGTGGTACTGGGTTTAAACTCAGGGCCTAAACCAGCCTGTTTCTATGAAGGGTTTTTTCAAGATAGGGTCTAATGAACATTTGCCTGGGCTGGCTTGGTGCTGTGATCCTTTTGAGTAGCTAGGATTACAGGCATGAGCAACCTGGCTGAAAAATTAATCTTTTCTGTCAAGGCAATGAATACTGCAGGCTTTCCCATAATTTTTATTATGTAACATTTTAAACCAATACAAAATAGGAAAAATAATATGGTAAAAAGTCATGTACTGATCACCTACCTTCAACAACTGTCAACTTATATACAACTGAATTTATTTTTTTTTATTTTCCTTAACACTACTCCCTCAAATTACTTTGAAGCAAATCCTATGCATACTATTTTTTAATACGTAAATGCCTCACTATAAAGCTAAAATTATTTTAAACAACTCTCATAATACTACTTCAAGAGTTCTGAACTTTTAAAAATAAAGAGTAGAAAATCTCAGCAAGAGAGCTGGGAATATAGTTCAGTATTTGTTTGCCTAGCATGCATGAGACTCTGGATTCAATCCCTAGTACCACGAAGGAAAAGAAAGAAAAGAAAAGAAAATCTCAGCAAGAAAATTAAATTTATATAAAATAGAAACAAATGAAAATTATGGAACTGAAAAATACAGTAACAGAATGGGGAGATCCTGGATTGATGAACTCCATACTAGAGTGGAGTTTACAGAACATAGAATCACTCAACTTGAGAACAGTCCAGTAGAATTCACAAATCTAAACAATATAGAGAAAACTGATTAGGAGGGTGATCAAACCCCAGATCAAAGTGATTCAAGTCAACACATCATGATTAAAATTTAAAAACTAAAACAAAGGAAAAATTCTCATAAGAAATCACCCTACACATTACCCAGTAGGGAACACTGATATAAATGACAGGGCATTTCACATGTTTTGAAATGATAAAGAAAAATATTGATTACTTAAGAATTCTGCACTGAGTAAAACTAAATGAAAAATAAGGCTTTATATTTAAGACTGCTAACAAAAATCTCTTCAAATAAGGAAATAACAAAAGAAGAAAGCTTGGAATTTTAGAAGAAAACAGAAAACATACAACTAGCAATACATATACTAAATAATCATATTTCCCATGACTTCCTAAGCTATATGTGGTGATTCAAATTAAATTGTGACATAATATGATGGGGTGCTTAATGTATATTCAGGAAATACTTCAATTATACTTCAAAAGTGAAGACATGCCTGGCATGGTGGCTCATGCCAGTAATTCTAGCTACTCAAGAGGTGGAAATCAAGAGTATCATGGTTCAAGACCAGCCTGAAGAAAAACTTAGCTAGACCTCATCTCAATCAATAAGCTGGTTATGATGTTGCACACCTGTGATTTTGGCTACATGAGATTCCCTAGGTCGGGGAGGGAGGATCACAGTCTGATATCAGCCCAGGGCAAAAATGTGAGATCTCACCTGAACATAACTAAAGGACAAAGGACTGAGAGCATGTCAATTATTACTTTAAATGTCAATAGTATAAATATACTAATGAAAATCAAGATTAGTAATGCTCTTCTATGTGATATATTTAAGTATGTTCTTTGAATTCAACAATAAAGGGAGGTGAGATGTAAAAGGACAGAAAAAGATAATGCTATTTAAAAAACAGCAGTAGTAGCCATATTAATATCATAGAATGTACACATTAGTGGAAATGAATTTAGTACAGAAAAAGAGGGAATTACATAGTGATAAAAAGATAAACCCACCAAAAAGAGCCTTTGATACTAAATGTATATGCACTAAACAATGAAAATCAAAAAGCAAAATATATAAACCGATAGGAATGAAAGGAGAAACAGTCAAACCTGTTTCTCAGTCATAACTGGAGAATTCAACATCACATTTCAGCATTTGATAGAGCAAGTAGATAGAAAATTAGCAAAGATGTGGAAGAAATGAATAACATCATCAAACAATAGAATATAATTGACAACTACGGAACACATCATACGTCAGCCTTAGGGTACACATACTTTCCAATACCTGTGAACATTTTGCCAAATACACTATACTCTGGTTCACAAAGCAAACCTTAAATTTTAAAGTTACAATATGATAGAATATGATTTTTGTCCATAACAGACTCAAGCTATAGAAATCAGTAACAGAAAACAATGAAAAGAAAAATTGACAAATTAGATTTAAATAACAAACTTCTAAATAATTCAGATATCAAAGAGAAAGTTTAAAAGTATATAGAATGAATGAAAATACAATGTGCAAAATTGTGGGATATAGCTAAAACTATGCTGACAGGAACATTTGTAGCAGTGAGTGTTTGTATTAGAGAATAAAAGGTGTTAAATAATTAAAGTGATTTTTAAATCTCAGATTAATAACAAAAAGAACAAAATAAATCTAAATCAAGCAAACAAAAGACAATAATAGAAAACAGAAATGAACAAAGGAAAACAATAGAGAAAATCAACAAAACCAAGAGTTGTTTTTTTCAAAATCACAACAAATTCGAACTTCCAGCAAGATCATCATGAAAAGAAGACAGGAATCTCAGGTAACCATGGAATCCAATGTGCTTGTCCTAAACTGGGTATATTATGACTTACCAACCATTATAGTTGACTATATGCAGTCAAACTTCATTGAAGTGTTGAATACAAGCTGGGCTCCAGAAGTTCATAAAATGTGTAGTGTCACATAAAAATACAATTCATATTCTCATGGCTACTACCCCTCCTGTGATGACTTCTTTACCCACATTTATAACCTCAAAGGAAGCTTTCTGTGACCTTTTGTCTGACATGATGTGATATTGTGTCTAATTTACATATGTTCTGTTAAATATTCATATTTGACTCAAAATTGAACAGAAGAGCCCATCAGTTCAACTGAGAATTAGCCTTTTAAGACAGTAGTAAAAGGAAATTAATTTCACGGAAAGATATTTTGCCATGAACTATAATAGCCCATTTTGCCTGAATGTACAGATGGTTAGTTACACTCCTGACTAATTCTATTTCATGGACAGTATTTAGTAGTTTTGCTAGACAGTCTAGAAAATAAATAATAAATATAGCTGACAAGGGTATGAATGTAGACATTCCTAAATAGGCAAAGGGTCAGAAGATACTTGTATCCAGAGAAAATGCTCACAAAACTGCAATATCTAAAAGAATCTTAAATTTCAAATGGGGAAAGTAATCTGTATCATTGATGCTGGTCAGCTTCTTTCCCCTGGCACCTCTCTTCTTGATATTTTCATAGCAAAATGTCACAGAAGCAATGCTAGGAATCTCTCTATATAGCCATCTTTATCTCAAACTAGCAAAAATGCTATGTCTTCCTTATTATCTTTTATGTTTGCTCTTCAACAAAATCAGAGAACAAGAGGGTGGAACAGGTTCTGCCAGGAAGTGGGAGGGCCTGGGGTATGGGGGAAGTGGTCCAAACAATGCATACACATGTGAGTAAATGTAAAAGTGATAAAATAAAAATTTTAAAAACTGTCACAGACAATTATACTTAGGTTCAATAATAGGCAACTATCTTAGTGGCCTTTCCCTATGCCCCATAATTGTGAAGCAGATGGATGCAGAAAAAAGTGTTTGATAGTCATGTATATGACATATAAATGGCAACACATTGAAGGGCTGAGTAGTATGAGGCAAGATACATGGACAGTAATACAGACTAATAAATTATTTTCACAGAAAGAACTTACAAGTCTAAAAGTCAAAAGAAAAAAATCAATATACAATCACTATTTACCTCTACTTATACATGAGACAAAACTTTTGCTTTTCATCCCTTCATACATGGGTCTTGATAGTTCATGGGCTCTTTTCCTAAAAGAGGAATGCCTGTTTTGGACTAAGCAATGTTTTCCACTAAGCTAAATGTGTGGAATGCACTTAGCCATTTCATAATTCTCATATTGCTGAATTAATAGGCAGAAAGTTAACATTTCTTATAGGTAAGACAACTAATGTCATAGATACCTCAGGAATGTGGTTTATATCATTCTGGTAGGCAAGTAATGATGACCAACTCAAATGAGTTATGAAGGAAAAGAGATAGTCCAGTAAGTGCAGGTTAAAACTACAAATCCTAGATGAGAGAAGATGGCGGTTAGGGGAGGGAATCAGAATTTTTGAGCTCCATGACTCAAGAAACCACCTCAAGAAGTAGGAGCTACACTTGGATAAGTCTGATTGTTTCTAGCCAAAATAATAACCACCAACACATTAGGCACACATAAAATTCAAGCATGAACCCTTAAAACAGCTTTTAATTGAACCTAACAGCCAGGAAAATCCCTGTGCAGCACAGCCAATAGGGCGTGTCTGCCCTGGGGAGAAAAAAAAGAAACCCCCTCCCCATTTCTCCCTTTTTTTTCTTTTTTTTCTTTCTTTCCCAATAAGCAGAAGATAGAGCACCAATCAGAATCAAACTCTGTGACATCCTGGAACCTAACACATGGAAAGCCTAACTACACCTTGCTTCGCTGAGCCCAATCCCAGTAAGTATGTGCCTTGAGGAAAATAACACACCATCTTTCCCCACCAGCATGATTCAAAGCTACTTGTGTAAACCTGCAGACCCACAGGTGAGCAACAGGAACCACAAGGACTCTCCTACCCACCCTCCAGGAACATAATCCAGCCCAGCCCCAGAGCGGACTAACCCTCCCAACTGGAACAAAACTGAAAAGCATAAACAGAGAATTGAAATCTAACACCAACGGGGGCTGGGATGGAACACTGAACCTGCTCTGGAGAACAGGCATGGGGCAAGGAGCCAAACTTGCAGTGAACTAAGGTAGGACAAGTAACAAAGGCTGAGAGCAGGGGTGGGATGTCAAACGAAACTCCCAAAGCAGCTATGATGGATCCCTGAGCCAGCCTCCTGGCACTGAGGGTGGTACTTAAAACCAAACTGCCCCACCTTGCTGGGGGAGGAGCTGACCAGACAGAGTTGCAGTGGTAGGGCAACTGAGTCCTAATTACCATGTGTGATAAGACTTGTGCACTTAGTGGAGCAACAAATGTCCTTGAAACATTTATAAAACAGTTGTAAAAAACAATGTCATTGGTAGATATTTTTATCTTTGTTATTTTAATGTCACATAATTAAACCTATCTGATGAGATAGGAAGAGATGGCCCATTAGAGACACACAACCTGTTCTGCATCATCATGAATTTGAAATTGAACCTCAGGCATGTGGCTACCAGAAGATGTAGGTGGATTAGAAAGGCAGGAGAGGGAACCAGCAAAGTGGAAATAGTTGGAAGCCAGAGAAAAACCAGAAATATTGAATTTTGGATCTATAAAAAAAGCAAAGTATCCTAACATAGAATAGTAAACAAAATGATGGGAGTGGAGGAGAAATACCCAGTGGTACTGGCAGCTCCATTATGGGGTGCTAGAGAACCATCATAGGCAGACAAACTGATACCCTGAATACATAAAGTTTAAGATAAGAGATCTATATTCCACATAGCAAGCAAATGCCCCAGAAGAGGCTCCATGTACCATTTTTCTTTTGGTGGTTCTGGGGTTTGAACTCAGAAGTTTGCACTGGAGAAGCAGCCGCTGTACTTGAGTCATGCATCCAGCCCTCCATGTACCTCTTTATTGACTCACAGTCCTATCAGAGGGAGTTTACTTAAGAGAGAATGGAAAGACAAGCATTTAGCTGAGAAGAGCAGAAAACCATGATATTTTTTATATTCTCAATCCTAAAGACCTCTCCGCATTCATTAGCTAAGCAAATGGCCACCTTAAGAATCAGTGTGGACCAAGCAAATTGGTGGGGATTTGGACTCAGACACAGAACTACTTGGGTGGAGAACACAAGCTGCATGCCAACACAACTCTACAACTAGAATACCCATCCAGTATGCTTGAATCATGAGTTCAAGTCTTGCGTGGGGTGAGGCCTGAATGCCACTCTGTGCACTTGGGTGGAGTGTGTACTTAGAGCCTCCTATACTCTTGGGAGGAGAATGCAACCCACATATTTGATCTGTCCCTTGCTGCCACTGCTGCTGTATGCCCAGAGTCTCCCTGCCACCCTAGGTGATCCTGTGAACCTAAAGCCACCAGGCCCCTGAAATTGCTAATTTGTCCCCAGAGCCTTAGCCAACCACTGGATACAGACTATACATGTGGGTGGGGGTTGTGGGCAGTTCCATACATCAAGGGGAACATACCAGAGAAATCAGAAATGGAACACTGAGTTTGTGAGATTGAAGGACAACATCTGTTGCACTGATAGGCCCTGCTTATATCTACTCTCCTCCTCAGCAAATAAGAAAAGGCTTTTTTCTGTCTTTTTTGCCTGTTTTGTCTTTCTCTGCACTAATTATACTGTCTTATCTCACACTGTTATTTCTTTAACGTTGATCCTATGTGCTTGTTCCCCCTTTCCATACATTTTTTATTCTTATCGGTAGACATATCATCTGG
Organism: Castor canadensis; assembly: GCF_047511655.1. Taxonomy (NCBI): domain Eukaryota; kingdom Metazoa; phylum Chordata; class Mammalia; order Rodentia; family Castoridae; genus Castor; species Castor canadensis. The sequence goes on from NC_133386.1 coordinate 23,958,634, forward strand.
ACACACATACAAAAAATCATCAGAGATACCCTGCCATTAAATTGCACCTTAGATCAAATAGGTAAGCTTAACAGACATCTACAAAATATCCCACCAAAAAGCTGAAAATTACATATTCTTTTTGGTACCATATGGGACTTTCTTCAAAATAGGTCACATTTTAGACCATAAGGCAAGTCTTAACAAATAAAAAAAATCTTTATGTCTCCACAAATCATGATCGAATAAAAGTAGAAATTAATAGCAAGAAAATAGAAGAAACTATACAAACACAGAGATTTAACAACACACTTTGGAGTGATCAATGAGCTGTTCAAGAAATCAGGGAAGAAATGAAAAATAGTCTAGACTCGAAAATAAAAATCCAAACTATAGAACCTATGAGAGATAACAAATGTTCTGTAAGAGGAAAGCTCATAGCTATGATTGCCTACATTTAAAAAAATCACACAAATTTCAAATAAACTGAAGCACCATAGAAGTCTTAAGAAAACAAGAACAAGTAAAATCCCAAATCAGTACATGGAAAGGAATAGTAAGTATTTGGGGAAAAGTTGATGAAATGGAGATGAAAGGAATGATACAAAGATTCAATGAAACAAAAGAATTTGTTTTTTTGAAAAAGATAAATAGATTTACAAACCCTTAGCTAACCAGACCAAAAGAAAGAAAGAAGTAGAGGCTCAAATTAATATATTTAGAGATGAAAGGGTAGATATTACAATAAATACCAATGATATCCAGAAAATAGGGAATATTTTCAAAAAAATATATTCCAAAAGACTGGAAAATCTTTAAGAAATAGATAAATTTCTATACACATGATCTATGAAAATTTAAACCAAAAGTAAATAAACATGTAAACACACTTGAAACAGACAGTGGAATTGAAGCTGTATTAAAGCCTCCAAAGGAAAGCCTAAGACTGGAGAAACTTGTTGCTGAATTCTACTACCCCTTTGGAGAAGAATTAACACTATGTTCTTTGAAATATTTCATAAAGTAGAAAGGTTAGCAATGCAGTGTGGATAAGGACACAACAACAACAAAAAAATCCAAATTATAGCCTAGTTTCTCTGATGAACATAGACAAAAAAGTTCTCAATAAAATACTTGTAAACTGAATTCAGCAACACATTTAAAAGATCATACACCACAATCAATATAGTTGCATTAAAGAGGTACAAGAAATGGTACAACATATTCAAACCAATAAATGTAACACAGCACATGAAAAGAACTAAGGGCATAAATGACACGATCTTCTTAATAGATGCAGGAAGAGATTTTGACAAAATTCAACATCCCTTGATGAAAAAAAATCTCTGGAGAAACTAGGAATAGAAGGAACATGCCTAAACATAATTGAGACTATATGCAAGAAACCTTCAGCTAACATCATATTATATGAGCAAACACTGAAAATATTTCCTCTACAATCAGGAATGAGACAAGGGTGCCAATTCTCTTCACCTTTATTCAATATAAGTGCTTGAACTCTCAGCCATAGCAATAATGCAAAGAGAAAAATAAAAGGGATACAAAAGGAAAAAATGAAGCCAAATTATCCCTATTTGCAGCTAATATGGTGCTATGCTTAAAAGACCTTAAGGATTGCACCACTAAAAAGCCATTATTTCTGAAGTGACATGTTCAGCAAAGTAGCAGGATACAAAAGCAGCATAAAAAATTAGTATCTTTTCTATACACCAACAATAAATGTGCTGGAAGGAAATAGAGAAAAGAATCCCATTCACAATAACCTTAAAATGTACGAAGGAATAAACTTAGGTATGGAGGTGAATGACAGCTACAATGAAAACTGTAAAACATTGAAGAAAGAATCTGAAGAAAACACTGGAAGGAAAAATACCTCCATGGATCAAAAATCAATATTGTGAAAATGGCTATACTATCACAGCGAGCTACAGATTCAACGCAGTCCCCATCAAAATTCCAATGACATTCTTCACAGAAGAAGAAAAATCAATCCTAAAACTCATATGGAAGCACAAAAGATCAACAAAGGTGGAAAAACATGTTGGAGAAAAAGCAGCCTCTCCAACAAATAGTCTGGAAAAACTGGTTATATACATATAGAAGAATGAAAATAGACCCTTTTATCTCTCACACTATACAAAAACCAATTCAAAGTGTATCAAAGAGTTTAATGTAGGACTTGAAACTGAAACTTCCACAGGAAAGCATACATAAAAACTTTGAAAATACGGGCACAGACAACACTTTTTGAAAGGGATTCCAGCACTGTAAGAAACAGGAGCAAGAACCGACAAGTGGGACTGCATCAAATTAAAAGTTTCTGCTCATCAAAGGAAACGATTTCCAAATGAAGTGACAGCCTAGAGAATGGGAGAAAATCTTCTCCAGCTATTCATCTGACAAGGGATCAATAACCTATATATATATATATGGATCTTCAAAAACTGAACACCAAAGGAATAAATCATACAATTAATACATGGGCAAATGAATTGAACCAACAATTCTCAAAGAGGAAGTACAAATGGTCAATAAATACATGAAGATATATTCAACATCCTTAGCCATTAAGGAAATGCAAACAAGAAGAATCTTACCCTAGTCAAAATGGCTATCATCAAGAGAAAAAATAACAAATGCTATTGAGGAGGCAGTGGGAAGGACCAAGTACCCTTATACTTTGTTGTTGGAAATATAAATTATTGTAGACACTATGGCAATCACCATGGAGTTTTCTCAAAATGTAAAAGTGGACCTGCTATAGATCTTGCTTTTCCACTCTTGGATATGTTATCTCCCATATGCAGAATCTAGACCGGATATGACAGGAATATAAAAGGGAAGTGTTTATGTGGAGAACAGTGAGGTAGGGAGGAGGAAAAGAGAGATGATGGGATGTGAATATAATTAAAGGATTATTATATGCATGTATGAAAATAATGAAATCACTAAAATTGTAAAATGAAAAGGGAAAGAGAATAAGAAAGAATAACATAGGGGTTGAATTTGCATATATTTAACCCCTTTGGACAATTAATATGCATGAATCAAAACATTAGATGATAGAATTCAAGTATTTATTACATGCTATGTTTAGTTTATTAGTAGTTGTTTTAATGTAAAATCTTAGCTAAACTGATGACTCATGTCATAATTCCAACTTCTTGGGAAGCAGAGATTGGGATGACCATGGTTAGATACCAGCCAGGGCAAAAAGTTAGTGAGACCCCATCTAAACAACAAGCAAGGAATGGTGGTGCATGTCTGGAATCCCAGGTAGGCAAAAGGCATAGGAAGAGCACAGTCTGACCCAGCCCCAGATTTGAGAAAAATAATGAAAGCATAAAATGCTGGGGGCATGGGTCAAATGGTACAGTGTCTGCCTAGCAAGCATGAGATGCTGAGTTCAATAATCAATATTGAAGAAAAAAAAACCCTAAACAAAAAATTCCTTGCACATAAAATAAAATAAATTCAAATTGCAATTATATATCTCCCAAAATGTTAAAGTCCAGAAAGCTGAGTAATGCCACATGTTAGTGGAGTCATGGGTATCATCTTTTGTGTTCCCCGAAAGTGGACCAGCTTTTGCAGGCACTCAGTGGAACAGTATTCATGGCAGTGAAATGTGCAGACAATCTGGGTGCTCATTGCTTGGTAGTAGATAAAATGTAGTGAACCTATAACTAGAGTAGTATTCAACACCTAGAAGCAACACGCACCCACATGCACTCAGCAATATGAAAAGTGATGTCTCCTAAAGGTATGGTGGTGAATGTAAAAAACAAGAACTTAGTAAGATATATAACAATAACATCTACTTACATTAAAGTAAATAAAACAATTCAAAATTGGTTATAATAAAAATAGGTACACCTTAAAAGCAAATGTATGCTCAGTTACAAAAGGAGAGAAATAGAAAGTATCCTTGATTCATATATAAAAGAAGAAAGGGAAGTTGAAAAAACTCAGTAATTTCAATCTGCTATGATCAGCAAAGTGTCAATAAATCAACGTGCTGCAGTAATAATTTTATAATCAATGGAAATAGTATAAACTATACTTACTAACTGATTTACCAAACCAATTGCAAGGCTAGCTACATGATCACCAAGTAATCACAGAGAACACTGATTATTAAAACCAATAAAGAAATTAAAACACCAAATCAATTAATCCCTCAAAGAAAACATCAGAATTTTGATTGTTTGATTAAGATGAGTGTTCTATCAACATCCAAGAAAAATAAAATTTTAATCTTACATAAACCTTGTAGAAATTAAGAACATATAATCAATATTTAAGAATGTATGAGCAAAATTATAGATTGATTTGTTCATTAGAATAAATATAAAATATCTGAAAAAAATGCAGTGCCGTATAAGAAAATAAATACATCAGGACAAGGTTGGGTTTATCCTGTTAGGTGAATTTAAATTGACATGTAATAGTTGTGTAAAATTAATTTGTACCATTAATATGTACAATTAATATGTATAACAAAAATCTCTCAGTGAAGTTGGCACATTAGTAGTGAACCTCAAAACAGCACAGGTATCTAAGAGGAGCCCACACCTAACATCATACCTGTGTTTTGGTGAATCCAGTGGATTTTATCTCTGTACCAAATCACAGCTGTTTTTTAATTCTGAGAAAATTGAAAGTTTAATTTGCTTCCTAAGGAACCAAATTTCTGCAGGCAAATCTTAGCCATACTCACGTTTTATTATGGGCTCAAAGAATCTATTGATTCAGAAGTAGTGGAGCTTGGAGTTTGATTGCTGTGTGTGTGTGTGTGTGTGTGTGTGTGTGTTACTAGGTGTTGAACACAGAGCCTCTGCATTCTAGGTAGGGCTGTATCACTTGAGCCATTCTCCAGCCCTTTGGTTTGTATTTTACTTTTGAGATAGCGTTTTGCTATCTTTGCTTGGGCTAGCCTCCAACTAGAGATCCTCCTGCCTCTGCCTCTCAAGATCTAGGATTACAGACCCAACAGATTGCCTGCTTTTTAAAATATTATTTGGATTTAATTTATGATGTAGATTTTATAATAACAAATTTTTTTCTACAGATATTATTTCTACTTTGGTAGATAAGATTAATAAGGGACATATATAAATAAAAATACTTTAAAGGACTCACCAGTTCCACATCTATATCTAAAAAATTATCAAACTAAAAGTACAAGCTAATGTATTAATTTTAAAATAGATCATGAAAAGAACCCAAAAGTAATCCAACATTCTTAATTGTGAAGTGATGAGAGATTTCCTATTGTGACTGAGGAAAGATAAGGAAAGCTTCAATTCACATGTCTATCAATACTGTACTAAAAATTCCAAGCAATTACATAATATAAGAAAAATAAATGCAAAGTAAAATATCTTTAAAAAGAGACAGTTATTGTGTTACAATATTAAAAAATAAAATACTTCCAAGAATAAAGAATTGGGATTGGGATGAACCACACAGAGTCACCTGTATTACAGTAGAACACAAGTTCTTCTTAGTGTGGAAAAGATAACCTTTTCAATAAAAGGAGCCTGGCCAAATGGATATTTGTAAAAGAAAAAAATAAAGAAAACTACCCTTTACTTCATACCATAACAAAAAACAGTGCAAGAAATCTATAATAATTCTAAACAATAAATTATTGAAATATATTTTCTACAGACTGGATAAAGATTCCTTAAACTAAATAAAAAGTACTTAAAAAGTATCCATGTGGTATATATTGACAACATAGTATTAAAATTAGTAGCTACTGATTGAAGACATTTAAGAAAGTGAAAAAATAAGCCATGGACTGGTATGAAAATATTTGTTTTATATCACAGAAAGATATCTATGCACAATACTTAAACAAAGCCTACAAAGAAATTTTAAAAACCACTCAACCTAATAGGAAAATTGTCAAATGAATTGAACAAGCAATTCACAAGTTAATGATATTGAAATGTCTAAATAACATAAAAATTGGTCTACTTCATTAGTGAGTAACGAAATGCAAATTAAAACCACAAGGTGATCCCACCCAAGAACCGGACTGGGTAAATATGGGAACTGACTGTAGATAGGTCATTAAAGATGTAGGTTACATGAACCTCACACTTAGCTGAAGCATGTAAGAATTGGTGCAACCACTTAGGCACATCTGGTAGTGTGTGCTAATCTGCACATGTAGGCCCTACGATTCAAGAAATTCCTCTGCCTTTCCCAAGACAAGTGTAAAAAGTATAAAACTACCATATGCCTGTCATTCCATTTTCCCAGTTATCACATTTGCCCTATGTTTCCATCTATCTATGTCATCTATGTATCTATCTACAATTCTATCTACATTACCTATCTATCATCTATCTACCCATCTATCTTTCATCTCTCTATCTAATCTGTCTAATCTACCTACATCTTTTTCTGAACATTTTAGTGTAAGTTGTTGACATAATTATGATCACACCTGAGCATTGGACTGTCTCCTAAGAATCAGGGACATTTTCCTATATAACCACATATTTCTGAAAATATGGATAGATTCTTGTGACAGCTAGAATTCTAAAGGGCCTTCAAAATTTCCTGACATTAGTCCATACTCACCTTCTCAGTTACTTGGTAAAATGCCTCTTAATTGGGTTTGTACAATGTTTCCTTATGATTAGATTCCGGTTTGTTTTGTTTTGTTTTGTTTTTTGGTGGAGGAGCAGACAATATTGAGTAGTAGGAATAACAGCCATGAGGTTATTCAAACTTCTCAGTTTGTCATTTTGCTGTCATTGTGTCTATTTTTCCTATTACAGAGGATGTTAACTTGGATCATGTTTTTTATGATAGATCTGCCAGCTCTCCTTTATAAAACTGCTATTTTACATTTCCTAATTATTTTGTGGAGATATTATAAGATTCCATAAGAGATACTGTTTCTCATAAAATGTTTTCTCCAGACTTTAGCATCCACTGATAAACCTTACCTAAATCAATTATTCATGGGTAAATACTAAATTGATTTTTATTGCATCATCTCCATACATTTTTGATGGAATTCTATTGTATAAAAGTTAATTTATTTATAATAGTATAAATTTCTATCATTTTATACTATGATATTTAAACTAAACCACACTATTAACATTATAATATCAAATAAATAATGCCAGTATTTTTATGTTAAATTTTCCCAGATTTGGCCATTTCAAGACCCCTTTAAGGAATCTCTTTATATTTTTGACATATTTCAAACATTCTTTGGGCACTAAAATATGTTCTAGTAAAACACGTTTCAGTTTCTTGCACTTTCTTATCTTAGCTCTCACATCAGTTATTTTTTCCCAGGTGATATGCTTCTTTTACCAGGAATGGTGTTTAGGAAGCAATGTCTTGGTTCTGGGCAAGTTCATTTGCATTACTGCGTTACAATTTAGAGGTAATTTCAGCAAACCAAGCTAGAAAATATATATGTATATTCCTGAATCTACCTATTACATTCATTTCTGTGGTTTTAATGTAATAGCTATAGCTCTTATATTTCTGTATATTTTTACTTCTCAAGTTGTAGAAATTTTCAGTTTCAGGTTTGCTTAGTATTTCATTCCTAGAATACACAGAAAGCAGTTAAGAGTAAAACATCCTAACTAGAGTTTAATAATAATTAGAAGTCTTACAGTCTTTTGTTATAGACAAACTATATATACCCAATTTACTTGGATGAGATCTTTTACTCATGTAAAATGTAGTTATTTAGTCTTGTCCATATTCTGTTAGAAAATTTCTAATCAAATTTTATCTGATTTTTGGGTAAACATTAACATAATTTTGAAAGTAAATGTGACACTAAAGAAATATTCTCAACAGTTACTTTCTTGTTCCCATCAGCCCCTTTGAATCCATTTATTTATTTATTTATTTATTTATTTATTTATTTATTTATTTATTTATTTTGGTTTTTCAATCTACACTTCCTTTCTTTCCCTTTGGAAAATAATCAGTTACATGTATATTTTTATATTGCTTCTTTGTTCTTACACAAAAGTTATAATAGTAGAGGTAATGTTTGCATTTCTTTAAATCACCTCACATCAGTACATACATTGTTTCTTCTTGTATACCACTAAGGACATGTACCTTAGTTTCTTTAAGAAATCATCTACAAAAAGGCTTTAATATTTTTTATATTGTATATTTTTTATATTTTTTATATTGTATAATTGCAAATAATGCTTAACTGCATATGCATGTGTGTTCTTGTATAGACTAGATCCATAGTTTCTTTAAGAAATCGCTACATAAGGCTTTAAAAGTTTTTTTATATTGTATAATTGCAAATAATGCTTAATTGCATATGCATATGTGTTCTTGTATAGACTAGATTCATAGAAGCAGTTTGGAAAATGAAAACATATAACATGATTTCTTATGTACTGCCAAGTCCATATCCATTGCTGCTGTAACATCTCCATTCTCATCACCGTGTGAGTGCCTGTTTCTCCACAGTCACACCAACAGAATGTTCTGTCAAGCTTGTATTTTTGCCAATCTCATAGGAGAGAAACCGTATCTCAGTGCAGTTTTATTTTGCTTTCTCTCATTATGATTGAAGCTAAGCATCATCTTTCTTCTATTTAAGAACAATTTTGTTATTATTGCATTTTCCAGGTGTAGAGCATATTATCTGTGTAGTAGGTGTGGGGCTGCCTCTCAGATTTCCTCTTCAGGATTCATTCTGCAGCTGCTGGGACTGTTGGCAGATGACATGTCACAGCTGAGTCCTGTCCCAAGGTTTGTTTTTTTCAGTAAAGCTTTGCCCACAGTCACATACCCTCTTTGGTGACAGCCTACATCCAAAGACTGCTTGGATTTGGTCTATCCAGGCCCAGGTTCCCCTGCTGAAGCACCCACTCAGCTCCAGGACTTCCTGAAGATATGCTGAAACCCAAGTAGCTTCACAGTTCCATATTTCCTTCTCTTACTCTCTAATGGGCTTTGGTTACAAAGGCACTTCTAAAAATTTCTGATTACAAATCGTATCTGTTCGACTTCCACTTCCTGAGGAACAGAGTCTTGAGAAACCTTCAAAGGGAGGTATCTTTGGATCTTCTTGTCGTACCTCTAATTAATCTTGCTTAACTTATTACCTAAATTCTATAGCACAATGATGAAAAGTGGTAGAGAGGGAATCCCTGTTTTTTTCCTGATTTTGAAGAATAAAACCCTAAAATTTCCCTTTGAGTGAAATTATGGTTTTATCATTAGAATATGCATTCAGAATAAGAAAATATCCATTAGTTCTTATTTTATTGACTATTTTTAATCTCACTAACAGGTGTTGAATTTTGATAAAGTTTTTTCAGTATCTTTCAGAGATAATCATAAAGTTTTAGCCTAAGATGTATCACTTTAGTACATTATCTAATAGATGTCCCAACATCTAACCAATCTTGCTTTCTGAAACACTTTTCAATGTTTGTTAAATTATTTTGTTTACATTTTCTAGAATATATCCATATTGATTTTCCTAAGCAATATTGGTCTGTAATTTTCTGAGATTTTTTTGGTCAATTTCTAGTACTAATGTGTATTTTTTATATTTTATAATTTATTAAATTTTCTTTTCTCAATCTAGATTTATTTGTCTGCTATTTCCTTCTTTGTACTTTCTTTTTGTCTGTAACATTATGTTTTCTTGCTTTCTCTTTTTTTTAATGACACAAACATATCAGAATGTGAATACTTCTCTGAGGACTGCTCAAATGCTTGTGGTATATGCTAAAGAAAAATCACCAGAAATAGTTTATTTTTTCTACTCAAATTAATTTTAAATTTCTAGAGTTTTGTATCTTGTAGTTCTATGAAAGGTACAGAATAGGTGCTATTTCTCTTGTGGGCTTTTTTTGGCTGATCTGTATAGATTTATTGGAGAGATTTGGCAGTTCAGTTATCTGAGTGCCCAAATGTTTTCTTTTATGCCTATGATGGTAATATGAATGAATTAGCTTCAGTAAAATTTATGAAAGTGTACACAGATGATATATACATTTTTCTGTATGTTTTATAATTAAATTTAAACTTAAGTAGCTTACCCAAAAAAAGGAAGAGAAAAGCAGTATGTCTTCATTGTGTAGGTTAGATCAGAAGTCCAATACTGAGATCAGGTGAGTGACTATTATAATGGTGAAGTCGGCTGATCAGACTGAGCTATGATGGTGATAAGGGAATTACAGAGAATTATACAGATTCACATCATTCCTTGGATATAGAGAGGGCAGAATCTGGTGAAGAATTGGATGTTTGCAATGAAAAACAGTAATGCTTGCTCATTTTTTTAACTCCCTGGAATGTGCTGATTTTAATTACTATTTTTATTATTGTTGTGAATTAAACCATGGGCATCATGCATGCTAGGTTAGGAGTGCTATCATAAGCTACACCTACACACATTGAGTTGAATTGTTGATGATGGAGGTAGTGGCTGTAAACATTAGGGATGTCAGTTGGGATATGGAGAGTGGGGAAATAAATCAGAAAACAAACTGAACAGTGGGAAAATATTACAATTCAATTGATATTGAATATGAGTTGAACATTTAACATTCTTTAAAGAAAATGGAGAGATATCAATAATATTATTTTACAAAAAATGAAGTTTTGAAACCAATTAACCATCCAAGCACATCTGGGCATTACCTTTAATTAGGAAGCTAATCTGTGAGCTAAAAATACAAGTGCTCAGATTGATCATTAATTCAACAGATTATTTTTTTGCTAGATATTTCCACAACAAATGGGACAGATTTTGAGGTTTTCCTTATTTGGACTCCTGATACAGGCTTCATAATATGGAACACTTCTATGATAAAAAACAATATGATATTGCAGAATCATATTCTTCACCTTGAGCCTTGGTTAGATACTTGTATTTCTCTTGGTATGACCAAAGGATGACATCTAAGATTCATAATGTACATTTTTGATGTGTTGGATTTTTTTATCTCAGATCCTAATCTGTCATATATCTGGAGCTTCATGAAACCTCCAAAAGTCCAACTCTCAGTACAAAGAATCTGTCTTGAACAAGGTCACTCATCTTTTCACAGTATGAAACAGGATGCATCAGAAGCCATGGATCCTACAGTTAAGTAATAATTTCATTTTCTGCTTCAAAAGATCTGGGGAGAGGGGAAAGTGGTAGGAAAACACATGAGTAGGAAAGTATATGGAAATGTATACATTTTGTATATGCTTAGTTTATATGGTTTGCACATGTATAATTCTAAGTCTATAAATACAGAATTATGTATATATGTATATATATGTGTGTATATATGTTTATATATGCATGTATATATATGTTTGTATATATATGTATATATATAATTGCTGAGTCTCTGGCTCTGGCAATCATTTCAGCACCTAAAGAAAAAATCTGAATCAGTAGCCCAAGCATGGTTCTATGGAATGGAGAGGCAACAAATATACAATGCAAAACATAGCAGTTTTGGTCAATGTCTAACTATATTCCAAAGTTAAAAATAAAGGAGGGAATTGTTCTCAATCTCCCTTTTAAAGATGACCAACCCAGTTTCACCCCTGAAAATGTCTCTGTCCTAATAAACTGTACTACAATATTGTCATTCTCACCTTAGAGATGACACATTTTGTCTACTGAAAGTGTGTTTCTTTCCTTGTAAACTTTGCTATCTCTTTCACTACAAAAAAAAAAAAAAACAGGAAGAGTGAGAGGAAAAGTTAATTACTAGTTATAGCTATGGAATGAGAAAAAGAAAACAATTTTACTATACTCCTGAGTCTACACAATATATTTTCACATTCTATTTTGAATTGTTTTATTATTTTAACTGCTCTTTTCACATCATTTATTTTCTATTTTCACCAGTTTGTTACTTTCCTAGCTTAAGATCAGTGATGTCTATTACTGTTTCTCCTGACTCCTTCATCTTGGATATTTGTAATCTGTTCCTTTGAATTTGAAAAGACCCTTGCTGTATCTGTCTTTAATTTATTTAATTTCTCCTGAGATAAAATCAGGTGCACAGGCAAAGAGCCAGATGTGCAGTTTCTGCAGAGCTCTGCAAATCTTGTAAAAACAAGGAAGGGTAAGATTTGTTAGACTTGCTCTAAAATCACAAGAATGAAATGATCTTCTGCAAAAGAAATTCAGGCATTAAATAGCAAACTAGTTTTACAAATTGAAATAAACTTTATTCTTTATGATAATGTGCATTGTGAGAGCAAAATGATAAGTTTTATATTGAATATTTTAAATTTTGCATTTGACTCATGATATACCATTCCTACTATGTATACAGAAAGGAAACAAGAGACTAAAGAAAATCTGTTTCCATTGTCTTACTACATAGCTGCTTCTATCTTAACCAGTGTGCATTCTTTGACTTTTACTTCCTCTGTTCCTCTTTCCCATGTAGCAGCTTTGTGCATAGTAACATGGAGCACTCACCTCATGAATGAGCACTCCATGTCTGAACATGATTCTGAGGAACTGGGAAAAACATTATTGCTTCAAAATAATGCCTCATCCATCATCTCACCCATACCTCTGTTAGTTTCATTCCATGATTAAATTGAGCTTCATAAAATACAAATATCCCTGAGAATGATAACACAAAAAAATTTAAATGAATACCTCAAGATGTATTATAAATTTAATTGGAGTCTCTTTCATACAGAGGTTAATAGGTAAAATGGGAAAGGAAAGAATTATAAGATCACTAGGTGCCTAGGTAATAAGAAGTGTCACTTAGGGAGGAAAGGAAAGACAGGAAAGAAGCCAGGCAAGTCAAACACTAATTTCCCTATGTTCAGTTTTGGAGGCCACAGAATGTGGAAGAATTCAGTCATAATTTTCTTGGGAATTGGTGATTATTACTAATAGCTTTTAGTAACTCAGGCAGTTGTTTATATTAACACCTTTACCATAGGAATATTGCAAAATGAAAACACAGAGGAAGCAATCAGAGAAAGGTTAACCATTTAAAAGAAGACAGGCTTTACCATTTTGGAGAGATGCAAATTTGAAGGAATTTCAACTAGACAGCAATTTTCTCATTCCACTGTTGTTACACTCAATGTATATCAAAGTCGAGAGACTTATCTCCTTTAACAGGTGAATACAGAACCTCCCCTTAATTTTCACATCTAAAATTATTCTACTTTTATGACACATCTAAAATACTGAAATTGTAGAAGCAGAGAGCTGAGCAGTGGTTGCCAGGAGCAAAAGCTCAGGAAATCTGGAGCTACTAATCAAACAATGATATTTTACAGTACACTCAGAAATTCGTGAAGAGGCTAGATCTCATGTAAGTGTCTTACTACAGCACAAAAAAGGAAATAATTCAATGTTATTAAAGTCTCTTTGGAAGACTAACATTGACTTAAGTGCCTGTACAGTAAGCAGTTACTATTACCCAAGTATCTGAATTGGTATATAATCTCTATGTAAAATTCAAATCACTATAGTATGCCACGTAATTTAATATCTAATTAGAATAATTTTGCAGACACCCAAGTATAGTTTTTATAATCTCCATTTATTTCACATTAAATAAATATAAATATTGTTTTTTTTAAAAAGACATTACTTTCTTAGTTTCTTAAAATTAAAAAAATTAAATAAAACCTCAATGTTAATTAAAAACATTATGAAGTCCTTAGACCTCTTCCTAGATGTATAGGTATTATCTGGCTTAGAGTACGATGTACCAAATTTAGTATCCTAATGAGAAAAGGTGAGTTGAAAGAAGAGACACGTTGGACCTAAACCTGCTGATTAGATATAACCAAAATTCTGATAGCTTCTCATCTATTCTTCAAGTTCCTCTTCACATCATAAGTCTCCAAGGTGCCTGAAGATCAGCTACTTTGCAGCATTAATCTTACATTTTTAACCTTTTCCATGTTGCCTGCCCTTTAGCTCAAGCACGTAGATGCACTGCACAATTTTTAACCACTAAGTTTGCACATCAGGGACTTGTCATAGACTCTGAAGAGGTTGATGATCTCCATTCTAGGCCATATTCGACAACTTTGTGATATCATGAGTGGTAAGAATGACTAATGGTAATGGATCCTAAATTATTGTTGTCATTACCATTATTATGCAGAGTAAAATTTCAGTTCCTTCACCTTTCTAAAATTGGAATAGCACAATTTGCTAACTTGACTTACGTAGGACTTTTATTTTGGGACCAAGAATCTACACAAATGTTAAGTATTAGCAGCTTGTCCTAAAACAATTATAATCTATGATGGTTAATTTTAGGTATCAATTTGCTGGATTAAGGAATATCTAGGGAACCGATGAAGCATTATTTCTGAATATGTCTATAAGACTGTGGAAAAAATTGGCATGTGCATTGGTGAACTCAGTAGGAATCATTGCTGTAAGTATAACTGGGCACCAACAAAGATCTGGGTCCTGAACCACTTGAATCTACATTATATTTTTTTAAAAGACCAAGGAAAGGCATTTTTTTCTTTCTAGGACTGTGCTTTTCCTGCTGTTAGACACTAGAACTCTCTGAGCTCCATACTTTGGACTCTAAAGCTTGCATTAGCCATCCTTCACACTAAGAATTACACTGTGGGCTTCCTGGTTCTGCGGCCTTTGGACTTAAAATGAGCTATGTTGCTGGAATCTCAGTCTTCAGTTTCAGCATTGTCTGTCCAGGACTTGTCGACCACTATCATTGTGAACCAATCTTCCAGTAGATATGTATATGTCTATCCATGTATCTTACCTGTTTCTATCTCTCTGGAGATAGAATACATAATCTTATATTAAATTTAATTACTATAACCAAACAAATATGAGGTATCCACTTGCTGGATTAAGGAATATCAAATGAACTGGTAAAGTATTACTACTGAGTAATGACTATGTACATCAAAGTATAACTAGTCATCAACAAGTATTTTATTTCCTTATTGCTCATTCACTTCTCTCAAATTAACCAACCATGTTTTCAATATTTACTGTAAAATTATATAATCAAATTTCTCAACTCTATAATCATCACAGGCCTTGATAGACATATTTTAAGTAAAAAGAATTATAAAAGAATCTTACAAAATTTAAAAATTGTTTAATGACTTGCTATTAAATAAAACCACTTGAATCTACATTAAAAAATAATGCTTTGTGTGGTATTCAATTAAGTTTTAGTAAACACATTTAATTAGTGGTTATATGTAAATTCATTATTTCCTAACTCCTCTTTACATGAAATATTGATAGAGAATAATAATGTCATATGAATGAGCCTCAAAAGCATAATCTACATATCAATAAATTTTCAATTTAATAGTTAAATCATATAAAGTATCTAAATCTTAGATCATATTTTTAATTTGGCATTATGGAAGTTAGTGAATAAATCCATGAAAGACTGCTGCATTTGCAGCTGAGTGTAGTCCAGACAAGTGCTACAGGGTGACAGGATTGGCAGCTGAAAGGAAACTGGGTGGAGAACATTTGGAACTGATGACAAAACTGGGACCCTGAGCCTCTAGCACCAATGATGCAGGTGACCTGAAGGAGACACAGAGTCCTGGCCCTGGGCTGGAGGAACTGAAGGAAATCTGGTAGGACCTGGAAGAGGAGAGGAGAGCACATGTCTGGTGCTTGCATATGTCTGGTGCTTACAGTCATCTTCAGAGCATGATAGCCACTGCTCAATTCCACCTACCAGACTTAGTTAGAAAAAAATTCTCTTTTTCTCACAATTATTCTAGAACTACGTATGGAAAGTATTCTAGGAATTGTACTTCCAACTTAGCTACACGCATAGCTTAAAACCAACTACACTGCATAATTCACTATTTCTTTCTTCCCTTTGCCTCTTTCTATTTAGCCCCACAAAGTTTGATTTAAAAAATTGTCTATTTCCACAGAGGTTCCATTGAGATTATAATGGAAAACTGTCTCCAAATTTTAAATGTCTCCATTTATTTGCTTTTTTCAATAAAAATGTAGAATTTTATTATTGACAATCTCTGGTTGCTTTGATGAATTTTCCTTAAACAATACATTTTTTTGCTACTATCGCAAACAGATTTTCTATAAAAACAATATCTTAGAAATAGTTGAATCACAGGTACAATACGCTTAAGTTTTACTTAATTTTCATTCAGCTACATTGCTGAATTTTCTGACATCTAGATTATAGATACATTGAATTTTCTATGTGGATGGCACACTTCTAAAGACTAATATTTTCCATAATTACCTCCTTTATGCCTTTATTTAGGACAGTACAGAGTATGCAATAGCATTATCTATGTGCTATTGCTGAGCATAAAACTATGATGCTTATATCCTAACATCAATCACATCCTTTTGATACAGGTTTTAATAGAAGTTCATTTCCATGAAGTGTTTTCTTTCAGTTTTTAGTTAGCTTAAAACATTTTTGTTGTTTAATTTTTGGTGAGTACCATGTATTATATGAGTGTTCATAGTAAATACGTGTTAAATTTAATATTCATAATAGCTGCAAAAATACCTAGGGATAAACTTAACCGAGGAAGTAAAATACTAAAGTGAAAATTACAAAACACTAGAGAAAGAAATTGATCAGAAACAAAAAGGTGGAACGATGCTCATAGATTGGAAAAATTAATATTATTAAAATGTCATTTTGTCCAAAGTGATCTATAGATTCAATCATAACCCCATCAAAATACCTGTCATTCTTCATAGGACTAAAAAAATTCATCGTAAAATTAATATGGAAGCACAGAATAGTCAAAAAATCTTGAGCAAAAAGAACAAAGCTAGAATCATCACAATACCCGATTTCAAGACATGCTACACAGTCATGATAGCTATCCTTATCTCAACCAGCAATAACCCTTGTTTCTTCCTATTATGGCTTATACTCTCTCTACAACAAAATTAGAAATAAGGGCAAAATAGTATCTGCTGGGTATTGAGGAGGTGGGGGAGGAGAGGGAGGGGGTGGAGTGGGTGGTAAGGGAGGGGGTGGGGGCAGGGGGGAGAAATGACCCAAGCCTTGTATGCATATATGAATAATAAAAGGAAAAAAATTGTTTGTGGTATTGATTATAGCCAGAAATAAGCCCACACATCTATATCCAAGGGATTATCAACAAAGATGCCAAAAACATACATTGGAGAAAGGAAAACCTCTTCTATAAAAGTTGCTAGGAAAATATTTAAAACATGTTGTGTGTTACTGAAACTATTTTGGTATTTAATATAGTTTGAAGTAAAGGCAGACAGGAATCCCTTCCCTCATAAAGCTTATATTCTAATAGGGAGACAGAGACAGTAAGTATAGCTACGTACAAGTTATACAATGTTTATGGGGTAAACAGGTGCTATTGAAAAATAAAGCAAGATAGGGGAAATCCAGAGAACTGGCAAAAGAACTTCAAATTAAATAAAATGATTAGTCTTCATAGCGAAGCACTATTATGTGCACTTAAACTTTTAATAGACAAGAAATAAGAGTGCAAGGTCATGTGTTAGAGTCACTCAGTTATAATGTAAACTGTATGGCTATAATATCTGTGGTATAGATTTCTTTAGAAACTGAATGAGAAGTTCAGCAAAGAGATGGAGAACATAAAAATGAATTTAGCAAAAAACTTTAAGCCAAGAAACTCAATCGATTCAGTTTTAGAACAGACTAGATTAGGTGGGAGAAAGACTTTCTGAGGGTGAAGACAGGTCTTCTGAGATAACTCAGTCAGAATAAAGAGAAAAAAATAATGAGGAAAGCCTAGTAGACTTAAGGGACCCAATTAAGAACACAAATATTTGTATTATAGATGTTCTATGAGAAAAGGCCAGAAAACCTACTCAAAGAAATAATAGCTGAAAATTTCCAAATGTTTGGCAAAATACAGACATCCAGATCCAGGAAACTGAAAGAACCACTAATAGATTTGACAACTCTGAATCATACTTTTGAAAAAAGTATTCTCTGGGGCATATCATAATCTAACTGTTAAAAGTAAAAGACAAAGGAACAATTCTAAGACCAGCAAGAGAAAAGTATCATGTCACATATAAAGGAATTCCCAGAGGGTGAAGGATACCAGAGATTTCTTTGCTTAAACCTCAAGAGGCCAGGAGAGACAATAGGATAAGACATTCAAAATCCCAACAGGGGGGAAAAAAAAGAAAAACAGAAAACCTGCTAACATACCATACAAAAAATAGTATGCCCTTCAGAAATGACGAGAAAATAAAGACTTTCTATGATAAATAAATATCAAGGGAATTAATCATCAGAAAGGTGACTTTGTAAGGTATGCTTAAGAAAGTTCTATACCAGAAGCCAAATGATAATAATGGCCATCATGAAAGCATGCAAAAGCACAAAACTCCCTAGTAGGGCAACACACAAAAACAGAAAAAGACAATATTCAGCCTTACCAATGCAAAACACCAAATCACAAAGGCAAGAAACAAGAGAGGAAGAAAGGAGCAAAGGATATATAACAGAATCAGAAAAGAACTTACAAAATGAAGGAAGTATGATCTTAGTTATCAATAATAGCCTTTAATATCAAAATGGATTAAATTTCCTAATTTAGATTGACTGAGCAGCTAAAAATCAATACCTGATGATATGATGTTTTTTTGATAAGATGTTTTTGAGAAATTCACTTTACTAGTAAAGATATACATAGACTGAAAGCAAAGGGATGGAAGAAGATATACCATACAAATGGAAGCCAAAAATGAACAAGGAATTAATTCAATAAGAAGAAATAACAAAGGTAAATATATATGCACATATATATGCACTCAATGCTAAATACTCAATTTTGTAAATCAAACATTATTAAACCTAAAACAAAGGATAGAATCAATACTCATGGTAATAGTTAAGTATTTCAACACCTCATCAATGGACAGATAATCTAGACCAAAAAAGTCAGCAAACATTAAATTTAAGCTATACTGTAGACCAAATAAAACTTACAGAAATTTACAGAACATTTCATTCAACAGCTTCAGAATATATGTTCTTGTCATTACACAGAACACAATCCAAAATATATCATGTTAGGCCATAAAACAGTCCCAACAATTTTTTAAAAATCCAAATCATATTTTATATCTTTGATGACTACATTGGAATAAAACTAGAAATCAATGAGATGAACTTTAGAAAACTTTACAAAAATGTGAAAATTAAACAGCATAGTCTTGAATGAACACTGAGTAGGTAAATAAAAAAATAAAAATAAATTCTCAAACCTACTGTAAATGAAAGTACAGTAAACCAAAACATACAATACAGCAAAAGTATTACTTAGAGGAATTTATAGCACTGAGTGCCTATATCAAGAAAAGAGAAAGATTTTGGGTAAATATCCTAACATTGCAGTTCAAGGATATATACTAAAAATAAATCCAAAATTAGGAGAAATAAGAATTAACAAAGATTGGGGCAGAAATAAGCAACACAGAGACCAAGAAATTCAAAAGATTAGCAAAGTGAAGAATTGCTTTTCTGAACAGATAAACAAAACTGACAAATCTTTAGGTATATAAAGAAAAGAGAGAGAGACTCCCCAAATAAATAAAATTATATGCAAATATAAAAGGAATAAATACAAATGAGCATTAGGGACTATTTTGAAAAACTATACACCAAAAAATTGGCAAGCAAAGGAGAAACAGATGAATAAATATCTGAACATATAAACTGCCAAAATTGAAACATGAGGGCATTAACAATTTCAGGAAGTGGAGTAGAAAACCAGAAGGTAACATATTACCTTTATTTGTCTCATAGGCACTGATATTTATATTTAGAAAAATTTTGAGTTGATTTTTTAAATTTAATACCTGGCCTTTTCTGTACATATTAGTGTCCATTTTGACTCGCTTTACCCACTATTGAAGGCTTTTGGTGACCTTTTAACTCATCTATATCAAGAACATGTTATCTGTGCAAGTGATACTTCCAAGCTGGTGAATCACATTGGTTGCTTAAGTCTGCTCTGCAAGATAGGTGTTTTTGTTGAATGAAATTTCTTTTTAAATAGAGTATGTACAACATTACTGATTTCTTGGAAATGCTGTGAACCTATACCTGTCATTTTTATCTGTATATTAATGTTAATTTACCAAAATCTTATTTGAACACATGAATAAAAGTAACAAAACTGAGCCAAAGATATTTCTCTTCCAACAAAGAAAATCTCAGGAGGGTGACTTCATTGTTAAATTTTACCAAACTTTCAAGGAACTAACAGCATTTTTTTCTGAAAATTTACCAAGCAATTGAAATGAAGGGTCCATTCCCAACTCATTCTATGAGAATATTACTCTGACAACAAAACCAGAAAAGGACATAATAAAAACAAAAAAAAGAAGGAGAATAAACTACTAGCAGTGATATACCAAATTGAATAAATCCACGGGCATCATAGTACTTGCCAAACATACTACACAGCAGAGTGCTGGTAAAACCAACCAACCAACAAACAAAATTCATATATAACACAACAGAAGAAAACAGAGAACCTACAAAAGCTCTATACATCCACATCCAACTAATCTTTGACAAAAGTCTCAAAAAATAAAGTGAAGAAAGGAGTCTCTTCAATATATGTTGCTGGGAAAACTGGATATCCATATGCAGAAGACTGAAAGTAGACACATCTCTCATCATACACAGACGTCAACACAAATGTACCTAAGATCTACATGTAAGACCTGAATATATGAAAATACTAAAAGAAACCATAGAGAAAACATTGTAAGACATCAGAAGAGTTAATGATTTTTTGGCTAAAACCTCAAAAATATAGGCAACAAAAGCAAAAAAAGAAAAGTAGGATTATATCAAATTAAGGTGAAATACCATGGAGTAACCCCTTTGGACAATGAATATAACACTTAAGTAATGAAGAACAGGAATGTAAAACAGGTCTTGTTAAGGGGAGGAGATTAGTGAGAAAGGCAGGGTGAGTAGAGAGGGTGAAGAAGGGTGAATATGACCTAGTCACTCTTCTATATTTTATATATACCCATGAAAATAGAACGCTGAAGCCTGTCAGAATCACTTTAAGTAGGGGGCATGTGATGAGGAGAATGACGGTGGGAATGAACCTAACTAAGATTCATTATAAATAAATATGGAAAAGTAACAATGAAGCCTCCTACACAACTAATATATGCTAATAAACATCAGAAAATCTGGAAAAAGAAGTTCATACACAGCAAAAGAAATAATCAATAGAGTGAAGAGACAACGTGTAGAATGAGAATACATGTTTGCAAACTATTCTTCCAAAAAGGGTTAGGACCCAGAATATATAAGGAACTACAAAATTCCATGCAAAATAAACAGGAAGTAAAAACAAGAATCCAATTTTAAAACTGGGGAAGTGATCTGAATAGAGGTTCCTTAAAAGAAGATATACAAATTCACAAAAAGAATGAGAAAACATGCTAAAATCACTAATCCAAAATTGCAATGAGATATTATTGCACGCCAATTAGAATGGATATTATTAAAAAGACACAAAATAATAAATTCTAGAGAGGTTGTGAAGAGAATTCTCACACATCATTGGTAGGAACGGAAATTAGCACAGTCATTATGGAAACAGTATGGTGGCACCTCAAAAAACTAAATATAGGAATACCATATGATCCAACAATCTATACTGGGCATATAGACAGAAGAAAAGTAATCAGCATATCAAAGAGATTACCTGCATTTCATATTTATTGCAGCACTGTTCATGAGAGCCAAGATACAGAATGCTTGAAAGTATCTTTTAATATGTAAATACATAAAGAAAATATTGTTTATCCTTTCAATGAAACACTATTCAGCCATAAAAAGAACTACATCCTATCATTTGCTGCAACATATATGGAACTGGGGGACATTGTGTTAGATGAAACAAGGCAGGCACAGAGGGACAAGTTTTACATTTTCTTATACATTTTTGGAGCCTAAAAAACTGATTTTATAGAAGTAGGGAATGGAATAGTGCCTGCTAGATTTTAGGAAAGGTAAGAGAAAGAGGTGATGGATAAAGTGAGATGGGACAACAATATACATAGGAGGAATAAATTCTAATATTCTATGGCATAGTATGGCAAGTATAGTCTACAATATTTATTACATGTCATAAAGAGGTAGATGAGAGGAGTTCAAAATTTCCCACCACAAATAAAATTTGATTATTTCTGTAACATTCCTACAATTATTTGTAAGTAGAAAAACCTGATCCAAAGCATTTTATATTATATCTTCTGCTGCTATTACTAAGTACTTGCTTTTTGTCTTTTTATTGACAGAAATTAATTATACACATTTATGAGGCACAGTGTGAAAATTGGATATCTGTACAATGTTTAGTGAACATACAGTGTACTTAAAACTTCCATCTCCTTTGACATTTACCATACATTTATGTGGAATAAGGCTATATTAAACTGCATTTAATAAAATCTCTGATTTTGATTATAACCTGAGAGCAAGGAATGGGAATGGTCATTAACTTTCTTTATGGTAAACTCATACAATGTTATTCAAATTTTCTAATCATTTGTGGCCAATTGCATATGTAGCCAGTGATTTAAAAAATGAAAAATTATGTTTGGTAAACTATGGATCAGAAAATTATTTCTATACAATTACAGTAAAGATTAATTTTACATTTATCAATATTTCTTTTTCAACATTGACAAGTGTTCATTTCTTATTCAGTTCTCCAGGCAAAATAATATATATTTTCTTTTAAAAGAAAATTAGCCTCATTTTGGAATAATTTAAACTCTGAACCCTTTGTGGCAATTCCCCCATATATAACCACTCCAGCTGACACCTTTTCCATAAGAAATATTCATGGAGTTCTGTTTGAATGTCATATATCAAGTGAACATGCAAGTGTCCTCATTATTCATGAATCAGACAGCACCCCAAGTGTACCTAGCATTAAATTGCTTTTGAAGCATCTATAATCTCTAGAAATGTCTCCTTTCAAAATGCATTTTACAGGGAAACTCAATTTGAATTCTACATTTACTGTAGCAGCACACAAAAATCTAGAGATAGGCTTGAAGGTCACTCTGACCTTGTTCCTTAAAGTAAAACTTTGCTCTATTTAAGGAATAAACCCCAGGAATTCTCTGCATGTCACAGAATGAGGTTAGAAGATGTCTGCTTGGTGCTCTTCTGAATAATAATGTAGCAAACTCACCATTTTGTTAAAAATAGACTCTTTTGCTTCTAAAATAAAAACAACATGCAACTATGAAAGAGATCTTCAGAAAGCCATGAAATGAGTCATCAGCTGTGTTGTTACAGTGGGTTTATCTGTGACTGTGCATAAAGAACCAGACACAAGAAGTCAGCAAAAGTGGAGCCAATTGCTATGAGCTAATCATGCTGGGTTATTCTTGGAGGAACATGGTGTTTGAAGGTAGCATCGACAGTTACCAATTATTGCCTCTACTTGGCAAAATGAATGGGTCTGAACATTTATCTCCAAGGTGCTTTCTGCAAGAGCTATATTTAAACCGCTGACACCCGTTATTGCATAGAGCTCACCCAATCCTGAGTTTGATCTTAAGTGTTTTAGAGTATGCATAAAAAATGCTTAATTGGGGCTCTCATTGTCCACAGAGTGTCTTTGAAAAAGAGCTTGCACCAAGAGGCATGTTTTACATTTGTCCTTTAACTATTTAATTTCTGTTAAGTATCATAGTCATGAAAGGAATGTTTTTACTTGGTTGCTTCTGAAATATTTAGGTATAGGTTCCTATCATCAAATCATTTCTAATCCTCATGTAAAGGCACCCTTGTGCATAATAATATCTATATTTGGGTTTAAACTGATAATTTATAGCTGTTGAGATATAATAAAAAGCTTGCCTTGGGAAATATAATTAGTGAAAAGAATGCACGTGTTTTATTTCCGTTGATTACCTTGAAGGAACACAACAAAAAATGAAAATGTATTACTGATGTCTTTGCCTTTAGAGAAAAAAAAAAAACTTCAAGTCCTTGTAGAAGTTGTTGTGGTGATTATTGTTACTGATAATGTGTCAATGAAGCCCATTAGTTTTTATTGAGACTTTCCACCTCAAAAATATTTTTCCAAAATATAAGTAAAATTTAAAGGGAATAAACTAATAATAAATTATAGGTACAACATGGCTAAAGAGAAAAAAAGTCTAAAATGAAAAACAATGATGAATTATTTCACGAAGTCTATGGAGAGGAGAGTAAACAACCACTCCCATTCTTAACAGATGACAGTATACATTAAGGCTGCACCTGCGTAGTTCTGGCTAAAACTCTACACCTAGCATGGATGGTCAGCGAGGTCAGCCCTACTTTCTTCATTTCGCTCATCTTTTTATCAGCGCTAACTATATTTCACAATGACCTTCAGAGTCTATTATCATTTCACAGGAGGAAAATAATTGCTTATTTTGAAGAAAGTGGTTCAATTTTCCATTCATTTTGACTTTCGTTGGCCAAACAAGATGCATTTAGGAAAGTACATGGAGCTACAGAGTTGTTTTAAAATTAACGAGGGCTAGTGGAGTAGCTCATGTGGTAGAGAGCCTGCCTAACAAGCAAGAAGCTCTGAGTTCCATATGTGTAGAATTTCAATTGCTTAAGTATTTTAAATACACAAAGGAAAATAATTACAACCTTTGATTTCATCAACTCTCACAAATGACACAAAAATGTAAATTACCACCTGACTAGTTAATATTATTTGGTTAGTCATCCCACCTTTCTTCAATTATTTTTGCATATGTTTTAAGTAGAAAACATGAAAATTTTATGAACTTCTTTTGCTTTGATTAAGGAGCAAATTAGTTTCATCCTTTAAAGTGGCTGTCTTCAAGAAGGAATGTAATAGCCTATTAAAGCAATGGTGGTGGTTAGGGATTGTCTTTTTTCACTGTGAAGATAAATGCAAGATTTTGTTATCTTATTACCAAGGAAAACAGGGGTTTGTTAAATTGGAGGTTTTTTTTAAAGGAACTCCTATTAGGCTGCTTAGATTTTTATCACATTCCAAATCTTTCTAATGCTTCCTCATTGAATTCTCCTGTCCCCATACTGTTAATGAATGACCATATTGCCAGGAATCTCTGAAAACCCTAAGAATTTTGGTTTATTTAAGGTACATTTCACACAGTAAAATCTTTTGTTTATTTTGAACAGAAAAGGGAATATAGTCTGATAAATATAAAAATGAATGCATAAATTTCCAAGCAGTGAAACCTAATGACAATTTAGGCACTCAGATGTTTCAGGAAATGCAGTGTTGCATACATGAGAATCATATGCTATCTTCTTTCTCAGTATTAGCATTCAGTTAAGCAATTTTCACAAGAAATATTTAATGATCAAAGCCCCCTTTGTCCAAGAATTCCAACAGAAGTAATTTTGTATTTTATATTACCTAGACTACCATGCACTTGAAACTGTATCTAACATTTCTGCCATAAATGTAAAATGGTACAGCCCCATTGGAAAGCAATTTGGCAGTTTCATAAAATATTAAAAGTACTCATCATAATATCCAGTGATCACACTCCAGAGCGTTTATCCTAGAAAAGTAGAATTTTATGGATATGAAAATCTTTGCACAAAGTCTTCAGCAGCTTGTTTGCAATATCTCAAACTATAAACCAACAAAATATCCTTTAATGAGCAAATGTACACATATTTTAAAAATAGCTGTGGTGTACCCATGCAATAGAAAACTACTTAGCAAAAGAAAAGAACAAATTACTGATGCACAACACTTAGATCAACACAGGGCTTTATACTTACAAAAAACAAAATCCCCAAATACGCATAGCATATGCATTTATATCACATTCCTAAAATTAGAAGAACTCCATACCAATGGGAAGTCAGTTAGCCATAAGTCTCCAAGGATTAAATTCAGGCAATGGATGTGACTTGAAAGAGGAGGAAAAAGGGATTTCTTCATAATTCTGTGACGCTCTGTATCCTGACTGCAGTGGGGTTACATTCTACTAATTCAAAAAACGAAAATTCCTACTGTTCAAATCCTTAAAAACAAATGAAATCTTCATATGTGACTCTTCAGAACAGTTGATGAGTCATGATATCCTATGTTTATAAATATGAAACATTTCAAAAATATTAACCTGCGTATAATAAAAGTGAGACAAACTACTTTTGTCTCCTAATTAAAATTGGAGAATATAAAAACTGAAATACTATAGGACATCACTGTACAATATTTTGTAAAAAATTTAAACTTTTAATATTTAAAAGAAAATGAATTATTCCAAAGAAATATTATGTATGCACTTTAAGACTAGTGCTTCTAAAAAATATGTGGAAGATAAATATGTGGAAGTCTTTTTTAATAGAATGTTGTTATTTATCTCTTGATAGAATTGTTAAAATTAATGCTTCCAAAATGGTCAGCTAGTTTCAGGTTAAAAACAAAAATATTTAGATGTGTAAAGTCAGAATCTATTAAACATGAATTACTTAATGATGTGACTCTAAAAACAAAAATATTTAATACATAACTTTGTAAGCTGCCAAGTTATTGACGGACACAAGAGTTTTACACATGCTCGTTATTTAGCCTTTAATCAATCTAGGTGTTTGTCTAAAGTCATTAGTAAAGATTATTAAATGTGTTTTCACTACTCAATTAATCATTGATTGCTTATGAGTAATGTTGAATTTGAGGAACAGGGTCGTTCTTTCACTTGATTTATTTTGTACCAGTGAAATAATCTACCTGTATTTATGACACTAATTTTTCCAAGAGGAAGCCAGTACAAACAGGTACTCACAGAGACCCATGCTTGAGAATTCACTAACAAATGACAGGGAAATAGAATAAATTTATCAAATTAAGAAAACAACATAATCTGTTTAGCATGAACGTAGGGTATGATGCTCTGGTGACAATGAAGAGGGCTTGGAGATAAAACAAAGTCACCTTCTATTAATTATTTAATATAAGGAAAGGAAATATGAACATTTAGCGGAAAGATCGCATAAATAAACCAAACATGATGGATAAATAATTAAACATGGTTTGGTAGAAAGGAAGCAAAATATATAATAGCTATGAAGCATTAGTCGAGGAACAGAAGCCAAATATGATATCAGAGTCTGTTCTCAGTGGTTTCCTGGGCCATCTTTCACCTTTTGCTTTGTATCTTATCTCTTGCCTCAGTCATTTGTGCGTGTGTGTATTTCATCTTCTATTTTCTTGACAATAGGGTTTTCTTCAATATTTACTGTAACTTTTAAAATTTTGGTCACCTATACTAATACTGGATTTACAGAGCAATCAAAAGAATATATTTTTATCTCTACATTGTTAAGAACCTGGTTTCACCATTAAAATTACATACCTTAAGATCTTATCTCTGTTTAGATCTAGCTGTATTATGGTGGGCTGGTTATACAAATCTCTCTTAAGACTTGGATGTTTCACCTGCAAAAAATATTAATACATTTGTTTATACTAAAAACTATTAGTTATCTAAGATTTGGCATAACAAAATATTACTGACTAGGTGGTTGAATATTACTTATTTTCATATAATAATTCTGGGGTCTGGAATCCATAAGGAATGTTCTGGAAGATTTGATTTCTCCTGATGCCCCTCTCCTTGGCTTTTACATGGCTGCCTTCTCACTATAACCTCACATGGCCTTTTTACTGTGTATCTGAACCCATGGTGTCTTATAAGGACACTGCTCACATTGTGTTAGGATTTTGCTATTAAGACTGCATTTAACCCTAACTACCACCTTAAGTACCCTATCTCCAATTTCAGTCACACTGATATGTAGGGTTAGGAATTATGAATTTTGGGGGGACATAATCAGTTCATTACACAAAACTTTAAAGATTTGCTATCAAATGTATATAATTTTTATCAATATAACTAGTAGATTCAAGTTCTCAACAAATGGACACTGATTTTATTTTTATTTTTTCTAGTAGAATTAGGATGTGGTGACAAGTAAGTTGTAGAACTGAAAGATTAGTAGATTAGTGAATTAACTCTTGTGCATAAGAAAACAACCTAAAATGTAGTATTCTAAAACATTATTTACCTCATAATTTTATGAGGTAAATTATCTGAGATGAATTCAACTGTGTGGTTCATCAACTCTGAACCAGGCTCAGTTTATCTCAAGCCTATTCATGTTTCTAAAGTGAGCTGGTTGATTGGCACAGAGATTTATGCTTCCCTTGTCTGGAGTGGCTAGGGTAAGTGGGTCCCTCTGTCCATGTGGTCTCTCATCATTCAGCATATGAATCTGGGCTTGTCCACATGGCTATCAAATGTTTCTAAGAACAGTAAGAGGACACTCCCAATCTGAATGTCAAAGCATGTCTCATAAACTACCCAGATTCAAGAGGTAAAGAAATAGAAAATACAGGATAGAGAAAAACCTGTGACAATTTTAATAAGTTATCCACCACAAAACCAATATTAATTGAGTTCTTAACAGAATGTCTGTAGTCATCAATCAGAATGCCTGATCAGACTACCATGATGAGATCATATATTTTACATTAATGCAATTACTTTCTTCAAGTGTTTGCAGTAAGTTAAAAATACACAGAACCATGGGCTGTCACATAAAATTTTTTTCTAATTATTTCTCAAAGAAATATACTATTTCTCTAGCCTACTTTCTAGCTTTATGTTCCCACTGCCAGCGTTAAGTACAGAAAGCAGATTAAAAATGTAATTATTTTGAGATCATCCATATAATGACATTAGTTTTCAAACATCTAACCATAGGAATCTAATACCTGTATATAAAATGCTGCTAATTTAAAAATAAGACTAGAATCTTGACATATGTGGTTAGATTACCACATTTTTTTCTATTTGCAATTTTTTTCATAATCAGCAAATGCCACGAATTGCTTCAGAGGAGATTCAAATTCTGGAATGAAGGAGGTGTCACATCTTGATTTTTTTATTTTAAAAATGTTTCGTGTGGTCAGCACTCATAGGATACAGAAATAGATGAGCAGTCAGTGAAGAGTTCTGTCTTTATCTAGGATTAGCAGTGAATTTCCAAGTTTTGGAAGTGAAGAGCAAATAAAGTAATCTTAAACTGGCAGAGGCCACTTTGGGAAGGGGACCAGGAAATAAAATACACAAGTGCCTGGAAGCAACCCTCTCTCTCTGTATAGCTATCTTTATCTCAAACTAGCAAAAACACTGTGTCTTTCTTACTATTTCCTATAATTTCTCTTCAGCAAAATTGGAGAACAAGAGGGCAGAACAGGTTCTGCTCAGAAGCAGGGATGGTGGGGGGAGAGAGGGAAGAAGAGTGGGGAGGTGGATACACATGTAAGTAAATGTAAAAAATAACAAAATAAAAGAAAGAAAAAAGAAATCTGAAAATAGAAAACATGTACATTAATATGGCCTCAGTTCAAGGGTCATTCAGTGCTATTGAAAGCATTCAGAATGTCGTGTGACTGCCACTTTTACCTGGCTCCAGAGCATTTCCATTACTACAAAGTAAAACCCTGTACTCACTTATCTGGTTCTCCCATTCATTCTTATGTTCAGCTTCCAATAACCACCAATGCATCTGGACAACTCTGTGCCCGGCCTTTGGGTAGCAGAATAAATTTTCACGTGTAGACAAATGGACTAAGAGCAATTCTGAGTTTCAGTATGTTTCTGAAGACTACTACGTGAAGACTACGCTCAACCAGGAAACGTGTGAAGAAGACAAAAGGATGTGGGGAAGTTCTGTGGTTGTTATTGAGGGACAGCAAAGCACCTGTATCCAGTCACTGAAGCTCCTTATCCAGAGAGGAGAGGCTACACCACAGTGCATGCAGCTTCAGAAGGTGGACACTGAAAAGCAGAGGCCCCAACTGGAGCTTTGACCTAGGAACATGAATATCCTGGTCCACAATGGGAAATGACATTGCATGTATGATGTAATGCTTTTCAAAATAATAACTTACTGAAGTAAAATTCACACATCATAAATTTAAACTTTCTAAGATGAATAATTCAGTGACAATTAAAACATGCACAATGTTGCTCAACTATTGTTTGTATCTAATTCTAAAACATTTCTATCACTACAAAGTGAGACCCTATACCGTTGACCAGTTTCTCCCCATTCACCAATTTGTGCTATGGATTCCCCTTTCTGTATACTATATACAGATGGAATCACAATATATAATCTTCATGCCTGATTTCTTCCACTTAGCATAAAATGCTGTTATGTATCACATATGTCAGTACCTCATTCTATTTCATGTCTGAATAATATTACCTTGTACGGATATATAACAATTTAGCTATTGACAAATTGGTGTAATTTGGGATTTCTACTTTTTGACTATTGAGAATAGTGCTTCTGTAAACATGTGTACACATACTTCTTTGAGTACCAGTCAATACTTTTATGTACGTGTTTAATAGAGAAAATGAGGGATGTCATTTTATAAAATCTAAAAACTGTAAACTTTCCACAGTGACTAAGATATTTCTTATTCCATTAGATTTTTTAAAAAATTTTGACAGCATGAGAGACTTGAGGATGTTATTGAATTTGCATGAATCAAATAGACTATAAAAAGCTACTAATAAATGAGACTGGTAATTAATACTTATATCAAAAATTACTTAAGTAATTCAGGCCTAAGTTATATAGTGTTAATAAAAATGCATGTTCATATCTATCCACTTGTCTAATCTATCATCTGTTTGTCTATCATCTACCATCCCTATATCTATAGATACATGCTGTTCTTGAAACTAACATAATAAAACATTTGCTTCCATGTCTAAAACAAAATCTACATGAATAAAATCTGCACAACACAATGATACTGAGCAATGCCTAGAATTTGATTAAAAGTCATATTGTATAGCTCATATATTTTTGTCAAATTTTCTGATGCAAATCAGTAGTAAGAAACACCACTTTTTCTCTTTTCCTTTGTTCTTTTCTTTCATTCCCCTCCCCCTTTTTAAAATATAAAGTCTCACTATGTATTTCAGGCTGGCCTTGAATTTGCAATCCTCCTTCCTCATCCACCAAAGAGGTGGGATTACAGGAATGTGGTTCCATTCTAGACATAAAAATGTTCTTTTGATATGAAATAAGTTGTGATTATTGAATAATTCTAATATGGGAATTCTGATATTTTTTTAAGATTCATAAGAGATTTTGATATGTGTTACATCTGAATAAATATCATATTTACTTTAGATAGTAGCATGTTTTCCTTAAAAATTTTTCCCAAAAGTTCACAATTTCTTTTTTTTCTTTTATTATTCATATGTGCATACAAGGCTTGGGTCATTTCTCCCCCCTACTCCCACACCCTCCCTTACCACCCACTCCACCCCCTCCCTCTACCCCCCATCCCCTCAATACCCAGCAGAAAGTATTTTGCCCTTATCTCTAATTTTGTTGTAGACAGAGTATAAGCAATAATAGGAAGGACCAAGGGTTTTTGCTGGTTAAGATAAGGATAGGTATACAGGGAGTTGACTCACATTAATTTCCTGTGCGTGTGTTACCTTCTAGGTTAATTCTTTTTGATCTAACCTTTTCTCTAGTTCCTGGTCCCCTTTTCCTATTGGCCTCAGTTGCTTTTAAGATATCTGCTTTAGTATCTCTGCGTTAAGGGCAACAAATGCTAGCTAATTTTTTAGGTGTCTTACCTATCCTCACTCCTTCCTTGTGTGCTCTCGCTTTTATCATGTGCTCAAAGTCCAATCCCCTTGTTGTGTTTGCCCTTGATCTAATGCCCACATATGAGGGAGAACATGCGATTTTTGGTCTTTTGGGCCAGGCTAACCTCACTCAGAATGATGTTCTCCAATTCCATCCATTTACCAGCAAATGATAACATTTCGTTCTTCTTCATGGCTGCATAAAATTCCATTGTGTATAGATACCACATTTTCTTAATCCATTCGTCAGTGGTGGGGCATCTTGGCTGTTTCCATAACTTGGCTATTGTGAATAGTGCCACAATAAACATGGGTGTGCAGGTGCCTCTGGAGTAACCTGTGTCACAGTCTTTTGGGTATATCCCCAAGAGTGGTATTGCTGGATCAAATGGTACATCAATGTCTAGCTTTTTAAGTAGCCTCCAATTTTTTTTCCAGAGTGGTTGTACTAGTTTACATTCCCACCAACAGTGTAAGAAGGTTCCTTTTTCCCCGCATCCTCGCCAACACCTGTTGTTGGTGGTGTTGCTAATGATGGCTATTCTAACAGGGGTGAGATGGAATCTTAGTGTGGTTTTAATTTGCATTTCCTTTATTGCTAGAGATGGTGAGCATTTTTTCATGTGTATTTTGGCCATTTGAATTTCTTCTTTTGAGAAAGTTCTGTTTAGTTCACTTGCCCATTTCTTTATTGGTTCATTAGTTTTGGGAGAATTTAGTTTTTTAAGTTCCCTATATATTCTGGTTATCAGTCCTCTGATATATAGCTGGCAAATATTTTCTTCCACTCTGTGGGTGTTCTTTTCAGTTTAGAGACCATTTCTTTTGATGAACAGAAGCTTTTTAGCTTTATGAGGTCCCATTTATCTATGCTATCTCTTAGTTGCTGTGCTGCTGGGGTTTCATTGAGAAAGTTCTTACCTATACCTACTAATTCCAGAGTATTTCCTACTCTTTCCTGTATCAGCTTTAGAGTTTGGGGTTTGATATTAAGATCCTTGATCCATTTTGAGTTAATCTTGGTATAGGGTGATATACATGGATCTAGTTTCAGTTTTTTGCAGACTGCTAACCAGTTTTACCAGCAGTTCTTGTTGAAGAGGCTGCTATTTCTCCATTGTGTATTTTTAGCTCCTTTGTCAAAGACATGTTGGTTATAGATGTGTGGCTTCATATCTGGGTCCTCTATTCTGTTCCACTGGTCTTCATGTCTGTTTTTGTGCCAGTACCATGCTGTTTTTACTGTTATTGCTTTGTAATATAGTTTGAAGTCAGGTATTGTGATACCTCCTGCATTGTTCTTTTGACTGAGTATTGCCTTGGCTATTTGTGGCCTCTTGTGTTTCCATATAAATTTAACAGTAGATTTTTCAATCTCTGTAATGAATGTCATTGGAAATTTGATGGGAATTGCATTAAACATGTAGATTACTTTTGGGAGCATCGACATTTTTACTATGTTGATTCTACCAATCCATGAGCATGGGAGATCTCTCCACTTTCTATAGTCTTCTTCAATGTCTTTCTTCAGAAGTGTGTAGTTTTCCTTGTAGAGGTCTTTCACATCTTTTGTTAGGTTTATACCTAGGTATTTGATTTTTTTTGAGGCTATTGTAAATGGAATTGTTTTCATACATTCTTTTTCAGTTTGCTCATTGTTAGTGTATAGAAATGCTAATGATTTTTCTATGTTGATTTTATATCCTGCTACCTTGCTATAGCTATTGATGATGTCTAGAAGCTTCTGAGTAGAATTTTTTGGGTCTTTAAGGTATAGGATCATGACATCTGCAAATAGGGATATTTTGACAGTTTCTTTACCTATTTGTATTCCTTTTATTCCTTATTCTTGCCTAATTGCTCTGGCTAGGAATTCCAGTACTATGTTGAATAGGAGTGGAGATAGTGGGCATCCTTGTCTGGTTCCTGATTTTAGAGGGAATGGTTTCAGTTTTTCTCTGTTAAGTATAATGCTGGCTGTAGGTTTGTCACATATAGCTTTTATAATGTTGAGGTACTTTCCTTCTATTCCTAGTTTTCTTAGAGCTTTTATCATGAAATGATGTTGGATCTTATCAAAGGCTTTTTCTGCATCTATTGAGATGATCAAGTGGTTTTTGTCTTTGCTTCTGTTGATGTGGTTTATTACATTTATTGATTTTTGTATGTAGACCCACCCCTGCATCCCTGGGATGAAGCCTACTTGGTCGTGGTGAATAATCTTTTTGATGTGTTGTTGAATTTGGTTTGCCATTATTTTGTTGAGGATTTTTGCATCAATGTTCATTAAGGAGATTGGCCTATAGTTTTCCTTTTTGGAGGTGTCTTTGCCTGGTTTTGGGATAAGTGTAATACTGGCTTCATAAAATGTGTTTGGCAGTTTTCCTTCCCTTTCTATTTCATGGAACAGTTTAAGGAGGGTTGGTATCAGTTCTTCTTTAAATGTCTGATAGAATTCAGCAGAGAATCCATCAGGTCCTGGACTTTTCTTTTTAGGGAGACTCTTGATTGCTGCTTCAATTTCATTTTGTGTTATAGGTCTATTCAGGTGATTAATTTCCTCTTGTTTCAGTTTTGGATGATCATATATATCTAGAAATCTGTCCATTTCTTTAATATTTTCAAATTTATTTGAATATAGGTTCTCAAAGTAGTCTCTGATGATTTCCTGGACTTCCATGGTGTTTGTTGTTGTCTCCCCTTTTACATTCCTGATTCCAATAATTTGGGTTTTTTCTCTTCTCATTTTAGTCAGGTTTGCCAGGGGTCTATCAATCTTGTTTATTTTTTCAAAGAACAAACTTTTTCTTTCATTAATTCTTTGTATGGTATTTTTGGTTTCTATTTCATTGATTTCAGCTCTTATTTTTATTATTTCTCTCCTTCTATTTGTTTTAGGATTTGCTTGTTCTTGTTTTTCTAGGAGTTTCAGATGTATCATTAGGTCATTGATTTGGGATCTTTCAATCTTTTTAATATATGCACTCATGGCTATAAACTTTCCTCTCAGGACTGCCTTAGCTGTGTCCCATAGGTTCTGGTAGGTTGTGTTTTCATTTTCATTGACTTCCAGGAACTTTTTAATTTCCTCTTTTATTTCATCCATGATCCATTCTTCATTAAGTAATGAGTTATTTAGTTTCCAGCTGTTTGCATGTTTTTTGTCTTTACTTTTGTTGTTGAGTTCTACTTTTACTGCATTGTGATCAGATAGTATGCACAGTATAATTTCTATTTTCTTATATTTGCTGAGACTTGCTTTGTGCCCTAGGGTATGATCTATTTTGGAGAAGGTTCCATGGGCTGCTGAGAAGAATGTATATTGTGTAGAAGTTGGATGAAATGTTCTGTAGATATCTACTAAGTCCATTTGATCTATTGCATATTTTAGATCTTGGATTTCTTTATTGAGTTTTTGTTTGGATGACCTATCTATTGATGATAATGGGGTGTTAAAGTCTCCCACAACCACTGTGTTGGAGTTTATATATGCTTTTAGGTCTTTCAGGGTATGTTTGATGAAATTGGGTGCGTTGACGTTGGATGCATACAGATTGATGATTATTATTTCCTTTTGGTCTATTTCCCCTTTTATTAGTATGGAATGTACTTCTTTATCTCATTTGATCAATGTAGGTTTGAAGTCTACTTTGTCAGAGATAAGTATTGCTACTCCTGCCTGTTTTCGGGGGCCATTGGCTTGGTAAATCTTCTTCCAGCCTTTCATCCTAAGCCTATGCTTATTTCTGTCGGTGAGATGGGTCTCCTGTAAGCAACAAATTGTTGGATCTTCCCTTTTAATCCATTTCATTCAGCGGTGCCTTTTGATGGGTGAAATAAGTCCTTAATAATAAGCATTAATACTGATAGGTATGTGGTGATTCCTGTCATTTAGTTGTCTTAGTTGTTTGAAGGTTTGATTGTGTGTACCTAAGTTGAGATTACTCTCTACTGTCTTGCTTTTTCTTTTCCTGTGGTTTGGTGCTGCCTGCCTTTTCATGGTTAAGTTGAGTTTCACTTTCTGTGAGTAGAATCCCTTGCAGAATCTTTTGTAGTGGTGGCTTTGTGGTCACATATTGATTTAGTTTCTGCTTATCATGGAAGACTTTTATTGCTCCATCTATTTTGAATGATAGTTTTGCTGGTTAGAGTATCCTGGGGTTGAAGTTATTTTCATTCAGTGCCCGGAAGATCTCACCCCACTCTCTTCTT
This sequence comes from Castor canadensis, assembly GCF_047511655.1. Lineage (NCBI taxonomy): Eukaryota > Metazoa > Chordata > Mammalia > Rodentia > Castoridae > Castor > Castor canadensis. The sequence continues at coordinate 23,994,599 of NC_133386.1, forward strand.
GCTCTTAATGTTTCTGTTGAGAAGTCTGCTGTGATTTTGATGGGTTTACCTTTGTATGTTACTTGTTTTTTCTCTCTTATAGCCTTCAATATTCTTTCCTTAGTTTCTGAACTTGTTGTTTTAATGATGATATGTCGTGGGGTAGTTCTATTTTGATCTGGTCTGTTTGGTGTCCTGGAGGCCTCTTGCATCTGTATGGGAATATCTTTCTCTAGATTTGGGAAATTTTCTGTTATTATTTTGTTGAATGGATTACACATTCCCTTAGCTTGCACCTCTTCGATGCCCATGATTCTCAAGTTTGGTCTTTTGATGGAGTCAGTGAGTTCTTGCATTTTCTTTTCACAGGTCTTCAGTTGTTTAATTAACAGTTCTTTGGTTTTTCCTTTAAATACCATTTCACCTTCAAGTTCTGAGATTCTGTCTTCTGTTTGTTCTAGTCTGCTGGATTGGCCTTCCATTTTGTTTTGCAGTTCTGTTTCATTCATTTTTCTGAGGTTTTCCATATCCTGGGTGGTTTGCTCTTTAATGATGTCTATTTTTGTCCTGAGTTCATTTATCTGTTTATTCATTGTGTTCTCTGTTTCACTTTGGTGTTTATACAGTGCTTCTATGGTTTCCTTTATTTCTTCTTTTGCTTTTTCAAATTCTCTATTTTTGTTGTCTTGGAATTTCTTGAGTGTCTCCTGTACATTTTGGTTGACCCTATCCAGTATCATCTCTATAAAATTCTCATTGAGTACCTGTAGTATGTCTTCTTTTAAATTATTCTTGTGGGCTTCATTGGGTCCTTTGGCATAGTTTATCTTCATTTTGTTGGAGTCTGGATCTGAGTTTCTGTTTTCTTCATTCCCCTCTGGTTCCTGTACTAATTTTTTGCTGGAGGAAACTGGTTTCCCTGTTTTTTCTGTCTTCCTGTCATTGTCTTTGGTGTTGTTACTGTCCCTGTACTGTGTGCAATTAAGTATTTTCTAGCTTGTAATAATAACAATGTTAATATTTAGAATGGAAGGGTGAGCTGAGATGGAAAGCAAGAAGTTAAAGAAAAGGGGAAAACAAATACACAGACAAGTAGGAGAAAGCAGAACAAGGTTTCAGACAAGAAAGTTTCAAAGGAATAAGCAGGGAGCGTTAGTGTACTAATTGACAGTAAGCTGAACAGACATTAGAGAGACAGAGAGAGGATTGAAAAATCAAAAATTAAAAAAATAAAGATAAGAATAAAAATAAAAAAATAAGTAAATAAAAGAAATATCTCTATATAAAAATGAATTAAAATAAAATGGAAAATAGAAAATTAAAAAAAAAAAACCAAAAAACCAAAAAACCTCCAAGTTCAAATGCAATGAAATTTCATTCTTAATAATTTGGGTGTCTGTCTCAGTCTCCAATCCTGGATATGGTGCCTCAGATGTTGTTCTGTAATTGTCTCATCAAAAGGGACGCATAAAGTAGAACAAAACTACACACATACAAACACACACAAAAAAACCCACCAAGTGTCCCAAGCAATACAGTTTCAGTAAGTTTTTCCCCTTGCAGGTGTAATTCGGTTGTTCTCTCATCAAAGGTAGGGAGAAAAAGAAAAAAAAGAGTCTGGAGACAGTTCTGAGAATGGTATCTGCAGCTGTGGCTTGCCTGTCTGCTGCTGTCAGCCTGCTGTTCCTGGAGGCATTGTTTATGCAGATCTCTGGGGTGAGCTTAGCACTTACCTGGCCCCGCAGGCTTTGTTTGTTCAGAGTTCTCCTGTGCGGGAGCCTCTGCTACAGGCTTTCCCCTTTCCAAGCACTGGGAAAGGTGACACTGCACCCGCGTTGTCAGGCCTGCATGTTTATTTACAGTTCATGTGGGAGGTGGGTCTTCCCCCCTCTCATGTGGAGTTTTCCTCCCACCGCCACTTTCACAAGCTTTCCTGCTCCTGATTACTGGGCGGTGCTGCTGCTCCTGTCAGTCACCATGTTTGTTTACAGTTCATGTGGGAAGTGGGTCTTCCCTCCTCTCCTGTGGAGTTTTCCTCCCTCTGCCACTCTCACAAGCTTTCCTGCTCCTGGTTGCTGGGTGTGCACCCCGCCCCTGCTCTAGCCAGAGCCTCTCCGGCCTGCCTGGCTTGTTTATTTACAGTCCCGGGAAGGATTCCCTTACCCCAATCTTCAGCGCTCAATGCGCCCCACCCTCTTTCCCGTGTGTCTTTATTGTTCTTATTGCTTATTACTCAGTTTCTCTTTTTTCCCCTGGTGGAGGTCAGTCTGTCCAGGGGGCTATGCTGCTCTGGCCCAGGCTTGTCTGTGGGAGTACCGCAGTACTGCAAAGCTCACTTGGCCCGAGTCTTCCCAAGCCATCTGGGCACAGGCGATTGGTGGCCCGGAGGCCCTCCTGGTTTCTCCGTTTAATGTGAAGTGGAGATTCTCTGCACTGGCTAGAGGTGTGGAGGGTCAAAGTTATGACTGTTCTCAGTGACTATGCCTGCAAAGTGTGTCTCTGGTGTCTCTCCAAGATTTCATTACAGGAGGCTCACTTTCTGCTTCCTCCCTCTAGCCGCCATCTTGGAATCCCCCACAATTTCTTTAAAAATATTTTTAGTAAACTACCAATATATGGGGAACTTTTCAAAGAATCAGTGATAAGTATATTATTTTAAAGTATATACAAACTGAGAATTAAATTTTATTCTTTATTACTTAAAATCTGATATCTTGCCCAATTTTCTGTAAGTTAAATGGCATTGTAAAATATTTTCTAAATATAAGCCTATTATTGAGTTAATAAAGTAATTCATTTGATTAAACTGATGGTCAACTCAGGCAAACAAATTCTGTCAACATAATCTGTGTATTCACATAAGAAATATTTATAATTTATACAAATTGTGTCCAAATGCAATAATTTATTTAGATAGATTCCTGGCTAGCCATGAAAAGCAAAACAACTGTTTGGAAAATGCTTAGAAACCAATTAAAAGATAAATTTGACAAAGATTAAAGAAAATAAATCAGAAATAAGAAACAAATTCATGTACATTAATTTATTTATAAAAATATGTAATTTAATCTGAGCCTGAAAACAGGAGTGACAAAAAAAAGAAAAGGAAAAAATAAATCTGTGGTAGGCAAAATAATGGCCACCAAAGTTGTTCATGTTTTAAATGTCCCACTTAGAAACTGTGCAAATGCTACCTTACAAGGCAAAAGGACTGTGGGGATGTTATTAGGTTAAAATGCTGCTAATCTGAAACATCTAGGAGGACCCAATCTAGTGAGCAAAGGTGGACAAATGAGAAAATATGACAGAAGAAGAGAAATCAGAATGATGTCATTTGAGAAGAGCTTGATTCACTATTGCTGTCTTTAGAGATGGAAGGACAGTAGGCCAAAGAACGTGGAACGACTTCAGATACTGGAAAAAGGGAAGGAAAGAGAATATCTTATAAATGTGTCAGAAAGAAATGGACTCAATTCTGACACCTTGCCCAGTGAAATCTGCGTCAAACTCCAGAGCTAGAGAATTGCAAGATAAATTTGTGTGAGTTAAAGTTATGTACTTTATTTGAGCCACTACGTTTGTATTAATTTGTTATAATAGCAATAGAAATGCAATGCACCAGAAATGACATTAGGAATACCAATTCTAAATGATGTCTTCTTTGAGGTGTAGTATTTTTTATTCAAATGCTTTGTTTCCAATGTGATACTACCATAAAAGTAATGGCATCATGGACCCAAGGTTGACACTTGTAAACAAATTAGTCAGCTAGACAAACCAGAGAAAACTCTGTTAATCTAAATAAAGAAAATTAAAAAAAAACCCATAAATAAAATAAGTTGCATAAAATGGTGTATATGATTAATTTGTGCTGAAGTTGAAAACATCAATGTAATGGGTGACTTTCTAAGCAAATAGGTAGTTTTACATATTGCAGAGACATCAATGCATCAATAGCTGAGAATAATATTGAGAAACTTACAAAAATGTTTATTGTCATTGATAAATTATTTTCTTTACCCAAAGAGCAAATTAATTGGCATTTTATAAACAATTCCAGGTCATGAGATTACAAGTCACATTAATCATAAAATGAGAAAAAGATATGCATTACTGATATAATTAGCACAGAAATAGAAGCATGATTTAACAATTATTAGTACAGCAATTTTCTAAAAGAAGTATGAAGTCATTCACATAAGTAAATTACATAGAGAGCATACTAGTACAGTAAAATTAAGTTTAAATAATGTTAGAATAAGTAAATAATTTAAGTAGCTTACTATACTGGTAAGTTAAATAAAATCATTTTTTCTCTAGCTGTTTGCCTAACATTATTGGATAAACTAGAATACAGATTCCCATTCAAAATATTTAAAGGAAAATCACTTTTTAAAATAAATTTCTTTTCTAGGAAGGTGATTTCCTTAATGTAGGAAATATAGGCTATCATATACAAGGCTTAGGTTCAATCCCCAGCATCACAAAATAGTAATGAATAAATAAGGTAAATTGACTTTCAACAAAGAGAATAATAATAAATGATTAAATACCAATTTCTATTAAAATTAGCAACCCTAGAAAGATATCTCTTTTTATCATTGTTTTCAACATTGCTTTTGAAAGTCATGTTTTACACATTTACAATGAAATTGAAATAAGAGATACAAAGGGAGTTTTAAAGCCCATTAACTTTTACAATATGTGTATACACAAAAAATTCCCAAGGAAATAAATCGAAAAACTTTTCAATAAAAATATTCAATGTAATGTCTTATAATACAGCACCTACACAAAAATCAATAGGTTTGCTGAGGTAAAAAATAGGTTGTTAATATTCTCAAAAAATAAACAATAAAACATTTGTTATTGATAGGAAAAGGAATGCATCTTTCTCATATGTACAAAAGAAATATATAGGAAGCTACATCATGGCTCTTGCCAAAGTGTTTAAATATGGTAGAATTAAATCAATCCACTAAATTCATGTTAATTTAGTCATAAAAATAATTAGCCTATGGAGAAATTCTAGCTACTCAATATCTTTTATAACATTCAGTTATTATTCTGGACAGAAGTAATGGACCTGTCAAAGAAAAATGAGATGGATAACATAAAATATTATAAAATAAATTTTATTTCTCACATTCTAACTATTTTGAGTGGTAAAATGAAAATGTTCTTCATGGTGATTCCCTGTATTTGACCAGAAATCTCAAGCCCAATGCTAAAGTTTCATGCCTGTAATCTTAGCTACTTGGGAGGCTGAGATTGGGAAGATGGTGGTTCCAGGCCAGACCAGAGAAAAGTTTGTAAGAACACATCTCAGCTGAAAAAAGCTGGACATGGGAAGCATAACAGGAGGATCAAAATGCAAGGCCCCATCTTCAAAGAATTGTACTGTTTGCATGTGAATGGATTGAATTGGAGAACATTATGTTAAGAGAAGTAAACCAGGATCAAAGAGTCAAAGGTTACATGTTTTCCCTATATATGGAAGATATAGCTATAAGATAAATGTACACATAAATACATATATGATTTTATATACATAAATACACACACATATAATATATATAGAGAGAGAGAGAAAGAGAGAGAGAGAACATTGCATTAGTGGGTCTGTCTTAAGGGTCAACAGGGAGGCAGGAAAGGGAAAGAGAAGGTTAGAAAGCGAAAAACATGGCAGCACTGCATCTGCACATGAAATTAATGTAATGTGATGCACTATAAGCTGTTGAACAATAGGGAATCAGAACAACAGAAAAAGAGTAAGAAATGGAGGGGATTAACCTGAATAAAGCAGAATGAAATACCAAGGTGAACACCCTTGACTATCAATATACACTTAAAAAATGGAGGACAGGAAGGTAAAGCATGTCTTTTTTGAGGGTGAGTACCAGTAGAAGGGGAGAAGGTATAAGGAAAGGGAGAAGAAGGGCAAATATGGTGGATGTATTTGGTATTCATATGTGAAAGTAGAATAATAAAAACTGTTGAAATTCTTCTAAGAAGGAGGGGAGAAAGATGAAGCAAACTATGGAGGGGGTGAATCTAATTAAGATATATTTTAAGCACATTTGTAATTGTTGCAATATAGCCCCCTTACAATTATTATATACTAATAAAAACTAATCAGAGCAGAAAAGGGATGGACATATCACTCAAACAGTAGAGTGCTTGCCTTGTAAGGGTGAAGCCCTTTAGTTAAAACCCCAGTTTTGCCAAAATAAAGTGACTTCTGTTTAAAAACTGGATAGTTGTAATGTTACATGTTACGGACTGAATTTTTGTGTCACCCCCAAATTCATATGCTGAAGTTCTACCCTCCAATGGCTGGGGCCTTTGGTATGTAAGTAGTTTTGGATGACATTAGAAAGTGGTACCCTTATAAGATCAGTGAATTTATGAAAAGAGGAGAAATGTAACATCTCTCTCTCTCTCTCTCTCTCTCTCTCTCTCTCTCTCTCTCTCTCTCTCTCTCTCTTTCTCTCTCCATTTCATGCCCTAAGGAAGGGCTATGTGCTGTGTAAAACCTAGAGAGGAAGTGACTCCTCATAAGTAAAGAAAGTGGGCTCTCACCAGACACTAATCTATGAGCACGTTTTTCTTGGGCTTCTCAGCCTTGAGAAATAACTATCTTGTTTAAACCAGCCTGTGGTACTTTGTTTGAGAAAATAAACAGACTAACACATGATACAAAACCTCCTTCACAAAACCTCATTTGGAAGATATATTCCTAGCTTTATTTCCAGCTCATGCATCTCTGAAAGTCAGCTCTGTTAAGTCAACCATGTTGGAGCCCTTTGTCAAATTTGTTTTAGTTGTTGTTATTTGTTTTTTTAAATTATTGTACTGGGTGAGGGTATATTGTGGCATTTATAAAAGTTCTTAAAATGTATCAAATATATCATTCTTGAATTCATGCCATCCAACACTCTCCTTCATCCTGCTCACCTTGCAATCCTGGAATAGTTTCAACAGGTATCATTTTTGCGTTTACATACACGTGTACACATTTCTTGTACTGTATTTTTCCTCGTCCCACTTTCCTCTGTGACCTCTCCCTCCCACTGGTACCAATTCCCCTATCTGGCAGGACTTGTTCCTCCCTCCTATTTGATTTTATAGAAGAAAGAAGAAAAAAATGACATTTTTGGTTGTTTGTGATAAGGTAGCTACACAGGGACTTTCCTTGTGACATTTCTATGTATATATGTATTAGAACCCCAGTTGATTCATCTTCTCTATTTTTCTTCATTCTACCTTTGTCCCTTTCTTATGGTGGTTTCAGCTGGTTTAAGATTCTTACAGTCACCTGTGTATAGAGTATATCAACCATATTCATCTTTCTAGTTTCCTTCTTTTACCCTACTCCTTTTATATGTGACCTTCCTTGTGTGACCAGTTTTTCATAATATTGCTGCATTTGTTTTAGGTCAATAATCCACATATGAGAGAACATGTGGCTTTTAGCTTTGTGAGCCGGGCTAACTTCACTTAAGATGATGTTCTCCACTTCCATCTGTTTACCTGCAAAGGACAAAATTTCATTCTTCTTTGTAGCTGAGTAAAGATCTATTTTATATAAATATCACATTTTATTAATCCATTTGTCAGTAGTGGAGCATCTTAGCTGTTTCCATAGCTTAGCTATTGTGAAAAGCGCTGCAATAAACATGAATGTGCAGGTGCCTTTGTTATAACCAGATTCATTCCTTCATGTATCCCTAAGAGTAGTATTGCTGGATCATATGGCAGTTCTATTTTTAGTTTTTTTGAGGAGCCTCCATATTGTTTTCCATAGTAGTTGTACTAATTTACATTGCCACCAGTGGTTTATGAGGGTTCCTTTGCCCCTGCATCCTCACCAACATTTGTTTGTGTTCTTGATGGTAGCTATTCTAACAGTAATGAGGTGGAATCTTAACATGCTTTAAGTAGACTAGCATAACAATCATGGTCTCTACAGCACTTTCTTGGTATCAGGACTCTATCTATCTCTAATCCACACTGTACCGTGGAAGGGGTAAGACATATTGTAAGCACATATGCAATTATCACAAATTATCCCTTTGCACAACTATTATATGCTAACTTAAAAAATTATAAAAATTGACTGAAAAGACAAATCCTTTAATTTCCAATTATGGAAATTAAATAGGTAATCTTCCAATTATGAATGAAAATTTGATAATTAAGATTCTTAAGCTTTATAACCTATTTACATTGTAAACAAATACATAAGGACAAATATTGGTTCAAAAAGAGTGCTGTTGGATGTGAGGGCGATCTGGCTGCGACATCTATCACTCCATTGATCGCCAGGGTTGATTAGGCTGATCTGGCTGGCTAGGCAGGTGTCCCCTTCCTCTCACCACTCCATGTGCGTCCCTCCCAAAGATCATCCCCATAGAGGAGGACCGTTCTTCTGTCAAGGGTATGTGAGTAGCTGCGCTCCCCTGCTAGAACCTCCAAACAAGCTCTCAAAAAGAGTGCTGTTGTATGCACTAATGAAACCAACTTTGAATAAAACCTTTATGGAGCAGTTAACTAGCCCTAGAAAATGTTTTTCACTTGCCAATTTTTTTGTAACTGTATAAAACCAAGGTCTATAATAGCATGATGTTTTAATTTCCATATCCACTGGGAAATGATACTATAGCTAAGCAATTTAACAAAGTAATCACCTTCTCTACCACTTCTTTTATGGGGACCACTTAAAATCCACTATCTTAGTAAATTTTCAATATGTAATACAATATTATTAGCAGTCATACTGTATATTAGATCCCTAGACTTATTCTGCATCATTACAAGTTATACCTATTGTCCTACAGCTCTCCCACTTCCTCACCACTCACCACTGTAACCACCATTGTATTCTGTATTTCTATGTATGTAACTGTCTTATAATTCCACAAACACGAGTTTACATAGCATTTTTGTTCCTGTCTCTGACTTATTCACTTAGTATAATGTTCTCCAGGCTCATCTGTGTTGCTATTGATCAACTATCTAAAATCACCTTCACTTTTTGCCAAGCCCATGGTTTTGTTATAATCAAGGGTCAACTGCAGGATTGAATTAATATTCAATTAATATTTCAGTAAACTCACATTCTTTAGTTAAGCAATGTACTAAAGAGATTTGAATATATTGGTATTTTCCATGGAAATCTGGTATCACTTGCCACAAAGTGAAAGTAAAAACAAATTTACAAAAATAAAAGAATGGCATTAAATGCTAGTAGCTTATTTCCTACAAGGCTCTGAACCTAAGGGTAATTTTGTCTTTGTTTCTAACAGAAATTAGCACGTCTTAGAGGGATGCTAATAGGTAACCCCAAATGGAGACTTCTGTTAAAAAACCCACGCTAGTAGCAGGGGTATTGCTTTATACTTAACTGTTCCTAATTGTTCTTTTAGTTTGTTTCTTGGAATATTTGCAAAAAATAAGTGTTTTATCTTTTACTTCATCTGTTTCTACTAAAGCCATATTTCTATGATTATGATACCCCTGTTGGTTTCTGAGGAAATTATAATGATATTGGAAAGTGATTACGGCTTCCTAATGAGACAAGCCCTAAGACCAGGCTAACTGTATAAGCAATGAAAAAATTGTGTTTCATGCAAAGTCCTGAGCATTATTAAAGAACAAAAGGAAAAAGAAATAAGGAAATGCAAAAATACAAATAAAAAATATGAGCAATTATATTCTGCCTACCAATATTCCCCCCACAGCTTCAATCAATGTCTCTGCTCCTGCTTTCTGTTCTAAATAATTGTGCTTGTTCTAGGAAATATATCCAGCATGATCCAAAACAGCTGTGACCGCTTTCCTGTGATTAATTAATTAATTCTTACTCTTTTCAGTTTACCATTTCATTCTATTTTTAACACTCTACCTAAGCTTTTACGTCTGGGTCTATCTTGTAATGCATAAATGATTTCAAGAGAGACACTTAGCAAGAGTCCAAGCTAGGCATCTCACTTTTGAATAAACACTACAGAAAAAGGAAATCCATGTGATTTAGGTAGTTCTCTAAGTATGAGTCCTACTCTCTGTAAAACAGACACACACACACACACACACACACACATTTAAAAAAATCCACTTACTACCTGACATTGTTGAAGAAGTAGATGAGAGGATACATGTATGAAATGGTTAGGACAATGTCCAGCAGGTACTCAATGCATGACAAATATTATCTATTAAATAAGTATACTTTGAAACTATATGCTTATTTAAACAATCCAGCAACACCAAAATATTTTGTAACTCCTCTTCTAGAAGATTTTGAAGAATAAAAACAGGTGTCTACTTACAACCACGCATTGTTAAAAAACACCCAAGAGTATTGTATGTTTCTCTGAAAAGCTGATGCACAGTTGCTGTTGGTTGTTTCCTAAAATCAAATCCATGTTGGAGGACAGCAGTTTAGCATAGACAAGAATTCTCTCATTGAACCCTTTGTCATGGCAGTGGTAAGGCAAGGCCTGCAAAGAAAGTAAACTCTGTGAGTGTCTCAAAGAGGTCTGAGAATAGAAATAGTCATCGATGCAGCCCTGTACCAGAGACCACTCAGTTGTAAATAGGTAAGCCTCTAAGAGAGGACTTTGTGTTGCAGAGATCTCCCCCCAAAACAGCCATTTGAATTAAGTCTACTGAAATGAATTCAACCTGATTTGTATACTCAAGCTAATTGGTCCAAGCAAATGTTATATATATATTGTGTATATATATATATATGAAATATTTTTAACTAAAACTCAGCTATGCTAAATTAACACCAGCTATATGATAAGACAACAAGAATGAGCCCTTAATTAATTCACCAACTCAGGGCTGTTATTCTCAGTCCATAAAAGTATTACTTAATATCTAAAACCAAAATCTACCTAGGACACCATCATACTCTAAATCTGTAGGTGTTTGCACATACAAGGTAAAGCTCAGTCTTCTTCATGGCATCCATACAAGGCTCCCTTTCATCTTTACCTTGCCTCCCTCTAGTTCCATTTCTCACAGCTCCCATCCCCCACCACAGGAGGCTGTTCCTCTTGGAATCCCATAGCATAGCACACTAAGCTGGTATATCTGAGATTACATCAGAATTACTTCTGTTTCAAAGCAGATATTTTTTCTGTCTATTTTATATTGTATTCGATAAATATTGTTCAATAAATGCATTTCAACCTCATTATTATTTCCAGAGTCATGAGGTATTTTCTAATGATCTGCTTAGCACTTTCTTTTAAAAAATAAAATGTTTTTTCTGCAGCTTGCTAGTTGAGGAAGTATACAAGTAAATCAAGATACATTGCATACATTTTTCCATGTATTGAAAGATGTTGTAAAACAAGAATATATTTTAGTGTATTTTCTTAATCATTCCAATCAAGTATCATAGAAATTTGAATATTAATAGATATTTAATAATTTTTTGATGGTGCTTGGGGGTAGAGAATTTCTTTAGACTACTTTTCTGGACTAATGTAAACAGGATTTGGAGACTGAGATTCTTTTCTATTAAATGCAGAGTAATTGTTACTTTGTATGAAAATGTGAAAACTACAAAATAATTGGAAAAATATTTGCATGTACCTCGATGTGTTAAAACATTACTAGTGTAAGCAAGTACCAAGTGTGGAAAACTTGATAAGTATTTCGATTTATTCTTACAAGAGTTTGGGCATCCTCGAGCTGTTATTTCTCTAGAGAGCAATACTAAAGTGGGCAGCTGCTTCTCATATCGAATACATATAACAGCTTTCCCACAACTACCATACAGGTTCCCACATAATTGGATTTTTGGATGAGGTGACAATTACTTCCAAGTTTTCTGTCAGTTATTCTCTGGGGTGTTATTTAAAATACTGTATATAACAACTGGTACAATAAGTGCCAACCAATCAGAGCACACATACACACATTCGGAACACACAATAGCCATAAACAACCAGCAAAGCAATGTGCTTGAACTTGCTCTGGCAGTGCTGGAATTCTCATTAAAAGTAGAAACCATTTACCTCTGAGCACCATAGCAGAGTTTCAAAAAATACTCTTTTAAGCATTAAAGGAGGAAAAGTCACCTTGGATTTTCTTCCGTTATTTTCTTTTGTCTTCAAGCACAATAATACTCAAAAAGTCATTACGGTGACAGAAGTTAAACTGGTACTGAAAAATTTTTAGGCATGCAACTTTTGAGAATGTAGTATTTTAATAATGAATGCAAAATGGTGCATTAAGTATATTAATAGTTCTAGCCTTCTACAGAATATGCTCATTTCTTGAGTAAGCATCAGAGTAAAATAATGCCTTCTTTGGGAAACCTTCATGTTACTAGTTCTGTAATTTCTTATATCCTCACTTGTTCCTGTAAATTGAGATAATTTATGTCAGTACTTTGAATTTCAAAAATAGATTGCTCTAAAAATTCTACCATTGCTATTATCATTGTTATTAGGGTTTTTTTTAGTTGTTTGTTATTAACACCAAAGTGTTATGAATAGGACAAGGTCAAGATAAACTGTATAGTAGAGAAGTGATACCTCATGGCATTCACCAGACTTCATCCCCTGGCCTGAGCATGGCTAGACACTGCTCCACTGCAGCCGCGCTTGGGCAACAGCTCACAACTCATATGTCCCTTTCTTCTCTTTTCCATGCAGCAGTAGGGTGCTTCCGTCCCTCTTGCCTGACTAAACTCGGAATTGAAAGTCATTCAAAATCATTTTAGCAGACAGGTGTTCCTATTTTCCCCTTTCCTCAAGATGCTTATAGTTTAACAAAGATTGAATTGAGACAGTACCAATCTTACTTCAAAAACACCTTATGGATGCTGAGACTTTCAGATAGTGTGACAAGCTGTAAGAGAATGAAATATTCATATTTAGAAATCTATTCATCCCCCTGTAATACAGAAGTCCATATGTGCCTTTCTTTTTAAATAAAGGAAAAGCAGGCTTTCAGTGTGTTATATAGTCATATGCATAAGATATTTATTCTCTAAAACTCATATTAATGTTGACACAAAACCTCAGGCCACGAATAGGCCAGATTATTTTGAATCTTTCCACTGATTTTATAGAAGAGTTCTAAGAATAACTAGAGGAATATAATTACGGAAACAGCCCAATTCAATTTAGTTGAACATTTCCAGTTTTATTCATAAAGTTCTTTTTCTTTTTTACTTCAGAATAAGAACTGTAGGGTTGGACCCATTAAGTTTATTTTGTCACTTTTAATGCAAAGATTATTACTGTAATTTACATATCTCAGTATGAGCCAAAAGCTTCCTGCTGTGGCTTTTTCCACCAACATACTACAAATTAACAACCTAGCTACATTAAAGTAAATGAAAAAAAGTTAATTCTTTTCAATATAATGCAAATTATCTGCCCACGAGACTATATAATTCCCTCAATAAGAGTCACAGAAACAAGAAAACAGAGTTTTGTGTAAGATACATTAATGTTTTAGTCCCATGTAGGACAGTATCATAAATCTTAAGAAAGTGTCGTAAAATCAATACTGATCACCAGAAATGAAAGCATTAATTTTGAGGCTGTGAACCTTACCAAAGTTGCAAGCCACACACAAAAAAATGTACACCAATAATATTTCCAGGAATCATTATGGCATTTATCATACAGGAAGTAGTATAAGAAGTATTAATTTCATTTCTTATACAATCAACTTTTGGTAAGCGACTAGTCCAATACTTCAGCCAGAATTTCCTATGAAGAAGCATCATTTTTAGAAGTTTGGTTAAGATGTTACTCCTTAGTCTACATGAGGATCTATAGGCTACCCAAGTGACCCTTCTGCCATGTCACTCATGTGATAATATTATCACTCATGTGATAATAACTTTGGGGGTCTGTTACCAGTAAGCCTTTCTCACAGTGATCTGCCTTTAATTCAAATACCATTTATATGCTTCATTTTGTTCCTGTATCTTCATTGATTTTTTTTAGCTCAGTCTACTCTGTACCTCAAATTTTACTTTGATCTGCTTCCTTTTGAAGCCAAAGTTACTTGGTTAGCTGTAGGATATAGAATGTAAGCAAGTAAGCAAAATGATGAGTTAGCAATGTAAATGTGAGGATGCATTGTAGTTAAAATAACATACCAGGTGTAGTAGTTAATATGTGAAACACTACCTACTTGGGAGGCAGAGATTGGGAGGAACATAGTTCAAAGGCCACCCTGAACAAAAAGTTGGTCAGCTATGCAGGAGGAATAGAAAGGAGGATCACGGTCTGAGGCCAGCTTGAACAGAAAACATGAGATGCTATCTGATATAACTGAAGTTAAAAGGACTGGATGCATGGCTTAAGAGTATGCTTACCTAGAAAGTGTGAGGCCCTGAGTTCAAATCCCAGTACCATCAAAATAATTATATAAAAATAAATAAATATATATACATATAGATATATACATTCACTAATATTTCAACATCTTTTGGCTTCAAATATTCCCTAAGTGCACTAGCTAAAGAATCATACTTTTATTTTAATTGTTATTCTATGATTAAAAACAAAGGAACAAAGTATCTAAAGTTGGGTATAAATTTACAGAAATTCTACTTCTCTACAATGGATATGGGAGACTTTCCAGAAACTACAAAGTTAAACTTCTCTGAATTGAGGTCAGCAATTATTTAAATAATAAATATTTCTTGTTCAGATACCAGGCTAGGCCTTCAAAACAAAGATTTGTCTTCCCCCTCAATGATTTCAATCACCCTTACGGGAAATAATTTCAGTAGCAACATATTCCTTTTATATTAAAAGATATTACATATTTGTACAGTGATGAAAAAATCTTGTTGGAGCTTTATAGAGAAAAGAAATGTGTTTTGTTGCTATTAATACCAGCAAACCATATAATAAAAAATCAAATAACACTCCAGTGTGTAAAGCAAAGAGTGAATTGTAGAGATGTACAATAATGCATTTAATTTAGTGTTTAAGTTGTTTTAGATGGAATTAAATGTATTTTGCAAAAATGTGTAGAAAAAGTCAGCAGAATTGATTCCTTCCACTTTGTTTAAAGTAATCAATGCCTATAAAATTATAATTTGTCTATCTTTAAAATTATTAATTCTATACATTTTATACTTGATAATTACTATGTGTACTACCCAATATACAATGCATAGTAAGTGATACGACATACTAATTCATCATGCTTAAAATGAGAAAACTCATTATCCTAAAAGAGATTGGAAGGATAGTGCAGAAAATTATAGAAAAATTTCATAGTGAAAAGAAAGCACAGGGAGAGTGGGTATAATTCCCTAAAAATAAGTAATCAGAAAAAGAAATATACTTCAAGATGCTGATGAATTTTTTGAGGTAATAACATAAATTCCTTGAACAGCCTTAAAAGCTTCATTTTGTGCCTATAATGATATTTATTACAAACAGGTGTGCCTGTGTGTGTGCGTGCGTGTGTGTGTGTGAATGAGACAAGCTCATTCTAAATTTCATATGGAGAGGCAATGCTCTAACATAATTCAAGACAATCTTTAGGAGGAAAATGTTGAAATTAAATTACTCTGGCATCAATAATTATGAAATTTAATTCATTAAAACATTATGCTATTGGGATACCAATAAATTAATTGACTCATAAAAAAGAAGAATAGGTATTTCTTTGACCCAATTATATATCATCTTTTAATCTACTCTAAGTGGATGGTGAAACACAGTAGGAGTAAAGATGGGCTTTTCAATTAATAGTTTAAGATCAGTTAGATATCCACATGGGACAAATAAAAGCTAGCTATTTATCTCACATTATCTATAAAAGTTAATTGAGGGTAGATCATAGACTGATCTTTAAAGAAAAATAATAAATTTCCGGAAGAAAACATATATCTTCATAGATTTGGGATCGGCACACATCAGGTAAGTAGGGCACAAAAATACTAACTGTAAAAAATAATATTTTTTGATTTCTTAATTAAAGAGTTCTTTCATTCATCAAAACAGACCAATAACAGAGTGTAAAAACAAAAATTATTATACCTAGAAGTCCATAATAAATCTGTTTTAATGATAGATTAACAAATTAACAAATGATAGATTAACAAATGATAGGTTTAACAAAATTAAACATTAGCAAAGGACATTAAAAGGCTTTTGTCAGACAATAAAATAGATTGCTGATAAATTTGTGTAAAGGTGCTCAACACCATAACTCATCTAAGGAATCAAATTAAAAATATAATATCAGTAGGAAACTATAATGATGAATCTTAAAAGGATGTATGATTCTGTTTTACTCAGTATTATCCACAGGAATAGAAGCAACAGAATAGACATGATAGTATAAATAGATTTACAGACACATACAGATATATCACATTTATCCTAGAAAGAGACAGCAGCCAAATCTATATCTAGAAAAAGACTCATCATAAGATACTAGCTCAAGTGATTGTGCAAGCTTAGAAATTCTATGATCTGCCATTTAGGAGTTGGAGACCCAAGAAAACTGATGGTACAATTTTAAGGGCTGAGCCTCAGAGATGATGGTGGAGATTCTAGTCTAAGTCTGAAGGCCTAAGAACTAAAAGAACCAAAGACAAAGATGATGTGCATCTCAGTTCAAGCAATAAACAGAGAGTTTCCCTCCACTTTTTCTTTTTTCTTTAATGTCCATTGGGAAGAGCCTTCTACTTTACCTACTCCACAATTCACATGACAATCTGTTCCAGAAATGCCCTTCCACACATATCCAAATATAATGTTTAATCAGATACCTGATATCTGATGGCTGAGAGTAATTGACACATAAAATTAAAAATCAACAGTCTACCTCTTATTGACATAGAACATATATGCGTCTCTTTAAAACTTACTTAATTTCCAAATACACACACAACAAGGTTATAATTTCTGCTAATGTTGTATAACTAACCAAATACACATCAACTCCTTCCTCAGAAGACAGGGTAAAGCCATTGAAGAATGTATACTCTTCTTTGTATCTCATAATTTACATACTATGAAACAAAACTAATAACACATTTTGCTTCCTGTTCCCTTGATCATATGCTTTGGTGTCCTGGAAATCTTACTTCCAAAGGGAAGAATGCCTCCACCAGAAGAAGCTTCAACAATTCCATTGAATTGGAAGTAATAACCAATACTTAGAACATTAGGTTCTTCATGCCCCTAGTGAGCAGACAAAGAAGTTACTTTGTGCTGTGATGGAGCCTGACTACTAGGAGGAAATTGGACTTCTGTTCCACAATGGAGGTATGGAAGAACATAAAGTCATACTTTTTAGGTTCCATAATAAGGAAATAAGAGAAGGAAGAAAAGATATGTGAAGAACACATCCACCTTGATTACAGTGACAGCCACATGGTCATAGCTAGTATGAACTACTTCTTCCACTACCTATTCCATATTCCTTTGACCTTCAGCAAGTATGTCAGCCAGCAATAGTTCTTGACCTGGTAGTGTGAACCAAATCTTAATTCCAGTGTTATCTGTGCCATCATTAGTCCTGTCTGAATTGGCTTGTTTTAATTTTCCATGGACCTTAATTGCAGGACCTGGTAATACTAAGAGATGCCTTAAGGCATGTCCTTTATTCTGAACATATGCTTCCTTACCTCCATTATGGAGAAATTTCCTCCTGATAGAGCACAGCATATGGTTAAAGTACTAATAAACAAAAACTTGTAAGTGGGTCACTCAGAGGAATAATGAGTAGTGTCGCCCTCATTTCTGCCCCATGCTTCTGAAAAAGAAGAATGCTCTAATTCTAAGATTAGGGCTTTAGTCTCAAGATTAGGGATTTATCATCATAACTTAGTTATCTAGCAAATGACCCATCACCAAACAGAATTATTTTGGAGATTAGAGATTCAGCACATTATTGTAGAAGTCACATACATTCAGTCCATAGCAAAATCCAGGTATTGATGAAGATGTGAAGTGACATGGAACTCTTGTACATTGATGGTGGCAGAGTACCTTGCTTGACATACCACTTTGGAACACTATTGGACAATAGTTTCTACAGGTAGATAACCAATTAAAAGAGAAGCCAGAGCTAGGTACTGGTGGTTCAAGCCTGTGATCCTATCTACGCAGGACTTAG
Organism: Castor canadensis; assembly: GCF_047511655.1. Lineage (NCBI taxonomy): Eukaryota > Metazoa > Chordata > Mammalia > Rodentia > Castoridae > Castor > Castor canadensis. The sequence goes on from NC_133386.1 coordinate 24,012,710, forward strand.
AGATCAGGAGGATCACAATTTGAAGCCAAACCTTGCAAATAGTTCACAAGAGCCTATCTTAGAAAAAATCACCAGAAATAAAGAATGGTGGAGTGGCTCAAGGTGAAGGCCTTGAGTTCAAACCCCAGTATCACACACACAAAAAAAGAGAAGCCAGGGTTTATAGATGGCATTTTGAGAGATGATTATTCTCCCTCTCTGTCATAAATAGTTATATATAATTCAAATATGCCAGTCCATTGTGACCTTGATGGATTCGTAGCACTTTGTAATTACTGGGAGGTGATGAAGTGTATGAGGTGGGGAATTAGAGCATTCTCCTTTTCAGAAGAATGGGGCAGAAATGAGGGTGACACTACTCAACTTCTTAGTCAGAGGAAGTAGGTCACTAGAATTATGGTTTTAGGAGTTACATCTTGCCCTAGCCCCTTCCAATATTCAATTTTGTTTTCCCTGTTTCTTGGTTTCTATGATGTGAACAGCTATGCTCTACCAAGTAGGTCCTCCTGACACATCTGAAGTTGTGAGCCACCCACAATAAATCAGTCTTTGTCTTAAAAAATCTTTTAAAAATCTTAAAAAATTCTTTAAAATGTCAAAAAATCTTTTAAAAATCCTTAAAAAGTCTTAAAAATCTTTAAGTTGTTTATTTCAGGTATTTTGTCTCAGAAATAAAAAGCTAACTATTACACAGATATAATATTGATTAAAATAAGCTATACTCAATATAATGTATCGTACATAGTTCCATTCATAGGAAACTCAAAATCAGGTAAAACCAATATATGGTACTTGATAGCAGAATGATAATTACTTTGGGGATTATGGACCAGCAGGAGAACTTTAGTTTTGGAAGTTGTTCTGTATCTCATAAAAGTTGGTTTAGTTGTAAACTGAATAAATGCAGTTGACTATAATTAAGTTTACTCATAATTTAATGAAAAAGGTGATGTTTATTTATAAGAGACACATTTTTAGACTCTTACACATGGCTTCAAAACAGTACATGGCTAAGGTACCAATTTATGTCTAGACTGTATAAGAGAGTTTTTTAAAGAATTTACCCAGAACAATAAAGAAAGCAGCGATTTCACTGTTCATTCTTACATTCCAGAATGGATTTATGTCTTTATGAAACCAAGAAAGTAGATTTTCCATACCTCAAATGAATCTAGATGATGCTGTCTGAAATACAATAATGGCTATGCTGTGAAAATAATGTTACTGCCTACTAACTTAACTCAGACAGATTCAGATTGATTATTGGAAATTGAATGTTCTTTCTCTACATATTGCAATTCATCTAATATGATTTAGCTCCAGGTATAGATCATTTAGTCATATAACCGAATAGGTATTATTAGTGAATAAACAAAAATATGACAATTATTCACAAAAGCTGTGACATTATCATTGTAGGTACTTAATAATAAATAGATGAAAGTAAGTAAATTAATGAATGAACTGATCATTTAGAGGCATTTCTTTACTAAATTCTGGACACAGCTCTTTATCTCATAAATTCAATACTTTAAAAGCCTGGCAAGAGACAAGTGAAACATGCAAATATAGCATTACATTATTCTTAATTTAAGATATATTTATTGAATACTTCATATGTGCCAGACATTCTTCCAGGTTGTGTGGATATAGGCAGGAAAAAACAAATTCCTTGCTGAAATAGAGATTTCAAGGAATGTACACATCTTTCAATGTACTTGAGCTTTATTTTTCTACAGTAAATAACAGATGCAGCACAAATAAGGAGAGAAAGAACAGAAAAGAGCATATGGTGCTCATGATGTGATGCTCTATTAGCTGTGCATGCACATGCATGTGTGCCTGCACAGTCCTAGGTCCAGACTTGTGAAGTTCTTTTCATGAATTACATTTACCAGAAATAAAAATAAAAAGGGGCAATGTTTACCTGCTGCACTATAGACCATCAACCCTACAAGAGGACATAATTATTATAACAATGATGCCACAGTGTATTATAATTTCAAAGGATGAGATTGCATGGAAAATAACCATGTGAATTAATTGCCCAGTCATCTTTGAAAATTCGTACTAAGGGCCAGCTAGCCTGCATACTCATAAACTGGAGATATTTTTATGAATTATGCTCTAATTTTTTATTCACCATATGTACTATATCTGCACTTTTATTATGTTTTGTTTTACATCTCTACCCACAATTACATTCTCTTTTGCAGACTCGTTTTATGTTTAAGAGATTGGACACACGAATTAAGTAAAATGAAGTATTATTAGTTATAGTGATAATAGTGGTAATACTAACAGAAGTTATATCTTACTTACTGTTACAGGCTGATTGTACTCTCTCAACACTCACTTGTTGAATCTTACTCCCCAACCTGAGGATGCTTGAAGATGAAACCTTTAGAAGATAATTAGGTTAAGATGTTTATATGAAGACATATAAGAAGGCAGTAAGTTGTGCAAACATGGACGAATAGCTGGGTCTACATGTACTTTGATCTTGGACCACCATAACTGTGAGGAAATAAAGGTCTATTGTCTAAGCCATTGTAGTCTATAATATTTTGCTATGATGGCCCCAGCTAAGACATATATAAAGAATTACAACATGCTAGACAGACATAACTGATGATTTAATTTTTATTATCTGTGTAAGTTAATTTATCTAATAATAACAACTGGCTGTTATTATTCCAGTTTATAGATGAAAAAACCAAAATAGACTAAGTAATTTGCGTAAGCTTACTTAGTCTGTGGCAGAAAGTCTGTCTGAGCTTTCACTCTGTTATCTTAATCACAATAACATGCTTCCAGCCAATAACTTTGTATTGCTTTTCAACTAAAAACTAAAAGCTATGATAAACCACCTCCAGATTATAAGTTACAACTCTCAGTTTATTATATAATCATAACAGGTAATGATAGATTGGACTGTTGAGTAAATAACCTTATTTTAGAGAGATAGGAACAAATTCAAGGATGTTATTATGGAATTAAAATACTTTATATATCACTAATACATTTTGTAAATGTTTACATTGAAATGGGTTTCTGTTTACTCATTATTTTACTAATTCAACATATACAAATAAGATGTGTGCTCAATTTTACAAAGTTAAATAAATTAAATAGGTGACCAGAATATTTATTAGACAACACATATTCTCTGACAAAGATAGAGCAATGGAGCAGTGAAAAACATGACATTATTATGTCTTCTAGGTCAGAAAAAGTTTCAGGCAGTTGTGACATTTAAATTGACATTGGACAATGAGGATCTTTTGCAAGTGAGAGAATGTCTTAATTTGGAAATTGGAGTTGTCAGCTGACAGAACACTAAAATAATTTTTTCTGACTCTTTATGACTTTTCTGTGTAAACCTAAGAGGGTGATAATGCTGACATAGAATTAGCAAATTGTATATGTATTTCTGTGTGTGTGTATATACGGTAATTGTATGTACATGACAATGTATATGATTTCTCCATGCTCATGGTCATAAAATTTTTAAAAATTGTAGTATAATGTTAACTATGTTTTATTTAGGTAATAATTAAAAGAAATCAATAAACTCATGGATAAATTATAACAAAAATGTTTCAATATTATTGCCATTATTTCAATAATAATATGATGAGAACACCATTATTATCAGCATTGTAAAATAGTAGTGGTAATTAATTCCATTGTGTACTAATTCTAATTGTTATTAAAATCAATAAATGATAGTCAACCAAACCCTTTAGAGGCTTATAGCTGTAGGAAATTAATATCCTTCAGATTGTGCTTAAACAGCTATATGTTTGGGTAACCAAAGGTAGATTTTTAAACATATGATATACTATAGTTGAGCAAAATCATGTAGGAGAATTTAAATAGAAATAAATGGAAAGGCACATGATGGATACATGCCTGATAGAGAATTGCTTATTCACACATGTGTCAAAGTAGATGCCAGTAGCTAACAAAATGCTTTGGCATTTGGATTTAACTGGCTACACTGTAAAAATAATGTAACAGGGGTATTTTTGGAGATGACAATATTCTATGTTCTGGAAATTGCATCTTTTCATCTACATAAAGTTATATGGAATAATTTCATATTTTTCCTATAAATGTTTAAAGGAGTACAATAGTTGTAAAAATTATTTAGTTGGTAAGACAAAGTATTTTAACATCACTTGTCTGAAAAATGAGGGCTTCTCCATAAGTTATTATCAGATAAAATGTGGCTTTAAAGACATAATGTAAAGAAATATATCAAATTAATAATGAAAGGCCAAAGAGGATAGTATTTTGAAAGGGACTACTTTAAATGTCATTTCCTCTCTAAAATCTGGCACTTTCTATGGCAAAGGAAGTTCCACTGTAAGTTTTTGATGAAACTGTTTGAGCTACTAAGGAGATATAATTTTATTAAATGTAGTCATATATCTAGACAAGGCCACATGATAGGTTTTCCTAAGCTTTTCTTGAATATAGCATACACTGTAAATGTCAGTAAGAGCTAGATTCTAGCACATGTATTATACAGGTAGACCCTGAATCCCAAAAGTTGTCTTCTGAATGTGCATTGTGTATCCTTCAAGTTAATACACTACAGAAATTCTTTTGTGTCATTGTAGGTTGAAGTAATGTATGAACTGTGTTAGACAGCAAGACTGAACTGTTTTCAATGCAATCCTCAGGGAGTCCTTCAGAAAAGGGAAAACAATGATTTTGAAGGTTCATTTCAGTGCCAGCTGGCAAAGATCTTAAAGGTTATTCTATTTTACCCATACTGCACAGTTATTTAAATGTCTCCATGTGGAACTTGTGAGAGGAATGTTTATTTAGCCACACTGGAATGTTAAAAATGTATTCATAGTGGCAAGAGACGAGAAAAAGCAGGAAACTTTGTGATAAACACCACTTTGTCTGTATTGCCTTAGTATTCTTCTTTTGCAAAATTGTACTCAATCTCTATGAACATGTTGAACGATATTTAGCTTTATCTTAACTGGTGGCCAAAGTCCCACCTGGATATCTTCTATTATTTATTTTATCTGTCAAATTAAACATTTATTGCATGCAAGCAGTATTCTGTAAGTCTAGACTTATTTGGAGATGGGAAATTCATGTAAAAATAAGTAATTGGTTGAAGAAAACAATTGTCATAAGTGACTTCAAGAACTGTCCTTTTAAATACTCTGAGAATAGCGTGACATAATGCTACAAACTCAGAATGACTTAGGTTACAATTTTTCAGATGTTTAATAACCAGAAATAAGTATATAATGTATAAAAAGCTAATTTTAGAATAAGAAGTCTTTCTTTTCTTATTGTTTTCTTTTTTTAACAATATTTTGATTATTCACTAGTGTAAGGGACATGGGTAAGGAGTACTTCCTGGACAACTTGTGCAGTCTTGCATGCATGTTTTAATACTCTGTTGCTTCATTTTTAAATGCATCATAATTCATGAACAAGTGTTTCACATGTTTTTGTACTAGGCTTTGCAAATTAAGTGACTGCTTTGCTGATACATTTGAGTGAAGACAGACAAATATACTCAAGCAATGTAAAACAAAAATCTCTTAGTTATATGAAACAGGTCTTGATGGCTAGCACATTGATAAAAAAATTGCATTGCTTTTAGAAAAAAAACAGAAAAAATAACATAACTGAAATATTTCAAAATCATTCCAATAATAATATGCAAGCAAATGTCATTGAAATATTTTATTGAAGCAACATTCATATAAGGAATTACACATTAATGTGGGCAGGTTGGGGAGGTAACTGAACACATCAGCTAGCCTTCTACAAACATTTATTAATGAAGCCTATTAGCAAATCAATTATAAATGTTTGTGATGGCAAAAAATGGTTAAAATACAGAGCATCTGCTCTATAGCTTGCTTTCTTATCTAGCTGCTCTCATAGAACAGTCTGCATGGTAGTTGGTTTCAATTTAGGTACGCTGATTCGTTAAGCCCAGTGTAAGGACACAGAAGCCACATTTAACAGACACCTCTAGGTGTCCTGAGAAAAGTTTGTTTATTAATCATGCTTTCAAAAATACTGATTTCCCTATCACAGTATGTGTTGCAGTCTGTTTGGACTGCTACAATAAAATACCATAATCTGGGTGCCATATAAATAAACAAAATTAATTTTCACCCTTCTGGAGGATGGGAAGTTGAAAATTAAGACAAATTTGGTGTCTGTGAGAGACTGCTTTTGAGTTCATGGGCAACAGCAACTTAACTGTGTCCTCACATGGTAGAAGGGATTTGAGGTTTTTCTTAAGTCCTCTTATGTAAGACCAATAATCTCACTCACGAAAGTTCTTCCCCCTAAAAGCTCTACCAAAACCCATCTTCTAATCTACTACTATGAGAGTTATGATTTCCACAAATGAATTTTGGGGTGACCCAAACATGAGAGTCACAGCAATTTCCAACTGGTTTGAAGCAGAAAAGAATTTTCCTCTGATAAAACATCCCAAGCACTAGGCTGCTTTAAGTATGCCGCAAATGTTTGTGAAGAAATCAACATTTTCACCTGGGGTTGTGCATTGGGTTTCATGGGAATTTTTTCTTCAATGAATAAAAAACCAAAAAATTCTTGAGTAAAAGCCCTTGAGAGATAGTGTAGTGGGAAAGCTATAACTATTTGGAGAATTTGCACCATCCTCTTTGATGGGTTAGTCCCGGAGTTTACAACTGACATCTTTTAAGACACACAGTATATGTAGGGAGAGAGTTGTAGTAGGAAAAACAAAACTAAGTTATACTGCTAAGTATTTTTTTATTAAGGCTGGCTTAATTTAACATGCAATAATGTTATCAAAGAGTATGTTTAATACTTTGTATTTATGAAGAAAAAGGCATTACTCAGAGCAACATAAATGCCAAGACTCATTTGGCTTTTTATATATTAAGTGATTAACACAGTTATACTTTACAATGGAATGAAACTGTTATGGAACCAGAAAATATACTCATGTGTGTGCATGTCTTTTTCCTTCTTTAGCATCTAATTTTAACCAACTGCATTATTTTAAGTACCATCTTATTCAACATTTGAAATGAAAAATTTGCTTTTTTACTGAAGTAACTGCATTCATCATAAAGATAGAACAAAAAGTCCTTGGCAGAGATTTACTCTGCAGAAGTAAGCTATTTTTGTACTGTACATTTAGCAAATTGTAAAAATACAAATTCCAGAAACTACATCTCAAGAATTTAAAAAGAAAATAGCATGCAAGAACCTATATTTAGTTCTTTCTATTATTGTTCAGTAATAAAAATATCAGGGATGACATCATTATAATTCCTTTTGAAGGTCAACAGTTTGTGAAGATTATTTTACAGGGAAACTGAGAAGAAAGGAAACTACAAATATAATCAATGAAATAAGAACTAACACTGTTCACTACTTGCTTATTTGAAGAAAATGCGAACTTGCTGAAAGAAGATTCTGTATGAGGTAGTGTTTCAGATAATATAGTAAAGTTACCAGAATATTTGGTATGTATTTTCAAAGGTGGTATCAAAATTATCAATATTGTTAAGTAAAATCATGATACTCTGGCAAGGATGTAATAGAACTGTGAGTTTATATTGAATTATATTAGCCAGATCTTGTTTGTTCAGTAATGCTAAAATAGGCTATATTACATGTAAGAAAAGAGCATAATTGTACAAAACAAATATTTTAATGAAAAATTAAACAAATTCAAGTGACAGAAAATTGCCAACGTACTTGACCTCTAACTTAAAATAGAATCAAATGAAGTATTATTTATGATACTCTTTGATTCTAGTTATAGATCTAATGACATCAAAACGACTACTGCTGTAGTAAAATTAGTAACTTGTGCTTTATAATTAGGAGTCAGAAATGTCAAAGCAGTGATGCAACAATAAAATATAAAATAAAAATTTATAATATAATGACTTTATCCCATGAAGACCTTACAAAAATTTTTACCATGGCCTATGAAACATTTTAGCTCTGATTCCTCAAAGCTGAAGTAATTTCAATTCTTCCTTCACTATAGGCCACATCTATGTCTACAAGAAAGAAAGAAAAGAATAAACATGTGAAGTCAAATGAAGTGCCGACAGTTGCTAGAATTTATTAAGACTCAGTGGTTCATCAATACACTAGCACTACCTTGGTTCTACTTAGTATCTCCTTCTCTATAATAGGCATGTAATTTTCTATAAGAACAAAGCAGCAATGTGTCTTTTTTACCTTTATTACTATTAACAACTAAGCTCAAGACATTATTTTGATGTCATCAGTTGTGTCATTAATATCTTTTTTTGTGTCCCAGGATGCAATCTGGGTGTTTTAAAAATGGCATAATTTTTTAAATTATGTTCCCTCTTTTGCATATCCAATCATTATTTCTGCATCTAAATGTATTAAACATGTTCATAGCCTGGTGAAGGAGATGTAGGTAAGTACAACCACTATGGAAAACAGTATGGAGTCTCATCAAACATTAAAAATAGTGCTGCCTTATTATCCAGCAATAACACTCCTAGGGATACACCCTAAGGAATGTAAGTCAGGTTACAGTAAAGACACCTGCACAACCATGTTTATTGAAGCATTATTTGCAATAACTAAGCTATTGAAATAGCCAAGATGCCCCATGACTGATGAATGGATTTAAAAATGTGGTATTTATATATAATGGAAATTTATTCAGTCATAAAGATGAAATTTTGTCATTTGTAAGGAAATGGATGGAACTTGAGGAGGTCATCTTAAGTGAAGGTAGCCAGGCACAGAAAGCCAAGGCCATGTGTTTTCTCTCATGGGTGAAATATAGACCCAGTACAAATACAAGCAGTATTATATATAAATAGAAATATATATAGAACATGTACCCAAAAGTGAGACCAAGGGAGGAGGAAAAGAAGAAAAGAAAAATAGTGAATACTAGTGGAATACATCACTTCTATGTAGAAACAAGGCACAAAGAAACACATTGAAAACTGTTAAACAACATAGGATGGGGAAAAGGGTGAGGAGGTGCAGTGGAGGGAGGTTACATAGACTTAAGCACAATGTATGGACTGGTATAATACCAAGGCAAAAATCCCACTGAACAATAAACAGACACCTAAAGAAAGAAGAACAAGAATGAAAAACAGGTTATGCTAAGGGAAGGACACTAACAGCAGGCAGAGGGTAAAAGAAAGAAGTTTTAAAGAAGGTGAATATGGTTGATGTAAATGTTGTATAGAATATTTAAAACTGTATAAATCACTGTAAGCAGGGTCCTAAGGTAGGAGAAAAATTGAGGGCATGAAGAAATTTGGGATATAATACACATATACATGGAAATGCCATAATGAAACTCTCTGTATAGCTACCTTAAATAAACAAATGAAAATGTCTTTTTTCAAAAATGGAGGACAGGAAGATAAAATAGGTCCCATCTAGGGGTTGGTACCAGTGAAGGGAGAGGATATAAGGAAATGGTATAGGAAGGTGAATATGGTGGAAATACCATGTACACATGTGTGTAAATGGAAAAATGGGACCTGGTGAAACTATTCTAAGTGTGGAGGAGAGATAAAGAGAATGGTAGAGGGGATGAATCTAAGAAATATTGTAAGAACTTTTGTAAATGTCAAAATATACCCCCAGTATAACAATAATATGATAATAAAAATGAAATTTAATGAAAAAAATGCTCTAAGTGGCATCCTTGCAATAAATTGTCACACTTTTCATAGCACTCACCAAATTGTCCACAATCTGTGGCTACACATACTCTGCCCATGTTCAAAATTTTACTTTCCATCTGTTGCAAGGTCTTTGTCTATAATTATCACTTTTGAAAAATGTTCTCTCAGATTCATTCTTACATTTTACTATTTATTTACAAATCTGTGTTTAAAAACTCTTAACTTTTAATTTAACTCTAGTTTCATGTTCTCAATTTTACATATTCCGTCAATATTTAAACTCACCATTCATTTTCCTCCACCAACACCCATTTCTGATTTATATCAATGAATTAATTTCTCTAGTGACTCAAACTTAAAAGCTTCTCTGATTTTAGCTTTCTATAAGCCTGTCATGCTCATGAGTCTCAAAATTCCATCAAGCTTTCCTTAAAGAAATGTCTTTTTTGAAATTCCTTACCCACCCATTGACCCCTCTGACATATGACTTTTCAGTTTAATCCTGTACATGTTTAAAAGACTACCAGCTTGTCTTTCTTTACCAAATCATCCTTGAATAATTCATTTATACTTACAAGATTGCTTTTTCACAAATTCATTTTTCCAGGTTATTGCTCAATGAAAAATATGGAAGGATTTTCCCCTTCCTTGCAGGTCAAAATGTGACCCTTAACACTGATATTAAATGCTCCTCTGTCGCAGAAACTGACAAACTTACCGAGCCAGCACTCCCCTGCTGCATTCATTATTATGCTCCACCTGGGATATTTATGTCTGAAGATCCAGATCCCTGCTTATAGAGAGATTGATTCTGGATTCAGAGGATGAGGATTTCAGTGAACTTCTCTCTCTATGAAGCAACGGAAATACAAGCAACAAAACCAAAACCAACAATTTCAGAACTCTGGAAATTAGCCAAATTACAGAAAGAATTGAAAACATCCATTCCAAAAATACTACTGAACCTCAGTTAGAACAGTATGGTCTGTGGCATTTTATCTTGGGGTTCTTCCCCTCCTCCCTAACATTCCACCTCAGTGACATGGTAGGCATGAGCAACAGGCACTTACAAGCTATAGGTTCTAGTGATCTGCTTGGAAGCTGTGTTGTAAAACCCCATGTTCAGAATGTATCCCATAGTGTGACAAAAATAAAAACTATCCAGGGGGAAAAAAGACTCCATTCCCAGGGCTTTGTAGCTATTTGAAAACAAAACTCTATCCCAAGGATGTTACTGTAAACAATAGCAATTTGCTGGTAACAGCACAACAGCCTGACTGTTGAGTGCAATTGGGTAGGAGAAGGGCCAGGCCAAATATTCAAAATAAACCACAGGATTAATTATCATCTGTACAGTTTTATCTTTTCCAGAATGTTATATGAAGGGAATTTTGTATACTATGTAGCCTTTCCAAACTGCCTTATTTGCATTTAAGAATCATTCATACCTTTGCATGTCTTGACAACTGATTTCCTTTCATCCTATCATGTGGCTTGCTGTAGTTTAATGCAACTATTGAAAAATGTCTTGGGTACTTCCAAGTCTGGCAATTATGAATAAAGCTGATATAAATACTTGTGCAGACTTTTGTGTGCACATACATTTTCACATCATTTGGGTAAATATCTAAGAGTGTAATTGCTGGGGTAGTTCTATTTTTAGCTTTGTAAGAAACTGCTAAACTATCTCCTACATAGTTGTGCCATTTTGCAACACAACAGTGAAGAATGCAATTATTCCACCATCTTGCTGCTACACAGTTCACCAGAAGTTGGTCTTGTATTTTCTACCTTCAGCTATTCTAATAGTCATGTAGTGTTATCTTATTTTTTAAAAATTTTCATTTCCTTAATGAAAAGTGATGTTTATCATCTCATGTGCTTATGTTCTCTCTATATATCTTCTTTTTGTATAAGATATTCACTCACATAGTTTGACTATTTTGAGTTATTTAGAGAGAATAAAGGTCCTGTTCACAAATATGTTAACCCTTGAATTCCCAAAGCATGTGACTACTTTACATTAAATTACAAATGTGATTGATTCAGGATTTTGAGACAGTAAGATTAATCTGGATTATCTGCATGCCCCTGTTGTCATAACAAGGAATGTTTGGTAGTATGAGGCAGAAAAATCAGAGTTAAAGTAGAAGATGTGTGAAGGAAACCTACATTGGAGTGACTCAGGACCAGAAGCAATCTCTAGAAGCCAGAGTAGGGAAAGAAGTAGCTTCTCCTCTCCAGTTCTAGAAAGAATGTGTACCTACCTACCACTTTTGAACTTGTGAAATCCAGAACTATAAGATAATTTTTTTTTATTATTTTAAAACACTAGGAGGATGCAAGATGTTGGTTAGGGCAGGGAATCAGAAATCCTAAGCTCCATGACTCCAGAAACCACTTTGAGACATTGGAGCTACATTTGGGTAATTCTGATTGCTTCTAGTCAGAACAATAACTGCCAATATATTAAGTGCACATAAAATTCAAAGACTGACCCTTAAATAAGCCTTTAATTCCACCTAACAGCCATGAAAACCCAGTGCTACACAGCCAGCAAGGTGTGTCCAGCCCTGGGAAAATGCTGCCTGGCCATTTCCCTCCTCCCCCCCTTTTTTCTTTTTTTTTAAATTTTCCCAATAAGCAGAAGACAGAGCATCAATCGGAATCAAACTCTGTGACATTCTGGACTCCCAACCTATGGAAAGCCTCCCTACACTGCACCATTTCTCTCCACAAGCCAGTTTCAAAGCTGCTTCTGTGAATCTGCAGAATAAACAGGTGAGCATCACATAACGTGTGTGAGTCCCCTACCTACCCCACAGAAACATAATCCAGCACAGTCTCTGGGCAGATTGAACCCCCTCCAACAAAACTGAAAAACATAAGCAGCGAACTATAATCTAACACCTAATTGTGGGTGGGGTGGAACACTGAACCTGCCCCAGGGAACTGGGGTAGGGCAAAGAGCCAAACTCTCTGAATGAATGTGGGTAAAGCAACACAGACTGAGAGCAGGGGTGGGGCAACAAGCCAACCTCCCAGAGAAGCCACTAGCACAGAACAGAGGTCCTCAGAGGCACAAAGGCTGAGAGAAAGGATGGGGTGACAAGCAGACCTCCCAAATATGTTGCTAGCACAGAGCAGAGCTCAGGAGAGGCACAAAGTCTGAGAGTGGGTGTGGGGTGACCAGCCAACCTCCCAAAGCAGGGCAGGTGATGGATCCCAAAGCTGATTTTGTGGGACAAAGGGCAGTATTTAAAACTGAATTGCTCCCCCTTGCTGGGGGAGGGGCTGACCAAACAGTTACAGCTGAAAAGCAATGCAGCTGCCACCTGGTGAAAACAATGACAGCTCTGATCACCCTGTATGAACTGGCAGACTTTCCTCACCTCCCAGTTGCAACTAACCCTGTGGACAGAAGGAACCAAATACTACTCACAAGCCAGTCACCTGGTGAGACCACAACACAGCTCCCACTTGTATGACAATACCAGGATTGGATGCCTCTGGAATAACTCCACAACTTTAAAGAAAAGACTAAAATTTTTGTTGTTCCTGTACCTGGTGTTTTTATTTTTGTGGGCTTTTTTTTTCTTTTTTCTATATAAATTAAGTTAACCATCACTGGTTTCTTATCAATATTCTCACCCCTTTCATTTTCCCTCTTATTCCAGTGCTACAATCCATTGTTCTCCCTCCCAAATACTTTTTCTGGCCCTTTTCATCCACTCTTTTCCCTTGTCTTCACATCCCCCTCCTATCATCCCCCAATCTGTCACCACACTACCCTTCCTTCCTACACACTCACCACCTGCTGACTAGCCCACTGTACAAACTGTACACAACTCCAGCTCCCTGAGATCCCTGACACAAGCATCCTCCACTACAACAGAAATATACCCAAATGCTCACAAAGGCCACAAAACATAGCAGCCCCCATACCACTTCCCCCACACACCTGACCCTTTCCCCACCACCCCCATTTTAGTGCTCCCTTGACCAATCATGCAAATTCCTGTATCTAGCTTAATAACCATTACTCCTTTCCCCCAACTCCTATTCTTTATAAATATTATCACCAAGGGATTTTCTAAATAATATGTGAACAACTGGTCTGGGAATGAACCTGTGAATTTGTTACTGCTAAATTATACCTACAGGCCAGGGACAGAAAGAGCACATCAACCTAGCTAACAACCAAGTCAGTCACAACACAAAAATTAAATTAAGGGAAAGAAAACAGGCAATTAAAACCACAAACTAGTCTTTAAAGAACATAGTTGCACAGCATCAAGTGGAGCAATGGAAGAAGAAGGGATGGAAACCACTCTGCTCGAAAAAAAAAATTGAATACAGGATTCAGTGGGAAAGGAAGTAAATGGGTACCCAGTTCCTGACTCCAACAAAACAATGATAAATGTCATTAAGGAGCCTAGTGATGTACACAAAAAAACCATCAAAGAGGAAATCTTGGAAAAAAATCACTGGGAAATTCATAGAGAAGATACTAGACATGGGTATCCAAAATGTAAAAGATACACTCAAGAAATTGCAAGACACCAAAAATAAAGAACCTGAGAAGACAGAGAACAAATAAATGACTCAGAAAAAACTTCAACAAACACCAAACCAAAACAAAGGACACCATAAATAAAAAGATGTATGGATTAAAGATGACAACACAATATATGAAAGGGGAGTTGAAAAAGACACAGAAAACATCAGTAAAAAAGAATCAAACACAAATCCTGGAATAAAAATTCCCTTTATTCAAACAAAAAGCACAGTGAAATGCCACTCCAGCAGACTAAAACAAGTGGAAGACAAAATCTCAGTGCTTGAAGCTAAAATAGAATTTATACAAAAAATAGGAGAAATTTTAGTCAAACAACTCAAGAGCTGTGAAAGGAATATGCAAGAACTCAGCAAATTCATCAAAAGACCAACCTGAGAATCATGGTCATAAAGAAAGAGGAGTGGTGCAAGCCACAGGGATGCAAAATCTATTCAATAATATAATAACAGAAAATTTCCCAAATCTCAAGAAAGTTTTACGCATTCAGGTATAGGAAGCCTCCAGGACACCAAACAGACCTTACCAAACTAGTACCTCCCAATAGCATATTATCATTAAAATAACAAGCACAGAGAACAGAGAAAGAAAATTCAAGGCTGTAAGAGGGAAAAAACAGGGGGACATCCAAGATAACAAATGGGACACAGACACAGACTGCATGAGCTCTGTGAATTAGGGACCTTGCTGAGATGCTAGAGACACACTTGGCTGAGGTAAAGCACAAGGAAGAGCTAAAACTTCAGCACCCTGAACCCCTAGCTCTTGGAAGCCTTCTCCATGCCACAATGTACTGAAAAAGCAGCTGGGCCACCACCCCACCAGGCCACCAATCCACAGGCCTGCCAGGCCCCCACCCCACAGACCTGCCAGGCCCATACCCCACAGACTCACCAGGCCCCTGCCCAGCAGACCTGCCATGTGGCTGCTCCTCTAGGCCTCTACCCTGCAAGACCACAGGGTCCCCACCCTTCCAAGCTGCCGCCATGCACACCCACCAGGCCACTGGCCATTGGCCAGCCAGGCTGCCATCCCACCAGACCGCAGTCTGCTGGCCCACCAGGCCTCTGCCCCATGGACTCACCAGGCTGCTGTCCCAAGGCCCACCAGGCCATCTCCCGCCCACTGGATGCCACAGGATGGTTCCAACATGACCATACTCTGGCTCCAAACCCACCTAGTAGACACAGACAAACAGGACTGGATGCTTAAGGAGTAACACCAGAAAAACTAAGACTATAATTCTCCTGTTCTTGAACTGGTGATTTTTTTTTATTTTCCCCTTTCTTTAAAGGTATGGCTGTCTTGTTTGCTGTTTGATCGTCCACCATCTCTCCTTGTGGATTTCTTTGTTTCTCCTTTTGTTTTTCTTTTCTTTTTTCTCTTTCTTTCTTTTTCTTTTTCCTCCTTCTTTCTGGGTTTTGTTAGTTTTACTATTGCAACTCAGAAAATACTAAAAGTTACACATAGTACAGGGACAGAAATGGTACCAAACAGAATGATGGGAAGATGAAAAAGGGATGGAAACCATTCTCCCCCCAAAAAACAAATTAGTACAGGATTCAGAGGGAAATGAAAAAAATGGATACCCAGATCCAGACTCCACAAAACAAAGAAAAACTATACCAAGGAACCCAATGAAGCCCACAAGAAGATCCTGAAGAAAGAAATTCTGCAAATAATCAATGAGAATTTTAGAGATGTTAATAGACATGGTCAACCAAAATGTACAGGAGGCACTCAAGAAATTCCAAGATAACAAAATTAAACAATATGAGAAAACACAAAAACAAATAAATGAAATCATAGGAGTCCTAAATAAACAACAAAGGGAAACAGAGAACACCATAAATAGAGAAATAAATGAATTAAGGACAAAAATTGACAATATTAAAGAGGAAGTGATCCATGATATGGAAAACCTCAGAAAAAAGAATGAAACAGAAGTACAAAACAAAATGGAAGGTCATTCCAGCAGAATAGAACAGACAGAAGACAGAATCTCAGAGTTTGAAGATGAAGTGGTAATTAAAGGAAAAACTGAAGAACTATGAGTCAAACAACTCATGACCTGTGAAAGGAATATGCAAGAACTCACTGACTGTATTGAAAGCCCAAACCTGAGAATCATGGGCATTGAAGAAGGAGAAGAGGTGCAAGCAAAAGGAATTCATAATATATTCAACAAAATAATAACAGAAAATTTCCCAAATCTAGAGAAAACTATGCCCATTCAGGTACTGGAAGACTCCAGAACACCAAACAGACTTGACAAAAATAAAACCACCCCACAACGTGTTATCATTAAAACAATAAACACAGAGAATAGAAAAAATATTAAAAGCTGTAAGAGAGAAAAAACAAATAACATACAAAGGTAAACCCATCACACAGCAGATTTCTCAACGGAAACTTTAAAAGCAAGAAGAGCATGGAGTGATGTCTTTCAGGCACTGAATGAAAATAACTTCAATCCTAGGATACTATACCCAGCAAAACAATCATTCAAAACAGATGGAGCAGTAAAAGTCTTCCATGATAACCAAAAACTAAAACAATATATGACCACCAAGTCACCACAACAAAAGATGCTCTAAGGAATACTGCACACAGAAAGTGAAAGCAAACAAAACCATGAAAGGGCAGGCAGTACCAAACCACAGGAGAAGAAAAGACAAGGAATCAGAGAGTAACATTGATTCAGCTGCACACAATCAAAACCTTAAAAACAAGACAACAAAATGACAGGAATCAACACATACCTATCAATTCTAACACTGAACATTAACCGACTTAATTCCCCCATCCAAAAACACTGATTGGCAAACTGAATTAAAAAAGAAGATCCAACAATCTGCTGCCAACAGAACTCACCTCATCAACAGAAACAAGCACTGGCTAAGATTGAAAGGTTGAAAGAAGATTTACCAAATGAATGTCTGCCCCAAAACAGGCAGAGGTAGCAATACTTATATCAGACAAAGTAGACTTCAAACTTACATTGATCAAACAAGATAAAGAAGGACTCTCCATACTAATAAAAGGGGAAATACACCAAAGAAAATAACAATTATCAACCTATATGCACCCAATGTCAATGTCTGAAGGACCTTAAAACATATATAGACTCCAACACAATGGAAGTGGGAGACTTTAATACCCCCCCATTACCAACAGATAGGTCATCCAAACAAAAAAATCAATGAAATTCTATAATTAAATTACACCATAAATCAAATGGGCCTAGTTGATGTCTACAGAACATTTCATCCAACTGTTGTACAATATACATTCTTCTCAGCAGTTTATTGAACCTTCTCCAAAAGTGATCATATCTTAGGGCACAAAGCAAGCATCAGCAAATATAAGAAAATAGAAATAATCCCATGCATTCTATCTGACCACAATGCATTAAAACTAGAAATCAGCAACAAAAACAGCAGTAAAAAACATGCAATCAATTGAAAGTTGAACAACACACTGCCCAATGATCAATGGGTCATTGATGAAATAAAAGAGGATATTAAAACACAACCTACTGGAACCTATGAGAAACAGCAAAGGCAGTCCTCAGAGGAAAGTTTATAGCCATGAATGCATATATTAAAAGGTCAGAAAGAACTCAAATCAATGATCTAATGCTACAGCTCAAGCTTCTAGAGAAACAAGAACAAGTAAATCTCAAAACAAGCAGAAGGAGAGAAATAATTAAAATAAGGGCTGAAATCAATGAAATAGAAACTAAAAATCCATACAAGGAGTCAATGAAACAAAAAGCTGATTCTTTGTAAAAATAAATAAGATTGACAGACCTCTGGAAAACCTGACTAAAATGAGGACAAAAAAAACCCAAATCAGTAAAATCAGAGATGCAAAAGGGGAGATAACAACAATTTCCATGGAAATCATAAGAGACTACTTTGAAAGCCTATATTCAAAATTTGAAAATTTTGAAGAAATGGACAGATTTCTAGATACTTACAACCATCCAAAACTGAAACCAGAGGATATTGATCACCTGCATAGAACTATAACACAAAACAAAATTGAACAGCAATCAAGAGTCTCCCAAAAAAGAAAAGTCCAGGACCTTATGGATTCTCTGCTGAATTCTATCAGATGTTTAAAGAACTAATACCAACCCTCCTTAAACTGTTCCATGAAGTAAAAAGGGCAGGAACACTGCCTTACTCATTTTATGAAGCCAATATTACTCTTATCCCAAAACCACACAAAGACACCTCAAAAAAGAAGAACTACAGGCCAATTTCTTTCATAAATATCGATGCAAAAATCCTCAAGAAAATAATGGCAAACCAAATCTAACAACACATCAGAAAGATCATCCACCATGACCAAGTCGGCTTCATCCCAGGGATGCAAGGATGGTTCGACATACTCAAATCTATAAACCTCATACAGCACATTAATAGAAGCAAAGACAAAAACCACTTGATCATCTCAATCAATGCAGAAAAAGCCTTCAACAAGATCCAATACCACTTCATGATCTTTCTCAAAAGAGGAAATTCAAATGGCCAAAAAACACAATGAAAAAATGCTCACCATCTCTAGCCATAAAGGAAATGTTAATCAAAACCACACTAAGATTCCACGTCATCCCTGTTAGAATAGCCATCATCAGAAACACCAACAACAACAAGTGTTGGCGAGGATGTGGGGAAAAATGGATCCTCATACACTGCTGGTGGGAATGCAAGCTGGTGCAAGCACTCTGGAAAAAAATTTGGAGGCTTCTTAAAAATCTAAACATAGATCTGCCATATGATCCAGTAATCCCACTCCTGGGGATATACCCAAAAAATGCAACACAGGTTACTCCAAAGGCATCTGCACACTCATGTTTATTGCAGCACTATTCACAATAGACAAGTTATGGAAACAACAAAGATACCCCACTACTGATGAATTGATTAAGAAAATGTGGTATTTATACACAATGAAATTTTACTCAGCCATGAGGAAGAATGAAATCTTATCATTCGCAAATAAATGAATGGAACTAGAGAACATCTTCCTAAGCGAGATTAGCCAGGCTCAGAAGACCAAAAATCCTATGTTCTCCCCCATATGCAGATTTTAGATCTAGGGTAAATACAGCAATGTTTTTGCACTTGGGTCACATGACAAGGGGAGAACACATATGGGAGGTATGGGGATAGGTAGAAAACCCAAAACATAAAAGCGATGGATGTCCCCACTCCAGAGCAACTAATACAGAAACCTTAAAGCAACAGAGGTCAACAGGAGAATGGGATCAGGAATCAGTTAAAGATCATTTAGAGATGAATCAACCTGGGTTGTAACACATTTGTACATGGAAGCAATGCTAAGAATCTCTCTGTATAGCTATCCTTAACTCAACTAGCTAAAACACTTTGTCTTCCTTATTATGCTTATGTCTTCTCTTCAACAAAATTAGACATAAGAGCAGTACAGGTTCTGCCTGGAAGAGAGGGGGGTTGGGGGTAAAGGGTGGGGATGAGGGGCAGGGAGAAGAAATGACCCAAACACTGTATGCACATGTGAATAAATGAATAATAAAAAAGAGAGAGAAAAAACAAAAAATGTATAGAGGTACATCCATCAAAATACCAGCAAATTTCTCAACAGAAACCTTAAAAGAAAGAAGGATGTGGAATAAGGTATCCAAGACACTGAATGAAGATAACTTCTGCCCTAGGATACTCTACCCAGCAAAACTATCATACAAAATTGACAGAGTAATAAAAATCTTCCAAGTTAAACAGAAACTAAAACAATATATGAACACCAAACCACTACTAGAGAAGATACTACAAGGATTTCTGCACACAGAAGATGAAAGCAAACAAAACTAATGGAAGATGGGAACTATCAAACCACAGGAGAGGAAAAGACAAGTAATTAGAGAGTAGCATTGATTCACCTGCACACAATCACATCCTTAAACAACATAAATGACTAAATGGCAGGAATCTCCACATACTATCAATATTAACAGTGAATGTCAATGGACACCATTTGGCAAACTGGATAAAAAGGAAGATCCAATAATCTGTTGTTTACAAGAGACCTATATTATTGACAGAAATAAACAATGGCTTAGTGTGAAAGGCTGGAAGAAAATTTACTAAGACAATGGCCCCTGAAAACAGGCAGGAGTAGCAATATTTATATCAGACATAGTAGACTTCAAACTTACATTGGTCAAATGAGACAAAGAAGGACACTTCATACTAATGAAAAGGGCAATACATTGAAAGGAAATAACAATTATCAACCTATACACACCCAATTTCATCAAACATACACTAGAGGACTTAAAAGCACATATAGACTCCAACACAGTGGTAGTGGGAGACTCTAATATCCCTCTATCACCAATAGATAGGTCATCCAAACAAAAAAATCTACAAAGAAATCCTAGAACAAAATCACACCATAGATCAAATGAACCTAGTTGATGTCTACAGAATGTTTCATCCAACAGCAGCACAATAGACTGTTCTCAGCAGCCCATGGAACTTTCTCTGAAATAGATCATATCTTACGGCACAAATATGAGAAAATAGAAATAACCCCTTGCATTCTATCTGATTACAATGCAATAACACTAGAACTCTTCAAAAACAACAGCAGAAAATATAGAAATAATTGGAGGCTGAATAACACATTGTACAATGATCAGTGGGTCATAGAAGAAATAAGAGAAGAAATCAAAATGTTCCTGGAAGTTAATGAAAATGAAACCATGATCTACCAGAACCTATGGGACACAGCAAAGGAAGTCCTAAGAGGAAAGTTTATAGCCATGAGTGCATATATTAAAAGGTCAGAAAGAGCTCAAATAAAAGACCTAATGCTACATCTCAAACACACAGCAAAACAAAATAAGCAAAACTTAAAACAAGCAAAAGGAGAGAAAAAATAAAATTAAGGCCAAAATTATTAGAGACCAAAAGAAAAAATATATAAAGAATTAACAACAACAACAAAAAACTGGTTCTTTGAAAAAATAAACAGGATTGACAAGCTCTTGGCCAATCTGACTAAACGAGGATGGAAAAGACCCAAATTAGTAAAATCAGAAACAAAAAAGGGAGATAACAACAAACACCAAAAAATCCAGGGAATTATCAGAGACTACTTTGAGAAACTATATTCCATTAAATTGGAAAATCTTGAAGAAAAGGACAAATTTCTAGATACTTACAACCATCAAAAGTGAACCAAGAGGATATTGACCACTTAAACAGATTTATAACATAGAATGAAATTGAAGCAGCAATAGTCTCCCAAAAAAGAAAAGTTCAGGACCTGACATTCTCTGCTGAATTCTAGCAGACCTTTAAAGAAGAACTAATACCAACTCTCCTTAAACTTTTCCACGAAACAGAAAGGGAAGGAACACAGCTTAACTCATTCTATGAAGCCAGTATTACACTCATCCCAAAACAGGACAATGACACATCCTAAAAGGAGAACTACATGCCAATTACCTTAATGAACATGGATAAAAACATCCTCAATAAAATAATGGCAAACTGAATGCAACAACATGTCAGAAAGATCATTCACTACAACCAAGTTAGTTGTATCCCAGGGATGCAGTGATGGTTCAATACATGCAAATAAATAAATGTAGTACAGCACATTAATAGAGGCAAAGACAAAAACTACTTGATCATCTCAATAGATGCAGAAAAAGCCTTTGATATGATTCAACATGATTTCATCATAAGACCTCTAAGAAAATGAGGAATAGAAAAAATGTACCCCAACATTATAAAGGTTACATATGATAAACCTATAGCCAACATCATACTTAATGGGAAAATGGAAATAATTTCCCCTAAAGTCAGGATGAGACAAGTATCCCCATGCTTCCTACTCCAATTCAATATTGTCCTTGAATTCCTACTCAGAGCAATAAGGCAAGAAAAAAAATAAAACAAATACAAATAGGTAAAGAAATAGTCAAAGTATCCCTATGTGCAGATGAAGTGGGAAAACCTCAAAGACCTAAAAACTCAACAAGTGCAGAAAGAGATTTAAGAAGATTATAGATGGTTGAAAGATCTCCCATGCTCCTGGATTGGTAGAATCAACACAGTAAATATATCTATACTACTGAAAGCAACCTGCATGTTCAATGCAATTCCCATCAAAATCCCAATGACATTCATCACTGCAAATAGCCAAGGCAATACTGAGCAAATAGAGCAACGCTGGAGGTATCAAAATACCTGACTTCAAACTATACTACAGAGCCATAGCAATAAAAACAGCATGGTACTTGTACAAAAACTGATACGATGACCAGTGGATCAGAATAAAAGACCTGGATCTGAATCCACAGAGCTACGCCCATCTTATTTTTGAAAAAGGCACCATAAACATACAATGGAGAAAAGACAGCATCTTCAACAAATATTTCTGGGAAAAGAGCTTATCTGCCTGTAGAAAACTGAAACTAGATCCATGCTTATCACCTTGTACTGTATAAGCTCAAAGTGGATTAAGGACCTTAATATCAGACCAGAAACCTTGCAGTTAGTATAGGAAAGAGCAGGGAATACACTGGAAGCAATAGGTATAGGCAAGGACTCCCTCAGTAGGATGCCAGCAGCTCAGCAACTAAGAGAATGGATGGACAAACAGGACTACATGAAATTAAAAAGCTTCTGCACAACAAATGCAATGATCTCTAAACTGAAAAGACCACCCACAGAGTGGGAGAAAATATTTGCTTGGTACACATCAGACAAAGGACTGATAACCAGAATATACAGGGAGCTCAATAAACTAAACTCCCCCAAAATCAATGAATCAATAAAGAAGTAGGCAACTGAACTAAACAGAACTTTTTCAAATGAAGAAGTCCAAATGTCCATAAAACACATGAAAAAATGCTCACCATCCCTGGCCATAAAGGAAATGCAAATCTTGACCACACTCACTCCTTTTAGAACATCACCAATAGCAAATGTTGGTGAGGTGCAGGGTAAAAGGAACCCTCATACACTGATGATGGGAACGTATGCTAGTACAACCACTTTGGAAAACAATGTGGAGGGTTCTTAAAAAACTAAACATAAATCTGCTATGTGATCCAGCAATATATACCCAAAGGAATGAGACTCAGGTTATTACAAAGGCACCTTGTTTTTTACAGCACTATTCACAAATAGCCAAGGTATGCAAACAGCCAAGGTGCCCCACTACTGAAGAATGGGTTAAGAAAATGTGGTATTTATACACAATGGAATTTTATTCAGCCACAAAGAATGAAATTTTGTTATTTGCAAGTAAATAGATGGAACTGAAGAATATTTTAAATGATGTCAGCCAGACTCAGAAGACCAAAAATTGCATGTTCTCCTTCATATGTGGATTATAGACCTAAAACAAAGGTATAATATTATTGGACATGGATCACACACTAAGGGGAGATTGTGCATGGGAGGAATGGGGAAAGAAACTTAAAACTTGAATCTGGTTGATGTGCTCACTGTAGAGAAGCAAATATAGTAATCTTAACTGGCAGAGGCCACTGGCAGAGGAAGCAGTGAAGAGGTCTGGTGGAGATAAACCAATGTGGGTTACAATACACATGTGCATGGAAGCAATGCTAGGAATCTCTCTGTATAGCTATATTTACCTCAAACTAGCAAAAAACACTGTCTTTCTTATTATCTCTTATGTTTTCTCTTCAACAAATCCAGAGAACAAGAGAGTGGAACAGGTTCTGCCTAGAAGGGTGTTGGGGCAGGGAAGTTGCCCATACAATGTATACACATGTGAGTAAATGTAAAATTAATAATAATAAAAAAACCTAAGTTTGTGGGAGTTTGTTACAATAGTAACAGTAAATTAAAACTGATTTTCCTTTTTCATTACACTGTTTTATGATTTCTTTGTATCTTTGTTGTTTTAATTTTGCAAATATTTTCCCTGATTTTGCCCTTTCATTCTCTAAATTGTGGACTTTTAACTTTAGTAAAGTACAAATTAACTATTTTTTTCCAAAGATTCTAATTTTAGCATTGTATTTTAAAACAGTGCTAAACTAACCAAATCAGGTATGTTATTTTTCTATATATTTTTATGAAACTTTTTATATTTTTGTATTTCAGTTAGCACTGTTTTCCATTTTTACACAAGATTTGTATAACATGTAAGGTAGAGACATAGGTTCATGTTTTTTGCATATACATATCCAGTTGTTTTAATAGCATTTAGAGAAAGACTCTTTTCCCCATTGAACTGTCTACATGTCTTCATCAAAAAGTCAGCTGATGATGGACTCTGACATCAAAAACTCATTTTAAATGTAAAAGGAAAGTTCTAGAAATGATGGAAACAACAGGTTCTTACACCTTCCAAAATAATTACAAGGAGGAAGTGGAAAACTAGCAAAAGAGAAGAATGCCACTGAGATCATTGATATTGAGTTTAATTAGAACCTTAATATGCTAACATAAAGCTTCAGAGTGGAATTTCCTGATTGAATTATGAAAACACAAGTGCAATGCAACTTGCTGGGCAATATTTTATGTCAGATGTAGGAAGACTGCACATTATATAAACATTTTCTTTAAATTGGTAATAACTGTTTTGTTTTTGTTCTTTGTTGTTTCTTTTAGACCAAGTCATCTTGCTTTGTAACATAAGCTGTCCTCAAACTCATGATCCTCCTGCCTCTGCCTCCTAAATGCTGAGATTACAGGTATGTACAACATACCCAGCTTAGTAACTGGTTTTTGATTTATGAAAATGTAGCAACATATTTTATACTATCATGTTATAATATAGTTTTGTGTAGATGTTCCTTATTAAGTCAAGGAAGTTCTACTTTATTGCTGATTTCTGAAAAATTTTATCTTAAATAGTTATTGAATTTTATCAAATGCTTTTTCTGAGACATTTGCAGTGATCATATACTATTCCTTATTTAATCTTTAGATATAGTACATTTATTAATTTTTTAACATTGACACAGCTTTGAATAGGTGAAATAAATCTCTTTTAGTCATACAATAAATCACAGAATAAATCCCATTTGTATGAAATCAGTTGGAATGGTCTTTCTATAATTTCTGAAACTGATAATTTTTATCTTCTCTACTATTCTTTGTTTAGACTGGCTAAATATGTAACAATTTTATTATCTTTCCAAGTAATTGCTTTTTACATTGTTAATTTTCTTTCCTGTTTTCTTGCTTCAAATTAGTTGATTTCAGCTTAATTTTTGCTTCCTTTTTTCTGTTTGCTGTAGACTTACTATGTTCTTCCTTCTGTATATTCTTAAGTTGGAAACTTAGCTATGATTTTAAATCTTTCTTCTTTTCTAGCATATTCATTTAATACTATAAATTTCCCCCCTAGGCATTGTTATTGCAGCTTTTCACAATATTTAAAAACAAGTATTTTATTTCTTACTGGTCCTGGAGTTTGAACTCAGGGCTTTGCATGTTGCTAGCCAAGTGCTCTATACTTCCAGCATATTTTCTTTGCTTAATTCAAATTCTTTTTATTTCTCCTAAGAATTCTTTGACCCTGTTGTATATACTATATTTTTGAAAGTAAAGAATATACTAAATAGCACAGATCTTGACTTAACAGATTCTTACTTTGATACCCTTGTAGTCTGAGAACATAACTTATAGGATTTTAATTTTTTAATGTGGTAAAGTATGTTTTATGGCCCAGAATATGTATTTACTGATCAGTTTCAATGTGAGCTTGAGGAAACTGTGCATTTTGTTGCTAGTAGATGGAATATTCTGCAAATATCAAATGGCTAAAATGGATTGATTTTTGTTGATCAGTCCATCTATATCTTTACTGGTTTTCTCTTTGGTCTATCAATTACTGAGATCAATTACTGAGAGAGGTGTGTTAAAGCCTTCAAATCTTAGGGTAGATTTGTTTATTTCTTCTTGTATTTATGTCATTTTAGATGGTCTGCTTTTATGTACATCACATTAAAGATTGTTATATATTCTGAAGAAATACTCTTATCAGTTGGTAATACACAGTCTACCCATGATGATTGTCCTTGTCCTAAATTGTGCATTTTTTATGAAATTAATATAATCACCCAGTTTTCTTTTGATTTGTGTGGGTATGAGCTCTTTCTCTTCCACTTTAATTTTAAACTATCAACGAGTTATGTTTAAATGACTTTATGTTTAATGTGCATTTCATATAGGTAACATGTATCAAGGTATTATTCTCAAGATACTCAAAGTTAAACCACATTTAAATAATTCAAGGAAACCAGAACAACTATGTCTAACCAAACAGAAAATATTAAGAAAGAATAGGGCTGGAACGTTAGCTTAGTGTGTATGCTTAGCATATGCAAAGTCCTAGATTCAATTCCTAGTGCACTGCAAAAAGAGAGAGAGATTGAGATTATTATTATATTACTACCATTACTATAATAATAAAGGACTAAATAGAAGGTTTAGAGCTGAACAGTGTAATAACTGAGAAGAAAAATTTACCAGAGGAAAAAAATTTGCTACAGAGATTCAACAACAGAAAAATTAAGCTAGCAGAAAAATGTAACTATGAATTTGAACATAGCTGGACATTATCCAGGAAAAAACCCAGAAATGAGGAAAAGCACAGGAAAAAGTTTTTTTGAACTAATGGAGTTTCATAGATGAGCAAGACACTAAGGGTCACATGTCCCATCCCATGGTCATGGTGAAATTTAATCCCATTGCAACAATATTAAGATGTAGAACATTTGAAAAGTGATTAGGTCCTGAAAAATTTCCCCTCATAAATAGATTTAAATAGATTAAAACTCTTATCGTGAGAGTAGATTCATTATAAAAGAAATGGTGTGGCCCCATTTCTCTCTTTCTTCTCTCTTCCATCTTGTCTCTGTCTCTCTCTGTCTCCTCCCTCATGTTATAACACAGCAAGAACACCAACACTGGGTCAGATGTTGATGCATGGATATTGTACTTTCCAGTCTCCTGAGATATGATTCAATAAATTTCTATTCAATTTAAATCACTCAGTCTCAGGTATTCTGGAATTTGCAAATTAAAGAAACTTTATCATATTAAATATCTATGTCAAAGTGATCCCAGACAAAACTGTACTTGAAATAGTGCTTATTTTTACTATGACACAACAATAAAAGTTTATATGAAAAGTATAAATATGCTGTTTTACTTTAGTTTGCAATTGAAACATTCTAAATTGCAATAGTTGATGTGGCTAAGAAGTAAAGAAGTAGGTATGAGTATTCTATCTTTCACAGGAAAACTTTTACCCATCACTTTTAAGAGTAAACTACACAAAGTATATATTCCCAGGACCAAAACCTTTTCTTGTTTATGTAGGTATAAAATATATATTTTATGAGTAAATTAATACATACAAGGAGGCAAAGGAACGTCTCCTAATATA
This sequence comes from Castor canadensis, assembly GCF_047511655.1. Taxonomy (NCBI): domain Eukaryota; kingdom Metazoa; phylum Chordata; class Mammalia; order Rodentia; family Castoridae; genus Castor; species Castor canadensis. The sequence goes on from NC_133386.1 coordinate 24,040,421, forward strand.
CAAGTTGCTTGTTATCAAAGCCATCAGTGTTGAGGAATTATTTCAATGGTATTATAAGATGGAAGAAACATTTCCAAGAAAGTTTCAATAAGTCTAAACAATGGAGACTTGTTGCATTTTACCTTGGACCCAAACATAATGAATGAGAAATAAATGACTAGAGCAAACTAAGAACAATTGTAGAATGGAACAATGAAATAATTCTCATATCATTTATACTATATAGTGACTCTTTTAAGTATAGTAGTTGCAGAATCAAATTACTTGATAAGACTTGGTGAAATAATGTATAATATCCTATGAATAATAGATTTGAGCATCAACTTTGCCATCATATGAAGACCTCTAACGCATTTCAAATCCAGGGAAAGTGTTTGTGAAGAATGCATAAATCACTTCTGACCATGCTCAACAACATGTTTTATTGTTGCAATTTTTATGATGATTTGTTCATATTTTCTATGGACCAGAAGCTATCTTAATTACTTTACACGGTTACATAACCTAATCCCAACAGTGATTTGTGAAGTTGTATAGATGAGGAAATTAAACATTTTAACACGAGTGTTAAATGATATAATCTCTGGGATAGCAAGATTTTTAAATTTTACTCTGTGCTAAATTCCCATTGTTACATTGTAGGTATGTGTTATGTGCTGAATTATGTCCCATCCCAAAAATTCATATATTTAAGCTATTTTCTCCAGCACTTAGGGGAGCTAAGTACTGAGGAAATACAACTATATTAAATATAGTTATATATACATATATATATATATAAAACTATTGGAGGGAGAAGTTAATTCAGTTTCATTGAGTGGCCTTGTAAGAAAGGAAAATTTGGAAACACAAAAAAATACAAGAGTGTATATGCATAGACACAAAGATGTGTACACACAGAGGAAAGACCATGTGAGGACAAATCTACAGTTGAGGAAATATACTTCAGAGGGAAACCATTCCCACTAACACCTTGATCTTGAGGTTTGAGCTTCCAAACTTGTGAGAAATAAATTTCTGCCATATAAGTCACCCAGCCTATAGCACTTGGCTACAATAGCCCTAGCAACACAAACCAATACAATACCACAAATATCTGTTACAAAAGTATTTGTCCAAATTCACAAAATCTGAAATTTAGCTTGTCTGTAATCAGTCCAAGGTCAGACTCCAAGCTAGTGCCCTTATCACAGGAACCTTCTGGCTTGGAGCGAATCTTTTATGTTGCTCTATAACAGTCAGATTTTTAAAGAGAATTCTAAATTAGCTACCTTCTATTTCAAATTTCTTTTGCCACAGGTATTTTCAACAATTTATAAATGTCTACATAACAACCTTTTCATGATGTTGAGAATTTCACCATGGAGCAATTGCAAGACACATGTTGAAAAAAATATATTTATTCTTCAAGACTCCCAAGAAATTAAGACTACTCACTCCACCAAAGGAATCACCAAACAAAACATAGATAAAATTAAACTAGATGCATCCATAGAAAATTAAAGAAATTTCATATATGTATAACATATAAAAATATATGTGTAGCATGAATACTAATGAAACATTGCAATGCTTTCTGAACCACAAAAATTTAATATATTTTAAAATATTGAAGTAAATAAAGTGGTAGTATCATTTTCATTCCTCTTACTAATTCATATCTTGAAGAACAGAAGATGTGGCAGGTATAATCTCAAATTTGACTGCAGAGATTAAAAACATACCCCTTATTGTTTAACATCGTTTTTACTCCATATGGCCCACAGAATTATTTATAATCTCTAGAAGTCCATTATATGGTGGGCAATTCCACTGTTAACATTGAGAAAATAACTGGATTTGTGGGGACAGAGGCAGCTGTACTTAAAGAAGTACACTCCTATTTTATACAATTTTGCCAAAATTATGATTTAACAGTAACAGCATTTTCAACAGCTAGGCAATTTCCCCCTTTTCTATCCCAAAGTCACATCAAGTGAACCTGAGTCCATGATGAATGTCTACATTAAAGCTATCATTGCTAATAGTATTCCGTATCATTTGTCTTTGGTTCCGTGGGACCAAATTACAATCACCACATGACTGTAGCTTATCTTGTGATTAATGATGGTTTTACTAAGTCACTGACAGTGAAGCTTCTGGGAGGAAAATGGTAATATGGTTTGAAATTTTAAACTGCACATTTAAAATATCATTACCTAGTTTTCAAAGAGATGGTTAATTTGTTCAAGATAGAGGGTAAAAATCTAGTCCTTTTAGTCACAAGAGAGATTTTCTGAAGATCATTATTGAAGTTTTTAAAGTTTGTAGGATGTTATAAATAAAAATCATTTCTAAAAGAGACTCAAAGATTTCTTAGAAAGGATGTTGAGTTTTTCAGATGAATAAAATTTTAATGTGCAGAGAATGTGCAGACTCAGGAAGAAATCCAATAGAAAAACAGTTGGTTCATATATTGAAGAGTATTCTGTATGATATGTTGTAGGGTCAGAAAAATGATCTGCACTGTTTTCTTGAGAGTCTTCAGTGTATGTCTAAATCACTCAGGAAGGAATATTATCAGCATTCATTGGACTATTGATGTTTTCTCCTAAATTACCTCAGATTTAGAACTATTATGAATTTACATTGTTCCAACTGGGACTAATTGGTATTGGTTCAGCTTAAGCATAGAGAGATTTTAAGATTCATTTTGCTTTAGGAAAGAGGTTGTCAATATTGGGGGACTTATCTTGATTACAATTTTATCTCCTTTTTCTATATGAAATTCAAAACCTTTTTTGCAAAAGTAGCACCAGTTAAATTTCAGGATAACAGACTATTTGCAACTCAAGTAACCATAAAACAATCTTGAAAATATGAAGATAAATTATAAATGGCTTTGTTGTCCTATATTTTGGTAAAAATAGGGCAGTGGAACCTAAAACTCCATTTCTACCCTTTCTACAAGTCAATTGACCGTGTCCTCTATGATTGAAATGGTCAAAATATGTCCATCTTTCAAAAGCCCATAATCATCTAAATGACCAGTGCTAACAATGTCAGCTTAGATTCTTATTTTATTTCTGTGCTTTTTATGCTAGATTAGCTACAGAAAAATATTTTTTGTTAGCATGTTGATTTTCTATGTGTACTTGAACTGAAATGGTTTATCTGTTGCTTGATATTATATTGTCTGAATAATAAGAGTATTCAAAATTGATATACTTTTGACAGATTGTTCTGTGCACACACCAGGATGTGTAATTGTGGTTTCAGTTATTAGTGAGAGTGATCAAAATATGGGTGGCTGCACTGTCCTATCTGAGCAAGGGATCAATCCTTCTTGAGCTCACTCTTCTATTTGGAAGACTATTGTAACAATATTATGTGATTTTAACGTGATAAGATAACTTAGTGAAGATTGACAAACATTTATTACAAACATTTGTCTCTATAAACCTGTAAAACAGGTATATTATTGTATTTTAAACATCTCTTTCTATTGATGATGATAACATTAGTTTTTGGTGCTTATAAAGCCATTCAATTTTCTTAGTTACTATAATCTTTTCATGTAATGTTCCAAATAGATAAAGAAGGTGGAATTAATAAAGTAATGTATAATGAGTGACTCAAACCAACATATGCTTTATTTTTTTTCCGAAAGTTCAAGTTAAAGAGATATTTGAGGCAATTAGTCAAAAAAGGTAATAATATTCCATAAAAAGTAAAGTAAAGAGAAGTCATCTCACAAAAAACAGCCTCTGGTATGACCACATAAAGAGCTCCTTTTTTAAAAAATTTTTTTGTTATTCATATGTGCATACAATGCTTGGGTCATTTCTCCCCCCTGCCCCCACCCCCTCCCTTACAACCCACCCCACCCCCTCCCTCTCCCTCCCACCCCCTCGATACCTGGCAGAAACTATTTTGCCCTTATCTCTAATTTTGTTGAAGAGAGAGTATAAGCAACAATAGGAAGGAACGAGGGTTTTTGCTGGTTGAGATAAGGATAGCTATACAGGGAGTTGACTCACATTAATTTCCTGTGCATGTGTGTTATCTTCTAGGTTAATTCTTCTTGATCTATTTAGACCCTCTTCCCTATGAACTTGGTGAAATTACCATTAAACCCAAAACAAAAACATTTAAGAATATCTACAAATAGTCCTAAGGACATATAGACAATGAAAGCATATCTATTCAAGGAAATCTACAAAGAAAAAACAAGTGAAGATATAGCTTATACACTGAAAAAAGTAGCCATAACAGAAGCTGCCTGTAAGGGTGACCAAACGCAGAATGTAACGAAAAAATTCTCAAAAATGGCTTCAAACTAGGAACTCAAATCATATTTAAAGAAATTAAGGAAAACATGATTAAAGAAGTAAAATGTGATAACAACGATTCAACACATAGGGAGTACCAATAAATACAAAGACATTTCTTTAAGAATAAACAATGAAAATCACCCATGTAAAATGTACAATAACTGAAATAAAAAGTACTGCAGGGACTTAATAGGAGATTAGCTGGCAGAAATAAGAATTACCAAATGTGATAACAGATCAGTAGAGGTTGTACAAGATGAAGGAGTCAGAATAAAGTAAAGAGAAATGAGCAGAGCTTCAGAAAAAGGTAGGTCCTGGTAGGCACACCAGCACAGCATAATGGTCAGGGAAAACATGGAAAGCCTGTAACAGAAGAAAATGTGCAAAGAAGTCATGGCTGAGCACTTCCAAAATTTGTCATAAAATAATTAATGCCAGGATATGCATGAACAAAAACATCACAATAAAAATAGTGAAAGCTAATGAGAAGGGGATTATCTTCAAAGCAATAAATCAAAAGTGACTCCACACAAGGAAAATTCTCCAATGACAACATTTAACTTCTCATCAAAAAAACCTGAAGACTAGAGAACAGTGGGTTAATATATTGAAAGTGGTCAAAGTAAAAAACAAAAAAGTAAAAAACTAAATAACAATGAAAAATAACTCAAGAATATTATATCCAAGGAAAAATATCTCTCAAAAATGAAGGCTTAAAAAAACCTTTTCCAGATTAAAAAAACCTGAAGGAATTTTTACTAGCCAATCTACTCAAAAATTACTGAATAAGGAATTTTAGTTCAACACCAGCACCTCAAAAAAAAGAAGGAAGGAAGGAAGGAGAGAAGGAAAGGAAGGAAGGAAGGAAAGGAAGAAAGAAACTGAATAAAATTCTTCAGGCAGAAAGTAAGTGATCTGAGAAGTTATTTGAATTTGTGAAAAAAACTAATACCAATAAAGGTAATCATACCACTATCAGTCAGTGAAAATGTTTATTTTTGCTTTCTTTTCTTAACTGATTTAAGAAGCAGGTGAGTAAGATAATATATAGACATAATTTGCCATTGAGCCTGTATCACATAGAAATATATTGCCAATAATAGCACAGAGGTTGTGGGAAGGAACAAGTATCAACTCCAGATTGTAACTTATACCCATGGAAAAAATGAAGAGAATCAGAAATGATAAATCAAAAGGTTCATGGAAAAAAAGACATACAAAAAAAGAACAGCGGTATTCTCTCCTGAAATATTTTTATTGATTATAAATATTCATTGACTTACAATTAAACTCCTTACTTGTTGGTTTCATTTGCAATATAGACATTTCATTAGTAAAAATTGTGGGCTAAATTAACCCAAAGTAAGAAAATCTAAATGAATTACTTATCTTCTTAGATGTGAAATGATTCATTCAAACATTTTATGTGTTGACTAAACAGACTTCTACTGTTACACTGCAATAATCACTATAATTTCAAATAAATCTTTGCATTTCATTTCAGATGATCCAGATCCATTAAAACAAGCTCTGACAGGAAGTGATTTAACTCACAATATGTGTAACATATAAACTTAAGTGTGATTGTTTCACCTCTGAAATTATGTGAATTGCAGTAGATTAACTGTAATTTTACATGCCATAATTGGTATTTATTAATCTCAGCATTAAATGAATGATGATGAGAATTCATCTTTCACATGTGCAAATTTAATATTACAAAAGTAATTGAGAGGAACTGAAAAAATGTGGGTATTATAATAGAGGCACTTAATTTACTGTTTTTTCCCTAAACAAGGTTATTAAATGATTCCACATATACGAAAATGCTTAATATTTTAAACCAAGTTCAAGTAAGATGAGTCACTGTGAAATATTTCCCAACTTGTAACTATAATCAACAAAATAAATCAATTTGATACGATCTGCATAAGTCTACTGATGAAGTATTTTTAGTTTTTACAGAAAAGTTTCTGGATATCATAGCTATTTGTTACATTTTTCTAAGAAAAAAGTGTTAAAGAATGTTGTTTGTCTTCTGACGTTCAAAACAAAACAAGAAATAAAAGGTGGAAAGTCATTTTAAGAAAGACTACATGCAAGTCTTCATTTATAAAACTTGCTATTGGAATGCTACTTGTCTTCTAATACCCATTGTCTGCCAGCTTCTTAAAAGAAAATTTCTCAAAGGACAGAACTGTCTGTCATACCACAGCTCTTTTTATTATGTGATTTCTTCATTTAAAAGAATCAAGCTGGGTGTGGTGGTGTACACATTTTTCCCAGTGAGTTCCAGGCCAACCTTGGCTATGTAGTGAGATCCTGTCTCAAAGAAAATCAACATTTTATGAATATTTTGTGGCTTTTTTGTATGCATGTCTTTTCTCTCCTTTGTTAAATTTCTTCCTAAGCTTTTTTATAGTTACTGTAAATTAGATTGTTTTCTTAATATCTGTTTTGAATTATCATTTTTAGTATAGAAACATTACTACCTGGGTTGTCAGAGGCTCATGCCTGTCATCCTAGCTACTCAGGAGGCAGAGATCAGGAGGATCCTGCTTTGAAGTCAGACCAAAGCAAATAGTTTGCAAGATCCTATCTCGAAAAAATCCAGGTGGAGTGGCTCAAGTGGTAGAACGTCTGCCTAGAAAGTCTAGTAAGCATAAGGACCTGAGTTTAAGCCCCAGTACAGCCAAAGAAACAAAACAAAACTCCATGGATTTTTGTGCATTTTGTATTCTGAACTTTATTCATTTATTAACAGTCAATCATTTGAAGTCTTTCAGTTCTATCTATGCGATGTTTATCATAACAAAACAGTGATCATTTTCCTGCTTCTTTCCTATGTATGTGCTTTTTATTTCTTTCTTTTGTTTAAATTACTCCGGCAGCAACTTCCACTACTATGCTGAATACATGCAGTGCGAGTATGCAGTGTCTTGTTCTTGATCTTAAAGGACAAAGTTTCTACTTTTCACATTGAAGACAAGGTTAACTGCAAGTTTCTCATATATGTCCTTTGTTGGATTGAGGCACATTCCTTCAATGCCAAATTTGTCAAGAGGTTTTTTTGTTTGTTTTTGTTTTTTTGGTGGGACTGGGGTTTGAACTCAGGACTTCCTGCTTGCAAAGCAAGCACTCTACTGCTTGAGCCACACCTCCAGCCCTAAGAGGTTTTTTTACTATGAAGGATGTTGAGTTTTCTCAAGTGCTTTTTCTGCATCTAATGAGTTAGTCAAATGGTTTTTGTCCTTCATCCTGTTAATGTGATGGATCACTTATTAATTTACATATGTTGAACCAGGCTTGCACTCCATGATAAATCCCACTTTATCATGGTGATTGAATTTTTTAATGTGTTATCAAATTCAGTTTATCAATATTTCCCATCAATGCTCATCATAGTTATTGATCTGTAATTTTCTTTTCTTTTAGTGTACTTGTCTGGCTTTGGTATTAGGATAATATTAGTCTATACAGTGCTTGAAAATATCCATCATCTTCAGTTTTAGAGAGGACTTTGAGAAGGATTGAAATCAATTCTTTAATGTTTAAGAATTATGAATAGTCATACCTCATCTCTAAAACTCCACTTTATTTTAAATTCAATAATTTTTTAAAAAGAAGAAAAATCTTTATTTTATTGGGATAGAATCAGAAAGAGCATTGTAAAAAAATCTCTTGAATTTTAGCTAGCATTTTATGTTATAAAGGGTATTAGTATCAAATGTTATGGAATAACTAATCAAAGGTTTTTCCATAAAGAGAAAATAACTTCTTAATGATATTTGAAGTCTTTAGTTTATTTATGAAGTTTTTAATATAATATAACAAAGTTAGTAATATGGAGGCATAAATAGCCACATAGAGACCACAGGACTATTTTATGTCTTTGTTGACAGAGCCATTGCAGTGGGTGTAATGATTGAGAAGAAACTTTAGGGAGTCATTTACGTTTGTGTATTTGTAGAGAACAACTGGACAGTGTGAAAATGAAAACTGGAGAGGATCATACTAATGATCATGAAGGGAACACCTCACCTGCCATTTGTTAGAGCAAAACTAAAGGGAGGGGAAAGTAAAGAAAGATGAAAAAGCTTTGAATTTGCATGAACACACTCAAGTGAGCAATGTATTTCCTAGTTGTTAATTTTATGTATTAGCAGAAAACAAGTATTAGTGAGGTGACGTAAGAAGGGCATCAAGTACCAAGCCTCAGGTTACATAAGTAAAAATCATGTGCTTCAACTTGGCACTGAACCCTTTCTGTGGCAGACCATTCTATAAAAATAGCTTAAACACAAGCATATGAAATGTCGGGAATAAGAAAACATCCTCTTCATAGGTGAGAAAAAGATTTTTAAAAAGATCAAGATACCATTTTTGTTAATGTATAAAATAAAGAAGGTCATAACTAAGTAGATGATTGTCCCAATATCATAAAGTTACAAAATATTCACCTAGGAAGAAAAGAGATCTATTAGAAAAAATTGGATGATCCAAAATAAATAAAAAGAACTACCCCCAAAGGACTGTTAAGCCCATATGTGGTCCTCAGGGATTTTTTTCATAATTTTAAGAATCAAATAATTTATTATATGCTTCTTTCTTAGCATGGGAAAAGAGTTAATTTTCCCATTTAAAATAATGTGTCAAAGTATAATTTATGTACAATAAAATACACCCACTTCAAGTTGGATGAATATTAACAAATATCTGAACCAATGAGATCTCCATCAACAACATGTACAATAGTCACCTCATCCAAAATGTTTCCTTGTGCCCCCTCTACAGGTAATTACCCTACCTCACCCATGGTCCCAAAATGACCAATAAATTTTCTGTTAATATGTTTAGTTTTTCTCTTTAATTAATTTATATAAATGTAATTAAATAGTACATATAATTTCACGCCTGCTACCTTATATCAGTGTACTGATTGTGATATCTACCCATTTTGTATTAATCAATAATTTGTTTCTTTTATTTTAGTTATTACACACATCAAAATTGATCTATCTTTTCATATTAATATTTGAATGGCTTCTCATTTAGGGCTATCATAAGTAAAACTGCCTGGAAGATTTTCTCATATGAATTCCACAAGTAAAATTATTGAATATATAAGATATGAATATTTAATCTTATAAGAAATGACAAAAGAGCTGGGCTCCAGTGGCTCACGTCTGTAATCTTAGCTATTCAGGAGGCAGAGATCAGGAGGATCAAGGTTCGAAGCCATCCTGGGGAAATAGTTCATGAGATCCTATCCAAAAAAACCCTTCACAAAAATAGGACTGGTGGAGTGGCTCAAGGTGAAGGCCCTGAGTTCAATCCCCAGTAACATATACACACAAAAAAAGAAATAACAAACACTGTTGATTAAACTGTTTGTACCACTTTACACTTTTTTTAACAACTTCTGAGAGTTTCAGTTGTCCTAATACAATAGGTATACAGTGTACCTCATTTTAAAAATTTACATGTCCTTTTTATATGTGCACTTTGGCCATTAATTCATATTATTTTGTAAATTGTTCAATATTTTCCTTAGTTTTAAAATAAATGGTTTTTGTTTTCTTAAAATTTAAATAAGTACATTTCAAAATAAGATGTTTATCCTTTAATAGTATGATATTTAAAATATATGTATTTATATATGTATTTTAAATATTTAATTCCACTATCTAACTTCTTTTTCCATTTGACTAATGATATCTCTCAAATAATAGAAATGTTAAGTTTTAGTGAAATATCATTTTGTCAGTATTGGAGATAGGTCTATTCTTATCCTTAGTCCATTTTTAAAGCAGGTTGTTAAGTTGTCTACCAAGTAATCTCTTATCAAATATATGGTTTGAAATATTTTCTCTCATTGTACAATTTGCCTTGCCACTCTGGAGATATTGTTTCATACCTGTTAGAATGGCTATTATGGGAGAAAAAGGATGAGATGTGGAGATACCGGAACACTTGGTCTCTGTTAGGAAGAATCCAAAATAATGCAGTTGTTATGGAAAGCATTTTGAATTTCCCCAAAAAATTAAAAATAAATTTAACTTATTGATCCAGAAATAAATTGTAATGATCCAGCAATCCCACTGTTGCGTGTTTATACAATAATACTGAGATCAGTTATGCCAAGGACTTATTAGCACTAAGTACTACAATGCAGAATTGTGAACCCAAAATGTAGAAATATCCATCAACATTTGAATGCATAAAGAAAATGAAGTATATACATAAAATTGAATGCTAATAAGACTTTAAAAGGAGGAAATTATGTGATACAGAATAACATGGATGAACTGTGAGGACATTATACTGTGTGAAATAAGCCAGTCACAGAATGATAAATATGGCTTACATAAAGTATCTAACATGTCTAAAGTGGTCCAATTCATAGAATCAAAGAACCAAATGGCTGTTTCAAGGAGTTGGGGGAGAAAATAAAGACATACTTAACCATGGGTACAAGTTTCACTTATACAAGATGAATATTCTCTATATATCTACTGTTCAACAATGTGCCTAAAGTAGACAATAATGTGTTATGCAGTTAGAGATTTATGAGTATATGACTTAAGTGTTTTCATTACAATGAAATAATTTTTAAAAATCAATTTATCATCAAATGTGGAGATATTACTGAATTCTCTACTCTGTTGCAGTTATCTATTTAGCTATCCTCATGTCATACCACTCTAATCACTACTGTAATTTCACAGTAAATCTTGACTTTGTTGATTATAATTTTTCCAGTTATAAACACCTTTTTCAAAATGGTACCATTTTAAAGTGCTTGTCTGCTAGTCCCATCATCTCATATCTGAGACCTATTCTCTTCTGTTCATTGGTCACATTCTCCTGTTTCATTGCATATTTAGCTATTTTTGTTTGGAAATCAAAACTACAGATTTTTACATTGCTCCATATTTGTATTTTGTTCTCTAGCTTAGTGAGTTGAAGTTTATTTATTTTGGCAGCTAAGTTACTTAATAAGCTGGATCCTTTTGAGGCTTAAAAAAAATTTGGCCAGAGTAGCTATTATTAAGGAATGAGTTAGCACTGGAAAGTTTTTTCCCATCCAGATCATCTGCATTCAATGGATGTCCTGAGTGTTCAACAAGCTCTCTCTATTTTGGCTGGTGGTATTTCAACTATCTGTCAGCTGCATATTATCTCTAAGAACTGTTTAGCTTAGAGATGTCCAGGAAATATGTCTTACTCAGCATGGTGCAATTTTACTATATATGAGGACAGTGGGTATTGGGTAAACAATCAAAAAGACTGATGCACACTTAAAGAGCCTTTTCTTTGTATAGTTTCTTCTTCTTTGGGATTTGGACCTGCAAACTCCACTTTTGACAGCATTCTTAAACTCTGATCTTTTTTTCCTCTTCTGTGTGAAACCACTGTGCTTTGAGTTTCCAAAAGTCTAAAGTATTATAGAATGTCAGTCTTTTCCCTCTGCTTTCTGGAATTCAATCTTTCACTGTCTACAGTCCATTATGGGAAAAAATTTTGCTTATTTCTTGTTCTGTTGACTTTCCCTCCTATTCGCCTGCACTAGGAGGACAAATATAGTACAAATAACTAAATCATGGTCAGAAGCTGAGTTTCCCCCATTAATTTCTCAAAAGTATTATAACAAAGTCAAAAATCCTAACACCAGAATAAATCAGAGGCCAATTTTGTGTATGAAGAATTCAATGACCTAAACAAATTAGTGTCAAATTGATTCCAGCAATGTATTTAAAAATAATGCCTAGAACCAAATGCAATTTATTTCAGTATTTCTATAACAATTCAGTGTTGTGGAATCTTAGCATCATTTACATAGGTCAATGAAGAAAATTCTTCTATTTATCATCATAAATCTCAATAAATCTGCATGGTACAATTAGTAAAAATAAACCTCAAATGTAATAAAGCATCCCAATCTCAACTTGAAAGTTGCTATCATAAAATAATAAATCATGAAAGAGTTTGAAATAGATATGAAAAGCACAGAAGAATGCCTCATAGCATCAGAAATATTAAATATTGGTCTAATACTATTTTGGTACCTTTTTAAAAGAAAACTACATAAGTTCTTGGGCATCACTGCAAGTACTATTGAAAATTGATTCATGTGACAGTAACACTGTCAATAAGAGCCATTAGTGTCTAAAACTCAAAACTCATGCTGGTTCTAGAAAATAACTATTGTGAGTTTTCCACCAAATGTATCCCACCAATACTACAATTTCCTATGCATTTGTTGAAGTTTTTCTTTCATTTTTTTTTCTTTGACTGTTAACCTGCCCTTCTCCCTTATAGTTCAAAAAGGAAATGTTAACTTTCACTGTCATGATCACAGTCAAGATAGAATTTCAGAATTTTCTTAAGAAAAAATTTCTTAAGATTCTTTGCATTTTGGATATCACCTATCACTCCTTAAGAAAGTATATAGTTTTCCCACAAGGAAAGCTTGTGAATTTTTCTTTTAGAGTGATCAGAGATATAGGTCCTGTGATATAGATGATAAATAGATAGATATAGACATATTTATGCGTATATACATACACACATATATTATATTATATGTTATATACACAACATTGTATATGTTGTATATAATACAATGTACCTGTCAATTCAATAAAGCAAGAATGTAGTTTTATTACAGTAAATATAATCATAGCTTTTTGGACTATCCAAAGAAAATTTCATAAGAAAGAAAAAGGAGAGAAAAAAAGAAATGATGGATGAGAGGAGGGAAAGAGAGAGAAGGGGAGGGAGGAAGTAAAGAAAGAAGAAAAAGCAGTTATAGAGTGACTTGTTTAAAATAGTGTGTTTAAGCCTTAATGCCACTGAAAGCATACAAGAACAAATTTTGAAAGAAAGGCACACATCTATAATGAAAAATACAATACTCTGACAGAAATGAAAGTAAACATAAACAGTATATAGTTAACAGTATTCATGAAAAGGAAATGTTACCCAAAGCTGTCAATTCCTCCAAAATTTAGCGTCTTTAAAAAAATTATAGCACAAATGCCAGTGGAAAATTTTTGTAATTGAACAAATTGACTCTAAACTTCATCTGGAATGAGTACAGAGAAAAGAATGGGTCCCCTAAAAATGAATTAAAAACAAATTATTTATTGGGTTCAATTTTCCTTAGTAGATAACAGAATATAGTTTTCAAGTACAGCAAATAAAACATTACTTATGCTAGAAGAGGGAAAATAATAAGTGAAACAAAAAATGAAAGACAATGAACCCAGTGCATTTGTCATAAATAGGCAATGATGTATCAAAACAAGTTTTAGTTTCTTTTATATTGTATGCTTTTACTTAATATTCATCTTGTATTAGTTTGTTAAATTATGTTAATTATTTCATAAAATTAATCATATATCATATTAATCTACCAATCTGGAGAATAATTTATTGTTAAATTGTATTGTGTTTCAGAGATATCCATTTAGAGATATAAGAAATCAATAATCTTACACATTAACAAAAATTTGCAATTCTAAATGTTTGTCTTAAGATACAATAAAAGATTGCTAAATAGGTTTTAACTACAAAAATATTTACTGATATGGTCTGGGTGTGGTGACATACACCTGTAATCACAGCTACTCATGAGGCAGAGATTGGGAGGATCACGTTTTGAGGCTACCCTGGACAAAAAGTTAGTGAGGCTCATCTCAACAAATAAAGCAGGCATGGTGATACATATCTGTAATTCCAGCTAATCAGAAGGCATAGGTAGGAAGATGGAGGCTTGTGATCTGCCCTGTATAAAAATGTGAAACCCTATCAGAAAAATAACTTAAGCTAAAAAAGGGTGGGACAGTGGCTGAAGTGGTAGACCACTTGCCTAGAAAGCACAAAACCCTGAGTTCAAACCCGGTACCACCAAAAAAATGCAAAATAACAACAAAACAAATAAGCAAACAATCAAAATGTAGTGATGTTTTATTTATTGTGTTAGCTTCTAATTCTGATTCTACTACTCACTAGATGAGTGATGTGACAGAGTTAAGCCTTTCCTGCTACAGTTTCTTCATATTAGAAACTGGGTAATGACAGTGGAGAACTATGTTTTAATCATTCACTGAATTCATCTTTTGAAAGTGCTTAATAAACATTACTATTGTTTCTGTTCAATAATGTTTTTCATTAATATTTTATCATTTTGAGTGCCCCAAGCAATGATTGGCTAGTTTAAATAATTTAAGGAGTGTTCAAGCAGGTATGATCATAATAAATCATTAGATGAAATGAAGAGAAAAGTTCTCAAAGAATTGTCCAATTCTGGGGTGCCTGGAGGCGACAGGGGCAGTGAGCTGGGGCAGGCTCGCTCTTCCTCTCCCTCCCATCACAATGATGCAAATATTATTAGATGAGTAAGAACCAAAATAAATTTTATGAAATAAACATTCAACAGAAAGTATCAATAAACTAATGTCATCTCACTCTCATAAAACTATTATATAATGCCATCAGAGATTCATAATTGTTTATAATGTTTTGTTGTTATTAGTTGAACAAATGTAATGCAAGTTGGGTTTTTGTAGTAAAATACATCACTGTACCTTGGAATTAATATACATTTTAATAATACAAATACTGTGTATTGTATTTGTTAAAACACTTTGAGACACATTTCTTACCTTCACTGAGCCTCATAGAATGTGATTAAAATAAATGAATGGTATCATTCAAAAGAGACACGAAGAGAAGTTAACATTCACTTACTATATCTATTTATTTACCTTACAGAACAGAAATATCCAAACTCTATCATTTAATAGCTGTTAAAAATAAGGAAAATAACTCTTCATGTAATTTTTATTTGGCTGTCAGTTTGTTGTGAAAGTACATACATAAACTCAGTATGTGTGAATTTACACTTTGAAAAAGGAAAAATTCTGTTAATTTAAGAAATGCTGGCAAAGAGAATTAAAGGAGTGAGGGGAATATTGATTTTTATACATTTTCCTTTTCTATTTGACTTCCTTTTTCATGGAAAGCTACTTGTTTTATTAAAGAGATTGTTGTTTGCATTTTGTATCAATTTGTCCTTGTTAATATTTTATTAGTAGCTATTTTTATTAAGAATGCTTCTAGCTTTTTTTCTCCAGGCTTTTGAAAGTGGACTGTACTGCAAATTGAAGTGCTTGGCATTCTTTTGTAAATTAAAAAAACTCCAAAATAAAGTGTTGGGGTTCAAGCTTCCAGGTGGGCACCAGCCTGGAGAGAAGCATGTTGGCCAGCAGTGATGTCCACACCTGTTTGGCTTACTTGTGTTCTCTCTCTTTCTTCCATCATGGCCACCTTACCTGAGTGGTGACATTTACTTTTTCACTTTTATTAAATGGCAAATAAATCTTAGTTTAAAGATAAATCAATTTAACATGAGTTAAAAAGAATTCATATTTGTAGAGTAGATCCCAATTTTTTTCACTAAAAAAATCTTAAAATCAATACAATAAATGGTATTTGAGATGGCTCAGTTTCTTAACTGTGAAATAGTTTAGCAAATAGATGCTTCATTAGTGATAAAATCCTTCAGTATGTATTTTATTCCTGCAACTTCCCTTATGAAGTAAGACGCATTTGGATCCTCAACTCCACAGGTTGTAAACTGGCACTCAGGTTACACAACTTAATCAGTTACATAGATATTACTAACAGAGCTAGACTCTGTCCATAATTCGTGGTTGGAAATGTAAAACAAATTAGAATACTGACATTAATTTCCAAAAATAAAATATTTTACAGTTGAAATGATCACATTAATGTCAGTTTCTTTGACCTCAAATTTCAGAAGGACATTTTCCTTAGATTTTTCAACTTCTGATGATAGAAATTAGTGTTTTACCAATGATTTTCACACTACTCTTCTTAAAAGAGGTGAATTTTGGGGAATTAAATGCATTGATACAGAGGAAAAAATCCCGTATTTTAAAAGAGACAGGAAATATATTTTAAAATGGGAATACTTACCATTCTATGTGACAGAGAAGTGGTTTGTTCCTCCAATGGTTCATCCACTTCCAGCACCTCTTCCTTCTGAGAGATGCTGCAGTCCCAAGAGCCAAGATTTGAGGCAACCACAGTTGGTGCTCACCTGCTTCCTGGACTCAGAAAGGCTCCAGGTATGGCTGAGTTCAATACCCATAAAGAAAAGTTGAATTGGGTTTATAGTATTTTATTTTTCTCAAAAAAAATCCTAAAGATAACATTTAAGTAAGGCAACATAGAGTGTTAAAGAGACAATTAAGTTATGTTCATTAGAGAGTACACTGGAAAATAGATTTTTAGCTTTTTAGCTCTGCAAATCTACCAAATCTAGTTATTTTGTAAGCACTGCTATAATCACATTTAAAAAAATACCCTTTGGTTTCTTGAAAACAATGATCTATAAAAATAGATCGCTTGGATATTATATGTACAAAATTCATCATTCCTATTAAAAGACAGTCAGCTTACATGGATATTCAATGAAGTGAATTTGTTTGGGGTAAAAAAAGAACATGGTCAACTATATTTTAAATTTTAATAACTTAAATCGTTTCAATCAATTTTTAATAGTATAATTGGCTGCTTCAGAAAGAGCTTATTTTGAACTAGTGGTAAGCAAATGCAAATTCTTATAATACATTTAACTTTGTCTGATGTTTCCATCCCCTGAATGCTGATAGTCTACAGAGCAAGAAACCTAACTTCTAAGTTCACTGTGCTAATTCACTTAATTTGGACTACAGTTTTTATAATATGAAAAATTGAAAGCAGAGCTGAGCAAATAAGACAGCTCAATCTAAGATAGAGTAGATATTGGCATGTAGAAAGCTTGATTTTACTACCTGATTGAATTAATGTGGATATTGTCAAATCTCTTTTTCTTTCCCTTACTAGTATTATAAGCTTTTCTCTATATATATAATTTCTCAGAGACATGGGTAGTTTAAAGGGGAGGGAAATAATATCCAGTGTCAAACAGTGTGCAAATCTGAAAAATGTTTTAAAATACAAGCTATTGGCTCAAAGTAAAGTTGTTCAGCAGAATACAGAAAGAATACATTGAATTATTACTAATATTTTTAATGTGTCATATAACAGGTGAAAATGTCTTTCACCTCTGACTTTACACATGCCTGTGAATTAGCACAAGTTTAACTTATAAAAGTTTATTGGTCATATTTAATTTTATAAGTGAATAAAGTCAAGAAAAACATGGTCAAGGAAGTAAGGTGAGCAATTTTAAAGATAAAGGCCTAAGATTAAAAGACTATAGTAGCAACAAGGTATAAAGTGGTAGTAATGAATGAATCATAAGGAATTAAACTCACCTGAGATTGAGAACAGTAGTGTAACAGATGTCTTTCTTATTCATCAGAGCTGTCCTTTCTCTTACCTCTTACTTTGGAAATACAGATTTCCTAAGTAATTTTAAAAGAAGAGTTTGCTTTTAAAAGTTATTTGCTAAAGAACTCAATCTATGCCTTCAGATTGGTCTTTTGTCAGCACCCAAGATTATCGATAATGTGTTTTCTACTTCACATCATTATATTTGGACAAAACAAGAAGAGCCAGGATACGGCTAAACTAAAATAGGTAACTGACTTAAATTATCTGAATTTCAAGGCTAATTTTTTTATCATGTAAATGGTAATGATGGTGTTTCAGAATTAGATAAATGTCTTGTTTTCAGTAGCTATTGCCTGAATAGCTACTGAAAACATAGTATAATTCAAAAGCCTACTTTTAGTACCTTTTGCTTTCTAACTGTGGAGCTAAACTGAAAGATAGATGAACATTGCTTCATTTTCCCAATTATTAAATGAGAAGCACATTTTTTTAACCCAAAGACCTTGAATATCCTAAACTAAACATGTCTGGAAAAAGATAACATGAACTATTATGACTCTTACTCAATACTTGCATGAAGGAACTTCCTAATAGGAATACTAATAAGAGTTTATTTTCCCTTTAACTTTACCAAGTATCTATTCTCAGCCTATTTCACTTTCCATTGCCCTTTATTTATATCTGGTGTTACAGTTTGGGTCTTAAATGTCTCCTAAGAGATCACATGTTGAAGGCTTGGTCCCCAGAGCAGCAGTGCTCTGAGGTGGGAAGTGATGGGTTCATGAAGACCCTAACATCATTTATGAATTATTCCACTGATGGATTGAAAGCTTAAGTGATTGTTGAGAAGTGGTGGTAACTTTAGGAGATAGGACCTAATTAGAGGAAATAGGCCACTGGAAATGTGCCTTTGAAAGTATATTTTGAGCCTGGATCTTTCCTCTCACTTTGCTTCCTAGCTGCCATGTCAGGAGCAACTTTCCTCCATCCCAGACTCAGATACAACAGGCCAGTGAGTTGAATCCTGAGACAAAATAAAATTTTCACCCTTTCAGTTGATTTCCTGGCATGTTTTGTCACAACAGAAAACTAACCGAGACATCTACTATGTAGACTATAACTAATATGTAGAATGATTTACAATGACTAATGTGTAGGATACAATAGAGTGTCCTATCATACATTCTGGGAACAATTAGAACTATAGGGTGGTATATGATGGCATAATTTGAATGGAAAAGAATTATTTTGAAAACATAGGTTGTAGATGATAATTTGAGCTCTGATTTTTAAGGACTATGACCATATGTATATCATTTAGTGGAAACCTTAGTTCTTTTATTTTTAAATAAATAATCTTTTCTATAATCTATAGGACTATACTGATGGATTACTATATCCTGTTACCAGCGAATATTTGAAATTCCAAGGTAATTAAATTTATTACAAAAAATAAAAATGCAGCATTCTTCTCTGTATTAATTTTGATTGCAAAATCCATGTTCTATATATTTATTAATAAGACATGCATTGAACATTCATTGAATGATGACCAGTCTGTCATGTCTTCAAGAATTCATAGAGACTAGTTATTTTAGACTTTTAATGGCCCATCAATGAGTTATAATTTATTGTTCAATTTTAATTTATAGCATAAAAACTAAACATTCTTTGCTTTATGGGCAAAGCAGGAAATGATGCAAGTATAATATAAAAGAAATTATAGACTATGGATAACTTAGATATATGCTAACCTTATTTGCTCATTTTTAAGATTTAAATACAAATAGTATTTTAACTTATTTAAGTTTACTTTAGTTGTACTCTAACCCACCACCTTGTGCTGTACCACTGAACAACATCCTCAGCCCTCTGCTCATTGTTTCTGTTAATAATTCCATGGGCCTGAAATAAAAGTTGATAAAATTTTAGAATGGTAAAATGTGTTCTAGTGCATGTCATTATTAAATACTCTAGCAAATGTTAGGGGTGAATTAATTGTTTGTTAATGAATTAATACATAAATCCAGATCATTTGTAAGTCTTATGTTTCATTTTTCTCTTCTGAATCAACCTTTTTTTAAATATATGTATATATATTTTTTTACATTTACTTATATGTGTATACATTGATTGGGCCACCTCCCCACTTCCCCTAAACCCCTGCTTCCATCCTCTTGTTCTCCGATTTTGTTGAAGACAAAACATAGGAGATAATAAGAAAGACAGCATTTTTGCTAATTTGAGATAAAGACAGCTATACAGACAGATTCCTAGTGTTGCTTCCATGCACTTGTGTATTACAATCCATATTGGTTCATCTCTGCCAGGACTCTTCACTACTTCCTGGTCCCCTTCCCATAGTGGCCTCTGCCAGTTTAAGATTACTGTATTCACTCTACAGTAAGCACATCAACCACATTCAGGTTGTAGGTTTCCTGCCCTTTCCCTATTCCTCCCATGCACGTTTCCCCCTTAGTTTGTGACCCATCTCCAATAATAGTACTGAGTTTGTTTTGGGTCTCCAATATGAAATTTACTTCAGATTGTATAATTATGAGGAAATGACCTAAGTAAATATTTCCTGTGTAAATCAGTAAAGTTCTCATTTTTATTTGGATCTACCTTGAACTATAAATAGCATTCAAATTTGGAGAAGTCTTAAATGACTAAGCATGTTATAAATTTTTTAAAAAAATTAAAAGGAATAAGAAAATGAGGAAGTGCCAAGGAGTTGATATAAAATAAGGAATTATTACTCTTTAGTTTTAAGAGTATTTATTTAATTGTCTACATTTTAACAAGGTTGAATAAAATATATGTATATTATGAATTGTGTTTATGACCAATTTATAACCATGTTCCCTTGGTTCCTTGACATCCTTGTATTTACATTTGTATTGGCCCCAAGAAAAGAACAAATTACCTCATGGCAAGCTGCACAAATAAAGTTTTTATGATTATTTGCATAAGGCAGGGTCCTGGGGAAATTAAGTCATCAAATAGCACATGGTCTTTGAATTCTGTAGAATTCAACAGAACCTGTACTGTAGCAGTCAATATCATAATCATTTCACAAGATGTGCTGTGTAGACTTAATTTTTGTATAAGCATATCAAATATATACTGAAGAACTTCACAATATTTATTGCAATTTATGAATATAATTGATTGGAACTTCAGTATAACTTTTGAATGAATAAACTTATTAAATACTTTGAAAGTTCAAAGTAAGAATGATAAAAGTAAGAAAGTACTGCCTCACATTTTTAAAAGTTCATTTGTAATTAATGTTTTCTAAAAAATTCTAAAGTCTGTTCTGTGTTAGATTAATGCTTATTTGAATTTTATTGGTGAAGGTACGTTTTAGCATTTTATTTGAAAATGTGGTTTAATAGAGTTGTGGAACTACACATAAACTTAATTAATACCTAGTTTTATTTATAAGTATTTAGGTAATATTATAAAAATTAATAACACTTAGATTTAAGGAGTATTTGACTTTTTAATCTGAAAATGATTCTTAGATTAATTAAATTGAAGAAGACAGTGGGAAAGAGAATCCTAATTATGTTCACTTCTAATGTAGACCAGTGTTTGCTACTTTTTGTTACTTGCTATCTCTTTTGCTTTTCCTAACTAGTAATAATAAAGCCCCATAAACTCAAAATGAAATCTTTGTTTATAACATATGTACATGCTTATTTCAGAGATCAAGAAAGAGGAAAGGTAAATAACATGTTCTTCTTTTTCAAGAGAAATTGAAGAGACTCCGGATCCAGGCTGTAAGACAGGCGATATCGATAGATGAGAAACAAGCAAGTCAAGCGTGTATTTGAAATTGAAAACATAAACACACCAAAAGAAGAGATGAATGCCCATTTGTGATGAAACATGCTTCTGGGAACGCCTTATTGGCAAACTCCCCATGTGTTTCCTGGGCATGGTCTTTGAAAGGTGCCACAACAAACTGCTTACACTACACCAGAGCACGGGTCTCCACGATAAGTTCACAAGCAGCACTGCGAGTCATGGCAGCTCACAGACATAAAAACAAGAAGCAAGACAAGTACCATTTCCTCATCGTCTTGATTCCTCACCAATTCCCAAACTACTATTCCCATGCACATATATCACAAAATTTCAAAGAATGAATATTACATTCACCTCTAGAAATGGCAAGCTAGATATCTCTGGATTCTATTCCTCAAATTAAATATCTTTTGCTAGATATTGATTTTACTTTTTTAGTACACCATATATGTTACTAATACAGTTTTGTGTCAGAACTGTGATATCAGTATGATGGTAAACACTATATCTCATAACAATAAAGTATCTGAAGTTGTGTGTGTGTGAAATTTTATATATTGTGTGCATATGAGAGAGAGAAAGAAGAGTGAACAAGCACTGAAAAATCTTAGGTAAAAGATTTAAAGAAATTTAACTCTCAATTAATAAGAATATCACAGCATCATTGATACTAATTCAAAAAAGTGAATAATTTATATATTCATGATTTTTAAGACTCTCTGCTTCATGTTTAGGTAATGTGTAATATTAAGACATATATGTGTGTAAGACTCTGACTTACGTATCTTTTCAAACCCTTGGCCACATTTTCTGCCTGGTGTATAGGTTGGTTGAGAACGGCTCAGAGACTAAGAAGACAAAAACATTTTAAAGAGATTGAGAATTTGTGTCTGAATTAGCTAGAAAGTCTTTTAAAAGGAAGGGTTGAAGTATGAATGACACATAGACTGAATTCCACATAGAATGAACATGAACAAAATGAGAGGGCAACAGTGTGGGGTGTTCTGTGTGCTCTTTAACTGACCATGGGGTTAGAAAATAAAACTCCCAGCAAAGAGAATTTAAAGAAGGTCATACTTGGATGGTCTTGAGAATGTAATGGAGGGAAGAATATTCAGACAGCAATCGTCTTTTATTGAAGGATTTTCTGTTGAAGTAAAATATAATTCAGTTTACCTTTTAGACTAAATGTCTTGGGGATATGTAAAGGAGATTGGATAGAAATCCAGAGCAGTAGGAAAATGAGACACTACACATAAATCAAAAAAAGTCATGAGAACATAAACCTGTGCAATGTCAACAAAAATGCCAAGAATGAAATGCATGAAGGAGACTAAAGGCAAAAAGCATCATCTGGCAACTGGCCTAAGTGGTGTGTGGTGAGTGAAAAGAAGTAGTTGCAAAAGTCTGTGCGTTTTAAGGACCAGCAACTGAGAAAAAGAAACCAGCATTAATTTGTAAAAGGTGGGTGGAGCCAAATGAAAGGACATGACGGAATTTTCTTTTTGATCATGGTAAGTGTGAATGTCTGTTGATAAAGCATGTGCAGACGTCCAGCAGGAAATTAGAAAGGAAAGTCTAGAGAGGAGACAAATGTTTAGTTCATTCACTGCAACAGGAAATCAGGTACTTAGATATGATTCTTATTCTAAAGATGCGGTAGTGCCAACTTTCCCCAAGAGAGACAACAATAGAATATTGTTTCACCCTGCATACTTGTTGCAATTTTTATTGATTAAAAGCTCTCTGTAAAGACAGACCCATTTCCATAGAACAGTCCTATATACTTCTGTACCTCTACTTATCTCATGAACAGGCACACACATACATACATGCATACGCACATGTGCACACATGGCAACACACATGCACAATTACACCACCTTAGTCATGTTTGTACAATAAGAACTGACATTACCAAAGCCTGAATAAATTAGATGGGGTCAGCATGTCAATCTAAATTAAACTCACAGATGAGATGGTGGACACCACCCCATCTAGTTCAGGCAGGATTTTGCTTCACCAGAGGGAATCTGTATCTGCTCTTTAAAAGAAGCCTCACTTCCACTCATTTCCTTATTATGACATTCCAATTTTCTTCCTGAGACTTTCTTCCAAGTTCTTGATCTCAACCCTAGAAATTTGCATATAAAGTTCCCGGGGAAGCTATAGTATTGAAACAGCTGCATGATTACTCCAGCAATCTTTCTTCCACCTTTCAACTCTTACAGCACCTGCATTTTTGCTCCTCAGGCAGTACTCTCCTCACACTGCTTTACAAAAAGCTGTCTGTGGAGGAGGCTTATCACAGCTGCTAAAATTGTAAACAGTAAGAGTGCAATAACCTTCTTCATGCTGAGCATACAGAAGGGACTTAAAATAGTATGCACTTGACCACTGAATAAATGGCTAGATGAAAGAACAACTTTGTGAAGATTTTTTAATTGTTTGACATTGTTAAAGTAAACACAGTGCCTTAGCTATGTTCTGTGCTCCATCAAGGGTATGCAAAAGTCAAATGGGATTCACGCATCCAAGAAACATGAGCAGAAAAAAATGCAAGAGTTTACATCTTTCTATGGAAAACTATTATTGAAAGACAAATTATTTTCTTTTAATACTTAATATTGATTTTGAAGAATAAATATCTTTAAATGTATGAAATAGTGAGCAGATTGAAAGTAATGATACTGTGTGTTGCTAGATGTGGAGAATAAGAATAGAATGTTCCCCTATGTACAATAGTAGTGAGATAAATGTTTAAAAAGGAA
This sequence comes from Castor canadensis, assembly GCF_047511655.1. Taxonomy (NCBI): domain Eukaryota; kingdom Metazoa; phylum Chordata; class Mammalia; order Rodentia; family Castoridae; genus Castor; species Castor canadensis. The sequence continues at coordinate 24,064,689 of NC_133386.1, forward strand.
GGATCAAAGCAATAGCCTCTTATTAAAGTTCCTAGGTGCCCTTGCCTCACCTAGTAACCCAGATTTTTATGTTCACCATTTCTTCTATTTTGCATGCTTCCACCACAAAAATTAGTACTTCTACAAAAATTACCACTCTGTTTTGAATTGTAAAGAAAGGAATTGCACAATATATATTGTCCTGCATTATGTCTTTTTTTGTTTAATCATATCAACAAAATATAATATGATAGATATTATTGCATATATGTATATCTATTATTCTAATTTAACACGATATTTTTCATTTTAACATTCATGAGCATTTGGATTGGTTTCATATTTTTGATTTTATATACGCTCCTAAGAATATTCTACCATCTGTCTCCTGGTAGACATATATAAAGATAAAATTCTTGGTTCATAGATTATGAACCAATGTCTTTTATACTGCCTATTTTTCTGAAGACTTTCACTAATGCAACTGTACACTCACTTTTGCATATCTTCACCCAAACAAGGCACACATGTTTGCAAGTGTAGTATGAGGAAATTGTCATATCATGTTAAGATGTGTATCATGTTACTGATTACAAATCGAATTCAATATACTCTCACATGCTCACTGGTTATTTGGGTTTGTTGTCATGTGAAATGCTTGTGTATACATTTTCTCATTTTTATGAGGTTGTGTCTGTTTATCTGACTCATAAGTATCATTCTCTCCTCTGTATATTTACACTGCTTACCTCTATGTGTTGCATGTATTTTCTTCCATTTATAGCTTTCCTTTTCACTCTATCATAGCCCATACTTAATATAGTAAAAATAATCAGTGATATTGTTAAAAATTATTCTCTACTTAAATTAACAAAGGCATATATGTATATATATATGTGTGTATATATATATATATATATATATAGCCTTTTTTATCTCAGATATAAGTATGCATATGATGTGAGTTATGGGAACAATTTTATATTTTCTTCATTTAAATAAACAATAGTGTCAGCAGAACTTTTTGGAAAGACTTCTTTTCCACTGATCTTGGGTAAAACCCTGATACAAATCATCTGTTAATATAGCTATATCAATGCCATTCTGTATTTTCAATTACACAATCGTAATAATTTTGGCAAGTAGGACAAACTCTGTCCCCATTCCCATGTTCCTCTTTTTTAAGAGTATTCAACTACTCTTCCATATCAACTGGAATAATCACCTCAAGCTTCACTTGCAAATTACAGTACAGACAGTCACAAAATAATTCTGTGGGGAATATAATTTGAATTCATGTGGATCCAAAAATGCTTTAAAGTACACACAAGAACTTAACTTATTATCTTAGGATATATTATTTTCGCAATGTTTTTCACTTGTTTGGGGCAAGAGTTTAAAATGCAATTGATTTTTGAACTATAATTTTATATCCCACATTTTTGAAAATTTTGTTAAAATTTCCTAGTTACTTTTAACAATTTATCAGTAATCTCTTTTGGTTTTTCTATGTAGGTAATAAAATTTTATATAGTAGCTACATTTGATTTTAGTTTTATATGTTTTATTGTCTTTAATAAGCTGGTTTAGGCATCTAGAGTATTACAGAAAATAGTGATGAAATCAAACAGCTCTGTCTTGGTCTTGACTGCTTTTAGTGTTTTTACGTTGCAAATAAAATGTATTCATAAATAACTTTGCAACACTAAGGATTTTTTTATCCCTAGTTGATAATTTGTCTGATGACTGAATACTGAATTTTTGAGAAATTTTTTCTGCATTTTTTGGATAAACATTAACTGATAATATATGCATTTATTTTTTTTAATGTTAGACGTATCTTTTATGCTTTGTACATAATGTATTACTTTATATAATATTTACACTTGGTTTGCTAATATTTTATTAGGAATTTTAAATGTGTGTTCATGATAATACTGTTACAGTAAGAAGGTTTACAATATATTTTATGTGTTTTAAGATTAAGATAGGACATCTTAACACTTCATTTCTCCACCTTATAGTCAAACTAATAACCAAACCCCATAATGTTTATTATGGCCTGGGTGCATCTTACTATTAAACTGATTACCCGTAGGTATGATATCACAATCCACACCATATTTTGTCTTTGAGGAGAGAATGTTAGCTATCTTTTACCAAAATAAAATGAAACAAACTAGCGAAAAGTAAAGTTCCACTTATTTTTTTGCAATTATTACTACTACTACTATATTATGGATAAAATGAAAAAAATCACAATACATTCAAGATTTACAATAGATAATAAATAATAAATTCTAAGATTACTCTAGGCACATTGAACATATGTTCTCTTGATTTTGATACAGTTCATTATGAATCAAGCACCATTATAAACACTTTTCATTTAATTACTACGGTTTTGTTTCCAAGAACTTTTCACATAATTCCCATAATGACTTTTTGAGGTAAGCACTATCATTTATCCTATTTTGTAGATAAGAAAAGTCCATTTGTGCTATTATGACAAAATACACAAATCTGGGTAGTTTACAGACATGTATACTCTCACATTTCTGGCTGGAACTGGCAAGAATGGTACCTGGTGAAGGTAGTTCTTTGCTCTCCTCTGCTTCCAAGATGGTGCCTTATCTCTGCATCCTTTGGAGAGGAGGAACACTGAATGGAAGGGGGAGAAATGGAAGGCCTTCCTCTCTCAAACTTTGTAATAGGGGCATCTAATCTCATATGGGAGCAGATATCATCATGAGTCAATTACCTCTTAAGGCTATACCTATTAAAAGTGTTGCACTGAAATTTAGTTTCAACATGAATTTTAAAGGGGGCCATTCAAACCACAGTACAGGAGTGAAATACTTTGCTTAAGGTTGTAGAGAATATAGCTAGTGCAGCTGGGAATAATCAAGACCAGTAAGGATTCAGATTTTATTCTCTTAATTACTACTGTAATATAAATGGTCTTTCTTCTATGTCCTTTGGATGAATTTTGTTATTATTTCAGAATTTCTAAAAAATGGAAACTTTGATTATTGTTTTAAATTTTTATTTTATTTAATATAAGCATTTAACACTGTAAATTTTCTTAATCTTGAATAATATAACACTTTTAAAATAAAAAGTCTCATAAAGCCCACTATTTTATTAAACATTATTAAATAGTGATTAATATATAACATTCTTATTATTATAACTTTTATTCAAGTTTATTGAAACCAAAGGGGCAAAATTAAAGCACTTCAAAATAAAGATGTTGCTCTAATATGGCAAAGGAAGAAGTGTTTCTTAAATGAAATAGCAATTAATAGTAAGTTAACTGTCAACAGCCTTCCAAAGACACAAACTATCTGTCTATCTAGCTATCTGTTTAGCTACATATCCATTATGAAGTGAAAGACATTCTATAAGATACTCATGTCTCATGTTCTTCCTTCTACTCAATATAATATGCCTTTGCACTTATAGGGGTTACTGATTTTTATTTTGAGAAAAACTGATACAGCCATTACTTATTTCAGATTCATCAAACTGCATGCCACTGTTATTTTTTCTAGGAATCTAAAATTTCTATTTGTCTATAGCTGCCAAATATTTTCAATAGATTGAATAATGTCCTGCAAATATGTCCATGACCTCACTCCTGGTATCTGTACAGTTAAACAGTCTCTGTGGGTGTGATTAAAGTAAGTACATGGGATTGGGGAGATTATCCTGGAGTAATATGGATTCACATTATAATCAAAATGGCCTAGGAAAATGTGAGGTGATGACATGATGATGGAAGCAGAAACAGGAGCAATGCATTATGAAAAGAGAGGAAGTGTCCACTAGGCAAAGAATACAGACTGCAGCTCAAAGCTGGAAAGATCAAAGTAAGGATCAAATTCTTTTCTAGAGCCTTCAGAAAGAACCAGTCCCACTAACATTTGTAGTTAACACAGCTACACTGATTTTTGGATTTCTTGTCTTCAGAAATTTAAGAGAATAAATTTGTATCATTGCAACCCACCAACTTTGTGGTGATTGCTTACAATAGCAACAGGAGACTAATAGTCTGTACTTTTGCTGATACAGATTTTTCTGTCAGAAAGTTCCAGTTCCTGACTACTTAACTGCTGAGAATCTCCCAGTTGACAGTATCCCCACATTCTTTCTTTAAGTGTTCCTTGAATGAAGGGTTAGGTAAGAATACCGCTCCCATTGTCAGCAATCTTAGTCCAGACTTAAGCCTGTAACATCACACCTCCTCATCACATTCATAGTTGTGCTTTGAGTTTCCACACACCAGAAATATGAGTTTTCTGAAAGAAAAGCCAGAGTTATTCATATTTTTATTTACTTATTTAATTTTTATTATTTTGGCAGTGGGGTCTGAACTCAGGGTCTTGTGCTTGCTACATGAGTGCTTTACCACTTCAATTATGCCCCCAGACATTTTTTCTTTAGTTATTTTTCCAATAGGGTCATGTGTTTTAACCCAGACCATCCTGGACCAAGATTTTCCTATTTATGCCTTCTGCAGATACCATATGGTGTGCCAACACATACACCTTTATTCCTTCAGATGAGTTCTTGTTAACTTTTTGTCCCAGTTGGCCAGGAACCATGATCTTTACAATCTCTACCTCTTGAGTAGGTAGGAATGTAGCTACCAAGTCTGGCCTCATGGTTTTATTTTTCAATCACTAAAATAGAATCTGCAACACAATTAATAATAATTTGTTTAGTTGACTTTTCATATAGGAAAAGACCTACAGAAGATTTTTGAGTGTGTGCTTCTTAGATAATTTTAAACTGCTTCAAGTAAACTGATATAATGCACACATACATATGAATAAGATACACATATATATAATATATTTTAATGTCTTATTACAGTACATATTCTGATTTTAATAGGCATTGTGCTTTTGAATTGATGACCTTTATGCTAGATAGCCTGTGTAAAAAGGTATATGCCAGTGAGTTGGCTTACCTATATTGATACCAAGAGTAAGGAATTATAATTTTCAAGGCCAAATAAGGCCTAACACTAGCATACATAACAAATAAGATATTCTATTATACTTGAAAATAAAATTCACAGCCTTAACTGATGTCCATTTTTTAATGCTCTGATTTTGTTTTCACTCTGATAACAACAGATTGCAAGACATGGTTACTGAATGATTTCTCTGAAAATGATGTTAAAGTGTTTCCTTCCCTTCAAAAGTATTTGCTTGAGTCAGAAAAGCAACTATAATGTGGAAATAAAAGTTGCAAAAGATATTTATAGTTTCAAATTGACTTTATGGTTACTTCCACCTGAGATTATATGAACCATTCTCTTGGGTTTTTGTTTAGTTGTTATGGTTAGAATTCTTTTTGTTACACACACACCTGGAAATGGTGTTACAGAGACAAGTGTAATCTCTAAGAATAGTGACTGATTAGAACATTCAAAGGTGAATGAAGCGATAACTTGGCCAGATTTCACTATACTTGTCATTGCTTCTACTTCTGGAACTGATTTTCTTATCAATTTTGACAACCATAGTAAAAGGGACATCAAGGAAGAGAAACCAATGCTGTCCTGTGGTCACAGCTTTGTGGAATTACTGTATCCCAAATGATTGTTATAGTCCAAATCAACAAAATATCATTCTGGTCTTCTGATCCATAGTGTATATATATACAATATATATATTTATGAATCTGAAGATTTTGGTATTTATGGAGATCCTAGAGCTAATTCCCCACAGATACCAAGAAGCAGCTCCATATTTTTTTAGTATAAATCCCAAGCCTCCAGCTTTACCTGGAAGTTCAGAAGAAAGGAAAAATGCCTTTGACTGAAAATGCATTTGACTAAAAATGGTTTGAGTAGTGTAAAGTGGAGTGGACAGTCAATGAATGGAATCTAATATATATATATATGTAATATTACATATATGGTAGTTTTTTACTACAAGTTATGTTCAATGGAGGCTTATAGCCAGAAGTCTTTTTATCTGGCTGCATAGATATTTTAAAATGTTGATATTGCTATTGCTTAAAGAAACAAGTATTGACTTAATGTGAGGTCATTTTTTGTAATTATTATTTCCAGATTTGTAAACTTTGAAATATTTAGAACATTTTTCCCTAATGGCACGTCTGTAAATTCATTCTGGTTATTTGGATATTTGTATGGTGCACCATTTTCCATTTGATTATCTATGCACTGTTAATGTAAGTTTGTTATAAGCTAAAATTATCTTTAAAGTTCTCAAAAATCTACATATAGAAACATTCTACATATCTGTATCATGCCCTAGAATCTATTGCAACAGGCATAGATCTAGTTGAATATGTTTCAAGAAGTTTTCTTTTCAATACTATTTTAAATGCCTAGTGTGCTTATGTTCATTCTTCTTTGACCCATGAAGGCCATTCTATTAAAATATCAGGTTATGAAACACTGTTAGAAAAAATTAGAGCAGTGAGAGGAAACAATTCCATCAGGAGCTGCAGAAGATTCTACTTTGACCTTCCAACCTGGTAGTCAAATTTAGGCCATATATATAGAACAGCTTTATGGTTCTTCAGGAGTCCTGAGATAAAAAGAAGGAAGAGAAATACAGTAAGTTCTCAGAATCCACAGTTTCCACACCTCCAGATTCAATCATCCTTACATTGAAAATTTTTCAAAGACATTTCTATTAGTGAACATGTACAAATTGTTCTCATTGTTCCCTAAACAACACAGTATAACAACCAGTTACGTAGCATCTGAATTATATAAGCTATTATAAGTTACCTAGAGATGATTTCAAGTATGCTGGAGGATGAAGTGAGGTTATAAGTACATACTACACCATTTCCTACAAGTGACTTGAGCATCTGCAGATTTCTGTATTTGTGAAGGTCCTAGAACTAATTCCCCACAGATACCAAGAAGCAATTCCATGTATTTTTAGTATAAATCCCCAGCCTTCAGCTTTACCTGAAAGTTCAGAAGAAAAGAAAAATGCATTTGACTAAGTGTGATGGTTTGAGTAGTGTAAAGTGGAGTGGATGGTCAATGAATGGACTCTTAAGTTTCCAGCTCACTTTCCTTGAAGAACTTACACAACAAAGGTCAAAAATTGTGTGAAAATTTCCACAGATCTCTAGATTCCTGCTAGGGGAGAAAATTAGAGAAAGCATTGATCTACATCTATAATTAAATAAACCGAGTTAGGGAAAAGGTATATATAGCTCCATCTGCTCCTGAAAGCAGAAAAAGTGTTTTTAATTGAAAATCTGTTCCATTAATTGAGTGATTATTTTCCCCTCACTTATAATCCTTCATCCATATTCCCCATACTTGCCTCATTTTGTTTTCAAAGTTTATTCCTTCAGTTTCTTATTGAGATGAAGGCACAAAAATTTCAGAGAAAGAAATGAGTTGACCTGTAAAGTTTCTGTTCAAAAACAAACCATTGAAATCTATAATAGAGATCATATATACATGGAAATGTTACAAGAAAAAACCCTGTGTAATTAAACTAACAGAAATGTCATTTTTTTTCTTTCTTTTTAAAATCATAGAACAGAAGGGTGGATCAGGTCTGTGGGGGTTGGTACCAGTGGGAAGGAGGAGGGAGGGAAAAGGTGTAGGAGGGTGAATACAGTGCAAATACTGTGTACACGTGTATGTGAATGGAAAAATGACACCAGTTGAAACCATTCCAGGAATGGGTGGAGAGGAGGATAAAGGAGAATGGTGGAGGAGGTGAATTCAAGTAGGATATATCTGATATATTGTAAGAATTTTTGCAAATGCCACAATGTACCCCCTACCCCAGCACAACAATAAAAATAAATAAATAAATAAAAGTAGAAAAACACTAAATAAAAACAAAATCAGGAATCTGAAAGTTATATTATGTAATTTAACTAAATATTGCTTTTTATATTTTCAGATTATACCTTTAATGTCTAGTGAGTCTGTAGTGATAAACTTTTTTTACTGATGTTGTTGATCTTTTGGGGTTTTTTCTTTCAGAGTTACCACAGTTTTATCAAATTCATTGAATATTTCAGAAGGAGTTTTGCCTTCTTTCTCTCTCTCTCTCTCTCTCTCTCTCTCTCTCTCTCTCTCTCTCTCTCTCTCTCTCTCTCTCTTTCTCTCTTTCTCTTCCACCCCCCCACCCCTGTCGTCTTCCACCCTCCTTCAAATTGCACTGATTTTTTTTTTTTTAATTGTCTTCTTTCTGCTTTGTTTGGACACACTGTGAAGCTAGAAGAGATTCAAGATGGTGGTTTGCTGACAGCTCCCAAACCCGGAGCTCCTACAAGCCTGAATGACTGTGGAATTGGAGGGCCCTGGAAGATAGGTCCCAGGTCCCACAGGCAGCAAGAAGCAGAACTCTGCCTGAACTATAACCTAAATAGAGTGAAGCAACAGAACGGGAGAAACATTTGCAGGTTTGCACTTCCTGCACCTCAGGCACCTGAGCACCGGCTCCACCAGCAGGTCTCAAAGAACTCAAACCTTCAACATAAGAACCACGTGGAGGTCAGTGCCTAAACAACAAAAGTGCCCAGCAGGCAATGTTCTGGGGAGACCTGCTGGGACCCAGTGAGAACCACACCACCCTGTGGCCCACAACAAAAGCCCTCTCTGGAGCCTTCAGCAAACTTCCCTGGAGTACCTGTGACCACCCCCCAACCAACCACCCCCACTGCTGCTGGAAAGACACCCACTCAAGCTCACGTGACCACCAGTGGCCAAAATTGAACCAAGAGGATATTAACCACACAAACAGACCTATAACAAACAATTAGATTGAAGCAGTAATGAAGAGTCAACCTACAAAGAAGAGCGCAGGAACTGATGGATTCACAGATGAATTCTACAAAACCTTTAAAGAACTGATGCCAAAACCCCTCAAACTTTTCCTGAAAACAGAAAGGGAAGGAGCACTACCAAACTCATTCTATGAAGTCAGTATTACACTTATTCCAAAACCCAATAAAGATGCAACAAACAAACAAACAAACAAAAGAGAATTATAGACCAATCAATACCTTCAATGAAAATAGACTCAAAAATTCTAAACAAAATACTAGCAACAGAGTTCAACAACACATCAAAAAGATCATATACCATGAGCAAGTCAGTTTCATTCCAGGGATGCAGGAATGACTCAACATGCATAAATGTATATGTGTAATACAGGATATAAACAGAAGCAAGGACAAAAACCAGATGATCCTCTCAATAAATGCTGAAAAGCCTGTGACAAAACTCAACACCCTTTCATGATAAAAGGTCTGAAGAAACTAGGAACAGAAGGAATGTTCCTCAACATAATAAAAGCTATATAGGACAAATCTAGAGCCAACATTATAGTAAATGGAGAACAAGTAAAACCATTGCTGGTAAAGTCAAGAACAAGACAGGGATGTGTGCTTTCTCCACTCTTTCAACATAATTTTGGAATTCCTAGACAGAGCAATAAAATAACAGCAAGAAATAAAAGGGACTCAAATAGGGAAGGAAGAAGTAAAACTATCCCTATTTGCAGATGATATCATCATATATCTAAAAGACCCAAAAAAGCTCCACCATAACTCTATTAGAAATCATAAATTCTTTTGGCAAAGTAGCAGGGTACAAAATTAATATGACAAATCAGTAGCTTTCCTTTATACCAACAATGAGCAATGAATCCCATTTATGGCAGCCTCCAAAACAATAAAATACCTCTGAATAAATTTAACAAAGGAAACCAAAGACCTTTTCAATGAAAACTGTAAACCACTGAAAAGACATCAGAAGATTGAAAGACTTCCCATGTCCATGGATTAGTAGAATAAACATTGTGAAAATGGCAGTCTACATGTTCATTACAGCACCTGTCAAAATCTCAATGGCACAGAGATAGAAAAATTAATCTTAAAATTCTATGGAAACACAAAGACCTTGAATAGCTAAAGTAATTCTGAGCAAAAGTCCAATGCTGGGGGTGTCACAATTCCTGACTTCAAACTATACTACAGAACCATAAAATAAAAACAGCATAATATTGGCACAAAAACAGACATGAAGATCAATGGATTTGAACAGAAGACTCAGATATAAACCCATGAAGCTACAGCAACTGATTTTCAACAAAGAAGCCCAAAGCACACAATGGAGAAAAGACAGCTTCTTCGACAAATGTTGCTGGGAAAATTGGATATTTACATGAGGAAGACTGAAAGTAGATCCCTGTCTCTCATTCTGTACCAATATCAACTAAAAGTGGACAAAGTGGACAAGGACCTTAATATAAGGCCTGAAACTTTGAAACAATTATAGGAAGTAGCTGGAAATACACTGAAACATGTAGGCATAAGGAACACCTTCCTAAATAGAACGCTAAGGCTCAGCATCTAAGAAAAAGCATGAATAAATGGGATTGCATCCAACTAAAAAGCTTCTGCACAACAAAGAAACAGTCACTAGACTTAAGAGACTGCAGAATGGGAGGAAACCTTTGGCGGCTATTCATCTGATAAGGGACTAATATGCAGAATCTACGGTGAACTCCAAAAACTCAACCCCTAAAGAGTAAACATCCCAATGAAGAAATGGGCACATGAATTGAATAGGTAATTTTCAAAGAAAAGAGCTACAAATGGCCATAAATATATGGGGAACTGTTCAACTTCCCCAGCTATACAAGAAATCAGATCAAAACTACACCAAAATTTCATCTCATCGTAGTTAAAATGGTCATGTTTGAGAGCAAAAACAACAAATTCTGGTGAGGATGTGGTGAAACAGGAACCCTTATACACTGTTGGTGAGAATGCAAATTAGTACAACCACTGTGGAAAGCAGTATGGCGATTCCTCAAAAAGGTTAAAAGCAGAACTGCCAGGTGATCCAGTAATTCTGATCCTGGGCATATATCCAAAGGAATGTAAGTCAGGATGCAATTGAGACACTTGCACACCCATGTTTACTCCCACACTGTTCACAATAGGAAAACTGTGGAAACAACCCAGATGCCCTACAACTGAAGAATCAAGAAAATGTGACATATATATATGTATATGATGTATATGATGGAGTTTTACTCAACCATAAGGACGAATGATATCATGTGGTTTGAAGGTAAATGAATGCAATGGGAGCACATCATGTTAAGTGAAGTAAGTCAGGTTCAGAAAGAAAGGATGCACGTTTTCTCTCATATGCAGAAGATAGATCCAAAAGATAAACATATACACAAAAACAAATATGATCATTTACAAATACACATGTAGAACATGTTTGTGATAGAGGAACTACGCTATGGAACTCAGGGAGGGATAGAAATGAAAAGGGAATGACAGAGCATCAACAATACTGTAATACATAGCATTTGTGAAGATAGAGGATATAAGGATCTGTATTGAAGGCTGTTGTGAAATGGGGGTAGGGAGGTAAGAGGTGAGGGAGAGTAATGGAAGGCATTGAATGGAACAAAGTTAAGTGTATTGATAGTGGGGATACATTGAGAAACACCTTTGAACATTGACTTAGATATTAATAACAAAAAACAGCACTGTAAAATAGTCACAGTGTGTTGGGGGGTAGTGGACAAAGATATTAAGGTGAGGGAATATGGTGGATGGACTTTATATACTTACATGAAATAGAACAAAGAAACCTCTTGCATTTGCTTTCAGTGGGGCAGGGAGTGGATCAAGGGGGAAGAGACGGTGCAAGCAATCTAATCAATGTAAAATATAAGCCTATTTGGAACTGTCACAATGAATACCCCATGTACAATGAGTATATTCTAATAAAAAATTAAAAATCTGATTATTTTGAGATATTTCTTTCTTTTGCAGTACTGGGGCTTACACCTTGTGACACTCCATGAGCTCTTTCTGTGTTAGGTATTTTCGAGATAGGGTCTCATGAACTATTTGCCCGGGCTGGTTTCAAACCACAGTCCTCCAGATCTCTGCCGCCTGAATGTTAGTATTACAGGCGTGAGCCACCGGCTTCTGGCTTACATGCTAATAATATAAGCATTTTGTGCAATGATTTTTCCCTCTAAACACTGATTTAATTAAATTACTCAAATTTTTGAGACATTGCATTTTCATTTTCATTCAGTGTATTTTCAAATATCCTTTAAGACTTGTTCTTTAACTCGAGGACTGTGTTAGCTTCCTAGACCTACTAATAACACAGCTGGATGGTAATTTCTATACATATAGTTCTGGAGGCTAGAAATCCTGGATTAGGGTTTTGGCAGGGTTGGTCTCTGAAGAGGCCTCTCTCCTTGGCCTCCACATATGGTCTTTCCTCTGTGCATACACACAGTGGGTGTCTCTCTATGTGTCCTAATGTCCTCTACTCAACAACACACAGGGGTTGGTGGAGTGGCTCAATCTGAAAGTTTACCTGCCTAGCACATGTGAGGCTGAGTGCTGCCAAAAAAGAAAAGAGAAGAAAAGCACACAAGTCAGATAGGATGCCCTAAAGGCATCAATTTTACTGAATTATATCTTTAAAGGTCTTATCTCTAAATGCAGCTATACTCTGAGGAAGTTAGGACTTCAAAATATGAATTCGAAGGGTAAATCAATTTAGTCCATACATAGGTTATTTAGAGCCATGTTGTTCAACTTCTGAATAAATGAAGATTTTTTTGTTTGCTATTAATTTCTAGTTGAATTCAGTTAATTCTATTATTGTCATACAGTAAACTTTGGTTTATTCCATTACTTTAAATGTGTTGCTTTACAACACATTGATAAAGCAAACTAATATGTGATTCTTATTGGTGAATGTACCAATAAGAGGAACCACAGTCCTCCTGATCTCTGCCTCCTGAGTAGCTAGGATTACAGGGGAGCCACTGGTGTCAGGTTGAATATTTTAATGAATATTTTTAATGACAACATTTTTTTTAATCTTCCATGTTTCCCTAACAATACAAGAAACTTAGATTGTATACTTGAGAATGCACATTTTGAGAGAAATATTCCACACTTGCCTATTAGATCCTAATCCCAGTGTTTAATCGTAGCACGTCATATCATTAGTGATTTTCAGTCTACTGGTTTAATCGATTACTGAAAGATAGTTTTTGATTCACATATTTTGAAATCTTTGGTAAGTATATATTTAGGACTATTGTTACTTAGTTATGATTTAGTCTATTATTACTGGTAACTGAACATTTTGATTTTTTTTTTTTGGTGGTACTGGGACTTGAACTCAGGACCTTCATCCTGAGCCACTCCACCAGCCCTATTTTTGTGACAGGTTTTTTTGAGATAGGGTCTTGCAAACTGTTTGACTGGGCTGGCTTGGAACTGCAATCCTCTTGATCTCTGCCTCCTGAGTAGCTAGGATTACAGGGGTTGAATATTTTAATAAATATTTTTAAAGGCAACATTTTTTTTTATCTTCCATGTTTCCTTAGCAATGCAAGAAACTTAGATTGTTTCAATTAATCCTGTCAAAATTTATAGTTTTGTATTTGATATTGCAATTCTGTCCTATCTTTACCACCATAATATTATACTTCAGTTTGATTATGATTTTGTATGGTTTGTTTAGCTATGCTTGCGTATTTTTCATGTTGTTTCCTGAATAATTTCTCTTGATTTAGTGTTATTTACCTGGATGGTTTATATCTCTAACCAAACTCATGTTTTTTATAGTGAATATCTCTTCAAGATAGTCTTTTAATTTGCATTTATCTCAAAACAGCCTTATTTCACTTTTGTTTGTGAAAGACTTTTTGATGTTGCTATTCAGCAAAGAATTCTAGATCAACTATTACATTTAATTTTTAAGAAAGTATGATTATATCTTATTCTTTTATTGTGGATATTATGAAGAACATCATCATAATAGCTTTTTGTGTCTTTCTTTCTTCTCATGTTAAGTATATTCCTTTTATTTTATGTACCTTACTTTTACTAAAATGAGACTAAGTATTAATGATCTTTTTCTATTGTGGTATATATGCAGTTTTCTGTATTTGTAAAAATGTCTGCAAAAATCTCATAAATGAATATTTCAAATGTCTCAATACTTCTTTAAGAGCTCAGATTAAACAAGTAAATGAAAGTTTCAGTTTAACTTATATGTTTTCTAACATCAATTTTTATTCTCCCACTCTCTGGTTGTAGCCTATATTCTGAGAAATTTCTTAAATTTTATCATTATTGCTTCTTTAACTAGCGGTAATCTGTGTTTATTGCATCTATTAGATTTTAGTTTATTTTAAATCTGACAGTCCTTTACTTAAAATATATACATTTGCCTCCCACTTATTTATTTCAGTTGACTTTTAGTATTGTAAGAAGTTAACCCATAGTTATGTTATATTTCTAATCTGATAATTTCACTTTCTAATCTTTTTTGAAAGTCTAAATCAGTTTTGAATGTTTGTTTCTGCTGCATCTCAGTAAAAAGTCATCAGAATATTCTGTTTTCGTATCTATTTAGTGGTCTTTGTTTATGAGCTTGGTTTTGAACCTTGTGAGACCTGGAGGTCTAAACAGAAGCCAGGTCAGGTTGGTACTTAGGAATAGGGATAAGGTATAATACCAATATCCTTCCCAGGTTTCCAGTTTGCTGTGAAAATAGTTATTAAGATATGTTTGTCAGATTGATGATGGCATTGGCATTTGCTTTCAGAGCAAGCAACTAATTGTTTTGGTTTAAAGCTCTTGGTGTCAAGTTTTCTAATTTTGCTTGACTTTGAGGGGAGTTGTATCTTTTACTTCTTATTGATCAAGCAATGCATCAAGCATATGCCTTATGCACTTTGTAAAAAAAAAATAAAACCTTAGGAAATACCCTCAGGGATCTCTAATCTGACATACTGCTGGAGGAGGGAAGGGCTGAGAGAGTGAGAGAGAGAGATGGAAGGAAAGGAGGGAGGGAGAAAGGGAAGAAGGAAACTAGTAACCTCAGAATATCTGCACCTTTTGTTCTTTCACTCACCTTCCGGATCGCTGATACACCTTACCCATATTTTTTGATATCTCTCACCTTCTATCCTGTGTTGGGTCCTGCTGTCTTTTCTTTCATAGTGAGCAAAACTACTAAAATTAAATCAATGGGATAAAAACTATATACAAAATGTGAGGTTTGTTTGTCTTTTTGATATCATCATATCCTCAGTGCCCAGCACAGCTTCTGTCTCTCCATAAGAATTATTAAGACAATAACTTAAAGGAAGTGCACAAAGAAATGTAATTTGCCACCACTAGTAGAGGCAGGGTTTTTATCAGCACCAAAAATGACCTCATCAAAAGTGGATGAATATATTGAATTTCAAAACTCTTCTTATATAAATATATAAAGCAGTAAACTCCAATATGCCTTAGAAAACAAGGTTATTTAAAATCTAATTTTGCCTAGCTTAACAGCAATTGAAACAGGTAATTCAGATGTAAAAGGCCACATTCAATCTATTCTATAAAATATTTAAAAGATCAATATCTTATTACAAATATTTGTTTAATATCTCTCTTAGAGAAATAGATACCTGATTTATAGAGATTTAAGTAACAGATAAAAATAGTTACTATAAATAATAACACTGATTATCCTGTGTAATCAAACCCTTCACCTGCTGTGATATTCACTGCATTTATGCAGATCAGCTGTAGGCCTTTCATCCATGAAATTATAGAATGTATAATGGGATGGCCCATGATATATTCAGTGTAATTGCTTATTTATAAAAAGAGCTATCAACAGCCCACTTTAAATAAATTCAGAAATCACCGTAGGGCATTTAAAAATGAATATTTTATATGACATTTTAAAAAGATTATGAGCATTTCTTTGAACAGTAAAATTAATGGCTGTTTGACTGTTTAAACCTCTCTGTATAGATTCAGGATAATAGCATATAAACTGTAATCACTATATTTGTGTTTTAATTAGGAATAACCATTAACCTTACTCATAATGCTAATTTTTACCTAAAATATTAATAAAGGAAAAACAAATTAATAAATGCTAATTTTTTCCATGGGTCTTTTGAAAGTATATTTTAACAGTAACTGTTTATCTATCTACCTACCTATAAATCTGTATTTTATTGCAATAACTTTTAAGTCTACATTTCCTGAAAAATTATATAATTTTCAAATCACAAATATAATATCACAGAATTTAAATCTAATACACTTAGAAACTCACCGATCTTAATAAATAAATTTTATAGTAGCTTGAGATGACTTGTGAAGTTAGTTACTCTTCAGAGACTCAGTTCTCAAAACCAAGGTAAGAGAAGCTCAAAAATAAAGATCTTAGTTCAAAATTAATCTTAGAAGATAAAATTAGTGACTCATTCACAATAGTCATTGTCACAGAAGAAGGAAAAGAACAGAATCACAGTTTAGGAAGTAGTATATGATGTAAACAGTTGCTTATATAACAATAATTAGGGATTGATTGAGCTCCTGAGAGCCACAAGATAATCTATGCATTCCCTTGCATTCTCTGAACAAGAGTAATCTTCCATATGCTCTTTTGACATGCCTAAATGTTTACACTGGAAATCATTACAATCATACTGGATTGTCTTCAGATGTTGATGACATTTGTTCTCATTAAGAAGACTTTGCCTATCATTCATAGTAGTAAACCAAGTTCTGCAAAGGATAACAAAAGACATGGGTATAATGTTTTCAGATCACTTTCTATCAATACAGCCAATACTACAATTAGAGAAACTTGGTAGCTTTCTCTAAAAATAATGAAATTGGTTTTGGTAAAAGTAAGGAAAATTAGAACAAATTTTCAAGTTCATAAGATCACAATAAGAACAACTTGAAAATTTTTATCAAATTCATACTATTTAATTTTATTATTTAAAATTAATGCCAGGGATAAACAATGAAGATATATTACTAAGTCTAAAGAACATGGAGCTAACACATTAATTTTATTAGAATCCAGAAAGAGCATTGGTCCTGGTATGTACTTACATGAGATCCATGGGATCTCGTCACATCAAACATGATTTTTTTTTAAATAAGAAATACAAATAAGACAAAATTGCAAGCTACATATGCACTCTCATAATTAAACTAAGTTAATAACAGCAAATATCAAATCATCTAAAAGTGAAAATATATAGAGATGAGACTTTTCAAAAGGGACTTTAGTTTTAAGAGCACTTTAGTTTTATGGGAAAATTGAGTAGAAGCCATAAGGATTTCTCACTATCTCCACACATGCCTAATTTCTCCTGTAATAAATCTCCTCTACCCAAGTGATACATTTGTTACAATTAATTAATCTACATCAACACATCCTTATTACTCAAAATCCACAGGTTACATCAGGGTTTACTCTTGGTATTGTACATTCTATAAATTTGGATAAACATATGACATTATGTATCTACTATTATATATCTACTCTATGTTTTCAGGCAGCTCATGTCCAACTACTACAAATTGCTAACCTTTTCATTGCCTTCATGGTTTTGTTGCTTCCAAAATGTCATATGGCAAGAACTATACAGTATATATCCTTTTCAGATTGGCTTGAGTTGTGAGAGAACTTTTGAAACATGTTTTAATTCTTAGGCAATAGTTTAATTTAAGCTTTTAGATTCAGTTAACTGACAAATCTGTGTCCTCTGATTGCTAGAGGATTTCCAGGATTATGGAAAAATTGGGGAGTTTGTACTTGTTCACCCCACTTCTCTGAGTCCCCTTTGTTCCTGTTTATATACTTTTCAGACAGACTCAGTTGGCTTAAGTCTGGGCAAATCCATACTAGGGAAAGAAAGAATGGAAAAGAGATCTCTCCTCCAAATTTAATTCTCAGTCTTTATTTCCACTTAACAACTTTTTCTGAAAAACACCATTGTTATGGGTACAATAATACAGAATCAGTTATCCTTTCCTGAATTCAAGTACTAAGTAAATATAGTAGGGAACATTTAAATCTTTAAAAATAAATAAAAATCATAACGATTCCATATTTTTTCTGTATATTATATACAGATCTTTAAAAGCTAAATACTTTCTCATTTTAATAATATATACAAATCTGTAAAGTTGATTTTATGATGCCTCATTTTCATACTTAATCTGCTCTCAAATATTACAGAATTATAGGAATTGAGTAAGAAAGCAAAAAGAAATTATGTAGAAATTAAGTGATGATTCATCTGCACTGAAGACATTCATAACATGTTTCTCAGTATAAGAATATACTCACAAATTATATTTGAATTCAATTTCTGGAATAGGACTGATGAAAATGATACTATTATATCTTTCCATGAATAATGCAATTGTAGGATTTGAAATTTATTTTGCTTTTACTTCTTTTTCTATAGATACCTTGATAATGAAAATTGGGTACGATATTTTTGATGAAATTTGTTTTTAACACCACTATTAGGGAAATATATAGATGTAACATTTTTTAAATGCCTCATTTTCCTTCCTATCAATAAAATGGAAGTATTCTGTTAAAAATGGAAGGACAAGGCATATGGTAATCAAGAGGATATCATAAAAGTGGGAACACATTATCTGCCTAAACAACATGAAAAGAGAGCTTCTCAAGTTGCAAGTTCTATCATTATATGTTCAGTCTTTTGCATCCTATTTTAATAAGCACTTTAATTTTCTATTTCTGTGTGTGAGAAGAAAACAAATAAGTTACGTGCCATGAAATGTAGGTATGAAATGGAATTGACTCCCCTTCACCCAACACACACACACACACACACACACACGAACTGTATTTGACATCCCCTATGTGTTTTCTCTATGGGAAATGTGATGTGATTTACATTAATTTATTTTGCCATACAAATGCTGTAAATTGCAGAGCATTAAATAAAAAGTGAGGTTTATTTAAAAGCAAAACATTTTTCTCCAGGGCAGATGTAAGAATATTCTAAATGAATTATTAATCCAGAAGAATTTAAGAGAACTTCATTTGCACCCAGAAGGAGAAATAAAAGGGAATAGATCATCTTCCTTGACAAAAGTGAGTGACAGTCAATGCCCCAAATGACAGCCCAAGATCTAATCAGAAAAAATCTTCTCTGAATTAAACATAAAGAGATGTCTTGAAGTCAACTATGATGAATTTTCTTTAAAAATATCTTTCCAATTGAGAATTCTATAAATTAAAGAATACTAGACACTTTTAGGAACATGATATTAGTAGAAACAGAAAAGGCTAACGTGAGTTAAGGAAGAAAAAAACTTAAAAGACAGAAATATTTAAAAAATAAAACCAGTGTTGTAGAGCAAAGATAGGTGGGGGTAAATATAGGAAGAAAGCAAGAGTAACTTAATAATAATAATGATCTATATTTGTATCAAAGCTAATTATATGAGAAGGGCTGTTTCATAGATCAGAAGTTTGCCATACTTAATAGACATGTATTAGGAGTTTTATAAGAGTTTATAAAGACAAAAAGAAGAACTACATCTGAGTAAGATCAAAGACTAGGATAAACTTCCTCTAATCTTTGTAGAATGTTCACCACTGAGAAAGATTGAAAACTAGTGCATGTCAAATTAGTTTACAACTCTAACAGAAATTTCTTCAAATAACAAAAATCAATAAAATTATAATGTTAGAAAAAACAGACTTCAGATATCTTTAAAATGTTTGAAAAATAAAGGAAATGACTTTCAAAATAACAGCAGAATAGTATTTATTTAAAAGACTGTAAAGAAAATCTTATCATTCCAAGTATATAAAAGCCCATGAGGAATTAATAATATAGAAAGGCAATCAATATTTGTACAGTTAGTAAATGGGAGTCACACTTCTAAGTAAAACCTGTATCTGTTTTGAGTTGAGAAAGCTCTATTTGTATCAACAAGGTCATTGGAATTCACAGTGCTTTTTTCTATCTTTAATGACAAGGTGTGAGCTAAAAATGAGCTTACTAGCTTCATGGAAAGACATCAGCAAGGGAATCAAGAAAATCATCAATGTAATAATGACTTTTTCAAAACATTCAGGATCATTATAATGGAAGATTCTAAAAAATTATAAGATAAAGATAAGAGGTTAAGAGAAAAGGTAGGTAAATTTAAGATATACTTTCACTATAAAACACTATGGAACCTCATTCTAATCACGGCTTATTTTTTCTTCATGGTTATTTCATTATTGCAGTTTTGTCATTGTAATAGATTTATTATACTCAGCTGAAGGATTATGCTATGCCATAACTAACTGTTACCATATTTGTAGGACATTTAATTATTTCCAAAGTTTTATTAAAAGTATAGTTGTTCTTTGAGATTTCCTATATATGAGAATATCACTTCAGGAAATACTCTGAGAAGTTAATTAATATGTCATAGGTTACAGCATAGTCTTCTTAAGGCATGTAGCCAAAAGTATTTTCAAAAGTTTATGCCAATAAAAATCCTGTGAACAATGTCTTAGAGCTCTACTTTTGCCAAATCCTATGCAACATAGACTATTATGCTTTCATTAAATGTTAATTTACTAGATGAAAATTAGATATTCATTTTGATTTTAAAAGCATTTTTTAAATTAGAAAACCTAATATGATTATGTAGAATATACTATCTTTTTTAATGAATACTTTAATTTTTGGACAAGTCTTCATTATAATGTGGTGGAGTGTTTCTATAATTTTGTAATTCCGTGGAGTAGTAGAAGAACTATGTTGCACTGTATTTCTTTACTTCCATTCTTTTCAAAAGACGAAGTTTGGGAATTTTTTATGAAGTTTGGGGGTCTACTATTGTATTTTACCTAGTTCAGGTATGCTGAATGCTGGACATGAAAACACATTGGGCCAAAAGACAGTGACATGTAAATATCACCTTATAAGGGAAAAGAGACTTTGCAGAGATGATTAAGGATCTTGACATGGGAGATTACCATGGATTATCTAGGTCAGTTTTAAAACAGTCACAGCAGCCTTATAAAATAGAGGCCAGGGCAAGTGTGACACACAGAAAAGAGATGTGTGGCTAAAAGAGGCTAATGTGACCAGAGCACTGTGAGGTAGCTATTGGGTTGATGTAATCATAGGTCAAACAATGCCAGCAGACACCATAAACTGGAAGAGTAAAGGAAAGGACTTTACCTTACATACCCAGAGGGAAGCACAATTCTGCCAAAAAAAAATCCTGATTTTGGCTCAGTGAAATCATTTTAGACTTCTGATTTTCAAACCATTGAAAAATAGTTTTTATTGCTTTAAGTCATCAGGCTTGTAGTATTCGTTAGAGCAACCACAGGGAGCTAACACACTAGTTATTATAACTCATAAATCTTTGAAAAAGTTTAGAGGGGGTAGCATTTGTTAATTTAAAATTTGAATCCAGAGATTTTATATTTACTCTTTTAATGTAGTTTCCCACATCTGTCTTTCAGTGAGTGTAATGGTTAATTTTGGTTGTCTGTTTGACTGGATTGAGGAATGTTGCAAAACTAGTAAAGCGTACTTCTGGGTATGTCTTTGAGGATGCCTCCAGAAAATGTTAGCAGGTAGATCACTGAACTGACTAGGGAAGATCTGTCCTGAATGTGGACAACACCCTCCAGTAAGCTGTAGGTCTGGATGGAACAAAAGCAGTAGTAAGTAATCTCTCAGGTGTTCCACTCTTCTTGAGTGGGCATATTTTTCTGCAGCTGCCTTCCATAGTCCAGGCTGTTCAAACTTTGAATAGATAGACTTACATGAGTGCATGTCCAGAGGACTTTCAGCTTTTGAGCCCCAAACTAGGCTTCAACCTCAGCCTGTCTCAGGCTTCCAGCTTCTTGACTAAGTAGCTCCTGGTTTCCCTATTTCTCAAGCCCACAGTTTATCACTGTGGAACTATCAGCCTCTAATCACATGAGCCAATCTAATCAATGCCCTATTTTATATGTATTGTATTGGTTCTATTTCTCTGGAGCAGCCTAATACAATGAAGTATTAAGACTAGCGGGTTGCTGTGGTCGGAGTGTTTGCCTCCTGCAAAATATTGGTTGAAATTAAATTGCATTGTAAAAGTGGAGGTGGGACCCCTTAGTCCATGAGGACTCCACTCTTGTGGGTGGGGTGAATGCTATTTAAAAAAGGATATATTCAGCTCTTTTGCCTTTCTGCCTTTTGCCATGAGAAAACAAAGAAAGAAGACTCTTGACAGAGGCCCACACCTCAATTTTGGACTTCCAGCCTTCACAATTGTAATCCAGTGAATCTCTACTTACTATAAATTGTCCAGTCTCAGGTATTCTGTTATAGCACCTGAAACTCTAGACAATCACTAAAGGTTTAAAAGCTAAAATTTCACATCAGTGTAGCAAGACAAACAATAAATTTCTCACCTTGCATTAAGGAGATAAAGACATATGCAATTCCCAAAGCAACTTCAAAATGAAAAAAATATAAGCGTTAAATATAGATGTGTGAATATATTCCTTCTGCATTTAAGTCTACAGACATTTTTAAACTCTGTGTCATGGTTTCAAAGATATTTGTTTATAAAAATACATGTTTTGGTTATATTTATTTTATATAGCTTATGCACATTGTTTTATGTCACATTTAGCATATTTTATGTAGTCTATTAAAATCACTCCACTTTCCATAGAAAAGAAAATTGTATACCATTTCCATGTCTAGAAATTATAATAATTTCTAATGAGGAGAAAATATTGTACATAGAAATGAAAGCCTCTTAATTTTTGCAAATGACAAGAATGCATTTTCACATATTCAGCAGGTACCTTCCAGTTGAGGAATTTCTTTTTTATTTTTTTTGCATGATATAAAATATATTAGTAGCAAGGACTGGTAGAAAGAATACTATACAAACATGTGAGAGCTTTTAGCTCTAATTTAATGCTTAATCCTTACATTCAAACTGGGCCTTCTCAATCCTTTGGAATTTCCATTTAAGATCTATTAAAAACATATCATTTTCATTACTTTTAAAGGATTATTATAAAATTCAAGTATGTAAGATTATTTTTAAAGCCATAATGGCTTCTTAAAAGTAATTATTATTCAAATAGACTCTTAACATACTTGTATACTTTGATAGTCATGTATCAATTAATTATTATATGACAGTGATCATGTGACATTTTGAGTGATGTCATACTCTATAGCACATTTTATAAAAATCAGATCTCTTTCTTTGTATAGCAATATTTATATTATTTTGAGAAATGTGACATGACATTCTCAACTTTGTCAGAATTATGGTGACTGGAATAATATTCCAAAAATTTACCTTTTAGCATTTTAACTAAAATACATCATCACTGATATACTAAAATAAATGTAAATCCAGTAACAAAATACAACTTAAATTCATTTAAGATCTCTATAACATAATGAATAGACTCATTTTATGTCAAATACTTTTCTTAATTAAATGAGCAATTCATTCTTCGTTTTCTTGGATCTGATCATAGGCCTCTGCTGGGAATAATCTTTCCCTAAATAAATATCAGGGTGCGCTCTCTTACCTTTTCCAGGTGCTGACACATTTGTCTCACTTCCAGTGAAGTCTTGCCTTCATCCTTATCTAAATTAAATACTCTCTCCTTGAGAATGACTTTTCCTTTATTGCTTTTAATTCTTGTCACCATCTAATATGCACCATATTTTACTTTTTTGTATTATATATCAACTATATTCTCTTAATAGAATACACTATTCACAGAAGTGCACTTACATTCTTTTTGGTTGATTTTTTGTGGCATCTCAACACCCAACACCTACAATGGTACACTTACAAAGCACACAGAAACTTCATATAAATAAATTCACATTTGAATAAATGAAGAGAGCAGAAAATTTTACATTTAATATTAATTACTGTTCATAATATCTATTATGTTTTCATGTCTCACACATGATATCCTGTTTCCACAAAAACTTGGTTACCTTTGCTTTTAGATAGTTGCTTATTTTATTTTAAAATATATTTTAGGAATATGATAAGTTTTACACAATTTCACGCATTCTTTGTGGATGATATATTTTTGCTTCTGTGAAGGGAGTGGAAATGCTATCTATCTCACTTTAGTCCTTGCTCAAACCTGAAGTTTTCCTTCATCCCCAAGTCATGCAAGGGAGAGCAGTGAGGATAGTTTACCTCAGCCTTTCTTTAAAATAAAGGTTTATCCTTTTGAGACTGCAGATCAAGGCCACAACTTTCTTAATAAAATAAATTACAATTATTATATTTTGTGAATAAGTTACACTACAATTTGTTTCTTTTATAAATAGGATTCCAATTTGTTTCTTTTATAAATAAGATTCTTAAATTTTGTGCCTTTTGTTTGTGCTTCCACAGACCTGTATTTATACTTTTATTTTCAGATCTTTCACATTATTTTAACTAGTTGTTTGCATGTAAATGTCTCCATTCAGATTATGAGATGACAGTGTGCTAGAATTTCTTGTGTGCTTTACCACTGTGTTACACCTCTGGCTGGAATTCTTTTTTTTTTTTTTCATGTGTTTATTTTCATAGCTATCTTATAGACTGGCAAATAGAATGGACTTAATAAGTGCCTGTCAAATGAGTTTTGAGAGCTAAGTTTGATAATAAATATCATATAGCAATAAAACATAATTTCTTGGCAAGCAGATTTCTAATTTATCAGTGGAGATCAAGATTACACATATGCTAGGAGAAATTGGACCTGTGACATTCTTCAGAAAAATCAAATCCCACTACAAATAATTGTGTTTTTGTCATCACTTTCATAGCATGATGTGCCATTTCTTCTCCAGATCAAACATGTGTTTTTGAAAGTAATGAAGTAGTAGAAGTAGTATTTCTCATTATGACAACTGATAGGTTGATATTCATAATTAAGAATCTTGAATACTAAACTAGGTGGTTTGAAATTTGGCTCATTGGCAAAGGCAAATCATTAAAGCTAACATTGTGAGTAACCTAGATAGTCTGAGAACATGTGGTGGAAAGAAATGAGCTAGAAGGTTAATGCATTGGTCAGACACAAACTACTGATTGGTTGGACTCCCCATGGTATTAGAAGGGGTGAAGGGAGGACAATTTCACATAAATCAGTAAGGTTTGTGACTACCCGAACATATGCTAAAAGACAGAACAAAGCTAAAGGCCAGCTTTCGGCCTTCTGAACCTAACTTCACTTTACACTAAGGAGAAGTCACACACAGGAGGTGTACAGCAAGGGAAGGAAACCAAAAACTTGAATGTGGTTGATGTGCTCACTGTATAGGAGTGAATACAGAAATCTTAAACTGGCTGGGGCCACCATAGGAAGGGGACTAGGGAGAAGTGAAGAGGACTGGGAGAGATGAACCAATTGGGTTTTAATACATATGTGCATGGAAACAAAACAAGGAATCTCCTCTGTGTAGCTATCTTTATCTCAAACTAGCAAAAAAGCCATGTTTTTCTTTTTATCTTCTCTGTTTTTTCTTCTATAAAATCAGAGAACAGGATGTTGAACAGGTTCTGCCTAGGGGGGCTGAGAGGCGGGGTTAATGGCATCAGTGGAAGGGGGGAGGTGGAAGAGAAAGGGATAGGAGGATGAATTTGGTGCTAATAATGTATACACAAGTATGTAAAATACAAAGATGACATCTGTTGAAACTGTTCAAGGAATTAGGGGAAGGGATGGGGGAGAGCAGTGGAGGGGGGAGTTCAAGTATGATATATTTGATATATTGTAAGAACCTTTGTAAAAGCTACAGTGTGCCCCCACCTAGGATGGCAGACATGATGGTAACAGATTTGATTTGCATTTCTGCAAAATATGTAGTTTCAGATGTTTCAAAAATGGTGTAAAAAATTATAATCCAGTAAGAAAGCAAACTTCAGTTACATGCCACATAAATGCATTTTAGAAATAAGTCAATTTGTAATGAAAAAAAGACATGAATGACCATATCTCATATAAAAGTATAATCACAGTCGAAAAGATGATTCAATATTTTATTTAGATTTAATATTTTGAAGTGGCATAGCAATTATGAACTTGAAATCTAGGATAATGGTTACCTCTGAGGTAGAAAGTAGATTGAGGAAAGGCACAGGGTCCACTCAAAGGGCAATATTTTACATCTTAGGAAGAGGCACCATTTCATGGATATTTGTTTCATTATGCTCATTAATAATGACTTATTTAGTCACATAAATATATGTTTAAATATTAAATAAAGATATATGACTTATAGAAAATAATTCATCCATTTCAAAAGAAAATGGAGGCAGTGATGAAGGTTGGAGGTTTTTAGGTTATTTGTAATATAAAAATGCAAGTTTCTGGCACCTTTGTCAAAAATGAGGTGAGTATAGTTGTGTGGATTCATATCCGGGTCCTCTATTCTGTTCCACTGGTCTTCATGTCTGTTTTTGTGGCAGTACCATGCTGGTTTTATTGCTATTGCTTTGTAATATAGTTTGAAGTCAGGTATTGTGACATCTCCAGCATTGCTCTTTTTGCTAAGTATTGCCTTGGCTATTCGTGGTCTCTCATGCTTCCAAATGAACTTTAAGGTAGATTTTTTCAATCTCTGTGATGAAAGTCATTGAGATTTTGATGGCAATTGCATTAAACATGCACATTACTTTCGGTAGTATAGCCATTTTTACTATGTTGATTCTACCAACCCACGAGCACGGGAGATCTTTCCATCTTCTGTAGTCTTCCTTGATCTCTTTCTTCATGAGTTTGTAATTCTCCTTGTAGAGGTCATTCACCTCCTTTGTTAAATTTACTCCTAGGTATTTAATTTTTTTTTTGAGGCTATTGTGAATGGAATTGTTTCCATATATTCCTTCTCAGTTTGTTTGTTGTTGGTGTATAGAAAAGCTAATGATTTTTATAAGTTGATTTCATATCCTGCCACCTTACTGTAGATGTTTATGGTGTCTAAGAGTTTTTGGGTAGAGTTTTTTTGGTCTTTAAGATATAGCATCATATCTGCAAATAAGAATATTTTGACAGTTTCTTTACCTATTTGTATTTGTTTTATTTCTTCTTCTTGTCTAAGTACCCTGGCTAGAAATTCCAGTACTATGTTGAATAGGAGTGGGGATAGGGGGCACCATTGTCTTGTTCCTGATTTTGGGGGGAATGGTTTCAGTTTTTCACCGTTAAGTACGATGTTGGCTGTAGGCTTGTCATATATAACCTTTATGATGGAAAAAAGACAGCCTCTTCAACAAATGTTGCTGGGAAAAGTGGCTACCCATCTGCAAGAAACTGAAACTAGATTCATGTCTATCACCCTGTACTAGTATCAACTCAAAATGGATCAAAGACCTAAATATCAGACCTGAAACTCTGAAGTTACTACAGGAAGGAGCAGGAAACACTCTGGAACTAATAGGTATAGGCAAAGACTTCCTCAATAGAACCCCAGCAGCCCAACAACTAAGAGAAAGAATGAATAAATGGGACTTCATGAAATTAAAAAGCTTCTGCACAATAAAAGAAATGGTCTCTAAACTGAAGAAACCACCCACAGAGTGGGAGAAAATATTTGCCAGCTATACATCAGACAAGGGACTGATAACCAGAATATACAGGGAACTTAAAAAACTAAACTCTCCTAAAATCAATGAACCAATTAAGAAATGGGCAACTGAACTAAACAGAACTTTCTCAAAAGAAGAAATTCAAATAGCCAAAAGGACACATGAAAAAATGCTCACCATCTCTAGCCATAAAGGAAATGCAAACCAAAACCACACTAAGATTCCACCTCACCCCTGTTAGAATAGCCATCATTAGCAACACCACCAACAATAGGTGTTGGCGAGGATGTGGGGAAAAAGGAACCCTAATCCACTGCTGGTGGGAATGCAAGCTGGTGTAACCACTCTGGAAAAAAATGTAAACATAATCCTGCCATATGATCCAGCAATCCCATCCTGGGGATATATCCAAAGAAATGCAACACAGGTTACTCCAGAGGCACCTGCACACCCATGTTTATTGTGGTGCTATTCACAATAGCCAAGTTATGGAAACAACCATGATGCCCCACTATTGATGAATGGATCAAGAAAATGTAGTACTTGTACACAATGGAATTTTACTCAGCCATGAAGAAGAATGAAATGTTATCATTTGCAAGTAAATGGATAGAACTGGAGAACATCATTCTGTGCAAGGTCAGCCAGGCTCTAAAAACCAAAACTCTTATGTTCTCCCTCATATGCAGACTTTAGATCCAGGGCAAATGCAGCAATGTGGTTGGACTTGGATCACATGACAAGGGGAGAGCACATACGGGAGATATAGGAATAGGTAGAAAACCCAAAACATGAACGTGTTGGATGTCCCCACTCCAGAGGAACTAATACAGAAGCTTTAAAGTGACAGAGGTTATCATGAGAAGGGGGTCAGAAACCAGTGTAAAGATCAGTTAGAGTAGAATCAACATGGGTCATAACACATGGGTACACGAAAGCAATGTTAAGAATCTCTCTGTATAGCTACCATTAACTCAACTAGCAAAAATGTTTTGTCTTCCTTATTATGCTTGTGTTTTTCTTCAACAAAATTAATGATAAGGGCAGAACAGGACCTGCCTGGAACTGAGGAGGGGAGGGAGGAGATAATGGGGGAGAGGAGCAGGGTGGAGAAATGATGCAAATAATGTATGCACATGTGAAAAAATGAATAAAAAAAAAAGAAAAAAAATGATGCCTGCCACTTAAATGTACTGAAAGTGCTTGTAAATCACAAAGCTTTATAAAATGGAAGGTCTGTCTCTATGATACTGTTTGTTTTCCTGCATATCTCACTACATTGATTAACCTCCTTGATTTTCTGTCTTGAAATTTTCCTTGGTGGCAAGACAGTTTCTGCCTGGAAGCTAGAGGGGAAGGGAGGAAGAGAAGGGGCGGGAGGAAAGGGAGGGGGTGGGAGTAGAGGGGAGAAATGACCCAAACATTGTATGCACATATGAATAAGCGAAAAATAAAAGTGTTCTTATAAAAAAAAAAGAGAAAAGAAAAAAAACATGCAAGTTTCACATACAAGTTTATTTTACAAATTCCATTTAGAGATAACATAAAAGATAAGAATGATGAATATAATATCCTAAAAATGCCAGCTTGTAATGGATGAAGAGAGGAATAAAGAAATGGAGTCAGTGATGGAGCTAGAAAACAGGAAGTACCTTGTATCTTGAAATGAAAGAATAGAAATTCAAGGCCTCTGCCAATGTAAACTAAAACATAGCCATTAGGTTTGTAAACAGGACTTTATCAATCAATAGCTATGCCTAACTGTAATATAGCCAACATGCCAAAGCTTAGCTTTTTACTTCCTGTTTGCCAGACTTGTTACTGACTACTGGGGACTCAGGACACTTGTTAGGCAGGCAGGCACTCTACCGCTAAGCCATGCCTCCTGCCTTTTTTTGCTTTACTCATTTTGTTAGGCAGGGTCTCATGCTTATGCCTAGGGCCAGCCTTTGACCACAATCCTCTTAATTGTGGTCAATTTTCCTCTTTCACATAGCTGGAAAAACAGGAGAACAGCATGATTATTGATTGACATGAGGTCTTGTTAACTTTTTGCCTGGGCTGACCTCAAACCATGATCATCCTGATGTCCCCTTCCTAAGTAGCTGGGACTACAGGCATGAGACACTATACCTAACTTTTTCACTTCTTTATTCCACTTTACCCATTACATTATAAACTCATTCATTATGAATTTGGCATATTGGCCACATTACAGCTTGAGGTTTGTGGTAAAGAATTGAAAGAAGGCCTATAGATAGTGATGAAGAATCCTTATTTATGACTGTATTTGTTTTGCTGGGACTTCCTTAACAAAGCACAACGACCTGGGTAGTTTAACCAACAGAAATTTATTTCTCATGGTTGTGGGGTCCAAAAATCCAAGATCATGGTGTTAGCAGTGGTGGTTTACTCTGCATGGGTGGTAGATGGCTATCTTCTTGTGTGTCACCAGCTTTTTTCTCAGTGTGTAAACATCCTGATGTCTCCCTCTCTGATCCTGCAGTCATACCTGATATCCCTCTGTGTATCTTAGTCTCTTCAGGTAAAGACAATAGTCAGATGGGATTAGGATCCATGCCAATGGCTTCCTTTTAACCGAATTGCGTCCTTAAATGTCCTGTCTCCAAATGCAGTCATTTTCTGAGTATTGGTGGTTAAGGCATGCATATATGAATTTGGAGGAAATAAAATTCAATCTATAACAATAATCTTGTTTAGGATGTGTCTATTCCAGAAAATTTACAGTCAGGTAACAAGTTCCTCATTAGTCCATTTATCAATTAACAATACCTTTCAAGCTTTCAGTTTCAGAAATTGGAATTGAAATCAGTTGTTCCGGTTCCCAATGGATAAAAGAACTATCTATTCCTATCACTATAAAACAGATTAACAGGGATTAAAAGACCTTTAGAGTTATTTGTAGGGAAATCTATTTTATCTAACACATCTCACAGAATGACCAAACTATCATGATGCTTGAAGAATATAATGGTTATCATACTTCTTTACTCTTTTCCAAAAATAGCCCAGTGATGCTTCTCATATCCCATGACATTTTTCTTCAGTTTGAAAAACATACTGGCTATCTGATTTGTTAAGGGTGGAATGTGCAAATAAAATATCCTTGACAGATGCCCTGGAGTTATCCAGAGGATTTCTTAGTACTCCAAAACATTAAAGCAAAAAAGAAATTATACATCATTATATTATGAATTCTGATCCTAAAAACATAATTGAGTAAAATTAACTTCCCATTGCCATATAAAACATTGCATAATGACAAAAAACTATTATTTATATAGTTTGGCTTGGATTATACAGAAAGTTAATTTTAGGTTCAAAGCCTGAATAAGTGTAATCAGAATTAATGTGAGGCTACAGATAATATTCTCATAGAAAAGGTGAGATATAAAGGCCTGATTAAGACCTGAAGAATATGCAATGATCACCTAGGTATCCAATCTAGAAGTCTGAGCCTGGGAACCTCTTTTCTTAACAGCTTGGCCTCCCTGAGAGGCAGCTAAGACTTGGGCTTAATTCATGTTCTAGATTCCATAAGGTATCTCAAATCAGTTGCTGAAGAGAGAATTAAGAGCCCATTTAGAAAAAGGCTGGCACATGAACAGTGCTGAGTGAGCAAATTGAAAACATGGAGTGGTATTTTTACATATGTTGCATACTAAAATTGTGTTAATTGCTGCATTTGAAGCCACTCAGATTTTATTACTAGGAGAATAGTTTTCCTTCTTCTTTTCCTGAAAGTTTTGTTTGTCTGAGACCTAATGTTTTTGACTACCTGACAAGGTAACAGAACCTATATTCGAGTCCTCTATTCTTTTCAATTATTTTTCTGTCTTCTGCCATTAGTTATTTATTTTCTTTTCATTTTTTCATTACTGGGGATTGAACCATGGGCCTCTTCCACAAGCTCTCTTCCAGTCTTTTTTTTCATACTTTGTTTTTGAGGTAGGCTCCTGCTAACTTTTCCAAGGCTGTCCTCAAACTCATGATCCTCTTGCCTCTACCACCCAAGTACCTGGAGTTACAGATATGTGCCACCGCACCCTGCATTTTCTCTAACATTTTTCAGTGTGAGCTTAGCTGATAACCTAACTCATCCTCAACTATTCCCTGTGCATCCCAAGTTTCTCTTGAAATATTAAGCACATTATATCCTATTATGCACAAAGAATATAGAAAATTGAGTTAGTGAATAAATCTATGCTGGGTTTAGTTGTGCTTGCTTGTAATCTAATCTCAGAGTTTGGGAGATTGAGGTTGGTATTGTGAATTGGAGGCCATCCTGGGCTACACAGGTAGTTCCATGCCAGCTGAGGCAACAAGACAGACACTATCTAAAAAATAAACCCTCTATGCAATTCTTGTTTATAAGAAGCTTATTTTCAAAAAGAAAAATATTTAAAGCAGCAAACAGCTTCTGCCCATTTTCAGAAGGAGCGTTTTTCATATTGTGTTGGTTTTCTTTGCATAGTTCATATATCACATTAATTGCTTAACATCTTGCTGCATATCATAGCCTGTGCTCTATATTTTCTCCTTCCTGTGCAAAACAGTCTTGCAAACCAAGTTTTATTATTTGCATTTCATAAATGAGAGTCTGAATGCTAGAAAGTTTAATTAACTTGGCCAAACTTACATGACTGGAATTGATCTAACTGGGAAAAACTATAAGGAGAGTTTCATAACCTCCTTTGAAAGTTTTACTTATTTAGTATGTACTAAATTTGCATTAAATTCAACATTTAGGGCTAACTTGAATTATTTAAAGAAATAGATCCTACATTTTCAGGTTTTTAAAATAATTGTGCATGAATAGAGATGAACTGACATGAACCAACCCACAGCTTGCACCTTTAATTCTCCTATATTTCACAAATAAATCTCTTTATAGTTTATTTGCACAAGGATAAAGAAAAGAGGAAAATAAAACACATCATTAAGTTTATTTGTCATTGTGTATGTATCTTACAAGATTGAGGTTTTCTATGAAGCAAAGCAAGCACATAAATAAATAGCTTTATATTCCCTGTACCTAGTAAGGTGGTATAGATTCTTCATAAATGTTTATAGAATTGGATGAGCACTGATAGAAAGTAGAAAGATGAGAAAAGAGAGCAAAGACAAGAAAAGATACATGTGTAAGATAATAGTTTCTAAATTCTCTAAATACCAAATAGAAAGCTTTTGTGCTAAATGAAAAATGATGCTAATCACACCATCACTACTGCATTTCTTGTTTTCAACTCAGCCAAACAGCTTTCTTCCATGGCAAGAACAACTTCTAGATTCTGAAGAATGAAGCATGGAGCCAAGTCTTCCTCAGTACAATGGTCTAATTACACTGAGCATCTGACAAACACCAAACATTCCTTACTTTAACAAACAAGTACTAAATTCAAAGAGAGAAAGGAAAGGGTACAGAGACAGTGGGAGCAAAAAATTAAAGAAACTCTGATTTTGCCACAAACCTCAGGGCTTTGTTGTTGCAGTACTAGCATACTGTAGGGTTCAGATTATTCCTTCTTCTCGCCTTATATAGACATGGCACAGTTTCAAAAATAGCCTGTGCTTTTTTAGACCTTTAAAGACATCATCAATCATTGTCTTCTATGGTAATGCTTCAATTACCCAGGAGGAAAAAAAATACAGTAGCCATGGAAGTGACGTCCTGATGTGCTGAAAATCCCAACTAAAAAAGGGCAGTGTTTGCATATTAGCAATGTAAGCAGTGTAAGAACTGAGATGAACCATTAATAAGCCTCTCTCACGCTTTCTAAGTATGCAGGAAATGTGCCGCCTGACAGGCCAGATCTTTATAGGATTAGCTTAATGGTTTGTCACTTTCTGCATTGCTTGCTGCCCTTCTGCCTTTTTTATGCTGAACAATATTGCAGTGAACATGCTGGTTGGCCATACAAGCCCACTGTTTCTCCATGATAAGCACCCGCTTTTTAGACACTTACAGCCCATCCATGTTAAATGACATCCAGCAAAAATGAAGCCCTAGGGCTGTCACCTTTTACACAAATCATGTTGATTTCTTCCTTACTGCTAAGGTGGCCTCACATTGGACACCCCCAAGTGATCATCCAGAATCATGATTATGCAAGGGTCCTGCACCCTCCACTCCAAATCTTTTGCATCTCTGGGAAATCTCAGCCCAGTTAGGCTCACAGGTGCAGCTTATTTGAATGCAGTTTATATGCCAGGCTCCCAGATGGTAGCCAAGGAGTCCCAACCTGTGTTAGAATAAAGAAAAACCACAGGACATATAATGTTTTATCACATTGAGGTGTTTATGTGACCCTTCTGCATTAAATAAATGTTATGTTTATCATTAAAATAGGCAATTGTCTACTGCTCCTCTGAAACCTGCTCAGTGTCACCAAAAAAAATGTTAATTGTATATGAAATTGACAACAAATATTAAATAAGGAGGACAGGTTTCATGTATTGATATTTTTATTGATATATTTGAGTTTACCTACTAAATATATACTGTGCCGTTATTTTCAATATGAAAGATTTCACACTGCAATAACCCTGTAATTAGAGTTTTCAGATTATCATCTGTGACTGCTTTATGATAAGTACATCAATTCCCTTGAAATGTTTGAGGTGCCTACTGCCTGCACCACTGATTTTATAGAGGTTCATAAGCTGTGAATACCATCAAATTTAAACTTGCTTTATCTGCCATGCAAACCACTAATATATACAACCACAAAATCACATTAGATTCTTAATCCTGAACACACATACACACATTATTTATTGCACTTCAGGGTTACCTTTTCAATCATTTTAATTTGCCTCAAGGGATTGATAATGAGATAAAGATCTTTTCACTACTCAGTCACATATTATGATCTTAGTTGGAGTTTATACCTGCCACTAATGCTTACTTTGAGAATACTATTGTTTGCAATCCATTTGCTCTTTGAACAGTGTATATTGTAACCTGTTATTTGGAAATCATGAAAATCTTTTTTTTGGTAATAACTTTTAGAACTTTAATGACTGGCTGAAAAATTATATAGTTATATGCTGTTTTACATCATAATAATTTATTATCTTTAAATTGCAAAGCTAGAGTAAGAAAGAATTTAACCATATCACATATGCATGTATGTCATCAAGATAGTGTGACTAGACAAAGCCATGCATAGTTCAGCATCTGTCCCAGCTATGACAGGTGTAGTTCTTGACTATAACAATAATATACTAAGTCTGACAAACGCTAAAATACTAAAACTAAAACATTTTTTGAATAATATAAGTTCATACTAGGTCACTTGGTGGCTAGTACAAACAGCTTAAGCTCTAAAGGTCAAATAACATCTATGTGGATCTCAGAATGCATTTCAAATAACAGATTAGTACTGGTGTAGATATCCAAAACAGATAGATAATCAGTGATAGATACAGATGCATGCATATGTATTTTCTCAGTGGCCTTGGCTTTTTGCATCTGGGATGGGTAAACCAATATCTGATGGCAGAAAATCCAAAGATTCTATGAAAACAATTAAATACTATAAGAACAATAACCACCTCAGATTCTATCATCTATCACAGAATGTATCTTGTGACTTCTGCTGAGTTCACAAGTTTCCACTGAATCATCAGAAAAAACAATTTGAGGCTAGCTTTATA
This sequence comes from Castor canadensis, assembly GCF_047511655.1. Lineage (NCBI taxonomy): Eukaryota > Metazoa > Chordata > Mammalia > Rodentia > Castoridae > Castor > Castor canadensis. Next base: position 24,099,825 of record NC_133386.1, read on the forward strand.
ATTGGATTGAGTACAGAACACTAGCTAACCAGTAGCCTCTCTGTTGGAAAAGCTATGCTTATTATTTCCAATGTGCATTTAGGGAAGTGTAGCTAAGCATTTGTCAAAATGCAGTTGTCTCTGATAAGTGACATTTTGTGAGTTTCATTGTATCACATCTCTTCGTTCTTCATTCTAGTCACCTTCAAAGAAAAAAAAAGTTCAGGTGGAAAATTAAAGTGGGAGAAAATGAGATGGACATTGGAAAAAAAATGAGATTCCAGAGATAGGCAAACATCCTCGATGATCTACCAAATAAAACCTGTGACTTGGATATGTAATTAGAACAGAAACTAGAAAAGAGCCCAAAGAGGCCTGAAATGGTAAAGACCTTGACTTAGTACCACTGCTGTTTGTTTCATAAGTGTCTGTCACGAAAACTGGACCATTCTTGAAAAGAGGGCTGCTTCACTTCGTTTTGGGATGGAGTATAATCTTCATAAACATTCAGCTACTAAATAATGAGGCAGTCATTATACACAGAGGTTTGGCAGGGATGTGATTCAGTGAAATGACTAAGGCAGGAAGATAAGGAAAAGGCAATCATAGGTCCTAAAATCCCTAAAAAAATGTGTGAATGGATTTAGCTACAGCCAATTCTTGACTCAGTGATGTGGAATAAAGACACTTTTTAGATATTTAGATCCTAGTGAGTTTCTCAGCACTGACATGTATTTTACTTTGCCTTGGCTTTAGAATCATTTTGAAATATTTAACATTGTGAAAGAAATTAGGAAAGCAGGATTAAGTTAATAAATTCACACGCAAGAAAACCCCCTCCCCACACACACATACATGTACTTCATGTGTACTCAACCCCATTTTTCATATGTGTTTCCTTACTACTTTCAAATAGGATTTCTGTACTTACTGGTTTGAGAAAATAGTAAATATTCCCCCAACAACTTTTCCAGTGTTGAAAATAAACATATTTGTGTCCATATGTTTATTTTGTAGTGTTTAGGTGGCAGGACAATTTAATGGCTTATTGGTTTAAAAGGAACACATACCTGACCAATGTTTTTACCCAAATTAATATTCTAGGTAATAGTTCTGAGTCAAACTTTTAATTTTAAGTATTTCTAAAAATCAACCTAAATAAAAGTAATCTCTTTATCATTAAAGAAAGAAAAAAGGATTTTCTCCCAGTACTAAGCATCTAGGGACACTTAATAAATATTTAGTTTTGAAATATATATAGTACTGAACCAATAGGCCCCACGGAGGTCAAGGAAGTTATGATAGTGATTTTCCCAGGGCCAATTCTTGCACTAAATGTTCATCAGTTGTTACATTATATTCTACTTCTTGGTATTTATTGCTTAGTTTTTGTTAGATTATTTTCTGAATTAGCTTTTGATCATAGAGGGAATTAGATTTACTTCCTAGTTTCAAATGTTACCCATCTGTTGTGTGAAATAAATTGTATTAATTTGTGTACCTTTCCTATTTGAAATGCAGATTTCCTTTCTATAACTTTTCCATTAACAAATTAACTAGCTAAGAACAATAAATATCCACTTGACTTTTCATCTAAAAGTTTTTATTTTAAAAATGGAATGTGATCACAGTACCATCTGAGCCCAAATCCTTTTTCCCCTTTGTTTTAGTGAACATTTACAAGGGCAACTGACACAAGGGGAGGCCTTGTATATCACAATATCCAAAGACAGCATTTCTACAGTATTTATTAGAGCGAGTTGGAACATGCACATTAAAAAAAAAGTTTGTTTTGAAAAAAGAGTCCTTTTACATGAAATAATTTGAAAATATACTTGAAAGTTGTAAATGCCTAGCTTTATAAAGAAGCAAGCTGTAGTATATTTTATTTTTAAATTTGATTGTCTTAAGTTTATTAGCATAAAATCTAAAGGAATGATTTATCTGATCTGAGGTGTGAGTTATCTAGAGAGGAAAGGACATTCCAGACACTGAGTTTATTTTATCAAATGCTGGAGTGTTCCTTTCACTCATTTTATACCTCTGGGCTCTTTGTGAGTTGCATGAGATAAACAGATTATCTAAGTGCAGCTCCACCCACTCTTTGCCACATTCTCTGTCCATCCACTCTCCACCAAAAGGGCCATCTAAGAATTATTCTTCCACCGAAGCTGACTTGTCTAGAATTTTGTAATAAACATCAGGTCAATTCTTGATATTTCAAAAGTTCTCATGAACTATAGGAGAACTCAAACAATTATTCTAACTTACTAAAGAAAGTATAAATGTTTTCAGGCACATTTTACTTTATTTTTATTATTGGTGTTGTACTGGAGGTACACTGTGATATTTACAAAATCTCTTACAATATATGAGAGTTGAATTTTAATGTCGAAAATTTTTACATATTCTTTCTTTCTAAAAGTAATCTATACATAGTAGGTAAGGTAATTTGTTTTAACTAGTATTCATGAGTAAGCAACATTTCACATTCTATAATGATGTTTGATTATATTTTTTATTCTTATCTGCTCCATAGTTATCATATTTACTATCCTAAATACTACATTTAAGTAAAATTTATTCTTCTAATGAGAAATATCACTATCAGAAGCACAATTTGTTGGACTTCAGTGAAATAAAATTATTTTATTCTAAGGAATTCTGATTTCTCAGGGGCTCCATTACACAAAATACTGTGATTGAAAAAATATATGACAAAAATGATTGAGAATTTGTATTTTCCTTGTTAACTAAGCAGAATGATATATATATATATATATACAACGTTGTCTCTGAGGAAAAATTACTGAGGATTTCATGATAACGGAATAACACTATACTTTTAATTTTAAGCTGTTTACAAATGTTTTGATGAATTGAAAATTCATGTAACTGAAAAGTTTCTTTCTACAGAATCTTAAAAATACTCTCATTGTGTCAGGCAGGTTGATACCAACAGCTCTGATGATAATTTACCCCCCAATCATCCAAGTGACAGAGAATATAGAATGATGTATTTATGAAGTTTAAGTATTTAAAGGTATCCACTGAACACAAAATAAAATCAACCCTGATAAGAAGATGGGCTGCTTTTCTCTAATTTATAATTATGAATAAAATAGTGAGGAGATCAATTAAATTTAATGAAGTTTCCCCTTTTAAATTATGCAAGACAAAACTATCTGGGCTAAAGATATATTTTTTTAATTTTTTGCATGTATTTTTTATTAAATCGACAAAAAAGTGTAAAATTTCAGGGTTTACATTTTATAGTCTTTGTCAAGATATTGAATGATATTGTTAGTAGAGCTCCATGATGTAGCTCATAGAAAAGCCCATTTTTGTACCTTCACAGTGAGCAACCAGAAACCATGGTGCTTATAGAGGACCCAGGCTTAAAAATAGTTAAGAACATTTACTAGGACAACATTTAGGTATTTTCTAAAAACCATAAATTCTATGTCAGGTGCAGTGACCCATGTCTGTAATCCCAGCTACACAAGAGGGAGAGATCAGGAGGATCATGGTTGGAGGCCAGCCTGGGGAAAACATTAGCTAGATTCCATATTAACAAATAAGTCAGGTTTAGTGCTTCTTGCCTATAATTTCAGTTACATGAAAGGCTTGGCAGAAGGATGTGGTCCTAGGCCAGTCTTGGGCAAAAACTCTCGACCTTCTGAAAAACATCTAAAGCAAAAAATTGGCTAGGAGTGTGGTTCAAGTGGTAAAAGTGCCTGCTTAGCAAGCATGAGGCCTGAGATCAAACACAGCACTTCCAACAAAAAAATTAATTAATTGATTGAAAAAAAGAAGAAGAAGTAAAAAACTTTGGAATTTTCAAGTTTGCTAACTAGGAAACTCACAATATTATTATTACCAGAGTTTCAGCATATAGTTGATGATATTAGTTCAGGAACTATTACTAGAATTCTTTTGGAAAGCTCCAAACTATGGACTGGTTTCTGGCCTCTGGAATTTTGATGGGGGTTTGGGGATAAAGAAGGATGTACAAAATGTAAAACCCATGAGAACTCATCTCTCTCTCCAATCACCTTAGGACAATGAGTGCTATCCAGGACTTCAGGAATACAAGGTTGTCCTAATTATGCACCAAAAACATTGAAATATAATGTAAAAAGGGGAAATGGGTCTAAACAAAATGCTACAATAATTTATCAAGAAGAAAAATATATTTTCTTTAAAATTCCATTAAATGGTATTTGATAGGGTCATTGTTTGATTTTGATTGCTTTGTTGAAGTAAAATGTACATTTTTATATGTAATAAAAAGTAAAGATAATAATTGTACATAAAATGATATTTTTCATATGCATATATCTCTGTGTGATTACTGTAAAGATGAAAGCATAAAACATCCATCACCATCAAGTCCTTTCTAGTCAATGTCATCCACCAATATGACAATCACTACTACAACTTTTATTATAGATGAATTTAGCATACATTGTACCCATTATGAATGAAATTACATCATATACTATGTACACTATTATATATTAGATAATTTCATGTTAAGTAATTCCTTTTTCTAGTTGCCGAGTTGTGTTTTAATATATTCTCAAACTGGAGGATACTTGAGCTCCCATTTGGGGAATATTATGGAAGGATTTTTATTAACATTCTTGTACAAGTATATTTGTGTACATAAGTAATCATTTATCTTGCATATATTCATAGAACTATCATTAATTCACAGGCTAGATGTATGTATCCAATTTTCCATAGTGATTTAATCATTTACACTCCTTCCCACACTAAATGTGCTTTCCAGTGGCTCCACATTTTGCCTCCCATTGGCATTGTTGGTGTTTAGTATTTACCTATATAATCATACTACCCTGTGGTTTTAATTTTTATTTTACTGATTGCCAATAATGTGGAGGGTTTTATGTACCTTTTAGACACATCTTTGGTAAAACACATGCTCAATGTTGAATCTTCATTTAGAAAATATGTACATAAATGTACAGAAGATGATAGATAGATGACACACAGATAACAGAGGGTAGAGATAGATGAGAAAAAATGAGCTCGGAGCATGATACTCAAAAACTGTAAGTCCCAAAACACACACACACAGAACTTATTAATCTGATAGCACAGTTTTCTGCATATGAAAAGATTAATAAAAACATATAAATTATAATAAGCTTAGCATTCTTCCTTGAAAGAGGCCAGAGGTTTGCTTAGAGCAGAAGATGTCAAAAAGATTGCAGCTAGTGTTTATTATGGATAGAAGAAAAGTTATCTGAAATCTCATGGAAAGTTATAACACCAGATGGGGCTGTGCAGCTCATTGTGAGCTGGTAGAGGTTGAGGATGTGCTCTGCGCATTCTTATCCAGCTCAGTTCAGTTTAGAATACTTCTTTCTCTTTTCAGGTGATATTTCTTGCAGAAGAAATTGCACATAAGCAAAGGCAAACTTTGTATAATGTTCAAATTACTCTGCAATATATCAAATGTGTTGGAACAGATCCATGTTTTCAGAACAAGTGTTAAGAGTGGAACTAAATGCATATCCTTTTAGACATTATTTCCAAGATTCATAAGTAATAACATAGAACCTTAAGTTAATTGAACTAGCTAATAGAAAATACTTGGAAACCTAAATGAAAAGTTGGCAAACTTTCACTGTAAAAGGCAAGACAGTAAATATATGCAGCTTTGCAGATGATAAGGTATTTGCTGCAATTACTTCAGTCTTTAGTAGTTATGAAAAAAGTGCTCATATATAATGTAAAAATTAACAAATGTGGTTTTGTTAATGAAGTAGTACAAAAGAAGATAATGAAAAGTTTATGAATATACATCACCTGATGTACAGGGGCTCTAACTGTGGGATGTATTAATGAAATTGTATATTTTTGCCACTCTGAAAAAGTTGGAAAAGTTGATTATGATTGAAGAGAATTATTTTACATCTCTTCATAAGCCTTCCTAGTCTACAAAAGTATTTGTTTAGGACATTGTTTTGTATCCTCCAGTTTTCTCTGCATTTAGAAATTATAAGTTGCAACTAATATTATAGGAGCTCTACTAGGAGGAATTGTGATAGAAAAAAGCAACTGCTTATATAAGGTATTTGAGTAATTTTCAAGAAAATCTAGGTAAGTTTTAACTTTAAATCTCAGTTTACTTAGAGACTATAATCTAATACATAAAAGAGCAAAATTTGTATGTTTTTAGCAAGTAGAGAGATTGTGAAAATGTAATTTTGCTTTCCTTTATTTATGATACCTGACTAAAACAAGATTATGAAATATGTTAAATTTTGAGAAAAAATGCTCCAACTATAGGTTAATTTTACAAGATAATTATGCCAAAATTAAAGAAAGTATGAAACATTTATATCAAGAAACTATGTGCGTACAAACCTAGAATTTGTTTTTCTTCTGTTAAACAGTGGATAGCTGTTAGCAACCTTAATAAAGGAGGCAGGAGGATTTCAAGTTCAAATCCAACTCATGTAAAGGTAGTAGCAAGACCCTTTGCCACAGAATAAAGTGGGGGTTCTAGGGCTAGTCTCTAGTTGTAGGAGCACTTGCCTAGAATGAGAAAGGCCCTGGTCTCAAACCCCAGTACCTAGTGAAAAGTTTTCTTTATATTCTGTATAATATGCTCCTATCACAAGACTCCAAATCTCACCAGAATGATTTTCTTTGTTTCTTGGTGATTTTATTGGGTGCTTGATTATTATAAGCTATTATATTTTTTAAATGTATTTTTACTATTGTTGTACTGGGGATACATTATGACATTTCAAAAGTTCTTACAATATATCATACTTGAATTCACCCCCTCCATCATATTTTTTAAATAATAAGAAAATGTTTTTTTACTTTTATTAACATTTATATGTTTATGTTAAAATATTTTATTAGCATTTCAATTGAATATATAATCAAGTCATTATTTTCCAGGTGTCTATGAGCACATTTTAATCTAGCAGTCAAATCTCCTACCAACTCTTCTGACTGTGTCTTCTCAAGATCAGGACCAATGAATGAAGAAATAAATAAAAATTCATGATGAATTCATCACCACCTTTGAATTTCCCAAAAGGGTACAAGAAAAAAATTTAATATTTTATGTTATGAAAGTAAAACTAGTAGAAATTGACTTCTTTCTTGTTCTCCATATTTCTTTATTCCCTCAACACTATTAGGACCTGCACAAGAAGAGTTTTGACTCAAATAAGATGCACAGCTTTCCCAAGATTATGTTTGTAGATAGGAAATATCTTTAATATAAATAAGCATTTCAGAGATTAAGGGTTTATCTAAGCAGGGCCCATAGATTGTTGATATCCACAATATTCTCATATCCAGGATAAACTTTTTCCAAAAACATATAATATATTCATGTGCTATATGCCAACAAAAAATTGTATTCTGTTCCATTCTGATATCACCTATTGCTATAGTAATTTGAGTAATGAAATACCTAATATCACTGCTAAATCTGAGTTGTCAGAATTTTTGCTTTTAAGTGAAAAAAATTAACTGAGTAGATGTATGGTTATTAAAGAAATTAAATTTATAATTTTTAAATGCCCCAAATAAATCTCCAGGCTCACATGATTCCACTATAAATTTGTACCAAATGTTTAAGGTAGAATTTACATCAATCCTGTAGAATCCATTATGGAACATGGAAGCAGAATCACTTCTCAATTCTCATTATGAAGCTAATATTACCAATCTTTGTACAAAGACAGTGGTAAAAGACAGACATACAGAGCAATATTCCTCATGGTATTCTTAATCTTATATTTACAAACAGACATTATGAAAATAAAAATAAGTAAATACGTACAATGACCAAGCTAGGTTACCTCCCAAAATGTAAATCTACTTCAGTATTTAAAATGTCATTTTCTTCTTTTGTTTTTCTGATACAAAGTCAGAGAACAGGAAGCCAGAACAAGTCCTGCCTGGGCAAGCAGGGGTTTGATACTGGTGGGAGGGGGAGGAGGTGGAGAAATGGTGAAGGATGGTGAATATGGTATAGGTACTATGTACACATGTATGTAAATGGAAAAATGGTATCTGTTGAAACTATTCCAGGAAGGGTAGGAGGATGGAGAGTAGTGGAGGAGGTGAATTCAAATATGATATAATTGAATTATTGCAAGAATTTTTGCAAAAAATTACAGACACAACTTCTGGTAAGAAAAAAATTTATGAAATCAAAAGGAAGGAAGGAAGGAAGGGAAGGAGGGAAGAAGGAGGAAAGGAGACAAGAAAGTTAAGGGGGACTGTTAAGGAATAGGAAGCAAACCAGAGAGATGGGAAGGGGATATAAGTGTAGGCAATGGGAGGAGTGCATGTAATGAAATATCATCATGATACTCATTGTTTTGTATAGTTGACATATGCTAATAAAAATAAATTAGCATAATCTACCATATTAACAGGAAAAAAAGAAATCAATGGATGTAGAAAAAGTATTTGACAAAATGTACCACTTCTTCATGATTAAAACTAAAGAATATCTTCAATTTTTAAAGTAATATATTTGATATATTGTAAGAACTTTTGTGAATGCCACAGTGTGCCCCCACGCAGCATAAAAATAAAAAATAGCATCTCCAAAACTCTCATAACAAATGCTCTACTTAATAATAAGAGACTGCTTCCCACCACCCCCAACACTGGAAGCAAGGTAAACATGTTCTCTCTTACCACCCCTGTTGAATGTAGCTCCTGACATTGTATCCAGGTTTGTTTTGGGATAATCATGGAGAGGAAGGCTTACAGACCAATCTCAGTTTTAGGTTGACATGGTTGTCCTCAAAAAAAATCCCAAAGAACCTGAAAAAACTAAAATAAAACAATAACTACCAGAACAATATTTGGGTTCAGCAAAGTCACAGGATACAAAATCATTTTATAAAACTAATTTTATTTCAATATAGCAGCAATGAGTACATGAATATCAAAATTAAAAATTTGATATTCTTTGCTACCACTCAAAAAAGTGAAAAATGTAGGAACAAATCTAAATATATTCCATGCAGAAAAACTACAAAATGCTTAATGATAGATATAAAAGAATAAAAGACTGTCTAAGTAAATAGGGAAACAGGATCTCTTCTTGGCTCAGAAGGCTCAACTTAATAAAATACAAAAATAGACAGTGGGATTACTCCAAGTGCAAAAGCTACCATACGAAACATTTACAAACTGCACATCTGAAAATGGGCTAATTTCAAAGATGTATAAAGAACTCTTCCAATACACTAGCAAAAAACTAATAACTTGATTTTAAAATGAGCTTAACACTGGATAGATATTTCTCCATGACAGCTAAATGGCCAACAGGGACTCAGGAAGATGTTCAGTACCAATAAATTTCAGGAAAATGAAAATACCAATAAGATGTCACCTCATACCTGTCGGGGTGAGCATTATCAAAAATATTAAAAGAAACAATAACCAAAACAAGATAAAATAATTGGTATGATATAGAGAAATTAGAATCCTATAACACTGTTAGTCAAAATTGGTGTGGTCATTATGGAAACCAATATGGAAGGTCTTAAATCAAAACTGAAAATAGAATGACTATTTTATCTAGCAATCCCATTTCTGCACATTTACCCTAAAGAATTGAAATCAAGATCTCAAAGAGTATTAGCAACCCATGTTCATTGCATCATTATTCCTACCAGTCTAAATATGGAAATAAATTCAATATTCATTGTCAGATAAATGGGTAAAGAAAATGTTGTATCCATACATAATGGGATATTGTGCAGACTTAAAAAGAGGATATTTTTAAAATGAGACAACTTGGAAGAATTTGGAAGACATTATGCTAAGCAAAATAAATACCATAGACTTGACAAATACTGCATGCTTCCACTTTCATGAGGTATCAAAAGTAGGCAAATTCATTGAATCATAATTCAGAGTAGAGTGATGGTTTCAGAGGCTGATGGTGGGGGTGGGATGAAAAGTTGTTAAGCAACAGGCATAAAAACTACAAAACAGGATGAGTAAGTTCAGTATATAGCATTATGCCTACAAATAACAATGCTGTATTATAATTAATAATCTGTTAATAGAGTTGATTTCATGTTATATTCTCATAACAATAAAAATACACTTTAAAAATATGAATTCTTTCCAAACTGATACACAGTTTAAACAAGATTACTATAATATCTTATATTTATACCAGATTTTTCTAAAATTTTATGAAAACTCAAAGGAACTGCATTTTTGAGTACAATTCTGAAATAAGAATAAAGGTAACCAGTCAATTCAATTTCAAATTTTATTATCTTTTATCAGTAATAAGAGTGTGTGGTACTAATGAAGTAATATGCACATAATGCATAAAACATCAAGGGGAACTCAGACACACACCCAAACAAATATATTCAACTGGTTTTTGACACAGTTAACAAAGCAAATCCACAGAGATAGAATAGGTTTCTCAACGAGTAATGTTGGAATAACTGAACACACAGGCAAAAATAAATTATATTATAAATGGAAAAAAAGACCTGTTGAAACTATTCCAGGACTGGGAGGAAGGGCGATAAAAGAGAATGATGGAGGTGGTGAATTCAACTATGATATATGGCAAGAACTTTTGTAAATGTCCCAGTGTGCCCCCAGCACAATATAATAAAGAAAACTGAGAAAGGAAAAAAATAAAATAAACTTTGGGCTAAGCTTTTAACTAACCCTATACAAAAAAATGAACTTCAAATGGATTACAAACTTAAATGTAAAAGATAAAACTAGTAAAGTTTTAGAGAAATCTATAGGAGAAAAAACTTTATAAACTGTATCTGGACAAAATATTGGTAAAAACAGTATTACCCATAAAAGAAAACTTTAATTCCATTAAAATAAGAAACAAAAAGATCAGCTACAGATTGAAACTATTTCAAGCCAAAGGACTACTAGAAAGAACACACGAAGAACTCAAAAACTCAGCAGTAAGAACTCTACTTCTTGAACCACACTTCCAGCCCCTATACATCTATGCTGTTAATGTTAAAAACATCTTTTAAAAATTTAATCTCAGGTTAGAAAACAGCTATATTTCTGATGCTAAGAATTTCTAATATCCTTAAACTTCACTTCATATTGTCTTGTTTGTTGTTGAGTAAATTAAACTACATACTTTATTAAATAGCATTATAGTACTATTTTCTTTTTTTAACTGATTTTCCATTTATCCATAAGTGTATATGTTGTTTGGGCCATCTCCTCCTCTGCCCCCCATAATTCCCCTACCCCCCTTGCTTCCAGGCAGAACCTGTTCTGCCCTCTTCTCCAATTTTGTTGAAGAGAAAGCGTAAGAAATAATAAGAAAGACATAGCATTTCTACTAGTTTGAGATAAAGATAGCTATACAAAGAGATTCCTAACTTTGTTTCCATGCACATATGTATTGCAATTCACATTGGTTCATCTCTACCAGACTTTCTGGTCACTTTCCCATAGTGGCCTCTGTTAGTTTAAAATTATTTTATTTGCTCCTGTACAGTAGGCACATCAACCACTTTCAAGTTTTAGGTTTCCTTCCCTTTCCCTATTCCTCCTGTATGTGTTCTCCCCTTAGTGTGTGACCCATTTCAAATAATATTACTGCATTTGTTTTAGGTCTATAATCCTCATATGAGGGAGAACATACAATTTTTGGCCTTCTGAGCCTGGCTAACTTCACTTAAGATGATGTTCTCCAGTTCCATCCATTTACTTGCAAATGACAAAATTCCGTTCTTCTTTGTGGCTGAGTAAAATTCCATTGTGTATAAATACCACATTTTCTTAATCCACTTGTTGGTAGTGGGGCTCTTGGCTGTTTCCATAGCTTGGCTATTGTAAATAGTGCTGCAAGAAACATGGGTGTGCAAGTGCCTTTGGAATACCCTGAATCGCATTCCTTTGGATATAGCCGTAGGTGTGGTATTTCTGGATCATATGGCAGATCTATGTTTAGATTTTTAAGAAGCTTCCATATTGTTTCCCAAAGTGATTGCACTAGCTTGCATTCCCACCAGCAGTGTATGAGGGTTCCTTTCTCCCGCATCTTTGACATTTGTTGATGATGGCTATTCTAACATAGGTGAGGTGGAATCTTCGTGTGGTTTTGATTTGCATTTCCTTTATGGCCAGGGATGGTGAAAACAATGGCTCCAACCACCCTGCATGAACTGGCAAACCTACTTTACCTCACAATTTCAATTCAGCTGGTAGACAGAAGAACAAAACACTAATACTATTTTCATTACTTAAAAATCCATATATGTACATAGGGAAAATTTAATAGTTTTAAACTAGGCTTTTTGTAGGTGGTTTAATTTTGAATCATAAAAATTTGTGTGTAATAAATGAATTAATAATATTTATTAATTTATAAATTTTTGAAATTTGAACAATGGACATTAAAATTATGTTTTAAACAATTTAAAGTAGACAGTTCTACAATTTATACTATGAGTTGAAGTAGGACGACATTAGTTGGGAATTTTATGTGTCTTTCTCCTTCACTTCTATCATGGACAGGTTTCATCAAATCAATAAAATAACTTCTCTAGTGCATGAAAGCTACACTAAATATTATAATTTTACCTTGAAATTTTTTATGTGCAATAATGTTAGTGTCCTGGAGAAATATCAGTTGTGTTACCTAGTACTATTATGATAAATTTATTCTTATACCCCCAAAAGTAAACATAAAGTTACAATTACATTATAAATTAGATTCACACATTAAGACCTCTTTGCAGAGAATGTTCCTTAACTCTGCACTGGCTTTCATCAAGTTCTCTTGAGGTTAACTACAATGGAGAATAACCCCTATGGGGTCATACATGTCAAATTATATTGCTTGAAAAATAAATAATCTGTTAAACAATTAAGAAAAATAAATATTTTCTAAAAGTAATAAATATTATTCCATGTATCACATCATGTTTTCATCATAAAAGATGTTGGGACTTTTCTTCTTTCTTTTTCAAAAGAGTAATGTATTTTCCCAAAATAAAGTCAATATGAATTGTAGGATATTTGACCACGATTTTTTGGCTTTTTAGATACATTTTTTATATAGTCCCTAAAATATTAATTTTTAAGCCTATATTTTTTGCCATTACTTTTAACAGCCAAAAGTTCTTCTTAGTATTTAAGATATTTAAATAACATCTAATAGATTTTAAAAGTTGTTATCAACAGCATAGTTCTTATTGTTCATATAGTTTAATGTCCTATAGTGTAGCCTAAGTTGTTAGTATCAATTTAAAATGATTCCTATAAGACTTATAACTTTTAAAACAAACCTTACATCTATCATGTGTTGTAGTATGGGACAGATTTTTTTGTCTTCTACATAGGGTTCAGTAGAGTACAGTGAGAGAGCAGTTGGACAGTAGGTTGTGACATCAGTTCACTTGGTAATTGTGTTTCCGTCAATGGTTTAATTTTCAACATTTATTCCTCTTGCCTCTAACATGTGGATAATAACCCTTCTTTGGAGTGATCTATGATTTAAGAACAAAAGGAGATCTTGTGAAGAAAAACCAGTGTGTTCATATTATTATATTAGTATATTGAAAGTATTATTTATTATGATCATAAGTTTCTGTTATTGATAAATGGAATGATTAATAAATTCAAGATAATGCTGTTTGGCACATTTTCCCTTCATTGTCCTGTTGCTGCTTTGAGGAATCATTTTCCTGTTTAATATACAATCAGATGTTTGAATCATCAATTTCATATTGATATAACTTGTTTTATGAGTAAATAAATTCAGTATTATAGAGCCCGAAATGTAATTTTCTCATAAAATCTGATTTTGCCTGGTTATTTTCCTCTTTATTTCTTAATCTACCTACATTCTGAGCAAACTTTTTAAAAACTTGCAGGTGTACCAACAGAAAAGTGCCGTTTTGTCACATTTGGATTAAATTGTTGTAACAATTAAGTGGAAATGAACAATGAAGTAGAAATCTAACTCATTCTTAATTACCAAATCTTTGACAATTTACATAAAATTATAATCATTGAAAGTCATTAGTTTAGTTATCAGTTTCCATTTTTTGTTTAATTTCACTGGGGAGAGGAGCAGGATTATAAAATTATTCTATGTTCAGTTCTACAATTGGGTTCAAAGAAATAAGAGCCAGTAAATTCTTCATAGTGCAAAGAGGAAATTCTGCAAGGAAAAAAGTATAATTAAGTTTCTGAATCTCTTGTACCTAGATAGTATATAAATATTACATGCAGTGAGAAGGGCAAATCTTATCTAAGAGATGTCATGGCTTCTTTTAGGGTATAGAATATTTGTAGCTGAAGCTATTCATTTAAGGGTTTTTTTTTTCAACAATATACTTAAGACACTAGTACCATCTCTTGCACTTTTAAGCATCATTATCAGAACAAATACAGCATAAGTTAGCTTAAAAGTAGCAGGGAAATCATTGTGGCTCAAAGTCTAACATGTTGAGTGTATCAATTTGCAGATGTCATTAAAGTCTCCCCAACAAAGAATTAACATTTTCTGGTATGTAAATATTTGAGTTTCACTGTATTGTTTTTTTTTTTTTTACAGAATTCCTTTTTGTGGTAGTATTGGGATTTGAACTCAGAGCCTAGCACCTCCCAGTCATTGATTGAGATGGGGATCTTGCAAATCTTTTTTTGCCTGGACTGGCTTTTAACCATGATCCTCCTGACCTCAGCCTCCCAATTATCAAGGATTATAAACTGGAGCAACTGCACTCAGGTTATTATGTAGATTTTTAAAATGCTTTAGATGCCCAGACACCAGTCTACTAAAATTTTGTATGTGAGTATGTGCTCTCACATGTGTGTATAGGTGTGTGTGGCATTCAGACTGAATATATACTACCACCTAGCCAGTGGCCTTCTTGCTTGGTAACTTGTACTGGCCTGTGTTACTAACCCTATTTTAGAAGATCTTCATTATCCATTTGGTTGCCTGCATCTGTTCTCAATTCTCTTGTTTTAGTCAATTTTCTATTGTTATAACAGAATTTACCAAGGCTAGGTAATTTATGTTTAAGAAAACTTAATTTTGGCCTGCAATTCTGGAGTTTAGGTATTCCAAGTTTAGGCAGCCACCTCTGGTCAGCTTCTGGGAAGGACCTTGTGCTATGTTGACTCAGAAGAAAGCAGAAGGACAAGTGGCCATGTTTGGAAGAGAGAAAAGAGGCCAATATCTAATATAGCTAATCCATTACCATGATAAAGCCATTGATCCATTCAGGAGGGCTTCGTTTCAATGACCCAAATATTTCCTGACACTTCTGTATAGAGACCAACCCTCAACATGAATTTTGCTGGGGACAGGCTATATGGACAAGCTACACTTAAGCCATAGATGTTCCCATGGGCAGTTTATAGCTTTCTGATAGTTCAATTGTTCACAGCAAAATTCTGTAAGGAAAAATTGCTATCCAAAGAGTTTTTCAGTCTTGGAGGTATTATAGCTCTCTGTGAGCCTTGCTTCCAGAAGGTGGTTTTGGCTCCAAACAAGACAAAGCTCTTATTCCTGGCACTGTCATGCTGGCCTTGCCCCATAAGTCAACAAAATTTTATTCTTTTTCTTCTAGGGATTATCTTTCTCTAAAAATATTTAACACCCCAATTATTCTCCAGCTCACTTAGTTTTTACTATTAGATGATTTACAGGAGAATAACTTTGTAACCAAGGATAGGACCATTAATTTTACAGGGTCATTTTCAAGAAAGAACAAGATGAGTAAATAGACCTTATTGTAAAATTATATTATGATCCAAAAGGAAAAATAGAGGGCTTTTTATTAGTAATCTTCCTAACTAAAGTTCAGGAAAAGCACTTTGTTAGTATTACATTAAATATAATCACGCATATTCCATGATGTTTTGAGGATGACAATATAAAGACATGACAAAGACACCCATTTTAAGTTACCATGGCAGAAAGCAATAAGATGAGCTACTTGAACATTACAGGCAGTCCACTGGGCTTTCCTCATGACATATGTAGCGGAATCACAAGAGAAATCATGCCAACTTATAAGCACTGCAGCATCAAAAGGAAAAGCAAACTGAAGATCTGATGGAGAAGAAAACTGAAGTTACTTTATGCTAACAACTAAAGTGAGAGGTACTGTTTAAAACATAATCAACCATCAAAGAGGCAAGTAAAACCTGGTAAATAGAAGCATATTTACTTCACTCTTCTCTGCACAATACACTGAAAGTGATAAAAATCACAGAATAACTTTCTATGAATAAGTTCCTAAAAATATAAGCAGAATGCATCGGCTATAGTTTGGATAATAAATGTGCCCAAAGGCCCACGTACGAAGGATTTGGTCTTCCAGGTCATGCTATTGGAAGGTGCTTGGATCTTCAGCAGGTGGGAACTTAGTAAGAGATTGAGGGAATTTGGTAACCAACTTTCACTTTTTGCTTCCTGGCTTATGATACAAGTTGTGCTCTTCCATGCCTTTCTGTCATGGTGGGCTGCTTGCCATAGGCCCAAAGAATTGGGACAAATAATCAAGCATGTACTGGAACCTATAAAACTGGGAACAAAATAAACTTTTCTTCTTTATAAGCTAATTTTCTCAGATATTTTGCTAATTATGTCAGATAGTGATAGAAAGCTAATAAAATACCAAAATGAAAATAAGCAAGATGAAGTTTTTCTAATACAACTGAAGACAATAGACAAATCTTCAAACAAAAAACCAAACTGTTTTATAAATGTCATTAATATGCCCACTGAAGTTCTTTCATTTATAAATATCAGAAACTTGACTCTAAATTATTTAAACCAAAAATAAGATTATTCAGAGGTACTTATATAATGAAGCAACCAAATTCTAAGTTAAATAAAAAGAGACACTTTGAAGGTTTCAGGGCACTGACATTCACATGACTCAGCAGCAACAATTTCTAGATTTTAGTTTAAATGTTGTAATTCAGGTGAGAAACTCTTAATAGCATTGTCCTGTGTACTACAGGCAGCTATAATGGGGTTGAGTTGGCCACTAGTGATGTGTCCCATATGCTAGTGGGATTTTCCTGAACCCACATCTTCATGAGCCAGGATGTGGATCTAGAACAACTAGTTTTAAATGAGAAGCATGACCATCCATACAATAAAAAGTCAAAAGAATAAATATCATCAAAGGGGAACATTGGACAAATATGATAGCAATTAAATTTCTACCTTAAAACTATAACACTTCTAAGTATATTATCTTTAAAAACAATGAGGGGCAGGATATTAAAATTAATAAATGCAGGGACTCAGCAGAGAGTAGTTCAGCTCCACTCTGCTGCATGTGTGTCAACTGGACCAGGGTTCCTTCCCTTTAGCATCTCCTTCCTCAGCCATGTAATATACAATGTTATATGGTTCATGTTGTGTTGTTGATTACATGAAATAATACAAGCAAAATATAATAGAAGCTAGCAAAGAGTAAGCACTAGATAAATAAAGTATGTATTTGTTTTGAAAATATTACCAATCCCCTATGAATGGGATACACACACACACATACACATATATATAATATATATACACACACATAGACAGAGAGAAAAATATAAATGGCCAGTAAACCTATGAAAATACTTTAACTACATTTATATCTAAAGTGATACAATTTTAAGCAATAAGGGAAGTCTCATTTTGCCTATTAGATTAATAAAAATTAAATTACACCAAATATTGCTGAGTAGTTTAAATTGACCCTAAATTACTACAATGTTTTAGAAGGTAATATGTCTGAAAACACAAAAGGGAGCATACTGTAACTTTATTAATAGAAAGAGGTGTTTTGTTTGCATAGGCAGCTAATAGACATGAGCGGGAACAAGGAAATGTTCTGGGCTATTTCCTTTTGAGGACCAGGTTCATAAAACCTATAATGACCCACACCTGGACCAATAATTGACATAATGGCCCACAACTGGTGCAATGATTAAGGTAATGGCCTTATAACCTCCTTATGGAGTTCTCCCACTCTAATAGCAAGTTTAAACTGGGAAAGGCAAAGAGAATCAAATGCACAGGATTATAACTTCTCACACCCATGCAGGTTCTGTGCAGCCCCCAGACCATTCAAGGAGAGCTGCAGGAGGAAGGCTATCTTGTAGTAACACCACTTAGTGGATTATAGAACCTCAAGCCCCCCAAAATTGGGACAGTTGACTCTTAATTGATGGCCACCTGTACATCAAGGTATACTCTTTGCCAATAAATCACTCTTTTCTATCTTCCTATTCTTCATGGTTCTTTTCTGTGTGGTTCTTTTGCCACACCCAGGGTAGCATCATGACACTGAACCAGGACCCAAGAAATACTTAGAATAGACTAATACACCAGTAACATGTTTTCCTTAGAATCCCCACTAGGCATGTGCTGGCTGCTCTTTAACTGAAAGTGGATCTAGGCTGGACTTGCCCAAGTCTACTGTTTGCATGTAGTCATTTCCTAAGGTCAGAAAAAATGGTGAGTGGAATCTGTTACTCACTTAATTGAATAATCTTCCAAATTTGCCAGAATAAACTCTTCCATCAATGGGTACTGAGGCCTAGAAAGGAAAGAAGAGGAAGCAACCTATATGGCTGCTGTTCTAGCCCATGTGCTCCATTCTGGCTTCCACAGAGAACCCTGAATTCATGGTGTATTGGATATTTCCCATCAGTTTTGGTTTGCCTCTGTTTCTTCTTACCACTGATTAAAACACATTGAAGAGGCAAATGTTTATTCTCAAAAACTTCCAAATCTATTTCTATACATTTATCTACAGAGAGTCAAATAAGTGCCTGAATGTATATGTACAGAAATTTCCTCTCAATACTGTGATAATGAAAGAAAGAGAAAAGATTTATTCCAGGACACATTTGTTTAAATTATGTGTATCCTCAAAATTGGATTCTTTGTAATTAACACAAACTAATAATATAAATCCATACATAAGGATATAAAAGTCTTCACTGCACATTATTAAGAAAAATAGCAAGGTAGAATTCAGTAAGTTAGCATGATTTTTGCAGGAAATACACACACATCATACAAGGTGGCCACAGGGGTCATAGTTCAAACCCTTCAAACAACAAGTAAATATTATTCATGTCTGTTGGAGCTAAGTAAAAGAAAGGAAGTAGTAGCTGTGAATTATAAGATGAATTTCATACCTAAATGCATTCTAATTCGGTTTTTAAAGTTTAAAATATCATTTTGCCTAAAGAAAACAGAGTGATTTGCTTAGTATGGCATCAAGGTAGACATTCATTTAATACTTCTAAAAGGCTCTTAAAAATTCTTAATACAGAATAATATTTTGTAGTAGAGCTGAGTTAGTAAAAAGGAACCCTAATTTACACCTTTTTTTGGAAATTTACATTTTTAACTATAAATCACATATTTCTTATAGTAAAAAGACTACCACAGATAGAAATATAAAATAAGTCAATTAAACTCCTTTCTTAATATTTAAAATCCATGCAAAATAAATGCTTTTTGAAATAGAAAATATTCATCTTGATGTTCCACTCCAGCAATATCTAGCTGTATATATGTTCTTATATGCTCTATTGAACATTTGATTGTATTATACATAAGCTTTTCATAAAATATTATATGACTTCATGAATATTCTATGTATATTACATTACTTCACCCTGGAATTTTTTCCCTTTATTGCCCTTCATATGAATGAATGAACACATATTCATTCTCAAACTTGCTTATGACATAATTCCCAGCTTTTGCCTCCATACTGGTGGTGAGTACTTCCCTCACCTGTACTGCCTTGTTCTGCTACATATTGCTCTCATATACACATCACCTTGAACTATAAGTAGCTTAGATGTGTATTCTCAGTCTCCTAAAACCTGAAAGATCATTAAGAAAAGTCACAATGCCTTATTTTCCTTATTGTCAACAACCCCATGCAGAATACAAGAAACAAAGTTGATTCACCAAAATTATTTTTCAAATGAACTCAAATAGAAACATTTTGTTTTGTGGTGAGTCTGTAAACTCTTCTTAGACTTTTGGAGAGCAGCAATGACTGGTATTTGTTAAAGGTTTGCTTTCTAAGTACTTGATATGTATTATCTCATTTAAGACTTTCAGAAACCCTGTAGATAATTATTAAATTCAATTATCATAAAGGCATTTGAGATTCTGAGTCACTAATATTCTTTGGCAAACTTTGTGATCTGAAACTTGTTTATGATATGATGAGTTATGATTCAAACTTAAACACAATATAAAATTACTCAAAAACTCAAGAAAGCATAAGGTGAAGGCCACACTTTAAATTCTACTTCTTCCTGTTTAAAAACTGATGGAATAGGGAAAAAATAGATGGCTTAAAAATATAACTCACTAAGTATAAAATCTTTTAAAGCCAGAAGAATCAGCAAGTAATTTATAGTATCTTGATAACAGGAAAAAGACTTACACATGGGTTTTACTAGGACAGTTTAGTGATAGATCTATATAATTTAAATAAAACATAAATTTGCAAATAAAAAAGTATGACTACATATTTGTGTTTAAAAGTAGGGGAAAAATTGAAGGAATTAGGAATTGTTTCCAAACTCCATCTTGGCATTACAAAATTTCAAAGTCTTATGAAATTACAGTTCTCTTAGGTTCTCAAAAAGAATGTAAAATATTATACAGGATAAGAATTCATGTACTTTAACTGGAAATCATGAAATTCTCTTTCCTGCTTTAAAGAAGGCTTACACCTTTATCTTCTCTTCTTCATTGATCCTGGGTAGTTATTGTGAATTGGAAGATAGAGGGATAGGCAAAAACCTCATTGCCATTAGTTGCTAATTTTAAATATAAAGACATATAAAAGAAAATTCAGAATATCACTAAGATTTCTTCCTAGTATACTTATGTAAGAAGAAAGCATCCCTTGAGAAATGTACTCCTCAATACTAAATGATCTGCTCCAGGCCTTAAGGCCCATAGGCTTCAAGCTGTTTAGTGGCCTGTGTCAAAGAAATTATTTGTTTCAGTCAGATCTCTCTCAATTCAATAACCCCTAAGCCTCTCAAAACAAAGTAAAGTTAAAATGATTTTCAATTGCTCTGGACTAGGATGTGTCAGGCAGTCACCAACATTTCATGGACATCAATGGAAGAAAGCACTCACCCTTAAACCTTTCTCCTTTTCTCATTAATCAAAATTGCAATGAGCTGATTTCCTTTTTAGTCTAACTTGGATAAGATTTGTGAGAAATGGGATTTTTTTGACTCATGGCTTTGAACTAAGTACTCTACTCTGGATACATATTCCAAAGGGAGACAACACATTTGATCATCCCATTTGATTCTAAATAATGTGTACTTGATTACAGATCATAGACTAGAAGTCCAGCAATCAAGAAGCTTGAGAGAAATAAGAGTGTGCCTTTTTGTTCTAGACTCTATTTCATAGTGAATGGCTTTTCTTACTGGGGTTTATTTAGTCACACATTCTAATATAACTTCATTGTGTCAGAAAGGTAAAATCACAAGAATTAAAGATGGAGGATTTCACTTACTCAGTTGCCTGTCATCAGCTGTCAACTTTCTACCCATTCATCACCTAACCTGTCACATTTGACATAAGCTTCTGAAGCGCTGGACGAAGGGGAGGCAGGGGAGGCTGGATAAATGTCTTCATGATCATCTTTAGCAATGTCAGTAGCTCGGCAGTCTCAGTATTTTAGACTTGTCTGTGACAGCTTTTCCACTAGCACTGAAGCTGCATTCCAAATTGATACTTGTGGCAGCTTGGATTCTGGGCTGGAGCCATGCCTAAGGCAAGCCAAATTCTGCAGTTTGATACCAATAAACAATATGATCTCTCTTTGTGTTTATGTGGATGTGCTGGAGTGGAATGAGGAAAGGATAACTTCAAATGACAGTTGCCACAGGTGATTATTATTTTTTTGTCTTTTACAGATTTACTCTGCCTACCCTAATTTAAATTGGTGTTCATAATGATCCTTTCATTTTGTATAAAAGCTGAAGAGATGCTTTCACTCATGAAACAAATAAGCAGGCAGGATGCCATGCATGAAGATGGCACTCCTGACTCATTGTTTTTTTTAAGATGTGTTGTTACATGCTTCCTATTTATTGATACTCACCGGATCAGTACATTTGTGAGCAGGAAATGAAATTGTGAGATAATAGATGGGTCAAGGATTGGATGCTAATTGTTGGTACTAAAGTTATTGATAGGGAGAGGCAACATGGAGGTTTTAGAAAAAGAGACCTGACAGGGCCCAGAGGACAGAAAACATTCTATAATAAAGGAAAAGTAAATTAATTTCATTTTGACTCAGTGAAGGAGCATGATGGTGAATGCAGAAAGACATAAGGATATGACAATGCATATAAAATATTTTAAGTTACAAAGCATTATTCAAGTATCAGTTAAATATTATTTGTAATTCTCTCATATCAAAGGCAAGCCAACAGGCTAATAATTGAGTCTTTAAGCTGGCCTTGGGAATCACAGAGAATACAGAATCTCATGTTTTATTAACTTTGCTCTGTTTTTTATGATCTAATGTTAGTCATCTTTTAGGTTTCCATTTTGGGGTATATATAAACATTAAAGTAGAAGTATTAGTATATATCAAAATATTTAAGCAATGCATGTTTAGAGAAGTTGGCAGCATAGAAATGAGCAACTTTTGAGTGTAATTTCAGACATCCCATGGGAGAATTATAATACAGAAATAAAGTAATGAGATACTAAATAAAGTCTCTCAAGTACAATGACCACGCAAGCCACAATTCATTTTTACAGGCTATGGATTAATATTTTTTAATGAACAAAAACTCACATTTTTACCTTATTGTAGAAATATCCTTAGAATTTATGTTTCCAGTGGAAAATATCAAGATTTTCACTTTCTTTTTGCTCAATCAATAGTCAGGGCTGTTCCCGTGATTACCTGACATACATTCAAACAAATGTGAGCTTACACATTGATCTATTGCTCTCTGGGGAATGCGCTCTCAGAAGCTCTGTTTCTGAATAACAAGGTGAAAGTGAGCTGATATAAACTTCCTTTGAAAGAAAATGTCAGATATGGAATAGAAAAACAACAGAAATATTTCAGCTTCTTTAAAAGACACACAAGCTACATTTCCTAAAGCATGTCCTGTAGGCATATACTTTTAGAAAATCTGATAAGCATGTTTGTACAGATGCTAGTTACCCAATCTGTTCTATGAGGAACCGAAGTATGAAACTGTATCCGAACAATATTTAAAATTTATAATGCAAAGTCCAAAACTTCTTTGTTTTAATTAGTCAATACCCTCTCTGCTTTCAGAAGCAGACATAAAGCAATACATGATGTTAATTGAATTGGTGGAAACCCAGGGCAAAAAGATTTATGGGAAATAAAACACTTGTGGATTGTTTTTTATTCTTCAAAACATTGTCCTTTCTATACCTCTTAACCTTTCAGCTAGACCAGCACTTTAGCTTATAACTATCTACAACATCCAGCCTCTCTTCAATTCAAATCGTCAGCATAAGTTTATTAGACAGATATAGATTTTCAAAGGCCATATCTTACCATGGCTCTTGTTTTCAAACTTTTAATGGCTTCCCATTGCCAACTCGGGGACACACACACACACATTTGCACATATGCACACATGCATGCACACACACATATACAACCATTGCTAGGAGTATTTTAACACTGCAGCAACATTTTATTTATATTTTCCATATTTTTCCCATTAAGTCTACTTTTCAGTAAGACAAAATCAACTTATTTTTCTTCCTAACACTCCTTAGATTTTTCTCCTCTGCTCACAGCTCCTTTTTTTTGCTTGCAATGTTCTCACTTTCCTACATTTCTGCCTAGTTGAAATTGTACTTATCCTTCAAGTTGCACGCCAGAGATCTTATGTTTAGTCTTCTGCCTGAATATCAATTTTCAGTATCCCAGATTCCCCTTAAAACACCTAAGACACATAATGATAAACCTTAATAATATCTTGCAATACCAGAAGCCAAACTATAACTGGAATCTGGGAAGGGTTTTAATAATTACAAACATACAAATCTGAATCGCCATTCCATATTGGCAGTGATTGCTGACCTATTGCTGTTACTGGAGGAACATTAACAGGACCCTACAAACAGCAAGAGTTATGATTCCTCATTGTTAAGATACAGACCCTTAACTTCATGTATGTCTACCACATTTTATTTTTTTAAATAAGCAATCATACTAATTTCTTAATGATACAATATATCCCTTGCATTTCATTTTCTTGAATGCATTATAATTCTCAGAAAATTTGGGACTTAGGATTTAGGAGGGACAAGTGAGACATCAAAGTTTCTGCAGCAGTACATTTGAACAAGACAGAGCTTGTGGGAGCGCTTAGAAACACAAGAAATTGTAACAGTTTATCTTTTGATAAGCCATGTCATATAATCATTTGGTTAGGGTTTCAGACAAAGAAATGATTGGGAATAAGAAAGAAACCTTATATGTATATGCATAGACATATGCACATAAAAACAACACACATGCATCTCAATTGAGCATAAAAGCACTAAATGAGAGTTTGTAAAAATAGTGGATATTGGATCAGAAGCTTTGTATATTAACCTACCTCTCAGCTGTGGATCCAGAAATAAAAAAGCAAATCAAATACCCATGTGCAGGTGTCTGTGGTTCTGTTTGCTTCAAGTACATCATAAAAATAGTTTAGCTTTGTTTTTGAGAATCAAAGGCATTGTGTGAAATGAATTTTATGCAACTATTTTTGCTTACTATGTAGGTTTGCAATATGCATTATAATACAAAATTGATGCTTGTGTTTGATTTTGTGAGCTTTTCTATATTTCTGCTAAAATTATCTGATGATCTTCCCCAAGAGAGTTGAATAGTAAATATTGGGCTGGGGATATGCCACATAGTCTATATTTTGATATCCATCAAGTTTGTATTCTTGAATTTAGAATAAAGTGAAAAAGAAACATTTTATACCAACTTTTAAAAGATACTGAATATTCAATGAAATATTCAGTAAACATTTTGGACATGCCCATCTTGATCTGTGGGAAAAAATATATTTGCGAAGTATCAAGTCATTAGTCCTCAAAACACTCATTAACACACAGAAATAAGATATTGTCCTAAAATATATATGCCATTTTGAATAACTAACGTTTTTGCTATCTTATTCAAAACATACTTTGGAATAAGATGCCCTGAAGTAAATAACACCATAGAGTCCATTATCACTCCAAGAAAATTAATAGATTGTCTAGTAATGGGAGATTTCAATGAATACTAGCAAAATCACATATTTAGTATAACAGTGGACTCATCAGAGAGCATTTAAGTGAGCTATAAAAGGTTAGTGGCTAAAGATTTTAAAGGTAGGGGAAAATCCTGCCAAAATATATATAAAAACAGCAATCATGGAAATAATGATTAGGTCTTTAATAAAATAATTGATAAAATTGAGTACCAAAATATATTAAATTTTTTAAATCATGGAATCTGGGGAAGTATTTTGTCATAGATACACAGCTAGCTCAGAGGCAAGAGGAAAGGTTAGGAATAAGTAGGAGCTTTTCTAAATAAATATTACTTAGGGCCCAGTGCCAGTGTATGCCTAATTTAACATTTGTATAAATTATGTAAAGGAAAAGTGCATAAGGGAATCCTAAAGCTTGTGGAAGATGCTTCTGTGTGATGCAAAGCCTTGCTATAGCTAAGTGACCTCAGGAATATTTTGAATTTGGCTTACAAATACCAGCCAATTTTAATTTGGGGGACATATATAGAAAAAAGTTAATTTATATGCAGGGTATGTTCAACTTGGACCTTCCAGTTTTCATATAGGCTCTGGATTTTGGAATTATTATAAAACATATCCTTAAAAACAGCAGGTAAGAGGGATTGTTGGATTCAAATATAAAAAACATTATCAGTAAGGAAACCTCCAGGCAACTAAAATTTCCTAAGAGGTGAGGTGACTGAAAAGTATCCCATCTTCAAAAGGAAAAACTAAACCCTTCAACATAGGCTGTAAATCATATAATTTTCTTTCTGTTTCTGTGTGAACCCATCTCCTGCATCTTCGGAAGCTCACTCACTTAGGGCTTGATCCCTACCCTTTAACATCAATATTTAAATCTTCTCTAACACCTCATGTTGCAAATTCCAAAGTTTCTAATTCAAGAATAAAAATTGAGCATATAAATATACCACTGTTATTTCTTGAAAATTTCAGAACAATAGTTACAAAAAAGGCAGAAATATTGTTTTTGTGTATATTTTCTTTGGAAATTATTAGTTTTCATCACCTAGGACTGCACATAAGGCCATTTTTCTTGGGACTCTACCCTGTCCTTAGGTGAATATTTATTGAGTGAACTTTAAATATCATGAATATGCAGATGACTCACAAATTTTATTTTCAGGCTTCTTCTGAGCTCAGCAACATACATTTAACAATCACCTTGATGTCATCATGTAGATAGCTCTTAAGTATAATAAATACAGTATGTGTGAGATCCGACCTCAATGCTGCCCATATCCAAACATGTTTTTGTGATCATCCTCACCTGACAAGTAGGCTGTATTTCACATCCAGTGTTCATGGAAGAAACCTGGAAAGCATTCTTGAAACCAGCCTCTTATCACCCACCTGTCATCCATCTCTACTTGGGTGAACTTCTGTTAAACGTCCCCTTCTTCTCATCTTACTTCACGTCAAATGAACTTGAAAAATGCTTCCTAATTGATCTGTCTTGTTATATTCCCATCTCTCTCTAATCCTCTGTTCAAACAGTAGAAAACATAAGGGCTTGGTATTTAGCTCAGGGGTAACGAGCAAGCTTGCCTACAATGTGCAAAGCTCTGGGTTTGATCCACAGGACTGCAGTAATGTGTGTGTGTGTGTGTGTGTGTGTGTGTGTGTGTGTGTGTGTGTGATCATAATCAAAGAACACAGATCTTCTTAAAAATTCAGTGTCTTAAAACAAATTACTATGCTAAGCATAACTTGTAAAGTTCAGCTTGATCTGAATTAGTGCTGCAGACTTTTTGCTTCTCATCATTCTTTTTCTCATTATATGGATGTCTTTCAGCTTCTGGGAAGCAGCAAATCCCTTTAGGTTCAAGGCCACATTGCTTCCTTGACTGCCACCCCAGCCTTATGTCCAGTTCCCTCCTACTCAAAACTCCACCTGTCAATATCTGCTAATCTCTGGTCTTAGACTCAATTCCTTCGTTCCTTCGTTCCTTTGTTCCTTCCCCCTTTCTCTCTCTCTCTCTCTCTCTCTCTCTCTCTCTCTCTCTCTCTCTCTCTCTCTCTCTCAACTTAAAGGCCATTTCTATAACAGTTTTGCTGGACTTAGACATCAGCTTTCTTTACACTTTATAATGTGTTTCATACAATTTGTTATAATTGTATACCTACTATGTTTCTGACACATAGACTCACTCTGATCAAAATGAAGCGCAAAATTTTATGGAATCAGAACCATTTTTACTGCTGATTCCACATTATGAAGCACAGTACTTTATGGGTGCTTAAGATATTTTAAATTTACAAATTTAAAAATGCTATCTAATGTGCTAAAATGGACATGTGCTAAGTAAACAAAACAGAATAACAGAAAAAAGAAATTCCCTTGATAGATTTATGTTAACCAAATTACTATAAGTTCAATCACTATTTCGTACAAAAAATATTTTAATGAAGTACAATACTTCTACAAGATTATATAGACTAAAATATAGCCAGATGTAACAACAGATCAGTTATATATATGTAATGCAAAATGTAAATTAGTAAGGAACACAAAATAATTGGAGAATCACCTGTGATTTGATTTCATATAGGTATTTCAACTTTTAAAATGAATTTATTTTTAATTATAAAATTATGCATTTGTTTTTCTTTGAAGTTTCAAATTCTGTCTAATAATTTCAATTTGGCTTTTAGTAAAACTGAGTTTTAGACATGTTAGCAAGTGACCTAGGTTGTTCTACAGTTTCAGCATGTTGGTTTCATCTATGCACTGTTTTTAGTAATGATATTTCCAATTATTGTGGAAAAATAGGTTTCCGCTGCACCTGAAGTTTCTGTTATGGCAACTAACACAAAACACATTATTTTTTGTTTAATGTTTAGTCTTTCTTAATGACTATTGGATCTATGAAGTAAAAATTATGTCTTTCTTACGCATTATTTTATTCTGAGCATCTATCTAATACAGTACTTGAAACATAATAAATATTTCTTAATTCAGTAAACATAATTAAGGAGACAAAATTTAATATAAATATTGATGGAGCACAACTCAAAGTAGTTAAACATCTCAAGCATACCACATACAAAGAAACTTATAATGAATGCTGAATAATAATCACTGAGGTTTCATTTTATAAGCAGAATAGGTTCAGATATAAAAATGGCTCTGGTATCCAACAAATGAAAATGAGCAAAAAAGCAAGTTGGTTCAGTTACCTATTTGCTTCTTAAAAATCAATTATATTCCTGGCCAGTTTCTATATCATGATTTCAGCTCCCTTTACAAAAATCACCGACAGATGTTACCATCTTAGACTATTGTCCACAAAGCTCACTAGAATTGAAAAAATTCAAGCATTAATGTCAGGAAGGTAGATTGCTTAAACAACCCATATTCTATGTCAAGGCTAAGACCCAAACAAATGGTTTTTATGTCCTTACAATTATCTAACTGGAAATGTCATAGAAGCAATAGAAAATATTTTAAAAAGGTAGAATATAAATATTAATAGGTAACACAGATAATTGTATGTAAAAACATCCAAACACCAGGCATCCAAAGATTCAGATCACAGACTGAGAGGTGAAATCTGATTATTCTTAATCAGAGGCTGTTTTCTCTTCCTCACTTTATAAATCCTGCTGGATTTCAGTCACATGACTCCTTGAGTATTGACTCCTCTTATAGAAACTGATGGTGTTGAAAGTAAATTTGCCTTCAATTTTGGCAGCAGGAAAAATCCTCATGTGAAAGTTAAGGTTAGTTTCTTCAGAGTCAGCAAAACAAAACAAAATAAAAGTCAACAACCCAAACCTGTAACAATAATACATTAGATGTAAATTAACGTTCAAAAGAAATCATTTGGAATTAACATACAGTGCATTTCCTTATTTGGTTAAAGATCATTTTCTTGTATTGGCCATCACCAAATCTAATTGCCAGCAGGTGGACAACAACTTCATTGCAAAATCTGTGAAAATGAGCTCAGCATCTAACAACATAAAATCTATCACTGCAGCTATTAGACATGAATATGATATCAATCTCAGCAAAGAAACACTGTAGACTAATGAGATCATTCTGTAAAACACAGGAGGCTTAGGATACAAACAAATTTTGAAACTTTAGTAATATGAATTCCCTGGTATTTATATCCACAAAGTTCTGTATTGTCAATGCATATGTGTACATATGTTCTTGCACAAAGAGACACACACGTGCACACACATGCATCACCACTTAACTCTATGTGTATGTATGAACATAGAGTATACCACTTTTTCAATAAGGTAGCAAGCTCTTTATCGAGCATCCTTCCAAATCAAGGAGAAAATTGAAAGGTTTGATATCTGAGGGGTGCTTAACAACCAAATGTAAAAACTACATTATGGGAATGTCAAGATGTCTTCGTTATACTTTCAGAGGAGTATTGTATTTGCCTCTACTTTAGAAGCTTAAAACTATAAAGTAAAATATTTCTCATTATAGACAAAATAGGAACTGCATGTAGCAGTTGTTCTGGATGAAAATGATCAACTGGTAGGACATAAAAACATTTTTCAGGATATAACAATTTGTAAAATTTATACTGATAAATTGTTCCATTCTACCTTGAAAGAATCTGCATGAAAATATTTTGTCTTGTTTTATTGGCTTCAATTTTGCAAAATCTTAATTTCCTTGGACAAATTGCTTAGTTCTTGATTCTTAATTTATTTGCCATAAATGAGATATGTGGAATTATCCTTATTTTCATAATTATAAAGTGCTACAACCTCATAGCACCATTCCATTCTTACCTTTCCAGGGAAGTAACTTTGGATCACTAATCTGATTATTATAGATTACAGAATTTTCACATAGAAATTGTATTTTGTAAAACTCAAAATTGTAATTAGTTTGAGATGGTCAGCTGGTTTGTACAGGTGTTTGATAATTTCAGCTAAATATGTGCTTATACAGATTTATGTTAGCACTGCCATTAGCTGGTAATAAATTATGGTGACTCTTCAAGTGGTATTAACATAGTTAATAAAAATATGATTAGAAATAAAATATATATTTCCATTTCTTAAGAAATAAACATCAAGGTATTGTAAGATTAGCCTTTTGGAGTAAAGAATTTGGTCTATGTAGTGAAATTTGAAATTGCAAATCCGTTGATAATAGGTTTTATCCAAAATAGCTTATGTTTTCATGTGTCATATTGTATTAGAAAGGCAACTGTATTTCCTTCCAACTGTCTATCAGAAATAATGATGTGTTTTCAGCCATACACAATTGCAGAAATGTTTATACACATCAGAGATTCATGAGAGTATTTTTTATCCAAAAATATTTTTAACATTTGCTGTTATTGTTGTTATTCTTGACAGAAAGATCTATGACAGCAGACTTTGTAGTGTAAATTAAAATATTTTATTGAATGCAAAATTAATGAGCTTTTTATACATTTTTAGGGAGTGTTTTAGTTTACATTCCCAGTTACAGAAAAGTTTCAGAGATAGTACATAGGATTATGTTATATACCACCAGTTTTCCCACAAGTTACATGTTTTATTACAGTGGCAAATTTGTCATAACTAATCAATCAGTATTTATACATATCAGTATTGATTTATGTAACTAACATTCATGAGTAAAATAATATAAATATATATATGAATATTGAACCAATATTGATCTTTAACTATGAATAATAACTATTAAGTATAATTATATTAAATTAACTGTTATTTTAAATACCATAATTAAACTTCACACTTTGTTGTGGCTTTGTTAGTTTTCTCTAATGCCTTTGTATTTTCCAGGACTATGTTGCATTTAGTCATTATGTCTCCTTAAAGTGCCCTGAGTTGTGTAATTTTTCAAATTTTTCTTGTTTTTGATGTTGTTGACAGTGCCATATTGGTCAGTTATACTGTAGAATTTTTCTCAGTTTATATCTGTTTAATATATTTGTAATAGCATGCAGTTATATGTTTGGCATGGAAGGCTAGAGATGGAAAGTACTGTTCTCAATGCGATATGTCAAGGTGTGTGCAATTATTATTATCACTAATAATACCAGCGTTGACACCTGGCTAAGGTAGCTTTTACCAGGTTTCTTTTATATACTTGTTATTCTTTATTTCCCCTCTTTCCATGCTGAATTCTTTAGAAAAAAAGAATCATTAAAGATCTTCCCTACAATAAACCTCCTTGGCAAGGGAGCATCTACATAAATTATTTACAATATTTGTTAGGAAAATTTGTATTTCCTTCTTTGAGTATTGATTATATCAGTATAGACTCATGGATATTTATTTTATCTTTTGGGTTTTAATCAAATATTATATTATTTAGTTAACCAACAAATTGTTTCACTTTGTTGAAAAGCCTTTCAGTTGACTTCTTTTGGCTTCTGTGTCACTTTGACATGTATCAATTATTTATTTTTGAGAGTTTTCTTATTTCATGGTCTTTTTTTTTTTTTTTTTTTTCCTTTTTTTTTTTTTTTTTTTTCCGGTGCTGGGGACCGATTTCATGGTCTTATAAAAAAAAAAAACCTTGGGCTCATTTTATATTTTAATTGACCCAGACCTATGACTGTCCAATTCTCTAAAAACTCCTGGCTGATTTTATTAAAGGATGGTATTAGAAACAAACATGAAATACTAAGTTTGTTCCTCATTCCTGGAAACTGTAGTACTGACTGCTCATTTATGTGTTCGCAATAGAGAGCTAAGAAATGCATGAGTGCTAACATGTATACACACACGCACACACACACAATGGTTACTGAATTGATTCCAATTTAATTTGTAAGTTAATCAGAAATTCATAGTGATAATCTCCAACCTCAATCCGTGTAGCTCATTGTAAACTTCCTGTCTTGATTATCTGTAAGTTCCCTGTACAAGTGTGAGAAACCTGGTTCATAACCTTCACCATCCATTTCCTTATTTGATCAATTCCAGTATAAATGTGCAATAATTTCAGAATGTTCTACCCATACCTCCATGGAAAAAATGACTTTAGTAGCTAGAGTAGAGTGCTTATGTACAGTTCCTTTTGTCATTGGGCCCAGTTTCTTGTTATTTCTGAAGTTACTTAGGTCAGCATCTCGTTCTCCATCACCTTCAGTAAAATTATACATTTGTAAGAAAGATATTTCTACTACAGTCTGAAATCATTGTAGAATTTCCCCTGCCTTTTAGTGCACTTTTAAAAAATTTTCAAACATTAAAAAAATCTCAAACCTTAAAGTTCATTCTTGCTCTAAGATTATATGTATTTTGAAAAGCAAATAGTTCCATGTTTGCCATTATCATTGTTTCATTGTTTCAGAATCCTAAAAATCCCTTTGCCTCACCAAACATTGCTTCTCTTTTCTAAAACATGTGAAAACTGTTGATCTGTTTTCCATCTCTCATACTCTTCCAGAATGTTATGCAAATGGAATTATACAGGTCACAGTCATAACAGTGAATTCTAGATTTAGAAACAATACCTTAAAGATCATTCCATGATATTGTATGGATTAATTATGTGTTCCTTTTGATCAATGAACAGCATACCACAATAGTTATGTACCACAGTGAATGTATCCATTCCTCAATTGAAGAACATCTTAGTATTCCAGTTTGGGGCAATTAGGCATAAAGATAACATAAATATGCATGATTTTGTATAGAAATCGATTTTTAAGTCAGGTGAACAAATATCTAAGACTGATTGTTGAGTCATACAGTAATTTTAATTTAGCTTTATAGGAAACTGAGAAACTGTTTTCTAAAGAGGCTTTGCCTTTTGTCTCTGCAACATCAGTGAATGACTCTTTTTGATTGGCTTCCACAGCAGTAGGGATTGCTAGTTCTTCTGCATTTAAACCATTCTAATAGCTGGGTTATAATATTTCAGCAATGTTTTAATTTCCTTTTTCCTAAGCCTAAGAATGCTGCACATTTTTCATATGCTCACTTGACGCCTTTCCATCAACTTTAGTGAGTTATCTCTTTTGCCATTTTCAAATATTTTTACTGAGTTTTAAGATTTCTTTAAGTAT
This sequence comes from Castor canadensis, assembly GCF_047511655.1. Taxonomy (NCBI): domain Eukaryota; kingdom Metazoa; phylum Chordata; class Mammalia; order Rodentia; family Castoridae; genus Castor; species Castor canadensis. The sequence goes on from NC_133386.1 coordinate 24,133,193, forward strand.
ATGAATATAAGACCTTCATCAGATAAGTTGTCTATAAATATCTTATTGCAGTCTGTTTTTGTCTCTTCAATCTTTTGACAGTTTGGAGTATTGTATCTAAAATGTCATCACCAAAGTCAAGGATATGAAAATTTTTCCCTTATGATGAAGAGAAGTTATGGGTTTTTGGTTTTGTTTTTGTTTTTTGAGTTAATAAACATTTAAGTCTATGGGTCCATTTTGTATTTATTTTGTAAATGTGGTAAAATCATTTTGCTTTTCATTTGGACACCCACTCTTTCCCACATTTTTTCAGTATACTATCTTTTCTCTATTAAAATGCCTTCAGACATTTGTCAAAAAATGGTTGTCTATATTTGTGTGGGTCTAGTCTAAGTACTCAATCTTATTTGATTGATTTGTCAGTCTATTCTTTTACCAATGCCACATTGTCTTAGCTAATGTAGTCTTGTAGAAATTCTTGAAATCAGATGCAATGACTCTTCTTTGTCCTTCTTAAGTATAATGTGAGCTTTCTAGGTCCTTTGCATTTTCAAATAAATTTTAGAATCAATTTGTCAATATCTGTTAAACAATTAAGGCTTTTGTTTGACCTATAGATACTATAATACTGAGTCTTTCAGTCTGTTAATATAGAATATATCTTAATCTGTTTAGATGTTATTTTTCCATCGGTGTTTTATAGTTTTCCATATGTATATCCTATAAATAATTTCTTAAAATTACACCTAAGTTTTAAATATATTTTGAGTACTGTGTCAATGGTGTTTCTTTTATTTCAATTTTCTTTTCTTATTACTAGAATGCAAGAAAGCAATTGACTTTTGCATTTTAAACCTGGTTAAACTCACTTATTCCTTCCCAGATGATTATTCTTTGTGGTTTTCTGTGCATATCATCATTTAACCTACAAATATATGTCATCTCTTTCTTTGTTTTCAACTGTGTGCTGCAAAAGTTATTAAGTCTAGCACAAAGTCAGAGCAAACCCAGTTGCTATAACAGTCCCTAAACCATGGGAACTTGTAAACAAGCAAGAGTAGATTCCGTGTCTTTAAACATTCCAAGATTTTAGTGAGATGAAAATGCAGCAAAACAGGTCAGGCAAAGCAAATTTATTGGTATGGGCAGGGAGGATAAGTAGAAGACTGAACTCATTAGAGATATCAAGGCTCAGGAAAACTGACCAGGATGGCTAAATTCTTATCTGCACATGTACCACATCACACTACAGCCAGGAGGCCTCAAAACACTCCACCTTGGGCTTAAATGCCCTGCCCACCACCATTTGCTTTCTGATATCAAATGATGTAGAATATCCTATTTTCAGAGGAATGAGGATATAACCTGAGATGTTCTGGACCTTCATTCTTATCTCACAATGGTGTATTCATGGCACGTTCTATGATTGTAGTGAGATCTGTAAGTGAGAAAGGAAAGATCTTAGCTGGCCAAGATCATCTGACTTCATGTGTGTGTGTGTGTGTGTGTGTGTGTGTGTGTTGTGTACAATTTATTTTTTCTTGTCTTATTGCCTTATGATATTGAATATGAGTGGTACATACTTGCCTTATTCCTGATTTTAGAGGAGAATTGTTCAATCTTTCATTAAGTGTGATACTGCCTAGAGGGCTCTCATATTAAACCTATCTTAGAAGGGCCTTAGTTTTATCATTGATTTTTATTGATCTTTATAAAATACTTTTTCTACATCTACTGATCTGATCATATTTATTTTGTTACTATGGGGAATTATAGTGATTGATTTACAAATATTGAACCAGTCCTACATTCCTAAAATGAGTTCATTTGATCCTGAGGTACATTTTATACTCTGCTGCATTGAATTTGCTAACATGTTGTTAAGACTTTTCTGTATATGGTCGTTAGACATGTGGTTCTGTGGTGTTCATTTTGTAATGTCTTTCTTGGACATTAATGTCTTAATATCTTGCCTGTTGAATGCATTAGGAAGCATCCCCCACTCCACTCTTTTCTAAAGCAAATTATAATACATTGATATTATTTCTTTCACAGATATTTGATACAATTCACTGGTTGACAATTTAGGTTTGATTTGATTACGTGTGTGTGTGTGTTTGTGTGTGTGTGGCTGTATTTCCTTAGATAATATAGAGTTATGAACACCAGCTAGTTTTCCTTGAGTGAATGCAGTTTTTGTTTTTCAGAAAATATGTCCATTTTATCAAAAATATGAGTATATGGTTCGTTGTCTTCCATCATTTTCTCATAATGTTCATGTAATCTGTGTTGCAAACTTCCCTTTCATTTCCTTTTTTTTAATTCATTTATTCACATGTGCATACATTTCTCCACCATGCCCCCCTCCCACATTCTCTCCCTTCCCTCCCCATCTCAGTTCCAGGCAGGTCCTGTTCTGCCCTTATCATTAATTTTGTTGAAGAAAAGACACAACCATAATAAGGAAAACAAAGTGTTTTTGCTAGTTGGGTTAAGGACTGCTATACAGAGAGATTCCTAATATTGCTTTCATGTACCCATGTTATGACCCATGTTGATTCAACTCTAACTGATCTTTACACTGGTTCCTGATCCCCTTCTCATGATAACCTCTGTCTCTTTAAGATTTCTGTATTAGTTCCTCTGGAGTGGGGACATCGAACACTTTCATTGTTTGGGTTTTCTACCTATTCTTATATCTCCCATATGTGCTCTCCCTTTGTCATGTGATCCAAGTCCAACCACATTGCTGCATTTGCCCTGGATCTCAAGTCCACATATGAGGAAGAACATATGATTTTTGGTCTTCTGAGCCTGGCTGACTTCACTCAGAATGATGTTCTCAAGTTCCATCCATTTACTTGCAAATGATAGGATTTCATTCTTCTTCATGGCTGAGTAAAACTCCATTGCGTACAAGTACCACATTTTCTTGATCCATTCATCAGTAGTGGGACATCTTGGTTGTTTCCATAACTTGGCTATTGTGAATAGCACTGCAATAAACATGGGTGTACAGGTGCCTCTGGAGTAACCTGTGTTGCATTCCTTTGGGTATATCCAAAGGAATATACTGGATCATATGACAGGTCTATGTTTAGATTTTTAAGAAGTCTCCAAATTTTTTTCCAGAGTGGTTGCACCAGCTTGCATTCCCACTAGCAGTGTACAAGGGTTCCTTTTTCCCCACATCCTCACCAACACATGTTGTTGGTAGTGTTTTTGATGATGGCTATTCTAACAGGGGTGAGGTGGAATCTTAGTGTGGTTTTGATTTGCACTTCCTTTATGGCCAGAGATGGTGAGCACTTTTTCATGTGTTTTTTGGTCATTGGATTTCTTCTTTTGAAAAAGTTCTGTTTAGTTCAGTTGTCCATTTCTTTATTGGTTCATTGATTTTAGGAGAGTTTAATTTCTTAAGTTCCCTGTATATTCCTGTTATCAGTCCCTTGTCTGATATATAGCTGGCAAATATTTTCTCCCACTCTGTGGGTGGTTTCTTCAGTTTAGAGACCATTTCTTTTATTGTGCAGAAGCTTTTTAATTTCATGAAGTCCTATTTATTCATTCTTTCTCTTAGTTGCTGGGCTACTAGGGTTCTATTGAGGAAGTCTTTGCCTATACCTATTTGTTCCAGAGTGTTTCCTGCTCCTTCCTGTAGTAACTTCAGAGTTTCAGGTCTGATATTTAGGTCCTTGATCCATTTTGAGTTGATACTAGTACAGGGTGATAGACATGGATATCTCTTTCATTTCTGATACAAGCAGATTGCACTTCTCTCTCTTTTTTCCTTGATTAAATTGTTAGAGTTCTATCAGTTTTAATGAGTTTTTTCCAAGTATCAGATTTTATTTTAAAGATGTTCTCTATCATTTCCTTGATTTCAATTCCATTGATTTATCCTTAAGATTGAATAGTTACATTTATTCTGCAGGACAAAATTTTAATTTGTCTTTTTCTCTTGTTTTTTTAAGGTGGACATTTAAGATATTGATTTTAATTTTTTTATATATATATTTAATGCTATAAGTTTCTATAAGTATTATTTCTATTGTGTTCCATAAAGTTTGATAAGTAGCATTTTCATTTATTTCAAAATATTTTTAAAAGTTCTTGAAGCCTTTTCTTAGACCCATGTGCTACTTAGAATTTTGTTACCTAATCTCCTAATGTTTGAGAATTTTCATAATACCGTTCTGTCATTGATTTCTAATTTAATCCTTTTACACTCTAAGAGTGTAATTTCTATAATTTCCTGTGGCTTTGGGAGCATTTTGATCTTACCATTCTTCATACTCAAACTTCAGCAGTTTACCAAAAAATATTATTATGTCCTCCCACCACCTTTTGGAGTCAGTTCTTTGCTCCAGAGAAGCAAATTTTAAACATCTCTCTAAATGTACCCAACTCTCCAGATGACAGGGTAGCAATTTTCTCTATGACCTAAATTCTCTGATGGTTTTCAGTTTTTCTAGCCTGTGCATGTTGTAGGAAATGTGCAATGACTTTGCATGTGAAAGATATGTCAGTGGCAAATGTAGAAACCTACTTTTCTACATTGAACATTTAAATGTCTTTTGTTAAATTTCAATTTCTTACATTTTTGGCTCATTCAGAACAGATGGTTTATGCAGCATTTTTGAGATTCTAAAAGTCACCTTGCTATTTGTACATTAAAGTAATTATCTTTATCTATAGCACCAATTGGAAACACATTCCATTTCATATTTGACTATTCTTAATAATTTTGTTACAGGATAATTTGCATACACTAAAATTTCCTTGATGTAGATTGATAGTTCTATGAATTTGGGTGATTGTATGAATTTATGTAAACTCCATCATAACCAGGGTATAGAATAGACTCATAGTCCAGAACAATTTCTCCATTGCTTTAAAGTTGATCCCATTCTCTTATTCCCAAACTTGGAGAGTTACTGATTGAGTTTTAATAACCAGAGATTTATCATTTTCATAAATTGTTATAAATATACCATATAATATGTAGTTCCTTGTGTTTTACTTCTTTCACTTAACATTTTATTCAGAGCATCATTCTTCTTTTCTTTCACCATCCATAACTAATCCATTAGCAAATCTAATTGGTTTATCCATCAGAATTGTTTATTTTCTGTCTGCTTCTCTAATAATTCACATCTAGCAGGTCAGTCTTCCTGGAAAATCGTGTTACTTTTTGAATGATATCCATGTGTCAACTTTGATTCTATTCAGAAAAATATCTATTATCTGTCTTCACCACGGGACCCAATCTGCCAAGCAACAGCCAGATGATCTTTTCTTTTTTCACAGGTAAATAAGATTATGCTCTTCTCCTGGCTTAGAATACTCCGTCACTTTCTAGTTTACTTGGAATAAGACTTAACTGGCTGATTATATGGTCTCTATTGATTGACTTCCCCAAGCATATATCACACAATATTCTGTTAATTCCCAGCTACATTGTAAGTCTACAATTTTGTCTCTTTAATACCAAGCTCTTTTCAATATTTCTCTTTCTTCAGCTATTTGTACCCTTGATTCATTCTCACTTTCTATAACCCATGGTTCTTTCACATGCAGTGTGTTTGTGTTTACCTTGACTAAACCTGCATTAGCTATCTCATTTGTGCTTTACCACTATATCCTGATAAGGTCTTTCAAAATGTTTATTACCATCTATAATTAATGTGCTCATTTATTGGTATATATTTATAGTACCTCTAAATATAATGCAATTTCTGTGACAGCATGTTGGATTTCCAATTGCATGTGGACTAGTACATATTAGACACTTGTAATAGTTAATATATAACCTGGTATCAGTTTCCTAATATGGTCTACTACTATCTGGAATATCACTAACCTGTTAAAGTAGAAGGGATTTAGACCAAATTTGGACCACAAAATAAATCTCAATAAAACTGAAAGATTCAAATGATACAAAGTATGTTGCTTGATCACAATGTAATTAAATTAAATATCAATACCAGGAAGGTCTAAGGAAAATTCGTAAATATTTAGAAACTAAATAACACAGTTCTAAATAATCCATGTATCAAAGAGATGATAAAAATGGGGGTTAGAATGTAGTTTGAACTGAATGTAAATGATAATGCATCACATCAAAAACAGTAATAAGAAAGTTAATTTATATCTTAGAATTGTAGTGCTTTTAGTAGTAGAATACAAGAAAGGCACCAAGCTAATTATACCCACCTTAACCTTAAAAAATACAAAAGAAGTTAAGCCAGAATAATAAATTTTTAAAAAGTAAATGCAGTAGAAATCAATAATATGAAGAAGAGACAGAGTGAAGAAAACAAATTAAGAGATGGTTCTTTGAGAAGATCAATGTTATAAGTACTGCTGTAGTTATAAGGTAAGGAAAAAATAGAAAGAAGCCTGCAATTATTAATGGCAGAATGAGAGCAGTAGTATCATTACAGATTCTGCAAATATTAAAAAGTCATATGAAAAATATTGTGATCATTTTTATGGCAATGATAATAACAGGAAATTCTCAACAGAAGCAAATGACCAAAGTACTCTCAATAAAGAGTAGATGTTCTTGATAGTTAATATATATTAATACAGTTATTATAAAAGTACCCCAAAAGTACCCCATGAAGAAAAACCCAGGATCAGCTAATTTTACTAGTAAGCTCAACCAAATATTAAAAGAAAATATAATATCAATCTCTAAACAAACTTCCAGAAATTTGAAGGATAAATTGGTCCCAGGTCATTCTAAACTAAAAGCAGGAAAACATCAAAAGAAAACCAGAGACCAATGTCCCTCATGAACATAGATTTAAAATGTGAAATTATATGCAAGCAGGAAGTGTTTAACAATAAGAAAAAGGATGACAATCTCTAAAAAAGAGGAAAAAGTGTGTGTAAAATCCATTTCTATTAAAATCCTCCAGGATATTAGAAACAGATTAGAGATCCCTCATCCTGGTAGAAATATTCAAAAAATATACTTGTTGATGACTGGATGCCTTTACTCTAAGATCAGTAACAGAAAATTAGGTTTAAATCATGCTTTTCCATGCCTTTTCAACATTATACATGGGGTCATAGTCAATGTAATAAGACAAGTAAAGAAATAAAACTTGGTTTGGATTTGAAAGAAAATAGGCAATTATGTTTACTTGCTGACTACATGTCTGCTTGTGTAGAAGACAAAACGGAAGCACCGAAAAGTTGCCGAAAACAATAAGGAAGTTTAGCAAGTCTGCAGGATTAAAGAACAGTATACTTTAGTAAATTCAATATCAAGTTCATGACAAAGAACAATCAGAAAATGAAATTTTAAAATAATACTATGTACATCACATAAAATTAGTGATACATCTAAAAAAGATATATAAGACCTACGTACTATAAGAAACCTCAAATATTTGCCATTAGAATTTAAATACAGCCCTAATATTGGCATTAGCTAGAATTCTCGGTACTGTTAAGCTGTCAATTTCTTATAAATTTATCTATGTATAGTGTATAAAAAGGCTATAGTAATCAAATCCTCGTAGTGTAAGGAATAAGCTACAAATGGCATGATGAATCTCAAAAGAATTAAATGGATATATGGATCCAGGTAAAAAAGTTTATGTAGTTACATAATCCCATTTCTATAAAAATTATGGGAAATACAAACTAATAGATTGGACAAATAGGAAATGAGTAATAGCCTTGGGATGGAATGGTTGGAGAGGAATCGGTGGGAGAGATTACAAAGATGGAAGAGAAAACTTTAGGTTCTATACCTGTGCACATCTGCCAATTAAATTGAATCATTTAGATTACTTAAAATACTTTGTTATTTTTTAATGTTTCTGATCTTCAGTTGGTTGAATTTATGGATATGGAATCCAAGGGTAGAGAGGGTTGACTATACTCACAACTTTATTTGTGGTAATGGTTTCATTCATGTGTGTATATATATATATATATATTAAACTTTTTCTAAGCATACATGTTAATTATGTTCCGTGTACTCTGTAATGATTATATGACAAGTTGTTTAGAAAATTGAAAGTGAATGCTCCTTTTGACTGTTTTCTTCAAACAGAATTTTCCCTGAGTTAGCCATGACTGAGTGATGATATTCTTTCATGTATTTTAATGAATTTATATACATATATATTTGTATAAGCAAATTTTTGATAATTTCCATAAATTATATTATTTCACAACATTAAGAATGAACAATAAGAAACATGCAAAATTCTGAAAACTAGAGATGCTCAGGTATCTTTCTATTGTAGGACTTTCCAAGTAAGTCATAATATGTATAAACAGACTCACTCGCTGAGTTAATCCTCCCGAATTTCAGAACAGCAAACATATACAAAAGAATCTAAAGCCTTGGGAGGAATTTAGGGTAAGCAGGAAAATGGTAAATTACTGAAGAAAAAAATCAGATGGCTGTCAAGTTTCATTAATAGTAATGGATGTGAAGTAATAAAGGCCCAACAACTTTAAGCCTATGTAGGGTAAGGGTTTTGATTATAAAAATATAAATTTCCAAAGAAATAAGTTACCAAAGGGATCTTCTTTCTTAGCACCTATCAAGCATTTAGAGATCCTAAGGAGAATACTCTGGTTATTTAGTGAAAAGAGAAGTAACTTTTTAGCCAAGGGAAGATTTATCATGAAGACACTGAAGCCTAATCAAAGTCCTTCTTTTGTATGTAAGATTTCAGGCTCTGCAAACCTGGATTCATGCCTGATTGCAACAAATTAGGCAGTAGGAACCAAATTAGAAAAAATAAATAAATTATAGATTGAAAGACTTTCATCAAGAAAAAAGAAAAAATGAGAGTCGATGACAAAATTAGGAGGTCACTGAGGCAAGAAAACTTATTTCAATGAGGGCTGCAGTACATATGCTCACAGATACAAGGAGAAAGGGAAAAGTCAATGGAAAGTGGGAATAATTTATGGAGCAAATTCTCAGAGAATACAGAAAAATATTTGCTTAAAAACTGAAACTGAGAATTCTGTCTTGAATCATCATATGAAATTTTTCCTCTTCACCTTAGGATTTTCATCAGGAGGGCTCATAGGCAACACCACTGATGTTCATTTTCTTGGGAGGCAGAGGTGAGACTGGTCATGCTGTATGGCTTCATTTGTTCCTTATAATATGGCAAGAATGCCATCTGCTAACATATAGCCACTTTTCTAAAGGCAGTTATCCCTGGAGTGTAATTTATTCGTAAAATCTTTAGAAATGAATAATTATGTCGCAGAATGACCGTGACATACATATGGTGATCAGTCCCAAAACAAAAAGGTTCTCTAGCCTAGTTTAAAGTCCACTGATTTTTTAGGTGTCTTACCTATCCTCACCCCTCCCTTGTGTGCTCTCGCTTTTATCATGTGCTCATAGTCCAATCCCCTTGTTGTGTTTGCCCTTGATCTAATGTCCACATATGAGGGAGAACATACGATTTTTGGTCTTTTGAGCCAGGCTAACCTCACTCATAATGATGTTCTCCAATTCCATCCATTTACCAGCGAATGATAACATTTCGTTCTTCTTCATGGCTGCATAAAATTCCATTGTGTATAGATACCACATTTTCTTAATCCATTCGTCAGTGCTGGGACATCTTACAGATAAATGAACCAAAATGTTGTTAACGTGGCCTAGCACTTCCTCATGGCTCCTCACAGCTTACACTCGCAGCAGGAACAGCTGCCTGAAATTCAAAAGATTTTGATTCTTCCCACTGATTTTGTCTGTTCCTCATCCTCTTCCGCCACATAAGGCACATACTGGACTAGTGTCTCTCTGGTTTCTACAATTTCACTGTCATATTTTCAATCTATGTGTCATCTAAATAGAAAAACTGGAGTGTGGAAAAGGAAGAAATAATTCTAAACTGAAGAAATCAAGACATCTTGAGGAGGATAAATGATTTAATATGAATCTTAAAAGATAAGCAGAATCTGCATAATAAAAGCTAATGAAATTTTTCAATTTTTTATACTTAAAATTTTTCCATATGTGTAACATTTTATTTGTCATACCTATATAATGAAATTGTTATTTCCATTATAAAGAAAGAAAGACATAGAGAGTAGGATTAAAAAAGAGAAGTCTAATTATGTATATTTTCTGTGTTCCTAGCACTGTAATAGCTACTGTAGATTCCAATATAAATAAAGTCTGGCCCAAATGCATTCACTAATAATGCAATGGGAGGGAGCAATTAGACCATGAGATCAATATGGTGGAGAGCCTTGAAAACCAATAGAAATGTGTAGGTAACTTCATTTCATAACCCAGTTATTTAAAATCAAGGAAAAAATGTCTAATGTGCACATTTCATCCATCGCTATATTGTTATGCTTTACTATTTTATTAGGAAATAAATATTTATAATACCAACGTGGTGAACATTTGTAAAAATTGAGGGGATATGTTTATATTCCTAGACAATTCATATTCCACCTATTTAATTAACTAGGAATCTAATCTCTCTGAATTTATTAAGTAGACTTTATGAGTAGTCAATAAAGCCACTCACACATATAATAAAAAAGAGTGAAGGAAAATCATTCAATCCATTATGAGGAATAATATCAATGAGAAACAGAATGGTGACCTATTTCTTAAATAATTAAAGAAAATTTCCCAGAATAAGACATTCATTTTGTAATTTAAGTGACTACCTGCTAAGTAACTCAAATTCTCATTCATATTTCTTCTCTGTAGTCTATGTCTGCATTTTAAACATGTAATGTATTGGTTTTTATTAATTATAAATAGTAAACAATGTGTCTACCTGCTTGTACACACCTGATACATAATGTTAGAAATTGCATTATTCCTTTATCCAAACGTATGTAAAATAATTATTTTAACATGATTTAAATCCTAAGTGATAAAATGAAGTATATTGAAATATGTTAATGCATACATGAAAATCCTAGATCATTTCACTTTAATGAAAATGTATTCAGAAGCAAAATAGGTATGCTGATGAATGTTTCTGAATAAAATCCAACTAATGCCCAGACTCTAATGATTTATTCAATGCTCTCTCTCTGTCTCTGCCTCTTTCTGTCTCTCATGGCATGCACACACACACACACACACACAGGTCATCATTCCCATCTACACAGCTTTTTGCATGTATGCTTCAGTTTATCTGAGTGATGTAATTATAACTAGCAAGTGAGGTCTAACACTCGCAGTCCAAATATGTGTCATGAAACATAACTTCCTTTAATATTCTAGAATCTAACTTAATTTTTAATGAATTTCATGTCTCAGAATGTTAGAAACTTTTCATCAGTAACTTAAGAGTTACTGAGAATTTCCTGTGAAAATCTGTAGTGTCAGGAAAGGGCAAAGGGGACACATGGTACATGGTCCTCATCTATGCAAGTGTTGTTGTTTGTATTATTCACTCCATCATTGACACTGAGTAGTCAGTTTAGAAATTATTCTTGTTTTTTTTTTAATGCAGAAAGCCTTTCTGATGTATCTAAATCTCTACTGGTCTCAGAAGTTTAGAAATATTTGCTGTACCCCAACGTGCTGAGGAAAAAGAAAAACAGTGTAAATCCTTAAATCACGATTCTCTTTTGGTCTGTGCAGAGGGAATTTAATGCTTCAACATTTGTTATATCCTCACCCCCTCAGTCCTTCCTCACTTGAATCAGCAAAACAAAAGTATTCAATTAGAAGAAGAGATGACAGTAAAACAAAGTTGGCAGACTGTTTTAAATTGCTATTCCTTCTAGAAATTCTATCAGTCCTATTGTGACCAAATTCAACACATACAATGTAAGGAATGTCATCATAAATGAATATTTTTAAAAAATTCTAATTTCAATTTTCCAGCATTGTGAGGTGCCCCAGCAGAAGCATTCTGGATTAGCAACTCTCTGCTCATCAGGAACATAGGAGGACATGATGCCACTGGCTAAGTCCTAAATCCTCTGTACTCTGAGTCTGGCTGTCCCAAAGAGCATATATAGGCGGTGGACAGGCCTTCCCTGGAGGATACACTTTGAACCAAGACATTTTCTGCTGCTCTAAAGCACAGGAATTCATTGTACTTTCAGCATCGCTCTTTTTCAAATAAAGCACCACACATCTAAGAAGGTCAATAGCATCTTTCATTTGATACCAGAGAGAAAATCAAGACTTACAGAGAGTGAGAAAATGAGAACCAGTTATTCTTTTTTTATTGGGGTTTGATCTCAGGACTTCACACTTGTTAGGCAGGTACTCTTACTTCTTGAGTCACTCTACCAACTCTTTTTCTGTTTGCCTGGGCTGGCTTCAAACCATGATCCTCCTAATCTTTGCCTCCTGAGTAACTAGTATTACAGGCATGAGCCACCAGCTCCTGGCTAAGAACCAGTTAATTCCTAATTGTATACTCAGGAAAGTGGGCCAGAGGAGTCCTGAGCAAGAAGGACTTTTCAAAGACTTAGTTTGCAAATTGGAGCATCTCTTGAGGCTATAGCTATAGCCACTTGGAATGACTTGTCTGACCAGAACTCCAGCCTCAGTTTTCTCCTCAGTGCAGAGAGAATAGGAGCAGAAAGAAAGGAAGAGGAGTGGCCAAGAAGGGACCTGATCAAGAAAACAAATTTCCCACTTAGGACCTCTTTAAGATCAATATAGCTGACAGGGGTTGTTAGAAAGAACTGTGAAGAAAATTTGAGGTCTGGGAAAAGAAAGACAGGCTAGGGAATCTGTCCATACAGAGCCTTTCATTATGCCTAAAAATCCATCCACAAGGTCTCCTAGTGGGCATATCCTCTGCTACAACTTAAACATATCCATTGCTGCAAAATTTAGCACTGACCTCAAGTTAGACTTAAACCCATCTGGAGTACTGTCAGGAAGGAGTCATGACCACTATTTGGATGAAAGGACATACATTCTAGTTGCATCTTTGCTTGTGAGTTCTACTCTGCATTAAATGACATTGGTGATTGCTGAAAGAGTAGCATGTCAATTACCCAATATTAACGTGTGTGCTCAAATACTGTGTATCCCAATTATTTGTGAAAGTTTATGAGATGGGCCCAAATTGATGACATAGAGTCAGGAGATTCTCAGTCATTTATATGTATTTTAAGAACACAACCTAGGAGGTCAGATAAGATGCCCCTACATTCACCTCTAAGCACATCCCCATCAGAATTACCATGCAAATTAGCATAATGACAGGCTCCCAATACCACAGTACTGTAATAGACTTCCTGCTTTCACTAGTTATTCCTAGTTATCAGATATGTTAACTACCCATGTCTTCTGAAATGTTACTTAACCTTTGAACCTCAACTACTTCTACTAAACATGTGTGAGTGTATGTTTGTGTGTGTCATATTATAATAATTACCTTAAAGTAATATTTTAATAAGATGATCTGATTATCTAAGGGTTAGTTCAGTGACTGGGCATAGTAAATTCTGAATACATTCTGATGATTATTTTTTACTGCAATTATTAATTGAAGAAACCTAAATAGTTTAACCTTAACCCAATTATTCACCAACACTCCAATTGTCTCCACACATAGTGTTAGTTTTTTATGTTAACTGATGAGAACATCCTGTTACCTAACTGGCCAGTTTTTAGTATAGAAAAGATCCAGGCCCTGGAAATCCAGATTAGAAGAAGAAGAGAGATGGTGTCAAGGCGATTTTTTCACATTATAATTGGGCACAGAATAGTCCTTAGGAGCTGGTGGCTCAGGCCAGCCAACAGCACTGTTAGTCCCTAGCCCTTACCTCTGTTTCACACTTTGAGCTCTCCTACGTAAGTGGAGTTTTGTGACATGATGAGTTTACAGGAAGAGGTGACTCAGAATACTGGTTAAAGTTGATGTTCTTTTTGCTTATTTCCTGTTTTCCTTACAATTGATGTATTTTTGGCAGGCAGTCTTGTTATAAACTGTCTGGGGCAGTTGTTTCATGATACTGTATTAAGTTGCTAAAAAGAGAGTTAGTGAATGACTAAGCCATGTTTTCAACCTGAATAATGATAGAGGTAGTATACAGTTGTAACTAGATTTTCCCTTTATTTCCTGCAAATAGCATATGGCTATGGAGTTGGAAGTTCTCTAAATAGATGTATAAACTATAAGTGCCTTACTCTTACTTATTTTCTTCCCAGTGCTAATCTCTAGGAAAAAGTGTCATCTTTAGTCACCTAGTTGTTTTTGTAGGAAACTTGAGCTGTAGAGTCTCTTTGCATGAAACCCTATCTCCTTTCTTTGTAACTTCTTTTTCCCAGAAGTTAAAGCTTTTAGTTATAATAAATAAGGGATAAATCTAATTTCCCATCTTGAAACTTTGGGTTTTTTTAAGGTGAGTAGCTTTCTCAAAAAAGAAGCATATTATGTCTCGGACTGAAACAAGTTATTGTTGCTGACAAAACTTCAAAATGAGTTCATATGACATAGTTCATCTTAAAATGAATTTTAAGACAATAGAAAAATCTCTTTGCCTTATGTTAAATAAGTGTTTCTGATTGATCAGAGTCTTAAAGTATCTACTGCAATCCTATCAAAGAGCCAGAAAAAAAAATTAAGTCTAAGAGTTTAATAAAAGTATTTGATTACTACAGTGTAAAATTATTCCACTATGTATTACCTCTTGGTCTATGTGAATATACTTGTTTATAAGTTCTCATTTATGCATAAATTAAGTATATAAGTAAAATAGGTGTTTTCAAAATATTCTTGAGTATTTCTATTAACTGCTTAAAATATTTAAAGGTATTTCATTGAGTTCTTCATGTTTCAGGAAAATATTTTAAGAATTTGTAATAGATGACTGAATGACAACTCACTACATAGATTTAAATCAAATTAGTGACTTTCAGGTTAGCATAGGCTTCATGGAATTTGAAATATGAGCTTTACAATCTGCAATTATTTATCTTTCTTTTTAATCTATATTTTATTACTTTCTAAAGATAGCAAAATGTTATTTCAAATACCGCTTCAAACCACAACAAAACAATCACTTGGCATTCCTCATCAAGGATTAGAGTTTCTTCTGGGCACTATTATATTCTTTTTAAAACTTTGTTTTATTTTTGAATTAGCATATATTAATAATACTAAGGGAATTATCATTGTGATAGTTCCATACATGTGTACTCTACACTCTGAATATGTTCACCCACCATTATATTCCCACACCCACTCTTTACTTCCTCTACCCTTTTCTAAGCATTGTTTGATGTGTTTCATTACGTTGTTTATGCATATATAATATATGTAGCATACATATGTATGTATATGCAACATACTTTGATTTTCTTCACCTTTCATAATCTGTCCTTTCCTCCTCCCCTTCCACTGATTCCCCTCAAGAGTGCATTCATGACCCATCATTATTACTACTATCAGCATCATCATTTTAGATTCCACAAATGAACAAAATATACTTGGCTTCTTGAGCTTGGTTTATCTTGCTCAACACAGTGAGCTCCAGTTCCATCTATTTTCCTACAAGTGACATAATTTCATTTTTCTTAATGGTTAAATAATATTCCAGGTATTGTATGTATATGTGTGTATATATATATATATATATATATATATGAGTGTGTGTGTGTGTGTGTGTGTATACAATATTATCTTTATCCATTTATCAGTGCTTAGGCACCTCAACTTATTTTACAGCTTAGCTATTGTGAACACAGCTGCAATAAACATTGGTATTCAGGTATACTGCTTTGGAGGTATGCCCAAGAGTGGTATGATGGGGTCTTAATGTAGACCTATTTGTAGTATTTTTGAGGAACCCCAATAATGACTGGTTTGCATTTCTACCCACAGTATTTAGGGTTCCTTTTCCTCCCCATACCTTTGCCAGCATCTGCTATTGTTTGCTTTCTTGATGATTGCCAATATGATTCTGGTGAAAAGGAAGCTTATTCTTAATTATAATAATTTAAAACTACATTTCATTTAGAAGAATATATTTCACATAGAGTATCTTCATGAAACTTTAATAAAAATTTTAAAATAGAGCCTCCAAATTGGAAAGTATATGATAGGCTAAATTTGGCCTTGCTGAATTCATGGTAGAAGAGTTAATTGTAAATGTTGGGGAGTTTGTTTTCTTTGAAAAATATTAACTCAAATCATCTAAATTACTATTCCAAAAATTTAAATAGAAATCAGTCAAAAGCAAGAAAACACATGTACATCTTTTTTTTAATTATTATTTTTATTTTTTATTCATTTAGTCACATGTGCATACATTGTTTGGGTCATTTCTCCCTTTGCCCGCCTCCCCAAACCTCTCCCCCTTCCACCCTCAGTTCCAGGCAGGTCCTTTTCTGCCTTTATCACTAATTTTGTTGAAGAAAAGAGACAAGCATAATAAGGAAGACAAAGTGTTTATGCTAGTTGAGTTAAGGATAGCTACAGCAGCCCAGCAGCTAAAAGAAAGGATGAACAAATGGGACTTCATAAAATTAAAAAGCTTCTGCACAACAAAAGAAATGATCTCTAAACTGAAGAGACCACCTGCAGAGTGGGAGAAAATATTCGCCAGCTATACATCAGACAAGGGACTGGTAACCAGAAAATACAGGGAACTTAAGAAACTAAACTCTCCTAAAATCAATGAACCAATTAAGAAAAGGACAACTGAACTAAACAGAACTTTCTCAAAAGAAGAAATTCAAATAGCAAAAAAGCACATGAAAACATGTTCACCATCTCTGGCCATAAAGGAAATGCAAATCAAAACCACATTAAGATTCCACCTCACCCCTGTTAGAATAGCTCTCATCAAAAATGCCACCAACAACATGTGTTGGAGAGGATGTGGAGAAAAGGAACCCTCATCCACTGCTGGTGGGAATGCAAGCTGGTGCAACCACTCTGGAAAAAAATTTGGAGACTTCTTAAAAATCTAAATATAGACCTTCTACATCTTGATCTAGTTCATATTCAAGATCCGACTTAGATTCAGTGTATTCATTTGGGAAAATACTCTTATGCCAAGCTTCAATTTTGACAGCTATAAGGCAGATTCAATAATTTTATCTACCTCTAAAATAACTGTGAACATTAATTGAGAAATTTGATATATGCCAGAAACTGTAATTTCACCAAACTTATTTCCCTTTCCTTTGATTGAGAAGCAGACTGACATAAATACAGCCAACTAATGTTTCACAAAGAAGCAAAGAAAGTACAATGAAGAATAGAGTTTCTTCAAAAAAACAGTATGGAGATTGCTGGATACCCTTCACAAAAATTGACCCAAAATGTATCACAGAACTGAATACAAATGCAAAATTGTAACACTCCCAGAATATACAGGAGAAGACCTGGCCTATTTGGGGCATGGTGATGACTTTTAATATCACCAAAGGCAAGTTCTACCTATGAACAAAATAATTGATAAGCTGGACTTCATTAAAATTAAAATTCCTGCTCTGTGAAAAACAATGTTAAAAGAAAGAGGAAACAAATCACATTATAGGAATATTTATTGCAAAAATGTACCTGTAAAAAAAGGACTATCATCCAAAATATAAAACTCAACAATAAGAAAACAAAAAACTTGATCCAACAAAGAAGAACTGAATAAACACCTCACCAATGATGATATGCAAAAGGCACATCACCAATGATGTTATGCAAAAAGTTAGCATAAGAATATTATTTTCAACACCATACATCATCATGGAATTGAGAATTCAAACAGTGATCTTTCCCGTCCACTAACGTAGCACATGGCAAAATACCCCAAATACAAATAACTGAAAAATACTTGTAAAGTGGCCTGGACATTATGTACTTTAAAAATCAGAGCTATTTTTGTTATGTTATTATTTTGTTGTATGGCATTACTTATTATTAATAAAGAATTTTATTCACTTTTATCATTTTACTTATTTTGATACTTATCCTTGCTGGAAACAATTACATCTTCTCTCTTATGGTCTTTACATTCCACACATCACTTCTAGCAAAATTGCTTCTATGTGGAACCCAGCTACTTTTATCAAAGTAAGATTATATTCCAAGATTATTAATTTTACTGAGTTGCCCTTTAAAATGAACTATTATTCATACAAGTTAGCATTTATAAAATTCTAAAAACCATGTCTGTCATACAGGAAGTGTTACATAAAAAGTCATGTTAAATATATATATGTGTGTATATATATATACACGTACACATTATATATACATTATATACATACATGAATATAAACATTATATATTCTTTACACTTATTTTATCTTACTCTTTCTCCTCCCAGTCCAAAACCTGAGCTACTCTATTTTTGCTTTCTATATGAAAGTTTTAACTTAAACTTGGTATTACTTGTGCATTCTTTTAAAGTTATATTTGACTTTTGGCAAAATCTTTGCATTAAAATCTTATTAAGAACATAAAACATTGATCTTTTTCAAACTGCTTTGCCATATCACTCACCAATTTTATATTTGTAGCGTAAGAGGCTTGCAACAGATTTTTTAAATCATTTTCTCACAACTTTGTGTTTTATGACCTCATACAAGAATCAGCCACAATAGGACGATTTATTTACAGCAGTTTATTTAAACTAGCAGATGCTACAAATCACAGTTTTCTCAAACTCTCATTCTCATAGTGTCATGTACATTCTCTCATTCTCTCTTCTCTCTTTCTCTTTCTCTCTCTCTCTCTCCCTCTTGAAAGCCAGTTTATAAACTTTTACCAATGCATTCTTATTAAACTTCAGTTTGAAAATCCTAACAAAGAACATTACTCCACAAGAAAATTAAGATTCACACTCATTTTTTTATTTTTAATATGTAAAAATTTAATGCCACATAAAAAAGAGGGTTCCATGATCTCTTCTCCTCCAGAAATGTACATGGTAGTTGACAAGTTGACAAGAATCACATAGTACTTGATAAATGATTCAAATTTAAAACAACATATATATTAGAATAATAATTGCTACTTTTGGTGAGCACTTATTAGATGTCAGACCCTATTTCAAATGACGTATGGAATCCTCTGAAAACAATGAAACAAATTAAACCTTGATGTCATCATTTTATATATGTAGAGAGAGAGAAATTGAGGAACAAAATCCTTAACTTGAGGAACATGGGTTGAATTTGTCACTGATACTATTGAATAAATGTTTAATTTGTTATTCAGTATTCTTCAAAAACAACTCAGATATGTTACATTCCTTGAAAATTGGAATATCTGTCTGTGACTCACTGTCTACTCCAGCAAAAGGCCTGAACTTTATATGATTGACAGGAAGCATCTTCATTTTGATGTATCAAATTTTGACTTCCTTCTTCTACCTTTTATTACAGCTTTAAACCTGGTTAATTTATCTTCTTGTTGTAAGCTTTCTGGTCTCTAGAGACAGTTGAATATGTAATTCTGAAGCCATAGTTAAATACACCTAGTTACAAAGTTGGTACACAATCAATATGATAAAATGATGAAAGATAAAAATATTTTAATTTTTCTCTATTGCCACTGGTTTTTTAAAACAAAACTGCTATTACATATGATTTAGGTGATATGATACATCTGCATTGACTTTGTATATGTGTATCCATCCATCTATACTGGTACACATATACAAAATTCATAATTTTATAACGAACAGAAAATGTACCCAATAATGTTCTCAAATTAATTCAAAAGATATGGAAAGTGCCATATTGGCACTTTCTTCCATATTAAGTCATAAGTTTCCACTAAAATTCAAATTCCCACTCAATTGTCCCAGTCCAGGTTTCCTGTGTATAATGCTTTCAATATAGTTCATAGATGAACTTTTTCAAATGGGTCAATTAAGTTTATGTATCTATTACAAATGTGCTTGTCAGAGGGCAAATTATACTGTAATGATTTTATGCTACTTTTATAAGCAAATCTTTTTTTCTTTAACATTTTATTAGTATATGATAGTTTTACAGAGGGTTTTGTTGTGACATTTCCATTTATACATATATTATACTCAGGTTTGTTTCATCTCTTCCATTCTTTCTCCTCCTACCTGACTCCCTTCCTTAAAATAACTTCAACATGTTTTAATCTTCCATATTCATACGTGCCTACAAAGTACCTCAACCATATTCACACGACTCTCCCCTCTCCAGTTACTCTTTTCGTCCTACTAGTGCCCTCCAATTAACATGACCTGTTTTACTTTCCATTCCTTCATTGTTTGTGTCTGTTGTTCATTAGGAATTTTGCCATGGTATTTTACCTGTACATAGATTGTACTTTAATCAGCCAATCCTCTTCAGTTACTCTTCTTTATCTTTTTCCCCCATCCTGTATTGTTCAACAGGTCTTTTTCTCTTTCAATTTTATTAGCACATTTTTTGTGGTACTGGGGGCACATTGTGACATTTACAAAAGTGTATACCAGATATCTTGGTTAGGTTGACCTCCTCCATTATTCTCCTTTATCCCCTTCCCTCTACTTCTTAAAATAGTTTCAACAGGTGTCATTGTTCCATTTTTATACATAAATGCGTATTTCTACCATATTTGACTTCCTCCATCATTTACTTGTGGCCTCACCCCTTTCACTGGTAACAATCTCTCAGAAAGGATCTTTTTTACCTTCTTATCTTTCATTTTTGGGAAAAAAAGATATTTTGTTTCTTTAAGATAGTTATATAGGGAGTTTCATTTTAACATTTCCATGTATATATGTATTATATCCCAAATTGGTTCATCCCCTCCATTTTTCTCCTTTATACCTTAATCTCATTCTTACAGTGATTTCAACACACATAATAACCTGTATTTATTCTTGTATAGAAAGTACATCAACCATATTCACTTTCTTTGCTTCCTTCTTTTATCTGCCCCTTCCCATTAGTGGCCTCCCCTTAGCATGACCTCTTTTTCATTCCTATCCTTCATTATTTAGGTGTCTTTCATTGTTCAATGAGATTTGTATTTAAGTCAATGTAACCCTCCTCCATTGTACTTCCTCCACTCTGTGTTGTTCAACAGTTTTCAGTGTGTTCCCTTGTGTTTTATTCCTACACAGATGTGATGTACTTCATTATTATTTGCTTTATTTTCTTCTTTTCCACCTCCCTTAGTCTCCTCTACCAGTCCCACTTTTGGGTACATGTTCTGTATAAATATGTGTGTATATGTAATATTGCTTATATTTGTATTGTACCTATATTCCACATATGAGGGAAAATATACAGCCTTTGGCTTTCTCTACCAGGCTAAGTTCACTTGAGATAATGTTCTCCAGGTCCATACATTTACCTGCAAATGACAAAATTTATTCTTTATTGCTGAATAAAATTCCATTGTATACAAATATCACATTTTCTTAATTCATTCATCATATGTGGGGCAGATTGGCTGTTTCCATAGCTTAGCTGTTATGAATAATGTTGCAGTTTATGGGTGTATAGCTGCCTTTCTTGTAACCTGACTTACATTCCTTCGGGTATATCCCCAGAAGAGGTGTTGCTGATCATATGGTAATTCTACTTTTAGTTTTAGAGGATCCTCGGTACTGTTTTCTATAGTGGTTGTACTACTTTATATTTCCACTAACAGTGTATGAGTGTTCCTTTTTCCCTGAATCCTCACCAGCATTTATTTCTGTTTATGTTCTTAATGGTAGCCATTTTAGCAGAAGTGAGATGGAATCATAATGTGGTTTTGAT
This sequence comes from Castor canadensis, assembly GCF_047511655.1. Classification (NCBI taxonomy): domain Eukaryota; kingdom Metazoa; phylum Chordata; class Mammalia; order Rodentia; family Castoridae; genus Castor; species Castor canadensis. The sequence goes on from NC_133386.1 coordinate 24,154,863, forward strand.
TTGCATTTCCTTTATGTCTCTGTTTTTATTTACAGAAAATACAGGAGGGAAGGTAGAATAATATAATCACCATCAAGTTCTTCTGCAATGAGTGGGGATGTTGGTTAGGAAACAAGAAAACTCTTACACGATAGGCACATTTCTGTGCTGAAAAAATACTAAGAATAACTTCTGACTGTTATACAATTTCTTTTATCACAAGAAAATATCCTGGGCTTGGTTATTTTGGGGGAGAAAAACTTCAGTATGTCTTTCAGCCATGATGAATTTTCAAATGCACTTTTCAGCTTCATTTTGTGATGAGGACAAAAAATGACCAGAAAATGAGTGAAGAGGAGTATTTATGTGTACTTTAAAGTTCACATAGAAAATATTCCACACTGTAGTAGGAAGAGAAGTTGTTTCTGTAACTAAGCTTAAGCTTGAAAGTATTAAAGTGGGAGGAAATTAAGAGGCTTTTCTATTTCTAAGGTGTTTGTATTGTTTTAGAATATAGCACCTTGACTTATCAATGTCAAACATCCCTAAACTAGTATAACATCACTTATCCAAATCAGTCAGTTTTATGTTCTGGGGACTTAATACTTGGACACTCACAGTACTGGCTAGGCAAAGCCAAGGAGTAAGGCAGAAGTTTACAGCTATGCACAAATTATTTGCTGTGACTGGAGAGGCAAAGTGGACTCTCCATGATTCACAGACCTGAAAGTTGTGTCCTGAGGCTAACAGAGACAGTTTTAAACAGAGGCATTAGAAAATATGAGGATGGCAGTACTTGTTTCTGTAAATCACCCTTTTTAATTCATGCAGTGTTCTCCATGGGTTTGAAAGCTTGAGCTGGAGTCTGTGTTATTTACAAACATGAGTCATCAGAGCTCTGAAATGGTTAACACTAAGTAACTAACTTACACTCCAGTGAGGAAGACACAAGGGAGAATCTGGTTTCCAGAGCAAAATGACTCATTCTAATATAATATTCTTTTTGTAAATATATTAGCCAATGATGTTATAAAAATTATGCATTATCTGTCTTTCCCACCTACACACACACACACACACACACACACACACACACACCCCACACACACACACATTAGCTAGTGATAAAATAATAGGAATTCCATTTCATTTTTCTTCACTTATTGTCTTAATATTTTCCAGAGCAACTAGACGTCATAAATGGCCAACATAAAAGCATACATGAATGTCTACTTGCTTATTAGGCTGTATTAAAGTTGTTTACTAAAAAGGCAAGGAAGGTCTTCAACAATATTAGCATCCAGCAGAAGAAAACAGTGATTGAAAGGCATATTCTGTTTTGTTTATAAGTTAATATGATACACTTCACACCCACCTGCTTCTCTGTACTCTCAATTATATGCTCCTTTTACACCCACATGGAATCACTACTTAGTGACTATGATAAAGTGAATATTTTGGCTGTGTTTTATTTTATAAAATACCACTTAATAATATTTAAAGTAAATAAAAAAGTTGATATGATAAATTGTTTAGTTATTTAAAGCTACTGAAAAGTAAAAGTACTAATATTAAAGCAATGATTATTAGAAAAAATCAGTCTTAATAAAGTTGAAGTTTAAATCAAATTATTTTCAATAAATATTATAGCAGGATGACAAATGATATACTGACAATTATTTAAAATCCAGTAAAGTACACATGATATGAGTGATTGTTTATAAGTGTCTTCTGCTTTTCAAATAGCACATGTGATAACTGTCTTGCTGGTAGCATCTTACTATACTGTTAATGGCTGACTCATGGTATAGACAGTCTGCTCACTTCTGATTCTCATCCTTAACAGAATATACAATATAATATGATATAGGATGATATAAATAAAACTAAGTTCTCAGACAAATGTTTTCATAAAGGTCAAGAATAAAATATAATTGAAATCATCCCTCACTGTTTTTTTCAGCCACAGAAAAGAAGCACCTGTTACCAATTGCAGAAGCAAAGGACAGGTAATGAAATGTGTTACCTTTTACATTCTTTATCAGGAAGTGTAATAAAAAAGGAGATTTTAATTATTTTCAGCTCAGTGTACACTCATTACTTATGCCCTCTTAACCTCATTCAGAGAACTTTAACCACTTCCTTTTGGTTACTATGTTCTTTTTAATCTTCTGTGGCATTTTAATCTCTATGCAAACCCTAAATATTTTTGGAAATGTTCAGAATACAAATAAAATATGTACATAGGTTAACATGAATGTTAATAAATGCATGGTATGTATTAAATGTTGTAATGACTTAAGTGGGCCTATACTTTATATGGGTTTAGTTCTAATAGACCTATATACATTAACTGATTCAATCCTTATGAAAATCCTGTCTAATAAATAACTGGTTTTGCTCCTGTTTTACAGATGCAATAAAAGAAAGGTACAAGCAACCAAGTATATCAACATAGATAAGCATAGTCTGACTTCAGAGTTAGCTTTACAATCTTTCTCTGCTGTTCTTTCTCTTGCTAGCAAAGAGTATTTATAAGCTGATTGTAATTTTATATACAAAACAAAATTAAAATATTTTTCTTTTTGTTTATATGTATAGTTCTATTAAAAGTCTGTCCAATCAATTGAGTACATCAAAGAGAAATCTCTTTTCCCTGGGTCTGGTGGTTTTTCATTTGTTAAATGCTTTTAACAGCCCTATATAAATTTAGCTTTGTTTTTAAGTGATTTAAGATGAAAAGAAATAACATGAAAGTGGACATTACGACATGGGAGAAAACTGACACATATTTTGATCTTATAATTATGTTGAGTACTAGCATAAGTTTTAGCTATAATGGGAAAATTGAGATCTTTTTTATTCAAAAATGAGCAAAAGAATAATAAAATTAGTAGGTACAGCATAATAAAATTACAAGTGCTGCCCTTAAATATTTGGGTCAGCTGCAGAACACATGAACTCATCCATTTCTGAAAACAGAAACTCAGAGTGTCACTAGCACCTCTCCAGGTAGTCCTTGGAACTGCCATAAACTAGAATTAAAAAGCCCTTTATTGCATTATCAGTGAGTCAAATCACAACCACTAAAATGAGTGGAATTAGTTAGGATGATAAGATTCAAGAGGATAATTAAAAACAAGAAAAATCAATACCATATGTACAGTGTTATAAGGAAAAGGTCAATATTGAACTAAATCTAAGAAACAGTGCAATAGAGCGTTGAAAAGCAAATTGTGGGGCAGGGCATCAATAGAGGAAAGAACCTACAGAGCCGGCGATAAGGGAAGAAATTGTAAATATTGCATTTCTGATTATAAAAATTCATGGTACAGAGCAAACATAAAGTATTATTTAATCCCAAGGGTATGCTCAGCCTTTAAGAATTTAAGATATAGCATTTTTATTTTGCTTTTTGTTCTGATTTTGAAGTTCTTGTCTAGACATTCTGATGAGTGAGTCATGCATATTATGCCTTACAAAGCATAATTCTGTTTTTTTTTAATCTGTGTTTAAGCTGATATATTAGTAAAAAGAGATCGAGTAGAAGTATGTAACAATTAAAAAGTCCTTGTTACAGTGTTTTTAAAAATCTCTTTTAACTCTAGCTGAAGGCATAAGCATAATATTAATGAAAAGAAAACTATGAAGTGACATGATGTATCACTAATATGACAGAAAATTATAACTTGTGATATTTTATGTAACATTAATAGGATTTAATATAGTGGGATTTTCATGCAAGATCAGGCATTGTCCATAACACCTCTGGATATGAATCAGATCTATAATTCATGATCATAATTAACATGTAGATATATCACACATCTTCCCTACATATGACGATGTCTATCCTAAGGAAAGAATTCCTATTACATTAGTTAGAAAATATTGAAGGTACAGGATGTTTAGCATTTTTATCACTCTTCCTTTAGAAGTTTTATTCATTAAACTTTATTTCATTTAAAAATCTTTTATAGGTATGTAGGAGAAACATATCTACTGTTAATACTTACCTGTGTTTAATTCTGAATACATTTACATTGTTTTATAATTGAAGCTTTTCAAAACTTTGGATTTTTAAGATTCATTAATTCATTTCAAGTATGATAATGATCAGTATTGACTTGAAAGGTAAAATTAAGGTGTTTAATTAACTTAATAAAGTAGTTTTAAAAGCCAATAGACATACATTAAATTTTAAGTATATTTTTGGAGTGAATTCATGTGTTCTCTTTAAATATAGATTGCTAATGTTGTATCTTTCAAAGAGTGCCTTCTCTCACTTTTTTTTTCTTAAGTTTAATCATGGCTCTTAGTATTTCCCTCAGTAGAATCACAGGAATTTCCAAGTTACACCTTTATCATGTTTTAGAAGAAGGAATACAAATAGGTAAAGAAACTGTCAAAATATCCCTATTTGCAGACGACATGATCGTATACCTTAAAGACCCAAAAAACTCTACTCAGAAGCTTCTAGACACCATCAATAGCTACAGTAAGGTAGCAGGATATAAAATCAACATAGAAAAATCATTAGCATTTCTGTACATTAATAATGAACAAACTGAAAAAGAATACATGAAAACAATTCCATTTACAATAGCCTCAAAAAAAGTCAAATACCTAGGTGTAAACCTAACAAAAGATGTGAAAGACCTCTACAAGGAAAACAATACACTTCTGAAGAAAGAGATTGAGGAAAACTATAGAAAGTAGAGAGATCACCCATGCTCATGGATTGGTAGAATCAACATAGTAAAAGTGTCTATACTCCCGAAAGTAATCTACATGTTTAATGCAATTCCCGTCAAATTTCCAATGACGTTCATTAAAGAGATTGAAAAATCTACTGTTAAATTCATATGGAAACACAAGAGGCCACGAATAGCCAAGGCAATACTCAGTCAAAAGAACAATGCTGGAGGTATCACAATACCTGACTTCAAACTATATTACAAAGCAATAACAATAAAAACAGCATGGTACTGGCACAAAAACAGACATGAAGACCAGTGGAACAGAATAGAGGACCCAGATATGAAGCCACACAACTATAACCAACTTGTCTTTGACAAAGGTGCTAAAAATATACGATGTTTGAAATCTTTCAGTGTCTTCTTCAAAGCAACAGATATGTAATCAAGGAAAAATCCATTAATTCATAAGACAACCAAAATGGCCAGTCATCTGTACTGCCCACTTTTGTGGAGCTCTGAACACTGCAAAATCTCACAAGGACCTACTCCAATGCTTTCATTTGTGAAAGACTTGTCTATATAAATATGGGTTTTATGGATTCTGAGAGGCTACTGACAACTTTCTGCAGTCATCTTGAGTAAGTTATCAAACACACTGGTCATCCATAGGAGCACCAATAAATTTCTTATAGGTCTCTTGAGTTTCATTTTGATTCCTGAATCCTGTAAGGATTGCTTGGTTTAGTCAATTGTTGTTACATGGAAAAATAGCATAGGTTTCATGGTACCTATGAAGTTTCACACTAACTGCAATTAACACAAATGTGGAGTTAATAGAAGAATCAATGGACTCTCTTGGACTGCTCTGAATTTATATTGTATCTCTTCAAGGGTTCTCCTAAAGTAGTGGTGCCCAATTATTTAGTGTTGAAGTTGTCACTGTATTTCTAACCAGTTTCATATTCTTAAGAGAAAATGTGACTATGGAATAATGGTGAAGGTGGGAATTAAGTGAAGAATACTAGCATGTGAAAAAACAAGACAGTCAGAAATTGTGAGCATACATCTCTCTTTTTCTTCCATCATTGGGAATTAGAGGTCTTTGTTCCAGACCCACTTTGCATTTCGAGGTCATATGGACAACCTGCACATTTGCGTATCTTTATGTACCTTAACTCTAACCTGGAGAGACTAGCCAATGAGTGCTTCATCTCAGAAGGAGCAACATGTCACATGGCAATAGTTGAACAGAAAGATAATTACAGATATATGTCAGAGAGCAATTCTTCAATATAACCAGTTCAGCTAAAATTCCAATTCAGGAATTCAACTGGAATCCAAAAGATATTCCAAGTTTGTCATAAAAGATTCTTATTATCAAAATTTTACTTAATTTATTATCTCTTTAACATCATCTAATAATGACAGTATGAATAATAATAAGACAATCATGATGGTAGACACTAACGTTTATTGAACAATTGTTATATGGCAAGTAGCAAGCTAAGAATATATATACATGCATTATCACATCTCATTCTCCTTACAATTACAAATCTTTTAAGTCCATTTCAGAAAAAAGAAGGATAAGTGGATAGAATCAAGGTGAAATTTGAAGCCAAAATTTTTTTTTTTTGGTCATACTGGGGTTTGAACACAGGCACTCTTCCACTTTAGCCATGCCTTCAGCCCAAAATCCTGAAGTATTAACCATTATACCACACTGCTTCTCAGCTATTTTCTAATACTCATAATGCAATTATATAATTGATCAAGTTGTATATCTATTACATCTATTACATTGTTTTATTTTTTATGTGTTTGTTTAATAAAACAAAATCATAACTCCTTAGTGCCTTTTATGGCACAGCCTCTTAGCCTTTCTGTACAAAAAGACTGTTTAATCACTAAGCGTGTAGCCTTTCCAGAATATCTTCCAAGACAAGTAATTGATGAAATTCTTGTAAATCTTTCATCCAATTCTCTTCTTTGATGTCTAAAACTATAAAGAATATCAAGCCTTAGAATCTTCCTTATTTTGACTTTTAATATAACAAAAATTCATTTGAAAATCTCCATTGAGAGCTAATATGTTTAAGTAGTTTTGAGTTTTTATTCTTTGTCAAAGCAAAAGAAAATTTTCTATTTTTATCAGTGAAGATTTTAGTATTATACTTAAAGAATGGTACATTTTGTTTCTCCAAAGACTTTGGCCCTAAAAATTGACTTTTAGTGCAAAGGAAACTTCATTTATATTACCTTTCTTAGGCATGAATATCAACATTTTTATGAGAAAAGAGATAAGAGTTGAGGGGAAAAAAGATTATAAAATTCTCTGTAGAATTTTTCCAGATGGCAAGACATACCACATGAAAATTCTTCAATATATTTTCCTTCATGCTGTTTCCTAAGAAAATAAAGTACTGTAATGCTTTTGATAACTTGGAAAATATTGTTTTTACCTTTAAATCTAGGTTAAACTAGATAGTGGCTAAGCCAAGAAGATGAAGTTGACTGAACTGGTCTACCTTGCCTGGAGCTATGACACTGAGAATGACCCTGTCCTCCTGAATTTCTCATTATCTTCTCTGTGGTTCTTTTTTTTCTTTTTGCAGTACTGAGGTTTGAACTCAAAACTCAGGGTCTCCAAATTGCTAGAAAGGTGCTCTTCCACTTGAACCATGTACCAACCCTTTTATGCTCTGGTTATTTTTCAGGCAGGAGCTCATGTTCTCCCACATTGGCCTTGAACCACACTTCTCTCAATATCAGTCCACGTTCAGCAGTCTCTGTGGTTCCTCCATAACTTCCTTTCAAATTCCCGTAACTAATACTCTCTCTCTTATTTTCTTTCCATTAAATTACTATTCCATATGATTTTTTTTCCTTTTCTTATTAGTTTTGTTTTAATTTTTTTTATTGGGACAGCATCACTTCTCTGTATCAAAATAATACTCAAATGTCAGCAAGATATTCCATAGAAGCAAGCAACCGTGTTTGCTCTCTGATAAGGCAAATCACACACATGAAAATTTAAATACTGAAAATATCTATTGATTTGAAATGAAAGAGAAAAATTCAGGTGGAGATGCTAGACAGTTCCAGGACTTTTTGGTCCATTAGAAATCCCAAGCGAATGGAATTTGAACTTGATTTTACAATTGGTTGAAAGGACCTACTTGGTTTTCATTTCTTTGGAAATATCAAGATGACACCACCATCTAATTCTCTGCTTTGTTAGGTGAATTTAATGTGATATTGTCAGTGCATGTATTTTAAAATGTCTTAAATTGTAAAGCTTTATATATAAACTGTGACATGATTTTTTTATTTTTCCATTTGAGTCAAGAAAAATGTTTGCAAAAATAACATATGGTTTTAATACACACAGAATGAAGCTTATTTCTAGATCTTTGTAGAGTTTATTATAAAATTACAAAATTATACAAAACTTGGAAAAAAAAGCATAATGAAACTCTGTATAGTCAGCATTCAGTGTTTAAAATTATCAATTCATGGCCAGTTTTCTGTATCTATAACTCCTTAGGCATGACTATTATGGAGCAATTTCTAGACATAAGAGCACAATATCCATAGATATCCCAAAATACAGTTCTAGGAAACACATAAAACTTTTATAAAAATAGCATTTAACTATTATCACAAATTAGCAGTAATTACTGTAAATGTCACCAACAATCCAATTAATGCTCAGATCTCCTCATTTTTGTCAATTTTCATCACAGCTTATTTGATCAAGATCCAAATAAGATCCATACACAGTCACAGATTGAGATATCTCTTAGTATCATTTAATCTGTATTATTTTAAGATTACTGCTCTTAATATTGGAAAAAAGATTATTTGGTTTATTTCTTCATGTTTAGCTTTCAATTTCAGATTAATTTAGAGTATTTCAGAAAAGCTTTATTGGTTTTACAAATGTTAGACAAATAAAAAGCAACTCTGGGAAACAGCTTAGTGCATTCCCTGTCACTTGGTAGCCACTCCAAAATCACTAACTACTGTATGTCCCTGATGACAATCAGTCACTGTTTGTAGCAGTCATGGTGGCACAATTCACATTTTCAATTGTGTCTTCCCTAAACCAAAAGTTAGCCTCCATCTCAACTGACATACTCTATGGTTGAAGAACAAATGTGGAAAGAATTGTTCCACTTTATTGAATGTTACTGTGGGGTAAGCACATGTGTATGTACGCACTAGCAAATGTGAAATGGTGAGTAAGCCATTTGAAATAAAATTGTCCCCTTGTTCAACTACATTCAAACATAAAGTCCAATTTGTTCATTTTTATTCCTGTAGCACAATTTGATGGAAATGAGTCACTGTGCTTTGATGGAAATTTAAGAGAGATTTAACAATTTTGATGTCATCCTTTAAATCCTAGTTTGACTTTATGATTATTCCTACTAACTTTACTCACCAATACTCAGAGAAAAATGAATAAAATTTCAAAGATAATAATATATTTAGAGGAGTTCATCTGGAAAATGAGAGTAACAGGTAAAATTGCCTGATACTTCATAACTATTTTTAAAGGCAGTTATTTTACCAGTAAATACGAAGAGCATTCATTCATTCATTCATTTACATTCAAGAAATTTATACTATGTGCCTGGTGCTTTATCTAGGTGCTAAGAAAATCAAGAATACAATGTATAGACATGATCCCTGACTTCTCACTCAGTATGATACCGTAAGTAACATGGAACAAAAAAACAGGCCATGATTGGTGAAATTCAGAGTGCTGCAGAATCATATGGCAGGGGGCCTAATCCATCCTTTAGGGATCAAGGAAGGCTACCTAGAAAAAGCAACTTCTATGTTGAGTCATAAATGTTACAAAAGAAGATAGCCAGTTAAGGTAGCATGTTTCATGGGGAAAAAGGATTAATGGAGAAATAAGATAAAGCATTTGTGAAGGGTCAGGAGAAGAGCCAGGTACATTCTAAGAACTAAAGTAAGCATGACTGCCATGTGAGGTGTAATGAGAAGAGTGGAGATTGTGTTGGAGAGAGAAGTATGGTTAGGGTCTATTTAGGGCATTAAAACTCATGATAAGAAAACTTGCCTTTATTCTAAGAGTCATCAGGAAATTTGCAAGATTAGAAGCAAGTTGACATTATCACATATTTATTTTAGAAACATCAATCTGGTACAGATAGAAGTAGAATGGCATGAAATTTTCTGTTTTCAAATTTCTCTATGACACAGGCTAAATGATCTTTAGAAAAAGTTCTCATTTATTTCTATACCTTTTTTATTTATTTTCAGTTGAAATGTTTTCTAGTTTAAATATCCTTATTTTGTTTTAAAAAAGAAAGAAAGACCATCCAAGGTCAAATAAATGGTTTTTTAGCTACTTGGTTAATATTTGATATGAATCTTCACTATTTGCACTTCAGATGTCAACACATATCAAGTAATTAAAAATGATTGGATTTTTCCTATTTAGGATGTAGAAAGATAAGAAGAGAATTCTATCCCCATCTGATAGTGAAAAAAGATAACCTGCAACAGCATAGCTTTTTTTGAACCTTTCAGAAAGCAAGGTCACAAGGCCAACAAGATAAATGAATTCCAAAGAGTGATAAGTCTCTCTGATAATGAATAAGACACAGAAACCGTTTCACTTTTGCAGACATGGAAAATGAAACTATCTATATCTTAAAGTTGAGTGTGGGAAAATATATTACCCTAGAAGAAACAAAAAGAGATTTGGCATGTATATTCAAATTCCTTTCAACAGGCTTAAGGTTGATGAGAAAGACTTGGGACTTAGCTGGAGACTTAGTAGTGAGCCCCATAAGAGGCGTGAGTGCACAGAAAGTGACTGACTCTCCCTAGGTAAGCACAATACCCCTGACTGCTTAGTGGACCCCTTCCATTCACAGTAAGATCCTTAAACCATGAAGAGATACATAGCAAAATTTCCTTATCCTGGGGTTCAATCAAATATTAACTGTATCTTGGGGAGAATTGGAAGCAAAATGTATCTGCCGCTGGGGATGACTAGGAAAATCTTGTGGACCCACTATCTATCCCTGTTGCAAAAATAAGCATGTGTTGTCACTGGGGAAAAGTTTGAAAACTCTGTCTTCCACAAATTCCAGAGATGCCATAGAGGGAAAGAACAGTAATGTTAAGATGGTCCAAACTGAGGCAGTGACAGGATAGTTGACACTTATCTTCTGTTCCACCATGATCCAGCAATAAATAACAAAACATTTTCAAACCACTGATAAAGAGGTAAGAGTGTGGAGAAAAACCCTGTGTGTGACACAAATGTGAAGGAACTGCTGAAAACTGGGGTTTGAATACAGCAACCAAAACAACTGTTTTACTCAGCATGCTTTACACTAAGAGTAAAGTAAAAATAAGAAGTTTGAAGCATAATGTACCAATTTGAAAATTGCTATCCCTAAGCCCAAATCTATCTAACCACTTATCAAACTGTCAGCTCTCCCATGCTAACTGCTCGATGGAAGAATGGGGATGTGCATTATTGGGAATACATCATCTTGACCTTAGCTGTTAGTATCCTGCTGCACTTGCTATCTAGCGTATAACAAAAAAAAAATTATATGTGGTATACATATTATATATATATGTTTAATAAAAATTAGAAAAACTAAATGCCTCAAAATTCTAATATAGGACCTGTTTAACTGGGTCCTAAGAATAAAAATGATTAAGTATGCTAATATATTGAAAAGTAGAAAACATGTCTAAGCAGATGTAGATTTACAAGAGAGTGCTAGAAACTAAAACGTCAAAAATGTTAGAAATAAAAATATATGACATCAGAGATTAAGGATTTCTGTGATGAATAATCAGCAGATTAGATGCAGCTCAGGAAGGAATCAGGGAATGGACTTGAAAAAAGGCCAATGAAAATTATGATCTGAAGCACAAACAGGAAAAATATCAAGAGAACAGGAGCTGTAGGATATATCAAACTATAGAACTTATGTTATAAATAAAATGTATATATTATACATATACAATTGAAGTCTCAAAAAGAAAAGATAAAGATAATAAAGCAGAAGAAATATTTGAAGAAAAATTTCAGATATTAGTAATGACCACAAACCACTAATCCAAGAAGCTTAAATAACTTCAAAGGAAATACATACAAAAAGGAAAGAAAACCAAAAGGCAAATAAAAGAAAGTCACTTAGACATATTACTAGAGATTAAAAGATTTAAAACTTCACAGTGAACCCCCCCAAACTATGCAGCCAAGGAAAGATGAGTCATGTAGAAGACAGTGGAGCAACACTTTAAAACTATTGAAGAAAACAGAAAACCAGTTATTGAATATTCTTTACAGACAGTCTATGCCAAATAACAATATATCTCAAAAAAGTATGTAATTGTGAAATAGAAGACATTTTCTGGTATCAAAAATGACATAAGCGAAGTCAGCACACTTAAGATGTGCGAGAAACCTATGAAATGGAAAGGTGCATATAAGAGAATGAATAAGGAGCATTAGAAATTTAATATATAGTACAAATTCAATTTTTAATGACTTTCAAATATAATTAACTGCATTCATTTCCCCAGGCTGCAATAACAAATTACCACAAACCATGTAACTTAACAAAAATTTGTTCGTTAACATTTTTGAAATGTACAAGTCTGTAAAGCTTGGGCAGAACCTTGTTCATGCTGAAGGTTGTAAGAAGCATCTTTCCTTGCTTCTTCTGGGTTCTAATGGTTGTCAGGAATCCTTGGTGATCCTTGCCTTAGATATACATCACTCCAGTCTCTACTTCCACATTCACATGGAAAATGGTGTCAGTGATAATCTTCCCCTCTTCTTGCAAGGAGCCTTATGAGGGATGTTTATGGTCCACACAAATTCATTATAACCTCAACATAACTTGATTACATCTACAATGATCTTATTTCCAAATGTTAAATTTACATATTTTCACATGTGAGGACTTCAATATATCTTTTGTCAGGGGAACGTAATTCAATCTAGCACACGAAAAATACATTCCTTTCCTCCAATCTCCAAAAGTGTCAAAACATTGTAGTATCAATTATAAACTCAAAATAGCACAAAAGTATCATCAGTTTCCAAAGTACCAAATATCATGTTCTAAATCATAGAAACCAAGTATAGAAGAGACTTTGCATATGGCCCATCCTAGAATAAAACTGTTCTCCAACTGTGGAACTTGGAACCTAGAAAACAACCTGCTTCAAAAAATGCATTGCTAGGACATACATGGGAAAGTTCTTTCCATTCAAAAAGCAAGGAATTGAGAGGGGAAAATAATAGGGTCCTTAGGGTTATCCTTGTGGCTGGTTGTTCTGTCCTCTGAGGCAAATAAGATGTTTCCACACTCTCATCAAAGTCCTTCTCAAACCGATAACATGGAGGAGAGAGAAGCAGGAGTAATTGCTAATTGGTACAGGGATTCTTTTATGATGCTGAAAATATTTTGGAATTAGATAATTATGATGGTTGTGCATCTTTCTTAACTGAATTCTAACATTTTAAAATTGTGGTTCTTTTGGCATATGAATTATATCTCAATTATAGAAAAGATGGAGAACACATGCTGCCCTTTTTAAGAGTTATTTTTTAGTTGTATTATCTGGGATGGTGTAGTATTTGTGCAGCAATAATCATAACAAACAGTGGCGGAGAATGGTGTTTCTAAAAAGAGACCCACAAAACTAAGGTCAATTGATTTTTAACAAAGTGAAATGGAAAAATAAAAACTTCAACAGAAGTTACTGAACCATTTAGATGTCCATTATTTAAAATGAATAAATAAATAATAAATAAATAAACCAAGAATGAATCTTACTTTTGTAGCACAATGTATAAAAATTAATTAAAATTGACTTAAGATCATGAGGCAAATTCTAACATTACAAAAATTATAGTAAGAACCAGACATAGATCTTCATAACTTTAAAAATAGAACACAAAAAAGACAAACCATATAAAATTCATTAAGCTTGATGTCATCAAACTTAAAAATGTTTTCTAATAAGGCAATTTTAAAGGAAATGACAACATTAATAACTTAGAAATATATTCACAAATGGTAAGAGCTTTTAGCTTTTCTGTTGTGCTATCACACAGTAGAGTGACTACAGATGACAATAATTTACTATACATTTTTAAACCTAGAAGAGAGAATTAAGTTTTTTTTCACCATAAAGAAATGATATATGTTTGTGGAGATAACTTTAATGCTACACAATGTGTACCTGTATCAAAATATCAAATAGTATGCAAAAAATAATTTTTTTGTTTTTAATCTGTCAGTTAAAATAAATTTAATTTGAATAAATAAAAAAGACAAATGTGATAAAACATATTTAAAATAAATTGTAAAAAGACTGATATCCTTCAATAAGACAAGCAACATGATTCTAAAAACCAGTGAAAGAGTTGCAGAGATTTCACAAAAGTAGAAATATAATTACCAAACACAAATACAGTGCTCAGTATTATTAGTTATTGTGGAAATTTAAAGTCCACAGACCAAATGTACTAGAATGACTGAAATTAATAAACAAACAAAACACAGGAGGTTGGGGATGTAGCTCAGAAGTAGAGCACTTGCCTAAAATGCACAGGCCCTGGGCTTGATCCCCAGCACCACAAGAAACAACACACAAAAAATGCAAATTGCTAATGAATATGGAAAGTTATTAGTCCATCAACACCTTGCTGGTGAGTATGACAACTTGTGCATTTTGGAAGTGCCCAATTTTGGAAAATGGTGTGGTGGTTTCTTATAAAATTAAGTGTATAGTTATCACATGACTGAAAGAACTGACTAGACAGGATTTAAAAAACTGTACATGCCTGCATAAAAATGTGTACATGAGTCTATGAATTTTCATTTATAATACCTAAAAAAACTGGAAATAATCCAAATATCCACTGATGAATGAATAAATAGACCATGGTACACTCATACAAAAGAGTACTGCTTAGCATTATAAAAGAATAGTTTACTGATTCATGCAACCATATGGATAAATCTCAAAAACAAAATATCACTTAGTAGAAAAAAACAGATTCACATGGCTACATAAATGCATCACATGATATTCTCACAAAGACAAAATTATAGGACAGAAAGCGAATTAATGATCACCAAACATCGGCGTTATGGGGAAAGCTGACTACCAAGAGATTCAAGGGTATATTTTAAATAATTATTCTATATCTTTATTGTAGTAGAGATTGCATTTGTGTGTACATTAAAAATTATTTTTACTATATTTAACTAATGTGTCAATAAATCTGTTATGTATTGAATTATTCAGCACCTGTGCAAATTCATGTGTTGAAATCCTTATTGGGGATAAGGTTTTTTATGCTTATGTTTGTTTTATTCTTCATTAGCATGCATTCATTGAACAGAGAGGTTTCGATGTATGCATATAATATGCTTCGATCACATTCATTCCCCATGTTACTCTTATTATCCCCCCCTTTTAAAAACAATTTTAATGGGTTTCATCAATTCTATTTTTTTTCAGAGCTAATCAGGTAAAAATGATACCATTAGAGCAGTCCCTATCCAATATGATTCTTATATTCCTTCTTTTCATGTGATGTGCACAGAAACAAGATGATAAGAAATGAAGAAAATAGACATCTACAGTAAAGTTCACCCATTGGGAACAGACTCTTGCCTTCAGTTCTCAGGAGAACAAACCCTACCAGTGACTTCATTTGCAACTTCTACTGCCCATAAACAAAGCAATAATCTTGTGCTGTTGAAACCACTAATATGTAGTGCTGTGTTATGGTATCTCTATCAAACTAGCTAATCTGTTTGGAAAATTTTATTTTTTTTTAATTTTACTCCCACAATTTGAAAATAACAATAACATCTTCATCACACAGAACTTAAATAAGAAAGTATTCATGTATAAATAATGAAAAAAACTACTTGATTATATTTTGTATCTTGTTCATTAGTTTAACAACCTTCGAGTAGATTTATCTCTGTAATATTACAAAAATCTTAAGAAAAATGTCCTCCTGGTTGTTCTTTTCATTGTTTTGTCCAAAATTTGTATTTATGCATTACCTAATTTTTAAGATACTATTTTAACTGATACTTCTCTGAAGCTATTTTGCAAACATACAGATGTGTCTCACCTAATTTTTTCCTATAAATTGATAAGTTATACCACATGCTTAGGCTTCCTCAAACATTGCTGAATCCTCTTAAAGGAAGATTCTGGAAATGCATTGGAAAGAGATTGTGACAGCAAAGAAATTGGTTTATTTTCCATGTACATGCAACTTAGGCTGTTGAGATGGGCAGTGTTCTATGGGGAAGGAAGACCTCTTCAAATTCATTGTGTGTGGGGGGGCTTTCAATGAGAAAATAGCATGCTTGCTTCTTCAATTGGCAACTGGTTGTTTTGCATAGAGGTGAACTAAAAGGGGATGTTGATTACTTGATGAGATGAAATATATGCTTCAAAAGTATGGAAGTCAAATCTCACTGTAATTAAGAATTCTCTAAATCATATCCTGGTCCTAGTAAAACTATATAATTACCAAAGCCTTTTAGGATGCACTCAGGAAAAAACACAAAAAGTTTCTAGCTCTCAAAACCAACAAGTTCAAACACAAGTTCTTGTCTCTCTATCTTGGAGCCAGGCCCAAGGGAGGAGGTCAGGGAATAGCTCAGCATAATTATCCATCAACATATAAATCTTTAAATGAATTTTTGTGGACATGTTAAAAAAATTGTTCCGTGCCCAATGTTTGTAATCATAACTGCAATACATATTTTTTCAAAAAAAATGTAAACAATAAAAATTCTTTACATTTCAGTTGCTGTCTGTAATCACCTTAATGAATGGATATTTAATTGTATTCCTCCTTTATCAATTTTATACTGAGTACATCTGGAGGTCATTGCTGGAACATTTAATATGCAGTTTAATTTTTGGAAGTATATTAAATAATTTAAATGAGGCTGATTTTTATACATTCTAATATAATTTCATAAATAATTATGTAAAGAAACTTGGATAACTTGGCAGATATGTAATCTAATCTAGAATTCTCTAGTTTCAGGTCACAAGTTCTAAACCATGTAAAAGTTGTGGAAATTAAATTTCATGTGTGAGGTAATAATTTTGTTTACATGTCTACTTTTGAATTAATTTGCTTAGCACATGTGAGGTCCTGAGTTTAATTCCCAGTAATGCAAAAAATTTTTAAAAAATTTTAAAAGACAGAATTGTTTTTCAAGTCATTGTAATATTTCCCCAAAACTTAGAGAAAGATTATACTTCCATTTTACAGTTATTTATATTGACTTCCTACTCATATGGTAGTATATGTTTATGTTTTCCTTGGGAATAACATAGATACAAATCAGGAACAAATCTTTGTAGTGATTTTTTTTCCAATATATCCCTCTTATGCTTATTTAATGTCTTTCTTTGGGATCTTGTTTGCACACAAGTGCACTTCCCTATAATTCTTTTCAATCCTTATATGCCTCTCCTACTTTTAAATAGTATAGGTTTATGGTTGTGGCCAAAGGATTTTCTTCTCCAGATATTTTAAAATAAAAACAAGATATCAATCAAAAAATATATTTTCTTTCCTTTTATTTTCAGGAGCATTTGTTGGTGAATTTCCCTTGGATACTTAAAAAATGGATGCTCTCTGTGAGCCCACATTGGTCTTCTGCCTCTCTTGCCTTTAATAGTGTTTACAATCTAACCAAATTAAGAAAGGCTTTAAAGTAAATAGTAGAGTAGCCAATGTCAACAATCCATTCTCAGATGTACTTTTGATTACATGGGCTCATGTATTTAGGTGAGTGCCTAAATAGTTGCTTTATGACAGAGTGAAGTAGCACAAATAATCCTATCAATTGTGGAATGAAGGTTTCAAGGAGGCGACATAGTGGACTTGAGTCAATATTAATACCTGGAAAATGACAGCAGCAGCACAGCTACTCTAGAGTGAAACAATTAAGGTTGACAGGGCTCAGCTTGAACAATGTGTTGCACTGGAGATAAAGCTAAGAGACAGATCTGCAAACAATGACAAGCTCCATATACAGTAACTGCCATCATTATTGACTGAGTGGTCAGGAGGTTTAATTGTGACCTAGGAAGTACTAATTGGACATTAATCTTTCAATCAGTCATGTTTGCTTATAGAAACGACTCTTAGGTAAGAGTCATTTCATTTTTCTTCCTCTCACAAAACCAGGGAAGCTATGACTTTTACATTAGAAGACAAGTCTCCTTAAGTAGTTGATCTGGCTTTCCAGAGGACAAAGCCACCAACCCCACAATTATAAAGATAGCGTGAAATGTCAAGAACCCTGGTAAAGTAATACCTTTCCTTAAATTGACAATGAGGGATGAACAAGTGAGACTGAACCATTTGCTGAGAACAGATATAATTGGCAGGGGTCAGGAAATTTCACAATGATATAGAGTTAAGGATGCAAAAAAAAAAAAAAAATGTACTCTGAAGAGGAGGAAGAACTGCCTAAAGTAAGTCTGGCAATGTCAGTGTCAATCTTCTCCCTCACAGTCTTGCCTGGGGCTGGTTCTGCCAAGACTAAAGAGATAATGACATCTGTGTGGCATATTCGTAATGCTGTAGCATTTTATTTTATACCTTGGTAAAAATAAATTTTACTCTTGTTAAGAAAAAAATGGAAGAAGAACTAAATTATGTGTTTGTTTTCCTAAAACGAGAATTTCTCTACATCTACCATTGTGAAATGAGTGCTCATTAACTGAAATCCATTCTTAATTTGGTTACAAATTTTCAAATATGAAAATTTATTTTGGTTTCAGACTCAGTAACTGGAATCCCAATCATTCTTAAATAGCCTAAGATATTATTACTCTTAATAACAGAGAACTCTAGGGTTTAATAAATATTTATTTGATTGAAAAAGTGTTTTCACTACTTTTGGGAAGTGATGTGCTTGTTTTGTATGTATATTTAAACTGTTCTCATTTGGAAAATTGGAAATATTTTCAAATCACTACTCTGTATTGTGAGCTGTATCATGTGTGAACTATTTTTGTTTTTCAGTACTGAGGCTTGAACTCAGGACCTTCACCTTGAGCCACTCCACCAGCCCTATTTTTGTGATGGGTATTTTCAAGATAGGTTCTTACGGAATTATTTGCTGGGCTGGCTTTGAACCATGATCCTCTTGATCTCTGCCTCCTGGGTAACTAGGATTGCAGGCATGAGCCACCAGCAGCTGACTGTGTGAACTATTTCTAACATGCAATTGTATCAGAATAAAAGCTCGGAAGCAGACAAGATGAATTTCTTGATTCCTGCTTCATTTCTCACCTACTAGATGTGTGCTTGGTGTGCATGACTACTAATGCCATGTTTTCTACATAGATCTGAATCAGCTGCAAATATATTAGTAGACTTAACTTTGGAAAATAAGGCAGATTCCAGTTTAAAGTGCTTTGTATTTTAACAAAGTTCTTTAAGTCCATCTAATCATCTCATAGTATTTTATTACCAGATATTATTTTTATTACATATTGCAACAGACAATGCAGTTGACTATCCCTAAATTTGTCTTGAAAGCCAAGAATTTGAAACCAGCAACTTGTATACAGATTTGTTTTTCAGACTTTTGTGTTTTTGGCAATCCAGTCTTTTGAGTCATTCGTTCTCAATGTCTGTAAGGTTGTTCAAAATAGTTTTACTTGAGAGGTTGTTTGTTGCTACAATTCATCCTTCTCATGACACATTATTACAGCTCATTCATTTTGACTTCTGCAGTATATGTCAATGGGAGAGTAACAAGTGGTTTATTCATCAAGTTTACTTTGGTGCACATTCAGATTATCCCCAGGATCTTCTGTTAGGACATTCTCACACAGCTTTCTCTTGATATATATGCAAGAGTTTCTTCTGGTGCATATTTCAGAGTAAAATTTTGGAACATAGCCCCTATGAATATTCAGTCATAGGAAAAGGAACTAGACAGTACCAACTTTCTTCTTAAATGATTTCACCAAGTTAAACCTTTAATTTTCTAAGACTTATCAAATACATACTAATTAAATATATTATTCAATTTGATTATTTAATTAGTAATTATTTTCCCTACAAGGCACATTGTTTAATCTAATATTCTCAGAATTATTTGGTTGGTAAATTGAAATACTGTAACCTTTCATGGTGCAATTTTTTGCAGTGGAATATTTTTAGTTTTTGTTCATGCTTTAAACTTTTTGTTTGCTTTGCCAAATTTAAGGGCTTACTAAGTTACTTATATTTGGGGACTTGTCAGACCTCATTACTTCAAAATTAATGCTTGTTCTCATCAGTGTACCAATAAGTCAAGTAAGACATTTTGTATGAGAAAAGATTTCATTTTTTTTAATTCAAACGCACCTGTTAATATGCATTTGAGAAATATTTTGAAATGTGGCAACAAATTACAGAATTCATCTTATTAAAATATTAAAAATAGTCAAAATTTATAATGATGTGCATTTAATATAGCCAATTTGTTGTGTAAATTTTATACTGTATCTTATAGTCAATTTATAATAATTTAATATAATGAGAAGCAATAAATATATATTATTTAACAGTCAATGCAAATAATTAATATATTATAGTCTATCAGAAGGAAAGACTATTCAAGCATATGTTCAACTCTGACATTCAGCTTCTGGGAAAAATTAGACAGAATAATCTCATTATTTTAATTAGACATAATGATCAAAAATTATCTGTATTTACTGGAATAAAAGGATATACTACTGAAAGATTAATCAGTCCAACATCTACCATTAAAATTTAATTTGTTAATGGCATGTAGAATATATTTTAACACATGATAATTTAAGTGAAGTAAGATAATGATTTCCCATAATTGCTACATATTTCAAGATAGCATTTAACAACATAATGGCTTACTACAATAGTGAATAAAGCACATCACATCTAAAATAAATAGCTCTTCATTGCCACCTGTGGCCATCATAATTTAAAAAAACGCCACAGTGTCCTGAATAGCACTCCAGTGACATATAAATATGATAAGGTGAGTAGTTATGTTATGTTAAATATTTATGTATTTTCTTTCCTTCTAATGTTGCATTTTAGGTATAGTGATTGAAAATAACTTTAAAAATTGCTTACATTAAATATGCAAAGAAAAGCCATTTTAAAGTATTTACTTAATTTCTTACTGAAGTTCATTACTTTAATTACATATTTTCTCAAGAGCAATGAATGTACTTTTTGAAAATAGTAGGGGTTTAGAAGAAAGAAAGCCATTAAATGAATATTGACATCAATTCTATCACCATTAATCAAACCACATAACTGATTAGAGAGCATCTACGAAAGATAAATATACCACTTTTTTAATACTTGCTTCTTTTTTAACAGAAATAGAGAAAACCAGAAACTTTTATAGTAGATTAAGGAGTCATAATGAGACATCCGTTACAATAGTAGTTCAAAACGTCAGATGAGTTAAATGAGAAGAAAATATTTTGTAATAAGAATTAATTAAGAGAAGGTGTTTAAGAACAACAAACAAATAAATGACCAACATCATACTAGGAAACAGTAACTACCATAGGTGAAGAGCTACAAACTGAATGCATAATAACGGTCTGCATTCATGTTTGTATAAAGAACTCCAATTTGAATACTCCAGCACAGTAACAACCCCTAGTGTGAAAAATTATCTCACTTCTTTTTATCAAAAGTGACAAAGACATTCCATATTTCCACTCAACTCTAAATCAAGGCTTTATAAAAGACAAAGTTAGAAATCCAAGGTGGAAGTCAGTTAGAGTGGTGTCATGTTGTTCTCTGTGTTAGTTTGTTACCCTCTAAGGGACCCATTGCTGTTTCCCAAGCACAAAAGGTTACACCTACTTTTCCATATCCTCGCAGGCTTTCTCTTCTACTTTTTTTTTCCCAGACAAAACTATCCAAAATAATATGATACATGATATGATCACCTTACTCCTACCCAAATACCTTCATTTTATGACTTTTTAAGAAATTATGGTTCAAGGTTGACCAATAGTTGTGCAGAAATAAATACTCAGAGACACAGAGTCATAATCAAAGGGAGGATGTTCACCTTCCTAATACCATCAGCTGAGGTAATGTTCTTTTATAGTTATGGATTTATCACCAGATCTGAAATAATGAGCTATGAAAAATGGCCAACCTAGAACTATCTTTCAATGTGGAAAAAGGAGAGAACATGTCATAGAAACTCAATATTGAATTTGCAAAATTAAAGCTGATCTGTCAAATTCTTACCTTGATACTTCTTAAGAAAATATATAGAGTGAAAATGTCTGAATTTTTTTTCTCAGTGTATTGTAGAGTATATGAATAAATTACAGTCATTTTCATTCAATATCCACTCTGTAATCATACATTAAGTATTTAAGCTAACTTAATTCCTGTCTTCAAGGAGTTTAAAGTTAAGTAGGGGGCAAGCAAGCAAAGAAATGCAATATAAGATGGTAGGTACTGCAAAGACATAAAGTGGGAAAACAAAAGGTAAACTTCCAGTCTGTCAATATCTACTAAGAAATACTTTTGATCTTTCCTGACTTTAGAGAAGTAAATAGAGCTCTATATGTTTGGTTTGTTAACTGACTTCTCTAATTTTAACAATATGAATAAGCATCCCCTCCCTAAGAAATATTTGAATCTTTAAGCTAAATGTAATTGGCTGAACTTCTATAAACTATTTATGGAGGAAGGTTTTGCATCCTGATGCAAAGCCTTGGGCAACTGCAGTTCACCACAACTCCTCTCCCTCCTGCCTGAATTCTTTGAATAAGGCATTGTGTGAAATTCCAAACTCATTAAATCTGCTGTTTATCTCTGCTCTGTGCAGCCACTGAGAATCAGCTCTGGGTCACCCTCCTTCTTGTGAAACCATTTAAGGCAAAGGAGAGGCCTGAACCATGAGGTGTAACCAAATACCAAAGTCAGACAGCCACATTCTTTACTACTTAAGTAAATTTCTACATTCTTTGCTGATCCAACCAAACTCTTATTCTGTTTTTATTTGGTGGACTCATTCATAGAAAATGTTGCTTCATCCAGATATTTTAGCATTGAAAGGCCATATAGTTAGAGAATATAAAAAACTTATTTTACTTCAGTAAAATCTACAATAGGATAAAATTCAGGACACAGAAGATTCTTCCTGGTTAAAGTGTATAAATTTAATTCTAGAACTAATGACACTGCTTGAATAAATTAATCAAAATATTTTCTGCTCTGTACTATAATTATAGAGTGGAGTTATCATCAGGATAATTTTACTCTGCTCTAAAATGGTTCAGGAAGAAATTAAGTGTGTGTGTGAGCGTATATGTGTGTGTGTGTATTTGTGTGTGTGTGTAAAATGTATGTGTTGGGTAGGTAGATGAGAAATATGCCTATTAGAACTGAGACCATACACTCATTTCATATGTTTTGACAGTTCTTATATGACAGCAGTCAACTGTTTTCCTACCTACTTTGGTGGCCACCTAATCAGTGGCCTAGATGGGAAAGATTTTATAGCCCATTACCCAAGCTTTCAGTCATCCTACTTGTGCTGTGACCAAACCGGTTTTCACTTCCCAAAATAGACTCTGCTGCTGAATGTAAGATATTCCAGACAGAATAATATGGTCAGTTTGGAGTGATCCTGGAGATTTTCCATGAATATGTATATTTTTATAACATCAACTTATTCACAATACTTCAACTATGAAACATTCTTAAGTTAAAAAAGTAATAAATTTGACCTATACTAACATGACTAAAATTAATACTCAACATGGAAAAACAGGCAATTCTTTAAAAAGATGTTTTTTATGTCCTTAAAGTGTACTAATGCACATTTCTGATAGTCTGTTAGTATAACTGGAATAAAGACAGTGTGCTTTTGCTTGTTAATGTTATTATATAAGAGCTACTACAAGTTAAATAGATATGAAAAAAGAAACAAGCTCAGCATGTCCACCTGCACAACCATCTTAATACATTATGTCATTAGTAAATTTAATTTTATAAGACATCATAAAATATGCAAAATGTTTTACTACGTAAAACAAGGAAAGGTGGTTAGAAATTAATACATTTTACAATATTTATGCTGATTGACAATGAGGATGTTTTCCACACATTTTTTGTCTTTAATTAGCTCATAGGTACTTTGCATATTTTTTATACTGCAAACTATAAATTTGAGGAAATTTGACATATTTGCTATAATAATTCATAAAAAACTAAATATTTGTGAGGGTTAATTTTAGGTGTCGACTAGATCTAGGATTACCTAAAGAACTGTAAACTATTACTTTTGGATGTGTCTGTGAGGCATTTTCAGAGGAGATTGGAGTGGGAATCAGATCACTGAGTGGGAAGATCAGCATTTAATGTGAGCTGACACCACTCAATCCACGAGGGCCCAGATAAAACAAAAAAGCCAGAGAAAAGGACTTTTTCTGTTTTTTTGGAGTCGGAACATTCTCCCCCTTCTGGCCTTGGAAATCAGAACTCTAGGCTCTAGAGCCTTGAGTTTGCAGGACTTACATCAATGTGCTCCTTGTTACTTGAGACCTTAGGTTTGAACTTAGAATTCTACCACCATCTGCATCCTTGGTTCTGGAGCTTTCAGACTGTGCTGAACTACAATTTTGGCATCCCAGGGTCTCCAGTTTGAAGAAAGTCTGCCAAAGGACTCCTTCACCTTCATAATTGTGTGAGACAATTCCTCTAATATATCCCCTTCAATATAGGTTTCCTGTTGGTTCTTTTTCAAGTGAACCTTGATTAATTCAATGTTACATAAAGAAAAGTTTAAAATTTAACAAGCCTGAATTAGGTTTTCTGAATAATGACGATATCTTCATCCAACTTAGAACTTTTGTGTTGTTGAACATGTTTATAAATTGGAAGGAATCATAGAGGAAAGGAAAACATGATAGCAATACCTTTATGAGTATATAACAATTATTAAAAATACACTCCACAATATGTTATCTTCTAGGGAATATTAAATGAGACTTTAACATTGTTTTAAATATGTGATGACTTCTTGTAATTTTATATATGTTGTACATATATACATTTTGTGTAAGCATATATACATTAAGAAGTTTTAAGGAATTGCATTATCCCTCTTTATGTCATTTCATAGAAATCTAAAGACTATTCATGCAATGTTCGGTTTAAAAAACAAAGAGAAAAGATTTGGACATTACTTTTTCCTTGCAATGAAAACCAGACAGACTAATCATACTTGCAGAAGCAATAATCAACAAACATTCATTTAACGTTTATTTTTTCAAGGGCACCATTCCAGGTACTAGAGGTAATAGGTCATTAAGACTGCCACTGTCTGCCAGTAGTTTATGAACTAGTTTGGAATTTTTAAAATACAATCAGTAATCATCACACAAATGAATAACATTGTGCTATAGAGTTGCACTGTATATAATGCTTGAAAGAAAGATAAAAGTGTTAAGTTTACATGACAGAAACAAGAAAGAGCAATATAAAGAAGGTTCCTGAGAAAATAAATTCTAAATCACTCAAAAAAATGTCATGTGAAAACCTCAGGGCTAGTAATTTGGAGAAGGATGAGAGTTAGGTAGTTGCTACAGTCTATTTTGTTATAACGTCAATCCCATAAATACTAATAATCACCTCCATGGTACCAAGATAGCAAGAAGCAATACTAGTTTCTAGAACATAACAAAAAATATTCTTTTATGCAGAAAAATGCATATGACCTAATGTCACTTACCTGTGGAAACAAAAAGTTGAACTCACAGAAACAGAGAGTAGAAAGGTTACCACTGCCAGAGAAATGGTCACACTTTCAGTCACAACTTGGGTTTGCATTTTAGGTTATTAGATGAACAAGTTGTTAATGTAATGTATATTTAAAGTTTGTAAAAAATAATCAATTTTAAGGTGTTCTTATAAAAATAAATTTTTATAAGGGTAAGGTTTTAGTGAGGGATTGACATCAATAACTTACTGTGGTCATCACTTCACAATGTATGCATATATGAAAATATCTCAATGTACAATTTTATATACAACTTTTATTTGTCAATCATATCTTAATAAACTAAAAAAGGCAAAATAAATCATAAGTCATATGATTCTTCATAAGATTTCTAAAAGGTGATCCATTGGTAATAACTATACTGCACTTGTGGAAAAGATGATTTTAATGAAAAATTGACAAATAGGTAATAACTAATATGTAGATGATAGATAGAAGATAGATTAGTAGATAAAGTTGATTGATATACACATAAACACACAGATAGATAGATTCTCTGGAACTCTCAGTTCATAAATTTAGGCAACTTCTACGGGTTTTGCATAAAAGCCACAGTCACCACATTTCATAAACAAAGAGAGCTAATAAAGGGTTTGGCTTTAACTTGACAGTTCTCCTGCCATTGAGTAATTTTGCTATGCCCTATACTTAGTTCTTATTATGACCTAATTATTCATAATTCTTTTAGAATAGGATCATTACAGCTGTGCTTATGACAAGCTCAGAAACCATTTAAAGGCCTTCCCCAAACTTACATGTGGCCAAGTACAGACATGGAATCTGCATCCAATTTGATAACCACAGAAGAAATGTCAGAATGAAAATATCTTTTGAAAACAATATTTTGGTTTACCCTAGACTGAACCAAGGTTGACACAAACACTGCATTTTTGACATATTTAAAGGAAAACAAAGAGTTGATGTTTAAGGCATTTTGCCCAGAAATTACATGGTCTAATACAACACAGGGAAGAGTTCTAGAAAGAATAAGGATTTTTATTGAGTTTTTAGCCTCATGAAATATGCCTTAAAGGATGGAAAGGGTCCACAGGGGATAAATGATCTCCTCCACGGAGTCTGGGAGACTACCCATAGCTTAGAGGTAACAATCATATTTATGAGTTTACAACAGATTTGAAAAATAGGCACATATTGATTTGTTAATAACTTAAGGACTGTCTATTCTAGTAACTTGGTTTGTTGTTTGTGAGAATGACTAAGTCAGTATGTTAGGAAACTGAACCAAATGAACAGGAAAACCATCCCAAAACTATTGAATATAAAAGTTTAAATCCAGTTATCCAGTTCAGCATAAGTATATGCATTTGGGCACTATTAGGGGGTATCCCTAAAAAAAAATCATAATATTAGTGATTCTGCCCTTCACTAATGAATGAATGAATGATGATTTTATCATTTAAAATTTTTAACAGACAAGACTTTCATATAAAAACAAGCATCTAATTTCCCTCCTAGTGATATTTTGTTTTGTCAATGTAAAGCCATTGATATTTGTAAAATGTAAAAACCTATATATTTAATTTATGTTGTACTCATCTTCTCATTTCTGATTTAATTCTGACAGTTATTGCAATGAATGATGAAAGTTAATATTAACAGTTAAAGATCATGTTCAAAATCTGAAGACACTGTAATGTTTGAGAAAACATACTTGACTCCCTAGGCTCAAAAATGAGAAAAAAAATTTTTTTAAGAAATATTTGAGGAGATAGATACACCTTCCCTTATTTGAAAAGTACACAATATATAATGTGTTGAAATATTATATGGTATAAATTATATGACAATTTAAGAATTAAAAGCTATTTAAGAAGTCATTGCCTATACCTATTAAATCCAATGTTTTCGCTGCTCTTTCCTGCACTAGATTCAAAGTTTCAGGTCTTATATTAAGGTCTTCAATCCACTTTGAGTTGATACTTATACATGGTAAAAGATATGGTCTAGGTTCAGTTTTCTGCATGCAGATATGCAGTTTTTTTCAGCAACATTTGTTGAAGAGGCTTTTAGGTCTCCATCACATGTTTTTGGCTCATTGTTGAAAATCATGTGGACATAGATGATGCAAATACTGTGTACACATGCATGCAAATGGAAAAAATGAGACTGTTGAGACTCTTCCAGGAATGAGAAGATGGAGGATAAAAAATGATGGAGAGGGTGAATTCAACCATGATATATTTGATATTTTGTAATAATTTTTGTAAATGCCACAATGTACCCCAAGCACAGCAATAAAAAAATTAAAAACTAGAAAAATAGTTCAACCAGGTATAAAATTGTGGAGTATAGGGAAATAAGGGGCAAAAAGATTGGAAAAAACAGAAAATTATTGCTCATGAGCCACTGGTATTTCCTTCATTGCACAATTCTACATTTACATGTGGCTGAATTTTTATACTAAAAGTTAAAAATTATAAATGAAATATTTGCAAAATAAATATATGTTGTAATGGAAAGTCAAACTGAAACTATAGTAATTTTTTACATTATTAAAGTCAAAGAAGATTTTTCAAAGAACATAAAACTTTAGTAGCTTTCAAACAGTTTGCCAGAGAAATTCTCTTCTCAATTGAGTATAAATTATATAAATTCTTTATTGGATAAGCTATGTTAAATTGCTAAATTACAATGCTTTCATTTTTCAGGTCAATTACAGGAAACTTCAGTTAAAGACATAAGACATATGTATTTATGCTCTTTCCTTCCATAAACTCACTTAAATGTTCAGACAGCAAATTTTTGAAAGGTCTCAACCCAGAAGCCTAAAAAGATTGAGGACAAGATAATGAGACCAAAATTTAGAAGTAGAAAATGTCAAGTTAAAGAAATTATAGTGATTTATCATACTTGTAAAAGCACTGACAGTACTGGAGAAATCAAGATAAAAGTCAGTTTGATCATAAAACTTTCAAAATGCTATGACATTGACAATATCAGTTTTTTTTTAATGTAAGGATGCAATTGATGCTTAAAAGTGGTCTGACTGAATGATCATAAGAACCCATTTATTATTTTTCTGGTATCGCCATAGCAATGCACTGAAAACTAAGTGGTTTAAACAACAGAAGATCATTGTCTCACAGCTCTCGCTGGCTGGAAGTTTGGGATCACTGTAGATAGGGTTGATTCTGCTGAGGACTGGGAAGAATTTGTTCAGTACTTCTCCCTTAGCCTCTAGTAGCCTCACAGTGTTCTTTGGCCATAGAGGAGGCTTAACTCTTCTGTTTTATAATGGGAAGAAACTGTATGAAAGAAAATGAAAAATTCTTATATTTTGTAATTTGTTTCTCACCTATTTGAATCAAGAAGAATCTACACTGAAATAAATTCAGAATGATGAACCAGTACCAGACACCAGTCACTAGCATCTCTGGGGAATAAATCAGGAACAGCCAGCTCTGCAGAGCCCCTCTGAGATTAATTTCTACCTGTCTTATTTCATCTCCTTTCTCATCTCTCTCCCTTCTTTTTTTTCATTGTTTTAAGCTATTTGTTTATTTGGTGTATTTTTTTCCTTCACTCTTCCATTAGCTGGTGGATCTGCCCTACCTCTTCCTTTCTTTCTCATTCTCCCCTTCTATTTACTTTTCCTGTTTTTACTTCATTTTTTTCTAAAACTATGAACGAGTAATTTTTCTCTTATATCCCTTCTATTTCTACTCTTATTAATTAATATCTTCACAGTTCATGCAACATCATCATTGCTCCTTTATTCCTCTACTGTTATTAGGTTGGTGGTAGAGATTTTCTTTAATTAACTACTGCTGTATTTCCACACCAGGTTTGCCTAACACCGTGGTTGTTTTTACACATCTTTTTCATGTCTCTGAGTGTTGTAGAAATAAGAGCCAGGGCCTTGAGTGCATTGGGAGAATGTATAGCAATTGAGTTACATCCCCAATCCAGAGGTGAGAAATTGCATCTTAACCCTTCCACAATCTAGTCCCACCTGAATAGTGCAAATATTTCAACAGAAAAAATATGGGAGATAAAGCCTCCAAAGACTTGGCCCCAGATGAGCAAATCCCAAAGCAGAAGCAAAAGTCAATAAAAAAACAAAAGACTCCTTCAAAAGTTAAGAATTCCATAGTAATAGCATCTAATGATTGTGAAGTGGATGAATGCAAAAGAATGATTATAAGAATGATCAACAGAATCAAAAAGAACACAAATACCTGAATGTATTCAAAGAGAATAAAAATAAACAGCTGATTGAAATAAGGAAGACAATGCAGAATATGACAAAGGAATTAAATAACAATTCTGGAAAAAAAGTAAATTGAAATTTTGTCAGTGAAAAGCCCAAAAAGTTAATTTAAATACTCAGTATGAAATCTTGCCAATAGACTGGATCAAATGGAAGACAGAATATCAGAGTTTAAGAGAAGGTAGATGATTTAGGACATCAGACCATAATGAAGGAAAAAAAATATGAAGAGAACCTACAATAGCTATGGAACACCACTAAAAGAACAAACTTATGAATCATGAGCATAGAAAAATGGAGGAGGTATAAGTCAAAGGCATAGAATATAAACCCAATAAGGTAAGAACTGAAAATTTCACAGATCTTGGGAAAATAATGTACAACTGGGTTCAGGGGGGTTTTAGAATGCCAAACAGACAAAAAAGAAAAGAAACTCCCCACATCATGTTATAGTTAAAAATTAAGTCTATAGAACAAAGAAAGAAAACTGAAAGCTCTAAGAGAGAAGCACTAAGTCACATATCAATGGAACTCATCAGAATAACAGCAGATTTCTAAACAGAATTTCTGAAAACAGCTGTATAAAGCCCTAAAGGAAAGTGAAGCTAACCTTTATAATAAAAATAAAAACCTGCCATGATAAACAAAGAAAAGGAATTCATGAGAACTAAGCCAGTATCAACGAAGACAGGTACAGGAATCCTACAACAAAAGAAGAAGATAGACACAATACTAAGAATACAGTAAAAAATAAATCTCACTAGGTGAGTAGGGAAGCAAGTGAGGATTAGGAAAAAAACAAAGCATTACAGAAGCCACAAAATGAAAGTAACTGCTACATATCTTTCAATAATGATTCTGAATGTTAACAGTCTCAATACTCCAATTGAAAGATATAGACTGGTGGATTGGATTTAAAAAAAAAACCCACCCAACTGGCAGAGTGACTCATGAGGTAGAGCACTTGACTAGCAAGTGGGAGGCCCTGAGTTTAAACCCCAGTGCTGTCCCTAACAAAAACTTTAAAAAAAATGTTTTGTGGTGTTTTTGATTTATTTTCTACTTTCTGAATGTTGGTTGACCTTTATTGCAATGAAATTGAAAATAATGAAGATTATAAAATTGAAAATAATGAAGATTCATGAAGAATATCAATCATTTGAGCAAAATCTGATAAGAAATTAGTGCTAGCTAACGTCTTTGTCAAGCCAGAATACAAAGAATGAAAAAAATATTTACAATATAGATACAAAATCATCAATAAAATATTTGTAAACCAAGTTCAACAACATATTAAAAACATCACACATTATGATCAATTTGGGTTCATGCCAGGGGTGCAAGGATGGTTCAACAAACACATATCAATTAACACAATCAATTAATGCTGTATGATACAGCATACAAGGAAAATGAAGAAAAGAATCACATAATCATCTCAATAAATACAGAAAAGCTCTGAAAAATAAAATCTATTTATGATAAAAGCCCTGAAGATACTAGGAATAGAGAATCATACCTCAACATAATAAAGGCTACATATGACATACTTATAGTCAACATTACACTGAGTAGTGAAAAACTGAAAGCATTCCCTTTAAATTCAGGAATGAGACAAGGGTGTTCACTGTTTCCACTCTTATTCAATATGGTTCTTGAAATCTTAGCCAGAGAAATGCAATGCACACAAATAGGAAAGGAAGAAGCTGAATTATCCCTGTTTGCAAATGCTATGATACCATATTTTAAAAACTCAAAAGGCTCCACCAGAAGAATCTTAGATCTCATAAACACTTTTAGAAAAAGTGGCAGTATATGAAAATCAATAGCTTTTGTATATACCAGCAAAGAACTTGCTGAAAACAAAGTCAAGAGAACAATCAGATCACAGCAGCCTCAAAAAAAAAAAAGTATTAAATATCTAGGCGTAAACCTAATGATGTTAAAGACCTCTATGATAAAACCTATAAAACACTTAAGAAAGAAATTGTTAAAAAAAATACTAGAAGATGGAGAAACCTCCCATGTGCACTGACTGGAAGGATAAATTTTGCTAAAATGGCCATGTTACTAAAGGTAATGTATAAATTCAGTGCAATCCTCATCAAAATTCCAATTCACAGAAATAGAAAAGACAATCCTAAAATTTATATGGAAGCACAAAAGACTCCAAAGGAAAAGCAATCTTGAGCAAAAAAATAAAATCTAAAAAAGCAATGTTGGAGGTATCACAATACTTGACTTCAAACTAAACTACAAAGATGTAGTAACAATAGCAGCATGGCAATGACATAAAACAAGGTATGTAGACCAATGTAGTAGAATAAAAGATGCGTAACTCCACATAGCTACAACCATTGGATTCTTAACAAAGATGCTAAAAACATACATAGTATAAAAGATAGCTCTTTAACATGTGGTGGTAGGGAAGCTGTATATCCACATGCAGAAGACTAAAACTAGAGTCTTTATCACTCACCCTGAACAAAAATCAACTCCAAATGAATCAATATCTTTACGGTTACACTGGATGTTTTGCAACATAAGAGAAACTCTTCAGTATCTATACATAGGCTATGACTTTATGAATAGGATTCCAATAGCTCAGAAAATAAGAGCAAAAACTGACAAATGGGATTGTATCACATAGTAAAAGAATCAACAGAATGAAAAGACAGCTACAAAATCAAAGAAAACCTTTGCCAGTTATTCATTCAAAAGGGGATTAATATCTAAAACATATGAAAAGTCAAAAATATTGAAAAACAAAGGAGAAAAAAATCCAATCATGTGGAGACACATGAAAGAATGTTCAATATCCTTAGTCATCAGAAAAGTGAAAGTCAAAACTACATTGTGATTCCATCTCATTCCAGTTATAATGGATATCGTCAACAAAACAAACAACAAATTCTGGTGGAGATGATCAGGGGCTTTTCTTTGCTGGTGGGAATGTAAATTAATCCAGCCAGTTTGATAATCAAAATGGAGGTTCCTGATAAATTTAAGACAGAATTTCCATATGATATCTCCCTACCACTTCTGTGTATATACCCCTAAAATCAAAGTCAGCTTACTATAGAGGTATCTGCATAACCAGTTTTATCACAGCACTATTCACAATAGCCAAATAAGGGAATCAGTCTAGGTGCTTACTGACAGATGAAAGGATAAAGAAAAATGTGGTATATATTCACAATGGAGTCTTATTCAACCCTAAAGAAGAATGAAATTACATCATCTGCAGGAACATGGGCAGAATGGAAGATGACAATGTTAAGTGAAGTAAGTCAGTCCCATGAAGTAAGTATCACATTTCCTCTCATCTGTGGAATCTAAGAGAAGAAAAAGGACATAAAACCAGAAGGCGAACTATGAAGATGGAGATGGGGAAGGGAGAACAGAAAGGGGGATTATGGAGCTCACAGTATTTAACAGAGGGCGTGAATATGATCAAAGCATGCTATGTTCATTAATGAAAGCCCGTACTTTGACCAATTAATATACACTAACAAAAAAAAAAAAAGAAATTCATTGGTTTAGTTTCAGAAACAAAAAGAAATCATATGTTCTTTAATTTTTATTTATTTTGGCAGTCTTGGGGTTTGAACTCCTGGTCTCACCTAGTACACTATCACCTGAGCCACACCCCCGTCTCTTTTTATTTTTCATTTTGGTTCATACTTTTTGCCCATTGCCAGCCTTGGACATTGATCCTCTTAATTCTACCTCTTCCATAGCTCAAATTGCAATCATGTACCACCACATCAGCTTATTTCATGAGATAGGGTCTCCTTTTTTTTTTATTGTTTTATTACTCATATGTGCATACAAGGCTTGGTTCATTTCTCCCCCCTGCCCCCACCCCCTCCCTTACCACCCACTCCACCCCCTCCCTCTCCCCCCCTTCCCCTCAATACCCGGCAGAAACTATTTTGCCCTTATCTCTAATTTTGTTGAAGAAGAGAGTATAAGCAATAACAGGAACGAACAAGGGTTTTTGCTGGTTGAGATAAGGATAGCTATACAGGGAGTTGACTCACATTAATTTCCTGTGTGTGTGTGTTACCTTCTAGGTTAATTCTTTTTGATCTAACCTTTTCTCTAGTTCCTGGTCCCCTTTTCCTATTGGCCTCAGGTGCTTTTAAGGTATCTGCTTTAATTTCTCTGCATTAAGGGCAACAAATGCTAGCTAATTTTTTCAGGTGTCTTACCTATCCTCACCCCTCCCTTGTGTGCTCTCGCTTTTATAACGTGCTCAAAGTCCAATCCCCTTGTTGTGTTTGCCCTTGATCTAATGTCCGCATATGAGAGAGAACATACGATTTTTGGTCTTTTGGGCCAGGCTAACCTCACTCAGAACGATGTTCTCCAATTCCGAGATAGGGTCTCCTTATATTTTTTTGGCTGGCTGGCATCAAATCACCTCTGCTTGCCAAATAGCTGGGATTGCAGAAGTGTGCCATCATACCAGATAGTTTATTTTAGATAAACTACTACATCAATGTGGCTATCTGCTATTTCTGTGGATTGAATTGTATTCCCCAAAAGAGATATGTTGAGGACCTAACTCTTCACGCCTTCAAAATGTGACCTTATTTGAGAAGAAGGTCTTTACCGAGTTAATGAAATTAAAATAATATTAGAGTGGAATCTAATTCAATGTAACTGATGTCCTTATATAAGGGGGAAATTTGTACACAGAGACAGACATACATAGAGAAAAAATAACGTGAAAACACACAGGAGGATGTCATTTGAAGTTGGAGAAACATTGATGTAGCTATAAAAGCAAAAAGTTTTAAGAATTGTCTGCCATTACTAGAAGCTCAAATATAGCAAGAATGATTCTACTCAGGGTCTCAGAAAGAACATAGCTCTGCCCTACAGATGTTAAATTCCTGGTCTCCAGATTTTGGATATAATACATTTCTATTGGTTAAGCCATTCAATTTGTGGTATGTGATATGACCTTCCTTGCTGAAGGTCAAGGAAAGTAAACATCATTTTATAAAATAACAAGTAGCATAAAGTTATAAAATACCTTCCAGCTTTCAAACTGAATCAGATTCTATCCATAACAGAAACATGAATTAACCACTGAAAAAAATGCATCGATAATAATAGCAGTGTGTGCTATAAACAGATTCACTAAAAGGAATTTTTTTATGTAGGAGAATACCACAGGAACTATCTCTCAGGAGATAGGTCATCTGAGAACAGTTTCTTAAAAACGTATTTTGAAATTAACAATACATATTTGAGTATAAATTTATCCATTTTTATTTTATAAGACAGATATCATTTAATAGCAAATTGGAAGCTGAATGAAAATTAGTTGGTTCTTTTTTTTGGAGATAAAACCACAATATCATGCTAAGATAAGATTTGTATTGGTACCATTTATACAATTCATGACCAAATTTTTGAACTAAAGATTCTTAATGTATGCTATGTTAAATGGGATTACAGAGCATCTACAAAAGAATAACTGAGAGCCCTTTCATAAGAGTTCTTACATCTAGATAATATCAGTTTCCCTATTTTTATGTAGAAAGAGTTCGCATGCATATACTTCCTAACTGATTCACAGTATTTTGAATGACTGAGGTTATGATGGAAGTTAAAAAGTTTAATCTTAATCTTACATTTTACAAGGAAATCATTATTCTTACTCATATTTACAAGGAATCAGTGAAACCTAAGCATTATAACAGTTTTACTTCAACCATAGCAAGAAATACAAGAGGTTGGGGAGGCATGGTAGTCTATGGTTTACTGTTGTAGCTTTGCACCTGTGGAGAATGGGCTTGCCCTGCCCTAAGTTACTCCGTATTGTGTAGAACAGTAGCTTTCAGGCTGTATTCTGACCTGAGTGACTCCATTTTAGTAAACAACAGTTTGCTCCATTCTGAGGGCAAATGCTGAGGTAGAATGACTGCATCTTGTTGGCACAAGTAAAAAACACCATCTGTAGAGGAAAACTATGAAACAGATTGGTAAATAACTTATTTACACCTATGAACTTATCAAACTAAATAAGGAACACATGGACACATGAGCATGTGAGAAAAACCAGGCCCATGATTGTATTGAACACATAAGACCAAGAAATGATACAAGCCCTCACCTAGATCACATAGAAGGAGGGGCACCTAACACTGCTGTATGGTAGCCCATGCCAACCAGTTATTAGACTACTGGTGCACGAATCAACAGTCCACAGATCCTCTGTTCCTCAGAGCATCTGCTCAGTCTAATACTCCTGCTTGATGTTACCTCCTAGAATTGCAGTCAGTCAGGATTGAGTAGGCCTGGAAGGAGCTCTACACTGAATCAGCATCAGCCCTTGAACTAGCTCTGTGGTTTGACCCAGAGCTCAGAGCTCTGTGATGGGGTTCTTTATTAGTATCTTATCTAACTCCTGCAGTGAATCTCTTTGTGTCTGTGTCAGCTGCCTGACCACACTTGAGCAAGACTTCTTTAAGCTCTGCAGCCACTTTAACTCTTTCTTAGCAATTCCTTAACTTCAATATTATTGTGAAATGTAATGGGTGATCTGAGAATTAATATTAGTAATTAATATTGGAAGAAGAGTACTTGTTGGCCAATTGGCTCCTGACTACAGGGAAAATCTGTAGTTCTTAGCAAATGAATGTGAACAGAATTGATGTAGTTTATGGATTCATTGTTACTCAATAAATTTTGATATTGTGGAAAGACACAAGCATGCCTGTCTATGATTCTGACATAGCTTGCTTACAACACCAGGCATACAGAAATTTTTGCACACATGAGTACAATGATAAGAAGAGTCAGTGTTAATTTAGGACTCATTGTTCATTCTTTAATGAGATCATTTTATACTGAAGCTTAGTTTATTACCTATCCTTGATTTCACCATAGCATCTACTTGCTTTAACAAAAAAACACACCATGTATTTTATGTTTATGCTTCTTCAAAGCAGTTTCCATAATAGCAGAAAACTCTAACTACATCATACAGAAAATGGTGATACAATTAACATTCACCTAGGTTTTATGATGTACTAGGCACTGTATATTAAACTAATTAATCCTCATAGTAATCCTGACAACATAGCAAATATAGAGCTGAACATCAACCATCTGATCTGTCATTGGTGTGTTTCCTTATCTAAGCATATTTCATATTCATGTGCTGACAGAGCAATTCAGACGAAAACACAGACACATGGAAAATGCAGGATTCCTTTATCTGTAAGGAAATCTGCAGCTGAAGATGATTTCTTCCATTGCCAAAAAACCCTGCATCACTGTAGAAATGAAGTGAATATCTCAATACTCTCAGATGCACTGCATCATTTCTAAGTAATACTGCAGAGAAAAGAGTAACGCGTTGGAAATCTGGACATCTGAATTTTAACCTTGACTCTCCATTTCTCTGGTTATGTATAAGCCTAACAGAAAAGTCACAGCATCTTAGATGGACCTCTACTTTGTCACATTACAAATGAAGCAAAAGGCAAAATTTCTTCATTTTCTAAATGTCATGCATTCACTCCTTTGACATTTAATGTACACAAACTATGATAGATGCTTGGGGCACAAAGACAAATGAGAGACTTTTATGGTAGTTATATTCTTATAATATTATTATTACTCTTTGGGTGATACTGGATTTTGAACTCAAGGCTAGGCAGGTGCTCTACCACTTGAGCAACTTCCTGGTACTTTTTCCCCTTTCACTTTAGCTACTTTTCAAACAGGGTCTAGAGTTTTTTATTTAGGTGAGCCTGGTACCCCAATCCTCCTACTTATACCTCCAGTGTTGCTGATATTATAGCAGTGAGCCAATCATGTAAA
Organism: Castor canadensis; assembly: GCF_047511655.1. Classification (NCBI taxonomy): domain Eukaryota; kingdom Metazoa; phylum Chordata; class Mammalia; order Rodentia; family Castoridae; genus Castor; species Castor canadensis. The sequence goes on from NC_133386.1 coordinate 24,192,512, forward strand.
GCCCTGTCACATTATTTTGCTAAAAAAAAAAAATTGGGATATAACTGCTGAACTCTGAATGTTGCAGATTTAATGTACATGTAATTTGATGAATTTGAACATGTAAATTCAAGGACATCAGAAAAATACCCCAAAATATGCTTCCCTGGCATTTTCTGAATTAAAGACACTTGAAAAACAGCAGAAGCAAGAAGGCCTCTCTAATCATTTCTTTTTCTTGAGAATAGGAGATGAAATCAGCATGTGAAAGTTGCCTTCCCTCTACCAGGAGAAACAAGTACATTATTCTTTTTTTTTTTCATTGTGGCATTTACAAAAGTTCTTATAATATATCAACTATATCATACTTGAATTCACCTCTTCCACAATTCTCCTTTATCCTCCCTTCCCATTCCTGGAAGTTTCAACAGGTCTCATTTCTCTACTTACATGCATGTGTGCACAGGTTTTGCACTAGTCACCTTCCCACACCCTTTTCCACCACTTTGCCCCTTCCACTATTTCAACACCTGAGGCAGGACCTGTTCTGCCCTCCTGTTCTCCGTTTTTGTAAAAGAAAAAACAAATGATATTTTCAACTCAAAGTGGATTAAGGACCTTAATATAAGACCCAAAACTTTGAAGCTAGTGCAGGAAAGACCAAGAAGCACATTCTTATCATCAAGAAATGGCAACAGAGAGAGAGAATTGTGTTCCAAAACCCCTTGTTAAAACAATTCTCATACTCCTTTACCCTCCCCTTTCCTTTCAGTTTCCCATAATTGCTGTCTTTATTTAAAATGTAGATTTTGTCAGATCTTTGGGTAAAATAAGATTTATTAAATAAATTTGTATGCCTTTCTCTTGTTAATCTGTCTTATGCTAAATTAAATGGCAAACCCAGCCAGAAACCCCTAGAAGGTGAAGGTGAAGTTTTTTTCTTTTTTTCTTTTTCCCTGCCCTACAGAATTACACACATGAAAACATCAAGGCAATTAAGGTGGTAGATAGGTCTGTGATCTCCGAAAGCTTCCTACATCCTTTTGTATTTTGTGTGTTTTCTGTGGAAAGAATAGCTCACATGAAATCTACTCTTAGCAAAGTTTTAAATGAGCAATATAGTATTAGCTATACACATTACCTAGGACTTATTTTTCATAACAAATTTTATTTCTATTAAACATAACTCTTCATTTCCACCTCTTCTCAGCCCCTTCTTTGCTTCTATGAGTTTCATTCTCCTTTATTTTCTTGTTTTGTTTTGAGCCAGGCTAACCTTGAACTTGCAATCTGCAATCCTCCTGCCTCAGCCTCCTGAGTGTTAGAATTACAGACCTGCACCACCCAGTAAATCTGACTATTTTAGATACCTTATATAAATGGAATCATGTATTTGAACTTCTGATATTGGCTCAATTAACATGAGAGGCCAACCAACGGAATGGGAGAAAATAGAAAAAATTTGCAAGCTATATATCTAATAAAAAGTAAATACCCAAAATTTACAAGGAACTTCTATAACTCAATAGCAAAAAAACAAACAAACAAAAAACCAAACAAACCCTCAAATAACCTGATTTAAAAGGGAGTAAAGAACATAAAGAGACATTTCTCTAAAAAGTAATTCAAATCACTTTAGGTGTATAAGATACTCAACATCACTAGTTATCAGGGAAATGTGTATCAAATCACAATGAGATTTTACCTCACACCTCTCAAGGTGGCTATGAACTTGAAGAAATATTTGTACTGTCATGTCCAACATAGCATTATTTAGGATAGTCAAGATATACTGGCCACTTAAATGTCCCTTGACGGATGAATGAATAATGTGGGATGTAAACATCCAATAGGGGTATTACTCTACCTTTAAATTAAGGAAATCCTATCATAGCTTCTATAACAAGGACATTACTCTACATGAAATATGCTAGTAACACAAAGTACTCATTCTAATTTTCAACTTAGTTTTATTATAGGCATTGTGGTAGAGTGGTGCCGGGTTGCTCTCAGAAGCAAAAAGAGTACTTTTAATGCAGACAAGGAGAATTAGGATAGTTTTCTAAAGGGATGACTGTAATTTGAGTCTTGAAATTACTTAGGGCTTCACTATGTTTTAGAAAGAAAAATATTTCAGGCAGAGGAATCAGTCTTTTGCAAAGTAGAGAGGAAAGAAAGATCTGGGTTTATTTTTGAAACACATTTAACCAAGTATGGCTTGTATACTGGAAACAGAGAAAACAAGTTGATAAAGTTAGTAGGAATGAGATCATAAAGAACTTTATAAGATGAGCCAAATAACTTTGCACACATGGCATATTTCCCAATGTTTTCTTTAGAAATACACTGGGGAATTAGTACATTAATATGTGATAATTTTTAAAAGAAAATAAAAATTAGGTTTATTAATAATTTACAAGATTTCTAGAATAGTGAAATCTATTAATTTTTATCACATTTCTTTGATGTTACTCAAATTTATTTTACTAGGAACAAATTTTAAGTAAATTTTTATTGCAAATTACCATGCATGAAAATTAAAAAATGTATATTTTTGTGGATCAAGAGGGAGACAGGGAGGGAAAAAAAATACAGAAACATAATCTAGCAGCTCCTCCTCCCCACTCCCAAATGATTACTGTTACTCTGATTTGAAATGTCATGCTAGAAATTTTTATGTTAGTGTAATTTTGCAATTGATTTGTTTGTGGCTAGTTTTATATGACTCAAATTATTTTGTTCATGATGCTATGGATAGTCCAATCCATTTCTTTCCTGTGCAGTATTCATTGTATGACTATAGCAATATAGGCACTCACTCTTGCTACCATGTTAGAGATACATTACATAATCCCACTATTAATATTCTTGTAAATGTATTTTGTTGTACTCTGTACCCAGTTTCGTTGGATATAAACTTTGAAGTAAAATTGCTGCATCCAATGACATCCATCATTATTAGATGACTACCAGACAATTTTCTCAAATACTTTTCTAATTTATATTCCCACTAGGATATATTAGAGTTGATTTGCTATACATCTGCCAACAAATGATGTCATTAATCTTTTTAATTTAAAACATTCACATGTAGTTGTATTGTAATATTTCCAAGTACTCAATTTGCATTTTTTCTAACTAGTATTGTGGTTGAGGCTTAGGTTACATAATTTAGCCATTTACTCTTTTTTTGGAAAAAAAAAGGCTTTTCCTATTGCTTATTCATTTTTTATTGGACAGATAATTTTTTGGGGTTGGTTGGATGACTTTTTCTTCCCCTTTTATTGATTTGTAGGCATTCTTTAAATATTATTAAGACCATTTCTCTGTGACAAGAATTACAATTATTATGGCTCATGATGTTGAAAAGCATTATATTCTAATGTTACCTTTTTATGAATAGAAATCTCTAGAGGTTAGGTGCTTATAGAAGGCAAGTTAGAAGTAAAGATACATTTTCAGTAGGTCCATCCTAGTCATACAGTGTTATTTTATTGAAGAGAGTATTTCCGTTCTTCCCTATAGTAAGATTATTTTGTAAATCAACTGTCCATCTATGAATAGCTCTATGATCAAATGTTTCACTCTGCTTTTTGTCTGTTTTACATCTATATGCCACCTCTCTGTTTTAGTTTCTGTATGAATAGCTAAATATAAAATATATTAATTTTTTATTTATTTTATAAAGTGGACAAAATTGAGATAATTTTATAGTTGAAAAAAATAGGCAAAGATGTATTTTCTTAGAAGAAACTACAAAGCTATATCTTAGGCAATAATTCAAAAGTAAATAATCTTCTAGGTTAAACTAAAATAAGTGCTTAACCTCTAACTTTCCACATTGTCAAAGTTATGTCAGTAAGTGAAAATCTCAGTTACACAAAGCAATAGATTTTCTATGTGAACGCCTCAGTGAAGCAGCATTTTGAGATCAGTTCCCAAGGGAAAGAGCACTTTCCACCATTCCTAGGCCATGGTTGGCACTTTGTATTACACATACATATATATACTTACATACAAAACACCCAAAACAAAAATATTTCTGGAATCTGATTATGATGGCATTTGAAGTGGAGAATATTTTGAACAAAATTGAGATACTTACAATATTAGATCCTCAAATTCACAAAAGTATAACCTTTCATTTTTCCATATATATTTTGAGAATTTATTCATTTACCATATATATTTGCTACTTGGTATAATTTTAGGTATATAAATTTAAATACTTTTCAGCTTTTGTTGTTAGTATATAGGGCCATAGTTAATTTTGTATGTTGGCCTCATAGCCAGTTATTTTGCTAAATGCAATAACTAATTACAATTATCTATGTCTTGCCCAAATAGAAGTGATTGTGACAAATATTAGTGTTATATTCTTACACTCATAGAAAAATTTCAAAATACAAAATATCATTTTTGTGAAAGTGATAGTAAAGTTTATTAGAAAAGGGATACAATTCAATAGACTGAAAGCAAGTCATCTCTAGTGTGAGATCAAGAATGAACAGATTCTTTTAAAATGTTCTTTATCAAATTGAGGAAATGCCACATGGTTAAGAGTTACAACAATGACTTAATCTTTTTATTAAATTTTTGGTCTGAAACAGAATCCAACAACATGTCAAAAAGTTCATACACTATGGCCAAGTCAGTTTCATTCCAGGGATGCAAGGACTGCTCAACATATGTAAATCCATAAGTGTAATACAGTGTATAAACAGAAACAAACATAAAAACCACATGATCCTTTCAATAGATACAGAAAAAGCCTTTGGCAAAATGCAACACCCCTTCATGATAAAAGCTCTGAAGAAAGTAGGAATAGAAAGAATGTTCCTCAACACAATAAAGACTATATATGACAAACCTATGGACAACATTTTACTAAATGGAGAGCAACTTAAAACACTACCCTTAAAATAAGGAATGAGACAGGGCTGTCCACTTTCTCCACTCTTATTCAATATAGTTTTGGAATTCCTAGCCAGAGCAATAAGACAAGAGCAAGAAATGAGAGGGATTATAATAGGGAAGGAAGAAGTCAACCTATCCCTATTTGCAGATGACATGATCTTATACCTAAAAGACCCCAAAAACTCCACCAAAAAACTACTAGAAATCATAAATTCTCTTGGCAAAGTAGTAGGATACAAAATTAACATACAGTAGCTTTTCTATATACCAATAACACATAGACTGAGAAAGAAATCAGGGAAATAATCCCATTTACAATAGCCTCAAAAACAATAAAGTACCTCAGAATATATCTAACAAAAGAAACCAAAACCTTTTCAATGTAAACTATAAATCACTGAAGAGAGAAATAAAAAAAAAAGACATCAGAAGATGGAAAGAACTTTCACGTTCATGAACTGGTTGAATTAACATTGCGAAAATGGCCATACTACCAAAAGAAATCTACATGTTTAACATAATCCCTATCAAAATTCCAATGACATTTTGAACATAAATAAAAAACAATTGTAAAATACATATGGAAGCACAAAACAGCTGAATAGCCCAAGCAATCTTAAGCAAAATGTCTATTGCTGGAGGCATCACAATACCCAACTTCAAACTATACTATAGAGCCATAACAATAAAAGCAGCATGGTATTGGCACAAAAGCAGACATGAAGACCAATGGATCAGAATAGAAGATCCAGATATAAACCCACACAATTATAGCCAATTGATCTTTGACAAAAGATCCCAAAACACACAATGACAAAAGACAGCCTCTTCAACAAATACTGCTAGGAAAACTGGATATCCACATGCAGAAGACTGAAACTAGACTCCTGTCTTTCACCCTGTACTAAAATCAACTCAAAGTGGATCAAAGATGTTAATACAAGACCTGACACTTTGAAACAACTCCATGAAGCAGTAGGAAATACACTGGAGCTGATAGGTTAGGGAACCACTTCCCAAACAGAACTCAAAAGGTGCAACATTTAAGAGAAATAATGAACACGTGGGATTGCATCAAAGCCAAGGAAACAGTCACCAGACTCAAGAGATAGCCCATAGGATGGGAGAAAATCTTTGCCAGCTACTCATTTGATAAGGAACTGATATCCAGAATCTACAGAGAATTTAAAAAACTCAGCCCTCAAAGAATCAACATGCCAATGAAGCAATTGGAGCATGAATTAAACAGGGAATTATCAAAAGAAGAGGTACAAATAGCTAACAAATTCATGAAGAAGTGTTCAATTTCCCTGGTTAGAAAAAAATGCAAATCAAAACAACACTTAGATTTCCTCCCACCCCAGTTAGAATGGCCATAATCAAGGGTAATAACAACAACAAATGCTGGCAAGGGTGTGGTGAAACAGGAACCCTTATATACTGCTGGTAGGAATGCAAATTAGTTCAACCATTGTGGAAAGCAATATGGAGATTCATCAAAAAATTAGACACAGAACTGCCATATGATCCAGTGATACCACTCCTGGACATCTACCCAAAAGAACATAATACAGGATACAGTAGACACATCTGTATACCAATGCTCATCACAGCAATATTTACAATAGTCAAGCTCTGGAAACAACCCAGATGCTCTACAACTGATGAATGGATCATAAAATTATGGTATATATACACAATGGAATATTACTCAGCCACAAGGAATAATGACATGAGGTTTGAAGGTAAATGGATACAATTGGAGAACATCATGTTAAGTGAGGTTAGTCAGGATCAGAAACACAAAAGCTGCATGTTTTCTCTCATACATGGAAGTTAGATCCAAAAATAAACATATACACAAAAACAAGCATGACCATATACAAACTCAGTTGTAGAACATGTTTGTAGCAATGGAACTAATCTATGGAACTGGGGAAAGAGATAAAGGAAAAGGGAATGATAGAGCATCAGTAATATTGCATACCATAAGATGTGAAGGTAGAGGATATGCAGATGTGTACTGAAAACTGCTGAAAAATGTGGGGTGGGAGGTAAAGGGGTAAGGGAGAATATTTGAAGGGATTGAACAGAACAAAGATAAGCACAACCACAGGATATACATTGAGACACCCCATTTAACATCAACTCAAACATTAATAATGAAAACCAGGACTGTAAAACAGGTAAGGTGTGTGCAGAGGGAGGAGAAGTACTAATGGGAGAGGAGGATGGAGGGTGAAGGAAGGAGATTAAGGTGAAGGTATATGGTTGATGGACTTCATACACCTATATGAAGTAGAACTCAAAAACCTCTTGCAATTGCTTTAAGTGGGGGTGGTGGCTGATGGGGAGAGATGATGGGGGCGATGTAAATAATGTACAATATCATGAACTGGAATTGTTACTATGAATCCCCCTGCATAATTAACATATCCTAATGAAAAATTAATTTTAAAAATAAATAAATAAATACTTGGCCTGAATTTTATTGTGATAATTATATTTTATCTAATATTATAAGTCATATACATTAATTAATTTTTCAATGTTAATGGAGCTTTTTGCTCCTGGAATAAATTAAACTTGATTATAGCACACCTTTTGAATATTATTAGCTTTCTTTGGTTAACATTTTTTGAGAATTTTTCTCAAGTCATTTTTAATAGTTATATAAATATTTTCCCCTTTCTTTTCTTCCAAAGTTGCATATTTCAGCATGTTTCATTTAATGATGTGGTTTTAATACTTAGAGTTACAGAGCCAGTAGATCCACAGAATCCAGAATTGGAGATTAGACAGACAGACAGAGTCAATGGGAAAAGCATGGTACTTCTCAAAAATGCTCCTGAAAACTAGAATTTCAAATGAAAAAAAATACAAATAAATAAATAGGACTGACAACTGAAAATGAGGAGAGAAACAAATTTGCAAATATCAAGAATGAAACTGAACTATACTGCAGACCCTTCAGACTTCAAAAGAACAATAGAAGAATATTGAAATGGCTTCTATATGTATAGATTTCACAAATTCAGTGAAATGGGGCAATTCCTCCAAAACAGGAACTCATTGAATATGAAATAAATTACTCAAATAGCTGTATAACTATTAAGAAAATTGAAACCATAATTAAATACTACTCCTAAAATTTATCTCCAATCTCAGATGATTCCACTAAGGAATCCTACCAACAACTTAAAGAATTAATACCAACTGAAATCAAATTCTTCTTGAAACAGGGAAGCCATTTCACAAAATATTTTATAAGGCCAGTATTACCTTAATGTCAAAAAGACCAAGAAATAATGAAGAAAAGAAACCTACAGACTAATATCATTCATAGACTGACAAAAATATTTCACAAAACATTAGCCAATAGAATTCAGTGTTGTATAAAAATGATTACAAATAATAAGCAAGTAGTGTTCATTACAAAGATTGAAGCCTCGCTTAGACTATTTGGGCTGCTTTAAAAAAGACCATAGACTGAGTAGCATTGAAACAACTGAACTTTATTTCTCAAAGTTCTAGAGGCTAAGAAATCCAACATCAAGGTAGATTCATTGTGTAGTCGGGGGCTGTTTTCTCATTCATAGATGGCACCTGCTCGTCTTGTCCTCACAAGGAAAAGGACCCTAATCGCATTCATGAGGATGGATCTAAGGGCCTCCCCAAAAGCCCTGCCTCTCAATACCATTGCCTTAGAAATTAGAATTCAATATTTGAATTTGGGGGTGGGGGCACAAGTATTCAGGCTACAGCAATGTCTTTTACAATACTTGAAAAATCAATCAGTACAATCCACAGTGTCAAAAAATCCAAAAGAAAAAACATATGAATTGATGCAAAAATCATTTGAAAAGAAATTGTAGCACCCACTTACTACAGCAAGTTAGGGATAGAAAAAAATTATGTCCACTTGCTAAACAGTACCTATCAACAATCTGTAGTTAATATTATACTTAATGATACTTAATATACTTAATGATACTTAAAGATAAGCAGTTGAATTCTTTCCCCTTAAAATTTGGAAAAGGGAAAGTAGTTTTGCTATCACAGTTCCTATTGAATATAATGACTACAATAGGCAAAAAAACAAAAAAAAGAGGGATACAGATAGAAAGGAGGAAATACAATCCTCTCTATTCGCAAAATACTTGGTAATTCATGCAGGTAATAAGATGTAAGACAAGCACATACAAGTCATCTTACATGGTTAACAAAAATATACAAGATGCACTCAAGAGATTTCAAGACACCAAAAGTAAAGAATGCGAGAAGACAATGAAACAAATAAATGAACTCATTGGCGCCCTAAATAAACACCAAAGTGAAAGAGAACACTATAAATAGAGAGATAAATGAATTAAAGATGAAAATAGAAAATATTAAAGAGGAAGTGACCCCCATGATATGGAGAATCTCAGAAAAAAGAAGGAAACAGAAACACAAAGCACAATGGACGGCCACTCCAGCAGACTAGAACAAGCAGAATACAGAATCTGAGAATTCTAATATAAAATAGAAATTAAAGGAAAAACTAAAGAACTGTTAGTCAAACAACTCAAGACCTGGGAAAGGAAAATACAAGAACTCACCAACTATCAAAAGACCAAACCTGAGAATCATGGTCCAAGCAAAAGGGATTTGTAATATATTCAATAAAATAATAACAGAAAATTTCCCAAGTCTAGAGAAAGTTATGCCCATTCAGGTACAGGAAGCCTCCATGACACCAAACAGACTTGACAAAAATAGAAGTTCCCCATGACATAATTACAACCACAAGCACAGAGAATAGAGAAAGAACATTGAAATCTGTAAGACAGAAAAAACAAAATAACATATAAAGGTAAATCCATCAAAATCACAGCAGATTTCTCAATGGAAATCCTTAAAAGCTAGAAGGACATGGAGTGAGGAATTCCCAGGCACTAAATGAGAATAACTTCAACTCTAGGGTACTCTACCCAGCAAAACTATCATTCAAAGTAGATGGAGCAATAAAAGTCTCCCACAATAAGCAGAAATTAAAACAATGTATGACCACTAAGCCACCACTACAAAAAATGCTCCAAGGAATTCTGAACACAGAAAATGAAAGCAAACAAAACCATGAAAGGACAGGCAGTATCAAACCAAAGGAGAAGAAAACACAAGGAATCAGAGAGTAACATTGATTCAGCTGCACACAATCAAAACCATAAGCAACAAAAACAACTAAATGACAGGAATCACCACACACCTATCAATATTAATACTGAATGTCAATAGACTCAACTTCCACATCAAAAGACACTGTTTGGCAAACTGGATTAAAAAGGAAGATCCATCAATCTGTTGTTTCCAGGAGACCCATCTCAGTGACAAAAACTGGCTTTGGGTAAAAGGCTGGGAGAAGATTTACCAAGCCAATGACCCCCCAAAACAGGCAGGAGTAGCAATACTTATCTCTCAGACAAAGTAGACTTCAAATTTACATTGATCAAACAAGATAAAGGAAGATACCCCATAGTAAAAGAAGGGGAAATACACCAAAAGGAAATAACAATTATCAACCTAAATGCACCCAATCTCAGTGCACCTAATTTCATCAAACATATTTTAAAGGACTTAAAAGCACATACAGACCCCAATACAGTGGTAGTGGGAGACTTTAATACCCCCTTATCACCAATAGATAGGTCATCCAAACAAAAAACCAATAAAGAAATTCCAGAACTAAATAACACTGTAGATCAAATGGACCTAGCTTATGTCTGCAGAATATTTCATCCAACATCCTCACAATAAACATTCTTCTCAGCAGCCCATGGAACTCCAAAATTGATCATATCTTAGGGCAAAAAGCAAGCCTAAGCAAATATAAGAAAATAGAAATAATCCTCTGTATTCTGTCAGACCACTATGGATTAAAACTAAAACTCAACAACAAAAACAACTACAGAAAACATGCAAACAATTGGAAGTTGAACAACACATTGCTCAATGATCAGTGGGTCATGGATGAAATAGAAAAGGAATTTAAAAGATTCCTGGAAGTTAGTGAAAATGAAAACACGACCTACCAGAACCTATGGGACACAGCAAAAGCAGTCCTGAGAGGGAAGTTTATAGCCAGGGGTGCATATATTAAAAGGACAGAAAGATCTCAATCAAATGACCTAATGCTACATCTCAAACCCCTAGAAAAACAAGAACAAGCAAAACCCAAAACAAGCAGAAGGAAAGAAATATTAAAAATAAGGGCCAAAATTAATGAAATGGAGACCAAAAAAAAAAAAAAAAACCAAAGAAAGAATCAACGAAACAAAAAGGTGGTTCTTTGAAAATATAAACAGGATTGACAGACCCCTGGCACATCTGACTAAAATGAGGACAGAAAAAACTCAAATCAGTAAAATCAGAAATGCAAAAAGGGGGATAACAATAAATACTATGGAAATCCAGGGAATTATTAGAGACTACTTTGAGAACCTATATTCCAATCAATTTTAAAATCCAAGCCTTGTATGCACATATGAATAATAAAAGAAAAATGAAAAAAAAAAGTAATAAAACTTGTTTCCTATTTTAAAAAAAATAAAAAATAAAAAAAAATAAAATCTTGGAGAAATGAACAAATTCCAAGATACTTATGACCATCGAAAATTGAACCAAGAAGATATTAAACACCTAACTAGATCTATAACACATAATGAAATTGAAGCAGCAATAAAGAGTCTCCCAAAAGAGAAAAGTTCAGGACCTCATGGAGTTACTGCTGAATTCTCTCATACCTTTACTTATTTATCTTTTAATTATTTATTTATTTACATCTGCATACATTGTTTATGTCATTTCTGCCCCCTGACCCCCTGCCCTAACCTCTCCCCCTCACTTCTAGGCAGAACCTGTTCTGCCCTTATCTCTAATTTTGTTGAATAAAAGACATAAGCATTATAAGGAAGACAAAGCATTTTTGTTAGTTGAATTAAGGATAGCTATACAGAAATATTCCTAGCATTGATTTCATGTACACATGTGTTACAACCCATGTTGATTCATCTGTAACTGATATTTACACTGGTTACTGCTCCCCTTCTCATGCTAACCTCTGTCGCTTTAGCGCGTCTGTATTAGTTCCTCTGGAGTGGGGACATCAAACGCTTTCATGTTTTGGGTTTCCTACCTATTCCAAATCTCCCGTATGTGCTCTCCCCTTGTCATGTGATCCAAGTCCAACAACATTGCTGCACTTGCCCTAGATTTCAAGGTGCATATGAGGAAGAACATGCAATTTTTGGTCTTCAGAGCCTGGCTGACCTGGCTCAGAATGATGTTCTTCAGTTCCATCCATTTACCTGCGAATGATAAGTTTTCGTTCATCATCATGGCTGAGTAAAATTCCATTCTGTACAAGTCCCACAATTTCTTGATTCATTTGTTGGTAGTGGGGCATCTTGGTTGTTACCATAACTTGGCTATTGTGAATAGCACTGCAATAAACATGGATGTGCAGGTGCCTCTGGAGTAACCTGTGTTGCATTTCTTTGGGTATATCCCCAGGAGTGGGATTGCTGGATCATATGGCAGGTCTATGTTTACATTTTTAAGAAGCCTCCAAATTCTTTTCCAGAGTGGTTGCACCAGCTTGCATTCCCACCAGCAGTCAATTAGGGCTTCTTTTTCCCCACATCTTCACCAACACATTTTGTTGGTGGTGTTTTTGATGATGGCTATTCTAACAGGGGTAATATGGTTTTGATTTTTATTTCCTTTATGGTTAGAGATGGTGAGCATTTTTTCATGTGTTTTTTGGTCATTGGAGTTCTTCTTTTGAGAAAGTTCTGTTTAGTTCAGTTGCCCATTTCTTAATTGGTTCATTGATTTTAGGAGAGTTTAGTTTTTTAAGTTCCCTGTATATTCTGGTTATCAGTCCCTTGTCTGATGTATAGCTGGCAAATATTTTTGCCCACTCTGTGGGTTGTCTCTTCAGTTTAGAGACCATTTCTTTTGTTGTTTAGAAGCTTTTTAATTTTACAAAGTCCAATTTGTCCATCCTTTCTCTTAGTTGCTGGGCTGCTTGGGTCCTATTGAGGAAGTCTTTGCCCATACCTATTATTTCCAGAACGTTTTCTGCTCCTTGCCATAGTAACTTCAGAGTTTCAGGTCTGTCTAACAGACTTTTAAGGAACTAATACCAACTCGCCTTAAACTTTTCTACAAAATAGAAAGGGAAGGAATACTTCCTAACTCAGTATGAAGCCAGTATTACGCTCATCCCAAAACCAGACAAAGACACATCCAAAAAGGAGAACTATAGGCCAATCTCCTTAATGAACATTGGTGCAAAAAACCTCAGTAAAATAATGGCAAACCGAATCCAATAACATATCAGAATGATCATTCACCACGACCAAGTCAGCTTCATCCCAGTGATATAGGAGTTGTTCAACATACGCAAATTTATAAATGTAATACAGCAAATTAATAGAAGCAAAGACAAAAAACACTTGATCATCTTAATTGATGCAGAAAAAGCCTTCGATAAGATACAACACCACTTCATGATAAAAGCTCTAAGAAAACTAGGTATAGAAGGAATGTAATTCAACATTATAAAGGCTATATATGACAAACCTTTAGCGAACATCATACTTAATGGAGAAAAACTGAAACCATTTCCCCTAAAGTCAAGAACAAAACAAGAATGCCCACTTTCTCCAGAACTATTCAACATAGTCCTGGAATTCCTAGCCAGAGCAATAAGGCAAGAAGAAGAAATAAAAGAATACAAATAAGTAAATAAACTGTCAAAGTAGCCCTGTTTTCAGACAACATAATCCTATACCTCAAAGTGCCAAAAAACTCTACCCCAAAACTCCTAGACTCCATAAACAGCTTCATCAAAATATCAAGATACAAAATCAACTTACAAAAATCAGGAGCCTTTCTGTATACCAACAATAAATAAATTGAGAACGAATATGTGAAAACAATTCCATTTACAATAGCCTCAAAAAAAAAATCAAATACCTAGGAGAAAACTTAACAAAGGATGTGAGTGACCTCTGTAAGGAGAACTACAAACCTCTAAAGAAAGAGATTGAGGAAGACTACAGGAGGAGGAAAGATCTTCCATGAACATGGATTGGTAGAATCAACATAGTAAAAATGGCTATACTACCCAAAGCAATCCATATTTTTGATGCAATTCCCATCAAAATCCCAATGACATTTGTCACAGAGATTGAAAAATCTACCCTAAACTTCATTGGAAACACAAGAGACCGTGAATAGCCAAGCAATTGCAAAAAGAGCAATGCTGGATGCATCACAACACCTGAGTTCAAACTATATTACAAAGTAATAGCAGTAAAAATATCATGGTACTGGCACTAAACCAGACACAAAGACCAGTGGAACAGAATAGAGGACCTGGATATAAATCCACACAGCTATATCCACCTCATTTTTGACAAAGGTGCCAAACACATATGATGGAGAAAAGATAGTCTCTGCAACAAATGTTGCTGAGAAAAGAGCTTATCTTCCTGTAGAAAACAGAAACTAGATTCATGCCTATCACCCTGTACTAGTATAAACTCAAAGTGGATTAAGGACCTTAATATCAGACCAGAAACTTTGGAGTTATTCCATTGTACAGGGAATACAATGGAAGCAATAGGAATAGGCAAGGACTTCCTCAATAGAACCCTAGCAGTTCTGCAACTAAGAGAAAGGATGGACAAATGGGACTACATGAAATTAAAAAGCTTCTGCACAACAAAAAAATTGTCTCTAAACTGAAGAGACCACCCACACAGTGGGAGAATATATTTGCCAGTTACACATCAGATAACCAGAATATACAGGGAGCTCAAAAAACTAAACTCCCCCCAAATCAATGAACCAATAAAGAAATGAGCAACTCAACTAAGCAGAACTTTCTCAAAAGAAGAAATCCAATGACCAAAAAACACATGAAAAAATGCTTACCATCTCTGGCCATAAAGGAAATGCAAATCAAAACCACACTAAGATTCCACCTCACCACTGTTAGAATAGCTATCATCAAAATCACCAACAACAAATGCTGGCAAGGATATGGGGGAAAAGGAAGCCTCATACACTGCTGGTAAGAATGCAAGCTAGTAGAACCACTCTGGAAAACACTATGGAGGTTTCTTAAAAACTAAACATAGATCTGCCATATGATCCAGCAATCCCACTCCTAGGGATATACCCAAAAGAATGCGACTTAGGTTACTCCATAAGCACCTGCACACCTATGTTTACTACAGTGTTATTCATAATAGGCAAGTTATAGAAATAACCAAGGTGCCCCACTACTGACAAATAGATTAAGAAAATATGGTATTTATACACAATGGAATTTTACTCAGCCATGAAGAAGAATGAAATCTTGTCATTCACAGGTAAATGGATGGAACTCCAGAACATCAACTTAAGTGAAGTTAGCTAGGCTCAGAAGACCAAAAATAGTATGTTCTCCCTCATAAGAGGATTATAGACCTAAAAAAAATGCAGTAATATTATTGGACATGGGTCACATGCTAGGGGGAGAATACATAAGGGGAAATATGGAAAGGTAGGAAACCCAAAACTTGAAAGTGTTTGATGTACCCACTGTAGAGGAGTTAATATAGTAACCTTAAAACAACAGAGGTCGCTATGTGGGAAGTAGTGAAGAGGTCTGCTAGAGATGAATCAGTTTGGGTTGTAATACACATGTGCATGGAAGCAAAGCTAGGAATCTCTCTGTATACCTATCCTTATCTCAACTAGCAAAAACACTTTGTCTTTCTTATTGCTTATGTCTTCTCTTCAATAAAATTGGAGAAGAGGGCAGAACAGGTTCTCCCTGTATGCGAGGAGGATGAGGGGAGAGGGAGGAGGCAGGGAGCAGGTGGAGCAATGGTCCAAACAATGTATGCACATATGAATAAATTTTTTAAAAGTCATCTTATTTCTACATACTAGCAATTAATTTAAATTACATTTACATTTCTATAAAAATAATAAACTAGTAAAACACATAGGATCTGTATGCTGAAAACCACAGAGCATTGATAAAAGAAGATTTAAATTCATGGAAAACAAAGTATTCGTGGATTGAAAGAATCAACATCATTGAGATGTCAATGTTTCCCAAACTGGTATATAAGTTTAATATGATTCTTATCCAAGTACCAAAGTTGTTTATAGATATAAACAAGTTTATTCTAAAGTTCAAATGGAAAACAAAGGAAGTAGAATCACAAAAAGCATATTGAAAAACAAGAAAAAAGAAATAATCAGATAATAGATTTCTGTGAAAAATCTAAAATATAATTTTAAGGAAGAAAAAAACAGTGTTTAATCTTCCATGTCTAGGAAAAGAATTAAAACATTATCTAAGGAAAAATGATAGGCTGGCCCTCATTACAATTAAAAATATGGAGAAGGCCATCTGAATAGGATAAATAGCTATACTACAGAGTGGGAGATAAAATTTATAAGCACATAGACAGTAAGATCTCTCCAGAACATATAAAGAACTCTCAAAGATTAACAGTAAAAATAGAAACAGGACAAGTAGAAAACTGGCAAAATACCCAAAGGAATATAAGTAAGACTACAATAGAGACATCTGCACACCCATGTTTATTGCAGCATTATTCACAATAGCTGAACTATGGAAACATCTACGATGCTCCACTACTGATGAGTAGACTAAGAAAATGTAGCATTTATATGCCATGGAATTTTATTCAACTGTAAAGAAGAATGAAATTTTGTCATTTGCAGGTAAATGGATGGAACTGGAGAACATCATCTTAAGTGAAATTAGCCAGGCTCAGAAAACCACACGACTTTCTCTCGTATGTGCAATACAGACCTAATAAAAAAACAAGCAATATTATGAAAAACAGGTCATGCTAAGGGGAGGTCACTAGTGGAAGAGGGAGGATAAAAGATGGAAATTAAGAAGGTGAATATGGTTGATTTATTTCCTATACAAGAATTTTTAAACCTGTTGAATTCACCATAAGAAGGGGAAAAATAGAGGGCCTGAACCAATCTGAATTATAATACATATATGCATGGAAATGTTACAATGAAACACTCTGCATAGCTAATTTAAACACAATTTTTTTTTTATGAAAACTGAGAACAAGAAGACAAAACAGGTCCTGTCTGGGAGGTGAGCACCAGTGGGAGGGGAAGGATATAAGAAAAAGGGATTGAGGGTGAATATGGTGGAAATATTCTATACATATGTATGCAAATTGAAAAATGAGACCTGTTGAAACTATTCCAGGGATGGGGAAAAGGGGGTTAAAGGAGAATGATGGAGGGAGTGAATTCAACAATGATAAATTGTAAGAAATTTTGTAAATGTCACAATGTACCCCCAGTATAATAATAATAATAATAATAAAGTATAAAAAAATAAAAAATAAAATTGGAAAGGGGAAATAAAATTTAAGTGGAAAGGGGATAAACTGATACTGAATGGGGTATGTTGATATCAGATAATCACATGAGAAAATGTTGAAAAATTTTATCCACAGATAAAAATGAAATCTCACAATGCATTAATCAGAATGGTTACATTAAAATACTGTGAAGACACCAAATATTTGGCAATATGGAGAAACAAGGTCATTCAAACATTATCAGTAGAAATAAAAAATAAAAAGTGGTACAGCCAGTCTCCAAAATATTTTGGAAGTTTTATATAAAATATATCAAAGCATTTGCACTTTTGAACATTTGTCCCAGAGAAATAAAAATGTGCATGAACATTCATTGCAGTTTAATTTGCAATGTCTTAAAAAAACTGTAAAAAAGTGCAGATGCTTTTCACAGGTACATGGTGAATAAGCTCTGGCATACTCATACCATAGAATAATAAGTAAGAAGCAATGAAATAGCAACAAACACAGTAACTCCAATATATCTTAAAAGTATATTGCTAAGTAGAAAAAAGGTGAGAATACACAATATATTACACGATTTAGTTGAAATTACAAACCAAACAGATTGAGAATATGCTAGTGATTGCCAGGGGCTAGAGACTGGGAGGTGAAGTTGGCAGGGATGACACAGTGTGGACATAAAAGGTTAAAGCAAGATCATTGTGTACTAATTGATATCTTCACTATGGTTATGGATAGGCACATATGCACATGTGATAAAATTCTGTAAAACAAATGCACGCACACACACACACACACACCTGAAATTAAAGTTGTAAAATCTAAATGTGATTTGCGAAGAACATGATGCACAACTATATATAATTATTTTAACATTGTATTATAGTTTGGCAAATTACTATCTTTGAGAGAAACTGTGTAAGGGTACACAGTATTCTATTAATTTGTAGATCTGCTTGAGAATCTCCCATTATCACAATGGACATTTTAGTTAAAGATAGTAAGTGTTCTTAAAATAAATAAAATGCAGTATATATCAATTAAAGTGCCTGCAGTAATCAGAATTACTCCCCTGTAATTCTATAATATGTAATATATAATAAATATAATATGTAATATGTAATATATATTATATTAATATTATTACATATATAATATACATACTATATATAATATGTATAATATAATATTATATGTAATATATAATATGTAATATATAATAAATATATCCCAATAAAAATTATTAAAAAGTGTTTAGAAGAAGCATAGTAAAAAATGAAGGATTTCATACTTGTGGACGTGTATTAGAATCTTTGTTCTCTTATTATTAGCTGGGTATTTCTTGAGCATGTTATATAAATATCCTGAGACTCAATTTTCACATTTAAATTGAATATATATTATTACCTAAAATAATTTTACTTTATTGCCAAATTTATGTTAATATTTAAAAGTAGCACACTCCTGAGACCTTGGTAGATCATCACAGAATCCTAATTATTACTTTTTGATCTCTTAGTTATTTAAAATAATATTTTAGTTAATTGATTAATAGTTTATATTGATAAATAGATTTGAAATAACATTATTTTATGCCTTATGTAGCCTACAAGAAACAATAGTGACAATTTAAAATGTATTTTATTATTCATTACAGTGAACCAAAGCTCAGTTTTACTCCCTATACATATTTTTCCTATACATATATACCTAAAATGCGATTTACTTTATAAATTAGGCACAATAGAGATTAGCAATGATAATAAGAAACAATAATTAAAGGAATCTTAATAATATAGTGAACATGGTCTCTCTCTCCTCTCTCTCTCTCTCTCTCTCTCTCTGAATGAATTATTGGTGCACTAGCAACCTCTGCATATGACCACATTTCTCTATTTATGAAATCATGAACTTTTAGCTTTTTTGTTTAAAGGACTTTGTCTTCACTGGCATATCTGAGCTGTAACATCACTATTCTTGCACTTTGAGGCTATTACTAAGTAAAATACAGGGCTATGTGAAAACAAGCTGTGACACTGCAACAGCTGACTAATGGGTGAGTAGCACATACTGCATGGATACACTGAAGAAAGAGTTGATTCATGTCCCAGGACAGCAAAATCACATGAAATTTCATTGCACACTGCAACACATGGAGTTTAAAAGTTATGTTTTTTTCCCAGAATTTTCTATTTAAATTTTGCAGCATGGTTGATCCTGGGTAACTGAAACTGTGGCAAGGAAAACAGATGCAGGCTGGCTATATTATATGAGCTAGATTCTTATAACTCAAGAATGAATATTCTGATATTTTAGACTTCAACTCACTAAAATAATCAATGAGAGAAATTGAATTGTAATTGGTTAGAAAAAGAAAGGAAGAGAAATAACTGAGAAATTATTTCTAACCTTTTTAACACTCTTGTTTTTTCACTTTTTGGCTAATCTATTCAATTAGCATATCATTCTTTTTGTAATTAGCAGGTCACATCAGAAGACAGAAGAAAATGTCCAACAGAAATGTCTACTTCTTTTTTAATACCTTTGGGATCACTATCTTTGCTATGATCTCAGTGTTTTTGTAACTATTTAGAGTCCTTATCCTAAAATACATGAAAGATGTGTGCTAATTTTGAAGTGTAGACATAGAATAAGGATGTCTTTTCCTAAAGATTGAAGATACATAAAATTACACTGATATGAATGTACTCTAATAATACTTCTTCAAATTGTTTGACAAGTATCCATAAATAATTTACATTAATAACTTTGTTTTCATCTACAAATAACCAATCCTACTTTCCAAATCTAGTATCTTCATTAGCAAATTATATGTGTTTCCAATTATTTGCAGATAAATGTACTTGATAATATGGGCCTGAAGGCATTTAAGAAAATTATGAACCATCACAAAACTATGGTAATAAGCATGATAAAAACAGTAAAGCAAAGAACTAGAGAGTAGAGACTGTAAATTAAAGAAACTTAAAGAACATTTTTGATTAAAAAGTGAATAGCTAGACTATGAGATCGAGGAATGCCCATGTACAGAATAAACCCACAAAGAAGTACATGTTAGTGCTTTAAATTAAATATAAAAAATAAGTTCTAATTTTCCTATACCACATGGATTATCAAAGGGACATTCTGAGAGGGTATACCCTACACAAATGTGCCCCTCAGTGTTAATAGTGCTATCCTGGAAATCTTCATCCCTTAGCAGACACAGAATTTATAATCTTTCAAGTCTGCCCTCTTAAAATGTATTGCTGACACCTTCTGATGTTATTCTATACATCATCTCTGATAATTCAAAAAGTACCTAAAATTCAGTAGAGGGATTTTCATAGTCCTAAAATTCAGTAGAGGGATTTTCATAGTCCTTTATTCATATACCTGGAAGGACATGTCACCTTGAAGAAAAGCTCTTACCATTTATAGTCTGATTCTGGGATTATCTCACTCTCTGTTTGTACATAAGGTACTGTTCTCATTTTCTCTATTTACAGTCAGTCTGAAGTCAACTAGAACTCTTATAATTGGAAGTAGGGATTCCAAATTTCCTTCCCTTTGAATTTCTAGAATATTGACACTTGCTGATTGACACGCTCTGATTTTTTCCTCTCATTCTTGTACTTGCTTATGTAATAAGACAAAAAATATTAGCATATGAGAATTTATAACCCACTTTGTTATAGTAATTTGAGTTATGATTACAGAGGAGAATTGGAAGCCTATTAGAAAGTCTAGACTAATTTATATTGAAGAGCAGAGGGAGAACTATTAAAATAAATATAGGAGAGAATGTGGTCCAAGTGGTTAGAAGTGTTTTAGCATAACAAGGGAAAAAATAAGACTGATGCTACAGACAGAAGCCATGTCTCATACAATGTAAGACTGAGAATTACCAGAGAGTTTCTTTAAATATTACATGTATCATGACCTGTAATCTCATGTCATATTCTGAGAAGTTTCAACAAATATTTTATTGATTTTCAGTTTTATTCCATGTCAGACTTTGATTGGCAAACACTGCTGAGACAACAGAAAAGGACTCAGCCTCACAGAATTTACAGCACATTTTTGGCTGACATACATTTCAACATTACCAGATCAGGCCAATTTATCTATGGTTTTAGTTTGTGTGGATCCTCATTACTCTGGAGATAGTTTGCTGCCTGTCCTTCTGCATGCATTCCTGGAGTCTACATGGTCAGAGCTGTGCCATTTACATCAGTGGTTGACCATGGTATTATGGTTATAAAACATCTTTTTTTTTAAAATATTAGAGTATGTTGATCGATATAGGCATTATGAGTATCCTTTTGACTATAAACAATTCTTGTGTATTTGATATTATAATTTGCATAATAAAATATTCCACCCAGGTAACTTTCTGTATCTCTATATCTGTTTACCTATTTATTGAGAATCTATTCAAGATTGAAAATTCTATGTAGGTCTAAATAGAGTTATAAGGTATGTTACCCACCACAACTAGAAGACAAACATATGGTCAAAAGTAAGGAAAGGGATGCTTTATAATTTTGAACTCTTTCATAAACTATGGTAGAATTTCTCAAAATCCCTGAATTGGACAGAAATGCAAGCAAAGCATGATCTTGAAGCCATCCTCAGCAGGATGCATACTTCAGATACATCTCCAATATAAATAAATTTGGTTAAGCACATTTTATATAACTATTAAAATTTATTTCATGAAGACAAAGTAAAAATATTCAGCATCTCTCCAGACAAAACACATTTATATTCATAGATTTGAAAGAGATCAAGGTAGCCCTATTATTATAAATTTTCACAATCTGAAGTTTAGAAAAGTCAAGCCATCTTCTCAAGGTCATGAATTAGATTTTAGAGCAGATTCAGGAATCTTCAGTGACCTCTAGATTATACAACATTTTGTCTAGATTAGTGCTTTATGTGGAGTAAAAAATATCTTAATATCAAAACTACTAGTACTTTCAGGTCTAAATTATATGGTTTAATAGCTAGAGTTTCTATTTTTCCAAGTGTAGACTTACGTTTAATTTGAGGCTTTGCAAAGGGTTACTTAAATAGCAATCAGAATGATTAATTTCATCAGTTTTTTAACAACATGTTCAATTCAATTTATTTCACACATGACTTTGAATGCTTAATTTAAGAGAACCTCTAAAAGTAAATTGAAAGCATATTAATTGAATTTTAAGATAAGTACACTAAACTTGGAATTTTTTTGCATTTATTTAGCTTTTTTCCCCCAAATTGCAAAGTCCAATTGAAATTCCAAGCAACATCCTCTATCAGCTTAATTTGGGAATCAAATACAAATACATTATAATGTAGACTTCCTTATGAGCATATTTCTAGACACTCTTTGGTCACAAGTCACAGGATATCAAGCACATTAGTAAATATTTATTTCATATTTATTATTTATTTCTAATATCACTATTATATATGATTCAATATTGCATGATAGGTGTTTATGGAATATCTTTATACCTTCCTCTCAATTTTGCTATGATCATAAAACTTCCCTAAAAAGCTTCCTTTAAAAAAAAATCACTCCACTGTAGAATCTCAAAAAAAAAACACAACTAGAGTAAATTTTGAGTGCCCTGCTCTCATGCCACAAAAATTAAAGACAGGTGCCAGAGGCTCATACCTGCATTCCTTGTCACTTGGAAGGCTGTGATCTGGAGAATCATGATTTGAAGCCAGTGGGGGATGGGAGGGGAGCTTCCGGGGGCCCCATCTCAACTAACAGCTGGGCACAGTGTCATGTACCTCTTATCTCAAGCTATGTGAGAAACTGAAATCAGTAGGATTGCAGTTCCAAGCCAGCCTTGGAAAAAAAATTTGAGACCCCATCTCAACAGGAAAACCTGGGCAAGGTGGCAAGAACCTGTCATCTTAGCAACAGAGAAAAAGTAAAATAGGAGGATCACACTATAGGTCAGTCTGGGATAAAAGCAAGACCCTATCTTTAAAATAATCAGAGCGAAAAGGGCTGGAGATGTGACTCAAGCAGTAGAGTGCCTGCCTAGCCAAGCACATCCTGAGTTCAACCCCCAGTACTATCAATAAAAGAATAATTAAAATGTTTTACAGAATTCAGTGTCACGTTTATTGAAAACTATATAATAAGAAGGTAGAAAAGGAGAGACTTTGCATCCACCTAAACAGCTTCTGCAAGCTACCCCATTCAGCATCCTTTCATTTATGATGATACCCAAGTATAGTAAGTAGAAAAATGAGTTGTCTTATACAATGTTTCTAGTTCTCCACACTAGATGTTCCCGGATTGGTACCATAATAAGACAGCATAGGTTTCATCTTGTCAATGTCATCCAGCTAAGACCCATTACTTTCTCTCAAGCAGTACATAGACTTTCTGTGATGCTATATGCAATGAGTACTAACTTTTATTTATTTATTTATTTTTTCACTTGACAGATTTTTTTTCTTTTATTATTCATATGTGCATACAAGGCTTGGTTCATTTCTCCCCCCTGCCCCCACCCCCTCCCTTACCACCCACTCCACCCCCTCCCTCTCCCCCCCCCCCGGGTCAATACCCAGCAGAAACTATTTTGCCCTTATTTCTAATCTTGTTGTAGAGAGAGTATAAGCAATAATAGGAAGGAACAAGGGTTTTTGCTGGTTGAGATAAGGATAGCTATACAGGGCATTGACTTACACTGATTTCCAGTGCGTGGGTGTCACCTTCTGGGTTAATTCTTTTTGATCTCACCTTTTCTCTAGAGTACTAACTTTTAAATGAGAGTACATCTTTCCCTCCCCTATCAATACTGTTCTCCATTCTAATACCAATAAGGATGGTACAAGAAAGGACTGACGATTGTCTAGATGGATAAGTGAATTAAATTCATAATTGTTTTTATTGTATTCATCAATTGATTAATTGATTAGTATTCATCTTGAGAAGACAACCTGGATTATTTCTTTTTTCTGACCTAACCAAACCCTCTCAATTCAATGGCATTATTAACTAATTATAGTTTACAACTGGAGTTGGATTTTCAAACCAGTTCTGTGTGTAGCATGGTCTGGCAAGAATAGAAAAAAGAACAACTCTGTGTAGTTATAATCTGAGTTATTTCTGCACACTCCCACTTAGCACAAGAGCAATACCTCAGACTTTTTATACCTTTACAAACGTCAAACATGTAATCAACTCAACACAGAGATATTGATTGAGGAGCAAAACAACTTCATTTCAGGTGAAATCAAAAGATTGAACACACAGATATGCTTTCTTGTCTGACAGGGAATTGTTACATTGAGGAATAATGCAAACTAAAGCTATTACCCAGAGAGCTGTCTAAAAACAATGCTATCTCATTTCTTTCTGTAAATAGAATTCATTCAATATCAACAAGCACTTTGTTGCACAGAAAATTCCGAAGACTGTATTTAATGTATTCACAGTAATAATGGTTAAGTGCAATAATATGAAAAAGAAATAAAAATCTGAAAGGAAAAAGCAACAAAACATTTAACTTCTGAACCAATGCCTTAGGGAAAAAAAATACAGTTTCCAGGCATATATGCATGTGTAAACTGTGCAGTTCATTTGGTATGCGTTTGTTGAATTTCTTTCATGTACCTAACACATTCCTTGGCTAGATGAGGCTTAAAAGATGTTAGTAATGGTCATTTACCAGATGGGTTTGTAAAGAAAAAGTAAACACACCATGAAGCATTTAGTAAACAAGAGGATGTGTTTTCACAAACACATACACAACCATATATTCTATTTATATTTGCTATTTATAATGAATGTAATATCCTGTGAAGTAACACTAAATGTTAGGAATTGGGACAGCTTACTAAAACAATGATTTATTGAGGTGATCATTTTATTTCTATCTCATAGCACTGCTTTCACTATTTGGAAAGAAATTCTTCAATTTTCAGAAGCCAATTTGTATATTATTTTAGCTCAGTGCCTTGTGCTCCCTAGTCAGGTGCCACATCCAAGTCTTGTCAACCAGTTTTATGTAATCTATATTACTATTTACTAACCCTTCTTTCTTCTCCCCCTTTCTTTTTAACATTAGATGGGGAGAATTTGATCAAACTCTATTATATGCATGTTTTAAACATCACAATGAAACCCGTTTTTACAATTAAGTTATGCTAATAAGAATTTATTTTAAAAGCCTTATGTAATCTTAACTCCTCACTTTTACAAATGCACCAAGGTAGAAAAATGTTATATACAATACTTGAAAATACTAAATAACAGAAAAGATAAAATGTGAAAGAAACACAAAATATAATATAGGCAATTAGCAATATGGAGCATATCCCTCCCAGGGTATATGATAAGTTGTTGTGTATGTCCCCTACTGTAAAGAAACAGAGGTACAATGTCTTCTGTGATTTCAGGTTTATGATACATCAAAAATCAACTCTGGATATGGTGTGAGGTAGGGTAAAACTTAAATATTTACATGTGTTTATAGTTAGACTAACACCATTGTGGAAAAGACTATCATTTAAAGTATTGAAAGGCTTTGATGCCTATGCCAAATATTAGTAGATTGGAGTTCACTTCTGGCCAAAATTGAGTAATGGGGACTTGATTAATCCTCATGCCTGAGGTAAGTGAAATAAAACAGACAAAATACATGAAAGAATAACTTGCTGTATTCAATACTAGGTAGCACAGTGATTATCAAGAAGAAAATTATGTGAGCCCTAGAATTGTTCCCACTTGGTTTCTGAATAGTTATTAGAGCTTTCATTATGTCTGAAGACTGAGATAGAGTCACAGGACTTGAATTGAGCTCATGAATTCTATAGACAATGGTCTAGAATTTGTAGCAAGGAGCTCCAGAGAAAGGAGAGGTACCTATATGGAAAGAATCCTGGAGATCTACAAACAGTATCAGGAGTTGTCAGATTCTGATAAGCATATTCATATGAAAAAATACTAGAGGTCAGAGGAATAAAAGACTCAATTAAAACAGAGAGAAAGCCTCAGAGATCTCAGGGGACCAAGAATTGTGTCCCAACCAACCAAAGACAAAAATTTTGTAAATTAGGGGGATTTGTATAAACCACCCAGTACAGATTTTTCTCAAAGGGGAAGAAATAAGCAAAAAGCTTCTTTATTCTCTTATAATAAATTTAAAAGAATTGAATCAATTTCACATAAATAAAGTGTATTCCAGAACAAAATTTTAGAATATTTTTAGAATACAAAAATACCTGGTTCTAAACAATGTAAGATTTTAGATTGTTATCTAATCAAAATTCCCAGGTATGCAAAGAAGCAGAAAAAAATGATTCATAATGAAAAGAAACATGAACCAATAAAGACACACTAGAAGTTAATCAAGTGAAAGATTAGGAAGCAAGCTGTTAAAATGGCAATGACAATATATTGTATTATAAAAGGTGAAGGAAAATCTCAGGCAATTAAAGTAGAGGCTTGGGACATCTAAAAATGTCCAAAAAGATTCTAGTAAGGAATAATGCAACTCTGGAATTGAAAAATACATGATGCAAGATTCATTGCCAATTAGAGAGTGAAACATAAAAAAACTGATGAAAACCATAAGCTCACATATCCAAGATATTCAATGAACCTCAAGTGAAAAAAGATTAAAAAAATGTTATTTGGAACCAAATATAAACAGCATATCTTAAAATCAGTCAGAAGGAAAAAAAGCACAAAAACATACAAATGATAGCAGTGGTTGTCTATCCAAAGCAATACAAATTAGAAGACAGTAAAACAATATCTTCAAATTCTTAAAAGAAAAACAGAGAAACCTGCAATTCTATACCTACAACTTTTTTCAGAAAGTAAAAGCAATATAAAGATATTTAGGAATTTATGAATGAATTAATAACTAGCAGTCTTTTGCTGCCATCAATATTATAGATCCTTTCAAGTAGGAGATAATTATTTCAAATAGAAATCTATATTAACAAAGAAAAGCCATGACAATGTAAATACATCATTACATGTAAAATATCTTCTCTTATTTTTAAGTGTGAAGAGATTTTCAAACAAAAGTAGCACATATCTCAGGTACTATGGCAGTTTGTTTATGGCATATATGAAAAAGGTAGGAGGAGATAAGTCAAAGTACACTGTTAGGTCCTTACATGAGATGCAAAGTGGCATTATTACATGCAGGGACTATAAACAGTGAAATAATCTAAAACTGAGTTATTGATTAATAAGCTAATAAAGGAGATACATTTTTCCAAAAATAGTGCTTATTCCAATGAAAAGCACAAAAGTGTAAAAAAATGATGAAATGAAAAAAAATAGAAAAGAAATTGGTTGATGAGCCAACTTTCCCGATAAGCACATTTAGATAAAATTCCAGAAAACACAAAGTATATTTCCCCAAAGTAAATCTTGTTGCTCGTGGATGGGATGGGCAGTGAACTGTGAGAAGGAAAAAGAACAAAATAGATCAGACAAATTTTAGAATTTTGAGTGATTGTTGTGGTCATTATCTTGTAATGGTGACTTTGTGATGATGTTTTATGGATATATATATATATATCTGCATATATATGTATATACATCAAAACTCTTTGAATTGTATAATTTAAATATTTGACATTTATTATGAATCAAGTATATCCATTAAAGCTACTCAATTAAATCTAGTTATTTAATGCAGTAATCATTGATTCTCTTAGATACCCAACTTTAAGAGGCTCAGGTGATTTAAAAGGATTGATTTAGTGGACTTGTGTCACATGCAGAGGCTGCAGCTGATACTTATTTCAGAAAGTCTGTAGGTAATGTCATATGGTAATGCTTCATGTCTCTCGTCCACTTCTTACTAGCGGATTACCCTAGTACAGGTTCTTTTCATTGATCATGACAGTAAATAGAAAAAAGGGTAAACACAAAAAAGGAGGGACTCTTAAATCTTCGACATAGAAACAGCATACAATCACTCTTGACTCATTAAAGCAAGCCACATAATTGACTTCAAATCAAGGGTAGGAGATATGTTCCACCTATCATGTAGCCATAATAAGGGTGTTGTTACAAAGATGGTTGAGGAATTCAGTCAATAAATCAACCACACACACACACACACACACACACACCCAAAAGATACAGTGTTTGGTTCAAAAGAGCCAGTAAAATCAGAAAAGCACTTCAAATAAGAAAAATCAAATTTCTCTTTTCCTTTAATAACTTTCCATTATAGTATGAGCTCTTATCTTATAAAACTTATTGTATGAGCTTTGACCAGTGACTTTAACATGAAATTAATTAAGTGAATTTAACATGAAGTTAAATGTACTTCAAGATAGGTTTTGTCAACTACATTGTAACAAAAATAATTCTTAAGCATATTACTTTAAAATAAAGTCCTTGATCCTATGAAAAACGAAAACAGAAAACACCATCCTTAGCACCTCAATGAGCTCACAATCTTCTTCAGCTATTATTGCTGAGATGTAAAACCTTTGACTCTGAGATTCATACATTTTCAACAATTGTATCTTTTTTAGGTTGAAATCCTCATGTAGTTTTTTGATATTTTTTTGTATGGTACTGACACTTGACTAAATATTCTTCATGTTTTTCCCATTTCTGTAAAAAGTACCTAAGAAAATTTAATGGTGATTCATGTGTACATAGGCTTTGGAAAATGTTAAGAGGAATTACTCATCACCACAGATTGGTGACTCTGCTGACTAACAGAGCTGCCCACATGGTGTCCTAGTTAGTATCAGAGGAAGATAGAACTTTAAATCTCTGACTAGATATACAGTACTGTAAGGTATGAACACACAATTCTGAAGACAGCAAGTTAACATTTGTTAAAGTAAATTAACAATCGCTGTCCTATATGCAATAATTGTTTTTCCAAAGTTAAATACCTATGGTTTCAGGAAATTTTCATGTGAAGCAAAATTCATATTTTAATGTGAATAAAAATCATTATAACACTCTTCCTCAGATGTACTGGTATAACATCCAAATATAAAGAACAAAAATCTCACAGGACATTTTCTTTCTCTAACATTTATAAGTGCTTACGTACAGAAGGAGGAAAAGGCCTTAGAACAAAATATTTAGCTATGTAAATTTTCACATCTATGTGGTTCAATGAGGATACTACAATTTAATTCACTGTAAATTGTTGAATAATAGGGGCACTAGAGAAAGAGTAAGTAAAAGATGAGGTTAATCTGATTAAAGTATGATATATAGATGTCTGAAATACCAAGACAAAACACCCTTGAGCAATAAATATACCCTTAAAAAATGAAGGACAGGAAGGTAAAACAGTCCTGTCTAGGGATGGGTATGAATAGAAGGGACAAGGTAAACAGAGAAGGTGAATATGGTAGATGTATTTTGTATTCATTTATAAAAACAGAACAATGAAATTTGTTGACATTGTTGTAAGTGGGGAGGAAGAATGGGGAAAATGATGGAGAGGGGGAGTTCAGTTAAGATATATTTTAAGCACATATGTTAAACGTCCCAATTCATCCCCCTGTACAACTGCTATATGCTAATAAATTTTAAAACAGAGAAAAAATGATTGTTATATTCAAAACCAAGTCTCTGCATATAGCTTGGAAGTTGCTATCAAAACAAAACAATATGGAAGTGTAGAAAACATTTAGTGCTTGTTCCACAGACACAAAAGAAATGTAAAATAATAATAGCTCCAACCTTGCAGACTGAAGTGCAGTAGGGGAGACCAGGTTGTGAGCATCCCACATCTATCCTTTTGATCTTATTATTATGTGGCACCGAAGGAGAAAAGGTCCTGCTGCTAGGTAAAAACAATCATGGATGGAAAGGTAAATGTCAAGGAGGAAGTAAGGTTAAAATATAAAATCATAACCAAGGTAACAACATTGGTTTGCACAGAATGCCAACTTAAAAAAAAATCATAGTTGGAAAATAGAGTAAGAGTGAAACAGGAGGAAAGAAAATGAAAGGGTTACAAAGGTCATTTCTCTGAAGCATACTGAAGTGCTAACTTGCCAGTTCCTTGACTTTTCAGTGGAGGCTATTTTAGGAAAAAAAGTATATCACATGCATGGGATTCATGCTATTCATGAGAATAAGGTGGATATTTAGTTTTGTTCCCCTTGTTTTTCATTCCATCTGCTGGCCTGTAATTGTATACTGGCTCATTTTTTCACAAAACAGTTTTAAAACAGATATTCCTAGAGTCCTCCAGAGAGATGCATCATATTTGTAAAATGGTGAGTTTTGAATAGTGAGGTTGTGAATTTAATACATGAGCACAAATAACTTTCAGATGCAGGAGAAAGTTTACAGAAATGAATCTAATTTTCCAAAGCCCTACCTCCTAGAGATGCTTGCATTTAAACTTGTGTATAGTCCATGTGGCTTTTGACTATTACTGTGTTTAATTAATAATAAGACAAGTCAGAGTGCTTCAATTGTTAAACACAACACAGATAGAGGGTTTTATTAAATCTCTTTACATTGTTGACTTTGACATTTACTGATTCATCATTGATATTTTTGATTCCTTATAAGTGGTATTATGTATTGCTCATAATGGTATTCTATGTGCCAGCAAGAGGAATTGGGAGTGTTCACCTAGCCAGCCTTGGTCTCATGTGGTGGTCTCTATCAGGCAATTTACATAATGTAATATAGACAATTTAATGACATAGAAAAAAATTTTGTACCATATAAAAAAAAGAAGGCTAGAGTATAGTATAATTTTAATCATATTGTTATATTGTTCTCAACCAAATTAGTATGTATGCAAAAATATATAGAAAAGAAATAACTAGAATATACCCAAAGTAGTACAGTTATTTTATTTCTTAGATAGTATTTATAGTGGTTTAGATTTTCGACTGTTGTTTACTTTTTATACTCAACCTGCATCACCTTCCTGATAGAAAACAATAAAAGTTATAAACAGCTAATGATATAGATATAGAACAGCAGACCATTTTGCAGTTGGCTACATGTAGGGATCTCAGGAGAAATTTAGGTAATCCAAACATGTCAAGTATATGACTTGCTTTTAGTTTCAAAAGTCACATCTCACATACAAAATTTTAGGATCTGAAAATAGTCAGTACCTCACACACTACTCTGGCTGTCCTACCTCCAAGTTTCTTACCTGCCTACATTTTCTCCTTGTTTTCTGTATCACTCTACCCTACTCATATGCATCTTGGTGGAATTCTTATTCCTACCATCATTATTACTATGACACTATTATTACTTTTTTGATATTATTATTTTAAAAATCTTTTTGCTACTTATCAGGAACCTTACATTTTTTAGATTGTCCCAAGGACTATAGCAATAAAAGTCATTAAGAAAAAATAAGAATTCAATGAAAGGGAAATCATAGCTTTGGAGGGAAACTTTAGTATATCACTTTTGAAATGTTAGGAAGAAAAGAAAGAAGAGATGTAATAAAATAATTAATAGCATGTATGTGAATTTAGCAATAAAAAATATCACCATTTAAGGGGTTGGGAAAGTGAATCACTAATATTTTGCAAAAATAATACATACATATTTTCATACCACAGTGTAATAATGGTAAGACTAAGAAAAATGCAAACACTATTAACATATTTTTAAATGCTTTGGAATGTAAAGTTTTTTTATTCCTTTAAATGCCTTTATAAAAGTGCCACAATGTACCCTCACCCAGCACAAAAATAAAAAAAGGCTTTATAAATTAAAAATGAGGAGACAAATTAACAAACTAAAGATGCATTTTATTTTCAGCACAGAAGAAAATTAACAAAAGAATGAAGTGGAAAATAATTTTAAAAACTATAACAAATATTGCAAGGTCAATACAAAATTTTAAATGGTAAAATAAAATTAGAATTTTTCTTCTTGTCCATAATACTAATTTTAAAAGTTCAATAATCCTAGAAATTTAAAAAATTAAGATAAGCAGTTTAAATAAGAGTAAAATGTGTGTACATGCAAAGATTTTTTAAAAGCATACATGGGAAGATAATTTTATTAAAAAGTAACAATTATAAAAATTAATATATCAACAAAGAAAACAAGTAGGACAATAATTGTGAATGAAATAGGAAAAAAATCTAAAATATTAAAGACCATCTAAGAATTTGATTATAGTTCATTTTTTTCAAACTTTTTATAAACAAAAAAAATCCAGAAATTATGGAAAATATCTTTAAACATAGAAAAACAGCATCATCTTCAACTTATCCTATACAATAAATGTGCTCTTGAGTGTAAAATATGACAAAGATAACAATGGTAAAAGGTAGGTCATTTTTACTTCTCTATGAAAATAGATGAATATTCTAAAAAATCTATAGATTTAGTAATAGGAATTTTGTTGTTTTTATTGTGTTTGCTTATTTGTTTATTTTGAGACCAGACTCACTATGTACTAGGCTGCCCTGGAACTTGCTATATAGCTGAGGCAGGCCTCCAACTCCTAATGATCCTTCTGCCTCAGAATGATCCACTGCCAATTGCTCGGATTACAGATGTATATCACTATATTCAGCTTCCTATTTTTAAACAGTATGTTTTATTATAGGAATAAGATAAAAAATAAGCAAGTAATTGACTTATGATCACCAAAAATGCATAGAAATACGACATCAAGCAATTATAAGACTAATATCAGATGACTGTACAAATACAATTTTTAAAAGTATATTTTAAAATCCAATTATATATTTAAAATAACACAAAGTAGTAGATGAATACATATTTGATATGATCAAAAGGAATGTTTTGTTTAACACTATATAGAAAAATAAGCACTATTCTCTTTCTTAAAACTAGGGAAAAAAAGCCTAGCAGAGCCATTTAACATCCCAGTTGCTAAGCCCTGACCTCCTGTTTTGATCAGTCAGTACCTTCTACAACTTCTTCCTGATACATCTGCACCACAGGCCGTACACTGTAGACAAGGAGAATACTTAATCTTCCCTGTATCCTGTCTTCTCTTAATATGACTTATGCTTCTCTTGCACATCAGTTCATTTCTCCCCAGCTGTTTTTCTAAAACCAATTGTTTAAGAGAAAATATTGTTACTTTAGGACTTATACTATATCTCAGACCTATTCTGGGAACTCTGAGTGTGTTACTTCACTTAATCCTCAAAGCAATCCTATTGTTACTATAATGATTACTGTCTACATTTGACAGATATGAACCTGAGGCATGGGGGTTAAGACCCTTGTCTAGAATCTTACATCTGAATGATCTAGATCAGAATTTAAACTTATTTCGAAGCATAGTCATACAGGAAGAAGCACAAGGTTTTTTTTTTTATTGTTGTGCTGGGTGGGGGTACATTATGGCATTTACAAAAGTTCTTACAATACATCAAATATATCATACTTGAATTCACCCCATGTACTACTCTCTTTATCGCCTCCTTTACCCACAATCCTAGAATAGTTTCACTTTTTTGAATTGTTTGGTTTTTTTTTTTTAATTTCATATCATAAACCAGTCAGTTTATTGTTTTGTACTAAGATGTAGAACTTGTACCATGCAGACTGAAATTCCTGTATCAGCATGAACAACAAACTTTCTTCCTTGAGGCAGTTACATGGAACACCAGACTTTATTAGGTTATTTAATAGGTGTGAAATCCAAAGGGAAGCTACACTTAAGACTTATGCCTCATCCAAAAGCCTGGGGTACACTTTTCTACCACAGGAACAGCCCAGGCTCTGGAAGCTCAGACTCTTCCCTCCCCCTTGCTCTGGGTGAGCTCCACCAATGGTGACCTCCTGTAGCGTACTGGCCTAGTCATCAAGTCTCTCTGCTCACTAGTTGGTTGTTTTTGGTTTTCTTTTGTGGTTCTGTGGGTCAAACTCAGTGTCTTACAAATGCTAGGCAAACATACCACCACTGAGCTACACTCCAACCCTGCTTTTTATTGTTAACTTCACCATTAATTAAGGCTCCAAGGAGGCACATTAATTGCTCCCAAGTCCCAACTTCTAGAAACAGTAATAATCCTGTTGGGATGCTCTCCAATCTCCAGTCTTATGGAGTTTTATGGATCATCTGCTTTGCAAAGGTTCTTTCCACATCTTTTGGCACATACAGAGGTTACCTAGGAAAACCAATTTTGCATTTACGTATATGTGCTCACATTACTGGTTTTACAAATTTTATATTCTCAGGTCAAAAGACAAATTCTCCAAATTACTATCCTCATTTTCTGGCATTGTAATATCTTAACCCTAAATTTTATGATAGTTCTTAATTTATCTGTCATTCATTGATCTTATCGTGCATATTGAATATCCAGTTTGGACTGTGATCTCCTTGAAAATAAATTCTAAAGAACTCAGAACTATATACAATGTAGTTATAAAAAGATGTCTAAATTTAATTCTTTATTTAGCTATGTCTTTTGAAGACCTTGAACTCACACTGGTTAACTCCTATTCCAAATAGTATGACAGATTTCATTCATGTTTCCTCCCATTTCACTTTTGTAACTCCCTTCTCTGATGTTAAGAAATCTGGGCACCATAATCTTCATTATATTAATTTATTGATTCAACCTCTGTCAGTGTCATTAACTTTTTATTGACATCACTACACCCACTGTGTGGATGTTCTACTCAGTCCAGTGGAGCTCAAATGCCACACCAGCATCCTGCTGTCCCTTTCTTTCATAGGCACCTGTTTTCTCCACTTAGTTCCAGCCTACCTGTGAAAGACTACTGTTATGCCCACCTCCTAGTTCTAGTTTATAGCCACCTTGCCTGGCACTGCCCAATATTTTTTTATTGCATTATTCAGAAAACAAAAAGGATAAAGAAAGAAGGCAAGGGATGGAGGGAGGGAGGGAAGAAAGGAAAGGAGTGAAGTAAATACAGGATATTTTCTACTTTTAAACATTTGTTGTATATAGAGAACACCAATTTTAAAAACTCTCTACTAAATACCTCTTGGGGAAAGGGCAAATACAAAACTATAAACTTCCCATCACAAAATTTCTAAAAACAAAAGATAGAACACTATATATCATATTCTATGGGCTACCAGGAATACATTTTAAAATAGCAATCTGAGGAGAATTAATATAATTAAATACTTATATCTATGAGCATGAAGAATAATATTAAGTAAATGAAATATCTTAGTTTTCAAGTACTGTAAAAACAATAAAGTAAGTCCAATTAAGACCCAGAAAGTAACTAATACTGAAAAAGTCAGCAATTAATGAGGTTAAAAATAAACAAACAAATAAAACTAGAACTAACTGGTCCATAAAAATGTTATTTTGGAAAAAGAATTAACATAATTTTTTAAAAATATTAAACATTAGTACACAAAATCAAGAGACAAGGGAGAATTGCTAAAGCAAAACTATAATAAAAATCATAAAAAAATTTACAAAATTTTAGATATATTTTAAAGCTTATGAAAATTGTATAATGTTTTAAGACATATTTATAAAACCTAACCCCACTGAGGTAAAATTCTTAAAGAGAATCATTTCTATGGAAGTAGAGAACTGAATCAGCAACTACTCACATGAAAGACAAGACTCAAATAATTTTGCATATAAATTATTTTGATCTTCAAAAATAAAAATCCCAATGACCCTCTCCTTTTTAACACAATGAAAAATCTGTGATAAATTCTAAGTTTCAAGATTCACAGTTCCTCTTGTATACTCAGTAAAATGATTTCCCTGCTTTTGTTGAGTACAGCCTACTGAATTGATGAAAAGTCACTCCCATGTTTATTATGTTACAGAGCAAAGAGAGACAGTCTTGAGTTGGCTGGACCTAATCTAGTGAGTGCTTTAAAAGTGGAAAGTTTTCTCTGGCAAGCTAGTGAGGGAAGAGGAAGAAAAATGCTCTTGCTTGCCCAGGAGAAGAAGAAGCATCTGCTATATTCTGAATTGCCCCTGGGAGCCACATGGCAAGGAACTGTGAGTACATTCTATTTGCTAAGAACTATGCTTGGCTAACAGTTAGCAAGATAAGGGGACTATGGTCATAGGCCTGCAAGACAATGATGCTGTCAACAATTGTGAGAGCTTGAAAGGAGCTCCTGCCTAGTCAAGCCTCCTGATACAGCTGACTGACACCATGATTTCAATTGTGTAGAGAACCCAAATCAAATGGGTCAGACTTCAGACACTCAGACATTGTGAGATAACAAATTTGTACTATTTTCAGTCACTAAACTTTGGTAATTTATTGCACAGGAATAGCAAACTAATACTTTAAGAAATCATGCTACCACACTGAAACAAAGTGACATTCCACATCTCCCAGTGTGAGCTCTGAGAAACACAACCAACAGATAAAATCACCTCGGAAGTATTCTTGCCCCTCCCCAGTCCAATTTAAACTAAATGTGTATGTGAGAAACTAACCAGACAAATCCAAGTTGAAAGATATGACCCAGAATAGCTGCTCTGATGTTTTTAAAAATTATCAGTGTCATGATTAAAAACAAAAGGAAATGTGTTCTACCTTAAACAAAGCTAAAATGGGACATGAATTACATGCAATATGTAATCAAGCATTGGAAGTCTATAACGTACATTTGAGGAAAATGTGACATTGAGATAAATGAGGAAATTTAAATATCATGTCAATAAAAATGTTCATTTTTGCTGTTGAATATTTTGAGTGTGACAGTTGTACTATGGTTAGGTAGGTGAGTGTTCTTATTTAGGCAACATGTAATAAAGAATTAAGAGTATATTAGTATCCAGTGTGTAAAATATCTCTCAAATGGGTAAGAGAAAAAAAAGAAGAGAAACAAATTTGGCAAATATTCAAAGATGGTGAATCTAGAAGTATATATGAATGTCCACTATAATAGTCTTACAATTATTATAGAGTTTGGATCTGGATGTCTCTCAAAGGCCCATGTGTTAAAGCCTTGGTGCCCGACTTAACACTTAGAGCTGAGTTTGAGATATCCTGGTCATTAGGGACTTTAAGGGGTTATTGGAACTCTAACCCCCTTTTCTCTCTCTTTTTCATTCCCAGTTACCCATATACTCCTATCACAATGTACTGTACCACCACAGGCCCAAAGCAATGGGTCACTCATTAACTGAAATCTCCAAAACTGTGGACCAAAACAACCTTGCCTTTTTATAAGTAGATTGTCTGATATTTTGTCACAGTAATAGAAAGCTCTAATACAAATTACAATATTTTTTCTGTGCATTTGAACTTTAAAATTACTGAATAAAGAATGGTGCTTCCTGGTGGCTTCAGGAACAAATGTTCTAAATAAAAATACTCTCACTAAAGTCTATCTCATTGCAGGTTTCCTACAGAGAGAAGTGGTGCTGAATTTGATAATATTTTGGTATTCTCAATGTAATCATTTAAGTCTTCTTATTTTAAAGAGTTAAAGTGATGAAATGATAAATACATTTTCTAACAGTAAAGCATCCTTGAACTCTTGGAGCAAATTATTGTTGGTCATGGAAGATTAACCTGGTAGATTTGTTTCCTAGTATATTTTTCTATTGCATTCTATTCTCATGTGACTGTAGCACTTAGTTTCCCATTTTTTACCTCCTTCTTCATTCATTGTTTAAAATCAGAACAAGAAAACTTAATAGAATTTCTTTATAAGTTTCCCCCAATTTTTTTATTGTTGTGCCTAAGTATATTGTAGGCACATGAAAACAATGGCTTGTCTCTGTTTTTCTTTGTAGCATTAATGACAGGTTTAAATACTGTTTCTAATAAAATTATATTGAAAAACAATGAGGACATGTATGAAGGACAAAGAATGGAGACTGAAAGGACTCCTTAAAGATAATTTTAATAGTGCAAACAGATAGCTATATTGACAGAAAATAAAGGAAGAAATGGCAATAATTAGGTCCCTCTGTCAATTGAATTGGTAGAGTTTGCAGGACTAGTTCAGAATGTTTTCCGAATTACTTGCTAGGTCCTATTTGCAGACACTAAATATTAATGGGGGCTTTTACCAGCTATGTTTTGACTTATAGATTATTTAGTTCAAATTTTACTTTAAAAAATTTGTTCATGGTTTACTTGTCATACATATATAAAAATCACTGTTTACCTGAGTCTTACAAAATTCTTTCTAGTTAAAGAAAGCTGACATTATTAGTTCCACTTTATGGATCATATAACAGAGAGAGGAAATTAGGAGATTTTTCCAAAGACATATTGACAGTGAAACAACAGACTTGAAGATAGGGTCTCAGCTTTCTGCAATTGTTATTTCCATTTCTTTCTGCTATGCCGTTATTGGTTGACTGTAGCTTCATTTTCCTTCACTTCAAATTCATATAATAATGTTCTCAACTTCAAAATATTACATTATTTGAAAATAGGCCCATTGCATGTGTATTAGCTAAGCTGAGTTACATAGGAATAAGGTACCCATCCAATATGACTGGTGCTCATATGAAAATGAAAATGTGTAACCAGACCAGCCCATGGGGAGAACATCATATCCAGATGAATATAGCAATCAAGGTGATGCTCTAGCAAGCCTAAGGATGCCAAGTTTGCCAGCAAGCCACAGAAACAAGGGAGAGGCAGTTTCTCCCTCATAGTCCTCAACAGGGAACAATCCTGGTGACATTTTAATTTATGTCTTGTACTCTCCAGAACTGCCTGTTGTTTAACTCACTCTGTGTGGTACTTTGTTATGGCAGCCATAGAAAATTAATACATATGTCTTATTATACTTGCAAGTAGGAAATTATAATGACCAAAATTAAATAAGTAATGTGTCCTTCTTTCTATTTCACTAAACTTTCCTATATGTTGTTTTAATCTAATCTCACATGCAGCCATGATCTAAACATCATTTAAAAACAATTAATTTAAACTTAAACTCTTACCCAGATATACTAAATTTAAATTTATGGAGGGAAAATCTTATTTGACCTTTTCTTCTATCCCAACCATACTTTTTCCATAACATCTTCTTCAAATAAAATTATAAGAGATCATGAATATACAAAGTTTCCTTTTACCATACAGTTCTT
Source organism: Castor canadensis (assembly GCF_047511655.1). NCBI lineage: Eukaryota > Metazoa > Chordata > Mammalia > Rodentia > Castoridae > Castor > Castor canadensis. Next base: position 24,231,862 of record NC_133386.1, read on the forward strand.
TATATAAAATTATAGTAATAATTTATCACTGTTGATGTAAAGTCATAACATGTGACACACTTTTTAGCATAAGTTTGTCCCATGCAATACCTTGGGACACATTTACATTAAGCAATTGTCTTTTCTAAAATTCAAATTTAACCTAATGTTATTTTGATTGACACCCTTGCCTCTCTCAGCTAAATAATTTCTGGCTGTAAGAATTCAAGTACATAAACCAAGAAAAATCAACAGTCATAATGAACCCTTCAGAAATGCCATTGTGGTAATATCAGATGATTTAAAGAACTTAGTAAGAATTATAATTGACTAAAACAATAAATTTTAATGCTTTAAAAATTAAACTCATACCAAGATCATCCATTGTTATCAATCAATTTAAATGAAGCAATGCATGCATATTTATCTAGAAGATATTTGTTGCAATTATCCATTATAATTTTCCATCCATAGAGACAATAAAAGTATTTAAGAGTTTTACTGATACCTTATAGTAACCAGTAATAACATCATCAAAATTATTCATTATTTAGAGTAGTAATAAGGGTTTATTTGCTGTTCATAAGTGAGCACCTTGTTTAAATTTTGAGGACCAGCCAACTTCCTGTACTTTATAAAATAAAATTCTTGAGTTTCAGACAACTCAATGCCATTCCTGTCTTTGCCCTGGCTATTCTTTTCAGTCAGCACATTCTTGCTCCAGATTTTTAAATGACCAGCAATTTTCATGTTGCTTTAATTTTAAGATGAGCCATTGCCTTTAACACATACCCTTCTCTGTTCGGACTCTGTAAGGCAGACCTAGACACACTCTCACACACATAATTTTGTGTTTCCTTCTTAATGCTTAACATTGTTCAAGCTTGCATTTCCAATGCATTTCTTGCATTTATTTCTGATCTATATTATTTGATTTTTTAAATCTATGTTTTTTCCTGTTGGAATCTAAATTCCATAATATCCCATGTTGTGTCAATGCAATTCACAATAGTATTATCTGGACCAAACACAGTTCTTGTCAAAATTTTAATGTGTTAGAAAATGACAACTTTTCTGGTATGCCTTTGTGGTTAAATCCAAAAGTGAGAAACTTATGGGCTTCAGGAAACACAAACCTTGCCTAACCATCCCTAGTTCTGAGATTTTGGTGTCTTGGAACTCTTAAAATTCATTCAAAGCTATAATCCAAAGAACAGAGTTTGGCAAGTACCTGACATAGTTCTTCAATCCAATAGACCAAAGACTCAAGTTCTCGAATTCACAAAATGCAGATTTTGTTGTGATTTAGGTTCTTGACCAGCACAGAGAAAATAATGATAGCACCTATAGCATAGGAATGAAGAAACAAGACCAAGGTCAATTTCCTAATCAGTAGCTCTGAGAAAGTACCTGTGAGGCTGGAGTTGTAGCTCAGAGGTAGAGTATTTGCCTAGTATATGCAAGACCTTGAGTTTTATTTCTCAACACTGTGGAAGGAAAGAAGGAAGGAAGAATGAACATGTGTTTGACAGAAGTTTGGGGTGGCTTTTGTTTTGCTGTGTGGCAGGTAAGAGTCTAAAAGGAACCCCAGTGAATCACACCCTTGTCTAATTCTCTCTTCTAGACTATGTACAGCCTTGGGACTTTCTTGTAGCCAGTAAAATGGTAAAATGTGACAAAGGCGACATACTGCTAGTCTATGGGTCAGGCTACATAATATCACAAAGGTGATGAATTAGCCATTTTCATACTTATCAATCTAGAGCAAGATTCTTCTACAGGCTTTGAAGAAATAAGCTGCCATGTTAGAGGATCCCTGAGAGAGCCAAGTGGCAAAGACTGGGGAACCTGTAGGATCTAAGAGCCTCAGGTAAATATCAGCAGGAAAACAACAACCTCAGTACAGAAATTAATTTAGCTAACAATCATGTGAGCATAGAAGAGGGTCAAAGCTCCAGAAAAGAATGCAGCCTGGCCAATACCTAGAATGGAACCTTGTAACATCCTAAACAAAGGTCCCAGCTAAGCTGAACTTCTGATCCATGGAAACCCTGAGATAATGTATATAGTTTTAAGTTCCTTTTTTGTGCTAATTTGTCCTATGACATAGAAAAATAATGCTTGCTACTTCTTTTACAAATATTCCTATACCTTTTCTCCTATTACTTCTACTTTCAATGACTCCATATCCTGCCCTCCATATCCTGTCTCACTAAATCCTTGTCAGCTGAACTTATCTTGTCACATTTCAGAAAACTTTTTCAACTACACTGCAGAATATAATAGATGTCATTCTTTCCTCTTCCCATGGTAATTGTTTTTGCTTTCTTAGATTTTATTTTAATGAATTTTCATACAAGGTTCTTGTTTGCAAAAATAATGACTTTCTGTTATCTCCATTTTTTTCTCCAAGTTAATAAAATTCATTGTGTCCCCATAATAATAAATAGGTATGGTCCCTAAGCTCTGAATTTTAAGTGATCCTTAACCCCAGTTGCATCAGAATCACAAATTCTGAACACACTGTAAACCAAGTGTGTTCAGATTTGAGTGGGTAGGGATGTTCTAAACCAACTAATCTCTCTACTCTTATCTATCAATCACATCCATCAGGAATTGCAGATATATACAATTATCTATAATTTGCTAAATCATCTTACTGTCTCATTCCTTAATGATTTTCCTTTTTTTCCCTTTTCCATCTGTTTTGGTAGATACTACTACCATATTTTAGTCTTGTCAAATCACTCATTATTTAAAATTAAGCTCAATTTCTCTAAAAAGCATTATCAATCGCTAGATTTTCTGAATGTTGTTCTATAAAACAGTGCAGGAGACCAGAGTATGGAACACTAAAATATGCTACTTTGTGTAAGAAATGCTTTGAGATGAAGACAATTGACAAGCAGATACAAGAAAAACTTTCTACCTTCCTCCTAATTGTCTAATTGTCTAAAAGCAGGACATAGTTTCACAAAAGCAAAGGTGTTCTTCTCTGTCTACCAGGAAAGGCAAGGGTTGATTGCTGAAGACATCTTTAGACATGTATCATCCTAGAGATGACAACAGAAACATCTTCCTAATAAATCCCCATATATTTGCCTTCCCACAATTTGATGGCCCTAGGTAGTCAGTCTTTTTTTCCCTTATTACTTCTCTAAAAGTTTACTGTTCTTTGATGAAGATATTATATAAGCTAGAATTATAGCCTCCTCTTTGAGAATGATTCATTACTTAGGTGTCTCCATGTACATACAAGATACATATCTACATATCTTAATAAACTTCTATTTTTTTTCATTTTAATCTGTATTCTCTTACAGAGCTCTTTCTCAGCTGAGACACAGAAGGGTACACAATGATCTATCCTCTTTACAATATAATGAATTATTCATTTTCAGTATATTTTTCCTATACTAATAAAAGTATAACTTGTATTAAATTAATCTTTGTGTCCAAAATAGAGTTTCATGCATGAAACATAGAATACAATGTAATTTGTCTGAATGAAAAACATATCAGAGGCACATAGGTAGTAATTTAGAGAACTGTGGACATATGCCTTCAGGAATCCTAAGTAGAAACAGGATAATTCTAGAAATAATGATACTGTGAGATAAAGTGACCTGTGAGGAGACCTCACCCCTGTCTCCAAGAAATCTTGGTATTTGCCACATGCCTCCCCTTTTTTGAGAATTACTGCCTAGTGAACAACTATTGTCAATAGAGTTTCAAAATTTGGGGGACTAAAACTAGTTTGAAAACATCCACAATGAAGTAATGAAGCTAATTTCCTTTATAGTTCAGTGAAATTTATCACATTACTTTGGTTATGAGCCTATATCATAGCTTTTGGCAAATTTCTTTATAGGAATAGAATTACCAGCAAATTAATGAATTAAAGTATTCATATTCTTAATGCCCAAAAGTACATTAAGAAGTGTTTATCTTTCAATGTGTTTTATGCTTTATGCCAAAGGCATGTTAAAACAACTATCTTACATTATAACATTACATGGGTGAAAAATAAAATTTTAAAATATGAAATGAAATGAAAATAATATTCTTTTAATACTTTGTGTCACAAATATTAAGCCTAATCTCTAAATTTTAATCTTAAATTTCTACAAGCATGTACAAGTGTTACCTTACTATAATTTATTCTTATAATTCTTATAAATTAATCTTTTGAATGCCTAACTTGATCAACAATTTCACTACTTTCTTTAGTGTCATTTTATTTGCTACAATTTGAGCTTTATTTCTATGCTATATTTAGAATTTTTTATACTTTATTTTTATTATTTTTATAATGGAGATACATTGTGACATTTACAAAATTTCTTATAAAATACCACGGTTGAATTCACAACCTCCATCATTCTTCTTTATCTCTCCTTCCCCTATTCCTCGAATTATTTCAACAGGTCTCATTTTTAAATTTTCATACGTGTGTACAGAATTTTTCCACCATATTCACCCTCTGACCCCCTTTCCTTATATCCTTTCCATTCCCACTTGTACACACCCCCAGACAGGACCTGTTTTGCCTTCCTGTTATCTGCTTTTGTAAAAAAAAAAAAAAAATGCAATTTTGTTTTTTTAAGATGGCTATGCAGGGTTTCATTGTGGCATTTTCATGTATATATGTATTACATTAAAAATTGGTTTATTCCCTTAATTTTTCTCCTTTCTACCTTAGTCCCCTTCTTATGGTGATTTGAACAAGTTTTAAAATGCTAAATTCACTCTTGTATAAGGAGTACATTAACCATATTCACCTTCTTAACTTCCTTTCTTTTATTGCCCCTCTCTCATATGTGAACTCCCCTTAGTGTAAACTGTTTTTCAAAATATTGCTTATATCTGTATTGGGTCTATATTTCACATATGAGAGAAAACATTTGGTCTTGGGTTTCCTGAGCCTGGCTAATTTCACTTAAGATGAAGTTTTGCACTTTAAAGAAAATGTGCATTTTTTATTATTATCACATGTGAGTACATTGTTTGGGTCATTTCTCCCCCCTGCTCCCTTCCATCACCACCTCCCCCACCTCACTTCCAGGCAGAACTTGTTCTCCCCTTATCTCTAATTTTGTTGAAGAGAAGATATAAGCATAATAAGAAAGACATAGCATTTTTGCTAGTTGAGTTAAGGATAGCTATACAGAGATTCCTAGCATTGCTTTCATGTACAAATGTGTTACAATCCAAGTTCATTCATCTCTACCTGATCTTTATGCTGGTTCCTGATCCCCTTCTCGTGTTGACCTCTGTGGCCTTAAGATTTCTGTATTAGCTCCTCTGGAGTGAGGACATCAAACGCTTTCATGTTTTGGGTTTCCTACCTATCACCATACCTCTCGTATATGTTCTTCCCTTGTCATGTGACCCAAGTCCAACAACATTGCCGTATTTGCCCTAGATCTAAAGTCCGTGAAAATATGCATCTTTAAAAAGTCTTACAATACAGAATCCTTAAGTTTCTAATTTCTTCTATTCTGTTGTTTACATTACATAAAACTTTCACATTAGATACTAACTAGGATCTTTACTGATCATTCAGAGAGCAATTATGGATAGTCAAGAGTGGATACAAAATGCATTGCTTTTAATCTTTACTGTCATTGAGATGGTCAGTTAATGAACTCTGTAGTCCTCTATGCAACAGAAGTGGATCTCCTAACAGAGTCCCTTGATTTGGCAGGTTATAATGTGGTACCCTATTTAATGTTGGCTAGATTTCAACCAAATGACTATGTAAATGTGAAAGACTTAATATCCCATTAGCAATTCCATGATTCATCTAGTCCCTCAGGCTTGTTTCTATCCATAGCTTCTAATACTATACATAATATTGGAATGAGAATATAAAATGTTTAACAAATTGAAACTTGAATGGTTAAAATATGTACCAGATAAAAATCTCCTTTTCAGATAGCCATTTATTTTATTGTAGCTTCATATACCTATGACATCTATTTATCACATTTAGTTTAAAAATCATCATGTTTTCAAGTAAAGGTTTTTTTTTTTTTTTTTTTTTTTGATGGTACTTGGAGGGTCTACACCTTGAGCCACTTCACCAGCCCTTTTTTTTGTAATGGCTTTTTTCAAGATGGGTCTTGCAAACTATTTATCCAGGTTAACTTTGAGTCATGATCCTCCTGATCTCTGACTCCTGAGTAGCTATGATTACAGGCGTGAGCCACTGGTGCCCAGCTAACACAAATTATCTTGAAAAGAGAAATCTGTTGGCTAAGTGTGGTTTAAAAGATGACTAAACATTTATATAACCTCTAAATATTAACACTTCTGAGATTATCTATGTATGATAGCCAAGAATATAGGGAAGTAAAAATAAATTGTGAAGAGATTTCATCTTACTAGTGAATCTTACTTGAAGGATTACTAAGAACACTTTTAGAATGAAAACAATATTAAACATTGTATATGTACCTAAAAATAAAGACTCAAAATAAAATTTGGGAATCATAATAAAATAAAATTTGTCTGCTCATCCTTATCTACTCACAGTCAATCTTGCTAAAAGCAAAACTTAACAATGAATTTATAAAAAGGTAATATAAACTTTTATCTTTTTTTGAGAGGACCAAATACTCTACTTTGACAAAGACAGTGAAGGTATAAAAGCATGTAGCATAATAAGAGTCATATTATTACTTCTTCCTTCTGATACCTAGAAATTAAACTGATTTACTATGAACATATCTAATCAATTTAGATCATTCTAGGGTCTTGCCATTGAAACTGATGGGAAAACACTCTTTTTTGATGAGAAGCATGCATAATTCATTAAAAAATTTCTAAACCATTGATTTACATTCCATAAAACCAGTTTATCTTAAATATTACAGAGTCAATGTTGTTCTGTCAAGCACAAATTTTATTGAAATATTCACATGGCTTTTAGTGTCAAATAAAAAAATCTTTGTGTATAAAGTAGTCTTGAAATTAGAACAATTATAAAAGGGAAACCTAGAAACTGTTAGAAACAAGCCCTGGAAATTTCAAGCAGTATTGTAGAATTTATTTATAGGAAATAATTAAGTTTTCACTGAGTATAGATGGACAAACTAGTATATGTGAGTGTCTTCCTCCATTTTCAGTTCTTTTGGAGTGTGATTATCGGCAATTCTCTGACCTTCAAAGGATCAGACCCACCTGTCTTTGATAGTCTGGCTCTTTAAGTTTGTTTAGATGTGTTGTCATTTTCACTTTGAAGTGACTTTGAGTTTACTGTATGCTCCTTTCTTCTTCTCTTCCAAGACCTCAGTTTAGGGTCACTGCAATGGCTTCTGGAAGGCAGAGCCTTGCTCTCGTGTCCCTTCCCCACGACACAACACCTTCACTACCTATGTTCATCACTATTAATGGTTTTATGACAGTCTTTTCGATAGTATCAAGATAGTTTAATTGTAAAAGTTGTGTAACAAAATTAAATATCTATCAGTTAAAATAAAGGCTATAAATACCCATGCAAGTAATGTGTTTTTCAGTACTTCTTATAATCAGAGATATTATATTAAATAAACATCTTTATAATTACTATGAATAACACTTACCTTGGCCAGAATTATTGAATAAATGATGTTTGTTCTTCAGTACAATGTTCCCGATGGCCAATTTAAAAGATTGTACACAATAATTTCCATTATATTAGTGATTTTCAATGATTCCAAGAAACTTTAATGCTTAAGCACATGCAATATTTATATACAGGGTGATTTTTTTTTTTTTTGCAGAGTTGAAGTGATTCAAATCATCCTTGATAGCTATTTTTTTTTTTAAAAATGGAGTTTCTTCCCCATTATACTGGCAATATTTGGTAACTAAAATATGTTGATTAAATCATTAGCAGATGTATGAAAATAAATTCTAACTGCCCATTAGTAAGGAACTCTAAAGTTTAGTTTATTGCTATTTACAGATTCTATTTATTTTGTTAAGTTTTTATAGAGCCAAATAAGATGTACCATTTAAAATTGCATTAATTTGTTCTATTTTTTTTCAGATGGTTAAGTGTAAAATTACCATTACTATATGAAACTGTTGCAGAACCTAAATTGTGCATATGACAAAAAATAAAATTGAAGAAAGAAAGGTAATTAATCGAGTGCAGTATAGGATATTAAACAGCCATCATTCTCTGTCTGAACAATTACCAGGATGTCCTTCTAATCTGAGTACAATAACACTCTTTCACTTTCAGAAGTCTCATGTCCAGAAGAATTGAAATCTTTTGTTTTGTTTAGTCTCTTTACTTTATTTCTACATGTTCTTTATACTTTCTCTCTTTCCTTTGACTCTTTGCATTCTGACTTATGTTTTAAAAGATATTCATGCATAGATAAGAGGAAACCTACCTTACTTGGGTGCTCCTAAGTTTCTTTTGGCAAGGTGTGTATTTGGCTTATTTCATTTGTCATAAACCAATAGTACGACATGAGATATATCAAGCTAAACATGAAGAATTTATATCAGGACTCATATGCTTATGAAAACGACCAGTGAACCTCTAAAATGTTTGATGTTCATATTTGAAATGGAGCTTTTGTGTGAGAGGCCTGAACATGCTACTTAATTTAGAAAAAAAAAAAGCCCTCTGTAAAAGGTAGTAATATATGGACAGAATTTAAAATGTTTAACCTAATTAAGCCAATGATACAAACTTTGCAGATTTATTACAAAACAGAACTACGCTTTATTTCAATGGTTCAACAGTATGTCAAACTTGCCACTACCACCTATAGCCACAATTTCATTGATTCTATCACTCTATTTTCTGCTTGTCAATTTGAAAGTAGTCACTTACCTAATAAATACTAAATATATTCCTTTTGGGGGAAATTTAGATAGTCTCAGATTATTTATTTATTTTAGACCAATTTCTTCATTTGGGAGCAGTAGCAGAAGTCAATAACTATAGCAATATATCTAAAGGAAAGTAATGACAGAAACACTCCCTCCCATGGTGAAGCCTCTGATTTCCATTCAGTCTACTTGCACTAGCAATTGCAGTTTTCCAAGGATTTGACATATTAATTGACTTAACTACTGAAAATTTGTCAGAAGTTGTTGCTCTTATAACTTAGGACAATAGAATGTAGAAATTTAATCCAATTTTTGGGTGCTGCTACAAGAATTACATGAAAAGAGATTACATATATACACTTTTTTTTTCACATGAAAACATTTATGGGATGCTTGTATAAGCATCAAAACTGGAAAAAAGCAAGATTTAAATTAATATCAAAGCACAAAATAATTTTATAATTTACTTTTTTCCATGTCTTTAATATATCTAGAAATAACAATATTCAGCTAGAATGTTCACAAATTACTAAAGGGCACACTTTCGCAGTGATACTTTTAATATCAGTCATTACAGGACAGGATACACTGTAGTAATAGTCACCACTGCATAGCAGGAGCTTAATACAACAAAGGTTCACTTCTTTTTTATAGATTCAGCAATCCAATGATAGTCAATCAAGCTTATCAAGTTTCCAACATTTTATATTTCCACAAACAATATGACCTGTTATTTGGTAAGAAATTAAATGCTCTCTCTCTCAGCAAAGACACAGAGTTTGTAGGGATTATATTTTTATCAGTCATTAAGTACCTAAAAGTGAATAAGTTTAAAAAGTAGATTAGTCACTTAACTAGATAAAGATATTGCATGGTGTATATTTATGTCAAAAATATTTGTTAATTTTCTAAACTTAAAATTTAAATGTCATCCTGTATTTTATCTGGAAATCCTACAAAGGAACCCAATAATATGGAATGTCAATAGTTTTTCGCTTTCTTATTACAAAAGATTTTTTTCAAACAGCATATTCCATTATGATGTCTTCTAATGACATGCTTAATGTTTAGTTTTTGAATCCAAAGGCAATAAATCAGTTTTTTTCTCTATCAGTTGATAGAGAATTCAGCAGTTGACAGAGTTTGTGGTTTAGATGTTTGTTTCTTTCAGAGAATGCCGTTTCTGAAAAATATCCAAGTTCTAACAAAAGAACTATCAACCTTAACAAATAAAAATTTCACTTTTTTGTGAGGTATAATGGTTTAAGTGAAATATAAGAGTAACTGTATCAGAATGCTAAATTCTTTTCAAATGACTTTGGTTCTACTTTATACCAAATGTAGCTGCTGAATAAAGAACTGCTGCTCTTTTTTATTATTAAGTGTTTAGCAAGCAGTGACTTAAGCTCTGTAGAGAACTTGACTCATTAATCAGTAGGACAGAGTCAAGGCCCATAGCTGAACAAGAGTCAGAGGGAAAGCATCTGTCTATCTGATTACCTTGAGCCCTTTACTTACTTTTCTTCGCATAAACTTGTATGTGCTTTTTTTTATCTTCAGAGAGAAAGTGAACAGAAGTGTAGAGGACAGATAATGGCACAGGGAATCGTAAGTTTTTAGTGTTCTTTACTGTATAGTTTGAGAATCACTAATCTGTGGTATGTTCTTGGACAGTTATTCACTGAAGTTTGTTAATTTCACAAATGAAAAATGATTCAAAAGGGATAAAATATTTAACATGAAGTAATGTCAGCAATGATTATAAATATACTCACTTTGCAAAATGAAAGGAGAAATTACAGTTAGGAGAAAAATGGAAGTCATTAAAAAGACCTCAATCAAATGTTTTGCAATGAAAACTAGAATATCTCACATAAAAAACAAACTAAAATAGATTAACTAAAATAGATTATGTTCTGGGATAGATAATATCAGCAAAGTTGGGCATGTAGCAATAAAAACTTTCCAAAATGAAGAAAAGAGACAAATAAAGACTAAAACAATGTTTAAACTCTACACATAGTACCTCTGGAGTCAGGGGAACTTTCAAAGATAGATTAATTTAAAATAATAATAAACTAGAGATAATGTTTTGGGACACCCAGAGGAATAATGCCTATAGATGTGCCCTGAATTCAATGTTGGTCACAATTTGTATCATTGCAATTCATTTTACTGCCAAGTGGCCTTCTTAGAATATTAGATTTCTGGATTTCATAGAAACTAAAAATGGATATTTTAATCTTGAGTATCATACATTTCTTGATTTTTATTGTAGTGGTCCATGTTTAATAAAGCTTGCACAAAGTTTTTCTGTGCAATTACCTACTTTTCCAATTCTCTTACTCTGAGTTCAAGTTTATATAAGGAATAATTTGATGCAGTTAGCTCAGATTCTTATTTTTTCAAAATTTGGACTTTTAAAAAAACATCTGAATCAAAATTATATAGATTTCTTTACCAAATCACATGTTTTAATAATCTAATGTGCATTTAAAATTTATGGGAAGAGACACATTAAAAAGCTCTTCTCCAGAATATTTAAATCTTTGAATCTATTTTTAACTGAGCATATTTCAGGACTAGAGTTTTTATTAACTGATTTTAAAAATCTTTCTGTAAATCAAGAAATTGCTTGACAGTGGAAGAAAAGATCAAATATAGTAGTCATTTAGAGAAAAGTTTGTACACAGTTATAGATGATCTATAACTACTCTTTGTGAAATTTAATAGAAAGAAGTCTGGCTCTGAGTAAGATACAATTAGAATGTGATTCGGCAGTATTTCATCATTGGTCTACAGCCAAGCAGAATTCAAAAATGAATAAAGTATACACAGGAGGAAACCAACATAATTCTCCCATTATATGCATCCTTCTTCAGACCTTACCTAACAATCTCTGTCTCTGTGACTTAAGATAAATGTACACAGCACGAATGGAGTACCCAGGAGAGCAGTGACATTTATGAAAAACCTGTTTACCTGTTTTCTTAGGTAAAATAAGTTTATCTAAGAAAGTTTACAGAAATGATTTGGCCACAAGTGACATTTCCAACGATGGGGATGGCTGAATTCACGAATGTGGGGAAATATTGTTATTCAAATGCTGATGGCTATTTATGTTGATGAAAGAGCAAAGGACAAAAGTCTAAGATAAAGCAGGAAGCATTGTGTTAGACACTGTGGGATGAAGATTACTCCTGAAATGTCTTCTCTGCCATGTTATATCAAGATAATGCATAATTTAATACCTAAAATTATTTATGTTAATGTCTCCAAGCAATAGAATTAATGATCTTCTGGGGTTATTCAAGTTCTAAAAGTAGAATATGTTTGTGCATGTGTGTGCTCATAAACATACCATGTGTATCCATTTATGTAAACAGCATACTTACTGAGAATTGTTCTGCTAAATTTTAACATGGTGGATATTATAATTAAATGTAACTCCTGACAATAGACTATTTATTTCTCAACTATGCTTTAAGATATTACACTAATGGCAGAAAGAAAAACTCCCCATTTTTCCAAGGAGATTATATCCTTGGCCAGTAGCTCACCAGAGAGTAACCATACCTGATTTTGCTTTTCTTTTTCACTATATTATGTACTTCAATTGGTGCTTATAATATATAAATATGTTATTTGGTTATATTTCTTGTGAGTTATTTCAGACCTTAAGTATAGTATAATTCATTTGCTTTTTTTAAACAAAATGTTTTCAATATCTTTAGCAGTGTACTTCATGGTAAAGTCATAAGGAGTGCTCAAATTCTAAAAATTTTAAAAAGTTATATTCTCTCTCTTTCATCCTCAGGGTGAAGGTATAGAAAGGCATTATCGAAGTTACTAGTTAACTGCTGTCCTAAAATTTCTGAGTGCTTTCACCTTTCCCTCAAAACTGGACCTCATATCTCAATCACTAAGTAATAAACGTGGGAAGATTCATTCCAGTGTTAAAGACATAATCCAATCAGTGTAATGATTTTTGAGAAAGAAGGGAGTTAGCTGCGTTCACAGCTCACTGCTGTAAAGAATGAGATAACAGAGGACTTTGCTGGTAGATGAGCGCCCTGGAGGAACTCCACTGGGCTGCAGCAGGCAGAACAGGCTGGGTACACTGCAGAAAGAGAAAAGTCTGTCTTCATTTGTACTTTCCCCTTAGGCTTCAAATCCATTTTAAAAATGGACTGAAGCAATAACAAAAGGGATTTGCACCCCAATAAAATCACCCTTTTGAATGACAGCTTTGCTGCTTGGGGAGCATTTATCATAATTCAACTGTTTCTATAATGAGGGAAAGCAAATGTAAACTCAGCTACCTGGACCCAGTCATTGAACTTAGATAATTATTTCCCAATCAAAAAAGAACATCCTGTTTTTCTTTGGCATGCTTTGGTGTCTGTTAGCTTTGCTTTTTATAACTTTAATTGAAATTTCATAATCACAGAGTTCAAATACAGAACAGATTTGAGTCAGTACTCTGGAACAATATCATTCCCTTAGAGCACTGCTTTTTTAAAAAGAACAAAAAAAAATTCCCAGGTTTTTATTAGACTTTGTGCTTCTGCAGATTCTTGGTATAAGACTCTCTGCTCTAAGGATGCCTGCTATTAAAGAAAAGCCTGAGGCTAAACTCAACAGGGAAGTGAGTGGAAGAGGCAAGTGAGCTCACCTAGATTATGGGTTTAGCTAGTTTATTGGAGAATTTAAGAGAAAAAATAGAAGGAAAAGCACTAGGGACACAGCAAAAGCCAAAACGAATTTGGGCGAAATCTGTTGTGAAGCGATGTGTGTTTTTAAAAGAAATGTAATCCATGTTTCTGACTCATTTACAATGACCTTATCAAAATGTCATGTAATGAAAGCTATTCAGGGTCCAATAATTCTTTTGAGCTTCTAAACAGCATTTCAAAACATTTTTCTGGTTTGATTATAAATGAACTCAAATTCCAAAAGGTCCACCAAGGTCAATAAAATTCTCAAGAGTCATCATATTGAAACAGAATTTAAACTGCAATTTTTCCTTTCTTTCTGAATCATTCAAATGGTTATGGAATGTTTAATTCAGTTGGAGACTTTGGATTGCATAATTACAATCAAACGAAATCAAGAAAAAGCTCCTAGGAATAGATTTTTAAAGTTATTTTGTACATTCATTATTTATTTTTTAAAAAGTCTCCTAATTTTCTTCCTCTGTAGTATAATTGTAGCTTCTTATTGTTTCCCTGGGAATTGGGGGGACTTAGCCATATGACACTGAACTGCGGTATTGACGTCCTGATGCTCTTGTATTTTTCATGTTCTATATTTTATACATTAATCTGCTGAGAAACATAGAGGGTCAGAGATGAAGGTTATGGTGGTAATTTAGTCCAAACCCTGAGAGTTAAAATGGGAAATTGCATTACAGGATGTTTAAATTTTCTGCTCAAGGAGACATTAATATTTGGTGGCAGAACTAGTCTGCAATGACATAAAGATTCCTCAAATACTTTCAAAATTGCTTTCATAATCTTTTTGTAACATGCTCACCTCTATTTCAGAGGATTGTCAAAATCTGATGTCAGTATGGCCAATAATTTAAGGGCACTGTCTAGCCCAAGGCATAACAATCTCTTGCTTGGACTACTGCAATTTTCTTATACCTGGTTCATTCATTTATTCCTTTCTTCTACAGCCTCTTGTATACCCAGCACCAAGCGTGATCCAATAGATCTTGCCAACCTCTTGTTTAAAACCTCCCATCAGCTATCAGCTGGTGTCCAATCACATTTTAACTAAAGTCTTCACTGTGGCTTATAAAACGCTATAACGATCTAGATGCTCATACCTTAGAAAAATGATTTCCTATCACTTCAGTACTTGCTGACCATGCTCTCATCATACTACTTTCCTTGTTGTTTCAAGAGTCACCAATTAAATACAGAGATTTTGAACTTCCTGCTCCTTTTATATAATGTACTACTTGCCCAGATATCTACATGATCCACTCTCTCACTTAGGTTTCTGCTCAATGGCACCTTCCCAGAGGGATATTTCTTCCTTTCTCCATTAACAAAATATCATCTTTTGCTTTGCTTAATTTTCTTCCTAGAAGTCAACACTAACTGACAACCATAACTGAATGATGATTTATTGTCTGTCCAAGTTACTAGAATATAAATTCCATAAAGAAAGAGACATGGCACATAAAGCAACATGTAGGAAAAATATGCACCCCTAGCTATTTGTGGACCTGTAGAAGAGTGTACCTCCATTGAGATCCATTGAATATTTATACAAACATGATTAAAAATTCCTTTTTTCTTGGAGTCAGTGCATGATATGACCATCTAACTACTTAGGCCAATGTATTGAACTATTAGAATATAAATAATAAAATATTTATTTCTTTGGTATTTCAAAATCATTGTAGAATGTACTTATTAGTCATTGCCAAAGAAAGCCAAAATTGTTCCTCCAATCATAAGCAATCATAGGTAATGTAGTCAACTTTGAAAAATAAAGAATGTATAGGGTCTCCTTCTATAATTATACAACTTTTATTATTATAAGAGATGAAGAAATGAGGAATTGGTGGAGATGCCATTCCTTGAACAAAGGACACTTGCAATAGTATATTTCTACTGAATATAATTTCTCAGTTTTCTGTCTCACATTTCTTTGAATAGAGAATCAGAACTGGTTTGTAAACTTACTACTATTAGGGAAAAATGAAAGGGTGCATTCAAGAATGAACAGAAAAAAGTTGCTATTCTTATTAAAATGTGAACTATATAAGATCAATTATGCTTATAAACAGTATAAATAAGCTATTCAAACTTAATTACTTTATTAATAGAAAATTATACAGTATATTAAAAATTCTTAACACAATACACATCCAAAGAAAATTGTTGATATTGCAATTGCATTATCAAAAGATTTGGTACTCACATAACTCTCCATCAGTTATATATCAATCATCTTTGCTATTTAGTTCAATTATGATGACAAAAAGTCAAATATAAAAGTAGAAAATTCTGAGTTTTCTTTAAGGTCAACTGGGTTGTTTATGAACTTGGAGAAGGCTGGAGTTGATGTCTATATGATTAAATGTAAATGATAATTGCAGGTAATATAATAGTAGTTATTTCCATTACTCGCCAACATTCAGAAGTTCTACAGCTATTCTCTTTATAAGACCTCACTCCTCAGTAGCAACAACTACTGTTTAGATTTATTTCTGAACTGACCATATTGGAGATCAAAATTTTCAAATCTTCCCCTACAAGATGCTTCTTAACTAATTTAAACAACATTTACCTATGGGATATTAACATGCAAAATCATGAACAAAGACCAGCTGGATGTCAGTCAGTTACCAGTTTGGAAGCAATGCTGAGAGCAATTTACTTCTGTTAGTTTGGACATGTGGAGTTGATAGATGATGGCAGTGCACTTGAGCAGCTGGCCATGTAGGAAACAGAAACAAGACTAGTCAAAAAACAGAAGATCTGCCTTAAGGATACCCAGAAGCACAACTTGCAACCTAACTCTGATTTTTTTTGAAAACAGAAAGAGTAAAACAAATAACTTTTGGAACAATAATCACAAAGAAGTCTATGTGAGCCAAATTACACACACTAAGTCTCAGACACAGAACATTATTAACTTAAAACAGAGTAATGATGCATGCCTGGCCAAAGACCCATCACAGTAAGCAGTGAAGACCACTCACACAGGTGGATAAATTAATCTTACCATTCTAATTATTATTGGAAGCAGACAGGATGTGTATCAAAATAATTAGTCAAGTTAGTGGCAATAGGGGAGAAAATATATTGTAATAGCCCAAATTCTTTGTTTTGATTTTTAATCTAGATATGTCTTTTTTTATGTTCTACATGCTAGATTGGTTTCAAATTAAGATTCTCTGAATAAAGTCAAGGAATATGTTTGAAGTAAGAATCATATTTCAAAATTATATTCACAATAATAATATTTAAGAAATGTTTGCAGAAATACATAGACATTTAAATGAAGCTGTAAAATAATAAACTATACAGAAACCACTGAAAGTCACTTGTGAAACTATATAAAGTATTGAAACTGAAATTTGAAGTATATATAAATCTGAACAGAACCAAACTAGAAATAAGTTACAGTTTCAGACAAGGTAATGGGGCTATCTTATTGAAGGGGCTATATAGAAAGTTGTACATAGATTTAAAGAAACCAAATAAGAAACAAGGTTAGCGACAGCAGGAATATTTAAAATCCTTGGCTTGAAGAGGAACAAGAAGGACCAGTACCTGGAATCCAGCAAAAGTACCTGTATTGAGAGAGCTTCCCAAACTCAACCAGATACAGCTGTGACATTAGGTACAGAGCTATAAAAGCTTCTCAGCAACTGGTAGTTGGGATCATATGAATATACATACCAGCATCACTCTCCTTCCACTCTCACTTCCTGCTAGAACCTTTCACCATTAAGAGATTTCATTGATACTAGACTTATAGGATCAGGTCTTTTTCTTGGACACAGTGGGACTGAATAGGTTGAAGAAATCTGGAAGAAAAAACAAGTAGTGAAATATTACTCGAGTTTAGGATTAACACTAATAAAAAGTACATAAGTAGATCACAGCCAAATACTCAGTTTCTACCATAATCTTAGTTAAGTTTAGAGTTGTATATTTAACAACAGATGTAAAATGCTTAGGAAAGGCTGGTTCCTTCTTCTTCTTTTATGTATTATTGTCTTCATTGCAGTTGTAATGTCATTTTTATTTATCCCAGGTGGAATATTTGGTATTTTATCAGCTTTGTCAGTGATGAAATATGAGGCTATGCGTACATGTTGCATTGGGTGCACAACAATGGGACAGAGGAAATAATTATAAGATAACTACTTGTGAATGGCACTCCAAGTGTTTAAACTTGAGATCTAACAGATGCCGATTGGAGCTAAACACTGTAAAGGTAACTTACATGCAATTACAGTACTCTGGCAAAATATTCTTAATGTTAATTTCTCCTCATAACATCTAAATGGTATTTCTCCAATTTTTTTCTTATATTTACTACAACTTGCTACATCATGAGAATAATAATGAAATAAATTACAATATGTACTATAAATAAACAACTTTTAAAATAGCCCATTACTCCTGCTTTGGATTATTTTTAATCATTACAATTTGTTGCCTTTGTTTTTAAAAAAAAAATCATGAATATAGGACTCAATAGTATAATGAAATTAAATGGCAAGATTTATAACTAATTAGATTTATAGTCTTAAGAAAATAATCTACATGTATAAATGATTATTTTTTTTTAATCATTGGCCTGGCACCTTTAATTCCTAATGAAATCTAATCAGATGTGAAATTTACACCATTAAGTAACATTTACTGAATCCACTGGAAATAATTCCTACAGTGTATTTCATCTTCTTGTCAGGAATGGGCTGTGGAGTTCATGAAGACACATTTGGGGGAGGCTTTCACTAGAGGAAAGAAAGATATAAGATCTCCAAGCAATACATTCTTCTCACCAGGTTCAACTGAGGCTCCTGGAAGCTCAGTAACTTAGAAACTAAAAAGATAACTTATCTGAGCTTCTTGCTGGGGAAACTCTGGAAGCAAGTGATTGCCTTAAGGCTCACACAATCAAAGTCAAAAATAATTATTCTTTTCCAAGATCAAAATATAACTTAAGGAACATTTTTATTCAGTTTCAAATAAAAACTTGAATAGTAGATAAGTATCATTTAACAAACTAAATTGTTTCTTCTGTAGCTCTAAGGAAAAAAATGAAGTCAAACTCCATGCCCCGTTGTTTCCATTAGGTACAACTAAAACATTTAGAGCTTGAAACAAGCAGAAGATTCTGAAATTTGGAGAGAAGAGGGAAGACAGAAAAGGGACTATAGAAACCCAGAGACAAAATAACCATGAATTTTTTGAGTCCTATTAGCTTCAAAGGTCTATGACTTGGTGTTGGAAAACTGGGTGACCAGAATAGAGCAAATATAGACAAAAAAGTACTTCCACAGTATTCTGCTGTTTGAAACAAAACTACATATCTTTATTATCAGCATAAGACAAAAAACTTATTATATAATAAATGTACTTTTGTTAAATAGTACCAAATAAAACTGTTTCCTCTACTGCAATATCACTAGCAAACCTTCAGTGAACTCTAAGCTTGCAAGGTATTCTAAATCTCATGTAGCAGTTTCATCACAGAAGATCAAAAAGATACCTGGGTGGTACAGACTAAGTTGTACAGACTAAGTTGTATCTCCTAAGATTTATATCTTGAAGCTCTAATGACCAAAATTTCAGAATATGGCTGAGTTTGAAAAGAGGTCCTTTAAAGATGTAAGTAAATTAAAATCAGGTCATTAGTATAGGCCCTAATCTAATGATATTAGTGTCCTTGTAAGAAGAAAAGTTGAGGACAAAGAGACACCAGATGTTCACAGTCTGACAACCATGCAATGTCACATAGAAGAAAGACAGCCATCTATAAGTCAAGGACAGAAATCTCACAAGAAACAACCCCACAGATTCTATTATCTTGGACTTTAAGCCCCTAGAGCTATAAGAAAGGACATAAATGAAAATAGTTTAATCCTTGCAGTATGTGTTACATTGCTATGGCAGCTTTAGGAAACAAATACAGTTACTTCCTCAGCCAGAGCACTGAAGACACTGGAAAGAATGCAAAAGGCCCAAATTGCAAGGTTATGGGGTATCCTTCTTGCCCCACCAAGTTGATGTCAAGGGGGCCTGGAGAACAGTCAAGATTTTCATAACTTACCTGCAGAAAGAATGTCTTTCCTAATCCAAAGGTCATAAGGAGAGCAGTAATAAGATACTTTTTCCCCTGCCCCTGTCAAGGTAGTGTCAATGGAATCCTAGTGGAAGTGGCAATTCCTACATTTTTTCCAATCAACAATAACTAAGAGCCCTTCCTCATCAGATGTCAATGGAGGTTGAACCGGGAACCTGACTTTCATTTCATTCATGGAAATAAAAAAGTCAAACCATCCCTCTTTCCTAGTCAGAGCAGAGTTAGAGGAAATCAGTGAAAACAGAGGATTTAAATAAGACTCAGATCCTGATTCTGATAATAAAACCTTACAAGAGCTTAGGTTCAAATTTTTAAAAAATCACTCATCATACCAAGAAATAGGAAAATCTTAAAGGGAAAAAATACAGTCAGAATGTGTCAGGACCAAGATTACAGAGATTTTAATGCTAACTTCAAGGATTTTAAAGCAGCTGTCATAAAAATCTTCAATAATCATTATAAATGTACTTAAAGCAAATGAAAAGTTATTAGCAAAGAAATAGAAAGTGCTGGCAAAGAAATTGAAGCTAGAAAGAAATTGAAAATATAAAGAATTAAATGGAAAAGAACCAAAAAATATAACAACTGAAATAAAAAGTTAAGTGGATGACTCCACAGTAGGATGGATGGGGACAGAGGAAGAGTAACTGTAAAATGGACTGTTATAAGCACAAAATTTGAATAAGATGAAAGAATAAACTGAAATACAAAATAGAAACATGTAATCTGAACAACAGAATGAAAATAAACTTGGAAAAAAGACTTGAGGACCAAAAAGACTATAATAAAACATCTAGCATTTGGACACTTGGAGTGTCAGAATCAGATAAGAAAGAGGCAGAGGTATTTTTTAATTGCTTTAAGAAACAATGGACAAGTTGCTTCCAAATTTGGCAACAAACATAAAGTTGTAGATTCAAATAACTGATAACCTCAAACAAAATTACACTTAGAGAAAGCCATTCTAAAATTAAATATAAGCAAATATTTGAAACCTAAATAGGAAGAGAAATATTCTGAAAACATGAGAAACAATCATAAATTTTATACCAGAGATAATAGAAATCAGGAGTGGTACATGTTCCAAGTGCTACAAAAAGTAATATTGATCAAAAATTCTATATTGACAAAAATTTTCTTCAAGTATAAAGGGAAAATTAAAACATTCTGAGATGAAAGAAAACTAAGAGAATTTAATGTCAGATAGGAAACCTAACCAAATAGCTAAAAAGAAGTTCACCAAACAGGAAAAAATTAGCATATAGTTGATCTTGTAATATCTAGAAGGAAGAAAAATAAATTGAGTAAAAATGTAAGAAAATGCAACATATTTCATTCTCTTGAGCTTTTTAATTTATATGTAATGGTTGAAGAAAGAATTATAACAATATCTGATGTGATTATTTGTGTATGTAGAGGAAATATGAAAGACATTTATTTTAATAGAAAAAGCCAAAAGGGTGTAATAAGTTTAATTTTCTATAGCTTCACTTAAAATGGTTGACTGTCAACATCAGGACACAATGATAGCATATACTGGCAGATGGAAAAAAAAAATAACCAAACCATGTATTGTCAAAAAATAGCTTGGTTAAAATACAACAATAAAAATAAGTAGGTTGAAAGTAAAAGTATGGAAAATGGTTAGCCAATATTAATCAAAAGAAAGTAACTTTTCTCTCAACAACTATCAAAACAATTAGAACAGCAGCCAATAAAGAAGAACAACATAGAACAGGATAAAGTCAAGAATCTGATACACATTGATAAAATGCTCTCCCCAATGACAGCAGACATAATATTTCTTTAAGTGCCTATAGAATGTATAACAAGAAAAACCATTTTCTGGGATAAGAGATGAACCTAGATACATTTAAAACATGTGAGTCATTCTGATATATTCTGTGACTGCAGTAGAATAAAATGAGAAATTAATACCAGAAAGATGATGAAAATTTTCAAAGAGTTGTAATTTAATAATTTGCCTCAAAATAAAACAGGAATCAAAGAGGAAGTTCTCAAAAATGCACTGAACTGAATGAAAATAAAAAGAAAGCATGTCACATTTGGGTGCAGCTAAAATGGGCGCAGAAGGTAATTTATAGCATTAAATGCTTACATTACCAGAGAAGAAACATCTCAAATCAATAATAGAGTCTCTACTTCAAGAGCCCAGGAAATGAAGAGTAAAATAAACTCAAACGGAAGAAAGTATAAATATAAAAGCAGAAATCAGTGCATTAAAAAGGGAAACACAATAGAGAAAAATCAATGAAACAAAGTGGTCTTTTTGAAAAGATCAATAAAATTGATCAACCTCTAACAAGACTGACACAGAAAAAGACACAAATTAACAATATCAAGAAAAGAACAGTGGAACATAAGAATAAAGTGAGATGAATTATCTACTCAAATCCAATATTTATTATATGCTATAGAAACCAATATTACATGTCAATAGCAAAAATATACTCACACATATTAACGGAAAAGAATAGATATTACAGAATTGTCTCAACACAAGAGTAGCCAACTGATTTTTGACCAAAGTGTCAAAGCATCAAGGAAGGAAGGATAGAGTTGTCAATAAATGATGGGAATTCATTAAATGACAAAACAACAAATGTCATTTTACACTTCATATCTCTTACAAATTTAATTTGAAATAGATCATATATTTAAATGTAAACTGAAAACTATATAGCTCTCAGGAAAACATGTAGGAGAAAATCTTTGGGACTCTAAGCTTTGGTAAAGAAATCCTAGACATGATACCAAAAACATGCTATTTAATAAATAAATTATATATTGGATTTTATTAAAATTTTAAAAAATCTCCATGAAAGACCCTATTTCAAGGATGAAAGAAAATCTACAGACTGAGAGAAAATGTTTGTAAATACATACTCAACAAAGGAGCAGTATATACAAGATATAAATAATCAGAAATTTAATAATAAAAACAAATCATGAAGATATACAATGGGCAAAAGACATGAGACATTTCACTAAAGAGGATATAGAGGTAAAGGAGCAAGTAAAAAGATGTTTGACATTATTAGGATTAGAGATATGCAAATTAAGGTCTCAGTGGGTGATCACTACACATCTATTTTAAAAAGCTAAATTTAAAATATACTGATTACAGAAAATGCAAGTGATGATGCAGAGAAATTGGATCTCTTACACATTGAGAGTTGGAATGTAAAATGTTATAGTCATGCTTGAAAATAGTTGATAGTTTTGTTTCTTACTATATGAATCAACAATTGTTTTCCTTTGTATTTAGTCAAGTAAAATAAAAATTTATGTCCACACTAAGACTTGTGTAAGATTATTTATGGCAATAACTAGCTTGCTTAGACCCAGCAAAAAATTATTTCATACTTCTGGAGGATGGAGCGAGTACAAGATTATGGAAGATTTGGTGCTTGGTGAGGGTCCAATTCCTAATTTGCAGTGTCTTCTTACTATGCCCTCCATGGTGGAAGAAGCTGGTTAGCTCTCAGAGTCTTCCTTATAAGGGCCCTCATCCCAATCATGAGGATTGTACCCTCATGATCTGATCATTTCTCAAATCACCCATCTCCTATACAATCACTTTGGTGATTAGGATTTCAGCATATGAATTTTGAGGAGACAAAAATATTCAGGTCAAATCACTGCTCAAAGGCATTATGCTTAGTAAGAAAAACAATCCCCAAAGGTCATATAATATATGGCTCCATTTATATAATACTTATCAAATAGCAAAATTATAGCGATGGAAGGCAGATTAGCATGGCTTGGGTCCTGAGGCGGTAGCAAGAAGGGCAGATTCTATGACTATAAAGGGATGGCATGTAAGATACTTTGTGTTAATGCAGTAGCTCTGCCTTTGTATTGGAATAATAGTTACACAAACACACACATTTGATAAAAATGAGCTAGCATACAAGTATACGTATCCATCATGCTAAAGCCAATTTCCTGGCTTTGATATTTTTCTATACTTGTGTCAGATATAGCCAGAGAGAAAACTGAACAAAAGGTGCCCACAACCCCTCTTACAAATTCTTGAGGTTATTTCAAGAGGAAAGTTCTTTTTTTAAAGACCACAAATGATAGATTCAAAGATGTTAGAGTCTGAAAAACATTGCAAGAATTGGCATCCTTAATATTTAAGAGAATTTTTTTTTCTTTTTAAGGAATACAAGACTTTGTACTCAGGACTTCATGGTGTGGCTTGAGCCACAACTCCAGGCATTTTTGTTGTGGTTATTTTTGAGATAAGGTCTTGCTTTTAACTGGGGCTAGCATGGAGTGAGATCTGCTTATATATACTTTCTACAGTAGCTAAGATGACAGGTATGCACCACCAAACTCAGCTTTCTCTGGTAAGATAGGATCTCATGAACTTTTTGCCCATGCTGGCCTTAAATCATGATCCTGCTTATCTTAGCCACTTCAGTAGCCAGGATTATAGGCACAAGCCACCTGTGCCATGCTGGAGAAATATTTTTTAAAACACTAATAACATGGTGAAGTTAGGTTATCTCAAGACTTCTAGGATTTAATGTATGTGCAAAGCATGTAAATTTAAAATGTAGAGCTCCTCTAGAAGGAAGGTGGGAGGTATCAGATGCTTCTTTATAAGTTCAGGACCAGTGAAAGTATATTATTCTTAGGGAATTCAATTTTAAATTAGAGAAAATTAGTTAAACTACAAAACTGATTGTAATCTATCACGTAACTGTCTGCTTTAGAGAAACAATACGTACCTAAATAAAAGTCTAAGTATAAATCATTGTAGAAAAATGTACATTGAAGAAACACTCAAACACATTCACATAGAGTCCATGAATTTTTCACCTTAGTAGAAAAAGCTACATAATATTATGCTGGAGATCTTGTCCAGAGAAATGAAAACATAATTGTCCTTCATCAACATGACAGGGAAACCCGGCTAACAAACTACTTTGCTCATTTTTGTTAATTATTTCTATAAGACATTACACGTCTGTCTTAACTTTGTTAAAATTAAAAACTGAGGTAATAATGTCTGCCTTCTTCAATGGCTTGGAAGTTCCTTCGAGAGAAACACAAATATATTTCTATCAATAGATGCATATGTGTGTGTGATTCATAATACTCTGGATTATATATATTCAATAGGAATGGAATAAACTATTTCTCCATTTAACAGATGAAAATCTGAAACACATTAACTCAGGAAGTTCATGCCCATGTTAACAAACCAATAAATAGTAGAATAGTTTAAAAAGGAAAGTAAAAGATAGGAAGATAAAAATAAGATTAAGTAGGCCCAAAAAAAGCCAATAAAGGTAAATATGTAGTATCTATTATTTTCAAATCAATGTAACTGTTGACTGGTCTTTTGAACATAGGAGTATTAGAAGTATTAACTGACAGAGATCATACCAGTGAACTACTGAAGTAGTAATGATATTTCTCCAAGTACAAACTTGGGATAAGAGAAGATTTTGATACTTACATTTTATTAAAAAACAAGTGCTTTTTCTTTCTCTGTGTGTTTTCTATTTCTGTAAATAAAAAGAATTTTGAAATAGCTCGGTTGCTCTCTAATTAAAGCATACAAGTAGAAAGAGAATAGTTTTTATATAACTTAAAAGCTCCCTTTGCAGTTTAGCAAGCACAACTATCATTTAACTTTTAAAGACAAGGTACATAATGTGAAGTTAAAATGAATTTTATTAAGTGCAATTTTTTTTTTAAATCAACCATGAATCCTTATTCTCCCGATAAAAGTCCAAAAACTTTCCAGTGTCCATGGATGAAAACTTAGGTGATTTAATATGAATTCAGATAATAACATTCAGCAAAAGAAACTACATGTGAGACTCAGTGACCTAAATTCTATTCTGTCATCCTCAAGGTCACAAAGAAAGTCCCATGCCAAATATAATTTGGCATTCTAGGACTCCAATTACACAATGATGAAATTTTTGCTTAATCTTTCTTGTTTGATTCTGTAGGGTTTAATGAGACACAGGAGAGCTGAGGAAGTAAATTACTCTCCATTCATCATTCATTTATTCATTCATTTACATTTTCATTCATTTGTTCACCAAACATTATTGAGCTATGTATATTTGCTCAAAGATTAATAAGACAGCATCCAGTGACACATATGCAAATAGATAAGTCCCATAAAGGGTGGAAAAGCTAATTCTGAAGCAATTCAAAGGTTTCTATTTTGAAGCTTAACCTAGGATCTAGAATACAGTATTCATTTATTTTGGGTCTCACAAATAAAGCATTCATTGAGAGATGAGTTTATGACAGGCACAAGAACATGTGATAGGGATAAAACAGTTAGTGGTAGAGTTCTGTCTGCAGACAGATGCTTATGTCCTATAACTAATAATAACAGGTTATATATTAGAGTATGAGATATTGAAAATACTTACATTTAGATCACCAAACCTAAACTATGAATCAAAGGTCATAATGTGGCATAAACATGTGTTATTTGTGTTTGACTAGTCAAATACAGGAATATATTTAAGGATTTCTACTTCTTCAACCCAGCAGTCGCTTAGAGACCATCCCTTATGCTTTATCAATCCAAGTGCTAAATTGGGCTCCATCCTAAACTCCATCGGTAGACATAATGCCTTAGACCAATCACGACATGGAATCTTGCCAGCTACAGTGACACTTCAGCAGTGAGCCTATAATCTACGGTTATAATTTCAGAAGCCCAGTACACTTATTCAGAAATGGAATGGGAAAAAAGTTAATTCACATGTTGTGACTGTCAAAATATGCACAGATTTTACCCAGAAAAATTCAGAACTGAATCTATCATCTTGTTGACTATGAGCCTTTGGAAGCCATCTTGTACTACATGGAACTTGATGGAAAAAAGTAAAGATAAGAAGAACCAAGAGATGGAGTGAGCTACAGCATAGGTGAGAACAAAACAAAAGAAGCAATTGACATAGAGAAAAATGTAGAAAGATGGACCACTGAGGTGGGTGCATGAGACAAATGTTTTCCCTTTAAATGATAGAAAAAATAACTGCTTTTGCTTGGATATGGTTTGAACATCTCTCAGGGCTTTGTGTGCTAAAATTTAGTCCCCAATGTGAAGTATAAAGAGGGTGGAAAGTAAATTTGACTAGTGTTTGAAAGTGGAGCATTTAGGAGACGATTAGAATTAGAAATGGCCATTCAGATGGAGTCCCATGATTTAATCCTTATGGCTTTAAAAGAAAAGGGAGAGAGACCAGACAGACACATATATAAATATGGTCTCCCTGTCTTTTGCCATGTGATATGCTGAGCCACCTCTCTGCCAACAAGAAGACCATCACCAGATGAGACCTCTAGAATTTTCACATTCAGAACCATAAACTAAAATAGAGGGCTCATGTTTACAAAGTAGGCTACTTCATATATTTTGATATATGAGGTAAAAAACAGATGAATACAATGACTTTGGATGATAAAAGTAAAAGGTTATCATGTAGAAGAACTTTTGTCAGAGGAGTGACAAAGTAGATTTTGAAAGAAAATTGTTCTTTTGACTGAGAAGTAAGAGAAGCAGAAGATTAGAGTCAGGTAAATGAGGTAAGGTGCTGTTAGTGTCATTCTAAAAAGAAAAATGAAAGGCAAAACTCAAGTGGAAAGATAGAAGACAGAAAGGAAAAAAATAACCAATATCACAGAGTAGAATTAGCAGGATATGGGTATCAAGAATGGTAGAGATACAGGCTGAATTCAAAGTTGTGCTTGAGAGGAAGAATAAATAATGAAGTTAAGCATTAAATAGGAAGTACAAGAAAAGAAACAAACTTGGGTGGATAAAAGATGTTATTCCAATGATGTTAAACTTTCATGACTGATTTTTGTAATATATAATAGGTAATTTTAAAGTTTATGGCAAAATATGAGTGTTTAAAATATTTTACAAATCATCAAAAATTAGCCATGCATGTATGTAAATTAAAATAAGATGAGTTAAGATGAAGAAAATGGAAGAAAATGCAGTCAAAAGACTATCAGAAACTTGAGTTTGGGAAGTTTCAGGAAAGAAAGAATGGTTCAAGGAAAGAATAATACCATTAAGTTTAGCTGAAATAGTTTTGGATAAAATGATAAGTGACCACAAAATTTGCAATAAAGACTTCTTTGTTATTTTTGATGAAAGTTATTTTGGTGAATAGAGGGAGTAATTTTCTCCCACTGCATTCAAGAATTTAGGGATGATGTGGTAAATGGACACTTAGAAGCAAATAGCTTATTACAGGAGACATAGATGGTTAACTTGAGAGTGTAGCATGGAAAGATTTGGTGTTGATTTTTTAATTTGGTTATTAATGTATGCTTACTCATATCCAGTAGAAATAAAACATGCCTCCAAATGTTTTAAGAAATAAAAAATATAACTGATGGAAGGATCCAATGATCAGCAGAAAGAATAACTCCAAAATCACACATTAGAGCAAGGAAATGAAGATGGAAACTAGGAATGGGGTTTACTAGACAGGATAGGCCTGGGTATAGAATTGAGGATGGTCTTGTGATGGTTTGCACCTGAGAAAAATGTTGTGAGATGGAAAGGTATAACAAAGGGAGTCAAAAATAGTTCTTGTTGAGAAAAGAAATTAATTCCTACTTGAACTGGAGATTTGGACACATGTACTATTCCAGGTAAATAAATGGAGGGCATTCTAAAGGTAAATGCAAGGATGTGGAAGATAAACTATTTTCCCTGTTCCTTTCCAGTGTTGCATATGGTAGAATTGAGTACAGTTTGAGGTAATAATTGAAAATAAGACAGAAGAAGGTTTCTAAAGTCACTTTGTTGGGAACTTTGCCTTTAGAACTAGGAAATGAACAGTTTTACCTTTGCTAAAGAATCTTTACCTGGAGCAGGGATAGCATCAGATGTCTTTTAAAAAGCATAATAGCAGCAGCTAGACAAGAACTGATGGGTTTCGATGGAGAACAAAAGGCTAGATTCCTAAAGCATTTTTTGAGATGGAATCTATGTTTGATAAATGTAGAACAAATGTGTGTTGTAAAGAAAGGAATCAGTAGATAATGACTGTAACAGAAGAAAAAGAGAGTTTTTGAAAGTATGTATTAAATCAGGACTCTTTTTGAAGCCCACCTGAATTCCATGATCCTGTAAAAATATGCTCATTTCAGTCAATTCAAAATGTAAAACTTTATTTAACAAAGCACTGGAGAGAGGCATAAAACTTAAACCCTCGTCTCTAAAATCTTCATAGCCTTCTAGGAATAAATAAAGCAATAAATAAGAACAAAATGATATTTTAAAGATTGTACTAAAAGTATGCATATGGTTGTGTAAAACTACAAAAGAAGTGCCTAACTTCCCACATACATGAAGGAAAGCCTGGAGATGTATTTGAAAAATGGCCCAGACCATAAACTGAGGTTTTTATAAGATTATAAAGAAAAGGTATGATAAGGAGAGTAACAGGGAGAAAATATGTCCTTGTTAAACAGCAAATTACCTTCATAGGCTAAGGGAAGTTAGTAAATATTCAGAGGGCTTATTTATTGAGGAATGTCAGGTATAAAGCTGGAAGGTCAAATCAGGTAGTTACAAAAAGTTTTGAATGCTATGACACTGAGTTTTTTCCTATTGCATCAGTCTATTTGGGCCATTATATATATAAAAAAAAAAAACCTGAGATGGGGTAATTTACAAAGAGAAATTTCCTTTTTCTTACAGTTCTAGAAGCTGGGAAGTACAAGATCAAGGGTTTGGCAGATTCAGGTTCTGCTTCCAAGATGGAAACATTTGCTTTATCCTTAGGTAGCAGAAAGTCAAAAGGAAAAAGTGCTCCCTTAAATCTCTTTTATTAAGTCACTAGTTCCATTCAGATCTCTGCTCTCATGAATGAATCACATTCATTCTAAATGCCCTACTTCTTACTCCTATCACATTGGTGATTAAGTTTCAGCATATTAATTTTGAGACACATTCAGACCACAGCACTTAACATGATTGTATGATAATATTGGTGATGGGCATAATAATTCACATGATGATAATATTTATTTAGTATTTGCCATGTACCCATAGTTATTATACTATAGATTTATAGAAATCCATTCACTTTTTCTCTCATTCAGGCTATAAGTCAAATATTTACACTGTTTTAGAGATAAGAAATATAAGGTTCAGCTAGGTTAAGTAAATTGGCTAAATTCACCAACAACTAAGAGGAGAACACAGCATTGAAGCCAAACTGCCTCTGTCATGTTAACCACACAGTCAGACTGACCATGATGGATATGGGAAATACTTTGAAGACTTTAAGCAAAAAGATGACATAATGGATTTGCCTTTCTGAAATAGTAACTAAGTTAAATATTGGGAAGTGGTTATTAGAAAGCCACAGCAATGTTCCAGGAGCCAAATAATGGTTATTAGAGTAAAGACAAGGAAATATAAGACAGATTTAAAACTTTTCAGAGGCCAGAATTAGCAGAGTTTGTTGACTTAGGGTATGGTAATTAGTGTCAGGGCACAAAAGAAAAGGAGGATTAGATTCCAAAGAATAGGTGTAAAGTAGGAGATATGGCTTAGTAGGAACAGAAAAGAATTTGAGGCATTTTATCTGTGAATGGCCTATAAAATCACCAAGTTGAATAAGTGGGATGCAATAGGGGAGTGGGGCGAGTCTCAAGAGAAATGGTTCAATATGCCTAAGAGTCAACAAAGTGAGACTGGTATCTAAAGATATCAATGTAGATACAGTTTTAAAAACAATGATGAACAATGCAAAATGTACTAAATGCAGATTTTTTGGGAGACAGTGGACAAAATGTTCTGCAAATTAGACTAGCAAGATGTCAAGATGTAGAAGAAATACAAAGGAAAGAGATGCCCCAGAAACAGTAAAGGAGCAGAAAATATTAGCTGATTATAGTTTTGAGGTTCTGGGGTCCCTGAAGAGTGCCCTTTGGAATTGACCATGATGATAGTACCAATGATCTTAGGGAACGCCCTCAAATGGAGTAGCTGGAGATACTGCTGGTGGCAGGCTATTAAAATTTCTTCTGAGTAGCTTAGTGCTGTTGACACAGGAAGCTGTTTGACTGATACACAAAGATGACAGTCATGTGACTAAGAGTCCAAGAGACTATGGGAAAATGTTCCCTCTGACCTTACCCCCAGATGGTGCTGTATGCTTGTTAGTGGAGATATAAAATAGCATGTCATTGGCGTAGGGGAGCAAAGTTTCCCTTTAACTCCCAACCATTAAAAAGGTTGTCAAAGCAGCACTTTTCTTCGGGGGTAAGGACCTGTCCTCTGTTGTAACTCAACAAATATTAACTAAAATCCTACTCTGTGCCTTCTACTGAGAAATTCCCTCCTGGCCTCAGTGTAAGAGGAAAGGGAAGGTTCTCAGAAGTATTCATAATTTGCTCATTAATTTCCTATATTTAAATTACTTACAAAATTAATCAACATAGAGTCTGCCATACAATGTGTAATCAATGTAGGATAAAAAAACTTCTTGACAATTGTAATGTTTGTTAACATACCAGTTTTTAAATGCAATGAAAGTTTGAAAGTAAAATTGTAAAAGGACTCTAGTGTCTAGAAAAGAAATTAGGAATTTGTCTTCCTTTGTCAAAGTCACACCATTTTCCATTAGGTGTTCATATTAAGAAGAAATACATATGTACACAAGCTTCAAGCTTGTGGACTCACATATATACAAAGAACTTCAGAACTCAAAAAACATAAATACACATGTAAATTTTTAGGGCTATCAATTTTTATGTGAAATTTTGATCTTTAGCCATTTCTTTTATAATCAGTACCATTAGATCTCATATTTATGGCTTTCATTCCTTTTACTTGCTTTGAAACAGTTGATATATTTCCATGAAAATGACATCTTTGTTCTTTAGGAAATCATCTCTGACTGATTCTCCGCCTGGAATTACAATAATCCTGTATTTGTGACATCTTAATCACCTCCAAGGCAACCAATTGTGAGGTTAGAAACAGAGGATTAAAACTGCAAGTGGAAACTGAGAAGCAGGAATTGATGAGCTCTTAATAAACCAAGGTTTTTATTTTCAAAATAAATATCCTGAGGTACAAGAAAGCGTTTTCAAACAAGGACTGTGAAGAATATAGAGAAAATATGCAGAACTGTTTATCAAAGTTTTCCTTGGTGTGTCAGCAGGTCCTTTGGAACTGACAGTGCTGATCTAAACGTTTTGATAATAATAGAAGTGTTAACAGTGATAGGAACAAATAATATTAAACACTGTCAACTGTAACATTTCATTTTCATTGTCCTGATCTGTTACTGCAAAGAATGAAATGAGGAAGAACAGACTTAACTATTGAGTTAAGCCTTATTTTACTAATAATATTAGCAATGGAAGCATGGACATTCAAATGAAAGACAGGAAAGAAGAATTAAAAACAGGGCAGAAGAGATGGAAAGGAGAAAAGAAAAAAAAAGACCAGGGGAGGGGAAAATATAAGCCAATCATGACTTGTCTGTATTAGTGTCTTCAAACTATTTTATATAATGTTCTGTTTAAAAACAAATGTGCATTCTACTTCAGTCCCTTTCTTATGAAAAAATGTGTAATAAATAAAACACTTAAGTATAAAAAAATAGTAATCGTGTTTTATGTTTTATGATTATTTTATGTTGGCCCACTTTCTATCTCACCATCATGAACGATGAACCAAAATAACAGTCTGCTTATTGAAGAGAAATACGTAGCCTTTGAAATGAATGCCTCAGTTTTGTTCTAGTGAAACATGGCATTATGAACAACACAAATTGCTGTTCAATAATAATATGTTTGTGCAGTAAGTATTCAAGTAACATAACATTCCATTGAGCTGAAACAAACATTATGAAAGTGTATATTGTTATAATCTCCAGAAATATAAATTCCTATATTGGTGTTAGAATTTAATATCAATAGTAATATTCCAAAATAAATATTGATGTCTTTCTTTGTATTGAATAATCAATTTACTATAAAAATGAAAACACATGAAATACAAAGAATTAAAGATATGTTCTCAAATATATACATATAAAGTTTTCACTATTTTCCCAATGTCAGAATCAATCAACAATATTTGGAACTAAGCTCACATAATTCATATACAATAAGATTATTAATTTAGGCATATGAGTCTATTTATAATTATGTACTATATAAAATAATTTACTCATTCAGAGACACACTTCTTTTCATATTTCAAAAATACTTATATGTTTCTTTTAAATTAACATGTATACAGTCACCTGACAATATGCATTTAGTCACATAACAGAGCACATAACTGCCACTTGTTTAAGATACAATTCTTTTCAAGTTATATTATGATGTTCTCATTGAAATGCTATCCTAAATCACAACTATATGATTATGAATATTACAACTATTTTGGAAATAGTTGCTTCTCATGTTTCTCTCAGTGAATATTTAGTTCCATTTTTATGATATTAAATACTTACAATTAGGTGTCTTTGTTAAATTTCTAGTCACTTGTCTTTTAAACAACCCAATTCTTAAGTTATTTGTACAAGCATAGACAACTATCTTTGATTGAGTTAAATTCCAACTGATATTCTTTCCACAAACATCAAATTAACTAAAAATTAAAATGAGAAGAATGATTTGAAATTTGTTTTTAGAGATTCAAATTAGGGACAATGCATTATTTTCTGAATTATGTTTTTGCAAGACAAAATTTCTGGTTCATATGGTTAGAAAAATTGCAAACCATGTAAATGGGAAAATATGAATAGTAAAATAATAAAACCAAGAAGAAGCTTTCCATCCACAATTATAGTGCTATGGACAAGTATGTTACAAGGAGTATTGATTTTTAGCTCTAAGTTTTGAATCAGAATAAGCAAAGACAAGTACACAACCCTAGACTCATAATTTCTGAAAACTAAAAACAAACTACTTTTAGAGAAGCACTTTTAAATTTTCATTAAGAGGGCACACACATTTTTGACAACTTTCTGCTGTATGTTGTATGTACCAAATGGAAGTTATTATAACTGTGTATTGTGTTAGATCATTTTATTTGGTTGTATATATATTGATTAGTCCCCTATTACATTTGTAGTAGTGTGTGAGCCCAAGTAAGGGTACATTTTCTGAGTCTTGGAGCTCCGACTTTGAGTCATCAAGAGAGGAGCTAGCTTGAGAGGATAGAATGGTCTCATTCTCCACCTCCTCTCCCCTTAACTGAGCCTCTTTGTGTCTGACAAGGGTGGGGTTAGGACATTGTTCCCAGAAATTTCTCGTTTGTAGCTCCAGGCTACTCTCTGATGTCCACTAACATAGACTATAAGGATAGTGGCTAAACACTGCCTTCTCCAGCTGATGCCATGAATAGCTTGAATTTAGTTCTAATCTAGTTTGATTCTATCTGGTTCTGGCAGAATTCAGTGGTCCCAAGTATAAATACTACAGCAGTGTTTACTAATTCTCTTAACTCACAAGTTCCTGCAGAAATTCTAGCTCCTGTCAGATAGGCCTTGCAAGATAGAGCCTCTTGCACTCAAGCCCGGAGACCCTGACCCTGTCAGGACTTGTTAGAGGTCACATACCAGATGCTCCTCATCAAATGGCTGAAACACGATAGTGACATGAGTCTCATATCACATGGTGCATTGCTTCCTCTAAATCTGCAACCTCACTTGCAGGCTTTGACTTTTATGTCAACCTCTGCATTTTTCTTCATTATCCCTCCATCATCCCTGACCTTCTAAAGCACACACACACACATACACACACGCACACGTAATGATAACTCTGAAGAGTACAGATAGGACGAATGTGTCACAGGACTCAGGACATGGACGATTGCCCCGTCTACCTCCTGTAGGGTGGAATGCCCTGTCGCTATTGTTTCTGCAGCATCAGCAAGGCTGCTACTTCTGAGATGATGCAGTCAGCTAGTTATTAACCAAAGAGTATAACATAATCTCATGGTTTTTTTTATGAAATGAAAAACTAATTTTCATGCCTGAAAGAAAGATTAAGTCATAGGCAGGCAACATGTGGCACCATTTAGGGAGTAGGGGTGGGGAGTGGTGGGAAGAGAGCAGTGAGGAGAGAAACTGGAGGATGTTTCCAGGCTATCTTCCCCACCAGGTGCTTACTATGTTAAAAAAAAAAAAATTGCACTAGAGAAGCTTTGCAGACCCAATTTTAACCAAGACCAATGTTATTTACAGCAATACATACAAAAACAACCCCAAATAACATCATGTACCAACTGACAGAATACACTGGAAAGGACACAGTAACAGAAAAATATAAATTGAGCATGATCCCACCAAATAAATGGACTATAATCTCCAAACACTCAAGATTGTAAAAGACAGAAAGATTGAGTCAGGGTCCCAGATTGAAGAAGAAGACCAATGAACATCAAAAGATAAGCAACACAGCCATAGGCTGGACTCTGGATGATGAAATGTGACTAATATCCACATTAGGTAATAATGATAACAATATTGTACAATGATTATTTCCTAATAGTGTTAATTGTGTTGTGAAAGATATAACATGATATTCTTGTTATTTTGGATAATATGCAGGGGTGTCTTGAGATAAAAGGGCCTTGGGTCACTAAGATATTCTCAGATAGTTCTGAATAATAATATTTCCATAGTGAACACAAAAGAATAATTAATCAAGTATTTCAAAAATGTTAATATTTAAAGAATGGGGGTATACAGTATTAATTAAAACTTTCAATGTTAAAAATATTGCTTTCATATGTAACTGATTATACTACAAGTGCTCATTTGAAGAAGTGACTCACTAATAAAAAAGAATATTCCAAGGTTATTATTATTGTCTTTTATCATATTTCATTCATATCTTTTTTCCTGTTTTATATAGTTTAAAATTATGAATATTTTATTCTTTGAAAAAAATTAAGTTGATTAAAGAAGACTCCACCCCCTAAAAAATTCAAGAGAAGTTTTAAAATTAACATCTCCAGAACACTCTAGAGTTACATCTTTCTTGCCATGTGTTAAGCCTTAGGCTATCACTATGATTTCAGTTACCCTCTCTTTCTCATAGCCCCTCAACATGCCCAGCTTCATCTTGAGTCTGAATTTCATACTTTCCTCAGGATCCATGGCAGAAAACTGTTTAAGAAGCACTTGTATTAAACAATGTTCTTGGGAGGACAGAACCAATAGAATGCAAACATAATTATTAGGGGATGTTTTTAGATGGGATAACATGATCAGAGGCTGAATAGTCTCAACAATGGCCATTTGCAGGCTAGAGAACTAGAGAAACCAGTAAGTGTTCAGTCCAGGAAACCTCAGAATTAAAAGAACCAATCACAGTCCCAGGCTGAAGGTCTTGAAGGCCCTGAAGATTGCTGGTACAAGTCTACATTCAAAGGTTGAATAATTTGGAATCTGATGTTGGAGAAGTAGCTGCAACAAAAACATGGACCTAGTCAAGAAGAGTCAAGAGCAAGTGCCTGTTCACAAACTTCTTCCTTGGCTTTTTGTTCCAGCTGAGCCTCCAGCATAGTGGATGGTGCCATCTACATTCAGGGTAGGACTTCACTCTCAGTTCAAAGACACACATGGCAATCAGCTCACAGAAACATCCATTTCCCGTCAAGTTAGCAATTAAGAAAAATCACATTTCTCCATTTCTGAACATCATTCATTCTCTTTGGAAAAGATCTCAATTTAGAAGGAAAGAATGTAATTGGTTAGCAAAGAAGTTTCTTCAATACCTCCCTCCTATTCGAATTAAGAGCTGTTGGAAGCCATAACTCTGAAAGAAACCAGAAATCAAATAACATTCACGAGACCCTCTAGTTTCAGCTATGGCATAAAAGGCCTCAAAAATCATCACTCCTGCCTCTCTGACAAGAAGAACTTGAACCAAATGAAAATACACAACTTTTCTTGGACTTTTAGAGAACTGAAATTCCTGGGCAAACTGTCACCCACAAATCTGGAGAGACAGGTGAATCGGGAGTCATATATAAAATCTACCTGCCTGGTATAGAAGTTACTGGAGCCATAAATTGGAAGAAATATTTGAGTGACCATATTTAAAAAAAAATGTGAGTATGTGTGTGTGTAATATATCTCATATATGTTGTATATATTACACAATATAATAATTAAATATATAAAATCTATTATACACACATGTATATTACTGCTGGGGATCAAACCCAGAATCTCACACAATGCTGGGCAAGTGCCCTACCACTGAGTTACATCTCCATCACTAAGTGAAAATTTTGTCAAATTGCTAGCAGCTGAATATGTAAGATTTAGGAGTGTCTAACTCTGTTATGGGTTTTCCCTTCTGAACATATGCCAAGTTATTTACATGGAAAAAATCCAGAAAGATCTCCCCCTGGTTATAGCAAAAGGAAGAGAAGTGTAATCCTTGTGCATCTTTTGTGTAATCTTTGTTGTCTTCTCGACAACAAAGGCCTACTCTGTCTATGGAGAAAGACTCTTCCAAAGTCATGTCCCAGAACTATGGAGAAAGGCATTCCTGTCACTCCACTGGCATTCAAGTCTCAAGAAGAAGGAAGAAAGAAAAAAAATACACATGCAGGAAGGAACACTTGTGAAGGTCACAGGCCAGGGACACAGGAGCAATAAGAGATTGAGGTTAATTAGAAGATTATATAGTCCTTCCCTTACCTTACTACAGTTACAACAAAGCCCTTGTTTAATAATGGTGATTACAGAGCCACAGGACACAGACTCTTTCTGAGGAGAAGTACTTAGAGACATTCGAAGTCAAGAGGGGAGACAAAAGCAAGGATATTAGACGAGTCTGAAGCCCTTGGCACACATGACTATAGCAAGCATTGAACAAAGCTCAACCGCTAGCCAAATTTACATCAATCCTCACACCACGTGCCAGTTTCCTTCATCTCGTGTTACTCAATAAAGCACGTTTAGTTTCGTAAGTAAATAAATATCATGCCAAAAGGTAAGAAAAGCTGTAGTCTGAAGAATCAAGCATCAGAACCAGACTTTAGCAGGTCATTGACATTAGAAACATTTTGCAGATAATATATCTACTAATAATATGTTAGGAGCTTTCACACAAATAGTAGACAACATACAAGAAGAGATGGTGAGAGAGTAGAACTCTAAAGAAAGCACTGAATAATAAGGTAGAATTAAAAATATTTAATAAATGAAGAATGCATTTGATGCTCTCATAGGCAGGCTCAAGATAATAATCAGTGAGCCTGAATATGTCTATCATAACTTTCCAAAATGAAATGTTAAAATGAATTCACAAGAACATCAAAGAATTGTAAGAAAAAAAAATTAAAAGTGATAGCATATGCAACTGAAATAAGAGAAGGGAAAATAAAGAGCAAGGCAAAAGAAAGATTTAAGGTAAAAATGGCTAAAATCTTCCAAAATTAATGACAGATGTAAAAACACAGATTCAATAGTTTCAGAAAACATCAAATGGAATAAATATACATAAAACTATACTAAAGGACAGCACATTTAAAGTGCACTCAACCAGTAGCAGAGAAAAATCTCAAAAGAATCCTGAAGAAGAAAACAATCTACCTATAAAGGACTAAGAATATAGTACGAATACAAATTTCATTAGATTTCAGAAACTAGGTAATGGGGAGAATAGAAGGAAAATTTTACCCATTAAACACAACTATTGAAATAAAGAAACCACTGTTTACACTAATATAGTCAACAAAATTATCCTTCAAAAAGAACTAGGAATAAAACTTGAAATAGGGAATTCATTACCAGCAGATCTAATCTGCAAGAAATGTCAAAATATTTTCTTCAAACAAAAGGAAACTGATATGGATGAGATGTTTGCAGCTATACACACACATCTCACACACACACATGACACACACAAACACACGTGCCAAACTCACACACACACAAATGCACACAAAGCTTCTGAGAAGAAATAACTGAAATTAAAATAAAGTCTTCTGTTTACTTGCTCTTAATGGATCTGAAATGTAAATAATGATAAGAGTGTATTGGATGATTACAGTTTATCAATAAGTGAAATAAATGACAAAAGTGTCACAGGATTGAAGAGAAGAATTAAGCATGATGTCTTATGCCATAACACAAAATATGATTACTTGAAAGAATACTCAGATTGGTAAAAATATACATTAACTACTAAAATGTATAATGTAAAGTTTAGGGAAAATTCTAGAAACTTTTAAAAGGTAAAAAGTAATATGCTATGACAAGTAAGAGAAAAGTAACTATAAAAGCTCGTCAACTAAAACTAGAGCAGGTGAGAAAGTAACTCCTGTCAATAAATATAAAACATTTAAAACCATGGCTGGTATTGATTCAAATATATCAGTAATCACCATAACTTTAAATTGTCTAAATATACCAATTTTGAGGACAAGTTGTCAGAGCAGAAAAATAAGTTGCTAACAAAAATAACATCAATTTAGATAAAAAGACTCAAGCCCAGCACAGTGGTTCAAGCCTGTAATCCTAGCTACTCAACAAGAAATGGTCAGGAAGATCACAGTTGACACCAGTTCAGGCAAAAAGTTCACAAAACTCCATTTCAGCCAATAAAAGCTGGGTGTGGTGGCACACACCTGTCATCCTAGCAATGCAGAAATTATAAATAAGAAGATCATGCAGGCCAGCCCAGGAAGAGAGATCTTATTTCATAAATAATCAAAGCCAAAAGGGTTGGCTTGTGGCTCAAGTGGTACAGTGTCTGTCTAGCAAGGCCCTGGATCAAAACTCTAGTACCACTAATAAAAGCAAATAAATAAATTGGTAGATTAAAGTTAGTAGGATGGAGAAAGTTATACCATGCAAACACAAATCTAAGTAAAACTGGAAGAACCATATTAAATTCAGACAAAGCAGACTTCAGAGTACAAGAACACATAAGCAATAGGTATAAATAGTGGCAATATATGATGAGAAGGAAATCAATTCTCTAAGAATACATGGGAATCCTAAATACCTTTTAACCTCTGCCTCTAAACATGATGCAAGAAACAATGGTTAGAGTGAGCTGTCATTAAATACTACAGTAGAAATCTAGAAATAACTAAAGTCAACAACCTAAGCTTACAAGTTAGAGAAAGAAGAAAAATTCAGTGCTAAAAAAAGTAGA
This sequence comes from Castor canadensis, assembly GCF_047511655.1. Lineage (NCBI taxonomy): Eukaryota > Metazoa > Chordata > Mammalia > Rodentia > Castoridae > Castor > Castor canadensis. The sequence goes on from NC_133386.1 coordinate 24,271,714, forward strand.
AAAAATTAAAATATGAAATGAATGAAACAAAATTAAAAAAATATAAAATCAATGAAACTGTAAGATAGGTCTTTCCAAAAACCAATGAACTTGGTAAATCTCTAGCCAGGCTAACCAAAAAATAAAAAGAGGTAAGACACACATTATTATTACGCAAATGAAATAGAGGTTATCACTACTGACCCCACAATCATTAAGAGAAAATCAAGAAGTACTATGAAGAATTCTAGATCCACAAATATTACTCTATTTGGTTGAAATGGATTATCCATTAAGAGATAAACTACCAGAACTCACACAAAGAGAAATAAATAATGAGCTTCATATTAGTTACAAAAGTTGGATCTGTGCCTAATTACCTTCCAAAAAAAGAAATAATCAAGAAAAGATGGTTGCATTGTGAAATCTACCTAACATTTAATTTTAGAAATAATACCAAGTTCCTGCAACTATTTCCACAAAATGGAAGCCAAAGGAATGCTTCCTAATGCATTCAGAGAGGCCAGCATTACCTTAACACTAAAACAAGATAAAGGCACCAAAAGAAGGAAAACAACAGATCAGAGGCTCTTATGAACAGAGACCCAAAAACTCTGAAAAAAATATAAACAGAAAATGTCAACAAAAAGTTTTCAGCCAAATATTAGAAAATGAAACCCAAAAAGTGTGTAAAATAAATTATATATTACTATCAAGAGAGTTTTATGACAGGTATGTACTCTGGTTTCACAACTGAAAATCAACCATTTCTTTATCAATAAACTAATAAGGAAAAAAAATCACGCAATCATATTTATTGATGCAAAAATACATTTGACAATATACAATACTTACTCATGATTTAAAAAAAACAGGTCAGCAAACCAAGAATAGAGAACTACCAAAAACCCATAGCCAGCATCATACTTAATAATAAAAGGCTGATGACTTTCCTCATACAATCAGCAACAAGGCAAATATTGCCTACTTCAGCACTCGTATTCAATATTGTATTGATTTCCTGACCTGAATGTAGCCCACATAGGCAAAATGAAAAAAGAAAAGGATAAATTGGCTAGATGCAGTGGCACACATGTGACATCTCAGCACTTGTTAGGATGAGGCAGGAGGATGGAACCAGAGTTGAGCTCAGCTTGGGCTGTATAGCAGGTTGTAGGCTTGGGTTATAGAGGGAGAGCCTCTCTTACAAAAAAAAAAAGTCAAAATTAGAAATTAAGGCATAAAGCTCCATTCATAGATGGCACGAATCAGCATTCATAGGATATTGCAAACTCACCAAAAAGTTCCTGAAACCAATAAGAATAGAGTATCATCCATATATGTGCTTGTACATATATATGCATACACAAAAATAAACACTTGACATTTGAAATTTAAAAAACTAATATCATTTACTGGAGTACCACATTACTATAAAAATGAAATAGGTAGGCATATATTTAACAAAATGTGTACAGAACATATAGGTAGAAAACTATAAATATTGACCAAAAAAACAAAAGACCTCCATAAATCGAGAGATTTTTCTATGTTTTTTGATTGGAGAACTCAAGGTTAATAAAGTAGAAAATCTCAATTTTTTTCTGTATTTTTTATTTGTATTAAATTATTGTTGTACTGGAGGTACATGGTGAAATTTACAAAATTTCATGCAATATATCATAGTTTAATTCACCCCCTCCATCATTCTCCTTCACCCCCCTCCCAGTCCTGGAGTGAGACATGTTGTTCCATATATCAAAGCATTTTTATCAAAATCCTGTTATTTTTCAGAGTTGACATATTTATGATAAAGTTTACATAGAGTGCCAAACAAACTAACAAACAAAACCCAGTCCAAATAATTATACAGAAGAACAAAGTCGAGTGATTCTCCCGACTAATTTCAACATTGTGTGTAGTTGGTTCATTCCTTGGTTAGTTAGTGAAGTTTTTCATAAGATTCTTCACTGTACAGTTACCTTTTCCCTTTCTCTACTCTGTTCTTTATAAGTGAGGAGTCTACTGGTTAGGATCTCACCTACTCTCATGGAGGTGGGTAAGGCTTTTGTGTGCATGGAATTAAACTCCAGCTCCTAGAGCAGAAAATAACTACATACACACAATTTTTCTTTACAGAAAATTGAAATTAAGGCAACAGAGTTATCCTCTGGTAGGATTGAATATTTATGATCATTAATTATTAATAGTAATTAATAGATTAGTACTATTTATCCAATTTTTAATCCTTATGGGACAATTGAATTAGTATTAAACATTAGCTGTCATACTTCTTTGTGCATTAATTGATCACAGTGAGTAAAATTTTTTTGACTAAAAAATATTTTAAGTAAGCCTGTTGTCTCTTCTTCTTTTGTTTATAGTGATGTGTATATTTAATTTGATTCTCCTTGAGATAATTTTTCCCGACCATTTAGAGTAACACAACATTACTCTACATATTTCCTATTTGCAACAAATATTTTTCTTCTGTTGAAAACTTCACATAAGCTTCTGTTTACAAGAATATTGACCAATAAAAAAAGGAAAAAAGAAAACTCTCAAAGTTCAGTGCTATTTAAAGCTTAATGGAAAAAGAACTCATCAAGCTGTATCTTACTTTAGTAGCCAGTATTGAAGGGCTTAGTACACTTTTACTGCTTTATAAATTATTTTTAGCCTATTGTCTTGAAAAATGGATTTTTTTCCTGTGTGTTGTTTAAATTTCTATGAATGCATTCAGAAATATGAGACATCTATATTTGGAACAAGCACAATCCTGAAGTGAGAGATTTAATTTCCTTCTCGACCAAATACCAGCCTTGAGATTTTAGACAACATAAATTAATCTGTATTTTTTCCTCATTGAAAAAAATGAGTTGAATAGGAAAGTGAAATGAGGACTGGTGCCAAAAAGCTCCTGTGCTCCCATCTCAACCAATAGCTGGGCACAGTGGTGCTCGCTTGTCATCCCAGCTACCGCAGGGGACATAAATAGCAGAATTGTTGTGCAGGCAGGCCCAGCCATAAACAAGACCCTATCTCAAAAATGACCAAAGCAAAAAGGGCTGGAGATGCAGCTCAAGCCATAGAATGCCTGCCTATGAAGTGTGAGATCCTGAGTTCAAATCCCACTACTCCAAAAAAAAAAAAGTGAAATGATAATATGTTAGCAAAGGTGTGGACAAAACAGAAACCTTCTATACCACTGGTGGAAATGCAAGTTTGGTGTAGTCATTATGCAAACCAGGATGGCAGCTGCTAAAGAAATTAAAAATAGAATCACTTATAAATGGAATATGACCCAGAAATCCCTCTGTGATGCATATGCAAAGGAAAGGAAATCACTGACTCATAAACATGATGCACTGATGCTCAATGCAGCATTACTCATAATATCTATGATAATCAAAACAACTTGCATGTTTGGCAAGGGATGAATGATAAGGTATCTGTGGTAAGCACACACAGTGGGATATTATTCAGCCTTAAACAAGGGAGATCTCTCATTCGCCACAACACGGACAAACTTGGAGGACATTATGCTAAGTAAAATAAGCTGGACACAGAAAGAAAAATATGGTAGGATCTGACTTTAATGTGGAATTGTTATAGGATTGTCATAAAAAACTAAACAATGCCTGAAAAGTACAGAGTGAAGTGCATGACAAAGAAGGAATACGTGTGAGTTATATATGTATACACATGTGTACATGTATATATATGTGTATGCATTGGCCTTTTCTCTGCATCCTGAGAACAGGGAAGATGTTCCTAGTCTAGCTGCTCCATTTAGAGGAAGTGCCTTAACTTTGATTTTGGTCTTCTCTTTTCTAAGGAAACAATATACTCTCTGTCTAATCTTTTTGGAATAATTCAGTAATAATGTAAACATGCACCTAGCAACATTCTTGATAAAATGGCTACTCAATCTTTATTCCTCCTTTAGTTCCTCATCTAGAACACAAACTAGTATTTCTAGACTAGGGAATATACATAATTTTAACTATTCTTTCAAAAATTTGGCAAAATGCTAGGTGCAGATTGTGGGGTTTTTTTATTCATTTATTCATATGTGCATACATTTTTTTGGGTCATTTCTCCCTCTTTCCCCTCTTGCCTCCAGGCAGAACCTGTTCTGCCCTCATCTCTAATTTTGTTGAAGAGAAGACATAAGCATAATAAGGAAGACAAAGTGTTTTTGCTAGATGAGTTTGGATAGCTATACAGAAAGAATCCTAGCATTGTTTTCATGTACAAATGTGTTACAACCGAAGTTGATTTATCTCTAACTGATCTTTACATTGGTTCCTGTTCCCCTTCCCATGTTGACCTCTGTTGCTTTAAGGTTTCTGTATTAGTTCCACTGGAGTGGGGATATCAAACACTTTCTTGTTTTGGGTTTTCTACCTATTCCCATATCTCCCATATGTGCTCTCCCCTTGTAATGTGATCCAAGTGCAACAACATTACTATATTTGCCCTAGATCTAAAATCCACATATGAAGGAGAACATAGGATTTTTGGTCTTCTGAGCCTGGCTAACCTCTCTCAGAATGATGTTCTCCAGTTCCATCCATTTACTTGTGAATGACAAAATTTCATTCTTCTTTGTGGGTGAATAAAATTCCATTGTGTATAAATCTCACATTTTCTTGATCCATTTGTCAGTAGTGGGACATCTTGATTGTTTCCATAACTTGGCTATTGTAAATAGCGCTGCAATAAACATGGGTGTGCAGATGCCTTTGGAGTAACCTGTGTCACATTCCTTTGGGTATATCTCCAGGAGTGGGATTGCTGGATCATATGGCAGATCTATGTTTAGATTTTTAATAAGCCTCTAATTTTTTTTCCAGAGTGGTTGCACCAGCTTGCATTCCCACCAGCAGTGTACAAGGGTTCCTTTTTCACCACATCCTATCCAACACCTGTTGTTAGGGGTGTTTTTGATGATGGCTATTCTAATAAGGGTGAGGTGGAATATTAGTGTGGTTTTGATTTGCATTTCCTTTATGGCTAGAGATGGTGAACATTTTTTGATGTGTTTTTTGGCCATTTGAATTTCTTCTTTTGAGAAAGTTCTGTTTAGTTCAGTTGCTCATTTCTTAATTGGTTCACTGATTTTGGGAGAGTTTAGTTTCTTAAGTTCCATGTATATTCTGGTTATCAGTCCCTTGTCTGATGCATAGCTGGCAAATATATTCTCCCACTCTGTGGGTGGTCTCTTCAGTTTAGAGACCATTTCTTTTGTTGTGCAGAAGCAATCTACATGTTTAATGCAATTCCCATCAAAACTCCAATGACTTTCATCACAGAGATTGAAAAATCTACCCTAAAGTTTATTTGGAAACACAAGGGACCACGAATAGCCAAGACAATACTCAGCAAAAGGAGCAATGGTAGAGGTATCACAATACCTGATCAAACTATATTACAAAGCAATAAAAACAGCATGGTACTGGCACAAAAACAGACTTGAAGACCAGTGGAACAGAATAGAGGACCCAGATATGAATCCACACAACTATACCCACTTCATTTTTTACAAAGGTGCCAAAAATATATGATAGAGAAAAGACAGCCTCTTCAACAAATGTTGCTGGGAAAAGTCGTTATCCATCTGCAAGAAACTGAAACTAGATCCAAGTCTATCACCCTGTACTAGTATCAACCCAAAATGGATCAAGGACCTAAATATCAGACCTGAAACTCTGAAGTTAGTACAGGAAGGAGCAGGAAACACTCTGGAACTAATAGGTATAGGCAAGGACTTCCTCAATACAACCCCAGCAGCTCAGCAACTAAGAAAAAGGATGGACAAATGGGACTTCATAAAATTAAAAAGCTAAGTGCAGATTGTTAGTTGCTAGAAACTCTTAAATTAATGAATAAATTAAAACAGGGTAGTACTAGTTTTATAAGTGATACTCTAAAAACATTGCAAAATCCAAGAAAGTTGTGCTGGAGATGTCAGTAAAATTGAATACTTATCTTATTAGTTCATGTGTGTTCTGTTTGCTTAGAAAATATTAAAATGGACCCTGAGATTGAAATAGTAACTTACAGATGTAAGTTATATAATATTGAAATAACAACAGTGATGTAGACTTTTCTTGGTTGTTTTGTAAAAATCAAGGTATGATATGTGATTAATATAGCATACAATATGCAATGCATAGTGAATGTGTTGGTAACTTTAAGTTACACATGATTACTGTTGATTTTATCGAGTTCTTTATATTTTATCTGACTGTAAAATATAAAGTTAAGGGCTGAAATGATTTTAAAAGAGAACTCCTTAAAATTTCAGTTTTTGAGTCTTTGTTCTCTTCCAAACAAGTGACTTCAGGTGTTCTACCTCACCACACCCTCTGCCTGGAGCAATGTGGGCAGTGACAGTGCCCTGGCTAACTACCAGCCTACCAGGAGGGGAATTGGTTTAATTGCCTGAATTCTGGCTTCACAAAGCAGCTTTTAGACCTAAAGCTGGAGCAGTTCACATCTGTGACTGTCAGGCTTCTGCTTTGCAAATGAAGAAATCAGCTGTGTCTGCTCCCCTCAGGATACCCAGGGGGTCCAAGCCTCATGCATAAAGTCAAAACACACAGCTGATTTCCATATAGAATACAAATAACATATTCATTTAATATGATAACTCTTGAAACTTACTGCCACATTATTTTAGGCTTCTGTGCAGGTAATTACCATCCTGCTTAGGAAAAATCGATGAAACCATTAGATCAAAACCAAACTCCTTTCACTTCATTTGCACATGTGTCATTTCTATACACATTCATAGTATTTTTCTTAAATACACTCACACAGGATAATTTCTGTCTCTTTAATGTTGAGGTAATTTATGGTGATACCATGGGCTTTGTGGAATACAGAAGGACTGGGGAGAAGGAGGAAGGATTTGTTAGTTTTTATAAACAAAGTGCCTTATTTATTTACTTATTTTATAGCTATAAAATGAATATTTTTATTGCTTTGCTATCAAAACAATCACTAGCAGCTGATAAAGTGCAGGAATTCACAGGGTGCTATGCAATGAAGTACCATGTCTGACTTCACATCTGAGAGCAGGACTCTGGTAATGACAACTTTGATGGTTAGATTTTAATTACTCAGCCACTGCTCACTATACAACTATCTAAATAGGAGGGCAGGCACGTGATGTGCAATTTGCAAACTTTCATTATTACTAATTAGATTTTTTTTTCCTGTATCAGCCTAGCTAAACTGCAGCTACATTTCTGCAGATTGTTATTCCTTGTATGATTCTTGGTTAGAGCACGCTACAGAACATACTTGTATGAGATATGTAACATGGAAACGGAAGTAAACCATAATCACTGCACTCTGAGTGCCTGCAGAAGCTGCAATAGCTACAACAGCTCACACACAATATCACGGACCTGCTGCTTCATTTCATAGTACTATGGCAAGAATTCTGCCTGCAGTTCCTCCAGCTGCACCTGGCTTTCCTTGTTCAGCTTGGTGATTTCTGAGCAAGAAATGTGTGAAACTTTGTGGCCCCAATAAATACACTATCTCAAAAAACATTGATTTGACGTGTATTTCCAAATTTGATTGAAGGTCCTAGTATCAGTTGTCTAAATAAGAGGTTCAAAGTCAATATATGAGTTTTCTCATTATAATTGTTTCTTGAGCACAATGTTTCACAGGTATGTACTGGTATTCCATCGTGTCATATAAGGTATGAAACTTATCAATTCTTTTATTTTGGCAGTACTAGTGTTTGAACTCAGGGCTTCATTGCCTATTTGTGAAATAGGCAATCTGCTGCTTGAGCCAGGGTTCCAGTCCTGTTTGCTCTGGTTTTAGAGATAGGGTCTTGCTTTTTGTTCAGGCTAGGCTAGGCCACATTCCTCCTATTTTATGCTTCCAGTTGTCATTAGAATGACAGACATACACCACCGTGCCCAGCTATTGGTTGAAATGGATCTCATAAAATTTTGTCCAGGCTGGCCTCAAACCACAGTCCTCCCAATCTCAGCCTGCCATGTAACCAGGATTACAGGTGTGAGCTACCAGCACCTGGCCTAGTATCAATTTTTTATTGGCATCCAGTGGTCCTATTATTAGTTATTAGTTCTAATACTTCTCTTTTGTTTTATTGTCATTATTTCCTTTTTAAAAAACAACATAACAGAAGGTGGATAGATGTCCCAAAAACAGTGAGATATTAATCAAGTATGTTCAAATGGAAGCCACTTTAATGGAGGCCAGCCTTCTATGTAAGTATTAAACACTATGTGACAGACTTTACAAGTTGCTGCTGAGAAATCTTCCCAACTCAACTCTCCAGTGCTTAGAAATTTTTTTTCAGAGAAACTATAATATCGTGTTCTTTGTTATCATTAGCAATGCATCCATTTTTAAAGAGTATGTGTTTCTTAGAAAACCCCGGCCATTAATATGGACAACATGCTGGCAGAAGTAGGTCTGTGAGCTGCTACCTCTTCAGCAAAATTCATTGTACAAATTTGAATTATATATAATGATATGCTATTATATATAACAATTTATTTATTTACTAATTGTTATAGCTGACAACTGACACAGAAACAAGAATGTTGATTGGGGGTGGATTGAGATGGGACATTGTTCACAGTCAGCAAGTGGGTGTAGATGAACACTCACACTTAGAGGTGATAATTTAGAGTTCTCTGGTATACAGATATGAAACTTTTTTTCAGATAAGCATTTGCTCCTCTTTAGTATGTCATGGTGAGGACTTGTCTTAAAGTACCAGATGACAGGGATAACATTTTTCTTACCTTACATTTGATCTTTGCTTTTTTCAGAAACCTAAGATACTTAAGTGGTATCTTCACATTGTCACTGATGGCTCCAGTGGAGTCTGCCCAGGCAAATGATGGAGTTGAAGAGTGAGTATGCATTCATTGTGGAGTGTGTGTGTGTGTGTGTGTGTGTGTGTGTGTGTGTGTGTGTGTGATGGAGGGATAACAACATTGCAATATTACATGACTGTAGCCAGTCAAGCAAAATTCTCACATGAATGGTTCTTCAAAAATTTCATTGTGTCTTCTGCTGTACTCTTCACACTGAGATGTTCTCTTTTCAACTTATAAATACCTTGCACTCTATAGAAAGCAATATAGATGTTTGGAAAAGATACAAATACCATTCCTTAAACAGATGTACCATTTTCCTTATTTCTGTACCATACACAATAAATATTTACAATATATTTTAATACTTTCTCAGTAAGTCATAAAACAGTCTTGCCTTGATTTTGCAAGTTAGAGGAGCATGGTTTTCTCAAAATGAATAAACTCTTAATTATTAATTAAAATATTAAGAATTAATTTCTGATTTTTTTTCTCCTAGAAACTAGTTTTATTTTGTTACTGCTCACTAGTCTCAGAAATTTTCACAGATAAATAAATTGAGTAAGCTACATTGTTCATCTCTTTTCTTTGATTCTGAGACTCCTAATTTTCATGGACAGAGAGATAGATTGATGTCCAGATAGATGAATGTGGATATAAATAAGAAAAAAATACAAATATGTATTTCAAAATATTAGAAAACAATGAACAGGACAGAAGTGGTAATAGCTTGGAAATTTTTCCTTCTGTTCCTTGGAGGAACTCAAAACTTTCAAATTCCCCCTACAATAGTGAAATAAGGGCTAAAAACAGGAAATAACTGAAATTCTCATTATGTAAATTTCCTGCTGTAACTACTACCAAAAAGTGATGAACATCTCAATGAAAGGTTTCCACATTTAGTTTCATTATAATAATTCCTGAATCTCTCATTAATATAAAACTACATCTGCCATTTGAAATTTTCTACCCACATACTAAGAATTTTAATCAGGATCTTACTGCCTCCATTTGTTTCAAAATAGAAAAATAACACCACCTAACATTTCAAGAAATTGTATACAAGGTGAGAAATAGAAAAGATGAAGAAAGAAAATTAATTTTGTAACAAAGAATATGAATTTAGAAGAAAGCACCATAAATACTATACCTCAATATATTACAAAAGATATTACATTTACAAAACAAGAGCAAAAAGTTGTGGAAAGTAAGACTAAGGGAATAATGAAAAAATAAAGCAGGAAGGTAAATTAAAGGAAATTCTTTTGAAAGTAGAAGAAAATAATAGAAAATATTAGGGATCTAACAAAAGGCATAAATGATTAATGCAAAAATGCATATGAGCACCCAATATGATCTTCAGAAGACTACAATCAGTGGAGTAATACTGGTGAATATTTTCTGAAATCAAACACAGTTTTTCATGGACATGAGTTTATATATTAAAGGACTCTATTGTGTGTACCTAATAGAAAGAAGGTAAATGAAAGGCAAGAAATAAAACATTCACCTAGTAATACCTCGTTAAATTTAAAGAAAATAGCAAACCCCTTGCAAAAATCACTAAAAATGTTTTGTTCTTTCAGTTTCCTCTCAAACACATGTAATTTAAAATTTGGCAAAATATCTGAACAGACATCTCCAAATAAGGTAGACAGATAGGAAGCATTAGAAGAGATGTCCGTATGTTGACAGGATATGTATATTTAAACAATGAAATAGCATTGGGTATTTATTACAATGGCTAAAATCTATAAAGCTGACAAATACAGATGTGGAGACGAAGAGCATCAGGAACTCACATTTTCATGGGAATACAAAATGGCTCACTCACTTTAGAGGACATTTTGTCAGTTTCCTGTGACATACTCTTACCATACCATGAACTCATAATGCTCCAAAGTTAAAAGAAGTTTGTTTCCAAAGTATGCCTACTTTTGACACTTTTATTCACTATGGTACTAGAAGTACTAAAACACTTCCAGTCACATAACAGAAAGAAATAAAGATCATTCAACTAGGAAGAGAAAATCAAAATCAAATTGCTATTCTTTGCAGATAATATAATCTTATTTATATAAAACCAGAAAGACTCCACCAAAAATGCTATCCTAACAAATAGATATATTCAGCAAAGTTTCAGGATACAAGTTTCATGTATGATAGGTGAAATATTTGAAATAGAAACAAAGAAAGCAATCCCATTTTATATTATCTAGCAAAAATTATGTAGGAATAAATTTAACCAAAAAAAGGCAAATGACTCTACAATGAAAACAATAAAACATTGATGAATGAAAGGAGGATGCACATACACAGAAAAATGGAAAGATATCTCATGGTCATGGATTGTAAGAATCAATATGGTTAGTTAAAATATGCATACTACCCAAAATAATCTACAGATTAAATGCAATCTATCAAAATAACAATGACATTATTCAAAGAACTAAAAAAAAGAAATCCTTAAAACTGTGTGGAATCACAAAAAAAAAAAAAAAAAAAAAACCCTGAATAGCCAAAGTCACCTCAAGTAAAAGGAACAAAGAGAGAGACATTGCAATATCTGATCTCAAAATATGCTCCAAGGATGTAATAACCAAATAATATATTATGGGCATAAAAACACACATAAAGGCTGAAGGCAGAGCTCAAGTGGTAGAATGCTTGCCAACTGATTCTTAACAAAGTTTCTGAGACATGCATTAAAGAAAGGACAGTCTTTTCAATAAATAGTGATGGGAAAATTGGACATTCACATGCAGCAGAATGAAACTAGATTCCATCAAGCACTAGTTACAAATATCAATTCAAAATGGATTAAAGACTTAAATGAATGATTTGAAACTATGAAGCTATTAAACGAAAATGGAGCAATGCCTCAGGAAATTGGAATGAGCAAGGAATATTGGGCAAGATATCAAAAGCACAGGAAAGAAAAGCAAAAACAGACAAAGATCATATCATAAAACTAAAAGTCTTCTGCACACCAAAGGAAACTGAGTGAGGAGACAAGCAATGAAATGAGAGAAAATATTTGCAAATTATACATCTGATAAGCAAGTTAATATCCAAAATAAATAAGCAACTCAAAGAACCCAATAGCAAAAAATAAAAAGTAAATAACCTGGTTTTAAAATAGAAATATACCCAAGTAGAATGTTCCAAGAAGATATACAACTGTTCAACAGGTGTATATTAAAGAACATTCTTTTTTTTAACCAAGAAAGAAAAATTTTAATCACAGTGAGATTTAGTATATAAATGTTCATAGACTTTACCGTCTATATTCTACACTTGTTTGTCTCTTCCCAAATTTTTTTATTGTTGTATTGGGTGGGGGTATATTGTGTCATTTGCAAAAGTTCTTACAATAAGTCAATATATATGTGTGTATATATATGTATAGAGAAAGAGAAGGAGAGAGAGAGAGAGGGAGAGATAGGTATGTGCATATATATCTATATATATTATACTTGAAATCTTAAAATCACTAATAGTCAGGGAAATGCAAATCAAAGCCACCATGAGATGACACCTCATTTTAATAAGAATGGATATCACAAAAAGATCTGGAAGTATAGCCCAGCCACAAAGTACTTCTAGCATGAGTGAAGACATGAGCTCAATCCAAAGTATTACAAAACCAAAAAAAATTTTAAAAGACTGAAATAAAAAGCAATAATTTGTAGGAAATGAAACATGCATGCATTGTTGGTGGGGCTATAACTAGCATAGCCATTATCAAAAATAGTATGGAGATTCCTCAAAAAATTATCATATGAACCAGAAAGTTGCTGTCCATTGAAAGAAAATTAAATAATTATGTCAAAGAGATATCTGCTTTCTCATGTTTATTACAATGTTATTAGGTTAAGAAACAATCTAAGTATCCACCAAGTCATTAATGCATGAAGAAAATGTGGTTGGCTATACAAAACGCAAAGCTATTCAGCTATAAGAAGAATAAAATACCATTAATTGTTACAACATAGATGGAACCAGAGATCATTATAGCAATTGAAATAACGCAGAAAGACAAGTATCACATGATCTAATTGATATGTGAAATGTAAACAAAACAAAAAAAAGCTAATCTCATAGAAGTAGGGAATGGTGGTTACTAGGGGCTGGGGAGAGTACTAAGAGGTTAGGATGAGGAAAGGCTGATAAATGGGTAAGAAATAGTTAAATAGGAAGAAGGCATTCTAGTGTGCTTTTGCAGAGTAAGGTGACTACAGGTAATGTACTGTATATTGTAAAGGACTAGAAGAAAGAATTTTGAAAGTTTTTACTATAAAAAAGTAAAATATTTGAGAAAATATATGTTTACATTGATTTTGACTTTATACTATGATACATGTATTTAAATATCACATGATTTCCCACACATATGATTTTTCTGTTTTTATATATCAATTAAAATTTTTAAATGAAAAACTCATGTCCATACAAAAATATGCACTTTGTTTTTCTTTTATTCATATGTGCATACAATGTTTGGGTCATTTCTCCCCCTTTTTCCCTACCCCTCTCTTACCCCCCTGCCCCTTCCCTCTCCCCCCCACCCCCTTGCTACCCAGCAGAAACTATTTTGGCCTTATCTCTAATTTTGTTGAAGAGAGAGTATAAGCAATAATAGGAAGGACCAAGGGTTTTTGCTAGTTGAGATAAGGATAGCTATACAGGGAGTTGACTCGCATTGCTTTCCTGTACATGTGTGTAACCTTGAGGATTTTATTCATAATTACCATTTTCTTCAGGAAATTTGGGACTTAGCTAAAATAAACAGGGCATAAGAAATCATAAATCCAAACATGGTGAAAACAGTAGAAGGGGGTCCTAGAATATCAGCAGTAAACCTAGACTAGAAGACTGAGAGTCCACAAAGGAGCAAAAGACAGCGGTCAGTAGGAGATAATAAAACCTTAGAAAGTTTTCTCAATTCAATAGAAAATTTAAATAATGATTAAATGATGAGGACAATAGAGTAAAAGGAAAGACAGTAATATTATGTTCTTTGGGAGTCAGCAGCGCAAAGAATCTGTCTCCCCACCTAGACCACAATTGCGCTAGTGAACACATCTAGTGCACGCTGACTGTTTTCTGGCCTCGGGGGTCTACTGAAGGCTTACAACTTCCAGGAAAGGCTTGGGTAACAAATGGCAGTTAATTTTGACCAAGTTCACCATTTAAGACATAGTGGCTCACCATCCCAGGCCCAGAGCCACAAGGCCAGCAGCCATACATGTGTTCCTAGAGTAGCTTGCCAGTGGCTTACAGGAGCCAGAGAGGGCAAAAGGGATCCAGTTCTCCAAAATCCTAGATCTGTGCTCTAATCACAAACTTCTGATTCTGATGACAGAAATGAAAAGAGGAATTTGTTGTTATATCCCTTTCTCTGTTGCAAGTCTTTTTCCCTCTGATTAAAATGACTTCCAGGGAACTTAAAGGGCCTGAACCCTTTTGTTCCCTTTGCTTTTTTGCTCCCTGTTGAGTCAGACAGGAAAACTAGGACACCCAAAGAAACTGTATCCTTGGTGAAAAATATTCAGTGGCAATGAAAAAGTGAAAAGACTTAGAAGACCTGAAATTTACATTCAAGCTGATCCTCAACTCTAAGACAACCTACAACAGTAATAATAATAAAAGTAAAGAATAAACTGTACTGGATGTTGTGGTTCATGCCTATATTTCCCACTAGTCCAGAGGAAAAGCCTGAGAGGTGGGCAGTTAAAAGCCAGTCCATGGAAAAGGGTAACAAAATCCCATCTCAATAAATAAGCTGGGTGTGCGGTTCATGCCTGTAATACACCTTCATGGAGACATAGGTATGATGATTGCAGTCCTAAGCTGGCTCCAGGCAAAAATTTAAGACCTTATCCAAAAGCCAACTAAAGCAAGAAAGAGGTGGGGTGTGGCTCAAGTAGTAAAGCATCTACCTACAAGTTCCAGGTCCTGAGTTTAAATCCAGTACCACTAAAAAAATAAATAATAAGAGACAACAAACAAAAGCAGTAACCAAAAAAGAAAACTCTAGATAAGATGGAGAATCTGATCTCCAGAGTTAGCACTTGTTAACTTTAGGTGTTCAGTTTCCAGCCAAAAATTATAAAGCACACAAAAACACAGAAAAATGTAGCTCATTGAAAGGGAATCAAATAATAAATCCACACACTGCCTTTTTAAAATACCAGAGGAAGGCTGGGGATATGTCTCAGTGGTGAAGCACTTGCCTAGATGTGTAAGGTTCTAGCACTGATTCCCAGTGCCAAAAGAAAAAGAAAAGAAAAATTAAAAAGTCTTTGTGATGGTTAACCTTGGTTGACAATTCAGATGGATAGAGAGATGCCCAGGAGATTAGTAAAACCTTTCTGTGCATGTCTATGAAAGTGTGGCACAGTAACAGAGGAGCAAAGACTGACCTGGAATGTGAACAGCACCATTCAATTGTCTGAGGGCAAGGACAGAACAAAAGTGAAGAAGAAGAAATACACTTAGCACCTGCAAGCTCTTCCTGAGCAGACGCATCCCTTGCTGCTGCCATCCATTTCCAATGAACAAACTCCAACTTCTTCAGTCTTTCAAAACAGACTCACACCAGTGACCCTTCAGGGAACTTCTGGTCAATCAGCACTTACTGGGACTGAATTGTTGGTCCCTCTATTCACAAGGCTTCAGCTTCTTGGACTAAGCAACTACCAGATTATCTGTTTCTCTAGCATGCTATCCAGCCTCTAATCATGAAAGTCAATCTAACAAATCCCTTTAATAACTATACATATAATAAAATATATAATATTCTTTAGGTTCTGTTCTTGCAGAGGATCCTGACTAATACAGATCTGATGTCAGGTCTAATACACAAAGACCTTAAAATAATTAACTTAAAAATAATCCCAGACCATTAAAATAATATGTGGAGAAAGATCAAAGTGCTATGAATAAAATTGAAATATCAATAAAGAGATAGAAAATCTAAAAAAAAAGACCCAAACTAAATTATTCAGCTGAAAATAACAGTGACTCATGATAAAAGCGAGAGCACACAAGGGAGGGGAGAGGATAGGTAAGACACCTAAAAAACTAGCTAGCATTTGTTGCCCTTAACGCAGAGAAACTAAAGCAGATACCTTAAAGCAACTGAGGCCAATAGGAAAAGGGGAACAGGTACTAGAGAAAAGGTTAGATCAAAAAGAATTAACCTAGAAGGTAACACCCACGCACAGGAAATCAATGTGAATCAATGCCCTGTATAGCTATCCTTACCTCAACCAGCAAAAACCCTTGTTCCTTCCTATTATTGCTTATACTCTCTCTACAACAAAATTAGAAATAAGGGCAAAATAGTTTCTGCTGGGTATTGGCGGGGGAGAGGGAGGGGGCGGAGTGGGTGGTAAGGGAGGGGGTGGGGGCAGGGGGGAGAAATGAACCAAGCCTTGTATGCACATATGAATAATAAAAGAAAAATGAAAAAAGAAAAAAAAAACATGAGAAATAAAAAGAAAAATGATAGTTTCATAATTAAAAAAAAAATGAAAATAACAGTGACTGAAATGTAAATGATACTAGAGAAATTAAAATGTAGATTTGGAAGTACATCCTTATTCACCTTCTTAACTTCCTTCTTTTACCCTCCCTCTCTCATATGTTGCTTCCCCTTAGCGTAACCTGTTTTTCATAATATTGCTTGTATTTGTATTGGGTCTCTATTCCACATATGAGAGAAAACATGTGGCCTTTACAGGAATGAACATAGAATTGTTAAACTTGTTGAAATCACCATAAGAAGAGGGCTAGGGTAAAAAGGAGAAAAATAGAGATGAACCAAATTCAGGTTATAATACATATATACATGAAAATGTCACAATGAAACACCCTGAATAGCTAGCTTAAACAAACAAAAATGCCATTTTTTTTTTAATAAAAACAGAACAGGAAGGCAATACAGATCCTGTCTGGGGAATAGGTACCAGTGGGAGGGGGGAGACTATAAGAAAAGGGAGTCAGAGGGTTAATAGAGTAGAAGGGTTCTGTACACATGTATGTAAATTGAAAAATGAGACCTGTGAAAACTATTCCAGGAATGAGGGGAGGGGGAGTAAGGAGAATGTTGGAGGGTGAATTCAACTATGACATATGTAAGAAATTTTGTTAATGTCACAATGTACCCCCAGCACAACAGTAATAAAAACAAAGTATTAAAAAACCCTCAAACTGAAAAAAATGTAATTTGGAAAGAAGAATCAATGAACTTGAAGTTAGGGCAATTGAAATTATCTAATTTGAGAAACAAAAGGAAAAAAAAAGATTGAAGAAAAAGTGAACAGAATGTAAGGCACCTAAGAGAAAGATCCTCTGTCACCACTGATATGCCCTGAATGAAATTTCAAGAGAGTCCTGTATGGTGAGATGAAATGACATCAGACAGTAACTTAAACTCATTTGAAGAAATAAAGGTCTCAAAGCAAACAAATAGGCACTATAAGAGATAGCATTGTAACATTCATTTGTGAGTCTATATTTTGTTTTGGGCATAATTTAAGAGACTAGTGCATTTAAAAGAGTTATTAGTTTATGTCTTGGAGCACATAATGAATAAAGGTGGAATCTTATAACACCAACAATCAAGGGAAATGAGAACCAGAAGAGCAGAGTTTCAGCTGGTATACATTTAATTACAAGTGGTAGAACTTTAGGATGTTAAATGTAATTCCTATGATAACCACAAAGAAAATGTTTATGGCATATTCACAGAGGATAATAAGAAAGGAATTTAAAACATTTCCCTAGAGGAAAAAAATCAATTGAACACAAAAGGCTACAATAAGGTAGGAAATGAGGCACCAAAAAAGCTATAAAGAATATAGTAACAATACACAAAAATCAGTTCTACTTCTATATACTAACAATGAATAAGCTGAAATGGAAATTACAACAGAAATTCCATTTACAATATCATCAAAATGGATGGAATTCTTATGAATTAATCTAACCAGAGAGATAAATGACTTGTGCATAGAAAACTACAAAACATTTTTGAAAGAAATTAAAGTAGACATAATTAGTGATAGAGTAAAAGATTCTAAGTGTTAAAATGTCATTATTATCCCCAAACAATTCACAGATTCGCTATAATCCCTATCAAAATATCATTTCTTGAGAAATAGAAAGGCCCACCCATAAGTTTGTATAGAATCTTAAGGGTCTCCAAATAGTCAAAGGAATATTGGAAAAGAAGAGAAAAGCTGGAGAACTCACACTTCTTGACTTCAAAACTTATTTCAAAGATTCAGTATTCAAAACAGTGTGGTACTGGAATTAATATGGAGATATAAACCAATGAAAAAGAATAGGAAGCCCAGAAATAAACCTTAATGGTCTAATGATTTTTGAGAAAGGTGACAAAACCATTGAAAGGGAAAGGAACAGACTTTTCAACAAATGGTGCTGGAGAACAGACTATTCACATGCAAAACAATAAAGTTATTCTTTACTTAACGCCATGTGCTAGCTATACATCAGACAAAACACTGATAACCAGAATATACAGGGAACTTAAGAAACTAAACTCTCCCAAAATCAATGAACCAATTAAGAAATGGGCAACTGAACTAAATAGAACTTTCTCAAAAGAAGAAATTCAAATGGCCAAAAGACACTTAAAAAAATGCTCACCATCTCTAGCTATAAAGGACATGCAAATCAAAACCACACTAAGATTCCACCTCACCCCTGTTAGAATACCCATCATCAAAAACACCACCAACAACATGTGTTGGCAAGGATGTGGTGAAAAAGGAACACTTGTACACTGCTGGTGGGAATGCAAGCTGGTGCAACCACTCTGGAAAAAAAAATTGGAGGCTTCTTACAACTCCAAAGGCACCTGCACACCCATGTTTATTGCAGCGCTACTCACAATAGTCAAGTTATGGAAAAAACCAAGATGTCCCACTACTGATGAATGGATCAAGAAAATGTGGTATTTATACACAATGGAATTTTACTCAGCCATGAAGAAAAATAAAATGTTATTATTCTCAAGTAAATGGATGGAACTGGAGAACATCATTCTGAGTGAGGTTAGCCAGACTCAGAAGACCAAAAAATCATATGTTCTCCTTCATATGTGGTCTTTAAATCTAGGACAAATACAGCAATGTTGTAGGACTTGGGTTACATGACAAGGGGAGAACATATATGGGAGGTATGGGGTTAGATAGAAAACCCAAAACATGAAAGCATTTGATGTCCCCACTCTAGAGGAACTAATACAGAAACTAATATTAAACGACATTAATATTAGTTTAATATTAACTAATATTAAAACGACAGAGGTCAACATGAGAAGGGGATCAGGAACCAATGTAAAGATCAGTTAGAGATTAATCAACTTAGGTTTTAACACATTTGTACATGAAAGCAATGCTAGGAATCTCTTTGTATAGCTGTCCTTATCTCAACTAGCAAAAATGCTATGTCTTTCTTATTATTGCTTATTTCTTCTCTTCAATGGAACTGAAGAAAAGCTCAGAACAGGCTCTGCCTGGAGGGGAAGGGGAGGGGGGAAGAGGGTGGGGGCGGAGGCAGGAGGGAGAAATGACCCAAACAATGTATGCACATGTGAATAAATGAATAATAAAAAAATAGCCTTGTACTTAGTTGGAATCTGAAGAGTGAGAAGTGAAAATTTGATGAGAAAGAAGTTTTTGAAATTTCCAATCCCAGAGCTCTGACTCATTTATTTAGCACTTACAGTATGCCAAGCATTTTCAAGGTACTAACTAAGGATAAAGCTTTCTATATGTCTGTCACTATCAGCTTATTTTCACCAGGGAAAATCCTCCTTTCACGTGTGTACACTACAAAAATACATTATTCACTTAAGACTTTTAATAAAATCTTAATTACTAAAAAAATGCAAAATATCTCAAAATGGACCAAAAATCTCAATGTAAAGCATAAAACTATAAAAATCTTAGAAGAAAATGTAGATTGGAATTGACAATGAATTGTTGAATACGACACTAAAGACATAGGTAGCAAACAAATAAACAAAAGAAGACAAGTTGGACTTGATGAAAATTTTAAAACTTTGTGCATCAAAAGACAGTGTCAACAGAGTAAAAATACCATGCACAGAATGGAAGAAGATATTTGCATAGCATATAGATAATTAAGGGATGAATATTCAAAATATATAGAGAACACCTAAAAACCAACAACAGCAGCAAAACTTCCTTACAAATGGACAAGGAAGTCCTGGGGACTTACCTCAGTGGTAGAGTGTTCTCCTATCATGTGCAAGGTCCTGGGTTCAAGTCCTAGTACCCAATAAAAATGGAAAAAGAACTTAAATAGACATTTCTCTAAAGACCATTAGATACATGAAAGGATACTAAACACCACTAACCATTAGAGCAATGCAAACCAAAATTCCAAATATGATGTTGCTTCAGATCATCAGGATATATAGGATTTATAGGATGGCCACTTAAAAATGTAAACTAACAAGGGATTCAGGGATGTGGAGAAATGGCACATATACTTTTGGTGGGAATATAAAATTTCCAGCCATTGTGAATAACAGCCCAGGAGGTCTTTAAAACAAAAATAGTATTACTATGTGACTCAGAAATTCCACTTATAGGTAATTGAATTGAAAGTAGGGTTATGAAAAGAAAGCTGCACTCTCATGTTCATTGCAGCAGTGTTCACAACAGCCAAAATGTACAAACAACCCAAATACCCATCAACAAATGAACAGAAAAAGGAAACGTAAAATGCATGCAATAGAACATTGGTCATACTTAAAAAGGAATGAAATTCTGGCATGCTACAACATGGAAGATCCTTTACAACATTATAAGTGAAATAAGCCAGCCACAAAAAAGAAAAATGCTGTATCATTCCACTTATCTCAGGTACTTGGAGTAGTCAAAATTATGACTACAGACAATAGAATGCTGTTGTCAAGGACTGGGAGATTTCCGTCTTGCTTTGGGTGAACTTCATATTTCAATTTCCCTATTTATCTTTTTTGGAATTAGAATGTTTATATTATGCCTGTCTTGACATTGAAGCTTTGATGTATCTAATTTATTATTTCATTCTTCAGGGGCTCACAGCTGAATGGGCTTGCCTTGGATCACATAGGAGACATTGGATTTGAACTTTTGGTGATGCTAAAACAAGTGAAGACTGAGACACTGGGGGATAGAATGAGTTAATTCATTTTTCATGAATCTTGGAGGGTAGAAATTATAGTTTGGATGTGCTTTATCTGCTAATACTTTTGGAAGACTGGTTTTCAGAGAGGCAATGTTAATACAAGGTGGGAACTTTTAAGAGGTGGGGCCTAGTGGAGATTGTTACTGACCCCTCCTTGTCTCTTCCTGGTTTTTGGTCTCTCTGTGTAATCCCCTCCCTGCACATCCCACCACCGTGATGCCGTGAAGTTCTCACTCGAACCAACTCAATGCTAGCCTCATACCCTTGAGCCTCCAGGACTCTGAGCTAAATAATATTTTTTTCTTTATAAAAAAAATATTTCTTTATGGCAACAGAAAACATACAAAAATTGAGGGAGAGGTTAATAGGGAGTTATTGTTTAGTGGACATAGAATTTCAATTCATTTTTATTAAATGAATGCATTTAATAACACTGAGCCATACACTTAAAAACTGTTAGTAAATTTTATCTTTCTATGTTTTTGCCATAATAAGAAATTGAAACAACAACCCTAAACCAAAGTTCAGCTTAAAGGCCAAGAATTAAAGACTTAATTATGGTTATAAAAAATGTACATGTGATCAGATTAGATAATGTGAAAGTTACAATTACTTGAGTCATGTAAATAGAGAGGATGCTACAATATTAATGTGGTTTAAGTATTTCCCAAAGGTCCATGTGTGGGAAGCTTAGTGACCATTATGGTGATGGGGGATGGTATGGAAACTTTAAGAGGTGGAGCTTAGTGGGAAGTCATTTGGTCATTAAGCATGTGGCCCTCAGAAGAGAATCCTAGTCTTCTAGAGTACATTCTTGCAAAATCCAGTTGTTGTAAACCAATAAGCATGGTCCCATCCAGTTTCTCTCTGCTTCCTGGTTCAAGATATGAGACTACTCCACCACTCGTACTCCACTACCTGCCATTCAATGTGTGATATATGTCAGAATTTGTGGTGCCATTTGGACATCCATCTTCCAAACTGTGAGCATAATAAACCTCTCTTCTTCATAAGTTGCTTGCCTTAGGTACTTTATTATAGTGACAAAAAGCTGACAAATACAAAGTATACCTAGATGGAAAGAGTATGACTTCTAAAGAGTACATATTTTCTAGTAGCATACAACCCTCTTCCAAGTTCCATCTTTTAAAAAATGAAAAGGGGGAAAAAGCAGTCTTCCTTGTCAATTTCTTATCTCTCTTCTTTGCTTCAGAACAAACTTCTTGAAATAGATATTTTAAAAGCTCTTCTTTCATTCCCCATCTTGTACTGTTGTCATTGTTCTTTATATTTCAGTCTTATTCAGTCACATCTTTTCCCCAAATTCAACTGAACTTGGTCTTGAAAAGATAGCCAGTGATTTCACTACTCTGACACCCACCTCTTACTGAAAGGTTGTTTTCACCATTTTTACCTTATTGTTTCTGCTCTTAGTTCACAGTTCTCTTCCCCTAATCTCCTTTGTAGACTTGTCATTTTCTAAGGAATGTGGTATTGCATCCTGATCACCCTTCCACCTTTCCATGCATACTTCTTCCAGGTGATCTCATTCAAAGCCATGGCTTACATGTCTTCTTCTGTGTTCTAGTAACTCCCTAATCTCAATCTTCACCTCCAGAGTCTCTGAGATTCAGGATGCAATCTAAAATCTCCATTAGGCTGAATATTCAGAATGTTAATCTTAATATAGAATGAAAAACAATACTGATTTCTAATTTCTAAATCTGTTACTCTCTCAGTCTTCCTTATCCTGTTTTAATGGCAGCAACATCCAATAAATTGAATGTAAGAGATATATTTAATTCTTCTCTTCCTTCAAACTATTATACCATTCAAGTCTTAAATCCTATCATCTTGATTTCAAGACATATTTGAGTTTCATCACTTTTTTCCTTCATATAGATTGGACTAATTCTATTTGCCCTCACATTAGGCCTCAGCTTTTAGGATATTACTAGTAGTACTTGTGATTGTCTCTCAACTTCACTCTGTAAGAAGTAGGTAAAGTTATATTTTAATTAAAAATAATTCACATCTTTATACTTCCTTGCTAACAGTCTCTAGTTGCTTCCTACCAATTTAGAATAAAATCCTTTTTTTAAGTTTAATTTTTTTTAGATTGGATTCTCCAGAAACAGATCTTGAGAATTCTGAAAGATGGTCTGCAACATACCTCAGATTGTCTCAACACAGGACAAGAAAGTGGAACGAATATTTATATGTATATAAATCTCCCATCATTTACTGGAATATATATGTTCTGACTTCCATCATTCATTGACCAAAGCCTAGTCTTGAGCACTTCCAGACTGCTCAGCTCACAAGAGACATCAATCTGTCAACAAAGAATAATCTTAGGTGTAGGACACTGTGTACTGCTATAGGGACTGTGAGTGTGAAAGGAGATATGGCATTTGATGTTGTCTGCTATATGTAATTTACAAAGAATAGCACAACCTGGCTCTGACTAACTCTTTGACCTCACTTTTTTTAAGTCCCTTCTTTCTTTGTCCCACACCCCCCGACTCTTTTCTGTTCCTAGTATATTGGCTGGCTTTTGCTCTCCAGATTAAGAATTAGCTCATTTCTCCGCATTAAAGACTTTCTCTTCTCTT
Source organism: Castor canadensis (assembly GCF_047511655.1). Taxonomy (NCBI): domain Eukaryota; kingdom Metazoa; phylum Chordata; class Mammalia; order Rodentia; family Castoridae; genus Castor; species Castor canadensis. The sequence continues at coordinate 24,295,424 of NC_133386.1, forward strand.
TCTGTAAAGATCTCTGACTCAATGTATATTTCTTAGAGAGGCTTTAAGCTACTGTCACTCTCTACTAACATACTTCTTAATACTTTTAGTCCTTTCAATAAGTGTTTATCATTTTTCCTCTGCAGCAACAAAAGCAGCTGATAATAAGGTATTTGGCCACTATAACTCCGAGCAATGTTAGGCAATATTAAACTAGGAAGCAAATATTTGTAGAATGAATAAAAATCCTCATCTTACAAAGTAGGAAGTTAAGAGATATTCTGGGTTAAGAGATGTTCTGGATTAAGGGCTCTAGTAATGAATATTATTAGCCCCACTACTTGTTGGCTGTTGGCACTCAATGGGTCCTTCATGTCTCTGTAATTCAGTCATTTCAAAGGGATTAAAATAGTGCACACTCACAGTGTTATTACGTGCCACTGATATATACACAACACTTAGAAAATCCTTCTTCATGAAAAACATTCAGGAAGGAGTTTGGAACACCTATATTTGATAATTAGGTTGAAAGTAGACATTCTTAAGTTTCAAAATTAGAGGTTTAGATAACTTGAAAAACTAAAGCATAATATAAACACATTATTTTAGAAATACTGAATAACTAGTAAAACAAACAGATTTTAATGAGTTAAAATTATCCAAAGAATAGAACTAAATATAAGAAGAAATGGAGCAGAAATTGCTTGATTTATTTAACATGAAACAGGTGTTATTTATACTACTGTTAATTTTTTAAGTGAAACACTTTTTAAATAAATTAAGTAATTACTATTTTTAATTGTTAATTTATTTCAACTCCTTTGTATATATAACCAGAAGTGTGACTGCTGGATGACATGGAGCTATAGCTTCAGATTTTTAAGCAACCTTCATACTGTACTAATAGCTATACTAATTTAATTCCCACGGACAGTGTACCAGGATTCCCTTTTGTCCACATCCTTGCCAACACTTATCTTTCATCTTTTTATAATAACTATTCTTACTAGACTGAAATGATACCTTATTCTGATTTGACTTGCAATTTCCTCATAATTAGATATGATATTGAACATTTTTTCATGGACCTACTGACCATTTGTATGACTTTTGAGAAACATCTGTTTAGTTGCTTTGCCCAGTTTTAAAATTTGGACTGTTTTCTTACTATTGAGGTGAACTTTTTATATACTTTAGAGAAGTGATGAAAATGGTCATCTTTTCTTCTTCCTGATCCAGGGAAATGCTTTCAGGTTGTCACTGTTAAACATGATGTTAGCTGTTGGCTTGCCATATGTGGCTTCTATTATATTGAAGTACATGTTTTCTGTTGAGTTTTTATCATGAAAAGGTTATTAAATTTTGTCAGATAGTTTTTCTGCATATATTGAGATGGTTATATGATTTTTGTTCCTCATTCTGTTAATTTGTTATATCAACTTTTTGATTTGCATATGTTTGCATATATTGAGCCATCCATGCATCCCAGAGATAGATCCCACTTGATAATGGATAAATTCACTTCTTGATCTTGAAATTTCAAACACCCACCAACAAAGCATCAGCTCAAATCTTAGTTTTACATTTTTTTACTCTCTTATTCAAAGGTAAACATTCTAGAAACTTAATATATTGAAAAGAATTCCTAAATACATCAATGTCATTCCCCTCTGAAGTAATTGCTATTTAAAAATATTATATTTTTGCTAAGGATTCTACATTTGAACAGTCATAAGTAGAATTTTTTCATCATAGATTAACAATATCTAGGATAGCACAATTTTTTTTCTGGTGCTGGTAATTGAACCCTCACACATTCTAGGTAATTGCTTTACTACTGAGATACATCACAACCACTATGATAAGTATTCTTATTTGTAAAATAGTTTGCTACAAACCACAAACATCTGCACACTGAGATTTAACTATCACCATATTGATATCTTCTTGTCAGGCATCTTGGTATATATTCATTCAGATTTTATGCATACACTTATGTGTTTTGCAAATATCAAATGGTTTTATCTGTCTTATAGTCACTATTCTGGACACTTAACACAAAACAACAAGGAAAAAAGCAAGTATCTCTACTACCACATGGACCATGTAGAGTGGCAAGGGAAATTAGTGAAGATGCAATAATACCTTTCAAAATAATAAAATATAATTTGAAACTTAAGAAAGAAAAAGACATCATATTATAAAGAAATAATATGAAATATTTGCAACAATTTGGTAACAATAATCTGAGTCATTATTAATACACAAAATGATACCGTTCCTCAAATGGTCATTTGCCATTTAATAAAATAATTTGAATATGTATCCTATAACTACCTGTAATTTCATCTTTTTTCTGTTTTAATTGTGACTTCTGCTTTTCTAATGCTTCATATGCACAAAATTTGAATATTTAAAAATTGTTTTAAATATGATCTACCATAAATATAAGGATTTACTTCCCTGTAGGCTCCCAAAATTTTTTTTGATCGTGGTTATCTAATTATGCTTCATGCATAATTATGCTTGACCACTGTTGAAATGGTCTTTCTCATGAGGTTCTTTTTTTTTTTATGCGCATATGCATACATTGTTTGGGTCATTTTTCCCCCTGTCCCTCACCCCTACCATTTCCCCCCTTCCCCTTCACTTCTAAGCAGAACTTGTTCTCCCCTTATCTCTAATTTTGTTGAAAAGAAGAAATAAGCAATAATAAGAAAGACAAAGCGTTTTTGCTAGTTGAGTTAAGGGTAGGTATACAGAGAGATTCCTAGCATTGCTTCCATGTACAAATGTGTTACAACCCAAATTGATCATCTCTACCTGATCTTTACGCTGGTTCCTGATCCCCTTCTCGTGTTGACCTCTATTGTTTTAAGGTTTCTGTATTAGTTCCTCTAGAGTGGCAACATCAAATGCTTTCACGTTTTAGATTTTCTACGTATTCCCACACTTCCCATATGTGCTCTTCCCTTGTCATGTGACCCAAGTGCAAATATGAGGAAGAACATACGATTTTTTGTCTTCTGAACCTGACCTCACAAGGCTCTTCTATGCTTAGTGTTTGCTATTGTGTTTGTTTGTTTTGTTTTAACAATACTGTTTTGTCTTTTAATATACTGTTTTTCAAATGACCACACTAACAATGTTCTAGGTTTTACACAAATGCAAAAAGCTAAAAACAGAGAAATTCTAGGGGACAAAAAACAATAAAAATAAGAAAAGGTGATCCTCCTCCATTCAAATAAGTAAAACAAATTTGGGCTAAAGTTACGAGTTTTTTTTACTCCTAAACATGTTTTATTCTTTCTCTAGTTCCTTCGCGTAATGACTTGCCAATAAAAGCCTGTGATTAGCTTTAACTGCTTAAAAAAAAAAAAAAAGGTAGCATTTACGGAAGTTCCTGTCCTTGTACTCAAAAGAATTACAAAATCCTGAGCAAACTGTTATAGATATATGACTAGTGATATATGACCAGGATATACCTCTTCTGATGTAAAATTAGGCTTTTAAATAAAAATTTCAGTGATCTGAAATCTTGAAATTGGTTCATAAATTTCTGAGTCACTTCTCAAAAGGTCTGATGGTTTAACAGATTAAGTGCTGACTATGAGTCAATACTGGGCTTGGTCCTAGCTTTGCAAAGGCAATTATAAAATCAAATCCACATCAAGAGATATATTTTCTAGTAGCTAAACACACAAATACTACACTATATGACAGACACATTTAATGATACAAAGGAAGGAATAATTAATTTTTTTCAAATCAGGATCAGGGAATGCTCAATGCAAGAGCAGCCCTCATATTTTAGTTTACAGCGTGCAACTCTATTAGTTATCTGTACATGCTGTGCCATTTCAAATTGCTATCTTTTATTCATGTTGTTTCATCTACTTGGAATTCCTGATCCTCTGGTCTTTGTGAAAAATTATACTATTTACTTTTCAAAGCTACATACAGGTTTCACCTACTCTGTGGGAAATTGGAAAGGGAAAGAAATAAAGGAAAGGTGAGCAAGTGGTGAAAAACAGCCTGGTAGCCAAATTATGGAGGGCTTCACATGCCATATTATACATCTTACAGTTTCTGAGACGGGTAGAGAGCTTTAGAACATTCATATCCAGATGGTGGTAATTTCTAATGTTAAGTCTGTAATCAGTTTGATAATATGATGAAGGATAAAATGAGACTAGAGGCAGTCTATCCTTATAATATTTCATCAGTAGAAAAGAACTGAAAAATTTAGTTGAACGAAAGCAGTAAAAGGAGAAGTATTAGGGAGAATATTCCAGAGACATTCAAGAGTAGTATCTTCATTTCTTGAAAATATTAATATGTTCCAATGTGTGACATATTTCTGAGAAAGTCTTAGAATAAGTATTGTGCAACATAATAACATTAGCAAATAAAATGACATTCAAGTTTCAAATATATTGTTTCCAATGTTACTTTTAAGGGAGGTATGAACAAAAATTAATTCAGGACAAAATGAACTTTTGAAGGAGAGTCCCTCCAGAGTAACCAAAATATTATCACAAAAGAAGAGTTGAAACCATTTATTAGAGACAACTTATGCTGTTTTTTAACAAGAAAGGTGACTTTTGTTGGGAGTTAAGCAGTGATGTGAAGTTTAGGTCATGGGATTAGAGTCTACAAGTACATGTTAACAAGAACTAGGACATGTGTTTGCATGGCAACAAACCATTCTCATAGATTTCAACAAAATAATATTTATGGACTATATCACAAGCTTCAAATACGAAATACAAATTATGACTTAGCTTCCTACTTTCAAAATTTGAGCAAGATTGTTAAGGTCTTAAAATGTTAATTTTCTAATATGCTCACAGGAATAATAATGCGTATTTACTTGGTGCATAGCAAACACTGAATAAGTACTGTCATCATGATTAAATGAAAGCGCCATAGACTGCAATACTCTAAAAAACTAAAATATCATGTTACTGTTTTTAATTCTTTAAAGATACTTGGTTCTAATAAAAGACCTTATATTTCTAAAAATTTGGTTTTCTCAAATCTCAAGAAATATCAGAATCAATAATTCTAATTAACTACAAGGGTTGTACATTTAATAGAAATTTTCCTTCCTGCCATTTTCTGTTCTTATTATGTACATACAACAAATAAGATAAACATCTGTTAAAATGTTATTGAGACATAAATGCAAATGTTTCAATTCTCCATTCAGTCTTTTTCAAGATCTATTAGAAATATGTCAAGTCACTAAAAGCATATCACCTAAAAGTGTAACTGCCTTTCTTCAACTTTTCTGAAAAGATATTTTGGTTAAAACAAATGAATTTTTCTATATGAAATCATATAGATGAACTGTGTAACATGTTTTTCCTTCCTACAAATTCTACCTGAGCTTGACAGCGGCAGAGTTTTTGATCAGATATCATCAGTGCTGACATATACAGAGAGAACATAATTTCATTTTATGAGCTGCTATGCTGTTACATAGAATTCATTTTACAAAATGGTTATTGCTAGGTCTTTCATTATAGACACTGAAGAATTTTGTTTTACATTGGAATAATATTTTCTTACACAACATTGGCTTTCTAATGGCTTATCATTTGTAAATAATTTAACAATGGCCTGTTTTATATGCTGTAGTTTGGGGCACTCTGCAAAATATATTGAATCTGTTCAGGTACATATTCAGTATCCAACTTGAAAGATAGTTTTTCTTATAGTTACTGTATCTTTGAACCCAGGAGTCCTTATTTAGTCCCTATTTTTCATTTGGCATAATTTTTAATTGGTCTCAAAATTCAATGTGAGTCTTTTGGCTTATTTACTCTATCTCTTCCCACCACAATTCTGAACTCGAATATTTGCTTGGTGCTTGGTAAGTACCAGGAACTTTCATGTTAATTATGTCATGTATACAAGAATGAAAAGGACCTGGCTCCAAAGCTCCAGGAGATATAAATCAAATATAAACAAGACAAAATCAAGATGATATTTGGAACAAGAAAATAAATTTTACCGATAAAGACAAAGGAAGCACTCTAAACACCTTGGGAAGAATCTCAACACTGCCCCAGAGGCTGAAGGAAGATCTCTGCCTTTGTCATGGCATAAACTAATACTCAGAAATCTGAAGACTGGGTACCTTGACGCTGCCTCTATTCCCAGCACTGGGGAGGCTAAGCTAGGAGCATGATGAATGCAAGGACACTTTGGGCTGCAGAGGAAGTTCCAGACTGGCCTGGGCTACATAGCAAGTCCTTGTCTCAAAAGAAAACAAAACAAATTTTGCCAGCTAAAATTTAAATTTCCCAGAGTAGTCTGTACCTAAAATCTAATAACATTTTCTCCTGAATGGGTTGCCAAATGCAGGCTCATAGTTTGTCCTTTTATTCTGTTCTCTATGTGGGAGAAGTTATTGCATTCATGTTTTAAAAATATGTGACCCTAAGATTGTAAAGATATTGTGTAGGATACTGTAATTATGGATACATGTCATTTTACAATTGTCTAAAACTTCACAATGTTTAACACCAAGAGTGAGCTCAGTGTGAACAATGGACTTTGGGTAATTATGTTGTGCTAATATAGATTTATCAATTATAACAGATGTGTGTCTCACAAAGAATAGTAATAATGGGGAAGGAAGTATGTGTTCAGGGATAAGAGTATATGGGAAATCTGTGTAACATATCCTCAATTTTTCCATTAATCTAAAACTGCTCTATAATAATCTATCCATTTATTTTCAATGTATTTATCTCTCTGGTGCAAAACACTTACTTGCTTTGCCCAGCCTGGCAAGCTCTTCCTCTACTGCCTATTCTCATCTTTTAACCCTCCTCTAAAAAATATGCACACACTACACACACACACACACACACACACACTCAAGCTTTCCTGTTTATTATTGGGGACTTTTTTTGAGACTAGCACATTAATGACTGAAAAAAACATCATTTACTTTAATGTAAATACTCTAAAATATATTTTCTCATACACTAAAAAAGAATAAGATGTAAAGAACTGAAAAGGAGGAGGAGGTTATTTTGCTTACTGGTATTAATTTCATATGTAAGAATGCAGTTAATGGCACCCATTTATGCACACATATATACATACATCTAGAAAATTCTTTTTCTTCCATTTCTGTGACTCCAATTACATATGCATAGGAAATAAAACACATGTAGCATTTCTTTCTTCTGTTTATACTGAGTTCATTGAAGAAAGATTATGCCAAGTACATAATGGTCTCTCCTTTTGATGAATAGCTGAGTCCCTTTTAAGAGGAAAATCCTTCCTTTCAAAAAGCTGTAAAATATAATTATTTTTAAATAACTAAATTAAGTCTAAAGTATTTTATGTCATTATGAAGTAAGTATGTGCATACACTAAATAACTCATTAATTTAAAATTTTTTGTCCAAATATTAGGCTTGAGATTCAATGGTTACATAATAACAATATCAGGAATACCAATGCTGGATAGAAGCTACCTGCATGGAGCCAGAAAATAGTGACCAATCAAAGGTGGCCTTGTCCTTGATGTTACAGATTATATCCTGATTTTATAACGTGTTAACACGTTGCAATAATGTAATCTTTTTATGTTAACCTAGTCCACTTTACTGTGGACTTCAGCCTTGTCCTTTCATTTGAAACTATGATCTGGTAGAATTAAACTTGAAATACAATATAGAGCCTTCTGCCTCTCACTTGCTATGTTGCTTTTATGTATACTAACATAACCAGAAACTCTTAACCAAGTAGCATTCACAATATATCCTTAACCTTGGAACTCTTGTTATTGATGAAGTTCTGGATCAAGAAGTACATTCTTTGACATGTTAAGCTTTCTGTTGGAAATAATAAACCAATAAAAATACACTGTGGATTCATCTATCTTGAATCATCTTTGATCTGAGCACAAGCTATTAAGAACTAGGTTTTCTGTCTCTTTATTTCTCATTACTTGACATAATAAAGAAAATGAAATATATTGAGTGGTTGCCTGTCTATGTCTCCTACTCTCTTTCTTTTTCAATTTCCTCTATATGGGGGTGGGGAGAATGAAAGCTCAAAAAATATAGCTGTGGGAATGAAGCCTGTGTTGTTGCTACACTGCACATACTCTTACAGCCTTCTAAATCGTAAAATGTTAGCAGCAAAAGTAAATCTTAACATGTTGATAGTTAAAACCATGCTGCAATATGGCACATCAATTGCCTGTTATGTTTTTGAGAACCAAAAAGTATTCTCTTCTGTATCATTAACATAAATTATACTGGTTAAATCACTTTAATTCTCTTTAATTCTCCAGGTATGGTATTGTTGGTTTGGTTTTTTGTTTGTTTGTTGGAATTTTTTGGTTTATTTTTTCAGATGGCACAATTGTTGGTGTCAGTTTGGGTGGGGAAAGGGAAATCAGATAGTGTATCAGAAGTGTAGACTTCTTGTGGGATTATGCACACAAAGCAAACTCAAAAGGTTTATCAGATGAATATTTCACATTAAACAAAATAATAACCTGTGCAATTTTAAACAGTTTCTCTTTTTCCCATGTTTTAGAAGAGCAATGTTGTGCTGTAAGCACCACAGTGGTATGCTTAGAAAAATAACAAATATTCAAAGACTACCATCATGCTATGTTTCTCCAGATGTGAATTTTAGCACCTACTTGAGTAAGGAAAAGTACTAGAGTTAATAGAACTTTAGTCGACTGTAGCTCATTTTTGAAACACTGAATAGCTGGAAAACTACTGGAAATAATATTTGTTCCCAGGAGGCAGATATCAGTTAATTTCTTAAACCTACATATAATTGACAATTTTCCTGTTTTTGATTTTTAAAAAGCTGAACATGGTACCTGAAGTAAACAAGGTCAAGACCTCAGCATCCTCTCTGCTAACCACAAGTGGTTGATTTTGTTCAAAGCTGCTCTATCCTCTCACTGTGATGAATATTTTAATCCTTAAAGGTGGCAGCAGCCCATGTTTGGAAGTCTTTCATTTTGAAAATGAACAGAGCTCTAAAAAAGCCCTATGAGTTCAAATAGGGTAATCAGACTTTGAATTTGTTTCTCATGAGATTGCTTTTATATGTCATAGCAGTCCACTGAATTCTCTCTGTTTATTTTCTTGGTACTCATCTGGACCCCCTGGTATTCTTATTTATGTTCCTACATCATCTATAACAGACTCTGTTTTCTGTTGTATTGAAACAGATTTTATTGCCTAGGATTAGCATGACACAAGGTTTTGATGAGTAATCAAATTCAATAAATGTATATAATCCTTCTCAATCATAGTTCATTAAGATTCTCTTCATCTGAATCCTGGAACCCCTACCTCATATAAATTTGGATATTGGAAAGATAAATGATGACATGATGATATAGTCACCTTCATCCCCACAGCTTGCAATCTTTAATTACATAAAGTTACTCAAATATGTATAAACCAAGAAATTAACATAAATTGCACATAAAAGTAAAAATAAGGCAACATCCAAAGGTGAAAATAAAAAAGAAAGTAGAAGGGTTCAGGAAACTCAATATAGCAGGTATATATTCATTCGTGTCCCTTGAAAAATGTGCTGATTTTAACATGGAAGTTGGGAGTCACAGAGGGAATTCTCAGAGGGAGAACACAAACAAAAGGCACAGAAATTCATCAGAATCCTGTCTGGGGCAGTAAAGTAACACAACTCTGAAACACACACACAACAGCAGCAGGAAGTATGTCTGGCAAGGAATGTTCGAACAATACCACAACAGGAAAATGGCTGGCCACATTCAGAATGTGTTGATTACCACAGAAGTTTAAATGAAGATTTATGAAAGGAGCCTGATAAGATTCCATATGGCTTTTAGGAAATACATCTGTTGTAAAATATCAGCAGGTAGACATAAAGAATACATAACTCCTCATTTTCTAGAGAAGTGAGTTCTCAAAATATCCCAACCTAAAGAATACTTTCTGGTCTTACACTGTGTCACTAGTAGTATGTTGATGTTATCCAATGTTGTCAATATGTATATACTAAGTATAACATCTAGTAATATTTTGTGGCAAATTTTTAGGCTTTTGAAGGAATGCTTTCCACATTACATCTTTATGTGAATAAAACTAAAGCCTATTATCTGATATTGAGATATAATTTATAGACCTTACAATTCCCACACTTAATATGTAAAATAACATGCTTGTCATTATATTCAAAATATTGTGCAACCATCATCATAATCAATTATAGATCACTTTCATCAGACTAGAAAGAAACTTTGTTCTCATTACCTCCTCCATCTCCTATACTGTAAATAAACATTATTTCCTTTCTCTATGAAAATTCACCTTTCTGAAAATTGGATATAAATGGAATCACATATGACATATTTTATATTCGAGTTGCCCATTCATCAGTGAATAAATATCTGGATCATGGCCAAGTATTTCTATGTGCCATGCAATTTATACTATCAAGGTGAATTTAGTGGGTACACTGCGTCAACTGGTATCAGTTTCTTCTGCAGGGTCTGGACACCTATGGACTAAAGTCAATAAAATTTTACCCTACTAAAACCTTGTACACCTAGGCTTAGTCACACAACATTGCTGGGAGAATGAGGTGTGGTCCTTAGTTGTTCTTAAAGCTACAATGAGAGAGGACAAGTAGAAGCTCATGTCTGATACCCTGGAGAATCTCTTTTTTTGTGTTTATCCTTTTCTGATTTTAATCTGTATCCTTTTGCTATAATCAACCATAATAAATTTTTTGAATTTTTGTCCTTCTTGTAAATCATGGAAACTGAGTGTGGTCTTGAGCTGCCTAAAACAATGTCCTCTGAAAAATTTTAATTGAGTCATATGTATTAGACTATTGAATTGTGAGTCATTGGAATAGTCTAGATACAAATCCCTTACCAGATATTTGTAGCAAGTGTTTTCTCCCATTTGCTGGAATGTCTTCATTTTGTTGATAAGTGTCCCTTTCAGGCAAAATTGGTTTTAGTTTTGATGTATGAAATTTATTTATTGTTTATTCATTAATATTTATTTTTCTCACTTATGATTTTGATGACTTATCTAAAAAGGCTTTTCCTAGCCTTAGGTTACATAGCTTTACTTCAATATTCTCTGACAGTTTCAGCTCCTGCCTTTAGCTATTTCATCTAGTTTGAGTTCATCTTCATGTAAGGTGTGAGGAAAGGGCCAACTTCACTTTTTTTCATATAGATACCTATCAGTATGAGCACCAATTTTGTAAATGAATTATCTTGGAAGATTTTTAAATAAATTAATTGACTGTAAATGTAACGATGCATTCTTGGACTCTTAGTTTTATGCAAATAATCTTTGTCTACCATTATGTCAACAGCATACCATAACTTTATATGTTTTGAGGTTGTGAAATACAAGTCCTCCAAATATCTTCTTTTCAGTATCAATTTATTTATAGTGAATCCCTTGAATTCTCACACACATTTTAGGGTCAATTTAGAAAAAAAAAAATGGAGTTTTGACAGGCCATGATTGAATCTGTAGATCAAGTTAGAGAGTCTTTCTGTTTTATCATTATTAAGTCATCTGGCCCATAAAGCAGGAAGTCTTTATTTTTGTCTTACTTTATTTCTTTCAATAATGTTTGTCATTTTGAGAGCATAAAATTGCATTTCCTTTAAAAATGAAATATCCCCAATTATTATTCTTATGCCATTGTTAATAAAATTGCTTTTCTCACTTTATGTAGGATTGTTAATCCCACAAAATATAGAAATACAATTGTATTTATATTTGTCTTGTACTGTGCAGCCTTAACAAACTCACTTATTAGTTTTATGGGTTTTTCTTTTTACTAATTTGTTAGAATATTCTAGACATAAAATATCAGCAAGCAGAGACAGTTTTTCCCTTTCCTTTTCAACTGATTTTGGTTTTGTTGACTTTTTTCTATTGTTGTTCTATTCTTTGGGTTTCTACAACTTGAACCACACCCCCAGTCCTTTGGGTTTTTCTTTGTGTGTGTGTGTGTGTGTGTGTGTGTGTGTGTGTGTGTGTGTTTTCAGTTAGGGTCTCACATTTTTGACCAAGTAGCAAGGATTACAGAAATGGACTACCATACCTTTCCTTAATTCATTCATACATTTGCACTCTACTTTTTATTACTTCCTTTTTTTGCTTGCTTTGTGTCTTGTATGCTTCTTTTTTTCTTAAGGTGGAAGATTAGATTGTTGATTTGACATTCCTTATAACATAAACATTTTACATTTCCCTCTAAAAATTCCTTTACCTGCATTTCATAAACTGTGCTATTGAATTTTAATTTCCATTCATCTCAAAGTGTTTATTGATTTCCCTTTTGATTTTTTATCTACTTTATTATGATTATTATTATTCATTTATTCACATGTGCATAAATTATTTGGGTCATTTCCTCTCCCGCCCCCCTCCTGCACCCTCTCCCCCCAATCACTTCCAAGCAGAACCTGTTCTGCCCATATGTCTAATTTTGTTGAAGAAAAGACATAAGCATAATAAGGAAGACAAAGCATTTTTGCTAGTTGAGTTAAGGATAGCTGTACAGAAAGATTCCTAGCAGTGCTTTCATGTACAAATGTGTTACAACCCAAGTTGATTCATCTCTAACTGATCTTTACACTGGTTCCTGATCCCCTTCTCATGTTATCCTCTGTCACTTTAAGGTTTCTGTATTAGTTCTTCTGGAGCGAGGACATCAAACATTTTCATGTTTTGGGTTTTCTACCTATACCTATATCTCCAGTATGTGCTCTCCCACTCTGAGTGAGGTTAACCAGGCTCAGAAGACCAAAACTCGTATGTTTTCCCTCATATGCGGGCTTTAGATCCAAGGCAAATGCAGCAATGTAGTTGGACTTGGATCCCTTTTGATTTTTTTGACTTATTTTTATTTAAAAGTGTACTGTATAATTTTTTTAATACTTATGAATTTCTCAAGTTCTTTTCTATCACCAGTTTCTAGCTTTATTCCATTGTGGTCACAGAGAAAACTATTGGACTGTATCAGTATTCTTATATTTCTTGAGGCTTGCTCCATGGCCTAGAACATGATCTCTGGAGCAACTTCCATGGCACTTTGAAAGAATGTCTCCAGTTGTTTGGTGACATCTATTAACTGATGTCTGTTAAGTCTCTTACATTTTACAGTTTTACTGTTTTTTTTTCCAAATGTTTTGTATCCTTTTCATCTTCTGATGATTTGTGTCCATTTCATTAATTAAGTATTGAATTTTTCTATTATAGCTACATATTCTCTTTTCCCCTTCAGTTCATTCAGTTTTTTTTCTGCATAGATTTTAAACTCTTTCATGAGCTGCACATGTGTTTGTATCAGAGCTCTCTTTGTTTTATTCCCTTCTCTCCATGTTGATCTGTCTACTTCTTTTTTGCATTACTCCTTGTTGTTAGGCACTACTGATTGACAGCTTATAGCCTATTGTTTTTGATAATTCCTTAGAGGGTACATTGCTCAATAGTCAAATCCAATTAAATATTGGCCCCTTTGCAAATTATTTTTGGTGCCAGTCTGAAGTTTATTATGACTCCAGAAGGGACTTTTTTAAAGCTGTTTTCTTCCATGCTCTCCTGTTAAAATGCTTGTCCTACAATTCAGCATATTGTTCATGGAACTGGCAGCCTCTGAATTGTTTACCACCAAAATCTTCATTTATAGAACAACTTCACACTTGAACTTCCCTACATTTTGTTTCAAATAGTCACATTGGAAAGAGTTTTGTCCCTGTATCTTCTCTGGTCCATTTCTCAACCTGAGCAAAGTCCCTGAGCCTCTGATTTAAAACATGGAGTGAAAATAAAAGTACACTTCTGTTGGAGTGTTGCCCCTGCTTCAAGAGAAGGATCTGAGTCAGGGCAAGAGTCCTGGATATGCTGAATCTACATTTCCTGCCATAGAACCTAAGCCCTACACTTAAAGTAAGGTTGGGTGATTGAGACCCCACTGTTCATGGTCTACTACCATGAGGCAGAGCTTTATCCCTATTTGTGAGTCTATTCAGATGAAGGGACTGCATGCACTTGTCTGGAATTAACTTCTGCAACAAAGCACAATGGAGAATAAGAAATACTGGAGTCCTGACCTGCCTGGGAGCACACTTTATAGCCTTTGGCTAGAGCTAAGGGCAGAATGAACACCTTCTTCTTGGTCACATGTACTTAGGGTAGAACTTCCATGATGAGGAGCTAAAGTTTCAGGAATACTTGAAAGACTTTGCTTCAGATTTTGTCATATTTCTTTCACCCTTCTCCATCTTGCTCAGAATGTAAGTGTAGGTTAGAAAAAAAGCAACCATCTTGCACTACTGTGACCAGAATTGAAAAAAAAAAAAAACACAATGAAAAAATATCAATATTAACATTTTGGGCAGTGAAGAAATACAAGCAGTTTGCTACCTCTATAATACTGTTATATAAGAAAATAAGCCACTGTGTGATTGAGCCACAAATTGTAGGTATTCTGCTTAAGTAAGATTAATAGGATCAGCTTAATCTCAAGGATACAGGGGTGGTTCAACATATGCAAACCTATAAATTTAATACAGCATATTAATAGAAGCAAAGATGAAAACCACTTGATCATCTCAATACATGCAGAAAAAGCCTTCGACAAGATCCAACACCACTCCATGATAAAAGCTCTAAGAAAACTAGGAATAGAAGGAATGTTCCTCAACATTGTAAAGTCTATGTATGACAAACCTATAGCCAACATTATACTTAATGGTGAAAAACGGAAACCATTCCCCCTAAAATCAGGAATGAGACAAGGGTGCCCACTATCCTTACTCCTATTCAACATAGTCTTGGAATTCCTAGCTATAGCAATAAAAAAAGTAGAAGAAATAAAAGGAATACAAATAGGTAAAGAAACTGTCAAAATATCCCTATTTGCAGATGATATGAGCCTATACCTTAAAGACACAAAAAACTCTACCCAAAAACTCTTAGATACCATAAATAGCTACAGTAAGGTGGTAGGATACAAAATCAACTTTCAAAAATCATTAGCTTTTCTATACACCAATAACGAACAAACTGAGAAAGAATATATGGAAACAATTCCATTTACAATAGCCTCAAAAAAATCAAATACCTAAAAAGCTGGACATCGATCTACCATTTGATCCAGCAATACCACTCTTGGGGATATACCCAAAAGACTGTTACTCCAGAGGCACCTGCACATCCATGTTTATTGCGGCACTATTCACAATAGCCAAGTTATGGAAACAGCCAAGATGCCCCAGCACAGACGAATGGATTAAGAAAATGTGGTATCTATACACAATGGAATTTTATGCAGCCATGAAGAAGAACGAAATGTTATCATTCGCTGGTAAATGGATGGAATTGGAGAACATCATTCTGAGTGAGGTTAGCCTGGCTCAAAAGACCAAAAATCGTATGTTCTCCCTCATATGTGGACATTAGATCAAGGGCAAACACAACAAGGGGATTGGACAATGAGCACATGATAAAAGCTAGAGCACACAAGGGAGGGGTGAGGATAGGTAAGACACCTAAAAAACTAGCTAGCATTTGTTGCCCTTAATGCAGAGAAACTAAAGCAGATACCTTAAAGCAACTGAGGCCAATAGGAAAAGGGGACCAGGAACTAGAGAAAAGGTTAGATTAAAAAGAATTAACCTAGAAGGTAACACCCACGCACAGGAAATCAATGTGAGTCAATGCCCTGTATAGCTATCCTTACCTCAACCAGCAAAACCCCTTGTTCCTTCCTATTATTGCTTATACTCTCTCTACAACAAAATTAGAGATAAGGGCAAAATAGTTTCTGCTGGGTATTGAGGGGGGGAGCGGGAGGGGGTGGAGTGGGTGGTAAGGGAGGGGGTGGGGGCAGGGGGGAGAAATAAACCAAGCCTTGTATGCACATATGAATAATAAAAG
Source organism: Castor canadensis (assembly GCF_047511655.1). Classification (NCBI taxonomy): domain Eukaryota; kingdom Metazoa; phylum Chordata; class Mammalia; order Rodentia; family Castoridae; genus Castor; species Castor canadensis. The sequence goes on from NC_133386.1 coordinate 24,311,367, forward strand.
AAAAAAAAAATCAAATACCTAGGAGTAAACTTAACAAAGAATGTGAATGACCTCTACAAGAAGAACTAAAAACCCCTGAGGAAAGAGATTCAGGAAGACTACAGAAGGTGGAGAGATCTCGCATGCTCATGGATTGGTAGAATCAACATAGTAAAAATGGCTATACTACCAAAAGCAATCTACATGTCTCACACGATTCCCATCAAAATCCCAGTGACTTTCATCACAGAGATTGAAAAAAATCTACCCTAAAGTTCATGTGGAAACACAAGAGACTGCTAATAGTCAAGGCAATACTCAGCAAAAAGAGCAATGCTGGAGGTATCACAATACCTGACTTCAAACTATACTACAAAGCAATATCAATCAAAACAGCACGGTACTGGCACAAAAACAGACATGAAGATCATTGGAACAGAATAGAGGACCCAGAGATGAATCCACACAGCTATGCCCTCCTTATTTTTGATAAAGTTGCCAAAAATATATGATGGAGAAAAGACAGCCTCTTCAACAAATGTTTCTGAGGAATGTGGTTATCTGTCTGCAAAAAACTGAAACTAGATCCATGTTTATCACCCTGTACTAGTATCAACTCAAAATGGATCAAGGACCTTAATATCCGACCCCAAACTCTAAAGTTCATACAGGAAAGAGAAGGGAATACTCTGGAAGTAATAGGTATAGGCAAGGACTTCCTAAATAGAACTCCAGCAGCTCAACAACTAAGAGAAAAGATGGACAAATGGGAATTCATAAAATTAAAAAGCTTCTAAACAACAAAAGAAATGGTTTCTAAGCTGAAGAGATCACACACAGAGTGGGAGAAAATATTTGCCAGCTGTACATCAGACAAAGGACTGATAAACAGAATATACAGGGAATTAAAAAACTAAACTCTTCCAAAATCAATGAACCAATTAAGAAATGGGCAACTGAACTAAGCAGGACTTTCTCAAAAGAAGAAATTCAAATGGCCAAAAAACACATGAAAAAATTCTCACCGCCTCTAGCCATAAAGGAAATGCAAATCAAAACCACACTAAGATTCCACCTCACCCCCGTTAGACTAGTCATCACCAAAAATCCCACCAACAACATGTGTTGGCAAGGATGTGGGGTAAAAGGAACCCCCGTACACTTCTGGTGAGAATGCAAGCTGGTGCAACCACTCTGGAAAAAAATTTGGAGGTTTCTTAAAAATCTAAACATAGATCTACCATATGATCCAGCAATCCCACTCTTGGGGATAGACCCAAAGGAATGCAACACAGGTTACTCCAGAAGCACCTGCACACCCATGTGTATTGCAGAGCTATTCACAATAGACAAGTTATGGGGCCAAGATGCCCCACTACTGACGAATGAATCAAGAAAATATGGTATTTATACACAATGGAATTTTACTCAGCGATGAAGAAGAATGAAATCTTATCATTCGCAAGTAAATGGATGGAACTGGAGAACATCATTCTAAGCGAGGTTAGCCAGGCTCAGAAGACCAAAAATCGTATGTTCTCCCTCATATGCGTACTTCAAATCTAGGGCAAATACAGCAGTGTTGTTGGATTTGGGTCACATGATAAGGGGAGAACACATACAGGAAGTATGGGGATAGGTAGGAAACCCAAAACATGAAAGTGTTTAATGTTCTCACTCCAGAGGAGCTAATACAGAAATCTTAAAGCGAAAGAGGCCAACATGAGAAGGGGATCAGGAACCAGTGTAAAGATCAGTTAGAGATGAATCAATTCGGGTTGTAACAGATTTGTACATGGAAGCAATGTTAGGAATCTCTCTGTATAGCTATCCTTGCCTAAACTAGCAAAATGCTTTGTCTTTCTTATTATGCTTATGTCTTCTCTTCAGCAAAATTAGAGATAAGGGCAGAACAGGTTCTGCCTGGAAGTGAGAGGGGGTCGGGGGGAGGGTGGGGGCAAGTGACAGGGGGGAGAAATGGCCCAAACAATGTATGCACATGTGAATAAATGAATAAAAAAATTTTTAAAAAGATTTATAGGATATTTACTGATACAGTCTCATGTTTAATTTTCTCCAAAACATAACATATATGTATTAAAGGCAAAGTTAACTCAGCAGAAATAAACCCAAATATTCCTCTCCTCAATCCCATTCTTTCTATTTTTTTTTTTGCTATTGCTTCTTTATAATCACCAGTATCTGCAGTGTCTCCCGAGTCCAAAGCCCTCATCCTGTTCTTTTTTTTTCTACCTCTTCCACCAAATGAGTCACTAAATCTTTTTATGGCTCAACCTGTTAAGTATTCATCTTTTTCTCTTTCCTATCAGCACTGTCTTAATGTGAATTTGTTGTCATCAAGTTCACTTAAGTTACTTCAGCAGTCCCTCAGCTCTCTTTCATTTCTTCAATTTCCATAAATGCAATGTCTGTAAACATTTTTAATGGTAACCATTTTTAAAGGCACATTTCCTGTGTCTTGCTATTAATATGTTTTAGTGATTCATTTTTCTGCAAACTATATTAGACTTTAATCTTTCTTAACATAGCAGCAAGGTCTTCATAAATTCACCTAAGAGCAGATCTTCTGTGTCCATGTTCTGTCATTTCCAACACAAGCCCTGTACCGTGAACAAGATGAAGATAACATTCTCTTCTATTTAAGTCTTTGCATCTATTTATCTCTATTCTAGAAATGCCTTCTTCCTTTTGAGTATCTGGTGAATTATAAGTTTTAAAATTTCCACAAAAGTGTTACCACAAAAAAGAATGTTTCTACATCTTCTTTTGGTATTCCAGTAGCCACTACAAGGCAATAGATTTTTTTTCTTCTCTTAGAAGACAGAAATATAAACCTTGGAAGCTTATGCCTTTTATTCTTGTGTGCAGTGTGTGTATGTGTGCATATATCTATGATTTATTACCAAATTCTTTATACATAAGTAGGAGAGTACTTGCTTAGTATTTATTTATATGTATTATAGAATATTTATTTATAGAAAACATAGAGAGAAAATATATATAGAAAACATGTTTTATATATGTATATAATTATAACATATATATATCATTTTCTATATATACAATATTTTCCATATATACAATATTATTACTTCAACATGTAACCTGATTAAAACATTGAGGTATTTTACATTAATTTGTTGTTCTTGGTTTCCAAATTCTGGTGTGTACAGTCAAAACACACCTTATTTTGAATCCTATTTTTTCAGTGGCAAAACGCAGTCCTACCACAACAAAAAAATGATGTGTTTGATGGAAGGTGATTAGAGAAAGCAAAGAAAACGTACAGGAATAGTTTGAGTGTAAGATCTCAAAACAAAAGCATAGAAGAAATTTATTTTGTTGTAAAATTATCACAAGTATAATGTTGTTAAGTACGTAGTTAACACCCAGGAAGATGTTAGACTACTTATTCTATTAGCTTCTATTACAGAAATTTTTAAATGTTTCACAAGTAATGTCAACCTTTTTATATACTATGCTAGGATAACCCTAAATTTATCTAAATTTTATAAGACTAGGTAATTTCTGCTATGGCTTAAATAAGGCTTGAATATTTCCCACAAATGTTCATGTGTTAGTAGCTTATACCCCATGGCAGCAGTGTTGAGAGGCAGTGGAACTGTAAGAAGATGTTCCTAGGGCAATGTCATTACATCACTGCCTTTGAAAAAGATTAGTGTATTTCACAAGGGACTCCTGTCAGGGTTTGTAAGAGTGAGTTACAAAATGAGGAAACCTGGTCCCTGGATCCCTCTGTCTTCCTATCTGCCGTGTGATCTCTTCTACATGTGGTCTTGCCACTTGCCCATCTGCCATGACGCTTTCATAAGAAGCCAACAGATATAGTTGAGTGATCTTGAACTTTTAAGCTCCAGAAAGTTCAATAAATTTCCTTCTTTACACATTACCCAGTTCAGGTATTTTGTTACAGCAATGGAAAACAGATTATAACAATTGAGAGAAATAAAGTAGATATACTAAATCTTCAGATCATTGGGTATACATATCCACATTCATTCTAAGCCATGTTTTCAGATTCTGATGTTAAAAATCACAAACAATTTCCTCTATTTATATAAAAAAGTGCACTCAATAAATTGTTAATAAATTTATGGCACTTTCAAAAGCTGTCTATGAATTAAATAGTAGTTTGTATTTTATAAAGATAATTTTTGTGAGTTTCAATGCAAATTCCAAACACAACTAGCTCTAATTTTTGAAGATTTAAAACAAATATGAGACACACATGACTACTATAAGGCAATAAAATGAAATAGATGCTGTCACATAAGTACAAAAGCAGTGGGCACAACAGAGTAGTCAATTATATCTAAAGGGGTAATACAGGGTGAAGAAAAGGGTAAGAATACTTTGTTGATTAAAATGATTTATAAGATAGCTCTAAAGGGATATTCTCCACTAAGATTCTCTGAAAAGCAGGGTTACCCAGGAAGTAAAAGAAACTGACGAAAGCTGTCCAGATGTACCCTTCCTGATGTCTTCAGAAAAGTGTAAAGTAGTACACTGAGGGGAAAAATGATCAAGGTTATGAAGTCAGGGACCAAGATGGTGATGGAAATTGAAGCTACAAAGAGAGGCAAAGGCATAGGGTAATGTCATCATTAGCTTCCTGTTTTACAGAGATCACACTGCTATATTGCAAAATAGGTACCAGAGGTCACAACACTAAGGAAGCAGAGAAAAAAAGCAGGTAAGGGAACACTGCAGAAGTTCAGGCAGGTGATGAAGGTCTATATCAATTAACTGTAGAAAATGAGAGGAGATTATTCACAGATAATTACTGAAGGGAGAAGTACCAGCAAGTCATAGTGCTATATTGTATTTGGCATCTAGAGTGACTCCCCTGATCCTGAGTTGGATGCCTGGGCATCTGGTCTAAGCAATAAAGGCTAAGTTGGTTTTAGAGCTAGGGTAGATCCTTTAGTTTAGCACCTTTATTTTTTCATTGATAAAACATAGCTTAGTGTTAAGTGATTTTCCCAAGACTTGTATCGCCTTGTCTAATCCTTAGAAGAATGAAATATAACTCTCAATTTCCATTTTAGAACACTTTCCAAAATACACTACTATAATCAATGCTTTTTCAATTTTCATGCCATGCAAGATGACATAAGGGGAAAAAATTAAGTTCCAGTTTCCTAATTGTGCCACAGAAAGATTTGGGTGCCATGTATCACACAATGACAGATTTGCCATTTGAGGATATGATCTAAAATTTATGAGCCAATTACTATAATCTAATCATTTTATTTTTGGGAATAAAAGTTCAACTTTCATCCAATTTAATAATATAAAAAACATGATACATTCTGTCAGTAATATGTCATTTATCACCAGTTGTAAAGAAATCATGAAGTTTTATGTTCAATAATGAGGCAGCTCTTCTCATGTATGGTCAGATAAGAATACTCAAAAATCAAATTGGTTTCACTTAATTGCTTTGCCAATTTTATATATATACCAAATGAATGTGGCTTAAATAGAAAATAGAAAAATGGCTTTAGATTGAGAATTTTGAAGAATATACAAATAGATTTTGCTGTGTAAGTCTGTCTGTGTGTTTATCTGGTTTTCTTTGGGCTGAGAGAGTATAAACCATAAACTAAAGATAATAAAAATTATGGCACAGGTATGTCAGAACCGGTAACAAAATATGGTACTGTTCATGAAAATAATGCAATCCATATGAAGTCTTGATTATTTTCTTTAGCTATTCTGTATGATAGAATTTGGGGGAAGCACCAAGTTACTGATCATTAACATGCTCACCAAGTCTGGAGATGAAGAAGAATAAAACAGGTACACGGAAACAGTTACAGTCTTCAACTTAAAAGTTAAACCCATCTTTATAATAGAGACTTCATTAAAACTGCTTAGTCTATTTCATAACCCTTCCACAAATAATTCCTTTTCCCACTTCTCAAACAAAACTGCCTAGTCTTCTCTCTTCTATGATTACAAAAATGGTGTGTTCATTCATCTGAACTTAACCACAGGCCTTGCTCAGACAATATTTGAATTCATAGCTTCTTTTTCCTTGCTCCAAACAAGTAGCTCCTTTTAAGTCTGTCTCTTTCCACAAACTTCTGTCAGCAAACATATCTTCAAGACTTGTAGTTAGTTCTCCTTCTTCTTTTTAAAAATTAACCACCCTACAGATACCAGCTAGCTATAAAGCATTCAAAATTACCCTATGTATCTTCATTTCTCTGTCCTGTCACTCATTAACTCATCAAATATCAAATAATCAGAGATTTCAAGTAAGACAAAACTTACTGCTAAAGGAAATGAATTTTCTTCATTTTGTTTCTCAATTCCACTTTAACTCTTTCTGCCACCTTACTGCATCTTTCTAACCCTGGCAGTTCCCCAGAAGTAAAGTTTATTGAGAAGGCTGGTGTTAGAATCTGCTGGCCCTAATAGGGCAAACCATTAGGTACATTCTCATCCCTTTGTAAATTGGATTATTTGACTGAAAAATTGTTCTTAAATTTGATATAAAGACTAGAGAGAAATAATTAGCAACACAATTTGATAAGAGAGAAATAAGTGTCATAATATAACTTGTGATGAAATTCCAAGCCTGAGAGGAATCTCTTGCAATACAATTAAGCATACATAGAACCAGATGTTTCTGAAATGCCCACTTGCATCATTTTTGAGGATAACTATCCTGGAAGTATTTCTAAACCTTCAGCTCCATCATCACATGAGTCTATAAAGCATATTACATTTAAATGTCTTGCATTTATAGTTATCATCACACAGATACCAATAAACAACATTGAAAATCCTTCCATACAAAGAACCACTAATAAATTAATTATCCCATTAATTCAGTTCACAAATATGTACCATATGTCTCCTACATGGCATGTTCATGAACAATAATTTCTAGGGGGGTTTTATAGATTAAACAAAAACAAAGCTCAGAAAGTTAAATAACTTACCCAAAGTCACATAGCCAGTAGTTAAACACATGGTCAAGTTATACCAAAGTCCATGTGTTTTTCATTCCATTCCAGTGACCTCAAGAAGCTCCTGGTTTAGAGGAGGAAATGTACAACCAAATAAATAATTTTAAAATACAACACAAGAAAGAGGTTTGCTTTAAAGTTTTTTAGAGAATACTCTTCCCTTGAGACCCTAATAAATTTAAGAAAATATTACTTAATGAAATAATTTTTATTATTTTAAATCATTAGACTATTTCCTGAAGCAGACAAACTCTGAGCAACTCATGAAACTCATTGAAATACTATAATTTGCCTGTAAATTTCTTTGCTGATGATGTAAAACATGACTATGTTTGGCCTTAATTTTGACTTCTATAAGAATTGGTAGTTTTACTTGGAGAGCCTCAACATGAAAATTTCTGAGTACCCCTCTGTTCACCCTTCTGGTAAGCAGGTGGCCTTGCTTCTAATTCTGGGAGGTGAAGGAGGTTAGTTAAGGCTTCTTTGCAGAGCAGTCTGAATCTACAGGTCTCATCCTTGTCCCAGGTTGCTGCTATTGGACATTCTGAGCCCTGCTGTTAGAGGTGCCCACACTCATCTGGTTTAATAAAAACATTCCATCTTTCTACAGAGCAATCACTGTAGGAATAGCACATCCCGTACTTCTCAGTTGACACTCTCTGCCTACTGTGCATAGAGTGTTCATGATTGAAACCTTAGCTTTCTCTCCTCTTTGGCTTGAAAGTTTCTTATTTTTATCCCACTGGTTTGCAGAGGCAAATAAAAAAGAGAGAGAGAGTATTAAAATGCATGTTTTTATTTCATTGTATACATGTCTCTACTTCTGTATAAACTTTGTTCACAGAGAAGAAAAATAGTCTGCACAAGTTTTCTTCTAAAACTAAAATGTTATTTTGCACCAGATGTACCTAAAGGCTATAACTTAGCCCGATATAACAGGAAAAGAAGCCTGGAGCAGACAGAAATGAGTCATAGTTTAGAGCAGAGACTTGAAGATGTCATAGAGATGCTAACAACGTATGACAGATCAGAAATAAAAAGACAAAACAGAAATTTCCAAGCAAAGAAGGGCAGGAAAGAGAATCCAGGCCACTGAAATAGTAAGTTGTCTGGATGTGGGGGGTTTAAGAATCCACACTGGAATTAGATCTGTGGGAATATCAGATAAGAAAAGGTGAACTAGTTCAAGATCAAGCAGATTGAGGCCAAATAATTAGAGGTAAACTGCAAAAACAGCAAAGCATCCAAAACAGAAAAGCCAATGTATTATTAACTGATAAAATTCACCACTGCCTGAGAACATTGAGGTGGACTAGAATACTTTAAATGAGATAAAAATTTTACATAAAAGTAAACTTAAATTTAATGTTTCAACTATGTAACAACTCAAGCAAAATATAAATCCTTAGGCAAAAAGTATCTAAGCTGGTCAGCAAATATATTAGGACTAAAATATCTTACTACATAAAAACTGGGGAAAAAAATCATTAAAAGTTGCTTGCTTATGATTCCTGATTATTTTACTAGTAAGGTAATGGAATAACTGGAGTTTGTAGAAAATTTTTTGCAGTCTACCATGTGAAGTATTTACATATAATATTTGATCTTTGAAATAAAGCTGATTTTTGTAACTCTGAGATGTTTATCACTATATCTATTTTAGAAATAATGAAACTAAGACAAAAGATGTTAATGATTTCCAGATCTATATCCATGTAATATAAGTGAAAATTTGCTAAGCAATCCATTTTTTGTTTTTTTGGCAGTGCTAAGGTTTGAACCCAGGTCCTTGTGCTGGCAAGACAAGTTCTTTACCCTACACGTTGGACTAAACTTCCAGCCTTTTTAATTCAGTTTAGTTTTCAGATAGGGTCTCATGCTTTTTCCCCTGGGCTAGCCTAGGGCAATCTTCCCACCTTCATCCCCCAGGCAGCTAAGATAACAGGTGTGCACGACTACCATGCCTGGTTCAAAAACTCAGTAAACAATTTTAACATTTAATTTTCTATGTAGGAAAAAAACTATTGAGGAACATTTCACACGGCACATATACAACCTAGCAAAAGATTATATATTTTTAACTAAGACGAAATCCATTAGATATGTTTGAGATAAAAATGTTTAAAATTTTATATTAAAAGTTACCTTGAAGTCAATAAAATTTGAATTAAAGCAATTCATAATAAAGTTGACATACTAAGAATTTATATCTATAATATAAACCAAAATGGAAAAATTTAATATTCACTCTATTTTTATCCACTAAACTGACAATTTCAAAACAAGAATAATTATAAATATTGCTAATTGGGATATGAAGATATACCTGGCTTTGATAATGGTTAAGCCAATTATAGTCTATTTAGATTAACCAATATGGATGCCTTCTACTAAGCAATTGTGTAACTATGGGTCTATTTCATAAAAATCAAACCAAACATGCAATAATGCATGGTGCTTCTCACAATATTATTTATGGAGTTGTGAAGTTAGAGGAAAAATGAATGTGTTATCCATGAAGAATCAGTGCATAAACTGTAAAACATATATAAAGTAGAATATTGTACAGCAATTAAAATGCAGTCATTCCTCAGTGTCTATAGGGGATTGGTTCCAAGATCTTCAGAGGATACCACTATCTGCAGAAGTTCAAGCCCCTTACAAAAAATGGCCTAGTGTTTGTGGATAACCTATATACATCCTCTTATATGTTTTAAACAATTACTAGATTACTTATAATAGCTAAAACAATGCTATTTAGGTAGTTTGTAAAGATTGGTTTAAAGAAGAGTGACAAGAAAAATGTCTATGTATGTTCAGTACAGACAAAATGTTTTACTAATATTTTCCATCGGTAATTAGTTGAGTCCATGTATGTGGAACCTGTGGACATGGAAGGTTGATTGTCTATCAATTATAACTCTACCAGATGACTTTGATCTAGTATTGTTGAGTAAGGAAACCAAAAGCATAAAAGCAGGGTAATATTTCTAAACATTAAAGAAACATTCATACATAGCTGCATATCAACATGAAAATCTAAGAATACTTGAGTGTATACTGATGATGATCATGTGTGATGAATGATTTGAGTTCAAAAGGATGATGGAACTGTTCCTGTAAAGATTGAAAATATAAAGTAAACTGCTTTTAGAAATAGTAAAGCATTTTAGAAAGATTTTAAAATTTTAGAACATGCATGTTATTTGACAGCATTTTTTCATTTTATTTGTATTAAATATTAAGACATATAATTTTACCTATCATAAAATTAATAGTAACTTTTCATGCTCCCATATAAGTTCTACAAGTCATTTATAAACTTTTACTTCCTTCTTATGATATTTTGCTATCTTTGCATTTGTTGAAATAAGCTTCCATTTGTATCACAAGTTAATATTTAATTATTTTTACATTCTTTCCAGCTACCCAGATCTTATTCTTGACTTTGCCTCATGATAACAGTGAATATTTCCATTTCAGTTCTTGAGTGTACATATTAATTTTTCCTATACACCTGCATTCTAATATTTCCTATGGCAGAGACTCTTCATCAAATCCTAGTTATTAGAATGATTTTTTTTCAAATTTTCATCTCTTCTTTTCCTGATACCCACTTTTCCTGAAGACATCTTCTATCTTTACAACTTCAGTAAAATTTCACTTTTGCAAGATTGAAATCAGCAAGTGTATCTGATTTAGTCATTGTTGTCTTCTTGTACTCTCCTCCTTCCTCATCCTTTCTTTCTGTTCCTTCTTTTAGTCTAATATATTTGAGTCTAATATATTTTAATCTAAAATACTTTCTTGTAGGGGATGACAGTGTTTGGTTGTGGAAAGAGAAATTTTACTAGTGTTTATACCAAAAGTTTCTGAATAAAGAAGTACTATCTCCATGCTTTCAAATTTTAGTACAATAATAGACATGATCCAAAAGAGTAAATTTTAAAAAGCCTATTACCCCCATCAATCTATTCCTCTGTAATCCTTAACAATAACACCTTCCCTTCCAATGACTGAACTACACCTTTACATACACTATGACCCCATTACCCTATAGCCCCCACACCTCACACCTCTTCTCCCCACTCCTGCCCCCTCTTCTTGTGCCATCTTTTTAATACCCAAATATGTACATACACATATATATATATATATATATATATATATATACATATATATATATATATATATATACTGAGGAATATATATATATATATATTCCTTAGTAACTGGTGCTGGTAGACAATATCACTAATTTTTCCCTATATATTACATAAATAACTGGTTTGGCATCAAATTTCTGATTTTGTTATTGCTAAGTTATATATTTGGGTCAGGGAACAGAAATAGTACAACAACCTAGATAACAACTAAGATAGTTAGAGTATAGAAATTAAGTCAAGGGAAAGAAAACAGGTGATTAAAATTTCCAATTAATTAATCAACAGCATGTGAGCAAAGCACAAAATAGAAACATGGCAAAAAAAGAAGGGAGGGGACTACAACTCCTCAAAAGGCTAACAATAACATAATAGAGAATTTGATGGGAAGTAAAGGAGATGCATCCCTAGTTGCTAACCTCAGAAGAATGATGATAGGAGTGTTCAATGAGCTTAAAGAGGAGCTTAAAGTAAATATGTAAACACAGCTTAATGAATATCAAGAGAACATGGGTTAAAAACAAAAACTTAAGAAGACACAGAAACAACTATATGAACACAGAGGATTTCAACAAACTCCAAAATGAAACTAAGGGGACTATAAAAAAACAGAGATAAATGAAATAAAGAAGACAAAACAAGATAGAAAGAGTATAACAAAGATATGGAAAGTCTCAGGAAAAAAAAACCCAGAAATTCTGGAAATAAAAAGTTCCTTAATCAACTAAAAAATACAGGCAAAAGCCACTGCAGCAGACTGGAGCAAATGGAATACAAAATTTCAGAGCTTGAAGACAAAATAGATATAAATGAGAAAAGAAAAAGACTCCTAGACCCAAGACTCAAGAGCTGTGAAAGGAGTATGCAAAAAATCAATGATTCCATCAAAAGATCAAACCTGCAAATCATGGGCGTTGAAGAAGGAGAATAGGTCAAAGCCAAAGGTAAATGTAACAAATTCAATAAAATAATAGCAGAAAATTTCCCAAATCTCAAAAAAGAGATGCCCATTCAGGCCCAGGAAACCTCTAGGACACCAAACAGACATGACCAAAATGAGTCCTCTCCCTGCATTCGATCATTAAAACAAATAGCACAGAGAACAAGGAAAGAATATTGAAGGCTGTAAGAGAGAAAAATCAAGTAACATATAAAAGTAAACCCATCAAAATAACAGCAGATTCCATAACAGAAACCTTAAAAGCAAAAAGGGCATAGAGTGAGGTATTTTGAGCACTAAAAGAAAATAATTTTAGTGCTAGGATAAGGTACCCAGCAAAGCTATCATTCAAAACTGAATGAGGAATAAAAATCTTCCATGATAAACAGAAACTAAAACAATACATGACCACTAAACCACCACTACAGAAGATCCTGAGAGGAATCCTATACATAGAACAGGAAAACAAACATAGCTATGAAAGGATGGGAATTATTAAAACCTAAGAGAAGACCAGAAAAGTAAACAGAATATCATAGAAATTAGTTACATATACACAAACCCTTACAAACAAAGCAACTAAATGGCAGGAATCACCACATACCTCCAATATTAACACTGAATGTTAATGGCCTCAACTCCCCCATTAAAACATACCAATTGGCATATTGAAATAAAAAGGAAGACCTGACAATCTTGTTAAGAAACCCACCTTACAGAGAGAAACAAACATTGCCTTACAGTGAAAAGAATGAAAAAACTTTACCAAGCTAATAGCCTCTGAACACAAGCAAGAGTAGCAATACTTAATCAGACAAAGTAGACTTCAAACCTAAATTAGTCAAAAGAGACAAAGATGGTAACATCATATTAATAAAAGTAGAACTACATCAAGACAAATTAACAACTATAAACTTATATGTGCCCAACATCGGTGTACCCAACTTCTTTAAACATACACTACTGAACTTAAAAACATAGATATACCCTAACACAATGGTGATGAGAAACTTTAGTACTCCTCATCAGCAATAGATAAGGCATCCAGACAAAAAGTCAACAAAGAAACTCTAGAATTGAATGACACCATAGATCTAATGGACCTGACACACATATACAGAGTATTCTATCCTATAACAACACAATATACATTTTTCTCAGCAGCCCATGGAAACTCTCCAAAATAGACTGTATTGTAGGTCCCAAGGGAAGGCCACATATGAGAGGGAGAGGATAAAAGAAGGCAATTAAGGTGAATATGATTGATGTTCTCTCTATACAAGAATCAGTACAGAATTTTAAACTGGATAAAATAACTATAAGAAACAGACTAATGTAAAAAGAAGAAAATAGAGGAGGTGAACCAAATTGGGCTATAAATACATATATACATGGAAGTGCCTGTGTTTCTATCTTAAACAAGCAAAAAGGTAATTTTTTTCTTTCTTTTGTAAAATCAGAGAACAAGAAAGCAGAACATTTCCTGCCTGAGGCAGGGGGATTGATACTGATGGTGCAGGGAGGGATAAGGTAGGGAAAGGGTGAAGAAGGATAAATATGGTGCAAATACTGTATAAACATATATGTAAATGGAAAAATGATACCTGTTGAAACTATTCCAGGAGTGGGGGGGATGGGGTGAAACAGAATGGTGGAGGGGATGAATTCAATTATGATACATCTGATATATTGCAAGAACCTTTATAAATGCCACAAAGTACCTCTACCCAGCACAATAAAAGAAACCAAAATAATAAATAAATAAAAAGCCTTACTGAAGAAATTACATTCTAAGAAGTCTATATATGCATAACTACACATATGTCCTTCAAAATATATAAATTAAGAGAATAACAAATAATATCATTCTGATTCATAATTTATACATGTACTTCAATGTAAGATTATAGGATAGAATTATAATGATAGAAACAAATTGCATCAATGCCACAGCCTATTTTATCAGAATCTCATATTATCAATTATTAAGATATTATGAGTTTTCATTTGCTCTTACTTTCATTTTAGAGTGGTTATGATAAATAATATGAAAATATAAAATATGTACTCCAGAGGCACCTGAACACCCATGTTTATTGCAGCACTACTCACAATAGCCAAGTTATGGAAACAGCCATAACTGACGAATGAATCAAAAAAATGTGGAATCTATACACAATGGAATTTTATGCAGCCATGAAGAAGAACAAAATGTTATCATTTCCTGGTAAATAGATGGAATTGGAGAACATCATTCTGAATGAGGTTGGCCTGACCCAAAAGACCAAAAATCGTATGTTCTCCCTCATATGCGGACATTAGATCAAGGGCAAACACAACAAGGGGATTGAACTTTGATCACAAAATAAAAGTGCATGAACACAAGGGAGATATGAGGATAGGTAAGACACCTAAAAAATTAGCTAGCATTTGTTGCCCTCAACGCAGAGAAACTAAAGCAGATACCTTAAAAGCAACTGAGGCCAATAGAAGAAGGGGACCAGGAACTAGAGAAAAGGGTAGATCAAAAAGAATTAACCTAGAAGGTAACACCCACGCACAGGAAATCAATGTGAGTCAATGCCCTGTATAGCTATCCTTATCTCAACTAGCAAAAACCCTTGTTCCTTCCTATTATTGCTTATACTCTCTCTTCAACAAAATTAGAGATAAGGGCAAAACAGTTTCTGCCGAGTATCGAGGGGGTGGGGAGGAGAGGAAGGGGGTGGAGTGGGTGGTAAGGGAGGGAGTGGGGGCAGGGGGGAGAAATGACCCAAGCAGTGTATGCACATATGAATAATAAAAAAAGAAAAATTAAAAAAAAAAAAGAAAATGAGGAAGACATGAGCAGTAGATCTACTTCTGTATTTCACTGGAGTTAATGATTCAAGAAGTAGAATTATATAATTCATTCATGATTGCTTGAAAATCTACATATTCAAATTATTGTTAATTTAACAATAACATAAAATTGTTCTTTCACACTGTTTAAGTACATGAACACTAGCCTTATGAATGTAACCTATGGAGTTTCAAGTTGGGAAATTAAGAATAAGTTTTATATGGGTCAGTATTTTAAAAATTAAGTACCCTGTATCTGTTTCATTTTATTTCATCAATCATGTAATGGAAAAAATGTAAGTCTATTAAATCTGTTTTGTTGAAATGTCATGCAATCTCTGTCAACTTCCTACCAAAAAATAAGAGATCAGAAGAGAGAGGGACTGAGCTGTATTTTGTAACCTTTTTAAAAACTTTACCAAAAAATCTCTAAAATGTCTGGGGAGGGAGATTGCATGCCTGTGCATGCCTGGGGAGGGCAGTGACTGGGTAAATATCTTCAAATTGTGAGAGCAAAGGCAAGATTGAGAACTGTCATAAGAGAAGACCCACTTTTACACCATTTTCAATCTCAGCCTCACTTACTTCCTGCTATTCAAAGGCAGTGTTATGATAACTCAAGCTATGTGTTATCCAGTCTGCACACTTATGGACTTACTTTACACAACTCCAGTCACAAAAGCAGGCTCTGTAGAAACGAAGTCTCCAGTCTGCCCAGAATGCACTTAAAGATCTTGATGCTTTATTTTTTACAGGTAGAAAAAATACTCAACTACTGGGAGGTATTATTGAAAGGAATCAAATGTTCTAAGTAATAGAAATAAGATTCTGTTCAGGAAATCCTAACTTTAAGAAATGGATCTTATTATATCTCAAAAATAGTGATTAAAGTGCTATTGTGAATTTAAGATAGATATTATTTGATTAGAAGGAATGAAAACATCTCAATAACAAACTTCTAGTCACAAAATAAATTAGTAGAGGGCCCCATGCTGAGGAAGTCTGAAGTCTCTAGATATACGGTCAAACTGAATAACAAACAATCTGTTTATTATACTAAAATGTTTGCATGAGTCTTAATATGGGAAAATGAAAGTGACCAACAGATTCATTATAATATTTGATTAATATTATAATCATAAGCATTAAGATTAATGTTTATAATGAGGAAAAGAATAATTTATGTCATAGTAATTGCTTTTCATTTTCATTCCTTCTCCTTACAAAATATGCAAATATATTCTGTCTAGTTTCATGCTATATAATGAATCTATGAAAACCATGGCAGAATAGGAAAAGCTATCACCTTAATTTCTCCAAAATGGTGATGTCTAATAGACATTTAATATTCATTAATCTTAAAATGCATGGTCAGAAAACAAATGGCTTTCTTACCTACCAAGCGCTTTTCTTATAAAATATTGAAAGTTTCTATATTTGTGCAAATATAGGAAAGGATAGGTGGGAGGTGTACAGTAATTACTAGTTACCTGCTTCGTGCTGTGCTGACTAGACCAATGGATGGAAGTTTGAAATAAAAATTGAACACATAAGTTGCACATTTATGGGAGTAGGTTGGCTGGTTCTCCTTCTACATGAATTTGGGGTTATTCTGTTTTTCACAGAGTTTTCCAACCCTTACCACAGATTGAAAACAAGATAGGAGTGACCACCTTGCTCTGTGTCATATGATTTTTCAAAGTCACTTCTTCCTGTATCTCCAACTAGACTTTGGTCCCAATAAAATCAAAAGCTTTTTTCTCATAACAAACAAAAAGTATTTGATATTAGAGGTCTAAATGATCACATCGGAGTAGATGAAGCTAACTTCTCCAAATATGTTATTTGCTAGAAACAGTTTCTGTTCTCTTTACAGGACCAATGAATTTTAAGAAGAAAATGTGTGCTGTCAGTAATATATTTAATATATTTAGAAAGTTATAGTCACTGAAACTTTTAGAATTATTTCAAAAATATTGATCTAACTGGGCACTGGTGACTCACACCTGTCACCCCAAACTATATGAGAGTATGAGATTGGGAATATCACGGTTCCATTCCATCTTGGGCAAAAAAGTTCACTAGACTCCATTTCAACATAAGCAAGCTGGGGATGGCATGGTGGCACATGCCTATAGTCCCAGGGGATGTGATGCCTAAACTAGGAAGATCAAGGTCCAGGCTGGCCTTGGCACAAAGCAAGATCCTATCTCCAAAATAACCAGAGCTTTAAAAGGACTGGAGATGTTACTCAAGCTTTAGAGCACAACCCAGCAAGGGCAAAGCCCTGAGTGCAAACCTCAGTACCACATAAAATTTTTTTTAAAAAGATCTGATTCATTTGCTAACATTTCCTTTGTTTTCCTACACTGATCTTTGAGCTACTCCTGTATTTACTGTAGTATACATTATATGGTAGTAATGTTATGATATGAATCATATGTATGAATTGTTATAACAATATAAAAATAAATTTAAACATAATTTGAAAACATTTTTTAGAAAGCCTCATGATTTCACAACTGAGGAGTTCACTGTGGGAAAGACAAGCCTAGCATCAGAAGATCAAAATGTGGTTCAGATCATTTCACTGTGAAACAAAAAACTCTTCTAAAGCACAGCAGAATCTCAAATACGTGACTAAGCTATTTCCTCAAAATAGAAATGGCTCCACTTAAATTATCAGAGAGGCAATAAGTCAGAACAATGTTAGGGTTCACACACATCATATAACCTATGTGAATGAAGAGTTTAAAAATAGGAATTTGAATAAAGAGAGACAATTCCCAAAGTATTTACTTAAAAGCTATATTGAAGGGATTAAAAACCATCACCACTTCACTTTCTTGTTTTTGGTGTATGAGTGTCTACGTGCATACATGCATGCATGAAAATTTTGCATGCATGTGTTTATTTTGTGGGTTTTAGTTCAGATCAGAGATAAAGAATATCTGATATATTTCAGAGATGTTTTCTTTCCTGAGAGCTACAAAATCAAAGTAAAGATCAGTGACCATTTTTTATTTCCAGCCAACTGAAGAGAATGCTTTGCAAGTGACAGATATATCCTTGGCTTTTATGATGAAGCATCTGCAAAGTATTCCTATTTTGAGCCTGGTATTTCACTGTACCATTTAAAGTATTGTAGTATATTAAATATTAGGCAAGTTGGTATGACCTTATTTTTAGATATATTGATGGAATATTTTATGTGTAAAGTTAGAATGGGATTAATTTATTCTAAAAGTAATGAAGTAGATTCTAAGTAGAATTTTTGATCATTAGATACAAAATGTCCACTAAAAATGAGACAGAATTTTCTTCTGAATAATTGTTGTAGATATTTCATAATTCATAGACAAATCCATTAAATTAAAAAATCAGTTAACCATTTTCACTATTCATCTTCCCGAGGGTATTTATTTTCATAATTAATTTGATTCACTCAAGTGTACATTCAGTGTGACTTGTTTGAAATTAAAGCCACACATTTTTGTTTCTGACAGTGTAAGTCCTGGGAAATAACACTGTGACAATATCCAACACCCTCATAAAGAGGAAGATATTGTTCATAGGGAGGAAAAGAAGTACAAGAATACTGCTATTTTTCCTGTGAAGTTAGACAGAAATCAAAATATGCAGAAGGGTTTTATAGCAAAACCTTTAATACAGTCTTGAAAACAAAATATATGCTCAACAAGCTTTTGTGGATCAGGTACTGCAGAGAACTACCTTGGGAAAAGCTCTCTAACATGAGCCTGAGGTTGTGTATTTTTAGAGCTGAATTTATTTTCAAAGCTTCTTATGTGCATTTGTCAGCAAAAGGATATCTTAAGCTATCAGAATTTGTAAAACCTCTAAAATAGTATTTGCAGAGATTGAATTCCTAAATGAAGAATGATAATTATAAAGACTGAATTTCAACCTAACTATATTAGAAAATACCTCACTCTTCTTGAGTTTATAGGACCACTGCTCTAGAAAATTTTATGGGTTTCTAAAAGACCATACATAGCTTCTATATACCCACATTAGCACTATTAAAAGATAAACTATAACACATAAAAACTCTATTAGAATTTAATTTATCTATTAGAATTTTAGGTCATTAGAGTAGTCATCAATTCAAGTATTGGGGACCACAGGAACATATGTCCAGTGAAAGAGTATGTTCATGGAAGCAAGACAAAGAAAATATTTGGCTGGTTGAAATGGAATAACAGTTGGCAGTTTCTGAGTGGTCCCCAGTTAGATGTTAGTCGGCAGTTTCTAGTTGACAAAGCTTAAGTCTCATGCTTCTAGAATGCTAAAGTTTACATTGATTTAGGTCAGAACACTGGAGCTACTTCAGTTATGGCTTTGCAATAAGTTACTTTCTGTGTGTGTGTGGTCGTAAAGATAGAAACCAGGGCATGCATGCCAGGCAACTGCCCTATAACTGAGTTATTCTCCTAGTCCTCCATTACTTATTAACAACATCTCAAGGAAGATTTTTCTTTGTCTTTACACATTAGAAACTAGCTACAGCACTCCAAGCCTCTATAATTACCTTTTAAGATGAAGCTACTGCCATGAGATTAACTTTATGCTTCATGTGCTTTTGTTCTGTTGTGTATGTTTCTCCCTTACAGAATTTTTCTTACTAATTTTGAACCATACCTTACTGCAGTGATAAAACTCATACATCAAGCCTTTGGGGAGGGTTGTGACATGAATTTCTTCTTTTGAAATTTCTATTTTCAAAGATTACTGTTTTACTCCTTAAAATAATCATAATTCTTATTGAAAAGAAGATAAAAACTGATTTTTTTAACTCAATATTTAAGCAACAAGTTCTTTATAAGGTTATGGTAGAATGTTGCAAAATAAAGCATTCTACTCCTTTTGTTTCTGATTCTTGGGAAGGATTCCTAAAACCCCTGTCATACCCACAGTAAAGGAGTATCATTGCTATCCATAAGTCTTGGATCACATGCATCTATGCTAATGAGGTGACACTTAGCGAGCCCCTAGATAGCTTCATGATGTTATTGTTCACCAGAAAGACAAACCACATTGTTACAGTGTTGGAATTTTGAGGTAGCCCAACCTCTGGAGGAGGAGACAGGAGGTAGAGATTGACATCAAGTACAAACCCAACAATTTAATAGTCATCCCTATGTAATGATACCCTAATTAATGTCTGAACAGCAAAAAGTGAGTGGAGCTTCTGCATTGCTGTCAATTATGGTCCCGTTAATAGGAGGGCAACAAACCCTCACCATGGAGGGAAAGACACTGAACCTGCATGTTCAGGACACTATCAGACCTTACTCAACACATCACTTTACTTGGCTGTTTCTGATTTATAGTCTTCACATCAAAAATAAAATTGATTATATCACTTTACAGAGTTCTCATTCAAATCTTAAAAATTTTATATATGAAAATCCAATGATTAAGGTTAAAAACAAACAAAAAATGGATACTATTAATAGTAGAATTGACACTGAAGAGAAAAAGATTAATGAACTTGAAGACATAAAAAGCAGAAATTACCCAAAAGGAAATACAGAAAAGGAAAAATGAAACAAAATGAACCTACAATATTAATGAATTCTTTCAGCAGCTTAAACTGTATGTAATTAGAGTTCATGAAGGAAAAGAGAGCGACAAGGAGGATATAAAAATATTTAAAGAAATAATTTTAATAAAATGTCAAAATTTGTTTTATAAAATCCCAAAGCATAAACCAATGGAAGCATGAAGCTCAACAAAGCCCAACTACAAGAAATATGAAGAAAACCACAGCAAGAAACATAGAAATTAGAGATTAGAAGATTCATTATTGTTAAAATGTCAACTGTCAGAAAATCCCAGATCTATATATTTAGTACAAATCTAATAAAAATTTGAGCTAGATTCATAGAAATCAATTAGACAACCTTAAAAACAGGAAGACAGAGATGGTAGAATGTCCAAAATGGTAGACTGTCCAAAATGGTAGAATGTCCAGGAAATAGAGTTGGAGGACACAAAATCTGATTTCAAAAGTTACTGTGAAGTACAGTGTCAGAAATAAAGTCAATGGTGGTCCATTTTCAAGGCAAGGCATTTTACCCTAGTCTCTTGTGTATCAGCTTGCAGATGTTGGGAGAGGACAAACTTATAAGAGAACTTAAACTGGGAGGGGTAAATCACAATAGAATGAGGAGATGGGTAAAAAACACATATCATGGGGAGACATTCCTGCCACAAAGAGAAGTGAATACCACTTAAAGCCCACTAATAAATTTGACAAATCCCAAAAGAGGCATATTTTTAATTAACCCCATAGGAAATTTAGACAACATACAGGAAAGAACGTACAGCTCATAGGAATGGGGGGGTTGTGGCTGTTCTAAGTGCCCCATCTTGCAAGACCACCATTAAAGTCTTGCTCTCACTGTACTCCACAGGTCTCTGAGTCCATTCTTTGAGTTTGAATAGGTGAGCATATTTCTCATATACAGTGGTAATAAGATAGCCTAGTAATTGTAAAACCAGACAAGAGAACAGAACAAAGATTCTAGAAATAGAAACATACAATCAGTTCATTTTTGAAAAAAGATAGACAAATAAATGAATCACCTCTATTCCTCATACCACACACAAAAATTAATTCAAAATTGGTCTTGGACCTATAAGCAAACATCATGAAAGATCTAAAACATAAAATTTAGAGGAGAAAATTTTGTGACCACTATTTAAGCAAAAATGACTGAGATAAAGCCTTTAAACTGCAGTTTGCATAAGAACAACAAAATAATTGATCTTTTTCAAAATTAAAAGTACTATTGGTTGAAAGATACTGGTAAGAGAATGAAGAGACATGCCGTAGATCAGGAGAAACACTTTCAAGTGAGACAGATAAAGATCTTATAAATGGAATATAGAGATATAGATATTAAAATAGGCAAATATCCCAAAACTCAGTGATACAAAACCAACAATTTGCAACTCTCACACAATGATGTTAGGAATGAAAAATTATAGCCACTTTGGAAAACATGCGGGCAGTTTTCTATAAAGTTGAATGTACATTTACTATACAACTCAATCTGTCTCTTAAGAATTCCCCAAGTGCACTAAAACTTCAGTTGTTTACAATGGCTTCCTTTGTACTCATCAAATCTGGAAAAACTTCAAATAGCCTTCAACTGGCAAATGGATAAACTGTGGTACATTCAAAACAATGAAATGTCACTCAATATTAAAAAGGATTCATACAACATGGATGAATCTCAAATCCACCATTCTAAATGAAGGAGCTAGTCCCAGAAAGTACACAGTCTATGATTCATTTTACATGATGTTGTGGAAAATGCAACTGGAAATTTGTACATTCAACCATAGGTTTAGGAACCTGATTTTAGAAGGTAAAATCAAAGTAATAAATTCAGAAACATAGTAACAATGATGATAAATACCAACTTGGACTTGAGTGACATTGTATGGTTTTCAAAGCATTTTATTTTTATTTTCTCATTTACTCATCATACCTCTGGGAATTTTTATGAATTTGAATCATTTATAGTTTAATAGGATTCTACCATAATTTAGCAAGTTACTTCCATTGCTCAATTTCCATTATATATTGCAGTAACAATGATTTATAGTAGTATCATCAGCAAGGATGGAATTGTTTACTGTTATCAATGTGTCTTATTCTCTCACTCTTTCTACAACAAAGGGAAAAGTATTCCTATAGTAAGAACAAAAGTTGTCTTTGCACTTTGATTGAAATGCAGAAAATCATACACATAAAGCACCAAATTTAGTAATGCTATCCAAGCAAGAACTAAAGCACAGCAAATAATGCAGTGACTTAAAATCAGGTGGAAAATAAAGAACTATATGTTTTTAAAGTCTAAACATATGAGCTAACCTCACAGTGACCTATTCTCTCAACACATGTATTGTAACATATTTTCACAATGTCAATATCATAAGGGTTTATTAGAATTTATACCTACAGCAACCCAAATGTTCGAGACCATACTGAAAGAAATAATTTAAGGAGAGAATGAAAAGAGGTCTTTATCATTTATGGTTACAACCAGTCTGGATTTTATCTATTCTCAGCATCTATGGTTATAAAAATTAACTTTGCCTTTGACTTTTTATCTATACATTTGGAAAATCGTTCCTACAAAAAATATGGAGATAGATATGTGTATATCATGCATTTTCCTAATCAATTGCACAAATGGATTTCTCACAAAAGCTTGAAAGATGCATCAAAACATACATATACATGAATCTAAGTAACACTGGCACAGTTACATTTATATTGAATGTGTTATTAATCTACTTTTTCTATAAATACATGTGGGATTTCCATGATGATGTTTTAAGGATACAGAAAACACTTTCTGGCAATGCAATTAAACCACCAAGCATGAAGATATCTAAACATATCAAGTGACAACACAGCATTGCTACGAGGTAACTATTTCAACATCTGCGTCTCTGAAGTTAATCGTGACTTCGGTAAGAGCATCCTCCTCATGTGCTGCATGAGAGAGGCACTAATTAATCATTAAATGGCCTTACATCATCCAGGGCTGCTGCTTCTGTTTCAAATCAACTGGAGTGGGACATAGCAGCAGCAACAGTAGCAACAGCAGCAGATCCAAATATTAAACACGACAGGGAAAGTGTGGATTGCTGTAACTCTGTAAGGACTATGGTTTGGAACTGATACTTGGATTGTTTAATAAATAAGAACCAAAAGTCACTCTACTGAATGATGGGCTGTATTGGCCACTTGCCAGGAGTGTTTTCTAACTTACACTAATAAGAGCTAAATTTTTCTTGATTGTGAAGGTGTGAGCCCTTGAGACTTTTCACCTTGCTTCATGATGGAATATAACATTCGGGAAGCAGTACATACCAGCAGTCTATTCTTTACCATCAAGAGCATAATCCATTATTTGAAAGCTTACATCCAATCACTCTATGCAATATCTATTGCCAGAAATATCTAACTAGGTTAATCAGACCACCATGATCATAATGTACTCCCCTAAAACATACAATACATACACATATGAAGATGTCATAATGAAACCCTTGTTTTGTACAATTTATATTTGCTAATAAAAAATGTACTCATTTTATGGGCTTGTCATTAGATATCTAAAAACTATAAAAGAGCTCATAAATAAAAAGAAGAATTTTCAATACACACCAACCAGAGAAACTTGCTGATAAAATCCTGATACACACACACACACACACACACACACACACACACACACACACATACACACACACACAATTAGTAGACTATTTTTCTTCTTACAGAAATAGATAACCTTTACTGAGGGCTTATATTATGCCAGTCACTCTAAGAACTTCACAAATACTATCCTACTTAGTCCTCACAACCACCTTACACAGTAAGTACTGCGTTAGTCCCATTTCTTGCTGTACATGGCAGAAAATCAAAGATCAGGCAGTCCTGATCCTTTCATCCTTTGGTGAAAGTCACCTTGGCCATATCAAAATATGGTGGATTGTATTGTGGCAGGAGCATCTGTAAGATGGAGCAGTCACACAGTCAGGAAGCCAGGAAGTGACAGGACCAGACTTGCTCTTTTTAACAACCTGCTCTCAGAAGAACTAACTGGGGTCCCCACAAGAGCTACATTTATCTTCTTCAAGGGCATTACCCCCAATGACCTAATTACCTCACACTAGGCTCCATCTCTTATAATTATTGCTATTATTATTGAAAATAATAATTATTGTTCTTTTCCATATGACTGAACTACAGCACAGAGAAGCTTACTAATCTATTCAAGTACATATGATTACTGCATGGCAGAACTTGGATTTTAAAGCTCCCATGAATATCTCGTTAGGGAAACTCTCATATACATATGTCAAGCCATGATTTCATCCTTGGAAATTGTGAGATCAGCCATAATACTCACTAATAATAGGAAATAAACTATTTTGGTATATCACCCAAAACAATACCTAAAATATCATACATACGCTGTAATTCCATTTGTATAAAATTCTAGAAAATGTAGACCAATCTAGATGAAACAATACATATTAGTGGTTTCCTGGAGAAGGGGGTGGAAAGGGCAAGAGAGGGAAGAAAGTTTTAAAACTGGCATAAAGAGCCTTTGGGGGATTATGGATACATGCTCCACTTTGTATGGTGGATTTGCACATGCATGCATAGGTCAATCTCATATTTTACCCTTAATATGTGTGCAATTTCCGGTATTTTAAGTATACATTTAAAATTTTTGTTTTTCATTTTAAAAGTATTCACTGGTTCCTTGGTTCTCTGTTACTTTGATCTCATCATCCATATTACTAGCACTAATTTATCTTTAATTTTGGTCACCTTGTCACTGCTTATGACTTTTGCCTTTCTCTTCTTTCTCCCTTTTTTTTTCTTTCTCTTTTGGTGCTATGGATCAAAACCTGGGCCTTGTCCATGCTAGCCAAGTGCCCTCCCATAGAGTTACATCTCTAGATTCTACTAATGCCTTTTAATATGCAAGCCAGATGCAATGATTCATGCCTGAAATTCCAGCTCCTTGGGAGGCAGAGATGAAGGGGATCCTGGTTCAAGACCAACCCCCACAAAAACAATAGCAAGACCTCATCTTAGCAAATAAGTCAGGCTTAGTGGCACATACCTGTGATCCCAGCTATACAGGATACCATAGGTAAGAGGATCTTAGTCCAGGCTGGCCTAGAGCAAAAATGCAAGACCCTTTCTAAAAAGTAACTTTAAAAGGCAAAAAAGGCTAAAGGTGTGGCTTGAGTGCAAGGTCCTGAGTTCAAACCTCACCACAGCCAAAAAACAAAATGAAACAAGCAAGCAAAAATAAGCTACAGGCAGGTTAATTTAAGTTTCATAAAATTTAACTTTCATATATCTAACTCAAAGTTAACTTCAAACAACTAGACATAATTTGAAGTAGTATTTTTTTATATATTTTTACTGATTAGTATTCACAATAAGCTTCAGAGACCACAAAGTCTGGATTTCCTCCTGGCTGAATTTCTCTTGGGCATTATTATAAGTAATTAAATCACTGAGTTGTGGGGGTATTGGCACTTGATTTTATAAAATAATGCCAAGTTGTTTTCAAAGTGGCTGGTTCAATTTTAACATTTCACAGTGAGATGAAAATGTATCTGAAATCCCATTGCTCCGTATCTTTTTCAGCACTTGATATTCTCAAACTCAGTTTTTAAACTGTGTCTGATAATTACTTGGATCCTCTATAGATTCATTTTTATTTTGAGGAATAGGATTTGTCTCCTTTTCTGCTTTATTTAAAAGTGACAGACATTCCATAAGAAAATTTGCGAATAATTCAATGTTCCACATAATTTTAAATTCCCCCAAAGAGAATTCAACTTACCTCTGGCAGACAATTAGTCTAGAGGGAGTGTCTTAGTCTGTTTGGACTGCTATAACAAAATACCAAAGACTAGAAGGCTTATAAATTGACAGAAATTTGTTTCTTACCATTCTAGAACCTGGGAAATCCAAGATAAAGGGACTGGCAGATATGGTACATGATGAGAGTCTGTTTCCTAGTCCATGGACAGTGTGACCATCTTCTTGCTGTGTCCAAAAATGGCAAAGGGATAGAGAGCTTTTTAGGGTCTCTTCTGTAAGGTAGCTTACACATTATCCTATTCACGAAGACTTTACCCTCATAACCTAATCACCTCCCAAAGGTCTTACCTACAAATACCATCATATTGAGGAATAAGTTTCAACATATGCATTTTGCAAGACATAAACATGTGATCCATCTATAACTGGGAGCAATAAGCATGATTCACCTTTATCTATCAGGGCTTGCGGTTCAAAACTAAGCTTTACTAGTTAAGAAGGCTGGTTTATTTCCACACCATATTTATTCCTGACATGCATACCATCCATTCTCCCAGACCACAGGTAGAGATGTGCACCAGTGTCCCATCTTTTCCTAACTCTTAACTCCAATTTTTATCTCCCTGACCCTGTGGGTATTCTTTGCTCAGTTCTGCTAAACTTCATTTTCTGCTACCTTTTAAGAAACAAAAGTTTTCTCTAATGAAATTCAACCTGAAGGCACACCCAACTTTGGTATTTCCTTCTTCTAGATATTTATCCATAATCCTTTATTTTCTTGTCATCTAATTTATACCTTTACAGGGAAATATGTTTACTTGCATGTTTTTGTCCCTCTTCTAGTGGTTCTAAGTTAGGATATAGGTCTGAATTAGCTAATCTATCAGTAAAGGAGGGTGAATGCTCTTTGATATTTTTTAAAGTAATGCTTCAAATTGAGGTATGATAGGTAGCCTGATTAACTTTACAAAGTGAATACACTTGTGCAACTAATCAGAAAATAAAACATTTACTGCACCTGAGAAATTCCCCTCATGTTCCCTGTGTCCCTACCCAAGATAACCACTGTCCTGACTTTTAATACCATAGATTAGTTTTGCCTGTTTTTGAAATTTTTAGCTCAGGGCAAAATATGATTAAGAGAAAGCCTGACACTCTCAAGGTAACTCTTTATATCAAGGGAGACAGATTGGAAGGCAGAAAGGCAGAATAGAATTGATCTGAGAATTATGGCCAGTAAAGTATTGGAAGGTTGTTACTAGCATGTGGAATGGACTGGAATCATAAATATAACAAACCTATTATATTTTCAAGAAAATTGACCTGATAAACAAAACACAAGTCTAGACTAAAGCAATCCTATAGGTGCTCAAAATTTAACCCTTATATAATAAGAAGTAAGTTGAGAAAGCTACTGGGTTCCCAATTAGCCCCCCCACCCCACCATACACATGCTCATTTCAGATTCAGCCAATGAGGAAAAATGAAAATAAACGATATTACTGCAGTACAAGCAGGGACCATTAAAAGCAGAGGACAATTGAGCAAAATTGAATTCTATTTAAGGAATATTTCCTACCCTGAGAATAAAGAGTCCTCACAGTATCTATCCAAGGAGATTTGAAAAGTGGTATGGAACAGTGACAACTTTGTGGTGCTTATTATTCCTTTTCCTATATAACAATATTGACTGTGAATTGTGCTCTTGTATTGCCATTTTATAGCATTCACTGTCTTTGGAATTCATTGGCTTCTAGACCTAAAGATACCACTGCTAAATGTGTTGTTGACACAGTGCACGTCACCCAAAGATCCTAGACTCTGAGTGTAGAATGTCAGCAAGATTAATTTGGGATTGGTTGTGTTACTTTGGAGAAGGCAGAATATGTTATAAGTAGAGAATGGAGCTAAAGAATATTTGGTGACCAGAAGAGTGGACTGTGGCATAGACAGTGGTACTTAGGAAAATTAACTCCTGATGTCTCAGTTTCTGAAATCCTTTTGGAGCCAAATGGGGACATACACCTTAGTTTGGTATATAGGCAAGAGTAATGGATACTACTTCCATGAGCCAGCAAAAAAGATTTTGATAACTTCTCCCTTGCTGAGTGATGTAGTAGGTTCTGTGTTTCACATAGTAAGCTGTGAAATGGTGAAATCTCTATTAGCCTGAGTCTCTGAGGAACTCTAGACAGTACAACTTTCTATTTGTTTAAGACACTACAATTTTGAAATTATATGTAACTGCAATACTACTTAGCCTGTTATTTCTGGGAAAAATGTGGTATAAAATATGTTTCTTATGGCACTTTGAATTCTGCATGGTGGTTGGTGTTTGTAACCCAGCCCTTTTCCTGGCTTTGAGATGCTGAGATAAGATGAAAATGAAAGTAAATTTACCATAGATATCTTTTAAAGAAAAGGAAAGTAAAACTCCTTATTCAAAAAGTTTATTTGTCCTGATATAACAGGATATAAGGTAGAAGGAAAGATAAAATAGAAAACATATCCCAGTTAGCCAGATCTCACTCTTTTAAGGGTCTGAACGGCATAGCCATTTCATCAATTTATACCAAATGTCCTGAAATTACCTAGTCTGTCTTCCTGTATTGTACAATATGATACTTAGGAGCTGTTGAAACAATTTTCCCAAGTGGTTATTGCTTTTGCTACTTCTAACTAACTGCAAAGCGAAAAACATTCTAAAAGATCAGAATAAGGATTTGTACCACTTAAACATCTGTTTATATTGTTTACTTATTTCCTTCTTTATTGTCGTGGTCATCACACCAGAATGTAAGTTCCATTGTGGTCTCACTGGGAGACAGCTTGGCATGAGGAAGAGCATGGACTCTACAAACACTACTGGAATTTGAATGCAGGTTTCACCTCTTTTGCTCACCAGGGGACAATATGGAGCCATTTGGTGCCTTATTTCCATCATCTGTAAAGTAAGTCTGAGAATGAGCTGAGATCAATGTCAGGCATGTTAAGTGTTTTATAAATGTAGCTACTCCGTTAAAGCTTGGATCTTATCTATATTGTTCACTAAGTTATCCCCAGTAACTTGCACATAGCCTTGTGCATAGCACCAGAAAACAGCCTAGAGATAAAAATGACTAAATGTACTTATCATTACAAAAGTAAATATCTTTCCCAGAACCTTGAGAATGACTTCAGATATGTGTAAAGAGTCCTGAAAAACATAAATTTAATCATAGAGACTTTATAGTAACTGTTTCAGCAGCTTTTAATAACATACTATAAATCAGGTATTTCAGGATAATTTCCTGGTTCATTTTTGTAGGACTATTCCACTATGAAGACTGAAAAATTCAATTTAATACATCGCCTATTGGCTTATGATGTAAATTGCATGGTATAAATATTTGTTTGGAAGGCTAGGTTGAGGCATTAAAACAACTCATCATCTTGTTGAGTAATAACTGATAATGATTCCTGCTACCTATTATGGAACTCAAATGTCAATCCATTGTTTGTCTAAGACACTTGGAGCTAAGAACAAAATGATCATTAGACTGCTTTGTGCACTGCTTTTTCTCTGACCAGACAAAACAAAGAAAGAAAACACTCTCTCTCTCTCTCTCTCTCTATCTTTCTGTCTGTCTGTCTCTCTCTCTCTCTCTTACATACACACACACACACACACACACACACACACACACACACATATACCTCAGTGCTATTGATGAGTGACTGTACCAACATACAAAAGATAAAAAATGATTCTATGCTGACAGAAATTGAATAAATAAACCTCCATTATCCAGTATTCAATTATTCATTGTACAAAATGACCAGACTCTATTTTATCTACTCTGAGCTACCACCACTTTGCTATTGCTATCAACTCAAAAGGAAGATGGTGAAAGAAAGGAAGGCAGCGAATATCAAGTCATTTGTGTTCTGCTGTTCATTTTAAACTGCTGAGTCTTAGCCTGAAGGAAGAAGGAAAGATGAGAAATTGAGTTAAATTCAGATGCTAAGAGTAGCTTCAAGTTTTTCCTGGCTTCAGTTTATCTGGGTTATGTAAACCGTCATTAATACAGACAATTAAGAGTTTCTAAATTGAGGGTTCTGTTTATTTGGTGTAGCATTTAAGATTTCCTAGTCCTTAAATTCTCAGATCTAAATGTGTTACTCATGGAAGACAAATGACCATTTGGGACTTCTCTGGAAGAAAATTTCAAATGAAAGAAACATTTTTTTTTCAATTCTGTTAATGACTTCAAGGAAAGGTGTAATTGCATGATAAAAGTAAATATGCTATAAAGCTTCTTGGCTAGAAACAAGAGCAGCCTGCAGAATTCATCATGTTATAATGGACACATCTTTACTGGAGAAAGAACTTAATGTTAATTCAAAATGTTCTGAAATGCCAGCATAAATTATAACTGCAGATTTTGAGACATCTTCTCCAATGACATCTACAGGTTCTGGTAGATCTTCACCAAACAAGTTAACAGATGAATACGAGGTATCTGCTTTTCTTGCTCTTATGCGTAGAGATACTATAAGAGTTGCATCAAAGTTGGCCTTAGACAAGAGAGTACCACGAAAAGATTACCTGTCTCAGTTTCAATTTGTTTCTGAAAAATTACAAGTTTTGAGAAAATTTAAAATGGAATTTATAGTTTTATTAAACTATGGCATCTTGTGTCAGAACTGGAAGAATTAGAGGAAAGATTTTTTTCCATCCAGGTGGATGTCCTAAAAGTTGTAGACAGATTTCTCCTAGTGGTCAGAAAACAATAATTAATTTATGTTTTTCCTGCCCCACTTCACAACAGCATCCATTTTATTCAATTTTAAGACAAAAGAAAAAAATCAAGCAAAGTAAAGAGATATCAGGTTTAAAAACTAAATAAATACTAAACCAACTGGTAGGAAGGGGGAGGTGACAGGGAAAGGGGTAGGAGGATGAATATGGTATAAATAATATGTACACATGTATGTAAATGTAAAAATGATACCTGTTGAAACTGTTCAAAGAATCAGGGGAGGGGGGATGAAAGAGCAGTGTGGAGGATGTGAATTCAAGTGTGATATATTTGGTATATTGTAAGACCTTCTGTAAATGCTACAATGTACCCCCACCCAGCACAACAATAATTAAAAAAAAAGAATTTTAAAATAAAAAAATGCTAAACCAGGAGCAGTTTCTCAAAATTCAGTCATACACAGTATTTATTTATTCAGTGAAAGTCTAATAACTAATGTTCAAAAAAGATAAATAACCCTCTCATTTTCCTTTTCTTATGTCATAGAGGAAAAATGTTTTAAAAAATAAAATGTATAAAATACAAGTGCTACTAAAAATACTTTTGTTAAGGCTGGGTGTGGTATTACACATCTGTAATCCCAGCTCCTAGGGAGATGGAGATTTGGATAATATTGCTGCCAGGCCAGTTCAGGCAAAAACAAGCCTGGTGTGGTAGAATCTGTGCCTGTAATCCAAACTATATGGGAGGCATAAGTAGGGTTATCAAAATCTGAGGCCAGCTCTGGAAAAAAATACTACACCCTATCTAAAAATAACTACAGGTTAAAAAATGGTTAGTGGTGTTGCTCAAGGGGTTTAACACTGACCTGTCAAGTGTGAGGCCCTAATTTCAAATCCCACTATCCCAAAACAAAACCCTCTTAGGTAAATAGAAAGTAAATTGAATGGATTATGTCTTTTACATCGATATGTGTGGTTAAAAAATTTATGGTAATAGTTTTTAAGGTTATTTATTTGTTGATTAATAAAACTCAATTTTGAATTTCAAAAATAATTACCTTTCAGTAGCTGATTTACTTTTCATTCATTGGGACATTCAATAAAAAAAAATCATAAAATTGGGTCAAGTATTCTATAGGGAACTAATCTGGTCCACATAGTTAATTTTTATTATTATAATAAATGTTTTCATGCATTCAAAAAGTGTAATGAATATTGTAATTAAAAACACAAATGAATTTCAACAGCAGTTAAAATGTTGCCATATTTTTCTGTGTCAAAAAATTGTTTTGCAGAAGCATTCTATAGAAAATTATAGACACATGGTTCCAACCCTAACCTAAATATTTTACTAAAAATTGCTATAAAAATGAGGACATTTTTAATCTAATCACAATTAACATTGTCATGACAAAATTAATAGAATTTCCTGAATTTTAACTGCAAAAATTCTTACTAAAATTCCCTCAATAGTAGCCAAAATGCTTCTGTGGCTGATTTTTCAAATCAGGACTAAACCAAATGACACAAATAATATCCATGTATAATATCTCTTAAGGAACTTTTAAAAATTAAAACATAACATACACACAGAATAACATACAAATAATAAACTGAGAGCCATTGAATTAACAGATAACTGAGTTATCTGACTGTGACCCTAATAGGAAACACATTAGCTCCTCAGAAATGGTTCTATGTCCCCTTTCAGCCAATACCCCAATCCTGCCCCTAAGCTTAACTACCATCTCTTTCACAACATGTTGATAGTTTCACACTTGTTCTTCAAAAGTATCTCGGCTTTCTTTGGTCCTATTTAAGAAATAGTTATTTCCCTTTCATACCATTCACTGTAAAAACAAAAAAATCTGTGGAAATTTCCAATGGTATTGTGTATGTAGATCAACTTGAGCCAAAAACGACACCTCAAAAATTTTTGACTATTTGCCAATGATCATACTGAAAAATGTTTAAAAATAATGCTTTACAAAGTTGTTAGTGTAGAGTCTTTTGTGTCTTTCATTAGATTTATCCATAGATAAGTGATTATTTTTACATTAATGGAGACATTAGTATTTCATTTTTTAATTTTTTACTGGTACATAAAAATTCTAATTATGTTGTATAATTTCCTGAAATTTAGAAGCTCTGCTATATTCATTTATTGCTTCAAGTAGCATGTTCATAGAATTTTTTGTATTTTTTATGATATATAAATGAGTTATTGTTAAATAAGTGGTTTTTTAACTCTCCTTTTCCAATTCTGAGAATTTGTATTTCTTGGTCTTTTAGCAATGGTTCTACCAACAAGAAAATTCTGAAGAAATATAATGATAGAATGCATCTTATTTTCTTCCTTAATTCAGATGTCTTACAAAATGTATCATTAAGTGCAATATTATCTATATGCCTTTTGTAATTAACCATTATCAGATTAAAATTGTTCTTGATCTGCCAAATGACTTTAAGGTATTGAATTTAAGCAAATTCTTTTTCTGCAACTATTGAGATACCATAGTATTTTTTTTCTTTTTTATTCCACTAATATGGTCAAGCATTATTTTCAGACATATTCAAGTGTCACAACAACTCACACTCTTGGAATATACCCAAGATTTTTGTGAGTTGATATCTTTTATCCACATTTCTTGATTTAAGTTATTAATATTCTGTTTAGTACTTTTGTACCTATGCTCATGGATAAATTGTCCTTTTCTATTTCTTCCTGACAGTTTTTCATTCCATATTTTGTAATTAAGGATGCATGAAGTTCATAAAATAAGGCAGAAACTGTTCCCTTTCTTGGTGTTTTCTGAAAGGCTTCTTGAAAGTTTGAAAATATTCATTCCTAGTGAAGAAACATCTGATTAATATCTGATAATTAGATATTATTCTAATGTTGTTTGTCTCCATTATTTCTATTAAAAGGTCAGCTCTCAGTTTTATTGTTTCTCCTTAGATTATAACACATTTCATTCTCTAGCTATCTTCAACATCTTCTCTTTGAGTTTGGTCTTCAGTGCACCTTGAAAATTCACCACTGGGTTTTCTGCATCCCAGTCACTCATTAGTAAAAAGACTGTGAAGGATTTCACCTGGCAGGATTTCATGGGAAATGATACTAGACAATTCTCATGGTCCATTTGAATGAAACCTGAAAAGCTTAGGTCTAGCAAGGAAAGGAGAACAACTTTGGGGATTTGATGTCACATATTCAGAAAGGGCATCTCAAAGGAAGTGGCATTTAAGGAAATGATGATGCATGGGAAAGTGTGAGCTACAGAAAACTGTGGGAGAACCTATGGTTGAAAATAGCACCAATCCTAAGGTATATATAAGTTTGGCCTGTTTTAGAAACAGAAGACAAGTGGTAGCTGAAGCAGAGTGAGCAGGAAAGACTTGTAAAAAAGGTCAGAGAGATGAGTGCACAGTCTGTTCATATTTGGTTTTTTATATCTTAAAATCCATGTTAAAGACATCATAATTTTTCTCAGTATGATGAAAATTCAATGCACATTTTGGTAATCTTAAATTGTAGATTGACATCTTCTGCTGCTGTGATAAGAATAAATGTAGCTATGCAGGAATGAAAGCAGAGCCCAGGTAGTAAGCTTTTCAGCATTCCTGGTAAGAGATGATTCCTTGTAAGCATTTTAATCTGGTTGTGGTACTGAGATGTAGACACATTTACTGTTCTCTGACCTTGATCTTTCTCTCATACTTCATACATTAAATGTCAGAAAATCCCCCTGACTCTATTTTAAAATAGTTCCTGTATCTTACCACTTTTCCCCACTTTGAACACTGAGCCAGGTCTCATTTGGAGTCACAATAGCTCCCTCACTGCTCCCCTGCATTTTTGCTACACCCAGTCTCAAACAGCACTCTTCAGTTCAGAACATTCTCATAGCTCACATTTCATTCAGAGCAAAAGTCAAAGTCAAGACAATGGTCTACAATCTTTCCACAAGCAGACTCCTTTTCACCTGCATGATTTGGCTTTCTTTTCAGGTGTTCTCTCTTCTTCCATCCCATCTAGCTTCCTTGCTCTTCCTCTCGCGAGCTCTTCATGCTCCCAACTTAGAATGTTTTTTCTCTACCCTCATTTAGAATGATTTTCTTATCACTTCTGCTTCTCTATCCTTTTCCTGTCTTTGCTATAGTATAATGTATAGTATCATAGTATTATGGCCTGTGTGAGGCACACTATTGAGTGTAGTGGCTGTACCACCTCACCTTGCTTACTAATTGTTTATTCCACTTTCTAACATTTTTATAAATTCACTTATTTAATGATGACTATAAGGGACTGAATATGATCAAAGTATGTCACACCCCTATATGAAAATGTCATAATGAAACCCATTATTTGGGCAATTTAATAAACACTAATAAAAAGGAAGAAAATAACTATTTCTTATTATCTATTTCCTTCGCCCTGAATAGAAGATTTGTGAAAGTTGATACATTTGTCTGTTTTGTTTCCTGATGAACAAAACAGAGTGCAGCACAAAGAAGGTAGTCAATAAATGAAATGGACTAATTTAGTGAATGAATAAGTGAATGACTGAAGGCAGCAAGCTGGGAGACAGAGTTAAAGAACCTAATTTCCTATTTGAGGAGGTGGCATTTCATCATAGATAAGAAAGCTAAATAAGGAGTAGAGAAGTTTGCTCTACAGGGGCCTATCAGATAGTATGCTTATCTGTCTGTATTTTTAGGAAGCCAGGTTTTGGAGTCTAAATTTTATTTGGAAGTTGTGCAATAATGGAAAAAGAAGACAGTATACCCAAGAAGATTTATTTGTGAGTGGTAAAGAGAGCCACACTGAAGTTCTACTATGGACAATGGTTTGTTTTGTTTTTTGTTTTTTTTCCCCCAAGCTGCCCAGTTAATGACTAAACCAAAAGGAGCTGAAAACAAAGAGAAAGGGCCAGATTAACTATCTCTGCATGAATCTGGCACGCTCTATGACAATGGTGTTTTCAGAATCAACTCTCTGTCTGTTATTATGTTCATTTTATGGGCATGATTCCCATCCTATTTTCTTCCCTTTTGGTTTCCTCTTTTTCATCAATAATCCAATCCAAGTGCAGAAATACTATGAACGTAACATGCTTACACTGAGTACAATACACTCACATCCTTAGAGTATTCACTCTGGAACTTTATTTTGCACTAAAAGGCCTTAAGTTTGAAACCTTTATTTTTTTCACCTGCAGGACACTTCAGTCAACAAAAAGGGATGTCTTTTCTTTCCACCTAGCACTGTGGTAAAACATAGTGGAAAGAGTGACAATGGCCAGATGACCAAGATTTCCACTTACTTTATTTGAGATTTGGAATAGTGTTACTGAAAGCTTTGCTCTATAACATGTATAAGGAATTTTCAACTTATCCTGAAACTATTCCTTAATGTTTGTCACTGCCGAATCAATATTGTCAATCTAAATTTGCAATTAGGAAATATCCATATATGTAGATATGCATGTTATATTTTTAAAATAAAAAAATGCAGAACAAATGTAAGTCTATGCTAAAACTTCAGTTAATTTATGCACTGTACATAAATTCATGGAAGATTAATTCTCTATTGAGAATAATTTTTCCAGTAAAAAAAGATAATTATTAAATAATAGAAATTTTACCACAGTGAAATGTTCATCAGTTACACATGGGTATTTTCTTCACTTATCAATCCACAAGGTAAAATTCAGTGTGGTATTCCTATAGTCCAAATATGGTTTTTCCTCTTTACAAACCATCTAGATCTTTGATTGCCTTATGTTGATGGGAGGTAGCATGTGTAAGAGCTGATTAGGTCTTTAAGAGGGACCTTGGGTCATTTCTGCATATGCACATATGAATAATAAAATAAAAAAATAAAATAAAATAAATTTAAAAAGGTATATTTACAGAATTGTGTAATCATCACCAAAACCAATTCTGCATATTTTCATAACCCAGAAAAGAATATCCATACCCTTTACCAGTCACTCTTCAACACACAGACATAGGCCCTGGCAAACATTCATCTGTTTTCTGTCTCCATAGATTCGGCTATTCTGGACACTTGACATAAATATACAGTACATGGCATTTTGCCTTTGCCTTTTTTTTTTTTTTTAACTAAATATAGTGTTTTCTAGTATCATCCATGTTATAGATGTATTTCATTCCTTTTTAGTGACAAATAATATTTCATTGTTTGGATATGCTATCTTTTGCTTATCCATTGATCAGTTGATGGACATTTGGGTTATTTTCAACTTTCTTTTTTTACTAATCTGAATAAAATTGCCATAATAAATATCTATGTCCAAAAAAAAAAAAAAAGAGGGACCTTGAAAGTAGTTTAATTGTCATGATAGTGAGGAAGTTCTTGCTGTCTGAGAACTGAATTAGTTATCACAAAAGCAAATTGTTATAAACTGAGATGGCCCTTGGTTTTGTCCTTTCTGCATGTGCCTGCTCAGTACTTTCCACTATGAGATGAAGCAGCATGAGGCCCTTACCAGATTCTTGTACTATCCTCTTGAACTTCTCAAATTCCAAAATCATGAGCTAACTAAAGCTATATTTTTTATAAATCACTCAGTCTCAGTAGCAATAGATAAGATTAAAATACACACAATGGCCATC
The DNA here is from genome assembly GCF_047511655.1 of Castor canadensis. Lineage (NCBI taxonomy): Eukaryota > Metazoa > Chordata > Mammalia > Rodentia > Castoridae > Castor > Castor canadensis. The sequence goes on from NC_133386.1 coordinate 24,349,099, forward strand.
ATTTCATATTTAAAAATGTGTTAATCTTTCAGTTATTTTGTAATACTGCAATATAATCAGTATCTAAGAAGGTAGGATGAGAACAGGAATTTCAGAGCCATGAGTTTCAGACACTCCATAGAAACACAATGATGAAGAGTTATGAGCTATGATTAAAGAGTTGAAAGATGTCTTATATAATGATTTTGAATTTACCTTTGCATCCTTCTTGAGCAGGAAAAGAAAAAGGAATACAGGACAACATATAACAGGTAGTTTTCACCATGGTAATAACCGTGTTCAGTTCTCATAGATGACCTTTAAAGCTTAGTATACTTCCTTCTCAAAATGAATGGTATCCTATTTGTACCTTGAATGATAGACAGAAGTAAGCTCCCAACCCCTTTCTGCTTGCCCAATGTCTTACAGTTCATGGAGATGCTCATATGTCCATACATCCCTGTGGTACATCTGGCACAAAATGATCTGTCTGAAAAATACTCAGCTTCATCACTTCTCTGAAAATTCTACACTGTCCTGATAATCCTGATGACTTTCAGTTGAGTATCCTTCTTAAATTTTCTTTCTCATGTCTATTGATATGAAGCTATAATGATCTAACAATTTTAAAGACCAAAAGCACAAGAATAACATAATTATAGATTCCAAATCTAGCTAATAAAACACATTTTGGAGTTACTGAATGAATTTTTCAAGGTCATTAACATTACAAACTTTTTTAAACGAGAGAAACTCCTTCACAGAAACTAGCCATAAAATTCACTTTCCCACTCAGGTACTTTTTAATCTTTTCACAGGCTTATTATGGCAATAGGTTAAAAAAAATCATAGAACTGTAACCCAACCCATAAGATATTAAAAGTCCCTTGTCACTGTTTAGTAATGTATAAAGCATTTTTATTGCTAGGTATTGAGGTTGTTTTTAATCTGAATAATAAAACTCTGACCCACAACCTATATAGAAACAGCCAGAGTAGCAACACCACAGTCTGCAGCAATTGACTCAGAATGGTCAATAACTGCCAGCTTCCTGTGTTTTTGCACCACTATTAGTCTAAGAAGCAAATATGTTCCCCAAACAATCACCTAGTTACCCCAACAGCAGCTTCCCCATGACATTCTTTAAGAAATCCAGGTCTCGAGATTTTATGATAAAATTTCAAAGAATAATTTTACTTAGAAAATCTTTCCCTACTTCCAAGGTATGCTGCAACCAAAAACTTCAAAGATCAAGTTTCCTAGGTATAATTTCAGGAAAGCACCTACATAGGTGCTCCTGTTCTATCTATATACCTGAACTGCCAATATGAGTGTACCTCAGGATGAATTTACCTCGATAAGCTGAGGTCAGAACAATAAGAAAGCTGAAAAAAAAGCTCTTGAGAATCAAATAGGTTTTTTAAATGTACCAAAATTATAGTTAATACCACTGGAATTGAAATGTACCAAGAATGCCTTTAAGCATAGAAAAAAAGCCAATAGGAAAGAGAACTCAGCTATTGAGGAAATAAAGGTATCCATCCCTGATGTGGCTCAGGTTGGTGAAATATTCAACTCCCAGAGCAATATAAACTAAAGAAGGAATCATTTTTAGATAAGAGGACAAAACTAATGGATATTCTCAGCAAGCCTAAAAGCTGTGCTACTGCAATAGTGCAAAGATAATGGTTTCTACCTCTACAATTCCTTTCAATGATTGTTTTGCCAATATACAGTGTAAAGGAAACAAAGACTAATAATTGCTTGTCAGTATTGACGAAGCAAGACTGGCATCATGAAGGGGAAGAGCTGGTATGCTACTTCCCAGCTATGGTAGATGTTGACAGGCTGTGCTATGTCCATACTCCAGGAATGGGAAAGGAAGAAGCATTGGAAGGTCAAGTTAAATGAGCTGTTCACATCTTTCCAGTTAACAAAGCACATTTCAAAGGCCAAAGAGTTGAATCATTGGGGAAATTTTAAAAGGTGCAAAATGAATGTAAAAAATAACATTGAGAGTTAGAACTCTGTGTACCAGGCCACATTATAGGCAGTAAAAGAAAGCTTAACTGTAGAATCATAAAACAAGATTGCCAACCATTATTATTTTGTTATATAGGAAAAAACTCCTACACTACATTAAAGTCCAATTCCTCAATGATGTATAACACAAAACACTCAAATAGATTTGTGTAACTGAGTTTTCTCTCAGATTCTGCGATAAAAGTAAATTACACAAAAACTGACATGTTTTACTTTCAAATGGCCTCAAATAAGCAATACCAAACAACCCACTTCCTTTAAACATGAATGCAGTTCTTGCTACATGTTTAGAGACATAAAGTGAACTTGGAACTGGTAGAACACACAGTATAGAAAGAGCAAAATTTGATAATCACAAGGGTTAAATATGAAGTTATGGCAATTAGTTCATCTGTACTCTGTAACAGGAATAGCATTTTGCCCAGCAAGAAAGATCTCAAAACACAAATGAAGAACTGGAACAAAATGGATGGGTCGAAATAAAATACATATAAAAATAGAAACTTGATATCCAAATGTTTTTAATAATTTCCCTAAGGATTTAAAAACAAACTTATTTTTATATCTTCCCATGGTAAACAGTAAGAATTCAAATGGTACCTTGACTTGAAAAACTCTGTATTTCTGTCACTAGGTTTTATGTAGGCATGTACACATGTTGACAGCAATACTCAAATATCTTGACAATGAAAAATAATTGCTAACATTTGATTATGTAATGGCCAAGCTTGTCACGCATTAGTTTTGCCATCATCTGCCTACATTTCAACAGTAAAACTCATTTCACTGGTAGTTTTCGCTTAGTTCAGCCTAGTTGCAACTCACTTACCAAGGCAACGAAAACGTTAGCAAAGCTTACTCTTAGTCAACAAATTTGATGCTATGTAAATTCACTGTTTTGTTTCTGTGCTTAAACACCTCTCCTTTTCAACAAACATCCAGATTTGAGAAGTGTGAGATTCAGCTGCTGTGGGTTTCTCTTCCTGCAGGAAAATTAAGTGGTAAAACATAAGCAAGATTTTATACTACTAAACAGTTCCTCTTAGGTTAACTAGAGGATTGCTACTGCTACAGTTGAAAATATAAAGACTTATTTTATTTAGTGGTTTGAAATAATCTCAGAAGTACAGTCCAAAAAGTGGCATAACCTACCTTGTATCTGAACTTATTCATATCAGCCAGTTGGTTCCAACACAGTTGAAACCCAGATTTAACTATTCTGTGACAAGCCATGTCTTTCTTAAATGAACAAACTCACAAGTCTTCTATGCTTCTTGCTCTATTTATTTAAAATTTCTCCCAGTCTTTTCTTTCTTACCAATTTCATTCAAAGATTTATCTGCATTATGTACATTAAAAGACTCAAAATACATACATCCTGCAAGTGGACACATCCTTCTTAGCTAATAAATGAATAGTCTTTTTTTTTTTCAGTACCTTTCTGACAACTCCTTTCCACTCAAAATTTTACTGAGGACTTCATAATATTTCACTGGGGATTCTGCAACTGCCTTCAAAAATGCCTTGGTGCTAACTGTCGCTTTATAGTCAAATCCAACTGCAACACTAAACATCAGTTATTTTCCAAATATCAACATCTGTTCTTATTACTTTTTACACCTCATTATTACCAATGGAATAAAATCAAAATTTATTTAGCTTCACAAAAAAAATCCCAAGTTACTATTTTTGTTAATTCCCTTCCTTCCTTCCTGAAACATATATACTAAACTTCAGCCAAAATAATTCTTCACATGCCAGTGATATGGCACAGACATGTAGAAAGGGAATGATAAATTACACAAAGAAGCCAGGGAACAGGTGCAGCACCATATCTAGGTGCAATCTGCCAAACATCCTGCTCAACCACTGTCCTGGAGTAACGGCTGACTACTACAGTTGTGGCAATTTCTTGGTACATTGGTACAGTAGACCTCAACAACTACCCCAACAGGGACATTCTACACTTTAAGATTAGTCAAAAACCTCATTTGCATCTCATGCTAGTTGCAGCCTCATGCATGCCTCTTCCTTCTGAGGACATATTATTAGGTAGACCACTCCCCATTTCCTGATTCTTGGAAATGCCTTCCCATTTCTTAGAAGACTTCACAATTATGTATATACCTTTTGCATAATCATCAGACCCTGTCTGCCCACCCTCAGTTTCCTTTGAGAGCACACTATTACTTTATGATTTGGCTTTAATAAAATGTAGCTTTTGCTTAAATATATTTGTGCTGTTATATTTGTGCTTAAATTCTTTCTTCTTTCTTCAGTCTGTATACCCTGACACTGGACATTGGGTAAACTGGAGACAGGAAATAACTACATATTGTATATCCTACTTGAAATATTTCTCTTTCCTCTTTCATATGGCAGTTCTGTACTTAATGTTAGGATGAACTCAGATTTCACTTTTAAAAGATCTGGGTTTCTAAGAAAGGATAATTTTCACCTTCCTCTGAAATCTACAAGGACTTTGTCATATGGCTACTATAACAATTTCCTGAAGCTTTAATTTTACATTTATGAACTTATTTATATTTTAAGTTGTAGCTTTCTTAAGAAGAGGGTTACTCACTTTACATTTTTAAGACATTATTTAGTACATCCAAGACAGAAGAGTTATTGTCCATAAGTGTTTACTGAGTTATTGAAATGAATGAACTCTTGAATCAATCAAATTTATTCTATGACTATACACTGTGCACTCATCTTTTCACTGTTTCTAAAGGATCACAGAAAAGATTGAGCAGTTAATGGAAATGGAATAATATTATAAGTATCTCTACATTTCAGGATGAAAATTTAAAGTCGATAGCTTGCTATTTGTGAAAATGACACATAGAATATATAGGAATTGTCACAATGAATGAAGAATAATTTATTTATCCACCCCTACTGTTTAAGGATCTCCTTCTTGTAGGCAGCTATCATAGGTATGATTTGTCAAAATGACAAATCCAAAAGTGTTTCTTATGTTCTCCATTGAGAGGCAATGATGGAAGGTGGTTTCCATTTAAAAAAAACAGAGATAATCTTAACTTGCTGTTGCAGAATGAATATATTCTAAAAAGTATCCTAACTTAAAATTCAGTAATTTTAGGGAGATTTTTGATAAAGGAAATATTTCTACTTACAGGTTGTGACTTGTTTTTAGTTCAGAGCTAATTGTGCTCATCTCAGATGAGGTTTAAGTTTATTTAATTTCTAAGTTTCCATAATTCACTTATTATTGTTCCAACTAGATTAAAGTTTATGAAGTAAGTAAGAACTAAATTAAAGCCATAGTAATAAATTTTAGTTCACTCTGTTATTTAAAGTTGCTTGAGTCACTGATTTTTCCCAGAAATTTACCAAAGAATAGCATTCTTCCTAATAATAGTAAAACAAAACAAAACTAAAAAACAGGGTAGTGTTTGAAATATATATTAATTCACATATTCTTTTACATATGCATGAAGAAATTAAATACACATAAAATATGGATATCACAACAAAGAAAGACTTAAAGAAAGATAGTGCTCACCACTGATTTATCAGGGGAATAAAAAGGGTAGATAAACAATGGAAATACACTAATATCAAAGAGTTTAAAATCAAACTGAAAGGTTTACTCTAGGTCCTGTTAGGTCCCACTGGGGAGAATGCTTGTATGCTTTTCTATATCTGGAATACAAAATCTGATAAAGGTTGTTTGCTAAGTTTAACAAAAAGTTGGCTTCAATTTTATTTGCTGGAAGTTTAAAATTTATCACTTCTACTTTTATTGCTTTTTTTTCCCCTCCTACTCCAGACTCCTGTTTCTCCTATTGCAACATCATGATATTGAAGTTAGCAAGATTAAAGCTCTTTGTAGGTACTTAGAATTTTTAAAGGAAATATTCATTTAGTTTGTTAAGCAAACTTGTTTTGGTGATGAGTTAATCTAACCAGGAGAGTTTTTCCAAATTCAAGATGCACTATTTGAAACATAAATCTAAAGGTTCAACATTATCTCTTCTTCATAACATTGCAATGTAGTTTGCAGTTCTTCTTTAACATCCTGCTTCTATCATCTCTGTATGATCTCCCAGAGGGTTTGAGAAAGTGGCTACATAAACAACTCAGTGATTACAAGTCAGATTTATTCTTTACTCTCAAAGTATGGAAGGCACTATGCAAAGTACACTTCTTAATAACAAAACGCTGTTGCGATGAGGCAAATAAAGAGTCATTCTCTGTTCAATAACCTCAGAATTAAGCTCCACCACCTTGAGGCAAATAGCCTACCCACCCTCCCCTCCAAAAAAGCAGACATTTCCTAAGAGGAATGAAATAATTCTGTCTACTACTGAAAGCTTTCAAATAAATGTGACTTAAAAATGTTGGAGAAGGGAAAGAACAGATAAGCTTTTAAGAATGAAATCAGCACTTTCAAGTCATAAATCATAGTATTCGTCCTGAAAGAGGGTCTTTAAAACTTCTATGCACTACTTAGTATGCAGAAACCTATTAACTCACACTGAAAAATCTAAATAATGCTTGTATAATTAAATAGAAAACTTATCTGGAAATCAATAACATTACAAAATAGTATTTCCTCCCAAATTACTGGGTTGATAAAATGCAAATCCAATTATGACCTTAGTGAGGAAAATGTACAATATGATTATTTGAATAAACAATAATAGAGTATAAAATTAAATATACAGTTTAGTTTCTCCTTTGGAAAACATATCTATGATAATTTATATACAGAAGCAATGAGAAGATCATTGCTGATTTAATTGTTATTTATATCATGTGGTCTATTTAAAAGAAGACTTTATCTCATAGAATTCTTGTGAAATCCATTGTTATTGTGAAGCTCAAATGAAATGTAGAGGGAAATGGATTATAAAATATGAAACATAATGCAAACATGAAACTTTTAAATTGCATAATAAACATTAACCATCTGACCTTTCAATACTATAAATTTTAGTTATGTTAACTCTATGTGACATATTCCTTTTTGATTGCCTTTTTATCCTAACAACTTCTAGAATTCTTGGAAAGTATCCTGTAACTTAAGGAATATCTCATTAAGTTTTCTCAAGCAATAATTTTGCCTCCTGCTCTATAGAGATAAAGAAGTTCTCCTCCCCCAGAGGAACTCTTCCACATGTTGAGTAGCCTGTGAGCCATGTTCACAGGCAACCATTTACTTTTCCATCCAAACTCCTTTCATGTTAAGTAGATATTCTTCCCTCACATAGCTATCATTCCCATTTTTAGTACACTTTGTTCTCTCTTGCCTTAACCTTAAGAAGCTTGAGGAATTGTGTATTTTAGCTCTCATGTCATTCTCAAAAAGCCATTAGCTTTAAAACTCTTCAATTCTTTTTCTTGATGTAAAAACTTTGCTCTCTGCTCATAAATTAGTGACAGTCTTTTTTGAAAATATTTCTGTTTCCTTAACTCCTGTTATTTATCCCACTCAATCCTAGCTGTCTTCTCTTATCTCTCTATTTCTTATAATGGTCAAAAATAGCCTCCAGGTCCCTAAAACCTTTTTTACCCCCACTTATTACATGGAACTCTGTTGGTGACAAACTTTTATGACTATCACCATTTGGCTGCAATGACCATCTTTATGTCAGATATATCCAAATTTGTACTTGCAAACTTCTCATTTGAATTATAGAGCCATGTATTGACTATTCTTCCACCTATGTGGGTACCCAAAATGTATGACAGAGTCCACAGGTCCAAATTAGAGATCTCTCATCCCATGCCATCTTCATGCATTTTTTTTAAAGTTCTATTTATTTAAGCATAAACACACATGTAACAGTACAGTGTTTAAGAATACCGACTCAGTCAAATGTCTGAATTCAAGTGCCTGTTCTTCCTATTAGAAGATGAAAACTTTAAATAATTTATTTAATATCCACATTAATCTTCCTATATGAAAATGTTCAAATTTGAATTGAGTTTTAATTGACCTAAGTGGAGTAAAATTGAAAACAGTACTTGATATAGTAAACATCCAATAAATAGTAGCTATTATTCACTATCTCATCTATATCATAAGCACCTAAGTAATTACATGAAATATAAATCTCAGAGCCATGTTTGAAATCTAATAGTCTTTTACTTTCATACCAATTCTCTCTCAGACCCCAGTACATAAGCTGCTAAAGAACACTCAAAAGTGTCCATCAAACTCACCAACATCATTCCTACTATAGCAAAAACCATTACGAATCTCTTTATTTACCTTTACTATTGGCAAAGAACTCTCATTTTGCTTACTCAAATCATTTCTTGGGGAGATACAAAATCTGCATAGTCTCAATTTTGCTATGAAACAACTGAAGGATTCAATTTCAAAACTGTATGTGTTTTTAATTTATTTGCAATATGACCTTGTGATATTTTATATTTATTTAGTCTTCATCCCCATTTTCTTATAAATACAGCCCCTAAAATCCCTGGACTCTCTAGAACAATGAGTGGCTTCTTGTGATAAAAGAATTACTTGGTGTCTGCAATACCCAGGTAGCTTATAGTAAGATGACACCAAGTGACAGGAAAGATCATGGCATGGTTAAAGGGTTGGTACTTTCATTCCCACCTTCCAATTTTCCAGGAGCAAAAAGGGTTTGAAATTAAGTTGATCTCCAAAGGCCAATTTCTTTTTAAGCAATCATGTCTGTGTAATGAATCTTTAAAAACTAAAAGTATGGCACGCAGGAAGCTTCCTGGAGACTAACTAGTACACCTGAACAGGGCATGGAAACTCTGCTCTTCTTCTCCCATACCCCAACTTGGGCATCACTTCCATAGAGATTCCCTGAGTTTGGGGAGCAGCTCTAATAAATTATTTGAACACATGGAGAGGATCATGGGAACACCTTATTTATAGCAAGTCTGATGCAGCTTTAGGTGACAACCTAAGACTTGTTACTGGGATCTGAAATGGAGGACAGTCTTATGGGACTGAGCCCTCAACTTGTGAGAACTGATGCTAGCTCCAGGTAGACACTATCAGAATAGAATGGAGTTGAATTGGAGGATCCCCTCTGAAGTCAGCTGCGAGTTGATTGCAGCCCCTGACCCCAACCATACACACATTTTTATGATCGGAAGTGCTACATTTATTGAATGGTGTGCACTTTAATATTTTGTCCTTTCTATCCCTATAGTCATTTACCTGTAAAGAATACCTGCAAAGAAAGATAAGAGTTCTAAGGTCAAGTAACTTTATAAAGCATTACCTACTATTTCTCTTCATAAAGATTTATCATTAATTATTCCTAAAAAAAGATACTGTGTCTCCTCAAATTCCAAATAATTTATATATATATATAATTTATATATTTATATATATATGTGATTATATCTATATAATCAAATCATCAAACTTGTGAAGTAATGTTACTAGCACATTTTGGAAAACATCGTTCCATGTAATGGCTAGCTATGAATTTTTATAAACAAGAAATAAAAAGGAACAGAGGTGTACTTTAGAAAGATAACTACTTGTAACACGAAGAGTAGATTTGATGTCCTGTGAACAATTATGTAGATGACTAAGGGCAGTATTCTGTGATTTTCTTCAAGTAATCTTATGTAAAGTAATAATCCACCCATTCAAATGCTAACCCAAAATACTCTCTCAGTAACCCATACTCAAAATCAGCCACACCATTCTCCATGCTCTCAGACATTCTCCAGATAATTTCCAATCCCACTGTCATGACTTTCAAGACTTCATTGTCTTTATTGAATGTGCAATTTCCTTACAAGTTCCCCCACAAAAACTACTTTTTACAAAATTTTCACTGTGAGGGGAAGGAAGGGGAGAAGGCACAAAATCAAACTTAGAGGAAGTAAATTATAAGGAATGTTTAAACCAAATGCAGTGAGGTTAAGGAAATGTCAGAAAAGGGAGTTACAAATATTGACATCCTGGAGGAAATTCTAATGGATATCTAGTTCCATTAATTTTACTCATCTTTACCCTCAACTCCAGTCCTCAACCCTTGAGGTATTATAATAGTACCGAGAACAACTTCCAAGCCTGAAAAACATTGGCATTGTTGCTCAATAAAGGTACAAACTCCTTAGTCCAACGAAATTCATCCACCATGTGGTCACAGTCTATCTTTTCAATCTGTTCTTCTACAGTGGCACATTAATTCATCTCTCTGGCTTTGTGTATGACTTCAGAATAGACCTCTGTTAGAAAATTCTAGAATAAATCCACATCCAGATTTTTTTCTCCTTTTTTATATCTCAGAGTATTGTACTTCTGAGCCCTCTTGCAAATACGTGTGTCCTTGGACTTTCAATAGTAATGATGCGTATCAGTACTTTCCAAGTATTTCATTGTCAAGATAATATCTTATGGTTGTCTTCCTGCACTAGAGACTGAGAAACACAGCTTAGGTTCAAGATGGTGGAATCTTTGCCAGACTGAATCTGTGACTAACTTTAAAGAGTCTCTCTACTGACCCTTGTGAGACATGAAAGATTAAGAAATAATACATTTTTTTTCTGTTTAGTCATTGAAGCATGGGGGTAGTTCGCCACTGAATTTTTAGAGAATATACCTTCAAGTTATTTGCATTCTTTTCTAGGAAGGGGAAAGAAAAAAATAAGGTATTTTAGCTCAGAAAATACAATGAATGATATTTAAAGAATTCTATAATTTCCTGGGAAGTACACTTAGTAAAAGCCAGCAAACCTTGAGTAGGATAGAGAAGAATGTTGTTTTATTTTCCTTTTCTGTTCTTTTTTAAATTTTTTTTGTGTGTTATTGTACTGTGCAGCTACAGAAGGGACATCAATCTGAAGAACTTCATTATTCTAAGTGATCAGTTCTGTACGTTTTATTATATTCATTTCACTTAAAGAAAAGAAGTCTGTACTCAGAATAAAAATCCCTAAAAGGAAGAATGTTCATAAGGGACATATCAGAAAATATAAAAAAATCAGGCACATGAAGAAAGAAGAATCCTGTTTATGTTTACAGGAGTAAATCTTGCATATTCTTTTCTGAGCTTTAGGACAGTTTAAAGTTAGTATATTATTGTTATCAAGGACAGAAGACTTGATGGTTTTCTCTGGTGATTTTGTTGGTTTGTTGTCTGATAAAAGAGACTTTCTTCCCACTTATTTGACTCTACCTTCTTAGGCATTCTCTTTGTATTTAGTTATTTGAAGATTTTGGGGCAGAGTGAACTTAAAAGTTTACATCATCTTTCTGTCCTACTTCTAGCAACAGAATTTCTTCATGCCACGCAAATATGGAATAATTCTCAGCTCACCTTTTACCACATTTTTTCCTTTACTTTCTTTATTAGAGACACACTGTCTCCAAATTGTAATCTATGTTTTGAGCTACCAAGAAAACTAACAGATCAATGTGTTAAATGAAATGGAAACCTCTGCATGCTTGCATGGTTTCTCATTTAAGAAATTGGAAATAGAGTAGATCACCAGCAACACCAGAGTCCTGTGGGGCAGGAAAATCTCCCTACCTGTTGGAGCAGCTCCAAGTCTCTCTTCCATATTTGAGTCCTACTGCTTTGCAAAATCTTACAGCATTTCTCTCCCTACATATCCAGGGAAAAGCTATTGACTTCTTTCAAAAATAAATTTACTCACATATGAATATTAAAATCATACCATTTCCTAAACTTCACTTTGCTTTAATGGACAGATTAAAAATGAAAATTTAAAATACAGCCTTGGTTTGACATTTGCTTTCTTATTTTGGATGGCCATTGTGAAGAGTTTTACATAAAAGATGATCACATTAATTGAGGCTTCTTCAAAGGTCAGCTTGTCTATTTGCCTGAATAGGTTATGATTTCATTTTGGGGCCATTCATATGTATAGTAAATACATTGTTTCAAAATAGTCGATTCCATGCCTTTGTTTAAAATATAAAAATATCACTTAGGAAATTGTAATATGCTATTTCCTACATTCCTTTCTGCTATAAGAAAGAGCCTGAGTGATGAGGATGTAGTGGCCTATTTGAGAAACAGAGGGAGGTTCTCAAAGGAAGTGTGGAGAAGACACAAAAAGAGACTTTGTCTACTTCTCAATTCTTTTCTAGGAGTAGTTCTTGCCACATTAAGAACATTTCATTACCTACACTTGCATATAAACAAGTTGAGATTCATGCAAGAAAGAACTGCTGAAACCAAAATCCAACCAAAAATTAACTCCACATTAAAGGAACTTGGACTGTGAATGGTGCTGGAACAGAAACAAGTGGCTATTAAAATACTTGGATTGTCACTATTGACCAAAATATTTATCCAATGTCCTCATGAGCATGATGCTGTGGTAAGTTAAATACTGTTTGGAAGAGGAGTTGGGGAAGAACATATTTAGCATGGTTTTCTAAAGAATTTCCTTGAAAAGAGGAACTTCCCATAATTCTGCTTTTTTAACAAAAAAGGAAACATGCAAAGTTATATAACTGCAATAATACTCTTTTGGTGTGAGGATAACATTAACACTTTGGTTTTATATATTTACATTCCATTTAGAAAATATTCACCACCTCTATTGTTGAACACAAAGAACCAGGTGATAGAGATGGGCAAAGGTGGTTCCTGCCCTCAAGGAACTTAAACTCCACCAAAACCCATGACATCAACAACAAACTGTTATTTCGAGGTTTATAAGCTTAGCATCCACATGGAAGGCTTTTTATTACTGTAATGTGAATATAGCATACATTTTATTTTTTAAAATGTGACAACCAATCATTCTGACCCTCTCTGTTTAAAAGAAACTCATTTCAATGTGAAATAAGTAATTGCAATTCTTTTACTCTTCACAAATATTTCCTATGGCTGCAAAAGTGGCCAACCTGAGGAGTCAAAAATCAATTTCCAAATAGCTTCATATCACACTCCTCTTTTGTTCACACAGTGCTCTGGGCCATAGAAAGAAAAACACAATTTGTCAAAAAGAATTTGAAATATCTCTATCCATATGTAGTCTTAATTATCTTAAAGTTAATTGAATTCTACACTACTTTGCAGGCCTCAGCTTATGATATGTAGAAGTATTTGAATTTAAATATCACAGTTTTTTAATATTAGAGCTACAAGTGAAATTAAGTTTTACATGACCTCCTTAAATTTTATGGAGAGATATATTTTTCTAGAAAATAGGGCTCAGGGAAAATGATTTGAGTTTTCTTTCTTACAAGAGTAGAATGTAAATGTTTGATTCAAATTTTACTTCAATCTCATTAGATTTTCATGTTGCATATTTGTACTGTAGCCTACACACATTTATAACATCATTCAATATGAGCGAATCTATAGCACACTGCCATACTGAGGAACGGCACTGTTAGTCAGCTCAGGAAAGGTCATGCTTTGTTTGCTTGTTCTATAAATCATGCACACATTTCTTCTAAGTGGCTTCAAGATGTGCAAGGTCTCAATTCCACCAGGTAAGATAACTGCATGTTTTTGAATGAAAATTTTCAACCACTATAATGGCAGAAGTGACACTGGCACATATTCTATATATATTCAGAGAATAGTACCTTCAAGAGCAAAAAAAAGCCTGTGAAAATGAAACCAAAATGACTGGAAACAGAAGGTACACACTAAGTTAGTCATTGATTGATTTAGTCGAGAGGCCCAGTAACAAGCTGACATTGATTTATTTTTTAATCTAACAGAATAACAACAAATCTTAAAGCAATCAGTTTTAATGGTCTTAATAACTCCAATCAAATTATTCACCTTCCACATTAATATAAGAGGTTGGCTTCATACTTATTCATCAAATTTGTCAAATAAATATCACTGTTTTACAAACTAACCCCTAGTTCTTCTGTTCTAACAGATTTGGTTAGCATTTCCGTCTTAATTGCCCTTTCCTCATAATGAGGGAGACCATGAGCCCTGGTTTTCCAGTCAATGATCCTGGTTATGCCTTTTTTCACTGGCACAGTTTTTAAGAGCATCTCTTCATTTTCTGAACTGTCCTGGTTTGAAAGATAAGGCATATGGCCACTGTGCTCACACTCTTATTATTTTCTGTTTTTTAAAAAGCCTATAAAAAGCCCAAAATCTTCCCTAAGCTCATTGTGAGCAAATATTTTGGGGGAAAAAAACAAAATTTAAGAAATCTTCTTGATATTTTCTTGCCAATCCAAAGAAAGAGCTTTCTTCAGCATCATTAGGTGTCTGGATTTCTAAAACTAGCAGCCTAGAGACATAAAACTACTGACAGATTGCCCTATACACTTTTCAGTGACTCTACTTGAACAAAATTTTTTTTCTTCATTCTGACAGTGGTAGAAAGATGGAACTTGTAAGTCACTTTTGTATTAAAAAAAAAAGAAAGCTGCTTGTCTTTTGTTTATTTGATCTGACCTTTCCTAGAACAAACATTGAATGTTTAAAATAGTGATATAATGAAATCTGAGCACTGCTTTCTAATATGTATCCCATTTGCATTGGTATTAGGTTCTATAACTACAGGAATTTTATTAGTGATGAAAACGGTAAGCACACACGAATCTTTTGGAGGCTGTTATAGTCACACTAAAGTTTTCACCATCAAAGTGATAGCTCTACAAAGAGATGTGTTACAGGGGCCTCCTGGGGCTCTCCATGAGGGGCTGATAGGTAAGGAAAGGATGTAAGCTCAATGAATGCCAGGCCGGGTTGATACCAGGAAAGAGAAATCAATGGCCGCAATACAGCTTCTACAGAGTTTCCAACCTAATGGATTTCTCATTTAGCTAGACTGTAAATTTGATCTTGTTCAGCATTTACTTTCTTTATTTAGATCAGGATTAAAACAGAACACCTAAAAAGGCCACATAGGATAAAGAGACTCTGAGATGACTTCAAAGGGATGAGCATTTCCCAGTGGATATAAATAGACTGTTGTTTTGATCCATTTAAAAGGTCATCAGTCAACTCTTCTGTTTCTTTTTCTGTCACTCTCATTTCCCTCCATCTCTTTCTTAAGCATGGAGGCACACTTTAGAAAAAGAAAATAAATCAAGGAGCCTACCCATCCCTCACCAGAACAATAAAATACAAATTTAGAATTAAATTTTTAAAGGTTTTAAAATTCAATTTCCACATGCTCAAATAAATTCAGGTCTCTTTTGTTTTATTAAAATAATTCCAACTTTAAGAAAAATGATGAATTTGAGAACTTTCTTTCAACTCTAAGAACTTGAGAAATTTTGCTCGCAAATTTGCCCTCCCTCTAAAATCATAACCAGATAAGTCATTAACTTGAAGTGTTCCAATCCTCTATTTAAATTTTATATAAAGGTTCAAGCAAATTACTAATTGCTGATAATCATCAGATTTTACCAGGTTTACAAAGCCAACTTTGAGGTGCTAATAGGCCTTAATGGGGAAAGCAGTCCTTTGTTAAATAAACAAGTCATTATGTTTGCAAGGGAAAAGCTAATATGGATATAGATTGCAAAATAGCTAATCCCATTAGTAGCCTAAAATATCACTCAAATGAATGCTAGAAACAGTATCAGAACACTATGGCAGGAAGTTTGTCCAATTATGTAAAAGGAAAAGATATAACTAAAAGCAGCAGAGAGTTTCCAAGCAAATTCTGCTACTCTAAAATTGCATTATAAGCCCATGGTTTTCATGACCAACATCTTACACAGCATTTAATATTTAACAAATATATTTTTATTTTATTTTATTCTATTTTATTTTTATTACTTTTATTGGGGTTTTGTTGTTGTTGTTGTTGTTGTCCTGGGATTGAACCCAGGGCCTTGAATTTGCTAGGCATGAATTCTAACACTTAAGCCACACTTCAGAACCCTTTTGCCTTTTAGTTTGTTTTTGAGTCAGGATCTTATGCTTTTGCCTGACTGTCTTCGGACTGCCATCCTCCTGTGTCTATCTCCAGAGTAGTTGAGATTACAGATGTGTACTACCATTCCCACCTACAAATATTTATTAAATACCTATCATCATGCATCATATTAAACCCTGAGTTATCCTAGCAAAAACTACAGAGTCCTCATCAAGGAAAGTATATAACCTTAGAAGGGAGTGTAATGAGTCAGGGAGTATTCCTTGTGGAGGTGACACCCACAGTGAGGCTTGGGGTAACAGTATGCCAGAAGTAAGAAGGAACATGGTGCTTATTGTATGCTACAGAGAATTTGATACATATGGAATATATGTGACATGTTAAAAATGGACCCATCATCTATCACGCAAAACATGGTCTTTCTCTGGCCTCTCACATTACTGAAGGCAACTGATAACCACCTGGTTGTAAAACAGTAGTCCTCCCCACCCATTTACCCTCACCTAGTCACATCCATTGGATTACCAAACCATCTCAATTTTACCTCCCCACTATCTCTTCAATTAGGTGTTTTTCTTTCCATTTACCATTGGCTACATTGATCTAATACCAGTTTCTGCACTTGCCCCCAATGTTGCATTTTGTAAATTATCTTGCAAACTCTTGCCAGAATGATCCTTCTAAAATACCAGCCTGATCAAGTTATTCACTTGATGAAATGCTCCAATGGCTGTGAGAGACTTAGAAGACACAACACTTTCCCATCACCTGAATACCCCAGGTATCAGACTGCTGTTTCTTTGTGTACTCAGGTCTTTTTGCCAAGAATCTGTCCCATAACACAAGACATATCTCCACATATTATTCTTATAGCACCAATTGTACTACATTTACTTACCATTCAAGAGTTAAAAGACAATGTATGCACATATGAATAGATGAAAAGTGCTAAAACAATATTATGAGATAATTCAGAAAAGTGCAATACTCTTGCATCTTATCACCAGACCATCCAAATTTTGATATTTTGCTATATTTGGTTTAAGACTTCTATATTAGTTAAATAAAATATTTAGAGGTTTTATACTACTTGATTCTTTTGCTTCTATCATTGTCAAAGGCAACGATTATTCTGAAGTTGAGATGAATTCATTCAACACATGCTAGTATATTTTTAATCATGTGTATATGCATCTTTAAAAAAAGCCTTATTTGTTTTTATTTTTCTGTAAATGGAATCATGCTAACCATGTTTTGTAGCATCTGCTTTTTAAGTATTATCTATGCTGACACATAAAGACTATTTATTCATTCTAATGCATTACAGTAGTATATTGATTCATAGATTTATTCAGTGAATAAGAAAAACCTACTGCATAATAGGCATATATTTATCATATAAATAAAGCAAAATTTATGTACACATTTCCCTTATCAACTACTTCCAGGTTTTCACTATTAAAATCTATGCTAAAGCATGTAGTTTTCTTTGTCTCTTCTTATGAACAAGTGCAATGCAGATGGTACCACTTTTGTATTTTTGCTTAAAGTTTTCTTAAATTTTCTAGATATTATCTAATTGTTCTCTGAAGAGTGGAGTGGTTTACATATTCACCAGAAGTATATGAGTTCTATATTTATTATCATATTTATATGACATTTGTTACTTTGGGATGTTTTATTTGGGAGATGTGAAATAACATTGGCTATATAACAAAATACCTTGATATGTAATGGCATAAGAGAATAAACATTTCAGCTTATGTTCATTCCTCCCACAGATCATAAATTCAGAGAAGGCCCAAGAGGAATGGATTGTGCTCAGCCATAACATCCGTAACTTCTGTAGGGTGGATCCAAACAGACCATCAAATCAAGCAATTGAGTCTTGAAGACCAGCACACCTGGACATAATTGTCTGCAATTATCAGAGAAGCCAGAACTGCTTAAGATCAAGTATTCAAGTGACCAGTCTGAATCTTCATGGCCTGTCACAACCTAAGCTCAGAATAACAGAATATCAGTTTTGTCAAAAACTTTATTGATTGAAGCCATCACAAACCCACCCACATTCAGGAGGGGACAGATTGATCATCTAAATGAAAGAAATATCAAAAAAAGTGCAGTAGTCAAGTTTTTAAACTACCATATGTACATATTCCCATTAATGAAACTTTATTATTCTTCTATCCTTTTTAAAATCAATTGCTCATTTATTTAGTTGCTCATTACTATTTACCTTTGATTAGTGATAATCTTCATACTTTTAATTCCAAATCCATTGAGAATGACATAAATGGCAAGTAGTTTCTCCTTGTGTTTTAAATTTGTGGGTTTTCTCTATCATAAAATTTTAAAAGCACTAAAGTTGCATATACATGCATTTATAAAGATGCATATGTCCATATAAAGACACGTGTTTTATGTAAGGATTCTTATATGCATGTTTTCCTATTAGTGTATGATCTGTACACATCTGTGTGCATTGTACTACAGATATATGCATGCATGTATTTGCATATGGGTATATATGTTTCTGTATCTATATATGTGTGTACATTTTTGTACTAAAATACTATATTTATATAAAGTACTTCATTATCTTATCAAAGATTTGCTATGCATTAGTGTAAGTACTCTATTCTTCAAAATTATGTTCACTGTCCTGATTTATTGATTCTTTCATATTAATTTTAATATCAACTTATTCCTACCTATTTAGGAAACTATCTCTCTTGGAAATTTTTAAACTAATTGCATTAAATATGTGGATTGATCTAAGGAAAGCCAACATATGTGTAGTCTTGAGACTCCTATCTCTAAGTATGTCTTCATTGAGATATTGCTCAATTAAGTTTTGTAGTTTTCTCCTTCCAAATGATTTTTCATTTTTGTAAAAATATTCTGAAGAAGCATATAATATTGATGAATAGTATGTTTTATCATTTTATTAATTGCATTTTACTCCTATTATTGGTGCTGACACTAATACTGCACATTTTTGTATATTGATTTAACTACACTCTATTATTAGTTATAGGGATTTGTGTGAATAGCTTTGGATTATTATACAGTCATTTATCTGTGAATGATAATAATTTTACCTCCTTCTTTCCAATCTTAAAATTAGGCCTGCATTATGGTACACTCAAGAGGAATCATTCACATTTCATATGAGGTTCTCCTTTTAGATAAATATTGTGACACTACTTAATTTAGCTCTTTAAATTTTTATGTGCTACGTTTATTGTGGTATGTAGATTAGAATCAAGGATGCCTTTATTTGGTCTGTTTTTCCCCCTTTTTATGTTTCAATATATTAAAAAACAACCAGTAAAAATGCTGTGGGTAATATTGAAAAACATTCAAATTTTTGAAGAAGTAAAATTTTAAAAACAATTCTGCAATGAAAGGGAAACAGTATGTTGATACAAGAAAAAAACTTTTGTTAAACACGATGTAACAATTTTAAAATCAGAAAACATTAACATTAAATTCTTTTTAATGTTCATACAAAAAAACAAACTATACAATCTCCATAATAAAATGTGTCCTTGAACACATATCCTGGGTACTTTTAAAAATGTTAAAATTTCTAATTTGAGTGATAAGCAGCAGCACATAAAAGCTTCATGAATCTTTCTTCTCAAAAGAATACTTTCAGTAAAACATTTTACCATTTTATAACTGTGCACTGATATTTTTCCTGAAAAAGGGGATTTACATTAACACCGTAACTTTTTAATTTTTTTTTCTGGTAGTACTAGGGGTTGAACTCAGGTTGAACTCAGTACTTGGGGTTGTGAGGCAGGCACTGTACCACTTGAGCCATGCCTCCAGCTCAACAATATAATTTTTAATATAAAAATGTACATATAGATATTCAACTTTCTGAGTGATAACATCAAACATGATTTATTTTAAAATCCTAAAATTTTAGAAATAGTATATGCAAATTTACACTTGTATGTTTAATCAGCATAAAACTCAATAGAGCACGCCACGGAATTTACACTTAAATTCTCTAAGTTAGGCAAAGTGATTTCTCTCCACAAATAACAAATTTCCCCAAATGTTAACAAAATGAATCATTGAGAAGTTATTTTTTTGTTGACAAAATGCAGATAGTCATTTCAAACTATCAACTTAGATGTTTTCTGTTGTACATACCAAAATGATTAACTAGATATTTCTTACAATACAAAAGGATAACAGATAATTAAAATATTTGCTTTATAATACAACCAATCTACAGGATTCACCCTTACTAAAGTGTCTAAAATGACTAGTAATTGTGGCACTTACTCTTGCATAAAACCATTTCTTCTTCATAAAACCCTGAGGTGAAAGGCTATTAATGTAATAAAGCATTACTACCTTGACTCTTTTTTTTTTTTTTTTTTGGTGGGGCTGGGATTTGGATCAAGGTCTTTACACTTACAAAGCAGGCATTCTGTCACTTGATCCACACTTCCAGTCCACACCTTGACTCTTGATTTTTGAAAAATCAGCTTCACACACACACACACGCATGAACACATGTACAAAATGTACCATTTTCTCTTATTTTGATCTTCTTGCACTATTTTGTATTTTCACTTTTTTACCTCCATTTTTCCACATGTATATTAATTTACATGTGTTGTATGGATACTGCTTTTTATGTTTGAACTATACCACTATTTTTATATAACATTTTCTGTAATTAATACCTTGAATATTGGTTCTTGCCCATTCCTTCCATTTTTTTTCCCTCCATTTTTTGGCTGATTACATAAAGCCAAACATTCTTGATCAAACCTTAGGTCTCTTGACTTCATATCACATTTCCACATCATTATCTCCCACCATTACTTATGATATATAAATATATAAATATATACATACACATATATATCCAGTTTTATCTCTCGATTTGTTATTTCTATTTTTGGTGTGTCTAATCTGCTGTTCAATGCAACCATTGATTTATTTTTAAATTAACATTGTATATTTCACATATAAAGTGTTATTTAGTTCTTATTTTAAGATGTTCCTAGCTCATTTTACATAGTAGCACTGCCTGTTATCTTTTTATTCTATCATTCATATTTGAAAAATGATTTTTGTGATTTATTGAATAATTTTGATATAAGAGATTGGCTGTTAATCCAACCTTGCTCAATTACAATAGCTATTTCCTCCATGTTTGGTAATTTCTTTTCTAATAGAGAGCACACATTTTAAAGACAACCTGTAGAAAAGCAGAGAACCCAAATTTAATGTGCTTTCTACCAAAAAGGATTTGTGCTGGCCTCTGCTGAATGCCACATTGTGTCTCCCAACCTCTCATCTCTTTAATTTAACATCCCATCTTGAGATTTTTCTGACTGAATGGTTAGTACAATTTGAATACTGGACCTATATGACAGAGACTAATAGGTATAAGTTGTCTGTAAGGAGAATGATTAATATATTTTCCCCTATAGCAACCTTAGAAAAAACCAAAAACTTCTTAGTCGGATCTGCTATTCAACAGTGCATTTTTTTCCCTTCCTTGTGGGACAGTCCCTACAAGGGTCTAGGACTATCTTAGTCTCAGGTTCACAGGTCTATTTGAAGATTCTCAGGCTCAAATGACAAGTTTTGCCTGGGCTGTGATGCTTGGTCTTCAGTTACATATGATTTCAAAATCACATGTAGCTCATAGTTCTGCTTTCATTTGTCTGTTTATTTATGTGTTTACTTGTTTCTTTTGTCCTATGTTTAGTAATAGATTGAACCTGAACCAAAAATAAGTCATCATTTCATTGAGAATCTATTTGTTTGGCAGCATAGGGACATTTCTAAAGAATCTAAGTTAGTATTCTTCCAAAAGAGAATGTGCTCAACTCTTTTGAGTTCATTGAAGTGAGGCTGGTTTGTTTACTCTTTTCATATGATTTTAATACAATAGGACACAAAAAGAAATCAAAATGAGTTGAAATATCTAAGAAAAATATTTTAAAATTTTTAACATTTTAAAATTCATTTTATAAATGTTTTAGCATCTTTATTGAGATATAGTTGATAAATGACATTATACCTAAGAATACTTGATTTGATATTTTTAAGGTTTTAAGTTTTTACCTTAAATTTATTTAACTGACATATAAAAGCATAAAAATTTACTACTAATAGGTAGCATGTAATGTTTTGATACATGTATACATTGTGTAATGTTTAAATAGGTCACAACTATCTATCTCCTCAAAAACTTACCACTTTTTTACGATGAAAACTTTCAAAATTCTTTCAGCTAGATTTTTTTGAAATGTCCGGCAAATTACTGCTTTCTATAATCACCCTACTGTGCAATATCATATCAGAATTTCTTATTCTTATCTAACTGTAACTTTATGCCCATTGATCAATCTTCCCCCTACCCCAGCCTCTACATATTCCACGTATGAATGAGATTAATGCTTGTCTTTTTGTGCCTGGTTTATTTCACTTGACAGAATGATCTCTAGTTCTATCCACAGTGTTGCAAACAACAGGATCTCACTCTTTTGAGGTTGAATAGCATTCCATTGAGTATATGCAGGACATTTTCTTTATTGCTGTATTAGTGGATTGACACTTAAATTTTGTTTCCTTTTCTTGGCTCTTGTGAACAGTGTTGTAATGAGCATGGGGTCCCTTTCACGTACTAATTTCATTTTCTTTGTTTAATTTTATTTTGTTTTCATTAGGATATATTCATTGTACAGGGAGGGATTCATTATGACAATTCTGAATAGGCTTATATTGTACATTGGTTAGATCACCCCCACTATCTCTCTCCATCAACCTCTCTCCTGCCCCACTTAAAGCAATAGCAAGAGGTTTCATTGTTCTATTTCCTATAAGTATATGATGTCTATCAACCATATTCCCTCACCTTCATCTTCTTTGTTCACCCTCCCACCTCCCACAAGTACCCCTCCACACACACTTGTATTTATTTTACAGACCTGTCTTTTGTTATTCAGTGCTAAGTCAATGTTCAAAGGGGTTTCTTGGTGCATCCCCACCTGAGCATACTCTACTTTGGTAATTCATCTCCTTCCATTACTCTCCCTTATTCCTTCCCTCCCACTTCCCATTTTTCTATAGCCTTTTACATATTGTTATGTCCTTTACCTTCACAGATGTTACCTATTTCCTTACTGTTGATGTGTCATCATCCTCTTTTCCTTTCCTCCTCCCCTGAGTTCCATAGAGTAGTTCCACCATTGTACACATGTTCTGCATGTGAGTTTCTACATGATCATGCTTGTTTTTGTATATTGTTTATCTTTTAGATCTGTCTTCCACATATGACAGAAAACATGTGGTTTTCATCTTTCTGACCCTGGCTTATTTCACTTAATATTTCCTTTGGATATACAACCAATAGTGGAATTGTTGAACTGGATGGTAGCTGCATTTTCAGTTTTTTGAGGAATTTCCATACCATTTGTATACATTAATCAACATTGCTACCAATAGCATACAAGAGTACTTTTTTCTCCACATCCTCCACTGTATCTGTTATCTTTCATCTTTTTAATAATAGCTATTTGTACCAGGGTAAAGTAATATCTCATTATGTCTTTGAATTTTCATGATTAGTGATGTTAAGCACTTTTTCATATACCTGTTGGTCATTTATATGTCTTCTTTTGAGATATATAGGTTTAGGTTTATTACCCATTTTAATCCTATCATTATGTTATTATTGTTATTATTATATTGAATTTTTGAACTTCCTTATATACTCTTGACATCAACCCCTTGTCAAAGTATAGCTTGCAAATATTATCACCCATTTTGCAGATGGCCTTTTCACTGTTGAAGTGAAAAGCCTTTGTTATGCAGAAGCTTTTAGTTTGATGTAATTTCATTAGTCTGTTATTCTTTTTATTTCTTATCCAAAAAAATTCCTGGCCCAGACCAATATTCACAATCTGATGAGTCTCAACATATGTAAACATTCATGGAACCATTAGTACAATTTATATAATAAACACTAAATCTTAAACTTTCCCTCATGCCTTTTTATATCTCCTGCCTCTCACTACTTTCCATTCATCCTTAGGCAACCATTGATCTGTTTTCTTTTTTTATATATTAATTTAGATTTCCATTTAATCTTTTTCCCTCTGGTTTTATTCAGTCAGACTAATTATTTTAGTTTCCTGAAGATGGTAGCTTGTGTCGAAATCTTTCTGCTTTATTGCTGAATAGCATTGCATTGTAGTTTGAAATTCCATTATGTATGCTGGCACAAGCCCTTTGTCAAATTTATGGTTTTAAATATTTTTCTCCCATTCTGTGTTTTTTCTCTTTATTTTCTTGAAAAAGGAGCTGAAGTCTTTAACTTTAATGAAGTCAAGTTCAGTAATTTGTCCTTGTATGGATCATACTTTTAATATCACATCTAAAAAATCTCTACCGAAGTCAGGTACTTACACCTGCTAGGGAACCACACCCCCATCCCTTTATCCCTTTTTGCTTTGTTGTTTTTCTAATATAGTCTTGAGTTATTTGCAAGACTTGCCTGAACAGTGATCCTCCTATTTAGGCCCCCTGTGTGCTGGGAATGATAGGTGTGTGCCACCATGCCCAGCTTTATTGGCTGAATTAGCAAGTTAACTTTTCACCTGAGCTGGCAATGAACTATGATCTTCCTAATCTCTCCTTCCAAGTAGCTGGGTTTACAGATGTGAGTCACCGCAAACAGCTGTAAATTTTATATATTTAAGCATTATATTTAGGCCCATTGTTGATTTTGAATTAATCTGTGTATAAATTATAAATAGATGATTTCTTACACATGGATATGCAATTATTCCATAAACATCTGTTGAAGATCATCAACCTATTTTTGGTGATGGCAAGTTTTTATAATAGAAATTGAGAAGAAACATTGTTTCTATTCATTCCATGTTTTATCTCCTGCCTCTCACTACTTTCCATTCATCCTTAGGCAATCATTGGTTGAGTTTCTACTCATGATAGCAGATGTCCTTTTCATTGAGTAAGGTGTAAATATTGTCAATAATCATTAAGAAACACTGTGATCCTCCCAGAAAAGGTCAAGGTGAAGGCTACATTAAAGGAAATTGAATTTGCAAAATTTCTTTTTTATTGGTGGTGGATATGGTTATTTCATTCTGAGTTCAAATGACCAATTTTGTGTAAATTTTAATAATAAAATATCTTAACAACTGTATTGCTTGTGTTTAAAATTAAAATCAATCACTTTGCCAAATGTACACTACATTGATTACATCTTACTCTATTTATTCTATTGTATTTATCATAAAGAACCTGGAGCTAGTATCTGAGACAAGTCTGGTTTGCCATTTACCAACACCTACACTTTACAGAACCACAGACTATCAGTCTACAGTCCATTCCTGTTAGAAATGTATTTCCCAGAGATGTTGAAGAACTGCCCAAATCACATACTCAGTTGCTCACAAAATAAAGATTAAAATCTGTGTGACATGTTTCTAATCTAATTCTCTTTCCCTCAAGCTATTAACTATTTTTTATAATCTAACAAATATATATATTTGGTTGGTTTTCAATCCACGTAAAAATTCTGAGAGGAAAACTGCTAAAGACATTGGCTAAGTAAGATATTTTCAATATTCCTGAATTTTAAGATCATATTAAATCAATGTATTCAAAATATAATTATTTGTATTATCATTATAGCTCTCTTACAGCTATTCAAATCACACTTACCATGTTTTAATGAATTCAATATTAGTTTATTTTTTATTGCTGTCCTGCGTGGGGGTACATTGTAGCATTTACAAAGGTTCTTACAATGTATCAAATATATCATACTTGCATTCACACCCCTTCACTGCTGTCCCCATCCTCCCTTCCCCTGACTCCTGGAACAATTTCAACAGTTATCATGTCTGTGTTTACATGCATGTGAATACATTATTTGCAAGGTATTCATCCTCCTACCCCTTTCCCCGACATCTTCCCCCTCCCACAGCCCCCTGCCCCTGGAACCTGTTCCACTCTTCTGTTCTTCTATTTTGTAGAAGAAAAAAACATAAAGGATAAAAGAGAAGCATGACATTTTTGCTAAGTTTAAGACAGCTACACAGGGAGTTTCCTTATGCTATTACCATCTATGTATGTATTACAATCCCAACTGGTTCATCTCTTCAGACCTCTTCACGAATCCCTTGTCCACTTCCCACAGTGGCCCCTGCCAGTTTAAGATTTCTTTATTCGTTCCTGTACAGTGAGCACATCAACCACATTCAAGTTTTTGGTTTTCTTCCCTTTCCCTATCCCTTCCTTGCGTGGCCTCCCCTAGTGTGACCCATGTTCTATAATATTGCTGCATTTGTTTTAGGCCTACAATCTGCATATGAGGGGAAACAACCAGCTTTTGGCCTGCTGAACCTGGCTAACTTCACTTAAGATGATGTTCTCCAGTTCCATCCATGCACCTGCAAATGACTAATTTTCATTCTTCTTTGTGGCTGAGTAAAATTACATTGTGTATAAATACCACCCATTCTTTAGTAGTGGGGCATTTTGGCTGTTTCCATAGCTTAGCTATTGTGAATAGTGCTACAATAAAGATGGTGTGCAGGTGCCTTTGTTGTAACCTAACTCACATTCCTTTGAGTATATCCAAGGAGTGGTATTGCTGGATCATATGTCAGATCTATTTTTAGTTTTTTATGAAATATTTTTAATCCTAGAAAGGAACTGATCATTAGTAACTAAAAAAGGGAAAAGACCATAATAATAAAATTCAGTTTTTTAAATCAAGTGAATACATATCAAATTGCTCAACATTTTTAAATGGCATAATAAAACTTATCCATAGAAGACATGTTCTAATACAGAAGAAAATTGATTTAAATATGTTTTAACAAAGTGCTAACAGATGTTATAAGCAACAGTTGACTTAATGAAGTATTTAAGGCTTCAAAGTATGCCTTTTAGAATAATAAATAACTTCTTTTTCTACCACTTACAGGGAAAGAAACAACAAATATTAATTAGTTTTTTAAGGAGCCTCCATACTGTTTTCCATGCTGGTTGTACTAGTTTACATTCCCACCAGCAGTGTATGAGGGTTCCTTTTTCCCCACATTCTCACCAGCATTGGTTGTTGGTGGTGTTCTTGATGATAGCTATTCTAACAGGAGTGAGATGGAATCTTAATGTGATTTTGATTTGCATTTCCTTTTTGGCTAGAGATGGTGAGCATTTTTTAATGTGTTTTTTAGCCATTTGGACTTCTTCCTTTGAAAAAGTTCTGCTCAGTTCAGTTGCCCATTTCTTTATTGGGTCATTGATTTGGGGGGAGTTTAGTTTTTTGAGCTCCCTATATATTATGGTTATCAGTCCCTTGTTTAATGTATAGCTAGCAAAGATTTTTCTCCCATTCTGTGGGTGGCCTCTTCAATTTGGCAACCATTTCTTTTGCAGTGCAGAAGCTAGTTAATTTCATGTAGCCCCATTTGTCAATCCTTTCTCTAAGTTGCTAAGCCACTAGTGTTCTACTAAGGAAGTCATTACCTATACCTATTGCTTCCAAAATATTCCGTTCTTTTCTGTGCTAGCTTAATGGTTTCAGGTCGGATATTAAGGTCCTTAATCTACTTTGAGTTGATACTTGTACAGGGTGATAAACATGGATCTAGTTTCAGTTTTCTGCAGACAGATATCCAGTTTTCCCAGCAATATTTGTTGAAAAGGCTGTCTTTTCTTCACTGTAATGTTTTTGGCACCTTTATCAAAAATTAGGTGGCATAGGTGTGTGGATTCATATCCATGTCCTCTATTCTGTTCCACTGGTTTTCGTATCTGTATTCATGCCAGTACCATTCTGTTTTTATTGCTGTGGCTGTAATATAGTTTGAAGTCAGGTATTGTGATACCTCCAACATTGCTCTTTTTGCTCAGCACTGCCTTGGCTATTCATGGTCTTTTGTTTCCAAATGAACATTAGGGTAGATTTTTCAATCTCTGTGATGAATGTCATTGGGATTTTAATGAGAACTGTGTTGAACATGTAGATTGCTTTTGGTAGTATAGCCATTTTTACTATGCCGATTCTACCAATCTATGAGATTTTTCCATCTTCTATAATCTTTTTGGTTTCTTTCTTCAACAGTTTGTAGTTTTCCTTGTAGAGGTCATTTACATTCTTTGTTAAGGTTTTCCTAGGTGTTTGGGTTTTTTTTTTTTTTTGAGGCTATTGTAAATGGAATTATTTTCCTATATTCTTTCTCAACTTGTTCATTGTTGGTATATAGAAAGGCTACCAATTTTTGTAAGTTGATTTTGTATCCTGCTACTATGCTTAAGCTGTTTCTGGTGTCTAGGAGTTTTTTTATGGCATTTTTGGATCTTTTAGGTACAAGATCATGTCATCTGCAAATAGGGATAGAGTGACTTCTCTTTACCTATTATTTTAGTTACCTTTCATTTCTTCTTCTTGCCTTACTGCTCTGGCTAGGAATTCCAGGACTATGTTGAACAGGAGTGGGGAGAGTGGGCATCCTTATCTCATTCCTGACTTTAGGGGAAATCTTTTTGTCTAAGAGTTCTTTTTTTCTTTTATATCTATTTTGTCTTTGAGCTCTAAGATTCTGTCTTCCTCTTGTTCTAGTCTGCTGGAGTGGCTTTCCCCATATTTTTTATTTGACTTAAGGAGCTTTTTATTTCCAGGTTTTCTGTTTCTTTTTTTTTTTTTTTTTTTTTTTTTTTTGGTTTTCCATATCTTTGTTAGAGTCCTCTTTCATACATTGTGTTGTCTTCTTTATTTTATATATTTCTTTTTTTATAGTCTTGTTTCAGTTTGGAGTTTGTTGAAGTCCTCTCTGAGTTCATTTAGTTGTTTCTGTGTCTTTTCAAGTGTTTTTGTTTGTGGTGTCTTAATATTATTTGAGTTCATCCTATACATTTTGTTTAACTGCACCTGGTATCTTCTCCATGACTATTTTGATTATCTCATTAATAATTTCCTCTTTGAGATATTTTTTATGGACATCATTAAGCTCATTTGTCATATACATCATCGTCTTTATGGGGTCAGGAACCAGGTATTCATTTTCTTTATGCCCACCAAATCTTCTGTGGAATTGTTGGTCTTTTGAGGGGTAGAATTTCCTTGCCTCCTTTTTCTTCCCAGGCTTCTATGATGTGGTGTGCTCCTATGTTGTTGAGTGGCTATTTGGGGATTTTAATCACCTGTTATCTTTCTCTTGACTCAATTACTGTGCTGTGACTGGCTTAGTTCATTAGATAGACTGATGTGCTATTTCTTTTCCCTGATGTGGTGGTATAATTTAGCAATAACAAATTCACTGATTTGATACCAGACCAGTTACTTACAAAATATGTAGGGAACCCCTTGGTGATATTATCTATAAGCCACTGAGTTTGGGGGAGATAGTGGTTGTTTGGGTAGATATGGATACTTAGGTATTGAAAGACCTGGCACTGGAGGAAGGGGCAGGAAGGGTAGATGGGGTGAGTGGGGGAGGGGTATGAGGCATGGGGGTTCTAGGGTACTAAGTCCCTAGTGTTTGTTGAGGTGTAGTTCAGTCATTGTGGAAGAAGTGCTATTGTCAGGAATTGTGGAGGGATAGGAAGGAAAGGGTAATGTGTAAAGTTGGTACAATAGACTATTCAGTGGGTGGTACATATTGAGATAGTTGAGGTAGTGGGGGAACAGAGATGGGGAGGACAGGAAGGTGAGGAGGAGAAAGGAAGGGGGAGAAGATGGAAAAAGAAGAGAAAGAAAAATTGGGGGAAAGAAAGGAAAGTGGGACAATAGGGGGCTGAGAGAATTAGTGTTAGGAAAGAATGGAGTAAGGAGGTAGGTAACAATAAGATGGAAGGAAAAAATGAAGAAAATAAAAGTTAAAATTAAAAAAAAATAAAGATAGATATATCTAATATCAAATATAAAGTATCAGCTCAGTGAACTCTGGACTCCCCTCTGATTTCAATTGATGTACTGATGCTTTTATTATTTATAGGCACTTTGGTCAAGACATTATCCCTTCTTCAGGTTGGTATGTTAGGTTGTGTGGCAATGTGTGTTGCTCTTTCCTGCGGGACAGCTTTGGGTGGAGCTTAACTCTGGGTGTTTGAACCTTGGTTTCTTTAGTGGAGTGGGCCCTCTGGAGTAAGCAGGTTCTCAGAAGTGGTCCCAAAAGGGGTTGGTAAATGAGCAGTTGCCAGCCCCTTCCACTCACAGGGCAAGGCTATGAGTTAGAAATGAGCTTTTCTCTTGGTGAGAAACTCAGTTTCAGCTTGCCTCTGGTTTCTCCAAGGCAGTGCAATCCCAGGCTTTCCCCATAGTGCTGCTGAGTTTCTCCACCCCTGCACTGGCTATTTTAGCTCTATGTTCTGCTTCTTCCCCGCAGGCAGAAGGGAAATATTCCATCCTTGTATTTGGCTACCAGTTTTGTCCAAAGTGGGTGCAAACAGCTACCCAGCTGTGCTAGAATACGTGGTTCCCTCCCAAACAGTGTGTTGCACTCATCTGGCAGTTCTGCAGATTAGCTGACCTACAGCTGAAAACAGTTCAGCTACAGGACAGTGCAGACAAGCAGCAGACAGAGGTTTGGTGTTTGTTTGTGTTTGGTGGGTCCCTGTCTTCCCAAATGCTTGCAGCTCTCTTCATGTGGTTTTCTGCGTTGCATTATTGTTGGCAAGGTTGGAGACACAATGAGGTGGAGAGAAAGCTGCACAGGCAGATGGCAGTCTGAGGTTCTCAGTCTGAGGTTCTGTGTCCACACTTATCCTGGCAGGTCCAGGTATTCCCAGATGCCCTCAGGTCTCTGTGTTTCTCTGCATTGTGTTTTAGCTTTACTGACTCAGGCAGGATGGAATTAAGAGAAAAAAGAAAAGAAAAGAAGGAAAAAAAGCAATGGATCTGTCAGGGCTATCTGATCCTGCTCCCAGTTGTTCCTAGCCAACTAAAACACATGTGGGCTGGCAGCAGCTGCCTGACCCTGCACCAGGCTGTTATGCACTTTGAAAAGTTAGTTTAAGGGTCAGTCATGCCCCCTATGTGCTGGCGGTATCTTGGCTGGAAGAAAAAACAGGATTACCTGATCCTTGCTGCCACAAAAAGCTGGAGTATTTGTTTGAAATAGTGCAGGTCAAGGTACCAAGGTCTTTCAGCTGTCTGCCATCTTGTTTTCCCAATAAACTCAATCAAAAATTAATAATTAAGTGCTTATATTTTAAGTTTATATTTCACTCAAAACATTATTTGAATTATGTTAAGGAAGACATTCTGTCAGGACCAGGAATGCTGACTTATGTCTGTAATCACACCTACTTGGGAGACAGAGATCATGAGGATTGCAGTTCAAGACCAGCCTTGGCAAAAAAGTAAGCAAGACCCTGTCTTAATCAACAAGCCAGGCATAATAGTGTGTGTCTGTCATCCCAGCACTCAGGTGGATCATGGTCTAAACTCAGTCTGCAGCAGAAACTGAAGATCCCTACCTGAAATAACTAAAACTTAAAGGGCTGGGACATGGCTGAAGCAGTAGAGTACTCGCCTAGAAAGTGCAAGACACTGATCTCAAACCCCAGTAAAGAAAAGAAAAAGAAAAAAGAAAGACATGGTGTCTGATTTCTAAAATAAGCAAATAAAATTATCTTTTCCTGGAGATTCTTGTGATTTATTCAAAATATTTAAAGTACTCAGTTATCATAGAGTTTCTCAAGCTTTAATCATAGTCATAATCATAAAAATTAATGTGAATAACACCTTTCACTAATGGATGCTAATGAAAACCTACTACGTGCAGTTTTCTACAAGGCACTGTAAAGAATTCAAACAATAGAAATCTTTGTTCCTAAGAAACTTTTAGTTTAAAGGAAAGATGAAACAATTTTGCAAATGGCTGATTTAAAACACAAATTACAGTTGGTAGCCAAAGGAAAGGAGCAAACAAGTAATGAAGGCTTTGCAAAGGGGAAATAATGAATACTTCATGATGAATGAGAAATACATTTCTACTTCTTCCTGTACCTATACTAATTCCTGTATATATACCATTTTGAGGAAAAATTTGAAAAACTCGTGATGTGATCAAAACACTAATGAAAACAAACCAATCAAGTAGAGAAAAATTAGACTGTTGCTATTAGCACCAGGCTTATGGGCACACTGTCTTCCCTGAAAAACCTGTCCTTTGAATTTATTCAGAAGGCCTGGCATTAGGAA
The DNA here is from genome assembly GCF_047511655.1 of Castor canadensis. Lineage (NCBI taxonomy): Eukaryota > Metazoa > Chordata > Mammalia > Rodentia > Castoridae > Castor > Castor canadensis. The sequence continues at coordinate 24,381,182 of NC_133386.1, forward strand.
TATTATCTTTAGGTTACATGTAGAGTTTCATCTGAATTATCTGGTTTTTCTTTTAATCTTATAACAAAGCTTTTTATAAAGGTAGTAAGAGAGATATCAGTCTTCAAAACTGGTATATGGTTATATTATTTAGTTCCAAATATTTCCAAAGTAATTTTATGGGTCATCATATAGATCAAAAGGGTAGAATATAAATCAAGCAAGATTTATATTCAGTTCCCAAAATGCCAGGTATGTTGTAATTCCACAAATTTCTTTCCAAGTAAGAAATGGTTTATTGAAGCACAAACAAGAGTGCTGTTATTACTATGAGTAACCTTGGACCCAATCTAACTTGTAAAAACTAAATCATTTACAAATTTCAACACTTTGTAACTAATAACGAATTACTTAGGATTTGCTTCACAGCTGTTAGAACACATCATTCAGAACCACTGCTGAGATACCAAAAAAAGGAACCAGGAGATTGTTGTCCAGAGTTAAATCACAATAACTCAATGTGTGTTATTCAAGCTTGTGAGTCTACAAACTATTTCTAATTAATATCAAGAAGGCATTGGACCCAGGGAAAAGAGATCAAGTTACATTCTAAGAGACTGATAGGTAAAGCTAAAGCCAAATGCTCTAATTTACAGAGTATAGCCTATTATGTAACCAGGATACTCTGAGCATTTCTTCAGGCCACATTGCTTCTTCATTTTAAGGTAACTGACCCAAAAGTTACTTTCTGAGCATGAAATCAGAAGAAAGGGAAATAAGGAAATATGATTAAGCACCCTTGTTTCCTTTCTAGTTACATAGAAATCTTTCATTATTTGGATTCAGTGTCTTCCATTGTATAAAAACAAGAACATTTCCTTCTCTGAAGTGAGTTTTTCTATACTGGCAAGTTGATCAATTTTTTACAAGTCAATTACGATTATATTAAACTCCTCTCAAATCTGTGCTGATTTTAAATAACTTTGTGGCAATGCTTGATTCTTTTAAAAGTATTTTAGACTCAGAAATATTTAGTTGCATGTACATTGTGGTCAAATTAATGATATGTACATTATGCCTTAAGGATATCCTTCAGTGAATTTTTAACCACCATCTGACCTTCTCATTTTTCAATATGTCCTGAGCCTATTTATACTCACCTGTAAGTGCTAATGGGTCCACCAGTAAGTTTCTTGGGTTCAAATAAAAGTTGATAACTTAATACTCTGGGTCTTAGATGGACTTTGAAAGTTACCAAATAAATATCACTAACCTACAATTTCCTTGCATATTAAACAGAAATAATAACACTTCGATCATTATGGTTATTATTCAATAAATGCTACATGTGGTCATTAAAAATTCTAAAAGCATATCTGGACATCAGTGGCTCACATGGATAATCCTAGCTACTTGGGAGGCTGAGATCAAGAGGATCACATTTCCAGGTCAGTGTGGACAAAATTGTTCATGAGGCCCCATCTCAACAGAAAAATGACACCAGTCTTCCCAATGATGATGGGAAGCTTAAAATAGGAGGACCATAGTCCACACCTGCCTGGGAAAAAAAGACTATCTCAGAAATAACCAGAGCAAAAAGGGATGGAGGCATGGCTCAAGGAGTAGATTGAAGCATGAAGCCCTGAGTTCAACTTCAAAAACACAGAAAAATTCATAAAAAGAATTTCCCCAGTTCATCCCATTTTTTCTTTAAGCAGTAAAGAAAATATATTCAGATGTTTATCAATTATTAAATCATTTCATATTCATGGAAAAAGATATTCTTCTCTCCCAATACAAATGACATTATCCATAAGTAAAGAAGACATCAGAAATTGATTCCTAGATGTCTAATCTACATTGGCCAGATAGTCATGAACAGATGTAGACTAATAGCAAGCAATGTAAAGAAAATACGAGGGAACAACAAACCCTGATGTTTCAACAATTAGTTTGGAAAAATGGAGAATGGAATTTTATTTTAAATTTAATACTGTATATTTGTTTAAAGTCTAAATCACAAATCATTAACACTTCATCCATCTTCCATATTGATAGGGTACATAATCACTTTGAAACAAAACATTTTGCAACAAGCTAAACACTATTTGATCAGAAAAGAATTTCTGCTGTTCCTTAAAAAAAATAATTCTCAGCATTGAGTATTTATGGACATTACTTATTACAAGATAATCTTCAATTGAGCAAAAATATAACTTCCCAAAAATTATTAAATGCAAAGCAACTATGAAAACAAAGAAAGAATACTGTACTGCAAAGGAAATGAAAGACTTTTATTTTATCTTACCTTTCAAAGTCTACCAAATCAGTATTCCTGAAATTTTCCAATTACCAATATGGATAATTTTGAATCCAAAATATGATGCTGCTCACAGTGACTGAAGAAAACTCTATGTCTTTTCTTTAACTTAATTTCACAACCTAAAACTAAACCAATATCTCTATCAAAACAAAAGGAAACCTAATTTGATGCAGCTCAGTTATACAGCTTTAAGTGACTTTTCTGCATGTACATTATCAAACAAAAGAAGCTTTTCTTTTCTCTTGGAACTTTTCTCATAGTTTTACATTGGTACTCCTGAAACTTGATTTAAAAGGCAGATAAAATAAGTCTCTTCAGTCTACTTTATTCTTTTTCTAATATTGAAGGATACTTTAAAAAACATTGAGTCCTGAGGATCAAAGCCAGGTCTTGAGTATGCTAGGCACACTTGATACCATGGATGCTTTGAAGTAAAAATTTGTGACAACACTGTCAATTTAATTAAGAAACAGTGGTTTAATATATACTATTAATCTCCCTCTTATAATCAAGCAGGAACAACTCCCACTCCCCATCATAAAGGGACCTCAAAGTTATGTTTGGGCTTTACAAAAAGTACTCCACAGAATAACCCACCAGGCAGTCTTTCAATATCAGTTTCAACTTAAAATTTGTAGTATATTTCTATTTTCTTCTCCATGTGTGAAAAGTACTACTACTCTTGAGCTGTTTGAAGACTTATCAATACTTTCACACACAGTGACCATCATGAAAATACCAAAAATTCCATAACAAATTTGCTCTCTCCCAATACTCTCAAAACCAGCACCCATCACATGCTGGTTGCCATGTAGACAACCATGAAATTTAGAAGAGCCAATGAAACCTTCAGCTTACATTCACAAAATGTAATTCATTACCACTCTTGGTGTCATAAGAGCCCTTTGATGCTACAGATGGGTTAGAGAAATGTAGACATAAAGTGTATTTTCCAAGTTCACAAAATAAGTAAATTACAGACCAGGAACTCAAATCCAGGTAGTATCAGCTGCCCAAAAATATGGCCTACATGGGTTTTTACATAGAGTCTGAAATACCACTATTGAAAACATTACTGGGTTATAAAGTTCCTAAATAGATCTTTCAGTTCAAATACAACTAACTTTGAATGTAACAGTTTAGCTTTTCTTTGTGTAAATACTGAAGAACTTGGTTTAGTTATTGAGAAGCCAGCTGACAGTTGAGTGATAATGAACGTTGGATACTGATGTGAAGGACACTGTGTTGACAAGAAAGAAGGTGAATAGTATGTGATACAGTTTAACTGGTGACTCAAGTCAGCCCCCAAAGCTCAATTAATCATATACTGACTAATACCTATAAAATATATGCAATGTCACAGTCAGATCAAAGAATAAGAAAATAGCATATCTTCTCAAGGAATTTACTTCTTTGATGGAAAAATTAGACTCGTACATATGAAAAAAAAATTTGGAGATTCTAGGCATTAACTATAAATTACACCAGTGTGCACAGAAAAAAAAGTGTCATAAGAATTGAAAATCTGTGGGCCGAGAGTACACAACAAGAGGATAGGACTTTGATTACATGATAAGGTGAGTGCACACAAGGGAATATAAGGATAGGTAGGTAACATCCCCCCCACCAAAAAAGAGCACTTGATGTCTTCAAGTCAAAGGAACTAATGCAGAAACTTTAAAGCAACAGAGGCTAATAGGAGAAGGGGACTAGGAACTACAGAAAAGGTTAGTTCAGGAAGAATCAATTTAGAAAGTAACATATGTACATGGAAGAAAAACTAGGAATCTCCCTATATAGCTACCCTTACCTCATCTAGCAAAAACCCCTGGTCCTCCTTATTAATGTTTATACTCTCTCTTCAACAAAATTGAGATAAGGGCAAAACAGTATCTGCTTGGAAGTGACGGGGTAGGGGAGAGAGAGAAGGGGTGGGGAGAAGGGAAGGGGTGAGGAGAAGGGGTGAGTAATGACCCAATCATTGTATGCACCTATGAATAAAGGAAATAAAAAAAAAAAAGAAGTGGAGAGCTTGTCTAGAATGTGCAGAGCCCAGGGTTTGATCTCCAGCACTACAAAAAATAAATATATAAAATAAAATATATTTAAATGCATTCTTTATTTTTATATATCTGAAATAAAAACAGAGGGAAAAACTTATCCAGTGCAAACTCAGTTGATTTAAATTATAATAAATGCTAGTTTTACGATCTACAAAAACTATATCTATGTAAATCATGATATACATGTAGATTTAGTATGAATATTTGGATGTAGCAAAAGGGAATAAGCCAGAAAAGAATCTCTTATTGTGAATAATACAAATAAGGACTACCCCAATTCTACTTCCTCAGTATACATTTCCAGCTCTCTTTTGACTCCTAAATTTAATGTGTTATTTCCTTTGACATAACCCTAACTGTAAGCTATAAAGTAAGTCTGAAGGTCCTAGTTGCCATTTCTACATGAAATCTCTTAATTTTTCTCCCTTTATACTCTGTAAACACTCTCAACAATAAAAGCAAACAAAAAAATTAACCTCATGTCAACTTTTTACCTCCCCTACCAGATTATGAATGAATAAGCCTATCTTTTGTGTCAATAGTCATGATCTTTTTCAGTGCTTCAAATACAAATTACTTAGGCAAAATCTGAACAGGCCTATATATATTGTCTTTCACCTTGTGGGAATGAATATTCTACCTAAGGTAAAGAAATACAAGTCCATTTATAACAATTCTTACATGATCATATCACTCCAAGGTCAGAGATGATACTACAATTCTATGAATTAACTGGTAAATGATGCCAGTGTAAATGGATAAAAAAATAAAAATTGAAATGTATATTTTATTTACAACTACATCCATCATAAGAAGAAAGAAAAAGTGATCTAGTGTACATTCAACCGATTTAAATTATAATAAATGAAACTATTTTATGTTATCTAGAAAACCATGTACTTACAGAACTGTCTAGATATAGTTATCAAGATATACACAGAGATTTAGTATGTATATTTAGACATAGTAAAGATGAGTAAGTAAGTGGCTATGTTACCTTCTGTGCCTTTTTGCTGAGGGTTATGTGATTTTTGAGAGAATAGGTGTGTCTTGCATTTTTTCAAACACGTCAACATGATCTACGCTTACTCTTCATTTGTGGATGCTACTTTAATGCTAACATGCTTTCCAAATGTGGCATGCTTACAAATGCCAATTGATAAATGTTTCACTGCTGGTCTTATGATGTCTAGGTCTGGTGATCTTTTGAAACTGATAAAATGGTTGATTATGTATCAAAGCAGTAAAACCAAACTGGTACCACATAGGCAAAAAATTGTACTGATAGCTTCCTTTCTGTTTTGTCCTATCATAACAGGTATCAATCACTATTTTCTAATTTAATCAAATCCTATTCCAATACGCATTGCTCAGAGTTTTTGAGATGTGTTGCATCTTACAAAATTGAGAGTTCAGATCTAATTTGATCAGTTTAAGTAGAAAATCAACAAACACAAAAAAGAAACAAAATTAAACTATGATCAGTAAGATCTGGTTTTGGAATAGATAAAATGATTAGTGACCAAAACACTTGATCTTCCAAGATAAATTCTCCTGAAAGGTAGACAAACTGATATTTTTGTCAACCGTCTGTCTTGTATGCTATCTATAACTCTTATCTTCTAATTTAAAATATTCAGAGTTTTATGTAAACAAACCTCAAACTCTGATTGCACAACACTTCATTCCTAATGCTAGATAGATAGGCCAAAAGACAGGGCAGAGATCCATTCTTGGTAGATTGAGATCATGTTGGAATGCACAAGAAGCTGGCTTCTTAAACTATAAAGTCCCAAATGTCTAGATCCTAAGAGAATTCCCATGAAGTACTGGCCCATAGGAGATTCAACATCATACTTCATTTAGCATGGAGAAATAAGGTTATTGGGCCCTTAATTTATAATTCTGAAAATGTTAGCTTTGATTTTTAAAAAGGTTATTATACAAAAAATGTGTTCTACTTTCAAAGTAAAAACATAACTTGATGAAACCATTATTACAAAATATATCTAATTTTGACAAAACTTAATGAAATCAAATTGAGTTAATGAAATCAAAATGAGTTAAGAAATCACAGCATGGTAAGAGGAAAATATGGGAAAGATGTGTTTAATTTAACTTTTTAAATCTCTATGTGTTATTTACATACCACCAACCTTGAATGATGGACTAGGAAGGTAGAGAAACGGAGATAAATATGAAGAGAAAGGGAAAGAGAAGAAACAAAAGTTTTATTTGATTTGCTTTATAATTTTTTCTTACTATTGTTCAAATTCTTCAGCATGATTTTAGCCCAAAAGGAAGGACAGATAAGATGAAAATACAAGACAAAGAAAGAATCATTTGTGGAACAATACAGCAAGGAAGATAAATAGCAAGGCATGAAGAATCCATTGAATGATTGGTCTTGAGGAAAATAATGAGACTCTGACTAGGAGGAAGGAGTGATATAGATAGAAAATTAAAGGGAAATAAGGTCATGAATTTGAGGAGTTTGGTGTGATAGCCTTATTTTATGACAACTCAAAGGCAATATTGAATCGCAACAAAATGGAACTAGAAATAATTTCGGGAGCCTTTAAATTAGTAGTAAAAACATGAAATATTATTGACATGTGGTTAAAGGATCCTTCAAAATTAGACATATTGATGTCCCTAGGGAAAGGAGAATAAATGCAAGAAATCTATCCTTATGTAAAAAAGATAATCAATGCCAATGACTTAGCAAATATTTAGGTACGGGAATTTCTGGCATAATAAGGAAAGGATGGTAAAAGAAATTCTCAAACTTTGAGCCAACAATATCTGTATTTCAAGTTAATACATAATAATAAAAAGAAGAAGAATTTTTTTTCTAGTTGGAAAATCATGGAATTTAGACAGGGATTATCTGGATTACTTGCATAGAATATTATTTTTGTAGTGTCATCGTCTTTAGCAAGTTATTTATACTCTAGGATCTCCAGGTTCTTAACTTGTAAAACTAAGAAGACAGCAACTAACTATGATCATCGTGAACAAAGTCAAATTGCTTGTAGTTCCTTCTAGGTCTATAGCTAATTAAATATTCACCTTTGTATTTTGCTCCTTACTGTTTTAAAACTGTTCTTAAAAGATGAACAAAAAACTTATTTGGAATTTCTCATAGTTTAAAATATATTAAAAAATAGGTGTTACAAAATTCAAAAATTCTATCCTTAGTATTAATGATCTCTATGATTTATTTTTTGGAAGCCACATTAAAATTTATGTCTATCAAACCATCTATGAGAAACATTATCTCTATGACCAGAAAACAACAAAGCTTTGAAAATAGTTTTTAGTGAAAACCTAGAAGATTCTTAGAAGGATAGATTTTGAAAAGTGATATAAGATCTTTAAAGATGGGAAGAGGGGACAATAGAAAATTCTTCAAAGTTCAGTTGATGCTATTTTGCAAAACATTCTTCACACTAGCACCTTGTATAGATATAAAGAGTTCTTTAGGCTGGGCATGATGACTAACACCTGTAATCCCTTCTACCTGGGAGGCAGAGACTGCGAGGACTGCAGTTTTACGACAACTTAGGTAAAAAGTTCTCCAAACCCCATCTCAACCAATGTCTGGGTATGGTGGCTAGTCTGTCATCCCTACTAGGAGAGGAGGAAGAAATAGGAGGATAGTGGTCCAGACCAACAAGAGCATAAAGCAAGATCCTATCTCAAAAATAACCAATGCAAAAGGAGCTGGAGGCATAGCCCAAGTTGTAGAGTGCCGCCTTGCAAGCATGAGGCCCTGAGTTCAACCCCCCAGTACTGCCAAAACAAGAGAAAAACTTTATAAATAAAAATAAAATATAGAATATTTAAATAGAAATAATCTATGCTAAAGAAATGAGAAAAAAATATATTCAAAACCTTCACACTTAGAGACCCTAACTGCATAAATAGTTTACATAGGAATACACTGAGAAGTCATTATTCAGCTGTTCATTCAATGAGCATTTATTGAGTAGCCATTATAGGTCAGGTACTATGCAAAGGACAGAGACACAGCAGCACATAGAACATTTATGACCTTGTCCACATGAGGCTAACCAAGAAATGAAGTAGTGATTTAAAGGATGGGAAGTCAAGTTCTAACTGGATTGATCTTCAAAGGACATGTGGAGATAGAAAATGCACAAAATTCCAGAGATAGGTTAAATTAAATTTTAGGGGAGTGGCTTATGAGAACTAGGCCTGGCAGATAGTATAACCTTATTATCCATCTGTTGATGAAAGAGTTTTGGTGATCTTAGTTTGCTCTCTCAGAGTGAGACAGTGGAACATGAGCTTGCAGAAAGAAAAATTCATTGAGTATTTCTGACAACTTTTCTGCATTAACTGGAGCAGTTTGGGTATACAAAACTAGACCTGCCACAGTGACATACCATGACACACCTGTAAGACTGATTTAAAATACAGAACTGGCAATATAAAGTGTTAATAAAGCACAGAGCAAATGGAATGGATGTATTATTGGTGCAACTGTAAAGCAGTACAGCTTTGGCAAACAGTTTGGTGATTTCTAATAAAAGTGCATACAAACTTAATGTATGAGACAACAATTCTATTCCCCAGTGAGAAAGAAATCCACAGCACGAATGAATGAGTGAATGAATGAACAGGAAACTATGTTCATATAAAAACCTTTAGCCAAATAGTTCTGTTGGGTTTGTTTGTAATTCCCCAAACTGGAAGCAATCCAAATACTCCTCAGTTGGAAAGCAGATAAATTATACACACATTCATTCAATGGACTATGACTGTTCAATGAAAAACGAACTACTGATACTCCAAAAACATGCATGAACTTCTAATGCTGAGTGAATGAAGCCAGAATCACAAGGCTATACTGAGCTCATTTTAATGATATCCTTGCAAAGATAAAATTATAGGGACAGAAAACAAATCAGTGGTTTCAGGTGCTGTGATGTAGAAGGGAGGATAGTTTATTACAAAGAGGCAGAGAGGAATGGTTGTATCTTGTTTTGTCAAAACTTGCAGGTAAAACTCTAAAAGGGTACATTTTGTGGGACATAAATTAAAACTTAAAAATATTATCTGTCCCAACCATGACTGGATTAAAGACTTGACCTCCTCTCAGTGCTGAGAGAGAACACAAAATAAGTTCCTCCTATTATACCATCTCTAGATCAAAAATTAGTTCAAGTATAGGTGTGTTATAATTCCTCTTGAAATATGACATGATTGCAGTTGAGACACTACTTTTCTGTGACTTTTCTCTCGGTAGTTAAGGCAGTGGTTCAGGCACCACTAAGTCAAATGACTAAAGGTATCAAATCTGAAACAGAGGTGTTTAGTTTCTCCTTACATCTGCTGAGATAGATAATAGTTTTATATAATGTTGATGAAAAATGTAATGAATGCATAGAAATTAAGAAACATTTGGGCCTGGCATGGTGGCCATACCAGCAGATCATGTCTCAACAAACAAGTCAGGTGAGGTGGTACAACTCTGTAATGCCAGCACACCGGAGGCATTTTTAGGAGGATTAAGGTCGACAGCTTGCACCAGACAAACAGTGTAAGACTCTGTACAAAAATTAATTAAACCAAAAAAGGGCTGGGTGCGTTGTTCAAGTGGTAAAGCACCTGCCTAGAAGCTTGAGGCCCTGAGCTCAACCACAGTACAGCCAAAAAAATAAATTGAAAAGAAAGAAACTTTTATAGCCCGAAATCAGTAGGTTCTACAAAATAATTTCTGATTATTTATAAAATTCCCCAAGAACAAACTATTGCTAAACATAAACAGTTTATGACTCTCCTTTTCCTTTCCCTAATAAGATAATCATAAGAATATTTTTTATGAAATTTCCTTACATGGTAAACACATCCTTTTGTTTTGCTTACATCTCACCATGAGTCTTATGCCTGCATATATTTAAGAAATATCTCCTGTTAGGTACATACAGGTATATAGAGGGTGTTTTGTATGGACTCCCAGTACCAGAAGGCAGTTACAATCATTTTGAAGGGTGAAACACAGATCAAGGGCAAAAGAATAAAGCAATCAGTAAAGCAAGGGCAGAACAGTAAATTTCTTTCTATGTTACCTCAAGAGTTTGTTGTGGCTTCAGTGTCACACTTAACCCAAATATTTCCCAAGCCAAGATATATATTGTTGAATTTCTAGGTGCCTTATTTTTTTTTTAATTATTATAGTTTTGCAATACTGAGGTTGGAACCCAGGGATTCACCCATGCTAGGCAAGTGCTCTGCCACTGATTCTGAACTCATGGATTAAACCCATGGATTTCATGAGGTTCATAATCCCCTTGTAATTGCATGTAAAAATTATTTTTTCTATGTGTATATTTTTGAGATGTTTTGAAGAATCTTCTTTAGAAAGTTTCGAGGGCTATTCACATTGCAACTTTACAAATGGTTAGCACTGCATTATCAGACAGACATTCAGGGAATGGAAAGAAAAGAGGATATGGAGGGAGGAGGCCACAGTGGTTCTGCCGTCAATCATCTAGAGTCTGAACACAATCCTTCAATTCCTGAGTGACAAGGAAAAGAAGGTCATAAAATCACACACACTTTTTTATTTTAGAAATTTTTTTGTTTGTATTCTTCATCCTAATTATTACATTCAGTTATAGTATGTGTATAGTAAGCCTTGTGATGTACATTGATGACTTCAAATAGTTCTGTGTCTTAATGGTCTTGAAAATTACTTTATAAAAGAATCAAATCAAATCAAGATTAAATAAAGGATCCTTTGCATCTTCTACAATTTATAACACAGTTGGACAGTATCCAATAGGAAAATGCTATGTGCTTGGTGAAGGCTCAGAAATACTTTATTAAATTTTCCAAGAGTTTTCCTTCCATTCTAAGGAATACAGAGTCTAATAAATAGCATCCTCTGTATGCAGTCTGAGTTCTAAACTGTTTGTTAAATGATAAAATGAATTAAATTAGATAAAGAGCAAAATATCATATTGATTACCCCTGAAAACTAAGCTTAGAAAAGTTGTAGGACTTAGGGTGTCTATTATAGCAATCATCTTCCCAATAACAAATAGCACAATGTGATAGACTACTCCACTCTCATCACCAAAATGTCGTGAAGCTCCCCCTCAACTTGCTCTGCAAAACTTTAAAAGCAAGGCATGATACAGGATAGATGCTGCTCTTTGAGATGAAGGGAGGAAGAAGAGACTGCACTACACGTGTGCTGTAATCTCCCAAACTCACCAATAAAGTTACTCCCCCTCACTCTTTGGGAAAAGCCAAGGAGTGCTACAGAAATATAGAAACCTGTTTATGAAAGGAAATATCATGTGTGGCACATAAGTCTTGTCCCTTTATAGGAATTGTCTTATGAGCTCAGAGAGTATTCATTAACCCTAAACCATGAAAAGATGAGGTATCAGCACAGCTGTAGATCCTTGCTGGGTCTTGTCCCAGCATGTTATTTAACAAATATTTATGGACACAGGAGAGGAGGAAGCAACTCTAACCCCAGAGTCACTTTGTTAGTTAAAATCACCAAGTACACCCACCTCTCCTGGGATTTGCCTGATTTGAGACAGCAGCTGCTGTTATTCCTAATACTGCTTTAATAACATGGGTTCAAGGGAAAATCAACAAGTTTTGGATTATAACCAAAATAATCACTATACAGACTAAAAATGGCTTCAGAATTATGTCACGAGTGATGATTTGTTAATGTACTTTCTGTTTAATTATCAAAATTATATTTCAAAACTAAATCTTTGCAGAAATAAATATAAGCAGCCATGCTCAGTTAGATTGTCTTGTTTTATTTTAAACACACTTATCTTGACATAATTGCAAATTTAAAGAAAAATTCTTGTTTTTTAATTCCCCAGGGAGAATTCGTGTTAACATCTTCCTAAGCTTGAAGTAAAAGGAAAGAGTATTGTGCCCTTTAAATTGAATTAAAAATAGTGAATTTGTGATCTTACTATAAACACCTTCCTCATATTTGGAAGATCTGTCATTTTCTCTCCTAACATTTAATCTGAGCATAGCGTCTTACTTTTGAATACATTATTTTGTTATTCTTTCTTGGTAACTATAGTAAGCAAACTGTAATTTTCCTATTGCCATAAAAGTATAATAATTTGCAGGTATGTAGATATATGCCCCCTCGTGCTCTCTGGGGACATATACTTCTTATGCTTATATCATCATTGCATGTACTTTCTGTTATCATAAGAGGTCATATAAATGTTAGTAAGCAGTTTAGTGAAATACTATATTTAGAGAAACATAATTTATTTGTTCTGGCTCCACATGGCCATTTGATCATTGTTTTTGTCTAAGTTCAGTGTCATGCAGCAGATTTGATATACAGAATAAGAATGAGAGAGTCAATTTAGACTCAGAAATGATCACAAGAGACTCAGAAACCAACATTGAACTCTGCTTTTCTCAAATGTTTGTATTTTGGTTTTCCATTTTTTCAAATCTGTAGGGTCATATTAAATGGACCTCTACACAACTGCCTTAAGGAAGACAAAGTCTGAGACAGACAGCAAACGTCAGATGTGTTGGAAAGACTTCATTGATGCTCTCAACTAAAATTCGTATACAGAGGGCAGTACAGTATGATCAATTATCTCCCTAAGAGAAACCTACAGTTACCCAAGGGTTTTCTTAGACTAGTCCTTGAAAATCCTATGTGGGATCTGGTGTCTAGATATTGTCCTCTCCTTCAACATCACACTTTGGCTTCATTCTGCCTTTTGGTATCTGAAAAGAGTAGACATAGATTTTTAAAATGTTTAGTCTGACAAATGTTTTATATCTTTAGTTTACATAAAAATTCCAATTTCCAAAGGATCCTCAGTCTACACATTTAAATTATTTTATAAAAATGTAATTTCCATGCAATTGCATTATCCATCAAAATACTAAATAAAATATCAAGATTCTGTTCTAACTCATGGTTGGGCAGGGGAAGGGAGAAATGAATGCCTTCCATGACACTAAGTTATAATTTACTCATCTGATAGAGTTTGTTAGGACAGCTAGATAGCAGAGAAGTCAGGAAACATCTTCCCTCACTTGAATAGCATAAAAACAGACTAGAAGAAAAACCAATTGGAAAATGGACCCTCTGAAAAGGATATAAGCTGAAGTAAGGATATTCTAACTCTTCCCAACATTCAGAACATATCTGAAGCATGGGAACCCTCTGTAGTTTGCTGCAGTCGACTTATGAGTGCCAGTTGCTAAGTGTTCAGAACTGTGTAAAACCAATGCTATCTATAAGAGCCTTTTTGTTGTTCCTTTCAGAGAACTGTTTTTTAAAGTATTTACTAGCACAAAATAGGAGTATTCTATTCTTAAAAAATTAATTGTTAAATGCATTAGAAAATATAATTCTTACATCAAAATAAAAAAAGAAACATTTGGTTGTATCCTCAATTCCTGACCTAAAATTATTCCCAATCAACAAAGCAATTGTGCTAAATAATGTAAGTATAAAATCATGAAACACTCTGAACATGTTAGAAGACAGTTAACTAGAACTGAAATGGGACAAATGGCACCCATTGGGATTATAAATAACATACAGTGGAAATTTTGCAAGACTTTGCTTTTGTTCCTCCCTCAGGGATGACGAAAATAGGAAAAACAAATACACCTGTAGATGAAAATATTTGATTTTACTGTTGTTAGAAATTAAACAGCCATGAAGCTGATTATTGCTTTATCTGGATTTTATCTTAAATGTGATAGAAACAAAAGATATTTTGTAAAGTAAAAATAGTACAAAGCTATTAATTTGTAAGATCAGTGGCATAGAACAAATGTGGCAGTATTGGCTTTCTTACAAGTCAATTCTCATGATAGGTTATATGAATTAAGCAGAAATGTTTTATAACCTGAAAGAAATGAAGAAAATACTAGAAGAGTTTATAACCTAAACAACTTATATACATCATTTAATAATGACTTTAAAGCAAAATGATATCTTAGGAATCTCAACCGAGCTGCTACATGAAAGTGAAATGAAGGCTTTTCACAGAAATAACAAATACATCAAAATCAGAAAATATTATAGAAGAGTACCTCTTGGTTCCCTTTTAAGTCATGATCTTAGGAACAAATTCGTTTCATAATATCTCCAAGAAGAAACAAAGTAGTTCAGGAGCAACATAGAATTAGGTCATAAAAGATTCATTTTAAGTGAATAGCAAGAAACTATATACACTACTATTTGAACTAGATTCTATTTCTAAATATTTTATTACAGATTTCTTTTATAGTTTAATAAAAATAGCTTATAACAGATATTAAATAGCATTTAATAGAAAAATAATTAAGCAATATGGAAGAGTAAAAGAAAATGGTAAAAATAATTCCAAATCTCTTTGTTTGGAGCTTATACAGTGTTTTCATAAGGTATAAATGTTATTTCATTTACTATTTATTTTTATTTTTTATTATTGTTGTACTTGGGGTACATTATGACATTTACAAAAGTTCTTACAATATATCATAGTTGAATTCACCTCCACAATCATTCTCTTTTACCCCCTCTCTCCCCTTTCCTGGAATAGTTTAAACAGGTCTCATTTTTCCATTTACGTACATGTGTATTTCCATGCATAATATTTCCATGCATGTGCTTCGACATAAATTACACATATCATTTTGTTCATGTAGTAATTCAAATGCATGCAATTTTGAAAATTAACTGAAGTCCATATTTTGAATGAAGGTTCACTTTTGGGCTATACAGTTCTCTGGGTTTTGACAAATGTATGCTATCAGCTTAAAAGTCTTCTACATTTGACGTATTCCGCACTTAATTTTCCCCTAAGCAACCACTAAAGTTTTTAATGCCTCTATACTTTTTGCTTTTCTCAGAATGTATATGATTGGAAAGTCATACAGTAGATAAATCTTTCAGCCTTGCTTCTTTCATTTGGCAAAATGAATGTATGGTTCCTGCATGTGTTTCATGCTTGGTAGCTCATTTTCTTTTTTACCATTGAATAGTATTTCATAGTACAATTGTACAATAGTTTATCTATTCACCAGTTGAGGGAATATCATTATGGCTTCCAGATTTTGGTAATCATGAACAAACCTGCTGTAAACATTCATGTCCAGATTTTTGTGTGGACATAACATTTTCAATTCATTGGAATAAAACCCTATGTGTTTAATTGAATTGTTGGTTTGCACATAAAACTATGTTAGCTTTGTAAGAAACTGTCTGTTTTCCAAAGTGACCGTAGTATTTCCATCCTTATCAGGAATAAATGAGAACTTCTGCAACTCTGCACCTGCACCTTTTCCCACAGTCAGTGTTTGTCAGTTTTACAAACTGTAGCCATCCTAACAGATGTACAATGGTATCTCAATGTTCTTTCAATTAGAAATTCTCTAATGATATTTAATTTTGAATGCTTTCCTATGCTTATTTACCAAATGTATGTATTCTTTGAAGAAGTATCCATTCAGATGTTCTGCCCATGTTTAAGTTACATTCTTTGTTTTCTTTCTGTTGAGTGTTAAGTGTTCTTTGCATATTTTAGATACAAGTCCATTACCAGATGTGTCTTTTACAAATATTTTCTCCCACTCTGAAGCTACTCTTTTCATAGTGTGTGTCACTCAAAAGAAGGTTTTAAATTTTAATGAAGTCTAATTTTTTAAATGTTTTTCTTTTCATGTATAGTACTTCTGGTGTTATTGCTAAAAGTCATCACCAAACCCAAGGTCCCTTCGATTTTCTCTTATCTTCTAGAAGTTGTATGCTTTTACATTTTTACATTTAGATCTTTTGTCCATTTGAGTTAATTTTTTATAAAAGGTCTAAGCCTTGTGTCTTGTTTTCTTTTTATTCCCTTGAATGTCCATATTTTTCAGCACCATTTTTTGGAAAAATTATATTTTCTCCATTGAAATGTGTTTTATCTTCTGTCAAAGATCCATTGAATATTACTTGTGTGGGTTTATTTCTGGACTCCCTATTCCCAGTGATTTCTTTGTGTATATTTTCACCAATACTAATGCTCTTCATTAATAATGCTCCTTATTGGTAAGTCTTAAAGTAGTATAGTGTCAGTCTTCTCACTTTGTTCTTCTTTTTAATTTTCTTTATTTATTAGCGTATTACAGTTGTGCTGGGGTACATTGTGAACCCAGGGCCTCATGCATGCTAGGCAATCACTTAACCCTTGGCTACATCCCCAGCCCCTGTTTTTCTTCCTTCATATTGTATTGGCTATTGTGGATCTTTGTCATTCCATAAAAACCTAAAAATAGTTTGTTGAGATCCACAAAATAAATACTGAGATTTTGAATAAGACTGTGTTGATTCTTCTGCTGTACTTGGAAAGAATTGCCATTTTGACAGTATTGAGTCTCTGTATTCATGAACGTGACATCATTTTTCTATTCATGTGAATATTCTTTGATTTCTTTCAAGGCTTATAATTTTCTTCATATTAATCTTATGCATGTTTTTAAGATTTGGGCCTAAGTGTTTCTTTATTTTTGTTTTTGATGCTAATATCAATGGTGTGTTTCCAGTTTCAAATTCCTATTTTCCATTGCTGTTATATAAATTGGGATTTTTATATTAATCCTGTATTCTGAAACTTTGTTCTAACTTATTAGTTTCAGGAAGTTGTTGATTTCTTGATATTTTCTATGTACATAGACATTTCAGGTACACATAGAAGCAGTTTTATTTCATTCTTTCCATTAAGTATACCTTATATTTCTTTCTTTCATTGCATTAGATAGTACTTACTGTCTAATGTTGCATAGGAGTTGGGGTGAGGCATTGTCAGAGCCAGCAGTGGGACCTTGAATATTGTTTTTCTGTATGTCTGCCTTTCTCACAAGGCCAGATACCAACTGACACAGGCAAAGTCTGGTCTGAGATTTTTGACCCAGTTCCTTGGAGCTTTCTCACAAGGCCAGGTACCAACTCATACAGGCAAGGTCCCATTGCTGGCTCTGACAAGGCGTATCTTTGCCTTGCTCCCAGTGTTAGATGGACATTAACACTGTCCCTATAATGTTAGCTCTAGGAAAATTTTAAAGATATTTATTGTTAAGTTGAGGAATTTCCACTGTATTCCTAGTTTGCTGGGAGTTTTTTTTTATCATGAATGTATTTTGGATATTATCAAATGCCCTATCAGCATCTATTAATATTGTTATTTTATTTTTCTTCTCTAACCTGTTAACATGATAGCTTAGACTTACATTACTTGATTTTCAAAACATGCAACAAACTTGCCTACCTGAAATAAGTCCCACTTCATTAGGGTACACTTACACTATATCAGATTTGATTTGCTAATATTTTGTTGAGGAATTTTGCACTTATGCGTATGAGAGATGTTAGTCTTTATTTTTCCTTTTTAAAAATGACTTTATCTTGTTTTAGTGTTAAGGTAATGCTGCTTTTATAGACTGAGTAAGGAAGTATTGCCTCTGCTTCTATTTTCTGTAATAAGCTATAAAGAATAGATATCATTTCTCCCTTAAATTTTTGGTAGAATTCCATAGTCAATTCACATGGGCTTGGTGCTTTCTTTTCTAGAAGGTTATTACTGCATGATTCCATGTCTTAGATAGATAAGGGCCTGTTCAGATGATCTATTTCTTTTTGTGTAAGTTTTAGTAGATTGTACATTTCAAGAAATTGGTCCATTTCTTTTAGATTATCAAATTTGTGACCATAGAGTTGTTTATAGGATTTATTATTCTTTCAATGCCTTGGTATCAGCAGTGATGGTTCCTTTTTCATATGTGACAACATTAATTTCTTCTCTCTTTTCTCTAGGTTAGCCTGGTTAGAGGTTTATCAATTTTAACTTTTCAAAAGGCCAGGTTTTGGTTCGTCAATTTTCTCTGTTAATATTATGTTTTCACTTTTATTGACGTCTGCTCTAATATTTAATTTTGCTTTTCTTCTTTACGCTTTAGGTATAGAATGCTCTTCATTCTCTAATTTTCTAAAGTAGAGGCTTAGATTATGGATTTTAAATGTTAGTTCTTTTCTAATACATGCATTCAATGTCATAAATTTTATTTTCAGTACTGTTCTTCCTTCATCTCATATATTTGATAAGTTGTATTTTAAATTCAGTTTAGTTGAATGTATTTCAAATACTCTTTTGAAATTTCTTCTTCCAGCCATTTATTTAAGAGGTATGGTATTTGATTTCTACTTTTTTTCTAGGAAAATAAAATTAGCAATATTTACCTATCAAAAATAAAATACTTGGACAAAATTGAGCAAATTTATAAAGGACTCCACAAAGAATGTCAGGTCCAAATGAAGTAATCAGCTAAATCTTTGAAAACATCAAGAAACTGGGAAGTTTAATAATTTTGTTTCCAGAGCACAGAGTGAAAATCTTAAAAATTATAATTATGGGATAATTTTAACGTTAATATTTGAAGCAGAAAAAGATAAGAAAAATTGATAAAATTTCAAAAATAGTCATAAACCAAATTGTAATGTGACATTAGCATATTAAAAAGTAAAATGCCATCATCAAACTTGTTGCCTATTAAATTCTTTATTAGAATATCTATTATTGGAATTCATCAAATTACATAGGAAAAAGGGATAAAATAATATCATCAGCACTATGAATTACAAAATGGTACTTGAAAAAGACATCCATTCCTGACAAACCTCTTAATAAAAAGGAATAGATGCCCCCTTAACATTGTTAAGAAGAGAAAATGCACATTTCAAATAGTCAACATGGTACTTAAGAACATGATAAAACATGGAAGTTCTCATGTGTGTCTCCTAGACCAGAGCCATCAAAGTCACCTGGGAACTTCATAGAAATGCAAGTTCTTATGCCCACACCTGCATTAGTAAGACTAGGTGGGGCCAAGAAATCTGTGTTTTAACAAGCCCTCCATCTGAAATACTACATGAAAAAGTCAAAAGAAAATTTATGCGAGCTAATGGGATTAAAATCAGAAACACAACAAAGTAACCTTTAGGATTAATACTATTTAACAGCATAATAAAAGCATTAGACAATTTTGCTGAAGAGCAGAATGAAATATGAGTGTTCAGCTGGAAAATAAGGAGCATTGCCATTTTTAAAGATTATATATCTCTGCTAGGCTTGGATGAATGTCCCCAGTGGTCCATATGTAAAGGCTTTAGTCCCCAAAGTGGTGGGATTGGGAGGTGCAATGGACCTTTAAGAGGCGAGGTCTAGTGAGACAGCCTTAGGTCATTAGGGGTGGGCTCTCAAAAGGACTGTAGGACCCAATCCCCCTCTGGCTTACTATGGAAACAAATGATCCAACACAAGTTCCTGCATTGTGTGCCCAAACCAACAGAAGTCTGTTCTTGGATTTGAATTTATAGAACCATGAACCAAAATAAACTCTTTATAAGTAGCCTCTGTCAAGTATTTTATTATAATGGAATGAAACTAACTAACAAAATATCTGAAAACTGTTTTCAAATTAACTTTAAAAAGCTATAGACATCACAGTAAGACTAATTTGATGGCTTATTATGAAATTAATATATAAAATAAATAGCTATTTTATGTAGAAACTAAAAACATATTATTCATTATGCCTCTTATTTATTAGACAAAAACATCTTACTAAAAATAAAATATATACTTTTATAAAATCTCAATTAAAAAATCACTAGCATTTGTTTTGAAAAGGTGAGAGAAGCTAATACTATGTTTGTAGGAGAATAATTAGGAAAATTATAAAAATGGTTATATTGTAAATGGAACTCTCTCAATTGCTCACTAAAATATAAAGAGTTACAGCAGTTGAAAAACTGTGAAACTGCTACAAGAACAGATTGCTTGAGCAGAATACAGAGAATCATAAATATTTAAATATTTAGTTCAATAAATATTCAGTATAATAAAAATAATATTTTAAACCATGGAGTTAATTTAATAAACTATTTTGGGACCACAGAGCTTTTTATTTAGCAAATAAAGGCTTGACTCATGCAATTTAAAATAAAATAATTTTCTGAAGAATAAAAGATTTAAATGTAAAACATAGTTAGAAAAGCATGAACAATTTAAAAATATCCATATCACACAACTAGGATCCATAAAAAGACACATTTGAGTACATAAAATTTAGCAGCTTTTCAACAACAAAGTATTATAACAAAATTGTTCTATATAAGTCCAAAGCTGAGGGAAATAATTGTGATATAAATATATTGTCAAAGGGAATTCCTAAATGTATTTACTTTCTAAATGGTGAATAATGTCCAAAATAGCAGGTGGTTATGCCAAACAAGTTGTGAGATATGTCTGTCAATTCACAGATACAGAACAATTGTGTTGATGTCACATATCAATACTGCAAATGTGTACTGGCACAACTAGTATGGGAAGCAGAGTATCAATAGCTATAAAACATTCAAAAGACACTCCTCATTGAACTAGAAAGTCTAATTGCAAGAATTTTTTCAATATATTTTCTCATTCAAAGACACAGACACACACCGTGTATGTGAATGCATAATGTGTATATTTGAGTATGTTTATGTGAATAAATAATACATGTATGCGAACCTGTATGTATTTACACTCAAATATATACTCATTATATATAAGATCATATGCACATTGATTCATCTTGATAAAATTGATTGTGATTTAAAAAGGAAAGGAAAAACAACTAAGAATCTGATGATAAGTGACTGGTTACATTTGCATAAGACTGCTGTCAAAAAGAATGAGCTTCTCCTATATTTAGTGAAACACAAAACTGTCAAGACATATTAAGTAAGTGAGATAAGAGAAAGTTATAACCAGTTTCTATCAATATCCTCTAAATTGTCCTAGAAGGAGGAGAGGAAATATATGCATGCATGAGCATGAAAAAGTGTGAGACTGAGCCCAAGACACTGCAGATGGCCATGATCTCTGTAGGGTTAGGACTGTGGGCATCAGACAAGAATCTCCCCCTCATTGCATTCCTTATTATATTATTCTTGGATCATATACAAGACATAAAATAATTTTAAACTGATAAATCTCATAATATCTAATTATTAAAATACCCCTGTAAATTAAGTAAGCATGAAATATTCACAGCTAGTATTTTCTGAGGTTAATTGATACTATTCTAATGGTTTAGGTATAGTATTTCATTTAATTCTAAAAACAATCTCAAAAGTGCCTTTTTGAAATGAGCAGTTAAATGTTTCACTTTGGGTATAAGCAAAAAACAGAAAAGTTAAATAATGGCCAAGCCTAAATAGCTGGAGATTAAAAAATAAAGAATTTCAATCCAGAAAGGAAAATCCAACATAGAAGCCCTTCGCTCCTAAGTAAATCATCTAGCAAGTCCCCTGGCATATGTTACACTGTCAATAGATGTTTGTTTGTTTATTTGTTCTGTCTTTATTTTGTGATTGAATTGATTCAGGGATCAATGTCAATCCAGAAGGAGAAATCTATCAGCAAACCACAGTACCACCCAATTTAACATTTGTATCAACTACCTGCTCAAGAGCACAGAGGGCAAGGCAGTTAATTTACTGAACAATATTAAAGACATGAAATGAAAGTTCATTAAAATGATACAAAGATAAAATATTTCTAAGATAGTCAATGTTATGAATGGAATAGATCCAAAATTATGATAAGAAGGCTTAGGTTAAGTTTGAATGCATATTCAAGGTCTCTCAAAACAGATATTAAGTTTATTTACAAACCATTGTCAGAAGAATTAAACAAAAGCACAAAAGGGTAGGTAGTTAAGTCATCTGCACTAATTACTGTCTACATTATTCTTTTGAAGGAAATATTTTTCCAATTTTTGAAGATTTTATGTGATTCACAATATTGCATATGATATAGACTTAATTTCACTTCTATTGAACTATTTGACAAATTTAAATTGAATTAATATTATTAAATGATTCTGAATGAAAATTTTATGTAAAGAATAAGCAAATTTCATTTGAGAGAATTGACATAATTATTTCAGACATAATTAGAAAATGCTGATAATTTAAAGAAATCATCAAGTTCATGTTATTCTAACATTCTATCAATTTTTACCAAGTAAACTACTGGGGTCAGTTAGCAGTATGAAAAATCAGCTTAGTGTACAAAGTTGTAACTAAAAACAAAATCCTACATTCCTATGAATAATTTTTAAATAGTTAAATTTATGAGTGGTGCCTAGTTCTTTCCCATTGTGTATAACAGAAGTTAAAATTAATAATCTTACTATCCCTCTATAAAGGATATTTGAAAATAATAAAAAACTACAGGTTAATAATCCTGTATAGGGAAGGTCAGATGCCAGAAACTTTTTATAGCACCTTCTAAAAACAACCATATATTACATCAAAACACAGTCAATGAAGCAAGCCCATAAATTTGCAAGGTGCCTAGGTTCAACAGACCTAAAATCAATAAAGGCACTGAAATCAATACACCTTGCTCATGAATACAGTCTGTTAACTAATCAAGGTTTAAATGACCCTGCCTACTAGAATATGAATGTCTCACTGCTTAGGATGTGATATTTGGATCAAGTCATTATTCATTAACATGCCAGATTTGTTAGAAATAGCTTATTGATTCCATAATCAATGAAACCTATTCACAAATTCCTGAAAGCATTACTTACTAAAATTCTTTATTATAGATAAATTAAATGACATCTATTTGGGGAATGGATATACTGAAGATTTTTTTCATTTAAAGTCCCTATATATTGGAGAAATAAAATTTGTTACCAGGCTTTATGTGTCTTCATAATAAATGATAATTTTTTGGCACTAAATTTCATAATATTGACTGTAGATTTTTTTGAATAAGAGAATTCACTAAAAAAGATCAACTTTATGAACAATCCCATCATATTCCAAGTAAACAAACACATTTATATTCAAACACATATGTGTATATATGCATATATCATAAAAATAAACCAAAACAAGGACTTCTTTATTTTTCCGAATATTAAAACATAAGTCTATAATCTCAGCTGTAATTATTTCAGAATTTAAGGCTTCTTCACACTTAACTTTTTATTATGTAAATTTATTTAAAAGCATACAAAAAAGAAGGGTAGTATTGTCATCATTTTTGTTCACATTACTCAGTTCCAACAATTATAACTTTTTCCAGTATTTACTTATTTATCCCCACCCTTTCTATTTTTAGTAGTATATATTAAAGCAGACTCCAGCTTTCATATCACTTAACATATTTTTTTATGGAATCAGATTTTTATGTTGAATGTATTTTTCTATCAAAAGGAATACTTCCCTCCAATATTTGATCCCATGATATTTGCAGAGTATTTAAACTTGTGACTCATGTGATTTATTTAACCCTTCTCTTTTTGTCAAACATTTCTTTTGTTTATTTTTCACTATTCGAAATTAGGTTATTATCTACGTTCTTGTCCTTAGACCTTCTCATATATTCCTTTTGATTTCCTTAGAATAAATTCCTAGATGCTGAATTTCTGGTCACGGGGCACACTAATTCTAAGGGCTGTGTGTGTGTATGTGTGTGTGTATTTGACATCAGGCTATATTTAAAATGAAAAGGTTAATATTAATGGATTAAATGTTGAATTATTCATTAAAGAAAAATCTTGAGAGATAGCATTCAGATTTAATATCATTTGGTATCTGTCAAGGGCATGTGGGTTGTAGGAATGTTTGAGTTTCCTTTATGATGTGTATATTTATATGAAAAATGGTCAATTTAAATTGTCTTTATACATAGTAACTAATTAGTTTTCTCTATAAATCTATTAGCTGGGCAATATTATTACTACTCTCTCATCCTGAAGCTGTGTTAATGAAATGGCATGTTGATATCCTGGGGCCATGTCCTATTGATCCTTTAATGCAAATGATCAGGGTACAGAGATTGGCCACTTATGAATAAAGACTTCAGAACTGATTTTTAGATAGGCTTCACAGAAGAGAATAATGAAAGAATAGCCTGAGCAAGGAGTTGAATTAAAATTGGTTATCAGATGATGATGAATCAATAACTAATAAATACTCAACGTGACTAGATTCCTATCAAGCCACAAACCTTGAGAAAGCATAACAAATTTCTTGAGTCCTCTTAAAACATAAGTACATAAAAGTAAATAAAATAAAGCAAAGCAACATGACTTTGAACAGCATTAGGTTCTACTGTGTTTTTCTAGACAATTGGCAAATTAAAGTAATTTTCAATAAAAGTATTGCTGGTTTTTAATCCCCATAATTTATGTAAATGTAAAAGATAACCAGTAAATAATTTTCTTCTACAATTTGCCCACTTTTCAAGAAAACATTTTTTTTTGCTTAAAATTTTAGGTTTGCTTTTTTTTGGTATTTATTAGTCAGTATTTGGCAACATGTTTCAGAACAATAACAGAATGGTTTGTTCCATTCTCTGTTCTTTGCTAAACTTCTCCACAGATTTCTTGTAGTACTGCAAATATATCTCCCTAAAAAGTGATTTAAAACAAAACAAAACATTACAGAGACAGAATGTTCTTTGCAAATTTGGTGTAGGAGTCATAAGGAGCAGGTGGTTGATTCAAAGAGCCTTACTCTTGAGTAATAAACTGTGCAATACTGAAGTCAGAAATAAGCAAGGGGGAGCGGGACAGGGTAGAGTGTCTCCTAAAAGCCAAAGGATAGAATTTACAAGAGGTAGGTAAAGTTCTCTTAAGCAGGTAACTTTGAACATTTCTATTACTGCCTTCTCCTGCCCCCAGGAAAAGAATGCAGAACAGCCATTTATGAATAGTGATTATCATAATTTTTCAACCTTTCAGTGTGAAGAACTGAAAAATCAGACTCATCCATTTTCTATAGCCTCTCTGAGAAAAATGCAACAAGAGGGAAATACCTACCCAACTTGACAGGAGAGAGCCAGGGTTTGTACATAACTGATTCCTGGAAGGACACTAGTACTTAAGGACAATTTCTTATACAATGCCGATAGACCATTATAAGTACATTTCAGAAATGAATAAATTCTCATGAGAATATTTTAAAGGGGATGAAAGTACATTACTATATAGCACATTCAAATTATTTTGATCATACTTTTTGGCACATAGTATGGGTCTCCACAATAGAAAAGACTGACAGTTCTTATTTTGTTCAACAGAGATAGCTACAACCTCAAATAGATGTCTTTTAAGTACTTTTAGATATCAATCAGAAACACCAGCTTGAATTTTGGGTATGACATTGTAGGGCCTTAACTCCATTTGATTTGTATGGAATTAATGTAAGTGGGTCAAAAAGGTACAATAAATTATGAAATCTTAAACAACAAAATAGGATGGTAGTGAGTTTGCTGAATCCTCTATGTTATAACTGAGTTGTAAGCATCTCACAAATCTGTATTTTAAAGCTACTGATATATAGAGCTCTGCTAGAGTATTTATCATAGACCTAGCACAAGCTGGAGTTTCCATTACATCTTATAGAGACTATTCCAGTAGCTACTAATTTAGACTAAGCCCATTGTACATGTGTGTGAGAATGAACTTTTAAAACTGTAAATTTCTTTTATTTCATGTTAGGTACTTAACAAGGTTGTGGTTAGGATCAATTGGAATAATATATAATGACTGCTGAACAGGTGAATAGCACGTGAACATGGTCATGGTTATATTTTCATCCTCACCATCATTGCTACATCATCATCCTCATTACTAATATTCACTAGTTACTGATCATTTAAGGCTGACAGTCAGTACTCCAGTCTCAAGCACTGTGTAGGATCTAGCCGTTAGCCCTTGGTGTAAGCTAATAAATTAGACACACTAGGCTATAAGCACAAGACAAGAGAATTCTTGGCAAGAAACAAAAGACTATTAAACAGCAAAAGCAGCAGTCAGGGTTTTATTTTGTTCCTCACATTTTTTGCTCCAATTTATAGGAATATATCAAAGGGCCTGTATTAGTCAGATCTGGCTTCTATAACAAAATACCACAAACTGGAGTGACTTACACAACAGAAATTTGTTTTCTCACAGTTTGGGAGGAAAGGAAGACCAGAATCAAGGTGTCAACAGGATTGTTGGCTGAAGAGAGTTATCTACCTCTCTTACAGGTAACTGCCTTATTCACTATGACTTCACCCACTTGAGGAGAGAGAAGGAGAAATAGGCAGGGCTTAGGGAGAGATAGGTGAGGGGAGAGGTTCTGACCAGGGCCTCACCTTTTTTATGTAATGTACCTTCATTGAGATATAAAGACCATATGTCCTTAAGTCACATTGGGGGTAAGGGGTTCAACACAGGAATTTTGGATGTCACAGTTCTGTTCATAGCAAGACCGATAAAATATTCTTCTCATAGTAGGTTACATTATTAGAGAAAATTCATGATTATAGAGATTTGTTGATTTTATCATAAGAAGAAAGTCTGTTCTGTTCTTGAAGACAGTCATCCCATCTCACAAGGGTGCTTACTGCAAGCAAAACTCTGAGAAACTCCTATCCAGGTAAAGCATAGACAAGGTTTAACAGACCCAGTAAGAATAAGCAGGGGAAGTCAGGACCCATGGCCAATTGCCTCTTCTCATATCAAGGGAGAACTGAATTTTAGTACACACATTCTTATATACCTACAATTGTCTTTAGAGGCCTGGCTTCACCTGTAACCATTCTGTCAACAATGTACATCTTCACTGTTTTATGGAGGGAGGAGGAAGAACAGGATTCCCAAATCGCTAATACTGGTGCCAAGGTGTTAGCTGTGATTCAGGGAACAGGGGTGATTCAGACAGAACAAGGAACACTAGGAGAAAGAAGTGTACTCATTAGTCTCTGTCAGTTTGTCCTTAAACAGAGACTTCTTTTCAAAGTAAAACTGTTAAAAAGGAAAAGGAAAGATATGGAGCCTACAATGGTAATTTATTTGTTTATTAGATTATTTCTTTTTTGGTGTTTATGTGAACCATAATGTTCTGTTCTCAGAAACACAAGTGGTCATTCCAATCAAGAGCTGACATGATCTTGAAAGTAAAAATCACAGATACACCGAAACTAAACAGATTGATTGAAAGAACCAATTTCCTTTAGGATATTGCAGGTTTATTCTTAGCAATACATTAAAGAGCAATAAGCCTTACCACAGTTATACACCTAGTTTGAGTGCATTGGAAAACATTTTTAAAACTAAAAATCATTTTTAAAACAATTTTTAAGAAACACAAGGCCTTGGGTTCAATCCATAGTTCAACCAAAATTTTAAAATATATTTTCTAGATAAGAGCTAATTGGTATATCTTTAATAACTGTGTTTTGTTATTATTATCAAAATTGTATTATATCTGTAAAATTAATATAATAATTGTACTTAGATATTTAATCTTTCCTGTTATAATTACTTTTTTTGATTGAGTATTAGTGCTGTAGAATTCCTGGACTTAGTAATCATAAACAATCAATATTTAGCTTGGATACTTATTTGTCTACCCATAAATCACTGAAATGTTGCTTCTGTTAGACTGAAAACTCTGTGACCTTTCTATGTATTAGTGTAATATAATTATGTGTGAACCATAACATGGTTTTGTTTTTTAGCCAATATGTTCCTAAAATTATTGTTTTCTCTTTTTTTTTCCACAGGTATTTTTCTGTTTCTAGAATGGCTTTTGTAAGAAATAAAATTGATGTTCCTATTCCTCAGTAATTTAATCAAACTTGCTAAGAACCAGAGATATGTTGAAATATAGAAATAGTGCCAATCAAGTAAAAAGCATATTTATAGGTAAGGAATGAGCATGTGATAACAAAATCATTTAGTTATTTAAGTTAGAAGAATGTTGGGATTTTAAATATTATAAATAAAATGAGATAAATTGATTTCACAAAGTTTTGGTCAACTGAATTAAAGTACTTGAGACACAATATTTATGTCCATTTATATTTTATGCAGAAACTATGTTTAAAGTAGTAGTACTGATATTTAAAAATTACTTTTAAAGATTCTTTGGTACCAAAGTGTAATATTTGGTACCAAACCATAAATATTGTGTTTCAATTTATGATGTGTTTAACTATCGTAAGAGAAGTTTCAAATGACGTTTTTAATTGTGTTATATAAAAACTTTTCATAGAATAGTATACTTATTTTCTCTCTGCACATTACAATCTTACAAATTATGCTTTATATTATCCAGAACATGAACACACAAAACTACACATAGAGAAATATAGTCCAATGCTCAGCAAATTATTTAAATTTTGAAATCATGTAATTTAAAATAAGTCATGAAAATAAAAGAATATGAACAAAAACCAGTGAAGGACAAGCAGAAAACTAACAAAAGTGGTAGATATAAATCTAACAATATAAATAATTACACTAAATATAAATAGTGTAAATATAAATAGTTACACCTGGTTGAAAAACAAAAACACAAATCCAACAATATGCTCCCTAAAGAAACTCAGGAGAATCATAATGATGAACAAAGGCTTAAAATTTAAAGTAAAAAATATGTAAAGACCAAGTTTGATCCTAGCACTCCAAATAAGTAAATAAATAAATTAAATATACAGCCTGCAAACACAATTTAATTTTTTTAAGGTGAAGACAAAACATACTTCAGAAAAAAATCAATTGACTGGGAATAAAGAAAAATGTTACATAAGGATAAAAGATACATAATTTAAAAAAAAACACATAGCAATCCTATGTGTGTAGGCACCTAATGGAAGAGCCTCTAAACATGTTTTACATAAAAGGATTGAAGGAATAGAAACAGTTGGATTTATACTTAGAGACTTTAGTATAACATTCTCAGTAACTGGTAAAGGAAGTAGGAAGAAATCATAAGGATACAGGAAACTCAAATGATAGAACATTGTACCTAACAGCACAATATTTATGCTTTAAGGACATATGAACCATTTATTAAATTAGTCATAAAGCAAGAAGTTCTAACTTAAATAATTGTATTATTCAAAGTAAGTTTTGACTCTAAATAATCAAACTAGAAATCAAACCCATAGCAAAATTAAACAAAAAATCAATTCCCAAAATATATGAAAATTAAATTTCACATGATTGAATAATTTATAGGTAAAGATATCTGGGGAAGTTTGAAAATGTTTTTTCAGTAAATATTAAAATACAACATATCCAAATATAAAGGATCTAAGAATGTTACTGAGAGTTGCACCTGAAGAAGATCCTATAGGGAAATGTATAGCCCTAAATGTTTTTATTGAAAAGGAAAATCACCCATCAATAAGTAAAGTTACCACTTTAAGAACAGAGAAAGAAAAAAACATATAAAAACGAGAGTAAATTAACCCCAAATAAGCATAATAGAGAAAATAATTAATCCAAAAGTAACTTTTTAAAGATTAGTGAAATTGATAAACTTCTATTGATAAAAAATTACAAATTGACCACAAAATTTTAAAAATGTGATTTATCTATTAAAATAATAGAAAGAGGGGATAACAGTACTGACCCAAAGAACATTCAAAGGATAATAAGAGGATATTGATAATTCTTTCCATATAAATTGAACAAATTAGATGAAGATGACCAATTCACTGACATAAACAAAGCATCAAAGAACACGTTAAAAGAATCAGAGAAGATGGTAGGTAGATGGTAGATGGATAGATAGATAGATAGATAGATAGATAGACAGATAGATAGATAGATAGATGATAGATTAAAAAATAGAAACCACAGTTGAAAATCTCCCTAAAACAAAAACTGCAGACTTAGATTATGCTATTGGAAAATTGTGTCAAACATTTAGTTAGAAGCACCAATGTTAAATCTTTCCAGAAAGAAAAAGTAAAAGTTTTCTAACTAGTAAGACTAAAATTACCCTGATAAAAAAATCAGAAAATATAACCATGTAGACAAAACGTGTACAAAAAAATATTAGAAAATTAAACCCAGTAGTATATAAAAAGAAATAAGCATTATGAGTGACCAAGCTTTGTCCAAGTAATATAAAGCTAGTTCACCACTTGAAAAATGTAATTAAACCATACCAACAGACCAAATAAAGAACATTTCATAATGTTAATACATGCAGGGAATGCATTTGACAAAAATCAATATATATTTTAGATTAAAAAAAAGAAAATTTCCAATTTCAGAAAAAATATCTACAAATAACTTCAATCCAGTAAGACTTCTAGTTAAAGCCAAATAGGCATCAGATTAGGAACTATGCATAGATGTTTGATCTTGTGACTATAATGATCCTGACTCAATAATGTTCTGGAAGTTGTAAGTAGCTCCATAAGACAAGGAAATGAAAGACATTCCATTGAAACAACAGAAATAAAACCATCCTTATTGCTAGTGACATGTTTGTAGAAAATTCTAAAACATTTTCCAAAAATTTCTTAAAAGAATCAACTTAGTAATGAACTAGACATAGAATCAACATATAAATGCAGTCATGTTTTTTTTAACTAATATTGAATAACTGGAAACTTTTTCAATACTGAGTCTATAATACTTTCAAAAAGCAGAAATACTTACATGCTATTCTAAAACCATATGTTCAGGAACTGCATCTGAAAACTGTAGAACAAACACTGAAGGAAGAAATCAGCAATCTAAATAAACAGAGGAAGATAAACTATTTATGGACTGGAAAAACCTAATATAGTTAAAATGCCAGTTTTCCCCCAAATTGATCTACAGATTTTATATAAAGTAATCAAAATCATACCAGAGTAGTTTAAAGGTATAGAAAAGCTGTGTATAAAATTATCCATGAAGGCAAAGCAACTGGAACAAATAAAAAAAATTCAAAGAAAACCCACAAGGTTGGAAGACACCTAATGCCCTATTTAAAACATACCAGAAAGATGCATTACTCAAGATGGTGTAGTGTTAGTAAAGGAACAGACAATAAATGGATGAGACAGAATTGAGATTCCAGACAAACTACTCAAAAATATAGTTGATTGATTTTTTACAAAAGTACAAAGCAGTTCAAGTAAAAATCTTTTTCCAAAATGGTACTTGATCAACTGATATCCACAGGCCAAACACACACATAAATAATCAATAAGCAAGTAAATAAACAAAAAAAAATCAAAGCTGTAAAAAAGCCATTATGCTGTATATCATGTCTTATTTTTAAAAAAGCCACAAACCCAAAAGAATGGTACACCAATAGGTAAAATGTACAATTGAAACTGGTGGAAGACAACAGAATACCTTCATCACTATCTGATTTTAGTATGTGTCGTAGTGTTGATCTTTCTACTATTTCTTTTATTGTGCAGAAGCTTCTTAGCTTGATATAATCTCATTTGTCTATTGCTTTTGTTACCTGCAATTTTGGAGTCTTATCTGAATATTCTTATCTAAATATTCTATACCAATGTCTTGAAATGAATCCTTTATAGTTTCTTCTTGTAGCTCCATATATTAAGGTATTTTACTCACTTTGAGTTATTTTGAAAATGTGATAAAGGATTACAAATAGTCAAAGCAACTCTGGATCATCACAATACGAGAGTTCAAAATATATCATAAAGCTATAGCAACCTAAACAGCATGGTACAGGAACAAAAACTAAAATATAGACCAATGGAAAAGATTAGTGAACCCAGGAGTTTACCCATGTACTTACAGTCAACTGATTTTCAACAAGGCATCAAGAATGCAACTGAGGCCAATAGGAGAAGGGGACCAGGAACTAGGGAAAAGGTTAGATCAAAAAGAATTAACCTAGAAGGTAACACACATGCACAGGAAATCAATGTGAGTCAACTCCCTGTATAGCTATCCTTATCTCAACTAGCAAAAACCCCTGGTCCTTCCTATTATTGCTTATATTCTCTCTTCAACAAAATTAGAGATAAAGGCAAAATAGTATCTGCTGGGTATCGAGGGGGAGGGGGAGAGAGGGAGGGGGTGGGGTGGGTGGTAAGGGGGGGGCAAAGGGGAGAAATGACCCAAGCATTGTATACACATATGAATAATAAAAAAATAAAAAATAAAAAAAAAATACACATTGGAAAAAGGATAGTCTCTACAATTGTACAGGAAAACAATATACATGTGCAGAAGAATAATAATTCTCTTTTTTAAAAAGTATTTTCAATTATGAATTCAATTAAAAATATACACACCTCACCTTCACATCTTATGCTTTAGCTCATTCCTCAAATTTTGAAGAAGCAGAGGCCAAGAAAGAAGCTAAGAGCCAGCAGGGCATAGAAATAAGCCTGGAATATTCATCAAAACACAACCAAGGAAATTGACCCACATGGTGGGAAGAGACATTGTTAAGAATCAGTGAAAGAAAAGTAGCCATATTTGGAAGATTCTTTATACTAATGGTAATGGGGGTCATTGCACCAGTTTTGAGCAGAAAAGTGGCATGATAAAATACATCCTGAAAGAAGAAAATCTTCTAGTGTACAAACTGAAATATAAGGAGAGAATGCAGTGAGGAAAGAGGCTCAAAGAATTTGCCAGAGGTCCACACGCGTTAAAAGGGCATAGACTAAGGTAGAGGAAGCAGGAATAATAATGAAGGTTAGTATGTCCTGTGAGCTATCATCTTCTTGTCCCACTACAATTATTAAACTACCTTTGGTGGTTTTTCTGCTGAGTTCTTTACCTGGTTTTTCTTCTTAATCCTTGAATAATCATCTGAGGAAATCTGGGTGTACGGAGAAGTTGCATAACTTCCTTAAAGATACTCAGGCATTAAGTGGTGAAGCAGTGATTGGAATTAAATTCTGTCTACAAAATTGCTTCTCCAGGAATGATAATGCAGACATGTAAATGAGTAATTTATAACCAAAATTGTCAGGACTTTTGAATGACTACATAAGCTCAACAGGATGGAAAGGAGGTCAAATGACTTCAAATCAAATGAATGTAAATTTGTAAAGTTGTGAGTTTAAGGATGTTTTTCTTTTAAAAATAGGAACATTAGGAGGAAGGATTGTTATTGTTGGCAGAGACAAAGGAAATGAGTAGTTTACTTTTGGAGGTGGAATTTAAATTAAAACAAGATATGCAGATGAAAATGTGTAATACATAATTGTATGCAATTGGAGTTTTGAATCTGAAATTTAGTAAAAACCTGTATTACATGGTTTGAATCATGTAAGAGTTTCCATGGCAAAAAAACCAGATATACATTTTCTTTACCTTTGTATCCCCATTAACAGCTCTTAGCAGATGCTCAGTGAATATTTTTTGAAATAAATTACTAATTTTTTTTAAATTCTGTACAGAATTTGATCTCTGTAAATATTAAGAGATATTTCCTTTGCAAATAACCTAATTGGAGATTTTTAGCAGAAATTCTTCACATATTCAAGGGAAAAAGCAACTAGAGTAGTATTTGTATATTCTTGAAAATAAGTGTCTAAATTAGAATGTAAGAAGATATTTGCAAGAAGAGCTATCTTTATGCCCAACTATGACTATTAAAACTTTGGAAGATTAAATATATTTCCTAAACAAACACATTTAATTCATAAAATGTGTATACAATACACTTTCCTTATTTATTCTCAAAACTTCTGACTAATTCTTTATAACACCTGCTTACGAAAAAAATATTAATAATAGAGTAGGCATTTAACTTTTTATTTACACCACAGCATTTTTAATGTAGCATATTAACACTGACTGGTTTCCTTAAATTATATTGCAGAACAAGTACATATTATGCTGCATGATGTTTCTTAGTGCTTTTCTTTTCACGATATTGCACATTGTAAAAGGGTGCTTTATTTATTCAGCTTTCTTCTCTAAGTATGTTTATTGGTTTAAGCATTGTACCACATTATATTGAGAAGAAAATGTCTGCTGAGTTTATATCCTGGCATCACTTGGACATTAGGAGGATCCAGATCATTTTATGAAGGTTAACAATACCCAAAGGGCATGCAGGTAAATTCCCATCATGCTATATTTCTGAAGAGTTTCCAGAAACATCAGGAAACCGATCTTCCTTCCTCCACTTTTCTTCCCACATCCCCACAGAAGGGTCAATTAACTAACTAGTACCTGGAAAATTTCCAGTTTTTCTCTGTGTGACTATAGCCCTGCTTGTGTTGTAAATGGTGAGGTTATGCCAAATAAAGGTCTCATGTTCTGGGGACACATATGACCATACTTAAAGAATGTTTATGTCCCTTTACTTCATTTTCTTCTGTTTGTGGGAAACTGGTATTATTTTTTTATGAAAACCAAACTAATCCTCTACCCCCAACACCATGGCCCCCACCTAAAAAAATATGCTAGACTTGCCATATCCCAGAAGTTACCTAATGAAAAATTATTACAGATTCCTGTATCTGAATGTAACTTACAGTTTTGTGCTTGGAGGCTTGCTTGTGGTTTTGATCTAGGCTACAAATTTTTCTTTCCTATTTAAATTGACCTTCTCAAGATTACATTCCATGATGATATATTACATTGCACAGAAATATTTCTACTGACCTTAACTTGATGAAAAATAAACATGTTGATGTTTTTCTTCTGGCTTAAGTACTGCATATCTGTCAAATACGTTAGGTTATTGGCACATCTCTCTTTTGCATGACATTGAGCCACATCAAACTGAATTCCATCTTTTTATATGAGCAGATGAAAAGGATAAGTCACATTTTCGATGAATCCAAGCGATAAAAATAGCCAAGATAATTTTATTTTGTTTTATATGTAGGGTTTTATTTGCTGTTTTTTGTCAGCCTTTTATTTTTTTTTGATGGATAATTTTAAAGCACATAAAAAGTTATGCTTTCTTTGCTTACCAAATCATTTTTCCTAAGAGAATTCTGCTAGTTTTAGTTGTTCTGTTCTTTGCATATCATTAGTTACAATCTTTGGTTATATTTAAAATTATTCATGAATATCGAACTTTGATTTAAATAATCTTTTAATGGGATAACTGGAAATGAGTTACTCTAAAGTCAAGTACTATTAGGACATGTAAGCTGACTACTGGTTACTGATCAATATAAGTATTTAATCACAAATTCATCAACAGGCATATAAAAATGTTATTGTTTATGAATGCATACCAAGATCATGATAATAAATACAGTTCTTATTTCCCCAGGACAATTAAACAGAGTTCCAAAACCATGATGGGGGAAAAAAAAGGATAATAATCTAGCATTAGAAATGTGAGAACAGCACAAAAAATAACAGTAACTATTAGCCAATTCAGTTAGGGTTTCAACATAAGTTGGGATACGAAATACAAATAGAGGAGTAGGAGGAAAGGGTGAAGGAGAAAGGAGAAAAGGACTACAGAAAGAAAGAAAATACATCCAAGATGCTCACAAAAGATTCATCACCATATACACTGCACAAATAAAAAATAGTATTACCATTGCATTTCTTAATTTTTGCTGTCTCAGGGAGGAAGGTGGAAAAAGTGCTAAGGGCTTTACACCAATGTGTTTTCGGGGAAGCAAAACTGGCCATTATTCCTCATGTCGATGCACAGTTTATTTTGCTATATATATAGTGTGTATAAAGGACAGATGAGTCCTAATTTCCAACATCTAGTCTTTCTAGATGTTAAAGAGGTTGCCAGTGTACGACAAAGAAGGGTTAATAAACTAACACATTGAGTTCACATCAAATAGTATTAATAACAATACCATTATTATCTTCAATACTCATATATACAACCTATTTCTGTCTTCAAATCCCAGAATTAACTAACTGAAAATCTTGTTAGTTTCTTCCATCTTTAAAAAAATTTTCTCTTAGTTTATACTTTCATAATTTGTCATTGCATATTCAAGAGTGAATTCTTCTGCCCTTTTCTCTTCCATTTTAAGATGAACTCCATCCTGTCATCACAGGTTCCTCTCAAAAATATGCAATTGATCATTGTATTTCTCAAATCAAAATATGAAGACAAGCTACAATCACCCTGCTCACCATTTCCATTTTAAATCCTGAATTGTCTTTGTCTCATACACTTTTATACCAAACCACAGTGACTGTACCTCTCACTGGTATCCTTGACCATATTCTTCACTGGACAATTTTCTAGTTGTCCTTCAACACTGAATTCTCTTGTCAACCATTTGCTGAGCATCTTTATTGACTCATCTAGGAAAGTCAAATCCATTTATATCTCAAATTGCTTTGGTTATCCTATTATTGTATTTTTTCCCACCATTCATCAAGAGTAATTAAGTTGTTGAACAGTGTGAATGGGACATGGCTATAAACACAAAACACTTTTTCTCTATTGGCTTTCAATTGTTCCATGTCACATCTTACTTTACCTGTCTCTTCATAAGATTTCAGATGCATTAAATTCTTCATGTCATATGTGATTTTTGCAGCCATCTGCACCCCTATGTCCAGTGCTAACCAGACTTTGGCCAAGGGAACTGGAACAAATACAGAGCATTCTTTGTTCTTTCTACCTTGTCCTTTCCTTCCATGGGTTCTAGCTCTTTCATGCTTTAGAACTTGTCAGAGGGATAAGAGGAAAAGGCCACACTTCTATTTATTTGACAAAGGAAGGCAACTGCAGCATTTGTTGGCTCTTCCTGCTTCTCAGCTATAATAACTTTATCCTACTTTAGCAGACTTGACAGATGACATTCTCCCTTCTGACTCAATTTTGCATGTTTTTGCCTCTGAACCTATATTGAGTGGGGACATAGACAGCCTAGAGAAAGACTTTCTGTATGGAAATATGTCACATGATGGAGTGAAAGTGGAGACAGCTTTCTGTTTCTCTTCGAACCTGCCGCTCTTTCCTTCTCTCCAGTTTTCCTCCAGTTCTTTAAAAGGCTGTCGAGAATTAGAGAATTTTCATTCAGTCTGCTGAATGTCACATAGGGCCTAAAGCCCCAATGTGCATCTTTACAAATCACTCTCCTGCGTATTCATTATTGGTTTTTGCACAAAAGGCTAGAATCTCTCTTCAAAGTATTATTAACCCTGACTCCAGTTCAACAACTCAGGATTCTGATGCTGTCTTTTGGTCTTTATTCTCCTTAGTTTTCTAGGACAGGGAAGATCAAAGAGTAAGGGCGGGGGAAATAATGATTTAAAGATCAGATTAATTTTTTGGATAACGCCTTCTTGCTATGGAGAGTACTCTTTGCCTTTTGCTTCTACAAATTTAAGTATTATTTTCCATTTCTGGGGAAAAAAGAAATTTTCCACTCAAAAGCCTCATTGTAGCTAATAAATATTTGTCCTATGCATCAGTGAATGAATGATCAATCACCCTTCTGAGTTTCCATCCTTAGAATTTACGTTAGCAGGATGGACTGTATTATAGAGAATTAGATAACTCACTGAATTACTGGAATGACCAGGGAGATGGATTTGGAGGCTACATATCAGGAAAAAACAGCCATTAAATAAATACAACTTTCCTGGAATTGTTCTGATAGAAAACCCACTGTCAATCTGTAGTATTGACCACAGAACAAATCTCTGGTTACTCATTTCTCAAGCATACCCAACTTCCCATATTCAAAAGCAAAATAACAACTCTAAAAATACCATATTATCTTGTCTAATAAACTAACTTTCAACATATAAATGAAATACATTCACTTCTCAAAACAGATCTATATTTTCACCAGATACCACAAACATATCCAGGAGGTATATTTTTCTACTGTCCACAGTTCAGTCACAAACTTGGCTTGATAGCCTCTAAACTATGTATGAAATTATATTTAACCATTATCCACATGATTGGCATTAAATACCAAGAAAATTGGTTGAAAAATGCATACACTTAAATGCACACATCACTAAGGAAATAATGAAGAAATTATGGGTAGCTGTTATAGATTTCATGACTATAGTTGCTCACAAGGCTATGGTTTGTATTTTTACCTTCTGTCTTTTATGATTAAATCCATTCCACATTCCATTTGCTCCTTAGCAGCATCATAACTGGATGTAGATCTTTCATTGCTGAGAAAATGAAAAACTTCCAATTTAGGTATCCATTCAGTCCTGTCTTACCATTGACAGTGTTACAAGCATGCTTCTTCCTATCCTCATTGTTCAGCAGACATGCATATTACTTGATAACTAAGTCAAGATTCTCTCTCTGCCTGTTGGTCTCATCCAGTGCTGGAAAAGAAAAGAAAAAGCTCCTTCACTGTCTCAAATTCCTATCCAATGGCAATAATAAATTCATTGTTGGAAATATTGATTAGTTATCTTCTACAATTTCCAAACAGCATTGTGTAAAGTCACATGAATAGCAGACAAAATAAAGTGACATTTTCTCTTCCATCCCCTAGTTCCAAGGCCCATGCATGGGTTCTGGCTCTGGGGAAAACATCACTGAAGATTGTGTAATGGTTAAGAACCTATTCAAACTCTGTAGGAAAAGGCCATAACTCTTTGTCGAAAATTCCATCTGACCTTTTACTTAGATAAGCATTTTATTTTCTATGGACAAGTGGATACTTGGTGAGAGAATATATTTTTTGTAAGTTTATAAAATGAACTTAATGGTTTCTAAAATAATTTATTGGTCAGAAGCCATGTTTTGTTTTCATTGTTTTGATTTTGGTGACATATAATAAGAAAATCTTTATTTATAAATAATGTTCTTGGCAGAAATAAAGGAAAAGTCCATGTATGGAATTAGAATCAATTCCAATGAGGATAAATCATTGTCCTTTTGAAATGGAATGATCCAAAGTAACTGGCTTTTTCCCAAGTTCCTGGTTTTCCTCTCCAAAATGTATCAGGAGTTCTGTGTATTTGATTGCATTTGACAGGTGGGGTATTCAAGAATAGTATAGCATATCAAGAATACCCTTGAGGACTGAGCATGATGGTGCATACTATAATCGCAGCTACTTGAAGGATGATATAGAAGGACTGCAATCCGAGGCTGGTCCAGCAAAAGCACCAAACTCTCTCACAAAAACAAACTAAAAAAGGTCATGGAGAGAGGACTGGGTAGAGCACTTGCCCAGCCAATGATAGGACTTGAATTCAAACAATACCACCAAAAAGCAAACAAAACCACCAAAAAGCAAACAAAAGAAGAATACACTTGAGGAATGGAATTCTAAGTTAACAATCCTGTCTTATACTCTCCCCTGATCATCATGAGACTTTGTTCACCATCACATAAAACAAAAGCTGTAATGAGTTCGGAAAGGTATTGCCTGACACAAAAGGGGACTCTTTCAAGTAATTATTGAGCAATTCCACTCCAGACAGAACCATCACTGATCATTCACCTGGGACACAGATATTTCAAATGTGAGACACATTTACATAATTTTCCCTCAAATCTTGTCATTAATCTTCTAAACTTAACCTTCCAAATGCCTGATCGTCTGGTCCAAAACTAGCTATGGCTCATAAATTTAAATGAAGCCACACCCTTTCCTCCAGTCCTTCTAATCAAAGTGAAAAACTCACTTATACTTCTCAAAATCCTGCCTACTGGCAAGATTTCTTTATTGAGCTGTCATTCAGGACCAGCTGAATTGTATTCTTGGAGTTTTCTATTCCTGATTTGTGACAAATTCTTATACAGAGTTGTCCACAGCTTTGTTTGAAATTTATTATTCTTGGTCATCACACACAAGAAGTTCTGAAGCTGTAAGCATAAGATGAGGAACAGGTGGCAAAGTACAAGAGTTAAAAAGTAGACAAAGTTATCACTTCCTCATTTACCTTTGTCATTCCTTCATTGTCATACTGAGTTTATTCTCATTTGTGCCACTTCCATATTAGCCACAAATAAGAGAGAGGGAAAAGGAGAAAGCGAGGGAGGGGAGTGAGGGTGAGGGAAAGGGAAAAGGAGAAGAGAGGAGAGGAAGGGAGGGGAGGGGAAGGGAGGAAAGGGAAGAGGAAGGGAGGGGAGGAGAGTCTAACTGACAGACCATAACGGAAAGTTCAGTCTACACGATTACTTGGTATCCATGAATGGCCTTAGAGCATCTAACAGGTAAGAACTGTTTTTTCCAAAATAATATAGTATTTAGCAAGGGAAATGGTAGATTTCCAAACCTGTGGGTTGGTACTATGATTCTCTTATTGCATCTTGTTGTGGGTTCCATCCCACATCAAGTTAACTATCAACAAACCAGCCTAATCATTACCCATTCCCTGAATCTGCTAGTCCATAAGGATTAAGCACTGAACCTGCTTACTCTCCAGCCTGAATACACTAGAGGGTGAGGGCCTTCTTTTGTTTGGAGGCCTAATTAAAATCTGGTAACTTAATTATCCAATAAATACACTAGAATTGTATAAACACAAGCTTTCATATATGTTGCCTTCAAAATTCAAATTATTTATCCATTACTAGGAAAAGCTTAATATATAATGCTTTTACTTTGAAAACAACATTCCAATATGATCCAGACTATTGCATTCTAGAAAAATTTGCTATCCTTTTGGGACTCTCAATTGCCATAGAGTTTATCTCCTACCCTCTAGCATGTGTGTGTCTTATCAAAGAATCTAAGTAGCTGCTATTTCTTGTTCCCTAGATCCTATTCTCACATGTCATCATGATAAGGACTGTTGTGATATTCTGGGAGATATTCTCTGCAGACGAAATTATGGCCCAGAGATAGAGAAATGACTATATATCTAAATTTAGGCACTGAAAGTATAGTATTTTCCCAGCTAAGTGAAATAAATTCCATCTAGTGTTCTCAACTTACTGAAATAGAAAGTTGTCTAAATCAATAACTGTATATCAAATGCCATAGTATTATGGTGGTGCCTATTTGTTTCACTAAGAGAGTCATATAACCATAAGATATTAAATGCATTAGTTCTACAATACTCTACCATCATTTTCTAAGACAAGTATGCATTCTATATAGGCAAGTAGATAAATTAGGAGGGATAGATCGAAATTCCTGTATCTTTCAAGCCTCTCCTCCACTTTACTGCCTGATACTAACTAGCTTTCCTTGACTAAGGGAAAAATAATTTTTACAGTACCATATAATTAAAAATGACCCAGTGCTCATTGCCCAATAATCCAAAGTCAATGTGATTATATACTATTTCCACTGCACAATTACTTTGGTAATGGTCACAGGATTTTTTGAGCAAGGTAAGGAAGAAATTTTATTCTATATACTTGTGATGTTTCAAATATCTTCTTCCAATAGTCTTGGCTTTGAATCTTTTAAATAATGCTGAGTCTCTAAACTTATTCCAGTCTGGCAATTAAGGAGGTAATAAAATCAGTCATTTTTGGTTCAGTTTAAATCTTCCATTTTCTAGACTTAAAATTCATTCTTGTTTTCCTTTCCTTTACTTTTTTGTTCTTTCTTTTTTATTTTCTTATATTGAAATGAGAGTGGTACTCATAGAAATCAGGAAGAACCTTAGCTTTACCATTTATTTTGGTAACAAATACCCAATGATAATTTTGAGATCAGCAAAGATCTAGGTGAAGTGAAATATTTTGATTATTTTTTTCTCTTCTTTCCATCATTATAACCATTCATATGTGGTATTAAAATACTCAAATTTAACTTCTTCAACTATGAAGCAAAAAGCTGATAGCAACATATCTTACCTTCATTCCATGCTACACAGAACAACTATCATTCTACCCTTCAAAGTAGTGTCCCTGGGAATCTTCAAGGACTGTATTAAAGAGTTGTAATAAATTCTGTACAATATTCCTACCTTTCTAAGTCATCACATTCCTTCCTCTGCATTCTTCCATGAGAAGATTTTGTTATCTAATATCATTTAAGACAAGTCTCTTCTGAGAGATATCAATTACATAATAAAGCAAGCAGAACCATTCTCTACTATTTTTTCTTAACACTGGATCCAGACTTTTTGGTAGTTTCCCTACATAAATAAAATTCAACAATAATTATGTTTCCACTGACAGTAGAAATGCTTATCATAAAAAGCTGTAAAAAAACTGATCCCCCAGGTGTAATGGGAAGCCTATATGTCAATTTGGCTGGACTCTAACATCCAGTTGCTTGATCAAGCAATAATCTAGATGTTTCTGTTGAGGTATATTTTTGAATGTACAGTCATAATCAGCTAACTTTGAGAAAAGTGGATTACCCCCTATGATGTAGGTAAATCTTGTCCTAAGGCTAATGACTAAGGTTTCCCAAAGAAGGAAAAAGTCAGCTGCAACTCTGCAATATAGAAATTATATATGAATTTCCAGCTTATTGACTCAAACTTCAACTCTTACCTAAATTTCCAACCTGTTAGCACAT
The DNA here is from genome assembly GCF_047511655.1 of Castor canadensis. Lineage (NCBI taxonomy): Eukaryota > Metazoa > Chordata > Mammalia > Rodentia > Castoridae > Castor > Castor canadensis. The sequence goes on from NC_133386.1 coordinate 24,423,784, forward strand.
TTGTTGGGTTTCACACTTACCTGCCCCATAATTTTGTAAACCAATTGCTCAATAGTATCACATATGTGTAGATATCTATACACATAATGTGCAAGCTGTAGCTGCCATCTCACACTGCTCACCTCTTGCTTCTAAGTCTCTTGTGCATCTGCCTACTGAAAACATCCTAGATTACATGTGCAAATTTAGCTGCAAGGGAATCTAGAAAATGTACTATCCTCTGTAGAAGAAATGATGCAGAATGGGATTAAAAATAGTATGTAGTAGGTCAATATGTATAATCTGAAATGGAGCTATAAATTTATTTCCAAATTAGCCTTCCATGATAATCAGTTAACACCTTCCAGCCACCAAATCTGACCATACATGTTTTGTTGTCATTGATTTGTTTTGGGGGGTTTTTTGCAGTAGTAGAAATTAAACACAGTACTTCACATGGTAGGCAGTGCTTCAACTGCTAGACAGGAGCTCTCCCCCTTGAGCTACATAATCCCCCATCCCATTTTGGTTGTTTTTGAGATAGGGTCTCACATTTTGCCCAAACCAACCAGGACCCAGACCCTCCTATTTCTGTTTCCAGCATGCACCACCATGTTCAGCTATTTGTTGAGATGGATTTTAGCAAGCTTTTTTTCAGTTCTTCTTTTTATAGTTCTTTTTTATTGTTATACTGGGTAGGGGCACATTGAAGCATTTACAAAGGTTCTTACAATGTATATCAAACACATCATACTTAAATTCACTCTCTCCATCGCTCTCCCCCATACCCTCTCCCCTGATGCCTGGAACAGTTTCAACAGGGATCATTTTTGCATTTACATACATGTGTATACATTATTTGCACCATATTCATCCTCCTACCCCTTTCCCCACCACCTCCTTCCGCCTCCTACCAGTGCCAATCTCCACCCCTGGGCAGAAACTGTTCCACCCTACTGTTCTCCAACTTTGTAGAAGAAAAAAATATAAAAAATAAAAAGAGAAACAGGACATTTTTGTCTAGCAAGCTTTTTAATGACTGGACTGGGGTTAAACCATGATCTTCCCCATCTCAGCCTCCCAAGTAGCTAGGATTATAGGTGTGATCCTGGCCAGGTCACACACTTTTTAGTATATAAATGATGCACAATATTTGCCCTCTTGATTTATCATTTACAAAGAACTTAAAGTATATATTTTTTATTTTTGTTTATATGCTTGATTTATTAAATATATTTGTATGGAAAAGGAAATAAGCATAAGAAATAGAATCTACAATTTGAAGCCACTGAGGCCCTGAAGATGAATGATATATTCTAAATCAATGTAATCTAAGGAAGTAACACAGCCTGGTATAGAATGCAAGTCTCGAGGTGTTCTTCATTAGTGTATTTTGCACTCCGCCATGCAGAAGTAAACACTATAATCCATGAGGACCTATTCACTTAACTACAGTCTGACTTGTTCATGTGTAAACAAACCAAAGCAAGAGGAAGAAATGTCCGGTGGAAACAGGAGATTGCAAATAGACAAAATGTCAAGCTTCATTGTTTTATAAAGGAATGAAATACATACAGCATATTCTTTTCTTTGAATGTTTAATTTGTTATTCATTTGCATAAAGAAATTAGAAAACATTCCAAAATCCTAGCAGCAGTCTGTGCTCTTTCACTGAATTGAAATAGCCCACTTTCATTGAACATTTTACTAAGCTTAGATAAATCAGTGAGATTATCCCAAAGCATTTGGCTCATTGTAAAAAACACCAGAGAGACCTTTAAAAGGATTGTAAAGACTCTCAATCAAACCAGTTCTCACAGACAATGTGTAAAAGGACATAGGACACAGTTAAGAAGCTGAAAGCTGGATCCATTTCTCCAGCTCCCATTAAAGCCAGGCCTTTGTCACTTTCATCTAGAATTCTTTAACAGCCCTCTAAATTGTCTCTGTTTTCTTGTTGTTCCTTTTCAATACTACCTGGAAACAGTGTTTCCAGATTTTCCTCCAGAAATTATCATGTCATCTTATTCTTTAGGCAAACCAAAAAACTAAAATCCAGTAATACTTGGCCTAAGTTCAGGTCCTACCACTTAAACTCCAATCTTGGGCAAAATACATTATAACTTTTCTTCTCTCTCTCTCTCTCTCTCTCTCTCTGTCTCTCTCTCTCTCTCTCTGTCTCTCTCTGCTTCTCTCTTCCCCCTCTTTCTTATCATCTCTCATCAATAAAACTATTGAATAATTGCTTCTATTGAGCATGGTTCTTATAACAATCATGATAAAATTAATTTAAAAATACTGAACAATTATAATTACAAAATAGAAAAGAGCAAAATAATTTGAATCTATTACCCTAACAATGCAAGTTTGTCAATGTACAAAATTAATTTACTAACTTTTAAGTAACACATAATTTATTAATTCAAAATCAAATTCCTTAGATTTTTAATCTATTAGCCCCACTATGCTAAAAATCTCTACCTGTAGGATAGCTCAGATATAATTTAGCACTCCTATTTTTGCTTTTATTTTATCCTCCCAAATAAATATAGGTATATATGTGTACACATATGTGCTCTCTCTCTCCCCCTCTTTCACACACATACACACACACAAACACACACACTCATACACTCAGTTTGCTAGTCATGGAATATTTTATTGAATATACAATAAAACTATCTAATTATTTTAAATAAATAGAGCTATTTTCAAAGGTCATGTTTAAAAGAGAACTATTAGATAGCATAATATTTAAACAGTCCCAAAAATTTCAAAGGCTGTAAATGATGATATTGTCCTAGAATACCATGAATCAGAGTAGCATTCTCCAATGAAATAAGGTTATTTTTAATGCCATTTTACTTACAGTTTTCCTATCTTGTTACTGTTATTTGAGGAATGTAAGCCACATCAACATATTCCATAATTAGGAATGCCACTTTAGGCACTGAGTGAACTGGTTATCTATTGTTACATAAATCAGAGACAGAAGTATAATTACTTAAATTCTATCCAACCCCACATAGTACAAGTACAGGTTGAGGAAAATATGGAGCTAAGATTAGCATTCTTAGACTCTTATATCAAATGGCTTTAAAATAATAATAGCTCAAGTTACTGACAGAAATAATGTGCCCTTTTGTAATACACTATTTCTAGCTTTTCAACCTTTTCTTTAAATAAGATTGTATTTAAAATACAAAATAATTTTGATATGAAATATGAAATGCATAAAATGCTGAATAAGTATCTGTGTGAATACATATATGCAGTTATACCTTATTATGATGTCAATGCAATATACACTTACCCTATCAAAACACAGTCTCAGACACTGAATTTTATATTTCCTGAGAATTTCATTAACAGCATTGCCGTTCTCCTCAGATATAATCACGACTCAAAATTTTATATTAAACATATCTTTGCTTGGACTTATAATTTTATAACTTATGGAATTCTTAAAAAGAATCTGCTGTGCTAACATATTTTAAAATATGTCTATGTAGATTTATTCTGTATTAGACTCATGCTGTTATTCTGCTGCTGACCCTTTTCAGTCAGTTAAATGTATAAATAAATCTGTTTATCAGTTGAATTAATAGAGCAGAATATAGCATTGCTGTATAATACTTTCCTCCTGTGAATATACTGCAATAGCCTAGTGATCTATTGATTGACAATTGAAACATTTTAAGTTGACCTTTGTGAATTTGCTACTATGAATATTTTGGTAGGAATTTTATGGTACAAATATAGAAATGTTAGGGTAAACATCCAGGTATAGAATTGCTGGGTCAACTGCATAGATATGCCATCATATTTTATTCTTAAAATTTTCCATGTTCATCTCAGTTCAAGTTATATGGGCTATGGCAGAATCTTTTGGGGTATAAAATCTTTTGATATGTGCTAACCCTGTACTTACAAGACTTTTTTTATTTGATACTGCTGATTTTGGGAATCCATTTTTTTTTTAAGATATTTATTTGGCCAGTATGTTACATGCTTCACTTGAAGTTTTTCTCACTTATGTATTTAGTTTATCTTTTCTTGTTAAAAATTAAGCTGTAGTTATAGTCTAGACATGGTCCTTTGATTTAACTATCTTCTATCATTGTTTGAATTTTATTTTCTACTCTTATTTTTATTATTTAAAAAAATCACCCATTTTCTATAAGCTTCCATAAAACTCGTTATTACCTTTTTATTGTTTCATGGCTTACATTAATGTATTTTAGGCAAAGTGCACTTTTCCTATTCATCTTTCTTCATTCTAAAGAACAACTATCATAGATTTTGTCCTAATAATTGGCAGAAGAGCAGTCATTTAGAACAATTCAGTATGGTATCAGTCAGTGTCCAAACAGGAGATAGAAATCACACAATGATTTAATGGGGAGAGTTAAATATGGAGAATTAACTATTACACAGCTCTAGCACAATGTGGTGCTGCAATACAGCTCCCAAGGAAGAGTTCCCTCACTTGTAACTGAGCTCCAGAACCTGTTGAAAAGGACATCGCTGTGCTACCTGAATAGCACAGAAAAATCTAACACTGGAGAGAACTCCTATAAACCGTGATCTGGACATTCCTACTTCTATAGAGTCAGGAAAAGCTGTTTTCAGGGACATGTCTTGCTGGTAACATTCAGTACTATATCCTTCTGTGCACTGAGTTCCAACAACAACCACCTGAGTTTGCAAGAGGACTCTTAATTCAAGAAGGAAATGTAAGCTAGCCAACAGAAAGACTACAGCCTCATGGCACGTTGGGCAGCTGGCCAAGTTAAGCTGGACTCAAACTCCTGAATCAAACCTTAAGATAATGTGCGTGTGTGTGTGTGTGTGTGTGTGTGTGTGTGTGTGTGTGTGTGTGCATATATATAATTGATTTATTATACATTATTTATACAAATATATATATTTTTATATAATTTGCTATATTTTATATAAAGTTTAAGCTGCTAAATTTATATGCAGCAATAATTGTTATGAGAAGCATTTTGATCATGTATACTGACATTATCCCTAAGGCCTTTGCTAATTTTGAATGTAGCTAGTGAACAAGAATCCAGGTTTTGCCAAAGTGAAGATGCTACTACAGCAAAAAAAGTTGAAGATATGAGGGCTTCAAACACATGGCCACTTTTCGCCACAAAGCATTTGCTTAATAATGAAGTTAGATAAACAGAAGCCACTACCTTCTAAAATACTGAGTTTAAGTGACAGTGATCTTTTGGTATTAAGAAACAAAATATCACTGAGGGTGTGGCTCCAGTGATAGAGTCCTTACCTAGCAAGGACGAGGCCCTAAATTCAAACCCTAGCACTGAAAAACAGAAGAAAAGAAAGAAAGAAAAAAAGAAAAAGAAAACAAAAGAAAAGGTGATGTGAGGAGAAGGGAGGAGAGGGGAGGGATGGAAGGGAAGAAAAAAAGAGAGGAGAGGAGAGGTGAGGAGAGGAGAAGAGAGGAGAGGAGAGGAAAGCAGGGGCCTAGTATTCACAATGTTCTTTAACTTAAAAGCCCAAACCAAGAGTTATAACCTAGAAATTGAGACAAAAAAAGTAGGTTAACCAATACCAAAAATGGTGACCTAGCCATAGCTCAGTCTAATAACTGATTAGGTTGAGATGGGCAGTCTGCCACTCTTTCAAACAACAACAAAAAAACCATATGATCTTCCTGTTGTGGTATCACATGAAGATCATAACATCTGTATGTTTTTATATGCACTATCTCGAATCTCATTTAGAAAATTTCTGTCAAAAATAAGTATAGCGTTACAAAAAAATGTACAGGTAGTCAACATTTGGAAGGCAAAAATATAACACTGATTATTATGTTCAAAATAATACAAGAAAATGGATTAAACAGAGCAAAATATCATGATTTCATGTGAAAATTAAAACCTATAAAATAAAAATTAATAGTATAAATATATGAGATTAAAATTGAATGGATACTTTTTAAAACATAATTAAATATAAGAGAAAAGGTTAGTAAACTGGGAGACAGGCCAAAAGAAAATACAAATTGATACACACAAGAGAGGAAAATTCAAAGGAAACATGGAAAACACTAGTAGAATATAAAGAAGCAAAACTTCTTGTAGGAGAAGAGACAAATAATTGGGCAGAAGAAGCAAATTTTAAAAATACTAACACAGGTAGATATCAAATCACAATAATCTCTGTAAATACCAAGTAGACTATACATCAATGAAATTGTACCAAATAATACACTTCATCACATCTTGTTCAACACTCTGGAAACTAAAGAAAGAAAGAGAGCATTTTAAAAGTATCCAGAAGAAAAATATACTTAACTTTCAAAAGGGTTACAATGTGAATAAGAGCTGAACTCTTTTAAAAACTAAGGAGTCATAAGAAAATGAAAGAAGCTACAACTGTAACTGTGAAACACAAAGACAAATTAAAGATATTTTCCAGCAAATTAAAATGAGAGAAAATTTTACTTGCAAATCTAAATTTCAAAAATGCTAAAGGAATAGCTTAGAGTGAAAATGTTACCTGAAGAAAAAAAATGTATAAGAAATAAAATTAGGATTATATAAAACAAGTCTATGTCTAACTATATCCATGGAAATAACAACATAATCATGATGATGAAGATAAATGGAATTGGTAAAACCAATCATTTGTAGTAGATTATAATAACTGAAGTCTACATAATATTTAGAGTTAAAAATATTTACTGTAACTTAAATCAGCAGATTGAAATAATAGTATGGATTTTCTATTAATAATTTAAGAGAGAAACCTAAATTGATATTAGTAATACTTGATGAGTCCAAACAAAGTCAAAAAACAAAGAATAAAGGAATATAATATGATTAACGCACTTTGCATACATTTATGAAATAGACCAATGAAATATTTTGCAAGGGAGGATAGAAAGGGGGAAATGGTGGGGACAAATCTAACTGCTCTACAGTGTAAGCATATCCATCAATGCCACAGTGAATCTCCCTGTACAACTAATGAATGCTAAAACGAACAAAACTCAGGATCAATAAGTTAAATACAAGTGATAAAATGTATATCCACTTTGGACTTACATTGATACAAAGGAATCAACCACTCACTTTTGCAACCATGTTGAAAACCTGTTTGACAGCATTTATTAATGCTAAATATAACACCTTTTGACCTAGTGATTCTAGAATTAATAAACATGCAACAGAAATCATTGCTTATATTCACGAAGACCTATGTGCAAAATGGTCATATGAGTAAGACTGTCTGTGTTAGATGACCTGTGTTGAGTTTGCTAATGAATATCTGAAAGATGTTTAGAAAGAAGGTCATCAAAATCTTAAAATCACATACAAGTGATTTTTAATGTACTAACATAGTCTTCGCTATGTTATTTAAATATCTGCAATGAATAAACTTTAATAATTCAAACAGAAAATATTTTCATATACATTGACCCTCTAGACCATACCTTCACCTCTGGCATTAAATTAATGCCATGACCACTTAGAAAAATTACACCAGTCTCGTTTTCTCTCATAACACATTTAAATTCCTAAAAAATCAATCATTTCCCCCAAGGAATCAAGTAAAATTAAATAAAACTGATTGACACATAAACAAGTATATTATATTTTCATTTTTAAAGATGCAAAATTATCTCAGGCTCAGAAAGCTTTAATTGCAGCTAAGTTAGTGACAGAATTTGGTTAAAAATTACATATATTTCTCTTTCTTAGTGTAAACTTAAGTACTGCATAACATGATAAAAAATAGCTTTCTTATAAATGAGAATGAGGTAATGCACAATGAAACCTATAGTCTAAAGCTTGCAAGTATTTCAAACTGAAGTAGGACTTCCTCTCTATAATCCTTTAGTGATAGGTTTATATAGAAGTTTATTAGATTTATCAATCTTCTTTAACACACTTACATGCTATAAAACATCTGGTAAGGAAAACAGAACACTCTTTGGCTTAATGCTAGTGTAGTCAGGATATTTCTTATTATATTAGTAACAGGCACAATTCTGCAATACAATAAGTAAAAGTGTTTTCTCTTAAAGGCAAAGTACTCCCTTCTTGGAAATAAATTATCCTTGGTAGGGCCATCATGGAGCTCCTGAGAATAGGTAATTCACTTCAAAGGAATGGACTTTCCCTGAAAGGGAAAGTGCTACAATGAGTGAATTGTAAATTGCCATGAGTTTCTGCCTCACTTTCCTTATTTAAAGAGTGGGATAATACAAAATTCCTTATTTTAAAAAAATGAGTTAAATATAAGTATATTTGCTGGAAGACTATGAATATATTGCAAAAGATATAAATTTCTTTAAAGGGTAAATCTGATACAAGTGCAAAATATTGAATGTTCCAGGATTAAATTTATCCCTCATCTGTTTGTATTTAATCTGACTTCTCAACTTCATCTGAAATGTTGCTACACACTGAGTTAAAAGGCTCCCATTTTCACCACTGGAGCAACATCATAAGATGAGTCTTCTAGGTGAATATGAAATATTCCTGGATGATGGGGGTCTCCCCTACTACAAAAAGACTGTCATTGTTGAGGCCTCTGGATTAAAATGAGCAATATTAATGTCTTTTTAATTTTGAAGTACTTATAAAATGTTCCATTTTATATTCATCTGAATTCTTTGTTTATTCACTTTTGAGTGAACTGTTGTGCACTAGAGTTTTATCATTTACTTGGTTTTCTCACTCTAGTAAAAAAGATTTGTATGAACACCTCCTACACAGTATTTGAAAAATATACACTTTATTGACCTACTATTGGGTGTTTTTATGATTCCTTTGACACTATTTTATGTTATTTGATCTTGAATTCTGGCTTGAATTCAGAGAAAGGGAAATGCTGATGGCTGGTGAGTATGCACAGTGAGTAAGCAGGGAAAATGAGCACTTCTCCCCAGCCCCATCCAGCCACTCAGCTCTAACCTAACAGCTCTCTTTTCCTCAGATTCCTTTGCAAAGAAAGGCAGTTTTTTTTTATATATCAGATTTGAATATGTGGAGGTTCCTGATGCATTCCATTTATTTCTCTTCTCACTTAGCTCCATTTCTTGAATCTAAACAGGCTTTCTTTCCTACCCAACCCATTATCAACAAAACAGGGGACCTCATTTGCTTTAGAGATTTTTCATGGGTCCATTACTGTTCTAGACAAATTTCTTTAGCAGAAAAGCCTATCTATAAATTTTCTCTTAGCTATATTCTTCCTTCCTTCTCTATCCCCTCTTTAATGTGAGCATTCTCTCTCCTTTCTTCTTTCTTCTCCCCATCCTCTTCCTTCCCTTCCTCCTTCTCCTCCTCTTCTTCAATCCTACCTTTTCTTCCTCCCTCACTTATGTTGCATAATAAATAATACAGTTGTATATTGATGGCACTCTCTGTGCAAAAAGGAAGTGGAGGGAGAAACTACCAGTGATTAAGTTATTAATATATGACATTTTATCAAAAGGCTAAAGTTGCTAGGAAGAGATTCAGTAATGTGTGGCATTACTGAGTAGGATGAAACTGAGTTGAATCCTGTCTATCCTACTTATTCATTGTATGACCTCACAAATTTATATAAAATCCACATGACAGCCTCAGTTTCTTATTAGTGAAATGGAGATAGTACACTATGCATTGAATAACTGCTTTCTCTGAAATACCTTCCTTTACACAACTTTTTGACTTTGATATTCCTCAGACAAGACCTCTTATCTTTCTGACATATATTCCTTCATACTGCAGGATATTATCCACATGTGGCTTCAACTCCATTTCTATGCTATTGGTCTCATAATTCCCCAACCACTCCTCACCCTACTTCATATATCGTGAAATTACCTTACTTGTGTATCACACTTAGAATTCTAAAACCAAATTACTGATCTCCCACATGGCTTGAAAGTAATGTTCTTCCGCTGCTCTGTCAGCAAAGAAGAAATATATGAAATTGCTTTATCCAAAAGCACTGGAGTTATTTTTGACATCACCAATGTTCTTTCTTTTAAATGCTTCTCAAAATCTGACCAGGTGTGGATTCTTTTTCCTAGTCTCATGATTGGAATCCAAAATTGTCATTCTGTGACTCCCTAGGATAACAATAGATGTTTAACTGCCTTTTTAAACCAAAGTTAAGTACTGGATTCAGTAGGTAAAAACCTTTTAAATTGTAAATCTGATTACATTAAATATGATGTAAATCTTGTAGGTCTTACTGTAAGGATTATATAGATATCATCTCATTATATACATATTAGCATTATTACTACTATTATTAATTTAGTTTCTCAGAATACTATAAAAAAGAGGCTAAGAACATCTAAATCCAGAGTTCCATATTCCTAGCAGGATTTTGTACTGCTTTCCAATAGCTTTTGTTCACTCTTTGAGAAAAGACAAAAACATTTTGAAGACCATCTATACATCTACAATGTTCCTGTTATGCTTCATGTGGTATTATATTCAGTGGTATGTGTGAGCTGGTTTGTACCAGATTGTACAACCAATGTTTAAATTTTTAGGAATATTGCAAATGTATTGTTTAAAAACACTCATTATTGAAAATTACTAATTATAAACTTACAATTCAGTTTAAAACCAAGGTAATGATTACTCAAAGCTTAATACTCTTAATGTTACGTTCTTGAGTTATTTACATTTATTGTATCACCATGATGAAAACAACGGTGACCTTCCACACATCTTTTTCCAATCTTGTGTTCAGTAATGCCAAATTGGTAACATGAAATCGCTCATAGCAGTAGGATAAATCTCAAAATTCTACAAATCGGCTCAATTTCTCATTTTTACACACTAGACTTAAGAAAGTGATGGTGAAAAATGGTTAAAAGAGAATAAACTTAGTGGTGATTATTGGCATTATATTGTAACTACCACAACAAATTTAATGAAATATACTTTTCAGTATTTAAAATTTATAATCTACTCCAATAAACTGTCTCTCAAACCAGTGCTGAGTGAGCAAAGAAATGAAATTTGTTTGTTTCACTTTCACACTACTATTTGATGTAAATTAGAAACTAACATTTCTAACATTCCTGTTGGAATCATATCTTTTCCTGAGTTGCTACCATAGATTGCCTACAGATATAATAGACTGATAAAAATCAACAAAAATCTTCTGGGAGAATCAATTAAATGGATTTAAATTAATATTGTATTTAATTGTGTGCTATAATATATATGAGTTGATAATTTTATTTCATTCTTAAAAATTCTAAAATATTATCCTAAATAATTTAGTAAGGAAATAATCTCCTTTTTAACAAGTTTGGTCAAATTGGTAAAATTTTCATAAACTCCAGAAATCATGCATGTCTTAAATCATGGTAAATCTTCTTTTTCTTTTTTTCTTTTTCCACAAGTTTTTATGGAATTTTTGGACTTGCTAACTATTTTATATGTTCCAAGTTTCTCTGTAATCCTTATAAAGTATATACTTGTCTGACATATATCCCAGGCAGAAAACTGGGAAGACAAAGAGAGTAGAAAAAAATGATGAAAATCACCACAAGACAAGATTCACTCAATTCAAGTAATGGTAGACAAACTATATTCACTTTCTGAAAAAGTGACTAACTGGATTGTTAAATTGTCAAAATTCAAAAGACACACAATAAAATCTTTTTAATAAATCATTTGACAGATTTAAGATAGAAACAAAGTGTTGAAATATGGATCAAATGGTATACCAATGAGTATAAGTATGTGAGAAAGATACGAGCTAAATAGTGAGAGCATTCATTTAATTAGACTTGTACAAGAAATAGAAGTGTAAGGAGTTATCTATCTCTGAGATCTGTATTCAATGTGGAGGGGGTTATCTACTCCCAGCTGTGCAGTTAACAAACCAACTAATGTATAATTGAATGGTCCAGAAGATCCAATGAGGTTTCCCTACAATTCTTTTCTGCAGGCTTCTAATAATCTTGAATTGGCTTCAAATGTCTGCATAAATTTTGAGATAATCATCTCTACAGGAGAGTATTTTAAAATGTCCTGTGAAAACATGATGATAGCTAAAGATACATAAGCCAGTTGTAGCATTTTGACAATGTTAATCGGTCATTATTTTTTAAATGCTATGCAATGTACTTAGAATCTCAAAAATATCCCAAATGACCTAGTATAGTATTCTCAAAAGTTAAGTGGGAATTAGATCAAATATTACTGTCTTCATATAAAAATAGACTTATTTTATCCTCAAAGAAGGGCCTTTGACTTTTTTTTTAAACTATGCTTCTGTTTTGTTTGAAGTACTTTCAAAACTTTGATTTGATAATCCAGGAGTATGGCATTTCTAAAATATTTTGCTCTTGGAAATGCTCATATCAAGTCAATAACTTGGGATTGCTAGCCATTTGTCATAAACTGCACACAGTAAGAGAAGTAAATGTGGAAGAAATTGAAAATAAATAACAAATGGTATTGAACAAAGCTTGTCAATAGAGAAAGTACTTGTATTAAATTGTAAATGCAGAAAATTATCCATTATAATGGATAATAATGGAATAATATAATGGAAAGTTTCACAAACTTTCATTAAGTGAAAAAGAAAAGTAATAAAAATAAATGCATGACACTGAGGCATGAATGAGGCACAAACATCACATCCATCACATGCACACTAAAATATTTAAAGGCTAAAATAAAACCAAGGCTTAGTGTCAATTAGGAAAAACATTTCATAGCTCTTATACTTCATCTGATCCAAAAGCATGGATGATTCTAAACTTTGATTAGCTGGAGCGAATTTAGCTTCAAGCAATAGGAAACTGTAGCAACCATGCTTACACTTACAGAGATAGAGTTTTCCCATAACAGGATGTCCACAGGAAAGCATTTGTTTGTCTTGCTTCCTTCCACTACTCAGTATTGCCCCCGGAAGCTTATCCTCTCCTCTGCATCCTCACTGTGTTGATTTCTCATTCTCATGGATGTTTTAATCACAACCGCAGCACCCACAAACCTCTGTCCTCTGGCTGTCTGTTAAAAAAAAAAAATGACAGAGTATCTAATAATTCCAGAGCAAGCAGGAATTTAGAATTTCCTTTTAGTAGTGATAGTAATAATATCTCTAGTATCTGTGAAAGTACGATTTATAGAAAATGGAAGAATAAATGAGTATTTTCAAGTTGATTGCAGTTGGTTTAAACTGCACAGTAGTTCTAGTAAATCACCATTCTCAGCTATGGAATCAATATGTTTTAGCTCAGGCATGGATCTTTTGGGTCATGACCCAGCCCTCTTACTTTACAAATAAAAAAACTGGGATCCAGAGACCTTAAATTATTTTCTCAAGATCATGTGTACAAGAAAGTCGTGGGTTAACAGCAGATGCAGATTCCTAGCAAGAACATATTTTTTAGGTCCCCATAGAGATCTGTACACAGACACATAAAAAAACTCACAGTCTAATGACTGGATTGGAAAAAATCCAACTTATTGTAATGGTGCTGAGATCTGTGTGGGAAACATATTCAGAATTTCTTTTCATCCTCTTCTAATATTAGATTTAAATGTTCTATATTAAATAATTGATTTCCAGTCTCAGCAGGTGGAATTAAATACAGCAACACAAAATAATCGGGAAATATTAGCATTTAATAGCATCACCATTATTTGCCTTTCAAATATTTTTCATTTGGGCTGATCAGGGCTTTTAAATTTTGTGTGGAAAGGCTGTCTGCAAAGAACCAGAAAAACAGGCAGCTATATTTAAGTGATGTATTTTTCCAGGAATTTATGTGTAATTGTGCCACCCCAGCAGGGGATATTTAGAGTAACATCAACAGATGATATTTAAAAATAGACATCGGATCCATAATAAATGTAAAAGTATGTAGACTTGTTGGCAACAAATTGCCTTAGGTTGTAGTGAATGTTTGGTACAGATCAAAGGGATCAATTCTGCTTAGAAAATACAATCACCCTATAAGCAACCCCAAAGAAAAGCAACATAACAGATATATATATGTGTGAACCTTGAAATACTAAGCAGTATTTTCAAACAAATTAAGTGATCATTATATATAGATTTTAGCACTCTCACTATATTACAATTGACAGCTATAAAATAAGGGAGGCAAGTCCTAAAACCAGAATGACCTAAGAACACATTGACAGCCTTGGTTACCTTCCATATAAAATGGGAACAATGAAATTATTTACCACATTGTGTTGTTGTGGGAACTAAATGAGACAAGGCAAAGCAAAAGCACCTGACCAGTGCTGGCAGATTGTAAACACTCAGTAACTGTTAAAGATCACTATTGTTAACAAGTCACATCCTACCTTTTCCAGTAAATCAACCACAGATCCTGGTGGCCAGCTGCTGTTGACTCACAGAAAGAGAAGAGACATACATTGAATCTCAGCACCTTTGGCTTACATAAAGATTTGTCATATATCTTTAACAACACTGCTTTGTTTCCAAAGCAGTTTTAGGGGCAGTTACATTTAAATAACATCAACAAAATCATATTCCTGTTGTTTTATTAGCTGTCTTCAGATCAAACAAATTAATGAATGATAGAGAAGATTATTACCTTATTAACACATAAGTCACATTTACAGTTTGAACATTGCTGACTGTTCTTTATTCTCATTTCATTCCATTGCAGAGGTTTCCCCATTACTCCAGATACATTAAGTATTGGTAAGAATAGCATTCAATTTAATTTAACCATCATTGCCATTAGAAATAGTCATTCTCCAAATATAGCTCTGCTTTGATTTTTGGCATCACAATTAGTAAACAAGGATCTGTGCTACTTAGGGTGAGTTGTGGGGAGAGAGGAGAAAGATTTGAAAGGAGAATCCATATATTCTCTTCTTATCCTAAGATGATTGGTGATATGAAATATGTAAATGCCAAATATGTAAAATGTGAAATATGTAAAATGTGAAATAAAATGTTCAACTTTGTCACATAGAACAAACTGTTAGATAAGCAATACAGTTTCTTTTGCCTGGTGATACTAATATTAGTATATTATTACATATGTCTCCTTCCCTCCATCACTCAGATTTTAGCATTCTTGCTCAAATATAACACTCTTGGTTTGATCTATGTGTGTGCTAAGAAATAGCAAGTTGCCCAACTGCGCATTAGTAGTCCTGAGCTAAACTTCATCTCTTCCAATAAATCACTCTTTCTTGATGGGACCTTATCTTACTCATCTTTGCATCTGAAGACTTTGATGTAGTGTTGCTGGTTCATAGTAGACACTAAACGGGTCATCATTATATTGAATTGAATCATACCACTTAATATTGTCATTAGGCAACTTTGCTATAACTACCCCTTCTGTTTTTCTAATTGAACTCAGATAATGTGCAGTGAAATTTCAGCTATTGGAGATGGTGTCATTTTTTATTTTTAGTTACCAGTGACCTATTCTTCTCTATCCATGTTAACTATGAACTCTTAATGTCAAGCATATCATTGATCTAGAAGCCAAATGCAATCTCTTCCATTTGGGTAAAAGACTGTTCCTATATCATTTTGGATGACATTATCACATAGGAGCCTTCAACACAGTCCTCATGATGACAAAACTTCATGGTCTGGCAATTCTAGCATCACTTCTATCATAGAGGAAGGAGAGAAATGTCATCCTAAGTGTTAATATTTCCATCTTGTCAACATTGAATTCAGGCATGACTTCAGGAACAGGACTTTGGGAAAGTTTGATTAGTTTTCAAACATTAATTTTCTAGTGAAATTTATAAAAATTCAACTAATTCTAATATTCATCATCATTGTAGTAATCTCTTAAGAATAAATAGGAGCAAGTGCAAAATCTGGGGACTACTTATCTCATTTGTTAAACTATTAGCAAGTAATGTTCTATTTGACTGTTTTTTCTTTTTGTTAAAGATTCATCCCTAGATGATCCAAGATGGTGGTTAGGGTAGGGAATCAGAAACCCTCAGCTCCGTGACTCAAGAAACCAACTTGAGATGTCAGAGCTACACTTGGGTAATTCTGATTGCTTCTAGACAATATAATAACCTGCCAACACATTAGGTGCACATAAAATTCAAGAACTGACCTTTAAATCAGCTTTTAATTGCACCTAACGGCTGCAAAAATCCCTCACAGTATGGCCAGCAAGACATGTCCCACCCTGGGAAAAAGGCCACCTGTTTCTCCATTTTCTTTTTCTTTATCTACTATCAATAAGCAGAAGACAGAGCATCAAACAGAATCAAACAATGTGACATCCTGAACCCTTAACCCATGGAAAACCTCCCTATGCCATGATGCACTGAGAAGAGCAACTCCATTTCTCCCCACTGGTTGGCTCCAAAGCTGCTTGTGTGAATCTGCAGAATAAACAGGTGAGCATCACTTCCCTACCCACCTAAGGAGCATAATCCAGCACAACCCCTGGGCAGACTGAATTCCCCCCAACAAATCTGAAAAGCATAAACAGAGAACAGTAATCTAATGCTGACAGAGGAGGTGGGGGTGGAACCCTGAATCTGCCCCAGAGAATGGGGATGGGGCAAGGAGCTGAACTCTCAGTGAACAAACATGGAAAAAGCAACAAAGGCTGAGAGTGGTGGTGGGACAACAAGCCAACCTCCCAGAGTTGCTGAGATACACCAAGCAGAAGTCAGGAGAGGCACAAAGGCTGAGAGTGGAGGTGGGGCAACAAGCCAAACTCCCAAAGTGGGGCAGTTGGTGGATCCTGGAGCTGGTCTTGTGGAACAGAAGGTAGTATTTAAAACTGAATTGCCCCACCTTCCTGGAGGAGGAATTGACCAAACAGAGTTGCAGCTGTAGGGCAATGCAGCTGCCACCTGGGGAACACAACACCAGCTCTGACCACCCTGCACAAGCTGGCAGATTTACCTCACCTCCCAACTGCAACCTGTCCTGTGAACAGAAGGAACCAGGTCACAAGCCAGTCACTTGATGAGACCACATCAGAACTCCCACTTATATGTCAATACCAGGATTGGATGCCCAAGGAACAACTCCACATCTTTTACCAAACAGACTGAACTTTTTGTTGTTGCTGTACCTGGTGGGGTTTTTTTTCTATATTATTAACTTCACCATCACTATTTTCTTATCACTATTCTTACCCCCTTCACTTTCCCTCCTTTTCCCATGCTACTACCCATTGTTCTCCCTTCCAGCTACTCTTTCTGCCCTTTCTCATCCACTCTATCCCTGTCTTCACCTCCTCCTCATATCCTTCCCCAACCTGTCACCACATTACCCCTCCCTCCTACACACTTACCACCCACTGACTAGCCTACTGTACCAACTGTACACAATCCCACCTTCCTGCTATCCCCGACACAGCACCCTCCACTACAGCAACAGAAATATCCCCAAACATGCACAAGGGCCATAAAACACAGCAGCCCCCATACCGCTTCACCCACCCACCCCTCCCTTTCCCACAGCCCCTTTTAGTGCCACCTTTACCAATTACCCCAGTTTCTGTATGTAGCCTAATAGCTATTAACCCCCACCCCCCAAACTCCCACTGTTTACAGATACTACCACCAAGTGGTTTTTCATATAATATGTAAACAACCAGTAGGGTATTGAACCTGTGAATTTGTTACTGCTAAATTATACCTCCAGGCCAGGGACAGAAAGAGCCTATCAACCTAGATAACAACCAAGTCAGTCACAACACAAAAATTAAATCAAAGGAAAGAAAACAGGCAATTATAACCACCAACTAGCCTATCAGAACATAGTTGCACAACACCAAGTGGAGCAATGGGTAGAAGAGGAAGGGATGGAAACCACTCTCCTCAAAGAAATAATTCAATAGAAGATTCAGAGGAAATGAAGAAAATGAATACCCACTTCCTGACTCCAACAAAAACAAAGATAAACATCACTAAGGAGCCCAGTGACACCAACAAAAAAAAAAAAAACTTTGAAAGAGGAAATCTTGGAAGAAATCATGGAGAAACTCATGGAAAAGATACTGGACATGGTTAAACAAAATGTACAAGATGCACCCAAGAAATTTAAAGACACAAAAAATAAAAAAACATGAGAAGACACAGAAACAAATAAAGGAACTCAGAAAGGACTTCAACAAAAACCAAAGTGAAGCAAAGGACACTATAAAAACAGAGAAATATGAATTAAAGAAGACAACATAAAATATAAAAAAAGGAGTTGAACAAAGATATGGAAAACCTCAGAAAAAAGAATCAAACAAAATCCTGGAAAAAAAAAAATCCCTTTAGACAAACAAAAAACACTGGAAAGCCACTCCAGCAGACTACAACAAGAAGAAGATAGAATCTCAGCATTCCAAGATAAAATAGAAATTAAAGAAAAAACAGAAGAAATCTTAGTAAAACAACTAAAGAGCTGTGAAAGGAATATGCAAGAACTCAGAGACTCCATCACAAGACTAACCCTGAAATTCATGGGCATTGAAGAAGAAGAGGTACAAGTCAAAGGGATATGTAATATATTCAATAAAATAATAACATAAAATTTCCCAAATCTTGAGAAAGTTTTGCCCATTCAGGTACAGGAAGACTCCAGAACACCAAACAGGCTTGACCAAAATAGAACATCCCCATGGCATATTATCATTAAAACAGCAAGCAAAGAGAACAGAGAAAGAATATTGAAGGCTGTAAGAGAGAAAAAAAATAGTGTATGTAGGTAAACCCCTCAAAATAACAGCAGATTTCTCAACAGAAACCTTAAAAGCAAGAAGGGCACAGAGTGAAGTATTTCAGGCACTGAATGAAAATAATTTCAGTCCTAGGATACTCTACTCAGCAAAACTATCATTCATAATTGACAGAGCAATAAAAATCTTCCACAATAAACAGAAATTAAAACAATATATGACCACCAAGCCTACCCTACAGAAGATTCTGCAAGGAATCCTGCACACAATGAAAGCAAACTAAACCAGGAGAGGACAGGGAGTATTACACCACAGGAGAAGAAAGACAAGCAATCAGAGTAGCCTTGATTTGGCTGCACACAATCAAATCCTTAAACAATAAAAACAACTAAATGGCAGGAATCACCACTTATCTATCAATATTAACACTGAATGTCAATGGACTCAACTACTCCATCAAAAGACACTGATGGAAAAATGGATCAAAAAGGACAATCCAACAATCCATTGTTTATAAGAGACCCATCTTATTGACAGAAATAAACAGGGTGAAAAGCTGGAAGAAGCTAATAGCCCCAGAAAACAGGGAGGAGAAGCAATACTTATATCACACCAAGTAGATTTCAAACTTACAATGGTCAAACAAGACAAAGAAGGACACTTAATACTAATAAAAGGAGCAATATAGTAAAAGGAAATAAAAATCATCAACCTATATGCACCCAATGTCAGTGTACCCAATTTCATCAAACATACACTGAAGAGCTTAAAAGCACATATAGACTCCAACACAGTGATAATGGGAGACATTAATATCCCTCTACCACCAATAGATAGGTCATCCAAAAACAAATCAACAAGAAATCCTAGAACTAAATGACATCAAAGATCAAATGGACCTAACTGATGTCTACAGAATACTTCATGCAACAACAGCACAATATACATTCTTCTCAGCAGCCCATGGAACTTTCTCCAAAATAGATTACATCTTAGGGCACAAATAAACAAGATTGACAAGCCCATGGCAAACTGACTAAACGGGAGGGGAAAGACCCAAATTAGTAAAATCAGAAACAAAGAAGAGGAGATAACAATAAACACCACAGAAATCCAGGAAATCATCAGACTACTTTGAGAAACTATATTCTAATAAATTTGAAAATCTTGAAGAAGTAGACAGATTTTTAGATACTTATGACCATGCAAAACTGAACCAAGAGGATATTAATCACCTGAATAGATCTATAACACAAAATGAAATTGAAGCAACAATAGAGTCTTCCAAAAAAGGAAAGTCCAGGATCTGATGCATTCTGTACTGAATTCTAACAGATCTTTAAAGAACTAATACCAACATTCCTTAAACTTTTCCATGAAATAGAAAGGGAAGGAACACTCATTCTATGAAGCCAGTATTACACTCACCCCAAAACCAGACAAGCACACATCCAAAAAGGAGAACTATAGACCAATCTCCTTAATGAACATTGATGCAAAAATCCTCAATAAAATGATGGCAGACTGAATTCAATAACATATCAGAAAGATCATTAACCATGACCAATTCAGCATCATTCCAGGGATGCAAAATATGCAAATCAGTAAATGTAATGCAACATGTTAATAGAAGCAAAGAAAAAAACCACTTGATCATCTCAATAGATGCAGAAAAAGCCTTTGATAAGATTCAACACCATGATAAAAGATTTATGATAAAAGCTCTAAGAAAATAAGGAATAGAAGAAATGTACCTCAACATTATGAAGGTTATAAATGACAAACCTATAACCAACATCTTACTTAATGTAAGAAACTGAAACCATTTTCCCAAAAGTCAGGAATGAGACAAGGATACCCACTCTCCCCACTCCTATTCAAAAAGTCCTGGAATTCCTAGCCGCAGCAATAAAGCAAGAAGAAGAAATAAAAGGAATACAAATAGGTAAAGAAATATTCCAATTTGCTGACAACATGGTCCTATAACTTAAAGACCCAAAAAACTCTACCCCAAAACTCCTAGACACCATAAACAGCTTTGGCAATGTAGCAGGATACAAAATCAACTTTCAAAAATCAGTAGTCTTTCTATACACCAGCAATGAACAAACTGAGAAAGAATATAGGGAAACAATTTCATTTAAAATAGTCTCAAAAAATTAAATGCCTAGTAATAAACTTAACAAAGGATGTAAATGGCCTCTACAAGGAGAACTACAAACCACTGAATAAAGAAATTAAGGAAGACTACAGAAGGTGGAAAGATCTCCCATGCTCATGGATGGCAGAATCAACATAGTAAAAATGGCTATACTACCAAAAGCAATCTACATGTTCAATGCAATTCCAACCAAAATCACAATGACATTCATCACAGAGACTGAAAAATCTATCCTAAAGTTCATTTGGAAACACAAAAGACTGCAAATAGCCAAGTCAATACTGAGCAAAAAAGAACAATGCTAGAGGTATCACAATACCCAACTCCAAACTATACTACAGAGCCATAGCAATAAAAACAGCATGGTACTGGCACAAAAAAAGATATGAAGACCAGTGGAACAGAATAGAGACCTGGATATGAATCCACACAGCTATGTCCACTTTTTTTTTTTTTGACAAAGTCACCAAAAACATATGAAGGAGAAAAGACAGCTTCTTCAACAAATATTGCTGGGAAAAAGTGATTATCTGCCTGCAAGAAAACTGAAATTAGATCCATGCCTATCACTCTACACTGGTATTAACTCAAAGTGGATTAAGGACCTTAATATCAGACCCAAAACCTTGCAGTTAGTTCATGAAAGAGCAGGTAATACTCTGGAAGCAATAGACATAGGCAAGTACTTCCTCAATAGAACTCAAGTGGCCCAGTAACTCAGAGAAAGGATGGAAAAATGGGAATACATGAAATTAAAAAGCTTATGCACAACAAAAGAAATGGTCTCTAAATTGAAGAGACCACCCACCATATGGAGAAATTCTTTGCTAGCTATACATCAGACAAGGGACTGATAGCCAGAATACACAGGATGCTCAAAAAACTAGACTCCCCCAAAATCAATGAACCAATAAAGAAGAGGGCAACTGAACTAAACAGAACTTTTTAAAGGAAGAAGTCCAAAAAACATACGAAAAAATTCTCACTATTCCTGGCCATAAAGGAAATGCAAACAAAACCACAGTAAGATTGCCCCTCACTCCTATTAGAATAGTTATCATCAAGAATACTCCAAACAACAAATGTTGGTGAGTATGCAGAGAAAAAGGAACCCTCATACACTGCTGGTGGGAATGTATGCTGTTACAACCTCTTTGGAAAATAATATGGAGGCTTCTTTAAAAACTAACCATAGATCTGCTATATGATCCAGAAATACTACTCCTAGGGATATACCTGAAGAAATGTGTCTCAGGTTATTACAAAAGCACCTGCACACCCAGGTCTATTGCATCACTATTCACAATAACTAAGCTATGGAACAGCCAAGATGCCCCACTACCAAAGAATGTATTAAGAAAATATGGTATTTACATACAATGTAATTTTATTCAGCCACAAAGAAGAATGAAATTTTGTCATTCGCAAGTAAATGGATGGAACTGGAGAACATCATTTTAAGAGAAGTTAGCCAAGCTCAGAAATCCAAAAAATCATATGTTCTCCCTCATATGCAGATTATAGACCTAAAACAAATGCAGTAATATTATTGGACATGGGTCACACACTAAGGGGAGAACACGCACAGGAGATATAGAGAAAGGGAAGGAAACCTAAAACTTGAATGGTGTTGATGTGCCCACTGTAGAGGAGTGAATACAGTAATATTGAACTGGCTGAGGCCACTAAGGGAAGGGGACTAAGAAGTAGTGAAGAGGTCTGGTAGAGATGAACCAATGTGGGTTGTAACACATGTTAATGGAAGAAATGCTAGGAATCACTTTGTATAGCTAGCTTTATCACAAACTAGCAAAAACACTGTCTTTCTTATTATCTCTCATGTTTTCTCTTCAACAAAATCGGAAAACAAGAAGGGAGAACAGGTTCTGCCCAGAAGCAGAGGGTAGGAGAGTGGCAGAGGGGAAGTGCCCCAAATAATGTATACACATATGAGTAAATGTAAAAGCAATATTAAAAAATCCCCCTAAAAAACAATAAGGACAGGAAAGTGATTGTGGTCACTTTGAAGAGCCAAGTTTGCCACAGCAAGAGTTTGAAGAATGCTTGTAGCCAAAAGAGACTAGATAATAGTTTTCAATTAATTCATTGATGTCATATTTTAACAATATAAATGCCATTTTAGAATACAATCTCCAAACTATTCTGATTGTACATCCTTTATAAGTAAAACATTGTTTTAGTACACCTTTAATATGTTTATGTCTAGAAGTGATACACAGTAGTATATTATAGATACATTATATAGATGATAAAGTATACGCAAAACAATGTTTATGAAATAATGAAACAGTGTTGACAATTCTGAATTTTTTTTTTTTTTGCAGATTAGATAGCAGATCTGGTTGGATGACTGTTTTCTGACACAATGAGATGATTTAAGAATTTATAGTGAAGCTGGCCATGGTGGCACATGCCTGTAATCCTAGCTCTTGGGAGGAGGATCTTGAGTTCAAGTTGAAGACCAGCCTGAGCTACCTAGTCAGACCCTGTCTCAAAAAAAAAAAAAGACTTCTAGTGACATATAAAACATTTTAGTCTCATTGTTCTCTTGTTCACGTCAAGAAATGTGAGCATTTCAGCAAGCTTCCAATCTGCGCTCAGGACCCAGGCATCCTGCATGTGTTACATGACCAAGTAACCTACAAACTGACATTGCCACTGCTGATGGCTGAAACACATACTGGAGGTTTAATTTCTGCCTTATATTAATATTAGAAATGCTAATCAGAGCTGGGTGGGAGGCTCATGCCTGTAGTCCTAGCTACTTAGGAAGCAGAGATTAGGAGGATCATGGTTCAAAACCAGCCCAGGCAAAACAGTTCACAAGACCCCATCTCAACCAAAGTCTGGGCATGGTGTTGTGCACCTGTCATCCCAGCTGCACAGGGAAGCACACATAGGAGGATAGTGGTCCAGGGATAGTGTCTTGGGAATAAAGCAAGACACTATCTCGAAAATAACCAGTACAAAAAGGGCTTTATGATGTTCTGAGTTCAACCTCAGTACCACCAAAAAAAAAAAAAAAAGACTAATCAGAGATATACTATTTTATTCTTTTTTTTTTTTTCTTTTGGTAGCACTAGGGATTGAACTCAGGGCCTCATGCTTGCTAGGCAGGTGCTCTTAACCCCTTGAGCCATTCCACCAGCCCTACTAATTATTCTTAACCTGTGGTAGATGTACCTCCTTTGGAGACCCCACGTTGGATGACAAGCTACAACATGAAGAGACTTCAGGGTTTGGACAGGAGCCAAACACAGAATCCAACTACAGGGTTCTTATGTGTTGATCAAGAATTAGAGCATAGCTGGGTATGATGGTGCATGCCTGTAATCCCAGCACTCAGGAAGCTGAGTTCAAAAAAAGATGAGTGTCAGTTCAAGGCTTACCTGGGCTACATAGTGACACCCGATCTCGAAAAAGAAAAAAGAATTAGAACAAAAACCAATTGGGGAGAGGTTTTTTTTTTTTTTTGTCTTTTCTTTTTTGGTGCTGGGATCGAACCCAGGGCCTCACGCATGCTAGGCAAGCGCTGTACCACCGAGCTACATCCCAGCCCCAGAAACCAATTGGAACTGAGATAAATAACTGTTGCCTTATTCCAAACAGCAAAGTATATTTCATTTCAGCCACTTGTAAATTAACAAGACAAATTAAAATAATAATTATGATCTAAAAAGACCTCTTCTCACACATGAGCTTTATCTAGAATTATCTCAGGGAGACAACTTGGCAATTGATTCTAAGGCCTAAACCTTACAGAGGGTAAGATGGCTGACCTGGTATGGCTCTTTCTGGTGGCTCCATGAGGAGAACTGGGAACTGTTGTGCCCTTGCAAAAGGTTGGAAAAAAATGGCGCCCATGTGACATTGATTTATCCAGATCAGCGGTGCTCCAAGTGTGATTCTGAGGTCTCATACCGCCTTCAAGGACTATACGAGGTCAACACTATGATCATTACAATGCTAGGATATTACTTGTCTTTTTGACTCTCATTCTGCCTGAGTGTTCTCTGGAGTTTTCCAGAAACTACATGATGTGCCATATTTCAACACACTGAATACAGAAGTAGACAGAGTCCGGCTGCCTTCCATGAAGCCAGACATTAAGGAGATTTTCAGCAATGCGAGCTGGGGGTCAGGACAGGCTTACACTGTGCCTGCTTGTTGAAGGGATTTTAGTTACCGAATCAGGAAAGGCTGGCTCTGACAGAGAGAGTGACCAATGAACTCTTTTTGGAAGGCACACGATTAAGGAAAGGAAGGAGAAATAGCTGGGCGCTGGGTGTCTTATGCTTGTAATCCTAGCTACTCAGGAAGGAGAAATGGTAGTGTTTAAGGGGGCTAAGGAATTTAGGGTGTTTTGGATGTATAGTAGTGTAACTAGGTAGAAGCAGGTATTAGTATGTCAAGATGGAGCCAAGAAGGAGATTTTGAGAGAGCAAGGTCAGGGCAGCAAGGATAGACACAGGTACCTGGACCACTGATGTGTAACCACACATGTAACATATACCATGAAATGCAGCTGGCAACTGGAAACCCCCACATGTTCAAGGTGGCCTCCATGTTGATGCCTTCAGGGATTTGTTGGCTGACTTTAGGTGCAAGAGTTCTATCACTTTTGAGTTCTTAATTAGCATTTATTGGGTGCCTTCATGAGGACTGACCTTGGCCCCCAGAATCCACTGGTTTGATCAGGGAACCACAGCAGCTGAGATACTTCCCCTTCAGTGGGGCATCATGGGGCATCTTCTGGGAACCCCAACCCAGGCTCAGAGGGTGAAGACAGATTCCTTGAAATTCAGGATGCAAACTCAGTAGTGAGATGACACAGGAGAGAATGTGGAGCTGGTGCTGGGGGGAAGTCTGCGTGAGGGTGTAGGAGAAATGCATTGCATCTGTGAGACACAGGAGAGGAGGTTGGTGGGAGGGGACAAGGAGGGCTGTCACATAGAAGAGTTCATACACCTGATGTTTATATTGATCTCATATATGCAACATTTTGCTGTCGAATTTGCAATATGTTGGTTTCAAATATGCAATCGGAGAAAGGTCAAAAATAAAACCAAAATGGTGCAACAGCTACCAAGGTAAATTTGACCTGTGTTGTCTGAGTGTTGTTGTAACTTCCACCTTTCTGTTTCTTTGGACTTAACCAACAGCCTTTCTCTCTTTCTTTTTTTTTGTGGTACGTAGGTTTGAATTCAGGGCCTATACCTTGAGCCACTCCACCAGCCCCTTGTTGTGATGGGCACTTTGAGATAGGGTCTCACAGACTATTTGCCTAGGCTGGCTTTGAACCACCATCCTCCTGATCTCTGCCTTCTGAGTAGCTGAGATTACAAGTGTGAGCCACCGTCACCTGGCCAACCACCATTCTTTCAAATCAACTCAAAATCCAAGTTTCCCACGTGTAGCAAGAACTATGTCACCTGCTACTTGGATTTTTCACTTACCTTTCTTGCAGGAGTTTATAAATTTTATTGACTGCATTAAAGATGGTATACAAACTCAAAGGAAGCTTATCCCTTAAGTAGTACCATGTGCCATGTTAAGAAGAGGTCTTCAGCATAATGATTGGAAAACTACAGCCCTGTTCTTTGTTTCGACTGTGAAGATGTTATATCAGCAGTTCGGTGGAATCTTTCCAGTCACAATTCGTGAATTCTGCCTTCCAGACAAATCTTAAAGTGTGTCTTTTTATAGTGAAATATAATGGTGGCCTCTCTTTAGCTGACTACATGTGAAAGGTGAAACAGGAGAGAGCTAGCAGGTACATAAAGGAAGGCCCACCAAATATAATGACACCTTTACAGCAGACCCCAGTGGTGTGAGTTGAGTGCCCTTCAATTGGCACACTGACATTTTTCTTTCTCTCACCTCCTCCTCCACCTCCTTCTCTACCTCCTCCTCATCAACCTTCTTCTTCCTCTTTGTCAATACTGGGGTTTGAACTCAGGACTTCATGCTTGCTAAACAGTGCTCTACCACTTGAGCCACAGCTCTAGCCTGGCAGCCTTCTAACATCTATTGTGGGAGTATTTCACACTCTCCCAGGGCTCTCAGTACAGGAGCTTCACTGGTCTTTGGTGGTGCAGGATGCCTCAGTGAACCTTCGAAAATACATAGTTCTACAAGAAAAAGATGGAGAGTGAATAATATTGAAACACATCACATCGTGTAGGAAAAAGACACAACAAAATGCACTAGAAACTTTTGAACAACACAGGGTAAGGGGAAAAGGATGAGGAAAAGTAATGGGGAGTCGACTGACTAGAGTACAATATAGTAACAGATGAAATACTACAGCAAAAACCCACTGAGTAATGAATAAACAGACACATAAACTAGGAAGGGCAGGAATGTATAACCAGTCATGTTAAGGTAAGGGTACTAGCAGGAGGAGGCGGGTAAACAAAGACTGTAAAGGAGGGTGACCAGGACTGTGGTACTTTCTATATGTGTGTGAATATGGAACATCGAAACCAGCTGAAGTTACTTTAAAAAGTGGAATAGAGTAAGAGGGAGAATAATAGAGGAGATGAATCAAACTGAGGTACATTGTACATGCATATGTGGAAATGTCACAACAAAACCTTTTGTACAGTGATTACATACCCACAAAAATGTTAAAAAATAAAAGCAACTTAGTTAAAAAAAGAAAAACAATCCATCCCTAGTATGTACTATAAAAACCATTCTTGCTATAATGAACATCTAAGAACATTATAGTATAACTTGTGGCCTTAAAATTGAAAGTTTAGGGAATTGGTAATGATCACTTTTTTAGATTTTATAACTCAGACTTTAGAAATAAATTGTTCTAATTCCTTCTTTTTAAATAAGGAAACCAAATTTTCATGTGCACTAATGATTGTTCAAATATAGCTCACTGGTGAGATGACTCAAACTTGAAAGCAGACTTTCTCATTTTGAGTCTCACCATTTTACTCACAAATCTTGTGACCTTTTTTTTTAAATTTTATTATTCATATGTGCATACAAGGCTTGGGTCATTTCTCCCCCCTGCCCCCACCCCCTCCCTTACCACCCACTCCGCCCCCTCCCTCTCCCCCACACCCCCTCAATACCCAGCAGAAATTATTTTGCCCTTATTTCTAATTTTGTTGTAGAGAGAGTATAAGCAATAATAGGAAGGAACAAGGGTTTTTGCTGGTTGAGATAAGGATAGCTATACAGGGCATTGACTCACATTGATTTCCTGTGTGTGGGTGTTACCTTCTAGGTTAATTCTTTTTGATCTAACCTTTTCTCTAGTTCCTGGTCCCCTTTTCCTATTGGCCTCAGTTGCTTTTAAGGTATCTGCTTTAGTTTCTCTGCATTAAGGGCAACAAATGCTAGCTAGTTTTTTAGGTGTCTTACCTATCCTCACCCCTCCCTTGTGTGCTCTCACTTTTATCAAGTGCTCAAAGTCCAATCCCATTGTTGTGTTTGCCCTTGATCTAATGTCCACATATGAGGGAGAACATACGATTTTTGGTCTTTTGGGCCAGGCTAACCTCTCTTGTGACCTTCTTGACTCAGTTGTTTGGATAATAATTTATCAGCAAATATGTATGGTACCATGTACACACATTTAGGGCTATATTGCTGATTGTTGACACTATTCAAATAATCATGTATCTCTACAGTGCCAATTCAGACACTTTGTCGCAATACAGACTCAATGTCCTGTCTCATAAGGTAACTAAATATTAAGAAATATAAAGCCTGTATCCTCAATTAAAACCATACTAAATGACACTAAAGTATGGAAAAGAAATAGTTTGAAAATTGCTTGAATTTTACTACTAGAGACAAAAATTCAATGTATAGAATATATTATTATTTATAATTGATTTCATAATACTACTACTTAATGACAATAATAATAGTTACCACTTTTGAGATCCTACTAAGGGCCAAGTTTTGCTGCATCATTCAAGAGGTTTACAGCAACTCTGTAAGGTAGATATAATTATCTTCATTTTATAAAAATAATACTGAGTGCAAAAAGACTGAATTACTAAGTGAGAGAAATAAATTAAAACCCAGGTATAGTTAACAAACACTACAACCATTCCAAATAAATAAATAACTATTGCTTTTTGCCATCATATTATTCTTTCTCCTTTTGTCAGCTTGGATATTCTGGAAAAATGATGCCATCACAGAGATTGGGGTTCAAAAGATGTATTTTATGTAATGTGTATGAAAGATAATGGTAGAGGAAGTAAAAGTGGTCAGGAAGAGACTTCAGGCTGTAGTTCAAGTCTGATATCTGTGATAGAAGTAGAGGAACCTTGGGAAGAAAGAGACTCAGATCATTGTGTTAATCTGAGAAAGTCTGAAACTTAAAGGAGAGCTCTGGAGCAAAGATTGCCAGGAAAGGATTCCTGCTTTGACCAAATTCTATTATTTTATGTGTTTGGATATTGGCTGAAACTGTCCAAGGGGAGCATGTCCTCAGCCAAATTGCTGCAAGTGTTTTAAAGGCACTGCAGCTGGAAATGATCAGCTGATTGCTTTCCTCATAGCAGGATCTATGCCATCTTCTACCACAAGTTCTTAATCAGCTCTGATCTTAATTCTCCTAATTTAAGATTGGGATGTTGTAACTCATTTAAGGTATTAGCATTTATATTGCACACATTGGTTACTAACAGCATTAAGGAATTTGCCTGGTATATAATATGTACAATAAAAACACTATTTATATAGGACTTTATTTAAATAATACAATTTTCAGCCTTTGAGATACTCTTGTCATAAGCTGTTTGCCACATTTTGCTATATACATAAGTAAATTGTTTTTCAGAATGCATCTTCTAAGTTTGCCAGCCTCAACCCTGGGTTTGCATAGCTTGCCGGAGCCCACCTAGCTGCATCTTCCATGAAACATCCATGTACTGTATTAAGTGAGTCATTAGCACTGTGAAAGAAATGTCATTCTCAAGGGTAATATTCTTTTTACAATTTCACATTATCACAGTCGATTAAAAAATTCTAAACCAAAGTTCATTGCAAAAGGATTGCTCAACTCCCAAGTGAATTTAAGACTGCTAACTAGTAGGTCTCTATCTGGATAATTCAGGCAAAAATAAAAGCAATGAGGAAAGGCTAAAAGATTGTTTATTTTAGATCTGAGGAGATTATGAGATGATTAAACTAAAATTTATGTGCAAAGAGAGATATTATGAAATATATAGTGACCATGTTTTCTGAATCTTCACTAACAACTCAACACAGGAAAATTAACTCTTACCATAAAAAATCTAGTGTATAAAATTATCCTATATTCTGGATTTTCAAAAGAAGTCACTCAGGCAGGCAGTAAAATCTCTTTATATGGATACTGATTGATTTATTGATTCATTCATGCATTCATTTCAAATTATAGTTCAATATTTACCACATGTACAATTCTGGACTTTATAGTGGAAAACCATCAAAAGTAGTATAAAAGTCCAGACTACAATAAATGTCCATTCTCACTATAAAATAGTATTAAAAAGTAATTTAGAGTGACATCAGAAAATGTTACAGACAAGGTAATTCCAAAACTCTGTCATACTGCTAAAACAAGAAATACATATGTAAATCTGTCACAATCATCCTTTCTGAATTTCTGGAATGAAGCCAAGCACAATAACCAGGGGAGTATTTAATGAAGAAAAAACATGAATATTGGTAAACTTACCCAGTTTATATTCCTCACAATCCAGTTCAACAGCAGTCTTGATGATGACATTCTCACTCCTGGTGCAGTTTATTGATATCATAGGGAACAATACAGACTGTAATCTTAAAGAGACAAGACTGTATATTTTGATCTGTCTGCTGGATCCCTGAAGGATCATCTCAAGGGCATCTTTCACAACACTGAAGTGGCTTCACAGGTAGTATTTGTTGAAAGCAATTAAAGCAAAAGTAGTAGCCATGACTGGTGGAGCAATGTAAATTTGTTATAAACAATAGACTAAGAAGCCTGGGAATGAAGAAGATGGGCTGAAGAAACTTGGGAACTCCTTTTTTTTTTAGAAAAAAATGCCACATTGTCTGCAGTATATAGAAGATCATACAAATACCAAGCTCAGGATATATAATCACCAGACAAGATTTTCTAAACTCACTTCTGGATGGACTTTAGTCTCTGGGCAAGCAGGAAGTGAATGCTAAAGCAGAGTTATAGATTGTCTATCATTGACAATTTGCCAATGAGAAAGGTAAGAGGAACCCAACTCTACTCTCCTTATGAGTATTTGGGAGGGTTAAGTGAAGTTAAACATTGTAACAAGGAAGTTCTGCTAAGCATTGTTGGGAATGTCAATTTCATGTTAATTCCTCAATGTGTATACTCCTTGATCATTTTTCCTTTGAACAATTTGAACTATGGGAAACAAGTCACTTAATTGCTTAAGGCATAGCTGCTAGATCCCCTCGCAAATCTGGCTGCCTCAAGTGAGAAGCTACCAGTCAAATAACCCCTTTCTGCATTGCCCCCAAGATGGCCCAGCTTAGAAGGTTTTAAACCCTCCACTACCACTCTGAGGAATACTTTACTCCAGTTGCAAGGGACATTGCAACCATGGCTATTGAAAACATGACTTTAGCTACAGGAGGTCTTGTTCCAATCACAGCCTGTGCTAGTGTAGGAAATCACTACAGGCAGGACAAATCATGATGAATTTTAGAAAGTCTCACCTGCAGCTACTTTAGAGAGTCACCCCTCTGGCTGTTTGGGATCTTGCAGAAGCTATCTTCAATCAGCTCCTAAGGAGGACCATTCCCCTTAGTGACTCAGCAAAAAAACTGATTGACAAATGGGAGGGTTGTATCTATACTTGGCTCTAATTGATCCTGATGAGTCACATTCATCAAATTTGCATACCACACCATGCCCCATCCCTTGGCTATATAACTAGGTGGTTTGGCTCACTTTTTGAGTCAGCCAGAAAAACTCTTCTGTGCTGATGCCTAGTGTGTCAACATTAGGCCAATAAAAGGCTTCCTCTGAGTAGACTTCTCTTGTCTACTTGTCATCTTTATCATGATATATAGTAAGTGGAACTGATAACAGGAGGAGACAGTGGGAGCAACAGTGGAGGCAGCATAGGAAGTAGGAATGGTAACAGTCATTGCTTCATCAGTGGCAGGGGCAACAAATGATGGCAATGCTAGCAGCTGTGGCAGCAGCAGCAGCCAGGTGCCAGATGAAGAAGTCTGGATATCAACCAGGAACAAAAGCTACAGAAAGCCAAGAATGGAGAACTCAAGAAGCTGTGAAAAGCCCAAGACAAGAAACTGTGCTCTCCAGTCACTGGAGAAGTTCCAGACAGCTGTCAAGCCTTAAGGACTGAGGATCTTGGCACATGAGGCTTAAGAGTGGTGACATTTGTCAGCGCTGACTGCTACTGCTATCAATAGCCGAGAACTGCACTAACTGCTGAGTGCCAGGTCACAGGCAATCAAAACGCAGAACCATAAGCCCCTAACCTGAGAACCTAAAGTTTGGAGCCATAAGTTTCTAGTTCCCAAGGACTGGAGCTTCTGTGTCTGTTAGCACCCATCACTACTAAAAGAGGACTTACATCTAAGTAGAGAAAAAAAATCACCAGTCAGCTGATTGATAATACAAACAGAGAGACAATCTGCAAAGAATGAGGTACTTTCCTTTTTTTCTTTTCTTTTTCTTCTAAATTCTGGATTTTAAAGAACATCTCTCAAATCTCTAGCTGGTCACTAAACTGAAGGCCCAGAGACTTCTGTGGCCAACAAAAGAAAGAATGCAGGCATAATAAAATTAGTTCAGAAAAGAAACTAAATGAACAATTACCACAAAAAATACCACCACATTCTGGGGGAAAGGAATGAATGAGTTCTACAGTTTGCACCTTGTAATGTTCAGTAAAAAATTAGGAGGCATGCAAAGTAACAAAATGTTTCATACTGTTCACAGGAAAAATTTAAATTAATAGTAAATTTCATGAAAGGATCCTGAACTTGGACTTAATAGCAGAAACTTTAAAGCATTTCTTTTAAATATGCAAATAACACAGCTGTCATGGGAAAGAACTAAAGGAAATTTGGAAAATTGTGTCTCACCAAATATATAACATCAACAAATAGACAAGAAACTTTTTAAAGAGTCAAATGGAAATTTTAAGAAAGGGCTAAATTCTAAAGATAAGAGTATAATAACTGAAATAAATTTTACTAGAGGACAAAGCAGTTTTGGGTATGCCTCAGAATCAGCAAACTTGAATATAGGTCATTTGACATTACCAAGTGTATGGAAAAGAAAGATTGAAGAAGAAAGAACAAGACTTAAGAGACTTTTGGCATGCTATCAAGCATATCAACATTTTTACAAAAGGAATCCTAGAAGGCATGGAAAGAGAGAGCAACCAATACAATATTTGAAGAAATCATCACCAAAATTGATAAATTACATGAATCTTTATATCCAAGAAACTCCACAGAACTCCAATAGGGTAAAATTAGAAAGTTCTACACCAAGATACTATGAAATTCAATACCTGAAATATAAGAACAAAAGGAGAATTTTGAAAACAATAAGAGAGACGTGCATTGCATCATACAAGGGATCCTCCTTCTCAAAAAGAAGATCCCCTTCATCAACTGTGGAGGCCAGAGGGCAGTAGTCCATTTAACATGCAGAAAACACAAAAGAAAGGCTTGTCAGCCAAAATTTTTTGTCTTGCAAAATCAAAGAGAACTTGACAAACACACACACACACACACACACACACACCCCAAGCCATATGTGGTTTTTGTCTAGTAGAGTAGTCTTATATAAACTGCTAAGGGAAGTCCTTTAAGCTAATGTAAAAGGACCCAAGTAAGCAACCTAACTCCATACCAGTACATAAATACAGTAAGAAAGGCCACAATGTAGGGAAACAGAAAAACTGGCATTGTATTTTGGGATTTTAACTCTTTTTTGTATATGACTTAAAAGATAAAAGCATACAAAGTAATTATAAATGTATGTCAATGATGTAATTTTTAGCAACAGTAACAGGGCGTAGAATGATATAGGAGTAAATCTTAAATCTCTATACTATTGAAAGTAAATTGGTATTCATTTAAACTAGACTGTTATAAATTAAAAGCACTTATACTTCCTGAAGTAACCAATAAAAACAACTTAAAATATAAACAATTAAAGAAAAGATATACTGAAAACAGAGAAAATGTCAAAAGTCCTACTTATCAGAAATTAAGTATATTTGGTTAAACTTGCCAATTAAAAAGCAGAGATTGGCAACATGAATTTAAAAAACTCAATGATTTGCTGTATAAAGAGACTAACTTTGAATCCAAAGACAGTGGTAAACTGAACATGAACAGAAAATAATTTTCCTTGCAGCTTGAGACCAAATAAGATTTCACTGACTCTACCCCATCAGACAAAATAGATTTTCAAACAAAAATTGACCCAAAAGAAAAAGAAGGGATATAAATTATATGTTACATATTGAAAAGAACTATCATTTCTTTAAGTATGCATAATAATTACAAGCATGCACATCTACCAATAAAGCCCCAAATATATGAAGCAAAAATTGGTGAAACTAAAAGATGGAAAAAAAAGACATCTCTACAATGCTTAAAACAATTAAATAGAAGAACAACAAGGAAATAGAGTATTTGAATAACTCTGCAGCCCAATTCAAACTAACAGATATATCTAAAATAAGCCATGGTGACAAGGAACTTGGCTCAAGTGGTAGAGCACTTGCCTAGTATTCCGGAGGCCCAAGGTTCAATCCTTAGTACCAGAGGGGGAAAAAGTTCACTTCACAATAAAAGAATACATATTTTTCCTGGAACATCCTCCAGTGTAGGCCATATTCTAGACCATTAAATAAGTCTTCATAAATTTCAAAATACTGATTTTTTTTGGTACTAATGAGCTTTAAACACAAGAGTTTGAGCTTTTTAGGCAGCAGGCGCTCTACTACTGGAGCATCCCAAAACACTGAAATTATTAAGTAACTTCTACCACCCCAAGCAAATAAAATGAAATCAATAACAAAAATAAATCTTTAAATTCACAAGTAAGTGCAAATTGAGAAACACACTCTTAAAAGCAAATAAGAGAAAGAAGACATCACAGGGGAAAATAGTTTACACTTTAAAAAAAATGAAGACAATCTAGGAGAGGCAGCTAAAGTTGTGGAAGAAAAAAAATTTTATCTGTAAATCTCACATTAAAAAGGAACGGCTGTCTTGAGTCAATAACTTTACTTATCAATGTATTATAAAAAGAGCAAACTTAGTCCAAAGTTAGCAGCAGATGAAAATGATAAAGATAATAATATTGATTTAAATAATGCAGATGAGAATAATAATAAAGAGAATCAATGAAGCCAAAATTGTTTATTTAAAAAGATCAACAATTAGGTAGACTGACTAGAATCAGTAAGTTAAAGGAGCTATTACTCTCTCAGGTAAAAAACGATTAGCAGAAATTGGTGAACAACTAAATGCCAACAAATTAGTTAACTTAGGAGACATAGACAATTTCTTAGGAAAAAAAATTATAAAAACAGATTCAAGGAAGACCAATAAGTAAAGAAATTGAACCGGTAATCCAAAACTTTTCAAAAATGAAAGCCTAGGTCAGATAAATTTGGTGACTTCTACCAAATACTTAAAGAATTAATACAACCTTATCAAAGTCTTCAAAAAAATAGAAAATAAGAAACTCTTAAGTTATTCTATGAGGCCAGAATTACCATGATACCACAGGCAGAAAAAGGCATCACAGAAAAGTACAGATCAGAAAATAGCATTCCCAAAATAAAACAAGAGTATCTGGAGTCATTTTAACCAAGGTGATAAAAGACTTATACAATATAAACTACAAAAGACTATTGAAATACATTAAAGATTTCCTTAATAAATGAAAGATACCCATAAACTGGAATATTTAACATTGGTAAGTTAGTAATAACTAACAAAGCAACATACAGAATCAACACTATTCCATATTAGAATACTGTATTTTTCCCAGAAATAGAAAAGCTGATCCCAAAATTATTGAATGAAAAATAAAGTTGAAAGAGGCATGCTTCTGAGCTTCAACACTCAGCACAATGATATGCTATTTAAAAGCTTATGATGTTAATATAAGGACGGATAATGGAGTACAAGAAATGCTATCCCAAAATATGGCACCTTGGCATCATGAGTATTTTAAGTTGAAGGAAACTGAGAAAACCACAGGAGCCAGGTGATCTCTTAGACCTGGCCCTCTCTCTTCTTAAGCAAGCCACAGAAACTGAAATTTCAATTTTATTTTCTCCCATAAAGCAGGCCATAAAACCCACTTCACTCTCAAAAGTTGTTCCTCCCTCCTTCCTTGAAGACTACGTAAAAAGTGTTTTGGCCTACATTGTAGGAAAGGAATGACACACAGACACCAGGAAGGATCTGGCCTTACTAAAGTCCCTCTAGTTAATGAGCATGAGCTCATACCTCTGTCCTCCCATCACAGTTCCGAGTGACTGTCCACACAGTTTTTCATATTCTACAGATCTTCATGTCTGACAGACCCCATGTCACATAAAACTTACATCAAATAAATGCATATACTTTTCTTTTGTTAATTTGTCTTTTGTTAAAGGGGTCTCGGAAATAAACTTTGCTGTTATGTGAGAAAAAGTTAACACTTTTTCTCCCCTACACAGACATGTAGGTCAGTTAGAATAGAATTGAAGGGTCCATAAATAAACTCATATATTTATGGTCCTTTCATATTGATAGTGGTGTCAATGCCATTCTATAGGAAAAGATTAATCTCTTCAGCAAATCTTTCTGAAAAAACTGGATATCTACACATAAAATAATGAAGTTTAATTCTTATACTACCCCACATACCAAAATTGACTAAAATTAATCAATGATCTAAAGGTAAGAACTAAGACTATAAAAGTCTTAGTATAAAACATAAGGCAAAATCTTTAGAACTTTGAATTTGGCAATGGTTTAATGTAATCCTCAAAAGTACAAACAATAAAATAAATTGAACCTTATCAAAACTAAAAACTATCATGTATCAAAGAACACTATCAAGAAAGTAAAAAGATTTGGGAGTAGTCAGTAATAGATAAGATATTTAACATCTGAAAGGCACTGTATTCAATCACTAGCACAGAACAAAACAAACAAAAGAAAACAAAAGTAAGAAAGAAAAGCAATTAAAAAGACAGTCCATATCATGGTAGAACTTAATTTCAGATCTTATTTCTGATAAGGATCAATCCAGAAGACATAAGGAACACTTATAATTAAACAACAAAATGATAAATGACTCATTTGAAACATTGGAAAAAGTCTTTTTTGTAGTTTACATTTATAGGACATTTTATTAAATAGCAGCAGAATAACATATTTTTTAAGTGCATGTGAAAGATACAACATATTAAAGTACATAAAAAAACTCTAAGCACAAATAAAAAGACTGAAGTGATACAGCATATGTTTCTAGCCACAAAAATTAATAAAAAAAAAATCTCCATTCCTTTGTGCAAATCCATACCTCTGCTTGCTATCATTTTTTTTTCTGCCTGAAAGATATGCTTAAACACTTTTTGTACTGAGGGTTTGTTAGTAATGGTTTCCTTTAACATTTGTATGTCAGAAAGGTAATTTTGTCTTGGTTTTTTGGAAATGTGCAAAAATCTTCAAAAGACATTTTTGTAAAAAAGAAATATACATGTCCAGTAAGCATGTGAGAAAGTGCTCAACACTGTTAGTCATCAGAGAATGCAAATTAAAACTACAGGGAGATCTTGCTTCAACAAGATGGCTATAACAAAAATATGAAAAAGAAAAAATAACCAGTGTTGGTGAGCATATGGAGAAATTGGAAATCTTATACATTGCTGATCAGAACGTTAATGGTGCAACCACTGTGAAAAAAGTGTTGGCAACTCTTTAAAAAGTTAAAAAAAATACCCTATGATTCAGCAATACTATTCCTACTTGATTCTTCCAGCCAAATTAAAAATTAGTGTTCCAACACAAGCTCGTACACAAATGTTCAAGGTAGCACTATTCAAAAGAGACAAAAGATGCAAACAACCCAAATATCCACCAGCTGATAAATGGGAAAAAAATGTCATATATTCATGCAACGAACCATTAGTTATCCATAAAAAGAAAGGAAACAATAATATATGCTATAATATGGATGACCTCAGAAAAATTTTCAGTTAAGCTGAGTGAAAGAAAACACAAAAGTCTGTATATTATGTGATTCCATTCATATGAAATACCCAGAAGACAGAAATCCACACAGACAGAAAGCGGATTGATGGTTGCCAGGGACTTGAGGAAGAGGTAAATTGGTAATGATTACGGAGGTTTCTTTTCATGTCTTAGAAGTCAGTACCACTGAAAATGCACAATATTATAAATCTTCTGACATCCACTGATTGTATACATTAAGACGATGAAGTGATGAATTTTACGTTACATGAATTTTACCTCAATGTAAAAGATGTAAGGATAAATTTGAATAGCACAAAATAATTTTACAGTGAATGTCTAACAGAGTATGTAATTCCTACTAAAAAGGTGTGACACAAAATCATTCTGAAGAAACACAAAAGCAAAGACAGTACTATATGTTTCAGAGTGAGGAAGATTACTGAAAGAATGAAAACTTCCCCTGAAATTTCAAAGTTCAGGGAATTTGAGTGGGCCTCAAGGAAGGGGGCAGATGATTTTCCTTGGTATGGGTGGTTCAGTTCTACTAAAGAGAAAGGACCAGGACCTGGTTTAATCTTCAGATTCACAATTAAAAAGAAAACAAAAAAACTGAAACCCAAATATATTCCATAGATGAAAATTTTTAGTTACCCAATTATTTAAAAATGAAATAAATAACCCCCAGACCTGGATTTCAAACTTTTCTTAAAGTACATATTTTAACAATGGCCCTTATTTTTACACATTACAAATTGAGGAGAGATAAGTAACTATTAGCCCTGAGCTAGAGAACACCCAGTTGCACTATCTGCCTTCTAAGTATTTTGATTTAAAATGTTTAGAAAACAATTTAGAAGTGCATATCTCAATTTCTCTTTTGCTTAGATAATACTGTAATTCTAAAAACAAATTCACGCATAATAACTTTTCTGTGAACCTTAAGGATCTAGATAATAACTTCAAATATTTGAGTCATTGTACATTCCACAGAACCTAAGGTACCCTGTGCTATAGACATTCAGCTTTAATTTAACAATCTAGTCATCCATCCCGGCTGCATGAGATGAGCAGATATTTCATTCATAATTCCATTTCAGAAGTTTACAGACCAAATGGGACTCATGTCCTAAGAAGCGCTAATGTGGAAAATGTTTGTTTAGAAATTTGAATTTTCTCTGCTGAAAAAAGCAAAATTTAAAGGAATTATATCTTTTTTTCCAGTTGGTTTTATAATAGAACCCTAGCATATTTTCCCACCTTCAAAATATCCCAATTCTGTATATTTGTAGCTGAATATATTTTTGTTCTGTCACAGCTGGGAAAAACCCTCAATTTAGCAATTTAGATTTATCAAACAATTTGTGCATAATATGGACCATTTGCTTTTGGTGTTATTTCATCATGATTTTAGAGCCAGAAATACTGCAATAGAGAAAAATCAGCAATTGAGTATGTGCACTGATTCTGATGATTTTCAATGGTGATTTGTTTAAAAAATTATCCAGCCTGCTTAGAATGTATAATTTCAAAAATGTCATGACTTAAAAGGTAAGAAAGATGCCCCTCACTGTGTCTAATTTCCATTACAAATCAAGAGGACACAAGCTGTGATATCACTCATAGCCTATGTGAGAGAAACTTAACCCTCTGACCCATCTCATTCTCTTCCATCCTTTAGAACACTGAATCAAGGCTATGCCTATTAAATTTATGACTTAATTTGTTTGGCCATTATACATCTAAGTTTTTCAAGTGTCTCAAATGGGAAACAAATTATACCCTACCTTCCAAGACTCCCGTCGTTTGAAAGGAAGAAAAAGCAAGAATCAAGTGCACTAAAACTAATCAGTGTGAGTTGTTTCAGGATTCTCCAAGTGCGGCAAGAGGGCTACACTGAAGCCACATTTTCAAGTTGGGTTTAGAACTCACAGAGAATATAAATACACACACACAACTTAGTGAGAAATGAGTGAGTACAGTGATCTCTGTATCAAGATTTCCTGCCTTGAGCTCTCAGTGAGTATTTGCAAGCTAGTAACCACCTAAACTTACAGCACTTGTTTTCTTATGCTTAGGCTAAGTGTTTTCCTGGGAGCTCCCTGTTTGCAAACCTGCCTCATTTACTAAAGAAGCTGTGTTTGCTTGAACCTCATTCCCTCTTTGTGGAAAAAAATCATTCCTCTCACTCATCCATCTATCTGGCCATTATGGAGAACAGTGGAGAGATTCCTAAGATAACTGAAAATAGATATACTGTGTGATCCAGTCACCCCACTTCTGGGTATATATCCAAAGGGAATGAACTCAGAATACCAAAGAGATAACTGCATTGTCCATGGTTTGCAGTGCCACTATTAATAATAGCTAAGGCTTGATAATGGTTTTAAATGGCAAGTAGCTCTGCTTTCACTAGGGCATTGGTGATTTTGATAAATATTTCTGACAAAGCAATTAACTTATGAGCATCATGCATTTTATTTCTACCAAGTTCAGTTGGAAATACCAAATATCCACATTGCCTATTAAGGAATGAATATTGAAGAATGAAAGAAATATGTTAATTATGGACCTTAATTTATCCAAAAAGAATTCTAGTACATGTTACAGCAGAGTTCTACTGCAGGTATAGCACACTGAGGTTAACACAGTGAGCCACAAAGACTCAGTATACAGAACAGCAATTCACACATGTGTTGTTTTCCCTTCTTGCTGTGAACATTACCTTAACATTATTTCCCATGCTTTACCAATAATATGAATCCACTGGAGTTTGATTTTTAAATTCATGTTCCCAGGTTCCTCTGTTTGAAAGGCATACACTATTATCTGGAATTAACAGGAAACTGTTTTGTAATGAGGTTTTTATGATCAGACATGTTTAGAAAATAACTAGCAGGTTTTCTTTACTAGTAATTTCTATAGAAACATAATGTATCAAAATTAAATGTTTTTTTAATTTTAAAAACAGATTACATATATTGAGATTATGGTGTATGTTGGAGAGAAGCATTATAACAAAAATAATTTATTTAGTATACCATCGAAAAGGCCAGATTTAAATTAGCTATTTCACAACTACATCGAGTCATTTTATGGCCTTGAGTCACCCCTGAATTAATTAACCAAAAAATCCTGATAACTAGTTTTCTTCTCATATTTTCTTTTTAAAAGAATATGAATGAGCATCAAAAGAAATTATAATTTTATCCTTTTATAAATTCCAAAGATTAATTTTTATGTCCAATGTAATTTGTATGATAGTGACTTTCTGTCAACCTTAATTTTTTACACTGAATTTTCAGTCAGATATAGTATATGTAGTCACATTTTTCTTTGTACTTTGCTAGGAATTCTTAAAATAGCTGACATTTTAATCCAGAGGTGATGGAGAAAATATATGTGTGATATAAGCTGTGTGATACGTTCATATAGCTCCCAAAGTACCTTGCAATTCATCTCCATGACAGCTGTTATTGAAG
This sequence comes from Castor canadensis, assembly GCF_047511655.1. Lineage (NCBI taxonomy): Eukaryota > Metazoa > Chordata > Mammalia > Rodentia > Castoridae > Castor > Castor canadensis. Next base: position 24,465,338 of record NC_133386.1, read on the forward strand.
CTTAAGATCATTAGCACAGGAAACTTGGCAAGGACATGGGATTGAGTTATAAATATTGGCTTCAGATGTCATTTCAGGACAGAGTTAAATTCTCTCAGGATGTAGTAGCTTGGATTATATGAGAAACCCCAGGTGGATCCAAAGTTACTTGTGAGATTAATGAATCAGAAGAAAGGAAAAGCATAAAATAAAAATTTGAATTCACATTGCTTTTAATTTTGAAAAAGTTTTTGTAACTTACATGTAGTCTGATATGTGGCAATTCATTCCAACACTCATTTTCTCCTGAATCAAGTTTGATTAGATTTTTCTTGGTGCAATTCTTGGCACACTAAGTTATTCTCCTTTATCTTCCTTTTTATCATTTTCTTCACTATCCTTCATCTTTCTTCTTAAGCTACTCTACTAGTAGTTTTGTTTATATACCCAGTAACATATTCCCTTTCCTCTGCTTTCTAAAGATTTTTCAGTTGTTTGAACCCCCTTTTAAAAGTTACATTTTAGTTACTTAGAATAGCTATATGTGCAACAAAAAATGTGTAGGTCAAATTACTTTCCCAGTGATGTGCATTTTTAATAATAAATACTATTTATTCAAATAATCCTAGCTACTCAAGAGGCAGAAATCAGGAGGATGGCAGTTCAGAGCCAGCCCAGGAAATAGGTCCTGAGACCCTATCCTGAAAAAAACCCATCAAGAAGAAAGGTAGGGGGGCTGGTGCAGTGGCTCAAGGTGTAGGCCCCTGAGTTCAAACCTCAGCACTATAAAAAAACAAACTGTCAGTCAGATATCTATTCCAGAAATGATTCATTGCATGCATTCTGATAGGCTGAAAAATAAGTGATGAAGTAAGGAGAAAAAGAATGGGATGAAGTCAGGCAAAAGTTAATACACCAATGAATGTCACAAAATCTGCCTTTGTTTTCCCTTACATCAATGTATCTGATGATAATAATGATAATGGAACTAAATAGAATAAAAAGAGAAAATAAGTGAAAAATATGTCTCATGAATTACAGAAAAAAAATCTAGCTTTGCACTAACACAGGAAAGCACAGGAAATGGGCATGAGATGGTTTCTACTTTGATGTTTAGTTTAAAGCACATATTGAACAACTTATTCTTACTTATGTCACCCTAATAATTTAATCTTCATTTTAAGAAATACATATATCCTTATAGGTATGCAAAATTCATAAACTCTTATGTCATAAAATACCAATTAAAATATATCAGTATACCTGGGCTTAACACAGTTACCATTTTATTAACAAAGATGGCAATCTATCATAGAAAGCGCTAGAGACTGAAGTGAGGAGCTCTATGTTTTAGCCCCCAGACCTAACTAACTTTCAGTGAAACCACCATCCTCCCTGGTTAAGTTTTTTTCTGTGTGAGATTAGGAACAGATAAGTTCAAAATCCTCTTCCATCTACGAACTCCAATGAGTTCTCTGTAACATTTAAACAGCCATATTTTATGCATTTTCAAAATTTATTTAGTGGCTGTCTTCATGTGTTCAGGCTGCTAATTTTTAAAGTACCACAAATCTGAAAGCTTATAAGTAACACATACTTATTTTTTTTATATCGTGCTGGAAGCTGGAAGTCCAAGATGAGTGCCTACAGATTCAGTGTCTGGCAAGGTCTCACTTCCTGGTTTATAGCTGGTCTTCCCCTATGCTGTTACATTGCAGAAGGGGTGAAGGATCTTTCTGGGTTCTCTTCTATAAAGGCACTAATCCCACAGGTGAGGACTCCACCTCCTAATATCCCCATTTTGATTATTTGAATTTCAACATATGATTATGGGAGACAAGAAAAACATTCTGTTCACTGCAGTTGCTAATACAACAACATGAAGACACTATGCCAGTTTCCATCCAAAATAAATGGAATTGTCTCTTAAAATAGGAATGATTCCTATCAAATAACCATTAAATAACAACCTAAAACAAATAGCTATAGATATATAAAAAACACTCATATAATCCCCATTTAGGGATATAAAAACTAATGATGAGAAGGTTTAAGTAAATTTCAGAAGTAATATGTATAGGAAGATGAAATATGAGTTTTGACCTTTGACTTCAGAAATTGATTTTTTTCTTAATAAACCATGTTATTTGTAACAGGAATAGAGATAAGGGCAATTGTGAGTAGATAGATCAGACTGATGATACAGATGATATCATAGATAGATAGATAGATGACAGATATAAATGGATAGATAGATGATAGACAAATAAATAGAAATAGTAAATTCAGAAGACATTTTGAAGAACAAAACAGTACTTGCTGACAAATCTTTTCCAAACTATTCTACATAATGTGGAAAGAACTGCTGACAGGGTTCTAAATTTCTTTCTGCCATTGACCTGAAGTTGTCAGGTTACCTTCAGATAAGAGGGACAACAAGAAGAGTTTTTAGAGAAAAAGTTTGGTTATTTATAAAAGGAATACCAGACCAAAAGCTACATGTTTTGTCTTGTATATGGAATACAGACCTAATACAAATACAGCAATAGTATAAAAAACAGGTCATGCTAACTGGAGGTCACATATGACGAGAGGAGGGTAAAAGAAGGAAGTTAAGAAGATGATGTACTCTTCATACAAGAATGAATATAGAATCTTTAAACTGATTGAAACCACCATAAGAAAAGGACTAAGACAAAAAGAAGAAAAATAGAGATGAACCAAATCGGGCTATAAAACACATATATGTGCAAGTGCCACAAGGAAACTCCCTGTGTTGCTATCTTAAACAAGCTAAAATATCATTTTTTTATTTCACAAAATAAGAAAACAGGAGGGTGAAACAGATCCTACCTGGGAGGTTAATACCAGTAAGGAGGAAGGAGGGAGAAGGGTGTAGGAGGGTGAATATGGTGCAAATACTATGTACACATGTATATAAACAGAAAAATGATACCTGTTGAAACTATTCCAGGAATGGTGGAAGGGAGGGAAGTGTTAAAAGAGAATGGTGGGTGAGGTGAATTCAAGTATGATACATTTGATATATTGTAAGAACTTATGTAAATTCCACAATGTACCCCCACCCAGCAGAACAATAAAAAAAAACACAAGGAACACCAGTGAATATTGTCACTTATTCAGCAGACAATATCATAGCTCTTTGTCACTACAAAGGCATAATACTTCATATTTCTGCTTTCTCAAATGTAAAATGTAGAAATGGATAAAAACAGTTTTGCAGGTCCTTCTAGGTCAATAACAATTTAAGGATACTGTTTTCAAATTTAATTATGAAATAGATACAAAATGGAAAGGAGAAAGACCTAGTATGATTTTTCTCTTAATATATATAGTAAGACAAATAAATTTTTGAATCACAATATTTCTTTTCCAGGACTTTTCTCTCTTTCGGAAACACATTTTCAAAAAAGCATCCAATGGCCCAAATGTGAGGAAGGGAGATTTAACCTGCCTCACTCACTCTTTCTTATTATATCCCCTTCCCTAGAAACCAGCATAGTCCATTAATTTCCATTAGATGTTACAAAATAATATACTTGCAATTAAAGATGTGTACTCCACACTTTTGAAACTTATAAAGTTAGAGCTTACATGACCATTGAATTTCAAGTGCAAGATATGAGTGAAATGAACTGCTTTGTATTTCCAAGGATTTTATTCATTATGAAAACAGTCTAAATTCTAGGTAGTGCTAACCTGTTGCTTAACATGTTCAAAAACTGCCTGTGTCTTAATGTATTTCCATACTAAATTTTTGTACTTTCAAAATATTGTAGGATTAGCATGTGAATTCTGTGGTATTAACAGTGATTTTGAACTTAAAAAGTTTTTGTAAACACAGTAACATTCAAGATAACCAGCAACTAGAAAACTCTCATGTCACAGAATCTGCAGAAGGGAAACTGAAAATATTTCATGCCCATTAGATTCTGAACTACTGAACTTAAAAATCAGTACCATAAAGATTTAAGGACAAATAATGAAACTTAATGAACCAAATATCTTCACACATTTCCATCAAAGCCTTTTCCAGTAATAATTAACACCACTAACCAACATAATTCAGGGTTGGAGAAAATGACCCACAGTAAAACACATTTGGGATGTTGGGGTTGGAACATAACCATTATTCCTGACATGAATGCAAAAAGGACGATTACAATGACTTGCTTTTGACACACACAATCATTTCTGTGATTCAAATCTCAAAATATTTCAAGACGACCAATTTATGGAATATTTGTGTAATTAAAAAGAGTCAAACTATTCAGTTATTTACATTTTTACAATCACGTTTTTAACTAGGGTTGGGAATAGAATGCAAAACTTTAAACTGGACCTCCAGACGTCACTGCTAACCACAGACTTACATTCTTTCGCTATTTATACCATTTGTTTACTTTTTGCATTTCCTTAGCTTGGACAGGGACTTTCTGCTTCTAGTCAATTTCACTCTTATTTTTGGCACAAAAGTAAATTTTCCAGTACTTCTGGAAAATGTTACGTCTAACAAATTCTTTGCAAAGAAATGATGGAAACATTCCTACTGGGACTTAATAAATTAGGTGATGATAGTTGTCACTATTGACCCAAGAGATGTCCATGGTATTGGAAAATATGTCTCAACCTTCTTAAAATGACAGCAGTAATAAATGGTGCTTCTTCTCCTTTGTCCCCATCCAACATGACCATCCAGTTTTACTGGTCCATTCCTTAAAGCTTAAATGATCTTCATGATTTGCCTAGCAGCAGGTCATATGTACTCCAGATCCTTCTGAGTTTTCTGATTAAGTCACTGAGAATTTCTGTCAATATTGTAGCCTGGAGAACTTAACGGTGGTACCCCATGAATGCAATTAACTCTAGTCTCCTGTCAATTACCAAATTCTTTTGTGTTTAATCATATCCATTTTACTTAAAATTAAACTTTAGAATGTTATAAACCTAAATTTATTTTTTAAAATTTCCAAAATGTAAAAGGATATTTTTAAACATGCTGGTTTAAAAGAGAATTCAGGAATTACATCCCAGATTAATACTCATCCAATACCTTCATTAATTATGCTTGCAAAAAAAGCTTCCTTATTCAGACTTCAGTGCTCACTGTTGTTATTTTAACTGGTGTCAGTTTGAAGTAAGTTTTTATTTGCAGTAAGACTCAGTCAAAAGAAAAATTTCCACATCAGTGTAGCCAAACTAAAAATGAATAGGAAGTTATAAATATAGCTGGAGGAGGAAGGAAGGGCCATTTCCTTTCAGCAATTCTCAATTTTGTGAGTGATCATAATACCCTAATCTATAGAAAAAGATCCTATATAAACTAGCATTTTCTCTGGCAGTACCAACAGACCTCCAGTACCTCCCAGAAACACCATGCATCCCAGAAGAATGGTTTTCTATCTCAGTAATTTCTAATCTAAGACAAAATCTTCAATCTTTAATTAAAAGGTCAAAATGACCATTTATAGCACAAACATTATGATTAACCAGAATTTTATACCATTACAACAGCAATGCCTGTGATCACTGGGGTGTCTACAAGTTTTAATGTCCTTTGTTCAATCAGGAAGTAACTCATCAACTGTTGCTAAAATTTCCAAATGTTTCAGGAAATGGAAGACTAGTAAAATTGTATCTTACGCTTTGAAAGAAATTCAAAGTATTTCTTAACTAATAATTTTAGTTAAAACAGTGTAATTATAAGTAAAAGTTAAGTATCTCTTATCTGAAATATTAGGGGACAAGAGAAATGCTCTTGACTTCTTTTTTTTAATTTTAGAAATTTTTCATGCATACATACAATGAATTATCTTGGAGATGGGACCAAAGCCTACACAAAAAATTCACTTATATTTTTCTATACACCTTATGCACATAGTCTAAAAATAATTTAATACCCAGGCATAGTGTGCCTGAGTTTTGACTGTACCATATCTGTGAGGTCAGGGGTGGAATTTTCCACATTTGGTATTGTGTTAGTGCTCAAAAAGTTTTGAATTTTAGAGCATTTCAGATTTCAGGTTTTGCTCAAAGTATACTTTCTTGCATATCTGCATTGTCAAATCAACCCAAATTGAAGAGTAAATAAAAGCAATTTTATATTTAAAAATATCAGGTTTGTGGTTAAATTGAGGTGTAAGGCTTGGTGAACATATCTGTGACTTGACAACAAAAGCACTATCCACAAAAAAAAAAATTTATAAATTTGATTTCACCAAAATTAAAAATATTTGCCCTCCAAAAATAAATAAGTTGGACTTCGTCAAAATTTGAAATATCCTATAAAGAAGATGAGGACACAAGCTATAGATGAAAATATCTACAAACCTCATATCTGATAAATAACTCATCTAGAATATGTAAAGAACTCTCAAAGTTCAACATTCAAATAACCATGCACTTAGAAAATGAGCAAAAGATGAAAAAATGTCCTTCAAGAGGTGAATGGTTAAACAAAGTGTTATACTTCCATAGCATGGAATGCTACTCAGCTATAAAATGGAAGAAGTCATTGATAACATTTAGCAATTTGCATGAATCTCAGAGTATTAATACCAAATGCAAAAAAAAGTCAAGCCAATCTAATTAGGTCACATACTATTTGTTTACATTTATATAGCATTCTCAAAACTATAGAAATGGAACACAGAACAGCTATTGCCAGAGACTGAGGACGTTGGAAGAGGAGACAGATGTGATGAGAAAAGGATAACATGAGTGATATTTATGATGATGAAATTGTTCTGAATCATGATTGAGGTAGTGGTCACACAAAACTGCAGCTGTGCTAAAATGACATAGAAATATATTTTCATTGTATAATTCCAAATTCCTGAACTCCACATTGTACTATAATTATGTAAGATTTAACCATTGAGGAAGACTGGGTTAACAACATGAGGCTTTATACTATCTTTCCAAGTTCTTATGAATGCATAATCATTTAAAAAGTTATTTAAAAAAACTTATTAGAAGGTCACATTGCTACATAAGCTACTTAGATATAATAATTTCTCTTTTAGATTGAAAGTAGCTCCAGTCAAGGTTAACACGTGAACATTTTATACTATACTTCAGGCACTTTATCCTAAAGATGAAACCACTAAATGATATTAAAAACTGAGTGGCTAAAATCCCAGCTGCTTGAGAGGTAGAGGTGGGAGCATCATGGCTGAAGGCCAGCTTGGGCAGTAGTGCAAGACCCTATGAGAAAAATAAGAAGCAGAAGGAGGAGTGGGTCCAAAAGGTAGAGTGCTTTTAAGTTCCATGCTCCATTACCCAAAACCCCCCAAACCTAAGTGGAATACTGGTTCTCTCTTGCTTGTGTCTGCCTGCAACCTTTCCACTTCTAACAATCAGAAGCTCTGTTGTGGGTGGGGGAGTTACACTCTGCTTCTTCCTCCCTATTTTACATGGTTCAGACAAAACACAACAGTTTTGTGTGACCACTGGCTCAATCATGGTCAGCCATGATCCCAATTTCCATTATCAGCAATAGAACTAGTCTGGCCAATAAAAGAACTTTAACCACTTGAGTAGAAAGATTGACTTAAACACAAGAAATGTGACCCATACTGACTGTTTTAAAACCTTTTGAGACTGGTTCTTTTTTTTTGGCCATTACTTACAGATTTGTAGATTGTGGTCAAATGGATAGGGCTGGCCTGAGAATTAAACTAGAAGGCTAGCATGACTCTTGAGTCTGAGGGTCCATAAGTTAGTCTGGAATGAGTCCCTGTCACCTATATTACAGGGTCCTGATAAACATGATATCAAATAGACAGAGGAAAAATATTCTCGTTGCACCTACTCTATAATTTTCATTTGAAGAAATTAAATTAAAAATAAGTTCTCTGATCCTTATGTATAAGTGAATTAAGAGACTGGATAGGATTAAGTTAAACATATAAAATCACTTATATTTTACTATTTTGCCTATAAAATTGTAATTTTCATTAGTTTAATCAAATAATTGAATTTGATCAATCATACTTAGTTGCTTGGTTTATTATAGACTTAATATTTGAGGTCATCATTTTTTCTGAATACCCTAAAAGTATGTGTATTTCTACAGTAAAATTTCTAAAATATCCTCTTCTGATTACCATATTTAAAAGAGTATTTCAGAAACCTTACCATAATTTTAACATAAATGTTAATATGAATAAAATCAAGGACTTGAGATTTAAGATATTACATGATATTGTGGTGATAAGAATTCTTTCTCTGAAAAATTGAAAAAGAAGATATTTTAGTTCTCTATTATCACATGGACATGTTTTGACTTTACTGACTCCCACTCCAATAACACAGTATTTTAACATCTGTTAGTCTATGAAGAAACTAGAAACAGTATAATTTTAAGAGAATATTTTGCATTTTACACATGGAAATGTTTAGCTTCAAGTGAATATAAAATTGTAAAATATTGATACTATATTCACTAGATTCCTTTTCATTTGTGTTGACAAAATCTCTCTAAATGTAGGCACTTCAAAAATGGAGTTTTGACTGTTTTGTTTTCAAATAATTCCTTTCTGTCTTATAGTGTCCTGAGCCTTTTCCTCCTTCTGTCTTTGAATATGAAATATGTCATGATCAAATTCCATCTCTTGCAACTTCAAATTTCTTAAAAGCCATATCCTTATAGGAAATAAAAATAATTTTAGGGAAATGTGCTCTTGAATGGCAGATCTCTACATAGAACTATATCCCTTCAACAATTTAAATACCCCAGAAAAACTGTAAGAATCTTTTTAGGTTTTTTTCTTTTTTCAGTCCTGGAGATCAAACCAAAAGCCTCACACATCCTAGGTAAGAAGACTTTTTATTTCCCTATCACAAAATGTATAATAAAGAATGTTATTTGTTATATTCACAACATTGCCCAACTATCCTCTGTATCAAGTTCCAAAACATTTTCTTTCCCTCAAATGAAAACTTCTTATCTGATAAATAGCCACCCACATTTTCCTCTGCCCAAGTCCCTCATAAATGCAAATCTGCTTTCTTCCTCCATGGATTTAAATCCGAATTATTTCACACAAATGCAATCATATAATATGTGACTTCTCGAGTCTAGCATCTTTCAGTTAATGTTTTCAAAGCTCCGTAATGCTGTGGCACATGTAATCATTTCATGCTTTCACATGACTCAATAATATTCCACTGTTATTCTTACCAAATGATACCAAAGTGTACCATATGCTATATTTTTTTAACCTTTTCTCTGTTGAGAGGCAGGTTGTTTCTACATTTTAACTATTGTGAATAATGGTGTTATGTACAGATGCTCCTCAATTTATAATCAGTTGATGGGAGTTGTAGCTTATTATCATTGCCAGGCATCAGAAGAAAATATTACATTTCAGATTGCTAGCCCTAGAAAAGATCAAAATTCAAAATATGAAATACAGTGCTACTGACTGCATATCCCTTTGACACCATTATAAAGCTGAAAAATCTTAAATCAAACTATGATAAATCAGTCGCTGTTTGTGTTTCTTGACTATCTGGGAGGATCTGTATTTATTTCTTAATTCTTTGGAATATACACCTATGAGTGGAGTTGCTAGGTCATATAATGATCCTATTATTTAGTTTTTGAGGAGCTGCCAAACTGTTTCCCACAGTGGCTGCACTATTTTAAATTCCTACCAACAATATATTAGGGTCCTGATTCTCCACAATCTGGGCAACACTTCTTACTTTTTAATTATGATGATGCCAGTGATTATAGCTATCTTGGTCAGTATGAAGTGGTGCCTCATTGTGGCTTTAGTATTCCTTGTTGATTAGTTAGGTTAAGTATATTTTCATGTGCTTAACAGACATTTGTTTATCTTCTTTGGAAAAATATATATTGAAGTCCTTTGCCCATTTTAATTGAATTTTTATCTTTCATTGTTGAGTTATATAGAACTTGAGATATTCTGAATATTAGACCTTTATAAGATATTGAGTTGAAAATATTTCCTTCCATTCTTTGTGTTTTCTTTTTACTCTTTTGAAATTTTCCTTTGGAGACCATGAGATTTAATTTTGATGAAATCAAATTTATTGTTTTTTCTTCTATTTCTTGTGCTTTTGCTGTCATATCTAAGAATCCATTTTTAAATCCAAGGTCATAAAAATGTTTTCCTGTTTTCTTCTAAGAGTTCATAGTTCAGGCTCTTATATTTAGGTCTTTGATCTACTTTGAATTAATTTTTTACAGTATACAGAGGGATTTTGTAGCAAATCTCACACATATTCAAGTCACTAGAGAAGTAATTCTGACAAAATAGAGTTACTATTCACTTAGAGTTGTAGCCTTTTAAATTTTAAATGTTACTAAAGGTAGATTTAGTATGACTCTTAGGCAACTTGGAATTCATTGACACTGTTCTGGAATGACACCATATTCAATAAAGTAGAGGCATTCAAACTGCTATGCCTTCCTGATTTGTTTCTGCAGACCACTTTAGCATGGGCTTATCTGCACCTGCAGTGACTGGGCAGAATCTAAGGCTGTGATGTACATGAACATATTTGTGGATCTGTCATACAACCCAAACATCTGGAGCTGGAGGGTGCTAAATCATGCCTGTGGCCATAGTCCCTCATAGTATACAAGGCTTCTTATTTTAAAAAGTACTTTTCTGTTTTGGTTTTGGTTTTGGCAGTTCTAGAATTTGAACTCAGGGTCTCATGCTTGCTAGGGAGGGGCTCTACCACATGAATCACTCCACCAGCCCTGTTTTGCATTGAGTTTTTTTAGAAAGGGTCTCGCAAACTGTTTCCCTGGTCGGCTTCAAACTGATCCTCCTGATCTCTGCCTCCTGAGTAGCTAGGATTACAGGCATGAGCCACCAGTGCCTAACACAAAGTACTTTTCATCACAATGTTTTATTTGATCCTGTTGTCACTCTTTGAGGCAGGCAAGATATGAGTCTTTTCATCATCTTACATATAAGAAAACCCAATCTTTGCAAAGCTGAACAATTTTCTAAAGCTGCATGGGTGGAAAGTAACAGATCAGTACTCCAGGCCCACTCCTTGAACTCTAGGTTTGTGTTCCTTTCCTTCTCTGCCTCCTCCCCACCTTGTGATTCTACAGCAAATTCATAAAAGTAGCTTTTCAAAAAAATTGTTTTAGGTCATTACTGAAAATCATGTGTAAGAAACAATAAAGTCATAAGACACTACTTTCCCTCTAAATGAAAGTGCAACACATATTTATAAGCTTCTAGTATAATAATTTTATAGTCAAACATCTGCTGAGACAATGAATTTTTATGACCAATGTCTCAGTTGGCATTTTCTCCTAAACATGATAAAGTTTTTGTGATACAATTCATCTATTTCAGATGCATTTAATAAAGCATTACCAAAAGGATAAGCAAAAAAAGGAGACTCCATGAAATAAAATCACATTGTCAGTAGAGTAAAATCTAAATGCATATTGTTTATCTATTATTTTTACTCATGTATGTCTGGTGACAGTGTAGGTAGTTTTTTGACATTCTTTACAGAGATTACAACTAGGATTTTTAAAAAATCTACATGGGGTAAATATCTATCCCATCATCAAATTAGCACATTGAGTATCTTTCATGTGGACTGTTGTGCTATATGTGTGTGTATGTGTATATACACATAGAGAGAGAGAGAGAAGGTAGCAAGATAAGAATTAATCTTATCTTTAGTTTATAACCAAAGAAAGGTATGCAACTAACTAGACTGTGAAAGTATATGCCCATGCCACGGTAATGAGCTGTCTGCAAGTTAATGAATTTCTACTCCCTGGAGGTGTTGGGGTGCAGGCATGAGCTGGCCTTCTACTCAATGGTGCTGTTGTAACAGAGACTGATACATGGCTGGACAATGGCAGTGAATGATTTCTAAGAGCCCTTCCAAGTTTAACATAAGCTCGAAAGTAATACAGTTTACAGTTAATGCTATAAAGTAAAACCCATCTCAAAGTATTTGCCACTGTTCTGTTATGTTAGTGTTTTTCCTGCTTTTTATTTTTCTTTTTTCATTATTCATATATGCTTCTGAAACATTTTTATTACTTTTTGAATGAAACATTTTCGCCAAGAGAATAGTCTTGTGTGTCTTTTGTAATGGGAATTTGATCCAAGATATATCCTTTAGTTATTCCTAGTGGCTTTCTTTCAGTTTTCACTTAAACTTCCCTCTAGCATTTGATAAAACTGATTATACTATCAGAATGCCCTGCAGTCAATGAAATCACATTATTATTATATCCTGGATCAAAAGATGGTATAAAAACTGAAATATGGTATAATTAGTAGCTGAAAGTCTAACTAACAAATGTAAAAACTATTTTAGGAAAATTTAAAGTGTTATTTGGCACTGATCAGTACCATATAAGCATGTCAAATTAAATAGCATCTCAGTATGCTAACAATGTGTTTTCTGAAAGGGGAAGAGGTTAATTATGTTGTAAAAGGAATTTCCAAAAGAATGCACCATCTATTTTACACTGAAACCTCAATTTACTATGGCAGAAGGCCACATTACTGAACTTTTCAGATTAGCAAGTAATTGACCAAGCATTCATAAATAGTTTTCTCTAATTATTGGTTGTTGCAGTAACGTGTGTTATTATATTTAGCATTCCTAATTAAATTTAATAAATTAAGGTGATCATTGTTGTGAGCTAAAACTCATACATTTTTAACTCAATAAACTTGTTTATAGAAATTAGCTAAAAGATTCTTATGATTAAATTTCATATGAAACTGCTCAGTCATTTGGAGGAAATTTATATTTTTAAAATTTCTTATCATAGTAAATAAGAATTAATTATTATTCATCATAACAATATTCACTTCTCAAATTAAGAGCTGAATGTATCTTAACTGTCAGTTACAAAAATATGTAAAAAGTTTTATGAGTTTATATAAATGAGTTGAGTTTGTATGTCTTGTAAAGCTCATAGGTTTGTTTCCACTGAAATGTCATATTTTTTAATATACCCAGCTTTCAAAGGAATAAAATGTCCAGTGAAGACTGATAGATTCCACATAGCAACTAATATCAATAAATCCACATTCTCACATACCCACTTCAAAGAATGCATCATCCCTTAGCCAAAAAAAATTGCCAAGTATAGTTTAAATTTATTAACAACATGGACCAAATTACTAAGTGTTGATTCAGAAAGGGAGGTGTTTTAGTGAGCACAATCTGCCACCACAAAATACCACACAGTCAGACTAAGCTACTTGAATAGAAATTTAGATTCTCAAAGATCTAGCAGCTAGAAAGTCCAAGATCAAGGCATTAGTCAGTTCAGTTCCTGGTGAATTCTCTCTTCTGTGCTTGCAGTTTCATGTCTAGGTACTCAAGTGGGTGTAGGGGAGAGAGAGAGAGAGAGAGAGAGAGACAGAACACAACACAAGTTCTTTGGTGTCTTTTCTTATAAGGGATTATCAATTTTGTTGAATAGATTTTTATGGGTGTGTTTTTATTCATGTATCCCTAAAATTGATATCTTGAAGACTATCCCCAATGTGGTGATTAGATGAGGACTCATAAAAATATCATCTCATCAGGTTCAGTATGTCCTATATAATGGGTAATATGAGTAATTATTAAGAAATACCTGCAAGTAAGTGAAGGATTAGTATGAGAAGATTTGTGCAAAATTTAATATTTTTTTCATTCAAAACCTGATACATTACACTATTTTAAGAATCAGGGTGTGATAATTAATTCACAAGAATGAAAAAGACTTTTGTAGCAAATAAGCAATAGAGCAAAATGAAGGAAAAAGACACTAAGCATTAAGTTACTGTTACTGTTCAAACCCTTTTTATCAGTGTATGATCTTTTTGTTGCTACCAAAAAAATCTCAAGTCAAAATAGCACAAACTATTAGGGAAAGGTATTGGTGCCTGTGACCAAAATGTTCTGAGCTTCCTTTTCTACTTTCAGAAAAAGCTTGCTTTGTCAGTTCAAATGTTATTTATAGGATCTCTTCATCTCTGGAATTCTCAGCTCTGCCTCCTCGGTGTTTACATCATTTCAGCAACTTTCTGTCTTGTTTTGGTTCCTAGCATCTCCCAGCTGTCTACACTCTCTCATTCATGTCACATAGAAAGAACAATGTCTCTCATGAATTTCTACTTTTCCACTAATTCTCTCCTTGCCATTGAGTAACTAATAGAAAAAAATCATTTGTGTAAAGGTCAAAGTCACAAATTATGCAGCCACCTCTCATTCTTCTCATCTACAGTCCAATCACCAAATGTGTTTATTACAAGTAGCTACCTTCCACCCCATGCAGTGTTCCAACATCCATGGGAAATGGCCCAGAAAGTTGCTGAATATAATCCTTTGTTGTATTCTACTGGTTGTTTGTCAAATAATTATCTTTAATTTAAGTGGCCTTCTCTCTAAAAGTAGAACTAGATGAAGATTCATAAAGCCCTCCACAAAGTAAATTATATATCACAATTCTGTTACCTTTCCAAAACAACCTGCAGGCATTAGTTCCTCAAATACAGGATCTGTGGTCTTTAATTGGGCCCATGAGCTAATTAACATGTGTGTAAATATCTGCAAATAAGATATGCAAATAGATGAACAGGAAAAAAATCTCATTTAGGATATTTATGATGTCAGGTTCTCTATGCAAACATCATATAAACAGGGCTCCACTGAGTAGGAAAGAGGCCGTTGCACACATTAGGACTGTGGGACATTATTTGTTCCTAAAGATTCACTCTATGTTTCTTCAGCCTGAGTTGTGCCCCAGTAGCTAAGTTTTATGAACTGAAGCTGTTGCCTTGTGTCTCTGATTCCTGGTTGTGTTTGGCTATTAAAAGACACCAGCAGGGATAAAATAGAGAGGTAGAAATGAACGTCATGGAAATTAGTAAGACCTAGGGAAGGTTAAGTGTTCCTCACTAGGAAAAGTCTGGGGGTTGGATTGTGTATTCCTTAAGCCAAGCACATTCTTCATATCCACCAACTAAATTCACTTCAACCTACCTGTTACAATGTGCTATTTCCTAACAGAACCACAAGTGGTAGCAAGATCCACTAGGATATGGAATAAAATAAGAAAGAACAAGCTGTGTTCAACAGGAAGTGAAAATGTCATAACTAGATTACAGATAAATACTAAGGAAGGTAAGAAATAAAGTTATATCACAAGGGGGGGCCAGATGATAAAGCCCCTAAGTCCAGGGGAGTAAGAGTTTGGTTTACAACAAAAAGAGCTAGAAAATGTCTTTGAGTACAGTCTGAGCACGTTGAAAATATGATTGAATGATATTTCCTTTGTGGAAAGAATGCATGAGATATTTTACTCATGAGGAATAAAGTATATGACAAAATTGGATATGTAGGGTAGTCATATAACTTATCATCCAAAATAATACACCTTTGGATATCATAAAAGTTCTTTTAACACTTAAAGCAGTACATTGAAGTACACCAAGATTGTCTGCATCAAACAAGGATACACATTCTGTCAAAAGATTGTAAAACATTTCAAGGCAGTAAAATTTCACTACTAAGAATAGATTGCTTTTTTATGGAGACAATAGAGTGGAGGAATAAAGTCAGTTACATGGGAATGAGGGAAACAGCCAAAACAATTATTTTTGGACATAGAGGTGAAAGTTCCCAGTCCAGATATCATTGGGAGCACAGGGCCAACCGAACAGTTGGTTAAGAATATGAAATGAGAACTATAAATTGGAACCTTATCAACATGAGAATGAATCTTCTATACCAATATGATAATTTTCCTGACATTTCCTTTTGGGATCCAAAATGATGACTAGGGTAGGGAATGAGAAATCCTAAGCTCCATGACACCAGAAACCTCCTTGAGATATCAGAGCTACACTTGGGTAATTCTGACTGCTCCTAGCCAAAATAATAACCACCATCAAATTAGATGCAGATAAAATTCAAAGACTTACCCTTAAATCAGTCTTTAATTGCACATAACAGCAGAAAAAAAATCCCACATGGCACAGCTAGGAAGATGTGTCTGGCCCTGAGAAAAAAAGGCCCCTGGCTGTTTTTCTCTTTTTTTTTTCTCTCCCAACAAATAGAAGATAGAGCATCAATCAGAATCAAACTTTTTGACATCCTGGACTCCTAGCCTCTGGAAAGCCTCCCTATGCCTTGCCACACTGAAAAAAAGTGAAGCCATTTCTCCCCACCAGCTGGCTCCAAAGCTGCTTGCATGAAACTGCTGAATGAACAGGTAAGCATCACACAACATACATGATTCCCCTACCCACCCCTTTGGAAAATAATCCAGCATAGCCCCTGGACAGAATGAACCTCCCCCAGCAAATCTGAAAAGGTGCAACAGCAGAGGTGGGGGTGGAATGCTGAACCTGCCCCAGAGAATGGGATGGGGCAAGGAGCCAAAATCTCAGCACCAAACTCTCAGTGAGCAAAAACAGCAAAGGGTGATAGCAGGGGTGGGGAGAAACGCCAACCTCCCAAAGGAGCTGCTAGCACCCAGCAGAGGTCAGGAAAAGCACAAAGTTTTGTGGGGGGTGGACACTCACAGACCAACCCCCTCAAAGCAGAGCACATGGTGGATCCCAGAGCTGATCACTGGAATGGAACAGAGGGCAACATTCAAAACTGAATTGCCCTTCCTTACTGGGGGTGGAGCTAACCAAACAGTTTCAGCTGAAGGGCAATGCAGCTGCTGCCTAGTGAAAACAACAGCTCTGACCACCCTGCATGAGCTAGCAATCTTACTTCACAATTCCAACTAATCTTGTAAACAGGAGAGAGAGAGAGAGAGAGAAACAACACAAACTCTTTGGTGTCTCTTCTTATAAGGGGATTATTATCAATTTTGTTGAGTAAATAGATTTTTTTACAGGTGTGTGGATTATAACACAGGAGAAGGAAGGAAAGTGAAGAGAATAAGAATAGGGATAAGAGAATAGTGATGGTGAAATTAATAATACAGAAATAAAAGGAAACACAATAAAAAACACCAGGTTCAGGAACCACAAAAAGTTCAGTCTTTTGGTAAAAGTTCTGGAGTTATTCCTTAGCTGTCCAATCCTGGTATTTTTGTACAAGTGGAAACTCTGATGTGGTCTCATCAGGTGACTGCCTTGTGAATAGTATTGTGTTCTGACAATCTCTTGTTTACAAGAGACTCATCTTATTGATAGAAATAAACACTGGCTTAGGTGAAAGATTGGTTACCAAGTCAGTAACCTCCAAAAACATGCAGAAGTAGCAATACTTACATCAAACAAAGTATACTTAAAGCCTACGTTGGTCAAACGAGATAAAGAAGGACACTTCATACTAACAAAAAGGGCAATACATCAAGAGGAAATAACAATTATCAACCTATATGCACCCAATGTCAGTGCACCCAATTTCATCAAACATACACTAAAGGACTCCAACACAGTGGTAGTGGGAGACTTTAATACCCCTCATTACAATAGCCTAAAAATATCAAATACCTAGGAATAAACTTAACAAAGGATGTAAATGACCTCTATAAGGTGAACTACAAACCCCTGAAGAAAGAGATCGAGGAAGACTACAGAAAATGGAAAGATCTCCCAAGCTCATGCATTGGCAGAATCAACATAGTAAAAATGGCTTAACACCAAAAGCAATCTACATGTTCAATGCAATTCTCATCAAAACCTCAATGACCTTCATCACAGAAATTGAAAAATCTACCCTAAAGTTCATTTGAAGACACAAAAGACCATGAATAGCCAAGGCAATACTCAGAAAAAGAGCAATGCTGAAGGTGTCACAATACCCGACTTCAAACTATACTACAGAGCCATAGCAAAAAAAACTGAGCATGGTAGTAGCACAAAACAGATATGAAGACCAGTGGAACAGAATAGAGGACCCAGAGATGAATCCACACAGCTATGCCCACCTTATTTTTGACAAAAACGCTAGAAACATATAATAAAGAAAAGACAGCCTTTTCAACAAATGTTGCTGGGAAAAGTGGTTATCTGTCTGCAAAAAACTGAAACTAGATCCATGTTTATCACCCTGACCTAGTATCAATGCAAAATGGATCAAGGACCTTAATATCAGACCCAAAATTCTGAAGTTAGTACAGGAAAGAGCAGTGAATACCCTGGAAGTAATAGGTATAGGCAAGGACTTCCTCAATAGAACCCCAGCACCTCAGCAACTAAGAGAAAGGATGGACAAATGGGACTACATGAAATTAAAAAGCTTCTGCACAACAAAAGAAATGGTTTCTAAATTGACGAGACTACCCACAGAGTAGGAGAAAGTATTTGCTAGCTATATATCAGACAAAGATAAGCAGAACATACAGGGAGCTCAAATTGCTAAACTTCCCCAAAATTAATGAACCAATAAAGAAGTGGGCAACTGAACTAAATAGAACTTTTTTGAAGGAAGAAGTCCAAATGGCCAAAAAACACATGAAAAAATGCTTACCATCCCTGGCCATATGGAAATGCATATCAGAACCACACTAAGATTCTACCTCACTCCTTTTAGAATAGCTACCATCAAGAACACCACCAGCAACAAATGTTGGTGAGGATGCAGAAAAAAGAACCATTATACACCGCTGGTGGGAATGTAAACTAGTACAACCACTTTGGAAAACAATATAGAGGCTTTTTAAAAAAGTAAACATAGATCTGCCATATGATCCAGCAATACCACTCCTAGGGATATACCTGAAGGAATGTGACTTAGGTTATTACAAAGGCACCTGCACAGCCATGTTTATTGTAACATTATTTACAATAGCCAACCTATGGAAACAGCCAAGATTCCCTGCTATCCATGAATGGATTAAGAAAATGTGGTATTTATACACAATGGAACTTTACTCAGCCACAAAGAAGAATGAAATTTTGTCATTTGCAAGTAAATGGATGGAACTGGAGAACATCATGTTAAGTGAGATAGCCAGGCTCAGAAGGTAAAAAATCACATGTTCTCTGTCATATGCGGATTACAGACCCAAAACAAATGCAGTAATATTATTGGACATGGGTCACACACTAAGGGGAGAACGTGCATGGGAGAAATAGTGAAAGAGAAGGAAACCTAAACCTTGAATGTGGTTAATATGCTTCCTGTAGAGGAGCAAATAATGTAATCTTAAACAGGCAGAGGCCACTATGGGAAGGGGACCAACAGAAGTGAATCAATGTGGGTTACAATACACAAGGGCATGGAAGCAATGCTAGGAATCTCTCTGTATAGCTAGCTGTATCTCAAACTAGCAAAAAATGCCGTATTTTTCTTATTATCTCCTGTTTTCTCTTCAACAAAATCAGAGAACAAGAGAGCAGAACGTGGGATGCGGGGGCTGGAGTTGACCCAAACAATGTATACACATGTAAGTAAGTGTAAAAATGATAAAATAAAAGAAAGAGCAAGAAAGAAACAAAGAAAGAATTTCCTTCTTAACTGTTTATGTCGATGAATTATTTTCTCTATTGCCGTCCATGATCCTTTAAGGGGTAGCAGCTTCTCCTTGACTTCAGTCCACCAAAAGGTTTAACACAGTGTTGGATAGCTAATAGATGCTAATAAGTATTTGTGGAATTAAAGACTTGTTTTACTTAAGCCACTTAAATTGCACATCTATATTATGTCTGGGTCCTGTCACACTTTTGCCATGCTTCATCTTTCATGTAAACAAATCTTGTTAATACTCAATACAGTTTGACATGTGGAAAATGGAGATGAGTCTGAGAATCAGTATCTGTCCAGGGACTGAACTGTGGCCAGATTCTGATGTTTTTTGAAAGTGGACCAGAACATAAATAATTGTGCTGTGCATAAAAGCTCTTATGTGTATCCTGGGCAGTTAGATCAGCCATAGTTTCACAGTGGTACTGGCAAAATAGTGTTATATATTTACATACTGCCTTTTTCTTTTGTACTTTTTTCTTTCTATTTTTAAGGAGATGTTTTTAAGTTGATCATAAATATTATTTATTTTTCCATTTTAATAAGATGAATAGAGGAAAATTTTCTATGTATTTTTAACATTCTGAAATCCCAGAAAAAAAAAATGTTTGACCTGTGCCAAAGCAAGTAATATGATGGCAATCTACTTATTCTCATGTTTTTAGCAATTGGTTTTATAGATATAAAGGATCTCTTCCTCATTCACTTTCTTTTTTTCTTAATGCAGAGGCCATTACTTCATTTGTCACAATGACCACTTCCCTGTTCCATATCCAGTTGCTTCCATTTCTAGTAAGTGTAAAGTAAATCTTAATAGTTCTATTCAGTCATCATTTGGCAAAATTTTACCAAGTATTTGAAATATTGTTAGGTGAGAATCACGAGGCATAGATTTTGAAGGTTAAGGGGTACAAAATAAATTAATGAAGCATTGTCTCTGATTTCACAGTTATAAATTTTTATGGTGACTTATTTGAATCTTTTACCACAACACTAAGAACTGGAAATGTCTCAGATGTTACTGAACCTCTATTTCTCTCATGCTCTCTCTTTTCTTCCTCATATTTAAGACATCTATTTTCAGAGTATGTCAATATTGAATATTCATTAATTTTCAAAGTCCTGGGTTTTTGCCAGTTTAGATTTAGTTGATGTTCCATTACACTGTTGAGCAGATTTCATGGCTCTCTAATCAAATTAGCTCACTTCTAAACACAAACATTTTTATAAGACACTTGCCCAAAGCAATTGTGACTTAGTTCCCACCTTATTTTTTAAATAAAAAATTGAACAGTGGGTTATTAAGTTCAGCACATCACCTGCTGTGAAAAGAGACTAGCACACAAGAGTCACAGCCAATCTTCCTGTAGCACTTCTCACACACACTGGAGATCAGAGAGTTGTTACACGACAAATATTCAAAGCCCTCTGGATTTCAATTATACTTTATTTATTATCTTAGCTGCTCTACTCTTTGCAAGGCACAGTAAGCTTCTACACAGCCACTGTTTAATGGCTGTGAAGTAGCTACTGTGAAGTAGCTACTGTGAAGTAGCTACTTTAATGGTTGTGAAGTAGCTAGTATGATGTATTTTGTCATTTAATATTAGGTTTATTATGCAAAACACAGCTAAATCTTGACAGGCCTCATAAAAACCCACCTTAAATGAACCACTATATTGTATGCCGTCAACGTAAACTAAAAAAATACAGTGCCACTCCACAAAGCTTGCAGAAGCAGCAGTAAATAGTGAGTGATATAACTTTGAAAAAGGAATCTACAACTACGTATTATGTGCTGAACAAGGTTTACCATTACTGTAAACAGCCAACCTGAATATGGGATAAGGATAATGGGGGAAATGGCAGCAATTAAAATTCAGTCTGCAAAGTAGTTTTTGAATTCTTACAGGGGATTACATTTTTAACAAGACCTGGTTTCTGCTTTCTACAAGTTTAACAAGTGGGGAGAAAGAAGAGGTACGTGATTCACTGTAAACAAGGCAATTTGCCACTCATGCTGTCGCAGAAGGGTAAATCCAGACTATGGCAATACACATAGTGGCTGCTGATCACAGACCCCGGGGCTCTTGGTGAGGAGATACGTGGTTCCCAGGCCTGCAATTCTTTCTATGGATTCTCACACAGGGCTGTGAACTTGTGCTGGGAAACTGGAGATCAATGAGCTCTGGGAATCTTTTTAATTATTTTTCCTAGTACTGTGGATTAAACACAGGGCTATTTGTTTGTGAGGCTCTGCACTGGAGCCATGCCTTAGTTATTCTCTTTGTCTCTCAGATAGGGTCTTGCTCTTTTACCTGGGCTGACCTTGAACTATGACCCTCCTATCTCTACCTCCCAAGTAGCTGGTATAAAAGGAACTCACCACCATGCTTGGCTTGATTTTGGCATAGGAACTTTCTAACTTTTTGCCTGGGGTAGCCTGGAACTTCAATCCTCCTTTCTCTGCCTCCAAGTAGCTGGGATTATAGACATTATCTGCCATGTGCAGACTATTTCATTATTTCTTTAGCTTTCTCCCAAACAGGATGCTATCCTCTCTAGGTAATTCATCATCCCCAACCAAAAAGAGGCAGTATACTGTTTTTAATAGCCTTAAGGGCTATTAAAAGACAGAAATATGGCACTGATTGATTTTATTTCCCATAAGAGAAGCTTGTTCAAAGATATCAATGCAAAAATCAATATGGTAACTATCTGGTAGATGGTATCATATTTAGATAAAACAGACTTGAAGATGGTGAAAATATAAAATCTGTTTTCCCTTAGGAAAAAAAAATTAATCTCTTTGAGGTAACCTATGGGAATCTAACAATACATAACTCAAAATGTCAGTCTTTTGGTGAAACATTTATACAGTAAGTCCAAATTCTATTCAGCAACCTGGTCTGGTAGGAACAGGATTCTAAAATTTAGCTGTTCTTCAGTGACATGAAGACTTCTACTTTTCCATGGATTTAACCCATGTTCAAACTTCAACGTATAGTTTATGTCCATCCTGCAGCCGTGTACTCATTCACAACTCATGGCCTCAAATGGGGTTAGGACTGAAAATAATACCAAGTTATTTTCAACTTGCAGTTGTATTTAGAGCTAAATTTTAAAAACTTCCTTACTACAAAATCCCTAGCAATGCTGCATAAAGTAAATATAAACATGATTTTCAAATGCATAGAAAGAAATAGTTTTGAAGTTTTTCTTGAAAATTAAAGATTTTAAGACACCACATGGTCAAGCAGCATTGAGGCCTCCACAGTCTTGAGAGATTTACTTTTCCCAAAGACATGAATCTTGATGGCTAAAAGCAAAGCAAGAGAAGAAAGATAAAACATCAGAGCTCAAATGTGAGATGAAACTGATCCCCTGAATAAAACAGACATGGAAAGGACTTAAAATTTGGTGTGAAGATGGACTAAGGAAAGTCCAGTTTCCAGAAAGGCAATATGACAAGAAACTTATCTATTTTAATGAGGACTCTTGGTAGAAAAATTTTAAAAATTAAAAAGAGAATCTCTACCCTAAAAATTTATATCTTAGGCCTGCTTTCACACTGCTACGGATTTGAATTGTTATTTTTTGAAGTAACTTTCAAGAAATCTCAAGTTAAAAAAAATGTGTTGGTAGTCCCCAAAATGCTCTGTATGGATTCATAACCATTGGGTCTCCACATGACATGAGGAAATAAAACTCACAACACACTAAGAACTCTGCAACAGAAACAGTGGGCAGGAAGAACACATGGTTAAATTAAACATTCAAACGATTTAGATTACAACTGCCTGATAATGATTTTTGGAATAAGTATGTGCTCTGTTTTGTTTCCCCTGAAAGTCCAAGTGTTAAAGTCTTGATCCTCAGCCTGTGGCACTATTGGAAGATGTTGGACTCTTCACAACACTGAACCTAATGGGGTGTCTTTCAATTCCCCTCTTTTGCTTCCCAGCCATGAGCTGAGTGATTTTGATTGACCTCATGCTCTCATCATGATGGCGGCCTTGTCCAAAGCAACCAGTCATGGTCTGGAACCTCTAAAACTGTGAGCGAAAATAAAATTTTCTCTATATAAGTTGATTACCTCAGGTATTTGTTATAGTAACAGAAAGTTGACTAACACAGGAAATTGGTACCAAAAAGTGGTATCTTTGCCATTACTATATGGAAGAGCTTTTAGAACTGGTTGGCAGGAGAAGTTAGAAAAACTTTCAAGAAGAAGACTAAAAATGCCTAGAATGCTCTAGATGGAGCTAAACAGGTGATGCTGATGGGAGTGCAAAAGACAAGAATGCTGATAGAAATGTAGACAATAAAACCTACATTTGACATTTTGTGGTAAATTTTTAGATGTAAACAAGGGTTCTTTTGGAAATTGGACTAGAAGCTGGCCTATGGCACCATGATGAAAAATTTGAGCTCATTTTATCCATATCTCATGACTTTGTGGGTGCTAAGCTTAACAGTGACGGACTGATTTATGTGGTGGAGGAAATTTCAAGCAGTATTAATGGCTGCTTTTAGCCAGTAATTTATGATGGTAGTCAGATGTAGAGTGGTAGAACAACTGCCTAGCAAGTATAAGATTCTGTCTCTGAATTCAGTCTCCACTGCAGGGAG
Source organism: Castor canadensis (assembly GCF_047511655.1). NCBI lineage: Eukaryota > Metazoa > Chordata > Mammalia > Rodentia > Castoridae > Castor > Castor canadensis. The sequence continues at coordinate 24,489,428 of NC_133386.1, forward strand.
TATGGATGGGACTCTTCTTCCCCAAAATGAGGAGAAAACAAAGCACAAAAATTTCAAAAACTTGCAATTTGGCAAGGAAAAGGAGTATGTTTAACACTATAGTGAAGGAAGCACTAACAAAAAGCCAAGACCTTTGTACTGGGATATTAAGAAGCCTGCTTCAATGGTATCTCAGAGATCACCAAAACCCCAGCCATAACCTACACAGAGGTACAAAAATGCAAACTTGTTACAAAGACTTTACAAGTGACAGTTTTATGAAATGAGAGCCCTGGGACACCCTGCATGTCCAAAAGTACCTAAGTGTTCAGCCATTAAGTTACTTAGAAACTGCTGTAGCCAAGACTCAATAAGACCCAGGTACAGTGCTTTGACAGTACATTTTGGCATAGGCTACATGATATTGGTCTTGCAGGTGCAGAAAACAAGTTATGGGGTCATAGAGGCTTCCATTGGGATTGCAATTGAAAGCCTGAGAGGACAGGCGGTGTGTGGCAAGGTCAGAATTCCTGCAAGAAGTCTCCAGTGGGCAATTCATGAGCTGTGAGAGTGAAGTGAAAGGTATAATAGAGACCCTAAAAAAGTAATGACATCAGGAATATGGACTGCCTAACAAGGGGATCTGCAGTCAGCATGTACAGCCTGCCCAAGAGAGAGGCCATCTGGGTTATAACCAGCAAAGTCATAAGACTGGGGCCACCCAAACCTTTGGGAGTTCATCATGTCCACTATATGCCCCAGCTACTATACATGGAATTTTAAGATTGAATGTTTACTCTGCTGTGCTTCCTTTACTTTTGCTGCATCCCTTTCTTGCTATTTTCTTCCTCCTCCCTTTTGCAATAAGAATATTTGTCCAGTTCTTGATTCACTGATATATCTTGGAAGTATGTAGCATTCTTTTCGTTTTTATTGGGGTTCACAGCTGAGTTTGCCTTACATCTCAGAATAGACTTTAGACTTGTGCTTTGAGAAATACTAACTACTGATGGGAATGAACTAAGTGCATTTTGCATTGTGAGACAGAAATGGAATTTTTTGGGCCAGGGGCAGAATGTTGCTTTGGAAAAGCGTCTGCAAAGGTCCATTTGGTAAAGGCTTGATCTCCAGACCTGCACTGTTGGGAGGTGGTAGGAAAGAAGTAAGACCTAGGAGAGAATTTTAGGTCATGGAGGGCACACACAAAAGGCTATGGTAGGATCCCTGTCTGTTTCTGTTCTCTTCTCTTTCATAAGAAGCCATGATGTGAATGGTTTTGTTTTACTGCATACCCCAACATGACATACTGCCTCTCCCAAAACAACCCTGCCAATTAATCAAGAGAAGAAGCCTCCAAAACTATGAGCCCTAAACCTTTTCTCCTTATAATTTGATCTAACTATATGTTATAGTAATGGAAACTTGAATAAAAGTACAATTTAATTTTTTTAATCAATGAATTTAGCCAGATGCAGTAAAACACACTTATATTCCTAGCACTCCATTAGTTTGATACTAGTTTGGGCTACATAGTGAAATCTTGTCTCAGACTCCTTCCAAATTAAAATCCCCCAAATTAATGAATTCATACCGTGAAAGAGAAAGAAGATATTATCAAGTAATACCATAAATATTTTAAAACAATGCAATAGAGTCTGTGTATGAGGCTGTATGAAATGTGTGAGTCCATATCTATGTAACAGGACTCAGTAGAATGGATCTTAGTGACATCCTTAACAGTCGAGATCCTTTCTCCTTACTATGCTGACTTGGAGATTAATTACTGCTTTAATTTTACTTATTTTCTTTTCTTAAACAATGCAATGATTCATTTTGCTTATAGCTTATTTCTACATACACAGAATTATACCTTGCCAATTCATTGCTTTTGTGCTCAAAATTATTATTTTTGAAATCTATTTAACACTCCAATAAGTGGATAATAAACTCACTTTCCTTATTGTGCAGCAATCCATTGCATTCATTCATATGCCAAAACCAACCTATTAATTTTAGAGTTGTTGAACCCAAACAGAATTCCAGGAATAGAAATGTAAACATTAAAAATATTAAATTAGAATTAATGTTAAATAATTAAAATAATGTTAGTAAAAGCAACATTATATAATGAAAAGTAATGTTAAACAGGGGCTTTGATATATAAAAAGAAAGAAATGGTAAGCCAGAAGAAGGATCAGCAGAAGCTATACAACATGCAGCAGAGGAATAGGTAGAAGGTTTTAGAATTTTCTAGAAATTAAAGAAGAATTAAATATTTAGAGTAGAATGCACAGAAAACATTAATCAAAATGTATCATGATAAAAATATATCAAGAACAGATTATGCTAAAAAATTAACTCATCTCAACAACAGAACCTTACAAATGGGAATTCTAAAAGATATAATTTATAAGCAAAGAAAATTATCCCAGAATAAAGGTCCAAATGGCAGGAAGAACTATTGAGCAAAGATATTTGTCTATATTTGGATAACTTAATCGCTTATTTATATTTATGTTTGATGCATGAGATAAGGAAAGATTAAAATCCTATATAAGATTAACACTTTATGATGTGTGGGCATATAGTTAGAATTCAAAATTATTTAATCTTTACTGTTCATAAAGAAAGGGGACTTATACTTTAAGTCCCCTTTGTTTACAATATAAAGGTAAAACTTCCAAACCAAAGTTGGTTTAAGAAAGAGTAATAATACACAGCCAGAGTACCAGCAGCAATAATAGTTAGTACAAACAATCTCAGGAAGGCAGGAAGTGAACAAAATGTTCCCCAAAAGTATGTAAACAGATTACTGTAGAAATAAGTCAAAATATAGCAGAAATCACAATGCAAGTAAGTTGACTCAAGTCAAATTTATAAACAAAGATGGTCAGTTTGGAATTAAAAATAGAAAATTCTGCTCTATACTATTTATAGCATTTACTCCTAAAAACATCACGTTTTAAAGTAAAATAATGAAAATAAAATGCCAGGAAACACTAAACAAAGGAAAGCTGTTATAGTGAGGCAAAAGTAAGAATACTGAGTCCCAATGCATAATGTAAGAGGTGTCTTCACCAGAAACCAAAACACTTCTAAACTTATCAGAAATATTAACACAGGTTCAAAATATGTAAAGCAAAAACTGACAGAATATAAAAGTATACTTGATTTTTAGTTTTTGTGAGAAAATGTAGCATCCTTCTAGTAATTAGTATTTGAAACAACAGAAATTCGTAACCATATAGATTTGACAACATAATAGCTTAGAGTAACAGACCACATATTTGCCCTGAGCACAGTATAGAAATTGACAGTCTCCTAGGCCAGATGGCAAACTCTGTATCACTTGGACTACCACTTTTGATGACAGAAGTATTGAGGCAAAAATCATTATTACTGATATTATAAAAAGCAATAGTAATGACAAAAAATATTAAAGAGGCATATTTTTGGATATTTTAAAAAGCTTTTTCCACAAAAAAAGAGAAAAATATTTTTAAAAACATTTTCCCAAATAGCAGTTGTCAACCAATAATCATATTGAGAATATTTAAGATCGATAAAAATATTATATAAACATATTATAGTGGACAGAACAAGAGTAGAAGTCGAAAACAAATACAAAGACTAAATGCTTAATTCCAGAAAACGGAAAGACTAAAAAGGTATTAATTACATACGTCTCTTAAGTCTTCTTTTGCATAGTATCCCAAACCGGCCTTACCTATAAATGCTTTCACAGTTTGTAATCTCAAGCCTCTCATACTGATTAGACTTTAGTTATGCCAAATTACTTCCTGCCCACCTAAGATATTATCAATGGACTTAGTCACTTCAATAAACTTCACAGCCCTACCTTCTTCCAATTGTATAGTCCCAGCCTTTTGCTTTTCAAAATCTGATGTTAATCATTTGTACAATCAATCTATTCCTTTCTTTCCAGAAATTTGCATCTATCTCCACCTATCTTGGGCCTCAAATATCTGGCAGCATCTGTACAGCACTATAGAAAGGAAACAGGTTGCAGAGATTGAAAAATATGTACAACCTGAATTTGCACATGCTCATTTTACTGAGAGGAACTGAACCCTGAGGCTTTTTGAGTTCTGACATTTTCTTTGTGGTGATATAAAAGAATGTCTTTCTTAGTCTACAACAAAAATTAGAAGACCCTGCCTGGGATCATCCAACATATACCTTAAATTAAATTCAGAACCAGAACTGACACCTTTCCACATTTTAGTTAGCAATTTCAATGTTTGTGCTAGCAAGTACACAAAATCTATTCCACTATTCAGTAGTTATGGAAGACAAGCTGGAGATTTCTCTCCCCCACTCTCTATCCTTCTTCCCCCCTCTTTCTTTCCCTCTCCCACTTTCTCCTTCTCTTCCTTCTTCATAATTTTCTGAAGAAATAAAGCTGGTAAGGGTGAGCCCTCCCAGAAATCATTAAGTAACACTCTCCAATATGAGTATGAGGAAATATGACCACATCTTCTGCGGAAGTTAAATGTTACCTAATTCTCTAATGAAATTTTAGATAAATTTCCAGTGAGAGCATTTTGTTATGAAGTGAAGCCACATATATCAACCACTTATTGCCTTAAGGATATGTGTTAGATAAAAACAAAGAAGTTACCTCTGATCCACTCCAAAAATATGTATTCTACTACAATTGATAATAACTTATGTTTATAGACTGGTTCTCATGAATAAGGCATCATTCACAATATTTTGCATGTATTAATAGTTTTATTTACTCCTGAAAGTGATTTTTATGATATAAATTCTTTCAGATTATTTTCATTTTACAACTGATGAAGAAGAGGCACACAACAGCAAAGAGATTTGCCAAATATGAGTAGAAAAAAGGAAGAGTCAGATTTGGATCTAAATGATTGATCTTCATGGATCATATTTCAAACTTTATTTCTACTTCTATTTTAATTTTTGTGGAATTACTAATGCTTAACACCAAATAAAGACATTAATGAGCTAAGGTATACACAGACTTCTGAAATACCTCCAATACTAATAAAACACACTTTGTCCCAACCATTTCCTCTAATACTGCATTTTCATCCTCAGCCATACAGTGTCTATCTTTACTGGGGAGTTGAGAGTCACCATTTTGTAAACTGCAGTGTTTACTGATTCTTATAAGGATATTCTGAGTAGCATATGAATAAAGGTCTGAGCTTGGAAATGACACTTTATAAGTTCAAACCTAGGTCTTCATGTTCTGGCATATTTAGGTTCATAATAGCCTCACTAAGCATCAATTTTCTCTTTGAAAAAATAATGATATTAATAACTCTAACTCCACAATTGTGATGGATAAATTAGATATCATATAGGAAGAAGCACAGTAAATTTTATGTGATTCATTAAATGCCCAATAGTTTTTTAAAAAATGAATACTTCAGGGATGCAATTGCTGAATGATTTGTAAAGATTACATGATGATAAAGATCTCAGAAAATAATTCACATTATTGTGATTTACTGCTCAAATTTATTATAGCATGTCCAAACTACTCTCATACTCATCTAGAGTACATTTATTATAAAAAGCCAGTATAACTTTCCCATTTGTTAGCTTTCAGACATCATAGTTCAGTGTTTTATAGATCTTAATATATTCAGGAAACCCCAAGAGAAATTGGTACAAGTTCAAAGAAACCAAACGCAATAAAAGAAAGCGACTCTTATAAAGTACTCAGAAAAGCAGGGTTATTGATTCAGCATCACCCTGACTGTGCCCTGTGATTCTGGTGAAGCTTCCATGAAAACATAAAATGATACCCTCTACAGAAGTTACAAATACTTAGGAGAGGATTAGTACCAGGAAGTGCCAGAAGTCCTCTGGGGATACCTGCATTTACACAATTTGCAAAACAAATAGAATATCTAAGTATCTTAGACAAACTGATCTAATGCTATTTTCAGCTCCCCAACAAACACAAATTAAGTCAGGGGCAAACCTGTGATATGTAAAAATTGTAGGCATCTGTCTGTTTTGAAACAGATTTCTTTTCAAGTAAAGTGTAGCTTACAGGCACCCCTACTAATACATATTTTAACTGACTTTTGAATGGCTAAATGAAGAGAAGCCAAAGTCTCCATTATGGAATAAATTTTAAATACAACAATGAATCTTAAGTCTTATTTGAAAAATGTGATTTTTAAACAAAAGTTGATTTTGAATTTTACAGTGGGGATAGCATAGGAACAATAATTTCTCAGCACTACTAAGTATTAGCTTGTCCAAGCTGTATTAATAACAAGGACTCATGGTCTAAAATGGTCCTGATTTGTACCTAGTTTCACTTGTAGAAGAGTTGGGGCCATGGAAGAGTCAGGTATTTGGAGGATCCCTTGTTTCCCTATAGTATTTTCATTTTTGATATCTCTAAGTTCTGTATTACAATTTGATGTCTTGATCAATACAGACTTATCCTAAGTATGATTGTACTTGTTTTTCGAGTTTTTGAGGGGCTAAATTTTACATTCATCCTTATGGTTTGAAGAATATCCATACAGGACTTCTTTTTCTTTTCATGTTCAGCCTTAGTAGAATTAAATAGCTAAACATTAAATATGATTCTCAAATTGTAGCTAGAATGTACTCAATTCAATGTTATAAATGTTAGCAAAGAAAAATAAGCATAAGGAAAATAATATAACCCCCATCATTACAGCTCAGATTATTACTCAAACTTTTTTAACATTTATAGATAACTAAGGGAAGGTAGATATAAGGCTGACAGAGTAATTCAAGTGGTAGAGCACAATTCAATTCCCACTACCACCAAAAACAAACCAAAACAATAACAACAAAAAACACTACAGAAGAATAATGTCTACCTAGTATTTTAACACCAAGTTTCATAAAATTAACATTATCAAAATATGTTCTATTTGTTTCTTTCAAATGCTCAATTATATTTACACAAAAAAAATCAATTTTCACAATTATTTTAATTTTGAAATAATAAATATACATTCAATATATGCCAACAAAGGAAAGATACATAAAGAGATTTTTAGTTTAAGCTACAGCTGTAATTTTTGTTCATCCTTGAAAATATTAGAAGGTACTAACCTATAAGATTTTAACAGAAAGCCAGATGGTATATACTTATGACTAGTATTTTTATGCTCTTAAACATAATCTAACATAATTATTTAGTCATTGTCCACAAACAAGTTCAGAGACGTACGTGAAAATTTAAAGTGAGGTCTGTATTTGGTCTTCAGCTTTTTAAATACTAAATCTGAGACTAAAACACCTGAACAAATATTTGACAATTCCTGAGTCTAAAGCCAAACTGTACCTGTACAGCTGGCAGGTAAAATACTGGCATTCATGATTATCTGAACTACTATTTTTAAAATTGTGTCTCATATGCCTTTTTCTCTTCCTCTTTTCTGTCTTCTTTTTAATCATAATTCCTGTGTCTTCTCTTCCTTTCCTAAATCTATCTGTCCTAAATCTGTCATGGGACACAAAAAAATCTACCATGGAAGGCAGGACTAGAAAAATGTAGCTGCAGTCATCAGAAGCAGATTGCTTAAGTCCAAGCAAGGTAAGAAGGATGTCATTATGGAAAATGACCTGGCATAAGGAGTAGAGTCTAAGAAGGTAAGGAGGATCTTCTCCCTGTAGAATGGCAGCCTTAATGGGGAGTTAGTCTAAGTGGGTGACAAGGATGCCCAGTGAAGGAGTTACATATTGTAGGTGTCAGAGCCCAAGCAAAATGAAGATGGATTAATACCCACACCTAAAAGGGACCCTATAAGGGGAGTCAGAGCCAAAGGTAAGTAAGTAGAGCAACCATTTGGCAGATAAGGGTATCATGAGAAATAAAAGCACATCAAACATGGAAAGGGCTTCACTCTAGAAGGGTCACTCTGTTTTCCTTTGATTAATATTTGCATAAAGTTTTTGCCATTTTTTACAAAATGTATTGCTCCTTTTTTTCTTTAGTTATTTGTAGCAAACTTCCACAAATAATTTCTTACAAAAGTTAAGGTATGAGTGATTTCAAAGAGGAACCATGAAACCAAAGTCTGTCCTGTGCAATATTTTCACATGATTCCAGAGAACTAACTTAGGCTCTCTGTATTTTCCTCATTTGAACAATTGAATTGAATGGTACTTTTTTCTTACCTGATCTGTGGAAGTACTAAGCAATCAAGATCCTGGAAGAGACCTGAGCACTCCATGTAGTATACATGTAATATCAAATTTTGGGAAGTATTTTGACCAATGTGGAGATTGGTATCATTATTGACTATGGATTAATGAGTCAGCCAGCCAGCCCATCTTCAATGTCACTGATGTACATTCACAGCTTCCAAAGCTTTGCTGATAAGCAAAAGAAAAAAAAGAGAGAGAATTTTGTTCCATAGAAATGCTGAAAAATTATGGTGTTCACTTTTGTTCTCTGAACTATTTTTCTTAAATAACATTTCTGATATAAAATCCACTTCTTACGGATTATACAAAATGCATGAGATTCTTACCTAAAGCAATTGCGTAAGAATTGTTTTGATTTTTTTTCCACATTAATGACTTCTATATATTTTTTTATTGTTTTATTATTCATATGTGCATACAAGGCTTGGGTCATTTCTCCCCCCTGCCCCCACCCCCTCCCTTACCACCCACTCCGCCCCCTCCCTCTCCCCTCCACCCCCTCAATACCCAGCAAAAACTATTTTGCCCTTATCTCTAATTTTGTTGAAGAGAGAGTATAGGCAATAATAGGAAGAAACAAGTGTTCCTGAATGATAAGGATAGCTATATAGGGAGTTGACTCACATTAATTTCCTGTAGGTGTGTGTTGCCTTCTAGGTTAATTCTTTTTGATCTAACCTTTTCTCTAGTTCCTGGTCTCCTTTTCCTATTGGCCTCAGTTGCTTTTAAGGTATCTGCTTTAGTTTCTCTGCATTAAGGGCAACAAATGCTAGCTAGCTTTTTAGGTGTCTTACCTATCCTCACCCCTCCCCTGTGTGCTCTCGCTTTTATCATGTGCTCAAAGTCCAATCCCCTTGTTGTGTTTGCCCTTGATCTAATGTCCACATATGAGGGAGAACATATGATTTTTGGTCTTTTGGGCCAGGCTAACCTCACTCAGAATGATGTTCTCCAATTCCATCCATTTACCAGCAAATGATAACATTTCGTTCTTCTTCATGGCTGCATAAAATTCCATTGTGTATAGATACCACATTTTCTTAATCCATTTGTCAGTGGTGGGGCATCTTGGCTGTTTCCATAACTTGGCTATTGTGAATAGTGCCGCAATAAACATGGGTGTGCAGGTGCCTCTGGAGTAACCTGTGTCACAGTCTTTTGGGTATATCCCCAAGAGTGGTATTGCTGGATCAAATGGTAGATCAATGTTTAGTGTTTTAAGTAGCCTTCAAATTTTTTTCCAGAGTGGTTGTACTAGTTTACATTCCCACCAACAGTGTATGAGGGTTCCTTTTTCCCTGCATCCGTGCCAACACCTGTTGTTGGTGGTGTTGCTAATGATGGCTATTCTAACAGGGGTGAGGTAGAATCTTTGTGTGGTTTTAATTTGCATTTCCTTTATTGCTAGAGATGGTGAGCATTTTTTCATGTGTTTTTTGGCCATTTGAATTTCTTCTTTTGAGAAAGTTCTGTTTAGTTCACTTGCCCATTTCTTTATTGGTTCATTAGTCTTGGGAGAATTTAGTTTTTTAAGTTCCCTATATGTTCTGGTTATCAGTCCTTTGTCTGATGTGTAGCTGGCAAATATTTTCTCCCACTCTGTGGGTGTTCTCTTCAGTTTAGAGACCATTTCTTTTGATGAACAGAAGCTTTTTAGTTTTATGAGGTCCCATTTATCTATTCTATCTCTTAGTTGCTGTGCTGCTGGGGTTTCATTGAGAAAGTTCTTACCTATACCTACTAACTCCAGAGTATTTCCTACTCTTTCCTGTATCAACTTTAGAGTTTGGGGTCTGATATTAAGATCCTTGATCCATTCTGAGTTAATATTGGTATAGGGTGATATACATGGATCTAGTTTCAGTTTTTTGCAGACTGCTAACCAGTTTTCTCAGCAATTTTTGTTGAAGAGGCTGCTATTTTTCCATCGTATATTTTAGCTCCTTTGTCAAAGAAAAGTTGGTTATAGTTGTGTGGCTTCATATCTGGGTCCTCTACTCTGTTCCACTGGTCTTCATGTCTGTTTTTGTGCCAGTACCATGCAGTTTTTATTGTTATTGCTTTGTAATATAGTTTGAAGTCAGGTATTGTGATACCTCCTGCATTGTTCTTTTGACTGAGTATTACCTTAGCTATTCATGGCCTCTTGTGTTTCCATATAAATTTCACGGTAGATTTTTCAATCTCTTTAATGAATGTCATTGGAATTTTGATGGGAATTGCATTAAACATGTAGATTACTTTTGGGAGTATTGACATTTTTACTATGTTGATTCTACCAATCCATGAGCATGGGAGATCTCTCCACTTTCTATAGTCTTCCTCAATCTCTTTCTTCAGAAGTTTATAGTTTTCCTTAGAGGTCATTCACATCTTTTGTTAGGTTTACACCTAGGTATTTGATTTTTTTTTTTGAGGCTATTGTAAATGGAATTGTTTTCATACATTCTTTTTCAGTTTGCTCATTGTTAGTGTATAGAAATGCTAATGATTTTTCTATGTTGATTTTATATCCTGCTACCTTGCTATAGCTATTGATGATGTCTAGAAGCTTATGAGTAGAGGTTTTTGGGTCTTGAAGGTATAGGATCATGTCGTCTGCAAATAGGGATATTTTGACACTTTCTTTACCTATTTGTATTCCTTTTATTCCTTCTTCTTGCCTAATTGCTCTGGCTAGGAATTCCAGTACTATGTTGAATAGGAGTGGAGATAGTGGGCATCCTTGTCTGGTTCCTGATTTTAGAGGGAATGGTTTCAGTTTTTCTCCGTTAAGTATAATGTTGGCTAGGTTTGTCACATATAGCTTTTATAATGTTGAAGTACTTTCCTCCTATTCCTAGTTTTCTTAGAGCTTTTATCATGAAATGTGTTGGATCTTATCAAAGGCTTTTTCTGCATCTATTGAGATGTTCAAGCAGTTTTTGTCTTTGCTTCTGTTGATGTGGTTTATTACATTTATTGATTTTCATATGTTGAACCACCCCTGCATCCCTGGGATGAAGCCTACTTGGTCATGGTGAATAATCTTTTTGATGTGTTGTTGAATTCGGTTTGCCATTATTTTGTTGAGGATTTTTGCGTCAATGTTCATTAAGGAGATTGGCCTATAGTTCTTTTTGGAGGTGTCTTTGCCTGGTTTTGGGATAAGTGTAATACTGGCTTCATAAAATGTGTTAGGCAGTTTTCCTTCCCTTTCTATTTCATGGAGCAGTTTAAGGAGGGTTGGTATCAGTTCTTCTTTAAAGGTCTGATAGAATTCAGCAGAGAATCCATCAGGTCCTGGACTTCTCTTTTTGGGGAGACTCTTGATGGCTGCTTCAATTTCATTTTGTGTTATAGATCTATTCAGGTGATTAATTTCCTCTTGGTTCTGTTTTGGATGATCATATGTATCTAGAAATCTGTCCATTTCTTTAAGATTTTCAAATTTATTTGAATATAGGTTCTCGAAGTAGTCTCTGATGATTTCCTGGACCTCTATGGTGTTCATTGTTATCTCCCCTTTTGCATTCCTGATTCTACTAATTTGGGTTTTTTCGCTCCTCATTTTAGTCAGGTTTGCCAGGGGTCTATCAATCTTGTTTATTTTTTCAAAGACCAACTTTTTATTTCATTAATTCTCTTTATGGTTTTTTTGGTTTCTATTTCGTTGATTTCAGCTCTTATTTTTATTATGTCTCTCCTTCTATTTGTTTTGGGATTTGCTTGTTCTTGTTTTTCTAGGAGTTTGAGATGTATCATTAGGCCATTAATGACTTCTGTATTAATGGCAATGTTTCTTCCAATTTAAGTTTAAAGTGAGGCAACTGTAAGTAACAAGTTTTCACTCTTGAGGTTTTGGAATGGAAATGTCCTAGAGTTAAAGCATACCAAACCACACTCCGTAGGATTTGCCAGTTGGTAATCTAGACAAGGTCCAGGTTCTTTGCTAGGTTGATGAAGTCCTGAAAGAAAATTGAATTGGACTTCTGATAGGAGAGACAGTATCCCTTCATCTCAGACTAGGCCTACCCCTACCTCTGTCCTTATCCCAGGTATAATTCAAATATTTATGTATTGGCCTGACTCTGGTATGCATTAGAGTTTGCTCATGATTTAAAACAACTGCCAAAGTGACAAAACTTAATAAACTATAGGAAATTAGGCATGCTGCTAAAATGACTAGAGTAATTTGAAACTATATATTATCGAGCATATCTGTAAGTATGTGACAATTATGTACACCAATTACTGAATCATAAAAGAACAAATGCATGATAAAATGATATGCTTGCATGTTACTCTTGCCAGATCCCTCTGTATGAAAGTATCAATAATCTTTGCCAGTAGGATTGTTATAAAAGCAAAAGGTTAATCTAGCTGACCCCAAGTCAAATCGGAGGCAGATGCTAAGCAACTCATTTCCAATGATATCTGCTAAAAGAAATAGAACTGACACTACATAGTTTGATTTACAGAATCTTAATTATAGGATATAAAATGTTCTGTAAATGAGCTATTATACATTTTCCCATTTTGTTACTTATTTCACTTTAAAAGTGAACAAAGCTTTAGTTAAGACACGAGTTACATTTGTTGGAAAATAATATTATCTAAAGAATAATACACTGATCCATGAGCCCCAAATTCTGAATCCTTTTAATTATATGATTCTGTACACAATCCTGGACAAGTCTCTTCTCCCAAGAGTCTTTGCAGCTTATAAAATGAAGACTAACACCAGCTTCAGTTTGATAGACCAGCCATGGAGATTTTAAAAACTGATTAATAAAGGACATTGAGCTTTTGGAAGCAAATGAAAAACAAAAATAAGCATATGTTTTATTGTTATTGCTATAAATACTTTTATTATTTAGCTTGATTCTTTTTACAATAACAAATTTATAAAAGGATATTTTGAAAAATTGTATCTATGCTAAAACTCCACTTATTAAGTTAACCACCAAAATGACACTTCATTTTTCTCATTAAATTTGTGCATTCTTTGAGATCTGCTGAACTGCTAAGGAGGATAACCTCTTTTATTTTATGCTTGGTGATATCACTCTATTACAAATCCCACTCCATATTTTACCTTTTATAGTTAAGAAAAGAAAAGGAAAGGAAAAGAAAAATGCTTCCCTAAACTGGGGTATATTCTGAATGAAAGTACTTAGGCTTATAAAAACCTTTACAAATTGTTTTCATTTTCATTTGCTACATGAAATTGCAGAGTATGTGACACAATACATTCTGATTCTTAATAACTAAGAGTGGAAGATAGTATTCCTCACAGAAAAAAAGTAAGCCAAGCTTTTAAACCTAATTTGTATAGACAAATAACTTGAGTGCAAAGGAAGTTGGCTTCATTCAAACATGGGAATATGGGAATCCAAATATCAAACACCCCCATCAGCTCATGATCACAACTAATCAATCATTAGTATCGCAAGTACTGAGCCTTAAAAGCTTAGAATATTTTGCTTTTTACCATTTTTGTCTTTTTATTGGTTTATACCAATGAAAGATAGTTAACATTGTGTGTCATAAAATTCCATGAACATCCACAGCTAGGGAATGAGCAGTTTAAAAGTTCAAGGCATATATTACAGTATGAAATGCCTAAAATAGTGATATATCTTAATTCACACCCACAAATGTCTATATTTAACAATCAGGAATAGATCAAATTGATTCCATTGCTGAAAAGTACTGAGTATTTCATGCCATCATTTAATGTGCACATGTGAATAAACTCTTAATAGGAAATGAGTAAGGGCAAACAATTTGGTAGCGATAGACAATAATAATTCACCAAGTGAATCAAACTGAGTACAAGTTTAAGACACAGAATTATTTCTTTTGTCTCCTCATTCTTTTTCTTTAATTTATATTCATGGAATAAGAGTCCTCAAATAATCATCTCATCATAGCCACAGTGAGATAATATAGTCAAGACAATTCTAAAAGTTAATATCCAATAATGTCATCTGGTAGGAAGTATATTCATTATTTAATCATCTTGACTTCTACAATGGTTTTCCACATGTCACCTCTAAGAACTCTCATTGTAATATCATATTTTAAGGACACCACCCCACAACCTCTCTTTCATGGTTATACTTTCTCCTCTTTGTTATTCACTCCACCCTACTCCCCCCAAAATCTATAGGTTGAAATCATTACTCCTAGTATCTCAGAATAAAACCATATTTGGCAATACTGTCTTTGAAGAGGATATTCAAAAAGGTGGGTGCTAATTCAATGTGACTGGTGTCTTTGAAGAGGAGTTTCAGACACACACAGGAAGACACCAATAATTCAACAACTAGCAAGCACAGAGAGGTGACCATGGAAACCCACAGCAAGAAGACATCCAGGCATCCATCCATAAGCCAACCACAGGACTCTGGGAAAAAAATCAAACTTCATGGTATTTTGATCTTAGACAAATAGCTTCAAAAACTATGATAAACACCTAGTCTTAAATATTTTGTTATAATAACACTAGAAAACTTACAAAGAATCTTATAGCCAATGCTGGGTATAAGTATGTGCTTCCTCCATTGAGTATGTTATTGGTACAATGAAGGTTTTTATTTAAACCAAGAGCCAAAAAGATAACTTATTCTTTAAGGGAAGTCTTTAGAAATTATAGCATTTGATGTCTGAAAATGAAAAACAGAAAAACTTAGAATTAGCCTCAAATGATTATCCTTGATTAGTGAGTGAGTAAATTGGTGTCTAAGTTTTCTAAGTAAGAAGAGACCAGCATCCTAATTCTCACTCTTAGATATGTAACATGTCAATGATGGCTCAATGTTAGGACAGAATAAGTCACCCTAAAACAAACAATCTCAGGAAAGTCAGAGCATTGACTTACTCAATGCAAGATCTTGCTATTTTATAGGGGAGATGGTTGAGGTAGGAAAGGGGCTGATTTTGGTGCAACCTATAGTGAAAAGTTTTTAAAAATCCAGCCAGACTGGGATATAATTCACTCTGAATAAAAATGTTCAACAAGCAATACTAAGAGTTTAATATTGGATCTCTGGTATAGATATATTCTGTGAAATACATAGGTTTAGAGAAGAGAAGTACCCATAAAGTGGTATTGTATAATTGACAACAGCAAGGAAAAATACTCTCAAATGGAAGACAATGTCTTTTATATAAATAGAACACATGAATTATCAAGGATTTACCCACAAAATAAGTTATGGGACTATATTTGAGTCCACATTTCTAGAATAGCTATATATGATACAAAGAAACTACTGCTTTCTGTATCCCAGAATTCAAACTCAAATTCTTAGGTGATTTACCATAGGATGCCCTACTTGCCTTCTTTCATAACTCTTTCCCCCACTGTGTATGCACACATTCCTATACACAGTTTTGTTTGTTTCTTCTTTTTTACTCTTGCAGACTTACAGAATCTGTTATCTATTAATATAACCAAATTAATAGTTTTTGTTCTTTCAGTCCATCCTTCACATAATTCATTTCTGATTACAATGTCTCATTTATAAAAATTATCTCCTTTGCATAATTTTATTGTTTCTTACTCTTTATTTTAATCATTATTATTGTTAATATCTAACCTCAGAATATGAAGGGTCTAAAAGGCCATTATTAATTGTATGATTTGGAACAAGTTTTTTAAATTTAATGTGCCCTAGTTTCTTCATTAATTTTTTCAATAATTATTTGCTACACCCCTACTATGAGCCAGGAAATTCTTTAAATATATAGGATAAAGTAGTAAACAAAGTAGACCAATTGTTTTTTAAAAGCCTGCATTTGGTATGGAAAAACTTCATCTGAAAATTCACATCTAAAAGTCAAGAAAATTAGATGGGCCTCACTGAATACTTGTAAACATTTAATGATGAATTATGAATAAAGGATTTAACATTGTGCCCAACAACCAAGTGTCTGATTAATGAAAGCCTAATTTACATTCTCAATGAGAAGGAAAAATGATAGGACTTATCCATGTCTTCTCTTCCTCTGAGAAGGATCTTAGGTCCTTACTAACTCTGAAAATACTAAATTAGTAAATTTGGCCCAGATGGGGAGCTCTGGGCCTTCTAGGAACTGAATGTTTGCGCCTTCCAAATATGCACACACATATTCAAGTGCCGATGCGAAATTCTTGATGTGATAGTTTTTTGGAGGCAGGGCTTTTGGGAGGTCATGTGGGTGAAGTCCTTCTGAATGAGATTAGACAAGAAGAAAACACACAAGAAACCTTATTTCCTTTCTCTCTGCTCTCTACCAATTGGGGATACCATGGGGAGGCACTATCTGCCGAACAAATACTTAAGCCCACTTCAGGCATTTGTAGACACCTTAATTCTGCACTGCTAGCCTCCAGAATTGAGATAAATAAATCTTTAAAGGATCATCAGAGCATGGTTCCAAAATAATTGCTCTTAATCATGAATTGGAATCACATTAACCTGAGGTATTCTCCAAAACTTCAATTGGTTCAAACCCAAAATTACACAAAGCAAGCAAACAGATAAAGTCCTCAGTGCTGAGACAAATACACTCCTCCCTTATAAAATAAAAGAAAAAAATTAAAAATCATTGCTTAATGATTTATTACCCTAAGTATGATATGATACCAGTTAATTGGTAAGTATAATTTATAAAAATATAAAAAAAGATTTATTAAAGTCACTATACCCTTAATCTATCAAGTTGATTTATTATATCCACTGGATCTGATATTTGCAAAACATGTTCACTACCATCAATTATAAAAAAACAAAGTAAAATATCTTTTTAAATCTTTTATAACTGTAGGACCCATGTCCAAATACTGTACATTTCTCACTAGAATTTGGATCTTCCACTGGGTAAGATCTAGCTCTATTTCTCTATTCTCTGCAACTCTAAAGATGGTAAAATGGGAATATGTTCCAATTTCAGTATACAGAATATGTGCTATTTCAGGCTGGATTTATCAAATGAAAAGATTAGTGTCCTTTACTTTACTTATAGCTTCTTAACCTTTGGACACTGCCTCTTCTCACCAGCTCCATTATTTATTAAATGTGTCACTGTGCCAAAGACTTTCTAAGAGAACATGACCCCCACCCATAACACAGTGCTTGTCTTCTTCAACTAAGTATACCAACCAAATGCTAAAAAAATTTAAGTAAGGACAGCTTGGATAGACAGTATTGTTTATGATTAACTTTATGCCAACTTGCCAGAATTTGCTTCTTCTTAGATAAATTCTGAGAAATTCTCATCAAAATTCAACTTAATAAAATTATCCACTCAGCACAAGAGCAAAAGTTTGTTCTTTCAGGTTAAAGCTCAAATCATTTTGTATTTCAAATCTTATTTTTTAAAGTAATTGATTTATTGGCATATGCCTTTAGATAATTAAATAATTCAAAGATATTTGTCTCTACAATTCAATTTGTAGGTAAAGATAGTCAGATCAACTCTGGTAAAATATTTTTCCAATAGGAATACAAATAACCACAAAATATTATTAATAATTTAAAATCATTCATAATTTCTTGCCATAATTGAAACAATGAAGCTTAAAAAGACACTAAAGATTATGAATTGCATGACTGATCTCTCCTGCTTTTTTCCCAAAACCATAACATGGAGCCTAAATGATCTTCAGAATTCCCAGGAATACTCACAAATTATCCTTTCTGACTACTAGAAAGTAAGCATGACTCCTAAATTTGTGACAACAGGGGTTGATTGTATCTAGTTAGTATATGATACAAAGTATCAAGCTGAGTTGAAGGAGTAATTCCAATCTTAAAATACACCCTACATCACAAATTAGTGCACTATTACCCACCCAAAGTCCTAGCACCAATAGATAAAGTGAACTGCAATGCAGTCAACATCTAACAAGAACAATAGGATGCAATTCCTCTCAGGCTTTATATAACTCCATCTGAAGACCTCTCATCTGCCATACTTTCTCAAAAAGAAGATAATGCTCAATCCTTACACCCTAACTCTGAAGAGACAGATCTTGGGAAAGAAGGGGTGGGGTCAAACGTGATTGACTACACATAGTATCAGGATATAAACATAAACATAGTCCCATGACTATGAGTCTAGAAGACAGACAAAAACACAGAAAAAGAACTTGGGGATTGAAGATAGCAAATAAAGCATGTAAAGCAAAAAAAAAAAAGTTAGTGTGGCTCATACCTGTACTCCTAGTTACTCAGGAGGCAGAGATCAGGAGGATCACAGTTTGAAGCCAGCTGGACAAATAGTTCATGAGATCCTATCTCAAAAAACCCTTCACAAAAATAGGGCTGATGCATGGCTCAAAGCAAAGGACATGAGTTCAAGCCCCAGTACTGAAAAAAAAACAAAATTTCAGGAATAAAAAGTGCACCTCACTAAGGCCAAACTTAATGAAGACATATATTTAATTTTCTTAAAAACCAAAGAGAATATAAAAGGGAGAGAAAATAGATTATGAAGTAAAGAAATTGAAAACAAATCAAAACCATACCAGAGATAATACGTAAATAATGAAAATTACAAGAAAGAGAATATAAGTTGCTAAAATAAGTTAGCCTATATAGATGAAATTAAGTAAGTATAGTAAACTTAGAGAAGAAAAAACAAAACATTGCTGCAATCTACATGTGATGAGAGCCTCTTCTTTTTCCATACCATTTCATGTTTCTTATGGTGCTTTTGCATTGTAAATTTTATTAATATTTATTTACTCAAGTATAATTGACATAAACTGTACATGTGTAGAATTTATTAAGTTTTCACACACACATATATGAATAGAATAGCCACAATTAAAATAGTAAGTATACACATCATGCTGAAAGTTGCCTTAGTCAGGGCTAGTGACACATGCTATACTTGGAATTCCAGTAGTCAGGAGGCTGTGGAAGAAGGATCTCAAATGCAAGGCCATCCTGGGCTACATAACAAGACCCAGTCTCAAAAAACCAAAGTGAAAACAATGTCTCAAATATCTTTCCAATGTTGCCTTTCTACCCATCCTTACAGTTTTCTACTCCTAAACAATCACTGATTTTGCTGTTAATCACTAAAGATTAGTTTGTGCAATATAGTTTTTAATATAAATACAAATAATACATTATACATTCATTTTGTTTGTTTTCATTCACTCAGTGTAGTTGCTGGGAACTTCATTCCTGTTTTTGTATGGATATCTCATTCCTTTTATGGCAGAGTAGTAATCCATTTTATGGATATAGCGCATTTTATTTAGGCCTGCCCCATTTATGAAAATTGGGATTTTCTTCCAAGTTTTGTCTATGATAAATAAGGCTACAATCAACATTCATGTTCAAGCCTTTGTATGGATACGTACTTTCATTTCTCGTGGATAAGTAATTAAGAGTGGATTATGTTGGCAATAATGGTGCCGATAGGTTTCGGTTCTTACTGCACCCTTAAGCTTCCATTTCCCAGGGTCACGGTCCTGCCTCAAGTCTAGCTTGAATCCTCCTTCTGCCCCAACCTCCAATCAGCATGAGCCATAAGATCCTAACCAATCAGATCATGCTGAGTCTCACTGAGGGGTATTTAAGCCCCTACTCCTCTCTCTCCCTCTCTCTCTCTCCCTCTTTCTCTCTCTCTCTCTCTCTCTCTCTCTCTCTCTCTCTCTCTCTCTCTCTCTCTCTCGGCTCTCTCCCTCTCACACCTGGCAATAAAGAATCTTTTGGCGAGATCACTCCTCTCCACATGGTCACTTTGGGGCCTATATTTCCTTACATTTGGTGCCATGACTCAAGGCAGGTTTCCCCACTAATCCTGTTGGGACCCCGATTCCAACTCACCCCATGACCACCCTGAGGACGTGACTGGCCAGGACTCATCCTCCCAATCGCCCTCGCTCTCATCCAACACCAGACATTCTTTTTTTTTTTTTTTCTTTTTTCTTTTATTATTCATATGTGCATACAAGGCTTGGTTCATTTCTCCCCCCTGCCCCCACCCCCTCCCTTACCACCCACTCCACCCCCTCCCGCTCCCCCCCTCAATACCCAGCAGAAACTATTTTGCCCTTATCTCTAATTTTGTTGTAGAGAGAGTATAAGCAATAATAGGAAGGAACAAGGGGTTTTGCTGGTTGAGATAAGGATAGCTATACAGGGCATTGACTCACATTGATTTCCTATGCGTGGGTGTTACCTTCTAGGTTAATTCTTTTTGATCTAACCTTTTCTCTAGTTCCTGGTCCCCTTTTCCTATTGGCCTCAGTTGCTTTAAGGTATCTGCTTTAGTTTCTCTGCATTAAGGGCAACAAATGCTAGCTAGTTTTTTAGGTGTCTTACCTATCCTCACCCCTCCCTTGTGTGCTCTCGCTTTTATCATGTGCTCATAGTCCAATCCCCTTGTTGCAACACCAGACATTCTTTGGTGAGTCCACCTACCCTTCTTGGGATCCCTTTGCGGTCTTTCCCTTTGGTGTCTCTGGGTTTTAGAACACTTCCCATGCTTTGCGCTAACTCTGGGCAGCTCAGATGGTAGAGGGATCCCCTTCTCCACAGGGTTTGGATTTTACAGGGTCTGGGACCCTACAAAACCTAGGCCTAGGTAATGCAAGCAACCGGCCTCTGGCCTGCAAATCACCTGAACTCAGTGACGGCTGGGTCACATGCATTTTGCGTTTTCTCAGATATTTGTGCTGCGAGAGGATGTTCCACAGTACATAATATCCTCCTCTCCCATTCCAGGACCAGGTCCCTCATAATGGGTGCCTCTACGTCTTCTCTGCCGTCTGACTCCCCATTGAGATGCCTCCTCAGTAATTTAGACACCTTGGGTTTGACCCCAGACAAAACCAAAAAGCTTGATCCGCTTTTGCATCCAAATCTGGCCCACTTATCCTTTAGACAACCAAAGTCACTGACCCCTTTTCAGGTCTTTAAATCCCAACCTTTTATGGAACATATAACTACTGTGAGCGATAGGGACGATGGGGAGAGATTCCATTATGTCCAAGCCTTTTCATACCTCCATCTAAATCCGGCTCTCTCTCTGACTTCAAATCCTCCCTCTGTACTTTCTGTTCCCCTGCATAGATTCTATCAGCCTGTAAACCAGTTTCTAAATCAGCCAATTCCTCTCCAAACCTCCTCA
Organism: Castor canadensis; assembly: GCF_047511655.1. NCBI lineage: Eukaryota > Metazoa > Chordata > Mammalia > Rodentia > Castoridae > Castor > Castor canadensis. The sequence goes on from NC_133386.1 coordinate 24,510,731, forward strand.
TTCCCCATGTAAACAGACTTCTTCACTGCTTACCATACCTATCTCCTCCCACGTGTCCTCTGTCTCTGTCTGCCTTCCCCTCCCTGGGCTTGCTGGGACCCTGCCTCCCATGAAAACCTGTAGCATGGTACCTTATGACTTAAGCTATTCCAACTAGTTTGCCAGGCCTCTCAGTCTAACATAACTTTAAATCAGCTGCTTTACAAAAGTGCTTGCAAAAACCTGCAGCTGCCATGCTTATGATCTAACTCCGCCCCCACAAGGGGAGGAGGGAAAACAAACAGGCACACCTGTGCACAGGATGCCAGCTCCTGGACACAGCAAAAATGACTGCCATAGCGAAGAAAATCCATAGAGAGGACCCAGTAAATCCTGGGCCACCAGCCACATGTGGCGATGACTGCAGCCCGCCACCACTTCCCCTAGAATAAACGTGCGCAGAGTACACAGGAAGGGGGGAGGGGCAACAGGCCGCAGGATCAGCCCTAGGCAGTCAGGGTGATTTGTCCCAGGTGTGTGTGTGGAGGGAGTGGCCTTGCACAAGTCCTGCTCCTAGCCCCATCTCACACCTCAGGGCATCAGACCCTTGGAAGTCAATTGTTAGCAAAGGTTATAGTTCCAAAAATAACAAAATAGACATTACTGTGGTCTCTAAATTTCTCATTTAGGATTTTCTATACCTTTGGCCTCAGCATAAATTTTTCCCTCCAAATATTAACACTAGTTGTCCCGTATGGCCCTGTTATTGGCCTGAAATGCCCTCTGAATGCCCTTCTCTAACTTTACAAATGATTTCTTTGTTAAAAATGTAGCCTTTATTAAAGAGGCTGCCTGCTGTTAGCTAAAAGACAGGATCCTAGTGTTTTGTTCTTTCTAGATGGGACCTGCATCTTCTAGTCTTCTGGCTGGTAGATGTTGGAAGCTTTGTAATGAGGCCTGGCCTCAGTATGCCTTGGGTGACCAAGAGAAGTGGCTTTCACAGGGCTCCTTAAATTACAATAGACCTTTTCTATAAAAGTAAAAAAGGTAAACTGAGGTCCCCTATACAAATTTCTCTCATTAGAAAAGCAATGGGTTCTGGCCCAGGCCACTCAGGTTGGAAATGATTATATGGCTCAAGCAGTAAAGTGCCGCTTTACAAGCAGAAAGTCCCGAGTTCAAACCCAGTACAGCCAAAGTAAAAATAATAATAATAATATTTGGGGCTTTGGAAGTAGCTCAATGGGAGAATGTCTGCCCAGCATGTGCGAAGCCCTGGGTTCAATTCCTCAGCATTACTAAAAAATAAATAAATAAATAAAATAAAAAATGGTAAAGAAGATAAGTGGCATTAATGTCACTTCAGCCATCTCATAGTGGAAAAACACAGTTTAACCTAGACCAGATCCCTCATTCTTCAAGTGAGGAAACTGAGGCCCAGAACAGTTCAGAGACCTGCTCTCCAGAGTGTCAGGTGTCAATGTAAAATAACAATTTTACTTTACAGCAACAACCTATGAGAAAGCATACCACAGTGGACTCAGAGTCACAGGTGAGAGAGGTTCTCCTCAAAGATAAATTTCTAACAGTCAGTCCCAGATATTCATAAAAAACTCAGCCTGTGGCTTGAAGGGAAAAGTCATTGAAGCAAGTAATACAGCTAGCCACGTCTGTATTTATGGCCATGTCTGTATGTCCAGGACCTTACTAACAGGAAAGAAAAAGATAAGAGACACCATGGCCTCATTGCTGCTCTCAGAGAGGGCCCCACCCGACTGGGGCCTGAATCCTGAACTTGCTCCCATGGTGGACAGGAGGGGCACTTCTGCAGAGAATGCTTAAGGGAGGATGGCCTGGGAGACAGCCCTGCCCCCAACCGGGACCCTGCCCTCTGCAAGGGTAACCACTGGAGGTCTAAGTGCCCCCATCACCAAATGGAAGGCGAGGTGCTTCCTCCTATGGATTGATGGGTGATGGGTCCCAGCCTCCTGGCCACACTCCACTTCTTGGCATCAGTGTTGAGGTGCCATAATGGCAGGAAAAAAAAGGCTATTTTCCTCCTAGACAGTGGAGCCCGTTTCTCTGTTTTACCTTTTTCTCCTGGTCCCCAGTCCAATGACAAAAGTTATCATTCGGGGCAAATCTGGCCTGCCCCTAGAGCGCTAGTTTACCTGGCCTCTGGCCTGCTCTTGGGGAGACCTCCTCTTCTGTCACTCTTTCCCCATAGTACCTGAAACTCTGGTGTCCCTGCTGGGACAGGATTTACTATCTCAATTAAAGTTCAAATTATCCTCCCCCCCCAGGCAGCTATCTCTGCTGCCCCCTCCTTCAGGAAGAAGATTCCACAGTGTGGACTGATGAGATGAGTGTAGGGTGAGCCAGGACGGCCCTCCCTATTCAAATAAAACTCAAAAATCCCTCACAGTTTCCACACCCAAAACAATATCCCCTCAAGCCTGAGGGACATGAGGCCTTATGCCTATTCCTGAAAACAACAAGGGCTACTAATTAGTTGCTCCAGCCCCTATAATAAATTTAAAATTCTTATAAAAGTTAATTTTAAAATACAAGTTACAAAGTAAACAACTAGAAAGGATATAGATAGGTAATAAATGTATTTTTTGAGAAGTTAAAGGAAAAAGGAATGGTTTTTTTGGATGAGAAGGGATTTTGCAAAGAAGGCATTTGTCCTAAAGATTGTTTCAAATAGGAGGGATAAAAACAAGCCATCAAAGGGTTTAGTATGTCATACAAAGGTCTAAGTAAGTTTTAAAAGTGCATAATAAGAAACTTCAGTGTGTGATAAAGTTAAAGTTGAATATAATCTAAGATTGCCTAAAAGATTTTTAGGATCATGTCAAACTAAATCAAATCCTCTGTCTATGAAATAACAAGGTTATCTTAATATTGTTCTGCTCTGAGTAACATCTAAAAAAAAAACCGTTACAGAGAAAGATTTTATCAAAGAAATTATTTGTGTTTTCTGCTGATCTTGTCAAGCCTTTAAGTACTACTAAATCAGAGTTCATTTACATATTTGCTTATGTGTCTTAAATAACCACTTTGTAACGGTGTTATGTTATACTTTATCTAAATATGGTACAAACATTTAAAAGGTTAAAAGTGTCAATTTATATAAAATAATGAGCTAAAGCTCTCTTTTATCCAAGAGAGTTACATTTAAATCCTGACAGTCCCTGCCTCCCACAGGTCACCTACCTAGGTGCGGCCTTAAAGGGACAGACTCACTCCCTGAGTCATAAATGCAGCAACCCAATCTTCCGTTTCCCAACCCCCATACCATATTTATGCAAAATATACTGCAATTTTAACTGAGATTAATTTAAGTCCATGTTCTTCAACATCAATTATGACTTTATCTACTGGTCTTTCATACAGACATTATTCAGAAAACTCCTTTCTCTTCCTACTTTGCTAAGAATTTTATCAGCTGTGAATTTTGGATATATATTATATACTTTTACTATGTCTATTTTAGTGATCATATGCTCTCTGTTTTAGTTTGTTGACATGGCTAATTAAATTGATTGATTATTGTACACAAAATGAATCTTCAATTCTTTGGACAAACACCATATGGTTATCCTGACTTATGTATTTACATACTAAAGGGTTTAATTAGTAAGTTTTTGTTAATAATTATTGAAACTCTATTCACAAAAGATACTAGTTTGTGGGTTCCAGTAATATCGACTTCATAGAATGTGCTTATAAGAATTCACGTATCTTAAGTTTTCTGGAAACATTATTTCTTCCTTAAATATTTAGAATACAATGACAAAATAATCAGGGGCCTAAAGTTTCCTTTGTGGGAAACTATAAATACAATTTAAAAGATATAGTGCTCTTCAGTCATCTGTTAATTTAGAGAAATTTTTACATATTGAATGTGCATTGGGAAATTGTGTCTCTCAAGAAATTTTTCTACTTCATCTGAGTTGTTAAATTTATTGCTATAAGGCTGTTCATAGTATTCTTTTTCTATTCTTTTAATAGCTTGTGGAATTTGCATTAATGTACTTTTTTCATTCTTGATATTTACAGTTGTGTCTTTTCATTTTGTTCTGTTTCTGGTTTGGTCTGAATCAAAGTTTATGGATTTTATTGATTGACTCTTAGAATAGCATTTGGTTACACTGATTTTCGTTATTGTTTTGTTATTTTTTTATTTCATTGATTTTTGCCCTTATTTGTGCTCTCTAAGCTGATTTCATTTTGTTCTTCTAATTTCTTTTAAAAAAACTCAGAACTCTGATTTAAGAGGGTTTTTTTTCTAATACTTTTAGTGGTTATAATTTCCCTTAATCACTACATTAGTTCAATGCCATAAATTTTGACGTGCTGTATTTGAAATTCATCCAGTTAAAAACATTTGTTTTTCTCCTTTCAAATCCCTGTCAGGTTAAAGTTTATTATTTAGTTTTCAAATACCTCTGGACTTCCCAAATATTTTTCTGATATTGATTTATAATTGAATGCTCTATAGTCAGAAGAGGACATACTTGGTATCACTTCACTCTTTTCAAGTTTTTGACACTAACTGTATTGCCCAGAATATGTCTATCTTGATAAATTCTCTCTACTCATTTGAAAATATTGTATAGGAATATACATATTTGTAGATAAAATCACACAAATAAAACAGGAATATAAAACTCTTGGCTCTTAAGCTTTTTGAATGAAACTGATATTCCACATAAACATAGAATTAGTATACATAAAATAGACGTGAAAAAATAAAATCAGATAAAAAGATGTACAAAGAGACAGTTGGAAATAAATTAGTTTACCTCAATACAATCACACATTTTTTGTTCAAAACAAAAAAGAGAGATTTGAAGGGATTAATAAGATTAATATAACCGAAGGAAATAATTTTATTCCACTTAATTATCATTCTAAACATTTTTTTAAAGTTTAAATGACAGAAAAATAATATAGTTATTAACATAATCTTATGGCATAAATAACAGAAATCACAATAATTTTATGTCTGCTAAACCTTATGTTGAGGATATATATGTGTATATGTATAAGTGTATAGAGTTGAAATTATAGACTTATGTGGTGACTTTTCAGATAACAATTATAGAAAACCATATGTTGCATAGCTGCAAAATAAAATTAGCACAAGTCTATTTACACCTAAAATTATGATATGAAATATGAGGAAGAAAACTCCATATTTACCTTTAGTATAAACATACAAATAATTGTACAACTAGCATGGCAAATTATAGATATTGTGTTTAAGTGATAGATCTCAATACATTGTTTCAGAAATGAAATAAATTATCATTCTTTCCACTTCTCTTTTTTTAAGTTATATTCAACTTTGTTAAATGATGTCTTTAAATAAAAAGGAAGGAAAGACTAGTGGTATAATAATAATGTCTAAAATTTAAAAAGCAGGACAGCTTGTGACCTGGTGAGGGCTACAACAAATTTAGTTAGCTTTATTGTTTAGTTTTGTTCAACTATGGAAAGAGTCCAGGCTCAAAATATCAACTAATGAAAGGATTTTTTGTTTATTAATTTCCTCTTCTTTAAGAACAGTGTTCAAAATTTTATTCAAAAAAGAGGCTGATAGCTCCTTGGAGGCTGCATATTGAAGAATAAAAGTTACTATTAAGTAACATTTTCTTGACTGCAAAAGGATTTTTGAGACTAGAATAGGAGTTACCATGGGCACAATATTCACAAAAAGAGTATGATAGCTCTCTGGGTGCTGCATACAGGGAAATAAACATTGTTATTAAACAACATTTTATTAAATGTTTAAGAATTTTTGAGAATAGAATATGAATTACCATGAGTACAATATTTGATACACATTCTGAATTTTGAAGTGGAACCTAATGATCATGAAAATGCCTTTAAATATTATTTAGGACTTCTGGTTTTAATCCTGATTTGCAAAGAGCTTGAAAATTGTATTCTCTTCTTATTAGAATCAAACAGAACAAAATGAAACTTTTCACTTGCTTGGACCCATCAAAAATGAGGTGGAAAAGTATACTGACACCCCAAAATCCAGAGAATCATGTGGACAGAAAAACAGCAGCAGAAATCATAATACAGAGAGAAAAGCAGAAGGAACTATAGATTGATAAGAATGAACAAATAATCACTTTGACAAATTACTGAAGGTGAATAAATAATAGTTTCAGAGGGGAAAACATTTTGTGGTTACAGATTTGGGATATTAAACCTCAATTTCCCAGGCTTAAGTCCCAAAAACTTTAGTAAGTTTTAATAAGGATGAACAAAGATAAACTTTCCTTGTTTTCCTGATGGGAAAGAGAAAGTAACCATTTTGAAACAGACTTCTACATTAGCCTACTTATCCAGGCTAACAGACATTATCACATCTCCCTGACCAGCAATCCCTAGTACTTCTAGCTCACTTAATGCGGAATAGGGGAAAAGCTTAAGCCTGGTCCATGAAGATCATTATCCCCTAAAAATCATTGCCATTAAAAGAATAAGAGAAATCATAAAACTATAGGAATAAGAGTATAAAAATATAAGAATAAATATAACCATAAAATTATCAGATTCTTCCTCTTCCCCATGTCATACCATCTCATCAGTGAGTCTCTAAGAAATTATAAGTCTCCAAGAAATAATAAATAATATGAACAATCCAAACACATGTTCTCTGAGGAGCAGCATGTGGGGAGGGGAGAAACAAAAAAAGAGAGACTGTGATTGTAACTAAGTGATAGAGTGCTTGAGAACATACATAAGGCCATGGATTTGATCTTTAACACCACAGGGAAAAAATAAAAATAATAAAAAATTTTTGAAATAAGAATACGAGAAATTTGAAACCTCTGTCATCAACAGCTGCAGAAAAGCATTGAACACAGTTAGACTCCTAAAAACATTAAAAATAGTGTGACTCCTTGCAATATTAACATAAACTCTCACACTAAAGGCCTGATAAACTCAGTCATTATTATTCCAGGGATCACAACTGAGAATTTTCCAAATTTAATGACACATACTAATCCACACACCCAGAAAGTTCAGGAATAACACACAGGATAAATACGAAAAGATCTAAACCTAGTAATTCATATTCAAACTGCCAAAAACAAGTATAAAGATGAAATAGCTACATGGAATAAAACCACTCCACAAAGACCTGTTGAAACTATTCCAGGAATCAGGGGAGAGGAGATGAAGGGGACCAGTGGAAGGGGTGGGTCAAGTATGATATATTTAATACATTGGAAGAACCTTTGTAAATGCCACAATGTACCCCCACTCAGCACAACAATAAAGGAAAAAAAAAGAGTGCTACAAGGTTATAATATTCATAATGAGCTAGGTATTGTAGCATGCAGATAAGTTAAATGAATGGGAGAAATGTTCTAAGAACAGGAGAACACACTTTGTTATAAAGTATCTGCACTATACACTGGAAATGAATAAAAGTAAGTTAGACTTTCAAATTTGTCTTAAAAGACTGTGAAATATAAGTGTAACGACAGTAAGTGTGCAACATACAACACATTTGCAACAAAATTGATGTTCTTGCATCTAAAACAGAACATAGAATGACTACTTATCAATATATATTTTGAAATCTAGGGAAAACACTAAAGTGTTTTAAGAAAAAACAATTTTTGTGCTAAGAGAAGAAAAATATATTATTAAATATAATTATATAAAATTCTCAAGTAATAACAGAAGGATCGAGAAAAAGAGCAGAACAAGACAAAGAATCAGAGGATCAGTGTAACCCATAGAAAATGGTTTCAATGCATGTACTAATCCAACTATACCAATAGTTGCTTTAAATAAAAGAGTCTAAATCAAATAAATGATGATCATCAGAATGGACAAAGGTACAAGACCCATCTATGTGTTATATACTAACTTTAAGAAACCCACTTTAAATATAACAATACTCAGGTTAAAAGAAAGGGTGAAGATACACTATACTAAGAGTAATCAAAAGAAAACTAGAGTAGCAAAATTAATTTCAATCAAAACAGACTTTAGGAGATATATAAGAATATATATAGGGAGAGCTGTCATATAATGATAATGTAGCAAATTTTTGTAAACACAGTAATCCTTTATACACATATGCATTAACAAAACAGTATCAAAATACATGAGGTAAAAATATAGAACTTCAAAGACATGCAGACAAATGTGGTATGGAGTTGGATCCTTAAGACTCTTTGTACAGTAACTGATAATTGAGCAGGCAGAAATCAGTATAGTTATAGTTGATCTACACAATAAAATTCAAAACACAATAGAAATAAGAGTATGACCCAACTAAGATATTAAAAATAGTGGAGTGGAATGGGAATCCCAGATTCAAGATGTAAGTAGCTCAGGGCAAAACCTTTTTCCCCAGAGACATTTCTATTAAGCACTCAAATTAGCAAATACAATATTCAAAGACTGGAGATTAAATGACTTACAAAAAAGAGAAATATTTATTCAAAAAAATCAATGGAAATTTGGTTAGAGTATTAGTAGGTAAAATGAAAGTAAAATGGTTCTCTCAAAAATATTTGAGTCAAACCATGCTGCTTCCATAATTGGCCCAAGCCATCACCATATACCATATAATCTGTGTAATAAAATGAGTCAGCACTCTAATTGGCCAGCCACATAAGTAGCATGAGCCACAGCCTAATCACTAAGTGGCCTGAGTTGCTTAGTTGGTCTCAAATACTACAGAACTTGGGTATGCGTTCCAGGGACTCCAAGCCACTATTAGGCCCAAAGATGTGCCACCACTGCTGAAGAGACAACCAATATACTCCACATTTCTGAGGCCACCAACTCCATTTTTGGAGTGGCCAGACAGCAGCTTCCTCACCCCTACCTATAAAGGGACATAATAATTCTCTAGCAACAAATCTCAAAGAAAACAACATTAATGCAATTCCTGATAAGGGATTCCCTAAGAATGATTTTAAGGAAACTGAATAAAATTCATGATAACATAGCCAGATAATTCAATGGAATTAAGAAACAGTTCGTGATATGAATGAAAACTACTGCAAAGAGATGATGATCTTGAGAAAGAATCAAACACAAATCTTGGAAATGAAGAAGAAGTCAAATAAAAATATAGTTTAAAGCTTCAATGGTAGATTTGATCAAGAAGAAAAGAAGTCTGAACTTGAAAACAGGTCTTTTGACATATCCTAGTCATAAGAAAAAATAAAAAATGAAGACAATGTCTAAGAACTTTGGGACATCATTAAATAAACAAATAGTCTCACTTTGGAGTAACCTGGAGGGAAAGAGAAGGGGTCAGGCACAGGAAACCTACTCAATTATATAAAAGCCAAACACTTAACCTAATTTTGGGAAAGATACAGACATTCACAGCCAGAATGCCTATAGGACCTCAATAAACATGACCAGAAAAGAGTATCACCACAGCATACTATAGTACAACTGTTATATGTATAAGACAAAGAGAGAATTTTAAAAACAGCTATAGAAAAGTGCCAAATCACATTTAAGCATGTCCCCATCAAACTAACAACAGATTTCTTAGCAGAAACCTTATGGGCCAGAAGGGAATGGAATGACATATTCCAAGTCCAGTCCTGAAAGAAAATAACTACCATCCAAAACTACTATAATTTACAAGGAAGTATTTCAGAAATGAAGGAGAAATAAAGATGTTCCAACACAAACTAAAACACAGGAAATTCATCACCACCAGATCAGCTTTTAAAAGATGCTTAAGATAGTCCTATATTCAGAAGTGAAAGAAAGATAACCACTATTAGGAAAACATATAAAAGTACAAAATTTACTCTAAGAGTAGATATACAAAAGAGAAATAGAAAAGAATCACACTTTATCACAATAAATCACCAAACCACAAAGAGGAACAAGAAAAAGAAAGAAAAGAGCAAAGAGTATTTCAATCAAACAAGAAAATTAACAAAATTATAAAAGTAAGCTTTTGTCTACAATAATAACCTTGAATGTAAGTTGACTAAATTCCTCAATTAAAACATACAGACTATCTGAATAGATTAAAATTAAGATCCAAAACTATGCTATTCACAAAATACTCAAGTTACCAGTGAAGGGATAGAAAAAGATAGATATTCCATATACATAGACACACACACACACACACACACAAAAATAGGAGTAGCTATACTTATATGTGACAAAATAGACTTTAAAACAAAGAGTATAAGAAGAGACAAAGTCATAATACAATGAAATGGATCAATTAAAACACAAGTTAAGACAGTTGTAAATGTTTATATTCCTAATTCTAAAACACTCAATTTTATAAAACAAACATTATTAGATTGAAATAGAGTGATAGGCTGTACTATAATAATAGTGGAGAACTTCAACACTTTATTTTCATCCTGTCCACCCCAAAACAGATAAACAAACAAACAAAAATCCCAAAAAATCACCTAAACTAAGCTATACTATAGACTACGTGGATTTAACAGACATTTGCAGAACATTTCATCCAAAAGTTGGTGAGTACACATTCTTTTCATCTGCACCTGGAACTTTATATAGTTTTATATATATATATATATATATATATATATATATAAATATATTTGTCCACAGTATATGTTTTTACAAACCCACAAAAAAAAACCATGGAGACTGAACAACACACTTTTGGATGAATAGATGATTAAAGAAATTGAAAGGGAAAATTAAAAATTTCTCGAGAAAAACAAAAATGGAAGCACAACATACTAAAATTTAAGATACATAACAAAAGCAGTACTAAAAAAGGAAAATTTATGCAATAAGTGGCTATACCAAAAAAAAATTCAAATAAAAAACCTAAAAATGTATTTTAAGGACCCAGAAAAGCAAAAGCAAGCCAAACTCCAAATTAATATAAGAAACAAATGACAAAAAGCAGAACAGGAAGAAATAAGATAGAAACTATACAAAAAATTAATGAAATAAAAGGTAGTTTTTAGAAAATATAAACAAAATTGAAAAACTTTTAGCTAGACTTTCCAAAAACCACAGAGAGAATTCTCAAATAAATACAATCTCAAATTAAAATAAATAAAAAAGAGACATTATAAACAATATCATAGAAATACAAAAGATCATTAAGGACTATTATGAACAGAAATATATTAATTGAATGAAAAACCAAGGAGAAATGTATAAATTTCTGGGTACCCACACCAAAAGTAAACCATGAGGAAAAAAAGCCTTGAGTAAACAAAATAATCAGTAATAAGAATGAATTAGCAATAAAAGAGTCTCCCAACAAAGGAAAACCCTGGACCAGATGGCTTCACTGCTGAATTTACTAAATGCTTACAGAAGAGTAAGTGCCAATCCTTCACAAACTATTCCAAAGAATTGAAATGGAAGGAACTCTTTGAAATCAAGACAGGCATTGTCCTGATGCCAAAACCAGACAAAGATATAACAAAAAAAGAAAACTGTACATCAATACCAAACTATAGATCAATAACCATGATGATTAGAGATGAAAAATTTCAACACAAGATGAGCAAATAGAATCCAACAACAGATAAAAATTATTATTACCCACAATCAAGTCAGATTTATCCCAGGGATGCAAGATTGGTTCAACACACATAAATCACTAAACTTAATGCTACACATTCAACAGGATGAAGGGTAAAACTTATATGATCATCTCAATAAGCATAGAAAAGGCAGTCAATAAATTCAAAATTCATGATAAAAACCCTCAACATATTAGAAAAAGCACTGCACCTCAGCATAGTAAAGGATATATATGACAGACCTATAACCAACATCTAGAACAAGACATAGATCTCCACTCTCACTGCTCTTACCCAGTAAAATAATAGAAGTTTTAATCAGAGAAATTAGGCAAAAGACTGAAATAAAGAGTATACAAACAGAAGTAGAAGAAGTCAAATTAACCCTGTTTGCAGATGACATGATTCTGTACCGAGGGAAGCCTAAGTAGTCCACCAAAAGACTATTACAACTGATAAGCAAATTCAGTAAAGTTACAGGATGCAAAATCAACATGCAAAAATCAGTAGCATTTTTGTACACCAATAATTATTGAGAAAGAAGTCATGAAAGCAATTCTATTCACAATAGTTACCAAGATAGACCTAAGATTATAATAAGAACCAACAAATTAATCTCTACAATAAAACTTAAGAAACTTAAGAAGATAAAGAAATGGAATGCTTTCCTATGTTCATGAATTAGAAGAATGGACATTGTTAAAATATCATACTAACCTAGAGAAAAGGTTAGATCAAAAAGAATTAACCTTAGAAGGTAACACACACGCACAGGAAATTAATGTGAGTCAATGCCCTGTATAGCTATCCTTATCTCAACCAGCAAAAACCCTTGTTCCTTCCTATTATTGCTTATACTCTCTCTACAACAAAATTAGAGATAAGGGCAAAATAGTTTCTGCTGGGTATTGGGGGAGAGGGAGTGGGTGGAGTGGGTGGTAAGGGAGGGGGTGGGGGCAGAGAGGAGAAATGACCCAAGCCTTGTATGCACATATGAATAATAAAACAATTTAAAAAAAGAACCTCTGGACTGAGAGGAAAAAAAAGAGAAAAAAAGAAAAGCCTGACTTTGAATATCTGAAAAAAATAAAATAAATAAAATTTGTACTATCAAAAAAAAATCATACTAACCTAAGTGATTTATAGACTCACTGCAATGTCCATCAAAATATCAAAGACATTTTTCTGTAGTGGAAGACCTAATCCTAAAATTAATATAGAGCTAAGTATAGTGACTCACACCTATAATCTTAGATATTCAAGAGGTACAGATCCGGAAGATCACAGTTTGAGGCCAGCCCAGGTAAAAAGTTGGCAAGACTCCATCTGAACCAATTAATAAAGCATGGTGGACCATGCCTGCTATCTCAGCTACACAACACGCTTAAATAGGAGAATTACAGGCCAGACTTGACTGAGCATAAATGATGAAACTTTATTTTAAAAATACCTCAAACCAAAAAGACTTGGGATATGACTCAAGTGGTAGAGCACTTGCCTGGAAAGCATGAGGTCCTGAGTTCAAACCTGCATACCACAAAAAAAAATTAATAAAAAAGCAGAAACAAAAACTTGAAAAGCCAAGGTGATCGTAAATAAAAACAAAGCTGGAGGCCTCACAATACTGATTTCAAGATGCATTATAGATCCACAGTAAGCAAAACACATGGTACTGAGAAAAACAGACACATAGACCAATGGAAAAGAACAGAGATCCCAGAAATTAATTCACGCATCTACAACTAACTGTGTCTCAACAAAAGTACCCAAAAAAAGGACAGCCTCTTCAATAATGGTGTAAGAAACCAGATATCCACATGCAGAAAACTGAAACTTTGTTCTTATCTCACCAGTTACAAAAACTCAAAATATGTCAAAGATCAAAATGTAAGCATGAAATTTTAAAGCTATTAGGGGAAAACACTTCAAGACATCCGTATAGGCCATTATCTTTTGGACATGACCACAAAGAGGAAACAGAAGCAAGCCTAGACAGTAGGATTACATCAAACTAATAACTTCTGTGCAGCCAAAAACAATCCACCGAGTGACTGCCAGCATACAGAATGAGAGAAGATGCTAGACAACTCTTCATCTGACAAAGAATATACTGAATATATAAGGAACTTGAAAAACAATAAAAATAATTCAATTTTAAAACAAGCAACTGATCTAATAGACACTTTTCAAAAGAAGAAAAAAATGACCAAAAAGAAATTTAAAATGCTCAATCATTAGCCATCAGGGAATGGAAATGAAAATTATAAGGTACCATTTCACCACAGGAACAAAGGTTATTGTCAATAGTAGTAAGAAAGAAGGAGAAGGAAGAGAAGGGGAGGGGAATGAAGAAGAAGAAGAGGAGGATGAGGAGGACAAGGAAGTAGAGGAGGAGGAGGAGTGGGATGGGGAGGGGGAAGGAGGAGGAGGAGGAGGAAAGAGTAGAAAGAAAAATGCTGGTAAGGATGTGGAGATAAAAGAACTCTTATACATGTTGATGGGAATGTAAATTAATATAGCTATTGTGGTTAGCAGTATGAAGTTTGCTCAAAAACCTAAAAATAGATCAACCATATGATCTAGCCATCCTACTTCTGGGTATTTATCAAAAGTACATGAAATCAGCAAACCAAAGATACAGTGCACTCTCATATTTATTGTGCACTATTCATATCAGCTAAGAATACAGAGTCACCCTAGGTGTCCATCCAGGGATGAATGGATAAAAGAAATGTAGTATAAACACACAATATGATATTATTCAGCAAGCTACAAAAAGAGTGAAACCCTGTCATTTACAGCAAAATGAATCTAAATGGAGGACACTGTTAAGTGGAATAAGTCAGACACAGTAAAATAAGTACTAAATGTTCTTTCTCATGCATAGAAGCTAAGAAATAGTCAACCAGAATGTAAATAGTTGTTTCTAGAGGTTGAGAAAGCAGAAAGGACTGGATAACAGGCACCAAAACACAGTGAGATAGAAGGAATAACCTCCTTTGTTCTGCAGCATAGGGGATAACTGTAGTTTGCACTAATCTATTAAATGTTTTATAACTAACTGAGAAGCTCTAAATCTCTGACATAAAGAAATAATAAGCAGAGGGAAATGCCAATTACCCTGATTTGTCAATACATGCTGTATGCATGTGTTGAACTATCACACAGAGCCCCGTTAGTATGTACAATGAATGAATGTTAATTAAATATATATTAAAATAGCACATCTTCAAGGGAACACAGGCATATCTAGCATATAGACATTGAAGTCTAAAGTTCATAGAACCATTATGATGCTAAGTGAAATATCCCCAGTACAATTTGATAATGACTATTGTTTTTGACATCATAGGGGCACTTCTTCTTTACCTTCATAATAGAACTTGATTTAATTTACCACAAATTTTGGCAGGAATAGGCTATTAATAATAACCTATATCCTTGATTATGGCTTTGCCTAAGGAAACATATATTACAAAGATGAACCAACGGGTTTCTTTAGGATCTTTCTGCTAGAATAGTAAGCAGTCATGAAAAATATCTCTCTTTTGTCCAACATAAAATCTGACTTAAGTTAAAAAAATTAATATTCTTACTATTTAACCAGGTCTGAAAGAATTAAATGGACACAGAGAGAAAAGAGGTCAAAGGTAGAGAGACTGCTTCAGTTATATCATGAGCTCCTAAGATTGAAGAAGCTCTCAGTATTACAACATTTTCTCTTGGTTTAAAAATCTACTATGGTATTTTTAGAGGAGTGGATGAATAGATAGATATAGATAGAGAGATAGATGATAGTATAGACAGAAAGATAGATGATGGATGGATGGATAAATGATAGATGACAGTTAGATGATAGATGATAGATAGAGAGATAGAGAGATAGCTGTAGCATAAATATACATATTTGATATGATATCAAAGAGCATTATTTGAGTTGAAATTGAGGCAATGTATAAGTGAAAGTGTATTGAGATTCAGGGGTTATAAATGATTAAATCACAACAACTAGAGTTTCATCCTTGCATTATATACTAAGGGAAAGATGTAAATAAATGCTGATCTTATTCCTAAAACAAACTTCCTCCTTATTAGAAACATAAGAACATAATGTGACAAAGGATAATATATTTTAGAATATTTTTACGTGAAGAATATAGACTACTTAGAGTAGGAGCTCACTAGTGAAATTCATTGCCATCTCAATAAATATTTTGACAGTGTGAGTTTTAAGATTTGTGCAATAGCCCATGAGATTGATTGATGTACCATGGTTTGGTAAGCTATCTTCTCATTCAGTATATTTTGTTTGCTCTCCCTTGCCAACCTCAGCACTATTGACATTTGGCACTGCATAATCCTTCATTACAAGAAGACGTCCTGTGCGTTATAGGAAGTTCAGCCAGGCCTCCACATACAGATGCCATTAGCATAGTGTGCACCCTTGTTGCAACAAAAATATCTCCAACAATTGCTAAATGTTACTTGAGAACACATCACCCTTGGTTGAGAAACAGCTGTTTTATTAAAAATACATTTTCATTGTTTTCCTGGTTACAAAACTAATAAGCATTTATTGAAACAATTACTAACAGCACAGAACAATAAAGAAAATAAAAATCAATCAGCACTTTTTCTGGTTACTTCAAATATCTGATTACATTTCAGTGTATTTTGTCTGATATTAAATTTAGATCTCATACAAACATTTAAATTTGACATATTCAAATTTTCTTTCTGTATTCTTTATCACCATTTCCCCATGCCATTAAATATTCTTTTAAAATGTGATTTCCTGTAGCCCATACTGTCCAATTAGATGAGAAGAATCTTTCTTTTTTTTCTTGCTTGCTTGCTTGCTTGCTTTTCTTTTTTTTTTTTTTTTTAACCTTAGGAAATTCTCTTGAGACCAAGTCAAACTTTAGAGAAAGGATATAATGAGCCTTTTGTCTAATAAAAAAATGATTCTGAACAAATGTCTTTTTATCATTTGTTTAGTAAAGAATATATGAAGTGAACCTATTGGTTCTATAGTGATTCAATACATCCTTAGTCCTTCTCCCTTCTGATACTGATATTACTCTGTTAAGTAAATTTCATGTAAAAGTAATTCAAATCCAAAAACATTTAAGATTTTATTTATCTACTGGAAGAATCTATACTAGTTAAAAATAACTATGGTGTAACTTTCGAAAATTTGTAAGACTGTGCTAGGTGCTAGAGTTATAGCTTTATCACAACATTTAACCCCTACTTTTAATACGCTAAAAGGAGACTAGAAACATGTGTCTAGATAATTCAATGTACAATGTAATATGACAGGACCCAGTGAAGATATGCAAAATGCAGTGAAAATTAAAAAGTAAAAGTACAGTGGAAGAGATCAGAATAGTCCTAGTCGGGGAAGCAGTAGGTCTGGCTCCCCTAAAAAAAAGCCAGAATTCTGACATGCCAAGCAAATTAGGAAAGGGAGGCAATTCTGAGCAAGGAAATGACTTGAAACTGGATGAAGGACACTAAGTGGCAAGATCACAGGAAGTGAAAAGCTTGGAGCTCTAGATTACTAAGGTATGTGGGAATGAAAACGGAGAAAATAAATAAGCAGCAGCAAACAGGGGAATGGAAAGGAGCAGACATTAATGAGAAATACTCTTTTGGGGTACCATGCCTCACCTTTTACTCATATCATTTCATTGCTCACAACATCTCCAGGCTAACAATTATAAGAAAAGGACACATGGCCACCCAGCTACTAAATCGCAGAAATGGTCACACAGCAAAAAAAGGGTAGAGACAAGACTAAAACTGAGGGTTTACCCTATTGCCTTTAGATCATGCTGTGCCCCCTTTCAAATTGCCATATATACTATTTGTTATGTTAAATCCAAAAAAGGCTAAAAGTCCTCTTTCTCTTGGCCTAAACCACTTCTACAATGGGATGAGTTTCTTGAGGGCCAAAAAAGTATCTTTTTCATCTCTGTGAATTCAGTACTTGGGAACTACCCCAAATATTCACTGATAAAACCGAATACAAGCAGAGATGCTGACATGCTTACCAACCCCCCATAAAATACTGCCAATCTGCCTCTCTTTCAAAGAGATTACAGAAGTTGGGGAAATGCCTTTATTTGGTTTTTGGCACCATTTAAGCTCCTTGTGGATCCCAGCTTGTTAGAGGTCCTCAAACACAAAGAAATCTTGCTAATACATGTTGCACATGGGAGTGAGGGTGTTAAGTTTTCTTTAAATGTCAGACTTAAAATTGGATTGATTTTTGTACTAATAGTGTAATTTCCAGGTATTTGTTTTAATAACAAAAGGTACTTGAAATGACTACTATTCAGCAGTAAGTTTATAGCTAATTAGAAGAGCATCTCACTGATGCACACTAATGAGAGGAGAGCTATTACTGATCAGAGTGTGAAAGTTTCAAGGATAGCATCATAAAATGCAGTTTGCTTAGTTCTGTAAATATATGTTGTTTACTTTATTTACAACAGCCCATAGATTACTCAAGTGCATAATAATGCTAGTATATTAGGCAAAATAAAATCTCACTAACATGAGCCCTCACTGGAGTACTCTATTTACTATTAAATTTTATTAAGAACTGAGATGAAACAATCCTCTTTGGAGTAGGAATTACAGTGCCTGCTGATGTCCACTGAAGTGAATGAGGATGAGACAATACGAGAGACAGCATGTTCTCAAGGAAAGCCTGATGATCAGTGGCCATTGTGTGCTGACCTTGCCCTTACCACTCCCAGAGGTACTTCAGGTCACTTCACATAAATGGATAACAGAACAGCTAAATGTCCTGGAGTGAGTGCCGCAGTGTGTGAAGATACAAAGGCCACTCTTGGAATGGGAGTCTGAATGTAGGTTTTGTTGTTAGGACAGAAAACAGCCTCAGAGCCAGAGAGCCAAGCATAGCATCTATAATGAGATGTGAGTTTAAAAAGAAAGATGAGTCCACAGCATCTTGGGGCTGTAAACTGTAGTAGACAGACAGGAGCAAGTAACAGCAAGAACAAATATATTGGCTAAAACCCTAAACAGGACTATGTACATAAGGTGCAACTAAAACTGGAGAAGAAAAAGGAAAAAGATTTCTTTACAACCAAAACTATGGCCAAGGCATTAGCCAAAGCAAAAAGTAGGGGGATTCAATGGAGTAATTGTTTTTCAGTCTTTTTCTTTTTATGGTGAATGATCTGACTGAATCAATTAGAGGCTCTGGAAGTTTTAAAAATTCTGAAGTTCAAGTTGCTCAAGAAAACACTCAAATTAAAAAAAAAAAAGTGAGATGGGCACCACTGGCTCATGCCTGTAATCTCAGCTACTGGGGAGACAAAGATCATGAGGATCATGGAATGAGGCCCGTGAAGACTAAAAGTTCTTGAGACCCCATCTGAACCAATTGCTGAGCATGGTAGCACATTTCTATCATCCCAAGCTATTCAGGAGGCTGAGATCAGAGAATAATGGACCTGGCCAGCTGGGGGAAGAGTAGAGGGTTCTTGAGACCCTATCTTCATGGGAGAAAAAAGCTGGGCATAGTGGCACATGCCTGCCAGGGTGGTCTAACCAAAAAACAAGACCCTTTCTCCAAAAAATAACCAAAGCAAAAAATTCTGCAGCCATGGATCAAGCTGTAAAGTGTCTGCCTAGCAAGCGCAAAGTCCTGAGTTCAAACCCCACTACCACCAAAAAAAAGTGGACATAAGATTAGAATGTTTGCCTTTGCCATGTAATGTGTGTATTTAAGCATTTCTTACCTGTCCTATGTCACAAATAACTCAATTACTAAAAGTCTGGTCCACCGAAGAACACATCATCAACTCTGTTGAAGTCTAATGTTCCACAGCACAGTAGGGTAACAGGTTGGCAACAATTAATAGTACATTTAAAAATAGTAGGGAGGAGACGATAAATATTTGAGGTGAGGGATATTCTGATTTACGTGATCTGGTCATTGTACATTTATATATTATATACATACATAGCACAATGAATCCCCCCATAGCCATGTATACTTATGTATCAAAAACAAAATATATATGGCTACACATGGTAGTGTGCAACTGTAATCTTGAAAATATCCAACACAAAAAAGGACTAGGGGATGTGGCTCAAGTGGTAGAAAGCCTGCCTAGTAAACATGAGGCCCTGAGTCCAAACCCCAGTACTGCGAAAAGAAAAGGAAAAAAAAGGCAATCAAATCATTCCTATTGATAGTATTGTTAATAAACCATGAACTAAAAGTCATTTAGTAATGATATTACTAAAGGGGATAAAAATGTCCTTTGAGCAAATATTTTTATCCTATAGCACTATAATTTGGTAACACTAATTTAGAAAGATAAAGAAAAGAAGAATTAAATTAACTTCTCAAAGTCAGCCTACATAAGATACATCTGTATACCCACACATACAGTGACACTATTCACAATAGCCAAGCTCTGGGATCAGCTTAGGTATGTGTTAACAGATGAATGAATAAGAAAGATATGGTTTATTGATATATACATAGGATATTTACCAGACATTAAGAGGAACAAAATCATGCCGTTAGCTGGAAAGTGGATGGAGTTAGAAGTCATCATGCTAAATGAAATAAGCCAGATGCAGGAAGAGAAGTGTCACATATTTTCCCTCATATGTCCAAGCTGGAATTTAAAAAAGAGAAGAAGATGATCTGAACATAGTGGAGGATGACTAGCGAAGGGAAAATGGATTTTAAGGAGGGGAGAACATATGATTTTTGGTCTTCTGAGTCTGGCTAACCTCAAGGGGAGAATATATACGGTGTTAGATAGAAAATCCAAAACATGAAATCATTTAATGTCCCCACTCCAGAGGAATTAATACAGAAACCTTTAAGTGACAGAGGTCAGCAAGAGAAGGGGATCAGAAACCAGTGTAAAGATAAGTTAGAGATGAATCAACCTGGGTTGTAACACATTTGTACATGAAAGTAATGCTAGGACTCTCTCTGTATAGCTGTCCTTATCTCAACTAGCAAAAATGCTATGTCTTTCTTATTATTGCTTATTTCTACTCTTCAACGGAACTGGAGAAAAGTGCAGAACAGGTTCTGCCTGGAAGGGAGGGGGAGGAGACAGACGGTGGGGGTAGGGGCAGGAGGGAGAAATGACCCAAACAAAGTATGCATATGTGAATAAATGAATAATAAAAAAGAAAACAAAAAAAGGAGAAAGAAAGGTAAAAGAGTACAGCTGTATGCACATATAGAAATGTTACAGTGAAATCCATAAATATGTGTAATTAACATGCATCAATAGCTATAATAATTTTTTAAAAGGAAAAAATTAGTTTCCACTCAGACTGGCTTTGTTTGTCCAGTTATCAAAAATGCTGAAAGCCCTTGATATTTTCAGAACAACATCAGTGAACAATCTACTTACAAATTCCATTGTGCTTTTTCCCTCCTCCCCAAGCCCACTGACATCTGGTGTTCATACATTTATTCCATTAGTAAGTATTGAGTCCTGTGGGCTACAAATACAGTCTATGGCTTCATGAAGTTTACTGACTAGTACACGGAGTGATAATAAGGAATGAATGAGCAGTTAAACATCGAATCACAAACATTGGGAATTATTTTGAAATAAAGTGCAAGAAATGTGCTAAGTAAAAAGAAGGCCGAATCCATACTGGAATAACAAACAGAGTGGCTGAAAAGCACGTAAGGTTGTAAAAACTCGGAACTTTGTAGGGCAAAGTGATTATTATTGATTGTGTTCTGACTTCAATGGCAACTGATGAGAATATTTCAAGTGGAAAAGAATTTTGAGTGGGAAATTTTCAAATCATCACTCTAGCTGCTGAGTAGAAAAGCGGAAGTAGACAGGAGGAGAGGACAGGGTGAGAACCTGAGTGGAGACTCTGCAATAATCCCAGGACCATGGCAGTGAACAGGAGGTATGTGTAGGCCCCCATACTCAAATTTTTCATGCAGAGTTGGCAGGAATTGCGTGTGGTGTCCAGGGAGAACCAGGAATCAAGGCTGACAGTCTGGTCCCGCTGCTGTGGTATCAGCCTGGGCTGTTCCTCCTAAGTCATTGATAGATATCCCATTCTCTCTTCAACTGTCATGCTTACTCGAGCAATTAGGAGTCCTGCTTTCTTCCCTCAGAAATCTCCTCACATATTCAATCTAGTTAATTATGCTTACACTAAAAAACTTAGTGATATGGTAAGTTTTTCCTCCAATTTTAGAAGTAGCATTCCAAGAATTAACCTGAAGAAAAGGCATTATAAGGAGCTAATGGGTAGGTATTTTACACCATTAATTGTATTTGGATCCAGCTCATGCCATAGTGTTCTGGACATTGAAAGCTATGATGAGTGTTATCACAGACATGTTTTGTAGATTAATCCATACCATGGATGTGATCTTTTCCATCTGCTTTCTTCTCAGCATTCTGAGATCAGGTCCCATTGTTTGACAAAAGATCCCTACCTATAGTTGTCTATACTCGCCTATCTTTTCTAATATATGCTTATAATGCTATAAATTTCTCCCTAAACACTGCTTTCACTGTAGCCTGCAAACTGTATTTGCATTTTCATTCAGTTTAAAATAGTTTTTAATTTCTCTTGAGACTACTTTGACCCATGTATTTTTTAGAAATATGTTACTTTACTGTGAATACCTAAAGATTTTCCATTTATCTTTCTGTGGTTGGTTTCTAGTTTAATTTCATTGTGTTCTACATGGTTACTTTGTATGATTTACTTCCTTCAAATTTGTTAAAGTGTGGTTTGTTGCCCAGAAAGTGATCTATCTTATTGACTATATCATGAAACCTAGAGAAGAATATATACTCTGCTATTATTGAATTAAAGATTATGTCAGTGTCCATCAGATCCAATTGATTGATAGCAATGCTCAGATCAACTATATTTTTTATTTTTTGGTTTGCTGGATCTAACAGTTACTGAAAGAGAGTTTGTTGCTACAGTTTTGGGTAAGTGTCCCCCAGAGACCCATATGCTAATGGATTTGTCACCAGCCTGTGATACTCTTGAAAGATGGAAGAATCTAGAAGGTGGAATCTAGTGGAAGGATGTTAAGACAGTGAGGGCAAATCCTTGGAGGGAATATTGGGACCCTGGCTCCTTCCTTTCTCTCTTCACTTTTTGGCCACTAGTAGGTGAACAGGACACCTTTCCTACATGATCCTTCCATGATGTACTACATCCCCATAGGCTCCTAAGCATCAGGCTACAGATCATGGACTGGAACCACAAAAACCATAAGCCACAACAAACCATTCCCCCTTATAATTTGTTTATCTCAGATATTTTTGCACAGTGATAGGAAGCTCTTAATCTCAACTACAATAGTTGGTCTATTTCTGTTGTACTTCAATCAGTTTTTGCCTTATGCATTTTAAGACATTGTTGCCTAGATGTTGGTGAATTGCCCCTTTTATTATTATGCAATATCCCTCTTTGTGACTGATATATTTTCTTATACTGAAATCTACTTTGTCTAAAATTAATATAGATACTCTCGCTTTGTTTTAATTAGTGTTGGCATGACAAAGCTTTCTCCAGCCCTTTGTTTTTAATATATTGGAGTACTTATATTTCAAAAAACATTCTTGCAGACAACATAGAACTGAGAGTTTTTTATTTATTTAATTTTTTTGGCAGCATTGGGGTTTGAATTCAGGACCTCACCCTTATAGGCAAGTACTCTTACCATTTGAGCCTCTCTGCCCTTTTTTGATGGTTTTTTTGAGATAGGGTCTCACAAACTGTTTGCCTGGGGCTAGCTTAGAACTGTGAGCCTCCTGATCTCTGCCTTCTAAGTAGCTAGAATTATAGGCATGAGGCACTATGCCCTACAGAGTTGAGTCCTAATGAGCATATTTAGGCTATTCACATTTAATTATTGTTATAATGGCATTAACAACTACTCTCTTTCAAGACTTTTCCCTTTGCAATTTAAATATGATGCACCTAGCTGTAGGCTTTTTGGCATTTATTCTGCATGTTTCTGGAGCTTCCCAGGTCTGTGGCTTGGCATCTGTAATAAATGTTGGAAATTTGGGACTATCATTAAAATATTTCTCCTATTTCTTTCTTATTTTTCTAGCATTTTAATTATGATATACATAATTTTTGATGTGTTCCCACTGTTGGATATTTTGTTCTTTTTTTTTTTTTCTGGTTACTGTATGTTTTTCTACTTGATCTTCATTTGAGGAAGTTTATGTCTTCAAGCTCTCTGATGTTTTCCTTGGTTATGTACTATCTGCTCATTTCTTTTACTGTGTTCTTCAGTTTTAACATGTTCTTTTGATTCTTTCTTAGCATTTCCATCTTTTGTTTATAACACCCATGTGTTCTTTCAGATTATCCTTTTTCTATAAGAGCCAGCAATATAGTAATTAGTAGTGGCTATTTTAAATCTCTATCTGATAATTCTAAAAATTGTGTTTTATCTTAGTCTGTTCTTTCCTTGTTAGTGCTGTTGTTTTGAATTCGTGACCTCATGCTTGCTAGGCAGGTGCTCTACTAGTTAAACTACACTGCCAGTACTTTTTTGCCTTTGTTATATTTTAGATAGGGTGTCATGTTTTTGCCTGGGACCAACCTCAGAATGTGATCCTCTTACCTGTGCTTTCCAGTAACTGGGATTAAAGGAAGGTACCTTTTGCCCAGCCTGTCCTCAAACTGTGATCCTCCAAATACTCCCCTCTGAAAAGCTGGAATTACAGTCACACACCACCGAGTCCAACCTCTCAGTCTGTGTTTTATGCCTGCTATCTCTCTAGATTGGGGGGGGGGGGTTGTTTGTTTTATTTTTTTGGTGGCACTGGGGTTTTAACTCAGGGTTTTGTACTTACAAAGTTTGCACTTTGCCACACCTCCAGTCCATTTTTGCTCTGAATATTATAGATATGGGGTCTCAAGAATTATTTGCTCAGGAGGACCTCAAACTATGATCCTCCAGATCTCAGCCTCCCATGTACCTAGGAATGAGCCACCACACCTACCCTCTTAGTCTGATTTTGATATTTGCTCTCTCTTTAGATCGTGCATTTCATTATTTCTTTGTTTTTGATTTTGCCCTTTTATGTTATGTAATTTCTGTTGAAATCCACACAATGCATAAAGTAATAGAAACTCAGATAAATTGGCATTAAGTATTAGGTTTTATGTTAATATGGCCATAAGGTACAGTCTTTACTCTTTCTTATACTGGTTGATGCCAGAGTTTTCACATCCCTCCAGTATCTTCATTTTTGTCTTTTGATTTTGGACCTTCTTTGTGTACTACTCCTCATACAGGGTTTTATTCCTGCAACTTCAGCTAAAATACACTGTTATTTAATGGAGCCTGCTAAAGGTAGGTGTAGAGGAGAAGAGGCCTTCTATGATTTATGTTTACATGTCCTTCTTGGAGTGTTCAGTGTCTGAGTTGTTACCTTCACAAATATTTCAAAGCATTTTTCACCCTTAAATAGGACAAAAAGCTGTAAGGGGCCAGAGCCCAGAAATGCCTGTCTCTCAGGTGGGATAAGGCTCTAGAACTTTCCTCTGGAGCATCCCTTTTTTGGAAAAAAATGGTCTGGGTTTATTTCAAAACAGTGTGTTTTTTCCTCCACTGCCAAAGCAAAGAGGGACCTGTGTTAGCTCTTTACCTGGAGGTAAAAACCCATGAACACATTGTATCCCAAAAGTTTGAGACTCTCAATCTAGTTCACACTCAGTGTCCATAATTGGTTAAAATTGCTGTTTAATTCTTCCTACTGCTTTCTGGATCAAATAGATTCTGCTCCATGGAACAGATGTTAGCTTTTATATTCTGTATTCACCTATCTCTCGAGATTCTGGGATAGCTATTTCCCTCGTCACTTCAGTCCTCTAATTGGTCCAAGAAAAGTTGGTGATCTTCATAATGTTTGGCCTTTTTCTTATTTTTCACACAAGGGAGTGAAGAATTCCAAGATCTTTTCATGTTGGAGCTGAAGCAAACAATATTTAACCTTCATTCCTTGTTTTATTTAATAAATGTAAAACATTTGGCAAAGTTGGCCACATTTCTCTTTTGAAGTTCTCTTTTTTCCTGCCTTCTCAGTCATCATGCATTATACTTTCTTCTTCTTTCTCTACCAGTTCCTTCTCAATATTGTTTTCCACCTTAGTCTGATTTGCAGTGATGAAATTTTATGTTGGCCTTCAATTTTCATTTACTGTTACATATACAATCTCATTGAGCCTGGCTTTTGGAGTATGAAGCAAAGAATTCCTAATTATGCCATTATCTTAGTTGTAATCCCCATATCAGATTCATTTTTTCATTTCTTTTGGTGCTTCTGGGGTTTGAACTCAGGGCATTGTGCTTGGGAGACAGGTACTCTGCCACTTGAGCTACCCTTCAGCCCTTTTATCTCTGGTTATTTTGGGGATGGGGTCTTGCTTTCTTTCCCAAGATGGCCTGTACCACAGTCCTTCTATTTTAAGTTTCCCACCATAACTAAGATGACAGACTCATGCCACTGTGCCCAGCTATTGGTTGAGATGGTGTCCTGTAAACTTTTTGCCTGGGCTGCTCTCCAGCTGTGATCCTCCATATCTCAGCCTCCTGCATAGCTAGGATTGCAGGCATAAACCACCAGCACCTGCTCCCCATATCATTTCTAATTGCCTGTTGGGCTCCTGCTAATAGTTATAACAAAGAATCCTCCAAAAAGGATATCAAATAAGGAACTCATAATTTATTCAAATTTCCATTTGTTTTTCATTTCCCATTTTGACTGGCAGCAAACTATTCATCAAGCAATAAATGTATAAACTTGAAGACAATCTCTTTCAAGTGACATTAACTTAAACTCCTTTGCATCTTTTGAACATGGCTCCTCAGTATCTCATGGCATGTACTTTATTCAGTCCTTGAAGTTTTTCATTATTTCTCACTTGACCAACAATACATAGATCCTAAATAAACTCCTTTGGTCACTCTGACTTCCAGACTTCTGTAATAACACAAAAATTAACTTTCAAATATGATAACCTGACAACTATTCTTCTGCTCAAATACTTCAAGAGCTTTGAGAATTGTAACATGAAGTGGAAGTTCTTAAACATGATAATCAAAGGCCCTTACTTTTTTTTTTTTAATCTGGACTAACTCCCCACTCTTATCTCCTGTCATTTTTCTAAAGAAATGATTTGTTCCAATCATTTTGAGCCCTGTAGACATTAATGATTTAGACTAGATTTTAACATGTTTTTCTCTTTGTCTTTAATGCTCTTCCTTTGCTTCCCTCATGGATAATTCCACCTGAGTATCTAAAGCAAAATACAAACGTCACCACTACTTATGTCTACCCAAATCCCTTCCTTATATCATCCTTCCCATATTCAGTAAGCTTTCTTTGTGCTGTCTTAAGACTTAAAAGATAACTTGGAATAATATTGTGTCCTAGATC
Source organism: Castor canadensis (assembly GCF_047511655.1). Taxonomy (NCBI): domain Eukaryota; kingdom Metazoa; phylum Chordata; class Mammalia; order Rodentia; family Castoridae; genus Castor; species Castor canadensis. Next base: position 24,537,741 of record NC_133386.1, read on the forward strand.
CTGAAACAGAAAAAATGGTAAAATTAAAATAAAGTCTAGAATTTAATTGATAGCATTGTATCAATGGATACTTTGTAGTTTTGACAAATGTATCACAGAAGTGTAAGTGGATCTCACACTTAAATGGGAACTGTCTGTACCATCTTTGTATGATCTAAATATATTTCAAAATAAAATAATCATTTAAAAGATTCACAGGTAAAAAAGCCTTACACTTCTCTTACAGCAGTTACTATACTAAGGTCACAGTATTGTGACCTGGGGTACAATTCTGAACTTATTTCTCTAGCTTGAGTTTACACTTCTATAAAAGTGGGTTAACAATAGAACTCATCTCAAATCCATTTTGTGATGATTAATATAGAGCAGCCATGTGAAGGACTTAATATCTTACATCCAGTTTGTACTTGTTTGCCATGAGCTATTACTATTATTATTGAAATATTCAATTTTTTATAACTGTTAGCTCTACTAGACAGTGAATCCCTTACTTTCATGAATCTAACAGAAAATGCTCAGTAAATATTTGTGAAGCAAATATTGAGTGAAAGTATAGATATTAATATTTTTCTTCTTCTTTCTCTGGGTTTGTTTCTCTGAACATGACAGAAATAAATCCTCCACCAGTTGGTTTACATCAGAGATCAGAATTCACTACAATATCACCATTGCTCTCTTACTGAACTCTTTACCACCTGAGACCTTGAAAGAAACTGCACTCCATCCATCACCTTAGAATTCATACCGTCTACTTATTCTGCTGCACAAAAGAAATCTAAACTGCAGAACTATATTTTTTAGTCAACACATTCTGCAAAAGTCAAAACTCTTATTTTATTGAAGTTCTAGCTTTCATGTTCAATCCGAATTTACAATTTTATCCCTGATAGATATGTCTTTAAGTGCTGAACAGACATCAAGAATAATATGGATAAGTTGTATCTGCGAAGTGTTGGGATAATTCAGAGTCACAAAATTTGTGGGGAAAAAATGCAACCTGTCAGCATGAATACATTAAAATCAATAAAGTTCAAGCTAAAAAATACCTAAATTACATGCAATCTGAATGGTAAATTATTTATCTCAGGACACATCTGTAATTTTAGCTTTCAAAGCCATTGTTCCATGTCTATTAGCATTAGAGATGATGGAGTCTGTATTCTATTTATTCTACTGATTCATTTTAAAAATACCAGCATAAATTTTAATTCCTTTATGTCCATCAAAACACTTACACTTATCTCAATTTCATGTTTACTGATCTGTCTTGCCTGATAGAGTTTAAACTCCATGGACACATAATTATGTTTATCTAGCTCTTAATTGTATTTATAGTTCTAAACACAGTGGAATTGCTTAATTCAAAACATGAATGAATATATTAAAAGTTTTTTAAATCTTGGCAAACTTGGTAAAGATGAGTACTTGGCCCCAAATACATATTTTTTAAGCTAAGTTAAATTTGGTTTTATAAGAGTGGTTACTTACATTTTTCTTCATGTTTGCTACATGATCTCAAAAACAAGCATGCACAATACAGTCAAGAATTTGCTATTCTACCCTTATTTCCAACCCCCTTAGTGTCAATTTATCTTAGGTAGTTGGTCCAGATTGTGGAAAATGTTTGACATAGACCTTTACTTTCACTGAGGCAATTCTACAAAGTGGTAAGATAAAAAGATGCTATCATTTGAAAAATTGCTGTGGTAAAAATCAGCTACTTCCTTTTGTTATTCCCACCTAGTGAATACAAATTTAGAAATAATTTACTTCCTGAATAAATTTTATCCATAAGAATCATAAGTTTGAAGGTATTTTATTAAATGTCCCTATAAAATAAAGTGAAATCCTTTAAAATAAGAATATCTTCCAAAATATCCTTAATAAGCCAGACTATGTTAACATACTGTATTTTGTAACAGAATTACTGTGATTGAGACAAAATGTCATAATATCCATGGATGGGAGAAATGTGTTTTTAAGGTTTCAAGCTGAATATGCTTTGCATGATTACAAAAGTGCCTCATTATTTTTGTATACTGGTCAAACTCTTTAACCATATTCTTAAGTGTCACCCTCCAATACAGTATGGTATCTGTTGATAAATAATACACATTAAGCTGCTGGTGTGTCACAGAAAAAACTCTTCCTGTACTCAATAGCACTGATGACAAGATAAAACACTGCAGCACCAGTGTGTCGTTCCTCCAACTTAGTAACCCCAATGTGTCCAGAGGATGAATTAGCCTGAGTTCCCAGTACTCTGACACATTTCTACAAGCATTTATCATACTGCAAAGTAATTATTCATATATGGGCTGATGTCTCTCCTAGATTAGAGCTTTTTGCATGTAGAGTCTGTGTCTTATCTGATGGCATATCTTCGTATTCTAGAATAATGCTAAAAATAGAATACTTTCAATAAATTCTCCCTCGCTGAGTATATATTATAATCCTAATATGTATCCTAAGTACTCTACTAATTGTATAACAATAGTATATTGTACCAATTCAATTCATCAAGGTAATATTTCTTTATGAACAATCACCTTTCATCTGCAGTTGTTCAGGGCCTTTTTTCTTAAACAGCCACTCATAATGTGCTGTCATTCTCCTGATATAAAATAATTAGACTAGACATATAAAACCAGGAATAGATCATTAGATCAAATAAATTCTGTGTTCTGTTTTAGAGTTTATGTTGAAAATAATTTCATAATAAGAAAGAAATCCCTCCCCAATTGAATAACACAATTTTTTCTGAAAACTTTTATAAAATCTTTGAAAAAATAATATCACAGCTATCCCTTCAGCAGGAAAGAAATTAAAGCACTAAGCCAATCAAGACTGAAAAATTCTTTTTTTCTAATTTTTAATTAATCATCTTACTTTCTTTTTGTATTTGTTTAGAACCCTAAGTTGCAGAGGCCCCTGTTTGTCATGAGAAAGTAGCAAATGCATTCGTTCTTCTAAATGACCTTGAAATAAATCAGTGATCAAAAAAGGATTATAACCCTTGTCCTCTCGAAGTTAAAAGCTAGTGAAGAGAAGTAGATGTGAAAGAATAAATATAATAATTTATATAGTAGGATAGTAGGAATGGATGGAGGTGGCTAGAGATTATACAATTTTGGAGAACTTCTTTAAGAGAAAGAATTCAAATTTATATGTCCTTCTCTTCTGATTCTTATCCTCTTACCTGCCTCTCCTGCGTAATTTAGTTTAGGATTGTTAGATAGAACTGGTCACAGAATGTGCACAAGAGCAAGTTAAGGAGAGAGGTGAGACTAATGTCCCAAAACACGGAGCAAACATAGTGCAAAGACGATACTTTCTACAAAACTCTCTCTGTTAGAAACAATCAAGGCTCTTTAAAGAACTGGCAGATCCAAGTCTGATGAAAGAAAAATAGAAAATAAACCTGAACCACCCTATATGTACAAGAAACTGAACAAGTGTTCATGAAGACTCAGCAATATAAAAATAAACCAGTAAAAGCTGGTTCTCATTGACTAAATATTGTACAATATAAGCATAAAAATGAATATTGTCAATATTAAAATATAACAAGTTATTGAAAATAATCCATATATGTTAAATAAACTAAGAAATTGAAATATTATGAATGATAGGTATTAAATTTTCTCCTGAAAAAATATAATAATTGATAATAACTTAATAATTAAAAACCTTCTCATGAAGGAGGCTGGCAGATATCAACTTAAGTGATTTACATCAATATCACTATTGAGAAAAGTCACAGTTTTACCCACATAATGAAATCTGGTGATAATGATGTCACTGCTGTGACTTTACTACCAAGAACTCTTAAGCACAATTTACTTACAAACAAAGATCAGAAAAACTCAACTTAAAGGTCATTTTACAAAATTAATGGCCTCCAATCTTCAAGTGTCAAGATCTTAAGGACAAAAAAATTTTAGTAATAAAAAAATTGAGGCACTGTTATAGATTAAAGCAGATTGAAGGACACATGACCAATAAATGAAGTTTGTGACCCTGAAACAGATTATTTCACTGCCAAGGTCATTACTTGGATAATGGGAAAAATTTAAATGATTCAAGTGCAATATGTTCTTTTTGCTCTGCTTTCAACTTTTTATACATTTCAAAACTTTCTCGAAAGAGAAATCTTTTAAATAGTTAAAAAAGCACAATTAGTTATGAATGTGGAAATTTAGAAAATGAAATTAATCAAATATAGTATAAATGTAATACTGTAATAGCTTTGCCATTAACCACCTAATATACCTCTGTAACACTTTTTTACTACATGATTTATCTTTATATTCTTTAACTCTCAATTTTTATATAAAATTCTATGAGATGATATGAAGATAATCTTAATCTTTCTTCTCGTTACATTGATCATTTTTAAAAATAGTTGAGAAAAGTTTCTTACAGTCTCAAAAGGTATTATTAAAGATAATTACCACCCATTAGAGAGCTTTTGATATTTTTGAAAACTATGACAAGTTTTCTTTTGGGGGGCTAATTTTTTTTCTTACATTAAAAGTTTGGTGTGATCAATAATTCTGAAAAAATACCTTTTAAAAAGGCTATTTAAATGCACTTTGAAGTTCCACTACTGATGTACTGATGGTCTATAGATATACAATCAAAGTCTACTTTTACTGCACTGACTCACTAATAGAGGTACATGAGATTTTGGTCAGTAGCAATCATTTATCTTCATGTCAATTGACTGTGTTTGTGACAATCTTACATTTCATTTTATTCAAGTGCGTCAAGCTCCAACAAGATAAGATTTGTCATACATTCTCAAACATAATCTAATACATTAGGGTATATTGAACACTAATTATCTTATACAAACATGCTATTCATTTCAGTCTTGCTACTTACTTGTACACAGAGATTAATACATTCTATTCTCTATTATTCCCAACAGAAAAGTTATGTTGAATTTATATTTCTTTAATTGAGTATGTTTCTATAATTAAAGCAGAATGACACTTCACATTTTCCTTGATGTTCAGGAGAAATAATTACACTTATGATTTTACCTATCTAATGATGGGATGAGTTTCCAAAAGACATGCTTGTGGCTTCATGCTTTTAAGCATTACTTTTCTATGCCAACATGCCCCCAATGCAAGTTCCTAAAGGACATATTCACATTAGAATAAACAATGACCTTTTACCTTTGAACCACAATGACAAGTAAGTTGGCAATATACCCGGAAACTACTAGTATATTGTGGTGGCTAGTAATAAAATCAATGAAACTGTCAGCTGCATAAAAATCTCTTATTGATCCCAAACTAAATATATTCAGCTCAAATTTCCCTTTGTCTAAATCCCAAATTGAACAACTGTTAGGATGAGGATGTTTGATGGAAGTGCAATACTTAAGAAAGATTTTTAATGCCCCTCCAAATCAATCATTAATTAATTATTGAGATCTTGATAAAGATTAAGGTGAGGGGAGAGTACAGATTAAAAATAGACTAAAGGGTGCTAAATATGTGGCAAGAAAGATTTATGTAATAGAAGGATCTAAGGATTAATAAAATGATAAGAATATCTTGTATGATAAATGTTAGTTCCAAAATCACACTATGCCTACTAGGAGTAGGGTTAAGATGAGCATTAGGAGAAAGGAATGTGTGGGAAATGTTCTACTAAAACTTCTGAGAATATGTGATTTTATCCTTTTTTTAACGCTTTAAGAATAAAGAAAATAAGGACTAATTCTGAAAACATTTTATGGAGTTATAATAACTATGAGATAATTAAAAATAGAGAGTAGTAGATAAGAAAATTATAATTTACTTTCTTATTCCTGAAAACAGAATAAAAATTCTAAACTTGTTTTGCAAAGCTATCAATTTTTTTTAAAAATGCATTATACCTAAAATGGAGTTACCCAATGAATACAAAATGTTTTAGATATAAGAATGTCAACATAATTCACCACACTACAGATTAAAGGAGAAAAGTTATCATCCCAACAGATATATTAAAATCAATTGTATAAAAAGTCACTGCTTGCGATTCACAGTCTTCAGAAACTAGAAAGAGAAATAAAACTGAATCTGATAAAGGCTATCTATAAAGAATTAACAGCTAAAATACACTTAAAGATGAGTTCTCAGCCATATTTTAAAATCAGGACCAAGAGAGATATCATAATTACCTATCCAGCACTGTCTGAGAATCATGTTAGTGGACTCTCAGTAAATAAGGGTATAATTGAATAAATGAGAAATTAAGAAAGAAATAACCACACTGTCATTACATGAGTATGGCTACAGAAAAAAATGGGAACTAACAACACTGGTGGATAGAAGTTTAATTTTTAAATTTCTACTCTAAACCAATAAATGTCAACAAGGACAATATTTAGAGGATATCATTTTTAATAGTACAAAAATATAAGGCATATTGAATAAACCTAATTGAAGTATAGAAGAAAATTATGGAACTTTACTGTACTTTCCTATAGTAACTGTAGATTTTATTAAGAAAAAAAAAGAAGAAGGAAAAACAATGTCACTTTGCCCTAAATAAATCTATACATTGAGAGGGATAGAAAGATGTGATATCATTTCTCACCAGTGATAATGATCATGGGTGACACCCCTATCACAAAAGGCAGCTTAACAAAAGAAACTCATAATAAACTTATTTAATTAAACTTCTACATAACATGGGAATCCTTGAAAATGAAGACTCAAAGATCCAGGGAAAACTGTCTAGTTTTATACAAGAATGAACAGCCATACAGAAACATGGTTGGACAGAAAGAGGTTGACATAATTGTAACAGATGAGAAGAAAAACCCAGCGAGTCCTCATCATTTGCCCTGTTCTTGGCCTCTCTATGCAGCATTCCTCCCTTCTGAACTGAGGGTTTTATGATGTGTTATCATACTAGATAGATCAGAGAACTCCTTTGGCCAGTTCTTACATAGAAAAACAGAGATGTTATAGTAACATTTCTAGGTTTTGTGACTAGCTTTAGTGGGTTGAAGTTCTAGTTCCCCTGACCTGCCTTAGGGTGGAGGAACTCTACTGTCTATAGCCTGTGTTGAGGATGAAGGAGAAACAGAATGAAAAAGGACAAAAGGGCAGAAAGGGATTCTATTTCTGAGGCCCTACTCGTGCTTCAGTTCAATATACTCAGCATTTAAATCATCATACTTTGGGGTATAATTTTCTGATCACAACACATTAAATGCAATTATGGTAAAACTTTAAATATGATTTTGACTAGATAATGACAAGTCAATATTAAAATTTAAGTGAATAACTTCATTTTTTTGAAAATACAATCAATGAGGTGATTTTAAAACTTAATTTAAGCTTACAGTTATTATTCAGATTGTAAAAATGGCACAGGGAAAAACAGACCAATATTATAAAATAGAGTACTCTGCTAGAAAACAACATTCAAAAGAAAACTTAATTTACAGCAGGGATGGCATAGCAGATTACTATGAATTATTCAATAAATGGTATTTTAACAAATAACTATTCATAGTAGAAAAAAATCAAACAATCCCTGCCTCACATCATGTACAAAAATCAATCCTGAAACCATCATAAGAAAGGGACTAAAGTAGAATGAAAAAAAAAATAAAACTTTAAGACTTTTAGAAGATAATAAAGAAAATGTAATTATGAAATTGTGGCATACACGTATTTTTAAATCATTCCCCTAAGACAGAAAGTATAAAGGAAAAGAGATGGACAAATTTGTTCACATTAAAAATGAAAATTCTTACAATAAAAATGAAAAGGCACCTAAAATGTGAAAATACAATCTTTAGGCCAAAATGGATTGGTATCCAATATAGAAGGTAATGCAAAGATGAAAGTAACTCATTAAAAATAGATAAATAGGTGTACATTCTGATATCAACCCTCATTACTGGAGTGGCCATACATGGGCATCCCATGTCCATGGTTGTATGTACTATATTCTTCTGTGCCACAAGAGTACCCTCCTCCACATAGTCCCCAGAGACAGAAGGAGTCTCTGACCGTGCTAGACACACTCCATGAGCAAAGCTATTAATTATGCTAAAGTAGCTATCAGGAGACTATATTCTGGCACCTAACTGGAACCAAGCCAATCTAATCTACAAAACTGACACCTAAAGACACATCTTCAGGAGAAAGTAATCATGAAAATCACTAGTCAGGTGCCAGTGACTCACACCTGCAATTCTAGCTGCTTGGGAGACTGAGATCAGGAGGATCACAGTTCATGGCCAGCCCAGACAAAAAAGTTAGAAAGACCCCATCTCAACCAATAGTTGTGATGATATGCACATGTCATTCCAAACTACATGGGTGTCTCAGATTGGGAAGATTGCAGTTCTAGGTCAGCCCAGGCAGAAAAGTTAGCAAGACACCATCTTAATGGAAAAAAGCTGTGGTGGTATATGCCTATCATCCCAGCAATGGTAGCAGGCATAAAATAGAGGATCATGGTCTGGCTGGCCTAGACAAGAAAATGAAACCCTATCTCCAAACTAACCAGAGCAAAAAGGACTGGAAGCATGGCTCAAGCAGTAGAGTGCCTACCTTGCAAGCATGAAGTTCAGCGATCAAACCCCTATACCATGAAACAAAACAAAAATCACCTTATAAAAGCAGTAGAGACAGCAGATTAGCTGATCACCATATGCACAAATCTCAACATAGGGACACAAGAATTATTAAAAACACAAGGTAACAGAATACCCTCAAAAGAACTCAAGGTAGCATTGTGTGTCCAAAGGTCTGTCAACAGACCCCAAAGAAAAGAATATTGATTAAATGCTTAACAAAGAATTCAAAAGAAAAACTATAAGGAAATTTGATGATATTCTAAAGAATGCAAAAGACAATTCAAGGAAAATTAGAAAAACTGATCATGATAGGAATGAGAAATTCAGCAAAGATACTGAAAATGAATCAAACAAATCTTGAAAGTGAAGAACTCAATAAGTCAAATAAAAGATATGGCTGAAAGCTTCAACAACAGACTACATTGAGCTGAAGAACATCTAAATTTGAAAGCAGAAGTGAAAAACAAAAGACAAAGAAATGAAGGCAACCTCCAAAATTTATGTGACATCAAGGTGAAGAGAAGGGAAAAGGCATAGGAAACCATTTTAATAAACCAGTAGCTGAAAACATTCCCAGTCCTGGAAAAGATGTGGACATCCAAGTATAGGAGGCCTATAGGACCCCAAATAGATAAGACCAAAAAAGATCCTCAGCACAGTCCATAGTAAACAGCAAGAACAAAATGTCAAGTCACATTTAAGGGAAAACTAACAGCAGATTTCTCAGCAGACACCTTACAGGACAGGAGGGAATGAAATAACATATACCTAATTTATGAAAGAAACAACTTCCTAGAATCCTATATTTAGCAAAGCTATTCTTCTAAAAAGAAGCAAAAATAAACACTTTCAATGAGAAGCAAAATGATGGAGGGATTTCATTACTTACAAAAGATAAAATTCTAAGATATTATTTCATATGCAATCATTTTACACATTTGATAACATCAAGAGATGGTGAGTACATACAAGAATTCACACAGCAGATGATACTGTATTAATCTTCACAAAATACGTGGACTGTCTTCAACATTTATTTCTTGCATTTATTTCTGGAGGCTGCAGAATCTAAGATAAAAGTGCTAGCTGCTTCTGTTCCTGGTAAGAGCCTTCTTCCTGACTGACAAAGGGCTACCTTTTCACTGTGTCCTTACATGGCAGAGAAAGATAGCTCTAATATCTATTCTTCTTCCCATCATGAGCTTCAACGTGTGAGTTTGGGGGGACACAAGTCCATAGCATGTGTATATATGTAATCACTTTGATTTCAAATGTATGCATGAGGAGACAGAAATGTCTTATGAAATAAGGAAAAACTATGGAAATAACTTAAATCCCTACTAATAATAAAAAAGGAAAAATCAGCTTATAATGTTGAAACACTACATCAGTGCTACCTGAATACCTGTTGCTGCATGCTATTATTAAATGATACATTCGATTTCTAAGTAGATACAATATTGAAGTGAATTCTGTACTTTTTCTTACTTTATTAGATTTCTAACTAGACAATGTTGTCTGTAAATCATAGCAGAGCTATCTTTTATTGTTGAAGTACTGAGCTGCTACAAATCCTTTTCACAGATATGCCCCAATCCAAGTGTTGAATGGGCAACATCGTGTAAACATGACCCTGGAGTCAATCCTCTATCTTCATAGGGAACTTTCATAAGTCCATTACTAACACTGAGTGTGGATCTTAGTTGTCCAGTCTTACATAGCATTACAAGAACTTGTGTGTCTTTCTCTAGCTAGAGAAATCAAGTTATGCTTTATGGCCTTGGTGATGGATTGAATGCTTTCCTCTCAACCATGTACAGATACACACATACACACACACACACACGCACACACATTCTTCACTGCTAAGGAGCCAGGAAGAAATATTAACAGTAAATTCATGAACAAGTGTGCAGTACTAAGATCAGTTCAAGAAAGTACCTGAATGGAAAGGGACTGCTTTGCCTGCATCCAGTTTTCCTGCATCTCCACCTGGTGTGCCAACCTTAGCATATCAAGTAAACAAAGCACATTTTGGAGAGGATAGATGTCTTACTTTACATGCAACAGTAAGGTAATTTTATATCTGCACTAAGAGTGGATTAAGTAGTTTAAGACAATTGTTAAGCTACTAAAATAATCATGAAGAAGAATGGAGAGAAGAACAGATCTTTGCAACAAACTCATGTTAATTACCCTTGCAGCTGGAAGATCAATTTGCATAGAGTCTTTGAAGCCTGTCAGGTATGAATTGAACCACTGAACTGCTATATTTAATAATCCAGTCATTGAGTGAGTTTTTTTCCCCCTGAAGATGTTGTTACAGCCTAAAAGATATTTTTCTTCATATAAAACTACTCATTTCTAATTAATTTTCTCCAGTATTTAAAACACACACAGATTTGTGACTTTCAAAGAAATAAGCACAACATCAAAAACATGGGCATTAATAATTATACTTATAAAAGAAGAAGTAGTTGAAGTACTATGTGTTTTAGGTTTAGCTCTCAAAATTTTAAAACTAAAGAAATAGTTGTCCTAGAACACTTGTAGGTAGCAGTTAGTAATGGTAGTGAGGCAGTGTAATAAAAGTCTTTATTAGTACTAACTCATTTAATACCCACAGGAGACAGTATGGCTTTTCATTTAACACAGAGAGAAATTGAGGCCCAGAGAACAGTAATAAGTTGACCAAAGTCACTTATTTAAGGACATGGCATGGTCAAGATACAGATACAGGTAACGTGGTTGTCAACATAACATCCCTTTCCCCTCTACCTTGCCTCTCTTATAAAGTATACTTTACACTGTCTCTCCTACGTGTAAGATCCTTAATATTCAATCACATTGATTTAAATTTTAAAAGTATCATAGATGTCTGTGATACTTAATAGTATTTGTCTTTTAAATAATGTCTCTTTCTAGTCTCCAAAAGACCAATAGAGGTATGATAAGAAATAAAAATACAGAAAATATGTGAGAAAAAAATATGAAATTGAACTGAATCTATTGAGATTAATGTTTTTAGAAAATGTAGCAAAAATAAGATTGAGCAAGAACTATTCAATGTAAAATACTTAAAATTGATAATCTTAGAAAATGACAGATATATTCCTTACACATGTAAATCTGCATTCTTTCATTAGTATTTTGCAATAGAAAGCATCCTTTTGTTTGAATATGGATTTGCTGATTCAGTTTCTAGTCAACTTTTTTGCATGCCTATACCAGATCAAAAACAAAAACACCTGTAGAATCCTGAAAACATTTACCATTGTTTAGAGTGGTTTTAATTCCACTGAATCCAACTTGTCTTTATTAAACTTTTACAAAGTAGTCAATTTAGTTTTCATCAAAACAAATATTTTCATATTTATATTTCCACAATTTGATTAATATTCAATTACATTTTATAATTACAACTCTAAGAATATTGATATATGTATAGGAAAAATCAGATTAATACCTACTAGATTTATACATGTGGAGGGTAGACATTAAAGAGCAAGTTGCTAGCCATAAGCATCTACTGTGCTACAAGCATCATTCAGCAACAACTGAGATAGAAGGAATGGGCAACCCTGGAGAATCAGGAAAGACTGGTAAATCAAGTCAGTTAAGAGAGTTTATTCCTTGAGAAGAGAGTGGCAATTGAATATTTTTTTGTTCAAAATGATGTAACTATGCAATACTCAGATATTCTTATCACTCTCTGAGTGTTGTGAGGTTACCTAGCCATGTGTACTTGTCATGTATTTCTATGATCATGCCCCAGATACCTATCTCAAATGAGCTTAAAAATATTTATTAATGCAAAGAAACTAATGGGAAGGACTAGAATTTACCACAGTTAGAACAAATGAGGCAAAATTAGGCAAAGATAAGTCAAACTATGACAGGAAGGCTATAATTTGACTCAATTTTCAACAATAGGAAGAATTATTACTAGTTTAGGAAAAATAAAATAATGACTATAATTTCTTTTATGACTTCATGACACATTAATTTCCCAAAATATTTCTGTAATTTCCTAATGTTCCACTGAATTTCATAATACAAATGTCAAGATGTTGGCATATTTGTGGGGGGATAAAAATACAACTTTCCCTTAGTTGTTGGCAATAATGGCACCGATAGGTTTCAGCTCTCACTGAACCCTTAAGCTTCTGTTTTCCTGGGTCACGGTCCTGCCTCAAGTCTAGCTTGAATCCTCCTTCTGCCCCAACCTCCAATCAGCATGAACCATAAGATCCTAACCAATCCTATCATGCTGAGTCTCACTGAGGGGTATTTAAGCCCCTGCCCCTCTCTCCCTCTCTCTCGGCTCTCTCCCTCTCCTACCTGGCAATAAAGAATCTCTTGGCCAGATCACTCCTCTCCACGTGGTCACTTTGGGGCCTATATTTCCTTACATTTGGTGCCATGACTCGGGACGGGTTTCCCCACTAATCCTGGTGGGACCCCGATTCCGACTCACCCCACGACCACCCTGAGGATGTGACTGGCCAGGAATCATCCTCCCGATTGCCCTCACTTGCATCCAACACCGGACATTCTTTGGTGAGCCCACCTACCCTTCTTGGGCTCCCTTTATGGTCTCTCCCTTGGGTGTCTCTGGGTTTTAGAACAATTCCCATGCTTTGGGCTATCTCTGGGTGGCTCAGATGGTAGAGGGATCCCCTTCTCTGCAGGGTTTGGATTTTACAGGGCCCGGGACCCTAAAAACCTAGGCCTAGGTAATCCAAGCTGCCAGCCTCTGGCCTGCAAACCACCTGAACTCAGCAATGGCTGGGTCACGTGCACTTTGCATTTTCTCGGATATTTGTGCTGTGCAAGGACGTTCCACAGTACATAATATCCTCCTCTCCCATTCCAGGACCAGGTCCCTTATAATGGGTGCCTCTACGTCTTCTCTGCCATCTGACTCCCCATTAAGATGCCTCCTCAATAATTTAGACACCTTGGGTTTGACCCCAGATATAAAACCAAAAATTTGATCTGCTTTTGCACTCAAATCTGGCCCACTTTAAGACAACCAAAGTCACTGGTCCCTTTTTGGGTCTTTAAATCCCAGCCTTTTACAGGACATATAACTACTGTGAGTGATCGGGACGATGGGGAGAGATTCCATTTTGTCCAAGCCTTTTCATACCTCCATCTAAATCTGGCTCTCTGACTTCAAACCCTCCCTCTGTACTTTCTGTTCCCCTGCACAGATTCTATCAGCCTGTAAACCAGTTTCTAAATCAGCCAATTCCTCTCCAAACCTCCTCCTTCCCCACATAAACAGACTTCTTGCACTGCTTACCATACCATACCTATCTTCCCAAAAAACTTCCCCTGTCATGGAGTTAAGCAAGCCACTCTTTGCCAATTCTGACCTCAAGGCAGTTCCAGCTCTGAGAGAGCTCATGGTTAATTCGGTGACCGGAGAATGGAGGTTTCGTTTCCTGAAAGCCTGCCAGTACCAATCAATGGGAGCAACCTAGAGACACAGGTGATGGCTAATACCTTAAGCGTGTGTCATGGCTTCAGGCTCTGCCTTCCCCTCCCTTACCTAAGATGTCAGCTCACCTTTTCTGCCTGTCCATGGTCTCACCACATGTCCTCTGTCTCTGTCTGCCTTCCCCTCCCTGGGCTTACTGGGACCCTGCCTCCCATGAAAAACCTGTAGCATGGTACCTTATGACTTAAACTATTCCAACTAGTTTGCCAGGCCTCTCAGTCTAAAGAAACTTTAAATCACCTGCTTTACAAAAGCACTTACAAAAACCTGCAGCTGCCACGCTTATGATCTAACTCCACCCCCACAAGGGGAGGAGGGAAAGCAAACAGGCGCACCTGTGCACAGGATGCCAGCTTCTGGACACAGCAAAAATGACTGCCATAGCTAAGAGAATCCATACAGAGGACCCAGCAAATCCTGGGCCAAAAGCCACACGTGGCGATGGCTGCAGCCCGCTGCCACTTCCCCTAGAATAAACGCGCGCAGAGTACACAGGAAGGGGGGAGGGGCGACAGGCTGCAGGATCAGGCCTAGCAGTCATTTGTCCCAGGTGTGTGTGTGGAGGGAGCACAAGTCTTACTCCTAGCCCCACCTCACACCTCAGGGCATCAGACCCTTGTAAGCCAATTGTTAGCTCAAGGTTATAGTTCCAGAAATAACAAAATAGACATTACTATGGTCTCTAAATTTCTCATTTAGAATTTTCTATACCTTTGGCCTCAGCATAAATTTTTCCCTCCAAATATTAACACTAGTTGTCCCGTATGGCCCTGTTATTGGCCTGAAATGACCTCTGAATGCCCTTCTCTAACTTTACAAATGATTTCTTTGTTAAAAATGTAGCCTTTATTAAAGAGGCTGCCTGCTGTTAGCTAAAAGACAGGATCCTAACGTTTTGTTCTTTCTGGATGGGACCTGCATCTTCCAGTGTTCTGGCTGGTAGATGTTGGAAGCTTTGTAATGAGGCCTGGCCTCAGTATGCCTTGGGTGACCAAGAGAAATGGCTTTCACAGGGCTCCTTAAATTACAGTAGACCTTTTCTATAAAAGTAAAAAAAAAAAGTAAACTGAAGTCCCCTATACAAATTTCTCTCATTAGAAAAGCAATGGGTTCTGGCCCAGGCCACTCAGGTTGGAAATGATTATATGACTCAAGCAGTAAAGTGCCGCTTTACAAGCAGAAAGTCCCAAGTTCAAACCCAGTACAGCCAAAGTAAGAAATAATAATAATATTTGGGGCTGAGGAAGTAGCTCAATGGGAGAATGTCAGCCCAGCATGTGTGAAGCCCTGGGTTCAATTCCTCAGCATTACTGAAAAAAAAAAAAAGGTAAAGAAGATAAGTGGTATTAATGTCACTTCAGCCATCTCATAGTGGAAAAACACAGTTTAACCTATATCAGATCCCTCATTCTTCAAGTGAGGAAACTGAGGCCTAGAACAGTTCAGAGACTTGCTCTCCAGAGTGTCAGGTGTCAATGTAAAATAACAACTTTACTTTACAGCAACAACCTATCAGAAAGCAAATCACGGTGGACTCAGAGTCACAGGTGAGAGAGGTTCTCCTCAAAGATAAATTTCTAACAGTCAGCCCCAGATATTTGTAAAAAACTCAGACTGTAGCTGAAGGGAAAAGTCATTGAAGCAAGTAACACAGCTAGCCATGTCTGTATTTATGGCCGTGTCTGTATGTCTGGGACCTTACTAACAGGAGAGAAAAAGATAAGAGACACCATGGCCTCATTGCTGCTCTCAGAGAGGGCCCCACCTGACTGGGACCTGTATCCTGAACTTGCTCCCATGGTGGACAGGAGGGGCACTTCTGCAGAGAATGCTTAAGGGAGGATGGCCTGGGAGACGGCCCTGCCCCCAACCGGGACCCTGCCCTCTGCAAGGGTAACCACTGGAGGTCTAAGTGCCCCCATCACCAGATGGAAGGTGAGGTGCCATCTCTTATGTATTGATGGGTCCCAGCCTCCTTGCCATACTCCACTTCTTGGCATCAGTGTTGAGGTGCCATAATGGCAGGAAAAAAAAGGCTATTTTCCTCGTAGACAGTGGAGCCCATTTCTCTGTTTTACCTTTTTCTCCTGGTCCCTGGTCCAATGACAAAAGTTATTGTTCAGGGCAAATCTGGCCTGCCCCTAGAGCGCTAGTTTACCTGGCCTCTGGCCTGCTCTTGGGGAGACCTCCTTTTCTGTCACTCTTTCCCCATAGTACCTGAAACTCTGGTGTCCCTGCTGGGACAGGATTTACTATCTCAATTAAAGTTCAAATTCTCCTCCCCCCAGGCAGCTATCTCTGCTGCCCCCTCCTTCAGGAACAAAGAAGATTCCACAGTGTGGACTGATGAGATGAGTGTAGGGTGAGCCAGGATGGCCCTCCCTATTCAAATAAAACTCAAAAATCCCTCACAGTTTCCACACCTAAAACAATATCCCCTCAAGCCTGAGGGACATGAGGCCTTATGCCTATCATAAATTCCTTAAAACAACAAGGGCTACTAGTTATTTGCTCCAGCCCCTATAATAAATTTAAAATTCTTATAAAGGTTAATTTTAAAATACAAGTTACAAAGTAAACAACTGGAAAGGATATAGATAGGTAATAAATGTATTTTTTTGAGAAGTTAAAGGAAAAAGGAATGATTTTTTGGATGAGAAGGGATTTTGCAAAGAAGGCATTTGTCCTAAAGATTGTTTCAAATAGGAAGGATAAGGACAAACCATCAAAGGGTTTAGTATGTTGTATGAAGGTCTGAGTAAGTTTGAAAAGTGTATAATAAAAGCTTCGGTGTGTGATAAAGTTAAAGTTGAATGTAATCTAAGAGTTACCTAAAAGATTTCTAGGGTCATGTCAAATTAAATCAAATCCTCTGTCTATGAAATAACAAGGTTATCTTTTTTTTTTTTTTTTTTTCTCCCAAGTCCCCTACCACTAACTGCAACCTGTGCTCCCCCGTCTCCTCCCCATGTGAGCTCCAGCCAGCTCAAGGTTATCTTAATATTGTTCTGCTCTGAGTAACATCTACAAAAAACCATTACAGAGAAAGATTTTATCAAAGAAATTATTTGTGTTTTCTGCTGATCTTGTCAAGCTTTAAGTACTACTAAATCAGAGTTCATTTACATATTTGCTTATGTGTCTTAATTGACCATCTTGTAACAGTGTTATCTAAATATGGTACAAACATTTAAAAGGCTAAAAGTGTCAATTTATATAAAATAATGAGCTAAAGCTCTCTTTTATCCAAGAGTGTTACATTTAAATCCTGACAGTCCCTGCCTCCCACAGGTCACCTACCTAGGTGTGGCCTTAAAGGGACAGACTCACTCCCTGAGTCACAAATGCATCAACCCAATCTTCCGTTTTCCAACCCCCATACCATAAGACAGCTTACAGATTTCCTGGTAGTTATACGATTTTGCAGAATTTAGATCCCTAGGTATGTAGTCCCTGAACAGACACCTTTTTATGCTCCTCCTATTTGGGTCTTAGATAATGTATGGCCACCCCTTTCTCTTAGAAAAACTTGCCTCCAACAGACTCTGCTCCTCTGGCTGACTACCTGCCTTCTCAGGGAACTTCTCAGAGAGCATGCAAACAAGACCCTGCCCCACCCTATAACAATTTCTGTTAAACCAGGGCATCTTGTTCTCCAAAAGGATATTCTACCCTCTCCATTGGGACTTTGATGGACCAGCCCTCATCTGGCCATTCCCATGGCACCCACTACTGTCAAGCTCAATGGGTTCCCCAATTGCGGCACCTCTCAAGAAACAAATTAGAAAAATGGAGAAGGGAAGTGGAGGACTCTTGAAATTGTCTAGGGAAGAACATTTCACAGTGGTTCTCCTGGCCAATGCCCATCCTAATGCCTATGTTTCTTGTTCTCTTATTCTTAAGCTTCCTCCCTTGTATCACACTGCATGTCTGCTCTTGCTAATCCAAAATTTAACCAGTTGTACCTCCAGGGATACCAACCTCTCCAAAACGCCAGGATAGTTGGCTGATACCCACCATGTGGAGGTCGGAGGATTGGCTCGAGACTCTTTATGACCTATGGCTACAAGGGACCTTCATCAACTTCAGGGAAGAGGAAATTTTCACCTTTGGAGCCTGGTTGTACGCCATCATGGGGCTCACCACCCC
The DNA here is from genome assembly GCF_047511655.1 of Castor canadensis. NCBI lineage: Eukaryota > Metazoa > Chordata > Mammalia > Rodentia > Castoridae > Castor > Castor canadensis. The sequence continues at coordinate 24,555,998 of NC_133386.1, forward strand.
AACATTGTTTGCCAACTGACCCTCCCTTCCCCTACGCCTCCCCTTGCCAGCTCAAAGAAGCCAGAGCGAACACAACGCCCCCCTTCCTTAACAAAGAAAAAAGGGAGGAATGTTGGCAATAATAGCGCCAATGGGTTTCAGCTCTTACTGCACCCTTAAGCTTCTGTTCTCCTGGGTCACGGTCCTGCCTCCCAGGGTCACAGTCCTGCCTCAAGTCTAGCTTGAATCCTCCTTCTGCCCCAACCTCCAATCAGCATGAACCATAAGATCCTAACCAATCCTATCATGCTGAGTCTTACTGAGGGGTATTTAAGCCCCTGCCCCTCTCTCCCTCTCTCTCTTGGCTCTCTCTGCTCTCTCCCTCTCCCACCCGGCAGTAAAGAATCTCTTGGTCAGATCACTCCTCTCCACGTGGTCATTTTGGGGCCCACATTTCCTTACATTAGTGAGCATAGAATTTATCTGATTAAAATAAACACATAGTGGGGAGGGATGAATAAATATTAAAGAGTAGCTTGGAGCACCTTGTGTCCACTTGTGATTATACTTAGAGATTTCTTTGCATGTAGAGGATTTAAGATCCAGGAGCTTGAGTTCATATTCTTACAGCTCTAGCCATTTCAAATTCCAAGAATTTTAAAAAAGATTTAAATAGCCAATCCCAAGTTGAATATCCACCAGCAAATCAGTCACTGAAGTCATCTAAATGGGGTTCTAATTTGCTATCTATAGCAGAATATGTATAAATATTTACAACATATGTACAAATGCATATGGGACATCCTGCTAAGAGAAAAGTCCTCCATGGGAAAAGTTAAATGTTTGCCCACAATTGAAGTTCAATAATATTCATAAGCATATGTAATAGATTTAGGGAGTGTCTTAGAAGTCAGATTAATGGGATCCTCAAGCCATGTCACCCTAAGTAAAAAACAGATCTCCTAAAATTGGACATTCATCACAGGAAGGATTTGCTTTTAAAGGGCTCAGGGTAAGGCTGGGCTTAAAGCCACATAATTCTTGCCTCAAGTAACTATCAGACTAGGCTGGCAATAAAATGGAAAGAATTCTGTAACAACAAAAAGAGAACACAGCAAAGACTCAAACTTGCCCATATGTCCTTTGTCCTAAATGTCTTTTCATTTCTTCCAGGATGCAAATTCTTGATGTGGTATTATAAATCAGCCTCTCACATGGAATCTGAAACAATAATTCTAACATCATCCAGGTAAACAAACAGAATTTAAGGAAAATCTGAACATATTTAGTAGAGCACTTCAGGTACAGAGTGGAAGTATTGCATTTAAATATAAGCATAGAAAAATGCCTATGTGAGCCAGAAGGAGATGTACTGCTCAACAAGCAGAGGAGAGATAATCCAACAAATAATCTTCTAAAAACATTAGTTTTTGACTGCTAAATTCAATACATTGTAGAACCCATGAAACAAGATACAAGTGATAAAATGATAAGAGTATTAATTGAGGTTAAAACTGACATGTCTGAATAAGCAATAGAAATTCGTAAGAGAAATAAGCATGATAAGAAAGCCTGAAATAGAAAACAACAATGCTCTGAATAGTGAATAAATTTGCTTTTAATAGATTGCTTTCTATTAAGTTCTATGTTCTTAGAGATCACCTCTTAAAACAACCTTTGGAATATTTATAAAAACTATACTCATGATAAGACAAAACATCTTACATGAAAAAAAAACGTGCAGAATGCAGGCCTTGTCCCTACAATAATCTTTGTCCCAAATGCAACAAAGCAGCAAAATAACAGCAATGGCATCAAGAATAACAAAAAAGCTAGCATCTCAGTTTTAATTTTCTATAAAATCTTAGGGTGAGAAGGGAATATCTAAACTAAGTAGTTATGATAACAGTATCATGACATCATATTTCTTATAATTCAAAATACTTTCATAATCAAATGAGAAAAGGTAAAATAAGATTTTTTAATAAAATAAATAAGTTTAATTCAATAAATTCAAGACAAAATTAACACATGAAATATTATCAATTTAAATAATGAATAATGGTAGAAATATCTACTTTGAAAGAGCAATAAAATAGACACACTTGGAAAGTTGAATTAATTTTAAAAAATGTATATACATACTGCTAGAGATAATTACAGGGCCACAAACACAAACCTTCATGAGAAGAAACTGGAAGAACCAATGTCTTGGAGGAAAATCTGAGCTGCAATTGAGGAATTGCTGGAGATGCGTGTAAATAACCTGAATTGGTCCAACTCATCTAGTTTTCTCTTTTCTCTCTCAGTCTCTTTCTTATGGTGATTTCAACAGGTTTAAAAATCTATATTCATTTTTGTATAGGAAATACATCAACTATATTCACCTTCTTAACTTCCTTCTTTTATCCTCCCTCTCTCATATGTAACCTCCCCTTATTGTGACCTGTTTTTCATAATATTGCTTGTATTTGCAGTAGGTCTATATTCCACCTATGAGAAAAAAACATGTGACCTTTGGCTTTCTGAATCTGGCTAACTTCACTTAACATGATCTTCTCCAGTTCCAACTGTTTACCTGCAAATGACAAAATTTCATTCTTCTTTATGGCTAAATGAAATTCCATTGTATATAAATACCACATTTTCTTAATCCATTCATAAGTAGTAGGACATCTTGACTGCCTTTGTAGCTTAACTATAGTGAATAATGCTGCAATAAACATGGGTGTGCAGGTGCCTTTGTTGTAACCTAACTTACATTCCTTTGGGTATATCCCTAGAAGTTGTATTGCTGGATCATGTGGTTATATTCAGCAAGAGCACAATAGATATTCTTCTCAAGCTTACATGAAATATTCACCAAGAAACATTCCATTACAGGCCATAAAACATAATTTCACAAATTCTAAAACAACAAAAACAATCGTACATTGTTTGCTTTCAAACCAAAATGGATGTGAACTAGAAATGAAGATAGAAAAAGAGTTGGAAAATCCCAAAATACTTGAAGTTAAGCAAAACACTTACAAATAGTAGTATTTCTAGTACTGTTTTGAACTAGAGGAAAATGAAAACACAACTTCTCCAAACTGATGGGATGCAGCCAGAGCAGTGCTAACATGGAAATTTATAGTATTGAATACATATATTAGAAAAGAAAAAAATCTAAAATCAATAATCTACATCACCATCTTAGAAAACTAGAAAAAGGAGAGAAAATTAAACCCAAAATAAATGGAAGAAAAGAAAAAATAAAGTTATAGGAACAATCAATGAAATTGAAAATAGAAAATTAGTGGAGAAAATCAACTAAACAAAAGCCAGCTCTTTGAAAATATCAGTAAAACTGAAAAGCTTTTAAACTCTATCCAGGCCAACCAAAAGGAAAAAAAAAAGGTGTAGATGCAAATTATTAATAGAAGAACTGAAAGAGAGAACATCACTACAGAAGCCATGCTCACTAAAAGGATAATAAAGAAACACCATGACCAACTCCATGCCACAATTTTGATAAACTAGATGTAGTAGACTGATTTCTTATAAAATGCAAGCTGCCAGAAATCACACAAAGTAAAATAGACAGTTTGAATAAGCCTGTATCTATTTTTTAAAATAGAATCAATAATTAATAATCTTTCAAAATAGAAAGCACTAACCTCAAGTGGGCTCTCCAGTAACTTCTACCAAACTTTTAAGGCAAAAATGGTATTAGTTACTAACACTCTGTTTGGAGGAAAGAGCAGAGGGAATATTTCCTTATTTATTCTATTGGGCCAAGATTACCCTAATCTTGCCAAATCAGAAAAGGCATTACAAGAAAACTACAGATCAATGTCTCTGATGAACATAGAAAGAAAAATTCTCAGCAATATATTAGCAAATCCAACAATTCATATAAAGAATTACACATCACAGTCCAACCAAGTAGATGTTATCCAGCTATGCAAGGTTGTTTTGACACTCAAAATTAATTAATATAATATGTTATATCAATAGAAAAATACACAATCATTTCAATAATTGATGAAAAAGCATTCAACGAAATGCAATACCTACCTTCAATTAAAGTTCTTAATGAACTAGGAATAGAAGGGAAATTCCTCAAGTTAATAATTTTCACAGAACTTACAGCTAACATCATAACTAACGATGAGAAACTCAAAGTTTTCCAAGTGAGACCAGGTACAAGGCAAGGATATCCCCTCTCATCACGCCTCCTATCACATTCAACTGTTCTTGATCTTACAATAAGGTAACAAAAAAGAAATCAAATGTATACAGAATGTGAAGGAAAAAATAAAATTGTCTTTTTTCTCAGATAACATTATCATGTGTGTAGAAAAGCTGACACAAAGTAAGAAAAATACTCATGGGTTTAATAAGCAACTGTTGCAGCCACCCTTGTTGTCTTATAGCCAAGAAGGTTAATATTAAAAAGTTAATATGAAAAAGTCAATTTTTTTTCCTATATATCAGCAAGAAAAAAGTGGGACTTGAAATCAAAAACAAAATACCATTTACATCAACACCTCCCAAAATGACAGTATTACTCTAACAAATCTTGTTCAAGATCTATAAGATTCTTATCTTATACATGAGCAAACCAAAAAGAACTAAATAAAAGGAGAGACATTCCATGTTCATAAATGTGGAGATTCGGTATTGTCAAGATGACAGTTCTTCCCTACTTGATCTATATATTTGAAAATATATAATTCATCAAGTTATTTTGTGGATGTCAACAAATTCTAAAGTTTATACAGAGAGTCGAAAGACAGAGTAGCCAGCATAATATTGAAAGGGAAAAATAAAGTTGGAGAGCTGACACTACCCTACACCAAGTCTTGCTATAAAGCTACCATAATCAAGAAAATGTGAGCCAGGTTTGAGGCCAGTCTGAGCAAAAAGTTTGTGAGACGCTAACTCAACAAATAAGCCAAACTTGGTGATACATACCTGTGATCCTCACTTCACAGGCAGCAGTAGGTAGGAGAGCAATAGTTTGAGGCCAGTCTCTTGTAAAAACATGAGTTCCTACTTGAAAAACAACTAAATCAAAAAAAGATCTGAAGGCATGACTCAAGTGGTAGAGGACCTGCTTTGCCAGTACATGGCCCTGAGCTGAGGGAGAAAGGAAGGAAGGAAGGAAGAGAGGGAGGGAGGGAGGGAGGAAAGAAGAAAAGAGACAGAAAGAGAATATAGTTTGTTGGCAAACAAACAGAACTATGGGACAACATGGGCACCCCAGAAATAGACCCACATAAATAACAGGAAAAACTGAACATCCACACAGGCAAAAAAAAAGAATTAGACAAAGATTTTAAACACTTCACAAATTAATTCAATATGGATCATACACTTAAATGTAAAATGCAAAACTATAAAACTGGAAAATAGCATAGAAGAAAACCTATATGACCTTAAGTATGGTGATAACATTTTAGATAAGACACTAAAGATGTGATTCATGAAATAAATCATTGATGAGTTAGACTTCATTAAAATTAAAAACTTTTAATCAAGTGAATGAGAAGATAAGCCAGAAGTTCAAAGAACATATTTGCAAGACTATTATCCAGAGTATACAAAGAACTCTTAAAACTCAACCATGAGAGGACAAACAACCCAATTAAAAAGGGGAACAAAGATCCTAACAGATACTTCACCAGAGGAGAAACACCATTGGTGAATAAGCACATGAGAAATGCTCCACATCACACTTTATCAGTGAAATACAAATTTCAACAAGAATGATGTACCACTACACACATGTTAAGATGACTAAAATCAAGAATACTAACCACACCGAATGCTGGTGAAGGAACTCTCAGTCTCTGTTGTTGAGAATTTAAAATGGTACTTTAGAAGACAATTTGGAGGTGTCTTGAAAAACGAAACATAGTCTTACTCTCCAATCCATTGATCACATTCCTTACTGTTTACTCCAAGGAACAGAAAAATTATGCCCACATAAAAACTGTAGATGTTTGAAGTAACTTTGTTTATAACTGAACATTCTTGAATTAACTTTATGGAACCAGGCTTACTCAGACTAAATTCATGAAAAAGACAAGGCAAAGAGGAAGGAAGGAGGAAAAGATCAAATGAAGGGAGACAAGGAAGGATGAAGGAAGAAAAGCCACAATCTCCAGGATGAAGACAGAATAAACTTAAGTAAAATTAGCAAATTCAGTCCAGTGATATACCAAAGAACACATTATCATTTACTTGTTTAAATACAGGTATATGTTTCTTTTAATACTAAATAATCTACTCATTTAATTAGAAATTGCAATCAAAGAATATGAAATCTAGAGATGAAGTTGATAGAAGCTGAAAAGATATTCAGCTACTAAGAAGCAGATTGGGAGGATTGCAATTTGAGACCAGAATGAGAAAAACGATAACAAGACCTGGCCTACTTAGCCAGGCACAATGGCTTACAACTGTGATCCCAGGTATGTTGGAGGGCAGCAAACACTGGAGAACTTAACTGAAAAATAATTAAAGAAAAAAAAAGGGGGTGTGGCTCAAGTAATAGATGCCTGCCTGGCAAAAAGAAGGTCCAGAGTTCAAAATCTGGGAACCACCAAAAAAGAAGGAGAAGAAAATTCACCAATTTTATGTTATGTTACTTTTAAGTCACTGAAATACCAACATAAACAACTTAAGGGAATGATTTATTTATTTTGGCTTGCAGCTTCAAAGGGTTCGGTCCATGGGTTTTTGGCCCCATGCACTAGGGCATATCATCATGGCAGTAAGAATGAGTGGGGGAGCAGAGAGAAATGAGGGAGCGATAGATACTGGGCACCAGGAATAACCTTCAAAGGCATGCGCCCAGTGACCCACTTCCTCCAAGTAGACCCCACCTTCTTAAGTTTCCATCACCTCCTCAAATAGTGCCACTGTCTGGGGACCAAGTATTGAACTCAAGAGACTGCGGGGGACATTTTATTAACATAACACGTGTTTTAAATGATTATTACTGATGTAGTAGAAGTTATTTTATACACATGTGCACATTTACATATACACAGCAATAAGAAAAATATGCAATAGCCTATTAGAGAATTTTGAGCCAAATTTCATAAAAGAACTCAGGATTACATAGAGAAGGGAGCCATAAGGAAATTTATTAGAGCCTTATGTGCCTACTGTCACCTAAGTTGAAATATACATTTAATTTATAAGGACATAAATGCAAAGTCTATCTGGAAGAAAAATAATAGTGGCTGGCCAATGATTTTTTTTAAAAAAAGATTTAAAAGAAAAATTTAATGAATAGGGCCCTTGCTCCATGAAATTTTCCATAAGGCTTCACTAATTTTTAAATGAGTCAGCATAAAAATGCAAAGATCAGTAGAAAACTTAAAAATTCCTTCAAAGGGACCCAAGCATAGTAAAAAATTCAGAACATAAACACCATAGAATTTTAAGATAATAACTAAATATTAGGATATTTAACACATTCTTTATATAATTAAGAAAAATCTTTAGTTCCCATTGTACAGGGGATGTACCCATACATCAGTATTTAGATGGATTTAACATACCTATTTAAGAACTTACACAATAAAGAAAGAAGACAATTTACCTTATTTTGGAGTCCGGAAAACTTTTCTACATGTAGAGGAAGAATCTTTTAAGAAAACCTTAGCGATATTTATATGCACAAAAATTTAACCCCTCTGTATGTCAACTGACAAAGCATTACAAACAAAATTTAAAGTTTAAATTGAAAAGCAAAAGAAAAGCCAGAATATCTGTATGAGATAAACAAAGCTGAATATTACTCTAGAAAAAATTGATATGACTCAGAAAAACATGGGGTGGGGGGGAACAGAATTTTCACATAAGAAGAAAGACAAGAACTAGTAAGCATGTGAAATCATGTTTGAATACATGAATAAAGAAAGCAATAAAAATGTAAGCAATGAAGAGCAATGCAAACTACAGAAGTAACTCATAAATTACAATACCACCAGTGAGCAATGTTACAGTGAACTAAAAATATATACACTGCTAGTGAGTGTGAATTGATACGGGAGTTAGGAAAGAGATTTAATAAATAATGAGAGATAATATTACTGAACAATTACACTTCCAGAGATGGATCCTTTCAAAATCATCTAAAATATATTTTAAAAATTATGTACTAAATATTTATTACATTATTATATAAAATACCAAAAAGAAACAAGAAAAAATTTTAATATGCTTCAAAAGTGGATTAGTTAAATAAGGATGAGGCCCTATAGCAATATCATGCAATCTTTTAAAATTATATTTTATAATAAAATATACCCAAGCTTATTTTCCTGGAAAAGTTGTCTTTTCAAATTATACCCCAAAGATTCTAGAAGAGCAAAACAGAATCCTGATAAAACAATACCCCAGTTCTGTGGCTCCTGCCAGAACTCACTCGACCTTCTTTCATGGTCTGTAGATTTTCCATGTTTTAAAACAACTGCTTTAGAACAGTGTATAAAAGGAAAACGTTTATAGATTAAATGCTAAATAAAAAGCAGATTGTAAAACAATACAATTTGAGTATATAAATATATATATGTAAATGTATATATATATATATATATATATATATATATATATATATATATATTTAAAATATCCCTTAAAGAGGGCTAGGCATACACACTGGCAATCCCAGTTACTTGGGAGGCAGAGATAGTAGGATCATGGTTCAAAGTCAGCCAAGGCAAAACTGTTAGCTAGACCACTCTTAAAAAATAAGCCATGGTGGTAGTACTGCATACCTATCATACAAGCTTGATGAAAGGTGGAGACAGAAGGGAGACTTTATGTGAAAACAAACTAATGCAAAAAGGGCTGGGGCCATGGCTCAAATGGTAGAGCATTTGCCTACTAAGTGTGAGGCCCTGAGTTTAAACTCCAGTACCCCAAAAAAAATTCCCTAATACATGAATGATTATACTGTTTCACATTGTTTTTGCCCGTGTTTCTCTATTTATCCAATATGTGAGAGAAGACTGTATTGCAATTTAGTAGGAAAAAATTACAAACTCTTCTGCATAAACCATAAATGTTGATTTAGAGATTTGGGATATAAGAAGGGCAAATCTGCATTAAATCATTACATGCTTGGTGATCTTTATTTGAATCTTGTGGCAGCACTGTATTCTAATTAGCAAAAGAATTTTCTTCTGACAAAAGTATAAAACCAAACAAATATATACCTAAATATACATATATATACATGTATGTGTGTATGTATATATATATATATACTCATATATATAAATATTCTTCCACTGTAAGCTAGAAGGCTGCTTTTTGATTTCTTATATAATTGAAGGAATGATCACATAATTTTTTGACTATTCTCTGCTCTGTTATCTCTCCAATCCTATTTGAAAAACCCTATTATAATAGTTATCTCTGACTTTATTCCAAGATCTTCCATGCAAAACTTTTCACTTGTATCGAAAGAGTTTGAATAATCCAGACTGAATCACAACAAATGAAGTAAAAATAAATTATGCATAATATTCCAGGAAAAAATTCCAGTCACACTCTTACTACAGAATCATCTCAGTTCCCTACCTTTGCCCCCAGCTCTCATCTTTGTAATTATCTCAGAGAGAATTTTCATCTTTTGTTTGTTTGCGTTTGCTTATTTCTTTTAATTTTCTTTTTTTTGTAGTACTGGGGTTTGAACTCAGGGCCTCATGCTTGCTAGGCAAGTACTTTGCCACTTGAGCCATAAACCCAGCTCTGCTTATTTCTTTTGAGACAAGGTCTTGCTATGTAACTCAGGCTGGTCTTAATATGCTTGATCCTTCTACCTCAGCCTCCTGAGTGCTGAGATGATAGGCATGTACCATCATGCCCAGCTCCACCTTCTAACTTCTACCCCATGACTCTACTCACCAATTAGGAAACACTAACTTTGCCCATAGGGGCTGTCCTGCTCTAACATACCACTCAGTTGTCAAGCGGGATCTTGCTTGGAGTCTGAGATACTCATAGGAAACACAACTTCAGTTTAAATTCACACTCAAAGTTCTGTTGTCCCACAAAATAGTCTAGGATGAAAGTAAGGCTAATTTGAGTATCACCCAACCAGTGTGATTTTCAGACTTATACTTTTATACTTCTATCTAATCACAGTTCTTAGAGGACACATACACACACCCTATGCTTTCCAAGGACAAACTAAACTCTGAATATGAAAGCAATGTAAATGAACTTATAAGAAGATAATCTTCTATTTCCTTTACAGTTTGAAAAGCTACTTGCTTCATAAAGAGTGAGTGTATCATTTCTATGCTATATATTTCACATTTTTCCCTTCAGATCAACTAAGCAGAATAGGGTACCACTTATAGGTAGCTATCAGCAACAGCCTCTGCATCCAAATAAAACTGTAAAGCTTTATAGCCTGAAGCTATAAAGGCTTTGAATTTTTCTTTGTTGGGTAACAGAAGAGTAATTTTTCTCTCCAGTATCTGTTAATTAGGAATCTTGGTCCAGATACTCTTAGTTCATAGGTTAACTGTGAGAACAACAACAACAAAAAAAACCTCCCAAGTACCAATAATAAACCTGATACGTAGAGGACTATTCGGTAAATATTACCTAATGGAGTCTGATAAGGATGCCATGGTCATTGTTCAGTTTACAATCAAAATTTGCTGTTAGTCAGCTTTACATTATATAACAAAACACCTGAGATAGGTATATTTTGGCTTACATTTTTGGAGGTTTTAGTCCATTGTTAGGAAGACCATTGCTTTTAGATCTGTGGAAAGGCATCACATCATGACAGGGAGCAAGTAGAGGAGCTAGCTGCTCACTTAATGGCAGCCAGGAAATGAAAAAGAGAGAAAAATTGGGTATGGGATTCTAATATCTCCTCCCAGGGTACACTCCATACCCAAAAGATGTGCAATTACATCCCCTTCTTAAAGGTTCCGCTACTTACTTGTGGTATCAAGGGTAGGAACAAATTCTTTAACACTTTGTTAAAAAGCCTTTGTGGACACTTATCCAAGCCACAACACCTATTTTACTACATTTTTCATGAATTATGGTATAAAAGAAAAAGCTTTTGTATTGTCTTTTCATGAAGTCCTTTTTAACAATAAAAGATGTATTTTCCTGAGAAATTTAAAATAGTAATAGCAAGAGTATTTTATGATCAGTTTTATTTTTTAATTCATTCTTATATTTTCTATCAACTTACTTGGATGTCAATATGGAAAGCCCATATCATTTTAGTGTCTTTAGTAAAACAAAAAAAAAATTTAAGAAATATAAGTTAATTTGATAACCTCATATTCCAAGATAATTGTATACCTACACTCATGACCAATAAACTATACCAACCTAATTTCAGCTTCAAGTAGTTATAAAAATAAATCAAGCTTAGTGAAATAAAGTTCGTCTCTGTTTCCTTAAGCTTTTTGTGATTGGGTGGGACCTCATATTACTTGCTTAAAGAAAGTAAACTTTTTACTAAAATATCATTTATATAATGGAACAATTTTTAATACATAAAATATAAAAGATAATTATCAATGGTAATTATAATTCAAGTTCAATGAATTTTAAATGTAGGTTATGCAAAGAAGGAATTTGGACACACACACCTCTTTTTCTCCACAAACTTCTTTCCCATCCATACTTTACTCATCACTTCCCATTCACTCTTCATCCACTGCAGCTCCTGCCTTCATCCCAGCAGATAATGCTGCCCTTTTAATAAAATCCCTAGTGAGATCAAACAAAGGCCATTGTGCACTTTAGGTCTTATCTTACTTGTAGTCTTCATGGGCACTTAAAACTTGACCACTACCAATTTTTTCGGAAATCTCTTCTGCCTTTTATATCATCACTCCTTTCTCTTGACCACAACTCATCAACATTCTTCATACACTTCTCTTCTTCACCCATTTTCAAATTTTAATGGTCTTTAGTGATCTATTTTCAGTTAAAACTCTCTATGAGAGACTATTAATGCTCAAGATGTCTTATGTGGTAATGACTCACAAGTATAAATCCAGAGGTCAGACCTCTCTCTCATGAGCTTCACACCTTTATTTCCATAACTCTCCAGATAGTCCCACTTTTATATTAAACAGATGAATTCAAGTTTCAGACATCTAAAAAGCAATTGATCATTCTCCTACGTTCCTAACTTGGTGTAGGTACCAACATTCTCCAAGTAAAATATCCAGGAGTCATTGATTCTCTCTCCTTTGGTTAAGTGGTTACTGTGTCCAGAAAATGCTTCTCCCTAAGGACACTCCATAAGCTTCTTCTGTATCCTTTCTATATTTCTTCTGCTCTTATTCAGGCTTTTCTCATCTCTCACCTGACCAAACCCTCTAGAGTCTTAACTTTCTATTAACATGACTCTTATATCCCTCAATACCCTCTACCACAAAAATAGATCCTGTTTCTCTACTTCTTGACAGCTGCAATTCTATCCTGCAAAAATATAAATCAGAATAAATGTAGCTTTTATCCTCCTTCTAAAATCTTTTTGCAGCCTCCAGAATCTACAGGTCAAACATACAAAGCACTTTGTGTGGCATAAGACCCTCATCATCTTTACCTTCCCACTATGATTGGAAGCTTCTCCTGCCCCCAGCCTGTTTGCATTCTATGCATGAGTCAGATTTCAGTTTCAGAATGTTTATCTAAGCCTTGATATTCATGCACAGAATAGGACCATGTTAGTAGGATTTCAAGTAAAAATATCATAATATGAAACCAATTCGAATGCATATTGATTTGTAGCCATTAATATATACCTATTAGCCAGCATATAAAATAATTTTTGAGAATGTATTAATTTGTTTTCTTGTTACTGTGATCAAAATACCTGAGAGGACAACTTAAAGGGGGAAGGATTTATTTTACTCAGAGTTTCAGAGGGTTCAGTCCATGCTTGTTTAGCTTCATGAACTTGGAAAGAACTCAGAAACAAGTGCAGGTAGCTGAGGCTTTTAACTTCGTGGCAGACAGAAAACAGAGAGGTTTCAGCTCATCAAGGCAGAGAGAGTGTCATAGAGCATAACAGTTCACATCATGACAGACAGGATGCAGAGAGGAGCAGCAACAGGAAGCAGGAAGGACAAGATATAGCCACCAAGAATATGCCCCCAATGACCTTCCTCCAACCAGGCCCCATCACCCACAGTTCCACCCCCTCCCAGTAGTTTAGTCAAATTTTAATTTATTGATGGATTAGACCATTCACTAAGTCAGAGCCCTCATGATTTAATCATCTCTGGAGATGCCCTCACAGAGGTGAGGTGTGCTTTACTAATTTCCTAGGTACTTCTTAATCCAATTAAGTTAACAATCAAAATTAACCATCACAGAAGAGATATAAATTGTTATCAAGTCTATGGAAACACAGATATTAAGAAAAGTAGCAAAAGAGACATTAGGAAAAAATTGATAGAAGATATGGGAACCAAGTTAGAACAAGAGGCATTGGGAATATTTGAAAGATAGAAGGAAGTTGAGGGGGAGTTGATCATGCTACTTTCATGATAATGGCTCCACCAACAAATATACAAATGAGGTGTTGTTTATGACATAGTGAGAAAACCAACTGATAGGAAAGCAGAAAGCATGTGGGTAAATGACAGAAATATGATCTGGTAGGCAAATATCAAAGCAGATAGCTTTAAAAATGTATGTGGATAATTATTGAAACCCCTAAAGAGAATAGTGTTGTGAATATGAGGAACTGTGTAAGGTTATTCATTAAGCTGATTGAGCTACAGTTCAATAATATAGATCAAAGGCATGAATAAAGAAATAGGTTTTGGAGGCATGAACAGAATTACTCCCTGAAACTGTGAGAATAAGCAAGCTCCTCATGGAGAGTATATAGGCAGAGTACAGACAACTCCTAAACTGTAGGGAACATGAAGACTAAAGGAGAAAAGGAATAAAATGAAAAGGAGGAAGTATATGAAAGTACCCAGATGTTTTGTTAATCTGCACTGCTATATAATAAACTCTCACAACACATAATTGCTTAAAACAATAGCCATCTTATTTTTCTCACAATGTTACAAATGAAGTGGTGTTCAATTCTGTTTTCTCTGCTAGTATTGCTTGACAGTAACGAAGCTGCTGTCGGGTAGCAGATAAGAATAATCTACCTGGGACCTTGGTGGAAACAGCTGGAAAGGTACTCTACCTGTGACACTGGTATGCCTATCAAAATGGTTAGGCCTCTCTCCGTCTCTCCACACAGGCCCAGGACCTCTTTCTCTTCCCGAGATCTCTCCACAGGATCTCTGCAGATGATCTCTCCAGCAGCATAGTCAGACTGCTTTCTTAGATGGTAGCCTGGGACTCCTAAAAGCATAAAACCCTCTGCTTCCAGACCTTCTCAAGGTTTAAAAGACTGCACAAAGTGTTACTTCTGCTGCATTTGCATATTAAATCTTATTTCTCACACTTTCCAGCACACTTTCCTGTTACTTGGTCTTCTTATTATCCCATCAGCATGAACAAAATTGTACTTTGGCTTTTGCTAATGGTCTTTACTTTTCCTGAAATGCTCACTTAACTCCTATTCACCTTGCAAAATATTGGTTGTGTGGAAATTAATCACAGAGAGCATTCATAGTCCATATGGGATGGGGCTACTCAAGGGTGCCAATTTTAGCTGACATTATTCACTGGTAACCAGATTTGTAATCTAGGTATCATATTAGCACATAAAAAGTTTTCAATAAATATTAGCTCCTTAATGCTTCCCCAAAAAGCATAAGAAATGAATGAGCATCTCATTTGACAGATGAAGAAACTGATACTGAGAAAACGTTAAATGGTTTGGATATAACTAACAAGTAGTAGCAAAAGGCTTGTCAAACTCCAAAGAACTATAGCTCATTATGCTAATTTGTAGGAATAAAAAAATAGCAGTTTTGATAGGGAGAAGGTAAAGGTCAGGACATAAGTGTATGGCACATTTCCAGACCCTTAGTTTAAAGCAGGGTTTTGACAAGAATGGTATTCCAGTGGAAAACATGCTATAAAGATGCTGTGAGATTCTGTAGAAAAAAAAAAGTCCCTTCAAGACAGCATTTTCAGCTGAGCCTTCAGGCAGCAAACTTAGTTTTCACTTTACAAATGATAGTCACAGACCATGAACACCTTTTTAAATGCTATTTTTCAAGGCTGAGAGCAAGTGTTCCAATTATAAAAGAATTGATCTTGTTAAACTTATTCTTAAATTTTTTATTTCCCTCCTTGGTTAATTCAATTTCCCTTCAAATGCATGAATCATCAAGACATAATGTGAACATTCAGCCACAATGGAAGAGGATGTTACATTATTTGGATGTACCTGATAGAATTCAGACAGAACAGATTGAGCAGGGTCAAATGAAACTCGCTTAGCTGCATATCTACAGCAACATAATGGTTGTTTTCTTGTCTTTATAGGACTTTGTAAAAGATTTGTTCTAATAAAACAGAATACACATTTCTCTTTGGTTATTTTATCCAAAGTGATAGCAAATTTAAAAACAGATGGGAAACTAACATTTATCTATGCTCACCATGGACTGGAAATTATGCTTGGAAGTTTCTCTTCATCTCAAGCAATTTTCATGACAATTCTGCTATAATATGCATTATTCTATTCTTACAAAGTGCAGAGAAGTTCGCTGATTTACAAAGTTTACAAAGCTGATCATAGTAGCAAGTTAAGAATTTGAATGCAGAACTATCTAACTTCAAATTCCATTCGTGTTTACTTTTGCAGAAGCTTGGCGTACCAAGCTCATTTGTTACCACAACACAAAAAACCCTGGATATTAATAAACAAAAATTGACATAAAACAGAATTTGCATTAAAAATCAGAAAGATTATACTTTGGAGACTTTTGAGCTCTGAGGTTTTTGAGGCAGTATAGCTGGGGATAAGGAAGGGAGTCAATTGTTCTTTCTCAGAGAAAGAAATGGGAGCAAACCCAATCACCGAGGGACCCTCCCTTTTATCAGGATTTTGCTCATGAAATATTTTGGAATTATCCTCTTCCTTACCCCCTGCCATTTTAACCCAGAAATTTCTGACTGCACATTTGCCAAGGGAGTTTTACTATGGTAACATTCAGGCCTACACAAAGAACACAGTCAAAACAAATAGCTCTCTTTATATGTCATTATGGGGAGTAAAATTCTATGTGGTGTATTAATGGGCCTCCCACAGCTAAATCCTAGCATACCACTTTGAAAAATGTCCCCTGTGGGTATCACTTAAACCAACAAAAGTAAGGGAATTTGAGAGTTAAGAGAAAACCTGATCGCTTGCTCTGGTGAAAATTAATAGAAGACAGAAGAGTATGAATAAAGAAGTGAGAAATCAGGGAAACAAATTAAATTTGCTTTGTTTTCATTCTTTTTAATGCCATTTTAATGTGGAAGGTCTAAAGAGAAGGCTAGCTTTTTTTTTTTTTTACATGCAATTCCCTTATTTTTGAATTTAATAAATTTTAATGGAAATAGAAATCCTGCCTTTGGCTTAAGAAATAGAAAAGAAATACATATTTCTTTTACAACCATCAGACAGTATTCATAAAAGATCAGAGCAATGCCCTAAGTAAATAATAATATATATACAGTATTTACCCAGCATGCACTGCTTACCTGATAAATATGTTAGTTACTCATTTTCTAATGACTTATTAAGGAATAAGCTAATTTTCAAAGCTTACTAAGAAATTACTTGGCATACTTAATAGATCTCTAGAGAAAATATGACTCATGATATTAGTATATCTTGAGGATAGGACTGATGTGTGGTTAGAAATTTTCATAAAAATATTTTAAAGCTCTCACTAGTTCTTTATTAAAGCTACAATTTATTTATTTAATGTATGTTTTTCAAAGCAAAGGAATTAGTTCCTATTTTTCCCCCACTTGGAGCCTGAAGCAGTTTGTTTCAAGCTATGCTTTAACTTCCTAGGATAACTGAAAAAACTCCTCTGTGTATAGCCTACAGGGAGAAGAACTGACATTAAGCATAATCAATGCTGTCTGCAGCCATGGTGCTTTTCGTGTAAGCTTAGGACATGGTGGTCTTTCAGGTACTTGTCTTTTGTTATCACTCTTGTCTCTTTCTTCCACACATCTTCCCGTCAACCATTTCTAAGTGGCTTCTGCAAAACCACACATTATGACCATGCAGTACCTGTCTTTTATTTTTTTATTGTCATGCTGGATGGGGGTACATTGTGGCATTTACAAAAGTCCTTACATTGTATCAAACACGTACTTGAATTCACCCCCTCCGCCACTCTTCTTTAGTTCCCCTGCCCCCCTCGACACACACCATTTCTTGTTAGTCTGTCTTCTGTTGCTATAGCACAATAACGACAGACCAAGTACTTTTAAACAATAGGAGTTTATATGGTTCATAGATTTGGAGGCCAGAAAGTCCGAGTAGAAGGCACGAGCAATTGGTGAGGGTCTTCTTACTACATGGTCCCATGGTGGAAGGCAGAATGGCAAGACAGTGAAAGAATAAGAGGACAAAAGCACTTATTACCAATCTGCTCCTGTGAAAAGCCAGTCTCACAATAACATCAGTCCATTCATGAAGACAGATCAGCCATTACCTAAACATTTTTCATTATGCCCCACCCTCTAGTAGTACAACATTGGGATTAAATTTCCACGTGATTTTGGAGACACTTTCAAACAAAAGCAGGAGATCTGGGAGATCTGTTTATACTGAACACTGAGCAAGTACTTCTAAATCCTGTGCTTTGTACAGCCAATAAAAAAGAAATACCGCCTTCCTAAAAGATATTCTGTGAGTTCTTTTCTCTAAGTGAATAAAGAAAAAATCACTCTTATCCACTTCTGGGAAGAGATGTTTGAGAAAACAAAATGACTACCACATTATTTTTAAATTGTCTCATAAATTTCAACTCTGAAGAAATAATAATGGGTTTGGTGTAGAATTCATGCCTAACTGCTCTCTACCAATAAAGACCACAATACCTTCAATAATGGTATACCAAGGGTCAGTGCCTATGAATATGCCTGTATAAATGTTTCACTATTAATTATAAAAGAAAGTATTGAATACAGTTTCATAAATAAAGCCAACTTGCATGTCTTCAAGATATGTCCCTAGAACATAAGAATGTAAGTTAAGCTCATTTGTCCTTGAAATAAGCCCTATAAAATTACATTAGCGTATGTTTAATACAAAAAGCAATAGAAAAATGTCTGGGTGCTATCTTTTCCTTATGATCTTGGTCATTTCGTCACTTAGAACATTGCTTCCCCAAATGGAATAATAATATGTATTATAGAATGTGTTGTTAGAATGTAATCATTTAATACTACTTATTAACAAATAACTTGTGGTAAGCAAGGCTCAATGGATAAGATAATGAACAAAAATCTCTGCTTCTAAGGAACTTGTATTCCAGTAAAGGTTAAGAAAGAAAAGGTGAAGCAGAGGGAGAGAGAAAAAAATTATGTATTGATGCTAGTAGGTAATCATTATCTGAAGGTAGCCAGTGACAGGTCAGTATAGAGTAGCTATGAAATATGTTTTGTTGTATTGGGAGTTAGTTGAAGCTGACAAAAGCAGAAAGGCTTTTCATTCTATTTACCTTTAAAAGCATTCATTCTGACTACTGTGAAAACAATAAGCAAGAACTAGAGATAATAGAGAAGGCTATTGTAACAGTCCCAGCAAGAGATACTGGTGTCTTGGACTAACATGTCAATACTAAAATTCTTCACAAATTCGAGAATTTAGAGTATAGTTGTAAAGGTTGAGTCAACAGTGTTTATATGTTAATTAGATATAGACTAGGTAGAAGAGAGAAAGTATCAGTCTGGACCAGATCAACAGGATACCTGTTAATGAGTAGGTAACTGTAAATAATGATGGTCATGAGATTTCAGCCTAGGGGATCCTCAGTTGCACAAGACCTTTTCAAGGTTCTTGTCTGATCCAAAACAATGTTCACGAAGTAGCATGTTTTCTATACTTTCAAAAACAAAGATGTATTAACTATCACTGGTTAAGACTACTGTCTCTTCACCTGTGTCACAACATGGCTAAAATTAGTCAAGAGTTGTAGACATTTCTTGATCCAGCTAGAAAGAAGCTGAGTAGGGTTTTGTGGTAAATTGTTAAGTGTGTCCCCCAACCACCACCATAAGTCCATTCCTGCTTTTCTCCATACTCCTGTGCAATGTGACTGCAGAGTCAGAATGTGACTCCTGTGCAATGTGACCTCCCATCAGGACATAGTCTATTTCTTCATGTCTTAAACTGGGCTTATTTTGTGACTAACTTTCTCCAATAGAATATTGCAGAAGTGAAGTCCTAAAACTCTACTTGAAGAACATATGTAACTTCCACATTCAATCGTGGAATTCAATTTCCCCATAAAGAGGTCCAGACTAGTTTGAAGAGAGAGAGGACATGTGCAAAGAAAGGTCATAGTGAATGAACTATCTTATGAAGAAAGCTGCCTCAGTGTTTGACAGTAAAAGTCCCAAATACTGTGAGGCTACCTTTGGTCTTTGAGCTCCTGTCAAACCATCCCAGCTGATATAGATGGAGCAGAGACAAGCCATCCTCACAAAGCCCTAAATACTCAACCAAAGGATCTGTAAGCAATAAAACATTTACTTTTTGAAGCTACTGTTTTGCAGGATTTTTTTACACAGCAGTAAATAACTAGTATAAGAATAATGGAGTTAGATTTCATTAGAATATATTCATGTGGTTTGTAGTCATTCTAATACATGGTGAAATTATTGCTTTCTCTCCATGTGTAGGACTAGGCTCCAGATATACTTCTGCCTCCCATGGCACTGATTTTCTTGGCATCATGACAACAGTGTGCAGGGCCAGGGATGGTACTGCAAACCAAATGTGTCCTGTGATGTCTGGCACCTGAAGGATTGGAAGTAAAAGCATTGGAATAAAAATAATACTAAAATGCACAAAAGCAGAATGAACATAGGAAAAATTCTTCCAAAGATTAGTTGTCTAAGATTCTAAATATTAAGTTCTTATATATATATATGTATACGATAAAAATGAAATTTATTGAAAAGATAGTATATAAGTTATAAATTTACCATGTGATTTTCTTTCTGGATGAGAATTCTACATGATACAATTAATCAGAAATTCTGTTCTTGTAGGACACAAATCTATATCAGAAAGAAAAGAAAAAGTGTTTTTGAGAAGGATCATAGTTGTAAAATACCACATAGGAGTTTTCTCCATGTGACCCTTTCTTTTTTTTATTTCTTTTATTATTCATATGTGCATACAAGGCTTGGGTCATTTCTCCCCCCTGCCCCCACCCCCTCCCTTACCACCCACTCCACCCACTCCCTCTCCCCCACTACCCCCTCAATATCCAGCAGAAACTGGATTTTGCCCTTATTTCTAATTTTGTTGTAGAGAGAGTATAAGCAATAATAGGAAGGAACAAGGGTTTTTGCTGGTTGAGATAAGGATAGCTATACAGGGCATTGACTCACATTAATTTCCTGTGTGTGGGTGTTACCTTCTAGGTTAATTCTTTTTGATCTAACCTTTTCTCTAGTTCCTGGTCCCCTTTTCTTATTGGCCTCAGTTGCTTTTAAGGTATCTGCTTTAGTTTCTCTGCGTTAAGGGCAACAAATGCTAGCTAGTTTTTTAGGTGTCTTACCTATCCTCACCCTTCCCTTGTGTGCTCTTGCTTTTATCATGTGCTGAAAGTCCAATCCCATTGTTGTGTTTGCCCTTGATCAAATGCCCACATATGAGGGAGAACATACGATTTTTGGTCTTTTGGGCCAGGCTAACCTCACTCAGAATGATGTTCTCCAATTCCATCCATTTACCAGCAAATGATAACATTTCATTCTTCTTCATGGCTGCATAAAATTCCATTGTGTATAGATACCACATTTTCTTAATCCATTCGTCAGTGGTGGGGCATCTTGGCTGTTTCCATAACTTGGCTATTGTGAATAGTGCCGCAATAAACATGGGTGTGCAGGTGCCTCTGGAGTAAACTGTGCCACAGTCTTTTGGGTATATCCCCAATAGTGGTATTGCTGGATCAAATGATAGATCAATGTTTAGCTTTTTAATTAGCCTCCAAATTTTTTTCCAGAGTGGTTGTACTAGTTTACATTCCCAACAACAGTGTAAGAGGGTTCCTTTTTTCCCTGCATCCTCGCCAACACCTGTTGTTGGTGGTGTTGCTGATGATGGCTCTTCTAACAGGGGTGAGGTGGAATCTTAGCGTGGTTTTAATTTGCATTTCCTTTATTGCTAGAGATGGTGAGCATTTTTTCATGTGTTTTTTGGCCATTTGAATTACTTCTTTTGAGAAAGTTCTGTTTAGTTCCCTTGCCCATTTCTTTATTGGTTCATTAGTTTTGGGAGAATTTAGTTTTTTAAGTTCCCTATATATTCTAGTTATCAGTCCCTTGTCTGATGTATAGCTGGCAAATATTTTCTCCCACTCTGTGGGTGTTCTCTTCAGTTTAGAGACCATTTCTTTTGATGAACAGAAGCTTTTTAGTTTTATGAGGTCCCATTTATCTATGCTATCTCTTAGTTGCTGTGCTGCTGGGGTTTTGTTGAGAAAGTTCTTACCTATACCTACTAATTCCAGAGTATTTCCTACTCTTTCCTGTATCAACTTTAGAGTTTGGGGTCTGATATTAAGATCCTTGATCCATTTTGAGTTAATCTTGGTATAGGGTGCTATACATGGATCTAGTTTCAGTTTTTTGCAGACTGCTAACCAGTTTTCCCAGCAGTTTTTGTTGAAGAGGCTGCTATTTCTCCATCGTATATTTTAGCTCCTTTGTCAAAGACAAGTTGGTTATAGTTTTGTGGCTTCATATCTGGGTCCTCTATTCTGTTCCACTGGTCTTCATGTCTGTTTTTGTGCCAGTACCATGCTGTTTTATTGTTATTGCTTTGTAATATAGTTTGAAGTCAGGTATTGTGATACCTCCAGCATTGTTCTTTTGACTGAGTATTGCCTTGGCTATTCGTGGCTTCCTGTGTTTCCATATAAATTTCACGGTAGATTTTTTGATCTCTTTAATGAATGCCATTGGAATTTTGATGGGAATTGCATTAAACATGTAGATTACTTTTGGGAGTATAGACATTTTTGCTATGTTGATTCTACCAATCCTTGAGCATGGGAGATCTCTCCACTTTCTATAGTCTTCCTCAATCTCTTTCTTCAGAAGTTTATAGTTTTCCTTGTAGAGGTCTTTCACATCTTTTGTTAGGTTTACACCTAGGTATTTGATTTTTTTTGAGGCTATTGTATTTGGAATTGTTTTCAACATTCTTTTTCAGTTTGCTCATTGTTAGTGTATAGAAATGCTAATGATTTTTCTATGTTGATTTTATATTCTGCTACCTTGCTATAGCTATTGATGATGTCTAGAAGCTTCTGAGTAGAGGTTTTTGGGTCTTTAAGGTATAAGATCGTGTCGTCTGCAAATAGGGATATTTTGACACTTTCTTTACCTATTTGCATTCCTTTTATTCCTTCTTCTTGCCTAATTGCTCTGGCTAGGAATTCCAGTACTTTGTTGAATAGGAGTGGAGCTAGTGGGCATCCTTGTCTGGTTCCTGATTTTAGAGGGAATGGTTTTAATTTTTCTCCATTAAGTATAATGCTGGCTGTAGGTTTGTCATATATAGCTTTTATAATGTTGAGGTACTTTCCTCCTATTCCTAGTTTTCTTAGAGCTTTTATCATGAAATGGTGTTGGATCTTATCAAAGTCTTTTTCTGCATCTATTGAGATGATCAAGTGGTTTTTGTCTTGGCTTCTGTTAATGTGGTTTATTACGTTTATTGATTTTCATATGTTGAACCACCCCTGCATCCCTGGGATGAAGCCTACTTGGTCATGGTGAATAATCTTTTTGATGTGTTGTTGAATTCGGTTTGCCATTATTTTGTTGAGGATTTTTGCGTCAGTGTTCATTAAGGAGATTGGCCTATAGTTCTACTTTTTGGAGATGTTTTTGCCTGGTTTTGGGATAAGTGTAATACTGGCTTCATAAAATGTGTTTGGCAGTTTTCCTTCCTTTTCTATTTCATGCAACAGTTTAAGGAGGGTTGGTATCAGTTCTTCTTTAAAGGTCTGATAGAATTCAGCAGAGAATTCATCAGGTCCTGGACTTTTCTTTTTGGGGAGACTCTTGATTGCTGCTTCAATTTCATTTTGTGTTATAGATCTATTCAGGTGATTAATTTCCTCTTGGTTCACTTTTGGATGGTCATATGTATCTAGAAATCTGTCCATTTCTTTAAGATTTTCAAATTTATTTGAATATAGGTTCTCAAAGTAGTCTCTGATGATTTCCTGGACTTCCATGGTATTTGTTGTTATCTCCCCTTTTGCATTCCTAATTCTACTAATTTGGGTTTCTTCTCTCCTCATTTTAGTCAGGTTTGCCAGGGGTCTATCGATCTTGTTTATTCTTTCAAAGAACCAACTTTTTGTTTCATTAATTCTTTGTATGGTTTTTTTGGTTTCTATTTCGTTGATTTCAGCTCTTATTTTTATTATTTCTCATTTGTTTTGGGATTTGTTCTTGTTTTTCTAGGAGTTTGAGATGTATCATTAGGTCATTGATTTGGGATCTTTCAGTCTTTTTAATATATGCACTCATGGCTATAAACTTTCCTCTCAGGACTGCCTTAGCTGTGTCCCATAGGTTCCGGTTGGTTGTGTTTTCATTTTCATTGACTTCCAGAAACTTTTTAATTTCCTCTTTTATTTCATCTATGATCCATTCTTCATTAAGTAATGTGTTATTTAGTTTCCA
The DNA here is from genome assembly GCF_047511655.1 of Castor canadensis. Taxonomy (NCBI): domain Eukaryota; kingdom Metazoa; phylum Chordata; class Mammalia; order Rodentia; family Castoridae; genus Castor; species Castor canadensis. Next base: position 24,579,848 of record NC_133386.1, read on the forward strand.
GCTGTTTGCATGTTTTTTGTCTTTACTTTTGTTGTTGAGTTCTACTTTTACTGCATTGTGATCAGATGGCATGCACAGTATAATTTCTATTTTCTTATATTTGCTGAGACTTGCTTTGTGCCCTAGGATATGATCTATTTTGGAGAAGGTTCCATGGGCTGCTGAGAAGAATGTATATTGTGTAGAAGTTGGATGAAATGTTCTGCAGACATCAACTAGGTCCATTTGATCTATTGCATATTTTTGATCTTGGATTTCTTTATTGATTTTTTGTTTGGATGACCTATCTATTGATGATAATGGGGTGTTAAAGTCTCCCACAACCACTGTGTTGGCGTTTATATATGCTTTTAGGTCTTTCAGGGTATGTTTGATGAAATTGGGTGCATTGACTTTGGGTGCATACAGGTTGATGATTATTATTTCCTTTTGGTCTATTTCCCCTTTTATTAGCATGGAATGTCCTTCTTTATCTCATTTGATCAATGTAGGTTTGAAGTTTACTTTCTCAGAGATAAGTATTGCTACTCCTGCCTGTTTTCGGGGGCCATTGGCTTGGTAAATCTTCTTCCAGCCTTTCATCCTTAGCCTATGCTTATTTCTGTCAGTAAGATGGGTCTCCTGTAAGCAACAAATTGTTGGATCTTCCTTTTTAATCCATTTCATCAAGTGGTGCCTTTTGATGGGTGAATTAAGTCCATTAACATTAAGTGTCAGTACTGATAGGCATGTGGTGATTCCTGTCATTTAGTTGTCTTAGTTGTTTGAAGGTTTGATTGTGTGTACCTAAGTTGAGGTTACTCTCTACTGTCTTGCTTTTTCTTTTCCTGTGGTTTGGTGCTGCCTGTCTTTTCATGGTTAAGTTGGGTTTCACTTTCTGTGTGCAGAATCCCTTGAAGAATCCTTTGTAGTGGTGGCTTTGTGGTCACATATTGTTTTAGTTTCTGCTTATCATGGAAGACTTTTATTGCTCCATCTATTTTGAATGATAGTTTTGCTGGGTAGAGTATCCTGGGGTTGAGGTTATTTTCATTCAGTGCCTGGAAGATCTCACCCCATGCTCGTCTTGCTTTTAATGTTTCTGTTGAGAAGTCTGCTGTGATTTTGATGGGTTTACCTTTGTATGTTACTTGTTTTTTCTCTCTTATAGCCTTCAATATTCTTTCCTTAGTTTCTGAACTTGTTGTTTTAATGATGATATGTTGTGGGGTAGTTCTATTTTGATCTGGTCTGTTTGGTGTCCTGGAGGCCTCTTGCATCTGTATGGGTATATCTTTCTCTAGATTTGGGAAATTTTCCATTATTATTTTGTTAAATATATTATGCATTCCCTTCGCTTGCACCTCTTCTCCTTCTTCAATGCCCATGATTCTCAAGTTTGGTCTTTTGATGGAGTCGGTTTCTTTTCACAGGTCTTGAGTTGTTTAATTAATAGTTCTTCGGTTTTTCCTTTAATTACCATTTCATCTTCAAGTTCTGAGATTCTGTCTTCTGTTTGTTCTATTCTGCTGGATTGGCCTTCCGTTTTGTTTTGCAGTTCTGTTTTGTTCTTTTTTCTGAGGTTTTCCATACCCTGGGTGGTTTCCTCTTTAATGTTGTCTATTTTTGTCCTGAGTTCATTTATCTGTTTATTCATCGTGTTCTCTCTTTCACTTTGGTGTTTATACAGTGCTTCTATGGTTTCCTTTATTTCTTCTTTTGCTTTTTCAAATTCTCTATTTTTGTTGTCTTGGAATTTCTTGAGTGTCTCCTGTACATTTTGGTTGACCCTATCCAGTATCATCTATAAAATTCTCATTGAGTACCTGTAGTATGTCTTCTATGTCTTCTTTTAAATTATTCCTGTGGGCTTCATTGGGCCCTTTGGCATAGTTTATCTTCATTTTGTTTGGGGATCTGAGTACCTGTTTTCTTCATTCCCCTCTGGTTCCTGTACTAATTTTTTGCTGTGGGGTAACTGATTTCCCTGTTTTTTCTGTCTTCCTGTCATTGTCTTTGGTGTTGTTACTGTCCCTGTACTGTGTGCAATTAAGTATTTTCTAGCTTGTAACAATAACAATGGTAATATTTAGAATGGAAGGGTGAGCTGAGATGGAAAGCAAGAAGTTAAAGAAATGGGAAAAACAAATACATGGACTGAAGGGAGAAAACAGGACAAGGTATCAGACAAGAAGATTTCAAAGGTATAAACAGGGAGCTTTAGTGTACTAATTGACAGTAAGCTGAACAGACATTAGAGAGACAGAGAGAGGATTGAAAATCAAAAATAAAAAAAAAGGTAAGAATAAAAATAAAAAATAAGTAAATGAAAGAAAAATCTATTTATAAAAATGTATTAAAATAAAATGAAAAAATAGAAAATTTAAAAAAACCAAACAACCAAAAAACCTCCAAGTTCAAATGCAATGAAGTTTCAGTCTTAAAAATTTGGGTGTCCATCTCAGTCTCCAATCCTGGAGATGGTGCCTCAGATGTTGTTCTGTAGTTGTCTCATCAAAGAGGATGCATAAAGTAGAACAAAACTACACACACACACACACAAAAAAAAATCCCACCAAGTGTCCCAAGCAATACAGTTTCAGTAAGTTTTTCAGCTTGCAGGTGTAATTCGGTTGTTCTCTCATCAAAGGTAGGGAGAAAAAGAAAAAAAAAGAGTCTGGATACAGTTCTGAGAATGGTATCTGCAGCTGTGGCTTGCCTGCCCGCTGCTGTCAGCCTGCTGTTGCTGGAGACGTTATTTATGCAGATCTCTGGGGTGAGCTTAGCACTCACCTGGCCCTGCAGGCTTTGTTTACTCAGAGTTCTCCTGTGCGGGGGCCTCTGCTACAAGCTTTCCCCTTTCCAAGCACTGGGAAAGATGACACTGCACCCGCGTTGTCAGGCCTGCGTGTTTATTTACAGTTCATGTGGGACATCATCTTCCCCCCTCTCCTGTGCAGTTCTCCTCCCACCTATTTACAGTTCATGTGGGACATCATCTTCCCCCCTCTCCTGTGCAGTTCTCCTCCCACCTCCGCTTTCACAAGCTTTCCTCCTCCTGATTACTGGGCGGTGCTGCTGCTCCTGCCAGCCGCCATGTTTGTTTACAGTTCACGTGGGAAGTGGGTCTTCCCTCCTCTTCTGTGGAGTTTTCCTCCCTCTGCCACTCTCACAAGCTTTCCCACTCTTGGTTGCTGGGCATGCGCCCCTGCTCCCACCAGAGGCTCTCCTGCCCGCCCGGCTCATTTATTTACAGTCCCGGGAAGGATTCCCTTCCCCCAATCTTCAGCACTCAGGGCGCCCCACCCTTTTCCAGCGTGTCTTATTTGTTCTTATTGCTTATTACTCAGTTTCTCTTTTTTCCCCGGGTGGAGGTCAGTCTGTTCAGGAGACTATGCTGCTCTGACCCAGGCTTGTCTGTGGGAGTACTGCGTACTGCAAAGCTCACCTGGTCCACGTCTTCCCAAGCCGTCTGGGCGCCGGTGACTGGTGGCCTGGGGGCCCTCCTTGTTTCTCCATTTAATGTGAAGTGGAGATTCTCTGTGCCAGTTGGAGGTGTGGAGGGGTCAAAGTTATGCCTTTTCTCAGTGATTATGCCTGCAAAGTGTGTCTCCAGCATCTCTCCAAGATTTCACTATAGGAGGCTCGCTTTCTGCTTCCTCCCTCTAGCCTCCATCATGGAATCCTCCATGTGACCCTTTCTAAAACTGAGTACGAATTTTAAGTTTTCATGAAATTATCAGTTATCACTCCAGAGTTGAAATAAACCTTTCCAAAATGTCAAGAACTTAAATTTATTTTTGATTTGTTTTTAATTAAATATTTATATGTTTAATTTTTAAAGAAAGAATTAACCATGCTAGATACAAGAATGAGTTATCTTGATCTTGTCTACATAGGAAATGTTATAGATTGTTGTCATATAAAGAAGCAGTCAAAATTACATAGCCAATAATGCAGAAAACAATTTGTAAAAATGTTTGAGGTGGTTGATACCTTTGGTTTTTGTGGGGGGTAAGTTCTTGGGATTGAACTCAGGGCCTAACACATGCTAGGCAGGCTCTCTACCACTTGGGCCATGCCTCCAGCCCTTTCTGCATTGGTTATTTTTGAGATGGGGGTCTTACTTTTATGCAAGCAGCCTGGACCATGATCCTCCTATTTGTGCTCCCCACATAGCTAAAATGACAGGCACATACTATCATGCTCAGTCATTGGTTAGATGGGGGTCTCATGAACTTTTTGCCCATGCTGCCCTCAAACTGTACACATTTTAATCTCTGCCTCCTAAGTAGCTAGGATTATAGGCATGAGCCACCACATCCAGCCTAAATGTTGAATTAAAATTCAATTATCTTTACTGGATGTTCAGATTCCATAGTAGTTTTCAACTTTTTAAATATTGTAATTCATTATAGTTCCACATTTTAAGCATAGTCAATTTGTTATCTAATTTTGAATTTATAAATTTGTTCTGAAAGGGAGGTTCCTAAACATAGGCTTCCAACCTCAAAATTCTGTCTATAAGCTTGGTAGTACCATTACTAAATTGATATTTGAGTTTAACACTGAAGGCTTGAAAAGGCTTTGGATGTTGCAATGTACTATCTAAACATCTTTATGCTTCCTTTCAAATAACACTGAATGTATCCCCCCTATATAACTGCATAAGGCAACTGTATTGTCACTGCCTTCTAAGCCCTTGAAGGGAAGTGTTCATCTTGGCTTCAAGGGCCTCAGTTAAGTACCAAAGGCCATAAAAAGAAAAGGGAAAGAGAAATGATTTTATCAGGGTTGATAAAATCTCAGGACACAGACACAGTGATGACACACAAGCCATGGTCAAGGAGCTCCTTGTACATAGAACAGCTCCTCTAGCAAGAGCAAGAAAAGCAGTGCAGAAACAGCACTGCTGTGACTGGCACTCACTGAGGGGCAATCAGTGGTGGGAGACATTGGCTCTGCTCTCCATTGCTCTCTGCTTCTAGCAATAATTGTTGCTCTATAGCCTGTCAATGAAGGCATTGCTCTCCTCCATCTCTAATTATTTCTGATGAGTACATCAAGAGTCTATTTAGAAGTTTGAAAACAAAACAAAAGAAAACCAACCAACCAACCAACCCATGATCAATGCTTGCTTTTTGTTTTCTTGCTAATTTCTAATTCTTCTTGTACCAACAGGGCAAGAGAAAAGTCATGCACATAGAAGCACAGAAAAGTAAACCAAAAGATTAATGTATCAACAATATACAAAGATAGTTCAAATTCCCATGAGTGCATTTCACCAATTCTACACATCTATAAACACCACAAATAATAGGATTGTTGAGCATGGCCCAGGATTATATTAGAGAAGTCAGGTGTCCAGAGCATTTAAAAAGCAAATTTCTCAACATAGGAGGCCATCTCCACCCAGTTGCACATAATATAATTTCAGCACCAACCCCCTGTTTTCCATTGTTCTCCTCCAGGACATAAATGTATTTTATCAGTTTTTGGTTTTATAATTTCTCCATTCAGAAATCTACCTCAGTTTATAAGCATTTTATGGTCTCTTCTATGATTTATATCCTTCCCTGAATCTTCTCTGTTCAATATTAATAAATTAAAACTTATAATTTAATGAATCTGTAAAAAAAAAAGAAAAAAAACCTGAGTCTTCCATAATATTATATGAATCTGAGGGCAAAGATTTAGATAATATTTCAGTGAATGTAAATAGGATTGTTAGATTCAAGGGTGATTTAAATTAAACAATTTTTAAGAGTTTTATAATCAGTATTTTAGTGTTTCCTCACCCTGAGCATAAATCTGGTTGCCCATATGCACTTTAATAGCATCTAGGGCTTTTATTTTTTAATGTTCTGAATCTAGGGATTTAGTCATTTTTTTGAAGCATTTGAAGGAAATCCTTAAATTCAGCCTTTTTCAAAATATAAAAACTAAGTTAGCTGAAACATATGGTCCAAAGAACACATTAGATAGCAATTAATAATAAATTTCACGCAAAACACTGAAGAATTCAAATCTTGGGATCTACATGCCCTGTGCCTAACCCATTCAGCACGTGACTCAAATTTTACTTGACATCCTATGCGTGTTATACTAAGAAAAAGGCTATTTGTTTATTAAAAATAAACATAATGAGCATTATTAAATGTGGCAGCCTCATATTGTTTTAAGGTTTTGCTTTTCAAACTGATCTTTAAAGGCACTACCAAGTATACTATGTAAGTTTGTATCCAAATGTGTAATGCCTACAGTTCTACCAAATCACTTCAAAATATTCAGGTGGATACATTTATCTAAGTTGTGACAATGACTTTAAATGTCAGCAAAAATTTATTAAATACTTTTACCATTTCATGTGGTAAAACTTTATTTTAAACAAAGTCTTTTAAATATTAAAATGAAGCATCAAAAATGTTAAACATTTAAAAACTGGTGGGTAAGTTAAGAGAAAAATGACCCTTTTCTCAGTGAATATCAAAAGGATGATATGTAAAATTTTTATCTCATCTGGGTATGGTGGTATACACCTATAATCCCAGCACTTGGAAGGTAGAGGCAAAAGAATGGAGGGTTGGAGGCTAGCATGGGATGCATAATGGTTTGAAGGCCATCCTGAGCTTCATAGTGAAACCCTGCCTGAAAAAGGGTTTGGAATGTAGCTCAGTGGTAGAGTTACTTGCCTACTATGCTCAAGGCCATGAAAGTAACCCCCAGCATTGCAAATTTGTCTCTGTTCCTCACTGAAATATAACTTATAGAGAATGTGCAATCATTGGGAAATTTCTCATTTTATATTTTTTTCAGTTTCAGTCATTTTACAATAAGGTCCCAGAAACTAGTAAATGTATTTTAATTTCAAAAACCATCAACACATTACTCATGGCTTTTTCAGGTTTACTTTCTAGTTCTAAACCTTTGTTTAAAAATAGGACCCCCTCCATTATTTCCTTAGTTATGGGGCAATTATAATATGGAGCGCTAGTCCATAAAAAAAAACAAAAAACAAAAAAACAGAGCATCATGGTTCTCAAACTATGGAGCCATGTCCTCCAGAGGCTGACAAATGCATCTGAGCATGAATTCCACAGATATCTGTGAGAACATTTATCAATAACACCCAGTAGAAACATAAAACAGTGTGGAGGTTCCATATTTTATTGAGAAGTTCTCTTTTCCACTAAGTATCTTTCTATTCAGGTGTGTGGAATTATAACTCAATATAGCAACTGCGACTTCATCAGGATTTCATAACTTAACAGTGTGCCCCTAGGTACCCTGCTGTGATAAAAGGGTCACTTGCATCAGAGGAAAGCCTATCTCTGCTTCAGCTCACATTAAGAGAAGTATTCCTTCAATCAGCCTAAATAAATATAATACATACTTCTGAACTTACAGACAGGGTGTCTAGGCAGAGAACATGTGTAGGAAACACATATGTAATTTTCAGATGGGATCTTCTTTCTTTACACATAGATTTGACAGCCTATGTTGTATGACAGTCTCACTTCATCACTGCAGTTCTTTAATAATAAAAGGGTGTGGCTCTTATTTTTGTCTTGTTCTTTTCTGTTAGAAAACATTTCTTCTTTCATGCCTAGACAAAATTTCAAATTGCTTAAATGTACAGAAATTCACACATCTTTGAGATCTTTTAGATTTTCGGAAACTGAAGATGAAAACAGGTTCCAAACATCTTAGTCAGAGAAGCTAAAGAAACAAAGACAAAAGTAGAAGGGGCAAAAACCACCAACAAACTCCAAAATTGCAGCCAGATCCTAAACACTCATACCAAACCTTGAGCAGGATTTCTAGGATAAGAAACATACCTCTAAAAGAAAAGACAACATTAATACTTAAAGATGGTGCCCCGTAACTGCTATCATATTTCCATGCAGATAAACCTGTCTAATTTAAAGCAAGCTATTTCTTCCTTTATAGTTCAGAAGCAGTAATGAAGAAAAAGCAAAGTATTTGCTCTCTTTATCTAGTTGCAATCAGATGAGGCTAATGTTCTGTCAAGAATCAAAGTATTAGAACTAAAAAAATTAATTTAACAAAGACACCAAATCACTTTGCTAATTAAAAAAAATAAATTCACGCCTTAGTCACAGAGATCTACTGGGAAATATCTAACTTGTTTAATTAGTCTTAGTAAAAATGTGAATATCATCAACTTATTTTGAGAGTGCAGTCAGTCTAGAAATTTGGAAGAACCTGTGATACTTGGTCCAGTATAAACACATTATTCACTGAGCAGACTCCATCTACTGTGTTCTTCCATCAAGCCAAACTATCTACTGTGTCCTTCCACCAAGCCACAGACTACCTACTGTGTCCCTCCACCAAGTCAAAAATCTCTGTTGGGTTTCCCAACAACTGTGCAAATGAGATAGGTCCTTATATCCACCCACATGCACAGTTAAGTCAGAATATAACAATACTTAACAGAAACAGATTTCTTTCCCTACAAATTAGTGTGGAGGAAAAAAAATATCATTTTGTCTGAATATGGGTTTTGTCTTAAATCTTGCAGCAAAGTGCAGGGAATAGATTGGTCCTAGTTACCATGAGGACAATTCATCAGAATTAAGGTCCTAGTATTGTAGAGGTGGAAGCCTCCTGGAGAGGTCATCAAGCCTAGCCTCCCTGCTATTAATCAAGAGGAAGCCCAACATATGCCCCAGCATGCACTATGATTTGTAATTTGAAGTTGACATAGTATAGATTTCTGAGAAACTGCGAGTAAATTACCTTACCATTTTCTGTCTTTGTATCACCATCTGTAAAATAAAGACAAAAATAATTTTTAAAGAGCTACTGCAAACTCATCTGACATTAATAGAAAAAAACATACTGATAAATTAACGTGACAGATTAATTTGTGAACTAATAACCTTACGGTTGGAAAATGCATGCTTCAAAACATGCCAGCCATGCTTAGTTCAATATCCCAAAAAAGGAAATTAATTTGAAAATTTAAAAATAATATTCAGTAAAGAATATAGGAAAAAAGTCTCTGTGATATTATGTAATATTTCCCAGCTTATCTCTGAGTTACTTTTCATGTCATCCAAATGTCCCTCATTTCAGAATATTCAGCAGAATAATAGGCATCATGTTTTAGATCCAATGTTAAAAATATCACTGTACATTGTAGAGATTTGGAAGGTGGTTCTGAGAACATTGGTGAGCCAATAATTGGCATGCTCTAAAAAGAAACACAATTGTGAATCAAACAGAACATCCTTTTAAAATGTCTTCATATTTAATCACGTTATGCAGCTTTCTTCCTCCCTTGAAAAAAAAAAAAAACTGCCCAAATAGTAGTTGAGGAGCCTCACTGGTCAGCATCAAAAAGGCTTCCTTTTCTCTGGGTTTTCTGCCCATCTGAAGGAGCAGGAACTCTTCTGCACACCAGAATGGAAAATTCTCTACAGATTTTGAGCTTTCCTCACTGATAGAGTCAGAGGCTTTGGGGGCTCAATTCTAGCAGAGTTTTGGATTTTTTAAGCCAATAATGACTTGGATTTGTGCTGTGTTTCCAAAAACCATGAAAAATGAAGCATATACTTTCTGAGAATGTAGATGATATGAGGAAATAGACAGGTAACTATATTACTGTCACCTTCCCTTGCTCAGGCTCCCAAAAATATGGTTACTATACTAGCCATTACACTTTGCTCTTCATTAAATATCAAGACTCTGTAAAATTCAAGTCCTGAGAAATGTGAACATCAGCTGTAAGTAGCTGTGCTATCCTGTAGCAAACTTATCCACTTTTATCATTTTGTTGAAAGAACTCACCTGTTAGAAAGCAGTAACTATAGGATGCTTACTCACTGCCTCACTAAGGAGAAAAAAAAAAACTAATGTGTATACTATGCAACATGTGATATTTTAATATGCCTCATAATTTTCATTTATATCTAAACTTCTTTCTTGGGTCAAATAAAGAATGAGGGATTTCAGTAAAATAAGTAATTCCAAGGTGTCCAGATTAATGACCATGTGAAAACTAATTCTGAATAAGAAAAGATATTCTGAATAAGAAAAAAATGGCATTGAAATCTAAAGCAACACATGCATCTGCATGTCTACTCCCTCCCCCTCTCTCAGGGTAGACATCCCTGATCAATCACAGACATTCTCATTGGAGAATTTTCTCCCCTCCAGCACCCACTGCCATAACCAAAGACCTTGTGTTGTTTTGTTTGTTTGTTTGTTTAAATTTTCTCCATATGTCATGCTGGGTAATCACTATGTTATCTCTGAAAGTGGTTTGCAAGGAAAATCCAGTGCAAGCCCTCACTGAGCTCCTTTACCGTGTGCACTTAGAGGCAGCACTAAGAGGTCTTTTGTATAAAAGAAATCATCAGTGTTTTATGTTCTGAAGAGAATTCTTCCTTCTAATGACCAACCATATTACTAGCTTTCTGGGGCTACAGTAGCAAAACGCTGCAGAGTACACGACTTACCAACAGAGCCGTACTTCCTCTTAGCTCTGGAGACTGGAAGTCCAAAATCCAGCTGTGGGAAGTGAAGATTTCTTTCAAACTTCTCTCATGGCTTGTAATTGGCCACCCTCTTCCTGTTTCTTCACGTGATCTTTCCTCTGTGCAAATCTGTGTCCAACTTTCCTTTCTTTTTCATCTTTTCTCTTTCTTTTGGGTTATATGAGACAGGGACTCACTTTTTAGTCTATGCTGACCTCAAATTTGCAATCCTCCTGACTCAGCCTCCCAAACGCTGGGATTATAGGTTTGTACCACCATGCCCCGCTACATGTCATTTTCTTACAAAGACAGCCATTATACTGGATCAGGGCCCATCCTACTGAACTTGTTTGAGATTTATAGCCTCTTTAAAGACCTTACCTCAAAATGCACCAACATTCTAAGATACTGATAGTTAGAACTTCAACATATAAATGGAGGTGAGGGGACACAACTCAGCAAAGAACACTACTTTAAATTAATACTGGGTTATTCGTCAAACATCAGTGACATTTATCAAGTATTTACCTTATTATTTCAAATGATATATTTATATTGATAAGATTCAACTGAACTCTTTCAGTCAGCTACATCATCATGATCTGCCATCTATGATAAATTATATATTTAAGTATTTATAATATTCTTTCCTTTTTGTGACATTTAAAGATGAAGTCAAGGTTTGCAATTAGCTTTGCTAGCTGATTCAGATTCCTAAATAGAAATGACCCTTGACCTTGACATTTCTCCTTCTAAACATTTCTTTTTCTTCCTGCTCTTTCTAGTTTTCCATGTATCCAGTGTCATGATAATTATACTATTACAAACCAATCTTCTGTCCTCACACCTTTTCCATTTTGATCTTATGCATCAATACTGATCACTGTTAACTAGTAATCTCTCCTTCAAATAATTATTCAGCAAGCAAAGTCTTTCGGGGATACGAAATATCATTCCTTGAGAACACTGTCTCAGTGTGTACATGGTTAGATGTCCTTATGCGTTATTTAAATAGAAAATTAATATTACCGTTCCAGTATGAATACATACACTGAAAAGTATGTATTCAGAAGGAAAAACAATGACAACAGCCTATTATTTGCTTTTTAATAGTTGGAATTTATTACATGTAATTTTGTTATATTTGTTCTTTAACCTCACAGCAGAGTTTCCTGAAAAGTTGAAGTTGGCATTTTGCCCATCAATTGGTAAATTTCCTTAATTAGAGACAAAATGAAAGAAGCATTTGGAAACACTCACAGAAGAACTTCCAAACCATTGAAAAATCAAGGCCATTTGAAACAATAGCATGGCCATAATACTGTGTATAAAAATATATTGTGCTGCAGGGAAGACTAAAAAAAGTCAAAATTTTTAAAGTCCTCTCTTCTCCATAATGCTCATTTAAAAAAAATCTATTAACACAAAAGATTCAAACCAATATCCTGGCAACTTGAACTGATAATTAGTTGAATTCATTCATGAAGTCTAAGGCAACCTTAGAATTAGATATTCAAAAAAGTTCCAAAAAACATGTGATGAGCATTGTAGAATATTGTATTGTGCTGCTGCTTCTTAGGAACACTCCTTGTATACTGTATCAGTGTATAAGTATCCTAAAGATACTTCAAATTAAAGTGTAGACACAGAGCAGTTAATTTTACTATCCATCTTTTGAAAAAAAAATCAATTTGTTTGATTACTCATACATTTTGTTTTTAAGCAGAAAATTGATTAATAAAACGTCACCATTTCCATTTATGAAGTTTTTAATCCCTTCCAACACACATGAATGTTCTAGAACTTCTGAGTATTTATCAGAAAACAAACTGCAATCTTTCCCTGAGTCACCTTGTACTTGTGCTGACAGATTGACTCACAGTCAGACTTGATGCTTTATGGTTTTGTTGGCCAGACTTCCATCTGCATGACTGTTTGTGTACAAGAATATCCTTGCCATGGCCACTGTTCTTTTCCGCACAGCTTTCCTTGTTCAGTGCTCTTTTATTTAACCTTGATACAAAAAAGAAGTCAATGTTAGGCATTTTTGCCTTTTACCACATAAAATTTTATCAAATATGTGCATGAATGTCTGTGTGCATGCAACTGGAATATCCTAGGAGTACTGCCAAAAGGAAAAGTCGCAACACAAGTTTGAACAGCAAGTGTCTTTGACTTATTGCTGTGATTATACTAATTGCTCATCTACTTGGTGGGAGGTTGCAGGAAGCTGTTTTGAAGTAATCAAGCTGAGATGGGCCCTTCTATTTATAATAGTTCTGAAAATTCTTATCCCCCAAAAGCCTTAATTGCATTTTCCCTCTTTAAAAAATAGATTCATTCTGTCTTCTTCCTGTCATTTCCATTGCTTAAATCCAATAATAAATATTTGATAGCTTCTTAGTTATTATATGAGTAAGTATAAATTATCCTTCATTTCACAGATCTAAACACAAAGCACTCAATATTTATTAATGAATCTGAAGTGCACTGCAAACCATTTATAAGATAACAGTAATTCTTTAGGTAATTCAGTTACAAGTAATTCTTGTAGAGAGTAAATTTTTTGTGCATATCTTTCCTGTGAAAGGAGATCTGTGTTATAAGAAAAGACAATGGTGGCCTTTTCTCATGACTTCGATCTTTATTTAGACAACATTTTATTGTTATGATTAGCATTATTGTATCAATGAATAGAATAGAATCAGCAGACATAAGTCTTTTTTAGCACGATATGTGCCACTTAATCTTTGGTATGCACTTCTTTCTGATAGTCTATCCTGACAAACAAAGGCCACATTGTAATCTGATAAGAGCATGTAAGCAATCACTCAAACCCAAAGCCCCCAGATCCTGGGTTTCTCTGAGCCATAGTTTACCAAGCTGGATAAACTGGATATTAATGTCTATTTTAGAGCTGTTGTAAGAAATAAATAACTGGCATCCATAATATCCATCTCATAAAATTGGTTCTAAAATTTACTGTTTGGGCTTCAAGAAGTATTTCTTAGTTCTGCCTTTTTTCTATCCTCCTTAATCTTTAATTCTTCTCAAATGTTAAGCAAGTAATAACAAAACCAATGGTATGAAACCTTTTAAAGAAATGCCTACATGCAAATATGTAAGGTCATTTATTAAGATCTGGATAAGTTGCATAAGATGAGTACAGAACCATTGAATACTAGAACCTGGAGAATCACTGTAAGAGATACTTAGGCTTACCCATTCATTTTGCAGAAGAGAGAATTATAATCAGAATGGTTAATTGGCTTACTTAAGAGCACAGGGTTGCAATGCATCTTTGTATATGAAGTACTATGCATATTCTAAATAATTATATTTTTAAAATTTCACTTTCATATGGTATTCAGGAGAAAAAAATTAAATACAAAATAATGTATTTTAAGGCATTAACCAGATAATTGAAGATAATTATTTCTATATGTGTGTGCTTTTGCACATAAGGATATGGTTTTATCTTTACAACCATTTTTCAACTATATTGTACTTTTGAGTATGACCAAAACACACACACACACACATAAACACATATAGAGAAAGAGAATTTAGCTTTCTACTCTGGGTTTTGAATGACTCCCTAGCTGGAGATTCTAGAATATATTCTGCATCTCAACAGATCAAACATCTGGACATATAAAATTTTAGACAGAACTCATTCTAATACCAATAAGTAAAGACCTAGTAGAATAGTTATTTAAACATCTTAATGAGCCTTGAATTGAAATATGACTTGTAGATGAGGAAATTCCCCCCAAATTAAACCATTTTTGAAAAAGTGAGTAGATATTTAGGAAGATGAAAACAGTATCTAAAATGTATAATCTGAATTCAGGCAGGAATTAGGGAGAAAGACTTCTTCCTAAGTCTCTCCCAGCTTCCCCAAAAGGAGACCCACTGTCCCCACAGCGATTAAGGTTAGCTCCTTGAAGATTTCTTCTTTGCGGTTTGACCCTTCAAATGACTGTATATAATTTTAAAAAAAGAAAGAAAAAAAAGAAAAGAAATAATGGCACTGTTTGTCCATTGAAAAGTATTTTTTCCTAGTAATTAACTTTTTATTATTGTTGTGCTGAGGGTAAATTGTGACATTTACAAAAGTTCTTACAACATATCATAGTTGAATTCACTTCCTCCATCACTCTCCTTTATCCCTCTGACCCCATTCCTGGAATAGTTTCAACAGGTCTCATTTTTCCATTTACATACATGTGCACACAATAGTTACACCACATTCACCTTCCTATACTCCTGCCCACGTCCTCCCCCTCCCACTGGCTGTAAAGTATTCTTAAGACAAAGTAATATAAATATTGAAATATGGCATTTGTCATGCCATATTGAGGCATCTTTGGCTAAAATACACTTATTTTATCCTGATCTCAGACCACTAACTTAACAAATTTTAACATTATTTATGCAAAGAAAATAAACTGTAAAAAGAAAAAAGAAAACAGATATGAGAATTTGAGATGCATTACTCATATAAGAATACATTTTAATCTACTCCATAACTTCCAGTATGACAATTAATTAGTCTTCACAATAACTACACACCAAACTATCTAAATAAATAATTTATATAGTAAATTTTTGCTCAATAATCACTCACATAGTTCATGGGTTATTTGCCCAAATGGCACTTGAAAGATTGATGTAAAACCCTTGGATGTTTTCCCTAGACTCCATTTTTACTGAACTGAAATACTTTGTACTCATGAGTTTCACTATGTGAGGTAAAGGA
This sequence comes from Castor canadensis, assembly GCF_047511655.1. NCBI lineage: Eukaryota > Metazoa > Chordata > Mammalia > Rodentia > Castoridae > Castor > Castor canadensis. The sequence continues at coordinate 24,595,094 of NC_133386.1, forward strand.
AAGCTCCACATTTGGAGGAAACACTTGAAAGACACAAAGGAATAAAAAAAATGTACAAACCATGTACAAGGTTTTAAAAATGTCTTCATGTTTATCCTAAATTCATTATTTTGACTGTAAGATAGTGCTGCTTTTTTTTTTTTAACTCCCATGATACCTTGGACAGATATCCACAAAGAGTAGATATTCAGTACCTATGACTGATAGACTGATCTATTTCTTCCTGTTTGCTTCTAATGGTTGTTCAATAAATCACATAATAACTACTATAGTTGCTATATTGAAGTAGTCAAGTAAAAAAAAAAAGTATCTTTTCTTCTTTGGATAGTATTTTCTGCTAACAGAGCACACTTGTCAGAGCCCTTGAGTATCTCAGTGATAGGTATCAGATAAACATACAAATAACTAGATGAGTAACTGACAAAGCACTGTACACTATTTGAAGACAAATGTAAGCATACCACAAATTGTAAGATTAACACTTGGCATCTTTGAGAAAATGCTTCTAAACTAAGACTGTACTATTAATATTGGATTATGGAACAAGATTTTATAACTTTTAAAAATTCTTGTTGGACAATGAATATTTTCTAATTGCTGAGTAACAATAATAATATGGCATGATTCAATTCTGTAAGAAGACTGAATGATTAAATAATTACCAAAAATCAAAGACTCTTCTGTTTTAAAGGATCTACATTGCATTCTAAGTAATAACTGGAAAAAACATAAAACTCAGTAGCAATCAACATCATTGGAGCATAATGTTTTGGAATGCTTATGAGATTGCGTATGAACATCATAAAGCCCAGTTTTAACAAAAAAAATTATAGATGTCATACCCAACACCTATGATAAAAGCCAAAATAAAAAACTTGGTCCTTGAATCATGATGAATGAATGCAGATAGTGTTTTATTTTGGAGGGGCAATTCCATATGTTGGTTGGCCAGACCTGTCAGGCACATTGGCAGGCCATCCTGTTGTGCTTATCCTCAGTGTGACACACTCCATGCAGGGATGATGATGTACAGAAGCCAGGAAAATTTCCACTAAGTGTCATGATTATGAGAAAGTCAGAGCTTGGTTGCTGCTGACAGTCAGTGATGGTATTAGCTGGCCTTCTGGAATGGTAGCAGTAGAAAATTCAGTCAACATATTTTAACCTTCAGAGTTATTCAGGCACATTCTGATCTCACCAAATGGGCTGATAAGAGTGAAGTGCAAACTTGGCATCAAACAGCTGTTTCCAAATAACCAATTGGAGGCAGGGCAGAGGAGTGGTTTTTTTTTTTTTTTTTTTTTTTTTTCCTTTCTGTTTTTAGATACAGACAGTGCCTTTCAAGGCTAAGTTCAACAACAATTCTTCCATTGCATAGAACAAGGAGAGCTAGCCTTTTAAATGTATCAGAACACAGCAGTGCAGTGGGTAGGTGGGGGGAAGAAAGAAGAAGAAAAGAAAGAATAGCATAACTGCTACGGGGTGAAACCAACCAGGTTCTCAGGCAAAAGCACTATGTGAACATTAGATAAAGCTCTTGATCGACTCTAATTCAAGTCAAGCTGGTTCTGTGTTTCACTTACAGTCTTTTGTCCTTTTCTGCTTGTTACTTATCATGAAATCTGATCTATTTGTAGGTTTAATGCAAGGACAGGGAAAAGGCTGACCTAACCTTAGTATTATAGGAGATTGCACTAAGTGTGGGAGTGAGAGCAATAATTCCACAGCTTCCTACTTGGACATGGGCCCAGCGTCAAGAAATAAAAATAGAAGTGTCTGAATGTAACTAAAATGCTCAGCTACATGGAATTAAAATGTCAATTCCCTCAGCCTTCTTTTTTCCAGTCATCAGAATTCCAAAGCCAACAAATTAAAAAGATCCTACAGTCAAGTATCTTTTTGGTAATCACATTAATTCACATTAATTCAAAACGACTTTATATTCAGTAGTTCCAACCTGGCTGTTCTTATTTCTTTAAAAAAAAATCAAGTTTCAAAACAGCAATTATTAAGTTTCAAATGTAAATCAATAAATACCTATAACCAGAGAGCACTGCAGCTCCAGCACAGCTCTTTCCTAGTTGATGGTCATCCTTATTATTATAAAATGCACTTATATTAATTTTCCTTTCTTTCTAAATAAACACAACATTTTAAATTGAAGTAAGAAAAATAATTTCTTAATGTTTTACCAACTTCTGTTTCTAATTTTCCCAAGGGCCCTGTTCAACATATTCTCAGTATCATATATTCGAATTGGAAGAACTGAAAACAAAAAGCAGACTTAGGAACCCAAGATTTACAGCTTGTATGAGATGATAATTTCATGTGTCTCATGATGACTATATACGTTAATTGCTTTTATGAATGCTTCCATGTTTTACCTCTGTCTTCTGAACTATAGATAGATCTTGATGTTCCCAGAAAAATTAAATTTATCTCTCCCTCCACTGTTACTGATCTTTTGCTTGAGGAGAATCTCTTTGAATTTAAGGGGAGCTCTTTGTTTAAAAAAGGTACTCGGGGTGCAATGAGGAAGATGAATGTGACCCAGGCCATTCTAAACTCTGTTTATCCAGCATTCATCATTTTCTCCTCCAACATATGAATATAGTTCCCAAAACCACAAACCTCACAAGTGTTTAGGTCCCAGACTTGTAAACAGGTTTGATTTCCTTTTATTGAGCGTCTTCCTTCCTCACTGCTTATTACATTCAGCTGGCTCTAATTCCTTTCCACGTACTTAAAGAAATGAAATATTTTGTCTGAATTAAGAGTAATCATGTGTTTAAGAAGATCAATCCTGAGACAACAGAAAAGTGAATCATTTTCAATGAATCTGTTTACAGTGACTGAGCAACTGGGGCTTAGAGGAATAAATAAAGGGCCAGTAATTTTATTGAATTATATTGTTCAATTTCAATCGTGTCTCTCAACATAAACAGCTCAGTGATTGATGTATTATTGAATATTCGTGGAGTGTGTCTGTAATGAATATGTTTATGAATGACCCTCTGGGAGTAAATCAATGTTAGAAAGATATCTCTGTTGATTTGGAGTTTAGATGATTGCAAATCAAACATTGAAACGTCCATATTTTAACGTAGAGTACTTTAAGATTTAAATGGGAAAATAAAAGTACCTAAAAAGCAAAAGAGCCAGTGATTTATGAGAAAGGAAAGGGGTTAGAAAAATTTTTATTCCCTTTTATAGTGCTTGAGGCCATTATTTTGAAGTATCTTCAAGAATATAGCCATTAGCAGGTATGGTAGCACACATCTATAATCCAAGCATTTGGAAGCAGGTAGATTGGGAGTTCAAAGCCTGCCTGGGTTACAAAGTAAGATCCTTTCTCAAGAAAGAGAGAGAGAGAGAGAGAGAAAAGAAAAGTAAAGAAAAAGAAGAACATTACCAGAACATAATCATGACCTAATCAAATACAATGTTATCTTCAACCAATCATGCTTTTCTTTTAAAATTATTCAATTTTTAACTGCCAGGCAAATCCACTTATTATTCTACCCAGTTATTATTCTACTCAATTAGCTCTAAATATACTGCTTTCCATAAGCTCCTGAGTCATATGTTCTTCTGAGCTTCATCGATGCCCAAGTATCCAAATTGAAAGAGAAAGCAAGTCATCAACATCTTTTTTGTGGAAACCCACTTGCAAAATCCCTCACTTTCTCCTTTCATCTTTTATAAACGTCATAGTCTCCCTCAATTGCTCTATATTCTAAATGCCTATAACATGTTACAAGATACTAAAAAAAAAATCCTAAATATAAATCTTCTACCATCCATGGAATGACTGCTTATAAACCTCACACACAAACGAAATGCTTCCATAACTTCCAACTAGTGGAAGGTCTAGGAAATTAAATAGATTATTCTCAATCATAGCTGTTGATGGAATGCAGGGATGGAAAGAAATATCTCTTTGACAAGGTGATAGAACATGACCTATCTTTCACCAATACTCCTCCTTTCTCATGTCTTCCTCTGCTATCTCTTCCAAGATTCTTTACTTAATTTCATTTCTGATTGTATACCCACATATTCAGAAATATCATTCAATCATTGTGTACAACACCTAAATCAATATCTCAAGGCTGACTTATGTTACAAGCTTATTTATGACTTATGCATTTCAACTGCCTGCTACTTTCACCAAAATCAGTGTTTTCCTTAAACCAGCTGTTGCTGACTCCTCTATTTCTATAAATGTGCTAAAATTCACCTACTTGGCTTAAAATTCAGAATTGTCTTTTCTATATTCTGTCTCTTTCAGTCTACAGCCTTCACCTTACATTTTGCTCCACAATTTGCCCAGTGTTGTTATTTACACATTATTACCCATGACTAAGAATTTGCTAACCATGGTCTGGTTCATAGATCAGCAGAATGGACATCAGCTTGGAGCTCATTAGAAATGCAAAAGTTCATCCTCCACTCTAGACTGAGTCAGAATCTGTATTCTAGTATTTTAAACCTTGTTCAGGAAAAGGTAATAGGTTTGCATAAGATATTACAGTCAGGAGGTAGTAGAACCAAAACTAAAAACACAGTATTCTAACTGCAGATTTTTAAGCCAAAATGTGGTACTGTGAAAAATGTGGTGCTCAGACCAGCATCAAGGGCAAACACAACAATGGGATTGGACTTTGAGCACATGATAATAGTGAGAGCACACAAGGGAGGGGTGAGGATAGGTAAGACACCTAAAAAAATTAGCTAGCATTTGTTGCCCTTAACGCAGAGAAACTAAAGCAGATACCTTAAAAGCAACTGAGGCCAATAGGAAAAGGGGACCAGGAACTAAAGAAAAGGTTAGATCAAAAAGAAAACCTAGAAGGTAACACACACGCACAGGAAATCAATGTGAGTCAATGCCCTGTATAGCTATCCTTATCTCAACCAGCAAAAACCCTTGTTCCTTCCTATTATTGCTTATACTCTCTCTACAACAAAATTAGAAATAAGGGCAAAATAGTTTCTGCTGGGTATTGAGGGGTGGTGGCGAGAGGAAGGGGGCGGAGTGGGTGGTAAGGGAGGGGGTGGGGGCAGGGGGGAGAAATGACCCAAGCCTTGTATGCACATATGAATAATAAAAGAAAAAAAAAAAAAAAGAACGTGGTTGGGAACACTTATCACAACTGACCACTAAATCAGACTCTCTGGAGGCTAAGCCTAGGAACCGGTGTGCTTACAGGTTCTCCAGGTAATTCTTATGCATATTTAACTTTGAGAAGAATTAGTCATGTAATATTTATATCCCCTAAGCTCAATTAGATGCCAATTCATCTCTCCTCATTCCTTCTTATGTCCTTTATCACCTCCCACATCTAATTCATTATTCTTTTTTGTATATAATCCAATAGCCATCTTACCCTTTTTTAACTAATCAGCTTAGTTACATCTCTCTCTGAATTATTTATTTTGAACTCATTCAACAAATATTTCAATGTCTCAGATAATGAGTTCATTGCAAGAATTTCAGTGGCTCCTAACTGCCTCCTAAGCAAGGCAATCTTCACATGCCCTTTAGACCTCCAGCGTATTCTCAAACTCCCTTTCCTTACAACTCCTACTATTGTTCTGCATTAAATTTACTCCTAATAAAAGCTCAGGAGGAAAAAAGTCAAGAAAATGCACTAAAACAAGACAGAACAAATAATAGTCTATCTCCAACAGCAAGATTAAAGCTGTTGTTGAATCAACGTCTTTGCAAGGCAGATACTCCTTAGGTTCTTCTTGCCCAAAGCCAAAACTTATCTTAGAAAGCAGTTGAGTTGGACCCCAATGGCAGAAGAAAGGCTCACAAATATGTAGTGAAGAAATATAAACCAAGGCAGTTTTTCCTAGTCTGGAAGTACTTTGAATAGTTGATAATCATTTGGTACAAATATCACTATGAAATATATAGATGAAGAACCCAAAACTTAGAGTTAAAAAAGACTTCAGGTAAAGGTCCACATTTTTTGAATTGCTGAATATTAGGAATGCAATAAGATTTAGAGTCCTTGGTATGACCCTACATCTTATTATAAATCAAATAAATGGGTTCCACCGTGATTAAACATCTTATACTAAATCCAATGCCTTGCCCACATTTGAGGACTTTATACTATAGTCAATTTTGGCTGCACCCTAAAATCATCAGTGGAGATTAAGAAAAATCTACACTTAGTGGCCATTTCCAGAGACTATATTTAATTGACCTATTGTCATTTTATTATTTCCTTTTTATTTCCCCAAGTTAGTCTAATGTGAAATCTGGATTGAGAATCATTGTATCATGCTGTACTTCTCATATTACAGCAGGTCTGGGATGAGATCCATGATTACAAAACAGTTCCCTACGTGATTCTGCTGCTGCTGCTGCTCCAGAAACCATACCTTGGGTTACAAAGCACCATGTGATTTCTGCTTTCTATTAGCTTTCTCTACCCTACAAATGACTTCCCTCTCTATGCACAAGTATACAACCCTACCTTTAAAAGTCTCTTCTTATATCTGATATACTGTCTTCATTAACTCAACAAACATCTGAGTTCCTACTATGTATCGGACATTGGAATAAATAGTGTGGGAAAAGGCTATACATTATCACCATCAACTTCTTTAACATAAAAGCCTGAATAAAATAGAAATCAAAACTATTCAAAAGCAAGAAACTGCTACCGGCATAGCACCTAGAAAATGTACAGACCCCTGGTTAGCTTGGAAATGAGCAACAAGGCAAAGAGACGTATTGTACGGTATGGAAATTGTACAACCAAGACAAATAAAAGCCTAAGTAGTATGTATCCCAGTCCTTGTTACCTCATCCTTAAACACAGATAATGGAAGTAGCAATCTTACAGGATTTTTGTGTATCAGTGACAACATACATTCAGCAGTGCTTTGTAAACAGAAATGTTCTTGTTATTCTTGTAATTTGGTTCTTTACATTGAAATCCTGAGAAAATTTTCCAAAAGATTAACTTCTCATTTATGTGTAATTCCTCACAAATAAGTTCAGCAAATATTTTCTTTACCACTTAACAGCTTTGTGAATTTAGCATAATTTTTTTAAATAGTAGGGGAAAAATCAATAATGACAAAGCTATTATATCTTTTCCTATAATAAAGCCTTCCTAACTAAATACTCAGATTAGATATGCAGATCTTTTAAGTATATGAGTTTCAAATGAGTTCTTTATACTATTTAGAGATGCTATAATAAGTTCAAAGCACAAGGGGAGGTCATAAAATATGCAAAACCCTACAATACAGACAAGTTACTAAATGCATACTTATGAAAAGATCATCTCTCCCAACTAAGACACATGTATCTTATTAAGAAAAAATCTTTACAAGTGGTTTTGTTACATCTCGTTTTTATAAAGAAAAGGGGAATGTCATCATACCCATCAAAAAACAGGATGCTTCTTGTCTCATATATCATACAGATTCTGTATGATTATATCCTGCTCCTTAGTTGTGAAATTCCCTAACATGCAAAGTTCATCAGAAACAGTAGCATATTTCAGTCATTTCCCCTCTCTGTTGCCATAGCAACAGCAACCAAAAAAAACCAGTCAAACAAATAAACAAAAAACCCTTGAAGGAAATGTTTTTTAAATACACTTTAATAAAGATTAAATGTAGTGTTCACACAAAATTTCAAAATTGTACTGCTTTTTCTCATCCTTATGCATACTTTGATTATGTTTGCCTAGCTTTTCTTCTAAAAATTTTAGCCCACCTAAAAATTGCCAAACAGGACAAGTTCTAATGTCTCTCAGGGTCTGGGTGAAACTCAATTAGATGGGTCTGTCTGTTGTTTTACAGCTTCCATTGAAGTCATGTAGGTACTTTTTTTAACAGATCTCAAGTTTAGTCTCTATGTTTTGATGAAATCAATATTGTTTGACTGCATTTAAAAAAAATACCTCTGACAAGTAAGTGTGTCATTCTCACCTTTAAAATAGTCTCAACATAAGAAGACAAGTAATATCTCAGGAATAAAAAATACACAGAAGCAAACATCTCTGAAAAGACAGGTGGCAATCAAACTCATACGTATGGGTGTACCATGATTAGTTTGAGAGGCATAATGTTTATGAACGAGAAACATATTTTTGCTCGTGAGCAAATTCAAATATTCTAGAGACTCAGAATTACAAACATTTGCTTCTTTGCCTTCCAGGGTGCAAATCCAAGCAGCAGCTAGAGAATAATTAGTAAAAATATGACAACAGGGAATAACATCAAATATTATTAGTTAAAATGACAGAAATGCAAAACGTGAAAGCTCAATACATAGTCACCAAGGGATAAATGGAAAAGATTTCCAAAAAGGTTGGGCTGTGATTCAAGAAAGTTTAACCTAGAAATAATATCTGTTTTAAAAATCATTCCAACATATATCATATGCACTGCATCTTTGCAGGTCAAAATAAATTGCCCTTTTCCTGTGCTGGTAAATCATAACAGGTCTACAATGTGGTTTTAAAATCCACTTAGGTAATGGATGATTTAAAATAATAAATTCTAGATTTCCTCCTTTTGCTATCAGTCACCTTGAAGATGGAAATTCAAAGACTTGGTAGTTGCATATTGCCTTCCATAGCATCAATATTCAGACACAATAGGTGCCGAGAAAAGCATATTGGTAAGATCTTCCAATGCTTTCTAGCTTCCTGGGCTTTCTAGCACACCATGATTTGAAACTAATGAAAAGAGCAAGTCCCATATAATCTTCACCCTCTCATTTCCCTTGAAATAGTGTCAAATCTTCTCTAATTTTCAGTTTCTCATTCTCTCAACCTCCAACTGATCAAACTAATACTTTAAACATGAAGACATCATCTTTTGCATTTCTAAGCCAGTTTTCCATGACTGAAAATGACAGCTGCCAGTGTTTTCCTAGGAGGACTTCTCTATCTGTAAACTATTTCAGCTTTCTCCTTGTACTACTGACATTTTCTCATCTGCACCTCTGTACATCTTCTTTCAGTACTACAATTTCTCAAATATACTCCAAACTATTCTGGAATTTTTACATAAGTCTCTGGCCATGAGAAAAGAGAGAAAAGTTGAGTTCAAATGGAGAAAGACCATTCTCCTTGAGCAGAAATTGCTCATACTGTGATTGCTACCATGCAATATTCAAAAGCACTGACTGTGGGTGTAGCTGCCTATTATGTTATATTCGTTGTCATGCAGTCCAGAATAGCACTAATGAGACCAGAGAACAGATGAATTTACAAATAATGCCTGCATTTTAGTCTAACTAATGGCTAATTTCCTACATGTAAAGGTGGAAGTAAGGCAAAGTCTTTTCCTCTAACCTAGCTGCTTCTTACTTTGGAAACACTGATTAATAAAGAAAAGACAAGTACTTACACTTCCTGCCACTCCTTCTCCTAGATGAGGAAGGGGACAGTCAGCATTGCAACTCTATCATACTAAACTAGAGACAGCCACCCTGAAACCAGCTTGGGTAGCCTACAGCTCATGGAGAGGATGTCCCCAATATCATTTGATATGAGAAATGGAAATGATTTGAAAATGCCTTTAAGGCAAACTGCCTTTACATTGAACTCCACCTTGAAGGCTTCCTAGAACTAAGATATTAAATCCCTTCCACTACTTTCATCTATTACTCCAAATTTCTTTGTGTTGTAACAAGTGCTTAGTCAGAAATTGGCTAATTGGGGAATGTTTATTAGCAAATAACTGATATTTAAATGGAAATATAATTTTAATTACTTTCAAGGAAAATTCTGTGTTATTATCACGAGTAGGTATCAATGCTGTTCATATCACAATTCCAGCCACTGGACTAATGATATTTATCCTGATAAGTACTCACACAATTTCAATCCATATCACTCTTGACCACTGAGTAGAATTATAGGCTCAGCCTAAAAGTCTGAAAGAATTTTTCACTAGTATAAGCACATTTTCTGGTTTTACAGTTCAAGACATGATTTTAGCTTCATAACATCATGATTTATCGACTGTATTAAACTGCCCAGATCTCTGTGTTCTCTTTGAACAGAACATTTAAGCTTTGGATATATAAATATTTACATTATTCCAAGTTTAGGGGTCACTTGGAAGTGTTTATATGGGGGTTGGATTCAGGTAGAAGCATTAAGCCAGGTGCATGTATCTTCTATTGTTTTGCTTATTATGCTGCATAGAAGCTCTTTCTTTGCATTTCACCCACACCTGGACTTCGACATCATTGAGAAGAGTAGCACCATACACATTTCTCTCTGTGGATCAGTATAGTCCATAATCCTTGTTAAATGAATAACTACTGCCAGCAAATGCTTGTTAAATGAATGAATCTATCAATCATTCAACGAAGAGGCACTGAAGACACATCTTCCTGACAGAAATCCTCTCAAGACAAGAGTGTGCAATTACAAAACCAAATTAGTAGCTAACAATTTGAACTCCTGTATAATACCAAGGAGTCTCTTTGAATGGAAGGGCTTTCTGTCTGGAACAGCAATATAATAGTTAAATCTATTTTATCATTAAGTATTTAATTACCCATTCCTACCTACATTCAGGGAGGTGCTAATCTCACTGATTGTATTACAATTAGGATAGCTCAGATTCACAGAGGAACATGGGGAGAAGTTTGGGTTTGAAAAAGTAACTAACATTTTGCACAAACCACACAAACCTCTGAGCCCTATTAAAATCACTGATAAGCAATCTTTGAAAAACATTCTCCAGTAATGGCTAACTGGGCTTTTGCAGCAAAGCAAATTGTTTTTTCTTGGCAAACGTCCCACAAGCAATAGGCAGCAAGAAATTGTTTGTTCTACATGCACAAGTTCTCGTGTATCTCTGCAATTCTAATGCCAAATTTGGTTCTATCTCAGAAGCCACTTTAACCGCAAAGAAAATTGCCAGGGATTTTACCAGGATAGCTGTTTGATCTTTAGCAGGACCTCATGGTCATCACAATGAATTCCCATGTATTACTGTGTATTATCAGTACAGAAAACTGCTCTCTCCCAGGTCCACTAAAAGAAAAGAAAATCACTCTATTTGGTTTAAAATTCTTATACATTTTCTTCTCCTTTCCCCTGGCAAGAATTTTTGTTTGGTCTTGGACACCTAATAGCAAGCAGGATATAGAAAATATACCATTTGCCCTTCAGTAATATAAATGTAAAACAATTCAAACTAAGAAGACATTAATATCAACAGAAAAAAATGAAGAAATGTACACTGGAGATTTGTGATGGATCACTAGAGAGCTTGCAGTGGCCAAGCCAGCTGAGTGAAGCTAGAAAAACACCTGAAGATCAAGTACTTAAAGCAATGTTTTGAATGAGCAAGAAATATATTGTTGAACCATTGGAATTTAAGTAGACATTTGGCAGAAAAAGGAGTTCCATATGATAAATTTATAGAAGATAAGAATATGAGCAAATAAAAGGAAGGTTTCATAAATGTTACTGAGTAGCTATGGGCAGGTAGGTGCTAGAGTCTCTCTCTCTCTCTCTCTCTCTCTCTCTCTCTCACATACACACACACACACACACATTATTCACCAAAGTGTATAGTGGTTTAGTGTTTATTTTAAAAGCCTATTTACCAACTAATGTGACTTTGTTATTTACTAAATAAGATAGAAATAACAATTTTCAGGATTTGTTACTTTTATGTGTAATATCTGTATTTTAAATCTGACTCCTAAGCTTTATGCATAAAAAACAGTAAGGTAACAGGAATTGAATAAAGGTTGGAGAATAGGTTAAAGAGCAAGGTAGGATGGCCATCAGAATGTGCACAGCTACTCAATTACACGAGTTTCTTGGGAGATCACCCAGACATGAAGTTTATGCAGAATTTGACAGTTTGTGTCAAGTTGCTATCTTCTTTTGACATCCATCAAACTACACTATTCCATCATTTATACTTTCCTCTAGTTTTTTATGCTAAAAATCATTCTCAAGAACAAGCTTTTTTGGGAAAAAAAGGTTTCTTTATTAATTTAGTCTATTAAATAGAGGTTTATGTGGTGATAAGGCAAGAAAAATGAGAACCAGATGGTCACTCTGCTTCAATAATTCCTTCCAATGAGAGGGGCAAATTAAGGAAAAATTCTTTCAGGTTTAAAAGACTGTAAAGTTTCTGTTTTATAAGTCTTCACATTGTTTTAAAATTTTTGTGACATTTCCTTTCAGTATGTTTAGTTTTAGAGCATGTGGGTAAAAAAAAGCAAGACACAAAACAGAAAACATTCAAAGAACAAAAGTGAGGATATTAATATTGCCCTAAGGTTAATGAGTCTAAGAAAATCTAAAACATTCAGATAAAAAACATTCAGATAAAAAGTGGATATGTATGTCATAATTTAATATTTCTAATTATCTTGGAATTATCAAATTCTATGCTCAAATGGTCATCATCATAAAGGTATATGTTTTTCCTATAGGAAAGGAAATACTCAGAAGAATAATACTGATTTATATTTGATTTTAGGACCCAAACTTTGGATTTTTATTTATTCCTTAATGAATTTTATTTTCAATTCATATTATCCTTATTTATACACTTAGCATGGAAACTGCTTATATTTATTGCCTTTAGTTTGTACAATTTCTAAGCACTCACTGCTATATAGTGTAATATCTGTGCAAGTTAGTCACTGTTCAACCCAGCTATATTAGCACACGCTAAATATGGAAGAATTAAATTTAGTATTAGAAGAGACTGCAAATTTTTGAAATATATTAATAGTTAAGGGAATTTAAAACATTTAGGGAAAGTTAAGGGAAAAATCAACATTCCATGAGCTATATGTAGCAATAAGGAATGTTTAAATGTGGCAAAATTCCAAAGAATGAAATCAGACTTAAGAAGAAAAATAGTGCTAAAATATCTTCAAAAGCAAATTAAACTTCTATACAAGACTATACTGTCTAGCAAACATTGCAAAAAAACAATGTCCTGCACATTATTACCTTACCATTTCATTCACTTTCCAAAAAGAAGAGCTGATTGCTACATTTATTGCACTTTCCATGGAAACATCACTTCCATTTATAATGAAAGAAATCAAAAGTAAGAGAGTCACATTGTAGTAACACTCCACTGAAGTTATTGCTGGAAGTTACTCCTGAGTGAGATGTGCTGTGAAAGTATGTCAAAGGATGTTATTTTTCAGAGAATCAGATACCACAGAGTGGCTAGCCTGCTTTGTCTTCTTGACCACTTGAAAACTCCAGAATCTGAGGTTAAGTAAAAACAGCCAGATGATAAGTTCGCTATTGTTGCAGCTCCTTCAGCAAGAGCCCTGCTCAAGCCCAGAAAGAGAAAGGATAAGGAAGACCGAAGTCTGAGCTTCATGTCTAGGCCTTTTTAACCAAAATGGCTAAAACACCAGATAGAGAAAACTTCTTCAAGAACACAACCCTGCTCCTGAAACCAACAATAAGTGTTTACATGTGATCTTTCAGCATTAGATGGTCCCTATATAACCGGAACCACAAAATAGGCAGGAGAAAGCCTAGTGTGGTACTTCAGTCTATAAAAAGATCAGAAAGTCTCACACATACACACATATATACACATACTGATGCTTGAGGAAAATCTGTTCTTGTAACCATCCGCCTCATGTCCTGGATTCCTGACTTGGTCCTGTGTCTTTATATCACTTTAGACTTTTGATAGACTGACTGCTGGCTAACAATAGTACTGCTTCTGAGTTCTAATCAAGTAGTTGAAGTCCATTTACCTCTTACAAGACTTTTGGAAAGTTACATAAAGTCTCTGCATTTCAGTTTCTTCTTTTGTGTAAGAGAATAAAATTTTCATCTCTCAAATAGCGTTATTATGAAGTTAATTTAGTTAATAAGCACGAATCTCTTAGCACAGTATAAGCAATATGGCATTTGTTTAAAGTAACCCCACACTGTGTAAGCTCCTAAAAGTATGAACATCACAGTTCCATCTTTACATTCCTCCTTTGTTTGTGCTCCTAAATAGCCAGAACTGGTAGATTTAAGCTTAGTCATCCACATCTATACTCTAGGGACTCAAGCAGTAAAGCGTACCATAGATGTAACATTTATACCTCATTGAAAATCCACTCTAGCCTTATCATGGGATCTCATAAAGCTGCTTTTCAATTGTTTAGTTGCTCCAACTGTGAAATGATTTGAGATTTTTTAAAAGGCATCTAGAGCAAAAATAGATGTATAGTTATTTGTACTTCCAAAGCATTCTTAATAATAGTTTTGAAAGCAATTTCCAAGCTATAGATTTTGAAACCTAAGAGACTATTTCTGATATTGTTGTATATCATTATATAATTCTATAGTTTCTAGGTAGTCTGATCTCCTGTTCCTAATTTATCACATGCATAAATCTTCTGTCAGGTCTGAGTTAAAATAAATGTCTATAAATGAAAACATAGTATCAGCTTCATGTTTAAAACATCTAAACTGACTCCATAGGAAAAAGCTTACATATGAAGAATAGAGAGAGTTTCTGCTGACAGTCAGATTCTCGAGTTATGTTTCAGTGGTATAGTTTGCTCATAGTTTACAATAACAGAAAAACTTAAAAGGTCATATGTATGTTAGCTAACATTATAACAGGTACAATTTTAACCTTGACCTTAGAGAAATGGCTTTGAAAGCTTCCAAAGGATGCAATAGGGATACTTATTAGTTGGTGCTATAAGTTGGTTAATGGTTGGGACTATGACTAGGAGCAAAACAAGTTTGTAAGCTTGCTCTGGGGTAAGAGAACTTTGACTATAAACAGTGGGTACCTGGCCTCAGCAACATGCTTCCTTAGTAAACACCCAAGAGTTGCACATCAACCTTTGATAAGAGGAAGGGTTTGAAACTTGGATCCCACTTGGATATTTTTTAATGTTGTATAAAAATCACTGTTTACAAGAAAAATGCTATCAGTGACATGCATCAGAGAACAGGTAGTTTAGAGCTTCCAAACAGTGAAAGATAATAAAGAGCTAGGTGCACATATAAACAAATAATTTCTCATCTCATGTGAGTGCACATCTCAGTTTTGTAGTGAATCAAAAAAAGAAAGATGCGCTTCTATCTAAAAAGCAGTTATCCTCTAAGATACCCAATAAAGGCTGCAAGGTTCTTGATTCTTCTTTTATCCTATACAATAATATAGAAGACATTAAGGAAATGATAGTGAGAAGAATGAAGAAGGAAAACTTGAATCCATTTCCTTAAACCTATTAACCAACTATGCCCAGATAGAGTTACAAATATTCACATTTAAATTTTGATAGGTCCACTAACAAATTAATGGGTTTCCACTGCAATTCACAGGAAAAGCCAACAGCAACAAGGTCTTTAATGCAGAGGCAAAGATCCAGAAATCTGTAAGCCATATTTGCATGGTTGGGAAATGTTCTACCTACTTCATCTCAGAACAGTTGGGAAAAGAAAATTCACATTGCCTTATATGAAAACAAGTAAGAATGCCTGCTTTCCCAGAACAGCCATGTAATGATATGAAAAACAAAATACACACTATGGTGAAAAATCATCTTTTTACTTCCCTTCTATTGTTGAGCACTAACAATGCTTTCCTTCTTCTTGAGGTTCCAGGTGGATGTATTTTGCCTGTTTCCTCCTGTCACACCACTTGGTCACACAATTTTCTTGTCCTAGAAAAACTAATACCCACATCTGTTTTCTACAATCACGCACATCCACCTATTTCTTTCCTTGTGGGAAATACACTTACTAACTCACCCTATAACATAGCTCCTCTGCAGGAGTGCCTGTGTTTTTCTCATAATTGCTTCCCAATTTGTGTATCATAAAAATGAAAATTGCATAATCTTGGACATTATCTATACTGGGAAAAGATCTATCAACTATTTAGAAGATATAGAGTTGAGCAAAAGGATTTAAATACATTGTGGAAATGATTAAGGCTCATTCATTCTCAACAGAATGGAACATCTCATCATAAGGAAGAGACAGTAAAATGCATAATTTCACTGTCCTGAGTGCGAATATGTAAATGAATAAAAGTCTCAATAGAGTTTATTTCCTCACCCCCCTACAGTAATATGTAGTGATACTGCACATCAACTGTGCTCTTGAGTCTCTCTTTTTTTTTTTTGGTACTGGGGTTTGAACTCAGGGCCTAAACCTTAAGCCACTCCACCAGCCCGTTTTTGTGTTGAGTATTTTTGAAGTAATGTCTCCTGAACTCCTGAACTGTTTGCCCTTGTTGGCTTCTTACTACCATCCTCCTCATCTCTGCCTCCTGAGTACCTAGGATTACAGGCATGAGCCATGGTGCCTAGCTTGACTGTCTTAAAGTGTTTATTAGAAACTCCTCCCTTCCTTCCGTTCATCCTTCTTCCTCTTCCCCTCCCCTTTCTCTTTCTTATTCCTCCCTCCTTTGTACTGTTTCCTCCTCCCTCCTTCTCTCCCTCCCTCCCTCCCTTCCTTTCTTCTTTCCTTCCAATCTTTAATCATGTTTGGAGTTGTTTCTTAGAATGTTTAGACTATTTTCCTCACATTGTCACCAGCTCATTACCACAGAATTACACTTCACAAACAAGAGCTGGCTGGAAAGACAAGTTGGTTTAGCTGTGCTATCTAAAGGAATTATTAAAAGGATGGTTTCTTTCTTTTTGAGAAGACAACACAATCTGACCAGCGGGCAGGCAGGGCCACTGCCTGTGTCTCTCTTCAGTGCTGTCTTGTGGCCTTTTGCTCTCTTAGAGTCACTCACTGACAGAGTGAAAAGCAGTGTGGTGTTTTTCTACTTGGAACCAAGATCACACGTGTTTTGTTGCAAGAACACATGCTTCACAGCTTCCTTGTAATTGGCTTTATGGTTTCTGCTGTTATTATTTGTACTAACAACTAGAAATCCCTATTTCACAATAAAAAGAACTGAACTTCATATGTACACACAGAGACATACACACACACACACACACACGTGGGAGTAAGAATTACTCAAAATATTCTCTTTGATTTAGAAAAGCTAAATGCAGTTTTCATTGTTTTAATTATATAAAAGCTCAGTTTCTAAAAGTGTGGCGCTGGAACATGATGCTAGATGAGACACGATGGAGTGTATACACACGTTATACATATCTGCATCAAATTCATGATTTTTGATTCAGCATTGCTTGTCTATTCGGATAACTTTGATTAGTAAGACAAAAATCTAAAAAATGCTGGATAAATAATAGGTTGGAAGTATGTGATTAATTTTATAAAAATCATGAAAGTATTGACACCTATTCTATATTTAGAAAATCATTCAGTAAGAAATTCTTCTATCTGAACTTATATTAAGTAACACATATTTAAAGTTCAATGGTGAAAAATAGTACACCTACAAAACTTATAAGGGCCATGAACATTTCACTCTACCCAGTAGTCTGTTTTTTATAACACCATAAGTGAGCTTTTGACAAAAAATCCTGAAACATTACTAATGATTGATTTAAAAAAAAAAAAACAATGGAAAACTAAAAACTGTATTAAGACTGATTATCTCTCCTTCAATGAACTTTGGTATATTAGGAGATATTTTGTTTTAGAGACAATAATTTTACTTTTTCTTTAGTAAAATATTTTTGGTCATATTACTTTCTTTGTTTTATTCTCTATTGGTTTTATCAGACATGTCAAAAAGAGTTTCTAGTTTTATCTACCAGTGTCTCCCATGGAATGCTTCTTATGAAGAGAAAGAAAACATAAATCATGTTAGTGAAAATGGCAAATTATGGTGTGTTAATTGTCTCTTCCACAAAGTATCATGAAAACATTGGGACAAATGTCAGAGGAGGTAGGCCAAAGATTGAGAACATGAAGAAGAATGCCCCAACTCACCATTTTTACAGATCCACAACCTTTAGACTCATGGTATACAGATGTGTCCTTCTCTTTATGCAATATCCTTGGTCACATGTGTCCGTATCTAGAAACCAAAATACTACATTACTAATCATCCTTTTTCTAAATTAACTCCCTCTCTGAATAATTAATAGAATATTTTTCCCTTTTCACTCCTTCTCAGTTCTCTTTAGTAATTTCTTCTCCTGGGCTCCATTTATTGTGAATTGTATCAGTTTGACCAGACATCTGCTCTGTTAGGCATGATAAAGCTTCCCTGTCTAATGTTCCTTCCAGAAAAGATAAGGATCTTACATGCTTTTGACTTCCATGATGAAAGTGCGTAGGTAATTTAAAATATGCATTGTCATGAATGCACAGTAGCATAAATGAGCTAGATGTGCTTGAAGACCTGAACCAAGCTGGTTACAGAGCTCAGCTTTTCTCTCCAACCACTGTGAACTGGATAGATGGTGCCTGGCTTAGCCTGTTGACCACTGAGTGGTAGAACATACCATTCTACATAAAGGTCAGAATTCCCAAGGCTGGTATCAGAGTGATGACAGGAATGCAACTAATGTACAAATGACTCTGTTTACCATAATAATTGGCCATTACAAACCAAAGGAATCCATTACTGAAATATAGCCAAGAAGACTTCTTTTTGTGCTGAGGTCTCCAAACACCCAGTAAAGGGTGAAGTCCAAATAAAAATTATATCATATTGTTACCTCTGTTCTTTCACAGATTTTATACATATTCCATTTGTTATACCTTAATAAAGATACTTTTGAAATAGGCTTTTGTCAGATTGCCAATATCTTGAAATCTTAGAAACTCACTGCAAATGTGAGCATAGACTTTGAGTAACCTGGCAGCTGGCCAAGCACTGAAGATCTTTAAGACAAGAGCCTTTCCATTTAATGTTTTGATTTTGTGCTTGAATTTAAAAAAGGCTGGACTAGATAACCTTCCAACTCAAAAATTCCATGACTCTGTTTTTCAAATATCCTCATCATCCAAGTACTCTATAAACAAATGTTCTACAAGAGAATTCTAAAACTGTTGTGGTTTTCTCTCTCTCTCTCCCTCTCTCTCTCTCTCTTTCCCTCTCTGTTTCTTTTTCTACCCTTTTTCTCTTTTCCACTATCCACCCCAAAGATGGTGCAATAACAAATTCCTTCACCAAAGCTACAGAATTGTTACTTGTTACGATCCATGTTTTTAAATTCTCCACTCACTGATGAAAACATGTGATATGAAATACTGAAGAAACCTCAGGGACATTCCAAGCATTTATGGACAAAAAGTCAAGACTTGTGGTATTTTTCTTTCAAAATGCATGTGAACTGAATCAAAGAGACATATGAATTTATACTTAAAACTTCCAAGACAGAATGAATGCCTTCTGTCATTAACAATTGCTGAGTACAGTGTCTTTGAAGTAGCATAAATCCAGACAGGCCTGTCCATCTCTCGTGGCATTCCTCTGCATCACACCTTATTATTCTATCTATACCGTTGAAGGAGCCTCCAAACTGGGCTTTTCCAACCCAGCTCCAGGTGACCTTTATTCAGGTCAGGCCTCCAAAGAACCTACTCTGATCCTATCACATCTCTGCATAAAATCAGCATAGTTGCTCTCTACATAAGTAAATGACTCACATTTCATATTTTTACAGTTTTTCCTTACATTATTTTCAGCCTGATTTGCTAAAATATATATTTCTAAAATCCAGTTTTTTTAATGCCATCACGGTGGACATCTGGGGCAGATAATTATTTGTTGAGGTACACCATTCTGCACGTTGAAGACTATTTAGCAGTCTTGCGAGCCTCTACCCAATTGATGCCAGTAGAACGTTGAAGTGACATCAGTAAAAACTATATCCAGACATTCCACAATATCTTTTTTTTCTTTATTCATATATTCATATGTGTACACATTGTTTGGGTCATTTCTCCTCTCTTCCCCCTGCCCACTCCCTCCTCCCCATCACCACCCCCCCGACTTCCAGGCAGAACCTGTTCTGCCCTTTTCTCCAATTTTGTTGAAAAGAAGACATAAGCAATAAAAAGAAAGACAAAGCATTTTTGCTAGTTGAGTTAAGGAGAGCTATATAGAGAGATTACTAGCATTGCTTCAATGCACAGGTGTATTACAACTCGAATTGATTCATCTCTACCTGACCTCTTCACTACTTCCCAGTTACCTTCCCACATTGACCTCTGTCACTTTAAGGTTACTGTATTAGTTCCTCTGCAGTGAGGACATCGAACACTTTCAAGTTTTGGGTTTCCTACTTATCCCCATTCCTCTCATATATGCTCTCCCCTTAGTGTGTGACCCAAGTCCAACAACATTGCTAGTTTTGCCCTAGATCTAAAGTCCACATTGGAGGGAGAACATATGATTTTTTGGTCTTCTGAACCTGGCTAACCTCACTCAGGATAATGTTCTCCAGTTCCATCCATTTACTTGCAAATGATAAGATTTCATTCTTCTTCATGGCTGCATAAAATTCCACTGTGCATAAATACCACATTTTCTTGATCCACTTATCAATAGTGGGGCATCTTGGATGTTTCCATAACTTGGCTGTTGTGAATAGTGCTGTAATAAATAAGGGTGTGCAGATGCCTCTGGAGTAACCTGAGTCACATTCCTTTGGGTATATCCCTAGGAATGGGATTGCTGGATCATATGGCAGATCTATGTTTATTTTTTATAAGAAGTCTCCGTATTGTTTTCCAGAGTGGTTGCACTATCTTGCATTCCCACCTGCAGTATTTGAGGGTTCCTTTTACCCCACATTCTCGCCAACACTTGTTGTTGGTGGTGTTTTGATGATGGCTATTCTAACAGGGGTGAGGTGGAATCTTAGTGTGGTTTTGCTTTGCATTTCTTTTATGGCCAGAGATAGTGAGCATTTTTTCATGTGTTTTTTGGCCATTTGAATTTCTTCTTTTGAGAAAGTTCTGTTTCGTTCAGTGGCCCATTTCTTTATTGGTTCACTGATTTTGGGAGAGTTTAGTTTTTTGAGCTCCCTGTATATTCCTGTTATCAGTCTTTTGTCTGATGTATAGCTGGTAAATATTTTCTCCCACTCTGTGGGTGGTCTTGTCAGTTTAGAGACCATTTCTTTTGTTGTGCAGAAGCTTTTTAATTTTATGTAGTCCCATTTGTCCATCCTTTCTCTTAGTTGCTGAGGTGCTGGAATTCTATTGTGGAAGTCTCTGCCTATACCTATTGTTTCCACAGTATTCCGTGCTCTTTCTTGTACTTAGTTCAGGGTTTTGGGTCTGATATTAAGGTCCTTGATCCATTTTGAGTTGATACTAGTACAGGGTGATAAACATGGATGTAGTTTCAGTTTTTTGCAGATGGATAACCATTTTCCCCAACAACATTTGTTGAAGAAGCTGTCTTTTTACCATTGTATGTCCTTGGTGCCTTTGTCAAAAAGAAGGTGGGCATAGCTGTGTGGATTCATATCCGGGTCCTCTATTCTGTTCTACTGGTCTTCATATCTGCTTTTATACCAGTACCATGCTTTTTTTATTGCTATTGCTTTGTAATAATATTGTGATACCTCCAACATTGCTCTTTTTGCTGAGAATTGCCTTATCTATTTGTGGTCTCTTGTGTTACCAAATAAACTAGGGTAGATTTTTCAATCTCTGGGATGAATGTCATTGGAATTTTGATGGGAATTGCATTAAACATGTAGATTGCTTCTGGTAGTATAGCCATTTTTACTATGTTGATTCTACCGATCCATGAGCACAGGAGATCTTTCCACCTTCTGCAATCTTTTTTTTTTTTCTTTTTTACTGATTTCATTTCACATTATTTACATTTTAAGAATCTTTTCATAAGAGTTGTACAAAACTCCACGATTATATTATCAACAATTGTTCAACTGTGCTTTCCTGGTTTTTTTTTTTTTTATTCATATGTGCATACAATGCTTGGGTCATTTCTCCCCCCTGCCCCCACTCCCTCCCTTACCACTCACTCCGCCCCCACCCTCTCCCCCCCACCCCCTCGCTACCAGGCAGAAACTATTTTGCCCTTATCTCTAATTTTGTTGAAGAGAGAGTATAAGCCATAAGAGGAAGGAACAAGGATTTTTGCTAGTTGAGATAAGGATAGCTATACAGGGAGTTGACTCACATTAATATCCTGTGCATATGTGTTACCTTCTAGGTTAATTCTTTTTGATCTAACCTTTTCTCTAGTTCCTGGTCCCCTTCTCCTATTGGCCTTGGTTGCTTTTAAGGTATCTTCTGCAGTCTTTCTCAATGTCTTTCTTCAGGGTTTGTAGTTCTCCTTATAGAGATCATTATCATCCTTTAAGTTTACTGCTAGGTATTTGATTTTTTTTTTAAGGCTATTATAAATGGAATTGTTCCATAAATTCTTTCTAATTTGTTTCTTGCTGATGTGTAGAAAAGTTAATGACTTTTGTAAGTTGACTTTGTATCCTACCACCTTGATATAGCAGTTTACAGTATCTAGGAGTTTTGGGGCAGAGTTTTTTCGGTCTTTAAGATATAGGATCATGTCATCTGCAAATAAGTATATTTTGACAGTTTCTTTACCTTATCTGCATTCCTTCTTTTTCTTCTTCTTGCCTAATTGCTCTGGCTAGCAATTCCAGGACTATGCTGAATAGAAGTGGGGATAGTGGAGATTTTAGGGGAAATGGTTTCAGTTTTTCTCCATTAAGTAGGAGGTTGGCTATAGGTTTTTCATACATAGCCTTTACAATGTTGAGGTACATTTCTTCCATTCATAGTTTTCTTAGAGCTTTTATCATGAAGTGGTATTGGATCTTATCAAAGGCTTTTTCTGCATCTATTGAGATGATCAAATGGTTTTTGTCTTTGCTTCTATTGATATGCTGTATTACATTTATAGATTTTCGTATATTGAACCACCCCTGCATCCCTGAGATGAACCCAACTTGGTCAAGATGAATGATCTTTCTGATATGTTGTTGGATTTGATTTGCCATTATTTTGTTGAGGATTTTTTCATCAATGTTCATTAAGGAGATTGGCTTATAATTCTCCTTTTAGGAGGTGTCTTTGTCTGGTTTTGGGATGAGCATAATACTGGCTTCATAAAATGAGTTAGGCAGTGTTCCTTCCCTTTCTATTTTGTGGAAAAGTTTAAGGAGAGTTGGTATTAGTTTTTCTTTAAAGGTCTGATAGAATTTAGCAGAAAATCCATCAGGTCCTAGACTTTTCTTTCTTGGGAGAATCTTCATTACTGCTTCAATTTCATTTTGTGTTATAGATCTATTCAGGTGATTAACATTCTCTTGGTTCATTTTTGGGTGGTTATAATATCTAGAAATATGTCCATTTCTTCAAGATTTTCAAATTTAATGGAATATAGGTTCTCAAAGTAGTCTCTGATGATTCTATGGATTTCCTAGGTGTTTGTTGTTATCTCCCCTTATGTATTTCTGATTTTACTGATTGCAGTTTTTTCCTCCTCATTTTAATCAGATATGTCAGGGATCTGTCAATCTTGTTTCTTTTTTCAAAGAACCAGCTTTTTGTTTGTTGATTCTTTCTATTTTTTTTTGTTGTTGTTGTTTCTAGTTCACTAATTTTGGCCTTTATTTTTAGTATTTCTCCACTTCTGCTTGTTTTGGGTTTTGCTTTTTCTTGTTCTTCTAGGAGTTTGAGATGCAGCATTAGGTCATTGGTTTGAGATCTTTCTGACCTTTTAATCTATGCTCTCATGGCTATAAACTTTTCTCTTAGGACTGCTTTTGCTGTGTCCCATAGGTTCTGATAGGTTGTGTTTTCATTTTCATTAACTTCCAGGAGCCTTTTAATTTCCTCTTTTGTTTCATCAATGACCCATTGATCATTGAGCAATGTGTTGTTCAACTTCCAATTGTTTGCATGTTTTCTACTGTTGTTTTTATTGTTAAGTTCTAGTTTTAATGCATTGTGATCAGATAGAATGCATGGGACTATTTCTATTTTCTTATATTTGCTGAGGCTTGCTTTATGCCCTAAGATATGATCAATTTTGGAGAAAGTTCCATGGGCTGCTGAGGAGAATGTATATTGTGTGGAAGTTGGATGAAATATTCTGTAGACATCAAGTAGGTCCATTTGAGGGGGAGAAATGAACCAAGCCTTGTATGCACATATGAATAATAAAAGAAAAATGAAAAAAAAAAAAAAGTAGGTCCATTTGATCTATGGTGTGATTTAGTTCTAGAATTTATTGATTTTTTTGTTTGGATGACCTATATATTAGAGATAGGGGGGTATTAAAGTCTCCCACTGCCACTGTGTTGGAGTCTATATATGCTTTTAGGTCCTTCAGAGTATGTTTGATGAAATTGGTGCACTGACATTGGGTGTATATAGGTTGACAATTGTTACTTCCTTTTGGTGCATTTCTTCTTTTATTAGTATGGAATGTCCACCTTTATCTTGTTTGATCAATGTAAGTTTGAAGTCTACTTTGTCTGATATCAGTGTAGCTACTCCTGCCTGTTTTCAAGGGCCACTGGCTTGATAAATCTTCTTCCAGTCTTTCACCCTCACCCAGTGCTTGCTTCTGTCAATGAGATGGGTCTCCTGTAAACAACAGATTGTTGGATCTTCCTTTTTAATCCAGTTTGCCACACAGTGTCTTTTGTTGGGGGAGTTAAGTCCATTAACATTCAGTGTTAATATTGATAGGTATGTGGTGATTCCTGTCATTTAGTTGTTTTTGTTGTTTAAGGGTTTGATTGTGTGCAGCAGAATTAACATTACTCTCTGATTCCTTGTCTTTTCTTCTCCTGTGATTTGGTGCTGCCTATTCTCTCATGGCTTTGTTTGTTTTCATTTTCTGTGCGTAGAATTCCTTGAAGAATCTTTTGTAATGGTGGCTTTGTGGTCACATATTGTTTTAGTTTCTGCTTATCATGGAAGACTTTTATTGCTCCATCTATTTTGAATGATAGTTTTGCTGGGTAGAGTATCCTGGGACTGAAGTTGTTTTCATTCAGTGCCCAGAATACCTCACTCCATGCCCTTCCTGCTTTGAAGGTTTCTGTTGAGAAATCTGCTGTGATTTTGATAGGTTTACCTTTGTATGTTATTTCCTTTTTCTCTCATACCCTTCAATAATCTTTCTCTGTTCTCTGTGCTTTTGTTTCAATGATAGTATGTCGTAGGGTAGTTCTATTTTGGTCAAGTCTGTTTGGTGTCCTGGAGGCTTCTTGTATCTGAATGGTCATAGCTTTCTCTAGGTTTGGGAAATTTTCTGTTATTATTTTGTTAATATATTATGAATCCCTTTTGCTTGTACCTCTTCTCCTTCTTCAATGCTCATGATTCTCAGGTTTGGTCTTTTGATGGAGTTGGTGAGTTCTTGCATATTCCTCTCACAGGCCTTGAGTTGTTTGACTAATAGCTCTTCAGTTTTTCCTTTAATTTCCATTTTATCTTCAAGTTCTGAGATTCTGTCTTCCCCTTGTTCTAGTCTGCTGGAGTGCCTTTCCATTGTGTTTTGTATTTTTTGAGGTTTTCCATATCATGGGTCACTTCCTGTTTAATGTTGTCTATTTTCATCTATAATTCATTTATCTCTCCATTTATAGTGTTCTCTGTTTCACTTTGGTGTTTATTTAGGGCTCCAATGAGTTCATTTATTTATTTCTGTGTCTTCTCGTATTCTTTATTTTTGGTGTCTTGAAATTTCTTGAGTGCTTCTTATACATTTTGGTTAACCATGTCTAGTAACATCTCCATGAAATTCTCAGTGATTACTTGCAGGATTTCTTCTTTGAGATTTGTTCTTGTGGATATCGTTGGGTTCCTTGGGGTTGTTTTCAGAACTACCCCATTTTCTTCATTACCCTCTGAATCTTGTATTAAATTTTGGGAGGGAGAATGGTTTCCATCCCTTTTTCATCTTCCCATCACTCCGCTTGGTACTGTGCAACTATGTTCTTGACAAGCTAGTTGGTGGTTTCAGTCACCTGTTTTGTTTCCTTTGGTTTAATTTTGTTTTGTGGTTGTATTGGATTTGTAGCTAAGTGTGTGTGTGCTATTTCTGTCCATGGTCTGGGTGTACTTTAGTATTTGCTAGTTCACAATAGTAAAACTAACCAAAAAACCCCCAAAGAAATCAACACAGAGATAAGCAAACAAACACAAACAAGAAACAACACAAACAAATAAAAACATTCCAGGTTCAGGAATAATAGAATTTCAGCCTTAATTTAAGTTCCAGTGTTACTCCTCCAGCATCCAATCCTGGTATTGGTATTTAAGCAGATGCTCTGTTGTGGTCTCACTGGGTGGTTAGGTAGTGTTTTTTTGTTTGTTTGTTTGTTTGTTTTCTTCTGTCTTTCAGAGGCTGCTGCTTGGTCAGCTCCTTCCTCAGTGGGATGTGGCAGTTTACATTTGCATGTTGTCCTCAGGTTCTGGAATCAGCTCTGTAGCCCACCAGCTCTCCTGCTTTGGAGTTGAGTTTTCACTGTGCTTGTTTACTAGGTGCTTGTTTCTTTGCCTCATCCACTTTCTCTGGGGTAAGGTCAGTGATCCATCAGCCGATCCCCTGCTGTCAGCATGTTGTGATAGTTTGCTGATTATTTTTCAATTTTGCAGTGTCATTTGACTTTGGATGTTGCTCACTGGCTCAAGAGATGAGTTCTGTGGACCACTACCTGCCCTATTTCAGGCAGCAGCTTATCACCCACCGGCTGTCAGCCCTTCTGCCTTTCCAGCCTTTGTTTACTGAAAGTTCATGTGGAGATCACCTCCTTGCCCTTCCTCCCTTCTCTAGTGCATTTTCAGCAACACTGACCCTCTGTTGTGTGTTAGTTTTCAGTCCCTTGTTTATTGTTCAGTTTTTTGGGGGGTTGGGGGTTTTTGCAGAGGGTGGTGGTCTGTCTGCCCAGGAAGCTACACTGGTTTATCCCAGGGGTGGCTGGGGAACTACTGTGTGACACTTGGTGCTCACCTGTTTGGTCTGCTGAATGTCTCCCAAGCAGGTTTGGAGCTGGTGTCTGGTGGCAATTGGAGCCTTCCTGTTTTCTCAGTGTAACATGGTGTAGAGAAGCTCTCCATGGGCTAGGGGTTCAGAATGTTGAAATTTTGATTCTCCTTGCTGCTTTGTTTCTGCCAAGTGAGGCTCCAGTATCTCGGCAAGGTTCACAGAACTCGCACTACTCCTATACCCTAGTCGCCATCTTGGATCTCCTGTACAATGTCTTAGGGGGCAAAAATCACACCTCATTGTGAACCGCTTGCTGTAGTAACACAAAATTGCATAACTTAGTGTTCTTATACCCTACCTTTCTCCCATCTAAAGATGTATTTTTATAGATAATCATTGTTCCTAAAATATTTCCATAACTCCTTCATCCCATGTACACACCTTAGTTAACCATCTTCATATTCAGGACATCTAGAGCTTCCTCTACATAGCTTTGTTCAATATCTGCATATGATAAATCCTTTAAATCCATCCTTTGTGCCCAGCTCAATCTTTAATCATCCACTCTCTTTGAGCTTAGAATATTCACATTAATCTATTCATTAAATTGTACCCAAAAAAGCACTAATTAATTCATTCAACTTATAAATATAGAGCCACTACAATGGGCCAGGCTTTTTCCTGAGGATTAGGATTAGAATACTAAGAATACTAAGCAGATCAAGTTCACTACATTGGTCAAACTCACAGGTCAAGGAAAAAAGTAGATGGTAAGTAGAGTATATGTGTTTGAAGGAAGCAATGATAAATGACTATTCTTTAAAAAAAAAAATTTAATGAAACAAATAAGTAATACAATAGACTATTAACAAGAAGAAACTATTTAGACATAGCAACAGGTAGTCTTGCTGAAAGATGATATTTAAGATGAGGATTGAAATTTTTTTTTAAGTCTTTCTTTATCTTTGGGACTTTGAAAGTATCAGTAGTCTGTGTAAAGGCCATGAGGCAGGAATATTTGAAAGGAATTCCTGGGGCTAGACTATAGTGGGCTTGAGAAATTTTGTCGATCAAATTGTGATACATCCTCTGCCAAGGATTTGTTCCCCTTGCTTGTGTAACTGCTTCTCTGCCTTATTGCTATGACTGCATGGCCCTCTCTCAATTTCATCACTTAATGCACACAACTGGTCCCCCCCACATATAGGATACAATGTTAACATGGCCTCTGTGGTGAGCTTTCCCTATTGCTCATCCTATCTTCAGGAGGTAAACCATTCACTCCTCTTCCAGGCCTTCTCCACTAAACTGTGAATTCCCTGAAGACTGGGTCTTATTTACCTTAATATCTTTAATGCAAAGTAGAGTGTCTGTTAAACTGCAGATGATTAGTAGATACTTGTTAATAATCTTGAGGGCAGCAACTCTAGACTTTGGAATAAATATTTCATATCTACCACTTATTAATAATAGGAGTCACTTATTCAAGTATGTGTTCTACAAAGGTAGAACCTCAGTATCTCTGTGCCCAGTAATGGAAATACATGGGGCCTAGCTCATGGAATTTATGGTCTACACAGAGTGGCAAACACTGCTCAAATAATTAAATGACAAATAATTACAAAATGATGTATATTTTATGAAGGTGCCATGAGCATATACATAAGAGAATCCCATTTTATTCTGGGCTTTCAGTAAGACTTCCTTGATATGGTAAGATTAGAACTAAGACCTGAAGGACAAGTAAATCTTAATTTTGAATGTAAAGCTAAGGATCAAACCCAGGGTCTTGCTTATGTTAGCAAGAGCTCTATCTCTGAGCAACATCCCTTAATCAGAAAAGTAAATCTTAGAAGCCTTATTTAAACTCTTTAACCCTCAGATCCTCACTAGTAATACAGGGTTAATAATGCATTCTCTTTAGGGTTCTCAAGAATTAATTAGTGAACATATGTAAAGTGAATGCCTCAGAAAAGGAATTCAATAATCAAAAAATCCTTTCTCCAATAATGAATGGGGAATGAAATGCAGACTGAGCACATAGGATTGTGTAAGAAATTAAATGCTTCCTGTCATGGAATAAATTGCATCTCCCAAAAATATGTGCTGAAATCCAAATACTTCTGAACCTCCCAAGGTAACTTTATTTAGAAATAAGTTTACTGCAAATGTGATTAGTTAAGATAAGGTTACACAGGAAAAAGATGAACACTCAGTCCAATATGACTGGTGTCCTTTTTAGAAGAAGTAGATTTGGACACAGAGTAGGGGAGAACCTTTCCCCTAAGTTGTTGACAAACCATTAGAAGCTAGGAAGAGGTAAAAGTCTCTCTACTTTGGGTTTCAGAGGGAACATGGTTCTGTCAAAAACTTGATTTTAGACTTCTGCCCTCAAATACTATGAGACAAATTTCTGCTGTTTTAAGACACTCAGTTTTGATGACTTTTTACAGTAAAACCAAGAAACTGATATATTGTATTGCATATTGCAGGCAGTATTGCAGACTTTGAAGACTGGTGAGTGAGTTGGAAGTTAGGATTTGAACAAGAGAATATACATTAAAGGGGACTGAGAAAGATAAATCTAGAAATAGTATTGACCACATTAGTGTATTTTTTGTTCCTGGTGAGCCCCCAAGCTCACTTGAGTCCATAAGTGAGGGAAGTATCCATGCATTCCCTGCCAAGCTAAACTCAAAACATCCTGGTTAAATGAATGATTTCAAATAAACATGTGGGTGCATAAGTTATTTATGGAAAATTTAGAGGTAAAACATTTTAACACATTGAATTTTCACTCTTCTAAGTAAAAATCATCTTCCCATTTTATTTAATTGAAGAGGCAAAGCTTGCAGTAAATTAAGTCCAATTTGCATGCAATTGTGCATGCACTGTAGAACTTGCTTTAACTAGGGAGCAAACTGTGTACAAACTCAAAACCTTTATATTTGAAGTTAACATTAATTATTTGCTTAAAATTTTCCGTAGTTTTATTCTCTCCTCTCAAAGACAAGTATCATAACATCTCTCTATTTTAAAGTCCATGAAATCCATAACCGATAATCAGACTCTTTCCCTCAGGGCTAGTACTTTTCTCTGATAGCGTAGGAGCAATGTTTACAAGTTCTGTAACAAGCCTGCAATCCCGTAAGAAAAAACTTTTTCATGGCTTTAATTCATATGCTTTTGTTCTATTTAATTATATGTATCATCCAGTAATATTCCACACTTATAAAAAATAGTGACTTGTATATAGAGGAAGCAATGTACTGTATCCTATTTTATGAAATTTCATATGCCATGTGTATTGATTGGGTATAAACTAAAGAACATACTTTGTTTAAATTAAGGCTTTAAATTCAATTTTATACCAATTCCTTCAGCTCATTATCTATAATATATTTGTTTACATCCATGGAAATGTTACCTGGTTAAACTATAAAATTTTTCCTAACTCAGATTGATTGATAATTTCTATCTTCTTAATTTGTGGGATTTCATGTTGTGATCACTAAGTAATGAGAGAGGGACTTTACTCTGATCAAATTAATATTGCTGCCCAGGATGTTAATTAAACATGCAGGAAAAAGAAAGCAGAAACTCAATAAAAGAGATGCTGGACATGTTTAAATATGCTGCACTGATAGATGCCAGCAGAAGCAGTTCTCAGGGTTTTTCATGTCTCCAGTATTTCCACGGCAGTTCGTAGATGACCTATGGCCACACTTACTTTATTGAACATAGGTCTTGCTAAACTCCCTTCAAGTTTCTCCTTCTTTAAACACCCCTCATTTTGACTAACTACATCTGATCAGTGGCTTATTTTAAAAGTGGTTACAAATATTCCGGGAACCCAATAAAACCTACTGAAATCAGATTCTTGAAGGACAAGGGCCTAGAAATTTGCAACCACTACAGGTGACTGTGCTGTGGAAAATCTAAAAACCTCAGATGGAAAACAGTGTCCTGGACTTTATGACACATATAGCTTTCCCTCCACGCTTGATTGAAAGCTGCTAGGTCTCCCTTAGTCCTGTTATAGAGATGTTGGGTCTAAACACACCCTCCTATGCTGTTTGCTTTTTCCATGTAGGAGAATTACATTTAATTGTGTAATCTGAGGGACTATATCAGACTAGTGGAAGATGGCTGGAAGGATTTTCCCCAATTCACATAGATTTATTTCTAAATAGACCATCTAGCGGCTTTGGCCAGCCCCAGTAGAACAAGTTATATAACTTATTTATCTGGACCAGATATTCTTATGGTGAAAATAGCATGCAGATATAGTTCAGATTTTATCATGCCCCTTAGATAATATTTTGTGCACATATTTAGTTTGCTTAGTGGTAGAGAATGGCAAGGAGCATCCCTAACATGGACTTTCCCACTGGATAGTCTTCAGCCTGAAACCCAGACTTCCCAAGTGCTACCTATGGGGCACAGTCATGTGGCCTAACTGAGCCTTGCATTTCTTAAAAGGAGATAATAATTTGTACTTTCTATAGTTTTTAACTAACAGTCATATATGAAAAGTATCCACATCATAAGTACATAGTAGTCAACAAATAGCAGTGAAAAGATACACCAAAAACTTTCCATAAAGATTAATCCCAGTTCCGAAGTAGTGCTAGGAGCTCATGTAATATCCTCACTGCCCACAGAAAACATGTTGGTAGAATTGGCTCCAAGTTCTTAGCTGTAATTCTAAGGCTAATGATGAAGGCTGAGATAAGAATAAGGAGACACCATTTAAATTAGTTGAAATACCTGGATTCCTTCACTTTAGATAGGGGCAAAAACAGGAAATCTTTACTAAGTGATCTTTAAATTGGCAACCAACCAAAGGCCAATTAATTAATTTTGATGAGTAAAACCAATGGAATTTAATGTGGGAAAAATTTATCTATTCTGTCCAAACTGCCATATTTTAGAGCATATTCATTGGTAGTTTTCCATCATCTCAGTTTCTGGGACAGAGACAGAAGATTTGGACAGCAGCTTGTTTTTGTTTTATTCTTTTCATTTGTTTGTTTAATTTTCCATTATGAACTGGGCATGAAGTGAACACTCAAATTCATGCATTAAATATCCCTGACACAAAGGACATCTCCAATACATTCAATCATTAATGAACTTAGTACTGAGTGTCAATTGCAAGAGAACAGTGGCAAGTTTCAGTATGTCCTACAGCAAATGACTGAAGGATTTTGCTTTCCTTGTAATATGAAGAAACCTGCAGTCACGTTATCACCTAGCCCTGGACCTAACAAGTGAGTAGTCTCTATGTCTTAGATACCACTACCCTGAAGTAAAGATAAAATTACATAGCCCTAGAATAGGTTTGCAGTCTGAAATCCTGGGCAAACATAACCTTGTGAACTAATGAGACCTTTGCAGCATTAGATAGACATTTTATTTTCTCTTTCTTAGCATCTTAATTGGCCTTTGATATTGAGATACTTCTATGCATGCAATACATATACATATTATATATGTATATATGTGTGTATGTATATATACATATATGTATATATATGGAATATATATATTATCCAAACACTTAAATATCTGCTTTTCTTAAAAGAGCATGTAGAAGCCATGTGTGGTTGTTCAAACCTATAGTTCCAGCTATTGGAGAGGCAGAGGCAGGAGAATCTTGAGTTCAAGGCCAGCCCAGTCAAAATTAGCAAGATGGTGTCTCAAAAATACAAGCAAAAGGGCTAGGAGCATGGCTCAAGTGGTAGCTCACTTGCCTAGCATCCTTAAAGGCCTGAGTTCAATCCCCAGCACCAGGAAAAAAAATTGGATTCTTGAGTACATACAGCTGTGTCTTGTCTTCTTCTGGTCAAAGAGATTTAGGTAGATTTTTTTCTCATAACTGTGCAAAAACAATGACTTTTTAATTTTGAGGACCAACTGGAGAAAACAGCTATGAGAACATCAGAGCAAGAGTAAGCAAATTACTGCAAACATGGGCCAAATCCAGCTCACCACCTGTTTTAGTAAATAAAGAAAGTATTATTGATTGAAACCCAGCCATACCAATTTGTTTTGGTGTATGGCTGCTTTTACACTAAAACTGTAGACTTAAATAGTTGAGATGCATACTTTTATGATCCACAAAGTCAGCAGCATCCCCTACACCCATGTACAGAAAAGGCATGCCAACTTTCTTTGTCTAGAGTACAACCTGAACAGTGTTTTAAAGGTCAGTGTCGGTGACCTTCCATTAACTTTCACTTATTAACAGTCTCTATACAGTGGATGCGGTTTAAGCTTAATTAACCCAGTAATTTCAGGTTCTAAATATGAAAAGTTTTCTTAATTTTTGTTGGATAACTTCTAGAAGCATACTTAACTCTCTACTATATGATATGGTTTACAAGTGAGTTTATGAAAACTACTATCCTACTCCTTACTCCTTTTCCAAATATATTCAAAATGAAAATTAGACATTAAAAGTAGGACTTTGACGAGAAATTTATTATTGTGCTGGTATATGTAAGAGAAAGAAAATGACAGGAAGAAAATGCACATAAATTGCCTCAGATTTTTGAGAATGTGCACATTTGTAATCTCATGTGTAATTTATAATCATACTGGCTCTGATCTGTTCTTTAAGATCTATAATTCAAAACAAATAATTTGAAATTACATGTTTATTGATGCTGTCAGGTAAATGCTTACTTGTAGAACTTAAACGTCATAGAGTAAGAGCTGATAATGTCAGCGTAGGCAGGGAACTGCTTTATTTAGAATTTATTTCCTCGAGGGGTCAAAGTATTCTTTTTTAAAAAGAAAAAGACCTTCCTCATGCTCTCAGATAGCCCCAACAATTAAGCTCAGTATTTATTTTATTTTATTTTTATTGTTGTGCTAGGTGGGGGTATATTGTGGCATTTATAAAAGTTCTTACTTTTTTAAGTAATATATCATACTTGCATTTCACTCCCTCCAACATTCTCCTTTAATTCCCCTCCCCATTCCTGGAATAGTTTCAACAGGTATCATTTTTCCGTTTACATACATGTATATACACAGTAGTTGCACCATATTCATCTTCCCACACCCTTTCCTCACCTCCTTTCCTCTCCCACTGACTGGTACTCCCCACTCCAGGCAGGACCTGTTCTGCCAAGCTCAATATTTTTTTTAAAAAGGCTGGAGATTTCACTCAAGTGGTAGAGCACCTGCTTTGCATGTGCAAAGCCCTGAGTTCAAACCCTGGTCCCTGAAAAAAAAAAAAAGTGAAATTACCTTTCAAACTTCTGTTTGACTTTACAAAGTATCCTGGTTCAGTTCACTATTGGTGTTGAATAACTTTGTCTATCCTTAATCCCAAGACACTGCAAAGCAAAGCAAGTCAATAAAGAAGAAATTAAGAGTAAGGTCACTACACAGAGTTCATTAAGCCTTAGAAAAGATTTTCATAGCATTTCTAACTCCATGTCTATGTCTCTGAAAATAGAAACTGTTCTGTAAACAACAGACCTCGCACTGACCCAGAACAATGATTCAGGACTGAAGTGAGTCAGAATCACATCTCACAGAACACAATCTAATCGAGTGGCACAGATATCAGACGGCTCCATGTACTAGGTCCTTGCCTTCACAGAGCTTATACTTAGTGGCGAAAAGAAACAAGACAATCCACAGGATTGTGAAATGTGTCATGCTCTGCTGAAGTTCAAAAGTATTACTCCCACCCACATATAATGCAAACATGTTTTATTCAAGTCATTAATTAATGAGTAAGATGTCATGACCAGATCAAAGACCATTTCAGTTGCTAGATAGATAGGACAATCATAAAATAAGATTGATGACAGATCCAAAATTGACTCACATCCAACAGGGCCATAAACCTTTGGGGTTGTCTGTTCTACTTGACAGATATTATTTGCTGCTTTACTGTACAAAAAGCTATGCACTAACATGTAATTTCACTAAGTCTGAGATTTTTAATTAAGAGCAATCAGAGAGGCAATCCATATATACTTAGTTATCTTTGAGTGGTCTTGGTGCCAAGAGGACAAGGAAGGGAATTTGTCCACATTTTTCACTTATTCTTTAAGCTTCACACATACCTTCTGAAGCAAAGAAGAGGACACAATCAGTTGGGGTCAAGATGAGGTGGGACAAGCATGGTAGTGTTTGAATACATTGAGACTTTGGAAGGGAAGAGGGAAAAACTGGACAAGGATGGGAAGACAAGGATTCCCTGGAAAAAAGGAAAATGCATGACAACTTTATTTTCATTTCTGCACTACTCTATGTAATCCACCAGCAGGATGATGAATTGCAAAACAGCATTAGAAAAGAAAAGGTGGAAACAGTTTATAAGAATAAGGAATAAGTCTGCCAGCTTTTTATAGGCATGGATTAAGACATAAACTCCCAGGGTGGCATTATCCAGAAGCTGGGGAAGGATCAAAATGCCTCTATGAACCTTAGTATATGTCTCAGGTTGGATCATGAGTTTAATAGAAGTTCTAAAAAAGGGAAAGAGGGGAAAAAAAAAAAAACCCTATAAATCACCTATTTACTAACCACATGGATTGCTTGTCTGAATCAGTTTGTGGTCTCTCACTTACTCTGCTTGGAATTCTGTACATCTGGGTGTATTTTTTCTAGTGTTTCCTATCATATCAGTGACAGAATTGCCAACACAGAGATATCCATAAATTATACTACAGTCTAGTAGTTTCTAGTGTCTGGAAAGATTGGAACAAAAGACTGAAATGCAAATGTAAGCTGCTTAATTCAGTGAATATTTGTGATGTTACCCAGGTGCCAATGACATCTTCCTGACCAGCTCAGAGGCACCAGGGACCAACCCAACATACATTTTTAATGTGCTCAGCTGTGACAGCATATACACACAGAAGACCTTAAGGCCTTAAAGTCATCCTCTTGGAAACCACTGCACTTTTAGAGACCCAGAAGAAATGGTTTAATTAATCTTCGTTTTCAGGGTAGCTTTTTTTTATATAAATTATGTACACTGAAAACCTGCCAATTATAGCAAATTAAGGGACTTGGCAAGTACATCCCATAGAGGCAGATGGTAAATAATATCCCGATTCTGATTTGAAATAGGACAAGAGATTAGCTAGTGCAGAATGTAAAAGCAATCCAGATATGAGAAATAAACAGATTTAATGTGAACTCAAGAGGAGTGTTTTGTCGTAGGATGGCTACAGTGATGTGTTGAAAAGGATGACTCACTGTCATTACATACAATTCTGTGAGATGAGCTTCCTCTTAGAGATTTATCTATGATTCCTTGATGAAAAAGTTGTTATTACGTTAGTATCTTTGTGATGTTACCCGGCTCCCTTAGTTTCCTTATCTGTGCAATAAGCACAGAGCAGGGTAGTGTGAGCTTTTAATGACATCACCATACACTGTGATGTGCTTAGCCTGTGTGGCATACACTAAATGCACAAAAAAGTCAGCCAGCCTTGTTAGTGTTGTTTTAATATTATTACCAAATTAAATAATTCATCACGGGCCCTTACCCCCACCTATTTCAGTCAATTATGTGCCAAAGACTCTACCACAACTTCCGTTTTATAGATCAGGAGTGGTAGACCTTAAGCACAACTTCCGTTTTATAGATCAGGAGTGGTAGACCTTAAGCACAACTTCCGTTTTATAGATCAGGAGTGGTAGACCTTAAGCACAACTTCCGTTTTATAGATCAGGAGTGGTAGACCTTAAGCACAACTTCCGTTTTATAGATCAGGAGTGGTAGACCTTAAGCACAACTTCCGTTTTATAGATCAGGAGTGGTAGACCTTAAGCACAACTTCCGTTTTATAGATCAGGAGTGGTAGACCTTAAGCACTGTGCTTTGGCATACAGGTAGTAAGTAATGTGTCCTGGATGCTTACTTATGACATGTTGATGTCACTCAAAAACTGACAGCTACTTAAAATCTGAGGTTTCCTGATACATAAACTCCAGGATGCTATATCTTGGGAAGTGTGGAAAGACAAGTGAGTGTATCAAAGCTGGAGTGATGGTCTGGGGATAAGTTCAGACAAGCATAAGTCAAGGTAAGGTCAATTCTCTGCTCACCTTTTCACTCCAAACTCAGTTTGTTTCCAGTTTAAGTCACTACAGCAAGGAGGATGGTGAGCTCAGCTCATTTGCCTAATACCTAGATTTCTTGCTCACTAATTTACCACAGAAATCACTTACAAAAATTACTAGGCTCAGTTACAGACTCCACATTTTGAAAGAAAAATAGTGTGGGGGAGAGCCAGTAGACCCCCACCCACCAGCCCACAGGAAGAAACAGCACTTGTTACAGTGGAGATAACTGGCAGCGCCATCAAGACAAAGCTTTCAGTATCTGCTTACAGAGAGCCACTCCAAGCTCTCTGCAAGTCTCAGGAAATACCCTCAGCATCCACCAGTCTAAGGACTGAATCTTCTGGGAGTCCCAAGTCTTAGATAAGACAAACTCAAGTGCATGTTCGTCATGTAATTCATGTTCTGCCTAGGTTGCTAAAATTAGGGAGTGACTCAATTATCATACATCATTACAGCTATTTTCAAGCTGAAAGTGATGCAGAGCACAGGCACTGATGCAAAAGCTTACTCCAATTAGCCTCTGCAAATGCTCTGCCTGCAACAGGGCTCCGTTTCCTAGGAGCCTTCAATCTAATTACAAGGCTTGATTCTCCCGCAGGGCCTGCCTGGCCGGATGATTTCATTTTACTTTTAGGATAACCTTTGCCATCAGTGATGTCACTGGAGTGTTCCTTCTCTTGAGAGGTTCCTAGGAACACACTAAAAGGTTAATTTGTTTGATATTTGGTTAAAGAGGCTTCTCGACTGGAGGGACCCTGTTTTGCTGTAGGCAGGTAATGGTACAAAGCAGGAATCTTCAGATGAAGGCAATTTGCATCCAGCCAGCACCAACATAGCTTTATGCACTACCTACCCAGGAGCCACTCAGATGGAAAATCATTACTGAGAAAGAAGGCAATGGATCCTTTCTACAATTCAGATTACTCACTCAAGGAGACTTTGAATATTTCCTAGTGCATTTTACCTTAAAAACAAGAGCTACAAGACTCAGTGGAAAATGTAACCGCTGTCACAGGAAAAACTTGTGTTCAACCTTCTGAAAATCAGAAAAAGGAATGGAAAAGCACAAGTAACATAAATGCCGCAATTCAGTCATTAATATTTCCCAAACTCAAGGTGCATTTGCTACCCATGTAGATCCTCTCCAACCTTCTTCCTGCACCTGTGAGCAGGGCTCTTGCTGTGCAGGACTAAAGATGCTATGGAAAGGCTCAGATCCTACGTAGACCCATCTACAATGTGTGTGTTAACCACAAAGAGCCAGTGCCAACTATAAGGTTGTATAAACCCAACCAGAGTCACAGATTAAGAGCCTAAAATCACGGCAACCTAACAGTTCTTATGATCCACACAATGAAAAATAATTGATTCTACTAATTTCCTTCTTGGTCTTAGTTTCATTTGCCTTTTCATCTTAAATGAACTTAGCATTCTTCTTATCTGTTAAGGCTTTCTACAACCACCCTCACCCCCACCTTTCAATGTACTATCTAGGTTGTTATTTTCTGCTTAATTAAGTAAAACTTCATGTCCTGTCTATACAGTATTTCAATTTCTATTATTTCAGTAATAATGGAAAAACCTTTGTAACATAGTAAGAGGATATGAAGCATGATACAAAAATCAGCATATGAAAGCAGTAAATAAAATGTATAAGACTTTTAAAGCACAAATAAGAGAGTCTGCAATCAAACTGACAAAACAATAAGCCATATGACAGCCTGAATGTGGATTTAAAACAATAACCTTTCCATATAAAAATGTAGTTTATGTTAAAAGCTGGAAAACAAGGGTAAAAATAGAAAAATCACTTTATTTGACAGACAATAAATTATAGGACTTCTCTAATGGTAGTTTCAGCTAGATTTTTAATACTAAAAATGTATTTTTATATAAGTTTGTGAATAACGAATTAAAAGTTGATTGCTGAAACTTTGAGTACTGATGGCATTTAGAGTAATATCATATCATATCATTTCCAGTTTCCATTTTGCTTTCACACATGAATAAACATAAATAAGTTTTGAAAATAAATCATTATCAGCAATAACAAAAGACAAAGATGCACAACAAAAAATAATAAACATTAACAAGTAAAGAAGCCAAAAGGAACCAACAAAGATTCTGGAATGAAGCAAAGCAGCAAACGCCATTTGGCTGGCGTTTAATCCTTCATCAGCATTCTCAAAGCAATAGTGCTCTCAGTAATAGGCTATTGCTGCTGCTGATGATGATGATTTGCTCTACTGGGGTTTGAACTCAGGGCCTTGTGCTTATCACCCAGGTGCTACTCCACTTGAGCCATGTCCCCAGTCCTTTTTGTTTTAGTTATTTTTGAGACAGGATCTTGCTTTATTCCTGGGCCGGCCTGAACCATGATCTGCCTATTTATGCTTACTGCCGTGGTGGGATGAGAAGTGCACACCACCATACCTAGCTTTTATTGTTTGAGGTCTCCTAAACATTTGCACAGGGTTGGCCTCAAACCACCATCCTCTGCTTCCTGAGTGGCTTGAACGACTTTGCCCAGTCTATACTGATGGTTTTTTACTAAGACGGAAAGCTTTGGAGAAACAAATTAAAATTATAGCCTATATTTTTCTTCCCCTAACTGAAAAGTAGTGAACATAGTTCCTGAAAAGGGGAATGGTGGAAAGGAAATGAAAATGAGGACAGTTATATTCGAAGGTGCTTACTGTAAATAATGAATGAACTGAATGGGATGAATTGCAAACCCTCTGTTTTAGATGTTCAACACAACCTCAGCTTACCTATGTATACTCTCAAACTATAGCTAAAAGGAAAAGCAACAAAAATAGATATAAAATATGGCAGAAAGGGAATAAGAAAAAATTTTCCTGCATTTATTAGCAAAATTATCAACTCAGATTACTTTTTACCAAATAATTTATAGCAAGTACAGATGCTCCTTGATTTACAATGGGATTACACCCTAATAAACCAATGTAAGTTAAAATATACTTAATTGAAAATGCACTTAAATGTATCCAAATCTCATAATTTAGCAGCACAATCCACTGCAGACAATTGGTTGCTTACCCTCTCAATTATGTGACTAACTGGACTTTGCAGCTTCTTACCACTAGCCCAGAAAAGACCAAAATTCAAAGTTTGATTTCTACCAAATGCATACAATTTTTGCACCCTCATAAGGTAAAAATATTGTAAGTCGAACCATCATTATGTTGGGGGCATTCTGCATAAGTAATATTAAAAGAATCTGCATGCCAGTAATCCAAAGACATTAGAAGGGGAAATTAATTAATAAGTAAAAAGTAGGAAATAAAAGATGCAAGTCAAAAAATAAAAAGAAAAGAAAATGAAAAGATGAAAAGAGGGAGTGTCCAACATTAAGTAAAATGGCTATCTAAAATAAGAATATTATGGAACACATTAATAAATTATAGAACACAATTCACAAGACTAAGAATAAGATAGCTATTCTAAATAGTTTTTTTTATAATCAAGACAAATATAGATAATGAAGAAAAACATATCCAAAAAGGAGAGATAGAGAAGGAAAAAAGCAAGGAAAGAAGGAAGGAAGGAGAGAAAGAAGGAAGGAAGGGAGAAAGAGAGGGAAGAAAGGAGGGAGGGAGGGAGTAAGGGAGGGGAACAATGTTTAGGATAGATAAATATAAGCTTACCTAGGAAAACTTCATTTCTTGAAGAAAAAAGCCCAACCACAAATTCAAAAACATGTTAAAGAATATAAAAGAAGAAAATTTCCCCAAGATGTTGGGAAAAAAATAACTAAAAATAAAAAGAATGCATTCTAACTCAGGCAAAATTAATACAGAACATGTAAAATGAAGAGATCTCAGTTTACTATTAAACTTCAAAGATAAAGAAAAACTTCAACTACCTCAAGAAAACCCAAGGTTGCATATCAGAAGACAAAATCAAAATCCTCCAAAACTTTGCCATAACAACATCTAAGATTAAAAGATTAGCGATAAAACTCTACAAAGTTCTAGAGAAAACCTTCATGTGAATTGTGTATCTAGGCAAGTTTCTGGTATAAGGGTCATAAGGAGGTTACACCAAATCACACAAGAACTGAGAAACACAGTACTTGAAAAACATGTTTAAGAGAGGTCATTGTGGTCTACTGTGTGTGTGTGTGTGTGTGTGTGTGTGATGTTTTTAAATAAGAGAGTAGTTTAAGAGATTGAGATTAACATTTAATTTGGATACCAGGGAGAAGCTTATTGTAAAAATGAAGTATAGATTAAATGAAGACATTCTAAACTGGCAGCAATACAAATGGAAGGGAAAAGGAATATTTATGTGTGGAGCTACAGAGTTTGTAAACAATAGTAGCTAAATTGGTATTTTCTTGAAAGCACAAATCTCTCAGCTTCACAGAAGATTTAACTAACCCAGTATGTTAAATTACATTTTATATTTGTATACATTCTATACTCATTTTTGTCAACTTCTAAAGCTTGTTTTGTTTGCTAAAAACATTTGCAAGTCAAATTATAAAATTTTCCTTCCAGAAATTTAAAAATTTATACAACTTTTAGAATTGATAATGTAATTTACACAAAATAATTGAAATATCTATTATAACTTGTGAAAATTGATTAAAAAGTTTGGGTATTATTCCATTTCTATTCATGCTTCAAAGATGAAAATAGCATATTTTTAAACAGAAATTCTGGTAACTTTATTGCCTTATTATTGTATTGTTGAAGGAATGCCATACTAACCTGGCTCCTGAGGAATAAACCTATGGCTATGTAATATCAGTACGTAATAAACTTACATATTATCAGCCTTGGTAAGAAAATTCACTTTTAGAAGAGTCAATAATTTGTGTTTACCTATCAATAAGGATATTGATTGATGTATTCAGAATCCTCTTACAACCTAATTTCAGTCACAGCTGCTCTTTTAGCTCCTTCACACAAAACTCATTCCAGGGGAAATTTACCATTCAAATGTTACAGGACATTGTAGACTTCACTGAAGATTTGAATGATTGTGGGATGGGAGGTCACTCCTTCTAACATAAAAAACTGTCCCTTCGATTGTTCTCCAGTCTGCCACTTTCTTCTTTTTTTCTCCCCTTCTCACAGATTATACATCTTTACCTTCTATGTAGCATAACTCCTCTTAAACACTAGGGCCAGCTTGCCAACCCAGACAAGCCTTGAGAAGGTGGATCAAGCATAGTCTTACAAAAGTGCAGGCTACTGATGAAGAAATTTCAGGTCACAAGTAAGGAGAATATTTCCCCTCTAACATGGCACAGGTTAAATATGGAGAATTTCACTTTTAGATGGTAATATCCAATGCATTCTTTAGTAATTAATTCACAAATATCAATGGAACTTCTACTATATACTGAGCCAATTACTATTAATGCACTAAGTCCTGTTTGGGGAGCTCCATTTCTCTGTTTCGTGTTTA
This sequence comes from Castor canadensis, assembly GCF_047511655.1. Taxonomy (NCBI): domain Eukaryota; kingdom Metazoa; phylum Chordata; class Mammalia; order Rodentia; family Castoridae; genus Castor; species Castor canadensis. Next base: position 24,637,487 of record NC_133386.1, read on the forward strand.
AAGACTCATGATACACATGTGGGAGCCAGGCATAGGTGTGTGTAAGGAGTGGGGGGCAGTTATCTCTCCAGGTAATCCTACTAGGCAGGCAAGGATGACAACTACCCCACCTGTGGAAGCTCTGTGGCCTCTGGTCTCATCATTTCCCATCCCTTGCCATGGTTATAAGTCTGGCATAACTGGAATTGGTTTATAGGAATACATGCAGTACAGCCCTTTCCTTTGCCTGTTTGTAGTATTGTCCTTTTAAGAAGCCATGACTTCTGGAACTTCTGCTTCCACATAGTAGACATGCTTGAATCCAGGCCAGGCTTATCTTCTAGGGATGGATCTAAAGACTGGTGTCTGTCATTCTGTCACAGATTTTGCAGGATCTAAGGCAGCAAATCTTGGTAAGTATATCTCCTCTACAGGCTCAAATAATCTCTCTGTTGGGTCACATCTGTCTAGCTTGCAGAAATGATGAAAAGCCTAGCATGGTTATATATTTATGCCACTCTTCAATTTAGCTTTGAGAGCAATAAACTTAATGCTTTATCTCCATCTGACTCCTTTGCCTACTTTCAAAAATTACATCCTAAAACACAAGAGATATATGTGACTTTTCACTCTCTAAAACTCCAATAATCTCTAACTCTATTATGATAATTAAGTTTGGGAAAAAAAAGGAAACAGAAAAGATTTACCTAAATGATTTTCGCATTGACATAAAAGGTCCTGAGGACTTAGCTGTTAGATTTTTTCCTTCTTTCCTCTCTGCTTCTCCTTAATTCCTTCCTCCTTCTTCTTTTTTTTGGAGGGGGAGGAGGAGAAGTAATAGGGCTTGAACTCAGGGCCTTGACCTTAAGCCACTCCACCAGGCTTTTTTTCTTTTTTCTTTTTCTTTTTTTTTGTGATGGGCATTTTCAAGACAGGATCTCATGAACTATATGCCCAGGCTGGCTTCGAACAGCAATAATCCCCATCTCTGCCTCCTGAGTTGCTAGGATTACAGGCGTGAGCCACCTGAGCCTGGCCCCTACCTTTCCTTTAACTTTCTTTTTTCCTTCTTTCTTTTCTGTGTCTCTCTTTAATAATAAGATTTTTTCAGGAATGCATAGGTTAAAAAGATTCTACTTCTAACATTCAAGGAAACAGTGTGCCTTAGTTACCTTAATCACACAGGGACTACCCTAGGTTTCCTCTGTGATATCAGTTCTAAAGTAATCATGCAGCAGCTAGCCATAGAGGTAAACTCACCTTCTGCACCTTCTGGGCTGGAGAAGTGTCTCAAATGGTAGAGTGCTGGAGGCCCTCAGTTCAAATCTCATACTGCCAAAAAAAAAAGAAGGAAGAGGAGAAGGAAGGAAGGGAGGGAGGAAGAATGGAAAGAGGGATGGAGGAAGCAGGGAAGGAGGGAAGGAAGGAAGGAAGAAAGAAAGAGAAAGAAAGAAAGAAAGAGAACACTTGCTTCCTGTCTCTATTACTGTTCAGAAATACATTTACAAAGAGCCATATTTTCCCACACTCAGATCCTTAATCAAGATTCTATGAACGTTACTTTGCATACTCAGTGATTAAAAAAAAAAAAACGCTTCTCACATGTATGACTTGTTTTATGTCACTAACCAGAAATGTCTTTGAGGACAGGGATAAATGATCGCTCTCCATTCCTTTGAAGTCTCACTGTATTTATATTACATTCTGATTGACTGTCAATAAAACTTGCAGCCTGATTGGTAAACTACGCTAAACCCCCTGTTAAGCTTATATTCTAGAATACAATGTACTAATGGAAACACTGACATTTACAGAAAAGGCAAAATGATACATTGAAAATAATTTTCAGGAAGCTCAAAACCAAATTTTATGCTCAGTTTCAGAAGCTATCTTTAGCATATAAATTCATTCTTGACCTAGCATAGCCCATAATTATATTCATTTGTCCTTGCGTGAATAGTTTTTAGCATATCTGTGTCTTATATAAGCTTCCTCAAATATTTTTGGAGGAAAGGAGGGTTATAAATAACAATTACTGTTTACTTCCAACAGAATATATTAAAAGTTAAAATATAATAATTAACATTTTTCACATGTAATGAGTTGGGCACAGCAGAAGAAAAATGAATGAAGATGAAAGGTAGTTTTGTAGCTCCAATCTATTTTGGGGGCACAGAGACGAGCAGCTGGATCATCTGAACTTAGAAAAGGCAGAATATCAAGGTTATCATCTCAGCTGCTTGTGAAAATGATTGCACAATCTTTAGCAAGTGGCCTGGAGCAGGATCTCTGTTCAATGACTCATCTGAGAGGTAGCCCTTCCATTAGCTCCCCAACTATAATACTGAGACATCCATTTAATTCTGACTCACATTGTTAAATGTCACACAATGAATCACCAATCCTACTACGCAAAGCACCTGGCCCAAATGTCTCCATGAAATACTTATCCAAGCTGAAAATCTCCTCTGGGCCTAAGAAACACTGGAAACCATGGCTGCAGTGAGTTGCCTTGGAAGTCACATGAATTCAAGTTCATTGGCTGTCTGGATGCAAGATAAAGGCCAAACAATCAGTAGATTTTATTTCTGTATGGTGCTTTATGATTCCTACTTATACTTTTATTGTATGTAATAAGACTTCTCAATAATCTCATTCTTAATAATTTCTGCTTTAAAAATATTTCTCTTTGGCTGTATGCTGTTCTCCTACTTGCGTTATTTTCCAAAGGACTGCTGTAAATGTGGGAAAAAATATGCTACAAAGACCATCAAATGAAAAGCATTCTCTGAGTGTCCAGATGTTCATTTCAATGTATGCATCGTATAAATCTAAACTGATGAGGACAGTAATAGCCCCGCTCAGTCTGTCTTAGTTGGTGAATTCTGAAAGAAGAAAAATAAAAACTGTGCTTTTTTTAAATTACGAATTTTAACAACTCATGAAAACACTTTTTGAATTTTATTACTTTGATTTTGTGGACAATAAAGTTGACTTCCCACAGTGGTCTTCTTACTATGTAACAGAAAAATATTTCTGTTTCAAAATCAGCTCTACAAATTTGCTCTGTAATAAGGCTATGTTTGTAAAAAGAACAGATTAAAACCCAAAGTAATCCTAGAACCAATTCTAAAATACATGGCACGTTCTATTGCTGTTTTTTTTTTCTTAAGACTTCAATACATATACATTATATCCTAACACCTCACAAGTGTGGGCAGATGGGATTGATCATCTGCTCTTCTACCTCTTAGAATCTACATGAAATTATACAAATACCATATAATACAGCTTCATTCACTTTTTGGTGTCCTTTGGTAGAATAACTGCAAACGACAAGCATTCACCTCTCTTTCTACCCCTTACAGTGAAGGAACCCTAAAAGCCTATACATGTCCTTAGAGCAACTTCAATTTCTGGACATATGAACCATGTTATCAGGAGAGATATTAGCATTGCTAGTGCTTCATCCAGACCTTACTCCAAAATATAGCATTTCCTGTAAGTATGCTTGAACAAGGATCTTAACCTTTCTCGTGCAGCTGCTTAAGTCATTTCCACACTAGGAGTCAGAGTTAACATTTATTCTGGCCCACAGTATCCTAGAGTTGGGATGCTAGCATTGGACCCCAAGAGAAGAATATTTTCAAGAATCCTGCTTTACACATCATCAACAGCAAATACGCATCTGTTTCTACCTTATGCCAGACCCTACACCAGGCCTACATTTGCAGCACTAGGAAAATCAATATATCCTGGTCCTCTGCCCTCCAGGCCTCTGCTGCTATTTTTTTTTTTTTTTCATTATCTTGGCCCTTTAGAAATAAAAAGGAATAGCACCTATTAGAAAAATCCCCAAAGGCTGTTTTGTTGGAGGAGGGAAGGAGACAAAAAGTGCTTGACACAGAAAATAAGGACCATTAACCCTACCTGCTCTTAATCTTTCAAGCACTGAGTATGTACATTTAGCCACACCACACTCAGTTTTCTAAGAAATTGATCTTAAGGCTTTTCATTTATAGTTCTTCTCCCATTCAGCAGATTATGATCTCCCCAAATGCAAGGACAGGTCAAGAATCTATACCGTTCTTCATTCAGTACCCCAGACACCTTAGAATGCTGGTAATGAACAGCTATGTCAATAGAATGAGAAATAAAAGAAGATTCTTAGAACGGAAGAACAGCTCAGAGTTTTCTTGGCTCAAGGAGAAGCATCAAATTCGGCATTTAAAATAGTAGAGATTACTTTCCATAAAGTGCATTTATTGTTATAACAAACTTTGGTTTAATTCAAGGATTAAGTCAAATGAGAAGGATATTTTTATGATTTTGTATACTGCCAAATTAGCACTATCATTTAAAATTTTTAAATAAAAATTTTGAAAGATTTCCTGGAACCACTGAAATAAATACCTTTAAAGACCGGAATTTGTAATTTATCTTGCAGCGTTCAGATTAAGTATGTGGTTATGATCTGGCACAATGACATTTCCTGGATTAGCCTGTAAAACTCTGGGACAATTTCAAAGGGAGCTGTCCAAAAGCAAGGAGATGGACCAAAAGTTCACAAAGTCTGCTCTGGACTGAGGATTACGTAACTCGTAAGTGTAATTTGACTGTTGTGGTCTTGACATTTATTCTAGAAGCACTACAGCACATTTTGGAATGGAAGAGTCTTCTCCCACAGAGCTATAACCCGTTGGCCACTACTTTTGCTCTTAATTCAAACATCATCTGAACTAAGAGGTTGGTCACCTCTGAGAGCATCAAGACTTCTCTCTGCCCGGGTGAGCCTCCTCAGCACCCCTTCCCATGGCCAATGTACCCCTAATTTTGTAGAAGACGAGCAATGTTGGAATTTGTATTTGAATGCCTTGTTTCACATGTTCAATGAATGATATTTTGACTGCTTCTAAATCTCCAAATATCCTTGTTTTTCAAAAACTCATTTGCACTTTGTGCTGGAGACTATATGTAATATATGTGTGTGTGTGTCTATACTGATTAATCAAAAGTTTCTATTATTCATTTCCACATTTTCTCATGGAGTAATAAAACTGAGCTCCAAATTTTCAGATTTACTCATGAACTTGGCAGACATGTTTACCTTCTCACATTAATAATAGCTTCTTATTTTCAAGGTAATATTCGGTTTACTATACGGGATGTTACTGGAGCAGTGATGATCTCAGAACCATGAGTAAAGCAATAACTCAATGTTCTTCCAAAAATTCTTGGAAAAAATATTTTGTCTCTCCTTCTTGAACTGACCCACTTGATCGTTCCTGGTCCAGAGATCTGTGCATGTACCTCCAGGGGCAAAGCTAGGCCTATTTGCAATCTGGCTTCATAAATATTTAATAAAGAGTTTGAGAGGAAACTGACTGAAGATCCATCTGGTAAACTGCTGGAGACAAACCAGACATTGTGAATTAACTACAGAATAGGTCCATTATGTTGTCAGGGTTCGATAGAGGGCCAAAGATATGCAGCTGATCCCAAATCAAGAAGACAAATGCTGTGATAGGAATGAAGCACACAGAAGCGGATGGATATAAATTCTACAACCAAAGAAAGTTAATTCCTTATGCAAATCAGTTATCAATGCCCTGACCAGTTTAAAATAACACAACTAACTCTGATTTATCTGTAATAAACTGTATCTCCCAGCTAAGTCAAAGTTCTCAAAGTCTGACTTCAATTGTTATTCATCAATAAATGAAAATCAAGTTAGCAGAAGTGAAACGAAGATAAACTACACATATGTGTTCATTGACAGTCATTCGATCCGCAACACTTTCTCAAATTAAATTTAAAATAATCTTAAAAGCCAAATAACCATGTATCAGACTGCCACAGTACTTTCTGTCACACTATGAAAGATGTAGTTGTTTTTCACTGTTTTTTTAGAATAGACTAATGTCAGGATTTCTAATAAATCATTGATAGTTTATAGAAGGTTATGTCAACCTCCTTTAAAGAAACAGGCCTCCATTAGCATGGTAGGAGAAGAGAAGAATACACTGAAATCAAGTTCTATCTCTTTAAGCTTTTGTCCTGTTTTCTTTTCCGGAGACAGTTTGCAATAGAGATAAATGGACTCGAATAAAGAAAAGGGCAAAGTTTGTACATTCACAGATTTTGTTTTCATTTATTTTCCCCTTTCCTTCATTTCTATTTCTTCCCTTACTCCCACATGTAAGGAAGAAAAGTTTTCAACCAGAGATGGCAAAGGAGTCCTATTTCTGAATTCATGCCCTCAATGCCTCCCCTGCTTTAAAAAAAAAATTTCTGCAGCCTTGCCCTTTAGACATAAAAAGAAGTAGCATCTATTAGAAGAATCCCCTAAGGCAATTTTGTTGGAAGTGAGGAAGGAGACTAAAAAGTGCTTGACACTGAGAAAATAAGGAAATGATTTAAAGCTCTTGATTGCATTCAAATTCACAGGCCAAGAAGAAGAATTAACTCCTTTTTTTTCTACCCTTAACTTCACACATGTACCCACTTAACTATCACACACATCCACACACAGGGCAAATGCACACACACATACAACACTCACACTGGCAAGAACACAACCTCCTATAGTGTTTCAAGTAAAGGTGAGGAAATCTATTTCAGACATGTGGTAGATTGTGTATAATCTTATTTCAAATGAGTAGATTATATGCTTTCAGAGCATCGTGCCTTTGGTACTTTTGGCTACAAGCCTAGATAAAGTATTATAAGTAAATAACCTATTAGTATTTTCACAGTGGAGTAAACCCATAATTATGCTGTATTATAATGGGGCACTAAGACTTCACGAGAGTGGAGGGACCATGGTGTCTAAGGTGTCCATGTGGCCACTGGACTTCATGACACATTCTAATGTACCTATTTTAGGATTAAATATTTTGTATTGTAGAAGGAAACAGTCTCATCATTAATGAATGATTACAACTCCACTTTTGGTTGTGGTTCCAAAGGATGACAACAAACTCCATTTTCAGTTTACAATTTTTAGAAAGCAAAGCTTTCATTTAAGTACAGATCATACTGTCAGAAGGAATATCTGTATTCTGAAACATAGGCTTCATTATAGGGTATGAGAGCATTGGAATAGAAGCACAACTTTAACAGAGTAAAATTTTAAGGCTTTTTTGCTATTGTTCTTAAAGAATAAATGACATAATTGTGGTATTATTAAAATTTTCAAATCCAAACTCCATTAGTACCCAGGTTTAGGACACATGTAAGTAAACTCTTTATTTCTCTAATATATGATTATTCCATAATTACTATTTTACTCATGATGTATATAATAGGTAAGGTATTAACACAGGAAGTTTCTGTAACTGGGCCTGCTTTATACCAGGATATGAGTTTCCTGTGAAAAACAGATCAGATGCTTAGATTTGTCTTCCAGAGGAGAGGAGATCGGGCGTGTTCAGGGTGGTATAGCTGTAGACCAGATTTCTCTTCCATATCTAAAAAGTTAGAGTTAACTATTTTTCCTCAGGTATCAAATTTCTGCATGTCCGATATCACCAACTCAATGGCAACTCACACAATTTGCAAATATCCAACTGGAAAAAAAAGCACAGGAAACCAGCGCCACCAGAAGAAGTCATGCATGGTGGCCTCACGCATTTACAAACCCCTGGGGTCTGCCCTGCCACCAGCTCTCTCCTGGTGTTGCCTTCCCACACCAAGGCTCTGGCAGGAAGATTAACTTCACAGGGTTACAGTGTATTCAAGCTGAAAAGGTCACAGACGCCACTTAGTCCAACATTCTCACATCATAGATGAGGAAATGAGATCTATGCAATAAATGACATTCTTAAGGTTTCACAGCAAATTTTTGTCAAAGTTTAGACTGAAACACATATTTCCTGAAAACCAGGTCTCTGTAATGTTACGATGTACTCAGACCAACAGCATCAGGAACTGATTAGAAAGGCAAAATCTCAAGATTTTCTCCAGACCTACTATATTTCTAAAAGGTTCTCCAGAGAAGCAGAACCAATAGAATATGTATTGTGTGTGTGTGTGTGTGTGTGTGTGTGTGTGTGTGTGTGTGTATAGAGATTTATTTGAAGGAAGTGGCTGCCAAACCTCAAATAAATGGGATAAAAAAGGGTAATAAGGACTGGAATAAATATTACATATATTTATTATACACATGCATAAAAATGTAAAAAAAAAAAGACTACCATAGGAAAATCCAGCTGGCTGAAAAACCAGGCAGAATTTCCATGTTACAGTCTTGTGATAGAATGCCTTCTTTTTTGGGAAACCATGCTTTTTGTTCTTAAGACATTCAATTCATTGGATGAGATCGTCCCACACTATCCATTGTAAACTCTTGACTTAAAGTCAACTGATTGTAGATGTTAATCACATCTACAAAATACCTACATAACAACATCCAGACCAGTGTTTGGCCTAATAAGTAGGCACCATAGTTTAGTCAAGCTGACACATAAAACTTATCCACTATATATACTGAATCAAAATATGCGTCTGAATGTGATTATTAAGTGAATAATGTGTACATTAATGTCTGATTTAGCAACTTCTAAGTTTGGGGGCTATCTCAGCACCATGGTTAAAACAGAGAGACACAACCTAACAGTGCATTAACTAAGAAGTGTATCTCTCTCCCATCACCCAGGTTTTAACATGGCAACCTGGGAGGAGGACAAGGAAGGAAATTTGGCAGTGACAAGGAGCCCAGGACTCTTTCAGCTTCTCTGGTATCTTCAACACAGATCTTCCATTTCATGGTCCAAGACAAACTGCCTTTTCTTTGGTCATCATGCCTTCATTTCCATAAATTGAAAACAGAAAAGAGAAACAGAGGCACAACCCTTTCCTTGAAGGATATGACCCAAAAGATACATTCATCACTGTGCTCAAATTCCATAGTCCAGAATGTTATCATAAGGCTACAAATAGCTGCAAGAGAGGCTGAAGAATAAAGCAGAAGATGGCTAACAATGCAATAGTGCCTTGATAACATTCAGAGTTCAATATGTAAAAAAAAGAAGAGGAGACTGATTACTAGAGTACAGCTAACCATTTCTATTACTTATTTTTCTGGACCAGGTTACTTGCAAGCTCTTTTGGGACTGCAGATAAGCAGGTAAGGCAAATTGTACAAGTAGCAGCTTTCCTGCTTCCTTCCATAGGAAAGAATTAAATTCAGTGTATCACTTTACTAGAAAACAGAGGTGCATTGACTGGCTACTTCCTTCTCATGGGGCTGCACCTGCCCAGTGCAGCCAAAGTGGAAGTTCCCCTTCTACAGAAGTAGCATTTGTGGAAGAAAGACAGTTCCAGACTCAGTCTCTTTTCACGTTTCATCACTTCTATCTCTTCGCTGGCACACAGGGATGACTTACGTCTCCCTATTTCTAAGACCAAGAAGGAATAGAAAGAGGAAATGACTCCAAAGTTTCATCTCTTCTAGTTCAGTCCTAGTAATTGTCAAGCCCACAGCTGTGGATAAAAGCATATTGAGCCATTTTCAAAGTTCATGCTGACCACAAAACTCCTTGTAATTTCCTTTCCCAAAACAGAAGTCCTATGTGTTTGGAGGTAACCAAGAAGTACACAGAAGTATGTCTAAGAATGATTTAATACAGAAGAATGATATTTGCATGTATATATATATATATATATATATATATATATACTTTAATTTAGTTGATGAAAACTACTTAATAATAAAACACAAAATCTAAGTATACAACAACTTCCCTCTTTCACTGCTTCCTACAATAACACACATACATACACAAATTCCCTTCAGAGACCAACAAGGCATATTGTAGAGAATTTGTTATAACCAGGGGAACAAAACATTGTTCTATCAACTTTTAATATCAAAAAGGCAGGCATCTTTATACTGAATGTTTCTTTATAATAGTGCTCACTACTATGATATTTGCTGACATCTTTAAAAGTTAGGTTTATGTCAAATACTTATTTTCTTCTAGTCACTAACTATAACTTTCAGTGGGTAATTGAAAGCACCCAGATTATAAATCAAAGTTCTCTTAAGTTAAGCAAATAAGAAAACAACTATGACAGGATTCCACTTACTTTAACATTTCTATGAAAACTTAATAGCATAATTGAGTGTCAGTTAATAGATAGATACATACTAGTTACATGGTGTGTACACATGCATGCATGTACACATGTATACACATGTGTATACAAAAAATGATATGTACAGCATAAGTTGTATGTCTACTATTTCATATATGTAAAATCATTCAGTATTTTCTTTACCACACTTGACTCACTAATAATTATTCTTCATCTAGTTTTGTGATGAAATAGAATGAGATGATACACTCCAAATCTTACATAACCTTGTAAGATCATTCACTCCCAAGTGTATATACTCCCATCTTTCTCAAGAGAGGCACTCTTCTCAAAGTTTTCATTTATATGACGTTTATACTTAAATGCCTAACTTCACAATAAAAACAAAAATCTTTATATGTGCATGAGAACACAGCTCAGTAAAAGTGTGTAGTCCTGTGACAGTTATGTTTCCCAACTAAATTTTATCCTCTTGATCTCAGTTTGATATGAAACTTTTATAGGCATGCTCTCTTTCCTGCATGGATTCCATTTTACCTTTAAAAATATCGCTATTACTTAGTGCAAACTTGATTCAGAAAGTCACTATGAGTGCTGTTATTTTGGGCTCCTGGTGAATAACTGAATAATTTCTGACTACTGCCAAGTTACTAAGAATTTTTACTTGTGTGTGATATGTGAATAAATGTATAGGTGAGTATGTGTGTTTGTGTAAAATTGGTAGGACTTAACATTTATCACATCATGTAATTGCAAGTGTATATTGCCAGTATTACTGAATAAGATTCAGAAGGATGTTTATTTTGTGGTACTGGGGATCAAACTCAGGGCCTTGCACATGGTAGGCTACAGCTCTACCACTACGCTATCTTCCCAGCCCTTACTGTCAGCATTACTAATGTATACATTCATTAACTTTTAAAAATGATCATTTTATTTTGGAAATTAGTGATTACTTAAAGAGTTTTTGCCTACTTGCTAAAATTTGGAAATCATTTATGCAAAATGGCAATGGTATGCTAGCTGTGGAAATTCAAGCCATGAAATGTGACTTTTATCTCATATTTCAAAAGGAGTAAACTACTTTTTGAATTTAATAGAGCAAAAATTAACTCGTTATCATAGTGCTCCAAATTTCCTCTGGAATCACAGCCTACTCATTTGCTTCTCTTATACACTTTCTTACGTTAGGAAGAAATTGCTGCTGTAGGGATCTGGACTTGTATTCCCTGGGACTGTGTTCCCTGTATGATCCACTCCCAGTCAGGAAATGAAAGCATTTGGCTATATAATGTGCATATGATTGAACTTCTCCAATAGTATAGACTTAGTAACTCTAAGAATTTGCAAGTTTATATGAATTTTTTTCCAACCTAATGATATTTGCCCTGTAGCTCTTAAATTAGATTTTTTATCTTACTTCACAGATGTCATTTTGGTTTTAGACTTAGACATCTTCTAGCTACTTGGCATAGGGGCTACATTTATATTCTTAAAGGGGGAATTTTTCATTCTTTTTTTTTTCTCCTGAATTGATTTTGAGAAATTTTAGTCTCAATATATTTTAATCCATATACTCAGTTATTTTAAAGAAAACTTTGAGTTATAATACTTATGAGCTCCACCTAAAATTAAGACTACATAGAACAGTGCTCAATTGTCTCTCAAAAACATGATTACATTTTGTCAACTTTTGTACTATAATAAGCAATAGTTATAAATTTTTTCACAAATATTAAAGTAAAAGAACATGTACATGTTTTTATTTATGAAACCAAATTACATCAAGTTCAGAGCCCCACTAACCTGAAGAGTACACAACTGGTCCAAAAGAGCGTGTATGCTAATGTATCTTTCCGCTTTAAGTCATTACGGCCTATGGCTGCTCAGGAAGCTCTACCACTCACAGAATATGCTCTTGCCAAAGCCATCTCAATTTCTAGGACTGTTGCCTGGGTCTCAAGTCATTTGACTGCAGGCCATACCTGTACCCACATCAATCTTGCAGTCCATTATCAATCGTGTGGACTATATATTCCCTACTCTCTTCACTCCTTAATCTCTAGAACATACTCTCTTACAAGTTGACTTTTGCTTAATTTCCATCAGAGCTTCATCTATCAAGGTTGAAAAATTCAAGCTGGGATTTCAATAAGTTCAGGTTTTCATAAATAAATAAAAAGTAATAACAGCAAATAGTACTTACTGTACGAGAACATGTTAAATATATTTAACTTATTTAATAAACAAAACACAAAACATCTAGATTGTATTATTATTATATCATTTAAAAGATGAGACTATTGAAACTGAGAATGTGAAGTGACTTGTCATTATTTAGCCAGTAATGAAAAAGTTAGAAATCAAATCCATTCTCAGTCTGTTTTGTTAGCAACTGCATTTTACATCTCTCAGTGTGACAAAGCCCTGTTATTCTTTTCCTAAAATAAGTAACCTATGTCTTCGATCCATTCAGATTTGATTATGCAGAGTAATAACTGAAATTAGGAAAAAATGGGTGAATGAAAATACTGCATATACTTATTCTTTTAGAAAGTACCTCCAGGTGAATAGAAACACTATCAAACTTTCAGTGATACGATTTTACATATATACGTATCAGGGCCTAAAATATATTCCCACTACAATTGGCGCATGCAGTGAAAAATGTCTTTTCTATATTTTTATCTCTAAGTATTCTAGACTTTCATATAAGCCCCCTCCCACTAGATAATGTAATGGGAAAATTACCAAGTTCAAATATAGTTAACCACTTAATTTAATAGCTTAGACACTTTACACATGCCCAATCTATTAGGTTAATTACTCAAATTCTCTCATTTTTTACTCAATTTCTTTGATGAGTTCTAAAATGGAGTCCAGGTACATAGGAAAGAGGCTTATATGTCCTCTTGGTAGAGAGAGCCTGGAATGGTCTGGCTTTGCCTGTGGTTGCTATTCAATAGCTCTTCCTATGGTAGTTTCAAGAACCACTTTTGATGTCTCTCTTCTCTCTCTGTCCAGAGACTTCCTAGATTCCATTGTCTCATGTGGGATATCTAAGCCCTTGTGAAACCTGACATACTTTCCATCGTGTCCTTGACCTGCCTAGACTACCCTTACTTCTATTCCGGCATACCCTTTCTGTGGCCATTTAGGACTCCTAGGAAGTTTGTTGATACTCAGCTTAGGGGTAAGGTCATAGCAGAACAACAACAAATAAAAATGAGAGAGAAAATAAGTGCAAATTTGATCCTGCTTTTTCCCTTTGCTATAAACTTCTGCCCTCTGAGCTCTACTAGTTAAGGCCGAGTGCTAGTGTGAAATCTTCTGCCCATGCAGGACCCTTTCCCCTAGGGCATCAAACTGAAGGTAAGGAAGTATGCTGAGAGCTACTTCCCTGTCACTAAACCAAACCATGCAAGGATGTTGTGACTAATACCTGATTATTTTCTCTCCTTCCTCTCTCAGTATGTCCTCCTTCTTTACAATTCCCTGGATAAACTTCTCCATTCCTCAATATCATAACCACCTTCTACTAAAGATAACAAGCTTTACTTACATAGCTTTTTTGTTATATTTTTGCAATTCAATTTTGTGACTATGAAAATTTTGCTTGCTAGGTACATGATAAATGGATTTTATAATAACTGTTCTTTGCTTTAATCCCCAACTCCCATTCCTCAAGAATGCAGAAAATTAATGTTCCAATTATTTATGGGTTTGTAACAAACCACCCATACAGTCAGTGATTTAAAATAACAATCATCATTTATTTTGCTCACAAATTTACAATTCGTGCAGGGTTTTGGCAGGAAGGACTCATCTCAGCTATAAACAGAAATAACTGTGATAATTTCACCGGATCTGGAAGATGACTTCCAAGAGAGTTCCTTTACATGGCTGACAAGTCAGGGCTCCAATGAAGATATTAGCCAGGGTTCTTAGTGCCTTCATGCCTCTCCATGAGACCTCTGCACCATGCTGCTTCTTTCTCATACTGTATTAGCTGTGTTTCAATTAAAGAAGTGAAAGAAAGTAAAGGCTGCTAATATCTTAAGTCCTAGCTCAGAGTCACCTGTGCTGTAGTCTATAGAAGTCAACGTTTTTCAAAGAGCCTCTTAAATTCCAGGGGTGTGGTGAAAGTTGTGATACATATATTCCACCTCTTGATATGTAAAGTACAAAGAATCTGTGACTATCTCTAATCACTCATAGTTAGGTTAGTAGTGTCCAGTTCTATTAAGTCATCCTTAGGCTTTTACAGTTTGTTATACTTTAAAGCAGGTTGGTGGGAGTGGGGGCAGATGCTAACACAAAGTGCTCATGAAATTCTCTCTTTCAAAATAAAAAACAAAAAAAAACTATAAAACTAAGGTAAATCATCAAAAAAACAATCATCTAAGACTCTGGGCATCAACTAATGACAAACAAATTAAGAAGTGTTTACTTATGAAAAGCTTCAGACTTTGAGGTAAGAAGCATGGGAATCTATAGGATACTTGACCAGGTTTGGTCTTTCTTACAGCTCAGACAATAGAATGGTGCTACCAGAGCAGAGCTGACAATAAAACCCAGCAATAGACGCCCTGACTTATTTTTCAACAGAGTCCAAAACTCCATTGTCAGTTAGACTATTAGCAAAAATAACAAACTTCATAGAAAATGTACAGGAAACTATATGGCCTTAATAGACTGATTTGTGACTACTTGCCAAAGGCAGCAGATCTAGAGGCTAGCCTGAAATTTAACAAAAAGATCCTGGAAATGATAGAACCATAGAAGAACTAGGTAATGTCTCATACATACCTGCCTGGGGTGGCACATACAGTAGAAATCCTTACCACCCGTTTCTGTTTGACTTGGTGTTTATGTTAACATACAGGAAGGACTTGAGAGAGGCCAAGTTTTCCACACATCAGAGGTTAACAGAGAGGCTGTAAATTCATGCAAGGAAGACCTAAAAGCACTTATGGAAACCAAAAAGTTGAACAAACTAGAAAAATGCCTGGATTTTGAGTGTACTCACAAATCTACACAGAGGTTGATCATTAGATGGTAGAAATCTTTGAAGGTTCATACAATTAAAACAAAAACAACCCAAGGAGGAGAAATCAAAAGCCAGGAGTTCTTAAATGTATTATCCTAAATGTCTGGTTTCAAACAAACAAAAATAACAAAAAAGAAACAAAGAAAACAAAAAAAAGAAAAGAAGACAAAAAAGTCAAAAGAAACTGAATGAGCTCAGATATTGCATTTGGCAAACAAAGATGTGATGCTGATGCAGCTATTACAAAAATAAAGAATTAAAGGAAAAAATAACCACAATAATTCAACAAGGAATAAAGCTCAATGAAGAAACAGAAATCATTTTTAAAAAGAAACAAAAAGTGGGTTGGTGGAGTTGCTCAAGTGGTAGAACAACTGCCTAGCAACTGTGAGGCCCTGAGTTTAAATCCCAATACCGCCAAAAAACATGAAAGTTCCAGGGTTGATGCAAAAGAAAAAGTAAGCAGTAAGCTTTATGACAGATGGATAAATAGAAAATCTATCCTAAAGAACAGAGAGAAAAAGATTGAAGGAAATTTAACAGAACCTCACAAACCTGTAGGACAATATCAAATATACCAAAGTAGGAGAAAGAGAATGAGAAGTCAAGTTATTTGAAGAAATTATAGTAAGAAACTTCATCAATTAGATTATAAATTATTAATATGCAAATTCAGTTAAGTTCAGTAATGCTAAATTAGGACAATCACAAAAATATCTACAAGTAGACACATCATAGTCAAACTGTTGAAAACCAGAGAAAATCTTGAAAGTAGTAGGAAAAAAACACTCATCACACACAGAGAACAGCTATATGAGTAACAAATTGTCAGCAGAAACAGTAGATGCCAAAAAGCACTGGAATGAAAAATTCTAAGTACTTAAAAGAAAATTAAGCAAAAAAAAAAGTATACTTCAGAAATGAAGGCAAAATAAAGACATCTGATTTCAAAGGGAAAAAAACCTGAGAGAAATAAATGCTACCAGCACTTTTATAAATTCTCTATAAGAAATCCTCACAAATTTCCTCAGACTGAAAGGCAATGACACTATATGGTAACTACAATCCATATGTAGAAATGAAGACCTGAAATGGTAAAAATGTGGGTAAATGTAAAGAACACATTAAAATGTCTCTTTATTTTTCTTATTATAATTTCCAAAGCAGACATAATATTGTACCAAGCAATACAATAATGATAATAGTTAACAGTCTATTTTGAATTTATAACACACTCATGTATATTACTTCTGAAAATGGTAGCACAAGCTGGTGACAAAGTAGTACAAAATGATGAAGAAATAAAGTGGTATTACATGAAATTTGTTATATTAATAGAAATAAAGCTGCTATATTTTATTGAAAGTAAGTTACTTGGGTAGATATTGCTAAAATAGGATTATAATTGTATTTTAGAACAACATGAAAAATAACTCAAAAATACATTTTAAAAATTAACAATCTAGTTAAAATAGGACACTAAAAGCATTTGTTAAGACAAAAGGTGGACAGCAGCTAAGAGATAGCATACATAAATGGGACCTCATAAAACTAAAAAGCTTCTGTTCATCAAAAGAAATGGTCTCTAAACTGAAGAGAACACCCACAGAGTGGGAGAAAATATTTGCCAGCTACACATCAGACAAAGGACTGATAACCAGAATATACAGGGAACTTAAAAAACTAAATTCTCCCAAAACTAATGAACCAACAAAGAAATGGGCAAGTGAACTAAACAGAACTTTCTCAAAAGAAGAAATTCAAATGGCCAAAAAACACATGAAAAAATGCTCACCATCTCTAGCAATAAAGGAAATGAAAATTAAAACCACACTAAGATTCCACCTCACCCCTGTTAGAAGAGCCATCATCAGCAACACCACCAACAACAGGTGTTGGCGAGGATGCAGGGAAAAAGGAACCCTCTTACACTGTTGGTGGGAATGTAAACTAGTACAACCACTCTCAAAACAAATTTGGAGGCTACTTAAAAAGCTAAACATTGATCTATCATTTGATCCAGCAATACCACTCTTGGGCATATACCCAAAAGACTGTGACACAGGTTACTCCAGAGGCATCTGCACACCCATGTTTATTGCGGCACTATTCACATAGCCAAGTTATGGAAACAGCCAAGATACCCCACCACTGACAAATGGATTAAGAAAATGTGGTATCTATACACAATGGAATTTTATGCAGCCATGAAGAAGAATGAAATGTTATCATTCATGGGTAAATGGATGGAATCGGAGAACATCATTCTGAGTGAGGTTAGGCTGACCCAAAAGACCAAAAATCGTATGTTCTCCCTCATATGTGGACATTAGATCAAGGGCAAACACAACAAGGGGATTAGACTTTCAGCACATGATAAAAGCGAGAGCACACAAAGGAGGGATGAGGATAGGTAAGACACCTAAAAAATTAGCTAGCATTTGTTGCCCTCAACACAGAGAAACTAAAGCAGATACCTTAAAAACAACTGAGGCCAATAGGAGAAGGGGACAAGGAACTAGAGAAAAGGTTAGATCAAGAAGAATTAACCTAAAAGGTAACACACATGCACAGGAAATTAATGTGAGTCAACTCCCTGTATAGCTGTCCTTATCTCAACTAGCAAAAACCTGTGTTCCTTCCTATTATTGCTTATACTCTCTCTTCAACAAAATTAGAGATAAGGGCAAAATAGTTTCTGCCGGGTATTGGGGCGGGGGAGAAGGAGGGGGAGGAGTGGATGGTAAGGGAGGGAGTGGGGGCAGGGGGGAGAAATGACCCAAGTGTTGTGGGCACATATGAATAATAAAACAATAAAAAAAAGACAAAAGGTAGAAGAGAACCACATAAACAAAAGAAGCTGTAATCCTAGCCACATGAGAGGCAGAGATCATGAGAATCATGATTTGAGACCAGTCCAGGCAAAAAGTTCATAAGACCCCATCTCAACCAACAGCTGGGTGTTGGCTCACCTGACATCCCAGCTACAGTGGAAAGAACAAACAGGAGTATCAGCCCAGGCATAAAGTAATACCTTATCTCAAAAATAACCAACCCCAAAAGTGCTGGCAGAATGGCTCCAGTGGTAGAGCATCTGTCTAGCAAGTTCAATGCCCTGAATTTAACCCCCAGTACCACTAAAGAATAAAAATAAAATAACAAGAGACATATAGAAAACAAATACATGCTGGTGGAAATCCAACCAGTGTAATAACTATATTAAAGTTGAATGAACTAAACACTCCAATTAAAAACCAGAGATTGTCAGTTTGGATTAAGAGAGTGCTATTGCATGTTTGTTTTTATAAGAAAAACATTGAAAGCAGAAGAAAGACTATGAAAACTTTATAATTAAAACATTTGTATATTAAATAGATGGAATGGCAAAAAATAAAGAAATATTCTTAGAAATAGTCAAATAAACACCTCAGAATAAAAAGGTCTGCATACCATTGTAAATGTAAATGTACCTTAAAAAGTCATAATACATACAGTAAAACTAATGTAACTGAAAAGACGGATAATTCAACAATAGTTGGAGATTTCAATATTATAGTCTCAACAACTGCTATAACAACAACGGGAAAATCATCATGAATAAAAAATACTCAAAAGCAAGTATCGAGCAACTGTACTTAATTGCCATTTATGAAACACTCCACTACAAAACTCCAGAATACTCTTCCTTTTCAAGAACACATAGAATGTTCTCCAGGATAGACTAAATGCCGCGCATGAGACAAGTGTCGATAACTTTTTAAAAATCAAAACCATTCAAAGTATGTTCTATAGTAAAAATGGAATGAAACTAGAAACCAACATGAGAAAATACCTAGGGAAAGCTCTAATTATTTGGAAATTAAATAATGCATAGTTTGAGGAATAAATCACAAAGGAAACTAAAAAAATGTTTTGAACTGAGTGAAAACAAAAACAAAATATCACAAAATACTAATGAAAGAGAGATCAGTATCTATTCTGAAAAAGAAGAAAAATTTCAAATTAATACTTTATACTTCCTCTTTAATAAACTAGAAAAAGAAAATCAAATTAAATACAAAATAAGAAAAAAAACCAGAATAATAAAAATTGAGCCAAAAACAATGAAACAGAAAAATCAATGAAATAAAAGGCTTGTTCTTAAAAAGATCACATCAAGAAAACTTAGGAAGACTAGCCAAGAGACAGAGAGAGAAAAACAAATCCCTAAAATCAGGACTAATAAAGGGACTCGATTACTCACTAACAGAAATTAAAATGTAAGGAAATATTATGAATAACTTAATATGAATAAATCAAACAATTTAGATGAAAGACACCAATTTCCAAAACTAAGAATACATATGATAAATGGACCTATAATACGTAAAACCTAGAACTAATAATTAAGTTATTACACAAAGAAAAACCTAGACCCAAATGGTTTCAACCATGAATTCAAGCAAACATTTAAAGAGGATTTAATATCAATTCTATACAAACACTCTCAAATAATACAGGAAGAAAACTTCTCAACTCATTCTATGAGCCAGAAATATCTTTTCAACAAAGCCAAAAGAAGACATCATTAGAAAAAAAGCAGACATATGTCTTATATGAGCATAGATAAAGGAAAAATACATAAGAAAATCGTAGAAGCTGAATCGAACAATATCTTAAAAGGATGACTAGTCAGGCATAGTGGTGTATACTTGCAATCCCGGCTATGTGGGAGACAGAGCTCAAGAAGATTTCAGTTTGAGGATGCTGGCCGTGGAGCACAAGACCCTATCAGAAAAATAACTAAAACAAAAGGGAGTGGAGATGTGGCTCAAGTGGCAAAGCACCTATCTAGCAAACATGAGGTACTGAGTTCAAAACCCCAATACCACCAAAATAAGTAAATATAAAAGGAAATAAAAAGATGGTCAATGTCCTAAGTCTTTATGGAGTGCCAATTAAAATTAAAATAAAATACCACCACGTAACTGATGGAATGACTATAATCAAAACAAGTATCATATCAAGGATATAGAGAAACTTGGAAGCCTCAAAATACTGCTGTTCCAAAAACAATAGCTAGTTTAGAAACAGTTTAATGATCTCTGAAAATGTCAAACACAAACATATTATTCCAATCATCAGCTCGTTTCTAGGTATCTATGCAAGAGAAATGAAAACATGTCCACATAAATCCTTGTACATGAATGTGCACAGCAGCGACATTCACAATAGCCAAAAACTGGAAACAATCCAATTTGATTAATGGATAAGTAGAATGTGGCAGATTTACACAATGAATACTATTCAGCAATAAAAATGAATGAATTCGTAGCATACCTATAGTCTGAATGAACAGTTATGCTAATTGAAGAAATACTGATGCAAAAGACCATGTATTATATTATTTCATTTGTATGAATCTTTTAAGAGGTCAATCTGTAAGTATGAAATGCAGCCTCGTGGTTGCCTGGAGCTGGAGGTTAGGTTGTGGATTGACTAAAGCAAGTAGGAAAAAACTTCCTGGGATAAAGAAATTTTTCTGAAACTGGATCGTAGATGATTTCACAGCTCCGTAAATTTAGTAAATATCATTGAACTGTGCACTTATAATGGATGCATTATATATTTCAATAAAGTTGTCTCTGAATAAGCAAGGTGATTTTCTATTTTCTTTCTTCTGAACCTCTCACTTTCTCCCTTAATTAGCATACCAACAATGTGGAGGGGCTGTAGGTAACCACAGCAGTCCTATACTGGAATTCATTGAAATACATCCAGGGACCATTAGCATCTTTGTCAGCCACCCTTCACTTTCTGATTTTGCTGAGATGCCTGCTGACTCACAGGCTTCTAGTCACATAGTTGACACTGACAGCTTTGGAGAGCAATCCTTTCATATATAATGCTCTTAAAAGATTTATTTGTCCAATGAGAAATCCTCAATAAATCATATATACCCAAATTCTTGTTTCAGACTCTGCTTTCTAGGGACTTGGCCTCTTAGTCTTGACATCCCATTCAATATTCCCTATTTTCTGACCTATTTAATGATCCTAGTCTCCCATGTAATGAGGTACATCTGTACTTACACACACACACACACACACACAGAGTCCCAGAAAGGACATATTTCTCTGCAATTTCTACTACTGTCATTAGGCTATAAAAGTATGGAATAACTTTCTATAAGTTTTCTGTCTTCCCGTGTTTCACTTAAGGAATAAAACAAAGACTCACTCTATCCTCAAAATCCCAGGAGAGGAAACATAGGGGAGGGTACATTCTAATCTAAATATAGACAATCAGACTTCTAACCCTTGGTAATCCTCCAAAATTTCTTCCTGAGCTGGTCTGGAGTACCACATTTTCTTACAGACCTTTCTGTCTTTGAAAGCTAAGAGCATAGCATCATTATTTCTTTAATTTGGCTGGATTCTTTCTCCTTTGTAAAAGTAATATCTGTGAGCTAATGGGAACAGAAGACAAAACAGAGACCACAGAGAAATTATGGGATTTTAAAACCACTTTGATTAATATCAAAGTATATCCCTATTCTACATGAGGGTTTATAGCAAACATATTTATTACATATAATTTTTTGATATATTAATGAATTGCAATTAATATTTTAATCTTACTCCAACCTTCTCAAGTAATGACAATTAAGATTTAATGACATATTGAGAGAATTCCCATGATGCCTCTTGATTCTTCAAATTGAAACATTTACAGATTGTCTCAGTTGACAATATTGAATGTGGTCCCACTTTTTACTCCTAACAGAGTGAAGTTCACCAAATTGTCATTATCATTCTCTTTCTTTTAGGACTTCTAACTAAAGTAATGTTAAGAATGTTGAGAAAAGATAATGTAATAAAAAGTGCAGAAGCTTTGAAGACAAACTGAAACTCAAATCCCCATCCTGGCTCTTCAGACTTCTGCCAAAAAAAAAAAAAAAAAAGTCTACTCTAAGTGTCATTGAGTCATGTAAAACAGGAGGGGTTGTTTTGAAAATTAAATATGACAAATATATATAAAAGCTTAATGTTCAAAAATAAAGCACTTTAAGTATGTTAATGCAATGAAGTAACTTTGTAAGTATCCACTGAGCACATCCATGCAAGGAAGAGGACCACATTTCAAGCTGAAAGGGGGAGTGAGAAGACCTTGATGAGAAAGTACAGCATATGCCTGTCTATGTGTTTGTGTGTGTGTGTGTGTGCACACATATGCACGCAAGAGAGACAGACAGACAGAGACAAAGACAAAGAAATAATTTTATTTACCTAACTTTGTTACAAAAGAGGTGAAGGGGCAAGGTGTGGTGGTACACACCTGTAACTTCAGCTACTGGGGTGGCAAAGGCAAAAGGATTGCGAGTTCTAGACCAGTTCTAGCAAACTTAGGGTGACCCTATCTCAAAAAAAATGTGGGAAGAGATCTCAAGTAGCAAGGGCTTACCAACATGTGCAAGCCCCTGGGTTCAATCCCCAGCAGTGCAAAAAAACAAAAATCGAAACTTATTTTAAAGAAGGAAAAAGTGTATCAAGAGAAAGACAACAGGAACTTTGAGATTTTTTTTTCCCCTTCCTTTTTTAATGCTTTCACACTCTATGGTTGACAAAGAAATTGAAAGCCTACAACACAAATGATCAAAGTCAGACAGAATAGGAGCTAAATATAAAATGAAGGACCCAAAAGATGGTGAAAAATGCACTGGAGGCTGGTGGCAGTAGAAAGTAAGATATGACTGCATTCTGCCTCTGTCTTTTACACAACTACTGGAGACACTTGTTGCAAAGATGTAATCCCAGCAGTGACAATGGAGAAGAGGTCAAGTGAGCGATGGAAACAGCTCCTAACTCATCTCAGGTTCAATCTCCTTATCAGCAAAAAATAGGCAGGGCTGGGAAAATGGGAGCTAAAATGTGTGAAGGGTCTAGCACTTATTAACTAATAAATGAATCTGGCCTCTAATTATCTCAAGCAGCAAACATTCTTTGCCATTCTAGTCAAAACAGAAGAGATGAAATATGTGATTTTGACAGATGAATTTCAGCTTTCATGTGCCATCACAAATATAATCATTTTTAAACTTTCATTGTTGTTAATATAGTTGAAATTTTCTTGTGCTAAGAGGGCCTACAAAGGATGGGAATGAGGGAGCATCAAGCTGAACAAAATAATAGATATCTTCTAGAGCTGGAGATAAATTTTTGCCAAGCTACATGAGAAATTCCAAAATAATAACCTGCATTCACACTACTGGAAAAGTGGAACTATTTATTGTTATCATTATTTCAACTATTATCATTATTGCTGTTTTGTGAATCCCCTGACAGGCCAGTTCATTCCTAGGGGAATCTAATGGTATGAGTTTCGTGTCTGAACAACTCCACCTGGAAAAGTCCCGAGCTCTTAAGCTTAGTTCATGTCAAAACTGAACTCGTAGCATTGCCCCACACAGCCTGCCCGACTGCTGCCCTAGCTTGCTTAGCAGGAACACAACTCACTCTGGCTCCCAAGATGAAAATCTCAAATTCATATTCATAGTTTATCTCTCTCTCTCTCTCTCTCTCTCTCTCTCTCAATCCTTTTCTCAGTGTGTATTCACGCCCCTATTCCTAGCTATTACACTGCTAAGAATCTTTTAAATTCCTCTTATCTACTCCCTTCCAATTGCCACTGCCTTATTTCAAAGCCTGAATAAAGAAAATACTTAACTGTCTTTCCCTAATCAGCATTTAAGCAGGACACTTCAGATATGATTCTTGTCCCAAACAGTGCTGTTTCTAAAACTTAAAAACTAACCCATGATATGAGAGACTCTGGAATACTTAACTAACAAGAAATTCCCCTGAGATTTGATGGTAATTTTAAAATATCCTCAATTATATTTTTTCTTACAAGTAATTAGCTAAATTCTTCTACTGTGACTCTTTGACTTTGTTCTTATCATTCCTGCAATATTCATTACATTCCACCATAAAAACTGATCCTACACACTACTCTGTACATTCTCAAAACACAGTCATCACATCTTATTCTCCTATGAGTCAGCTCTAACACTTAGAACAGGGTACAAGTCTGCTATAGTTGGCAAATGAAGATTTTGTCTACTACAAAGGAAACTAATGTGAAAGAAATGGCATTGCAATAGCTGAAATGAATCATCCTGGTTCTAGAATTGAAGGCAATTTTTGATTGAAGACAATCCCAGAGGATATATTTTCCAGAGTATACTAGAGATCACTTAGTCTGAAAAAAATGATAATGACGATATGTTCTTTGCATATATTCCATAATGACAGAAGCAAAACGTAATAATTATGAAAGATTCTAACTCTTTTGGTACCTTTAAGAATCATTTTTTAAAAAAGTAGAAAAGGGGAGGAATGATTTCTCCACCTTAGCATGAATTTCAGGAATTCAGAGGATAGATGGCATAGGTGCTGTGGGCACCCTGCCACTTACTACTGCAGTACACAATGGCAGAACTGGCAACTCCCAGCACCTGCCTTTCTTTGCCAAAGGGTTTTCTCTAGCCAACAATGCCTGCTCTGCCCACCTGTGCAGCCTTCTGCATATGCTTCGGTATTATCTTCTCATGGGAACAGCCTTAAACCAATTAATGAAAGGGGTTAATATATAAATACCCCAGCAACCTTATCCCTTGGGTAGAATAACTCGGAGATATTACTCCACACTGACTTTCAGGGCTTGCTCAATAGGATTGAGCTCGAGTGAGAGCAGTTGGTGCCTTGATAATGTATTTTTTGTTGACAATTTTTCCTTCAGTGTCTCACTTCCACATCACTGTTTCTTTTTTTCCCAAGTAAATTAAATCATATGATTTTATATTTCATGATCTGTTTTTGAGGCAAGCCAGATCAAAACTCTCACCTCACCACATCACAAAGAACTGATGGATACATCAGGAATACTGTGAACTCTAGGTTATACTCCAGGTTGAACTCTGGGTTAGACTAGTCTTTCAATTCAATGCAGCAACAATTGCCAAGCACCTACTGTGTCAAGAACTGTGCAAAGATGATTAAGACACACACAAACTGATCTCTAAAGAGGGCGTCCATTTCAAAAGTAGAGACAGTTTCCAGAGATTTTCATAAGCATAGTAGTTAGTATATGTAAAAATATCTATTAAGCACAAAACACAGAACAAGAAAAGAAGAAATGTTGGACTCAGTTTTTCCAAGCATAAGTGGAAAGTGGAATTACTAAATAAAGACATTTGTATGTACAAATGAGCATGGCATATTCTCCTCCTTCACAGGGACTTGGAGAAGGCCTTCAAGAAGCTGAATGATATAATGGTTAAGAATTTTCACACTGAAAACAGAGTGTCTGAATTCAAATACCAACTTTTACATTTATTGTCTAGGTGACTTTGGGTGAATTAATTCACCTCCTTGGGTCCCAAGTTGTTCATCTATAAAATGAAGATGCCTACCTACCTTTTTTCATTAAACAGTTTAATATAAGCAAATATTTTAGAACTGTACCTGGTATACTAGAAGCTCTACAAATGATAATTGCAATTTATTTTCATTGCTGGATGATTCACAGAGACAGGAATGGGAGCTAAAACTAAAAAAGACAGAAGACAACTCATATAGGGTCTTATATTCCATTTTGAGGAACTTTTTCTTTATCCTCCAGCATAAGAGCCAGCAAACTGTATGATTCATAGCTAAATCCATCCTGATAACTGTTTTTATTAATAAAGTTTTATTGAAACATAGCTATGCTCATTAATTTCTGTATTTTCTATGACTGTCTTCATACTACAATGGCACAGTAGCCCACAAAGTCAAAATTATTTATTACCTGGGCTTTTACAGAAAAAGTTTGCCAGCCCTTGCTGTAAATGGAAGGGAATGGCACACAGAGTAAAAAATTTGTTGTAGAGAGTTAAAAAACTACAAGTGTTAGGAAGCAATTCCACACAAGATTAACATTGAACTGAACAAAGCCAGACTCCATGTTTCTCAAAAGACGAAAGATTTGGCATACACACAGAAGAGAACTATACTGGGAGTTGATAAAATTAGGTAGAATAAAGGTTATAAACTCACAGGCTAAAGGGCACATGTAGTCTAAATAAGTTTAATTTATTCCATAGTGTTTATATATTTTTAATTCATTGCCAATATTTAAAGTAGAGAGATCTCACTAATAAAACCTAAATTTCTGATCCTGAAAAAGAAAAAAATAAAAGATCTGACAAAATATTTGCTTAGAGTGCTGAATGATAAAAATCATCCCCAGTTCCAAACAAGCTACTATACTTAGATGAGCCATGCACTTTCAAAGATGGCACATCCTCCAGTACTTCCTGTTGCATGACAACTGGCTCAGCTTCATTCATATGGGAAACACTCTGCCACTGTGAGCACAAAGGCATGGAGCATGGGCGATGAAGCAATTTTCTCTTGAAGCACCTGGAACAGAAACAGTGGCCTTGAGAGAGTGCCAGATCATTAAGAACAGTTGAAAAGAAAGTACCATGGGAAGATACGGAAATATGAGATCAATGTATTTATGAAAGAATAAATAGATAAAATAAGGTTCTAAATAAAGAATAAGATTTGAGATGGAAAAGGAGGAAAATATTCAGGTGCAGTGGTGAAAAGGTAGGAAGCCCAGGACAGGGTAAAGGTCACTGAATAAAAGGGATTTCTGGTCAGCATGTTGCATTTGGTTGATGCATGAGATGAAATTGGGTGAGGGCCATGGAAGAAACTGGTCAGCCTCAAAGTCCCCACCTTTTTGTAAAATTGCTATGGTGTTAGAACCAGTTGTGAGTAAATTAGGGTTAGTGTGGTTTAAGTTTTGTCTTCAGGGATGCTGCCTAAAATATGTACAAGTTAATTAGAACTGCCCTAAGGCTACGTGGTGTGGTCTCAACAGGGGAATTCCTAATGAAAAGTACTCCATTAGTTGGTTAAAGAATGTCAGTGGCTGTTTCAAACTCTAATGTCATATTATTTCTAACATCTTTAGAGTGGAAGAGGAAAATGTCCCCTAAAACTACAACTGCCTTTAAAGATGTTGTAATTACAGCTTTTCCCTATTTTTCTGCTTTTGAAGGACTAGACGCCTCTTTTTCTCAGTGTACATCTGGATGGACTCTGTATATACAGAGGCATTTCCCTAAGTATCTAAAGATATAAATCTTCCCACCCTGTTATGTAAATGCCTCCTGGTCCTGCATGTCCCTTCCACAGTTTTTTCTGTGAATTTTTCCTTTATTTTTCTGTCCTTTTATCTCAGGACTCACTTCCCTATAAAAAAGAAAATAGAGAATATAATAAAGGGAGAAGAATTATTAAAACCCTCAGCCTTTTCAGTTACTCTTTCACTGTCACAGAGAAATATTTCCTTCATCTTAAATAATTAAGGTTCACTTATTAGTTACTGTTTGTCCCAGAAAATCCTATAATGTCGTATTTTTATTTCATAGCTGTTAAGTATAGCCCTGAGGGAATGCCACCTCTCAACCACAGCTGCCCAGACACTGCAATGAAGGAATTAATCTTGAAAAGGAAGAAAAGACCAAGGCTTCAAACAACTCAATAGGCAAAAATTGCACACAACATGATTGAGATGATAAGACATTTTAACGTTGCAATCTTGACTTAATTTGGCTCCTTATTCAAGATGAAATTTTTGCATGTTAGACAGATAAAAAGTTGTGCCAGGTGTGAATATACACACCTAGAGTGATGAGGTTTGGTAAACAAATTCACTTACATTTTTTTCTCCAACTATCAGTGAAGTAGGGACTAGAGAGAGAACAGATGGTATTCAAAGAAATGGTTATAAATATATAAGAAAAGTATAAATAATAACAACCCTATTCAATTAAAAGAAATATTATAAGTATTTATATCGTGATACTTTCCTAAGACCCATCCTGGTCTATATACTGGAAGGAGGGTCCACTTGGAAATGGATAACTAAGAATGATGGAGGACATTTCAGAAATTAATGTAGATGGCTCTCAAGTGTTGTATAAAGTTGATTTCCCACAAAATTTTAAGAAAGGAAGAAGGAAAAGATGTGACAGGAAATACAAGTCCCTAATGACTTCTCTTTTGACCCACAAATACATGGAGAGGCTGAGAAAACATAAAGTGCTATCAAAACTTAAATCATCACAGTTCAAACTTCTGCTAGAATTAGAAGTTCTCTACTTAATGGAAAATACAAAAGCTGTGGGTTTATATTTAGTCTTTTTAAAGATGAAGGGCTGTAGGAATGCAGGGTTTGTTTATTTTCCTTTTTTCTTATTCTTTCACCTTCTCTCTTTTTTTTCTGAAAATAGGCACATGATATTTTAAGACAATAATATACATGTCTCTCATCCTTCTCTGAGCATAGAAAACTTACCGGATTGACAAAGAGTTGATGTAATTCTTCCTGTCTTTAAAAGTTTGAAGATGGAACCCTTTGTGATGTAAAATTTGCTTCCTCTGTTATGTAAGTCAGATTAAAAATTGCCAATGTGCTATGTGTGTCTTAAATACGAGACGCTTAAGGGATGAAAACAACCACTTATTTTCTCCACTAGACACAGAGGTCAAGATTCAATGGGGTGTCACAATCCACTGAAAGCTCTGTGCAAATAATTTGTTCTATTAATAGTTCAAAGTTTTCAAATGCTTGACTTTTATTTGTAAGTTAGAGAAAAGTCAAGGTTACCCTTAAATATCACTCTTACTCACCTGCATTGCGATATTCTTTTCTTAGTAAGTGAAAAAGGGCAGCTTTATATGTAGGATGCTAGGGAGTGACTGTCACCCATCATTTATTTTCAGGGGAAAAAAACTGAAAACACTTCATCAGACTAAGGGTGGATGACTCCTGAGACACTGACAGCAAGGTACCATCTGAAAGTTAAACTGTAGCATCAAGGCAAGATGGGCTGAGGAAGCTATTCCTAGTTATGAGAAGGTGTGTGAGTCAATGCACTGACAGAAATTCCAAGCTCCTCCCTAGTGGAGATGAATGCATCAGCCCCACAGGGAGGATGTATTTGAATGACTGAATGTTCTTGCCCTGATTAGCAAATTCAAGAAATGTTCTTCTGAGTACTATTTGGTTTTATGTTTGTTTGTTTGTTTGTTTGTTTCCTTTCAAAGAGCCCAAGTATCCTGCATGTGATGTTTATAATTTTATTAAAAAATAATAAATTAGCCTAGTTTTGTGAAATATATGGTTTGTTTTAGTTCAGATCCTAAATAAAGAACTAGGTTTGCAGAGGTATTTAAAAGCCTACATCCTAGGGAACTAGTTCAGTGGGAGAGTGGGAGAATATCTGCTTAACATGCATAAGAATCAGATTGAATCCTCAGCACCAAGAAACCCCTAAGAAAAGAATTTCTCAAGCAACTTTCCCCTGCTTAATTAATTAATGTGAGTTTGATCCAGAAAGGTTAATATACTCACTCTGTGCTCAGATGGTCATATTTTTGAGCCTTGTGAGAAGCAGATTTTGGATTGTGGTGAATCCATCAAATGAAATATTTTATAAACACCTATGAAGACCAAGCAAATGAACTGAACTGAGAAGAAAAAAATCCCCATACGTTTATTCTCTCTGTGAACAAATTCTCCTCTACCCAGCCTTCTGTTCTGTTCAGGCCTCCGTCCATTGCATATAATAAAGCCCATCCACACTGGTGGGTACACTCTTTTTTTACTTAGTCTGACGATTTGTCTTATTCAGAAACACTCAACAGACACACCCAGAAATAATGTTTAATCAAGTATTTGGGTACCCTGTGTCTCAGTCAAGTTGACACATAAATTTAACCATCATGAGAGAGTTATTTTCCTTTGCTTTACTTTCTTTTTGGCAGTCATGAATAATTTGTGATAAAATTACAGCAACAATTGCTTAGACATTTATTATCTTGCCATTCTTGAAGCTCTTCAAAATAATGCACTCAGTGTGACTCCCTTAAGCTTAAAGGATTTGCCTACTAACAGAGGAATGGGTAGAATGATGTTCTTCCCCCTTAAAATTCCTATTAGTAGACGATAGCCCTTTGTTAAGGGGGGGTAATCAATAACACACAATATTTTAGTTTTTAAAAATAATTAATAAAGATTGCTTTAAAAAGATGACAAATCCTCATTGTGCTGTTTGCCCTTAATTCCACATTACATCTCTGAGTAGTCAACCACAGTGGGCCACACCTGGAGGAGATGTGAGAGACCCTGTGAGATTGTGGGTGGGCCTTGGCAATTGTTAATGCATTAGTGAATGGAATCTTTTTCCTAGAAGAGAAATGCAGGAGAAAGAGGGAACTGTTTTCTTTTTCTATGAAGCAGAATTCCTTTCTAATTCTCTGAGCTTTTTACTACAACTGCTGTAGCATGTGTTTTAAATTATACTGTATGCATGTGTTCCCTATAAAATTAGCCATCATGACCCATTGTTCCACAGTCCTTCCTTTCATCACATTTTAGAAGCCTGTGTTCCATATTAGCAAACAGCCCTTAGGGAAAATTATGCATTTTCCATACACCAGCTTTGTTACATATTTGATAACACTTATTGTATATTTAAGGATATAGGTCAATACATAAAATTCTTGGAATAATAAAACAAGTCACCAATTGTTTCCGCATGGCAAACAAACCAGGAAGTCAAAATGAGTACATCTAGCATCAATCTCAAAACAGAATTAACAGCTCTACTTTTAACCCATATGTACAAGAACCTACATAACTCCATCAATATGTTAACTAGGGTGAAGGCACATTGCCAAGTTTAGAGCCCACTCAAATTCCTTAGGTTCTGAGTTTCAAATGAAATTTGAAACTTTCCAGGTCCAAGGTCCTTTTTGGTGCTATAAAATGTGACTTCCCGGTTAAAAAAAAACTAAGTTTTTGGATACCAATTTACACAAAATATGATAAGTGTGAATGAATAAGTAACATATGGATTACATTTTCTTTCTTAAAATCTAGGATTTTTAAAACACTGAAATAGAAAATTCATGGTAAAAACATGCACTGGATTCAGCCAACAGTAAATCATTTGAAAAATATTTGTAAGGCATTTTTTTCTCAATGAATATGTGGCAGAATTTCCAGTTCATACTGTTAATGTGATAGCATTCTTTTGCTCAACCCTCCCCCACACCGCCACGTTAATACACAGGAGAAAGCAATTAAACTGCTACTCAGCTCTTCATACTCAATGCTCTTTTTCTCTGGTACTTTCTTGAGTGTGTCCTGAAAAACTTTGTGTATCATTTCTGTTGCAATGACAGAGATGTTTTTAAATTAATTGTGCTCCAAACTATTCTAAATGTAAAGCTCCAGGGAATAGCAGCAAAAGTCATGAATTAACCAATGAAAAGGAATATATTTGTTTGAAATTCAAAATTAGTATACCAAAAATAAGAGTTGTTTCTTGTCTTCTATCCACAAGCCATTATCAAACAATCAAAATTAAATAGTACCCAAATATTTTCCCAGAATGACCCGAGTATCTGATTAGTAAGCAAACTACAAAGAAATAAGAGTATTATAACTCCAACCTCAATATATGGAATATGAGTGTGTATATGTGTTTGTAAAATATTGTTTTCTATATTTATACTTCCTTATTTGAAATATTTTCTGTTAACAAATACCTCAAATTTGTCTTTGACAGTCAACCCCACATTTAATTTCTTTCAATTGTATGCCTGAATTATTTCTAAAAACAAGATTAAATATCACAGTAACCTTATGATTGCAGTTCCATTCAGTTTTCTAGCATTTCCACATGCTTATTTCCACATGCTTATATCCCTGAGTTGTACATATTTTCAGATGTTAGTCAGGGCTCTTTGCCAATTGTACACTTTGAGAGTTGTACTATCTTATCTTCTCAGCTTAAAAATTGCAGACCTACAAGCTAGGTTTGGACATAAATCAGAATTTATTGCTCAATGGATTTCTAATTTCAGAATACAAAACACAATATTCTTTTTCTTCTAAACAATAATTACCTTAAAAACAGATCTTTTTCAGGGATGGGTACCAGTAAGAGGGGGTGGACATAAGGGAAGGGTGAATGAGAGTGCATATGGGATATATTTTATATCCATATATGAAAATAGAAGAAAGCAAGCTGCTGAAATTCTACTTAGAAAAAGGGGAGGGGAATGAGGGAGAATGAAGGAGGGGATAAATCTAACTAAGATACATTGTAAGCACAAATGTAAATATTACAATGTATACCCCTCTACA
The DNA here is from genome assembly GCF_047511655.1 of Castor canadensis. Taxonomy (NCBI): domain Eukaryota; kingdom Metazoa; phylum Chordata; class Mammalia; order Rodentia; family Castoridae; genus Castor; species Castor canadensis. The sequence goes on from NC_133386.1 coordinate 24,669,870, forward strand.
ACTATTATAAAAATAATTACCTTAATTATAGATGCAACACACCACCTATTTTAGATTTCCATTCAAACAATATATATATATATATATTATATGCATTGTGTATGGAATATTGAGTAACTCAGGGTAGAATATCCTCTTAGGACATTTATATAGATTAAAAATCAAAATGACTATAAAACATCAAATAATTATACCATATTACAAATAATTATATCATAGCACAAATTCTATAATAGTACATTAGCATTTTCTATATAAAGCGTAACTCTAGAGACGTGAACAGCTGTAACTCCTGACCTGTGGCAGGTTAATCCATGAAGATTGTCTCTCAACTCTCTTAATTACAATTAATGAATCTAATTACTGTGGTGGCTTGAATATTATGCTTTCATTTTAAAATCTACTGTATCTGCCTTCAGTTTCCCTAGTGAAAGAATATCACCCTAAAATTTTCAAGAATGGTAAAATTTTCCTAAGGAACTTGAAATTCAACTGTAATAATGTTGGTGTTATTCATTCAAAGCTCAACAAACTCTATTAACACTATGAAGTGTCAAATACCCTTCTATATTCCAGGAATTTTCAATTACTGCATAAATTTAATGCAATAAGTTCAGGATAGGAAAATATATATTTTAATGAATGTGATATTTTCTTTATGTTTCAAAAAATAGGAGTCAATCTTCAACTCTATTTTCTGGGTTTTTTTAATTTACATTTAACATAATATTAGAAGGATTGACTTTCTATTCTCTTAAATCAAATTTTATATAAAATGGAAAATAACTTTAAGGTAACACCCCTCTATTATCATCCTTTGATAAATTTTAAGTAAAAATTTTTAATGCTGAAAGAAATAATATCTCAGTAGAGTCAGAAAGCTTGACTCCTACTGGTCATTAAGAATAAAGTTTTACCTGAATTAAAATGGGAAGTGCATCATCAAGAATATTTTATTCCATTACAAAGCACTTACAGTTCAGAATGACTCCTGTGTTTTATTTACCCTGGCAACTTTTGGTTCCATCTAATTGTGAATCAAGGTGTCTAAAATAATAAAATGTTTGCAAATGATGAGTGTTTCTAATTAACAGGTTATAACAGTTAACTTGCATATGCCTATATTCATGAATCTACAAATAAAAACAATATTTGTTTTATTTCTAATTTTTAAATGCCTTCTTTCCCTTATTCAGCACCCAGGAAAAGGGTATGGTCATAAAGTAATTACTGAAAGTGATGCTGCCTTTTATTTAAAATGAAGAAACACTTCTGGTTGAGAAATATATCCAGGGGGGATAGTACTGGTCATTCCACTTACTTAAATTATTCATATCATTAAAGGTGGATACCTGAGAGTTAGAAAGAGAGGCCGGAAATAGTTGAAGGAAGAGCAAACCCAAAAAAGGAGGGAGAGATAGAGATATTTTAATGAACATCCCTGGGTTTAAACCAAAAATCACTCAAAGGATCATAGGGTCTTAAGCTGAAAGTCAGCTCCATTTAGTTGCTTCATTACCATGAACTTTTTGCTAGAGGACCTTTTGCTTTAGTTTCTACCATTTCAATTCTTGAATTTCAATGCTTCACAAAAGCAGCCAAATTCATTTTCTAAGAACTTTACCTCTGTCAAACTTGTTATGCTGTCTCCCTCAAAATATTCCTTATGATAATGAGTTCTACCTAGTAAAGTTAAACAAAAATCTACTCCAAATCATGTCTTCCCACATACAAAAGCAATCATAATGTCTGCTGTGTCTTCACTTCTTCACTTCTGCAAGGGAAAAGTCGTCAGTTCATTCAAACATTCCTCAGAGGGCTTGGCCTTCAACCCACAATTATCATCTTGATGGCTCCTTCATCATTATCTCTTGGAGAAAAACACTTCCCATTTGTGCATTAGCAAAAGTGAATTTAACTTTTAAAAATACTACATAAATATGTCCACTGATGTAGCCTATTTTCTTTCATTTGAGAGTTTAGGATTGTTCACAGATAACAGCCACCCAATGGCTGAGAAAGCCCAAAAGAGTGAACCTGACTGAATATCTTCAGTATTTTGATTGACACCACTGGGGGATGTGGAATAGTGGCCAAAGATAACTTCAATTAATTTTATCTAAGATGAGATATCTCTTTTATCTAAGAGGAGGACTCTCTCTACCTCTCTCTCACACACACATCACTACCACCACGATCACCACCCCTTGTCCCACTCCCACAACCATATATTTCACCATGAAAATGACTATAATTATATGGCAAGTATTCTGATATTGGAAACAAATGAATAGAACCAACTACGCTGGCTGCGTACATGAAGTCTGTACTCCCATTCTCTTTTCACACATGCACACAAAATCCAACAGGAAAAACTCACTCTAAATTGCTTCTATACCAATCTTATCTTTTCCAAACTAATGTTATACCAATTGAAAAACAACTTCTTCAGAAGAGATGAAAAAGTCTTCAAAGTCTATTATCGCAAGTTGTAGCATCCAACAAGATAGCCAATGGAAGGGAAGAATCAATGAGCTTCATTGATCCCAATATTTCTCCACTGATTGTTGAAAAAAGTCAGTTACCTTGCATGGCTGTGTGTAGGGGGAGGGGGGGAGTTTGACTTTCAAATCCATAGATCCATGAGGTGGGATAATAGGGGTAGGTGTCTACAGACCACAAACAGACTTGGCCGACGACAAAACTCTAGATGGCAGCATGTCACTGGAGTAGGGAACACAGCTAGATGTTAAAAGGTGGCTAGTGGTGAGCACCAAAAGAAGTGATGGTTGTTGCAATCACAACTGTGTACATAGAGTTTAACATGGGTAACCTTACTTAATAGCCAGTGACCATAAGAGCAGCAAAGCACTCATAGCTCCTATCCCAAGGTCCAGAGTGATAAGCATATGAAAGTCACCAAGGAAACATGGAATCCAGGAACTTGAACAAGTAGAAAAATGTCTGAGTCAAGGGTTGACTATAACATTTAGAAAATCTCATATAGGAAAAATTTTTTTCCATACTTGGGACCTGGATACAATCTCTCACTTCTATAAATGTACACACAAAAGAATATGCATGTAAGACCACAAAAGACCATCTTTGCCTCTCAAATCCCAAATTTCTGTACCTTTCCTGAGAAGGTGAAGAAAAGCATTCAACTAAAATAGAGCAAGTGGACAGGGACTAGATTTTGGTCATGGGACAGGTAGAGAGAAAATTTGCTCAAAACCTTTGGAAATATTCATAAACAATAAAAGAAGCATAAATATTCATTCAGATTGGTATACATATTGATTGGTATACATATTCATCTAGATAATATTAGATGAATGACTACAAGTAGAAAAAAATGCAAACACTTTTCTATAAACTCCCCAAACTCCCATCTTCTTTTTTAACTCCGTATCTCACACTATAATTATTTTCACTATCATTTCAAATTTCTCATTTACTTTTGAGCAACTAACATATCAAGATATGATTCATAAATTTCATATGAATTTTTTTTTACAAACATCTTTCTCTTCTATAATATCAATTTAATAATAGGACCTTAAATGAAGGACTTGACTTTGACTTCTGTTAAATTTTATCTTGTTACTTTTGGTCCATTATTTGAGTTTATTGAAATAATTTTTCATCTTAATTCTCTCATCCATTACATTATCTATCAGCCTCAGCATCCTATAAATGAGTTGATAAGTAGTATCCTTTATCCTTAAGATCCAAATGGACCAACAGCAAATAGAAAATGTCCCTTAAAAGTGATTTTATTCAGTCTATTGAGTTTTGAGTGCAATTCATTTGGCTCTTTCAAGTTTAATGAATGTGCAGGTTCTGAGCTGAAGCTTTATCTAAAGGCAAATAACATATAGCTTTTGGAACAAAGTATCATTAACCATGATTTGTAGAATGATCACCAATCAAATTATTCTCCTTATTTACTTGTGTTTTTATTAGTGTATTTTTTTATTATTTTCCTTCATGTACTTCCATTTTTTTCTGAGATACTGTCAAAATGTTTAATAATTCAATTTATCCTCTTCAATAAAGAAAAAGAGGGCTAAACTTTTGATTCCTTCATGTAAGCCAGGATCTTTACCTGACATGTTATACCTAACATCATTCCTCTCCACAACTCAGTGCATGATAGATACATTGATTTCATACTTATAGATGAGCAAACTAAGATTCTGAAAAAATTGCATGTCTTGATCAAAGTCACAGATTGTTACATGATGAATCTCTGACACAAAGCCAGGTTGATCTGCTTCCAAAGCTTCTTTGCTTGTTGTCTACATGAGGACATACTTATCCTCCCTAAAAAAGTGCCAATGATTATATGTATTAAAGCACTTTGTGCAAAGAGCACCAGGAATAGGAACACAAGAAACACAGCAGAAGCAAAGACAGTAAAGGTACAACAGAAACAAGAACATCAAGAGTACAGGAGGAAAGAATCTAGCAGTAAGAAAGATACAAACCTGAGAAGAATAAGAGAAGGAAAACTTTATTGAGAAAGCTGTTGGATCCATGGTACCTATGTTCCTATTGCCTGGATCACTTTAACTTCTCCTTGACACTACTGCGGACAACAGCATGGTACAAGAAACAACATACTTTGGAATCAGGTACACCTGGATCTGAATCCTGTCTCTTAACACTGACTTTGGACAACTTGGCTTACCTTTCTAAATTTCAGTTTCCTTTTCAGGAAAATAGTTACATTAACATTTAAGCACAAGATTGTAATAGTAAATTAAATTATATCATACATGTTGTGCTGGCCTACAGCAGGTATTCAAAAATGAGTTTTTATTCTCTTCATGTTTCTCAAACTAATTCTTTTTGTACACTGTTTTACATGTTATGTGTCATTCCTCCTGTGTGTGAGTGTGTTATGTATCTGTTATAGTTTGGATGTTTTTCCTTCCTCCAAAATTATGTTGAAACATAATCCCAATGCAACAGTGCTGGGATATGGGGACTAATTGAAGGTGCCTAGGTATGAGAGATCTGTCCTCATGAATTCATTCATGTTGCTGTAAAAGGGCTTGCATGAATGTGTTTGCTTTCTCTTTTGCTCTTCTGCCATGTAGGGAACACTGTTCCTTCTCTTTGAAGGATGTAGGCCTTCGTGGAGACATCTTGGAAGCAAATGCCTTCTGTTCTCTATAAACGACCTAATCTGTGGTATTCTAATATAGCAGTACAAAATGACTAAGATCATGACATTCTTTGCCTTCCCTATTTCAGCCCCTCTCCTGAGCCTAATTGATAAAATCCTACCTAATCCAGTCTTTCATACCCATGGACCCTGATGTTCCAACTTTTAATAATCAGACTAAGAGCCTCACTGACTCATGAATACACATCATCCTTATCCCAGTCTCTGAGCCTTTGATCACTTTTTCTTCTCTCTTTGCTCTACTTATTCATCCCACAATTCTTATGTATCATCTCAGACTCAGCTCTGTTCCCACCATAGTTATAAACAACCACTTAGATTTCTACCCTGCTGTCTGAGTTTGTCCATGGTTCACCCAGGATGTCAACATATTGCCAATTCATCTATTCCCTAATGATGGCTCAAAACTGGATATTTGTCCTGTCCTTCAAATTATCCAGGCATTCAAAGTGGATTTGGAACCTATCTTCCTAAGGTGTATACTTCTTCATAGATATTTTTCAGCTTTTGTCAGTTATTCATCTCCCCAATTAAATATAGCAATAATAATATGTGATTTTTGCTGAGTGTTCACCTTGTTATGTGCACTGTTTCCAGCACTTCACATGTGTTACCTTCAACTTTAATCTTCAGAACAATCCTATGAACTTTACTAAAAATGAAACTGAATCCCCAAAGAATAAGTAACTTTTCATAGGTCATATGGCTACAAGTGAATAATAAAATGCAAAGCAAGGAAAACTGTCTCCAGATCTTCCCTCTTGGCATTCCTCCAGAATTGAAACATGTGTCCTTTTTATATCCATCAGAAAGTTGATCACACTGACAGACTCAAGATATGACCACTCCTTTGTGATTCATCTTGTCTAATGCACTAAGATGCCAAACTTGAGCCTCACCATCAACTAACACTCAAGAGATTGCCCCTACTACAGGATTGGTCCAGTATTTGACAAGTGCAGCTGCCCAAGTCTTATGGGAGAGTCTAACTCCTTTCTGGCTCATGCCATAAAAAGATAAGGCATTAATTTGAATGTAAGTTTCCTGAAGTCAAATAATATGCAATTTAATTTGATTGTAACCTTATATCTGCAACAAATAATCCAGAATAAATGATCATAGAGAATCATATATATCCAAATATATACATCATATATATTCTAGATCATATATACATATATATTTCAGATATCCTAATTAATATGCATAATCAAACATTATGAGTTATTTGTTGCATATACAAGGTGATGCTCCAATTAAATTACACATTCTTTGTCTTCAAGAAATTTACAATCACTCAATACCTTAGAAAACACTAAGTAAATGATGCATGGTGATTTTTACAACCATAGAGAAATGAGATAAGTATCTATGAACATCTTTTTCAATCTAGTGACATTAAATGTCACTAGAAAAGTAAAAAAGAAAATGAGAATTAGAAAAGAATTAAACATGATTAATTCAATAAGCCTTCAAACCTCTTAGAAGAATAAGGGAGAAAGAAATAAACATGATACTCAAAATAACCAGAAGTAAAACAACAAAACAGCAGGAGCTAGTACATCCCTTTAAATCATAACCCTAAATGTAAATGGTCTCAATTCTTTAATTAAAAGATACAAACTGACTAATTGGATAAAGAAACAAGAAGTTTATTGCCTACAAAAGTTCATCTCACTGGCAAAGACTTGCACAGACTGAAAGTGAAAGGGCAGAAAAATGGTATCCCATGAAAATGGTGTCTTAAAGCAAGGAGCAGTAGCTATAAAGCTATACTTGTATCTGATGAAACAGACTTCAAACCAAAACCACTGAGAAGGAACAATAAAAAAGTCTCCCAACAAAGTAAAGCATAGAACTAGACAGATTCATAGCTGAATTGTACCAGAATTTTATACAACTAACAGTAATACTCCTGAAATTATGCTATAAAATAGAAAAGGAAAGAATGCTTCCAAACTTATCCTATGAAATTAGCATTAACTTGATACTAAAATCTAATAAGGATACAACAAAACAAAAACCAAAGCTATAAAACAATATCTTTGATGAATATAGATACGAAAATCCTCAATAAAATACTTGTAAACTAAATTCATCAACACATTAAAGAGATCATACACCATCAAATTGGTTCATTCCAGGGATAGAAGAATGGTTCATCATATACAAATCAATAAATATAATATAGCATAATTAGAATTAAGAATAAAAATTATATAATCACCACAATAGATGCAGAAAAATCAAAATCCAACATCCCTTTATGATAAAAGCCCAAGACAAACTTGCATAGAAGGACCATACGTTCATATAATAAAGGCAATATATGATAAAAACAAAGATGACATCATACTGAATGTGCAAAATCTTAAATCATTTCCAGGGTCTCCACTCTTACCATTCTTACTCAGCAGAGTACTTGAAATTTTAGCCAGAGCAATTGGCAAGAGAAATGAACAAAAGGGCTACAAACAGGAAAGGAGGAAGTTAAATTACCCTTGTTTGTAGATGATATGATTCTATACTTAATAGATCCTCAAGACTCCACCAGAAGATTCTTACATCTGATAAACAAAGTCAGTAAAGTACAGGACACAAAAACAATCTACAAACATCAGCAGTTTTCTTATATAACAGTAACAAACTCTCTGAGAAATAAATCAAGTAAATAATCTCTTTTGCAATAGCTTAAAACAAAACAAAATACAACAAAAAACAAACAACAACAAAAATAAGGAATAAGCCTATGCAATGAAAACTATAAAAAACTGAAGAAAGAAAGTGAAGACACAAGAAGATGGAAAGACCTCCCATGTTCATTGATATGGAGATTAATATTGCTAAAACGGCTATGCTATCAAAAAGCAATCTTCAGATTCAAAGCAATCCCCATCAAAATACCAATAACATTCTTCCTAGAACTACATAACACAATCCTAAATTCCTGTGAAAGCACAAAGACAATCTTAGGCAAAAAAAAAAAAAAAAGCAATGCTGGGGAGCACCACAATATCTGATTTCAAAATATACTGCAGAACCTTAGTTATAAAGACAGCATTATATTGGCATAAAAACAGACACACCAACCTCTGGTTGGTTTTATTCTGGAACAGAATAAAAGAAGTAGAAATAAATCCACACAACTACAACTATGTGATTCTTGACAAAATGACCAAAAACATACCTTAGAGAAAAAACAACCTGTTTACCAAATGGTGCTGGGAAAACTGTATATCGACATGTAAAAAACTGAAATTATATCCCTATCTCTTACTCTATCCAAAAATCAACTTGAATTAAAGATCTTAATGTAAAACTTGAAACTTTGAAACTACTACAGGAAAATGTAGGGGAAATATTTCAAGATGTAGGCAAGGCACTGACTTTCCTAATCAGAATCCAGTAGCTCAGGAAATAATAGTAAGCCTCAATAAATGAGATTGCATCAAATTAAAATGCTTTGGCACAGTGAAGGAAACCATTAAGCAAATGAAGAGAGAACCCACAGAATGGAAGAAATCCTTGCCAGCTATTCTTCCAACAAAATATACACGGAATATATAAAGACCTCAAAAAAATTCAATACCAAAAAGCAAGCATTCCAATCAATAAAAATAAATGGACAAATGAACTGAATGCTTCTCAAAAGAAGTATAAATGACCAATAAGTAGATGAAAAAAATGTTCAACATCTTTAGTCATCAGGGAAATGCAAATAATAGTTACATTGAGATTCCATCTCACTCCAGTTAAAATGGACAATAACAAAAATAATAATAATATTGGTAAGGATGTGAAGAAAAAGAACCTTTATGTGTTGGTGGGAATGTAAACTAGTATAGCCACTATGGAAAACAATACCAAGGTTCCTCAAAAAAACAAAAAATAGAATACCATATCATCCTGCTATACCACTCCAGGGTATAAACCTGATGAAAATGAAGTCAGCATAGAAAAACCTGCTTACCCATGCTTATAGAAGCATTATTCACAATAGCCTGGGTTGGCAAAATCAAACCAGGTGCCTTCAACAGATGAATGGATGAATAAAATTATCTATAATTAAAGACAGAGAGAGAGAGAGAGAGAGAGAGATTGAGGTTTGCATATTATTTAGGCACAAAGACCAAAACCAGTTCATTTGCAGAAAAAGGAACTAGCAAATTATCTTAAGGGAAATAAGCCAGATGCAGAAAGACAAATATCACATTTTCTCTCATTCACGAAATTTAAAAAATAAAAATAAACTTAAAAGGTGGCCTGAAAATAGAGGATGGACTTTTAGAGAAGGGGACCAGAGGAAGGGGAGAGAGAGAGGACTAGAGAGAGGAGCACGGAGTGTGGATACTATCAAAACACCATTAAAGCATATACGGGAAAAAAATCACAGTGAAAACTATTAATTTGTAACAACTAATATGATTGAATAATTATAATTAAAATGAAGAAAGGATCAACTAGGGTTTAACTCTCCCAGCTCAGACCTCTGCCTCTGTCTTTCAACAGCTTGTACACCTAGTACTTCTCCAAAAAAGATGGTGGTCTCAGCAAAGTGCTTGTGGTCGCATCTCTATTCCAAGCTAAACCTGACACCAGTCTCTCACCAAAGCCCTCAATTTCACCATGCAGAAATGCAGTACATTCTAGACCTCCATATAAAAATTCAAGCAAAAAAAAAAAAAAAAAAGCACCTGTCTTTGCCCTAAAACAGCCACATTAACATCTGGCTGGCTTGATTTACTTATTTGGTAGTAGGAAAATGCTGAATGTCTAAAAACAGCACTAGTCAGATTACTAGAGCAACTTACTGTTTTCTTCCTTATTTGATACCTGGCTAGGATTTTTCATCTTGACTCTGAAATAGCTCTGAGATGAGTTACATAAGCATAAAAACACATTTCATCACTTGCTTCAAAACTTCATTTGAAATGTTTTAAATACTAGTAAATCAAGGAAGTGTCAGCAAAACCTAAATTCAGTATGGCATCTGAAAATCACAAAAATATAAAATCTTCTGTTGAAAAGACAACTGAAAACATGGTTATTCAGGGAAGTGTGAGCTACAAATTTGGTAAGAGGCAAAGGATCTTGGCCCTGATGAAGCCACAGAAACATGAAATGTCAAAACAGGTCTGTGCATTCACAGAGCTGGCTAGAATTGCCAGGGATGGTAGGCAAGGACTTGGAGTCCTACTTGGGGTTTTGAGATTATTCAGTATAATGAACAGGCCTGGCTTTCTTTTCTGGATTATTCTATAAACTGCAGTGTGGGGGGGTGAATTTAAAAATTACAACAAATTAGTTGCTTGATTTATAGCATTTTTTGTGCTTTAATAGCTATTTTCAAAAAAGGTATTAATTATTTGGGGACTCTTTTGCTTATCCACCTTTGGAAAAGCAATTGGACATAAAATCACACAATCTCGGATCTACTATTTTTATTATCTGAGCTAGAAAGATAAGGACAAATAACATTTTCCTGGCACAGATCATTTTATATATGATTAAAGCATGCTGCCAAAAAGATAACAAGTTGCACAGAATTCCAACAGAGCATTTCCTATATTGCTGGCAAAAGCGTGTATGATTATCACGTTTAGGTTCATGAACCCATTTCTGGTTAGCATTTTCCAGCCTCTAAAGATTGTTTGTCTCAGGCTCATTACAGGAAAAGACAACTGTCACGAGATGCTCGAAGAAGGTTGTAGAGCTTTACATGATACAGCACAGAGAGCTTAGGTCACTACGTCTTAGAAAGGGGGTCCCCTTCAAACACAAGAGTTGAAGAGCAATTTCACTAACAAGTGCCTTTTTGAGACTTATCTGGCCCTGGTTTGTCTAAATAGAGATAAATGCTAATCAGAATTTATTTGTTTATATTTTCCTATCAAGATAAACAGAAACATAATAAACTCTGAGGAAGTTTTGCAGAGATAATAAGGAACGATTTGTTAAACAGAAAGCAAGTGCAAACTGTGTTCATAAAGCCGGTTCATTAGGATTCAGTAGCCTATATGTGACCTCTTTACTAAGCTAGAGGGAGTCAGAGTGGCCATGACAAGATGGAGGAGATAGAAGTGGGCATTTCTAAACATTTATAGATGAAGGAAGCCTAATGAGTCTACAAACAATGCCATACTACTACAATGTCTTAAATGCTATAATGACACCACAAAGGGTTATACAATGTAGTCTTTCTTTTTAAACAGTATTCAGACATTTGGAATCAACATTTTTTCTAACCCACTTAAACAACCCCAAAAGTTCAGACTTACCTGGTATGAGAGCAAACGAAAACTGAACAAAATAAGACAAAAGTATCCAAGGATTGTGTGTATAGACTTCCATCTCACTTATACAAGTGAAGTGGGACTCCCAACTCCCTGTGTGGGAATAAACCAAAATGTAATTTGATAGAAAATCCATTTGGTTGTGAGAAAGAAAATGAAATAATGACCATCCTAAACCAGTTCATGGAATTTTCTTCCCAGAATTTTTCCTTCAAAAAAAAAATTCCAATAATAAAATAGAAGAAAGAATTTGGGCTTCTTGAAAAAAGAACTTTAAAAACAAGAGACACAAGAGCAAAGTAGTCTTTTCTAATTCTACTACCTGGATTGAAATCCTGGCTTAGTTGCATGTAATATGGGCATCTTGCCTTGTCTCTCTGTGCCAAATCTCTTCATTAAAAAGGAGGAGTGATATGAAGAATCAACTTAAAGACTGGCTGAATTACACGTGGCATGCTATACGTGAAGTGATTAAAATGCTTCCCAATACATTGCTAGTCTTTCATTCGTCCACTTATTTAGCATATCATATATTTATTGAATCCCTACTCTGAGCCTGTAGCATTCTAGGGGCTTGGGTTGTAGCTGTGAACCAATGTCTGCCCTCCTGAAATTTATCTAGGAGGGCAAATTTATCTATCTGCCTAGTAGCATTTATCTATTGTGACTAATTCATCATCCAGGAATATATAAGGAATATTTTAATTAATTTCAATTTGTACCAATAGCCTTATGTAGTATAAACAGGAGACAGAATTCATCACTCATTTTAAGGAAGTTATAACTCTGGCCTACAGAAACCAAAAACAACTCTAAAATAAACAAAAACTTGAGTACTGATGCCCCCAAAGCAATGTGTCTTTAAATTTTGAGGCATAAGAATTTCTTTGAGAATTTATTAAAAGCTGCAGATCTGTTTCTAACAAAGTTAAAATACCTACTTGATGACCTAGGCATTCAGGTCCTAGGTCTTACTATTCCCAAATTAAAGGACAGGTCCAAGGATTGAGGTTATAGCTCAGTAGTTCAATGCTTGCATAGCAAGCATGAGGCCCTGGATTCAATTCCCAGCGTGCACAGTCCTGCGCGTGCACGCACGCACACGCACACACACACACACAGTATGTCCACAAAAAGGCATGTACAGAAATGTTCATAGCAACCCTTCCTAAGGTTAACAGCCAAAGCAAGCCAAATCGTGGGACATTTATATAGGAGAATATTGTTCAATAGCAAAGAAGAATTATGTATTATAACCTTATGAATCTCAAATATATTAGAAACTGGACACAAATAAGTACAAAGTGTGTGATTCCATTAAGATGTGGTTCAGGAGTAGGTAAAAATAATTTAATTGATGAAAACCCATCAGTGGCTGTACTGTGATGGATGGGAAATTGATTGGAAAAGACCACAAGAGAACTCTGGGTGATGGAAGATTTTTATGTATTTCTTTAAGTGGTAACTGCATGGATGTATGTCACTGTCATGATTCTTAGAAGTCAACTGTTTAAAATCTTTGCATTTTACTATAGATTGTCCCTCATTAATAAAAGAATTCATTAAGAAAAAGTATAGACACTTCCCCAGATAAATAGTCATACATTTAACATGAAAACTTTGATGGTAAATGGAACCCAGGGTAACATTTTCTAATCTACATACTAGAGTCCAAGCTAGTTAAATTTAAATGTCACTGTTAAAAATATGTATAAATAACTCAAGAAGAAAGAATCTCCTAGAGAAAAAGCTTGATCTAATTCACTGACATTTCCTATCTACCAACTTTATGTTGACATGCCATCCTTATGGGTAGTCAAAACAAAATGTTGCATTTGATCAGGTATGTTTACCATAAAGTATTTGATCATTAATTTAGAAATGTATGTTTTTATTTTTATTGACTATTTCCTTTGGAAGACATGCAGGGCAAAAAGGAAAGGTGCAAAGTGTATTAACTATGAAATATCAATTCATATCTCTGTTTAAATACCAGATTGTGCTTTGAGCAATATTCTAACATGCTTTAAAGAAATAAAAACTTCTTTTTTCTTTTTTTTAATTGTTTTATTATTCATATGTGCATACAACACTTGGGTCATTTCTCTCCCCTGCCCCCACCCCCTGCCTTACCACCAATTCCTCTCCCTCCCTCTCCCCCCAACCACCTCAATACCTGGCAGAAACTATTTTGCCCTTATCTCTAATTTTGTTGAAGAGAGAGTATAGGCAATAATAGGAAGGAACACTGGTTTTTGCTAGTTGAGATAAGGATAGCTATACAGGGAGTTGATCACATTAATTTCCTGTGCGTGTGTGTTACCTTCTAGGTTAATTCTTTTTGATCTTACCTTTTCTCTAGTTCCTGGTCCCCTTCTCCTATCGGCCTCAGTTGCTTTTAAGGTATCTGCTTTAGTTTCTCTGACTTGAGGGCACCAAATGCTAGCTAATTTTTTAGGTGTCTTACCTATCCTCACCCCTCCCTTGTGTGCTCTCACTTTTATCATGTGCTCAAAGTCCAATCCCCTTGTTGTGTTTGCCCTTGATCTAATGTCCACATATGAGGGAGAACATACGATTTTTGGTCTTTTGGGTCAGCCTAACCTCACTCAGAATGATGTTCTCCAATTCCATCCATTTACCAGCGAATGATAACATTTCGTTCTTCTTCATGGCTGCATAAAATTCCATTGTGTATAGATACCACATTTTCTTTTTTATTTTTTCATTTTTCTTTTATTATTCATATGTACATACAAGGCTTGGTTCATTTCTCCCCCCTGTCCCCACCCCCTCCCTTACCACCCACTCCGCCCCCTCCCTCTCCCCCCCTCAATACCCAGCAGAAACTATTTTGCCCTTATTTCTAATTTTGTTGTAGAGAGAGAATAAGCAATAATAGGAAGGAACAAGGGTTTTTGCTGGTTGAGATAAGGATAGCTATACAGGGCATTGACTCACATTGATTTCCTGTGCGTGGGTGTTACCTTCTAGGTTAATTCTTTTTGTTCTAATCTTTTCTCTAGTTCCTGTTCCCCTTTTTCTATTGGCCTCAGTTGCTTTAAGGTATCTGCTTTAGTTTCTCTGCATTAAGGGCAACAAATGCTAGCTAGTTTTTTAGGTGTCTTACCTATCCTCACCCCTCCCTTGTGTGCTCTCGCTTTTATCATGTGCTCATAGTCCAATCCCCTTGTTGTGTTTGCCCTTGATCTAATGTCCACATATGAGGGAGAACATACAATTTTTGGTCTTTTGGGCCAGGCTAACCTCACTCAGAATGATGTTCTCCAATTCCATCCATTTACCAGTGAATGATAACATTTCGTTCTTCTTCATGGCTGCATAAAATTCCATTGTGTATAGCTACCACATTTTCTTAATCCATTCGCCAGTGGTGGGGCATCTTGGCTGTTTCCATAACTTGGCTATTGTGAATAGTGCCACAATAAACATGGATGTGCAGGTGCCTCTGGAGTAACCTGTGTCACAGTCTTTTGGGTATATCCCCAAGAGTGGTATTGCTGGATCAAATGGTAGATCGATGTCCAGCTTTTTAAGTAGCCTCCAAATTTAGATACCACATTTTCTTAATCCATTCGTCAGTGGTGGAGCATCTTGGCTGTGTCCATAACTTGGCTATTGTGAATAGTGTCGCAATAAACATGGGTGTGCAGGTGCCTCTGGAGTAACCTGTGTCACAGTCTTTTGGGTATATCCCCAAGAGTGGTATTGCTGGATCAAATGGTAGATCAATGTCTAGCTTTTTAAGTAGCCTCCAAATTTGTTTTGAGAGTGGTTGTACTAGTTTACATTCCCACCAACAGTATAAGAGGGTTCCTTTTTCCCCGCATCCTCGCCAACACCTGTTGTTGGTGGTGTTGCTGATGATGGCTATTCTAACAGGGGTGAGGTGGAATCTTTGTGTGGTTTTAATTTGCATTTCCTTTATTACTAGAGATGGTAAGCATTTTTTCATGTGTTTTTTTGGCCATTTGAATTTCTTCTTTTGAGAAAGTTCTGTTTAGTTCCCTTGCCCATTTCTTTATTGGTTCATTAGTTTTGGGAGAATTTAGTTTTTTAAGTTCCCTATATATTCTGGTTATCAGTCCTTTGTCTGATGTGTAGCTGGAAAATATTTTTTCCCACTCTGTGGGTGTTCTCTTCAGTTTAGAGACCATTTCTTTTGATGAACAGAAGCTTTTTAGTTTTATGAGGTCCCATTTATCTGTGCTATCTCTTAGTTGCTGTGCTGCTGGGATATCGTTGAGAAAGTTCTTACCTATACCTACTAACTCCAGAGTATTTCCTACTCTTTCCTGTATCAACTTTAGAGTTTGGGGTCTGATATTAAGATCCTTCATCCATTCTGAGTTAATATCGGTATAAGGTGATATACATGGATCTAGTTTCAGTTTTTTGCAGACTGCTAGCCAGTTTTCCCAGCAGTTTTTGTTGAAGAGGCTGCTATTTCTCCATCGTATATTTTTAGCTTCTTTGTCAAAGACAAGTTGGTTATAGTTGTGTGGCTTCATATCTGGGTCCTCTATTCTGTTCCACTGGTCTTCATCTCTGTTTTTGTGCCAGTACCGTGCTGTTTTTATTTTTACTGCTTTGTAATATAGTTTGAAGTCAGGTATTGTGATACCTCCAGCATTGTTCTTTTGACTGAGTATTGCCTTGGCTATTTGTGGCCTCTTGTGTTTCCATATAAGTTTCACTGTAGATTTTTCAATCTCTTTAATGAATGTCATTGGAATTTTGATGGGAATTGCATTAAACATGTAGATTACTTTTGGGAGTATAGACATTTTTACTATTTTGATTCTACCAATCCATGAGCATGGGAGATCTCTCCACTTTCTATAATCTTCCTCAATCTCTTTCTTCAGAAGTGTATAGTTTTCCTTGTAGAGGTCTTTCACATCTTTTGTTAGGTTTACACCTAGGTATTTGATTTTTTTTGAGGCTATTGTAAATGGAATTGTTTTCATACATTCTTTTTCAGTTTGCTCATTGTTAGTGTATAGAAATGCTAATGATTTTTCTATGTTGATTTTTTTCCTGCTACTTTACTGTAGCTATTGATGATGTCTAGAAGCTTCTGAGTAGAGTTTTTTGGGTCTTTAAGATATAGGATCATGTCATCTGCAAATAGGGATATTTTGACAGTTTCTTTACCTATTTGTATTCCTTTTATTCCTTCTTCTTGCCTAATTGCTCTGGCTAGGAATTCCAGAACTTCTTTTAAAACGAAGCAATTTTCTATCAGGGGTCTGTGACCCAGGCCAAACTATACATTTGCAAAAACACCTATAGAGGCTAATAAGGAACCCAATTGTATGTTAATTTCAAATTAGTTTTTATACTTGTTTCAGGCTTCAAAAGTGGCTGAGAGCAAAGAAATAGTTGCAGGGAAGAAAATTATTCATTATTAAAAAAAGATCTTCAGGAGATATTCAAATTTCTTTCTTCTGATTATAGCAAAAGGCCATGTACAGGAGCAAAATAGATTTTTGAGGGAAAAAATAGCAATGAAAAAAGAAAACTAAATATGAAAATAGCAGACAGCCCCAAAGGAGAGATAAAATGACTCAGATTGAAAACTTCCACTCAAATTTGTAAAAAAAAAAAAGGATTATGCTGATTGAAGTTTAATGAGAAGGTATCTAATTATGCTGGAGCATTTTTTTCATATTTTAAATTGATCACTATTTTATAATAATTTAATTGGCTAATAGTCCTCCTTATTGTTTTACCAAAGACCTTTGTTTTTACAGAGCAAGCTAGTATAACAGGATAAGCCTTCTATCTTATATATGCCTATGTATTGTTTAGACATTCAATTCCTTAACTCATGTCTACCAATCTACTATCCCTCTCATGTCTTAGTCAGTGCAGGATACTATAACAAAAATATAATAGACTGAGTGGTTTAAATGACAGAAATTTATCTCCCACAGTTCTAGAGTTTTGGAAGTCACAATGGCAGTGAATTCAATTCCTGATGAAGGTCTTCTTCCTGCTCTAACAGAAATCTTTCTGTATCATCA
Source organism: Castor canadensis (assembly GCF_047511655.1). Taxonomy (NCBI): domain Eukaryota; kingdom Metazoa; phylum Chordata; class Mammalia; order Rodentia; family Castoridae; genus Castor; species Castor canadensis. Next base: position 24,687,407 of record NC_133386.1, read on the forward strand.
CAAGAGTCCAGAAAGGGTTAGCTCCAGTCTTTTTTTTTCTATAAAGACACCAATCTCAGGGTTGGAATTTACTCTCATGACCTCATCTAAACTTGCTTTCCTCCCAGAGGCTTCACCCACCTCATTGGAAGTTAGAGTTTCAGCATATGAATTTTTAGGACACTGAATTGTAATCCTTAACATTCTTCCTCTTCCCAATCCCCTGCCCCCCCTCAATTTTTTTGTCAGTACTAAGTCTGATCTATGGGATTCACACTTGCTAAGCAAGCACACTAACACTTGAACCACATTCCCATTACTTTTGTGCTTTAATTATTTTTTAGATAGGGTCTCATGAATTTTACCCAGGGCCAGCCTCAGACCACTACCTTCTTACCTATACCTCTTGCATAGCAGAGATTACAGATATGCCCACCATGCCTGGCTTGTTTGTTGTGATGGGGTATCACTGACTTTTTGCCTGGCTGGCCTTGAACCTTAATCTTCTCCATCTCTACCTCCCAAGTAGCTGAGATTATAGGCATGTACTATCATACCAGGCTCTCTCAAATGTCATATCTTTCTTCCATGTAAAATGTATTCATTCCACCCCAACAGCCTCAAAAGTCTTAACTCTTTTGCACATCAACTCTAAAGTCTAAAGAACAAACTCTCATCTAAATATTGTCTAAGTCAGATATAGATGAGAGTCAAGATGAAATTCTTTACCAAGTATGAAACTAAACAATTATGTGCTTCCAAAATGTAATTATAGGACAAAAATTGGATAGATAATCACATTCAAAAGGGAGAAACAGGAAAAGGAAGAGTGACCAATCCCTAATAGGTCCACATCCTAGCAAGGCAAATTCCATGAGACCTTAAGGCTCAGACATGTCTTACTTCCTTCCAGGCCCATAGTGCTCACACAGTTAGCTTGCTAAGGGCCCTGAAATTCCCTCTGGTGCACGCCTATGCCGTGCCATGGTGGTCCAACCCACAGCTTCTGCTGAGACCACTGACCTGTTGATACTGAGGTAGTGGTTCTGATGACCTCTGAATTTCATTCAGGACCATTCTGTTCTCTTGAAGAACAGCACAAGTTCACATCTAAATAGCTCTATAAAAAGCGTGAAGGCCTTCCTCCATTCTGTCCCCTCCTTTTCCCCTTCAGTTCAAACTGATAGGTTTCCTGCAAGTGTGACAGATTAAGTGTGTGGTTCACACCCATACTAACTTCCTCATCAAATGTTTGCCCTTAGCCATACCCTACTGTCCTTTTCCAGACAGGATTGCTCATTTTTGCAAAATGGATAGGTTGGGGAATTTTACAAGTCTTTAAGTTTTGACTTCTTTTTGCTTAGAAATTCCTTTTTCAATCAATTTCTCTCTTTCCCCATTTTACTATAAGCACTCAGGAGAAACCAACCTGCTCCTTCAGTACTTTACTTAGAAATTTCCTCAGCTAAAGATCTAATTTCATCATTTACAAAACACTAGAGCATGAGTACAATTTGGTCAATTTCTTTGTCACTTAAAAACCAGGATATTCTCTCCACTTTCCAGTAATATATTCCACATTTCTATCTGAGCCCTCATCAGCATCATACTTAACACCTATTTTTACAAGCATGCATATGGGATTTTTCTCTGGGATCTCATCTTTAAAGGTCCTTTCATAGCATATGTTGGCTTTTTCAGGTATACACTTCAAAATTCTTCCAGAATTATTATTACTATTATTGTTAGTATTATAAGTATTGGTTCACATGATTGTAGGGGCTGCTTACTGTGATTTGTCATCTACAAGCTAGAAACCCAGGGAGGCTAATGCTGTAGAAGGCCCCAAAAGCAGAGAGTTCATGGCACAGATTCCAATCCAGGCCTAACTGCTTAATAATTAGGAGTTACTGAGTGTAAGAGAAGATAGATGTCCACATCAAGCAGTCAGGCAGGATAAATGTAAACTTGCTCTACCTTTGTTACACTATTCAGGCCCTCAGTAAGTTAGGTTGTGTCCACCCACATAGGGGAGGGCCATCTGCTTTAATCAGTTTACCAATTCAAATGCTAATCTCTTCCAGAAACACTCTCGCAGATGCACTCAAAAATAACGTTTATCCAAATACATGGATATCCTGTGTTCTAGTCAAATTGTCACATAATATTAAGCATCATACATCATGGCCCATACATAGTACACATCTATATCACTGAAAGAAAAACCTGTGAAATAAATCTAAACATTACCAAATGTCACTCACTTTGCTATATTCTATTCTCTTTTGTCTCCCATTTTCAATGCTAACTATAATCCACTGAAATGCTTTCTCTGTGGCAGTTCAAAAAACACATGTCATAAAGTTACTCTATTCCTCTTTATATAAATTGTCTCTAAGATTAGTAAATTGTCCATAAATTTTCTTCAGTGGCATGCTGTATTCTGAGAACTTGAAGACTAACTGAGCTATTCAAGGGAGAGAAATCTTGCATCTCCAAAGAGACCTCCAGAGAACCTGTCAAAAGCTGATGAGAAACTAATAAGATTCCTTTTCCTCTTTCCCTTTTCTCTGAAATTCTGGGGTTCTCTGCCCCTTCTAAGATAGAATCAGCCTCCACTCATGGTATCCCAGAGCAGGACTCAGCATCCTCCTTTTCCTCATCTTGGCCATTCAACTTTCACCTACTCTGGAACTGATATTTACTGACTTAATATAACTATAAATTTAATCAAATACTTGTGATCATTTTTGACTACTCAACAAATGATTTATTATTTTCTTTCACTGTGTTTTGGCCTATAATTCCCATTACTGTCTTGAGTACAAATGGGGACCATGACAAAATTTGAAAAGGAAGGTCTCTTCCTATAGGAATCTGTATGTAATGAAATAAGGCCAAAGCACAATCTCTGAACAGAGCCTGTATGGTTACAAATATGTTTCTATGTGGGAACAAAGGTCAAGATGTTCACTTACCTCCGCCAAAGGATTTATGACTGTGGGAAATGTAAAAGGAGAGATAGACCAACAGAAAATTAGCTGACTGTTGGTAAAGCCACAGGGACCAAGATACTCTTTACAAGCACATGTTCCAGTCCACTGAGTGCCCCTAGTACTGTGTATCAGAACTAAAACAGCCCGCTTAAACCTAGCTTGATGGCCCAGTGTGTTGTACAATCCTAAACCTTCCCTACTGAGTGGAGGGGAGAGGGGAGAAAAAAAAAACAACGGAGCAGAGAGCCCTTAAGAACCACCATACAATTCAGATAAATGTAGAGAAAGCATATCTGTTACTGCAGGATTACATGACTGATGAACAACTGCAAAGATGCAGAAAATGTTGGCATTGAAAGACTCTTATTAAACATGGGTATAAGAAAAATGGAAGAGAAGTGCTCTAACTCTGCATGACTTGATTCTTGCCCAAACCATGGTTATCATTAAGAATATATGCTACCCTCATCTGCATGGCCATGTTAGAGCCCTTGCTCTTTGTATGTGACAGAATAAGAAGTGGGCAGGAGAGGAGTTACACTGTCATGCTCTTGAGGCTAGCCACAGCCCTATATTCAATGCCATAAAATATGTTACCACAATACTATCTGAAATTTTCCAAAATAATGTGATGATGCAGTTCTACAGTCTGGCTGCCTAACAGGTCATATGGCTCCAAAGCACAGAGCATAGAACTTAGCAACCATTTATAACGTATCTATGAAAAATACATCTCAGGCCCCAAGCAGCATTCTTTCAGGCAAACATTAGAACAGTCTGCTCAGGAACTGTCTCTACTGGGCTGTGATACGTTTGTTTTGCACATGAAGTTTGTTTTAGACTCCGTCTGCAGAGAAATTTCCTGCTCTTGGATGATGACTACAAATAATAAATTGTCACCAAAAATGGACATGAAAGTTTTAAAAAGCAGTTGGGAGGTGGAAAAAATGAAGAAGCTGCAAACAAGTCCATTTTGGGAATGTTCTGAATGTCCTGGTTAAGCGAGCTTTTCATTTTAAAGGGAAAAATATTCGTCCAATGTGAATTTCTTTGTTCGTGATGCTTAATATAGAATTCTACAATGTGAAAACAGGAAGTCAGGCTTACATGGTATTTGCTTTTATGATACTAAACTGCCTTGAAATAACAGCACATTCTATTACAACTTTCGAATATTCAAAGAAAAGCTACAACACTGAAATCCTTTCTTAAGTTTTTCATGAGGGCTCATGCTTTGTGGACATTTCAGAGCAAATCAGGGCAAATACGGGAAACGTAGAAAGTGCAAGGCTCAGACATCCCAATTATATCAAAAAGCTGCAAAGATGCTGTGCAGATCCATTCCCTCCCCTTCTACATGTCATAAATTCCAAAGTGTTGGTGTCACACTGCGTCAATTGCAACCATTTATTAATATTTGGAATCCTGTCGATTAGCTTCCTAAACGTTATTATCCATTTTACTCCTTTACAGCCATCTAACACTAACAGCACCAGCCACAGTGTTCAGTCATCTCCCTGAAACCATACGTGCAGCGCCTCAGGGTGGCTTACATAAGCAGGCTTCTGGGGAGAAGAGGGAGGAGGAAATAGCAAATTGCAGGATCTGCTGATCTTGGACATAGGTCTCTCTGCAGGAGCTTCCAAATGTGTCTTTGTTTATGTTTTGGGCTCTGGGTTATTGTGGGGCACAGGACTAAGGAGGAAGGAATTTGTTGCCTCAACTTTAAAAAATGTAATTAAGATGTGAAAGAAGGGTTAGGTTGAAAACAGCAAAAAAATAAAAAAAAAATTGAAAACAGAAACTATCTTGGGGTATTCTAAAGCAAATAGTCACACATTCATAAATTTGAGCATATCTTTATAAAAGAATCTGGCTTTCGGTCATGGATATAGTTGTTAATAAATACATAATTTTACATAAAAAATATTCAATATGGCAATGATGAACATAATTCAGACCCCAAAAACTACTCTGCATAAGGCATCTATTGTAATGAATGCAGTGTTTCTTAGTTGGATTATTAAAGACCCCAATTCTCTACTTGATGGCACTTACTGTGTGTAGTAAAAACATCACTGACTCTGAGTCAGAAATCTTTTGATTCCAACCCAGCCACAGCCACATTCTAGCCATGCAATGTGTGCAAACAAGTTGACCATTTTGTGCCTTAGTTATGCTTTCTTGAAAATGTGAATTACAAGAAAATATTAAATGCTATTATTCTACAAAAAAAAGTAAAATAACTACAACAGTCTTCCAAAATGTAGCTTTCTTCTTCCCTCCTCTTTCTTCAAGAGCTGTGTATACATTTTAATAAAAAAGGAATATAATTGATGAAAATAATTATCCAGAGAGCATCATTTTGCGGCAGTATTGGGAGTGGACTCTCCACACTACTGGGCATGAAAGAGTTAAGTGGGAACACGGGCACCACTTTGGAATCTCAGGGGATGGGATAGGGAGGAGGGAAAGAGAAGATTTACTAGACTCACACAGGCAGAGTCCTGGTGATGTGAGGAGCTCAAAGGCATTTCTTCTCAGACTCCAGTCAGGAAGTGATTCTCAAAGAAGTTTACATTGCCCTGCTCTCCTTACACTGTGCCACAGTAGGAAATCCAGGACACTGACTGCTCACAAGAAAGATGCCAGCATTTCCTGGAATCATATGAAAGCAAATGAGCTTCATGTCATATACCATGTTATACAGAAGCAAGTCTCCTCAACAATGTTGCATTAAAAAGAGTAAACTTATATTCAGCCTTGAGCACTTTCATATGTGACGACCAAGAAAGTGAGGCAAATGAAATAAAGAAAAAAAACTCTGATTCCTGGTTGATTCTAGTTCACCTCCTATAAAATATTTTGAGAAGAATTATACATCATACAAGAGTGTATCCTCTCTCCATCTCTCTCCCTGACCCCCACTCTCCTGTGCACACACACACATAGCCTGTGCACCACTGTTCACACCTGTTGCACAACTTAAAAGAAGAAACTTAGGCTCCACCAGAACACAAATATACCTGAATCAGGCTGTGTTGTCACCACATGTTTAATGGAGAAAGACAGATAAGTTGCATCAGAATGTCTTTACAGAGCCTTCCAAATCAGTCACATCCATTTACTTTTGTCAAGTTTGTAATATGCACATAATTTCAACCAGTATTTATTTTCTCTTAACTAGAAGAGGGCATGGGCATATCTGAATTGCTCACTTTTAGACTTGTGACCACCTGGCATGTAGTATATATACTCAATAATTGTTGACTGAGCAAATGAACTTTGTCTGATCTAAAGGGGACTTACCATTAAACATACATATACAATAAAGTATGTTAATTGATCTGAGAATGGACTCAAAGAAAATAGGGCAGCTTAATGAGTGGGTAGAATTATTTCACATTGTAGATTCACTTTTTTTGATATTTTGTAGTTACTATTTAAAGACTTTTGCTTATATGAATAACAAAAGTTTCTTTTCTCCATCCATCAAGATTTAATATGCAGTGGAATCCAATACCTTTGGTTAGTGGTTTTCTTTTTGATTACTGTCTATCTCAGTCAGCCTATTTTTATATGGCTTGTTTTAGCTACATGAGTCAAAGCATATTAATATGGCAGCCTGTTGAGAGGTATCTACATGAAAGATAAAAATGTAGGCTATATTTATACTAGTAACTATCCGCACTATGGCATCCCTACCTTCTAAACATTAAAGTAGATCAAAGACTTACAATTTCACATAAATTAATCTTACACTAGATTGTGGTTTTAGTCCATTCTCCTTCTGGGTAATGAGTTCATGCCCATCATTCCCTTTGTCTTCAAAATAGCAACTTTTACTTTTCTTATAATTGATTGCAAGCAATTAAGCAAAGTGATATTATCTGCTTCCTACAAAATAATATAACACCCAAATTTTACCTTCATTATCATAAAGTCTTTTTCTTACTTTTCAAAAAAAGTTTAAATATTTTCTCTGATTCTTTCCCCACAGTCATGACCTTAACAAGAAACCATGATGGTCTGACCAAATGATTTCCTTTACAGAAACCACATTTTCTTCCCCTATTAGGTCATGCACATAAAGGCCTGGGTGACTCTCTTCATCCTAACTTTCATTGGGCAATGTAGAGGCTACAGGATGACCCTACAGTTTCAAGTCACTGCACACTATAGTTTTGACATAGAAAGAAATTTCGTTAACAATCTCCCAACTTTCCTTTTATTTGTAACAAAACTGTCAGAATGCAGTCCTTAACACCCAGATCACTTTTACTATTAAAACACGTGCTGTCAGGCTTCTGTTCAAATCTGTATTATATGCAACACCATGAGTGAACCCTAATGTAAGTGATGGAGTCTGGGCAATAATGATGTGTCAGTGTAGGCTCATGGATTGTAACAAATGCACCTTCTATTGGGGGGCTTGATAAGTGATAAGACAACAGGAATTTATGGGAACTCTATGTTTGATTTTTCTGTGGGCCTGGCACTGCTCTAAAAGACCTGACAACTAAACAAATATTTGCATAAATCATAAATATATCGCCCTGTTCAAAGAATTTTATGAATATTAATATATGCAATCCTTCTAACAAAATTGAGATATTAATATAGATGTTTCTCAATTTACAATGTGGTCACACCCACGTTGTATCTAAGTCCATAATAAGATGAAAATAACATTAAGTCAAAATTACATTTAATACACCTAACCTACAGAACATCACAGTTTAGCAACACAGCACACTGGAGTACAGGTTGTTTTTCTTACTGATCACGTGACAAACTGGGAGTCCAAGATTTGGTCTTCTTGCCAGACAGCATATCCTTAGCCTGGGAAAGGAACAAATATCAGAATTCAAAATATGGTTTCCATTGAAGGTATATGGCTTTCACATTATAAAGCTGAAAAATCACAAGTATAACCATGTTTTACCATTGAACCATCTTATTACTAACCCCTTTTTGCTGATAAGGAGACGTCAGCAGAGAAGTGACTAACCCTGAATGTCACAATATCACTACTCGGCTTGCTTACTTCTCAGTCTTGCCAAATCATGTCCCTGGTCCCACATTCCTCCCCTCCACCATAAGTATGGTTCTTTAAACTATCAAGTATAGTTGCTTTCATAGAAGCATTGTATACTCTACATGAAATACTACATATGTATTTTTAAATGATTTGCTTCATAAGGAAAAATCACCTTTCTAGTGATTTTTTTCAGTAAAAAGGAAGTAAGAAGTCATTTGACTCTTTCATTTGCATCAGGATCATCATTCTTCTGCCTTATTATGAAATATTCCATGAGTTCATATCAGTGATTTGACAGTTTATTTTCCTGGCTACCCCATAGTTCTTCAGAGATTATTTTATTTTCTTCTTTTATATTTTGTGTTTTACAAATTATCTGATGATGTATATTATTTCTAAAAACAGAAAAGAATCACATTTTTTTTTAAAGTTTAGTTAGGGAAAGGACATCTAAATTGTTTAGATCACTACAGAAACACAGAACAGAGAAGTCTTCAAAGGACATGGCTGTTTGTTCCCAAAATTCAAATCCATTTCTGGGGAGTTAGTTTAATGAAAACTACTACCAAAGAAAGTTATAACAATATATAGGTTTATGTTTTGAATATATTGCCCACCAAAAAAAATTTATTTTATGTAGAGTTGCTTGGATACAAGAATCTTACAGAATAGAAAAGAACTTGGAGGAATTAGTAATACTTTCAAAACAATAGAGAAATGACAGTAAGAGTGAAAGAGGTAATTGAAATTTGTCTTTGATGGGAATAGTATCTAAAAGGAATATTGTCAATGTCTGCTGGCAGATTTTAAAAATATTAAAGTCTACTGAAATGGAGAAATGTCAACAGTATGGAATGAACAAAAACTACTCTTCTAATCAGATTTCGGGAGGTGAGCCATTGTTCTGTATGTTTTCTAAGTCCTTTTTGTTTTTTAAGTACAAAGAACATTTAAATGTAAAAAGGAAATTCATGGTAACTTCACAATGTGATATACAATTGAGAATTAAAATAGAAATGTTTTCTATAACCTGAAATATGAATAAGGAAATAATAACTTGCTTTCTCTATAGTACATCTCAAAAAGAATGTAGCAGGATGTTTACTTAAAATAATGTTGGTGTTCAATGTTGAAGTTTACAGAAGAGGAAAATATAAAAATGATGTGTTCAGAGGCAGCCCCAGGATGCACACAGTGGATGCATTGTGTTCTTTTGCATTGCATCTAATTTAATGAGAATAAGGTGAATCACCTTGCATGCAGGTCAGCTCATTTGTGTCATGGAAATGTAAAGGGGTGGGGCTTAAAACTGACAAAATAGGACTGTGATTTAATGGAGCTTTTATTCACTGTGTTTTGATTTCTTTTGTTTCCTACTTATCTTGCTAAGAGATTCCTTGAACATTAAACTAGAAATCTTAATCTTTGATGCTTAGTCTTTCTTCTGTGAAGTGATTTGTGAAGCACAGTTCTGTACAGAGTCAGCATCTGAACTTCCATCTACCATTGTCATCAGAGCATTGACTATATGCCAAGTAGCACCAAAGCGAGTACTTACATTAGCATGAACTTGATACTGTGGTTTGTTTTTGTTTTTGTTTTTGTTTTTGTTTTCCCATCTCATGGTAAAGAAACAGACAAAAAAAGACTAAATGACTTTCCCAAGGACCTTCAGTAAGAAAGAATCACAAACAGGCTGTCTGGGTGTCTGACGACAAAGATCCTGCTCTCAACCTTTGTGCTATGTTGGCCTTCAGTATGAATTGCAAATATGAGAATTATTTGTTGAATCAAAAAAGTAGAAAAAAGCAGGGCGTGGAGGCTTGTGTCTGTAATCACACACCTTGAGAGGCCAAGGTAGGAGGATTGCAACATTGAAGCCAGCCTCAGCTACTTAGTTACATCCTGAGACCCTGCCTCAAAAAATGCAAACAACAATGGTGATAATAACAATGAAGTAGAAATAAAACCAATTTTTCTTAGCTGATTTGGTGATGACTAGTGACCAACATGGTTATCAAGCAGTTCTGGATGAAGTTAATAGTTATAAATAATAGCTTTTTCTCTTAAATATAACAATACATGATTAATACCTAGATGGGAAAATAAAGTTAACGGAAAATGAGATAGTCATTTCTGCTTTAGTTGAAGATTCCAGAAATCCATAACTAATAAGTTATAAACTTAGCTCAGTTGTTACAGTGGCTCACAGTCGATGGACAGAGGCCAAATATTTCATGATTAAAGCCAACAATGCAAAGGAAATTAATTTCGACTAGAAATACATAGTTTACCTAAGACATAGTTTACATTTTAAACAATTTCTAATTAAAGACATCTATTAGTGGCCACCAGTGGTTCACATCTGTAATCCCAGCAGGGAGGGAGGCTGAGATGAGAGGATCAAGGTTCAAGACCAACCCAGACAGTTTGTGAGACCCTCCCATCTCCAAAATAACCAGAGCAAAATGGACTGGAAGAGTGGTTCAAGTGGCAGAGTGTGTGCTTTGTAACCACAAAGCCCTGAGTTCAAACCCCACTATCAAAAAAAAAAAAAAGAAAAGAGAAAGAGAGAGGTACTAAATATATTTTAAAGAGATTTGTCATAAATCAAACACTTTCAAGGTCATTGTATTGAATCCTAATTTTTTTCATCCAAAAGTACTAGAATATTATTAGGACTAGTAAATACTAACAAAAACATATAAAGCCTTATTTTTTTATCTTGTATTAGTTTGGTTTGTGAACAAATTGCCACATAATATCACAGAAAAATCATGCATCATCTTTGTAGCTGAACCATTTGCAATTACACTTTAATTTGACTTGATTCTTTGTCTTGGTCTTTAATTGGGGCTACTATAACAAAACACCATAGACTGGGTGGCTTAAACAACACACACTTGTTTTCTCACAGTTCTGGAAGTAGGGAAGTCTGAAAGCAAGGTGCTGACAGACTTGGCCCTTGGTAAGGGCCCACTTCCTGGCTTGTATACAGTATCTTTTCTTGCTCCATCAGCACAGAGAGAGAGAAAGATCTAGGGTCTCTTCCCTTGCACATGAGGTCCCAGCCTCGTAACCTCCTCTAAGCTTAGTTACCTCCTAAAGACCCAGAAACCATGTATTATCATGTTGGAGATTAGGAACTTGTTTGGGAGGAACCACACTCAGTGCATAGCTCATTTCTATGAAAACTTTTCCATTTAGTTCAGATTTATCTTGTACTATTCAGACTACGCTCTGATATAAACTTACCTGAGGGGAAGAAAAAAGAGATTCTTCTTTCAAATCTTTAGTCCACTACCAAAGGACCCAAGAAAGGACCTCACTACGGAGGGAACCCTAGGACTAAACAGTAACATATGGTACTTGAAGGTCACACATAGACCTTATCAAGAGAGAAGGGAAAAAAAAAATCAGAGAGACAATATAACCAAAGAGGAAGGGTGAGAGTAAAGAAGAAAGGGGATCTGAGGTAGCAAAGCAAACTGAGGAGGGTACAGAGCAGTTAAGAGGGCAGCAGGAAATGAAAAGAGATGGAATAGGCCAAAGGGAGAGAGAGAGAGAGATGATAAAAAAGAGCATAATTTTACTTTGTTCCCTTTAAAATCTCAAACCAAACACTCTAAAAATAATAACTATGGGGGTGGAGATTTTCCTTGTTAGTAATTCCAATATAACTGAGCTTCCTGCCACAACAGTGTAGGCTTTGGATTTCTAATTGCATAATGATTTCCATGCCTTCTCTAGAGAGTGAGTAACACATTGCTGGTGGAGTGGCACAAGTGGTAAAGAGCCTGCCTCACAAGCATGAGGCCCTGAGTTCAAAACCTAATACTTCCAAAAAGAAAGAAAGAAAAAAGAGAGAGAGTGAGTGGTACTACCTGTCTTCCTCATGAACAAAATTCCCATTACTTGATAAAACTGAATGGGGTTAGAGCTGTGGATTCATAGTGGATTCTATCTTCTGTGAACCATTACCATGTCAAACTATGGCTATAAACAACCTTTCACAGAGACTGTGACTTGTCATTAATAACTCATTTTATAAAATAAAGGTGAAAGCTAGCTTATTGCTAGTGGCTACTTGAGAACCTAAAGAATTTATCAGAGAAAAGGCAAGAAAATTGCCTTACATAATTTAAATAATAACATATGTGAAATGGTGAAGTGAGTTGGTTGTTATATAAATATTAATAAAAGCAAATATCATAATCAGGCATATGTGTGATATATGTATATGTACACATGCATATACACTATTTAAAAAGGAAGATCATGAGAGTTAAAAATAAAATACCCTAACTTGGTGACAGCTGAGGAGCTTATTGTTTCCTTCTGCTATTGAAACAGTGTAGGCAGCACTAGGAGAGGATTTGCTCAGCACTGCAGGGTAGGAGGGAGCAGTAATTAGGTCTAATGGAATCAGTTGAGATGAGGAACATTAAGCCTATCGGGAAATACTTCCTCCCAATGAAAACTATTAGATAATGGAATCACCTCCCAAGAGAAATGCTGGAAATCCTATCACTGAGAATATTTAGAACTCATCTGGACACTATAAGACACTGCATTGTCTAAGATGTTATGATCTTTCAGGTCCAAAGTGATATTTCATTTTGGATTTTATTTGATAAAAAATATTCAAATCTTTTTTATAGGGAATATGTATATAAAGAGACTATAGTATATGTGTGTATGCATGTACTCACATACATATATACAAAGTCATGCATATACACATGTATTATTAGTTGCTTTAAAATAATTCATATCTGTGCCTGTGTAGATAGAAAGATAGATGTAGGTAGATAGGTATATGCATTATACATACACACTGAGATACAAAGATACATAGATGGGGTGGAAGAAGAGAGAAAGAAATAGAGAATGTTGAGTTTAAGGATCTTGTATATGTTTGTTTTTAAAGCTTCAGCTCCTCAATGAAAACACTAAAATCTGTTTAATGAATATTAAAGAAATGTGCTAAGAAAACAAGCCTCTCCATTTTCCTTATTATATCAATTATACCCTAAAAAATCAGAAGCAAGCAGATCAGTATTTCTTTTCAATTAATACTGGTTACCTATGATTTATCTAAAATTCCCATAAAAGTGACAAAAAGTGTTCAGCTGGCAAATTTAAAACGTTCAAACTTTCAGGAAGAACTGAGTGTTCAATGACCTAACTTTTTCTCAAGAAAAGAACAATCACTTTCAGAAAAACCTATGCCCTGTGGACTGAAGCATCCACTTCCTCCTGCTCACATTATCAGTGTTGCCATGTACATCAACAACTGCCTGGCTGCTGAATGCCATGTTTATCTAATGGACCATAGCAGACAGCGAGAGCAAGCACAGTTGGAGACAGCGATCTCTAAAAGTATTTTCCAAACCAGCACCATTCTTTTTTTTCCCATTTTCAATTAAGGGAAAGGGGGTTATTAAGCAAGACAGATACAAGAGCACTGTTTAGATATCTCCACTGAAACCATTTCTATCTGATGAAATGTCACATTTTTATGTCTTCATATAAGAACTAGGACAGGGAGGAAGGAGGGCTAGGGAGTGAAGTTCACATTGAATGCCCAATCAAATCATGAATTGCATAGAGAAAATTCCTAAGGACCCCAGAGATAAATTCTCAGCTTTTCCCCTCTACCTAATGAAGCAATTCAAAGCTAAGGACCAGGGTGGGGCCAACAGGGATTTTATGTAACTACTTATGACAACAATAATATAATTATTCAAAGTATTCCACATAGTTTAATTTCAGAAATAACACATTTGTTTTAAAATGTTCACAAAACATGGGTAAGTCACAAGGAAAATATAAGTCACATATAATACTACAATACAGAATATTACATAGAATACCACAATACAGAAAGAAACAGTGTTAGAGGGTTTTTTCCAATCTGATACGTTCTGAAAAGACATCTTAAAAACAAAAATAAAGTCACTATATAGAGAGAATTGTGAAAATTTTGTGTAATAATTTTAATACACACTATCTTGTGAATGTATGTGATGAATATTGTTCATAATATCACTATCCTATAATACAATTTTAATCCACCATTTGATATTCTATTTTATTCACTGTCCTTCATTTATTTCTCCAGTTCCCTAGTATTATTATCAAATATTTGCTATTACTGTCTGTTTTCTGAAGTGTACTATTACCTTGTACTATTATGTATATGGTAAGTATTTTCCTAGAATAATGCACTACAAGTGTGTTGAAAAATAAATAAAACTCAGACTTTGTAGATATAGTGAAAATATCCTTCAAAATGGTTGTAATCATTTTTCTTTCTACCAGCAAATATGGTTGTTGTGGTCCTAGGGTAACTATTTATTTGGTTATTTTTTGCTTACTTGAACCTATGAATTCTGCTTTTTGGATGTTTCCATAGGCTCATGTTAACAAAGCCATTTCCATACAAGATTACATAAATAAATAAATTAAATTCATATTTTTTTTAAAAGAATGAACATTTAATTTCTTCAGGTGGTACCACATGTCTTTTAATAACATACATCTAAGGCTGTGGGTGTAGCTCAAATGGTAAAGTACTAAGCTAGCAAGCATGAAGACCTAAGTTTAAACGCCAGTTCTGCCCCCAAAAATGTAAGAATAATAACACACCTGCATCATTATTACAGTTTGAATTTATGTTGCTATGTAGTACAATATAGAAAAGTTGTCATTAGTTTTCTAGTAGACTAAAAAAGCCATCATGCCTTCATAGATTTGAAGTGTTACCTCATAAAATTAGTAGATACATACTATTTTTATTTAATTAAATTTGTAAAATTATTGTAACTACTCTTGCATATCTGCAAAGGACCCAGGAGTAGCAATTATTTCACCTGTGTAAGAAGTAAAGTAGAGCAGCTTTTCATCTTCTATGTTTATATATTCTCGATTAAAAAACGTTTAATATTAATCTCCCCTCAAAACTGTAATCCATGAATGATATAGAAATCAGTAAATCAAAGCAAGAAGAGACTAGGCAGCAGTCACACAAAGTGGCAAGGCAAACTGCAGAAAAAAATATTCTCTTCTCTAAAGGACCTTTCTCCCTGCCCTCTTGCTACATTTCATTTAAAAGAACAATTCTCAAAAAGACACCTCCAGACCAACAGCATCCCCTGGGAACTCATTAGAAGTAAAATGTTCCATTGAAAAATTGTGGGTGTGGGTCCAGCAACCTATATTTTACAATCCTCCAGCCCCCATGCCAGGTGATACTGATGCACACACATGCACACAACAACTGGCTTAAAAGAATTTTGTGGGAAAATATCTGAGTAGAACCTAATAAAATATCATGTTTCTGTGACATGGTTCATGTACACACATATGCATATATTGGGGGTTTTTTTCTTTTTTTTTTTTTTCGGTTGTTGTTATAACCCAGACACCTGTAACAGGAAAAAAAAAAGAAAAAGAAAAAAAACAAGACTATAGTTTTATTTGCCAAGTTTTTTCTACCTACATGACTACTAATAAATGTCAAGTATTCTGCTTCTGAAAATATAAGCTTTTTGGTTGATAAAACACTTCTGTAATAAAATGAAGGATATCTTGCAAAGATAACATTGGAAAGTATTTTTTAATTGAATTGGAAGAGGGAGTCAGACGTGGAGTTGCACTAACACAATCAGGAAGAAGCCCAAGTGAAGCAGTGGCTGTTGGAAAGAGATCACTGAAAGATAAGAGCCCAACAAGTTGGTTTTAAAGGATTGTAATTACAAGGAAGGATAACTAAGCATAATTGGAGGCTTCATCTCTGGAAAGTGAGAAGGG
Source organism: Castor canadensis (assembly GCF_047511655.1). NCBI lineage: Eukaryota > Metazoa > Chordata > Mammalia > Rodentia > Castoridae > Castor > Castor canadensis. The sequence continues at coordinate 24,703,238 of NC_133386.1, forward strand.
CCAGGTGAGATGGAGGAGATTGACAAGCAGCCACAGTTCAGGAGATTTGGAGGGTGGATGTAAGTATTGGAAGCAGGATTGTAAAAGGTGCTTAACTGTTTTTGCATAAAAGCACAGACTCCTTACTCAGACCCAAGAATTAACTTAAAACAGGAGAGAAACTTGGCATCCCTGTCTCCATTTTGTACCTGTTGTCCTTTGCTCTAAGCCATTCTCTCTGCAGTCACTTTGTGATCACCTCGGTTCTCAGGAAGGACAGAAAATCTTTATGACGAGGGACAGAAACTACCCCCAAGAAACAACAGAGACCTATAAGACAGACCACCCACCAGACAACAATGATTTGTTTATCCTGACCAGTAATGACAGCAACAACAACTTCTCCCAAATCCCTCTCTAAATAAGGACTGAGATAATGATCCATTGGAACACACCTTTCACTGAGTCTGTTTAGCTCTGCATGTCTTTTGCCCCCTGCCTAAATCTTTGTCTACTTAAAGTTAAATCTCCTGTCTATATTCTGAAGATGGCTGAAGATGGGCTGAAGTGCTTACTGTGCCTCTTCCCACAGTGTGTCCCAGGCCTTGTAATAAATCTTCTTTCTTTGTTCTTCACTCTATCACTATTTGCCATATAGAGGCTAGTGGCTAGATCTGATATGTGGAATCCCAAAAGTTTGACCCTTAGGTCTTATACTCCAGTTTCAGGATGATGTGTATTTTGAAACTCAAAAGAAAAGAAGACAGCCAGAATTTTAAAAATCAGACAGGACAAAGCAAACTAACTGATAAGTTCAGTTTGTAGTATGTTGACTGTTAGTCATTCTCCTCTGAGTCTGGGGATCATTTCGTAAGAGGGAATCTCCATTTCTCTTCAGGCTTTGCTCAAAGACAATGCACTTTCCCTGACAACCCCTGCCCTGACAGTGCTTCTCCAGGTCTCTCACTCAAACAACCCTTAAAATACTTGCCGGAACCAGAGCTGCTTTAATGGCCCACTACAGACTTAAGAATGGTATAGAGAATTAAATCCACTCAGTTTACCCCAAAGAGTAGGTGGACTGCAGAATGATTGACACAGGAAGCGGATGAGAGTTTCACCAATTATTTTCGACTTTCGAGAGACAAAGTTCTTCACAAACCAAATCTGATCACATTCTCCTATCAGCCAACCTTCTTTCCCCTTCTCACCCACACAACCCCTACTCACCCTTCAGATAGAAAGTCACATGTCATTCCTGCCACAAAGCTGCATGCAATTTGCTGGGACAGTTTAAATTCTGTGAAAGGTTCTCATTGCTCCCCTTCTTCACACACTTACCACAGCCATGAAGTTAACAATGTTAATGATATTAAAGTCAATTTACTCCACTTGAATCTCCTTTCCATGTCTACTTTTGCTCACTTTTGAGTCATCAGGACCTAGGACACTGTCTAGTATATAAGTAGGTGCTTATAAAATAATTAATGAATATCTGACTGTTCACTTCCTCGAATAAATAGCATAATCTCCCACCTCTGGCCTTGAAGGTCTTTTTATGTATTGTCTTCTCTGTCTAGAGTTTTCTTCTCCTGAAATCCATGTCTTGTGTCCACAATTCCTTCAGCAGCATTTACCAAATCATCAACTGGGGTCTTTCATCTTAATATTTTAATACAAAAGGCAGTCTTCTGATCCTGCCCATAGCTCTCATATGTATTTGTTTACTGTACTTGTTTTTCCCCCAGTAGAATAAACCTCTATGAAAACAAAATCTATTTGGTTCATTATTGTGGTGCCAGCTCCAAGGTGTTTGAATGAGTAAAAAATAAAGATGTTCTCCTCTGTTATGTCAGAACAACTGAGGGATACCTCACAGAGCTGAGGCACACCAAGGGCTGGTAGAATGGCTCAAGTGCTAGAGCATCTGCCTGGGCAAGCATGAGGCCCTGAATCCAAACACCAGTACCAACAACAACAACAACAAAAAGACTAAAGAAAGATTGGAATGGAAGAAGTAAATCTGTCATGCTTATAGATGTTGTGATTTTGGGGGAAGGGTGGGATGAAGGAGAATGGTGGAGGGGGTGAATTTAAGTACAATATATTTGATATATTGTAAGAACTTTTGTAAATGCCACAATGTATCCCCGCCCAGTAAAACAATAAAAATAAATAAATAAAAAGAGCCAAGGCACACCAAAGTCTACCAAACTGATGGTAGGTAAGCAAATGTAAGTGTCCTATCCATTTTAGGTCATTTGGAGTTGGTACAACAAAGGAAGTAGCAGGAAAGAAACCAAGGAAGTGATACTATATACAAACATGAGAGTGTCTCACAACATTAGCCTTCATATCCAAAGTAGATGACATCCCAAAATTTGGGGAACTGAATAGCTTGAGTGGCAAGAGCAGCAGAGACTTTTCAAACATGAGGTAATAGCAATGTTAATATGTATTATTTTCTATTAAGTATATAAACAGAGCTCTGGCACAATAGCCCTTATGAGATATAGGTTATAGTGGAAAAAAGAAACAGTGCCTGGTTCCTCATTGCAAGTAAATTCAGATAATCTCCTTACCAAAATGGGATCATTGTAAGAGTTATTCTCTCACCTCTTTGTGATAATTGTCAGTTTATGAATGTTGTACATATTGTGTTTATTTTACTATTGCCTTCCATTATGAGTGGAACTGTATCCCCACCCATGAAAATCCACATTGAAACTCTCATTACCTCAGAAGACAACTGTATTATGTGAAAGAATATTTAAGTAAGTGTTTAAGATTGGGTAGAATCATTGTCATTGGGGTGGGCTCTAATCCAATCTAACTGGTCTCATAAGAGATTAGGTCACAGACACACACAGAAGATAACCATCTACAAATCAAAAACAGAGACCGTGCAAACATCTTCATCTCAGACCTACAGCCTCTAGAACTTTGAGAAAAATAAAACCAGTTTGTAATATTTTGTTATGGCAACCCTAGCAAACAAATATACTCTCAATTTTAAATGTTTTAATTTAAACTTATGAAGTAAGTAACCTAAACACTTAATTGTTGAAGCAAAATGGACAAAATATAAGAACTCTACAATCAGGACAATGAATTTTTTACCTCACATAAACTGACGCTTCCAAGCATACCATTTATAGATGGTGATAAAAGAGAAGATACAAGTGATCATTTAGCAAAAAAACAAACTGTCCCCAAAGAAATGAAAAGCAGTACATATTTGGGAAGGTAGACAGTGGTGTCCAAAAATAAAGTTGGCATGGAGCCATAGATCATAAAAATGACAATTTTAAAAATAATCCATAGAAGCTATAGAAAATGAGTCTAAAATATAAAGTGGAGGTGGAAGAACGGAGAAAACAAGTTATTTCCATCATCGACCCAAGGCAAGGGCCTTATAACTTTTCAAAGGTCCACAGTAGTCACTGAAGTTTTAACATAAAATGCATTGGCCTCAAACATAAAAAGAAAACTGAAAAGTCAAATTTTAGAATACGTAAGGGTTTACAAATTGTAATATAATACACTCTAGCCAAGAGTACCTTCTGCATACACAGCCGTTATGTATCAATTTTATTTTTTTGGGAAAAAACAATTTTAGCCTGTTTGATATGATACATGTGATGCCTCTAGAAGAACAGAGTCAAGATATTCAAAGGTCTTAAAATTGCTCCAAGAGAAGGTGACAAAACAACATAGGAGGAGGTAATGGGAGAGATAGGATAGTTTTATCTGACTTGCTGAATCTTGAATTTTCTAGCAATTTCTATGGGTATCACTAAGGAAGTTGTTCCTAGAAGAAAACGTTGGGAGAAGGGGTAATAATCAGTGCTGAAAACATATTTTTGTATGAAAGTATAATTTTGGAAAAAGCATATTTTTGTATTGACAATCTGTTTTTTAAGTACAAGGTTGCGTTAAATCCTGGTAGATAAAAATTAATTTAACACACTTACTGAAAGAAATCTGCTCTCAGAGGAAAATAAAATCCTTCAATGGTTTCTCAGCATTAGGAAGGGAAAATTTATTTACTTTTTCAAGAGATTGAATCATCTTTTCCTTTAGAAATGACCTAATAAAACATGGAGCTGCTCACATCAACATGAATGCCTTGCTCAATAAAACATGGCCACACTTGACCATTAAAAAATAGTGTTTCAGGGGAATGCAAATAAGCAGTCATGTTGATATCTTCAGAGAAACTTCTCTAACACTTCAAATAGAATAAAAGTCTATTGATTAACACTTAATTAAAAAGATAAAGCAACCCAGTGTGATTTCACACTTGAAAGAAGAATTATGACAACTTAATTTAATGCCAAAGTAAGAACTTTATTTTTAATGGAATACTATGGGAATTTTAGAGAGGACATAACCAATAATAAAAATCAGGATGTTTATCATATTGATAGGTCGTATTAAATTTTTAGTACTTTCTGCCAGCATGTGAAATTTGAAAATAAATATGACTAGGATATATAAAGAAGAGGGAAATTGATTGTTTAAACCATGAAAGTTAAAACCATATTTTAAATTTCCATCATTAAAGACTCTAATGCCTAGCAGTATACATCTCATAATATGTATTTAGATATATTTTCTATGCAGTGAAAGTAAGTAAATCTAGTGTCCTAAGTGTTCCACACAATATGTACAGCTTACAAGTTTTGAAATTAGTTAACTATTAAATAAGTAACTCATCCCCCTTCTTGAAACTGAAACTATCATTTGGCACTCATCTAATTTCTACGCGTTGAGTTGATACATTTTAAATGAAACTATCATTACCTTCCATCAATATAGAAGCTATTAGCCACAATGTTCTGATTCACAGATCAGCACTTCTAGGATGAAGGAATATGGGAAATGAACCTTCTCTATTCATGTGGGCAACACTGATAAGGGATGACAATGGCTCACCATACTTCATTTTTATGATGGAGGTGGGGGTGCTGGGGTATGAATCCAGGGTCTTGTATATGCTAAGCTATACATAATCATATTTTTGGCTTTGTGTTTTATACAATGAATAAAAAAATACATTTAACCAATATACACATGTCAATTCTTTTTTTTTTATTGTCATATTATTTTGTACTGGGAGTACATCGTGACATTTACAAAATGCTTACGATATATCTTAGTTAAATTACTCCCCCTCCATCATTCTCCTTTATCCCCCTCTGCCATTCTTAGAATAGTTTCAACAGGTCTCATTTTTCCATTTTCATACATGAGTACAAAATATTTCCATCATATTCACCCTCCAACACCCTTTCCTTATATCCTCCCCCTCCCCACACATCAAATCTTAAATTCAGCCTTATTTCAGTAATCGTACAGGCTAAAGTTCGTATTTTATTTTTCTATTTCTAGCATCATAGGGAGCATACTGGATTGGACTACAATGTTGAAGTCTAACTTGCTGATTTAGAAGCTCTGGAACTCTAGCCATTCACTTAACTCTTTAAATCAAGGTTTCTTTCTTTTTTTTTTTTTCCAGTACTAGGGTTTAAACTGAGTGTCTTGTGCTTTCTAGGCAACTATTCTACCACTTGAGTCACAGCCCCAGTTTAAAGCCAACAAGTTTTCATCTATAAGATGAGTATAATTGCTCTTATTCTGCTCATCTCATAGTAAGGAGGAGATGCATCATACAATATTAAGTATTATGTAAAAAAATTCTGTCTCAAATACTAACCAGATGTTCTATCAATGTGTCACATTAGATCAATGTGGTATTGGCTAATCAATCAATCTCTTTTGGCTTTAACTAAGAAACAACAACAATAATAACAACATTGTACATGTGTAAGGAACAAATGACATGCCAGGCAATGTTGCATATGTTCCAAATAAAGTAACCCATTAAATCTTTAAAATGCATGTCAAAGGTGTATCTCCACTGCCTAGTAGTTTCCCAGGTACATAGTAAGTAGTTGATTGAATAAAAATTGAATAAGTGAGATGGGAAAAAATAATTTGAAATGTTAGATTTTTGATATTACTTCTGCGTAAGAGAAAAATATCTACATTCTCTTGATTTATAGGAAAGGAAATGGAAGAAAAAGAATAAAATTTCCATATAGGTAGAATAAACCTAAAATGATATGTAACATTTCTAATTTTCTTTATAAAATGAATTAAGAACACAAGTATATGGAAAATAGAAAAATAGGCTACTGATAAACACAAGGAATAGCCCGTGCTGTTAGAATGTGCTGTTAAATTTGACCTAGAAAATAAAGCAAATCTTTACATAAGCTTGTAGAAGCCTTCAAATTGAAGGCTCTGTCTAACCTTTATATTTAGTGGTATCTCGTTACTAATTAGTTAAAGACACTCTGGAATAGACAATTAACTGGAGGGCAAGTTATATACTAAAAACCTAGGGAGAACCATGATCCATTTTCAAGATTTAGCAGTAAGAGTGGCAAGAAGGAATAATTATACTGGAATAAACACACACACTCATAAAGGCACTGAGATAATTTTAAAACATTTCATGGTAGTGAAGAGTAAATTATTTAACTCTAACCAAGGATAAGAGCCTTTTGGTAGCTATCACTTACTGCTGTAAATCTGCTGAAGTTTGCATTTCCTGGCTGCTGGCTCTGTTTATTTAAAGTCATTTTGAATGCTCTGCTAGAAAGGATTTCAGTGGTGCTGCCAAATATTCAGTAGATTAAAAATGTGCTCTGCTGATAATATTTTTATAAACACTGCACACTGAGCTAAGCAATGTTCTTTAGATATCAATTTGCTGCTCTTCCACAGCCAGGCTTTCTGCTAGGTCTTGTCAATTGACAGATTCTGTTCAATCTGGTTGTTACTGGTAAAATGTACTAGGAAACTTACATCAAAGCTTCCTTATGGGTTAAATGCTGAATTAGGTGTCTCTCTTTAGTATAGCCATGAGGACAATTCACCAGTGTGAAAGTTAGAATGTCTAAATATTTACTAGAAAAATGTCCAGAAAGCAAAGGTCTCCAACTCCAGAAAATGTGACAAATGATATGATGTCAAAAGGAACTTGTTGGAAAGGACTCAGATTAAAACTATCTCCTCTCAGTTCTAATACTCAGGTAGAACTCGTTTTCACTATCATTATCAATTAGTCATGGTTAAGAATCGTTAGGCTTTCCATGATGTCCTTATATTGATTTCAGGATACAAAAATCACCAGAGTTCCAGTAAAACAAATTTGGCTCTGAATAGGTTTTGTGAATAGCAGCAGAGAAGATTCTAAACTCAAAACTAAGGAGTAGCAAAACTTGAAAATGGGATTACAGGAAACATAATAAGAGACTAAAATATATCTCCATTGGAATAAAGGCAGTAAAAAGTCAAGTAAGGGGGTCAGACACAAGGAAGAAAACCTGGAGTTAGGGAAATAAATAAATGTAACAATATTGAAAAGTCTCCCCACATTACTCCATCTCTGGACCTCTTCCTATGGATTTTCTAAGATTACTTTCACACTAGATTTCCCAAACTCCAAGTGATATGTGAGGCTTTGGTCTTAATATAGGCCAAACTGCCTATGTCACAAGTTTCATTTGGAGATGGGAATGAGTGTAGGACTTGAATGTTATTTAATATTTTTACTTTAATTTTTCAAAATAAATATGACTGATGTTCCAAAAAACAAACTTACATGATTTTTTACACTAAACTAACTTATAGACTTATACAGTGTCACTTTGTGCTTTTAACACAGTCTTCTGCTTTATCCCTTCTAGTTAGGGACACCGCGAGCAGCACAGAAAGAGTAATTATTCCAGTCACTGAAGGGAGAACGATGTTTTAGAATAAGTTCAAGAAAAGCTTTTTCATTCTTCCCAGGTACTTATACCTCCATCTGGTAGCTACTCCCAGCTTTTTAATGGGACCTCATTAGAGTAGAACAGGGATGGCCTTTTGACTTTCAGTAGAGATAACTGAGACACATGGTCATGTCTTCATCTATTTTATATACACACACACAGAGATAGAAATAAATTTAGAAAAACAGACAAACTAATTCCATTTTCCTAAATATAAAACTTGAGATATAACAGAGAATAAATGAAAGTCAATTCTGGGCCACAGCATTTTAAGTGATAATTTTCTTCTAGATTTTGCTCATCTGTTATACAAGTTATCCACATTGAGCCTAAGAATATTGAAAATGGGATGTTTGTCAGCAGACACGACCTAATTCCTGCCCAATCTCACCACCACCCTGAAAATCTTTTTTGACTGCTAAGTACCATCCTTAGAGAAAAACAAAAAAACTTCAATGACACCAATAATTGGGGTTCAGACTTATTTGCCTAGAAGGAACCTAATAGAAGCCAAGTGCCAAGAACAGAAGGTGAAGGAAAAGGATTGAGGCTCCTGGGGGGAGATCATCATGACGGATAAGGGAGTCTAGCATACTGAGTTACATTCTTGAATAGGAACTGAGGATGGCTGAGGTGTAGGATGCAAATAGCTTTAAAACCAAACAAACAACAAAATTATCATCCAAGTGTGGTGGCACTCAGGAAACTGAGAGATCAAGGCCAGCACAGGATATATAGTGAGGCCCTGTTTCAAAACAAAACACCAATTATGGGCTCTGTGGTGTGTAACATCAGGTAAGGTAAACCTTAACAAAAGTAATAGCACTTTGAAGCCAAGCTACACTGCAGTGGAGACCCTTTGAAAGAGCTTAGTGAGCAAGGTAGAGCCAATTCTCTCTTCAGTGATAGAGGGACAAGAAGAAGGAGTCCCAAGCAGGTCATAGCAGCACTACTTCAAGTAGTAACCCAAGCATAAGTATTTAGAATTTCAGCCTTGAATAACATTCCTAGTGATTATAGCAGCCCAGGGAAATAGTATAGCCTCAGCCTGAAGCAATGACCAAATTAAAGAAATATCAATGCAAGTTGATTCCATAGGCTAGAACACAAGGTATCACAGAAGGGAGGAAATCATGATGGTAACATGGAGTTGGGTCCTTGCACTATGAAGTACATGAAATGGCCAGATAGTAAAAGCCTGAGTACTGAGTACTCTGATCGCCAAAGTGTCTACACTGTATACACTACCCACTCTTTAGTCTCTTAGTAGCTATCTTGATTATCAGATAGTCTGTGGCTTATCACAGTGCTTGTGTTCAAGTAACCCTTATTGTACTTTATTCTGACCCTAGAGTGCAAAAATAGTGATGCTGACAATTCAAATATGCCAAAGAAAAGCCATATATGCTTTCTTTAAATAAAAATGCAAAAGTACAATAAGATATTTTGAGAGAGAACAAGTTCATATTCACATGTATATCCAGATATCATACTATTCACAATCTCCAAAAATCTGTATTCAGAAAGGACAGATAGGAACAGATATGAGGTATTGTCAAGGTGAAATTGAAAGGACTCAAGAGCCATAGAAAGGTGACAAGGAAGAAGGAATACTCACAGATGACAGTGATGTCATCTTGAATCAGGCCTTTGATGGGAGATCAGGAAAACTGTTTTTATAGCAAATAATATTAAAAAATATATAAATGCTCATCGATGTCAATGACATCTAGTTTTCCAATTAGTTCATAAAATAAATACACAAAATGTCTCAAAACTAACCTCCAACTCTTTCAAATAGATCCATGTTTCCTTTATCCTTCTCTTCATTCTCCTGACCACTAGTATTTAGAATATTACTGCCATCTCAAATTAGTCCCCCCTCTTTGTCATTCATATGTGAACTTCCTACATTCCACCTCAACAATGTCCCATATTCAAACCCCTTTCTCCATTCTTATTATCCAGCTTACAGAACATGCCATCAGTACCTCTTGAGTGGCTTTAACATCACATATGTTAGTCATCCCTTATTCATGATTTCACTTCCCATGGTTTCAGTTACTCATGGTCAGCAGTCTGAAAATATTAAATGGAAATTTCCAGAAATAAACTATTGACGAGATTTAAATTATATGCCATTCTGAGTAGGGTGTTGAAATCTCTTGCTATTGTACTTTATTCCACCTAGGATATAAATCATGCCTTTTTCTTTTGTCCAGAGTGTTCATACTATATATGCTACTCTCACACTAGTCACTTAGTAGTTATCTTGAATATCAGATAGTCTGTGGTTTATCATAGTGTTTGTGATCAAGTAACCCTTTTTTTAAATTTAGTAATGGCACCAAAAAGCAAAAATAATGGTGCCAAGGAGAAGCCAAAAAGGATTTGCTTTAAATGAAATGGTGAAAGTACAACTAGATACTTAGAGAGTGACACATTCATATAACTCTTATTACAGTATTTTATTATTATTGTGGCTAATTTCCTACTGTGTCTAATTTATGGATTAAATGTTATCATCAGCATGTATGCATGTATAGAAAAACCCATAGTATATATAAGACTCACTGATATCCATCATTTTAGATATCCTTTGGGGGCTCTGGAATGTATCCCTCACAGATAAGGGGGTACTCCTACATTTTACTAATTACCTAACAATTTAACTAAATTCCCAATAACACTCTTCTCCATTCTTCTAATGCATAGAACTTTTTACCTCTCTTATGACCACAAGTGGACTATATTTATATTAATTGTTATAGACATTCTTTTTCTGTATTAGACCATAAGTTTATGGAAAAAATCTGTAATGATCTATTTTTTACAGACTTGTACCTGGTGGCTATAGAAAAAAATACTTGTTTGAATTAAATGAGTGGAGAAAAAACAAATGCGTAACATTCCAATTACATGTTAATCAAAATATTAAATGATCTGCTTAAAATAATCAATGTCCACTTTTAGTATCGTATTTTTGTTATTTAAAGGCTATAGAACAGAGAGCATTGACTGGTCCCAGGCTTGCTCCCTTGTAAAAACTCTCTCACGAGAAACTCAAAAACCTAACTCAGAACTGCCTTTGGACACTATGCCTGCAATGCACGAAGGACCTCCACTAGGTCTTACCTCTTACAGGCTCCACATTACTTCCCAATAACATCACCCTGGGGACCAAGTCTCTAACCACATGGCCTTTGAGTGACATCCAAGCCACATTGAAACCGTACTAGAGTGTCTATATACATATACACACACATACATAATTATCTGTGTTCTAACAAGACAGCAAGTAAAAGTGGTAGATTTAATCAAAAGACTTGAGCTTTAGTTCAGTTTTGCCAGTTGCTAGCTATATAATCATTAGTCATTTTACCTTTCTAAACCTCTGGTTGTTCTTATATAAGTGATTCAATTCTAGATTTGTTCTGAGGCTAAAATGATATGATGAGTGAAATAGAATAGTCTAGTGCTTAGTAGGTACTAAGCAATTAATGTCTACAAAGTGGAAATTGACTGCATATTTTCCTTTTACCTTTTATCTCTTCCTTTCATTGCTTTGTCCCTTCCTCTTATCCTCTGTCTATTTATTCAAACTACTGTTTAACGTACCATACAGAATAAATATTGAGATAGAAGCCAAAGACTTATGTTCTATAGTTTAATATTTGAGCAACCTTGTACGACATACTTAGTGTTTACAAATCTCAGTTTCCTTTTCTGTATAATGAAAAAAATGAAAGCTATAAATATTTATTAATCCATAAAGTTTTTATTAAGTTGAGAAAGAATAGCATGAGGTCATTATGACTGCCCCAGTTTTTCCTTATGCCTTCCTTTGAGATCATGCTGTTGGCTGTGAATATAATACAAACAGTATTTTTGACAGATTGCATTCCTTCAACAAAATCTGAAGCTGACATTTTCTTTTAAAAGTACAGTTAACCAAAGGAAGTAACACAATTAATGGAGCATAGATTGGCAGGATTCACGTATGACAACTTCAAACTAATTTTTTTTTTTTTTTTTTGGTGGTGGTACTGGGATTTTGAACTACTAGTCTCACTTGCTCTGGCACTTGAGCCATGCCCCAATTCTTTTTGCTTCAGTTATGTTTCAGTGTCTTGTGTTTTTTGCCTGGGGCTAGCCTCAGGCAGTCATCTTCATATTTAGTCCTTGTATACAGTTGGAATCACAGATGTGCACCACCACACCCAGCTTTTTCTTTTAATACTATTTTATCTATTTTTTGGAAGTACTGGGGATTGAACTTGGGCCTTACACTTTCAAGGCAAGCACTCACCGCACCCCCAGTTCCAGCTTGTTCCTAGAGATAAAGGTCTCACTAACTTTTTGCCCTGCTGGTCTTGACCTGCAGTTCTCTGTCTCCACCTACCACGTGGATGGGATTGCAGGTGTGAGCCATTGCACCTGGCTTGAAAGTAATTCTATAACTTTTGTAATATTGGGGGTAACTATACCAGGACACCAATATGTATGTAGTGTGTGGGGACGTACCAGAAATTCAGCCTGATAATAAAAGCACCCAGGACAGACTGACCAAAGAAAAGTACCACGGGACCATTTTACTAAATGACTCAGAATCTTCCACATTTCTCAGCCTTTTAGAGACAGGTGGACTTACGTGGTAAATAACAACAAAACACTACCCTGGTTGAACCCTCCATTCATACTATCTCAGAATTACCAATGCCTTCTTTCTCTTGGCTGGTAATGTAAGAGAACAAAATCAAAGAAAAATTAGCAGAGAGCTCCCAAAGTACTATATTATTTAGTGTATTTAGTTTAGTCAATAAAATCTGAAAATAGGAGCTGTCAGATATGCAAATACACAAGAGTTGGCTAGTATTTTGCTTAGCTCTTCATAATAAAAATTTTGCATGTTCTGGCAAAGATTGTCAAATCATCCTAGCAGAAAGAAAACTAATTTCCACAACCTGCTATTTGCTAGATTCTTCTAAAAGTCTGTCATTACCACCTGTACACATTAGCTAATTATCTCCTGTCTGTTGTTTAAATAAATGTATTTTGTTTACAGTTATCTGTACTGCTAAGTAAGAGGTCTTTAAAAATAATTGATCATAGAAAACTTCATTATGAAAAAATAAAAACTTATGGAAAGTAAATACAATTTAACGGAAAAATGACAGCCTGAAGAACTGTGAGGAGAAAAAAATGCAAGAAAGGAACAGATAAGTAAGATATATGCAATATTATCCATTTAATATATACTATATGCTACCATTTTTTAAATATGGAAATAGGATCACTTTGAAAAATATAATAGTTTTTTTTTGCATATTATGACTGGATACGAGTTCTCTGAGAAGAACACATGCATCATTTTGAAAGAAAGATCTAGATTTGCATTAAACTGTGATATGAGTGAAAAAGATAATTTTATTGTATGAAGGCCTGAGATATATTGCCTACTTTTAAACATAGCTATAATTAAGTATCCTGAAAAATACAATAATTAAAGCTAATTCATAAAGTGAAAATCCTAAGTGCTATAGAAGTTTTTTAAAAATGAAGATTTATTAACACTTAAACAGTATAAGCTCTAATGCTTCATGGAGTGCTACTCTTTCACACTGTGCTTTTAAATGGGCTGAAGGAATTAAAAGGAAAAAGTTTTAAAAAGGCAACTATGGAAGAGAAGGAAATGGAGCTGGACTTTGGAAGCAACTAAGATTTGTATTGATCTCATCATGATATTTTGCTTTAAAACAAAAAGTTTTGACAAAAATATGTTTTTAATCTTAAAAGTACATATTCAATACTCACACCTGGGAAATACCCTAATTCTTTTGAGGTAGGAAAAAGGCAGCTATGTAGAGATAAAAGTGGAGTTTGGTTAGATACACAGTGGACAGAAACGTGACATATGAGTTTTTGTACACACCTATCAGGAATTCCTCAAAATCACTGCTCAAAGTATAGTTATAATGGCATAAGTTCTGACCCACCATGAAAACAAAGATTATGAAGAAAAATTATGGCTGGCAGCTCTTGTGATAATTGTTTCCAGCATCACCCATTCTGTTGAATGTGAGGTTTTTGAATTACTTAACTACACAATCAATGTTAATTGAAATCCACAGGGTGATTTCTTATTTCAGCCCACATTTACAATTCTATTCTAAGGTCCCTGCCTCTTCTCCTGCCCCACCCTCAGAGTCTTTATTCCCCTAAACATTTTGTGTATTTGTCTATCCTGCAAACTTTGTCTAAGCTTTTTTAATTGCAGTTGAAGTGTATAAATATTAAATGTCCAGCCTGAAAAATTTTTGCTAACTAAACACAACACTGTAACACCACTCAGATCAAGCAGTAAACCATTACTAGAATAAAAGAAAAGTTTTCCTTATGCCTCCTACATAAGAAGTAGCCACTATTCTGATGTCTCTCACAATGACTTAGGTCTGCTTTTGATCTTTGAATGAATGAAACCATATGGTATGTAATCTTGTGTATCTGACTTTTTTCATACAATTCTATGTGTAGGATGTAAATCCATATAGCATGTTCCATCATATAATTATACCAAAAGATTTCCATTCATTCAACTATTTAGTGTACACTGGTGCTAAGGCCAATGTTCAGATATTAGCAACAAATAGACATAGACATAGCCATAGATATCATACATATCTTTTTGTGAATATATGGAAACATTTATATTGGAAATATATTGAGATGTAAAAGTGCTAAGCCACAGGGTATGAGTATAAATGGCTTTAATAGATAATTTTGAGGCTTTTCCAAAGTAGTCAGATCGCTTTAAGCTCCTGTCATCAATTAGTTATAGCTTCTCCACATCTATGCTGAACTTTCATTTGTTTGTTTCAATTTTAGCCATTCCATTGAATATATCAGTTTTTATAGCTACAGTTAGATGACCTATGACAAGTGTTGGCAACCATATCAACAATACAATTAAGACTTTCCACTGCCTTAAAAACTCCCATCATGCTTCTTTGCAATCAACTTATTATCATTTGCCCACAACATGTATTAACTTGCTTTCTGACACTATAAATTATTTTGTCTGTTCCAGAATTTTATATAAATAGAATCACAATTTTTTAAGGTGTGATTCTTTTCACTCATCAAAATGTTGCTGCATGCGCTATTGTTGAATGGTATTCCAGTACATAACACCAAAACTTGTTTATCTATTCAAATGTGAATGGATAGATATTTGAGCTGTTTCCTTGTTTGGCAATTGTGAATAAAGCTACTTTTGATTTGTGCACTTCTGCTTTTAGCTCTAACATATAAATAGATTAGATGTCACCACTCCCATCATTATAAGAAAAAGCTGGAAAACCAAACATAAATTATTTTCTTTGATTATTGGAAAAATGAAGTCACAAGGCAAACACTTACCCCAAAATCTGGAGCTGCAGGTACATACAAGACCACACAACTGAGATCTGTTTACCTAGAACAGACACCTCCAAACCCACACAGAGTTAGGTCCACTGAAATGATAATCTTGAGGAATTATTAAGACACTGAATGTGGACTGCCACAAGAGGCTACAGTCTTAGGGGATCATTATTACTTTCATAGACCTTATTTCCAAGAATTCTATCACATTATAATGATATGGGTAAGAAAGATGCCCTATGACTCTCACAGAGGGAAAGAAGAGTAATCATTGTAAAATATATGCAGAGTCTTCTCACAACAAAAGCAAACTCTTCAGGGAAAAAGACATTTTCAGATCTTTATTCTTACTTAGAGAAGGAAAATCCTCCCACTCCAGTGCTCTCAGGTTTTCTGTCTTGCCTAAAGGAAAACTAGGCTTCAAACAAATAGACTGGGAATGCTGCAGCCTGGGAAGTCAGCATGTGACTATGTGAAAGACAGATAAAACTTGTGTAAATATCACACAGTACCAGAACATAAGTACACTGAGATTTAATACAAAAATAATTAAATATTCTAATTTACTACCAAACTAATAAGGCTCAAGACAAACAGTGGATTACCAATGAAAGAGTTGTAAGACACACTTGTTCTGATGAGGAGCATATAGGAAAGTCCAAAGTCAACAGGACAGTAGAATAATTCAAAGTTCTTTGGCACCTACATCTACAACAAACATTAAACATGGTGCATTTCTGAGTAGTATCTAACATAAATTCCTACCCATCACATAAATTCATACAGTTCAGTTCCTTTTACCCACTACAAAATCTAGCTTTCAACAAAAAATTGTGAGGCACATAGCCGGGAGGAAAAAACTGTCAAAAGAGACAAAACAAGCACTAAAAACAGATTCAGATATGACTCACACATTAAAATTATTAAAGAAGAGAACTTAAAGTAACTAGGATTAGTATGCTAAGGCCTCTAATGGGACATTTAAGACTAGATTATCCATGAAGTTTATCTGTCATCAAATACAGACATAGAAACTTTAATAAAGAACCAAAAAAATTCAGAAATAAAAAACACTGTAATAGAAATGGAAAATATCTTTGATGAGTTCACCAGATTTGACACAGCTGAGCAAAGAATCAATGAACTTGATGAAGGTCAAAAATGACCTCCCAAAATACAAGACAAAGAGAAAAAGAATGGAGAAGCAAAACAAAAAAAATAAATAAAAGAAGTGTGGGGAAATATTAAACAGTGAAACTTAATTGGAATGTCAGAAAAAGAAGGAGGAAAGGACCAGAAGAAATATTTGAAGTAATAATGTCTAAGAACGTTCCAAAACTAATGACAGACAGAAACTATAAAGAGCTCATTGAACTACTATTGCTGAAAAGCCCATGAATTAACTAAAACCAGGAGAAAAACTTGGCATCTCTGTCTCCACTTTGTACCTATTGTTATTTGATCTGAGCCATTCTCTTTTGCAGCCACCTTGGAATCAAGGAAAGACAAGAGTGATAAGCAATATCTTCATGATAATGTATTAAAACTATCCTTGTAGGGCAGACCATCCCTCTAAATGAGGACAATTACCTAAGATAGTGAGACTGCACCCTGCAGCAGAAGTAACCATGTCTTGGGAACCAGATCACTCCCCTCAAGTGATAACAGTGAAAACATCTTCTCCAGAACCCTGGGAAAACAAGGACTGAGATAAGGGTCAGCCAGGCCCCATTCAATCAGTGGAACACACCTGTGACTGACTGTTTGATTAAGCATACCTTTTGTCCCCCACCCTAATTCTTTGTCTATTTAAATAAAAAACTCATGTCTGTATCCTGGAGGTGGCTAAAGATAGGATGAAGTACTTACTTTGCTTCTTCCCATGATGTATCTCCGGCCATGTAATAAATCTCCTTTCTCTGCCCTTTGCTATGTCTTTTTATTTGGCATATAGTGATGAGTGACAGGGCTAACAAGGAAAAGCTCAGTAGTTTGGACTTGGAGTCCAAAACTCCAGTTTCAAAGATGCAAATTTAATAAGATGAGAAAAACTAAGTAAGATAAATAAAAACAGCAATAAAACCCCCTCCCTAAAATATCATATTCAAAGTCAAGAAAAAGTCTTGAAGAAACTAGATGGAAGAGAACAGCTTACTTACAGAGATTAAAGAATGACAGTAGACTTCTAGATAGAAACTATCAAAATTTAGAGAGTAAAGTGAAAGAGTTCAAAATGTTGAAAAGAAAGATAGAACCCTAGAATTCTATTTCCAGCAAAATAACCCTTCAAAAATGAAAGGCAAATACAGACACTCTAAAACAAACAAAATCTGAGGGAGTTTATCACCAGCACACTGCCCTGCAAGAAAAGTCAAGATACATTTCATGAAAATGAAACAAAAGGAAAATGATACAGTTTAAAAATTTGCATCGACATAAAGGACAAAAAAACATTGGAAAAGGAGTCAGTGAAAATAGAATAAAACATGTTACATATTTTTCTAATTTTAGTTGAGCTAAAAGATAACTTTTTAAATCATTAATAGTAATGTGTTGATTACAAGTTATGGATAAATAAAATAAAAGATAACCATGTCACAAAGGATTAAATGGAATAACTGAAAAAACTGTTTTATAATGTACTCGTGCCAGAGAGGAAATGGTGAATTTGCATTAAACATGAATATTGTAAAATCAAAACAAATTGCTAACATTTTTAGAAATTATAATTGATAAGCCAAGAAAAGAGATATATTGGAATCATTCAACATTCTCAATTAAAGACAAAGAAGATATAAAAAGAAACTTCTAATAACAAATAGAAAATCATGATTGATATTAATCCAGATATAGTATTATTCACTTTAAATATGTATAGTCTAAATATATAAATTAAAAGCAGAGATCATAAGAGAAGATGAAAAAAAAGTAAGACCCAACTGTATGTTGTCTAAAAGAAACCCATTTTAAATATACAGGCACAGATTAAAAACAAATGGATAGAGAAAGACATACTATCCTTAACAGCAATTGAAAGAAAACTCTTAGACAAAGTAGATTTCAAAACAAGAAAAATGATCAGGAATAAAAAGGCTAATGATTAATGGGTCAATTCTCCAAGCAGACATAGTAAAGTAAATGTATATGCAGCTAATAATAGGATATAAAGCTGCAAGACACACATTCTTTTCCAGCTCACATGAAATGTTCACCAAGATCAACCACATTCAGGTCATCAAGATATATTCATACATTCAAAATATTATAAATTATGTTGTCAGAAGCAATGGAATTAAAGTAGAAATCAATAACAGAAAAATAGCCAGATACTTTCCAAATACTAGAGATTGAACATTATACTTCCAAATAACCCATGGGTGAAAGAAACCTCCAAACACATTAAAAATATTTTTAGCTAAGTGAAAATTTACCAAATTTGTGGGTATGCAGCAAAATTGTTGCTGAGAGGAAATGTATACCATTAAATGGATACATTAGAAGAGTAGGATCTAAGATCAGTAAACTAAGTTTCTATCTTGGGAAACTAGGGAAGAGAAAAAAACTTAAGCCTAAAGCACATAGAAAAAAATACAGTATGATTATTACAGCAGGAATCAAGAAAATAATGGAATAAATCAACAAAACCAGAAGTCAATTATTTGGAAAAATTAATAAAACAGACAAACTTCCAAATGGCCTAAACAAGAAAAAAATAGAGAAGATACAAATTACTAATATCTAAAGTGAGTGAATCTATTGTAAACATTTGTGTATGATTTTTTCAAGGACATATGTTTTCATTTCCTTTGGGTATCTATTTCAGAATAGAATTGCCAGATTTTATACTAATTATTCTATTTCACTTACAAAAAACTGTCAAAAAGTTTCCAAAGTGTTTGTACCATTTTACATTTTGACTTATAACAAGAGTTTCATATCTTCCTTAGCACTTGGTACTGTCAAAGTTTTACATTTTGGCCATTAGAATGAGTGCTTAATGGCATTACTTTGATTTTTAATTTTAACTTCCCAGATGCAAATGGACATTGTTTCTCTTCCTATGCTTTTTTGGCCATTTGTATATCTTTTGATGGAAAGAGTTTAGGAAGAGATCTGGCCAGGTTCAGTGGCTCACTGTAATAGCAGTTACTTGGGAGGTGGAGATCTGGAGAATCAGAATTTGAGGTCAGATCCAGCAAAAATGTTTATAAGACCCAATCTCAATGAGTGGGTAGGTGCAGTGGCATGTGTCTGTCATTCCAGCTACTGTGAGGGGAGCACAAATGGGAAGATCATAGTCCAGGCTGGCCTGGGCATAAAGCAAGACCTTATCCCAAAAATAACCAACACAAAAAGAGCTGGTGGAGTGACCTGAGTGGTGGCGCACCTGTCTTAGCTAGCAAGCAGAGGCCCTGAGTCCAACCCCCACTACCACCAAATCAAAAAACATTCAGCATTTTTTGAAATAAAATAGATTATTTTTCTTACTATTATTGAATTTTAAGATTTCTTTATATATAATAAATACAATCCCTTAGATATATATGTATATACATATATATATACACAAATATCTAGACACCCTCACATATCTATCTATCTATCTATCTATCTATCTATATGGCTATATCCACTTCCTATTTCTAACAACTTTTTGTAGATTTTTTTCAAGGTTTTATATGTGTAAAACTATGTGATAGTAAGAAAAAAGGATACAAATCTGTTTATTTTTTGCCCAATTGCATTGACTAAGACCTCTAGTATATGGCTGAATAATTCTTCTCTTGTTCTAGATATTAAGGGAAAGTATTATGAATTTAACTGTACAATTCATGTAAATGCCATGTATTATGTTCAGATATGTGTTGCCCAATACTTTTGCTAAGAGGCATTGTAGTTATTATTGTTGTCATTTCATTTTTTTTAATAAGGATTGACCCTAGAATTTCCTGAATGCTAGTAAGTGCTCTACCACTTATACCCCCATATCTTCTTTTTTTGTTGTTTTATATTTAAACAAATGGATATTGAATCACATCTCCATTTCATCTCTACGAGATGATCTAGAATTTTCTCCTTTATTGTTTCATGTAACAAAACTCAAACGTTGCATCAACTTTGAATTTATATAGTAAACTCCACATGGTGATAGTGTTTTATCTTTTTTATGTATTACTAGATTTAATGTACTAAAATTCATTAAGTATATTTGTATTTATGAAAGAAATTTATCTGCATTTTCTCTTTCTGTATGTCTATTCTTGGTTTTAACATCAAAGCAATGCTGGTCTCATAAAATGAGTTGTGACACAATTCCTCTTTGATTTTCTAGTTGTGGTGTTGGTGTGAATGACCAATCATACTGTTTAATAGAATTTACCAGTGAAGCTTTTTTAGCTTAAAGATTTCTTTCTGGAAAGATTTTAAGCTGCAAAAGTATTTTAAATATATTTAGGTTTACTTAGATGTTCTCATGTTCATCTTGTGTAATCTTTGGGAATTCGAGTTCTTCAAGGAATTGTCCTGTTTTGGTTCTGTTATGTTTCATTTGTCTTATGTTCTGGGATAAATTTGTTCATGGTATTGGCTTATTCATCCATATAGTACTTGAAGTGATAGCCCCTTATCATTCCTTATATTTGTAATTTGTGTCTGCCCCGACCTTTTTCTTTTTTTCTCAGTCTAACTAGAGATTAATCAATGTCATTGAACTTCTCAGAGAACCATGATTTTTGTGTTAATTTTCTCTATGGCTTGTTTTCTATTTGATTCATCTGTGACTTTAGTATTTGTTTTTTTCTACTTAGTTTTCATTTACTTTGTCCATTTCCTTGCTTAAGGTAAGAGCTTAATTTTTTTATATTTGAAACATCATTGCTTCTTTTTTAAGATAAGGATATAATGTATAACTTTTCTTCTAAATCTTATTCATCTATAGTCCACAAGTTTTTCTATGTCATACTTTGATTATCATTGTACTCAAAATATCTTCTAACTTCCATTGTGATTACTTTCTTTGCCTTATCAGTTATTTAGAAGCAAAGCATTTATTTTCCAAATGTACAGAGTTTTCCAAATTCTTTTGATTTTTTAAAAAATAATATGTTGCTGTAAAAGAAAATATTTTGTATTGTTTCAATTCTTCTAAGTGGTTGAGGACTGGTTCTATGATTCACCATCTTAGTGAATGCTCACTATGAAATTGAGAAGAATGTGTATTCTGTGTCAATAGGTCCAAATTAGTTGGGACTGTTTTTCACATATTCTCTATTCTTATTTTCTGTTTACTTATTCCACTCTTATTGAGAGATGAGAACTGAAATTTCTAATGATAATAATGAATTTGCCTATCTCTTTCTTCAATTTTGTTAGGGGTCATATCCTTTGAAATTCTTGTGAGGTGCAAATATATTTAGGATTGATGTATCTTTTGTAATGAAATACAAAATAGTCCTCTTCTGCCTAGAAGAAGGGGTGAGGGGGTGGGAGGGAGGTGGAACCAACAATGTATACACATGTAAGTAAATGTAAAAACGTTAAATTAAAAAGAGAAAAGAAAAAAATAGCCCTCTTCATCTCTGCTAGCAAATCCCACATTTTCTGATATTAATATGCTCACCTTTAATAATATTTTCTACCTTTCTAATTGTTAGTTTAAACATGATATGTTCTTTCCCAGAGTTTACGTTTAATGTGTTTGCATCTTTATATTTAAAGGGTCATATTATAAGCAGCATACAGTCCAGTTGAATCTTGCTTTTATCAAGTCTATCTCTGTCTTTTAGTAGAAGTGTACTTTTTGCATTTAATAATTAACATATGGCTACCATTTTGCAATGTTGTCTACAAGTTCTGGCTTTGTTCCTTCTTTTCTTGTGTCTTGCCTTTTGATACATTTTTTAAATATTCCAGTTTATCTTCACTGTTGGATTATTGTTTATTTCTTTGTTTTATTCTCATGGTTGAACTGTTTACAATATGTGATTTTTATTTTTCAATATTTATCTTCAAATAGCATAGCACTTCACTTTTAATGTAAAGATCCTCTTCTGATTCCCTCTTCCCACTCTTTATACTATTTTGTTCAGTTTACTCCTCCTCTCCTCCCTGTTGGTAGTACTGAGGTTTAAATTTAAGGTTCTCTACCATTTGAGCGATGTCCCCATCCCTGTACTAATTTCTTCAAACCTTTATTATTTCTACATATTTTAAAACCTTGAATATCTTGCTTTTTTTTACTTTAAACCATCATCTGTTAAACTTTTTAGACTATGGAATAAAGGTCTTTCAAGTTTTCTATTTCTGGATTTTTTTTTCTAATTTCCTGAAGAAAATTTTGGTTAGGTGCTCCCTCAGTCCAAACTATATGATCAGAGAAATAGTCATGTGTTAAAATCATGGTCAACTATCCGTAAGGAACAACCAAAGATCTTGTTTCATTAAAAAAGCTGAGGATAATAATCTTACAATAGACTGTAAGTGATTCAGACACTTCAATTTCTCCATCAATTGTAATTATCCATATTATAATAGAAATTCACAGAGTGATCATTTGATTCGATATCCTGCTAAAATGTACTATGCCTCATAGTTAACGTGAAGGCACCACTTGAACACCTCCAGGGACAAGCCACAATTTATTTTTGAACCTTTTTTGTCAGAAATACCTTCATTAAATAACACCAAAATCTACATATTTCCTCTCTTACTCAAATGTTTTTTCTAGGAAGTCCTTCAACCACTTTTATTACTTAGAATTAGGTTTGGTTGAGTGAAAGAATCAGAGTTGAGAAAGAGAGCAATAGTGTAAACTAAATAGAGTTTTAGGTTCCTTTCAAACAAATATCTGGGTAGGTGGCTCACAGTTGGCATGGTGCTGGTCAGCCTCAGGAATTCAAGCTCTTTATTTCTCATCACCTAATCAAGCATGGCGCCAGTGGTCCAAATGACTACATCTACAATCTAGGTAATTGGGCTGGGAAAAGACATGAATACGCTAACATTTCACAACCCTGTTTTAGCAAGAAGCTTCCCAGAGGCTGACACATGACAGTTCTGCTTAGATTTCCCTAAAATGCATTCACCTGCCCATACCTAACCACAAAGGAGATTGGAAGGTGTAGTAAGTGAACACAGGTTTGCAGTATTTCTGAGCTGGTAATTATTACTCCAGACTCCCTGATTTATTATCATGATAATTCATGTATTCTATCATTTCTTCCTGCATCTGTTTCTACTACATCTGCCACTGATAAGTAACCTCTCTCTATGATGGCTGCTGAGTTCTCTTGGTTGTTATTGCCCATAATTTCTGAGCTCTTCATAAACTCTGTCTCATATCTCTTTAGATCCCTTAGATTGGTAATTTCTAAGAAAGCAAATTTTGATGGTTTTACATAATTACCAACGCAGTGTACAGTGCCCCTACTGGCCAGAGCTCTCTGGCTATTTCAGGCCCCAGAATCCTGATTGGCCTGGAGGGAGCTACTTGTAGCTTGACATTCAAATTTCCTCAGGGTATAAAACCTGCTTTTATATTCCACGTGTATTACAAAGGATGTATTAAGAAGAACATGTAGTAAAAGTTTTGTTTAGTTTTTTAGACCAGAAGTAATCTTCTTAATAGTTTTAGCATAGAAAATTGAAAAGAAAAAGACACTAATTTCAGCCTATTAAAAATCACTAGCCAGATGTTGAAAAAAAAAAAAAAAAACCACTAATGAAAGGTCTCTCCAGAGATTTTGAAAGTTTCTTTATATTCAAGCTAATGCTTTTAAAAAGAATATCACATTTCATTGACATACAAGGCATTTGAGTTAAATTAAAAGGTTTGAAAAACACCCTTCTCTGCACTGAAGTCCAAGGAACTGTTTTTGAAGTTTACCTGTTTTCCTAGGAAGACTCTTACTACCCTCTGCCATAAACTGAGTAATTTTTCCCAATTTGAATTGATGCCATTCAACCTTCTTAATTAGCCTCATTGTTGGATGTTCCGTTCAGAGTTTGGATGAAGCTGAGTCAACACTCACACTTTGAGTTTGTTAGGGAATCTTGAAGCAAGCAGTTAAACTAGAACTGAATTTAAAAACCAAAATCAATGTTCTTTTTGTCCAGAAATCAGGAGTAGGAATAAGACAAATTTATTAAAATTTTTAAGTGGTAGGCTTCATAAGCATTAGCTGTCATTTTCTACGTGCTAGATTCCAGAAATAATTCTTGGATATAACCCAGGGGAAATCAGATTTTAAAAAAGCAATATATTCAATTTGATTTACATAGACAAAGCTCAGTTACGACAATGTTATCTTCACAAGTTACACATTTTCTTTTTCCATTTTTTCTCTAAAACCAACTAATTTGCAGTTACAATTTTTATCCTGAACTATTGCCTGCAAATACTCTCTTCCTTATTCATAACAAAATAATTCGTTTTCCCACCCCCATCTGTTTCTGATGTGATGAGGTAACGCTGAACAGTTGTGTGCATAACTCATTTTCCTCACTGCTTAGAAACATGAGTTGCTTGGGGGAGGGGGAGAGGCATACTTAAAACTTTCAATACTCAGCCTTGCAGCAAGTTCATATATTAAAGAAACATGGGTAATTTTTAAACGTTTCTTTCTCCCTCAACTTCATTTCACAAAAAAGTAAACATAACTTTAAGAAGACTGACTTATTCATATAGGCAATTGGGTGCAGAAATGGGGAGATTATAAACACTCAGAATTTGACATAGGCAGATAGCTAAAGCTGAAATCAGATAAAGGGCAACCTTGGTAAGAACATCCAACCACACAAAAAGTACCACCTTGGGTAACTTTTACATCTGGGCAGGTAGGTAGTGAAAAGAATCCTTCTGAGTTTCCATATTGTTTTCTTCTCAGCCTTAAAATAAGTCATAGATAAAAACAATAGTAATTAAGATATCCAATAGGAATTCCCTGTGCTGACAACTCTCACAGGAAAGGTTGCAGATGCCAGGGCAAGAGCCAGAAAGTTACATTGGCCTATGCACAGTAAATTGACACCTTTGTGCCAGGCCTCTGCTGATTTCATCCAGAGAAAAATCACTAGGAGAACCCAGGGAAGTCTCAGACACATGAAAGTCCATATTTGTTTCTGCAAACACTTATCCTTGGTCTGTGAACCATTATCCCTCCTTATCTCTCTTACCTCATACTCTGTCCCGTCACTCAGTCTTGCTGATTTTACCCTGGCCTTTCTCTCTACTTCCTTCAGAGTTCTTAGCTTTTCCACCTTCCTTGTGTCCTTTTATGCTCAACAAACGTTTCTGTGCTCACAGTCATGAGAGAAAACAGGTCCCTGGACCTACTGAGTGATCTAATTTGGCATCTCTCATCTCCTCTGCCCAGGTGACCAGTACAGTGCTCCCCTGGCTTTATCGGATGTCTTCAAAGGTAGGGTAAGCCCAGGCAGCTGTGTCTGAGGACTAAGCTTTTTCATCAATTCTGAAAAAAATCAAGATTGAAACAGCAGTTTTAAAAAAAAAAAATATATATATATATATATATATCAGAAAGTGCAAAAAGAAAGTTAGCTGTCATTCTCTTTAAACACACACACAGATACACATCCAAGCTTACTTAGCCAAAGGGAACAACTACTTGGTAAGTAAGCCCTGTAATTAACAACACACTCTAAAACAGCCAGCAAAGCATAATCCTACCTTATAGTAACTCACTTATTTTTGTTCTCAATAAATTTTAACTTTATATTGTTAAGTCCAAATGTTCAAACTTGGTTTTAGAATATTACATGCTAGTAAACTTCATAGAAAATATTTGCAATAATTCTGTGGATGATTACCTTAGCTTATTGTAACATTGTCATAATAAGTATTAATTACTAATGATTGCTCAACTCCTACTTAAGAGAATTTTCCACAATCTTGTACCCTTAATGAACTCTCTGCTTCTGTACAGCTTTCTTTGCCCAGCAGCAACACAGTCATTATAGATGCTAGAATAAAAATTATGTATCACTAAGTCTCTTTTTCACTTTTTTTTTAAATAAAACATTGCCAGCACTTCTACCAAAGAGTTTGTGAAGAAAAAATGGTAAGTAGGAGTGAAAATGGGTGTGCAGGACTTCAGCCCAGGATCCAGCCTCAGTGTGGAGAACTTTTATGCACCTTCGCAGCGTGTTAGCTAGTAGCGTCAGTGGCCAAGATTATATACCCTAAAGATATGCGCTAAATTTAAACAAATAAAGATTATCAGAGTTATGAGGAAAGCAAAATTAGTGCCTGGACAATATCAGAATCTTTCTTATTAAAACCATGGTTCCCAATTGTATTTCTAAAACCACTATCCAGCCACAAGATACAATTAAATATTAGGAAAAAAAAAAATCCCATGGTCAAAAGTCTTTTGAAACTCTTGAGTTAAACATGTTGGAGAACTTCTTTGTGATATGTTAAGTCCATTTTGAATCACCAAAAGGGCAATCAAAATGCAAGTTTTCCAAAGTAATTGGACCCTGAAACTCTTTGATCACAAAAGGCATTATTTAACATTGCTCAAAATACAAGTGTCCTAAAGAACACTTAGAAAATGATGCATTTGAAGTTTGACAGTCATTGATCTCAATGTCTTTATCAACCCTATGGTTATTCATCAAATAGTGAATTAATATAAAAAATGCTAAATATGTAAAAACCTAACTGATTCATTCCTTTCTTTAAAGTGGCACCAAAAAACCAAATGGTAAGTTTATTATTGTGCATTTACATTCTGTAATATAATGTAAGCATACAAGGTCCCTTTCAATTTTAGAATATATATTGTAATTTAGGGGAAAATTTGACCTTTATTTCTTTCCATGTGCTTATTTTCATAACAAAATGTAGGGTAAACAATTTATTCATTTATTCATTAATGCATTTGCATCTTAATCCTTCTATTTCTCCTAAAGCTTATAAAATGTTTTGGAGATTGTCTTAGTTCAGTTTTATTAAAAAATGAATGAATAAGTAGAATGGATCATAATGGAAAGAGTGTTTTGTGTCCAAATATTTACTAAGAAGCCACTCAGAGTCTTGCTTACACCACTTTTAAATTGGAGATTGAAAATCCATCTATGCAGAACAAGGGGCTTCTTCCTCATTTTAGACAGCTAGGATCAATCCTTTCTTCATTTTCCGACTTTATTGGCCTCCAATCGGAAAGCTAAGGATCTCTTTCAGATGTAGAGCTCCTTTACAAGCTTTGAAATTGCTGAAGCAGCTTATTTTTACACAATAAAGCCTACATATAACATGTGTCATTCCATAACCCTTGTGCTAATCCAAAATAAATAGAAATCATACATGAACTGAAACCTGACCTGCTCCTTGAAGCATAGCTCAATGGGAAGGCAGCATTTTTAAAGATATTTACATTTAAAAGAAAGGAAGTAATTTCTTTACCTTGGAAAACCAGAGATAATTTTAAAGGTTTTGGAAAGAGTGAAATTTTATCAAGCAAATTATTTTTACATATATTTGTATAGGTTCAAACACATGTATTTTTAAATTCAATAATCATGAGCTAATATCTGCAACTTTCTTTAAGGCTAAATAAACGAGGAAGCCATCTTGTTTTCCACATCGCTGGCTCTAGAATGCTATAGAAGATCACCATGACAACAGGAGCCGGTTTGCCTGGTGTGAAGACAACAGTGTAGGCCTCATTTCTTAAGTGCATGTTTCTACTAAAGTTGAATCACCAATTAAAAGATTCTTTTCTATCCTTGGGGGCTTCAGAGATGCAAATGGTGTGTGTTGGGGAGGCTGGCCAGTCAGTTGCTATACCTAGTAACTCCTCCTGATTATCTAAAAATAAAATGACTCCTTTAAATTTTTAAAAGATACAAACCTGGATATTTTTGAATCACACTGAGCTGGGAGTTAATACACAAATCCAGTAGACTTGCTTGAAATTGTGAGCTACTATCCTTGCTGTAACTTATAATTACTCTTTAAACCCCTTAAAATAGACTATTCTGAATGTGTTTTTATCTTATCATCATTTTATGAGGCACACAAAAATGTTGTCTGTAGCTCTCCACATCACTCATTATGTGAATAGTAAGCATAGAATGTAATAAAGAGATTTGAGGTAGGTTTTTAAAAAAATTTTAAATACGTGATTACATAAAGTAAAATTTGAATACCAATCTGAATTTATTCTTACAGAATGTCTTTATTATTTAAAGCAAAAAAAAATTACAAAGCAAGAATTAAAAAAAAAAAGGTCCCAGATTCACAAAAGAATTTTCACATGTGGAAGCTTAAACTCACTAATGAGTTTTGATCTTAAGGGGGAAAATGTGTATATATTAGGGGACAAAAAAAAAAAACTAAAAAGTTTCACATAAATATTTTTAATATAGCAGTTTAAAAATGTATATCAGCATCATTCTATGTACACAAAAATAAATGTTTGCCACCAATCTCCCTAATGTATATTTTATGAATTTCTCCTTTCAGTAGCAACTTGATAAATATATATTTCAGTTTTATATCTTGCTATCCTTTTTTAAAATACCATTTTAAAAATACCTAAATTATATTACTAAGTACCCTGATGATTTTATAATAAGAAAGAGAAGATGTAAGTTCAACAAAATTAATTTTCAATGAAAATTACACATTTACTTTCATAGGCATACAATAAAGACATATGCTGTTAAATGGTGCTGTTTACAAATTATGTGCCCAAAATTCATGGTAAACACTAGCCAATTTTCTCTAACATGTGTTTGTATATTTAACTGTTTCTTTGTATAGCTAATTAAATGTTTGTTGCAAAGTCTCATGGGAGGCTCATTTGCATATACCTTGTTATAATGGCTAAACACATTCTCACTAAGTATTGCCTGATGAATAGATATTTCACAAATGCTTGCCATGGACACAACAACAAACTACGGGCACATGTCATTATTACTGTAGTCCATCAGCACAACCCTCTTGGTTCTAACTGCATAATTGGACTCATTTAGAATCATTTACTTTTTTATGAATCATAACTAAGATAGCATTGCATTTTAATTTTTTAAGTTTAATTAAAATAAAAATTTGTTCAGTTTTTTGCTTAACCACATAAATATTTTAATGTGAATTCACACACAAGCCAGATTTTAGGAGAAAATATACCAACTATCAGAAAATAATCAAATTCAGATATGAATTGACACAAAAATGAACAAAAGTATAAATGCTGTACCTTCTTCACACAATAACTATGAAAATTACTTATGATAATCCATGTAAATAAAATACCAGTTGATCATCATTTACAGTAAGCAGTAGTTTCCTTCCAGCTTTTTCTGTGAAATGAAACGGTGTAGAGTAACATAAAAAGAACAGTGGGTAACTTATAAAACTAATTCTTCCAAGAAACTCACAAGACACATTGGCATATGTATCAATAAAGGATGTTTAGTTTTGGTGTGATATTAGTTTTGCAGCCAGGCGACCTTATAAAAGCTGAAGTCATTACTCCTTTCATTTCCTATGAATAATTGGTTTGCTGATTAATAAGCCCTTAACATGTTCAATTAAATTCTTTGCAATCTATTATTTTGCTATTTCTTTTACATATTTCTAACTTCTTTAAATATGTCTCATGAATTTTCATAATAAATTCAAACTTAGAATATCTATAAATTTAATTAAGTGCTTTTTTCATCCTCTCTTGTGGGTGATTTAAATATCCTAAATTAGATGTCTGGTGGGTTTATAACTCAGTGTTAGAGCACTTGCTTAGCAGGTTCTTAGTTCAACCACTAGCACCAAAAAAAAAAAAAAGTACCCTAAATTAAATTATAACAAATAACAAACTCCTCTAAGACCCCACAATGTTTTGTCATGAATGCATTTTACCTGACAGAAAATGAAGTCGCCAATGATGTTTTTAAAAAAGAACTGTAGGAGTTATATGGACGTTACATTTTTGCAAACGAAGAGAAAACTGAACATTTCTTGCTAGGAAATACTAAAATGTATAACAGTAATAACAGCCATAATTTTGATATTTAGAAAATTTTAATTAAAAAAACTGGACTACAATGACTGTGGATACTTATGTCAGCAGTGTTATATATATATGTGTAAAACCATTCTGTGCGTGCATATGTGAGTCAATGTACACGTCGAAGCCGTATGTCAGAGCAAACAAACCAACTGCTCAGAGTGGTCAAGTGACTCAGGGGAGTAAAACCAGGGAAGATAATTAGGGGCACTTTCATTCTTTCAATTTTCTCAATAGCATGTCCTATTTATGTATTTTTAAATAATTATAGTTATATTTGTAAAATAATAGATAATATCATACTCATTATGATACATTGATACACCAATATATTTACATATTGACTGATACATCTGAATTAGAACCTACCTGTATGTTCTGCTCTCCATCTCAGGGGACACACACATATGGCACTTAGACCTGGGTATCATGAAGTCCCTGAAAGAAGAAACGCACTTTTGCAAATTTAGACAAATTATCATTTTAAAATGTCAAATTTGGTTCATCTAAGTCCACTAAAAATATGTCTTGCTGAGATATTATGTGTAAGATACTTGATAGGCAAAATAGAATGAAGAATTTATTCACCAGGAGGAAGGTTAGCTTTGTGGTTAAGATAAAATGATGTGGCTGAACCACTCCTCCCACTAAGGTTTTAAGGAAATTAATTGACTTCTTTGGGCATGAATTCCTTCCCCTCACAAATGAGTATCATAATAACGCCAGTTTCACAAAATTGCTCTGAGAATTGAGTGAGATTTTTTTTTTTTGAGATACGGTTCGGCTATGGGCCCAGACTGGCATCAAAGTTGTCATCCTCCTGCCTCAACTCCCTAAGTGCTGGGATTATAAACTTGCACTTTCATGCCTACTAATTTTTGCAAGGCATTTAGCACAGACCCTGGCACTTAGTAGACACTATAAAAATAATATTTATTGTACATAATGAGTTCAATATAAAGGTATTGAAAGATAGTCCCAGCATCTTAAATTCTTTCGGAACAAGGAAACTTATAAGCAAGTCAATAAGCAACTAAGATATTATAAATGAATATATAAATACAAAAACAAGAATAGCTGAGTGAATTGCAGTAAATGGTCTCTTGATATAGTTTGTATTCAATTAAATGGAGAAGCAAACCACGCAAGTTGTGTGATACAATGTGAAGATGGAGGCATTTTATCAGTTCTGCCTGCAAAGGCAGCTAACATTCCAGAATGGATGACACTCTTGCTAAAGACGGGGTTAAGAATCTCGAACTCAGGACTTGAAAATCATGCTCACCCATGCATGCATACCATTTCTCAGACTGTGGATTCAAATCCAAACTGACTAGCCTTGAAATAAAATATCCTGCACAACATGAATCAAATTCTTTCCAGTTTCACCTTTTCCTCTCCATCTCAACACCCAGAAGAAGTTATTTCTACATTCCCTCAATCCTTTATCCAATAGTGGTAGGGAATTATGAGCTTTAGCATTCAGAATGTTTACGATTTTTTTTTTTTTTTTTGCGGTAGATACTGGGGCTAGAACTCTTGAACTCAGGGCCTACAGCTTGAGCCATTCCACCAACCTTTTTCTTTTTGTGATGGGTTATTTTGAGATAGGGTCTTGGCTCGTGAACTATTTGCTCGGGCTGGCTTTGAGGTGCGATCCTCCTGATCTCTGCCTCCTGAGTAGCTAGGATTATAGGTGTGAGCTACCAGTGCCCAGTTTTTGAAAGGTAACTTGATGTAAGACTTTATAAGAAGTCTGAGGTAATATCATATCAAACACATCAAAACAGATGTAATAAAACACAAAAGTACTCATCTTATATCAGTTTGTTTTCCTAACAAGGGAGATCAGATCACATCAGAATTGACATGAAATGAGTTAAGAAAATCATTTTAATTTTTAGAACGTTCTGCTGGTAAATGGATGGAATCGGAGAACATCATTCTGAGTGAGGTTAGCCTGGCCCAAAAGACCAAAAATCGTATGTTCTCCCTCATATGTGGACATTAGATCAAGGGCAAACACAACACTGGGATTGGACTATGAGCACATGATAAAAGCGAGAGCACACAAGGGAGGGGTGAGGATAGGTAAGACACCTAAAAAACTAGCTAGCATTTGTTTCCCTTAACGCAGAGAAACTAAAGCAGATACCTTAAAAGCAACTGAGGCCAATAGGAAAAGGAGACCAGGAACTAGAGAAAAGGTGAGATCAAAAAGAATTAACCTAGAAGGTAACACACACGCACAGGAAATCAACGTGAGTCAACTCCCTGTATAGCTATCCTTATCTCAACCAGCAAAAACCCTTGTTCCTTCCTATTATTGCTTATACTCTCTCTACAACAAAATTAGAAATAAGGGCAAAATAGTTTCTGCTGGGTATTGGGTGGGGGGGAGGGAGGGTGTGGAGTGGGTGGTAAGGGAGGGGGTGGGGGCAGGGGGGAGAAATGAACCAAGCCTTGTATGCACATATGAATAATAAAAGAAAAATGAAAAAAAAAAAAAGAACGTTCTGGTTTTAAAATTGTAAATAAGGGATTTTTGATCTGTGTTATCCAAATATACTATGATCTTTTTTCCTCACTAAAATCTATTTCTTCTGTTACTAAGGTTCCTTCCCCTTCTAAACAATTCATTCTTCAGGGCCCAACTCAGGTATCATCATCTTAATAATCTATGTCAGCAATGATTATTTTCTGGGTCTCATTAATACTTTGAGAATGTCTCATTGTTTCGATGACATTGTACACTAGTTCTTTGTTTAAAACTATGTCACTCCCTCTGTATGTTGCAAAATTTAAGGGCAGGATTTTGTCTTACTCTTTTTAGTATCTTCCATTTATTAAGCAGTATCTGGCATATGGTGAAAACTCAAGATCAGCAACAGGCACAAGGCTCTAAGTACAAAGCTCAGTACCGCCAAACCAAAAAAAAAAGTAGCAGAATTGAGTTAACTCATAAAACAAGCATAAAAATATGCAAAAATCAACCATCAAGCTTCAAGTGATATAAGTCCTAGGAGTGGTTCAGACTAAAGAAAAATCAGGAAAAGTTTTACTACTACATAAATAGCTTGAAAAGTATATTTTGGGGATAGTAATTAAACAGATATGTTTATGAAAGGTAAACCAGTCTTAAAAAGAATATAAAGGAAGTGGTCCAGATGAAGTAGAATGATTCATGTTGGGAAAAAATAGGAGAAAAGCCACAAAGGAACAATAGTACCAAACTGAACAGAACTTGGAGCTGAGTGGTGACACAGTCTGTTTTCATTCTACTGCACATCAGACACCAGTATTTTTATACTCCTGTATTGAACAAGGGAAAAACCAGTAGAATAAAACCAAGCAATAAATCCTTCCATACTGATATGTTATGTTTTGGTAGGCAAACAACTTATACTGACTAATAAGTAAAACAATGTTAAGGTGAATGGTTGATGAAGGAAATCATTGCTCATTCTCATACAGTGAACCATGAAAAACAAGTACAGATAAGTTGATTTGACTCTGAGGCAGTAAAATCAATGGAAAAAAAAGGTTAATAGTTTTCTAAAGAAAAAAGATATAATTGATGTATAGATTTTAAAAATACTTTTAGTATGTTATTTTAAGTCCAGGAAGAAAAATATTTTGACAATTTGGTGAAAATTAGGAAAATGGTATAGAATCTACAAATACAAGGAGAAGGGAAAAATATAATTTTGAAAGTTTTTCATTGCTGACCATTGTTATGGGATATTTTTTTAAAAGGACAGAAACAGTGTTTTGTGAAAGCACATTAATTATTAAAACTGTTATGCATTTTACCACCTTTTCTTCCCCAAAAATGTTGCCTCAAACATTAAAGATTTCTCATTACTAGATTAAAGATTAATAAAAATTTATGTTTCCAGAATGACAGACTGAGAGCAGCTTTAAACACTTTTGTGGAATGATTTTCATGAATCCACCAGAGATATCTCATACTCCAACATTAGCCTTTGGCTTATCATGGAGACTAAGTATCAACCATGAGAAGTTATCATCCCATTGAGTCTTGCAGGGTTTCCATCTAATGGATTTTCTCTTTCTTTCTTTCTTTCTTTCTTTTTATTGTTGTGCTAGGTAGGAGTACATGGTGGCATTCACAAAGTTCTTACAATGTATCAAATATATCATATTTGAATTCAGCCCATCATTCCCTATATCCTTCCTTCCCCCATTCCTGGAATAGTTTCACCAAGCATCATTTTTCCATTTACACACCTGTATACACAGTATTTGCATCATATCTTCCCTCCTACACCCTTTCCCCACCTCCTCCTACTTTCAAGTACCAGTCCTCCCCCACCTCAACTTTAAAATCTGTATCAGCTGCTCCAGTCTATAGTTAGTGCCCTTTCACTCATAGTCAGCTGCAAAGTTCAAGGCAGTGAATTAAACCCAAGGTAAGATGAGGATGGAGAAAGAGACAGACTTCTGTTCTGAAACTTTGCTGCGTTCAATGAAATTATGCCCAAGTGAACAAGCATTCTTCAAATGCCAACCCTCTTGCCCTGCAAGACTTGTTTCCACAGCAAACACACAGTTGACCCTCAGTTAATCATAAAAGTGCCTAAGCCAGGAACCCGAATCTCCGACCCATGCCTTTTTAATTCTAGTCTTACTTTACCTGACCCTGTCAACTCTTTTGAATTGTTCCCTTTTAGAAACCATTTCAGATTCTTACACTTTAAGAGATATATTGTGGCGCCACTCAGTAAAAACCATATACCAGTTAAAAGAAGGATAAAAAATTCTTTTCAACTAGAACAATAATAAACATCTACAAGCAAATGTTTGCATTAAATTAGCAAATCAGCAAAGGTGGTTCCTTTCCTTAAGTAAAAGGTCATGCTAACTTTAGAAGTAATAACACAAACATGTTAAAGATCCATTAAGCTCAGGTCTATCTTGTTAACATGAAATTTATTATTATGTAATTACATATATTTAATTCATATTACTGCAACTAAGCCAAATCCTTTTGAAACAAAGAGGAAGAAAAATAAATAAATCTTGCTTTATGAAATTTAATTGAATCTACATTCAAAAAAATGTGACCTATGTATTAACAGGAAAGGCTGGCGTACTCTTCAATTGCTTTCTTATATAACTGGTAAAAAGCCTTGAAATTTTTAAAGCAGAATTTGTACAGTTTCAAGAGTAAGTGTATTCAAATGGCCTTCCATCTCACAAGTTCATATTTTTATTATATTTTCTTCTGTATATATTTAGCACAATGTTATGCTCACCATGGAGTCTGAATAATTTTATGCTGATTATACGGTGAGATGCGATAAAATAGAGTTTGTGAGTCTTGGCAAAATCTCTTCCCTTCTCTGCCTCTCTCCCTCTTTTTCCTACATGCATGCAAAGAAGCAGGCACACACACACACACACACACACACACACACACACACACATACACACCTGCAAAGACACGTAATTCTGTTAACTCATTTGTACATTAACCTAAACCCAAAAAGAATAAGTGGTGACATATTTTAAAAATGCATAACTGTAGCAAGAGCAAGAACTTTAACAACAAAATAAAGACCGAAAAAAAAATGGCAAAGGAGAAGCTAGTGGATAGATATACACAGGAAATCCTACCTGAGGAACACTGCTGTGACTTGGCCAAATTCTAGTTCATTGTTTCCTAACAGCTTAAGCAGAGACAGCATGATGGATTACAGGGCTATCATTTTCTACAGAAAGAAAGCACACCAGTTCATCAACAGAGACAAAATTTCCTATTCCTGAGTTGGAAGATGAATTTGTCAAAGCAATCTTTATATAAGGGACAGTGAGCTCCATAATGTCCCCCATAGCAATTTTACAAGCCATATATATACGTTGTACATGGCTATTCCTTATAGTGTTCTGACACAAGCCAAATGCACGTTAAAAGTTGTAGTTCTATAAAGGCAGTGGGAGAAGTCAAGTTGGTAAATGGAAAGGAAAGGGAAGCTGGCAGAAAGGCAAACAGCAGAGAAATGCTTCTGCAACAGGGTTTACTACAAGTTTATGCTTAAACAATATTGAAAACTGAAAAGATAATACTTTCTCTGAATTTCTTGCTCAAATATCAGTGTCTCCCTTGAGCTTCTGATAGAAATTTTTTGGCAGACCATGGAGGTGTGCTAAGTTGTCAGTCATGCTACCAGACACAGAGACAACAAAGTTGGTATGTTATTATGAAACTTAAACAAGTTATATATTTGCCATATAAACAACAATATCAAGTACACATGAAGTAGTCTGTAGATAGAAAACATTTAATTTCATTTTGTGTTTCTCCAACAAAAATAGCTCTGTATTTAGAAGTGCTTGATAGAGGTACCACGGTTCTGTCCCATAAAGCAGTGTGAGTACTATGCAGATAGCTCATATGAACAATTAAACACTTGCTTTACTGATGCATTTAACGGGCTTTTTGGAGGTTTTAGTACATTAAAACCCTATTTCAAAGCTCTATAATTTGCCTAGAAGACAAGTGTTAGCTATGTAATCTGTAAAGGTGAGTTTCTTGCCTATCACTTATAAATGAGGCTATTAGCTTGAGATTTAAAACTGTCCTGAATAACAATAAATCTGACTGGACATTGTGAGAGCTTTGTAGTTAGACTTGGGTTTTAATATTAGCTTGGACAAACATTGGACAATGCTTGGGTGCTGGATGTTGTGCAAGAGATTGCACAGTGATTGTACCAATAATCCTGAAACACAACACACATAATATTCAATCAATCTATCAATAAGCCATAGCTGGTAACCATTTGAATGTTACAATTTCAGCTTCAAATCTGAGTCATCTTTTCCTTTCAGAGAAGCCAAGGTTCTACTTCATTCTGCATGCTGTTTGCAGAATGAACTAGACTTGTGACCCCCCGA
Organism: Castor canadensis; assembly: GCF_047511655.1. NCBI lineage: Eukaryota > Metazoa > Chordata > Mammalia > Rodentia > Castoridae > Castor > Castor canadensis. The sequence continues at coordinate 24,740,439 of NC_133386.1, forward strand.
ATGCCAAAAATTATATTAAAGTGAGCAGAAGAGAATTAAATTCCTTAGGTTGCAATCATATCTCTTGCTTTAGCCAGTATGGCAACCATATAAATCATGGGGTTTACCCTGTTCACAAACTAGGTAGAGACCTACAATTTTGGGGGATGGATTTGGATAAAGAGTTCTTGTGAAGACTATACAGAGCAATTTCTTGAAGAAAACCTTTGCTAATATCTTCATGACAATGTATGTGGAGTTAAAAATTTATTTAAACAAAAACCTTATAAACCAGTTGAACCAGGAGCTTCTGCCATGGACAAAAACCATTGAGTTCCCTGTGATATTAAATTAAATTAACAATAATTTCTTTATAATAGGCTACCATTTGACACCACTAGGTCACTTTCTACCACCAACAGAAGTAAATGCAATGAAATATTGTAGAAAGCTGATGGTATTCCCCATTGAAATAAATTTATCATGTAATTTTGCCGATTTAATTATGTATGTTGTGCATGTGTGTGTTTATATTTAAATATTGGATGAACAATCTCTTTCAGTTGTATAAATAAAATGGACTATAATTCTGCCAATCAATTGTGATTTTTCCTTTAGTCCTGTTTATTATCTGTAAGACTAGGCTAATACTAACTTCCACATCTATTTATTATCTTTTATGTAAATGCTAGTGTTGTAACAGAAAGAACTGGGATTCTAAACCTGATCAATCTATATTTAAATTCTGGCTTTTTCAATCAATCATTTTTGAGGAACCCTGGAAATACACACATACATAAATAAACAAAAGTTTAAACCCCTTTAAACTTTGGCTTCTTCCTATGTAAATTGGAGTGATAACAATTATCTGCTTATTTAAAGTTGACTCTTTTTTTTTTTTGGCAGTACTGAGGTTTGAACTCAGGGCTTCATGCTTGCTGGGCAAGCATTCTACCACTTGAGCCACTCTACCAGCCCTTTTTTGTGTTGGGTATTTTTGAGATAGAGTCTCTCGAACATATTTACCAGGGCTGGCTTCAAACTGTGATCCTCCTGATCTCTGCCTCCCAAATAGCAAGTGTGAACCATCGGTGCCCCACTAAAGTTAACTTCTCTAATTTAGTGGAAATTGAAGAACTTTTTCTTCTTTATATGAACATCTCACTATGCAGTGACTAATACAGAGTATGAGTAAAAGCTCAAGCAACTTTTAATGTCATCTTTTCTCTGCAACATTGAGAAGATAAAGAGAAAGAATTTCAGAGAGGGGTGTTAAGGGTTTATTTTCTTTCTGCTCCAAGGCACCACACAGTATACTCCTATGACAAAGGGAGACTGGGGTGTTATCTTGTCAGCCATTTACACTTAGGAACATTTTTCTTTTTGTACAACCAGAAGAATATCAAAACTCTTAAGGAATTCCCCAGAGGAATATACACGTCCTGTGGCTTCAGACCCTCTCAGAGAAAGTCCATGAGTAACCTCCCAGCCTTGTAGGCCAATAAGACTTGGTAGAAGTCTTATTGGGGGGAGTCTTATAAGGGGGAAGAGATGGGTAGGTGGGGGTCCAGGCAGCCTAATCACATTTCAACTAAGTTTTGAAAGGTGGGTCTTTCAAGAATGGCCAGGAAGACTGGAACTATTCTCTGTCAGGAAATCTAAGCCAAAAATATCTTTTAAAATGACAGCTAAAATTCAATCCAAACTAGACAGTGAATCCCAAATCAAATTGTGTCATAATCAAATGTCTCAGGCAATGTATCCAAGTCTTACAGATTTTAAACTCCTTAGATGCTAATTTTGTGACTGGATAATACTTCATTCCAAAGTGGCTTCTCTTTGGAGGAGTCTAGACCTCAGAAACAAGGAGTTGTCCCAGGAGCCCTTCATCAAGATGAGAGTCAAATGAAGGTATCTGGCCCATAGGAGGCAGTCAATGCACGCTACTGCCTTGTGGTAGTTAGGTTCATTTCTCCACTCTTACCTATGCATACACGCATAAAGTATCTCCTCTTTGTCAAGTTCAGGACTTGCTCCAAGAGCTAAGCAATGACTGAAAAATGCAAATTCAGGCTTTCATAAGATGTGCAGTGTGGCTTTGACTTGTGCTTGAAACTATTTCTGCTAGACACAGTCTTCGCAATGTACTTTGTTAGATTGAGCAGCTTAATAGGAGGTTTGTTAGAATGAGCAGCTTAATAGGAGGGAAAAGGGAAAAGAAAATACAATTCTTGTTCTACCATTAATTAGTTATGATTTGGGAAAAGCCATTTAATATGCTGGCTATTAGTTTGTGTAGAAGAAAGGAAGTTTGGGTAGATATTTCTAAAGCCCCCCTTTTTTTCTGAGCATCAAGTAACTACGTGGTTATCAAATGTGTCGTTGGATTTGTTTGTGCCATGCTTCAACCAAACAAGGTCACTAGACCTTTGGAAAGTGTTACTTTTCTTGCTGGACCCAATTGCTACTCTCTCTTTATGCCTAGCTGGCTAATATTAGCAACAGGGTTCTTTTGGCCCACTTTTAGCCATATTCCTGTGGCAAAACAGTTTACAGATCAAAGAGACTAGCACAACTTAGAGCGCAACCATGGACAAACGGGTCTTGGGGTACCCTTTCCAGCAGTGGGCAGCTGCTCAGACGCTGTCTACACCATGATTTCACACTGTGAACTTGTTTTGAAGCAGCTCTTCTCAACACCAGATGTCCAACAATGGCTATTTTCACAGGCTTTACACAGTCTCTGCCATGACCATGCATGTCATTTTGCTCCAAAATGTACTCTATCAACAGCATGTCTTGACACCATCTCCTATCTCAAGTTTCCTGAGAAAAGGAAGGCACTGGGGTGAAATGCAGAGACTCCACTGGATTGATTGGTGTGTCTCAGCCTTATCTCCATTCCCCCATGTTTCAGGGTAGTTTTGTGCACTTTGGTGATGCTGAGAACAGATTGATGCCAATAAGCCATTTGAGATAAGAACTAATTGGAAACAGAAGGTTGAAGAATGATTATGTTGGGAATGAGCAAAGGGGACAGACAAGTAATTATTCAGGCAGAATTTCTTTACACAAAAGGCAGATGGAAGACGGAACAAAATTCCAAAGTCCATGGCAGAAGTAAGCAGCTGCACACTTATTTTTGCCATAAAGGAAACAGAGTAATTCACTGGGTTGGTAATGGGCTTCAGGAATCCGCAGGGATTCACAATGTGTTGGCAGCCCACGGCGGGTAAAATAACTCCGTGGTCTCAACCTAGCACACCCTCTCAGATGCTTCTAACTAGGAGGCACATGAGATGAGAGGCAAGGGAAAGACTGAGGACTCTGGCTCACACGTGAGTCACTATGGAAGTGAGGTGCAATGAAAGCAGGAAATATAACAAGCACATTCCACATTGGTCATGAGTCATCAATCAGATTTAACTGAACATTTCCATTCATAAATATAAACCCAGTTCCAAAAGAAATCAGAACAAGTAGAATTGTATAAAATATTCTTTAAGTATATCTTTCTCATCATGCTGCAGCTAAATAAAACTATATGATATGAAAACTACGATTTTTCCTGGAAAGACAAAGACAATAATAATTAGTAATAAAAGGTACAAAACTGAGCTTCACAATATCCACGCCACCCCCCAAAGTGAAATCCATTAGCAGCAGTCTTACCCAGCAAGACTAATTAAAAGTTGTTTAACACTGTACTGTATATAAAAAAACAAAATGAGGCCAGGAAAACTACATTAGTTTTTTTCTCAGGTTCAGATTCTATCATCTATCTTTCTACCTATTTATCTATCTCTGTGCACACAGGTACTCAAGAGCAATTTAAGAAAAACTCATCAAGAAAATATTCAAGGAGCTCCATAACCAAAGAATGACAATGAAAAGAAAGCTGGTCTCCCACTTAACTATGAGCATGAAGCCATATCCCAAGCCTGAGAGTGATTAGACAGAAAATAATGTGCAGAAGAGTATAGAGAAAAGGGAAAAGCCAAGACATAGAAGACCTTATAAGAGGCAAGAGCCAGGATTTGGTAATAAATAATTAGAAAAAAAGGTAAGTACAATTACTAAATAAAATGTTAAAAAATGGCAATAATAAACTTCAGAATAATAGGTTTTAGGATGAGATGAGGTATGGGGTTTTCCACTGCTTGATTGATTCAGGGTTTTTACAAATTGATGTTGCAGTACATTCAATTGCAGCCCTTTTCCTGCTCCTAACTTCCTTTTCCCTCTTCCCCTGAAGTTTCCAAATTCCTTTCTATTTCAAGAAGACACCACGGTTCTTCTGTTGGCTTTTCTCTCTACCTCAATCACATCAATCTTCCATCCTCACCAATTTTCTTGCAATTTGTGAATATATACTTGTTTCTATATTGGTTAATGTCAGTCTTCTTCGCTATTCTGCAAGCTCCTTTTGGGCAGAGATTTGTATGTCTTGTTCATCACTGTGTTGTTCACTTATATGTCTCATTCCCAGAGAGGATCCTGGCACAAAGCAACTGCTCACTAAAAACTTACGTCTTAATTAACAAACACCAGCCCCAAAGCCTCTCACAGATCTTGATGAGTAAGAAAATGGTAATAAGCTAAATCAAAAGACTGATAATTGCCAACAAAACATTTGAATTTTGAAAAGTAAGTTAGAAAGCATTTTTCTACTCATGGTCAACTACAGAGTGATAGCAATAATAATTATTATGAATTTATTATATATTATATATGATCATAACAACAAAAATGATATCTAGGAGTCATATAACAACTGTGTGACAGGTACTGTCCTAAAAATCCTATTTACATTAATCCATTTAATCCTTATGACACCATGATGATGTAGGTGCTATTACAATTTTTATTTTAGAAATGAAGACATTAAGGCAGAGAAAATGAAGTAATTTGCTCAAAGTCATGCATCTATTAAATAATAGAACTTATATTAGGGCTCTTCAGAGGAAAAAAAACCAATAGGATGTGTATCTCTATAAGAACAAAAATTATTTTAAGGAATTGGCTCCCAGGATTATGGGAGCAGATGGCTCTGAAATCTATAAATTAGGCCAGTAGGATGGAGACCCAGGGAAGATTTGATATTGTAGTTCAAGTCCAAAGACAGTCTGCTATTAAAATTCCCTCTTTCTCAGGGGATCGCCAGTCATTTCTCTTATGGCCTTCAACATATTGGCTAAGACCTATTCATACTACAGAAAATTATTTAACTGCTGCTAATGTCAGTCACAGCCAGGCACCAATGGCTCATACTTGTAATCATAACTACTTGGGAGGCTGAGATTGGAAAGACTGAGGTTCAAGACCCCATCTCCAAAATAACCAGAGCAAAATGGACTGGAAGTGTGGCTGAAGCAGGTAGAGTACCTGCTTTGCAAGCATGAAGCCTTGGGTTCAAACCCTAGTCCCACTCCCCCCAATATGCACACAAATGTCAATCCCATCTAAAATGTATTAACACTGGTTTTTGATCAAAGCTTAGTATCTTGGGTTAATCAAGTTGACACACAAAATTACCCATCGCAGAGTGAGGATACAAACTCAGTATACTCCAATATCCAAATACTTAATGAATACACTACCTGGACATTTAGATTATAAAAGAGGAAGAGAAAGATCATAAGTCTGAAGCCACCCCAACCAAATTTAAGGAGCCCCCCACCTCAAAACAAAATAAAAACATACTAGGGTGAAAGTATAGTTCAAGTGGTAGAGAGTTTGCCTAGCACACGCAAGGCCATAGATTCAATTCCCAGTACTGAAAAAAATAAAATAAAATAATTAACTGACCCATTTAATTTGAATTTCAGTGGTTATATCAATGCATCCTTAAAGTCATTTGCCTCGCTTATGACAGTGTGATAGATACTTCACATTTATGATAGGCATTTGTGTGTGTGTGTGTGTGTCTAAAAGACTATGTCATCTGCTTCATTAATTTGCAAAATAGTGCCTTATTTTATTGGGATGCCATTAAGCATCAAGATGGTGAAAGATAAACTGTAGCACTTACAACTCAAAGGTAACTTATTGCTTATCATCAGTTTTCAAACGAGCTTTAAGTGGCAGGGAACGAGGCAAGCACTTCAAAGCAATTCATGTACCACCATATTCCAAACCAGCAGAGTAGCTAAATTCCCAGTATATCTTCAGAGCAGAGCAGCAAACGGCAATGATGCTCCCAGCATGACTCTGCCATGGGTGGAAAGTGACATTTCAGTGGAATGGAGCCTTCGACGCTCAGAACGCTCACAGCAGCATCTCCACCAACTTCCCTTGAAAGCTAAGTTTCAAGTTCAAGCTCATTCTTTGCAGTGAGGCACTGTGTCTGGAACAGTTGGACTAAATACAACATGAGCAACCCTATGGCTAACGCACTGTCACAGATGCAGGCTCTCTCAGGCAAACTACAGTTTATTATTTATAAGCCCCCATCATGGAGGGCCAAGTCCTGTCAGAAAGGAGTGCAGATTTCTTCTGGTTTCCTTTGCACATTCATAAAGAATGGATAGAATTTTTGATCAGGGATGTTGACACACTATAGCACAGTGGGAGATGCAATTTCAGAGCCTCACTTCTTAAGAGAACAGTTTTCCTTTAAAGTAGAGCCTGGCTTTGCAAAAGAGGCCCACTAGAGGATGGGAGTAAATATTTGTAAAGATATTTTTCCAGAGCTGAGACTAACAGAAGCTCTTTGCTCAGAACTTTTATCCATCATTAAAATGGATGCCCCAAAGCCTGGCAGTGGATAGAGTTCTACTCCACCCCTGATACACCCGCTTTTTGGAATAAAACATAGTAGGCTGATGTATTGGCACATCCCAAAAAAATAAGACTCTGCAGGTCAGTTCCTTCAGGGCACAGCATCCAGCTGAATGACAGCTCTATCAGTTGCCAGAAACAGACATCAGCTAATCTAAAACATTCAAGATAGAGACTCTAAATTGAGAAATCAAAATTTTATGTATAACTAGAGGCATGGTAATTGATGATTTGGAACACCAAGAAGCAATGTTTACATTTCAAACATAGAAAGCTTGATTTTCCTGGCAGGAACATGAGAAAGACGAAAAGGATATGCACAGTTACACAGGAGGAAACATGTTTCAGCAATGAACATCTCACTGAAAAAGACTTCTGGGAAAAACCTGGCGGACAACAGAATTGAGTGAGCAAGAAAGGGATTTACACACACATGATGTTGAAGAGGGCAGAGCTAGACCCTTTGAAACTAAGAGAGAGAGACAATCACATTTCATATTTTTTCCCTTGCCTAGTCCTTCCAGCTCCTAACAGTAAGGAGGAAAAAAATCTGACTGATTGTTTGCTGGGTTCCCCCCTCCCAAAACAATGTCATGATAACACAATTCTGTGGGGCTAAACACCAGAAGAAGTGCAGATAAAGTCAAAGAGGATATTATGAAAAGGATGTGATAAACATATTGGGTCATGAGAAAATATTAGAAAGGAAGAGACGAATTGTGAAGTTGTTTAGTGGAAAAGGGGGTGGGGGGCAAAAAGTATTTGCCAAGGAGTTGTGTAAACAAGGAGAACGGGAAGTGGAGTGCTCTCCAGAATTCGAAGTGAGATGTCAGGATAAACAGAACTACAGGCCAGCTGAACAGAAAAGTGGAAGGAAAGTGATGCTTTGGGAAGAAATATCAACAATAAACTGTTTTATCAAGCACCCTGTGCCTCTGGAGCATACTGGCCTCATTTGGTGTGCAGGTGGCCTCATCTGAGAAGCAAAGAAGTGTCAGGAGGAAAGCAGAAACGTGCAATGGGCAAAGCCAGGAAGGGTCATTAACCTGCGCAGCAGGTGGCAGCTGAGCCCTGGGAGTTAATGAGATCCCCCAGGTAAAATAGCAGATGAAGACCAAGTGAGAAAGGAAAAAGGTGGGACAGACACTGAAGGAAAGGCTAGAGTAATAAAAATAAGAATTGGTTATACAGTGGATTTCAAACAGGAAGTATTAAATTCGGTAGAAAGGGGAAGAAAGCGCCTGTAAAATAAAATAGGAAATTGATGAAGAGAAGGGACGGACGCAATACAAAATAGAATATTTGACTCATTTCACAAAACTTCTACAAACTGGAGACAATTCAAGTTAACTTTGTCAGAAAGTACCAAGAATGTTAGAAAATGTTAACAAGACCAGGTTTGAAGCCTGTTTCCTCCACCCCTAACCACCTCAAGCTGATGGCATTTCATTGCTTGAGCTCATAGGACAGGCTCTTCTTAGTCACAAAAGGAACAAGAACATATTCCAAGCTTCTTGTGGTTCAGAAAGCCAGTCAAACATCACTGTTATTCTCAGCAAACAATAGCTACTATTTGACATGATTGAATATTTAAATTCTGAAGCCATGGAGATGCTAGAGCTACTTTTTAAGTGGTCCACAATAGACGAGTGATTGCAGTGGAGTTGGTTTTCCCTGACTTTCAGTTACATTCTCCTTCTTTTCATCCCACTCCCATCTCACCTGTGATGAGACTATCCCTGGACACAACCTTGCCTCCCAGTTATCATAGTGACTATTTAACCACTTCTGAGCCAAAAGGAGACATTGTCTGGGTTTTTAATTCTTAGGAAGAGAACTGCTTTTTCAAATTACAAAATACTTTTCTCCTAGTTTTGTGACTTTCAACATCCTGATGTATTCTCTGCCTTCCTAGGCTCTAAAAATGAACGGTTTGAAAAACTGTCATCTGTAAGTTAGAAGCAGGTTGTTGATGGAAGCATTTTTCCCTCCACTCTGTCCGCTCCAATATTTTAAAAGTCCATTATTCTTCACATTTGTGGAAAGGCATAGAGCCACATTTCAATTTCCCCTGAATGCAATCTCACATGGCTAAAGATTTTGCAATAGTTTATGTAGGCGACAGCAGGCAAGAGTTTAGCTTTTGTGGTACTCTGTGTGAGTGTGTGTGAGTGTGTGTGTGTACCCTTCCAAAAGGAAGGTGTTCTTTTTACCTCTTTGGAGCTGCAGCAGAGAATGAAAGCGTCTACAGTTTACATTCGCTTTGTCAGCCCCATAAGCAACCATCTGTTTCAGCTGCAGAGTGCGATCTGTCAGTTTTGTTTTAGGCTGTGAGGCAGTGGCAAGAGCTTGCTCATTGTTGTCTTCTGAGAGAACCGCAGAGTAATTAACCATTCCAGTACTGGTCACAAAAGAGATGGCCACTCTCAATGTTGGGCCAGATTTTTGCTTTCTCCAGTGCTGGAAGTACCACAAAAAATTGAATAGCTATTCATCGTGTTTCATTGTTCCCTAAAGAGGCAACATGCTCTTTGTTATAAAGGCAACCTGGATTTTCCGACATACCGTTTCATTTCAATGTCTGTGCGCCAAAGATGAAACAAAGTCTGGGTGCTGCAGACAAACAATCAAAACATGACAGTGACAAACACCCAGAGAGACCTCATTCACCAACACATGAACAGTGAAACGTCTTTCACAGACAATGGGAGATACGAGCTTGGGACTGGGAAGAAGAAGGGAGTTTTCATATGATTTGGGATGTAATGCTTTTCTGATTGAGCGCAACATCCATGGGGCACAGTCCTAATAAATAAAAGACCTACAGAATGAGATAAAGGGCAACAGGTTCTATACTTCATTTTACTTTTCAGATTGCTTCTGTTTCTCTTTCCATCTTTTTCTTCAGTCTTGAATATGATGTGTTGTCTCTTTTCCTATCCAGGAAATGTGATTAACAAATTCTGAATTACTAGATGTTGAAAAATCCTTTTAAAATGGGTAGTAGAGAAGGTCCTAAGAACTTTTGCAAGTAGTCATCCTATAAAAAGTAGGGGGAAATAATTTTTTTGTTATGTCTCCAACATCAAGATGTCTGAAGACATATTCAGTTAACAGAGCTTGTCAAGCATAAATGTGGTCTCTATTTTCAACTGACTCTTTTATCTTTTCCAGCACATTAAAAAGTTGTATAGAACAAGTTGATGATCAAATGAGATGAGAAAATACTTCCAGTGATGAAGACAACATATACCACATCTCAACTTATTCTAACCAAGTGCACAATGTCAGTGTTTGAATAATTAGCTTCTAGGCTTCTGAATATATCCTCTAAGTCATTTCACCATTTTTCCTGATAGCTTACTAAATTTCTTGATTTTCCTAATTAACATTTATTATGCTTTAAATAATAATTTACAAAGATATTTTACTCTGCAATTACAACTACTGCTTACTCGATTTTAAGAACTTTTGTAAATGCCACAATGAACTCCCACCCAGCATGACAATTAAAAAACCCTACTCCTTACTCATTAATGAGAATAATTAATCCATGTCCTGTTCTTAGTGCTCCTTTCATATTTTTAAGCAGATCTGAAGTTCTCCATTCTTCTTTTTCAACATTGAATATTTAAAGGTTTTATTTTTCTCTGTACATGTTTAGTTACTCATTAAAAAAAAACTCTTCCCTGTTGATTGTTTCCTTTTTTAAAAATTATATACATATACAGTGTTGAGGTCTAACCAAAACCATGTGGGACAATGTATGTACACTTCCTCTTTTTTAGAAATGAGACTTCTTTAATTTAGGAAAGTTATTGTATTTCAAGTTTAAGGATATCATTTGTTTAACTCACTTATTTCAACTATCACTCAATATATGTCTTCAAAACCTTTGGAGTACTGTATTTGTAAAGTTTAATTATAATTACAGTCATATAAATATTTTTGGTGCCTTGATGAAATTCAGTTGTAAATAATCCATTTGCTCCTTGCACAAAGAAAGTCCTTGATCAGCCCTTAGGCTGATCTGGGTCTATGGAGCTAGGTCTGGTAGTCACGTATTACAGGCATATTGACTCAACAGGTATATTTATCCTGCCGTCTGCATCCAATATGACAGAATCACTCTTATTAAGGTACAATCTAAAGAGCACTGAAAGCCCAGTCAAAGAGCAGGTTCTAAGAAAAACTACAAAGCAAGTAGTATTTTTAGTTGTGTCTCTCTGACCTGATCATTAAAATTTAATGTCCCAGAAGGCAGGTTCAATATTTTGTTCAACTTTGTAATTTTTCCCTTTCCTCCTTACTCTCAGACCCAGTACTTCTGGCTACGTATATGACCTCAAACAGAGTAGAATCCCATGTCTAAGACGCTAGCCTATGCCCCACATTCTCTTTGTCTCCTCTCTCCTCCCCTTCTCCCTCTCTCCTTATATTTTCTCCAGGATCCCCTTTGCACACCTGATCTGTCCAAGAGTTGGGCATAGTCTTACTGTCAAAACTTGTTGAAAGGGTTAATCACCTACCCCATCAACAATCAATAAAATCAGATATCTAAACTAATATATTCTATAAATTAAAATATATAGTAGAATTTTAAAAATTCACAAATTTCAATACAACTTCTTGAGTAGCCAGGTGTGGGTATGCAACAAACTGATATAAGAGAAAATAACTCTCTCATTTACTGCATCAAGAACCTATATTCAAAAGAAAACAGTTTGCCATGCATCTTGTGTTTAAAGGAGAACAAAGTTACCAATGTCATCTTTCAAGGTAAGGAAAATTTCATCAATTTTATTCAAATTAATAAATGTATGAATACAATCTATTAGACCCCAGGAAGATTATGAGATGAATGTGCTTGTGTTGCCTTTGTTACTTATTTAAATTAGCTTTAAAGTTTCTAGAATCTTCAAGGGGAACTGTCTTAGTTGATATGCCCCTTGATGTTCAAATGAATTGAATTAATATTCCCGTAAGCATTAAACCAAGATTTCTAACAGAAGTAAGATTTTATTACATTGATCGCCCTAAGAAAAAAGCATTATCATTGATAATATTTTTTCTAAAAGCAAAATCTTTGATACTATCAATAAACAAGATGAAAATAATTTCAGAATTCTCTCATTCCAGTCCCTGTATTACTATAGGGAGCACTGATTTTATGGTATGAAAGCCAACTTCCAGAGACTTTGAAGACTTGAGACAGGAATGTTCTAGAGCAGAGTTCAGCAAACTGTGACCCTTGCTTCTTAAATAAAATTTTATCAGAACCCAGTAATGCCCACTTGTTTACTTACTGGTTGTGACTGCTCTCCAAATACAAAGGCCTCCCTTGATCTAGCAGATCAAGTGTTGTTTCTGACAGCCATTGGATCTCCAGGCAAGCAGAGGAGAGAAAGCAGAGGCTGCCTGGAGAAAGGGGCTGGGGGAACACGATCTCGGTGCCCATGAGAAGGTCATTAGACAGAACTTTCCACAAGTTTATCTTTACTTGGATCTATCACAAGTATGTCCATATAGATCTTCGTTTGAAATAAAAGTTTTAAAAAATTTGCTGATTCAAGCCACCTGAGCTCAATGAATGTCTGTGTTTATCTGGTGAATATCATTTCCAGGTAAATAAGGTTAAGGCCCCCTGGTTCCAGATCATAAATGTTTCCCTTCCAGGAAAGGAGCTACTTAGTTCTGCTGCACCCTCCAAAAGATTACTTAAATGGCTGTATTGGTTGGTATTTTTATTTGTTTGGGTGGATTTGGGGGGCGGGGTGTCACCTTTGGCTCATTGTTGTGTTGTACTCAAATCTGTGGACCCTGTTATAGTCCAAATCCCCAAACAGCTGGAGTCTAACTGAATGACAAGCATCAAGGGAAAAGTGTGGAGTGCAGCATATCAAATGAAAGGTCAGTAGCAAAGGGTTGGACAGTCACAGATAACTGTACTACAATCAGGTTAAGAAACAAGATAGTGGGTTTTTACTTATTTGGGGGGGGGAAATTCAAAGTTAAAATATTAGAAAAAACTTCATTTTCGCAATAATAGCTTTTCTGTTATTCTGATAGTTTTCATTTATTGAATATAGACTATTAATCTGCAGGAAAAAGATTTATTCAATTCTGAATCAATTCGGCGATTAGACATCATGAAGTGTGAGTTTGGAGACAACTGAGCATATTAAAGAAAGTAAGAAAGAATTGTGGTACTTACAGGAGTAGTCATTTCTATTAATGCATCAAGCACGTGACAGGCACTGGCAAATGTTTACAAAACGAATGTGGAAGGAACTCATAAGTGAAATATTGAAAACAGAGGTAACTTTGCAAAAGTTGTTCTAGTTTGTAGGTTTACAGAAGTTAAATGGTTCCCTTAAATATGGTAAAGTTGATGAATCCATAGGACAAGAAAGAAAAGGTGAATGTGCGTAACCTACAAGAACAGATATTTGGGAAAGGAGTTGAGAAGTCCACACATCAGAGATATTACCTCTGCAGAACATTTCTTTACAGTCACTTCCTCTTCTGGGTGTTTCTCTGTCTCTTGTCAGATGCTTCTTTCCCAGGCTTCTGATCACAGTGGATGAATCGTGCCCTGTAATCACATAATCACATGTGGATTTATCTTGATCTTTCCATGTAGACAGACAGAGGGAGAGAAGGAAAATTTAGAATGAAATAGTAGAGTTTAGAAATGCTTTCATCAGTGAACAATTACTTTGAAAAGCAACAAAGCAGAGTAAGTATTTGAATGGTACCAATAGGAGGGAAGGAAGGGGAAGGAAAGAGGGAGGGAGGGAGAAAAGAAGACTGTTCAAGGATTTAAATTCAATGTTTTAGCTAAAACTTAAATACTTAAGATAGGGACAACAATATTTAAATTGAAGTAGAAGACCAAAAGAGCAGTTTACTTAGTTATTAATACACCTATTATGTGAATAGTATACTGGGAGCAACTTGTAGAAACATTTTTAAAATGACAGACTGACTCATAGAAGGCATTGTTAGTAGTCTTTGCAATTAAAATCTAGAGAGTTGGATAAATAACTTGTCTTACTATGGATTTTTCTGGGAAATATATAAAACTAACAGCTCCTCAATGACTGAATAGTTTGGAAATCCCAAAGATGGCTGCTTCAATGAAGTGCATAATAATATTCATCAGACTTGACCATAGCTCAGCAAAAAAGGATTTTAATTTAAGGCAGAAAGCAGCCAAACCAGGTACAAGTGTGAGCCCAATTTTATACAGTAAGAATGGCAGTGTACTCAGGAGGCAGAAGTAGGTGGAGGACAAGTTCAAGGAAAGCCCAGGCAAAGCTAATGAGAACCTACCTGAAAAACAGAAATACAAGGCCTGGCACAGAGGCTCACATTTTTAATCCCATCTATTCAGAGATGGTGATAACGAGGATGACAATTTAAGGCCAACACAGGCAAAAAGTTAGGGAGACCCCCATCTCAACAAGTAAGCTAGGCATGGTGGTCAATGACTATAATCCCAGCTATGTAGGAGGTATAGATAGGAGGATTGCTCTCTGAGATCAGCCAAGGCAAAAAGTGCAAGACTAGTTGAAATATAACCTAAAGCAAAAAAGACTGGAGGCATTGCTGAAGTGCAGAGCACTTGCCAAGCAAGCATACATCCAAGGACTCAAACTCCAGTACAGATTAAAAAAGAACAAAACTAAAAATACAAACAAAAGCACTAGGGACATGACTCAAGTGTAAAAAGCTTGCCTAGCATGTGGGGCCCTGGGTTCAATCTCTAGTACCAAATAAACAAGCAAACAGCAACAACAAATAAAACTATGGCTGGGGGCAACTAAAAAAAATCAGGGTAGATGTGTTGACAATTAACAACTGCAGATGAAGCTGTGAACATTGATAGTATGTTATGCTCCGTTACATGTCAGGTGATAGGAAGTAAAGGTTTTTCTGATAAAAAAAAAAAAAAAAAAAAAAATATATATATATATATATATATATATATATATATATATATATCTTGCTTACATCGACCAATCTAAAGCCTTTATCTTGCTAAAGTAATCTGCCAAATAAAACTTTCTCAGCAGGTTTGGAAATTTACATTGGTTTGAGATGACAGAGTATAAACAAATGATAATATCAGAACTGTTTAATAATGAGTAGGAAATCAGCATAAGAACATTTAGCAAACTGTTATTTTTACTGTTTTTTAATCTTTGGTTCATTCTTGTCAAGTTCTCTATATTATATTAACTCAGATCTTTGCAAATACAACTTAAGCATAAAACTACCTCATTGCTACCTACTTTATTATTGCACATGTGCTTCCTGCTATAAATAGTAATAGCTTTTCTCAGGTGTCTCACAACTGATTCCATTAAGAGCAGATGCCAGTAACAGTTCAACTGGTGTTTTTCTTTATTGTCAGTTGCTACATATACTTCATTGTTTCCTTAGGAAGGACATAGTACATAGTCACAACCAAGGAAAATACAAATCCATACTCAGAGAATTTAAGCAAAATCCCACAATTAGTAGAGCAGTCTACTAGTAACACCCTAAGGACATTTCAACAAAATTATCCCTTACTATATATTATGGCTTTGATATAAGATGGAGGCTCCAAAGACTCATGTGTTGAGGGTTTGGTTTCTAATTGGTGGTGTTATTGAGAGGTAATGGATTGTAATGAAGCTGACATCATCAATGTATTAATCCACCGATGAACTCTTAGCTGAAGGGGCTGTTCTATCATCAATGTATTAATCCACCGATGAGCTCTTAGCTGAAGGGGCTGTTCTATCAGGAAGGGGGACACAGTTGGAAGAAATAAGCTACTGAGGGTGTGGCTTTGAAGGTTACATCCTGTCCCTCGCTTCTCCTGTCTTTCTCTTTGCTTCCTGACTGCCATGAGGTGAGTGGTTTCGTTCTACCACATTCTCCCCACCATGCTGTTCTGTTTCTCTAAGATCCAGAAACCATGAAGCCAAGGTACCATGGACTAAAACCTCTATAACTGTGAGCCAAATAAATCTTTCCTCCTCTAAGTTGTTTTGCTCAAGAATTTTGCACAGCTATAAGCGACTAAACAGAAAATTGGTACCAGAAAAGTAGAGTTATTGCTAGGACTATCCCTGACCATGTGGTTTCAAACCCTTCGGAACTGACTTATAAGAGGAATTTGGAAAGAGTTGCAGGAGGAATTTGGAAAAGTTTGGAGAAGTAGGCTATAAAAAGTTTGGAATGCTATAACAGAACTTAATGGGTGATTCTGGATGGATCTCAGAAACAAAGAATGCTGATAGAAATTAGGACAGTACTCATGAAGTTCAGGTAGAAATGAGGACTCTTAGTAGACCAGAGGTCAATTATGTTACATTCTGGCAAAGAACTTGTCTATACTTTGTCCATGTCCTGAGATTTTGTGAGAGGTAAAATTTAAAGGTGATGGGCTAATTAATCTGATGGAAGAAAGTAAAAGGTAGCAGAGCACTCAGGCTCTGTATGAGTATTGCTGGCTGCTTTTAGACAGATTTACATTATGACTCAGAAAGAAAAAAAGCAAAAAACAGACAGGCAAGAAGGATTAGAAAGTTTTGCAGTTTGACCAGAAAGAGAACTTGTTCAAAGTTAGAGCTGAGTAAGGTGTGGTTGCTGAATTGATTAGCACCATTAAAAAGAAGCCAAATGCTTGTTATTGAAACAATAGGAAGATACTTCCAAGCATGTTAGAAATTAGCTAGACTCACCCATCACAGACTCAAAGCTGTAGATGTGTAAGACTTTGCTTTGAGAAGAGAACTACGGGGCTCCTTGCTCATAAAAGGCTGCCCAGGGAAGTGTTTGTCCACATTTTAACCATCCAGGTGCTCAGAGGATACTGTAGTCATGGTCCAAGTGGGCCCAGCCACTGTTCAAACTGGCAGCAGACCTTGCTATCATTTCCATGATGCTGGTTTTGCAGGCATACAGAATACAAGAGTTGTGTGGTTATGGGGGATTCCACCTAGATTTCAAAGTTAGGCATGTGATGCCAGGTAATTCATGTCAGTGTTAGAATCCCTGCAGGCAGCCCCTAAGAGGGTGATAACTGAGGCTATGGGAATGAATTTGCAATGGACACCATTGGAAGGTAGAGATTCCATGAATGTGGAGCATCTGAGTAAAACAGAAGACAGCAAGCAGAGCCATCCCAAGAGAGTGACAGTGTAGGATTCAGCCAACATGACTGAGGGGTGGGGCTGCACAAACCCTTTGGAGCTTACATACTGCCACAAAGTGCCCTGGAAGGTGGACGTGGAGTTACATGTATGCTCTGCTGGATTTCAGTCTTGCTTTGGTCTGATCCTTCTTTTTTATACTTCTATACCTCCCTTTTAGAATGGGAATGTTTACCCTGTGGTATTGTATCTTAGAATTATGACCCTTGTTTTTTAATTTTGCAAGGCTCACAGCAAAGAGTTCACCTTGAGTCTCAAAGGAGACTTTGGACTTATACTTTTGAGAAGTGCTGGAAATATTGAGAACTTGGGGACTGTTGGGGATGGGCTAAGTGCATTTTGCATTATGAGATAGATATGAGGCTTTGAGAGTCAGAGATACAATGTTATTGTATGTATATGAAGACTTAGACCCTAGTTGGTGGTACTTTTGAGGTGATTGGAGTGGATCAATCCATTGATGAGTTCATAGTTGAATGGGCTATTAGGAGGTGGAGCTTAGCTGGAGGAAGTAGGTCACTAGGGACATTTCTTTGAAGGGTGTATCTTGTCCTCAGATCCTTCCTCTCTCCCTCTCTCTGGCTCCTGTCCATCATGAGGTGACCCACTTTTCTCTATTGCACGCTAATCAGCATGATGCTCCACCTTGCCACGAATGTACCCAGAAACATAGGAACCAGGTGAACATGGACTGAAAACTCTGAAACCATGAAACAAAATAAGTCCTTCCTCTCTTAGGTTGTTTTCTCAGGTATTTTGTTACATCAACAAAAAGTGTCTAATACACTGTATCTACAGATAATTTCTCTTGTTTTAAAATTATTTGGGCATATCAAAGTTATATATTTAGATCATTCTTATGAAAGCACATATTACTATGATACTAAAGCAATAAGAAAATACTACTAAGTATATGCTGTTTGATAACTGAATTACAAAATTAACCTCATGGGATTCAGAATAAAAGAATAGCAATTATCTATAACAAACTATAATTTCATTGTGGTCCTAAAAATAATGGGATTAAATCTAAGGGCTATTTTAAAAATAAACAAACAACAATAACAACAAAAGGTGAGATGATAGCGTTCATTCATAATTAAAGTCTTCATTGGATGCATTGATAGAATTGTTTATTTAAAAATCTTTCTCTATATTTTTAGCTCCATCTATTAGGTATTTGTGTCTACCTTGTCATAGATGATAGATAGGGGTGGGAGGCAGGGGGTAAAAATGCCCCAAACAATGTATGCACATATGAATAAATGAATAAAGAAAAAAGATGATAGATGGATAGATAGATGGATAAATAAATAGATAGGTAGGTAGATGGATAGATTGGTGGGAGTGGGGTTTGAAATCAGGGCAGACATTCTACCACTTGAGCCACACCTCCAGTTCATTTTGCTCTGGTCATTTTGGAGATGAGTCTTGGAAACTGTTTGCCTAATGTGGCCTTGAGCTGAGATCCTCCCAATCTCAGCCTCCCAAGCAGTTAAGATTACAGGCCTGAGCCACTGGCGTCCAGTGACATTGTCATATATTGATGCCAAACTTAAGCCCTTTATTTTTTGCCATCCTATGAATTAATTGTCATCGGCAGCAAATTTAATTGGTTATTATTTAACCAAGCACTCTCTAACAATGTCCAGTGGTGTGTTCAGGAAAGATACATCACAATAGAGAGGAAAACTGACCCAGCTCACTGTGCCACTAACATATCCCGGACAGCTTAACCCAACTGAGCTTCTCAATTTCCCCATCTCCAAAAGGAATTTGATATTTTTAATTTGTTTCCACTTCTGATAGTCCCTGATTCTACAAGGGTCATTTTTCATGCCAAAGTTTTGGCATATGCTATGCCAGTGACTTCATACAAAGCATGGCAAATATGATTATCCCTATGAAGATCACACAGCAGTTGGAGGAATAACAGGAGCTATTTGCATAAAATAGAGCTTAGTAAAAGGTAAAAATGTAATGAGATGTACTATGCCAGTCCTGTCAAACCTGTTTGGGGTGCACAACACAATCTAACTCAAAGTGAATATAATTAGCATTGTCATCATTCCTGAAAGTCTTAATTTCTTAAAAGGCAAGACCATAACCATTTCTTCCTATCACATCAGAATCTACAACAGAGCTCTTTATACAGTAAGTGCTATGTAAATGTGTTTTTAACCAATTGGCAGAGAATGTCTGAAGGAATAAGCTGACAAATTTGCACCCAAGTATTAAGCAACTGACAAACACACACAGAAAGCCACCAAACCCAACAGGCAATAACTGTGTACTTAACACAAGGAACAAATGTGCTGAACTTGCACGGTGAAAGAAACCATTGTGCCAAAATTAGCTGCTAGATCAACAAACAAACGGTTAAGACAGAGTCAGGAACTTGAGACACAGAGACAGCAATAGTGCTGTGTGTCTATGTTACTGTTGCAGGAGATGACTCTTAAGTGCCATTTTATAAACCCATTAAAAGCTGTCAGGTCTCCCATGACATATTATATTCTCATAAAATGACACAAGTGCTAAATTAAGTTTGAATTTGAATTAGTAAAGAATAGGAAAATCAATTTGAGTGCTCCCAATGCAATCTCAGCCCCTGCACACTTGCTTCGCATCTTTGTATTTCATTAGTATATTTTGTTACATGATCATGTAATATTTATGCAGTAACATAATATGTTCTGCACATCTAAGATTAGAGAAAAGTGCAGTTCCTTTCCATTATTTTGGGCCCTGTATCTGCTGAACACTATGTAACCTTACCCAGGATTTGGCGATTATGCAATGAGGGCTCCTATTGTAAAATACCCTGTACGTTGGAGGATTGGTGTGGGAAACTTAACTATGCAAATCCTGAGTTTTGGAACAATTAAAGCCTGGGTTTTAATGCTACATTCACCTCTTATTTTTCCCCAAAATATTTTGCTTTTTCCCCTTAAAACCCATAAGTACTGCAGTAGAAGAAATGTAACAAGAATTATGGGAAAAAGTTCCACAGAAGATGAAATAACAACTGCCATCTGGTGCACAACAGATGTGTGTTCCAGGAACTTTTTATTTTTTTCTTTTGAGTCCTCCTATATAAGTCCTGGCCAGACCCAAACACTATGGTGAGCTTATGAGATCTGACAACTTTACAGCCCCAGGCTGGATGACTGCAGGCTCATGTTTTTCCTAGAATTCACTGAAGCCCCAGGGAATAAACTAACAGGTTCAAGAATGATACTCAAAGGCTATTCTCCCTCTGAAAACTGTCAGGAATGCCACCAAGTTCTGCATAAGAAATAAAGTTCAAAAAAGATTTCAATTCAGGACCGGTTAGGAGAGATACTCAAGACCTGACATCAGCAGCAGATGCTATCCCAGTCCCAGAGAAGGGAAGCAACTGGAAGGCCACATGGTTTCTTCCATCCAGGGAAAGTTGTCCCACACCATTAAACATTCACATTTGCACACGTATAGCTTCACACCAACTGATAAAGCCACCTGACCCCCAGCACACTTGGGTTCCTAAAATTGCTAAGGCTGCTGATTTCTGTTAGAAAACACAGAAACGCATAAAAAGAACATAGTTTTCAGGACCATCGTATTTATTATTTTATAAATTTGAGACAATTTTTTAAGGTTGACTGCCAAATTAAAAAATTTAAAATAAGTATTTTTTAAAAAATGAATCCAAGAAAATGGTATTTTCTTTATAAATTTGGGTTACTGCCAGAGCTCAACTGCTGCCTAAAATAGCACTCAGATTTTGTCCTGGTGTTTATTCCATAGGCCTGCTCTTAATGCATTATGGTCTTAATGTACTTGACAAGCCCTTAGAGGAATAACAGTTTAGTTCTTTTTTCTCTGTGAATGTGGCCCTTGTCTATACAGCTTCTACCCTCCTGGCACGAGAGAACTCAAAGAAATATGAGTGACAAAAATAGTAGTCTCTAGTTCCGAGCCAATAAACGTATAATTGCGGAATGCCCTGATTTGCTCATGTGACCTGTGTTTTCCATTTCTCTAAGTGATCCCATGGTGGTTCAAACTATTTTTTTGGTGGTACTGGGATTTGAACTCAGGTCCTTATGCTTTCTAAACAAGCATATAACAAAAAAATTAAGTTATTTTTTCAAATTTATCTCTACTATTGAAAAAAAACTGCTTCATTATTTTGCCCAATAATCCTCCTATCTCCACCTCCCCTGTAACTGGAATTACAGGCATAAACCACCTCACCCAGCTTGTTGTTGAGACAGGGTCTCGTTAACTTTTTTTTTCCAGGGCTGAGCTGGAATCACAATCCTTCTATATCTACCTCCCAAATTGCTGGGATTAGAGGCTCAAACCTCTGCACCTAGCCCTTGGTTCACATTTTTATTAGTATTCATTAATTTTTTCCCCCTTTTAAAGCCACTAGGACAGAAGTTTATTTTACTTCTTTAGGGATCAGCCACACTGAAGTTCCCTGTACTGCATTAGGGGTGTCCAGAGGTATTGACTCCTTTGTTGGTTTACTTCACTACCTTGCTATTGCTTTTATGACGTTGGGTTCATGTCACAGTATATGACTTTACTATTCATCACTTTGTCTGGAGCCAGATTCGTCCCCAACATCATCACTGCAATTCAGTTCTGCCCTAACTTAGTTTACCGTAGTGGATTCCAGACAGTGTACTTGCTACTAGGAAGAAACCTGGAGTTCATTCAAGATGGCTGGCTATTCGGTCATGCAGCCAATGTGTTTATAACACACAAATGCACATAAAAGTCATTATATCACAGAAATAATCGATCATAATTATGTATATATGTCAACCAATAAACACTTTTAAAAAAGGCTAATTTAATTAGAAATCACTGTGATAAGGCCTGTGGTTGACCTCCAAAATAGACTGGCTTTGGGGTCCAAGTCCTTACCACAGCCCTTGTTTCGCAACACTTTTATTGGACTAATCTAGCAATCCTGCTCCCTGGAAACCTGAAACAAGTTCCTCAGGGGGATGGGGAGGAAAGGAAAAGGAAAACTGAAAGCAATATAATTTTCTCTCTGTGAAATAAAACTGAGAGCAAAGCAAATTAGTTAGCTTTTTGCTCTAGAAAGTATTGTTCCTTAAGGATTAGACTGTGAGCCCACTACAAAGCTTACTTACAATGACTAGTAGCTTGTTCATCACAAATAGCTTAAAGACTGGCTTCTCTGACTGTACAGTTCAAAGCTATTATGTAATAAGCTCCCCAATCCCAATCAATAATCTATCTTGCAAGATCTCACTTTATAATTTCTTAGCCCAGACTCTAAAACCCTGAGTGATATCTTCTTACCTTGACTTCCACCTTCAGAAACACTGATGAGATTTGTCATGGTAATATTTTCTCTCATGAAAGTAGTTCTTTTAATCAACAGGTACTTTCAGCAGACTTTTAATGAGTCAGTAGTTGACAAGGCTGAGGGTCCCACCAAGACCCCATCAAGATCCCCGCGTGACTTTGTACAAGGCCTGAACAATCGCATTCCCCTGGGCTCCAGGTCCTCTAAACTGGGATTGGGGTGGAGTTATCTCCCAAGAATGAGGTCTGACCTGAATTGAGCCTATTTTAGTTTTGTTCTATCAACTCATAAATACCAAGCTCATTTTTCTCAGTAAAGAATAAAGGAACAAGGTAGGAATTTTTTTACTGAAATTGCCTTTCTTTCATTTTTGTTTTTGTGGTGCTGGGGTTTGGACTCAATACCTCACACTTGCTAGGCAGGGGCTTTAACACTTAAGCCACTCCAGCAGTCCTAAATGGCCTTTTTTCTAACAACACTTTGTTTCATTTCTCTTTTTGTCTTTCTATTATGAGTCTGTAAGAGAAAGTCTGTAGGGAGAAGTGGTATATAATCCAAGTGCACCCATCCCAAGGAGCAAAGAATTTAGAAGATGATATCAGATCCTTGGTACACACTTTGTATTGGTCAGTTTTCCAAAACCTTCTAAGTATATTCTGAGTGGATACAGTTTCTGGTCAAAAGCTACACCTTAATAATGGTGATTTAAAATAGGTATTTAAATAGATTTCTAAGACCTGTCTTTGTGACAAATGCTTCATTTGATTTTGTCTTCCCTGTGCTAAAGAGGTCATTGGGCTTGGATGTTGAAAGCACATCTTTGGCCAGTTTCTAGGGATACAGAACAGAACCATTACCTTTGACTTATACTAATCATTAAAGATCTCCTTTCACATGATAATATATGTACATCTAATAATTCTTTAAATAATTTCACCCTGGACAATCTGAAGTTTCAAGGCCACTTGAGACACTTTTGACATTAACAAGAATGCTTATTTCAAAAAGGCATTTAAACAAAAAGAAACGCTTATGGAGAGTTTGACTGATTGGCCTATCTCTATGACAGATGGTTTTCTTTGACATACGAAGCCCTCCCTCTTTTATAACCATACTTCAATGATTAAAGAGCTAATGAAGCCAGGTGCTGGTGGCTCACTCCTATAATCCTAACTACTTGAAGGCTGAGATGGGGAGGGTCACAGTTTGAGGCCACCCCAGGCAAATAGTTTACAAAATCTCCATTTCCGAAATAACCAGAGCAAAACGTATTGGAGGTGTGGCTCAAGTAGTAGAACACCTGCTTTGCAAGCACGGAGTCCTGAGTTCAAATCCCAGTACCACCCAAAACAAAGCTTAATGAAATTGTAAAAAGTCCGAATCAACTATAATAATTTTTAATCTCTCTCTTTCTGTGTGTGTGTGTGTGTGTGTGTGTGTGCCTGTGTGAGTCAAGATGGATTTTCCTAAATCTAAGCTTTCTCATCTCCCTGCAAAGGACAAGATAATTTTCCATCTACACTGATAATTTAAAGTCTGGGTGAAACCTGCTGCCTCTCACTCTACTCCTACTCTGTCTTTCTGTTTATTGGGTAACGTTAGAGATTAATTGATCAAAAATAATGGTTTTCGTCTATATATATATAGATATATATATATATATATATACTCGAGGAATATCTAGCCGAGATAAATAATCAAAAATGTCTAAAAACAAAACAAGTCCTCTAAAACTGTAAGTCAGAAGAAAAAGGGTGCCTACAAGTTTGAATCATATTCTTATTGTTAAATAAAAACACGTTAGGCATACAGTCTTTGACATAAGTATATCATCTCAGTAGATTATTCTGATATATAAATATAGAAGTTAACTAATATTTTTAAAGTTTATGAAATATAGATAATATTTAGACAACTTATTAATTTTAGATTAAAAACAAATTTAATCGTTTCACTAATATCATTTCTAGAAAAAGCAGGATGTGAAACTTTCAGAGAAGGCACAGTGTGGGTTTAATTTGTCATGTTTTAAACTTTTTAAATTTCCTACAGTTTTCCAAGAGTCCATTAAGTTATCATTATTTCTAAAAATAGTTTAGATTATAAATATATTAAAATGTGTTTGACTACATGAAAATGCATAGTTATCTTGTTAATGTATATACTTTTTTTGTTTTGTGTTTTGAGGTTCTAGATAATTTCCAGATTTGTAATTAACTTTAAGACTTTAGCCTAATATTCATAAGGCCCTGAGTTCAATACCCAGTACCAGAAAGAACTTAGCCTAATACTAAATTGAATTAGTAAATTAATTTTGATTTCATGAAAATAAGAAAAAGACCAAAAACATTGAATGCTAGGCATTGTTTTAAATAACTCTTCTTTTTTTTTTTTTAAGATATAGAGTGGGTATATAGTCAACAGGATGTGCCAGTGTCTTTAAGTTATACATATATTCATCCCATTATCTTAAAAATTACTAAAGCTATATAAACATGTGCTCTTAGAAAAAAATAGCTCAATAATTCTTGAAGTACTGTCTTCTAATTTTTGCTATTGTCCACAGAAACAAAAGTTGGTTCCTTTTGTTGCAGATTATAATTAATATAAATGATTATAGAGAAACAGGAGTATGTATACAAGACAATCATATGATTTACCTGTTTTTTTAAGGAAATTGTTCTAGTTTATTAAAATACTAGTGTCAAAATAATATAACATACTAATTATCCTTAAGTGATTAAATATTATATTTAAAGGGTAAGAATAAAAATTTCAATATTATTTTCTTTTTGCACGGGTATATCTATATAGAGAAACCTACATTAAATATATAGCTATCACTTATATAATTATCTCATATAATATTACATAAAACTATTTATAAATATTTATATATAAATATATTTATATGTTATTGTTATTGTTTTTGAGAATGGAATGTCCCTTATGAACCCTTGTGTTGAAGGTTTGGTCCTCAGCTGGAGGGTACTAGTTTGGAAGGTGGTGGAAACTTTAGGAGGTAGGGCCTACCTAGAGGAAGTAGGTCACTTGGGGCTTGCCTTAGAAAGGTAACTTGTCCCTGGTCTCTTACTGTCTCTCTCTCTCGCTCTGCTTCCCAGCTGCCATGGAGTGACTATACGCCACCATGTTCCCACCACTGTGATAGTCTGCCTCCCCTCAGAAGCCAAGCAATGGAATCGCTGACCTTAGACTGTGAGCCAAAATAAATCCTTCTCTAGAAATATCTGAAAGAAACAATTTATTGTTTCACAAGTATTTATGAGAACAAAGAACAACTAATTAACATAATTATACGAATATGTACTATATTACCTATAAAAAAGATATAAAGATTAATTCAAAGGCTGAGAAATAATTTTAAATAACAAATTTCATAGTATATTGTAAGTAAAAAATTTCCCAGGGCAAAGAAAATTTTATTTATCTGTTAAGAACATATGAGAAACTATTAACTAACATAACAGTAAAAGTCTATACAGTGTTGGTCCTTAGATTCATTTTTCTCAATTGAAAGCTCAAACATCATCTTTGAACCATGTTCTAACCAGAAACATTCTTAGAAACCCTTCAAAAACAGAAGACCTTTGGGAAAAGAAAGTTTCTCTTCAAAACTTTTGGGTAAAGACGACTGTAAACAGCTTCTCTGTAGGACCCACAAACAAGAGCCTTCGAGTGCCACACTCCAATCTGCTATGTTATTTCTTATTTCCTTAGTGAGTTTTTATTCTCTTAATTTTTTAAGGTTCTGGATTTTTAACAGAAACTTGCTATCTCTTAACTTTGATATTTGCAAGTTCCTGTCACTGATTTTGCCTTTGGCATTCTTAACGACTCCATAGTGTAAATTCAATGCCTGGCTAGAATTTACTCATGATTTCTCAAAACTGCGATCAAAATGAATTGGGTTTATGCTTACCAGGCTTTGTTTTATAACAGTTGCCACTAGGCTTCATTTTATAACAGTCAACAATAAATCTATTGGTTTCCTTAGTAATTGAGCTAACACTATGAGAAATCGTTTAGATTAAAAACAGTACTAGACCAGAAAGACAGAAATCTAAAATTCTTTATCATGTCAAACCTAAAAGGGAAAAGTTCTATAGAAACAGCCCTTGTAGACTTTCATAGGAGAGAGACTCTCTGGAGAGACAGGGATCAGGCAGTACAAAGTTGAGAGTTATCTTACTGTCCCAGACCATACAAAAGGCACATGCTACTTAGACTGTAATCTACTATCCCTGACTCTACCTCTGTAGGTAGAAATAGCATCTGTATACTATTTCATCATCTACTGTAAGACCACACTTGATTGAATGGCACCAAAATATTATAGTGCCATTTGAAATCCATATAGCTATATTTTGACTGAAAACACATCATTGTGTGATTTTTCTGGTATTAGATTTGTAACACAAAAGTTTCTTGCCTTTTACCTGTAAATTGGGACAAGTAATTGTTATCTTAGTAAATGACATTTCCCGTCAATATAGTCTCTGATATCACCACGGATCTTTTTGGCCTGTCAAGTCTCCATTAAAGATTCAATTCAAGGACAAAAAGAAGACTTGAATTAAGTACAAAAACTTTAACTTTTGAAGAATTTATACTGCTTTATTTTGCCTCAAATGCTCCTTAATTCAGGATTTTCAAAAGGCCCCAAAAGCATGATATTGCTATGATTCAGAGAATAGCAGTTTTCTAGACTATGTCACTAAGATTATATGAATTTCCTACCGCTGATGTAACAAATTGCTAAAAGCAATGTGAATTTATTATCTTACCATTCAAACCAGCAGAAGTGCAGTGTATTTACTGGGTTAATATCAACATGTCAGCAGGGCTTCTATCTTTCTGGAGTTTATTTCATTCATAAAATCCATTTCTTCCTCTTCTCTAGAGTTAGAGGATACCTGCATTCATTGGCTCCTGGTCTCCTTTAATCTTCAAAACCAGCAATCTCATCGTTCTTAATTCTGTTTTCCTGTCATAACTCCTTCTCTGCTCTGACTTGCCTACCTCCCTGTTTTACTTAGAAGGAGCATTGTAACTACATTAGCCCGCCTGGATAATCCAAGAAAATCTCATCTCAAAATTAACTGAATAACAATAGTAATTCCATGTGCAACTTTAATTCCTCCTTGCCATGTAACATAGCATACTCATAGGATCCAGAACTTAGGAAGTGGACATTGATGGAGGCAGGCATAATTCTGCCTACCACAAAAGCCAACTGGTTTATGAACATTGTAGTAGCCCAAATAGAGCCTCTTGAAACACTGAGCTCTCAAGATGGAACACATGCTAGCTTAAGGAAAGAATGTTGCACTTGCATCACCATAAATTTTCCAGGCTTATTACTAAGAAAAGTTGGAAGCAAAGAAATCATAAAATAATTTGGCTATATCCCTTACCTGAGTGTACAGAGTCTTTGGATATGGAGAGGGATATGTTCTTTTGTTTTAGTTTGAGAACTCTTGGCTCCTGGATTTGAAATGTACTGCAAACAATGATCAAAATCCTGGGTTACAGTTCTCAAACATGTGATTCCCAAATGCTTAAATGCTGCTATGCAGCTACTTTTCTGCAAATGACCCAACAAATAATATTCTCACAAAAAGAACAAGATAATTTAACAAATACAGAAGTTGGAACAAGAAACATTTAAAACTATATATTAAGCAGTGGTGCAGTCTGGGCTGATCAGTTCTCCAGATGATAATTGTCTCTCTTACATTGTAGCCAGAAGAATGACCAATGTGGAGACAGTGAGCTGTAAGCAACCCTGGCCCAACGTTAAACCTACTTGAATTATTAATTATACCTTCCTAAACTTCAAACCAATCGCAGTCAATCTTATATTGCAATCTTATACTGATAACATGCTCATCGGGTAGACCTTCAAGATCTTCATCCACTGAACCAGCTATGTTACAAATATTGCCTGCTCCCTCCTCCTTACATTAAAAAATCCCACCTTAAGCTTATCTAACCCATGTTTTAAAGATGATAAATATTCTCTCCCTGACTTTTCTTTTCATAGACACTACTACTAGGATTCTGTTAAGATGATATTTTCCCTTTCCTGCTATAAATCTAACAGATGGAGCATTGCTTACATTATGGATTTATCATGTGGTCATTTGGGGAGTTGAGAGTTGACAAGAGCCTACTCAGAAAACTACCATTTGACAATAAGTTCCCTTCCTACTGGGAACTATTCAAAGACTGAAGGCTTAGTGAGCAACCATTGCTGTTGCCTTTTTGAGATCCTGCTTCATGAAATCAATCATGAAATCCATATGAGGATCCATTTGGTCTTCATGCAATTGAACCATTATCAGTCATCCTTGACATATCAATATTCTAAAGGGAGTTTAAAAATCGTGTTCCCCAAGAGAATAAAAGATTGTTTCAGGAAGTGCTAGTCTAAAAAATAATATTATCATGTAATATTGTGCCATACATATCACAGTATATATTGTATCCTATTTGTATGTATTTAAATGTGCATAAAATATTTAAAACTTAATTTCCTATCTTTATCAGTAATCAAAATTAAGACTGTAATACATAATGTTATGAATGTTCTCTACTAATTCTAAAATATACCTGGGCCAACTCCCCACTAAGAACCTAATTTTACTCAAATACCTCTGAATATTTTTAGTTCCTATAAAAAAGGATATATTTCACTGCTCTAATTATGATATCAGATCACGTTTAGTGGAATACAAATACCAAGCAAGCTCATCATTTTATCAGTTTTTACTGAGAATTTGTAGGCCTATTATTAGGGCTCAGCCAGCTGTCATACTATATATTTCCCCTACATGTCATGGGTTTTATCATGACTAGTTCTAATAATGATGATGATTACTCAGATAATCCAGAATTTAATTCCTCCAAAATATAAAAGTGGCCTAGTTTATTCCTGTTAAATAAGCTTCAAATGAATATCTTAACCTAGCACATAATTTGCAGATTAAAAATTAACACATGGTTCAAGCCCAAGGTGAACTCTTAAATGTCCATAACCACTTAAACCAATCCTTTTCATAAAGTCAAAATCCAGCACAGTAAATTAAGTCAAATTCATAGAAAAGATAAAGAGACAGCCTTAATGAACGGATTTTTTTCACATGAAGTTCAAAATTCCAAGGCTTTATTATTTGAGTACAAAAGGCAGAAAACTTAGCTAAGAAGACAATATTTATAAGTCAAAACTAAGAGACCAAACCTCCACTCACTATTGTCCTATTTTTACCATTTCACCCAGTTGAAAACATTCTAATTCAACATCTTGATATATTCCAATTTGAGTTTTCCCATTGACCTTTGATAAGTCCTTTTCCTTTGATCATCCCAAAATAAATCATCTTACTTCACACTCAAATTAATAATCTTTTGTAAACAAATCCTACATTAAGTTTATAAAGGTTGTATTTTTTTTTAAATAAGCTTCCTTATAATCAGTCTAGAACAATCTAATCTGACTTGACTGAATGAAGTAGAACACAAAGTGGCGACAAAAAGCAAATGCATAGCATATTTTAAACACTAGAGGGAGTGAAACAGAGATCTGAGGGGTGGAGTATTTGGGGTTTGCACCAAGCAGACTTTTCTTAGGACTCTAGTCAAAACTCAGTGATTAATTTTGCCAATGAATGGCCCTGCTATGCAGTTTGAGTAATGGTGAGTTTCAGATTAGTAACCATTAGGTATTTAAGCTATTTAGACACCTTGTATTCTGTGACACTTTCCTGTGTCACTTTGTGCAAGTCACTTAAACTCTCTGAGTCTCATCTGTCTTATGTACTAATTGAAACTAGTAATTATAAAACTACTTATTTTAGATTTTAAAATAAACTACTATTAGTAATTAGTAACTTGGGTTAATATTACCCAAAGTCAGAGAAATTACAGAAAATCTGATGTGATGACTCAGTTTCAGCAGGCTAACTGCATGGTGGCTTTGCTGTCTCTGAATCAGCTTTGTGAAAATAGTTTCAAATAAATGTAAAATAGAACTAACAAGTGTAGACACAAAAATAATTATTGGTCTGGGAGTATAGTTCAGGTGTAGCAACCTTGCCCAACATGTGCAAAGCCTGGATTCAATCCTTAGCTCTGTAGTAAATAAATAAATAAAATTCATCATTCTAATGAAGATCAGAATAGAACTTAAGTTTAAAAGTAACTTTTCTTCACATTAGGAGAATGCATTGTCCTAAGAAACAGAGACAGCTCACCACAGCTCACCACTACAAAGCTACACCATAGAGGGAATTGCATAGTTAACAGAATTGTAGGGAATAAGTAAGAACTAGATTTACATCTCAAACTACCTAGAATCAAATGCTAGTTACTATTTCTATAACCTTGCACTACATACAAAACTTTTTCTTTGCTGGGCACAGGTGGCTCACTCCTGTAATCGTAGCTACTTGGGCGGCTGAGATTGGGAGGATCAAGGTTCTAGACCAGCTAGGACAAATAGTTTGAGAAACCTCCATCTCCAAAATAACCAGAGAAAAATAGAATGGATGTGTGGCTCAAACAGTAGAGCATCTGATTTGCAAGTAGGAAACCCTCAGTTCGTATCCCAGTCCCATACACACACAAAAAAAAAAAACCTTGTCTTAACCTCTCCTATCTTATCCATAAAATGGAATTGATCCCTATCTCAAGAATTTTATAAGAACTAAGTACAGTAATGAATTAAATTCTAAACAGAAGGATAGCAAGGAGGAGTCATGTATACTAGGCAAACATGTTTCTTCTAAAAAGTATTTTAGCCAAAAGATTATTGTGCAAATTTAAAAGACAACTCCCTAGGTTTTATATTTCTACTCTACAATCACATTAATCTAAGGTTGACTTGTTCTAGGTTTTTTTTTTTTTATCCTATCAGAGAGTGTCACAAAAATAAAGTTGTGTTTTCATTTTTATTTGTGTGTGTGTGTAGGTATATAATGGCTGCCACCTGACTTAACAATTCTAATATGCCAGAGCTTGTAAAATGCCATTGATTATTTAATATATTACAAAGATGCTTCAGTTTTAAAAATGCCTGCCTTAACATTAGTGAAATATATCTGATCCCAATCCCCCTTCCCAGACTTTTCTTCCACTAGCCTGGGAACTTTCCTGCTTCCATAAATGCTTTCCCATT
Source organism: Castor canadensis (assembly GCF_047511655.1). Classification (NCBI taxonomy): domain Eukaryota; kingdom Metazoa; phylum Chordata; class Mammalia; order Rodentia; family Castoridae; genus Castor; species Castor canadensis. The sequence goes on from NC_133386.1 coordinate 24,771,937, forward strand.
CTTCAAATGCTCTCCTTCTTATTAAATCCTACCTTCTCCTCTCCAACCTTCTCTCAGAACATTTGTAATCCTTTATTTGATTCTAGCTTTGTAGTTAACAAGTCCTGCCTCGCATAATGTCTGTTTCCTTTTGTCTTATCTCCTCATTAGAGTGCATACTTTGAAAGCACAAACCATACTTAGTCACTTTTTTATTCCCCATGTTCTTAGTATAGGTTAGAAATATAACAGTATGATCAAATCAACAAAACTATAAACGATTTACTTAATTTTAGCAAGTGTTATTTACAAGAATTCAAAATTAATCAATTATATATATCAAAAGATTAACCTAAATAATGCTCATTTTACACTGAATAGTTCATTTAATAAAGTAAAATGAAAACTGGAAATATTCCATATCCTTCTCTCCCCCTACCTCCCCACCTCCAGCCATACTGGGGTTTTAACTCAGGGTCCATGCTTGTGTGGCAAGTTACATATTTTTAATAGGGTCTCATGTTTATGCCCAGACCTGCCTGGACCTCAGACCTCCTATTTATGCTACTCACACAGCTGGGATAACAGGTATGAATCATGGTACTTGGTTTTTATTGATTGAGAAGAAGTCTCACGAACTCTTTTTTGCCCTCACTGGCCCTGATTGATCCTCATGATTGCCACCTCCTGAGCAGCTAGGATTATAGCAGTGAGCCACCTGTATCTGACTTTTGACCACTGACTCTGTTAAATTTAAGACCTCCCATGTATCTTTTGTTACTTTTTGTTAGACACATCACCCTTTAAAAACAGAAGACAATGCTTAATGATTGTCTTTACAATAAGATTCAGGACTAAGTTAACCAATAATCTTATAAAGATACCCATAATACCAAGGCATCTCATGAAATGCAGTACAAAATATGTAATGTCCTGACACAAATTCTACCCTATTTGCAATTCAACCTGTTGGTCTACCACCATCCCGTGAATACTCAAAAGTGAAAAACAATGGAAAATTTATTACTTATGGTAATAGCAGTAGCCAGAGAATTAGTGCTTTTGCATTAGTTCCCCAATCCTCAACTTCCACGGGGTGATCAAACAGGGTCCATGACATCTGATCCAGGTAGGTTGCGTGTGCAGGAGAGAAATTAGCACTTAGAGAACCACATCTTTTAGACTGAGCAGTAAGCATACCTACTTGTTGCTCTGGAAGGAAAATTCCTTCTCTATCTTATAGGCTATAAGCAACGTGTTCTTTGTTCCAGATGCAAACACCGTCTCTTATTTCCAAGGCTGTTTTCTATGTAAATATCCTTGAAAACACATCTGAAAGAATCACATTTTGTTCCTTTTCTTAGAATATAGGCAGAAATGCAAGGTATGCATGGATGATTGTCTTCCAACAAATGCCAGTCACTGATTGAATCCTATCAAAGCAGGATACCAGGCTCCAAGGTTCACTGGCTTATCATGTATTGAGTAAAATCAGTTCTATAGTAATGTAAAATATGCATTTTCAAAAAGCTCCAGGCTATGTCAAATAATACAATAAAAACTCCGGCTTATGCAAAATTAGTGTCAGGGCACAACTCTCAAGGACTTTGCCTTGAGAGTTATTATTGAGTATTATTATTTTATTATTATTTTATTATTTTAGTATTATTATTTTATTATTATTTTAAATAATACTTTAAAAATAATATAGGCAGCCAGGCACAGAGGCATACACCTATAGTCTCCACTATAAACATTCTTGAAAGAGGGAGTAAAGCTATTGGGTACACATCTGAGTTTTCTGTAGAACATATTTCTGGAAATAGCATTAATAAATGAAAGAGATACAATTTTATATTTTGATAGTTATTACTGGCAAGTTGACTAAAAATAAAACAATATCAAATTATGTTATTCTATTCTTTATCTTTCTGACAACACTAGACATTATCTATCTTTTATATTGTTTTAGTTTGATGAGTTTGATGAGAATTTATTTCCAGTTTGCATTTAATATGACATCAGTAAGGGTGAGTGTTTTTATATATTCATTAGCTATTACATTTTGCCTCTGAATTATTTATTTATACTCTTTGCCTGTTTTGCCATTGAAATTTTTGTCTAATTTTCTAAAATGTTTATTTATGGAATTCTTTATATACTATGGTTAACAATGTATTCCCTCTTCGACATGATGCAAACAATTCCCTCAAAATTCTTTTCTATTTTAACAAGGCATAATTAACTAAAAAAGCAAGAAAAAGAAAATGAAACTTTATTCTGAATTTTTTTTTAAGTTGCTTTCTTAATTTAAAGAGCAATTCCCTAAATTAATCAATTAGGTGTTAGTAAGTTAAGAAATAAGAGAGGGCTGGGCATTTAGAAAATAAAAAGAAAGACTAAAAGAGAAAGAAAGAAAACTGCAAGACCAATAAGGTGTAAAATGTCCATGAAGATTGAGAAAGACACGTCAGCCTTCTGGTGCTTTTCTTCGGGATGAATCCCTTTAAGAGTATTATGACTAACGTAAAGCTCTCTTATCTCGGGAACAGAAAAGACTCCAAAAAAGACTAACACAAATCTATAAATAATACTAAGATAATTTTTACATATGTAGAGAAAATGTAAAAGGTAGTTCTATTATTAGTTTTAATTATAATATCAATTAAATGGAAGGGCTGCATTTGATGGATACAATAATATTACATAAAGAGTTTCTCTGAATATTTTTGACATCCTAGAATTAGTGCCAACCCAAGGTCATATTCTATTTCCTTGATTTCCAAACCAAAGCTCCAATGGAAGGTCTCTGAACTCATAATATGAAAAGAGGTCAAGATAAAAGAAATAACACACAGGCTTTGTCTGAAAAATATTCATAGAAAGGATAAAAGGCAACTATTTTCCACTTTATTTCATGACCTTAAAATATTCAAATATATTTATAACTGTTGGACACTTCTCTTTATGTAAGTAAATAATACAATTTGAGAGAAATTTAAAAATTTCCTCCATGTGATCACCTGCAGTTGCAAGGTCAGTATAAAAAGAGGCCAAGTTGTAACAATGCAATGATATCTGCCTTCTCAGATTAAATGGAAAGAAATACACAACTCACAAGGGGCTGAAACATGTGGGGACATGATTATAAGACCACTGTCCCTGGAGAACCTGGTAGAAATATGATATGTATCTCTTGAGGCCATTCCAGAGATGAGAGCAATTTCGTGAATACAGAAAGACATGGTGCCCACGTCTCTCAGCTATAAATGTTGTTGAGCATAGCTGGGTTCCATTATTGCAGTTAGGCTGTAGGGCAGTGATCTGGACTGTCTTTGTTCTCCCCAGTAAGAACTGATGCATTTCAAGTCACTAATCAGCATTGTCTGTGCATTTGCTCAGCTAATCTGCTGGCAGTGTGTGATGAACAATCTGCCTATTGACTGTCTCAGCAGTTGCTACCCCTCCACCCTCACCCCATGTTGATCCTCACCTCCTTTCTGCTGGCTGCTCTTTTTTCCTATAAAAGAAGGGTATAAAGAGCTGTCCATTCTCTTCCCCTCCCCCAAGATACAATTCCCTCTCTCCTGGCTGGTTCTCTAGGCCCCTGCTCAGCGATTCCTTGTGGAATTTGAAAAATGCTGCCTAACTCTTGGATACTTACTGAATTTCAGCCACTTTGAGCTTGACAAGAGGTGCATTTCTGCTGTCTTTCATTTCAGTGTGTATGTACATGCAGAGAAGAGCTAATTTACATCAAATCTGGGGACATTTTGGTAACATCTGTCATCACTTCATCCAGGAAATACTTGTGATTAACACTTTGTATTAGGAGTGAGAGCTGGCAGTCAGAAAGATATTGACCTCTGTATTACTGTGATAAATATGTGGATTTCCTCGTGGACCCCATTATAACACACCCTTATGAAAGGAGTATCAAAATCTCTGGATTCCGTGTTTTAGAACCTTTTATCATTTGCCCCTCTTATAGGGACAATAATCTTAAAAAACAAGTATGCTGAAACTCAGCATGGATTTACTTATAAAGGAAAATGGAAGAGAAGCTATACTGTGAAATGGACTTAACTGGCATTTTTAAAACACAATACAAAATATGGTCACCTTCAACTATAAAATCTGACTTTTCTGATTTGCAGTATGTGCTTACAATCAACTTCTACCAGACACGTATTCATTTGCCAGGGACAACATATAAAAGGAAATCAGACAATTACCTATGCTTCTACTTAGCCTTACCTTGTGGTCCCAACCACATCTATATCTACTGAATCCAAAATAGGGAAACTCAAGTTCTGTACAGACAGAACACACACACCACAATGGAGTATTTGTACCTTTGGACCCCTAGCTCCTACTCCCACCACAGTCTTTTCTTTGTTTCTGTAAAAGAAACAAACACATTAAGCATCACCATTGGAACTGAGAAGTCTTAAAGATAAATATATCCCCCTGCTGATACCAAGATCTTAGAGAAGAGCGACTGCTTAAACACCCAGGAATTCCAGGCATGCTTAATTGTCCTGTGTAAGATCAAAATCTTTAGAGACTGATTCTAGAACATCTGTGTTTCTGCCCTGTGGGGATGCAGACAGACTAGAAATGGCCCTTGAATTTAAAAAATATATCAAGTCTCTTTCCTTAGACAGGTTAGATGTTATGATTACTCCAAAATTTTTGCTTGTTCCAAGAAACTAAGATTCTAGTGGAACATGTAATAGAGTCAAACAAATTTTAAGGAAACAATGAAAGAAGTAACTCAAAATCAATAGATTGTTGACATGGATACTATACCCACTATGGCACCACAGCAGTTGGCCCATCTCCTTGTAAGAACATTTTTTCATACTGTATCACCATTTTTCTGTAGGTTAGTCTATCATTTGGTGAACTTTAATCCTTTTAAGAGCAGTTTAAAGTAATTTTCATTCCTCTAATCTTCAGTTATTTGTGCAATGAGGCTGTGTATGTATACACACACATACATATGTAAAGTTTACGGAATCAAAGTACACAAACACACACACATACACACACACACTAGACCTTGCATCCCAAGGGCCTAGTGCAAAACCTGGCAAGTAGTGGACAACCAGCCACATTTGACTATAAGAACTAATTTGTGAATTAACATAGAGGAAGGAAGGAGATTTGAATTTGAATTCAAATCTAGCTTGAATTGAAACCTTCCCTTAACCATAGTTTTCTTTTAAGTCACTATCCCTTTTCCTTCTACCAACATCTTCCAAGAAATGTCTACACTTACTGTTTCTAAACAGAAATGTCCAAGATGACTGAAAGTCTTAATAACCTACATAGCCCCAAAATGGAAACTGAGAGGTTGAAAGACAGCCACTAAAAAATTGATTTTTAAAGAATTTTATGAAGCAGTGATATTTTACTTTAATAGGTAAAGTCATCTACAGAAGAGCCAAGTTCCCAGAAATTCTCACTGAGATATTTATTGTATGTTCTTATTTTATTCTGGTTTTCTAACAAATTATACTAGCAGCAGCTCTTGCTATTCATTTTTTTTAAATATTCTGACCTCTTTGGAGAAAATGCTTCTGAAAACTCACTGTGCAGTCATTTTGGTTCATGGTATGACTCATTTAAAAAAAAAGATTTTGCTTTCTGAATCTTTATTAGAACTTCAAGTGTAAATTCAATTTTCAATTACTTTGTACCAAGGTTGGACATGGCGGCACAGCCCTACGCAACTCAACCCTATTATCATATTCACAGAGGGTCTTTATTTGCTTATTTTTTGTTTCTGTTTTGTTGTTCTCTGTTTTAATGGACCTTTACTATGAAAGTAGTGAGGCTACTGACATCAACACCATCTTGCAAGGCAAGTTCCAGTTTAGATTGCCAAAGCAGGATTTAAAGGAAGATTCCACTTCAGCAGCATGACACCAGGAAAGGCTATAAGTGAGGGCTATATACTGAATTGTGCCGCAACACCACCTCCTCATATGTTGATGCTCTAACCCCTGATGTGATGGTTTTTGGAGGTAGGTTCTTTGGGAGTTGATTTAGCTTACAGGAGGGCACGAGGAAGGGTGGGACACTTATGATGGAATTAATGCCCTTATAAGCACCAGAGGGTTTCCTTTCTATCCATTTTTGCCATGTGAGGACCCAGCAAGAAGGCAGCCATCTGCAAGTAAGGAAGAAAGCCTACATGGGAGAAGCAAATCAGCCTGGCATATTGGTCTTGGATTTCCCAGGCTCCAGTACTGTGAGAAATAAACTGCTGCCATTTAAGCCACCCAACCTATGGTATTTTGTTAGAGCAGTCCAAGCTGACTAAAACAATGAGGTTACAGGAAAAATGCTGCAATGACACAAAAACTTCAGACTTACCACCCTTTAGTTTTCACCACCTATGCTCTGAAAAATCATTATTGTGGCAGTCTTTAGATTGTTGTTAGCAATGAATTGAAAATATTTGAGAATAGGGTCACTTTCCCTAATTTGTTGTACTGTAGAATCGAGCAAGAACCTACCTACTCAAGGTCATCTAAAGTCCTAATGGGGCCTCAAGGAAAAGTCCTCATAAACTTAATCCTCAAACTCTTGATCTTGTAAATATCAAGGCTCTAATTCTAAAATGTCTCACAAACAGGAAGTTAAGTTACTTCTTTTTATTATCACAAAAAGTCTGCTATTGTATGAATGGAAAAGTAAAAAATAAATAAAAAGAAGGGGAGAGTAATGAAGTGGAAATGGCCATACTGCAAAGATATACCAAACACAATGTCTCCTCACTATCAAAACAAAAAACAACCCAGAAGAAATGCCAGGCTAGGGAGAAAAACATGGATATGATTATAAAAAGTTAAAGTTAAACATTGAAAACTGAATTTAAGACACACATTTTTATTAATGGAAGAAACAAAAGATTAAAACTAAATGAAAGACAGATTTACACCTATTTGAAATAATTTTATAGACTTCTACACAGCAGAAATATATACTTATGAGCTAAGTTAAACTGTATTCTATATGAGTTCAAAGATATTATAGTAAAACAACAGAACCATTAGAGAATGGAAAGCAGAAATTTAAAGAATTCCTGAAAGTAGAGAATGAAAATGATACGACAATTCAGAAGTTACCTTTGCACTAAACATTTTCCATGCATTAAGGCTTTATTTATTTTTATATAATTTAAGTAGACAGTACAAGTCTAACAATGAAGAGATGAAATCTGAAGACAGATTACTTAAGTTCAGATCTCAGCTCTGCTAGCACTTTCCCAGCTGTGTGATTTTTGGCTAACTTAACCTCTCTGTACCATATTCTCATCTGTGTAATGAAAACTATCATAAAAGGGCAATCTGAGGATAATTGCCATTAATATATGCAAGGTAATACTGCCTCTGAGTTTTTATAAACTTTGGCTATGCTTAGCCTCAAAGCCTTCAGTATCATATAGTTCTCAGGAGGGGTAGACCCAGTAGGGACCAGAGAAGTCATGCCCTATTTATGAGTATCTTGCAATCCATAATGCCACACATAATGTGACAATGTGGCCTGGTGTCCTTCAAATCAGATTAGTGTCACTGGAATGAGACCAAAGCAAAATCTAGTTTTCTTTATTTTTCAAAGAATGAATTAATACGGCTAGGTTTCACCAAGTTCAAATGCAATTCTTTGAATTTTATGATTTCTTTTTTAAAAGGTATTTTATTGAATAACACCTGACCCATTTGTTCCCTGATTCTCATTTCTGAAGCTGCTCTGCCAAGACAACATCATCAATCAATGAGAGAATGTGTCAGCAGGGGGCTTCTCTTCTTTTGCTGAGGGTCTATGGTGTTTGTTTTTCAACAGAAACCGAGCTCTAAGTAAACACAATTTTTTTTAAGTTTCAGAGTAAATGCTTTTGAGTTATACAGCACCTTTTGTTTCCTGAGAATGTCAACTTTATTTTGGTTCTTTGGATGACAGAAAATGAAATAAATCATTCAAGGAACTACATTTATTTCTTGCAACAAAATCATCCAAGGAAATAGCCAAAATGCATCTGCTAAATAAATCAAAATTCTAGAAGTTAATCAATGAGTACATGTAGGCATGCATGCCCATAGAAGAAAGAGGGAGAAGGACAATAAGTAAGTTATGCCAGCCTTAAAATTAAAACGTACTATGGTATCATTTATCTCTGTAAAGATTGTAAAACAAAACCATAAACAGTTTTGGTCTCTGTTTCCCCAAAAACTTGGTTCAGGTTTGTGTTCCCTCTTCTGAAAAAAAGGAACTCGAAATTAAACATGAAACAAGGCTGTACTCCACTCCTGAAAAACAAACTGTAGGATCTTCAGAGACATGTGGGAAACAGCACAAGCCTTTCTAATTATTGACAGCATAATTCTGTGTGGTACTTCAGATGTTGATTTAACAACTGCTAAGAAGCAGAGACATAAGACCTTCATATCTCCTAGGGGCTGTATCCTTCACATCACAAACTGTCACTCATTGCATCCAAGTCCCTACAAAGTTGTCTGCAAATTGAAGTTTTAATGAACACAGTTAAAGAACCACAAAATCAAATGGAAGGGTGGCAACCATCTGTTGAATTTGTGCTCTGTAGATAGACAATCCCCACCATTTAGAAACTAGAGTGGATTGTTTTGCCCTGAATGGTGTGAATTTCCTCTCTAAGCAGTCCAAAAGCACAGAGAATGACCACGTTGTACTGAAGAGGCCTGCTCTGAGAGCTTTGAGACCAGAAATAAAATCATACATTGTATTCCTTCTTGAGGAGGTCAACTTACTTTATGCACACTATCTAATCAATTCTCAAAGCATTCCATTGAAATGAGGGAGAGGCAGCTACAATATTCGCTTTACAGATGGATAACCTGAGGCTCCAAAAGGTTAAGCAGTTTTTCAAGGTCATGTTAGGCCAGTTCCACACAACTGCAATTACCTGGGCATTAGAGGCAAAGAGCAACAACCATAGACGGACTGCTTGCGCTTAAGTGGAGGTACAGAATCCGATCACTAAAGAAAAACCAGGACCAGGTCAGAGCCATCCAAATAAGCTGCCTATATGCCCATATATGTCAGATGATTGACAATTTTCTATTCAACTTGAAACTGGAAACAGCTAGGCAGCCAGAGAACAGGAATGAGGTCACAGATCTGCTATTTATAGGATATCAGCCCCACACTCAGCTGCCTTTCAGTTAAGGTGAATAGTGCATGTAATTTTCTTTCTCCAGCTCCATTCAAAGAAACTATTTTCAGAAAAGGAAATTATAGAATTTAGTAATATTTCTTGTATCATGGTGATTTGCTTTGCGACGGTCTCGGTAATGTTTACCACATATTCATCTGGGCTTATTGACCATAAATAAAAATTCAGTCACATTCTTTCCTGCTTTGTGGGTTTTGGGGTTTGTTTGGTTTTTTTTTAATGCAATAAAGATTCCATGCTCTTTTTTTTTCCTACCTGGAAAATATTCATTGAATCTGCAAAATTATAACACAACAGAACACCATTATGGACAAAAAATAAAAATAAAAAGCCTAATAACCATATGAGGTAAGGGCTGTAGGGCTATCTGATGTGTGCCTGTTCAGCTGCAAGAGTTAATTCCTGTGAAAAATGCACTTCCGCACATTTCCTTTGGTTGAGCTAGGTCTGAGGCTTGTGAGAGCTTCAGACAAGAGTGGGGGAGGGCCGGAAGCCTCCAGTCTTTTGATGTAGATTGATGCATGACAGTAACCCTGTCCTAAATATCAACTTTTCTTTCCCTTTAGCATTTCTCCCAATTCATGAGAAGGAATTCCTTCACCCCAAGTGCACAGATCATAGTATTAGAGCACACCAAAAGCTGCAGATAAAAATGCCTTGTATTTTCCTGTGATTCATCAACCACAACCAAAACTAAAACAACAAACTGAAACAGAGAGGTTTGAGTAACTTTCAGGATTAAAAATAAAAGGCAAAGAAACAGGGAAGAACAACTTATGAAACATCTCCAAGTTTCTATTTGGGACGGGACTAAGGGAAGATGATGAGTTGAGGACTCTTGACTTTTCCCCTTAGGAAAAGACTGTGAACCAACTGTACAGAGACCCTGAGCCTCCCAGCCAGCGTGGAGCTGCTGCAGCAGAAGCTGACATGGTTCCAGGACCCCAGAGTTGGTACCCACATCCACCTGATCAGGGATTTTCACCCTAGTGTGTGGATAGCAATTGCTTAAAAATCATTCAGCATACAGATTCCCAGGTTCAGCCCCATTTTGATCAAATTAAAGTGGGTTCCAGGAATCCGCATTTTAACCAGAACCTCAAATAGTCCTAAGACCTCATGTGGAGGTTACGAAATTTATTAACACTGCCCCCTGGAGGGTATTTCCAGAACTTCTTACACATCCCACAGGCCGGAACACCTATTTAAACCTTTCATTTGACAAATATGGAAGCTCTCCTATTTCCCAGATAAGTACATTTTATAAAGGCCTAAGAATAAATCTAGAAGACTTTGTTTAAAGACTTCTTTTACCCCCCAAAATAAGAGGTTATATTTCTTTAAAGGGTTGTGGGTATTTCTTTAAAGGGTTGTTATGAAACAATGGGTTTCATAAGACAAGATTTGCCAAGAAAAGATCAGAGACATTGCAACCCTACTACACTCACCTTTGTACATGTAAGAGCTGCTTCTGTAGAAGCAGTGTGTGTGGGGGTGGGGGGGTTGTGTATGTGGTTGTATGTATGTGTTCAGGAGCATACGAGAACTTGCATTTCTTCCACTGGCCACTATCTTCTGTGCTTTGTTCCTCCCCCACCACACCATATGCCAGTCTTTCTTCCTGTGCCCTCCACTGTTCCCTTTGTCTCATTTGACAGCCCTCCTTTGTCCTCCTTTTGCTATCATTCAGCTATTGCCCATACAACGAAGCTTATAGAGAGGAATGCTCGTGGTGAGGCTGTTGACCACTTTATGGAGATAAGAAGAATGATCAAAATGATAAATCCAACATTCATTAAAAATTCAAGTTTACAAATACATTTACATTGAGCCATTTGACTTTCACAAAACAAACAAAACGCTAAGGTAAGTATGTCTGCTGAAGGCATTGACATTGGGAAAAAATAAGTATTCGAGGCCACTATGTAGGAAAAGGCAGAGGCTGAACTTGGACCAAAAATTACAGTTTTAGTTACCCTGCTCTTTTCTGGGATAAGAAGGTATCTTAGAATTACTCAGATTCTTGATACTATTGAAGTGTTCCAATTTGAAACTCAGGTTTAAAAAAATTGATTACCTAAACCCACTGGACTGTAAACAGGATTCAATTTATCCTGAGGCAATTTATCCAATGGTGTGAAGAAAAGCACTTTTTGCATTTTCTTAGAATGGAAATGGGGGTGGAGAGGTTAGCAGAGAACAGTCATCATGTAAACTTGTTAAGGAAAAAATTTTGTGCCATCACTTCCAGGATGACTGGTGGTTTTCCAAGTCAGTCCAATGGATCTTTGTTCATTTTAAGGTGGATCATTCCAATCAGCAAAAATACAATATGCAACACCTTATTTTAGTTGGAAAAACTCAGAATTAGCTAAAATATTTCAAGGACAATGTGATGTTGCAATTCTTTTCTGAAATTAGTCAGTAAAGTCAAAGCAACCACTAAGAACCAATTGTATGTAGGCAGCCTACCAGACAAACCACAGTAAGAAGCAAGTGAGAAGACTCATTTCCTAAGTTAGTTATAAGCTGGATCCCTTTGGAGAAAAGACACTGTCTGCTATATAATCTGGAGACACAGAATTTGATGGTCAAAAGTGTTCCTGAATTGCACTGTTATTCATAGGGATAAACAATAAATGCAACATGGAAAAGTGATCAAATCTGCTTCAAGATATGGTAAAACATGTTGATATCATTTTGGAACAAATTTTATAAGGTCATTTTTATTTATTTATTTATTTATTTTTAGCAGTGCTGGAGTTTGCTAGGGTTTGAACCCAGGGCCTTGTGATTGCTAGGCAGGCACTCTATCACAGGAATGAGAACAGTGTCAGACTTTTTTTCCTTTAGTTATTTTCAGATAGGGTCTTCTATGTTTGCCAGGCCCAGCCCAGGACTGTAATCTTCTGACCTATACCTTCTATATAACTGGACTTTCAAGTACCTGCTACCACACCTGGCTTATTTGTTGAGATGAGGTCTTGATAACTTTTTGCCTGGGCTGGCCTTGAACCTTGATCCTCCCAGTCTCTGCTTTCTGAGTAGTTGGGGTTAAAGGTGTGCAGCTCCACTCTTGACTTTATAAGGTCATTTTTAAAACATCCTCTACTTTGACAGAACTTAGTACAATTTTAATTTGCACCTTTGATCATCAGAATGAAAAATTTTAAATTTGCTAGGGATGTGATTCCAAGTGGTCCAAAGGACAGTGTCTCCTTAAAAGCACAGACATTCTCTTCAAAAGATAATGCTTTAAAGTCAGAATTCTATCACACATTTGTCCCACGAGAAACTGACATCTCACATGGTTATTTCTGTTTTTCTTTTTCTGGTTCAAAGTATGTTCTAACCTTCCCTGACTCCAATACTTATAGCTGAGGCAATCATCTTATTTGGCTGCTGTGGCCAGCAAGGATTCTGAAAACTCAGCAATCCCTGGGCGTTTCCTGCTTATGGAGGTCAGGAGAAGCCATGTTTGAAAAACTGAGAGAAAAACTTGACCCAAAGGAGAGACTTAATGACAGAGTGGCAATGCAGAGACTAAATGAATGTCCCTTGGACTTTAGATGCAGAAGATACTAAACACCTACTCCAGCCAACATAGAGAAAGAAATTGTTCTCTGTGACTTAGCCTGCCCCAGGATTCTCCTCCAAACCCTACCTGCATCTTTTGGAAAAAAAGACAAGAACAACGAGCACACTATCTAGATTTTTTTTTTCTCCTAAAACACAACTGCAGAAATGTCTGGACATGTCTTCTCTCATTACATGACTTATAAAAATGGCCATTCCACTATGTCCTGAGGCCCCACTTCCACAAGCCTCCATCATAGCTTCCTCCTTCTTTGAAGAATGAATAACACTGATTACAGGAATTAAGTAAGTCACCAGGTAGTGAAATAGACATTTCAAAATTGTCTTCGTTGTTCATCCTTGTCCTTCTTTTATCACATTCTCTCTTTTAGTGCCCTTCCAAGTGCCCAAGACCTGATTTCTGACCCAATATCCCTGCTTCAGAGAAAATAATCTGATTCAATAAAATGAATTCCCACTAGGTAATTTATAACTTAATGGATTCCTTCATGCAAGAATTTGCAGAAGGATTAAACTAACTAATGATGGAATTCACGGTATTTGCCACAGGCTGTTAAAGGTGTGGAAGAGTTTTCTTGGAGCCTCTCAAATGCTACTGTGTAGACAACCAAAATCACCATCCTGTAATAAGCCTTGACCAGGAATGTAGGTAGAGAACTCATACATAACTCTACAATGTAAATTTAAGCCTGTAAGAAAGAAAAACATTATCCCCTGTCCTTTTGACAGGGTTTATGATATTGTTTTGGAAAAAATAAAAAATATGTCCCCAAAGCGAATGAGATTGTCACATGTCTACAGATTCTGAAAACTCAAAATGATTCCTATAATTTGAACTAAAGAAGATAAAGTATTTGAAAATCAAAATCAAGTGTCTTTAACACTATCCAATAAATGTTAACACTTCATTTCATCTTGTGGACACAACAAGGGAACACTTAGCAGACTATGGTTTGAGACAGTTATTGAAAATTCCCTCTAGGGTGGTCATGCTATATAAACACCACAAACACATTTAGAGAACATTTAATGTAGTGTATCTAGGTTTTAATTGCTCTGCCCAGACAAGTCTCTAGGGACCACTCATTAAAAAAAGGGAATAAGAAAACTGATAAAAACAAAAGAAAATATTTGAAGTTCACTATGGGGGAGCAAATGTATTTGTGTGGGTGTATATAAACATTTACATATAACATATATACACAGATGTGACAGTGAACTGGTGTGCTACTTAGCTTTCCATTGCTGGAACCAAAATACTTAACAGAATTTAAGGTAGGAATTATTTATTTTGCCTTACAGTTTCAGAGATTTCAGTTGTGGTTTGCTTGCTCCATTATTTTGGGCTTAAGGCGAAGTCAAACATCATGGCAGCAGAAACATGTAGAGGAAAAGCCTATCCACCCATGGTAGACAGGAAGGCCTGAGCAGTAACAGGACGGGCCAGAGACAAAAGATACCCTTCAAAGACATGCCTACAGTGACTCACTTCCTCCAATGAGGCCCCACCTTCCACAGTTCCACTACCTCCCGGTAGTCTATTCAAATTTTGAATCCTTCAATAGATTAATACATTAGTGAAATTAGAGTTCCAATCACCCAATCACCTCCCCAAAGCTCATCAACTGGTAACCAAACTGCCAATCCATGAGCTTGTGAGGAAAATTTCATATTCAAACTGTATACATGGTTATTATGTATGAAGTCATAAGGTTCAGGTTCACCAAAGAACCCAGAATTGATCAGAGTAAACTGGCCATCTCAATAACACTCCCTTCCATACAGCATTCTTTACAGAGTCTACATTTAGTCAAAGAGGAGTTCTTAAACCACAGGATCTACTGACTTAGGTATATATATAGCAAAGGACAGAAATGTTTGAAGACAGATAAAAGTGCTGCTTTGTTTTACATATTTTAAAACCATGGTGTTTTATTTTAAACATCAAAGCTATCTAAAGTACTTGACATAAAAATAGAACCATCTCAAATTGATATGGCAAAAATACCTGCTACTACTTGAGAGATTGAGATCAGGAGGATTGCAGTTCAAGGTCAGTCTGGAACATTCACAAGACCCCCTCTCAACTAAAAGCTGTGTGTGTGTATGAGTGTGTGCGCATGTGTGCCATCCCACCTATGGCTGAGAGCATAAGAAGATCACGGGCATGGCAGCCTAGGTAAAAATGAAACCCTATCTCAAAAATAGCCAGAGAAAGTGGGCTGGAGGTGTGGTTCAAGTGGTAGAGCACCTTCCTAGCAAGCATGAAGCCCTGAGCTCAAATCCCAGTACAAGAAAAATAAAAAAGTTCCTTTCTTTAAATTTGCTTGTGAATAGATTTTCTTTTTCTTACTATTACAGTATTATACTGTTTCCTACTAAATGAGAGAGAAAAAGAAACGAATAAACTTACATTAAATCATCAAATTTGAAAAAATTTTCACATTGCGTTTATAATAAATTTCATGAGTATTGCTATATCCATGTAATCAAAGTATATAATTTCATAATAATAATAATTTCAAATACAGTAATACTAAGATCATGCTTGAGGAAGCACATTGCCATACCAAAAATTATAGTGAAGTATAGAAAGAGGAGTAAAAGCAAACAAACCTGAAATTAATAATCTTGTCCATTTACTAAATATTTTTGTTAAACTTCCATGTATTCAGTAAAAATTTATTTTTAATAGCCAAAGTAATTAGACAAGAGAAGGAAATAAATAGGAAAGGAGGAGATAAAATTATCCCAGTGTCCAGATGCCGTGATTTTATATATTGAAAAATCTAATGACTCCACCAAAAACCTGTTAGAACAACAAATTCAGTAAAGTTGCCGAATACAAAATCAACACACAAAAAATCACTAGCTTTTTTGTATGCCAATAACAAAATACCTGTGAAAGAAATTAATAAAGCAATAACACTCACAATAGCTTCAAAAACACCCAGGAATAAATATCAAGGAAGTGAATAACCTCTGCAATGGAAATTACAAAACACTGATGAAAGCATTAAAGAAGTTACAAAACAATGGAAAGACATCTCATGTTCACTGATGACAAGAATTAATATTGGTAAAATGTCCATATTACCCAAAGTAATAAATAAACTCAACACAATTCTGGTAAAAATACCAATACACAAGCCAAGCAATCCACTGTCCCAGGATTTTCCCTTCCTGGGTGAGGTTTTGATTGTTTTAAAGCAGCCTTCAGTATAACAATTTAAGGATCAGAATAAAATATACAATACTGATGACATTCTTGACAGAAATAGAGAAAGCACTACTGAAATTTGTATAGAATCACACACACACACACACACACACGCACACTGCAAATAGCCAAGATGATCTTGAGCAAAAAAGAACAAAACTGGAGGTATTATATTACCTAATCTCAAAACAAGCTAATAACCAAAATAGCATGGCTCGGTCATCAAAACAGGCACAAAGACCAATGCAGAGAGAACCCAGAAACAAATCCACATATTTACAAGAACAAACTGATCTTCAACAAAGGCATGAAGAATGCACATTGTAGAAAAGAAAGTCATGCTGGGAAAACTGGTTATCCACATTCAGTGGAAAGAAGCTCTCTCTCACCATATATAAAAATCAATCCAAAATATCTCAAACACTTAAATATAAAATGTGAAAGTATGTAAACTACTAGAAGAAAATATAGGGGAAATTTTTCAAGATACAGTATGGACAGAGTTTTTAAATTTTTTTTGGATATGATTCAAAAGCATAAACAACAAGAGCAACAACTGACATGGGATTACATCAAACTGAAAACCTGTTCTGCAAAAGGAAATAATCAACATTTAAGAGGCAACCTACAGAATGGATGGAAATATTTACAAACTATTCATCTGAGAAACAATTCATTTCCCAAATATATAAGGAACTCAGAAAACTCAATAGCAAAAATCTAAATAACCCCTTTAAAAGCAAATGAGGCCTAATGGAATGGTAGAATGTCTGCCTAGCAAGCCTGAGGCTCTGAGTTCAAATCTCAGTTCCACCAAAAATAAAGAACTTAAGAAAAAAATAGGCAAATGAACTGAATACACATTTCCCAAAAAGCGATATACAAATGGTCAAGAAGCATATAAAAATGTTCAACATCAATAATTATGAGGGAAACTCAAATCAAAACCAAAATGATACATCCTCTCACCCCAGTTACAACAGCTATTACAGAAAGACAAACAATAACAAATACTGGTGAGTACATGGAGAAAAGTGAAGTCACATATACTACCAGTGGGATGTAAATTAGTGCAACCAGAATGGAAAATAGAATGGAGTTTCCTCAAAAAACTAAAAATAGACTAAATGATCAGCAATCCCACTATTGGGTATGCATCCAAAGGATTTTACATAAATAAGTTTAAGAAATATCAGCACTCACATGTTTATTGTAGCACTATTCATGGTAGCCAGGATAGAGAATCAAATGATGAATGGATTATATATGGTATATATGGACAGTAGAATATCATTCAGCCATAAAAAGAATGAAATTCTGTGACCTCTATAAGGAAAACTATAAACTTCTGAAGAAAGAGATTGAGGAAGATTATAGAAAGTGGAGAGATCTCTCATGCTCATGGATTGGTAGAATCAACATAGTAAAAATGTCAATACTCCCAAAAGTAATCTACATGTTTAATGCAATTCCCATCAAAATTCCAATGACATTCATTAAAGAGATTGAAAAATCTACCGTGAAATTTATATAGAAACAAAAGAGGCCACAAATAGCCAAGGCAATACTCAGTCAAAAGAACAATGCTGGAGGTATCACAATACCTGACTTCAAACTATATTACAAAGCAATAACAATAAAAACAGCATGGTACTGGCACAAAAACAGACATGAAGACCAGTGGAACAGAATAGAGGACCCAGATATGAAGCCACACAACTATAACCAACTTTTCTTTGACAAAGGAGCTAAAAATATACGATGGAGAAATAGCAGCCTCTTCAACAAAAACTGCTGGGAAAACTGGCTAGCAGTCTGCAAAAAACTGAAACTGATCCATGTATATCACCCTATACCAATATTAACTCAAAATAGATCAAGGCTCTTAATATCAGACCCCAAACTCTAAAGCTGATACAGGAACGAGTAGGAAATACTCTGGAGTTAGTAGGTATAGGTAAGAACTTTCTAAACAAAACCCCAGCAGCACAGCAACTAAGAGATAGCATAGATAAATGGGAACTTATAAAACTAAAAAGCTTCTGTTCATCAAAAGACATGGTCTCTAAACTGAAGAGAACACCTACAGAGTGGGAGAAAATATTTGCCAGCTACACATCAGACAAAGGACTGATAACCAGAATATACAGGGAACTTAAAAAACTAAATTCTCCCAAAACTAATGAACCAATAAAGAAATGGGCAAGTGAACTAAACAGAACTTTCTCAAAAGAAGAAATTCAAATGGCCAAAAAACACATGAAAAAATGCTCACCATCTCTAGTAATAAAGGAAATGCAAATTAAAACCACACAAAGATTCCACCTCACCCCTGTTAGAATAGCCATCATTAGCAACACCACCAACAACAGGTGTTGGCGAGGATGCAGGGAAAAAGGAACCCTCTTACACTGTTGGTGGGAATATAAACTAGTACAACCACTCTCAAAAAAAATTTGGAGGCTACTTAAAAAGCTAGACATTGATCTACCATTTGATCCAGCATACCACTGTTGGGGACATACCCAAAAGACTGTGACACAGGTTACTCCAGAGGCACCTGCACACCCATGTTTATTGTGGCACTATTCACAATAGCCAAGTTATGGAACCAGCCAAGATGCCCCACTACTGACGAATGGATTAAGAAAATGTGGTATCTATACACAATGGAATTTTATGCAGCCATGAAGCAGAACGAAATGTTATCATTCACTGATAAATGGATGGAATTGGAGAACATCATTCTGAGTGAGGTTAGCCTGGCCCAAAAGACCAAAAATCGTATGTTCTCCCTCATATGTGGACATTAGATCAAGGGCAAACACAACAAGGGGATTGGACTTTGAGCACATGATAAAAGCAAGAGCACACAAGGAAGGGGTGAGGATAGGTAAGACATCTAAAAACTTAGCTAGCATTTGTTACCCTTAAAGCAGAGAAACTAAAGCAGATACCTTAAAAGCAACTGAGTCCAATAGGAAAAGGGAACCAGGAACTAGAGAAAAGGTTAGTCAAGAAGAATTATCCTAGAAGGTAACACACACGCACAGGAAATTAATGCAAGTCAACTCCCTGTATAGCTATCCTTATCTCAACCAGCAAAAACCCTTGTTCCTTCCTATTATTGCTTATACTCTCTCTTCAACAAAATTAGAGATAAGGGCAAAATAGTTTCTGCCGGGTATTGAGGGGCAAGGGGGAAAAATGACCCAAGCCTTGTATGCATGTATAAATAATAAAATAATAAAAAAAAAATAAAGACAATTTGTAGGGAGTACATGTTTCTATAAAAAAAAAAGAATGAAATTCTGTTATTTGTAGCAACCTGGATGGAATTTGAGGACATTATGTTAAGTGAAATAGATCAGTCACAGAAAGATAATTACATGCTTTCACTTATATGTGGAAGAAAAGTGGAGCTCAAAGAAGTAGAGATTAGAATTGTTATAGTGTGGATGCTGAATGTTCTCCAAAGACCCATGTGTTAAAGGCTGCATCTCCAATGAGGAGCTGGTTGGATGTGATGGAACCTTTAAGAGGTGGGACCTTGTAGAAGGTCCTTAGGGTACCTGGGCACAACTCTAGAGGGAATTGTAGGAACTGACTTTTCTTTCTTGTTCTGCTCTGGTTCAAGATGTGAGCAGTTTGCTCTGATTCACATTCCCCACCATTGCTCTGTGCTGCTCTCACCAGAAATAAGCAGATATAGAAACCATGCCTTTGAAATTCTAGAGCCTGGTAAAAGTGTGGAGATGACTAATGGGTACAGAAGTGGACTGAGTAGGATAAATAACTTCTAATGTTCTATAGCACAGCAAGATATCTATGATTGGTAAAAATTAATTGAATATTTCAAGATAGCTACCAGAGAGAATTTTGAATGTTCTCAACAGAAAAATATGGTACATGTCTGAAGTGACAGATGGGTCAATAACCATGTACTGAAATGTCACACAAAAATAGATTCTACAAATATGTACAATTGGTAGGTGTCAATTAGAAATTTTTAAAAAGTTACATTTTTCCATTAATAATCACCAAATTTCCAAATAATCATCAAATAATGTATATTTGACAGTTTAATTTTGTGATATGATTATTTAGCAGACATGTACTGCTTTTATTGAGAGATCCTTAGCAAATTTAATTATTAAAAAAATTTCCAGTAACAAGATTAGTGGAAACTAATGAAAGAATAAGATTATACTGAAAACTCTGAAATTCACTCATACAGAAGATGAATATATACCAAAAATAGAAGAGTGATATACAACCAGGAAAGCTTAGTTTGGAAAGTTGAAAAGCTAGAGCCAATCTAATTAAGCTTCCTAAAACTGCTGAAACATAAAGAATAAGAATAGATTGCTCGGGAAAAAAATAATTTAACATTAATATTTGGCCATCAAAGACATCCCAAGCATAGCTTTCAAGTAACTATGCTAGAGGCTTCCTGCTGAGGAGTGAGATGAAAATGAACCAAGATGCTTCCATGGAAAAAAATCTTCCCTCCTCCTAAAAGACTGGTCCCACCAAGATGAACTAGCTGTTGAAATATCAAGTCCAAGGAAGTCGAAGCTTTTATGGAAGGCAGATGTGAGCATGTTTAGTCAAGGGGCAGGTCTCGGTTATCCACATAACTCCAGTAGCTGACACGACTCCACTTTAAATAAATGTAGAAGAAAGGAAGAAAGGGAAGAAGAATGGAAGAGAGGGAGGAAATGAAAGAAGAAAGAGAGAAGGAGGGAGGTGGGGGACTAGGTTATGAGACATGCATTTTTTGGTTGTATATGAGTTAAAATACCTAGAATCAAGCAAATTATATTCAGGCTCAAAGACAGTTTCCCTTATTCTCAGAAAAGGGCATGTGATGCATTCTGAAATTTACAAACTAGTAACACTGACATTGAACCCTTGTCACTTTCTATAATGATTTGCTAAACTTGGAAAATAGCATAGTGAACACTGGATGCCTGAATAATTCACTAAGAAAACTTTAGGATAAATTTGCACCCAGTTAATTTTCTTAAATTGGATTACTAGATTGTAAATTCATAGGGATGCTTCTGGTATAGTTCAATCTAACTTCAAAAGGTATTGAATATGGCCTCATGACATCCTTAATTGTTTATACCAGTATGTACACTCAGCGGCTTGAAACACAAAAAGATTAGAAATAGTATTTTATCAATCAGAAGGGCTTCTAATACACTGTTAGGGAACTTATTTCACAGCTCGTCATAATATATGAACGCAGGGCTTCACACTTGCAAAGAAAATGCTCTACCATTTGAGCCACACATCCAGTCCATTTTGCTCTGGTTATTTTTGGAGATGGGGGACTCTCGAACTATTTGGCCAGGCTGGCCTCAAACCATGATCCTTCCGATCTCAGCTTCCCAAGTAGCTAGGATTATAGGCGTGAGACACTGGTACCTGGCCCAGTCACAATGTATTTTAAATGGAAAAGCTGGCTAAATATGGAAGGAATTTCCTAAAACTAGACAGAATAGCAATGGAAAAGATTAAAAATTATCTTAATAGACCAAAATACTAGCCTTAACTCTTAAATCTTAATTTAAAAGGATAAATATCATATCTTGTTTGTAGGCTAATTAATCAATAGCACAGGGAAATTACTTGTATAAAAAGTCCTAGTAATTTAAGTTAACTGAAGTCTAAGGCTTAGTGAACTGATACACAGTAGTTCAAGTTGTCCACAGATAGAATTTGGGGCATCTTAAACTTGAAGAGGGGAAAAATTGTCATTTTCACTAACATTTGACAGGAATTTAACATTTTCTCCTATTATAAATATGATGCCATAGTAGTATCTGCAATACCCAATAACAGTAATTACATATATTTCCTTATCCTATCATAAAGTTTGTATGTACATTAAAAACAGTATTCATGCTTCTGAGGTAAATTACAGGACCCATCACTAGATACTATGGGTAACACTTCAATAAAAAAAAATACTCCTTTATGTATGCAATCCTAAACCACAAATTCCTTTCAATATTTTGGTAACTATATTTTAATATAATTTGTTAGGGTGTTAATGGCACTAATAAGCGCACACATAGATTATGCTTAAATGTACATTTCACATTTTATTAGAGATATTGACAACTGGAATCAGTTTCAGATTGGGAAGAGAAAATGACCAGCAAGTGAAAGCCTAGAAATTATATGAGGGACATAATTCCCCTTGAATCAAATACTAATGGTGCAAGACATTAGGGAAGCACCATGATGTAATTAAAAAGCCTATGCACCGGATTTAAATAGAATTACAAACATCTCCCACCTCTATCGGCTCTTCAACTCTCTCATCAGATTTGTTGTCTTTATCTCAAAGATAATGCATACAGTATGAAGTTGAGATGAGGAGTATAAAAGATATATTAGAAACTCTAATAGTGCCTGATTCATAACAGACCACCCCAAAAGTTGTGTAGTAACTGGAATAGTCTTGTCAAGGAAACCAGGTTCTAAAATTCATATGCCCAAGGGTCTTCGACCTCAGCAGGAATAGGAGGTTTGGATGGGCCCTTATCCCCTACCGTGTGAAAGTTGAACAGATCTGTTTTATTTGGCTCCAAAGAACAGGGACAGGACAAATGATACCAGACACACTTTAGTTTACTGTAATGAAGAACTGCTTTGCAATCAAACTGACCCATGATAAGACTTGGTTGCTTTTTAAAATAATGAGAGCCTTGCCTTTGTCTCTGCTTAAGCAGAGACCAAATTACCACACATTCAGGTGGTAGGGGAAGAGCTTGCCAAGATTGGAGACTGCGCAAGAAGCCTCACAGGTTACCTCCAACTATAAAGCTCAAAGATTTTCTGTAGTTTCAACAACAGGAACTAAACATAAATAATATATCAAGCTGTCAGACTCTACAAATGTTGTTTTTCTTCTGCTTCTGAGGAATGTAGTCTTCATTTAAGTAAACAGATAATTAATTTGAGAATAGAATTCCCAGCCTCTGGTAAAAGAGACACACTACTGGACAGGGACCATTTATATCTCAAATAGATATAGTGACAGTAATAGCTACAAAACTCCAAAATGAACTTTTAAAGTTCAATTTGATAATAATTAATAACTACATAAAATGACTTAAATGATAATTAAAAATATACATGAGTATGTTATAGTCAATACAATGCTTAAACACACAGACCACTGCTTCTTTGGAGAATTATTCTGATAAAGTCATTTCCAAATAATGCCAACTAGGCCCTTTAAGGAAAAGGTCCATCTCCAAAATAAGCCAGTTCCAGGTTGAGAATTTTTATTTTGAAAATCAGCAAAGGAATCATAAACATTTTCTTGCCAGATGTACTTCCCAGATGGAAGGACACTCTATTTTTTAGCAAGTGAAGAAAGGCAGGGATAAAGGACAGATGGGTACCAATAAGTGAGTAAATAATTTGCCTTAATAAATACTCAAATACACAAGAAAGGTATCATTCCTTGAACAGTCTTTTGTTTTCTTTTTCCTTCTCCTTATTCTTTAGTATTATCCCCAAAAGGGGCTCCTTGAACTGCTTACAAATTCAAGATTTCCTCATGTTTCCACACTTTAAAATGCCCTCCCCTTTCCCCATTTTATCTTCATTGTACAAAATCTTCAAAAATGGAATTAACCTTTTCTAAAGAAAAGTACATCCTGATAGCATCACAATCAAGTCACTCACATTTCCAAATATATTAAACACACACACACACACACACACATACACACACACAAAGAAACAGGCAGATCTGGACATTATTTAGAACTATAAAAATGAATGTAAATATCTACAATGATTTTTAATGGAGGTATAGAGAAAATTACAAGAAAGATTTTTACATTAAATTTCAGCCGAATACACAGATTCATGATTTAGCTTACTCATCACAGACAATAATTATTTAAATGTTTCCCATGAAAATATAACAATGTTTATTATGTTGTAATTCAGATATCTGAATAGTGCACTGACTATTGTGATTGAAGTTACTATAAATGTTCCAAGAGGAAAAAAGAAATCACTATCAACACAACACTACCTTGAAATGTGCAGTTCACAAGCTGAAAGTACTATGGAGGTGAATTTTCTGCTCTGAAATGTAATCCCAACACACTCTAAGGGTAGAGTTTATTCTTCTGAATACTGAACTCATAGCAGCCAGGCTCCCATAGAATAATGGATAAGCCTGATTCCAGTTTATGAAGGTACAGTGAGAAATGTTACTGCAAAAGGAAATGGCTCATTCTTTCTGTACAAGTGGATCAGAAAAAAAAGTGGGGGGGGAGTTTAAGAGATAGCAATAAAGAGAATGTCTAATGGGACAGTGCAGATGCCTGTGTAAAGGTTGAGTCTATCATTGTGTCTGGACAGACCAGTTTCCCAGACCAAGTACCCACTCCTCCGAAGAGTGCTAGAATGGACACTACAACTGGCAGCTTTTCTCCTATTCATAACTGACCAATATTCTGATCATTGTATTTTCCATTGATATGTAAGTATACTTTCAAAACATATAGTCAAATATTTATGCTCTGGATATAATTGGATACTTTCAAGAGGATTTTATTTCTGTTGACATTAGTATTTTACTCTAAGATAGTGGGTGGAGTGCTTTCTCTTTCAAATTCAAATAAAAAGAAGGTAAACCTATGGGCAACATGAAATGTAGTCAAGAAAAAATTTACATAAGCACACCAAAAGGGATGCATTTAGAAACCACTGCTCACAGAGAGTGGGAACGACTTTTGGTGCCACCAATACTTGTGTGAGTGTTGGTCAAAATATTGAATCTCTTAGATCCTCGGCTTGATCACCTATAAAGTAAAAATAACATGTGCCTCTCAGGTTGAGTCATGAAGACTTAGTTGTTGAGTGACGTGAAGAGCATGATGCACTATGGAACTGTGTAACATACTCAGTTTTCCCTCACTGCTCACTTTGGTCCCCATAAGTAAATCTTTGCATCACTTCCCATTGTACTTTAACAAGTCAAGTGATTTTTCGGTGGGACCAAGTCTGTTCTCCTGAGTCTGGATGTCACATCCACATCCTTCCCTTTCAGTGCCTTATGGAGGTAGCTCTCAGACAAGCATCAGCAAAGTTGCCTTTGAAATTAACATGACCTTTGAACATAAATTATCCCCTCACAGCACTGCTTTCTCAACCTGTCCTATGTCAATGTGCACTTAATGACACATGACTTATTTTCTTTACCTTCTCTGTGATTTTTTTGACCCTAGTATTTTAACATCTCAAGAGCAAAAGTTTAGCTTTCTAGTTCTTATAAACCACCCCCCTCAGTCATCTATTCCCATACCCCCAGACCCAGCTAATGCTGCAGTGGCATTAAATTTGTGTTGTCTGTCTGGTTAATGAGAAATTATTTTAGCACTACAGCAGGGAGAAGCCTATAGAGGAGCTATTGCATCTATCAAAGTAGTAGAATAAAGAGAGGAATCAAAGAAGGTGAGGAAATTACTTACCCTTTTCCTTCTCTAAAAGGTAAATGATTTATTTGCTTCAATCTCACAAGGAATACAGACACTTCCCTGTGGCTACTTTCTACAAATACTGGGAGCAAAGAAAGTAAAAAATTCGAGTCTCAAAGTAGAGATAACAGAAACACTTGAAGAATAAAGACACAATAAATCAATAGGTACTTAGAGTTAAAAAGAAATTAAAGACACTAGATGCAAACATTTTTCTCAAGTGTATTAATTCACCATCTTCTTTTTTCTTTTTTGTGGTGCTGGGTGTGAACCAAGGACCTTGCACGTGCTAGGCAAGCACTATACCACTGAGCTACAACCACAGCCCCTGTCACCATTTAAAAACATTCACTTTAAAAAGCTATATTAAAAATAGATGTTTATCATTCTGAGTGAGGTTAGCCTGGCTCAAAAGACCAAAAATCGTATGTTCTCCCTCATATGTGGACATTAGATCAAGGGCAAACACAACAAGGGGATTGGACTATGAGCACATGATAAAAGCGAGAGCACACAAGGGAGGGGTGAGGATAGGTAAGACACCTAAAAAACTAGCTAGCATTTGTTGCCCTTAACGCAGAGAAACTAAAGCAGATACCTTAAAGCAACTGAGGCCAATAGGAAAAGGGGACCAGGAACTAGAGAAAAGGTTAGATCAAAAAGAATTAACCTAGAAGGTAACACCCACGCACAGGAAATCAATGTGAGTCAATGCCCTGTATAGCTATCCTTATCTCAACCAGCAAAACCCCTTGTTCCTTCCTATTATTGCTTATACTCTCTATACAACAAAATTAGAGATAAGGGCAAAATAGTTTCTGCTGGGTATTGAGGGGGGGAGCGGGAGGGGGTGGAGTGGGTGGTAAGGGAGGGGGTGGGGGCAGGGGGGAGAAATAAACCAAGCCTTGTATGCACATATGAATAATAAAAGAAAAATGAAAAAAAAAAATAAAAATAGATGTTTACAGTGGTATATAATTGAATATATGTAGATTAAAAATAGAAATAGCTATCCATAACTTCTGAGTAAATTCACACATAACAGAAATAAAAACAAATAATTTCATAATGAAAATAAAGTGATATGTTATTAAAACTGCATTAAATGAGAAGAAAAAGGAGCTTGGTGAGCATTATTCTCTTTCTTTTTCTGTCCATAAAAACTGTTGAATACTATTTTCCCTCCTACTATTTCCCAAAGCAGACACAATTATTCCAGGGACGTGTTTCTACCAAGATGGAGAAGTGCTTTGTGGTCACTAGTGAATTACACCTGGAAAGACTTTTTAAATAATGGAGCGATTTGGAGGTGAAATAGTAAATAGGATGCAAATCAGAGTAAAATCAAATCATAACAGACAAAGAGGAAAACAAATCCCATCTGGATGTGTGGTAGTCAGATTTTTACTAACAATAAAAATGGGAAAATCACTTTAGAATTTAAATCTCATTTAAATGCAGCCCCATTAAAACTTTATAATTCTAAGTGAATGCAATAACTTTAATATTGTATAACCTATATAGGATTGTGATTAACATGACTTGACAGATGGGAAAGAATTTTCCTTTTAAAAATACTTCAAATGATTATAAAGAGTAGGTACTTCAAAGTTAGATGTTGAAATTATTTTAAAATGTTATGAGAAAAAGCTACTTGGGAATTGCTTTATTTAATTTTATAATACTTTCTAAAAAGCATCCTGGCAAACATTTCTTATTAACATTAAAGTGGATTTGTGTTGTTGTTTTGAAACTTTTAAAGGACCTTGTGATACTCTCATATACTTCTTGACACTTGGGAGTCCCAAAACATAGACAGTAAATCTTTTATATAAAGGAAATCTACAATGTCCTTCAATTAAGAGGAATTTAAAGTAATATTAATAACAAAAATTCTGTAGCCTAAAATCTTCAAATGTGTGTAACATAAAATAGAGGAAACCCTTGGAATAAAAGTGATTATCGCTATGTGTTCATAGCTCTTCAAAATGAGTTTCAGTCAAAACTTAAAGAAAGGACAGATGGACAGGAAATAACAGCAGTAGGCTATACAAGTTTTAGATAAAGGTGGTCACAGACATTGTTGTCTTGGAGGTACTCCAAGATTGAAGCACTGGTACATTTGCCATAAATGAAGAAATTCAGAACAGAAGTTACTGGAAAAAAAAATCAATGGCAAAGTGTGAATGTGCATGTGTATATGTTTTGCATGTATGAATGACAACAAATATCTGTTTTGATGAATGTAGTTGAATTACATCTTTTGTTCAGGAACTAGATCTAAGACATAAAATAAGAAAAAAAGCTATAAAATAAAGATGGGAATAGTTAGGATCCATTGAGGATCTGATAAAAGACGCAGATTCCCAGGAATAAAAGGAAAATAGGAGGAAAAAACTAAGGAACAAAAAGGGAAAGCAAATTCTGAAAAAGGTGACACTTTATAGTACCAAGGATTGTTATGTTATTAAGTGACTTCTAGAATTCTCAGTTATGAGGATAGGGGAGAAAAAGAGAGGAAGAGGAGGATAGAGAAGAAGAGAAAATCAAAACAGAGCTAAAACAGAGCAGAAAAATCTAATGGAGAGACTTGATTTTTGCATATTTTCCCCAGCAATCATTCTCATTTAAGAACTAGTTGATGCCAGTTCCACTGATTTGCCACAGGTTAAATTTATTGACTACCTCTAGAGTCTGAGGTTGGAGCTGACTAGCATCTAGACAGCCATTTAAATGACAAATTTTATGCTACATTCTTTTCATAAATTTCCATGTTCATGCTATAAAAGATTTAGAATGTAGGTGCTATCACCTACATGTCCCATGTAGTTTAGTAACATGTCCCATGTCACACATGTAGCAAGTGAAGAGACTAGGATTTGAATCTGAGTCCCTGTGATCTTCAAGCCTAGTCATTGAAGACCATGCTGCCCATGGTACTGTGATACCATTATGTTATCAACACACCATCACATCAGTAACTCTTTGCATTAAAGAAGTACTTATCAAAGTTATTTGCAAGCAAATATTTTTCATTTTCTGCCATACTTCCAATGACTACATCTTATGTTAGCACGTGGTCTCCAAGATATAAAGGCAATAACTTTACCAAATGGTTTGTAAACACATGATCAACTTGTTTCCCATCTTTTAATATCTATTCCTCTGTTTACTTACTTAGCAAATATAACATGTTAGGTGTTGTCTGTTGCATATAATGAAAATTCCACAAATAACACTGACTTAGACAATAAAGTTTCTCTGGCATATAAAGGAAAGTCTCCAAGGCAGGCATAAATGGTATCTTTATGGTTCAATGAAATACCCTGTCTCTTTCAGCACATAGTTATATCCTCAAGACTCTATCTGCTGGCCTAAGATGGCTGCTAGGGCTGCAGGCATTTTACTAATATTCTAAATAACAAGAAAAAGAAAAGGAGGAAGAGAAAAACACCCATCTTTTTAAGGAGACATTTGAGAAATATCACATAACAACTCTTATTTAATTCTCATTGGGTATAACTTAGTCAAGCTACAGAAGCAAAGGAGGTAGGAAATGTCTTCTTTCAGCTGGGTAGTATTGTGTCAACCTAAAAATCATTATTTTTATTAAGAAGAAACAAAACCAATATGTTGAGACATTTCTCACAGATGTTTTGGAAGTTTCTGATAGAAAAACTAAGCAAATTTTATGCCTACACTTGGCTTCAAACATATTTAGCTATCAAAAAATTAACAAGTGATTTTCTTCTATTTTTTCTTATGTTTTTCAACCACATACCATGGACAAACATGAAAATCTGGACTGTTCTTGGAGATTAAATTGAAAAAAAAATTGTGTACTGTACATGCATAGATATACTTACCTACATATAATTGACATGGAACATAAAGAAAAATCCCCATCTACGTTGCAAAAATCTATCATCACAAGAAAGTTATTGCCATAGTTTGTAGTGTAAGATAATATTTTATTGTTTAGATAGTACTTATTATACATATGACTAATAGCAAAGAAATTATCCCCAGAACTACATTCCTGAGATGAATCTTTAACCAAAACTTAAACTGAAGTGAATTTGTAAGTTTGCAAAAAAAAAAATTAAGCTACTTTCTCCACACCTATAAACTTCTTGAGTTCAGTTAACATTAGACATAACAAGTTATAAGAAAGGCTATTTATTTTGCTGTTTACAACCCCCAAAGAACTGGATATCTCCCAGGAAATTCCAGTCTTAGGAGGATTCCAACAAATACGATGAACTGAGTGGTTTACATTTAAGCACAGATTGAAATCAGAATGTGGACTTTATTCAAGTTCAATGTGTCTGATTTTTGAGATTCAGCCTTCATTCATACAGGCCTTGACAGCAAGATAGTTATAAATAAAACCCAGAGCTAAAGCAAAGTCAATAGGTCAACATGTAATCTTCATTGCTAGCACAATAAAAATTAAAATGTACCACTTTCATGTAAGTAAACTGATGCATTTACTTTTCAAGATTTTATTCTGAAGTAGTTGATAGTGGCATAAAGGGTTATTTAAATCCCTGATTTATACATAATACACAAACATTCTTTAAAGAAATGCTTAAAATCTTGATGAAACGATGTTATAAGATCACATATATCCACCAAATACCCATTTACATTCATAAAATTGCTATTCTTACCTTCTTTTAAATAAGCTTTCAGTAATTATTCATATGTTGTTTAACAACATTTTCATTTATTTAATAAAGGTACTTAGAGTTCTCAAAGCAAGTAATATACATTAAGCCATATGTTATTGAATTATTGCTGTAGTGTAATTTTCATTGTTCTTATAAAATTGATTCCTTCCTCTATTTGCTCTATGATCTTTGTCCTCCTAATTTCCTTATCTAGTAAAATGTTCTGCACATGGAAGGGATTCAACAAATGAGGTTAAGTAATAGGTAGGTCAGTGGTAATAGTAGAATTACCTTTATACAAAGAGATGCATTAAGAAGCTATGTAGGTCAGTCCCGCAGAGCCAGACCAACTGGTTCTGACACTGGCAAACAGTTCCTTTGCTTTGACTAATCCTAAAGTTTGCTTATTAACAACACATGCAATTTTAATTTACTAAAGTCAATATCAAAGAAAAAGATGAGAAAATGATTCAGTGAATGTTGCTATACTTCAACCCAAGTGGAGACAAAACATTGTGAGATTTCCAGAAGTTATAAAACCTCCCTGTGCCCGATAATTAGAACAACCTGTTAACAGGTAAAAGTTACCAGCAACTCAGTTTTACTTTACTGTTATGAACCGATGAGAATGGGGAAGATTAATTGGATTTATTGACTTCATTTGACAATTTATAAACATGATAAAAAATCTGTGATAGCAATAAGAAAATTAAACTTGACACCAGCAACAAGATATATTTTCCTTAACTCCAATACTTGTTAGGTACATTTCCAATTTCTCTATTCCATAAACAAACAGAAGAGGATAGGCAGATAAAAAATGAATAGAAGGAAAAAAATTGATGATGTATTAGATGCATATATAATATTAAATTTTTATTATTTAATATAAAAATTTAAACAGTTAGCCTGAAAGTAATGGAACATAATAATGAGGAGGATGAAATTCTCATTGTAGCTCTGTCCTTACTTTTTGGGTGACCTGGAATGCATTATTACTTTCCTGAGCAATAATTTTCTTGATTACAGACTAGGATGATTGTGCTCCCATTTCTTCTCATAGCATTGTTATAAGAATCATGTAATGCAATTTATATCAAACACCTTTAAAGCACAGTAAATTATGTCATAATTAGGTTTATTAAAATACCAAATCCAAGATATAAACTCAGTGTTCTTCAAAGAGATAGGTTAAGTCCTTGGAAGTTTATTATTTGGCTTTTCAAAATGATTATTTATTTTATAAACAAATTCACCACGGGATTACTACCATTTTCATTTAAGAAGGATGATGAAAGAGGAGAAAGGAAAATCCAGATATCTGGATATCTCTGAGGATAAATTATTACTCAGTTTCTTGGTTTGTGGTATAAAATGCTTAGTAAAAGGCTTTCTTTGAGTTGTTCAGATCCTATTAAAAAGTAGGCTTCATTTTACTACCAACATGAAGTTCCCATCACTGTATCTAGTCCAAAACACATTTGAGTACTTTGTTGCCTTTTGTGATTATTGTACCCTAAGCAATGGGTAATTTCTGAGGTCACCTTCACACTGCTGTCAATGTGAATGGTGACTCCAGATGTATCTTGTCCAGTCTGCACAACCACACAAGACAGCCTTGAGCAAGTAAAATTGAATCTGTTTCCGACATGTTAGGACTGAGACAATGAAACCAAGACAAATTGTCAAGTACTTGTAACATATGTGGAAGTACAATCAATCCTGAGTCCTAAATCTGTGAGGGCAGCAGCATTTCCTGCCTTACAGTTTCCTGCCACACTTCTAAATAGAAGACCCACTCCTTCAACTATGATAGAGCTTATCAGAGTGTAGTTATTACAGAAAGGAAGACTTGCAGTTGTTTCTTTCAACTGTCCACTGCAGAGATCTAATAACTGCTACTTCCTGAAACAGACTTCAATGCATTTCACATTCTCATCATTTTAAGCTCCCTGTAAAAGTAGGAATGTATTTTACCAAGCATCTACTTTCAATGTTTTTTTTTCTTTTTTAAATCCATGGCTCTAGAGTAGATGGAAATATGTATGAGCGTGTATTGTAAATAGGTCTGGCATGGATGTCTAAAGATCATAGATTATAGAGTTACCTCTTCTAGTTCCTTCCTTTAAAATGTTTATTTCCTTTGGCATAGTTTGTTTCTGGTTGGAATAAAAAGACACTCAAACATTCACTTCATACAGTATGGAATTATTAGCTAATGATTTTGCAAAGCAAGATGAAATGCAAACTCATTTCAGAATTTCGATTTTCCTATTAGCTTATAAATGATTTATTTTTGTTTGTGTGAGGTAACATCAGGTTCCATCTTTTATTCCTCTTCAGCCATGCATCGTCTAACAAAGAAAACTTATTATACTCCCCTCCCTTTTGTGCTCCTATCCCTAGATTTCAGCTTTGCACACAAACTGCTATCCTGGGGAGAAAATCCAGAATGTTAGCTAGTTGGATACATTCACACACTGCTTATACAGCAGCACCAGCATGCACAGCTCTAATTCTTACACATATTCGGGCATACATACTCCTAAGGAGGTCACTGAATGTTGCAACTGTTCTGGAAACAATCCTCAGGAATAAATGTGCAAAAGACACAGACAGCTTTTAACCCTGTTTTTCTTTCTTCTCTCTCTCTCTCTCTCTCTCTCTCTCTCTGTCTCTCTCTCTCTCTCTCTCTCTCTCTCTCTCTCTCTCTCTCTCCCTCTCTCTTTTCTTTCATCTTTCTTTCTTTCTTTCGTTCTATTTTATTTTTCCCTTTGGAGAGGTTTCTGAAGTTCAACAGTGATTTCTTTAATTAAGAGAAGAAAAAAAAAAAAAAAGCCAGAGAACAAGAAAGAATAGTAAACAGTTCCCTCCACTGCCTAAGGGGTTAGTTACAAAATAAACATTTCATAGACTGGGCCACATCTCTCATAATGAGACAGCTTTGGCTAGTGAAACTACAACTGAAGCCCCCCATTAAGGGCATTCACTTGGAAAAATTAAGTGACCCACTTGTGTTGACTAGAGAGACCCTCACAGAGGTTTTTTGCAACCACCTACAGCATTTTGACAATCTGCCTTGTGCTCACCCCTGCCTCTGCCAAAGGCTTTCACTGCTGCATTTTGTTTTAATGGCCCAGTGTTCTTACTGGTGATTCAAAGTCCAAGCTTTTCCTCTTAAGCGTCTAAATAAAATAAAATTCCTTAACCCAGAGAAAAGGAGAGGTGATTAGGGTGTTGAGTTGATTTTTCTCTGGTGGAACATACAGAGACAGGAAATTAGTACTGCATTTTTTCCCTTCTCCAAACCAAAACACACTGACAAAAGAAGATTGTTCACATTCGCAAAATTTGCCTTGAGCTCCTCAGAGGAAAGATGCTCTATAAAACCCAAAAATAAGTAATGATCAAAATGCCTTAGAACAAAAACCTCATTCTAGTAATAAGCTCAGAGATGTTGCCATTAGTCCAAGAAATGAAGAGAGAAATCACACCAAGATATTATTTGGAATTCATGGGCAAGTTATATATCAAAAAATATAATGACCTATCAAAATTAGGTCATAATCTCTAATGTAATAAATACATGCAAACAATGCACATAAAATGCTGTTTCTATTAAACCAATGAGAAAGTAGAAGGGACTAACCTGGCCAAAGTCACTGGGAAAACAACAAAATGTTTCTAGCAAGAAAAACACAACAAAGGTCATATTTCATAACATTAAGGATGAAATGACACAAAAATCTAAACCATCCATCTATTTGCCTTTCAAACTATGATTAAGGGCTATTAATTTATGAAGGTGTTTATTCTCTTGTCAGCCAGCACAGCAGTACAAATTGAAACCTGCAATTCAGTTCCAGGTCTCTCCTCTCTAGATCTATTTCTCTGAGCCACTCAGGAAATGCATTTCTCTATTATATTAAGTGATTTCTGTTTTCTGTTTGTATTCAGAACGAAAGAACAATATAACCAAAAAAATTCCTGTATGAAATGCGGAAACATGCACATTTAATTGTCACTTTAAAGAATGAAATTTTAGCTAAACACCTTAGAAGTGAATTAGGAAGTAAGGTATATCGAGTGTCTTAATTTATTCTACAAATGGCTGGATCTTCACTGCTGTCCATTTACATCTACATGCTGTTGCTTCTTTACTTTCTTCAGGTTTAATATCTCCTTCCCCCATTTCATCTGTCTAGCTCAATCCAGATTTCACAACCCTGCATAAGTGACAACTCTTTTGCCCTTCAGTAATCTTTGAAACAACTTTAAGTTGTCACCATTCTCTGAATCCATTATGCAGCTAGATTTCATATTATCCTACTAATAACTTGATTATTTTGTACCTGTGTTAGCCTTGACATTCATCCATTCATTACACAGATATTTATTGAGTGTCTACTATGCATGAGATAGATCCCTACCTCCTAGGTTATAGCAATAAACACAAAATTTAAAAATCTGCTCTAATTAGAGCTTTCATTTTATTGGAGCTTAAAGTCAATAAACACCATAAATAAGTTACAGTGTTAGGTAGTGATCATCTAAGAAGAAAAGCTAAGACAGAAGTGAAAGATTATAAATTGCATGATCAAGGTAAATATGTGAGGAGGTACATATATTTGGATAGAGTTTTAATTTATCTCATTTTGCTGAAGACTGCTGAAAACTTGCTTGTGAACTAGCATAAGAAAAGGTTTAGGCAGACCACTGTTAAATAGTTCTTAACACAATGATGGACATAATACAAGTATTGATAAATAACTGGTAATTAATTCTTTTAGTTCTCTGCCACTGCAATTATAAATAAGCTATTTTTGCCTCTGACTCATATTCTCTGATGAGGAGGAAAGCAAAAAGATCTGAGCTCTCTACTTCAAAAACATCTTAAGTGTCTTGGAGTCAAGTCTTGAATTTTGAATTCACCTCTACCACTCATTAACTGAGTGACCTTGGCCAAATCAATTTCCTTGGCATCTCTTTTATCACTTGTAAAACAGCAATAATTATACCAGCTTCACAGAATAAGAACCAATGAATTCAGGCATGTGACAACCTGCCTGAATTTGTAAGCTATTCTATGGTGGTTATTATCATTACCAAAGAGAAAGAAATTTCCAGATTGTCTAGTTAGGAAGGAGGTATGTGTGAAAGAAATCTCAGGCTGCAGAGAACTGAGTTAAGACGATGGAGCTTCAGGAGCTTATTCATAATATGTCATAGGGCAATATCTTGAGGTTTGCCCAAGGGTTTTAACTAATAAATGCTAAAGTTCCCCAAGGTGGAGTGCATATCCATAAACTATGCAATATCTGGTTCTTGTAGTTTCTCCTCGGATGGAGTAAAGCAATTACACATACACAGAAATACCAAGTCAATCAACCCTGAAGGGGTTACCAAGAGCTCGGGGCACACCACATATTTTTGTCTCAATAACTAACTGAGCACACACTTCACTCAGGTCAGCTTCTGGATACTTTTGTGGCTTATAGTTAACTTTGCTAAGTAAAGGTCCTACTACTTCCTTGACCACAGTCCCTGACACCATTACAAAATTGCTCTACCTAATCTCAACCCTATTCTTATGTTGACCACATCCATATTGCATTCTACTTCAGCATTTAAGTAATAATATCTCTTCAGAAGCTCTTGAAAAAGATCCAGAGTGCCACTGGCCATTGACAAGTGTCTGCTAGAGTCTAGCGACTCTTTATCTCATGTGTAATTGAAGAATATAAGATGCAAACATGGGACTCAGGTAGTGAAAACAAGTATACTTGAACCACTCAATCATTTCTGGAAAAAAAAATCATTGAATTGTTTAGATTCCACTCAGAGGCATACAGAGAAACAAAACTTTGTAACTAAGTATATGGATTAAAGAATCTTTAAAGAGAAC
The DNA here is from genome assembly GCF_047511655.1 of Castor canadensis. Taxonomy (NCBI): domain Eukaryota; kingdom Metazoa; phylum Chordata; class Mammalia; order Rodentia; family Castoridae; genus Castor; species Castor canadensis. The sequence goes on from NC_133386.1 coordinate 24,808,058, forward strand.
CCAAAAAATGTCTTGTGTTTATAATAAGGTCCAAAGGAAGCATCTTTCTATGAGTTTTTCTCAAGACATTAAGAGTTCTCAGTGCAGCCCAGCTGTGGAATAGAGGGACACTGCCATCACAAATCTGTTTGGTATTCTCAGTGATAACTACTCTGAGTTTTTCCCAAGACAGTCTCTTTTCAAGCCATAATCATTCTTCAGTGGACCATTGGAACAGTGAGTATTCAGTGACCCGCACAATTGCCACAGGGAGAAGTATTCCAGATGTTGGCAATCAGAGGTTAAACTAGGTTTTGTTTGCATTACTGACAGACACCTTTCTACTTAAATCAGAAAGAGTCATGGACCTGCAGGAAGTGACACACAACCCCATAGGTGTTTACTGCCCACAGTCTGTAACAGCAATCGTGCTCCATGCACAGTTGTAACTGCAGAGACATTCTTGGACATGTGTTCCCAGCCTTAAGTAATCTCCATAAATTTAGCCATAAATCTAACTACAACTAAATGTGAGAGTTTCTGTTTTGTTATTATATATCTTAATCCCCCATGTGGAACATCACTCATTCCACAAGAAAAAGGGAGAAGAAAGGCTCTAGATAATAAAATCAGCAGTGTGTCTCCCAAATCATGAAATAGTTAAGAATGAGCTCCACTGAAAGTAAGTACAACCAGAATGTGAAACAAAGCCCCTCTCAAGCCCATCATAAAACTGTGGTCTGCTCAGCCTGCCTCTGCTTAGTACTTAGGTTTTTGCTGGTAGAAAAGTTGTAAATATGCAGGAATGTGTATCCTTGGGTGTAACTGTTAGTGGCCTGCAGGCAAGTGAGAAGAAGAGACGATAAAAGCTCAGATCAACAATTTTTAATACCACTACCTAAAAGTACATTTTTCTCTGTAAAACCATAAAGCTAGATGCCAGGCCTATTGCCAGTTATTCTTATCCAGTGATAGACTACAAAAATCATTATGGAAATGGAACACCCAACCAAAGCTGATAGAAATAATAGAATATAAAATCAATTTAGGTCCAACCTTGGTATATTGGATATGAACTATATCAAATAAGACAGGAAATAAATTCAGATAAACACAGAGGACTGAACACATACTGTTTTACTATCTTTTCCTTCCAAAATTGGCAGTAAAAGAATTTCCAAAGAAGAAAAAAAACACACTATTCAAAAGATCAATGAAAAGGGGAGAGAAGAAAACAGGAGTATTTTTTAAAGGTGAAAACCAGGAAGCAATAGGGTAAGTTATAACTGAACCAGAAGAAACCTAGCTAGCCTATTTTAAGAAAGCCCTGAAAGTGAGCCAAATCACACTAGAATTTTAGAGTCTTGAAACATAGAAATACCAGGTACCTATGAAAGTAGAGTATACAGACAAGTAGAAACTAGCATACTGGCTGCCCAGAGTCAGTCCCTTCTCCCAACAGAAGATGAGAATTTTATTCTCTAGGGACATGAAATAACAGAAGCTATGCACACACAGAAAAACGCTAGGCCCAGATGAGGGTTTCAATTCATTTCATAAAGATTCGGAAAACAGGAGAGTCACCAAAAAAGATAGACAAAGAGTTGAAGGGACATCCCAGAATAATAGATGAGGTATAGACCTGGAGAAAAACTAGCCCAGGTTGTAGCAACAAGGTATCTACCAGAGAAAGGAGAAAAATTGATTGTTTTGAATTATATTTCTAGCAAAGATTTTAGAAGATTGAGTTGATTAATTTCAATTATTAAATTTATTCTATTTTTTCTTTTTTAAATTGTATTAGCATTTAATAGTTGGACAGAAGGATTCATTGTGATATTTAAGTATGTTCTTACAATATGTCTTAGTTAGATTTACCCCTCTATCATTCTTCCTTTTTGTGCTTCTTAGAATAATTTTAATAGAGTTCATTCTTCTATTTTCATACATGAATACAAAATATATCCACCATATTCACCCCTCCTTTTTGTCCACTCTCATTCCAATGTTATCCACCTCTATAAAAGACCTATTGTACCCAACTGCCTTTTATTTTTTTTTTTTAGTGTATATTGGATAATTTCAAGTTAACAAAAGTTTATATGACCAAGAAATGTGGTCATGGTGCACTACATAATTCAATTCTGAATAGTCGTTGACATAGCCATGAAAATCTAAGTACCAAGCACGGGTTTAACCTAAATATTGGTCTTGTTGGGAGGATATGGAAAACACAGCTCTAAAGGGAGAGAACTGTGGAAACCACATCTGCATTATCCAGAACAGGAAGTTAAGTTCTAAAAATAAAAAAAAAAAAATCAAGAAATTGTACATGAGCAGATCATTTAGAAATAAAAAGATAGATAGGAACTGCTAAAAATGTTAAAAGTAGGCGCTTCAGCAAGGTGGTAGATAGGGAAGAAGGAGGCAAGGGGATAATTTGGTTTTAGCCTTATAGGACCAGTTAACATGGAAAACATTGTCCTTATGTAGCTGATAAAAATAACTTTTAACTTATTAATTGAAAAGAAAGAAGAGCTACAGAACTAAACGCTACGGTGCAGTTATCAATTGTACTGCTACCCAGCCACTAGCCACTTGGGAGATTTATACAGAGGCAATTGTTGTGTGGAAGAAATTTACCAAGGAGAAATAATTGATAGGCATTCCTGGTAGAGGACACCGCCTATACAAAACACAAAGGCAGGAAAGGGCAGGATGTGTGCAAATACCATCTGAAATGTCACGAATGGGGCACAGATATTGCAGTGTCCCGAGATGACATAAGCAGAGACTGTGGCCAAATGGAATCTCGAAATCCACCCAAGGAAGGTTGAACCTTTTCCTATGGAAAGTAGGAAGCAGTCTGCAGGTTTGAGTCAGGGAAATAACCTAACAGATTTCCATTTTGGAAAAGTATCTCTGAGTTCTATAGTAAGTGAATACAGAGTTCTGAAACAGGAAATAAAGAGACCAGTCAGGACACTACTGAAAAATTTCAGGCAGAAACAAATGACTGGGCCAAGGTTAAGGTAAAATGGACTTAGAAGCATGAGAACTTTGGGATCTTCCAACATGGGCAACAGGCTTAGAAAAGAGATGCAGAAAATCTTAGCAATTACCCTCTGTGACACATTCATTTCCCTATCTGACAGGAGACCACTGTGACTTGTTACGTAACTTGACGAGAAAGCACAATTAGTAAATAGTAAAATTAGGATTAAATTTAGGTCCCTCTGAATAGGGACCTCAAGTTCTCTAGACTGGATCACATTGAGACTAACCTTTACTTTACATGTTAATGGAAATGGTAGTAGGACAAGAAAATGAATATATATTTGGTTTTTCAACCTAAAAAAAATAGTTACATAAGGTTAGTAGCTAAAATAACTTTGCCTTAAGCCTGCTGTCCTCAAAACTCTTTATTCATCATTTCCACTCACTTAATGCTTTTGTGCTAAGATTTGACAAATATTTGACTTTCACACAAACTGAAATTTCATGTAGTTGTACATCTGTGACATAATTCTGTCTTTCTGAAAAATGGCTCATTTGTTCCAACTCAATTGAAATTTCCTTGAAAATCAGGAGGAGCTTTCAAAGTCTTCACAGATTCTACTCAGTACTTTCTATCTGCTTAAGGCCCTTTTCTGATCTCTCTGAATTACTATGCAAAGTTAAAGCATACCTTCCTTTCCCACCAATAAGGAGGGAAGACTGAAACACAAAGACAGAAGGTTTTTTTTTTTTGGTAATAGTCATGTGCACTCATAGGTTGGGTTAGTAACAGTCAAGTGCACAAAATCTGTCGGAAACAAAAACACAAAGGTCTTATCTTTGATATATGCTCAGAGGTCTTTGAGGTTTTTTTTTGGCTTTTTTTTTTTTTTTTTTTTTTGTCTGTTTCAGTGTGACACACATTGTCTGAGGGGAGGAGAAGGAGGGGCTCTGCTGGCAGCTCCATTATCTTTGCCTCATTGTTAGCCTGGGGAGAAGATATCATTTACTCTGCACCTTTGTGCCTCTTGGAGAATCAGATAACCTACTTATGCTTTCTAACCAGTTGAGCAATCTGGACCCTCCAAAGATGCTGTAACTCCCTGGCACTGATTTCTCATGAACTGTTCAGTCTTTGAAACTGTATACTAACTAAATCACAAAAATCGTAAAGGTAACAGCCTGGTGAAATAGGGCTTGTTATTATATATGGAGGGTGCTGTGTTGGTGTTTCTAAGACTTTGTCAGTCACTCTCTATTTAAGATTCTCTGTCTTAATTTTCCTCCTGAATTGTACTAGGTTGATTGTTTCGGTAAATGTCTGCAGAGGAAAGGGGAAGGAAGGTACGTGAAAACTCAGCCAGGCATCTTGCTATCATCACCTGACCGCACGGCCCTCCTATCACAAGAACATTCCTGAGGACTGAGTTGCATTGTCGGTGCTCATTCCATACTAGAGACATCACAGGACGCTAAAAGTAAGTGTGCAATTTATAGAATTCGAAGGGTAGGAAGTAAAGGCAGAATTCTGAGAAAGTGGGAAGAGAACAGTCAGCTCTTTCAGATGCATTCTTATTGGAAATATTGCTATTTTTCTGTATTATTATTATTATTGATGATACTGTTTTTTTTTTTAAAAACCCTGTAATAAGGCTACTTCCTTTAACCAGTCACTTTATTTTCTGTACTTCTGTCTCCAAGGTGCAAGGGACATAATTGCGTTTCATTTTCTACAAGCAGCAAGGATGGAAAGAGACAGAAGGTACTGGGAAAGGAAGGCTTTCCTGGTACCTGGCATATGGTATGTGACGAAGCTGTTCCCCTAGGCATTACATTTTCATCTGACTTTCTCAGCACACTTAAGGTGTGGCATGTGTTCCAGGGAGGAGGAACTGAACCTGCAGGAAGAGTTAACCCGGCTGGACCATTAAGCTGTTAAAAAAGTGCCTGTGTTCAGCAGCAAGCTATAAAACCTCTAAGATGAAGCTGTTATGTTATTTCCCTGGAAATATTGACTGGTCTCTATTCCTGTTTAAACTTAGCTTGCTATCAAGTGAAAAAGTTTCTCATAAGGTAACTACCTTAAGGCAACTTACTGTAAAGTAACTACATGTGAAATATATAGAAAATCTAAAACTTAGAAAAGTCACGTGCCTCAAAGCACTAATCTTGCGTGTAGAAACACAGTAACCTAAGAGACATCAGATGACCTACACAAGATCACCAGGTAAGTGAGGGGCAGGCCCAAGAAGGGAAATCAAGGCTGCTGGATCCCAATCAGATTCTCTCTCTCCCTTAAATCCACCTCTCTCCATATGATTTTCCAAAACTCACAGTAATGAAGACTAGATTGTAAAATGACTTATAACCTATCAGTAAACCCTCCCTATACTTGCCAGTGACAGAGAAAGATCTTACTTGAATTGGCAGATCTCCAAAAAAGATCTGTTCTCCAAACAGAATTTATGTATATTGGATGCTTCATTGTTATGATTTATTGTCAGTAAATTGCATTAATTGTTGAACTAACTGTGGTAAATCAGAGATCTATAGTATTCTGACTTACATTGTACCATATACTGAAAGACAACTCTGTGTGAAATACTGCGCTAGGTACCCTTGAGAACAAAGGAAGCTTTCGCTCAGAGCTCATAATTGGTGACCCTGGTCTCCATTTTCCTCTGAACAACTCTTCAAAGCACCTAGTCAAACTCTCCATTTCTCAAGAAACCTCCTGTCCATTGGAGAAATCCAACCCATTCTTCATTCATTTCCTCCCTGAGTCCATCACTCCATCTGAAATCACTCCCAGGCCAGTAGTAGGATAAATGATGGTTGGGTATCCTAGACAAGGTAATTATTGCTCTAGGTTCTGTTGTATGGATTAGTTGAGTTGCATTTGCAGGAATGCATGCTGAAGGAAAGCCCTGCTGTTTTTGTCTGTCTCCTGCCACACAAAAGGCATCTCTTGAGGACAAACTTAGGGAAGGAAGGGAGGGAAAGAACACAAACAGCACAGAGAATCCTTCACTGAAGAGGAGGATGCTTCGTTTCAATTAACAGTGAATTCAATGTCTCTTTGTGGAGCAAGTATTGCAGGTCAAATTAGCAGCCCGAGTTCTTCACCCATTTTTGTGACTTTGCCTTTTTTCAAATAACTTCTCAATTCTTCCCACAAAAATTGGTAAGCATCTGCCTACCTCTTGACTGTAGATTTCTTTATGTGGCTTGCTTTGGCCTACTGCATATGGGTTGCAGCTTGAAACTGGCACCAATGAGCCAGCAATAAATGATCTCATGTGTTTCTGCCACCTTCCCTATGCTGATGCCATAGTCATGAGCAAAGATTGCGCTGAGAAACTAATACCCTTTCAGCCTGGGCCCCTGACTTAACATATATGGAGACATCCAAAGGCCGACACAAAGCAAAGAGCTAAATCCAGCTAGCTCCACAGCTTAAAAGTCAGCCCCCAGTAGAGCTCAGTCAGCCTACAAGTACACAAGAACTACAGGCTGTGCCTGTATGACAGAGGGATTTGATGATTGTTAATGCAGTAGTAACAAAGTGATAAAGAGGTTGTGTTGCTTCTTCTTGGACTAGACCACATGAGGGATGGAACTAATTTATCACTTAATGGCTGTTTTTTTAGTGCCATAAAAGGCTACCAAATGCCCATTCTTTTTCTTTTTGACAGTACTGGGTTTGAACTTAGGGCCTTGAACTTGTTAGACAGGCACTCTATCACTTGAGCCACACCCGCAGCCTTTTTTTGCTTGTTATTTTTTAAAACAGAATATTTTACTTTTTACCTGAGGCCAGCATCTAACAGCAATCCTCCTGACCTTTGCCTCCTTAGTGGCTGGAATTATAACCATGTACCACCATGCCCAACTCCTCAAAAGCCCATTCTAGTAATGCTCTCTTAAATTCTCGCTAAGTGCTATTGGCTTTCTATCTTTATTTAAGGAAAGAGAGGATGCTCTATTCTCATAGTTGTGTTTATTTTCAAAAACAATTAATAGAACATGTCTTTGCAATACAGCATTTCTGGGAAAAAAAGCAAAAAAAATCATGTAGATTTTTTTAAGTGTGCAATTAAATTAAAACTTTTATAAGAAGTTATATCATTTATCCATCCCAAAGAATATTCAATAAAGACACAGTGGCAGAAGACTAGAATAAGGGAAAAGAAGTAGACACATTGAGTTGACATTTTTAGCTTGGATTACTGGGGCAATGGGGAAAGTAAAAACAGAAATATTAAAGTTTAAAAAAATTACCTGAAAAAATAAATTTGATAAGAAAAAGGAGGTACCAGTGACTCGCACTTATAATCCTAGCTACTTGGGAGGCTGAAATCAGGAGGATGGTGAGTCTAAACCAGCTCAGTGAAAATGTTTCTAAGACCCCCCATCTCAACCAAGTGTGGGGCACAGTGGCACATGTCTGTCATCCCAACCACACAGGAGACCAAAATGAGGAGGGTTGTGGTTCCAGTCCAGCTCAGGCAAAAAAAGTTTGTAAGACTGCATCTCAATGAAAAAGAGCTGGGTGTGGTAACTAGAACCTGTCACCCAGTGATGACAGAAGCTTAAAATAGAATGATCATAATCCAGACTAGCCTGGGCAAAAAAGGAAATCCTATTTCCAAAGTAAACACAGTGAAAAGAACTGGAGGCGTGGCTCAAGCAACAGAGCATCTGTCTAGCAAGTTAAAGCCTTGAGTTCAAACCTCAGTACCACCAAAAAAAGGATTCTGATGAGGAGGAACCTTGAGGTACTGTTATATTTAATGCTTTGATAAAAAAGGAAGGTAAAAAAATCTAGAAAACAGAAATATTATGGAAGACAAAGAAAGATTTCAAGAAGCAGGAAGATGTCAACAGGGCCCAATTCTGCTGAGACTTCCAGGAAGATGAAAGGCATAGAAACATGCATTGAGTTTGTAGAGATGATGAATTGTGTGAAGGAATAAATAATCTATCAAGTGCTTGATCTTCAAGAGGAAGACTAGTAAAGCAGGCATAATAAAGAAAAAAGAAAAGGATGGATTGTGGGGGAGAGGGGAGTAAATCACTGATTAATGATCATAAAAGCTGGCTAATTCCTATATGGCTTTTGGTAGAAACATGAGAAAATGAGAGTAAAGAAACTCTACAAAGAACAACTGAAGTGTTATGCAGTATACTTCCTGTCTTAGGGAAGAGGAGAAAATGATGTTTTGAATGGATAAAAATATGTACGTGGACGTCTGAGTAGAGTGAATCTTGCTTTCTCAATAGTTGAGGGATTATGTATCATTTACCAGGTACTGTCACATTGGAGATATTTTATATATGTTTCTCATGTAATACTTACAACTACAGTTAACATGAAGTACCATGGATTTGGCATGTTTCTGTGAGTCGTTTATGTATTAATTTATGGATAATTTTTCTACAATTTTGGTAATATTATTTTCTTTTAGAAATAATGAAAGAGTTCAGAAGGGTTAAGTAATTTGCAGAGTCACAAACTAATAAACAGCACATCTGGGATTCAAATCCCCGAGTCCAAAGTCCGTGTTGTTTTCACCCTATCACGTTACTTGGCTTAAATGAGGAAGAGAAGCAAAACAGAACAAGGAAGTGAAATCAGAGATAGCTGTCAAAATGTTAAAATTTAATTAACGAACCAACTATATTGGTTCAAATATGCTCATAGAATCCTGCAAACAGCTTTATGGTAAAATTGGCTAAGGGGTAGCAGGTCTGCTGAAGTCAGTATTGCAAGGAAAATGAAAGGAAAGGTTGTGACCCTATAATGTGAATGACAAAAGTCTCCCTCTTTCAATTTGCTTAAGTGGTAGAGATTATTTAAAGCACCAACAGCATTGGATCTGACTTCATTTTATCTTTTCCCAATGCCTTAAAGTGTGTCTGCTTAGCTTTCACCATAAAAAACCTCACTAAATATTAGCTTTTGCCTAAAGAAGACCCACTGTATATAACTCTTACCAGTCAAATAACTAAATCACTTAAGTGTATGTTTTTCTGATATACATCTAATGCCTACTGTAAATACCACATAAATTTATGGTGAAAATTCAATAAATCACTGTATGTATTAAAATGTTGTAGAACATAAAGGATGCACAAATGGCACTTATCATTATTCTTCTAAACATTCAGCATTCAAGAGAATCTGCCCCATACTCCTCAACTCTCACTGACTTCCATCTCAGCCTTCTTCATCTCACATCTATTTCTCACTATTTCCCAGAGGAACAGACTCTGCGTTCAGCAGCGATTTCTGTTGATTGCCAAAAGCTAAATGGCAAAGCCTTACACAGATATATTATTGATATTAAAACCCAGAGAAACCCCAAAGACACAGTATTCTATATAACTGAACTATTTTAATCTTACATGCACATATTTCTACATTCTAGCATTTCTGAAACTCTAGATACATCTTGTAAATAATATGATAAGAAACCACAATGTCCTGCAGATCAAATGTTGTTCCCCACCTACTTTTATGTGTCTCTAGACCTGAACTTGCTTTTCACATTTTAAACATAGCTAAAACAAAAAACTTGTGTTTCATAACATATGAAAGTTATACGAAATTCAAATTTCAATGTCTATAAGTAGAGTTTTGTTGGAACAGTCTTGCCCATTTGCTTACAAATTGCAAGTTTCTATTTTCCTGCCCCCATGGCCAAATTATTGTGACAGAGACCTTATTGACCTTAAGGCCTAAAATATCTGCTGATTTATAGAAAAAGTATGCTGATTCTCATTATAATTTAATGGAAACATTTAATCTTCCTTGGTGGTTACATTATACTTATTGATTAAATTCAATAACTATAGTATATATTATACTTCTAATGTTGTTAAGAGGAATTAGCTCATACAATTAGGAAAGCTGAGAAATCCCATAATCTGCCATGTATAGGTGGGAGACCCAGGAAAGCCAGAGGTGTAGCTCATCCCAAGTCCAAAGGCCTGAGAACTAGGGGAGCTGATGATGTACATCTCAGTCTCAGGACAAAAGACCAATGACCCAGCTCAAACAGTCAGGAAGAGTGAGTTCAACTTCACTCTACCTCTTCATTCTATTCCATCCCTCAACACATTGGATGATGCCTACCCACATGGGGAAAGGAAATCTGCTTTACTGAATCCATTAATTCAATTCAAATCCTAGGCTCATCCAGAATCACCCTTATAGATACACTCAGAAATACTGTTTAGCCAAATATCTTGGCAGCCCACCATCAAGTCAAGTTGACATGTGAAAGTAACCATCACAGTGCTAAATAGGGTAAAGAGCAAAAGTTAAAATGAGCAACCTCTAACAGTCAATGGAATGTGATAGATTCCTAACACCAGTAGCTTTGCTTAAAGTTAACTTTCCTTTTGCTTAGGGGACAGTACTAGATGGTTAACTCACATGAGGAATTAAAAAAAAAATGGGCCTGATTAAACTTAATCCTCAACTTTTAACTCAAGTCAGTAATGTAATAATATTATGAACTTTTTCCTTCTAGGCATCATCACAGCATAATAGATGATTTCATTTGTTTCAGTTCCTTATTTGTGTGTGTGTGTGTGTGTGTGTGTGTGTACATGTTAGAATGGAAAAACTGGAATTTGCAATTAAAGAATTACAAACTTGAATTCTAGCCTTATCTCTGATGATTGACCTTAACTTTTCTGAGCTTCATCTCCTTCCTCTAGAATACAGAAATATTTCAGCGAGTTCTGGAAAAACTGAATGTATAGAGAATAATATATAGAAATGGCTTAGCATAATACCTGCTTCATTTTTGAGGCTTGTTTTATATTTTTTCTTTACCAACCTTGGTTCCCCCCACCACCAAATTGAATGATTTGGACCAATTTTTAATTAATTCATAATTTGCCATACAATAAGTATACTTACTATAACTTAATCTGACGTATTCTTATATTATTAGAACATTATGTTATGTTAAAAATTTGCTGGCAAATAGAAGGAATTCAATACTAACAAATAGATAACACATCACAGAGTATTTTTGTGCACTTAGAAGAGTTTGCAGTAAGACAGAAAACTAGATTCCCAGGGAGTGAAATCAGCCAACAACTTGATTTCACTGATAGGCCTTTGAAATGAGTGTTTTTTGTCAGTGGTTGGAGAATAGTCTTCATAAACTCCTGGGAACAAAAACTCCAAATTAGCAACTGAGAATCAAACATACATAAGGCAAATCTCTCAGATTCTATAGTGACTAAATGGTAACAGAAGGGACTCTGAAAAGCAATTTTTTATAAAAAAAAAAAAGTCTTGCAGAAAGTCATTTCTGCAATGGATCCTGGATTTTAAGGAAAAGTGCAATTTATAAGATTAGTATGTCAATGTAGCCCATACCAACCCAGACTACTTTACCCTAATGTTGAAAAAAGTATAATTATATGAGGACTGGAGTCACCTTGCTATTGGATGTTACTCTCTGAGTGTAGCAGTAGAGTCGGAAGGGTCTGCCTGTGCTGATCACTAGACAGAATGGTCACACCTCATTATGGACCTCTAGAGGTTGGAGTGGACTCTGCAGGGTTTAACTTTATTTTTAGCTTCATTTTCTCAACTTTCATCAAGGTTTGCTGTGGCTTCCATGCTTCTAGAAAATTCTACCTTCTGATTGAGATTAGGGAAATTTTAGAGGAAGCATCTGAGTGGCTGGTTTAGGGCACATTCTCACTTCTAGGACTATTCTGCAAGTGAGGAGGTAAGGTTCTGTGATGGGCCCTGCAAAGGTCACATACTGACTCTTAAACCAGTAATGGTTGTTAACCAGGAAGTGTGGGTGATAAAACTCCAGTCTGGGTAGCTGCTGAAGGAGAAAGAATGCAGTTTCAAAAAAAGGGAAGGAAGCACAGTCAAAGGCAGGAGTACCCTGAGTCAGCCAGCCTCTGCAGTTCCTGTGCTACACTAGGTCTTATGTCAAGGAAGGCTAGTGTCTATGTTCACAATAACAGGATATTTACAAAATTTATGATAACGGGAAACAACTTTATAGATGATACCATGTAAAAATGGCAAGCATTATATATCCTGTGTACAGTGGCAATCTATGCTACCCTAGTGTTATTTGAGGTATGAGAAAAAATGAATTATTCAATCAACAAAACATATTTTTGAATGTGTGCATTCATTATAATATATTCATAAATCACAGAAAGTAGGTTTAAGTGGGAAAATAATTTTTATCAGTATGGTTGTCACTTGTGGTTTAGATTCCCTGATATTCACCAACTGGTGGAGGCAAGTAATCTATATGTTCTATTCATAAGAACTGAGTACCCTGTCTTAAATCAAGAGCAGAGCACAAAATGCCCACAATGAAATATCTTAGAATCAGGCAGGGAACCTCAGGAGCACCCTAGCTCTCCATTTTTTATAAAGGAGACTTGCTTTTTGGCATGTTAGACACAACCTAAAGGGGTTTTTATGGAGTTTGTGCTCCAGGCCAAAGTGGAGCTCATCTCTATATTTTCTTTCTCCCTGAGCTCTTAACTCAGAAAGGATGTTGTCCCAGTGCGTGAACATTTTAAACAAGACTCATTTCTTAACTGCTCACAGGCAAATTTTTTTCTTTCTCATTTTCTTCTGGAGCTCTCTAATTTCTTTTTGACATATTTCCCTCTAATCCTCTTTATTTTTAGTTTCAATGCCTTAATTTTTTCCTACTTAGTGATTAATTCCTACTAATCCTTAGTTTTATCTAATTTTACATTTAAACTTTTTATCTTATGGGCTTAAGAATTTTATCTTATTCTTCAATCATCTATAGTTTTACAATTTTAATGATCCACACTTTTATATTTTATTTTAAAGCTCATTTGTTTAATCATATTTTCAAACTCAACATTTTATTCTACTGGAATTTTAATTCTCTTATATCTAGTTTTATTTTATTCCCTTTCCTTTTATTCTGAAGTTTTGTTTTTATTTTTTTCTTTAAATTTCTACTGCCGTGACATTCTCATTCTTTTCTTTCTTTTTTAAAAACACATTTTTATAATAGTTGACAACATCAATGCCAAAGTTTCAATGATGATGATGAAATTGGTAATACAGATTGAGTGTCCCTTATCTAAAATGCTTGGGACCAGAAGTATTTTGGAATTTGAATTTTAAAATAGTTTCATATATATAATGAGATAACTTAGAATTGGTATTTACATTTAAACATAAAATTCATTTATGTTTCATATACATTTTACACATATTAAACTAAAGGTAATGTTATACAATATTTTTAGTGCACTTATATTTTGACTGTGGCACATCACATGCAGTCAAGGTGTGGAATTTTCCCACTTGCAGTGTTGTGCTAGCACTTAAAATGTTTCAGGTTTTGAAACATTTCCAGATTTCAAATTTTTGGATTAGGAATGACCTGTAAGAATAACAGCAGAGAAGAAAGACTGAAGTTGTTTTTTTATCTATATTGGTCCTCTGCCTTTTTCCCCAGATAAATTCCTATACCTTTTAGAGGCTAGCCTTCTCCTTCCCCAAGCTCCAGAAAAAAAAAAATCTTCACTCTAGGTAATTTGAGAAAATCTTTTAAAGTCTCCAAGACTACTACTTTCTTTACACAGAAAGAACAATTCACTTATTGAAATGCTTTCACTTCCTGAGAATGTACACCATGTTGGTTTGGGTAGCTTGTAGACATCAACAGAAAAGAGAGAATGGCTTGGTAAGAGGATTGTCCTGAAGGGCTTTCACTATGCAATCACCTGAGTTAACCAACAGTTGGTGAGCACCAAACCTTCCTATCATTTCCCATGGAAAGACACAGAGTGGGATGATCAACAGCTGGGTTTCTGCCTCTGACTAAACATCAGATTCCCTTGGAAATAGTAGTATCGACTTTGTAGACACTCAAGAGGGCTAAATGAATTGATGTTTGTAAAACCCATAGAGGTCTGTCTGATAAGTAGTAATTGCAATATATGTTCACTACATTTAAAATGTGTACATTTCTAAGTCACTCCTTATAAATACTGGTGTCCTAGAAGAATTCTTCTGTGGTTCAGTGAACCCAAGTCCTATGTTCCCACAGTGAGAATTAAAGAAAAGTTAATCAAGGTAAGAGTTACTCAAAGATTTATTGGTGTTTGTTTTGTTTTGCTTTTTCTTTAAGTAGTGTCAACTAACTTTTCTGGAAACCTTCATAGCTTTCCATAACCAATTCTGTTCATGTCATCCATTCTTTTTCTCTTAGGTACAGGTAAGTGTCTAGGATTGGTTTCTTTAATTATTTTTCCATCTCCTTAAGGGACAGGTACTTGGGGAAAGTTAGCAAATCTAAAGAAATAATTAATGATCATATATTCATTTCATAGGAATAGTGACATAATATTGAGCGGAACATATTCCTACTTCATGAAGTTCTCTCCTCAGAATACCAGTTGGACATTTTTGCAATGTCCCATCCAGAAGGAATTCCCTTCCTATAAGAATCAATGGGTACTGTACTCCTCACCCTTTAAGAAATGACACCTCTACCTTTTTTCGTGAAAAATGACTCTCAGGTCATCCTCAACCATTGCCCAGCATGCTTGGGAAACAAACAATTATCCTTTGACTAATTCACTAACAAACATTATCTCAACACAATGCTTTGCTCATGAAAATTTGTGGAGTCCCCATTTCCAAAAGGCTCCTATCTTATATACATGGATTGTCAGATCTAGGTGAACTTTCTCCAGTTAAGACAATAATTTCAACTGGTAGTAATATACCCAAAAATATTAACAGCCATATGTCTTTGGATTTAGTCAATTTACCTGAAAATTTTCTCTCAAACAAAGTGTTTTGTTGGAGGGGGCATATTTTGTGTCTTTCTCCTGGGACTCAATGCCTGGGATCTCATAGATTTCTGAATTGTGGTAAAAATATTTCTTTAAAAGAGGACTGGTTTTAAAATGTCTGCTAACTTGTATACACAATTTTTAGAATATTTATTTTCTGGTAGGTGTAAATATTTATGTTTATTTTGATACATACTTTCCCTAATCAATGATCATTCTGTGTGGGCATAGGATTGTTGCTTAGCACTCATTTGTCCTACATACCTATGAGAGAGTCATTCTTGGGCAGGAGCACCAAGACTTCTGGTAAACTATCAGGGCCATTGTAAAGTAGATGTATTGCTTCTCTGTGGACCATGTTTTTGAAGATTAATGTATTTATGGAAATATTTTTTAAATCACTAAAATTATTTATGAACTGAATACTACTGGTGCTGAGTCATAATACATGTAATAAAACCAGAGAGTAGCCAACCCATATTTATAACCTTGGCAGAGGATTGCAGATAATTTCACAAGAAGTCTCTCCAGGCTGGTTGTGGTCTCTCAGGAACCTCTTCTGAACATGGCAAAACATGATCATTCCCCCCACATACTAACCTCTTAGTGTTTCTTAAGAAAACTGAGAAGCAAAATCTTTAGATGACACCTACTTTCTCAGCAATATTTAAAACTATACATTGGCACCCCACATGATCTTTTTCTCCCATTACTAAATATCTAATAAACTGTTCACATCAAAATAACAGAAGTGGAAAATTCTTTTCCTCTTTTATAATAATTGCTCATAGTGACATAATGATCATTGTTAAGAAAACATAGTAACCTATCATTTAGGATATTGCTGAGAACCTGGGAACCTGAGAACCTGGGTTCAAAAGTCAAGGCACCACATTAAGGGTCCAGTTTCTCTGCATGAGAAAATTGGTATAAAAGTTGAAAGAAAGAAAAAAGAAAAAGAAAGAAAGGAGGAAAGAGGAAGGAAGGAAAGAAGGGAGGGGGGAGGGAGGGAGGAAGTGAGGGAGGAAGAAAATGTATCTTGAAAAAGCTTGTTATTTAAAAATATGAATTCTCCCAAATCAAAACAAACATGGTTGAATTTATTGTGTTCATAAAGTTTTTTTTTAAGAATTGGAGGAATTTCTGAGGAAATAGAGATTACATGATGCAGAATAGACAACAGACAGCAAATGTAGAAATTTAGGATGATTGATCCCTTAGCCATTGAAGGCTGGAACACTTAGTCCCCTGTAAGCCTGAGAAACAAAGCCCCAGTACATAAGCAGAAAGGATGAGGACAGCTATGGACCTCCATGGGGGCAAGAATGGGACCTTAAGGTGACCTCCAGATACTAGGGACCTGAATTTCCTACTTTATATTGAAGTTCCATCCATGGATTTCCAATCACATGCAAGACTTTGCCTCTAGGTACTAGATCAGAACTTCAAGGAACAGCAACAGGAAAACAAAACACACACACACACAAACATAAACCTCAGTAAAAATCCCTCATACAATTAGTGTAATACTAAGGGAAAGGTTTAGAAGACAAATTATCTCTGAAAAAGCATTGTACTAAAGCCTGGCTAGTCCAATAAGAACACATTTTATCTTTTTAAAGCCTTAGTGAAAAAGAGGTTGGAGCTGGTGACTGCAGCCAGGGAAGAAGAGGTGAGTAACATCTTATACAAGTTCGAAGCTTGGCAGTCCTAGTTCAGGTGGACACTTCGCTTACCTGTGTTGGTGCCACCCAAACACATTGGCAGGTCTCTGTGGCTGGTACTATGTTTGCCCATGAGCTGCTATCCAAGACCTGTAGCAACACACTTGTGCACCTACAAATTCTGCCCAGACCAGACCCTGGGTCACCGCCTCATTTGTGTCACTAATTTACCCATAACCTCCAATCTCTCTGCAGGGAACAGAGCATTAAGTCTGCTGTTACAGCCCAAACTTTTTCTTAGTTCATTTCTTTCCTGTTTTCTGGTTTGTTGTTATTTGTTTGGTTGGTTTTTTTAGGGGGGTTGAATTCAACAGGGCCTCTCATTTGCCCAGCAGGTACTGTATGACTTGATTCACAACCCCCAGCCTTTTATTCCTCTAGTAATTTTTCCAATAGGGTCTCGTGCTTTTTGCCTGGGGCCAGCCTGGCCCATACACAATACTCCTACCTATGCCTCCTCTGTAGCTGAATCCACAAGTGCATGCCAACACATCCAGATTATTCCTGATATGAGATCTCATGAACGTCTTGCCCAGGCTTAAAGGATTGCAATCCTCCTGATTTCTACCTCCCAAGTAGTTGGAATTACAGCTATGAACCACTGCACTGGGCCTGATGGTTGCCCTATAGAAGAGGAACTGAGACTGGAGAGTCTATTGGGCACTAATGAGAGTACTCTGATTTACCACTCAGCAGTCTAACTTGAAGTCCAGTTTTACAAAGCTTTACCATGTTCTATTACCCTTTCTTTTCCAGGGCACAAAATTTTTTCTTAGTAAGGCACACAAAATTTTTTCTTACTAAGGGAAAACTGAGGCTGTGTGTGTTCCTTTATACAAATAAGTATTTCTATTACTTATTTATAATCAGAGTATTTGCCAGACATTGTTCACACACAAAACAAATCACACTTCACCCCACACTTCATCTTATTTTTATACCCTTATTTTTTTGAGTTTTTCCCTCAAATCACTTGTCTTTAATTTATTTTATCTAACAATATTGAATACACATTTGAAGTGTTCTTTAGTTGTTTCTTAGAACAAGATGCAGTAAAATTAAACAACATACATGGGCAAATGAAGCAAGATAGTTCCCAGAACCACTGGGGAACTTCAGAGAACCATCTTTGTTCCAGTTTCATCACGGGTTCATCTTATGGTTTTGACTAACTTACTTTCCCCTTTGTTTTCATTTACTTTGGCATAAAGGGGTATCATAGCAGTTAACCTATCTCTTGGGTGCATTCAGGTTTAATGAATGAATGTGTATAATGTTTTCAGAGTGCCTCACATGAGAGGCACTATAACTGCACATTATTAGTGCTGCAATTACACTACTACCTGGAGACCTCCACCTTTAAGCTGGCTCGAGACAGGAGGTCTCAGAAATAATAACAACTCTTCTCCCAGCGCACCTTTCTATCCCAAACCTCGGAGAACTTAAAGGCATTACCTGATTAATGTAAAGCCCAACCTGAGATGGATGGGAATGATCACTAAGTATTTCCTGCTTCGAGGTGGGAGACATTAAGACAATATTTTGGCACCTATACACAGGTCACCTGTAATGTGAGCACTTAGTACCATCACGACTCATGTGAGACTTAAACCCTACTTCACTGTTGCCCTACAGAGATACAGCCTGAAATAATGTTGCTGGAGAATGGGCTCCAGTCTGATATTATGTAAGTGCCTCAAGAGTAGTGAGAGAATCGAGCCATATTGATATACTAAGAAGCCGAATAGTGATCTTATATTTTTATTTAGCCATGACTTGTCTGTAGAGGTTAGCTAAAGAAAGCATTCCATTTTTTCTGTCTTTTTCCCTAATGATCTTAACTAAATGCTTGAGAAGCTTTTGTTTGTAATTGTATAGGTTATTGAATAATTTTAAATGACACATCAGCACCAAATAAACACTATTTGGTAGTCAAAATATTTAGGATTGTAAGAAACTGTTAATAGATTAAAAAGGTTGTGCAGAATTAGAGTATCACTTGCCTATAGTCCCATGATTTGAAGGATAACGAAGACCTTGATTAAAACAATTATAGCACTGGCCAACTTAAAAGTAATTCAACTACACTTCTAAAAACTATTCTATAAATCAGACAGCTATTTCCTAAACAATTAGTCTGAATTGGGAAGCAATAATTGACAGGACAGCCTCAGAATTATGCTATTCTTGATACCAGGTATGAAATGCCCTGAGTCCAACTTTCATCTAATAATATTCTTTCAGCTCTGCCATAATAAATTCTCCTTGAATTGAGCTTCAAATAGCATGGTTACACTGAAGACTTCATGAGTGTAATTCCTATTACCCTAGTTGGTGGAAATAGTGAGCCTTTTTCACCTTAAATTTCCTCCAATATTTTTACAAGTGATTTTTAAAGTAAACTTCATAATTCCACTGAACAAAACTGGCCTTACATATTGCGATGATGGGGATTTTACTGAGTTGTCTGCTCACACAAATATGTATTAGAAGTAGAATGAGCCCCTAGGCTCTATGTCACTTGATTAAACCTCGGGCATTTAGCTGACATCATTCTTTGGCATTTGACTTTCTTCTCACTCTTTTACCAATGGGTAATGGAAATACAGCTGTCACCTTCAAATTATCCAAATGCAAGGAATCTAACTCATAATATACTGTCTTCCTCACTGGAGCTCCACCCATCCCTACACAGCCCTAGAACCCCTATTCTTCAGCTAATGGGAAAGGAGCCCAGACAATCTTCATGTCAGACATTTAGCTTAGTCTTAGGCCATTTGCAGTGACCAATTTCTCATGCTTCATGTAAAGGCAGAAAGAGACGGTAATTTGCCTGGGCTGGTTTGTAATGATGTATGTAATGGAAATATTCCTTCTGGACACCTGCAGCAACTAACTCAGGCTTTGAAGCATGAGATTTGATTTCTCCATTTTAGCATGCAGGCTTACAAATATTGTTATTGATCATAAAATTAGCCAGTCTTTTAAAAATACAGCTATGCTATGTGATTAAGGTATTTTCTACTGCCATAAATTTCAGACTGATTTCCCAGCCTACCCCCCACTCAATGCAGAATTTTCTTTCCACTTGTTTTTCTTCATATGTCTGCCATTAATTTCCTTGAGCAACTCTTTAGTCTCATGTCAGTATATGATTTAAGAAGAAAGAGTTGGAAGATTTATTTTACTCTCAGCTTAGCAGGAAACTGTCACCTCTAGGAAAACATTGACTTTTGCTGCTAACTTGATGGACAAAACTGCACCTATCTCTCACCTGGCTGGGCACCCAGAACTAGGGAACAGGATTCAAGCTGGGGTTCACCACTTATCCATGTGCTGACATCACTCAGATCTTCCTGGGCCTTGTACTATAGTCTCTTCTCCCAAGTCAAAAGCAGAGCACTCCATACTATTTTAAGATCTCTCATTGAAAGAATTAGAAAAATTTCCTAGTAATTTGAGTCTAACAATATGACTTCCCCCAAAATATTTTGAAAACCAGTTTTTAACATCAATTATTATGATAAATTTATACTTTTTTTCCTCTTTACTATTTTGAATTAGCCTAGGAAATCCTCAGAAACTCATCTTCAAAAAAAATTCACTCGGAGCCAGCAATCAATCACAATTTCAGCATGCTTGATTACAAAAAGAGAAAGAAAGCATAACTTATCATCACTCTTCATGTTAGCATGTGTCAGTGCTGACAGCGGTTGCTACCTATGTTATGGGGTGGTTGAAAAGATAAATTTGGTAACAACATTTTCCCCATGTTTTGAACACTGAAAAATGGTCTTTGATTTGTGGCTATAGATCTCAGTTGATGGACCTTGTGTTGCTTTCAATGAAAAAGGAGTAGTTAGTAATAATCAATGTAATTTTAAACCCCAGTGTTTTTATTTATCTTAGAGATCAATATCTCTATAGGAGCCTTCCCTTCAATCAACAACACCATGCAGAAAATTCTGTGCGTCATCTTAGCCATATCCATTTCTCAGCATGTATGAATTTGTTTGGGGTGTCCTTAAAGTAGGCTAATTCTATTCCAGTTGAATGTCTCTGATTATATGGTGCTCAGATGGAAGGAGATTACAAAACACTAGAAACTATTCAAATGTCTTTGTGTTAATTAAATTGCCAGAAATTTTATCATAAGGCTGTATCAAGACCTGGCTGAATGTGGCTTCTGTAAAGGAGCAGCACACCGGAATGCAGCCTCCATTGCTGATTTAGCAAGACTGCAATCAGCCCGCCTGCGAGGGCCCCTGAGAGCTGGACAAGGCAGCCCTTTGGTACTAAGCGGATGGACTGAGATTTTGCAAGGAGATTTAAAAATTATGTGCAACATATCAGACTTTGAACTGCTCAAATCAGGACAAAGTTTTCTACCTTTTTTATTTCAAAGTCCAACAGTGCTATTAGAACTTGAAAATGCAACTTTTCATGTGTACAGACAGTTAAAACTCCTTTAGTGGACATTTTAAAGAATTTTCTCTTGATTCTTATCATTATACTTTCTTTTCCAGTCTTTGGAACTTGATCGGAAATGTCCTTTTCTCTTATGTGAACATTGAAAAACCCTCTGGGAGAGTATTTTCCCCTAGCTTGGCTTTGAATGTGGGAACCTTATGATACAGAGTGATAATGAACAATGTGAAATTGTTGGAGCAATGATAGCAGTGAGAACCATTGACAACTCCTGCATGTTGTGAAAAAGGCTGAATGGGTTGCTATGAAATGTGTCTCTCTGGACATTTATGTTCTCCGTCAATTGTCTCCTCCAATATGCTATCCAAAGTAAGAAATTGATTTTACTCAATATTGCAAGAAGGCTTCTTGCTTGGACCATGGAAATTTTTTACACTTGAAATTTGAAGCTAGGTCTAGCTTTCACATTTCTTTTGGAATCTGACACTACCCAGTTTACTGAGAGATTTGCCAAGATTTGACAAACCTTCCTATGAACCTTGGGAAATTTCATGCTACAGCTGAACCGGAAGCGAGGTACATTTCACTACAGTGTCAGATTTCCTTCTGGCCAGCTCACCAGACTCTACCCCCATGTTGTAATAATTATTTCCTGCCTCAAGATGAGGGACAAGATTAACTGGTCTCATACACCAACAAATAAAAGATTTCCAAGGAAAAAGAGTTTCACCAATTACACACCTGAGAAGTGGGACTCTCAGCATCATGTCACTTACATCTGGGCCATGGATTTACCAAGGGTTTCATTATAATAAAGATAGTGCTCTGTGAAAAGGGGAAGCACAAGCTGGGTATGATGGAACAGGCCTGTAATCCCATCACTTGGAAAGCTGAGACAAGAGGATTGTGAGTTTGAGGCCAGCCCGGGCCTCATAGTAAGACACCATTTAAAAGAACCAAAAGAAAAAAGAAAGCAAGAAGAAGAAGAAGAGAGAGAGAGAGAGAAGAAAGAAAGAAAGAAAGAAAGAAAGGGGGAAGGACAAATAGAAATTAATATTGTACTATGTAATAATGACAATAAAAATAAGACCTGCAATGATGGCTTCAGAGGGAAAAGAGGGAAGAAATAAAGAACTTCTAAAGAAGTTCCAAGTTCCAAGAACTTGGCTCCATAAGTTTCCTGGTATATTCACCGATCCAATGGAGCGCCTGATTTGGAAGAAGGATCCAAAGACATATTTGCAGCTTAAAGTGTTGCTTTTAGAAATTTAGCACATCTAGGCAAGCAATTTTGTATCGTTCACTTTCCCTCTTTTCAGATGAAGGAGGTCTTTATGTGCTTAAATAAATGAGACTGCTTTCTTAAATGTTTGCATAAACCGGACCTCCTCAACCTTGGCACTATTGACATTTTGGGCAGGATGATTCTTTATTCTGTGGTCTCTGCCCTATCCATTGTGGGATGGTTAGTGGTGTCCTTTCCCTCACTCCACTAGATACAAAGGCACATTCTCGCCAGTCATGGCAATCAAAACACATCTCTAGATGCCAAATATCCCCTGTGAGACAAAATCACTTCCAATTGAGAAATATTTGTTTAAACCCCATGCCTTCAAATGCCTCCAAATTCTGCAACTTCCATGCCAGTGTATCATTTCCATAAATTTAGAGTGGTGTGTGTGTGTGTGTGTGTGTGTGTGTGTGTGTGTGTGTACATATATAATCTACAATTGGTAAATGATTACAAGAAACATCTAGAACCAATTATAAAGCCTACTCATTAGGAAGGACCTTAGGATAGGATTATAACAGCAACAACAGGTAACAAGTAAACTCCAAAGTGCAAACATATTGAGAAAAATGTCCTAAAATATAACTATTAGTCTCTTTTAAAATTCTTGAAGAGTTAGCATGTGAAAATTGTTGCTTGTTTATTCTGCAAAGTGCAAAATGGCATTGGCCAATACAGTAGGCACTGGCCAGATATGATTATTTAAGTTTAAATTTAAGTTAAATTAAATTTAAATTTTAGCTCATTGAGTCACTAGTGCTCAAAGGTAGTGATTAAAGGCTACTATATTAGACAGTGCAGATATATGACATTTTCATCATGAAAAATTTCTACTGGCCAGTGCTATTTGGAGTACAGGGCAGTATTAGAAGTTATAGTGAGATAAGTTGCAATTTAATGTAAGAAAACAACATTAAAACTAGAATTTTGTAACAATTATCCCTTCAAATAAGGTCTAGGCAGATGCCAAGGAAGAATTCTTACTGGATAGACCACTGTACTAGATGAACAGACATCACTAATTCAGACTCATGAGCTTTTATGGCTTTTTTATGTAGTAAATTTTTATACTTTCTAAGAACAACTTCATGAAGTTGGAAGAAATATTCATATTTTTAAATTGGGATATTTTAAATATTACATAACTTCTAGATCAAAACAATATTTACAAAATGAAGACTGTTGATTTAAAATTTTCCTCTCTAGTAAGACCTCTTCATACCTTATCTGTCTTAAAGAAAATCAGTTTATATTATTATGTCAATATTCTCAAATGAATTCCAGCCACTTATAAAATATGAATCTTGGTCATATGCCATTTGGCTCGTATAGTATCCAAATTCAAGATTTAGTCCTAGGCTGGGCATGATGTTCATATCTATAATCCTAACAATCAAGAGGCAGAAGCAGGAGGATTATAAGTTTGAGGCCAGCCTGGGGTATATAAGGAAACCCTGTCTCCAAACAATGAATAATTTAGTCCTATATTGTGGGAATGAAAACAAGGGCTTAGGATGCTCAGGGCATGAACAGGAGAGAAATTCTACACCAAAACAGCTTCTAGTTAAAGGAAAGAGTCCTCCAAGAAGAATTTAAAATTGGAGTGACAAATGAGGGCAAATTATCCTAAAATCACGTAAACCACGTATATTCCTTTCCTTCTCTATGATCCTGTGTTAGTCAAATTTCCATTATGGTAACAAATACTTGAGATGATCGACTTATAAAGAGAAAAGATTTATTTTGCCTCACAGTTGTAGAGGTGCCACTCGATGATCAGGTGGACCCACTACTTTTAGGCCTCTAGTGGAGTGCTAAATGGCAAACGCAGGGAACCCATGGTGGTGACAGAGCCAACAGCTCACCTCAAGGTCAAGATGCAAAAGGAGAGGGGAAAAAAGACTGAAAAATCCCTTTAAAGGCATACCTCCAATGGCCTAAAACTTCCCACGAGGCCACAGCTCCTACTATTCCCACTCAATAAAGCCAAATTGGAGGCTAAGCATTTAACAAATAAACGTTTGAGGGCCATTTTAAATCCAAAATATAGCAATCTTTTCTCTCCCAATGTACAAAATCAATTCATAAAGTATGCAGATACACAATTTATGAATTTCAGTTATCAAATTTCAAAGAATCAACAAGTCCTTATTGAGAACTTTATTTTGGTTTATTTATGATCTTTTATTTATTACATTTTCTACTGTTGGCAAGATAAAAAGAAAACACAAGCCCAACCTTTTAGGAAGCTTAATGGTTTAGGTGGACTAGAATGCCATATAAATGGTTGTGGGTAATACTATGAGGACCATAAAGACATTTGCTACAGCTATAGATGTCTACATAAGAGCTGTAGAACTTAAATGAATGGATGCGGAAGTGAGAAGCAAACTCTGGATGGAAAGTGAAGTGCAAGCACGATATCCTGATGCAGACATAAAAGATACAGATGTGAGCTGAGATAATGCAGGGAAACATAGTCAAATAGTGGAGCAGGGTCTAACTGTCTGGGGCTTTAAAATCTAGACAGAAGATCATAGACCTGATGTGTTGAGAGAAGGCATGATCAAGGGGCACCAAGGCTCCAAAGATCACTGTGTATCGACTGTAGGATGAATTAGAGGGTGGAGGTTAATTACTAGAGCTGGTTAATTACTGGTAAGAAGGCTGCTACAAGGATTGAGCATGACATAATAAGTGCTGGAATTTATTTGTGGACAATGGTGAAATCTAAGGAAGGACAGTCCAGTATAGTAATGAAGAACATTAAGAATGGACATCCATGAGTAGGCAGCTTTATATCTCTACTAGATAAGTTGCCATATGGATTTCCCTAAAAGGAGGGTAGTGGGCTGCTAGGTTCTCAGAGAATCTTTCAGCCCCATGGTGCTCTGATACTCAGCAAAGGAAAGTCACAAAGGAATCATGCTCTTTCTTTTCTTGATCTTTCATCTGCCATTTCTTGCTGAGCTGCTGGAGGGCTGGAGCCCGGCGCATACTTTCTCTGTGCCTCACTTTAGTGTCTATAAAATATAAATCAGTTTGTTACCCATCTCACAGCAATGCTATAGAGCTTGTGAAATACATATTGGACCCTAGAAAATACTGGGCATTTGGGAGAAAAAACAGACTTGTGATAAATAGGAGAGAGAGAGAGAGACACCTAAAATTAGAGAATTTGAGAGCTGCATATTTCTTGTCCTGAGATACCCAGACTCCATAATGGACAAATATATTCACCACAAACTCTGAAGTGTATAGACTATTAAATCCTACAAATCTTCTAAAGTTCTAAAATGGCAATGATGAGCTATAAATATGAATGCTTAAAAAAATCTAGGGAAGCTAAGTGATTTTCTATGTATTTAATACTCTAGAAAGGCATATGTGAAGGAAATACTAAAAGCAAATGAAGGATAAGCATGAGCAGATACTTATGAAAAGAAGAAGATGAGAAGAGGTAAGTCATTCTCATATAACCAGCACCACTGAAAACAAGGCTGGGGGTGTGGCTCAAGTGCTAGAGTACTTGCCTATCACACACAAGGCCCTAGGTTCAATCCCCAGCACCACAAATATATGTATATGTATATTTGACTAATTGCCATCTCCTAGGTAGCAAGCATATCAGTCCCAACCTAGGGGAGGGCTAGTATGAAAACTGCAGAGGAAATATCTTACTCATAAGTAAAATAAAGCAAACATCAAAATAGGAAAATTTCTTGGAGAACACCTAGTTCAACCTCTTCACTTTAAGTAGGTGAAAAATCTGATGCTCATGAAGATTAAGTAGCAAATACAAGATCACGGGGTAATTAGTGTGAAAGACAGAATTAGAACTTTCCAGCCAGAGACACACTGCTCACTTTTTACGGCACATTGCTGGTCTTGATGCCATGTACAGCAGTCATGGATGAGCTGTGCTGAGTGCAAAGAGAAAATGGTAGTGTTTCTCTCTCTAAGACTCCAACCTTGACAGATGGCCAAAACTGAACAGTGGCAGCAAAGGTATGGAAAGTAAGAGCAAGAAAACATTTGAAACATTCCAATTAAAGGTCTCCTTCGAGGAGGTCTGGCTTATTCCATTACTTATTCTAATTGCAAACACCTAGTCTTAAAAATTTGCAAGAAGGAAAAGGAGAAGTTACATTGTAACTTGCATTAAGAGATAAGATATGTAATAAAGGAAAGACTTTAAAAAATGGAAGGGGTAGTTGTGTTTCCCTTTTTGATGTATTAAAAGATATGAAGGGTAGTTATTGAGAAGGTAGAAATAAAGACAAAAGAAGTGAGTGGAAGGAAATAAACAATGTCAAGACTGTAAAGAACAAATGATATGTCAAAGAGGAGGAGGAAAACTTCTGCATTGGATCCACATATTGGGCAAGAAGAACTTTGCAAAGAAGGTGAATCAAAATCTTCTAAAGGAATAAATTGCTAGTTTCACAGAGTATTAAGAAGCCTTGGAGAGTTCAACATACCCTTGAAGTGAGATGAGATACACCCATTGTCTCGTGGTGACTATGACTTTCAGAAGAGAAGCTCAGAGTTATTGGTGTGTTTCCTTGACATAACAACACTGTACGAGTACAGTAATGTGCAGCACCTGAAGGCAAATTTGCTCATCCATTTGTCCCCCTTTAACCATGGCTTCACTTTCCACAATTTCAGTTACTTATGAGCAGCTATTGCCTGAAATTGTAAAATGGAAAATTCCACTAATAAATAATTCCTAAGTATTAAACAATATTCCGGGTAGTATGATGAAATCTCTTGTCCCACTTTGTCCCACCCATGGTATGACCAATATATTCAGCTGTACATGTTACTTTCCCATTTGTCATTTAATGACTAAAGCTTGGAATAGTCAAAAGGAACAGATAATATATATGCATTAGTATTAAAAAAGTAACGGATTACCAGTCTCTGCTCATTATTTCCTAATGTACACAGAATGCTTTAACAAGGCAAGATTAAATTTTTTACTGAAGACAGTACCTAAATTTTGTGTAGCAATGAGATGTTAAATATAGCAATAAGATCTGAGTTTACCAAAAGCAGATCTCTTAGTAGAGACAAGAATAAAGTACAAAGGCTGAGGGTATGACTCAGGAAATAGTGGATATGCTTAACAAAAACAAAGCCCTGCGTTCAATCTTTCCCAACCCAAAAAGGAGTATAGTACAAGAAAGCAAATTTGTGCAGCTGCACAAAATTCTATCAGCTACTAGAGAAAAGGCCACTTAGGTAAAAAAAAATTAAAGAATATAAAAGAATGAGTGGTAGACACTTTTGATGTAGGATGTCCAGTTGTCTTGCCTTAATAAGTTCATTTTATATCTGTTTCTAATATGTAATTGCTAAAAGCACATCTTCCACTCTAAAGTGTCCTGGTTTGAATACAAAGTACATGATGTCAACTGCACACTTAAATTATATTTACAAATGCATACTGTTCTGATTTTAAAAGTACTATAGCTACTACTCAAAAGAAAAAGTGCAAATGGCCAATAAATATATGAGAAAATGCTCAATATCTCCAGTCATCAGAGGAATACAAATCAAAACTACATTGAGATTCCATCTCACCACAGTCAGAATGGCTATTATTTTTTTTAAAAAGTGGAAAAAAAGGAACTTTCATACACTGTTGATGGAAATGTAAATTATTACAGCCTCTATGGAAACAGTATGGAGGTTCCTCAAAAAAAATATATGACCCAACTATAATATTCCTGAGTATATAACAGAAGGAAATGAAGTCAACATACAAAAAAGACATCTGCATACCCATGTTTATTGCCGCACTATTCACAATAAGGAAGATATGGAATCAGCTTAGGGGAACATCAGCATATAAATGGTTAAAGAAATATGTCCTATGCACACAAGGGAGTATTGATAGCCCTAAAATGAAAATATGTCACTTGCAAGAAAATGGATGGAACTAGAGGACATTATGTTAAGCAAATTAGTCCAGACAGAGAACGACAGGTATTATATGTTATCTCTCATACATGAAACCTACAAAAAAGAAAAGGAAGAGAAAGAAGAGGGACTATTTGGAAAGTGGAACGGGACTAGAGGGAGGGAGGACAAGGAAAGGGTAAGGAAAGACAAGGAAAAGGTAAGAGAAGATAGGAGGTGGGTAGACATGATCAAAGCACAGTATTTACATGTATGAAAACATCACAATGAAACCCATTAATCTGTACAATTGATATTCATTAATAACCACAATTTACAATGTATTATGTTCAAAACTGGTTCCTCATATATATTTTTTAAGTCTAAACAAGCTAGAATAACTCAGGGTAGAAAGAGCTGCAAGTTATATCATAGAAGTATCAAAGAACTAAAACCAGAGAAGACTTAAGTTTGGGATATTGTCTTTATCCTTCTAATAGTTGCTTCATGAAATAATAATGATTCAGCTTCATCTTTCACATTGTAGTAGGAAGACCTATGATTAAGGAGCATAATTTATGGAAAGGCAGGTTTCAATAGCCTGTAAGCAAGCTCTTTGTAATAGCTAGAGCTATTGTTAAACGGAATAAACTCCTTTGACAGCTTATGAGCATCCTGTCCCTTGCTGGGTTCTATTAGAGGCTGGATTTTTGCCAGTCTTAGATAAGAAGGGACTCCCACTTCCTTGGGAGTGTGGATATCAGTACTCTCAAGATTTTTATGTGGCCACACTTCAGTCTTCAGCAATGAATAGTGAGGCTCTTCTTTGAGCTCTCTGCCTCTCAGTAAAGGCTCATGGTCAATATCCACTTGGAGATATAGATTCATAAATAAATAATATTTATTTCTTATAAATTTATAACCAAATAATATTTATTAAGAGCCCACTTCATAGCAGACTCTTTCATATATAGAACTAGGTTTAATTTTCCTAGTAATCTTATGGGAAAGACATTGCTATTAACCCTTCCTGACAGAACAGGAAGTTAAGGTTCAGAAGGCTTTTGATGTGCCCAAAGTCACTGGCTTGAAAACTGGGAGAACTGGAATTCTGATAAATCTCTTGTGAAAGCGATCTATTCAAGTTGATTTTTATATTGTACTCATAATACCCATGATTGTACCCTCCTGGGAGGAATTGTAAACTGCTGAGTTGTTTCATCTCTTTCCATACTTCCCTTAAAGATAGTTCTTTGCTATAGAAAACTAAGACACCAGACGATGTGAGAGGAATGTGCTCGAGTGTCTCTCTCTCCTTGTGTGTGTGACCTCTTATGTGATGTACCTTCTTTCTCACTCTCACAACTAAAATTAAACCAGTAGAAAATGTTTCCCTCAAAGTATGAGTTCTCTTTGTCACACACACTGGGCTTAAATGTCAATAAATTAACAAGGGAACAGAGGTAGTGTCCGTTATCTGGTGAGCAGAGAGATGGTTCTGGCACTGACATTTGGGAAGGATAAGAGGAGTTTTGGGGTCATGCGGATGGAGAAGAGGAGTGTTAGGTGAGATGGGAAGCAAGTGAAGGGTAGATGAATGAAGCAAAGAAATATTTGAAGGTCACATTCTGGTTAATAGCAATCTAGGGGACCACCAATGAAATAGTGAAGTAATCATTTATCATACAATCACTGCAAAATAATAAATATCAAACTTCCAATGTGAGCAGCATTTATGATTTACAGAACGTGTTCACTTGCATTACCTCATTGAATTGTCATGATATTTGTGGAAAATGGGCAAAATTTGTACCCTGTTTTTCCAAAGAAGGAATTGGGCTCCAGAGCAATTCATCAATACCTATAAATCAGGAGCAGTATAGTGACATTGTTTTTCTACTACGTTTCTCTTATTCCCAAAATATAGTATCCATTTCTTTGAAGACATTTTGTCTGCCTGATATAAAATTGCATATAAAAGAAGAATTTTGACTATATATAGAGGTTTCTAAGTCCAAAGATGTTTATCAAAGGACCTACATGTCGTGTCTATTTTTATATAACACATTTTTGAGATGATGTTCCTTTTTTCTGTGTATGATTATTCTGAATGAATAATTCCATTTGTTGATTTCAGATTAAAATCTCAAGGACTTTATAGTGAAAACTATTTTGAAAAGAGGTACAGAGTTATTTTCTAGTCAGGTTCTTGACCCACTCATTCCAAGGTGATCTATCTCTAGGCTGTCAAGCCAATCTTTACTGGTTTTGATTTTTGCTATTGAACCAAGTCATCTGAAGTATTTCACAGTGGGGATCAATGAAATTCACACTTTCCTTATCAAGATCAGCTTTACAGAGTAAAAAGACAGTTGGACTGCTTTTATAACCAAGAAGCAATTTGTCGGCCATCCAGGGTGATTTCACTGAATTGAGCCATGTAACTTCCAGAAATATTTTTAAGATTTTCTTGCATCTCTAAAATGTCTTATAAATATCAACACAAACAACAATGTATTTAGGATAAAGATGATAGCAATTTCTACCTGTTATTCTGCAAAGGAAAACAATGAAATCACTCGTCTACAGAATGACTAAGCAACATGCCACAAAGGACTTTGAGAGTGTTCAGCTTTCTTTCAAAAAAATATGTGGGATCAAATTAGAAGTTCTTTGGGTGTATTGTGATGTTTCCGAGTTCACACTGTCATGGGTAGCACCTTCTCATAGTCTTCATATAAAATAATTTAAAAATCAGCAGAGTGTACCAAGCCAGTTTATATTTTACAACTGCAGCATTGGAAGCATTAACTTGCTTTTCCTGAGCTTCTAGAGGACACTGGAAACAAGGACAAGAGATGTGTACATTATCTAGGTGTAATCCTATAATGGACTTTCCATGTGCATGAATGTATTACAGGCAAACACAAAAACACTCCTCATATTGTGTTGATTCAAAGGAAAATGGAAATTGCCCCTGAAATATATTATTCCCTTCTGCTGTAACATTAGCCTGGGGCTGCTCTGCTACACTGTTTCTCAGAAGTTGTGACCATGAGAAATATTTCTCAAGATGAGACTATTAGGAGTGATGTCTGCCATGTCCTGGTTTAAATATCTTTAAATTGAACACGACTTCTCTACCCACTTTCTCCTACCTGCTTGCTGGAACACAGAATGTGACAGAAACGTGGATTTAGCCACACAGGCATTGACAGTGCCCAGATGATGGCATATCTACCCCTTTAGTCTAAAGCAAAATGAACTTCTATCTTCTTGGACAACTGAATATAAAGCCATTCTGAGGCTGAGCTTGGTGACTCATGTCAGCTACTTGGAAGGTAGAGACAGGAGAAATGCAGTTCAAGTCAGCCTACGTGAGACTATCTTAAAGAACAGAAGTTGGGCATAGTGGCATACATCTGTAATCCCAGCTCTGTAGGAGGCATGGATAGGAGGAATCATAGTCTAGAGCCAGCCCACACAAAAAGTACAGGTTTATGTCTGAAAATCAACTAAGGTGCTTACCTAGCAAGTGTAAGGCCCTGAATTCAAAACCTCAGTACTGCCAAAAAAAATAAAGCCATTCTGTCATAGCAACATAACCTTAAACCTAATTAAAAGAGATGCTGACATTTAGGTCATCATCTGTCTATTGATATCTCCATAAAGGAAAATACACCAGGTTATATAAAGGAAGAGATTCAGAGCAATAAAAGTGTAACCAGTTTAATTATCGTATTCAAACAGAACTCAGTCTTCAAAACTAACACAGGCTCCAGATCTCTTATCTGCAATGGATTTTGGACTTTGTTTTTTCCAATTCTGGAATATTTATATGTACATAATGAGCTATTTGGGGGATGGTACCTATATATAAATATAAAATTCATTTATGATTCATTTATAGTTTACACATGTAGTCTGACAGTAATGACCCTACTTTGAAGTGAAAAAGTAAACAGTTCCCCAAGACAGCAGCTTGCAAAGCAGTAACATAATCAACTTGTAAAGATAAGCTCCTGTTGACAGTAAGGTGAGAAAATGAGCAACAGAAAGGTGTGAGAGGGGGCTCTGAAAAGAGGTGAGTACCAAAGACATAGTAAAGTTAGCGGTCACTAGAGAGATGTGACCAGAGAGAAAGCCCTATGATGTGAGATCCTCAGTGCATTTCTACTTCAATGTTTGAAATTAATTTCTGTTTTATTGAATAAATAACTTCAACCACAACCCTCTACTGAAAATATTCTTTATACCACAAGACTTGTGACAGTGGCTTCTAATCTGAATTATAACTGGTAACTGCTATTTTCAAAATTTAAGAAAAATTCTTGTATATTATACAACCTCAATCAGTGTTGTATAAAAATGATGAAAAAAGAAGAGTGGTGAGTGAAGAAGCCAGGTGTTGAGAGGGATTAGCAAAAGTATGAAGCAGGCGACAGAATGGTCTGAATAGAAGATAGAAATTAGATTTCCCAGAGTTGTGATCCATTTTGTTGGATGTGAAAATTAAGGAGAAACCCCTACAGTCAAAGGGTACCTGATTTATACCTAATGTATCTGATTTACACCCAGGCAACTCGTATGAACTGACTCACCAACATCCTGAACCAATGAATACCCAAGATTTGAGCCTGAAGTGCATCCTTACCATGGTTACAGACAGTCGCTGAATGGATCACACAACAATCTGAGAATGATGGCAGCAAGTGCTTCACCAGGACAGTGTTAGGATATAGCTTTAGGAGATGTTCCTAGAAGTTCAGCCTGCATCTTGTGACTCAGTGATTCTACGTGCAACATTTCTTATGCAACTAGATACAGTGGATTCTACCATTTCCAGCAAGGATTCTTAACAAATGTAACATACTAATCTTGAACTGTTTTTCACAAGATAAAACTTTATTTGGTTAAGGCCTGGTCATTAGGCTTCCAATGTAGGCAGTAGCCCTAGTCACTGAATTTCTGTTACAGGCAGACAACAGAAAACAGATTCAAAAGTTAAAAAAAAAATCTCTAAGAGAGTCAGAAGAACCTTTCTTAATGTGCTAATATTAGAGCAAGTTCTCTCCCAAGCTTATTTACCTCCACCAATTGGCCATATTTACATACCCCACTTTAAAAATATATAATAAAATATGACCTCTTCTAAACCATCTTAAATCCATATGTACATCCTACATTTTCACACTCTTCTGCTTTTATTAGTTATAACATTTCTACAATTTCATGATATAAAATTTTCATGTTCAGTTCCACAAGCATCATTCTCAGAGTTGTTCATCATTAATTTAACATTTAAAGGGATTCACTCCTCACCATGACTCCATTTATCTTGACTTCTAAATTCAGATTCTGATTGTCTTAGGTTTGTCCTCTGGTAGTTTTCACAAGACTGCTTATGGAAACAGTATTTCTTGACATCTTATATGTCTAAAATATTTTTCCTTAGTTTTTATTATTGCACAGTGGTATAGCTGGACATAAAATATGATGATGTTTCTTTCTATGTTAAAACTTTGTAGATGTTGTTCTGCTGTTGCTAGCATTGGCTGCGGTTCTGGGGAAGCCTGAATTTAAGCTTATTGCTTTTCTTCTTGAACACTGAATTACTTTTTGCCCTTTGCCTGGAAGTTCACAGAAGTGTTCTGATATGGTTCTATCTAATAATTTATCTCAGAAAAGACTTGTGGTTGATCAATCAGTTTCAACAACTCTTGGAAGAAGCAAACAAAAATATTTATAATTTGAATAAGGCAATGATTTCTTAAGTAACGTCAAAATCACAAACAACAAAGGAAAAATTTGATAAATTGGACTTCATGAAAATTAAAAATTAAGAATATTTATACTCCAAAAGGTAGTATCAAGAAAATGAAAAACAACCCATCAGCTATATTCTTTGATAGCAATTATTATTGGCAAATGATATATCTGATAATTGAATAGTAACTTAAAATGTATAAAGAACTTTTATGCCCAACATTAAAAAAAGTAACAAATTTTTTAAATGAACAAGAATTTGAATTGGCTTTTCTCCAAAGAAGATATGCAAATGGCCAATAAACACTTGAAAAAAGAGAAAAGGAAATCAAATCCACAATGAGATCCTCTTTGGGGAAATTAAAATGTCATATCTACTGGGGAAAGTAGTTTGGTAGTTCCCCCAAAAATCAAATGCAGAGTTACCACAGAACCAAGAAATTCTACTGCTGAATGTATATAAAAGAAAATTAAAAGTATGTCCACACAAACACTAAGCAGCATTATTCTTAACAGCAAAACAGTAGAAACAACCCAAATGTCCACTGACTGATGAATGAATAAACAAATGTGGCATATCTACACAATGGAATATCACTTGGATATTTCATACCATAAAAATGAAGAAGTGATTATGCTACAACATGGACGATCTTTGAAAACATGCTCCCTGAAATAAACCCGACACAAAAAGTCACACATTATGTGATTTAAATAAATGATGAGAATACACAGATTGAGAGTAAATTAATGTTTGGTGGTGGTAAGGATGACAGCTAAGACGTATGAGTTTCTTTTCAATGACAAAAATATTCTAGAATTAGATGGAAGTGATTGTAGCAAAACTTTACGAATATA
Source organism: Castor canadensis (assembly GCF_047511655.1). NCBI lineage: Eukaryota > Metazoa > Chordata > Mammalia > Rodentia > Castoridae > Castor > Castor canadensis. The sequence goes on from NC_133386.1 coordinate 24,842,861, forward strand.
CTAAAATCATTGGGGTTTACATTTTTAAAGGGAATGTTTTATGGTATAAGAATTGTACTGCAAGACAGGGAAAAGTAGATACATGCTACCTGTTAGGAGAACTGTGTGTTCTCTCATTTCTGCCTTGTTCTTCAGCTGCAGCTCCTCTGTGATATCACTGTCTCTTCTCTTACACTCATATTTACTTAGCCATCCTTCAGTGCTTTACTTTGGAACTTTAGGTATACCATAATTTTGTTGAATACAGGACTTTCAATTTTGTTTGTGACTATTTTTTAATTGACTTTTGAGTAAAAATAATATTACTTTCTCTTCTCTACTTCTAACAAATAGATAGACTCTTCTATATTCTAAGCCAGAAGTTCTCTAAGTTTTTGGTTTCAAGTCCCCTTTGTGCTCTTGTAAATCAGTGAGGACCTCCAGCAGCTTTATGTATGGATTTTAAATGCTATATCAACAGTAGTAGAAATTTAAACTGAGAATGTAAAAGAAATCTTAGTTTATTCACTTATTTTAAAAATAGCTATAAAAACATATTACCTGTTAATATATTTTAACACAAATAAACTATATTTTTAAAACAAAAATTTTGAGAAAAATGTGATTGTTTTAACTTTCTACACATATGTTAAGTGCCTTCCATAGTAGAAGACACCTATATTGTAATTTGTGCTTCTACTTTCTTCCTGTTGTAAGATCGAAAATCTTGTCAACTTCTTGGAAAATTCTACCAACTATTTCTGAAAGAATGCATTAAAAGGGCAAATAATATCTTAGTATTATTACAAAACAATTTTGATATAATGGATCCTCAAGATGGCCTTGAAGACTGTCCTAGTCCATTTGGTGCTACTCTAACAAATTAGCACAGATTAGGTATTTATATGAGAAGAAATGTACTGACTTACAGTTCTAAAGGATGAGAAGTTCAAATTCAAGGTACTAGTATCTCATGAAGGCCTTCCTGCTGCCTCATCCCAAGAAGGAAGCCACGGGGTGAGCTCAAAAAAGGAACCCAACTCCCCAATTCACCCGTTGATAACAAACTCATGCCCACCATAAAGAACCACTCCTATGATAATGGCATGAATCCACCCATAGGGACAGAGTGCTCACAGCCCAACTAGCACTTAAAAGTTTCACCTTCTCGCATTGTCACAATGGCAGTAAAACTCACTTTGACATGAATTTTGGAGGGACAAACACATTCAAATCATAGCAAAGACCCTCAGGAGTCCCAAGGCAACACTTAGAGAACTACTGCTTTGAGCTGTATTTATTGTACAATATACTGTTTTCCAAGCCTATAAATTTTTCATTCTCAAAATTAAAGGAATCTAAGTCTCTCCCTTCTGATTCCCCATCTCGTATTCTTTCTCTCCATGGGCACAAGAAAGGGGAAATATCTCCCAAGAGTGAAATTCCTTCTACCTAATCAATCTTGTTAGCAAAGGACATTTTCTCACCTAAGCAATCCCTATGTTAGAAGTAACAAGAACCTGAGCTACCTTAAGAACTCTCCCAAGAAGAAGTCCACACAGCATATGAGATAATATGCTGATATGCCTACCTTGCACAGCCTCCGTGACATATTTGGAAACAAAGAACTACGGAAGAAGATAACATCAACTCTCATTTGATCTACAGTCAAAGAAGAGGGTGATAAATACCACCTCACCATGAATATGACTACCACCCACTATGCATACTGGAATGATGCTGTCTTTCTCTTCATCCCTTCTACTTACAGCTTTGTGCATTCCCATCTGCCTGGCACTACACTCCCAAATCTCCTCTGTCTTGGTTTTTGACTAGTCTTTCCCTTCACATCTATTCAAGTCGTCTTCAACATCCATACTTTTATTATACATGCTTGACTCTGATGTTTGGAGTATATTCCACCATTATTCAAGCCCCCCATCCTGGAATCCCCATCCCGCTCAGAAACACGGAGAAGGAAAATAAAGGAAAAGGCTTCTTCAAACATATTTCTTCTCTTCAGTTTCATTTTGCTTACTGATCCTCTGTCCATGTAAAATACACTTATCCAAAATACTTTGCAGGTCTTGAAGACATCCTTTCAGAAAGTTATGCTGAATGAAAAGAGACTAGCATGAGCTCCTATCCTGCCACTATCACCAGCAGTGAGAATATAGGTTCATAATTAGAGGTGCTGCATTTCAGTACCTAGCATAGCATCTTGCACATGATATGATCCCATTGGATATTTGTTGAGTGACTGAGTTGATAAATCAAGTTCTCCTAGCAACAGAATCAGGCCTAACCTTGAAGCAAAATGTCATACTTCTCTGGGTTTTCCTCTCTATTTTCATCTACATTAGTCTTATGTGCTCTTCTCTCTAGATAGTTGCTACTGAAAAAAATCTGGTAATAATTAATATAGAATATAGATTTCTATAGAGGAAATAGGATAGTTTTATGGAGATAATACTTCCACTCCATGAAAATGACGAAGTAATTCTGGAGAGGAAAGTTATTTTTTAGACCTCATCAATAATGATAGAGAAAAAATACCCAGTCTATCTCTGGATAAAACTGTCACTGTTAATCATATGCCTGGAGACGTTTGATAGTTTGCTTTTTAGTTCTGTTTTCTTCCTAAATTCTGTGGGACTGAAGTTCTGCTGTGACATTCCTCTTTATTGCTCTCTATTTCAATTTTCCTATCAGAACATCCAGGCCAGACCAAGAGACCACATGATAACAGTCTATATGCCAGGCCTAGTGTGTAATTTAGGAAATAAATATATGCTATTTCATAATTTCATAAATTACATACCGAGGGAATTATTTTCATATTCAGAGATGTTCTTATATTGTGATAGGACATTTTAGGTGCTATGTTAGTTACCTCCCTATCACTATGATAGAATATCTGGAAAAATCAACTTAAAAGGAGGAAAGACTCATTTTGACTTTCAGAGGTTTCAGTCCATGGTTGCCTTGGCCTAGTTGCTTTTGGGTCTGTAGTGAGGCAGCACATCCAAGTCAGGGAGCATGTGGCAGAGGAGGCTGTTCAGTTCTGATCACTTCAAGGACATGCCTCCAATGACCTAATTTCCTTCCACTAGGCCCCATTTCCTAAAGGTTCCACCACCTCCCAACAGCACTATCAACCAAGGACCAAGTCTTCAACATATGAGTCTGTGGTTTTAAGATCCAAACCACAGCAGGTGCCACAGAGTTCAAATTCTATGAGGATTCTCTTTTGTTCTATTTATTTTCAAAATAGAAATAACTAATAACAATTTCACACAGACCCTTACACATGTTTAATTTTTTGTTGTGGTGGTGGTGGTGGTGGCACTGGGACTTGAACTCAGGGCCCCATGCTTGCTAGGCAAACATTCTACCACTTGAACCACTCTGCCAGCCCAGTACATGCTTAATTTTGATAGCTGTTATGTTTAATTTGGAAGTAATGAAATGTAATGGAAACAGCAAGAAGAACTTGAATCACAGATTCGAGTTACGTCTTGTGTGTCTAAAAACTTCGGCAATTATTTTTGCTGCAGCATTGGAATGAGGATATTATCTCATTCCAATATATTGTGTATATACACAATGGACTCTCTTGTTGAGGTTTCAGGATTAGACAGAAGTGCATTAGAACCCTTGCTCTGCCATTTATTTAAATGCTGTATTTTTTATTTGCTATCTCGAATGAAGAAAATGATATTTAAAAAATAAGTTTTAATGACAAAAAGTTAAACAATGCACATAAAACATAGAGATCAATACATAGTGACTACTAGATATCTTGTCACTAGCTTAATTCTTAGCATTCTATGTATAGCACCACTCATCCTTTCCTATTCATAAAACACATCAGCAGAAAAGAAATGGAAATAATATTTTGATATGCCATTGGATGCACCTTGACTTATTTAATTGGGTCAGACACATTTGAGCTCTTTATTCTTCAAAAAGTACTACTTTCAATGCATCACCTTTTTGGGGGGTGGGAGGGAGACAGGGTCTCTCCATGTAGTACAGACTGTTCTAGAGCTCATTATGTAGCACAGGCTGGCCTCCAACTTGCAATCCTTCTGACCCAGACTCCCAAGTGCTAGAATTACAGGTGTGAACATTCATGCTCAACTCCAATACATCTTTTGATCAACTTTTATACACAAAAGTATCTGCGTATCAGCATTCAGTGGTCTCCAAATTGTATGTCATTGACAAATGAGAAAGTTGTGGAATTATTGAAATATGCCCTAAGTTTTATCTGTAGATGAGCTAAATAAAAAATAAAAGTATGATTAAATGGGATTTTACTGCATGTTTTAACATTTAACGTGGCTTAACATTAAAATATGAAAAAGCCGGGAAGCAATATCTTTCAGAAAATTTTCAAATGACTGGAACCGTAACCAATTAATTTATGTCATCAAAATTCTAACACAGCTGTAGGCAGGGGGAATACTTAATCAGTATTGCTTGATGATGGTTTGATGGAACAAGGCGAGGTGAGAACAAAAATAGGAACATGAAAATTAGAGGTGATGAAATCTGACCTAGATGTCTTTTCTGGTGAGTATTATGCGTCTCTAAAATTTTGAGTTCTTGATTGAAACAGCCTCTACCTAAACTTCTCCCACTTAGAATTATGATTATATGGCCAAGGTGCTGTTAACAGATCAGTGGACACACATTTAACTGAATACTAATGTTCACGATGGTAGATTATGATACACATGAGATAGTCAGATGCCATAGACCATTGCAGGTAAGATAAATACTATAGCCACACAAACATGCTTATCTGAATACAGTTAAAAATGAAAATAGGAAAACTGAGTAGTGTTAGTTCTTTTCTATATATCCAAATAACTAATTTGACTAAGATTTTTGCCCTTTTTTCCCCAAATCAATTCTCTATATTATTGACTAAACTTCACAGTTCTCTCTATCTCTCTCTCCCTTCTCCCCACGTGTGCTCTTCTTGCATGCACACACACACACAGGAATGAGAGTATCAGAGTCACACTGGGGAAGTGAAATTTACTGGAGTTTGTGGGACTGGTTAAGTCATAAGACCAACCTAAGAGAAACTGAAGGATAGAGTGGGAAGGCTAAGTCAAAACTTAACTAAGTTACATGAACTAGCTCTTACAGTAAATTTCCGGTGCCTTGCCCAGCTGTTGTTTTCAAAAGTCAAAACTGTTGAATGGTGGCCAAAATTGGATCATAATCAACAGTACCATAGTATTTCCATCTCCATCAAAAACTTTTCATTTTGCCAAATAAGAACAGATTGAAAATGTCATGAAGACATAACGTTTTTCTTCCATCAGCCCACTTGACACAGGGATTATCTCATTTAAAGCTCAAAACAACTCTGTTAAGTAGGGATTAAAACTATCCCCATCTGATACTTATGGAAGCCAAAGACTAAGTGCTTAAGTCGTACATGTCATAAGCTTCAGAACTGACATTTGAACTTAGACAAGACTGCAAGTATACTTTTACTTTTAGTCACTAAATATACATATATATATATATATATGTTCCAAGAAAAGATGCTACAACATGCTCCTTGGGAGTGTGAATACACATTTGTGTCACTTCCTTAGCCTAAGAAAGGTATGGAATACTTTTTGGAATTTTATTTGGAGTACTTTACCAGTGATCAATCTATCTATTTTCTGTCTATTATGCATTACTTTCATATTACAAAGAGGTAGAAGTTTCCTTTTTTCTTTCTTTCTTTCCTCTCCTTCTCAGTTTGACGCACTTACGTCCCTAAGAAGTTGAAGAGTCTAGTAGAAAGGGTAAGGAGGAGAAACAATACAAGATAAGGGAGAAATGAGATTAGTTCATGGCTAGAAGCTGAAGATCAGAGCTTTCCTCCTGCCTGCTGCACATGTTGTCAGGAAATAGCAGTCATGGGATTGGTTGAGTATAATGATTGAGAATATCTGGAAGATCATACCAAATCAATGACTAATCATTATATGATTAATTATTAATTTGACTAGTAAAGAAAAAGTCAGTCCTGATCTTAGAGAAACATCAGTATTAGAAACTTTTTATCATAAGTAGAAGTTGTACTGAAATGCATAGTAATGGGAAATATTAAGAAAGTTAAACAAAAAATGAGGATGAGAACTCAAAGCAAAAAGAATACTGTGAAGAAAGGCATGGAGTCCAGCCTCGTATGTTGACAAGACAGTGAGGAAAAACCATGGATTGCACTACAGTTTATGGGGACTATGTTGGCTAGGAGTGGAAGACAAGTTATGAAAAGTTGGTTGGAGTTGGATTAGTGGTATCAAATATTCCTGTCTACACATTTTGCTCTGTTTTAAAGCATATATAGACAATGAGTGATATTTGATGTAAGTTGAATTGGTGTTGGGAAGAACTAGAGTGCAGTCCCAGTCACAAAATACTTTTGTAATTAAGAAATGAAATAAAAAGCTCTTGAATACAGTGATGACCATGAATATTAGGGGAGGAAGCCATGTACTAAAGTTTAAAAGAATTTGCAGAACTTCATAAGGGGTAAAACATGTGCAGTAAAAAACTGTAAGTATTCAAAAAAACCTCACAACTAAGAGCCTGACTATCTGGTAAATATAATAGTATCTTTGGTGAACCACAGAAAGAAGGAAAGGGAAGCAGATCAAATATTCTAAATGTGAACTCTGACAATAAATAAAGAAATTCATGTTAGACTGACAAATATAGAGTTGGAAATCTGCAATATGCTTGAGAGACAGGTCACAGATTGAGGGTCATCTTTAAAACATGGTTTCATAAATGTGTCATATTTGTGAATTGACAAGTCTTTCAAAGACAGTCAAAAATTCTGTTTCTGACCATGATGGATTAACAGGGCCCAGATTTGCCCTCCTAACTTAAACAACTAAAAAATATGAAACATGAGCTTTGAAATATTCACCAGCACACGTTTGAACACTATGATCCCTGGGAGAAGGAAACAGAAGAAGCTATACCTACAATTGCTTCCACATTACAACCTGTAGTTCAAGTAGTTTAACAGGCCAGAGAAGCTGGAATTCACCAGCAGGATATCAGACGGGAGGAACACAGAACAAATGTTCCAATATTCAACTAAAGATTCCCCACATACGAGCACTAATCTGCTCATACATGGATGACCAAAGTGAAAAACATTCTAATTGATTCTAAGCAAAAATTAACCAGAAAAAAACTGAAAAGTCACAAATTTAAAAAACTACATCTATCAACATAATAGTCACAATGTTTGATATCCAAAAAAAAAAAAATCAGACCTAAAAAAAGCAGAAAAATATGATGCATAGCCAGAAGGGAAAAAACTCAATAGAAATATACACAGGTGTAAACCAGATAATAAATTTAATAGACATGGAATTAAAAGAATATAATATATATATATATATATACATATATATATATACTCCATCAAATTCAATATAATAGAGGAAAGTATGATAAGATGCAAAATTGAAAAGGTTTTAAAAAATAAAGTCTAAACATCCAAAAGTTAACACTAAAACATCTGAAAAACTTAAAAAGGCACAGAATAGGACAAACTTTAGATTAAACATTGTGGAAGAAATAGTAAGTTTAAAATGCATCAATAGAAACTTTTTAAATAAATCAAAAAATTTTAATAAGAGCTTTTGCTGTGGTGCCTGGTGGTGCATCCCTCTAATCCCAGGTATATGGGAGGTAGAAGTTGAAGGATCATAATTTGAGGCCAGGTCAACAAAAAAAAAATTTAGCAAGACCCTAACTCAAAAAACAAGCTGGACATGATGGTACATACCTGTAATTCCAGCTATAAGAGAGGTACACAAAGGAAGATCATGGTCCAAGACAAGACCTGGACAAAAACAAGACCCTATATATGAAAAATAAATTAAAGTAAAAAGGTCTATGGATTGTGGATCAAATAATAGAGTCCTGAGGTCCTGCATTCAAACCCCTATACCTCCAAAAAAGAAAAATAAAGAGTTTCTGAAACTATGGGACAATATTGAACACTTACACAACACACACACACACACACACACACACACACACACACACACACACACACATACACACACACACACACATACACACACACACACACATACACACACACATACACACACACACACATACACACACATACACACACACACACACACACACATGACTATCGGAAACAAACCAGAAGATTTTGAAAAAAATATTTTAAGAACTAATGGCCAAAACTTTTCTAAATTTGATGAAAATGACAACCTATACAAGTCCCCAAACCTAGAAAGATAAATAAACATCACGAAGAAATAGATAACCACAGCAAGGAACTTTGTAACCAAATTGCTGAAAACCAGTGACACAGAGAAAATCTTAAAAGCAACTAAAGATGAAAAATTACATTTTATGGAACGAAACAAACATAATGAAGACAGCAAACTTCTCAAACCAGGAGGCAGCTGAGTGATAATATTAAAGTATTAAAAAAGGGGGAAAAGCTATCAGACTAGAATTTTAAACCCAAGAAGTATATCATTTAAAAGTAAAAATGAAATAAAGGCTTTTTCTTTCAGACAAACAAAAGTGGAAATAATTAATTTCCAGAATAAGTGTAATAAAGATAAATTAAAGAAAATTCTTCAGGCAGAACTATAGCTAATGAGTCAAGAGTGAAGATAAAAACAATCATAAAGTACTCAATCTAACAGAAAGCAGAAAAAAAAGAGAAGACAATAAATGAAACAAATAGAAAAATGATTTAAATCTAATCATATTTAAAAATACATTAAATGTAAATTATGTAGATGTGTCAACTAAAAGACAAACTTGTCAAATAGAATTTTTAAAAAAAGATTCACTGCATGATGTAATATTAGGACACTGCATTGTCCTAATATTACAAAATGCCTCCTGCAGTAAAGAACCACATCAAGTGAAGAAATAGATCCATAAAATATCTATATCCATAAATATAGTTGGAGATCTCAACATTCTGCTCTCCATCATCAACAGAAGTAGACAGAAACCCAGGAAGGGGCACAAATGACTTGAACCCATTAGGAAAACATGTGACTTAAAAGAGGTCAGAGAAAACACCACCAAACAGAAAAAACGTATTCTCTTTTAGTACAAATGGAAAATTCAACAATTAGACAATAGAGTAATTATCAATACATTTAAGAGGATTGAAATCATGCAAACCACATTTTCTGACTTTAGGGGAATTATACAAGAAATCAATAACAGAAACATACCAGGGAAATAGCTCCAACATTTGATAATTTTTAAAAGTTTAAAGGTCCATGAGTCAATAAAGATATCAAGCACAAAATGTGACTATATGTTGAGGTAGATGAAAATAGAAATACAACATACCATTTATTAGAATGCAGATAAAGCACTCTATCGCATTAAAAGCTTGTGTTAGTAGAAATGTCTTAAATCAATGGTTTTACCTTCCACCATAAGAAACTAAAGAAAGAAAAGAAATTTTTAACAAACAAAAATGTCATTTTTTTCTTCCTTTTTTTAAAACAAAATTGGAGAACAAAAGGGTAGAACAACCTCCTATTGGGGTTGGTACCAATAGGAGGGGAGAGAATTTTGGGGAAAGGGTATAGCAGGATGAATATGGTGCAAATACTGTGTACACACGGATGTGAATGAAAAAATGAACCCTGTTGAAACTATCTGAGGAATTGAGGGGGAGGGAGGATAAAGTAAAACGATGGAGGGGATGAATTCAACTATGATGTATTTTATATATTGTAAAAACTTTCATAAATGTCACAAAGCACCTCCAGCACAAAAAATAATAAAAGGAAAGAAAGAAAGAAGTTTTTTTGAAAGCAAGGTAAAGGGAAATGATTAAAAATTTTAAAAAGTTGAAAATAATATGAAAACGGTAGAAAAGAATTTATAAAACCAAATATAATGAAAACTATTTCTTTGAGAATATGGAGAAAAATTAATGGTCCTATGCCTGACTGAACGGTGGAACACATATTTAGCATATTCAAGGTCCTGGGTTCAATCCTCAACAACACAAAAAGAAATTAAGGTTCTCTAGCAAAGCAAATCATAAAATAATGTAAGACACTTATTATCGTAAAAGAAGGAAATGACATCATTACAGATCTAATAAACATGAATGTGATAGTGAAAAAATACTATGAACAATTTCAAGCCAATGAAACACTGGTTCCAGGAGGTTTAACTACTGGATTGTACCAAACACTTAGGAAAGAATTCATGTCAATTTTGTACAAACTCTTTCAGAAAACAGAACAGGAACAGTTTCATTTTATGAGGTTAATGCGATACTAAAACCAGTATCATAATGTATGTTTATTATAAAAGGAAAACTTCAGACCAATATTTCTAAAGAACATAGATGAAAAATCTTTAAGAAAATTTTAGCAAAATGAATCCAAAAATACATAAAAGGAATAATAAAATTATATATTGATCTCAATGAATAAAAAGCATTTGACAAATTTCAAAATCCATTTATGATTTAAAAACCATGTATAAACTGTTACTCAACCAACCTAATATATGGCATCTATGAAAAACCTAGAGATAGTTCATATTGTATAGCAAAAAGATGGATGCTTCCCACATTTTACCCTGAATAAGCCAAAGAAGTTTGCTCTCACAGCATCTCAACATTCAGGATTAGAGGTCTTAGCCAATGCAACAAAATAAGAAAATGAAGTAAAAGACCTACAGATTGCAAAGCAATATGGAAGGATGTTTTTATTCATGAATAACATGAGTGTTTACACAGGAAATTCTAAGGATCTATTTTGTAAAAAGCTCTTACAACTAATAAATAAATGTATTAAAGTCATAAAAATCAACAAAATCAATTATATTTTTTGTATTGACAACTAACAATTAGGAATATTTGTAATAGCATCCAATATCATCAATACTTAGGAATAAATTTGCCAGATTAGATGCACAACCTGGTATACTGAAACTTATAATTGCTGAAAGAAAAAATTTAAAGGCATAAATAAATGCAGAGATATAATATGTCCATGGGTTGAAAAACTCATGATTATTAACATGTCAGGGCTCCCTGAAATGTTCTGTAGGATTAACACAAGCTATTTTGTAGAGATTGGCATTCAATAATTTAAATGGAAGAATAAAGTAAGAAGACTCACACTAGCTGATTACAGCTTTGCTATAAAGCTACAAGAAGAAGGATGTGTGGTATTAACCAATAATAGACATATAGATTGGTGAAACTGAATAGCGTCAAGAAGTAGACCCCTATTAATATGATCAATTGATTTCTTACAAAATGCCATGGCAAGGTAAGTCAATGTGCAAAAGATGAAACTCTATTGTTGTGGAGTTACCATCTGTTTATGGTGCTGTAACAGTTGGCTATCTGCACACATGTAGGCACACCTCAATCTCTAACTCCCATCATGCACAAAAATCAACTCAAAAAGGTTAATGAACAGAAACATAAGAGCTGAAACTACAACAGTCTTAGAAAAAAATTTAGAAGAAAAACTTTGTGAACTTGGGCTCGGCCAAAATTTCATATAAGGTACAAAAAGCATGAAGCATAAAAAGAAAACAAATATAAAATATAAAATGTTAGCTCCTTCAAGGATACTGACAGAAAAAGAAAACCGAGTCACAAATTGGGCACAATTATTTTTCACCTCATTAAGTGATTTACATAAAGCATATATACATAAAAACAAGATAAGTAATCCAATCAGAAGATGTACAAAAATTTGAATAGCACCTCTCAAAAACTTATATGAATTGAAAATATATACCTAAACCACCACTCAGCATCAGTAGACCTCAAAATGCAAATTAAAACTACCATACGGTGTTACTGCAAACCCACTAACAGGGCTGAATTTTTTTTAATGACAACAGTAAGAGTTGATGAGGATATTGATCAACTAAAACTTGTACATTGCTGATACGAGTGTAAAATAGTGCATCCACTTTTAAAAATATTTTGACCATTTCTTATGTCATTAAACATGTACTGTATTTATCATATGCTAACAGTACATTGTTCAGGTATTTACCCAAGAGAAATGATAATATATATCTTGGCTATTCAGCTTTATTCATGGTAGGTCAAATCATAAATGCCCCAGTGTCCATCAGCAGCTGAATGAATAAACAAATTTGGTACACCATATAATGGAATATTTCTAATTAACAAATTAATATTAAAAAAGAAATTATTGACACCACCATGATTGTGGTGAGAGTTGCATGGCCATATACACTGAAGTACAGACCACGCACTTAAAATTGGTAGAGTGTATTGTGCGTAAATTGTGCAACAACAAAGCTGAGAGAGAAAGAGAGCTATAGAAGTCCAAATACCATACTTTGAAGAATGTCCACAGTAAAAAGTGCCTAAGAGAGAAAAGAGGATGCTCACTAAAGGAAAAAGATGGATCAGCAATTCAGTAATGCAAAAAGAAAGATTTTGTGAGCTAAAGATGAGATAATGCAGAACAATGGCTCTTAAGAGGTGCCATACCACCCACAGAGGGGCACTTTAGAAATATTTGGCTGACAGCAATGCTGAAGGATTAACGTTGTGTATGGAGTAAGGGAAAAGTGATATCTGACATCCTGTAATGTATGAGACAGTCCCAAGTGATGAAAGGCTATCTTGCATCAAGCCAAGTTTTGAATGATACATGAACATTCATGTGCATAAAACAATACATTTACAATTATTCTAGTCTAGAACATATTTCATGAAACACAAATATTTCCTATGTTTCAAAATTCACTGAATCTTTCAGATGCAATACTGTGTAGTTCTTTACTTTTTTATTTGAACTTTTACCAAACTTTGTTCCTTCAAAAGTTCACATCACTGGTAATAATGCTACTTATGGTATTTGAACCATATTTGTATGTACTGTTTTAATGGAATGTTATATATTGATGCATACTATTTTATTATAAATGACCACAATTCTCATTATATACAGTCGGGGCATTGAGTCATTAAAAATTATGTAAGAAGGAAAATATCAATACATTTCATTTCAGCATAATAAGGCAACATTATAAGCATTTGTGTTTTTAAAACATTAATTATTACCATTGAGAATATTCTAGAAGAAGAATTTACTAGAAGAGATGAAAGGGGGGGATTAGTGGTAATGAGATTTGAACCCAGGACTTTGAGTTTGCTAGGTAGGTACTCTTCTGCTTGAGCTATGCCTTAGCCCTTGGCCTCCATCCCTCTTTGCTCTGATTATTTTTGAGATAGGGTCTCACTTTTTACCCAGGCGGGCAATCCTCCTATTTATGCTTCCCCAGTAGCTGGGACTACAACAGGCATATACCACTGCACCTAGATATTGGTTGAATATAATCTTGTGAACTCCTTCTCCCCATCCACCCTGCCACTGACCTTGAACCATAATAGTCCAAATGTCTGCCTCTCAAATAGGTAGGATTAAAGGAATGAGCCACCAGCACCCCACTAAGAGTTGAGTTTTTTAAAGAAATCAAGAAGAATAAGAACGTAGTAGATTGCTATAAGTTTTGTTGATTTGGAATCAGTCAAACCTTTAAGGAATGGATAGACATTGAGAAATGGAGGCAGAGAGCATATAGAACATCCCTTGAAATTGTGGGCAGTGAAGAAAAGGAGCTGAACAGAATTGTTGGAGTCTGCAACTGAGTCACATGAGGATTATCAAGTTGCATGAATTTACACATCCTTGAAACGAAGGTGTTGGGGACATACTCATGTAGAATGAGAAAGTAAAGAAAAAAAGCTAGAGAACATGCCAGCTAATCATGAAAATGAAATGTGTCCTGAGCTAAAAAGATGGGAGATGCTCTTCAAGTAAAGGATTGAGCTCTGAGGTGATCATTAGAGTAAGCTGTCTGGGTAGAGAGGACGTGGCCTGTTACCTAAGAAGAGGCAGTTTTAGGATTGTTGCCCCCAAATGCCTTAGTCTCTTAGACAGTGGCTAGTATCCCACAACTGTGAGTGTATCCTTCTGGCATCTGGATTATTCCTCCTGTTAAAAAAATAAATAAATGAAGCTCCTGTACTGAGAAAATAACATATGAGCCTTTTAAAGATTTTCCCACTTCAGATATAGAGTAAGAATACAGTGCTGACATATGGATTCCTGAGGCTTCTGTGATGGAGTAGGAGAAATCTCTAGGGTTCAGAGGAACACAAGCTCAGTAGCCAGCCCTTAGGTAACCCTACCATTTCACCTAGGAAAGCCAACAAGAGCCTTTTCTTCTGGCATGGGCAAGGTACTAAGGGACTGCAGAGAGGAGTCATGAGTTATTATTGAGGTGAAATGAGGTATAGCATGTCAGGTGATGTCAGTGTTCTCTGTAAGGTACAGTATGAGATCATTTACAACTGCATGGATGACTTGAAAACAGAGAATGCCTGGGAAGGTCATGGGAGGCTCAGGAAGAGTTGACTAGCACCGTCAGCAAGGAGTTATGACTGCTCAGTTGTAATTGGAGCCCGTGAATTGCAGATGGCCAAGGTTGCCTGGCCCTTCATTTAAGTTTCCTCTTCAAAGTGAGAAACAAAGGGAGTAGTAGGGTCTGAGAGGTGCAGGGAATAGAGCAGGAGTCCATAGGTCTCAGGAGACGTGGTATATCCGCATGGAGGTGAGAAAGAACTGGGAGTTGTGAGAAGGAAGGTTGGCTGGGCTTCAGAAAACAGAGCTCATGTCTACAATGAATGATCTTTTTGACCTTAGACAAGCCGCCAGTAAGATCGCTTCTAGAAATAAAGTTTTATTGCTGATTTACCACAAGTCTGTCCAGGGAAAGAAATCTAACTACACAGAAAGTGGCTGATAATTCAGTTGAAACAGAAACAGATGAAGGACCGGGTGTTCTGGTGGAGACATGTGAAAAACTTAGCATGAGGGAAGAGGAGAAACGCTAGGGCAATGGCTGCTTCAAAAAGTCTCCTATCCATCCTTTTGCCAGTGGGTTGCAGACATGGTTAGGAGTAATAATAGCTTGGGAGTTTAAATTTCTGTTCTGCCTCTTATTAACTGCACGACTCACTCTGGGCAAGTTACTTCTCTCTCTGGGCTTCAGTTTCCTTGCCTATAAAATGGAGATGATAACACAACTATATAGAAGCTGTTCTATGATGTAGTACAAACATAAGATTCCTGAAAGTGCTTAGTACTCCAAACGCACCTTATTCTGTTTTCAGAAAACATGCTTAGCTCAAAACTCACTTTTCCCGATTGCTATAGCACTTTCTGTTTTGCTTTCATATTTAATCATTTAACACAATGCCTCATGGCTTTTGTTCCTGAGAATATGTGTGCATGGGTATGTCTTGTCTGTCTGTCTCCTTAATGAGACCACAAGCTTTAGGAGAGTAGGAAAAATATGTGTTAGATTCTTTGTGTATCCCTTGCAGCTTCTAGAATGTACTTACTATGGCACTCAGCAAATACTTGTTAAACAAATGAGGTTGTAAGACCTAGCTGCAAAACTTCCCTATGCACTGTATCAATTACACAGCTTAGGAAGAGGCAGGTGTGGAATAATTTCGCTTGGGTTTGGGTGTTTCTGTTTGTTTCCAGTTGGTCTGTGACTATACATAGATTCAATCATAATGAAGCTGACAAAAGAGAGATGACATTTTGGAAGGAGAAAAGGAATTTGGGAAATTACAGCCCAGCATTTGTCACCTCCCTGGCTAACAGCAGCACACGTTCATTCCCTTTGGCTAAATTTGGATCAAATGCTGGCTGAGTGCACTACACAGGCCAGAACTGCATTGTACCTCTATTTTGTGACATACGAGCTCCCTGCTTTAATCTCCCCTCTACTGTATAAAAGAGGATCTGAGGCTGTTAGACTTCAATCCGGTGATTCATGCAGCTGGCACACAATAGATTCCACCTCTCTCCTCTCTGCTGCACAATATCAAGCTAAACAAAATGTCTTAGAGCTTCAGCACATGTAGTTAGCCTGTCACAGATCCCTCCCCCACCTCAGCCCACCCCCTACCCCACACACTCCTTTTTTTCTTCTACTGAGCCAAAGAGCCCAATGCCCAGCACCTGCCTTTTTTACTGACATTTCCACAAAGGTAAAGGAATGAACCTTTTGTCAGTTCTAACCAAACGATCTGTTTTGAAACAATGAGATGAAAAGCCTGGGCCCCTCTTCTTGCTACTGGATTACAGTGCAGAGGATTAAAATAAAGGACACTTGATTTTATTGATTTAATGAGGGATGGAGGCTTTTGCCTTAGCATCCCTCCTGGCAAAGGAACAAGTCTTGTTGGCAGGTACCTCTGCAGAGGCACTTCTTCTCCATTTATTTGTTTTTTCACTGGGGATTGTTTATGGGTTTGGCTGTTAAGATGACCCACCGTGTCCCTTCCTGTGTTGCATGAAGCAGTCAAATGCCTGCAGTGATTGCAGTGTGTGTCTCAGGACAGGGAGACAGGGAGGGAGCCACAGAGGGGAGGCTTTTGAGCACTGCTGGATGAAGAGCTTCATGGGGAGGTGACAGGGGAAAGCTCAGTTTGAATAAAGCAGGAGAGTCAGATAAAGCAGACAGGAAAAGAAATAGCACTTCTCCCTGCAAAAGAGACTGTCTGCGGAACCTATTATTTCTCCACAGCATCTATTTCAGCTAGATTTCTATTCCACTCTCCTGCCACCATTCTGTTCCCTTCCCCCTCCCTGCCTGATACCCAAGTTTGAACAGTGAAGAAAGTAACCAAGGGGCTTCAGGCACCATGCTTCCTGTGGACCCGTCTGGCACGGCTCAATAATCTTTTTGCTTTTGTTCTCTTCTTCTTTGGGGGTTCTCCTGATATTATTATTGACATTTTCATATGGTAATTTTTGCATTCTGTGTGTCTTCTTTTATAGTTGCCCTATTTTTTTCATATAGTCTTACTTCATTGTCCACTGAGCCGTGTGAAAGGGACATGGTCAGTCACCTGCTGACCAAATTTAAGCAGTGATGTACTTTTCAGACTGAAATGGACTGTGTGTATGTTAATGGCCAGGATTCCTGTTAATATGAGCATATGTCTCTGTACACTGTGTACTTTTATTTAAATGTATTTATGCGGTCCACCCATAGATTAAACACCCTCAATTCCCTCTGGTGGTACTGTCTCTCTGATTGCTAGCTTAAAGAGAAACAGTTCCTAAGAGCATATGGTTTCCAAAACACAGCCCTTCCCCCTCCCTTTCAGTTTACACAAAATGAGGCGCCGCCCCTCCCCCATGGCTTCTCTGCTCTTTGCCGCAAGCTAGTCTGAAACCAGGGGGCAAAATCATTAGTTCCCAATTACCTTAAGCCAGGCAAGATAACCTCTCTCAAGGGCTGTTGGTAAAATATGCACACAGTTCCAAATGTCTAGACAGTTATGAAATATAGGTATAGTGCTCGGCCGCTGCAGAACTCCTGTGCATCTCAAATGAAATGCTTTTATTGAAGAAGTATAATCACCAGGATAACTAATTATGTCAATACCACATAGTTAATTAAACCCATTATAGTTACTATTCCCATGGAGAGGAGGTCAACTAAAGAGACCATCTTCTTGATTCTACTATGCTAACAAAAGAAAATATTAAGTAAAACAACACAGACCTCTACATTTGGTGTCTTTTTTGACATTTAATAACTACATCGCATGTCATCCAAGAAGGTCTTCAAGTGTAATGCATGCCCACAGATTTGCGGGGTTGTTCAAAAGATCACCTTGGAACTTACCTGTACTTTGATTAAGAGATTACCAACTGTTTGCTTGAGTGGAGCAAGAAGTAATGACAAGGAAAAGTGGAATAGCATGAACAGCCACTGTGTTTTTCTTAATATCTTACAGAGAAATACGATGGAGGGCAAGGCTTATCTTTCATTTCATTTTGGCTTCATGACAAACGCCAGGAGTGTGGCCCCGTGTGGCCCTCCAGACATTCATAGGACCCTGAGAGTGACCACTAAGGGTAGGTGTTAAGGCTCATTTGCCAGTTGAAGGCACACAGACAACAGTTTCACAAACAATAAAGTCTTTGTGTACTGACACCCAAATATAAAGGATGATTCAGATATGAATGTAGAAACAGAGAGAATCCAAGAACTCTATTGCATAGTGACATTGTCTTCCAGAAGAATTTGGACAAAAACACACATATGTCAAGCCTGTGCATGTGTACACACACACACACACGGGTGCCCACATGCACACCCAGAGAGAGATCACTCAAACACTAATCTCTGGCAAATAAAACCAAGATATTTTGATCCTCCTCATCTGAAAATTCACAAGGTCATTATATCACTGTCACACCTTCTTCTCAAAGCAGTTCATTGTATGTAGAGAGGATTTGCATTTACTTCTCCTGATTAACAAAGAAAACTTTGTATAAAAGGGCTATGCACTGAGACGTGCAAATGTGGCCAGTCTGACCCCTTGCAGGAGAAGGCAGACAAGCAGTAGGGAGAAGAGGTAGATGAGGAAGGAGAAAGAATGCTTTGATCCCAGTGCAGCACACACAATGTAGCAGCAGCAAGCTCTGACCCTCTGGGCTGAAGTTTGGCAAGGAGTCAAAGAGTAGGAAGCAATAATAATGAGTGGAGTTTCATGCCATGGTGAGCAGAGAAGGCTGCGAAATCCTTGTTCTTGCTGGGTTGTTTCGTGGTTTTCATGCTTGTGGCTGATATCACTATTATTGGCGTTGTTATCTTCCAACTCCAAAAATGAAAATATCATTTCCACTCCAAGAAAGGTCTAATTATTTTAATACACACTGTAGGCAAAAGACAGCATGAAAAATCACACAGGCACCATGAGAAAGTAAAGGTCAGGTGCTAAGTCCTATGTTTGTCCAGTTGTTTATGCTGACGTAAACAAAAAAAAAGCAAAAAAAAAAAAACCAGCAAAACTTTTTTTCTTTTCTTTTATTAAATCATCCAAAACTCTGACCTTTACCCCCAAAATCTTCTCCTTAGGACTCTTTGTTTTCTTCATGGAGCCACCATGCTATACCAGTCAGCCAGACAGAAACACTGAAGGGGAAGGAGACTTTTTGTGCATGTGGTTCTGGAGTTTGAACTCAGGGCTTCGCTCTACTGCTTGAGCCATGCCTCCAGTCGAAGAGGCTTTTATTTTTTAACGTTGACCCTGTCACCCTTTATTAAATCAATTGCCACATCCAGGAGATCCTTTGCCCTCAGCCACTTCTCTCCAGGTCCCCTTTGTAGCACAACCTTCATTCCATCTCCTTTCTCTGCTCCCCCTTCTACTACTCACCTTCTTCCTGCAATCCCTGTTATACAAGCCAGATGAATCTTTTTAAATATTGTTCCCATCTGGTGACTCTTGACTTCAAAAACACTCATTGACACCCCCACCTCCCCACACACCATTGCCCTGTAGAATAGCTTATAAATTCTTCACATTAGCATGAAGGTTGTTGCATCCTACATGTGATTAGGCAGAGCCAAACTCAGACCCCATGAGTCCTCTTACACTCATCTCTCCTCCACTGTTCTGCTCTTTGTATAATTAGCATTCCTAATCCATTGCCTTGGTCTCCGTTCTCCATACTTCTCAGGACTTCCTTACCTGTGATTTTACTCCCACTCTAATCCAGTCACACGGTCCATCAACTCCAGACCTTTGCTTCCTAAATGTTCTTCACTTTCAATCCCCTGATGGCCCCCACAATCCTGGCCTTCTAAAACTCGATACTATATACACCCTTCAATATTTAATTTAATGCCTCCACCGGGAAGTCTTTCTGATGAACCTAAGCTACAGGTACCTGCATTGCTTTTATTTCCCAGAACATTTTTTTTTTAATGTACTTTTTGACCAGTATCATAACCAGCCTGTAATAATAGTAAGTATTGATTAAACTCATGAAAATTCAGAGGCCCATATCTTCCTAGACACTGTGAGAGCTTAATTAAATATCTGTCCACTGAAATTGAATTAAAAGATCATTTTATTATAAGATTTTGGTGTTTTCTTAAACACAAGATAAGTATTCATCTACTTGGAAAAGTTTTGTTCCCTACTAGTTCAATATAGTAAAGGAAATATGCACAATGGCACCTCCATCTCCATTACTGGATGATCTACAGAAAATGAGCTTCATTAATTATGATTTAATTATGGGTAGTGTCCCCAAAAGGTCCATGTGTTCCCTGTTGTGCTGCTATTGGGAGGTGATGGAACCTTAGAGAGAAGGGGTCTAGTGGGAGGTTCCTAGGTCATTGGGAGTATCCCTCAAAGACAACCATAAGACCACACTGTCTTGTACATTCTCTGTGTTTCCTGGCTCATGATGTAAACAGTTTACTCTACCATGTGCTGACTTCCATGACAAATAAGCCTGCCCAGTCTTAGACCGAAACTCCAGAACCATGAGCCAAAATGAGACTTCTTTCTTTATAAGTCAACTAATTGCCTCTGGTATTTTATTATAGTAACAGAAAGCCAACTAATATAGTTTTGATATAACAATCCATACAAAATGTGGCATAGGCAAACCAACCCCATAAATTACCCAAAAAGTATTTTTTTTTTATTCATATGTGCATACAAGGCTTGGGTCATTTCTCCCCCCTGCCCCTACCTCCTCCCTTACCACCCACTCCACCCCCTCCCTCTCCCCCCTACCCCCTCAATATCCAGCAGAAGCTATTTTGCCCTTATTTCTAATTTTGTTGTAGAGAGAGTATAAGCAATAATAGGAAGGAACAAGGGGTTTTGCTGGTTGAGATAAGGATAGCTATACAGGGAGTTGACTCACATTAATTTCCTGTGCATGGGTGTTACCTTCTAGGTTAATTCTTTTTGATCTAACCTTTTCTCTAGTTCCTGGTTCCCTTCTCCTATTGGCCTCAGTTGCTTTTAAGGTATCTGCTTTAGTTTCTCTGCGTTAAGGGCAACAAATGCTAGCTAATTTTTTAGGTGTCTTACCTATCCTCACCCCTCCCTTGTGTGCTCTCGCTTTTATCATGTGCTCAAAGTCCAATCCCCTTGTTGTGTTTGCCCTTGATCTAATGTCCACATATGAGGGAGAACATACGATTTTTGGTCTTTTGGGCCAGGCTAACCTCACTCAGAATGATGTTCTCCAATTCCATCCATTTACCAGCAAATGATAACATTTCGTTCTTCTTCATGGCTGCATAAAATTCCATTGTGTATAAATACCACACTTTCTTAATCCATTCAACAGGGGTGGGGCATCTTGGCTGTTTCCATAACTTGGCTATTGTGAAAAGTGCTGCAATAAACATGGGTGTGCAGGTGCCTCTGGAGTAACCTGTGTCACAGTCACCCAAAAAGTATTTTGAACTAATAAAATATTTTACAATTTTGCTTACAATTTGTGCCGAAAATTTGTTATTATAAGTTCCATGGTTTATATCTTGATGTCCAAGCAAGCAGAAATACTCACCTTCCATTATAATCTTTTTAACATTACCCATCTTCCCTAATTTGTGACTTTGCAGCTTTCATAATGGACTAGATTTGATAACCTGAACTTATTTTACTTGATCTTCAGAGACCAAGGCAAATGATTGAGTATATTAATTATATGGTGGGTAAAATAGTAGAGAGGAGAGATCCATGTATTAGGACTCATGATATCTGAGTTTTGGTTTTGATTACTCACAAGTTGAATAAATCAGTGAATACATAAGAGCTTACACACACACATACACACACACACACACACACAGAACCATACTACTAAACTTTCTAAATTTTAAAAAGGAAACAGAATAGTAGTTGTAAAATTATTAAAGTAAGCAAATCAAAAATAATCAAACACATTTCTTCACAATTGTCAACTATATAACATTATAATTTTATATTGTTAAGGTGGAGAACAAAATTTTCTACTCACTTGATGTTGTAATATAAGATGATTAATTCAAAGAAAAGATACAAAAGAAAATTAGAAATAAGGAACTACAATGCAAACTTGGAACAAAGCAAAACTTAATGAAAATCCAACATAAAATGTTATATAAGCTTAGAACAATAACCAAGTCACCTGCTACCACTTGTATATAACTACAGAACCACATGGAGAATAAGAAAATAAACCAAGGGCTGCATTCTGTGTGGATGTATAATCACAGTAATACAAATGCAAGCAATCCGGAAACACCGTGAAAAATTGGCTTTGTAAGATTTTAGTGCTTATGGAATTTCTTTGGTTTCATGGTTGATTAAAACAATTTTGGAATAGAAATTGATTTTATTGTTTGAAAATGTCCTTTTCTTCCTATTGAATAAGTTAGATATACGCTACTGAAATATAGTAAACTCTGAATCAAGAAGCTTAAGTTTTGACCTTCTCAGACTGGAGTGATCACTGGATCCCTCCTAATTTATCAGTGAACTCTCCTTGTTAGAAAATGAGTAGCTATAACACCATTTTCATCTAAAACATTCAGCCAGAAAGAAATAAAAATATAGAATAATGATCTTTATTGAAAGATGAAAAACAGGAGGAAGGAAGGGGGAAAGGAGAGATGGAAGGAGGAAAGAGTAAAGGAGGGACAGGGAAGGGAAGAAAGAATGAACTATTAGAAATGATAGATAGAAGAAATTTCTGGAGGAATGATGGGAGATTGACAAGAATGGAGCATTCAATGGACAGCTCTAATTTCTCTCAGGATCTCCACATACCTCTTCACTTCTCTTCCTGACATGGATTCTTGACATTACACTCTTATCATAGCTTCACAAGGAAAACTATTAGTACATGAATAAGGTATAACTACAAATAAAAAGAAATGAGAAGACTAAGCCTAACAATAAAGAAATGTTTCCCTATGAGTGTCCAACAATAAACATACCAGTCTATACAGAAGTATACCAATGATGTGTCAATATACTTAAACCATCAGTACCACATACTCATTAATATTCCTGGATTCAAGACCCAGTAACTTCCCATTTCTGCAAGATACATGATTTATGAGGCTGTTCAAAAATCAAACAGCTTAACTCTAAACACTTTTTTAACACAGATACTTGCATGACATTTTGCAGAAAAACCAACGTACTTGTAATTTCTTGTGGTTGTTTATCAGAGGACAAGAATGAGATGGTCATTGCAAACAGAAGATGCAGCTGCAACAGAGACATCATGGAGCAGGACCTGTCCTCTGTGTGGTCTGCCCTGACCTGGTAGTATGCGTACTCCCTCCACCAGCAAACCTCTGCCCAGCAGCTTTCTTCTCTCAGAGCGCTCATCTCACCCTGCTGGATTCCCATTTACATACGTGCCTTCTCCACCAAGTTGGAAGTTCTGGGAAATCTAGGATATTAATCTCTTTTGAAGTAGAAAGACCTTACAACATGTCTGATATCTCTAAGAATAATAATTGTTATTATGCAATTGCAAAAGTTACACTGAATTACAATAAAAATTCCTTACATTTATAAAACTTATCATCGTTTAAAAAGCATTTTACAATTACTAGCATAACTTACCGTTAAGTCTGTGAAGACACTTTTATCCTCAACTTCAAGTGGAGAGAAGTACTAATAGATCCAATTAATTAATTAATCAGATTAACTACATTAACTAGTTGTAGGATTTTAGAAAACTTAACTTTGCTAGGCCTCAGTTTTCCCACTGGTTAACTATACATGTTTACATGTGCCTCTAAAGTCCTTCTGTCTCTTTAACAAGAGATCAAATGGAAAAATACAGGCAATCAAAATTGCATTGTTCTATTGATAAGAAGAAAGGAAGCTCAAATAAACTTCCATTTTGGAATACTGTCATGACCCACAGGAGTTAGTTATTGGCTCTTTCTGAAAATCCTACAGATGCCAAAGGCAAGAAATGAAAGCTTTGGATTTCATTGACGATAGAGGAAACAAGAAGGGGAATGAAGTTATAAAGAATAGAAGGAATAAAAAAATTGGAAAATAAATGAATTTGATTTATACTATCTAGAAATCTTTTTTACCCAACAAACAAAGAAGACATTTTTTTTTCAAGCATAAATGTAATACCCAAATGGCTATCATCCACTAGGCTACACAACAGCTTAGTAAAGTCCAAAGCATCAGTATCATAGAGACTGACCTGGTGATAATGCAATAAAATCAAGATAATATTACTTATTATATCTAATATAATATTACTTATTATATCTAAAAATTCCAAATTACTGACAATTATGAAACTCACTACTAAAAATTTTTTTTATTGTTTAAAGAGAAAGGCATAAGAAAATCCGCTGTAGACAACAGCTAAATAACAATGAAAAACTTACGGATAAAATTCTGAAAGTAAAGTAATACTAACATGAAATTTAGAAATTTAAATATATTTATCAGAAATCTAAGGAATGTTAAGTGGTTACTCAAAGCACCTGTAAAATAGTGACCAAGTACATCAAAGAAATAAAGGAAATAATAAAAATAGCAGCAAGGTCTTCCAATGAAAAATAGGGAACTAGATGTGTGCCTTTTCATCCATTCCCACCAGAAAACCCATAAAACAATGGTGAAGGTATATTTTAAAATTTATGCCTATAAGGACAAAGAACACAGGACAGGAGAATGCCAATAAAAGTTCAGAAGATGAAAAGAAGACAATGTGTATTAAATGACTTCACAAACTAAGGAAGAGAAAACAAAATTCCACATTAGCAGCACAGAAATTGAGAAACTCTCCTATGTGTTGGCAAAAGCATCCTAAAGTTTATGTGCTCTCAGCACCATGAACTTCGAAAAGTGGAGATAAAGGGAAAACAAACAAAACAAGAGAGGACTGTTTGTAAAACACATCCCTATGTACCCTCTTGCCAGCCCCTTTACTTCACCCAAATGGAAGCTCATTCTCTATTCAGCTCATGGAGGTGTTTGGGGGCCACACCTAGTAGAACAATCTCATCCTGAAGGTAAGGGGATTGAGCAGAAATTCACAGACTGAATTTTGAGATCCCCATTCCTCCTTCTCACTCAGTTACCAGGATGTTCACAGTGGAGTTTAGAAGATTATTCTTTGGGAACACTGAAAAGAGAACAATGGCAGAACAAGCTTCCAAGCAGCCTAGCCAGTTTAGGTTACAGGATAGCCCACAGTTGACCAGTCCCAATCTTGAGCACAAACATTCCAGTTGGCTTCTCAAACTCCAGTCTTAAATATGACCAGGTATTGGGGATGGAATTGATGAGAAGCAAGCTGGAAGAAGAAGAGACTTTGCAAGAAGAAAACAAAACCACTATTAGTATTTTAGAGTGATAAGAGAAGGTGTTTCATCCATGAATCAAGAACAAGAAGCTGTTATAAAGGAACAATCAGTACACATGATAAAAAACCTTGGATATTAAAATTATAATATTCTTACTAGGTGCAGTAACTCATACCTGCAATTCTAGCTACTTGGGAGGCAGAGAGAGGGAGGATTGCAGTTTGAGGCCAGCCCAGGCAAAAAGTTAGTAAAACCCCATTTCAGTTTATGAGCCAGAAATGATGATGGGTACATATAATCCCAGGTAGGTGGAAGGCCATAAGTAAGAGGATCACAGTCCAGATGACCTGAGGCAAAAATGTGAAACCCTTTTTAAGACATAACTAAGGATAAAAGGAATAGAGTCATGGCTTAAGAGGTAGAGCAGGCATGAGGCCCTGAGTTCAAACCCCAGTAAACAGCAAAATAATTTATGATAGACAACATAAAAATACATAGCAGATCTGATATACACTGTTAAGAAAATCTACAGAAAATAGGAAAAAGAGATTGAGGGATGGAACATAGAAGAGAAATTAAAATTGGAAGATTAATTACTAATTGGAGGATAAGTCTATTTTAAAAGACTATGAAAATCCATAAACACCTGAAACTATCTTAGAGGGAGAAGCAAAACCACAGTGCATCAAGAAAGCCAGGCAGCAGTGAAGGCCAGTGGAAGAGACGAGAAAGCATAAGAGCCGTCTTGTGTTCATATGCACTTGGCATTTACTGTAGTGAAACGACAAATTTATTCAGGAAATGATGCATACATGCTCATAAAACACTGCATAGTTTTCAGTTATGCATGTATAATTAATAATGAGAATTGCAAAGGCATGATAGTTTGAGTCACATGAAATTACTAATATTTTACTTTTTCACCTAAATCATTATCAGTTTCATAAAGTTCAGTCTAATACACCAAATGAATACTTCCCTGTGAAAGGAGAAGAATCGATGCAGGGGCATGTATTACAAAATATGGTGATAAGCTGGGAGCCAGTGGCACACACCTGTAATCCTAGCTATTTGGGAGGATGAGATGAGGAGGATCACAGTTCCAGGCCAGCCTGGACAAAAATGTTCCCTTGATCCCATCTCAACAGCTGGACACATCTGTCATCTCAGCAAGGTAAGAAGCTTAAAAATAAGAGGCTGGCTTGGGCAAAAAGAGAAACCCTATCTGCAAAATAACTAGAGCAGGTAGGGGCTGGAGATGTGGTCCAAGAGGTAGAGTGCCTGCTTAGCAAGTGTGAAGACCTAAGTTCAAACTCCAGTACTGCAAAAATAATGATGATGATAATAATAATAATAAATAAAATTTAAAAAAAGAAAGGACTGTTCTGGAAGAGCAATGAGCTCTGAACAGGGAAGAAGAACTCAGTTTTGTGTACCAATTGGTGATGCTAATGGAAGGTTTGTAGACAAGCTTACAAAATCATAACAGATGGGAAAATTACCACGATAGAGCTCAAAGTTGTTATGTTAAAAAAATTGGCAAAAATCTAAAAGAAAGAAGACAGATGAGATAAGAAATGGGAAAGCTGTCTTGGAAGAGAATGAAATACTTAAAGATGGATAGGTATAGCTATAAGAAAAAGGGTAAAAGTGAAATATGATTTCAGGAAAAAAAAGTGAAGCATAAGACTTTGAGGACAAAATGAAAGTTAAAACAAATTTAATAATAGGATATTTCATAAACAGAAGAAAAAGACAGACTGCTATGCTTTTCTCAATGAAACAGTGTTAGCAGTGAAAGCGAGGCAGATATCCAACACTTTCTTACACCTCCTACCACCACTGCCATCGTCTTTATGTGTCAGACACATACCAGGTTCACAAAATGGGCTTAATGAAAGCTAGTAAGAAGGGGTGATCCTAAATGATTTCATTTTCCCCTTTAAGAGAGATTTTTTTCCTTTGGATTGCACAATTTCTTAAACTCCAGTTTTAGAAAAACTCAGGCTTCACATATTTTTGTGGATAAGGGTCATTATTCTTGCCCTCTTCAACAGACGCTTATGACAGTTAGAATTAAGCCTGCAAATTATATAGATGATACATCTTCTCCTTATAATTTAGGTGATCTTATATAATGCACTAGACAGTAATGTTACCACTATTTACAAAACCTGGAATACAGCAGCAATCATAAATCGAAATGACCATGCATTATTTTTAATAGAGAAGTACAGTGACCATTCCAGGTAATGCATGTTAAGTGGGTGGAGGGATTGAATTGGGAGACAGAAATAGAGATTTCTTTGCAGCTGTAATAATGATCACCTGAACAATCTCCTCCTTTTCCTTCCCTGGACTATGCTTCTTCTACTTTGGTGATCTATTAAGGTAAGTTCCTCAAATATCAACTTCATGAATGAAGTGAAAAGTTTAAAAAATTACTGAGTTCATTAATTGTACTTTAAAATGTTTGTACATCATATTTAACAATCTTTGAACTAAAGACTCATAGTTGTGCTTGCATTTATCTGTTCTGAAACTAAATTCTTTTTCCATTTTAGAAGGTTTTAACATTCAGTTTGCTCAAATGATTACTTTGTTGATATAAATAGGTTGTTTGTTTATTCTAGCCTAGCAATAACTCAAAGAGGGTGCCAAAATACTCAACTGCGTGCTATAGTAGGAATCTATGAATCATAGCATAATAATTGAGGCAAGTGCCTTCCATCAGTTTCAGAGTTGCTGTTCATTTGCAGCACAAGATCAAAATGAAGACGCTAGGTAGCTCTTTAATCATTTTAGTGTATTAACTGGGTTATCTTGATGGAATTCCAAAAGCCTCCCATGAGACTTCATAAATACCTGTTGATTGTATCAAATGAGTCTACCAATATAAATTACTCACACCATTTTGCTCTCCTTAACTATAGAAACTCTCACATGCCCTTCCTTATCTTCAAGATAAATAATAATGGCTGAAAGTATTATGGATTCTTTGAAAACCTGATATAAGCACATTAAGTAAAATATAAATGGATTTGTGGTTTCTTATTACTTGGATATTTTCCTGTGCCATTTCTCCTTACAAATGCAGGTAAGCTTTTCTGCATGTGAGTAAAATAATTAGGCTGTAGATTGGCAACTTTGTAAGTTATAAAATAGTTTTCTAACTACTTTCAGAGTCAGAGGAAAAAAATGTGGGGGACAGGAATCCAGGAACTAGAAAGAAATTAAATATACAACTTTAAAGGACTTTCAATTAAACTCTCAGAATATATATATAAATGTAAATAAATTCAGGCTCTGCTAATTACCAGTTGTATGATCGTGATCCATGGTAGTGTATTTAATGTCTCTGAACCTTAGTTTTCTGGCCTATAAAATAAAGATAAAAACAGTTTATGGAGTTGCAGTGAGGTTCAAAGGGAAAAATGGACATGAAAGTAATTTGTTCGTTTGAAAGTCCTATGCAAATGAAATTAGTGTTTGTGTGCACCAATTAGCCCAATCTTTGAGTATGGAAGAATATAAAAGGAATACAAGGTACATTCTTTTCCCACAACAAACTCAATACTCATTGGGCAAACAGGAAATAATTAGAAAATGAGATGAGCCTATATAAAACTAAGCTGCATAGCCCAGGTTATACCTGCAGTAACATTTCCAAGAGAGAGTTTAAAATGGCCTGGAAATTGTAACCGTTTTCTTTCCAAAGGGAACAGGCTAAGCTTTGCCTGAACAAAGAAGCAAAGATATCTAACAGCTGCTTAGCACTTTCTGTTGCTTAAAATATCGGAGGACTATGAGGTTTAGGCAGCTCTGAGTCATCTTCCTCTTAACTTGGTATTTATTCAGGACACAGCTCCAGCCTGATGACAACAGAATTCCTGACCTCTGAGCTGCTCAAAACGCTAAGGCAGGACTGAAGGTGAAATGGACGCCTCATCCAGATTCCTGTGCGGTCAGTTACCTTCCCCACTTAGCTCCTGTGGCCTCCCTATTTTGTCACAGTGTTTGTTTCAATAAGAGGAGTCCAAACAGCTGAAGAAGAGGAACGAAGCAAAGCAAGAAATATTCTAAATTTTTTTCTCGTGACAATGCTTAAGACTCACAGCTGAGGCAATCACAGAAAGGCTAGAGCTTGAGCCCATCCCATGTGGCCTTGGTGGCTTAGATATGGTCAAGTCCAACCAATCCAATTCAGCTGCTCATGTTGCATGAGGGCCCATTTGAACAAAGTCCTCTACTTCTACATGTTGGATATGCAAAATTTAATAAGGGAAGACACAAAAAAGATTTGTAATGTAACAATCTCACAATGTTCTCCTATAATCCAGATATGATAGTATCTGTAAACTAGGCTGTGTTATCAATAGTTTTGCAAGTGAGGAGAATAAAGCCTACCTAACATAATTTAAAAACAGCAGAAACTTGAAACCTGAAAATCCTGGCCCCAAAGCCTTTGCTGTACTGCGTTGTCAGAGGGAGAAAAAGGCACACACCAACACAGAAGTATTTTTAAGTAGGGAGAAAAGGGTCAGGGAGTAGAGTGTTCTCACTATTCTAGAGGATTGGGGTATTTTTGCAATAGGTGACTTGTGGTGAGTAGGCTAAAAGAAGGTTGAGGCCACGTTAAGGGTCATTGCTTTGCACTCAATTATGCAAGTATTGGGACTCACCAGAGGCTGACCAAGGATGGGACTATTAGTAGGAGTTTTGGGTAATAGGGGATATTCCATCTATAGAGAATTTTAAAGCTATAATAAAACCAAGTAATTATGATCCTAATCATCCTCCTGCCTACAATTCTCAGTAATAAAGTGATGAAATATTCCTGCTTAAAAAATCTTTTGTCTTAGTTTTAAATAATTGCTGCCATTGAGGTTGTTTTAATAATACATTGTAAGGTTTGAATTAGCATGTTTATTATTTGTCCTTTCCTAAACACTTTGTTCTATGTGGAAATTAATTCAGAGAACCCCTAGTTTTAGAATTGCACCCCTACACACCCACACTCAGCTGCACTCTTTCAAGAGTAAATTGGGAATCCTTTGTGCTTACTTTGGGCAGACATCACTGTGATTTTAAATCCAAGAAGCAGAACTTCAGTTACTATGTGGTCACTTGGAGCTTTCTGCTTTTGCTTAAAGACAAAATGGAAATGTCATTTTTTTTTTTTGATAAGGGCAAGTTTTAGTTCATATGCAAAACAGTCTACAGGTAAGTAATCATTAAAATCAAGACCATTCCTTTTTTTAAGTGTTATTTCAAATAAGAGACTTAAAACATTAGGATTACACATGAAAATATTTCATCACATAGGGGGATGTGCAAATTACAAAACATGATCTAGTCAAAGTGTTTAAAAGCCATTAGGATTCACTCGGTGTTTTAGGTGGGAGGA
Organism: Castor canadensis; assembly: GCF_047511655.1. NCBI lineage: Eukaryota > Metazoa > Chordata > Mammalia > Rodentia > Castoridae > Castor > Castor canadensis. Next base: position 24,873,513 of record NC_133386.1, read on the forward strand.
GTCATTAAGAATGGTCAAGATGAATCATTAAAGACATAATCATTATACCAGTGTTTGGTTGTGGGTATGTCTAGCTACCAATGTTTTAACCAAAGGGAAATTTTGGAGTATGAGTTGTTAAAAGCAATAAAAAGTTCTAAGTTGTGGGAAGTACTCTAGCATTGGGCCTTGATAGGCTGCTGAATTTTCATGGAAGATACCAATCCTACCGCTAGCTGGTCTGTCCATCCATAGATTTTTAGCTCTCAGTTTTAATCACCAGCAGAGAATGCTGCACTTCAGCCAGTCAGTAAAAAATAATGCTATTTAGGTTTTTGTCACCCAATATCTTGGGAGATGTCAGCTGAGAAAATCATTCTTTAGGGTTTTATGTTAAAGACACAAGGTCGATGTAACCTGTGTTGTTTACAATATTCGGTGCACTTCTGTGGGGAAGGATTGCACATCGTATTCCTTACTGGCCTGGCCTGATGACTACCCTGCCGCAGCCAGTGAAGTGTCAGCAGACATGATGAGTGGACTGGACAGAACTTTAGAGCCAGTATATGCTTGCCAGGCTCTTTCCCCCAGTCTCTGTGATCGGGAAAGCAGTGGAGTCTCTGTTCACCCAGCTTCCCAAGTGACTGCAATGAGCAAGACCATGTAATCTAAGAGGAGCATGTTCTATGACTATGAAATAAACATTGTCATTCTAAGCCAATGAAGTTTCTGGTAGTTTGTTATCACAGCAAAAGTAACCCAACTTAAGTGGTAGAGTTGCCCTGGCACTTGGGCAGATAATATCAAATTGAGTCCCAAAGTTAACTACGCGAGGGGTAATATGTGGTGCAACCCATTACATAGGCTATCAGTAGAACTGCCCACGTGAATCTCAATCACAACAGCACCTGATGCAAAGACCATTGTGCCGATGCACACTGTAAACACGCCTCACAAAGTCCACCCTGGTGCACACCTCATGATGTCACCGACGGATTCATAACTTGATGAACCTGAGCTCCCCTCGTGAGCTAATAGCTGTCATAGTTCTCCTGAGCGAGAGGAACCATTTCCGTCTTTTAAACACTGTGGGTTGTGGAACTGATCAAGTAGTTAATATATTTCCCATTGGTTTCCATGAAGATGAAGACCCAAATTTTTGACAAGTATGAAAGTCTTTGCAGTATTCATTTTTTATTTAATTTAAGTTTGACTCTGCTTTATGAGTCCACTGTTTTGTTATTTTCTTTGACCTTTTTTTTTTTTTTTTGATGGTACCAAGGTTTGAACTCAGGGCCTTGCTCTTGCTGGGCAAGCATTATACCACTTGAGCCATGCTCCCACCCCTTTTTACTTTAGTTTATGTTTCAGAGAGGGTCTTGCTTTTTGCCCAGAGCCAGCCTCAGACCATAATCTCTGCCTTTCCATGTATCTGGGATTACAGACAGATAGGTGCCACCATGCCCAACCTTCTTTTCCACAATTTTTATCTGGTGCATTTTATTTAATCTTGTTTGTGTGGGTACAGACAGATACATAGAGAGAGACATACACAAAAAATTTAGAGTGGTTATCCTCGTCATGTCACCAAAATTGTTCTTCACAAATATCAAATTTCTAGTTCCACTGAATCTGTGCTTAACTTATTAGAAATTCCCTTGAACCTGAGCTTTGAATGGTTCAGAGCCAAGTTAAACTGAAGAAGATCTTTCTTGAGAAAGATTGCATTTATTTTCATGATTTTATTTGCTTTTTTCCAGAAAGCCTCAGAGGTTCAGAATGGACAATCTAATTCTTTGAAGCAAATAATCTACTACTTTAACTAAATTGAGCTCCCCTTCACACTAAGTGAAATATTAAACACTATTAAATCACATAAAAGAACGGAAAGTATATTTCTAGATTTCTGGAAGTTTCCATAGTCAAAATGGGGAGCTCAATTTGGTGACTGAAGCAGCAAACAAAAATAGCTCAGAACACACAAAATTTCTCTAGGCTAGCTATGTACCAACACAGGGGATGGGGGAACTCAGAATAAAGGGATGGTCAGTGTAAGAATAGAATTAACAAGGGGAGGCTTTCTGGAGGAGCTAAAAGTTGAGTCAGGTCTATTCATCATTATTCCTTCAAAGTTTTCCTTATCATTCTTTCCTCTCCCTCCTCCCTTAAACACACACACACATGCCTGGCAATTAAACTGTCTGGCCCAGAGAGACTGAGCTCAGGCCTGGCCCCTACCCCTATGGAGGGGCCATCTAAAGTTAGGCCTCAGGACCCCTAAGGCTTTATTCTGGCTTAGGTGCAGATCTGCCATTTGTTGACAGACTCTTTCCCAGCACCAAGTATGTTGGGGTCACTGGGAAAGAAGAAACTTATGAATAAATTTGAAAGGGAGTCTGAAAATTTAGATGAATGCCAAAGGAGTCCTTTGTGACTAAAATTAAGCAGTCATTGCCATAGAGGACAAATGTTTTAATGGACTCTGGCTCACAGCAATCTTCCAAGGCTTCTTCCAGGAGGCAGAGGCATGGGTCTGTGCGAAATGGCTTAATTTTCTTAATCAACTATTTCATTGTGAGTTTTTAATTTCATTCTCATGCCTATTTTTTTTTTCATTTTGCCATAATACAGCTCTAAGTACCGTGGCAAACATTTGACAGTCCGCTCAGCAGGTGCTGAGCTCTGCAGAGCTGTGGAAATCTCTACCTCTTATTAATTGGGTTTCAAAATGTGTTCTTGTGTGAACAGAAGCTAAGATGGGACTATTGTACCTGTCAACATGAAGCTGGGCGAAATAAAATATTTGGAACGTGTTTTAAAATAACTCATTGTGAGCTTGATCGGTAAAGAATTTAAAAGCAGAAATATTCTTTAATGTTGAAATAAATAATAATGCAATCAAAGAGGCAATAAAATTAAAGAAATGATGGGGTTTGTTCAAGGTGCTTTGGTGTTTGATAACAATAAGAACATTTTCTTTGTGCCAAACAGGTTAGGCGTGGATGAGACACTTCTGAAACAGCATCTTAGAAAAAGAAGCTAGAGACTGAGGAGGTAGTAACTACTTTGAAAACCAACAAATAAGGAACTCCAATTAACTCTGGATGTTTTCAGTTTGATTTTTATCTTAATTTCAAAGATTTTCTTTCTCCTTATCAAAAAAAGTTCTAGATCTGAAATTTCACAGGCCAGCTTTAAAGCTTCTGACCAGTCTTGACCCTCAGAGGAACACATATCTCTTTGAGGAAGCAGAAGTATCTGTGTGACTCTCTTCCTTTTCTCATCTATGTGTTCAAGTTAAATGAACCTTAATGACATATGTTCTAAAACTCCCACTAAGTAAAAGAGATCAAAGGGAGGTAAAGAGAGAGCAGTCAAAGTTGAGGAAAAGCTTGGAGACGTGTCAGGCCCTCTCTTGTCATTGCCACTGTCATTTCCATCATTAACTCCTCTCAGTAAGAAATAGGACATGTTGTCTGTGGCCTCCTGGGGGACTATGTAGGTGGAGTCTCTAAAGAAGTAAAAAACTCTTTTATTTTTAAAGTAATAATATATTATTCCCATAAAAGTCTTAAAGATTTGTGAAAATGGACATAGTGAAGAACAAAGGGCATCTGAAGTTCTACACTTAGAGATGCTACTGTTAACAGTTTGGTCTTTTATACAACTGAACTTTTTAACATGCATTTCATACACATGCACTCACACTCATTTTAAAACAAGATAACGTTACATCAAATAGGTTCAGCTTGGTTTTTGTTGTGCTTGTCAGCATATCTGGACAATGTGCTCATTTGATGTATAGAAGTGTCACATCCTTTTAATGTCTACCTCGTATTTCCTTGAATGGATGGAAAATAATTTTAACCCAGTTGCTATGAAACATTTTTATAATGGGTCTGATATGGCAATATTACAATCACTTAGGTGAATATTTCTAGAAGGCATATTTCTAAAATCAGAACTATGGAGTTAAAAGTTTAAAATGTTATGTACTTCTAAGTGAACACTAAAAATGTAACAATATATAGACCTATCAAAGATGATGAAAAAGATGCTACTCCACATATGTGATGCTTTGGTAATCTGAAAGATAAAATATAACTCATTGTTTAAATCTCCTTTTTCAACTATACAGAGGTCATTTACATGTTTACTTGGATTTTTTTACAACAGTGTCAACTCACCCAGGAATACAACACAGTTTTGCATTTATTAAGTTCCTTATATCTTTCTGTCAGGTTATATTATTTTCCTGACAAATGTCTTACAAATTTCTCATTAAATTTTTATGTATAACATAATTTTGTTGCTGATGAATTAGGACTTTTTATATTTTCAAGTGACTTCATTAATATAAATAAAATCTGTTTATGCTTTAATTTGTTTTATGAGTATCCACTTTACTAAATTTTTTTCATTTTAGTAAAATTTCAGTTGGTTTCTGCTGCTATTTTGTCTTGTTCTTAATGCTGCAGGAAATAAATTTGACCTTTTCTTTTCTAGTATGTATGCAATAATGATATTGGTCATCTCTAATTCTAGAATTCAGTGAGAAAGCCTGTAGGGTTTTTTTTTTTTTACTGCTTATGATAGTGTTTTATTTTATCAGCTGCTTTGTGCCTTCAACCACTTTAATGAATCTAATTATAGACCCTCTTCCTCCTCCCCCACATACGCCTGCTACACAAACAAGCAAATTTTTTCATATGTTTTTAGTTGATTCATATACCCATTGAGACTCATGACTACACACAAAAACATACCACAGGGCAGGATGAACTGATACATGACTAAAGTAACTTCAATAGGACTAGCCAAAAGGAAACTGCCCAAGTATGTGAAGGGCGTCAACTTAATGCAACAAGCATTTGTTGATCTCTCTCATTAGGGGTTCTAGTTACCCAACAAGGGTTGGCTTTCCAGGGCAATTAAAAACAGACAGTCTGTAAAGCACTGGTTTGTAAACTCTCCTCGAATTACTCTCAGTCTATCCAAAAAAGAGAGGCAGATAAGTAAACAGAACATGAAAGTGATATTAAAGATGTGTGCATTTTGGATGAGAGCATACTTCAGTAATATCTTTCATCAACTGCAGAAATTTCACAGGGAAATGTGCCTTATGGAGTGAGATTTTAAAATGGCATTTAAAAAATGGTATTGAAGGGACATGGAAAGAAACAAGAGCAGGGGTATTTTTCCCTGGCATATTTGTAGAATAATAGGCAGTCTCTGTGCTTGAAATTCAGAAAAAGTGCAGAGACTTTCATCGCAGTGTATAAAATGACTTTGTTTTTATGGTAGCCTTGGCCAAAACAACATAGTGTTATAAATCTTGCAAAATAAAGATTCCTCAGAAACCTCACAAAAATTGCATAACTCTTGAACTATTTTGTTTCAGAGTAGAAACTCATAGAAGTTTTCAGTCTTAGCATTGGTTTACCAATTTAGTCTTTTTTGTTCCTTTCTTACTTAATAGATCCAGAATATTGTGACTAGTCTCTGCTGAGTGCCCGAGGGCTTTCTTTGTCTGGTATCAATCTCAGAGACTTCTGGCTGAATGCATAGTGGAAATTGTTAGCAGTTGGTGGAAATTTAGTGTGAAAAAGCCAGCTTTAGGGAGATTAACCAGAAATACCGATTATTAACTTTACATCCACACAAAGGAAAGACTATGTCTCGTGGGGATATTTACTTATCTTCTATTTATCTCAATTAAATTCCTTGTTCACTATGTCTATACCATCTTCAGCACTGAATATCATTGATTTATAAATGAAAAGTCTGTAATTCCATATTTTCTTTGTCCTCTATTCTCAATGGAATCAGAGAAGGGTGGACAGGGATGCTGGACAGAAGGAAGTATGGCAGTTAGTAGTATTTTTTAAAAAGAAATTCTTTAAATGAGTACCATGAACAGCCAGGACTGAGAACTACTGGAATCCACAGCCTCCCCAAACCCTCACTGAGCCCTCACTGCTCATCTCCCTACCTCTGCCACCCACTTCTAAATAGGCTTTCATGAGCCGATCTCATTTCTTCTAGAAAACAGCCAATAGCCGCATTCTGCTATGCAAATGACCACTATTATGTCACCATTTTTATAAGTATGAATGCCCATGAATTTTCCTAATAGAAAATTTTCAATTAGATATGAAAAGGAGGGATCTTTGATAAAATATAGTTTCCTATGTCTTTTTCCATCTTTATCTCCCCATTGTAAAACTATTGAGTTCTTTTGCACTTTTTTCATTGGTAATTTGTTTTTCTCCTTTAATTCACAAATTAATATGACTGGCAACATATTTATTAGTGAGATTACAATGGTACTGATACAAAAGAGTAATGGAGGGGGTGAACTTGAACAAAGTACATTGTATACACATACGGAAATATCATAACGAAACCCCTTTGTAAAATCAATATATGCTAATAAAACATATTTAGAAACAAAAAAGTAACCATAATGCTGAGGAACTCCTAAAAGAATTTCCCACTCCTTTAGAAAATGCTTACATGTGGCTAGATAGCTAATCCTAGCTAGTTGGGAGGCTGAGATCTGGAGGATTGTCATTTGAGGTCATTTGGGGGGGTGGGAGTTGGGGTGAGTCCAGTGAGTGGCACTCACCTACCATCTCAGGTTGAGATTGGGAAGATTGAGGTTCCACGCCAGCCTGGGCAAAAAAAAAAAAGTTTGCAAAATTCCATCTTCAATGGGAAAAGGCTGGGCTTGGTGGCCCACGCACCTGTTAACCCAGCAACTGCTGGAAGCATAAATGATAGGATCAGGGTCCAGGCTGACTGGAGCAAAAAGCGAGGCCCAACCTCAAAAATAACCAGAGCAAAAAGGGCTGGGAGCATGGCTCAAGAGGGGCAGTGCCTGCCCAGCAAGCAAGAAGCCCTGAGTTTAAATCACAGTACCATCAAGAAAAGTAATAAATAAAGTGCATGTCCAGACTTGGAGGTTGGTATGAAGTTGCAGCTAATGATGGAAAGCATTGTTATTATTAGGCAGGGCTAATTTGTAAATAAATAGTCATAGACCTGTGTGGCAGAATCTATATATTGATTCACTGCACACTATTTTCAATCCCCTTCTCTAGAGGGTAGGCAACCAGTAGTTCAAGTTGCCTGCATGCAAACACTGTCCAAACTATTACACACAAATTGTAACTATTCAGGTTTTCTTCTGTTATTTTCTTATCTTTTTCTGCTCTTTAAATCAGTGTTGTTTTAGTAAACTCTTTGTTAGTATTTGTCAAATTATTCTTCAATGCTGCTCTCTTCTGTTTTGTTATTATTGTACTCAATATTATTTGTATTACATTTTTCACAGATGATCCTAAAACAAGCTGTTAGTAAGCATATAATTATAGTATATACGGTAGAAGATTTTTCTTTGGAAAATGCCAAGTAACTTGTGAAACCTCTAGAGATATAATACAAAAGCCATCAAAAACTTACTCTTTTTCTTTCAAGACTTCTTTCTATTGGTTCTACAAGTCCCTGACTTCTCGTTTGTCAAGCACCACATAATAAGCGACAATAGGATTCATGGTCCACATGACTGTAGAGTCACACGAGTCACACTTGTGGACATTGACTTCATTGAAGGCTCTTTCTTTCCCTCAGTACATCACTTATTTCACTGAATGCGTTCCATTAAGTGACAGTGCTGTGAGGGTAGGATGTTTCCCAAAACCAAAATGTTACATTTATGCTTCAAAGTAATTTAAAATAATTGAAAGGATAGCAGGTCAAAACAATTTTCCTAATCTCAGTTGATACAGTACCCACAAATAGAAAAAATTTATTTTCATGCAAAGATCTCCAATCTTGTACTAAGAACTAAAAGACTTGGAATCTATTTTTGGCTTTGCATGGATTTCCTGCTGTAAGTCTTTTACTTCCCACATCTGTGACACCAGCAAGCTAGAGAAAAATAAAACTGTTGTGTCCTTGGGGTCTAGGACCTCAGGACTTAATGAGTTAATAATTTACACACAGCACATGTTCCTTAGAGGAAAATAGCCTTCATAATACAGCACAAGTATAAAGTTAAAATAACTAATGATGACAGAAGTAGTGAACCCCATTTATTTTGTGATGTGTATCTTGATTCCATAAATTTTGCCCTAACATGTGGTTGCATTTAGTCAATACTGCTAATAATATTTATAAGTAAATTAAGAATTAGCTCACAAATACAATTCAGGAGGTTTATTTTCATGATTTGTTTTTCCATGTTCTATGAAAAGAATTTCTCTTAGGTCAGGGAAAGTGCCTTAAAGGGGTGCTTCTTTAATATTTAAAGTGAAGTTGATCTAGTTGAACTGTATAATAAGACACACACAACTGGCATCTCTCCTGGGAGTCACTCTGTAACTTGCTGCCTGGTAGCCAAATGGTTGCATAATACACAGAAAGATGGCAAACAACAGAGTAAATGGTCTCTGTATTTACTGTTTTTCATTTTTAACCATGGAAAAGAGGTAAACAAACTATTTGTGAAGACAAAGAAGAAATTGGGACCTAACTCAAGAGCTGCAAGCCCACTGTTTTCATGCTTTATTGTAACACAAATGCAGTACCTACCAAGTATATTTAACTTGATCCTGTGAACACAAGCCCCTTTTTAGTGATTCAAATGGGAGAAGATAAAAAATAAAAATAACTGTTGTCAGTCAGCTCTCAAGGTTGACATCAACTCCCTGACACATCACTGAGTATATACCTCCAAATCTTGATTTCCTCCACAACCCATCCCTGATAGTCCAACTACCCCACCCACTAACACACAAACACTCTCACACACACACACACACACACACACACACAATCACATATCACCATAGAGCTATTTCAACAACTCTATACAAGTTAACAAAATTTAAGAATATAAATCATGTATTCTTTTCAGGGCACTTTTCTAAGTAATGATTTTGTAAAACTTCTATTTGAAAAGGGAAATGATGTACTTCACGTGATGGGTTTATCAACTTCCATAGGTATTTGAATGTTCTTAACTTATAAATGCAGTTAAAGCTAATTGATGCTAAAGGAGCTTCCTGAAGAAGAAATGAGAATGTTTGTTTAGAAGCCTACAAGTTGCCCTGCCTAACAGAGCATCATAGGATTTTAGAACGGAGCGATTTCTTCTGAAGAAAGACTATGCTACACTAAATGTGAATAAATCAGAAACCCACATTACATTTTCCATTGTCTCCCCAAGGGGAAATTTTTCAATTCAAGTGGTGAAAAAAAACAGTTCTTTTTAAACCCAACAAGAGATTTCACAGAATCCTCCCATGCTTGTAAAGATTTTGAGATTTTTACATTCCTTATCTGGCAGTAATATGTTCATCCTTAATTTTCATCTAATTTATTTTTTCTCTGCCAATGAAACTTTTTAAACTCTTCTGTTTTAAAATGTGTGGACAAAAACACAAGCAGGTGAGTGTTAAAACAAAACCAGGCAAGTTAATATTAAAACAACACATATACCAAAATACTTATGCATCAGCCTTTTGAGCTTTCGTTTTCCCCACACCACAGCCATCTGAGAATATACGCATATTTTGCATGCTTAAAGAGCCAGTATTATGGTTATATTCATTTTACTCTCCCCAGAACATCAAAGTACTTGGAGTATTAGTTGCAGTTATATAGATATTGAGGAATTTCCCATAAAGAATGTGGTGTCACCTAGAAGCAAATCAATTTTGTCCCTCCATTACATAAGTAAATAAGGCCTTTGGGCAACAGAAATAGTCTTCCTGACACCCAGACAATAAGTACATTTACTTCATAAGGCATTTTTCTCCTATTTTCACAAAAATTTAAGAATGTTAGCTATGTACTTCCTAGAACATAGTGGATTAGAAGCTGAAAAAGGAAAAAAAGAAGCTAGAATTGAGTAATAGACCAGGTATCGCAAGAATGGCAAGGATTAATAGCTAATATAAAAACTACTAAAAGCAAACAAATGAAATTTAGTAATTTGAAGTAATAGAGACTTATCAAAACTGAAAATTTCCCCCATAAGTATATATATATATATATATATATATATATATATATATATATATAATTATACCTGAGTCATAAAAATAGCTATGTTCAATAAACTTTTATGATGCTTTAGAACACAGAGACACAAGAATGTTTCCAACAAATAATCCTATTTTTAAAAGATTTGAAGTTTGAAAATCCATAATTTTTGGATATTTAAGAAATTTGGTTTTGTAGGGCACCTCCTTTTCTGGAAACCACAGAAGGAACTGGTATTTGGCATTAATATCATTTTAAAGTTCAAATGAATATTTTATGGGAGTAAAAATTATCAGCTCAAGTGAAAGATTAGGAAAGGTTTTATCTGGAAGAGAATAAACATGTTGTCATGAGCAAGTTTTGCTGGTTACCAGATGAATGCAAGGAGGAAGGCAGAACTTGGTTGACCTTCCTGGTTTTATTATATTTAACCAATTAGCAATGTTTACACAGACAGAAGAACAGTTGAGTGAACCCCAAAGTAAATCAGAAGAGGGTGACTTTCTACTAACTTTATTTTTCAGTGTGGCTCTATTCTGCATTTTCCTAGACTCGTGAGACTTTTATTTTTTAAAACAACCATTGATACTTTTTCTATAATTCGCTCACACATAAGTGCATGCATGCTGGTAGGGAAACATAACCATTCTGGTCTTACATTTTTGCAAGGACCAGGGAGGGGGAAGATTGGGCAGGATGCTGGTATCTAACTTAGGCATTCTGGAAGCACCAAAAATAAATATGCATTTTCTTCAGATTAGTAATTCAAAAATAATCTATGAAACAATGAATCCCATCCATGGAAAACAGTCACTAGCTAACTGTTTGATTTGGCTTTTTTTCACTTGGATGACACACTCTGGCTTCTAATTGCCATTGTCCCATTATCCCACTGTTGTACCATATTGTGTGTGTTCAGTCCTGTCAGGTTTTACAGCATAGTGGCAAACTGACATCACAAAACATCAATAACACAACACTTAATATCTATTGCTCAGCTGTGGAGAATACTCCACGTAGGTTGGGTCCCACTGGCCAAGTTGATGACTTACATCTGATCCAGATGTCTGACTTCATTTATAGCTAATTCTCTAGAATAGGCAGTTAGACCTAACACTGAAGCAATTGGCTTACCTGCTGACAGTCTGAATCAACAGATAATTTATGACTCAAAGTTCTATAATTATTTTAATAGCCTTTTCATACCCTTTCCATTCTATTTATGAGAGGAGCATTTAAAATGAGAACTGTTTACTAATGGAAAGGATGTGAATTTCTTAAAGAAATATTTTACTTAAGAAGAGGTGCCCTTTTAAGAGATCTGCCTGTTTAAGAAGAGCCATATTGAAAAGTTCCCATATTTCTCCTTTTGCCTCATTAATTTGGAAATATATTGGACTCTTTTTTTTCATTTTTGAATTATTATTATCTCTTAAATTACAACTTGCTAATTGCCTGCACTAAGAAGACCTTGAAACATCTCAAAGATCAACTTGCTCTTCATTATCTTGCTATTATTAATAATGAAAGTTGAAAGATCAGCCATCATTCCTGATTTCCCCTCACTAAGCAAGCCAAGATTCTTGACTTGGAGAAGCCAGTTTGTAGCTGAAATGGTGCCAACCTGTTATCACTCTGTGTCATTCGTTGCCCACTACTGGAGTGTATTCCCAACATCTCCAACACTGATGACAGGCAAATGTCACAACCACACAGCAATGACCTAAAGAAGAACATAGAACAAGGCAAGTTTTATGAATAAAAATGAATAAATTGTTTTAGCTAACCTATTTAACTGAAGAGACTATAATGCAATATTAAACTGCCTTACTTTATGATGTACCACAGAGAATACCAAAGAAAATATTGCCTGAGAGATCCATGTTCAAGCCTTCCCATTTGCAGCTGCTACCAATTATTCTACACTAATGTGACCAGAAATCTCAGTTTCCAAAAGAGAAATATGAGTTGTAAAAGAATCCTTACTGGCCACCCCTGCATTCCCCTCTCTACCCCACCTCCTGATTCTGTTTTGCTTTTCCAGCATTTGAATGTCCACGTACTTTGTATCCTAGCCCACTGGGAAGTTAGAAAAGCAAACTTAGGTAGTTTCAGGGCAAGGAGAGATTTTGTGGCTTTCAGAGAATCTCCATTGGATTACAAAAGCTCATAAAAGTCTACCTTCACCCTAAATGTTATATAAACAGTGTTCTATCTCTGTGTGTGATTTACACCTTATTGATGATCTTGAATCTTCCTTCTCTCTGTGCTGGAAGATAAGTGAAGGACAAAAAGACTATTGAGAACAGTTAACTTGATCATTTTTTAAAAGATGTGTGCGAATCACTGAGGTTGGGATCACGTTTGTCAACCAAATTGTCAGGAAATAATTTATTACTGACAAGAACAAAGTGTGCAGCTGGATATCCCAAACAACAGCATGCTAAATGAGCCAGAGACTGGTTATAAATATCTTCCCCAGGACTACATTTCCTATAGTCTAAAATTATTCTAAAACCAGCATGGTATAATGGACATCAGGATATAAGGGTGTCTTTGGGCTGTTCTGGCAACTAGCTTTGCTATTAAGTTGTTTTACCTCCTGATTTTATAAAACATAAATGAAATGAAATAATGAAAGCATATGCTGGATAATCTCTGAATTTATTTTAATCTCTAAAATTCTATACTAACATTGCTATCCTATACAAGGAACACTGCCAAACACAACACAAATTAATCTAGGCTTTTCAAAAGAAAAGAAAACAGAATTTGCAAAAAAGAAAAGTTTGTTGCAAAATAACCTTTTGATTTTTGTGTGTATTATATAATCAAGAAATTGTCCTTTCAGCACAGTGAGTACAACAACTTTGAAAGGTAAAAAGATGTTACTGAAAAAATCAAAATGAGACAAACTAATTAGGAATAAGGAATTTGCTTTAAAAAGCAGATTTGTAAAAAGAAATGGCACTGAACTAAATCCCTCTACTCTCCATCTCCAGTCTTTCACTTTTGTTACATTTCACCTTTTTTTTTTTGGCTCCTAAGCATGTGACTTTTCCTCTAGACTGTAAGCTCCCGTATGGCAGGGGCCATATTTTACTCATGTTTATATTCTTCATAGTGCTTTGCCCAGAAAGGTACTCAATAAATGTATATTGAATTAAATCCTGTTTTCAATATATAAGATGAGAGTGGAGAATACTTAACAGGAGCAATCAATCAAACTCAGTTTAGCTTTTTATAAATCTGAATTTTAGATAAATCCCCAAACTTCCTTCCTTCTCAATGACATGGAAGACTGGTTTCATGTAGAATCTGTGAAAAACCTAATTATTAAATCAGATAAGGTTTGTTTTTAATCCTGAAAGAAAAAAAAACATCAAGTCACAAGTTATGTGGTTTTATTCTTATGCATTAGTATTTGTTTGTTGTTCATTCATTTATGTATCTATTCATCATAAATTTAATGGGTGTCAAACATTCCAAGTCACTGTTTATACAACTAGGAGTAACACTGCTTTCAACAACAGTGTTTTTTGTCTACAAAGAGAAGATCACTTACAATACTGCAGATAATTACGGTGCATTGAATTAATTGATAGTATGTAAGAGCATCACCTGAATGAATGCTGTGGATCATTTGAGGCTTCTGAGAAGAGGCAACATCAAGGGTAATTCGGAATCAGTCAGAACACAGGCCTTGCTGACTTGTAGACAAAGGTAGTAGCATTTTGTATTTATTTAAGAAACTTTGTCTAGTACTATAATATCCCAGGCATTCTTCTAAAGCACTTTAAAGATAGTGACTCCTTTAGCATAGCACCCTTAAGAGGGAGCTATTACCATCCCCATTTTGCAGACCAGGAAGCCAAGGCATAAGAGGATAAGTAACTTCATAGGTCAAAGGGCAAATAGCTGGCAGCATGGGATTTGAACCCAGGCACACTAGGGTCAGATTTCTATTGGGAGACTTCAGAGCCTGAGTATTCTATGCTCAACATTCTGTGCGTACAGTTTTTCAGGGACTTGTTTATGGGTGTCCTGGAGCACTGTCTGTTTCCCATGATACCACAAGCATTGCATGGGCCAGGACTCTGAGAACTCATTGAAGGTTATAAACATGAGAGTCAAGTAGTCAGATTTATACTCTAGAAAGAACACAGACCAGAGTAAATGGATGTAAAGTGGCCAGACAGACCAAGAAACAGAAATGTTTAAAAGCAGGTGACTGAAATAGATTTTAAATGATTCTTAAATACCTGAGCCACATCAAATATATAAAAGGTATAGAATCGGAGGTTAAAAGAAAATTTTCGGAGAGGAAATGGTTTATTTGAAGATATTTTTGCTCTAAGTCACTACCATTCCCATCTCTGCTCCAAAGATGTGGAAGATCACCCTTAAACTTGATCTTAGGAACTTTTTAGAATGATCGCAGGTACTGGCTCTCAAATTATGTCTGAGTAAAGAACATTCAATAGGACCTCTTGGAAGACCTACTATTTGTCCTCCCCAGTTTAAATTGATAACTGACTCCCACCTGAAAATCGGAGGTCAGCAGATGGACTGACTAGCTTTACTGACAGGGTACAAAGAAGGGTGGCTGTGCTTAAATGGGAAAACCAGCCTAGAGTCCTTGGAACCCAGAATATGTGAATGTGGGTCAAAAGCCTGGGGGTGGCCGTGCAGGAAAAGCCCACACAGAGGTGAGCAGGGCTGCTGAGGTTCTTCTGAGAGGGAGCTTAGGGGATTATACTTGGAGAGACACTGAAGCTTCAGCAGGCTGCGCAGAGATGAAAGAAGAGCTCAGCCTGAGCAGAAAAGTGCTGCCGAAAGACACTCACTGATTTAAGGTTGGGCATGGGAAGAATGGTCTTCTAAGAGCCAAGAAAACATCCATGGTATAATAAGCCTGCTTCACCCATCTGTTACCATTCTTCTGGTAAGAAGAATGTCAGGTGAGTGAGGTCTTCCCAGCCACCTTTTCTCCTCTCTCTTCCCTCATCTCTAGCTTGTGGAGGATTCAAAATCCCAAAGGTAGCCAAAGGAGGGAAGAGGAAGAGTACAAGTCTTGTGAGAAAAGAGAGAAGAAACCAAACTTACTCTCCTTTCATTTTTTTTATTATCACTTTATTTTTGTACTGGGGGTACATTGTGACATTTACAGAAGTTCTTACACTGCATCATAGTTGAATTCGCCCCCTCCATCATTCTCTTTCATCTTTCCTGCCCCCATTTCTAGACTAGTTTCAGCAGGTCTCATTTTTCCATTTACATACATGGGTACATAATATTTGTACCACATTCACTGTCTTACACTCTTTCCTTATAACCTGCCCTTCCCACTGGTGCCAATCCCAGAAGTAGGAACTGTTTTACCTTCCTGTTCTCCGGTTATGAAAAAAAAGACATTTTTGTTTGTTAAAGATAGCTTCACTGGAAGTTTCTTGTGACATTTCCATGTATATATGTATTATAACCCAAATTGCTTTTTGGGTTGTACTGTGATCTCAACAGGTTTAAAAATTCTATATTCATTCTTGTATAGAAAGTACATCAACCATAGTCACCTTCTTTACTTCTTTCTTTTACCCTCCTTCTGTCATATGTGGCCTCTCCTTAGTGTGACCTGGTTTTCATAATATTGCTGTATTCATATTGGGTCTATATTTCACATATGAGAAAAAAATATGCAGCCTTTGTCTTTCTGAACTTGGCTAACTTCACTTAAGATGCTGTTCTCCAGTTCCATCCATTTACCTGCAAATGACAAAATTTCATTCTTTTATTTTCCTTTCTTAGTAACAGGGAAAGAATTTTCTTTGGAACATCTTCAACATTCAGTGATGGTTCAAATGTGACACTGTTTGGGGAGCAAAAGTAAACGGTAAGCCTCTTTGTTCTCTAAAGGTGACTGAAGAAATTCATGGGGCTGCCAATCTCCATAAAGGGAAGAGCTTCTTCCACCAAATCAACTTAAAAGCATACTGAGGGACAAAAATATAGATACACTGTGATACCATTACAATCACAATTGACATTAGCAGAAACTACAGATACACCCAAGGTATACTCTCCCAACCTAATCAGGTGAGTGCCACAAACATGGCTTGAAAGAGCCTCGGAAATTCCAATCACCCCTAAACTACCCAGGGATTCCCAGGTGTCACTCTGAGTTACCCACAAAGCACAATTAAGTCTGTAGGTTTCCTGTGGCAAATCGACCCATGCCACCAGCAGCCTAGTTTCCTCTGCGGTCCAGCCTCAGAGCCTAACAAAGCAGGATCTCCATGGAGTCACAAATGAGGGCCAAGGACATGCCCTCATGTCCCATGCACAAGCAACAGGACAGAAGCCACAAGGTGGGGACTTGCAAACCCTTGCCTGGCTGCCTGAATCCTCGGCCCCACCTGTTGCCTCAACTTTTTCATCTTTGCTCCTACAACACTAGAGTTCTCACACTTCCTTCAGCAGAGAAAAGTTTCAGCTCCTTTGTGCCCTGTGCTCCTTCATCCTCAGACATCTGCACTGCTCCACCCTCCCCCTTAATATAGAAGCTGAGAATGTGATTAAGAGCCTCACTCTGAACAAAATATGCTGCCTCCCAAACTGACTTTCTCTATCAAGTATCTTTTTGATGTTGGAAAACTCATTTGTCTTTGTAACCCCGACTTCCTCATCTGTAAAATGAGGGTAGAAATATTACTTACCTCATAAGGTTGTGGTGATCATTATGTGACATAAAAAGTAAACAATATTTAGCCTATGGCATGGCTACTCAAGTACTTAACAAACATTTGTGGAACAAATTGAATTAATGGGCTAGTTTCCTCATTTGGAAAGCCATTCCCACTGCCTGCCTGGTGAACTACTGGTCTGGTGACTGTGTTCCTCTCAGAGAATGAGGGACTTCTCACTGTACTGATGTCTTCATCTGCATGCTAGACTGTTAAGTGAGAAAACAATGCATGTTGGCCCCTCAGAAAATCATAGCATATAAAAAGTATATGCATGTATTTCTGCTAAATGGAAACACTGAAAGAATAGACCAGAAACTGCTAGTGTTTCTGTGTTCAGCCTTCCTAAAGAATAAGGTCATCTTCAACCATGCATAAAAGTCATGTGGATACTTGAAAACTGGGGTACCTTATTGTTTGAGACTGTAATTGTGTCTGAACCAAACCAGTAGGAGGTTCACATAAATTCATTTAAAAACCCATTTACAAAGAGAAGAGGAGGGCAAAGAGAAGGAAACAGATGTGCTAGGCACCTAGGTAAGTACTTTATATACATAAACTCCAGAGTCTTCTCAGTTTTGCTTGGCAGTTACAATTTTGCAAATAATAAAACTGTAGGTGAAGGGTCAGCCAGCTAGTAAGTGTGGAGGTGAAATTCAGTTTTACCAAGTTCTGAGTTCTGTTTTCTTCCAATTATACAGTGTAGAATTTGTGTATGGCTCAGTTTGGTAGCTGACATGGAATGAATAAGCATGACTTTTATTTCATCATTAAATTTATTGATAAGGACATCCAATGGTCCCATCCCAATACAGTCTTGTTGCACATAGTAGAGACACTCCTTACTAGGACAGAAATAATTTTATGGCACTTTCTTGAACACAGCTCTTTAGTTCTCATTTAGGACACAAACTTGTCCTCTAACTTTATTCCTACATTTCTACATATGTAGCCTAGTACCCCATTAAAAACTAGAAGATGTAATGAATTTATTTATTTATTTATATTTTTTCAGACACGGTCTTGTTATATAGCTCAGACTGCCCTTTGGCTAGCTATGTGGCTCTGTTAACCTCAAACTCATGATCCTCTTCAGCCTCCTAACTGCTGGAATTACAAGAATGTATCACCCTATACCACTCAGCATGAATTATTTTAATGAATCAATATTTGCTTTCTAATTATCACTGATTTTTATGCTCAATATTTACAGGTTTAAAAACAAGATAATAATCTTCACACAATTTTCTAGAAAGTTTTCAGAACGTTTAAGATCATTAGCTTATCCTTCTTTTCCCATAGTCCACACTTATTTATTTATTTATTCATTCATTCATTCATTCATTCATTCCTCCATTCATTTTGGCTATACTGGGCCTTGCACTTGCTAACCACGCACTCTACCACTTGAGCCACACCTTCAGCTCATTTTTCCTCTAGCTATTTTTCAGGAGCACATCACATGTTTGCCCAGGCTGGCCTCTAACCATGATCCTCCTGATTCTACCTCCAAGTACTTGGGATTGCAGGCCTGAGCCACCATGCCTGGTCAGGGTCTACTTATAAAAAACAAACAACAACAACAGAAATACCAAAAACCTGGCCCAATATCAGTGGGTATCTATTTTTCACAGGGTAAATGGGAGACAGGATTTTTCACAGAAGACAGGTTTTTGTAACCAAATGTACAAAAATGAAAAATTTTGAGCTTAGATGTTTCATATAATTGAAAGCAAAAGGATGTTCCTTCATCATCACTTCTCTAACATTGGGCTTCAGCTCCATCATACTGGTGATGCTTATTTGCTCCTATTATGTATCTGTGTGTATATGTGTGTGTGTGTGTGTGTGTGTGTGTGTGTTTCTGGATATTAAACCTAGAACCTCTTGCTTGCCTGGCAAGCATCTACCACTTGAGCTCCTCCCCTCAGCCCTTTTGTTTTTATGCTGCTTTTAAGAGAAAGTCTTGCTAATTTTATGCAGGCTGGCCTCAAACTCATGATCCTCCTGCCTCCACCTCCTGAGTAACTGAGATTATAAGCAAGTACCACCACACCCTATTTGTTTGCTCCTTTCTACGTGAAAACCCTTGATGGAGAAGCTACAATAGGATCAGCGTCAGTAGTTACACTTTGTCTGTGACATGTCTGGGTTAAGGTCTCCATTACTCTTTTTTCTCTGATTTTTTATTTTAAAGTCATTATGTCTTAATTAGGTGTTGGGTTTTTGTTGTGTTGCATTGTGTTATGTTGTGTTGTGTGTTTGGTTTTGGTCAAATGTCAGCGTCAGCATTAGCCCTGTTAACAGTCCTGAGCTTCTTTTGTGGATGTGGCTGCTATTGATCAGTCATGGTGTGTTCTTCCTGCCATCTACTTCACACTCTTGAACTCTGGCATCAGGGATGAATGAAGTCACACAAGTGAAAATATTTCTGTAAGCCAATGTTATTACAGTCTTAAATTTAAATGTCATGGTCTGATTGGTAGAAGTACTTGGGGTTGGAAAATATTACCAAAACATCATAACGTGCTAGCACATCCTTCTTTGCTTTCCTTTCTCCTGTTTTTCATTCCCTGTTATTCATGAATGATGACACTGAGAATTAATCTTCCAAACAGAGCCTATCAACGCAAACATTACAGTGGGAAAAGGGTATCTCTGTTTCCATAACCTAGATACTCACTCATCAGATGCACACAGACAGGGGTGCTTTTTAATTGTCAGATAGAAAGTTGTTATTATTTTTTCTCATGGGTGGACTAATTTGTTTTGGAAATCAGATTTTGAGGAGTCAAATGATAGAGTAGAAGCAAATCATTTGCAGGGCCGGAAAGATTATTTGCTCCCCTAGGAACACTGTCATTTGCCTATCCTTCGTCTTCCTGTGTGGTATAGGACTCTGTTAGTCTTTTTTCTTTTGTACACTTTACTTTTAGTGAAGAAGTAAACAATAAGAGTTTTAAAAGGGCATATTTCCTAATACAGATCTAAATGAAAACCTTTTTAAACTTACGATTAAGAGACAGTTCTCTTGGCTATACAGTATCTAAGCAGCCACATGTTTCTCAGCTGATACAACATCAGCTCTGCATGGTTTTGGCCTGCAACACAGCAAGTACTTGCAAAAGGATTAAGAGCACAAGGACTGTGGGCAGCTCCCCTAACACAGGCATTGACTTTACCACCCAGTTCCCTGGACTGTGCTGTTGCCAGCACTGCCATTTTCATAAGCTCTCTCCCATAGCCTTGCACAGGTGGAGAGGTAGTAAGGTCTAATGTCTTTTCCATTTCTTCCTCCCTGTGAAGCTTCTCCTATCCTCTAGACTCAGAGTTAAACAGAATTCTCCCAAGGAGAAAAAGGTCCACTAGCAGAGAAAATAACTATTTCAAAATGCAGTCTGTTTAATTCACAAGACAAGAAATTCATGGTAGTTAATGTCTACTGGAGGAAATTGTTCTTTGGACTGTGCTATATCAAGGCCACGGTAGGAATGAATCATAAATTGAACTTCTATTTTTATATATGTTTATATCTTTACAACATGTTTATTTTCCTAGCTAAGCAGATTCTTTAACATTGACAATGTGAAGAAATGAAGAATGGGCAACGTGTACCTTGTATCAAGTTCATTATACCAATGCCCATCCATGGGCAGTGCCTGGTTGGCATATAGTACATTTAAGAAACTGATTCCTGTTTTGATTTATTTTGTTCCTAAAGACAAGAAATGAGGAGGTATTGATGAGACCCTTCTGAAACTAAGACACTAAGAAAATAAGAGTATCTTCTGTCACTGAAATGCAAAAATAAGCAAAACAGGTCAAAACAGTCTTGAATTGTCCTATGGCTTGAAGCTTTGCAAATCTCATTCTAGCTCTCTTGCAAATTATGTAATCTTGAAGAGTTCACATCAGTTGTTTAAGACTTTCTTTTCCTATCTATAAAAAAGATTAAACTGAAATATCTCTAAGCTCCTTCCTAATTCAAACATAACATGTCTGACACATAAATCCCTGACTCCCATAAATACCTTGCTCAACATTGTCCAGAAGTAATTTTGATCATTTTTTCCCTTTGAGAGTTATATATGCAGGAAGCCAGGAATTTCTGGTTATTATATACTTCAGAGGACTACACTTCTGACTTCATGGGCCCAATCATCTCTTACACTATTCTCACTTTATGTCTCCCCTTTGTTAGCATTTGATTCTTTTATGAATCAATTTAACAGTTAACAATAGTAAAGTGACCTACCCAAAGTCACACAAAATACCTAGAATTGAGGTTGAAATTTTTGTTTTTCTTTCCTGAGTTTTTCTCTTTGTGTTCAATGTGGCCTTATTTAATGGTGTCTTATTTATCACCATGACAAGACTTTCTGGGTCCCTGCTGGGTCCACAGCAAGTTACCAGACCCCCTGGGAATATGTGTGGCTCACAAAAGGCATGACTCCCACACATGTGCCTCCAGTCTAAAAAGTTCCCATCTGTGTGACCTTTTCAGTACAGTACATAAACATCTTTGTCCTTCACTAAGTAAATAATGCTACTGTGCTTTAATTTAAATGGTGTTTACAGATGAAGAAACAGGAATTCAAAAGAAGTTGATTTGTCCAAGACAATATGCATAGAAATTAGTAGGACTAATTGTTTAGGTCAAGTTATTTTGATCTAAACCATTTTACTTCAAGCTGCATGGTACAGAAAAACCTACATGACTCACAATCCTATCTCATACACATTAAAAATGTTCTCCCAAATTTTAATGATCATAGTAGAGCCATTTCAGATATAGCACAGTGAGTATCACTATCTGTCCTGGATGAAACAGTAGACTTCAGTCACTAACTGAGCATCTTCTATGGTTAGGCAAAGAGCTGGGATCTCTGAGGGCCACAAGACAAGGTAAGTCATGAGCTCTGCTCTCCATCTGGTGAAGGAAGAACATTAACTCTCTAAAATGTATCTTGTAGTATAAGGTAGTAAATGAGTGGAAAGTGGCAATTCTCTGGATTCACTTACCCATTTGTATATGTATTATTTTCTATATTTAAGTTAGTGAGTGTAACAATGGCTTCTAAACATCTTTTAACAATGGTAAACAACCCCTAAGACAAAACTGAAGAAAAAACAGCATACCATCTTTTTTTTTATAAAGGAACATTAGATTGTGTTCCCAGGATCTGTGTATGCACATGTCTTCATTTGTTTCTTCTTTTCACTCTTACTGTTCTTATTTATTTTATTTACCCTGTCAAAGATAATAACACAGTAGTTGAACTGTGAACTAAATTATTAAAACATCATAGTTGAGAAGGACCTTATAGGCTACTGAGCTCACAGTTCTGCCCTTCTTTCATGTGCAATAATTTCTCTAGCATCCCTTGCAGGGGTTTTGAGCCTCTGTATATTATGTTGGAAGGAGGTTATTCCCTCTTGAGCTACCTCATTGAGAAAGCAACCTTAATTAATAAAATGTTCTGTTTAAGTATCAGGACTCTAAACTTTAGAACGATGTATCTTTCAAGCCAGTGGAGGTAGTGGAGTCAGGCAAACCAACAAAAGAGAGATTTAAGAAACAGATTTAACACAAAGATAATAACATGGCATCAGGGTGTGAGGCCATTTTGGACACACCACGTTGTCAGTCTCCCACATTTCCTACTAGCTCCCATGGGCTCACTATTGAGTCATTTGAAGCAGCAAAAACTCTGAAGAGAAGGAAAAAATAAAACAAATTCTGCATAAGACTTAGAGTCACTGAGTAATACTAAGAGGATATAAGACACTGGGGTCACAGGTTAATCCTAACTGAATCCAGGAGTTAGAACACAAATCAGCTATCAGCAGCACATCTACACTGGGATTCTTTGTTGAGCAAAGAACAGGACTAACCCACAGGAAAGAAGAAAATATGGTCATTAGGGGTCCTCAACAGTAGATTTTGCCAGAGTGAATCAGAATTAGAAAGAAGATATATGGTGACTCACAAATGGCAGGAGCCATCCAGTAGCTGAGAAGCCTTGTTCACATGTCTTTGTCCTAAAAGAGTCTCAGAAATAAGAAGAATCTAAGAAGACAAGGCATCCTAAAGAGCAAGAGGGAGCTGAAGAAAGAAAACGGTTCACTAATGCTACTAAAGTCCTATTTCTTTATGAGGCCAAATAGTAATAAGAAAAACAGCCATAAAATATGAGCATCTATAATCGCAATACCAGGTCACAACACTGTGACATTGGTGTTAGCGTTGTTAGTTAACATTTGGGAAAAACAGGTTTCAGAGGGATAAAATAACAGACCACAAATTCATGGCTAGTTAGATGTGAAACTAAGATTTGAAAATAGTTCTCCTTCCCTACATCATACCATCTCATGGAATAGCATGGAAAAACATTGGCTACATAAATACGAAATCAAAATCTGCCCTCTAAATTTTCTATACACTGATTTGATTTCTGTCTCCTGAAAAAACAAAATAATATCTTTGTGGGCTACTCTTACTTCCACATAATAGTTCCTCAAGGATTTAGAAAACATCTATCAAGGAATCCACTGAATCTTAATATTGACTTCAGATATCTGAAGATATTCCTCACCAACCTAGCCTTCATTCTCTGGGATGTCAATGCCACTCTAAGATGTTCTCTGATTTCTACTAAAAATAATTCATACCAGACCATGGTGCTTTCCTGAGCTTCTAGGATTCATACACACTTTGATGTTTCCTCATTTTCCTAAGGTTTGACAACAGACACCATCTCAGGATCACCCTTCAGAGGCACTGAGAAGATAAGCAAATTCCCCAAAGCCCAATAGGGCACATAAATTAATTCTCTGGATCCCAGCTTACTACTTTCCTATTGTAAATGTTATGATAAAATATTAAACTGTATCTATAATTGATACTTACTTTATAGTAATTCAGGGTCTTGCTTATTTGAATAAAATTCATTATTTATAATTTTTTACTGGAAGTGATTTCTCTTTGTTAATGCCTCTTCCTAATTGCTTGAACTGCATGACACATTTTCTTAGACAGCATTGAAATAATTATTATATTCCTCTTGGTTTCGAGTTAGCATCTAAGCTTCAGATAGACAGTGTAATAAATACCTTTTCTGCATAATGAAATATGTCCACATCTAGGCTACTCAGGGATATTTATAGACAGATATTCAGCCAAAATGATGCCCTATCCATTACAGTATGGAACCCAGCTCCAGATATACAGACCCCACATATCTGAACTCCACTACCATTTTCTTAGGTCTCTAAAAGATGGTGGTCTCTGAGTATAGATTAAGTGGCACATTCAAGTATAGTATATTTTGTCTGTTAAAGTTTTAATATGATTTGAAATTTTGACATAATTTATATTGAGAAACAATATAAAGGTTAAGATGTATATCCCTGGTGTCCTTGCTTGTGTGGTATAGGAAAAAGGAAGGTAAATTAACATAACCTGGAAAACTTACAAACCTATCCACTCAATGAAGGAAAACTCCTTGAGAGAATCCCCTTGGTTCCTCATTGCACTAATATGGTAACTTCTTCCCAGAAAAGAAGAGAGAAGGAAGCCATTCTCCCCACTCAAGCACACATACAATTCCAAGATGTAATAAAGGAAACATGCTTACTAATCTGATGAGTTCTTTTCTATTATTCATGATACATTCAAAAGCCAATTTTAAAAATAATTTTAATTAACTTATTTGGTAAATAAGCCAATAATTAACAAGGACTAGAAACCACAAAATTCTGCCCAAAGAAACACATTTTTAAAACAAGATATTAAATATTCTGACCCTTATTCAACTATAGATCAGCAATGAGATTACATGATAAAAACATAAAAATGCCTCCTTAATAATTTCTTATATTTGTATATGTACAAGATATAATTATTAAACCATTTATTGTTTCGCTCATTAAAAATTACACAATAAAAGCAACTCATTTAATTACATGAAAATGTAAATCCAAACCATTTCATCTTATTTTTCCATTTTTTTTATTTTCAATGAAAGAAACTACTCCTTAATCACATGTTACCATCTATTTACCCATAAAACCACATGTCATCTATTGCCATCTTTTTTTTAGTTTATAAATATGCACTGTTAATTAGCTTTTTGCATTACAATTATTCCTAAGATCTTTAAGGGCAAATACCATTTCTAATATTACTTTCTGTATTTGCAGAGCACCAAAAATACTGCCTTCAATGCACTTATTTATTTTACAGTCTTCATGTTCATTGCATGTCAGGAGTTGAGGCTATAGCTTCTCCCTTAGAAAGTTCAAAATAAGTGATCTTTGAAACAGACAGAGGTGCATAGTTCAGGCTGACTGGAGCAGAGTAGGAGGAAGATGGAGGAAAGCCAAGAACTCTGTGCAAAGGGGGTGATATATACCAGTGGAAGGCAGAGGTCTTTACACGTAGTAGGCACTCAATAAGTAGCTGACCACTTGTTCTAAAATAAGAGGTAATGACTTGAAATCAGTGACCTTTCAGCCCTCAGAATCTATGGGTCTCTGAGTTTTTTAAGCCATTAAAGACCTATTTATTAAGTTAATGCTTCAGGCTTTCTTTTCACCAAAGAGTGTTTCTCTTCACTAGTAGAACAGAAAAAAGGACTGCTTTTTAAGAAAAAGAAAAAAAACCCCTCAGGCTTGATGTCCATATGTCTATTCTAAAAGTAATAAACACTAATTTGGGCATAGTTTAAAGATGAAGGAAAGAAAAGGAAGAAAATAATCACACATCCCATCACTGATAGCCATTGTTAAAAAAATGCTGCATTTCTTTCCAGTCTTTTTTATTTTGCAAAGTTTTGGATTTATTATTTTTACATAGTTGCAATGGTATTAATTAACAGTGCATATTTAAAGCTAAAACCCACAGTACTAGATGTCATATGGCACAATGTGCTGAATTGTTAATTAAATGGGACCACTTTATTAATGCTTTAGGAGTTGCTTCTTTCATAGGAAATCAAAAGTAAGCTTTTATACTAAAATTATAACAAAACATCATTATAACCATCAGTTTTATTGGCAACGTAGCCCATGGAAATTTTATAAGATGCACATAATTTAATCAATCATTCTGCTGGTGGACATTTAGGTAATTTCCAAAATTTCAGTGTTCTTAATAATTCTGCAGTGAGCTTGTTTATATACAATGATTTTTCCCCCTTTTATTCTACATTCATTTTAGCATCAAGGCTCAGAATTAGAATGAATGAATAAAAAATGTAACATTTTCAAGCTTCATAGTACATATTGCCAAATTGCTTTTCAAAGATATTGTACCAATGTTCATTCCTGCTCCCAACCACGAGAATGGTTTTTGACTGTTATTAGCACTTAATATTATCACAAAATCTTTGTTAACTTGTTTATTTAAAAAATTATTCAAGTGTGCATTTATTTGACCACAGCAAAGTTGAGTATTTTCCCCTTTGTCATGTGGCCGTATTTATTTTGAGTGTCTAAGGCTGAACTGACATTAGTTCAAAATAAGTCAGACTGTCTACATATAGAATACTCTGAAGACTTCTGAGTTTCCAATGATTCCTACATCTTTGCTTTATGTGACAACTAAAATAATCTCTTTGACTACAAATTTTGCAGTAAGAATCCTTCTCAGAACCTACATCATATTTCAGAAGAACTCTGAGACAGGTATCACAGACCTTGGATCCTTTTGCCCTAAAGCCTTCATAGTTTTCTGTTTTTATGTATCTGTAAAAGTCATCTCTTTGTGCTTATGTTTTAAAGGATATATTTTCTCCTAGACTCCATCCTCCATGAAGGCCAGAGCTTGGCAGCCCTGTTCACAGTTGTGTTTCCATTACACACTGCAGAGACTGGGAGACAGCACCTCCTTTCTCTGTTCATCAGACTTGTGTAATATTGATGAAGTGACAGAGAAAAGTATCTCTAGAAAGAGAAAAATCCTGAATTCTGCCTCCCCCCACAGCCATACCCTACAATAGCTTCTATTATATTTCCACAGCTTGGGAGTACTCTTGCCCTTCCTTGATGAGGTATTTTGGCACACCGAATGCTCATCTGTATTTATCTGCAAATTTTACTTGACCCTCCTAATCATAGGTACAAAGCAATCATCTTTCTGCTGCTGTTCAAGACATGGGATAATTAGGAAAGAAAAATTCCTCCTGCCAGGATCTGCTATGCATAGAAAGCTTTCATTGGACTTCTGGGTTTTGTCCAATTGTGACACAGTTTTTAGCCTAACTTCATGAAAATTCATATACAGTACATGATTTTGATCTCAGGCTTACCCAGAATATGTTACTTGGGGAAAGGGCATTGGTTGTAGCAAAAGTCTATTTCTAGTTTCAATAAATGCTGTCCAACTCTGTTTTTCTGAAGGACTGCTCATGAAATTACCTCTTGGGAAGAGCTAGTATAGAAAGCTAGTCATATGAATATTTATTTAGCTTTGTGCATCCCTCACTGTGCTAGTATCTCTCATTCGCTGTTATATTCAATTTTTAAGAAAACCATGTTAGGTAAATATTATTTTCCCCATTTATTTTTAGATGTGGTTTAATGACTTATACAACCTTATCAGGCCAGGCAGTATTCAAGCCAGAATGTAAACAAAGATCACCTAATTTTCAATCCAAGCACTTTTTCTGTATCTAGATTTGGCTTGTCCCCATGTGTTTTTGAGTTGGGATACTCCCCTGCCACCCCCGCCCCCCCACCGCCGCACACACACTGTAGCCCTAACGTGCTGTATATGCTCTGGACTATTTATCGTAATGTTCACCAGGCTGAAACACATGAACAGGTTGCTTGCCTGTCTGTCCCTGAAGGTGAGTCCATTGAGGGCAGAAATCATGTCCTACTTCATTGTATTTCCAGAGCCTGGCAGACTGCCTAGAATTAGTAGGTGTTCAATATTATTTTTAATTAATGTGTAATCAAATCAATAAGACACTCAGTAAATTGATGTCAGTAGTGATATATTTGGGTTATATGCTAACATATTTTGCACACAGAGAAGTTCAAACTTAGTTACCTAACTTATAGTTCACTTTTCTCCACCTATGTAAAATTTATTGCAATTGTGTATTAAAAAAATTAAGGCATATAGCCAACCTCTGTTACCTTACTTGACCTTGACTAATTCCACCCTCCAACAAATTATAGAAAATTGCTGAGTTTCCTACTTTATTCATCCATTTTGTGTTGCCATAACAGGATAGCTCAGAGTGGGTAACTTACAGTTCTAGAAGCTGAGAAGTTGAAGATCAAGTGTCCATAGCTGATAAAGTCCTTCTTGCTACATCAGAACAATGTAGAGTAGAAGACATCACATGACAAGAGAGCTGGAGTATAGCTGCTCTGATCTCTTCCTTTTCTTATAAAATAAATGCCATCAGGGGACCTTCAACCATATAATTTCATCTAACTTTAATAACCTCCCAAAGGCTCTACCTCCAATTGCTTATCAATATATTAATTTGGAGATTAAGTTTCCAAACCATGAACTTTTGGGGACACATTAAAATCACAGAACCTATGTTAGTTTTACTTTTTACTTTTTTTATTGCTTTATGTGAACTATCACCAAAACTAATTTATCTCTATAGAACAGACTAAAGGTAAGAGGACTTTTCAACATCACTCCATCTTTATCACCCTCTATCTCCAGTCTTAAATCAGAGTGGAATTAAACCTTACTGACCCTTAAAAAATTTCACCCAATAATATCCCATCCAAGTGAATTTCTAGCACCTACTAAAATGTCTCCAGTGCCAGGGAATGATCCTATTCTTGATGGACCTTGTTTTAAATTTAGACTTCTTTAAATAGAAACTGGAAACAAATAGAATTCTTAGTTTGGCAGAAGTATGAGTAGGTACAAACTAAATAATATAAATCATGAATCTTTACAGTATACATGCATTTTCAGCACATAATCCTAAAAATCTGTGCAGAGGAAATTACCAGAGAGGCATACCAAGATGCATGCATGCTCAAGGATGTTCTTTACAGTGTTGTTTATAATAATAAAAAGAAAGAAAACTGAAAATCACAAGATTACCCAACTATATTAAATGATTTCATTAAATGATGATTCACATATATAATGGAACAATGTAATCATAAAAAAATTCTTCTATACTATTTCATGAAACAAGGAGGTATTCATGGAATATTTGTAAGTGAAAAAAATCAAGTTATAGAACAGCATAATAAAATCTGCATCACAGGAAATAGTCTTTTTTAAAAATGCATGTTTACATGCAAAGAAAAAAGTAGAAAAATATTGTTATTTCTCAGCAGTGGGATAATTAGTAGTGTGTTTTCTTTAAACTTTATACTCTTACAGACTGTCTAAAAGAAAATCAGAGAAAAAGTAAGTTTAGTGTAAGTCCTTTCTTGAACTGAAATTTCTCTTATTTTTAAAGAAATTCAGTATATTTGCACTTGAAGATATGAAAGAAAATAATCCTTCTTACTTATAAAATTTCTTTACAAATAATGTGCCCTCTGTCTTCCCAGTGACTTCTCTTAAAAGTTGAATTTGAATTCTCCAAATTCTTCCAGTCAATCAGACATCCTCTGCACAGCACCTAGAGGAACCCTATGGACAGACCAACCATTTTCCTGCTCGAAGTCTTTCCTGGCTTCCCATCATCACACTTAGAGCAAAAGTGGGGTCCACCTTAGGATCCGCATGGCTCTCTGCTTCTATTTCCTACCACTGTTAATCTTTCAGTCTACTTTGGCCTCAACCTCTATGGTGCGCTCCCTTCCCCCATCTAGGTATACACTCAATTTCCCCCTCCTCAGATTGGTTTTCCTTAAACACTGTCCATAGCTAGCATCCTTAGGAGTCTTAATCTCCTTGTCCTGCTTTATGCCTCTTCCTAGCACGTATTACTACACAACCAGTTCTTATTTGTCTAATTGTTATGGCCTGTCACTTCAACCAGAATATAAGTTACATACAGACTCTAGCCTTTTCTGGTTTGTCTTTATTTCTACTGCTAGTGCTATAATACTCTTGCCTAGAAAAGACACAGATTAGGAATTTAATACATGTGTTTAACTTAATGAAGAAAGTGGTTTCAAGTTTCCTTAATCAGCTACTGGAAGTTCAAGTTCCCCATTCTGAAATCAAGGACTGCCCAGAAATGACCACCATGCTGCAGACATGGGCTAGTTATGCCATCCCTCTTTCTCCTCCCCCTTCCTCATTCTTCCTGCAGCTCTCTAATGTCTCTAAATTCAAATGACACCCCTAGCTGCCACATCGTACTTCTCATTCACACTGAGCGTCTAATAAGCACACTGCTGAGAAGCAGGTATGAACTGCAACTCCAATTAATATTTATTCACTCTAGTGACAAATGAAGAGACCTGAAAATGCATATTCTATTTTAAAGGAAACTTTACACACACAGTTTCTTTTTAGAAAATTATATGAAAGAAATCTTCTCTGAGGTCAAAAAGACTTAAATGGCAAGAATGAGAAAGACAGTAGAATTAAATAATACCTGAAGCTTGTAGAAGTTTCAAGTCCTGGCCCCACTGACATATTAAACAATGAACAACTTGTTTGTGCACCGTCTTGGCAAAAACACACAGCTGGGGAAGGCATGACTCAGAGAACAAGGAACAGGACATGCAACAGTTATTCATGGGCAAATCCACCCAGGCAAGCAAACGAGCACCCAAGTCTCTAGTTTGTCAGTAATGTGGAACAAACAAGTCCACGAAGATGATGCAGTGATCTAAAACGAAATATGCACTAATTATATGATGAGCTAAAATAAGTTTAAGCCAATGAGTGAGTAGTTAGAGAAGGGGAAAACCCTAGTGAATGCTGTCTACGGCTCTGTCTTTCAGAAGATCCTAATATGTTCCCATTTAAGAAAAATGAATTGGACAACAAAATAATGTAAACATGAAAATGTGTTCAGTTTTGGATCACCTGGGAAAATGCACCATTAAAAATGGAGAGTTTAGTCACTACACAAGTGGGATTCTTTTGTTAAGAAGATTTTGCTGTTTGTGTTTTTATTTTGCAGTGCTAGGGACAGAACTCAGGGTCTTGTGTATATTAAGCAAGTGTTCAACCACTGGGCTTTAACCTGAGCCCAACAAGCTTAATTTCAGCCAAGATGGGGCTTCCTTAGTTTTCAGCCAAGAAAGCTACAATTTCATCCAAGGTGAGAGTGCTGACTTGACTCTACTAAATTCTAACATTAAAGAGCAAACTTACATAGGGAGGACAGTAAGAGTAGGACATGATAAGAAGGAGATTTTGATTTTGATTCCATTACCTTTAAAACATTATTTAATCATGGTTTTAAAAAACACATAACATAAAATTTACCATCAACCATTTTTAAGTGTGCAGTTCAATAGTATTAAGCATATTCGTACTGTTATACAACCAATATCCAGGACACTTTTCATCTTGCAAAACTGAAAATCTATATCCATTAAATAATAACTGCTCCATTAACTCTTGTATGGTTATAATTAGAGTATATTCTTATAATAAAAAATACAAAAGGAACAATCTTGCATTCATAAAGTGACAAAGATAGCATTTAATTTATATTTGCATGGAAAATCCAATCCTGAAATAAATACTTTAATAAGACTGGTCAAAATCATGGAAGAAAAAGTAAGCAAGTTTTTAAACATTGATTTCATAAATATATCTACCAACTAGAAGTTATTGGATATCTAAAAACTGTTTGAATGATATATTTACAGGCAAAAAAAAAAAAAAAACTAAGCAGTTGTTCATTCTTCGAAATGCAATGCTAAATCCATCTTCCTGTTACTCACTAGCAATTTCCATCGACTCTACTCATAGACAGATATTTAAATAAAAGCCTATTGCTAGAATTAACTTGAGCTCTGCAGCAGAACCCCAGTCAAACTCTCCTCTCAGTCATGCATACATAGCCTCTGAAAGGAAAGCTACATGCCAGAGGACACTGTTGACTAATCCTTCCAAGGAACTTGGTCGGGGGAGGAAGGACCAGCAACAGCCTAGATTTAAATACCTATCTATGGAGTTTCCCTCAGTACCCAATTTGCCTGGAATTTCCCCAAACAGTCATTTTCTTATTACATCATCTCCACCAAACTCTCTGTATTCACAGTGATATCACTTTACTGGGTTGGGGAAAAGAATAGAATATCTAATTATGTCCCTAAAACCCAGCCATTTTCTTATCTATTTATATATCATTTTGATACTTAAATCCATGATTAGATCTATGCTGTTGATAAAAATTCATTTTCCACTGTCCCTTTCTCTATTACTTGGAAACAGCACTCAGATAATAAAACTTCGGCATTTGCTCTGTGACTAGCTGGAAGAGGAAGTGGTGCTGGGGTAGGGGAAAAGATCATTAACAGCTAGCTGCCTAAGCTTTTACACCTAAGAGATAATCATATATACCACCCTAATCTAATTAATAATGTCTCATTACCAAAATTAAATGATAAAGTTTTCTTTAAACTCCATGAGAACTTCCCACTCAGCTCATCTCAGGAATTCTTAGCTTAATTTGCAATTAGCAAAAATAAAAATAGCATCTCATATTTTATAGGCCTTAAGATTTTTCACAGTGCTTTCATGAGTGCTATCTCATTTTGATCTTCAGGTCTATTTAGGGTGATGGATATTGTTATTTCCATTCTGCAGATGAAGAAATTAAGATGTAGGCTATTTGAGTGAATTATTCCTAGATTATGTGCCAAGCATGTGTGGAGCCAGGATTTAAAGCCAGATCTCCAGTAACAATTTCTAGCTCTTATTACACTATTAGTCTTTCTTTGCAGGTTCATGCATTCATGTTCATTTTGAGCAAAATTTAACACCATTTTAATCAGTAGTAAAGAAACATACAGTTTTTTTTTTCCTTAGACTAAATCACCCCATTCACATATAGACGTGAGATATATAAAATCAATGCTATAACTAAAAGAAATCTATTACCCCATTAATACATTTTTTGATTTCATTAATATAGGCTATTTATATTATATCCTATTTATATTTTGTGTACATTTGAAATTAGTTTGAAATGTCAAACAGTTTTAATATTTTCTGTTTTACACCTCATGTATTTCTCCCTGTGTGTTACAGTTTCTGCCCAGCCTCAAATTTAGCAGCTTCTGAGTTTTTTCTAGCCTGCTCCAAACAAGAAGCACTAGAAATTACTGAAGACAAGTTGGCCTTGTGAGATTTCCAAACTAGTTCCTAAACCAAAGAAATTGAGTGAGATAAATTTAGAACACTTGGGAGCTTTGAAAGTCTATTTGGATACATTTCAGTGACTGCCAATGAGAAAGTATGTCTCAGAAACAGAAAGGGTGACCAAAGTCTCACCTCCCCATAACATTTGTCACTGATAAAATGTGCAAGGGCAAACATTGCTTTGTTGAGAAATGACAATATATTCTTCGTTCAAAAGTCATAATAGTTTTAGATTGGTAGGAAAGACAATCTTTTTCTTTTGTTGTCATTTTATAGTTTTTGTTATTTTATTATGTTTTTTAAAATTTTGTATTTTCCTAAGGTTTTACCTAAACTCAGAATTATACAAGTTTTTAAATTATTATTTTTATGGAAGTAACTGTTTTGTGGATTACAGGTTGGATGAAGAATTTTTTGCTCTGAATCATTTATGGTAGTGAATTCGTTACAGGCGATCAATTAAGTACTATATCTGTGGCCCACCAATCAAATGTAAGAAATCTTCTCAATAAAATAAACTGTTCACAGAATGCCAGAAAGGTCCTCGGTATTTCTGGAAAGAAAAATAGCAAAATGTCAATATGCTGTGAATTTATGCCTTTTGACCCAAAAATGCATTCTAGGAATCTCTTGTGATATAGTATCACTAAACATAGACAGTGACATATCTTCTAAAGATGTTCATAAAGACAGTATTTATATGAGTGACAAGTTGAAAACAGTCAAATTATCCAACAATAAGGGAATATCTATGCAAGTTATGGTATATTTGTGCAATGAAAAATTATTACACAGCAAGTAAATATCATCATGAAGGTTTTAAAAGTTGTAAGGATGCATTTTGAAGCCAGACTTGAGTTTGAATCTTGATTCTAATGCTTTATTTAACTTTGTAAAACTAATTTCAGCTTTTAAATTTATACTGATAGTCATAAAGATATAGTAATTTAGAAATAACACATAGCAGGTAGCACAGGTGTTAGTGCATTTCAAGTATAGTTACTACAGAATATTTAGGAGGAAAGAAGAGAATGCAAAACCATTTATATAATGCAGTAGACCTGGGGAAAAATGAATGTGAATATAGGAAAAAGACCAGAAGGATATATTAAAATTTCAAAGGGACAATAGCAATTATCTCCAAAGAGAAAATCTATAAAGTATATGTGTGTATATGCTTTTCTAGACTTTTTGAGATTTTATTTCTACATTGTATTCACTTCTTTATAGGAATAAAGTTACCCTATACTCACTTAAAGAAATATCTGGATTCAAGTATTTGGACTTCAAATTTAACACGAAGAGTATATTTTTAAAATTTCCAACTTAGTTAATTTCCCTTCCCACTCTAACCAGATTTTGCTTACAAAATATTTTCTGAACATGCTTATTTACTCTTTCCTTCCTTTCTCTTCATGATGAACCACTGCTCATCCTTTGGATCCAACTAAAATGTGATTTCTTCTATGAAGCTCTTTTTAACTTTCCTGATTAGTCGTCTGCCTCTGTGCTCCAGACTGTTCTGCTAACACAAGGCATCATCATCACCATAACAACATATCAAATATTTATTAATGCTTCATTCTCTAATACATTTACCATATTATTAAATCCTCATTGAAACCCTATGAATCAGATACTGTCATTATCCTCACTTAAAAGATGAAGAACTAGCACTCAAGGAAGATTTTAAATATTCTGGTCCCAAATCCTGTGCCTTCAATCACAATGCTATGGGTTTTTAACTCTGTTTATGCCCTTAACTTTAGTGTTTTAGTACCTAGAAGAGATCAATGACATCTTCAAAATCATAGGCTATTTCAATTAAATATTGTCAGTAAACATTCCATCATCTGTCACTTAAAATTCCTGTATCTATTTATTATGTCCTTATATATTTCTTTTTTGATCTCTTTCATGCTCAGTGCTAAGTTCTGATATACTGGGCCTTAAAGGAATGACAATCTATCTGTGATACAGACATCAGTCAGTCACACAAATTCAGAATTACACATGGAATTAGTGCTAGGAATGATAGGAACATGGTGCTATGTAAGCCTGTTATAGAGAAATTTTCCCTTCAGCAAGTCAAGATAAAATAGAGGTCTAGAAGTCAGAGGAGGATGAGACCTTCAGGAGTTGAGTTTTGCACAGGACAACATCAGGTTATTATTTGTCATTGACAGGTTAAATGGATCTGTCCAAACTTCTTTAAAAATAACCTGAGCTAGAGATATAAATTGAGGACTGATCAGCATTTGATGGTATTTAAAGCAGCAAATTTGATGAACTCTCCATAGAAGTGAGTGTAGGAGAAAAGAGGAGAGATCCAAAGACTAAAACTATAGCAGTTCATATTTTAAAGATGAAGAAGAACCAGCACAGAGACTAAGCAGAGATTAGTGCCATCAAGTGAAAATGGGAGAGTGAAGTCTACTGGTAACTGAGTGGAACAAGTCTTTCAAAAAGAATGAATAACCAAGTGGGTCAAACACTGCCAATAGATCCAATGAAATGGGGACAAAAAATTGACCATGTCATTTAGCAGCATGACAATCATTGATGGCTTCCACCATTTTAATGGAATGGTGGGGTCAAAGGCCTGACTGAATTGAGTTCAAGAGTGAATGAGAGAAGATGAATTGGTGGTGTGGATATAGAAGAAAAATAGGATAAGAGTTTATAGAAAGAAACAGGGGGAAAGAAAGGGCTTTTTCAAAAACTGGAGAAATAATATCATGTTTGCATAACGATAAAAATAATCCAGTAAAGAAAATAATACTAACAACATGAGACAGAGAAGGGAGAGATGCTTGAATAATGTCTTTGGCTAGGCAAGAAGAGATGGGTCAATCAATTACAGAAGGAACAAGAATGCCCTTTGAGTGATGTTCAGACACACCATCCATGGCAACAGAAGACAAAGAAGAAGAAATAAGCACACACAGTTGTTGGGTGCATGGCACAGCAGAGTATGTAGAAGTTCTCTTCTAATTGCTATTTTACATGTAAAGTAGGAAGCTGGATCAACAAGGAGAATGAAGATGAGGAAAAAAAGTTTGCAAGTCCTAGGCTGAAACAATTATCTAGGAGAGAGAAAATGGATGTTCTAAGGAAATGTACCCTGGTTGCCTGGCAGAACTTAAGGATCACTTGAAGTCATCAGAGTTGAATTTAAAGTAAAATGATGGGGTGATTTTCTCAAGCCTGAGTAATGTGTATGCTGAATTGAGAGTTGGATGGTAACTGGATTGATTTTACCAGAGGAGCACAAGGGAGAGAAAGGCAAGTGAGATGGGAAAAGGTGAGAAGTGAATATGAGAGAATAATGCACTGTGAAAGGAGTGGATTACAGCTTCTACAAGATCCATGTAGTACTGTTGAAATAAAAATATAGAAGAAAGTGAGAAGGAAGATAAGAAGCAGAATTTGGAGAATAGGATGCTTGAAAAAGTGATCGTGGCATGGCTTAGACATATTCTCATATGACCATAAAGTCAGTTATGCAAGTTGAAAGGTGAGCAAGGAGCCAACAGTTCTGGAATTGAAGAATCATCTAGGTTGTTTGGAAATCACAAAGAGTTATGATGGGAACACTGATAGCGAGACTTGTCAGAGTGAGCTAAAACCACTGAAGAAATTGCAAACTGGGATTCTAAGGATGATTGCAACAAGATTGCATTAAGCAGATAGAAAGTTCAAAGAACTGGAGATTCAAAGATGTGATTTAAGGAGGAAATGGTTAATAACTTGGAAGCTGAAGTGAGGAGCAAGGAGAACACCTCTCCCTCTTCAGAGTCCAATGGTACTAAGGTGAGAAAAGAGTCACCTGGGAGAAAGTTACAGAGGAATTATGGTCCTTGATTTCATTTCAGGTCCTAACTCAATTTAATACCTCAAGTTCAAGTTGAGACTGATAATCAGCTGAGCTAGAAAGTACCCTCTTGTCAAGTTGAAAAAAACGAAAAGAAATTGCAACAGAATAATAGTCGAAAAGCACTCTAAAATTTTGGTGTACTGATAAGCCACAATACGTCACAAATGGGAGTGTAAAAACAATCCACACAATGTTAGCAATCACTCAATAAGCAGGTTAAAGGCTGCAGGCAAACTTTTATCTTTTGGGGAAGAAGAAAGGGAAGGAAATGGGGGAAAACATGAATACTTCCATTATTAATAAAATATTAAAATTGGAAGCCAGATCAATTGTGCAGGTCTAGCCCAATCCTGAGCTCTCAAGAAGTCAGAATTACATGCAGAATGAAGACAATGCTTTGAACGTAGACTTTTTTTTTTTTTTTTTTTTTTTACTTTTTTTCCCCTAATCTCAAGCATGCCTTTCTATGGGAAGAAGAAGAGGCCATCAGGTACAATGAGGGTGAAAAGAAGATTTAAACATCTTGTAAATATGTTATGCATTATATTTCGTATGCAGATTTTTACATCTGCATAGCCCAACATGGTACCCACTACCCATGTAAAGATTACGAAGCCCCTGAAACATGACTAATGCTATGGAGGAATTGAAATTAAATTTTATTTTAATTGATTTAAATTTAAATAGACACAGATTGGCTACTATAGAGGACAGTACAGTTCTAAAGCTTGCAAGACAGGATAGAGAACAGGTAGGGAGGGTGGGGAGTCAGAAAATCCTAGGCAGAAAAAGGTGACTGTCTTCCAGTTCTGCCCACTTATTCAGGCTGTTCAGGCTGGGTGTTTTGGCCATTTGAGCTGCTGAGCTCCAGGACCCCAGGGTATTCACATATCAGGAAATGATTTTATTCCCATTCACCCTCCTGTAAGAGCCCTACCAACTATTTCTTTACTAAATTGATATTTGGTTAGCTCAACAGTTTTCTTATGAAATCATTTTAGTCCTACAAAACTAAAAGAAATTCAAAATGAATAGAAAAAGTAAACAGTTAAATAATTTCATAGTAAGATTATTTATTTTACAAACTGATGGATTACACATATGAGTTATTAGAAAGAATACTATAAT
The DNA here is from genome assembly GCF_047511655.1 of Castor canadensis. Lineage (NCBI taxonomy): Eukaryota > Metazoa > Chordata > Mammalia > Rodentia > Castoridae > Castor > Castor canadensis. Next base: position 24,911,560 of record NC_133386.1, read on the forward strand.
TGGGCCAGTAGTGGTGAAAGTCATTTTTAATGATGGAAATGCAAGAAAAAAATTACAGATTTTTTAATGAGAGCTTATTTGATTTTCCTTTTGCATAAATGGATTTTATGTACTGAAAAAAGTAGCTAATTTTGATAAATATGCCTGGAATCGGTTTTACAACTGATGGCTATTGGAGCCAGCTTTCTCATTCTAATTTCTTTTCTGAAACTTCCAATTGAAGATGACATCAATATTTATGTGAACTGGGAAAAAGAAATGAGGCACAAGGTACATAAAACTGATTAATGTAAACTGAAGAGGAAAACCCTAAAACCAAATCTAATGATCCATCAAACAACAGTCACTCTTCTTCTTAACAATGTGAACACTGCCAATTTAAAGTAACAACTTAAATCACATAAGATACCAGAGGATAGCAAATACATTGCTCTTAAGAACTAAAGTAGTATTAAAATCAAAGAGCAAAAGAGTGATAGTGAACTCTTAGAACAAAATGGCATCATTCTCCTATTAGCTGAATACCTTAGAGAGGATGGAGTACCTCTGTGCCATATTTAAATAAGCTTTACTTGTAAAATTGCTATATGCCACAATTCAAAATGCAGCTGAGAAATCACCCTTTTTGCTGTACAGATGATAACCTAATTCCAACTATTTTTATCTACCTTGTAATTCAAGTGTTGCATGCTATATATTATTTCCCTAAGAGTCAGAAATATATTTAGAATTAAAATTGGTTTTATGTAGTTCAAGTTATTGCACCCGAAAGCAGTGAGTCATGCACCAGAAGTACACAGATTTGGGAGGCAAATGCAGAGACATTAACTGCTCAGCAAGAGTTTGCTCAGCCCTTAGCTTGAAGACTAGGCTTTAAAAATACAGTAGAGTTAATGTGGTTTGGAACAACAAGGTCACTTCTGTGCCTTTTCAAATGTGCCATGGGCTTTCTGTCTTCTTTCTTAAGGCCATCAGGTACAATGAGGGTGAAAAGAAGATTTAAACATCTTGTAAATATGTTATGCATTATATTTCATATGTAAAAATGAAGCTAGTAAAGTTACTGATCCATCTTTCAAGCACAGTTATTTTCCTGGAGTAAACTGGGTTCAATGGTCCTGGCACACATTTTTGCTATTTTACCTCATAACTATTATGGAAAGACTAGATAGATAGATAGAGACAGAGATGGAGGTGTGTACTTGTTTCATGCAAATTTTTCACCCTTGGTCTCATATCACATGGTTCTAATCAACCAAACCAACTACTAGACACCAACAGCCTTCAGGGACACGGTACTTTTCCAGACTCACCTTTCCCTATCACATTTACACTTATAGAATGGGAAGAGATACAGAAATCATGTTTATCAGATACCTGCCCTGTGCTCTCATGTCTCTTTATGGTCTCTCATTTAATCCTCACACAAGTTCTATGAAGGATGGCCGCTGACAAATGTGAAAAACAGAAATCTGATCAACTGAGAACTTTTTCTAAGATCACACAACTGTTAGGAAAAAGGGAGCCAGAACTTGAACACAGGCTAGAATATCACCCTGCTCTGTCATCCACAGCTCATGTCATATATATGCATTTGTGTGTGTGTCTCCTAACCATTCCTACTTATTTTGCTCTCTGTAAAAAAGGAGCAATGAGATCTTGAGAGTCATTTTTCAGACACCAATCCTGTGAAAACTGTATCAAGAGTTTAGAAACCAAAAAGGACTCCATAAAAACCCTAATTCTGAAATTTCAAAGCAACTGATTTCTTAATCTAGTCCCAAAATGTCTTACATTCAGATATGCCACAGTCCTACATAAAATGTCTCAATGTTTGCCCATAAAAACCAAATAATATAATAAAATGCTTAATTATTGCCAATTGACAAGAACTAAAAAAAGGAAAAAAAGGAAAAGATACACTCAGGCAAACTCATATTTAAGATCATGAAGACAGAATCACAAACAGTCCTTGAAAGTGATCCATCTGAGAAAATTCAGTTCCAACTGTGACAGGGAACATTTTTAGGCTAATTCTATTCTCTAAAACAATAAAATTACAAACTAAAATGCTCAGAAGGCATAGAGATTCACCCAGACACAGGGACTAATAGGCCAATGTTCCAGAGAGAAAAGTGATGCATGACATTGGGCCTGATTTTTCTCTGTCACTTTTCTTCTTAAACCATTTCTCTGTTTGTGAGAGACATGAGGTTAGGAAAAGAAGGAAAAAATGGATTTTGAGCAAATTCATTAAACCATAGAAACAAAAATGGATTGTGAGGCTACTTAGTTGGTCAAAATGATGGGCTGACATTCTGGAGAAAAGAAAATCACAGAGAAGCAAGTTCAACATTTCAGCATTCTACATACTTTATCTCAGCATTTAAAAATACTAAGCTGCAAAGGTAGGAATCAGACAAGCCAAGTAGAAATCCTTAGCTAAGCAGTTGAAAAGGTAACTGGAGATTTCTGTAATAACATCATCCTAGAGAGTTAAAAACTGAAAAAACAGTGCAGGCTAGGAAAAGAAGTCTGAAAAATTTCCCCAGACTTTCAGTTGAGATAATGGACTAGATGTAAAACCAAGAACAAGCCAGAAATACACTAGTACAAAAGGACTCAAAACATGGCCTGGAATTATCTCAAACCTTGATTGGGCCAGGGTGATCTTCCTCTCCCCGAACTACCTGGCAAATGTAAAGCCAGTCTTCTGCGAAAGAAAGAAAATAATCTAAAATTGCCATTTAATTTTAATTTAATATAAAATTACTAGCCATACCAGAAGATAGGCCCAAAGCCAAAATCTAATGTAAAAACTCACAGTAGAAAGTATCACATTGCTAATAAAGATAAAGTCGGATTAATAAGATACTGGGTTTTAAAATAATCATAGTTACGGGATATAAGAAAATAGATAAGAAGATGAACACACCAAGATGTGTAACCTATAAAAATAAACAGAAGTTTTAGAAGCAAAAAATAAAATAACCAAAATTGATAATTACATAGATTCCATAACAAATTAGAAACAACAGAAATGAGACATAGTAAACTGGAAAATGGAATGTTAAAATATATGAAGTAATGAAAAGGATGAAAAATGCAAAAAAAGCATAGAAAGCATGATGAAGCTTCAAGATACAGTTATCTTCACTATTGAATAGTTTATCCTATTTAAGAAAAAAAAGCAATCTGTACAAACACATATAGAGAACAGAGAAAAAAGAGAACATTTGCCATTTTGTCTTATTAGACTTCCATGACCTTGACATCAACATCTGGCCAAGGATATTAAAGAAAATGAAAACTATAAGCCAGTTTCTCTCATGACTATGAATAGAAAAGTCCTAGTCCAAAAAAAAAAATCCAGCTATATGTAGGAAGAATTATAAATCACTATTATGTTCCAGAGGGCAATATCTTTAATTTTCAAAAATCAATGTTCACACATTAACATAATAAAGGAGAAAAAGAATATGATCATCACAAATGACTCAATTCAGTTGATAAAACTAATATGTTTATGACAACACATCTGTAATTAGAATCCCAGAAGTAGATCATAGAAAGAATGGGAAAGAAACAATATTTGAACAAATATTTACCAAAATTACAAAATATGTTCTCAAGTTAGAGATTCAGAAATCCCCACATGGGAAATAGGCAAAGAAAAAGTACATTATAGATAAACTATTAACACTGAGGTAAAAATAAAAATCTTCAAAGCAGCCAGAGAAAAAGATATATCACTTGAAAGGAGCACGAATAAAAATGACAGTTGACCTTTTAACAGAAACTAAGTGAATAGGGGAGGGGGGAAAATTTACAAATTGAAAATTCTGAAATAAAATAACTGCTAACCTAGAATTCTATGCTAGCAAAAATGAAGACCATATTTTCAGACTAAAAAAGAAAACCAGAGAATTAATCTCTGGCAAAACCATAAGAAAAGAACATTTTCCTGGCCAAAAAAAAAAAAATTAAAAATCCCAGTTAAAAGCAGAAAAATGTTAGACAGAAATGAAAAACCAATGAAGAAAGGTAGTAAGCAGGAAAGTATAAATATTGATAGTATAAAATAATATTAATGCTTTATGGAGTTTAAAACATATTAAGTCACATACTTGAAAAACAGCACACAAGTAGGAGGAAGTAAGTGACATGAAAAATGATTTAAGGAACATGTTTTTTATGGGAAATGGCAAAAGTACTAATTTATAGTAGACTACAATAATTAAAGGAAGCATGTGTACTCACCAAGGTAACCACTAAAATTATTTTTGAAAAAGTATAGCTAAGATATGTATAGCAAATAAAGAGGGAAGTACAATCAGAAAGATTTTTGATTAATATGAAGACATAAGAAAAGTGTGTTGGGGAATACAAACACAAACAGGACAAATGAATAAGGATAGTAAAAATGTCCAATTTAAATGTAACTAAACTAAAATATCAATTAAAAGGCAAAGATTATCAAACTAGATTTTCTTTAAAAACTCTACTATGTACACTACTTACAAGAGACTTGCTTTAAACACAAGGACCCAAAACTTTGTATATAAAAAAGATGAAGAACTTCAATCCACAAACACAATAACCAAAATAAAATTGACATAATTTTACCATTATCAACCAAAGTATACTTTGAAGCAAAAATTGTTAGAGATAAAAGAAAACATGCCAAGAAAATAACATGTTAAGTCTACCAGAAACATAATAATTCTAAAAATGTATGCAGAAAGATCCAAAATATATAATGCAAATGCTAATAATATTGAGAGAAAAAGTAAAAATGAACCACAAAATATTTGGACAATTCAATATCTCACTTTAAGAATACGATATAACAAGAGAAACACACATGGGAAAAAAAGACAAAGAAGATTTCAAGGACAAACTCAACCTAATTGACCTATATAGAATACTACTCCCAACAAATCTAGAATGCATCTTTGTTTTTAAAATTCGTATAAAACATTTGCCAGACAGGACCATATGCTGGGACATAAAAAGCAATTCTCTAAACATTTCAGGGTGTATAAATTACACAGAGTATATTTATTGACCAGAATAAGCAACTAAAACATTATCAAATGTTGGAAATTTCACCAATACTTGTCTAAAATAAGGAAAACACTTAAAAAGAAATTAGAAAATATTTTGAATTAACTAGTTAGTAAAAAAAAAAAGCAATATGTATAAAAACTTATGAGATACAGATAAAGTAGTTTTTTGTTATGGGGGGTTTATGGTTTGGGTTTTTAATGGTACTCAAGTTTAAACTCAGAGCCTCATTCTTGCTAGGCAGGTGCCCTACTGCTTGAGTGATGCTCCCAAGACTTTTTTGGTTTAGTTTTTTTTTTTTTCAGTTAGGCATTCACATTGTTAATAAAATAGAAAATAAATATGCAATAGAAATAATCAATGAAAACCAAAGTCACTTTGTTGTAAAGATAAACATTAGCAAGACTGAACAAGAAAAAAGAGGTAATACAAATTACCAAATTGCAAGGAAAATATCACTACATAGCCTGAAGATATTAAAAATAATGAGAATGATATTATGAACACTGTAGTGTCAGTACATTTAAATAATTAGTAAAGAGAAAACAATCCTTTAAAAAGCACAGTTTACAAAATCTGTCACAGGAAAAAAGAAAAAAATCTTAACAGTCCATTAAGTAAAAATCAATAATTTAAAATCTCCCTGAAAAGAAAATTCAAGATACAGTATCTTCACTATTGAACTATTTACCCCATTTAAGAAAAAAAAAAAAAAGCAACACATATAGAGAACAGACAAGAAGAACATTTGCCATTTTGTCTTATTAGACCTCCATGACCTTAACATCAACACCTGGCCAAGGATATTAAAGAAAATGAAAACTATAAGCCAGTTTCTCTCATGACTATGAGTGGAAAAGTCCTACTCAAAAAAAGTTATATAGAGATAAGGGCAAAATAGTTTCTGCCAGATAGCGAGGGGTTGGAGGGGGAGAGAGAGGGGGTGGGGGGGTGAGGGAGGAGGTGGGGGAAGCGGGAGAAATGACCCAAACATTGTATGCACATATGAATAAAAGAAAAAAAAAGAGCTATAAATCACTCTCATGTCCAGAGTGCAACATTTTTAATTTTCAAAAATCAATGTTCACACATTAACAGAATAAAGGAGAAAAAGAATATGACCATCACAGATGACTCAATTCAGTTGATAAAATTGGTATTTTTATGACAACAATGTATAGCAAATCAAAAATAGAAGAAAAATCTCTTAATTTATAGTCTATTTTCAAAACTCCTACAACAAAAATCGTACTTAGCTAAATATTGAAAGCTACATTTTTTTCCATTTGGTACAAGAAAAAGGAGGCCTGCTACTACTTGTGTAAATTATGTAACTGTGGTTTCTAACCAACAGAATAAAGTGAGAAAAGAAACAAAATGTATAAAGACTGAAAAGAAAAAAAACTATTACCATTCATGATGATACAATTGAATACTTACAACACCCAAAAGAAGCTAAACTATTAAAATTATTCTATGAATGTAGCAAACATGCTGGATGTCATACAAAGAGAACATTTGTATATGCAAACAAAAATAATTACAAAATGAAATTTTAAATTAATACTATTTGCCAGATGGCATAAAAATATCAAGTACTTAAAATTAATCTATCAAAATATGGGAAATCTTTTTTTACATTTTACATTTTTGCATTAAAAATAGAAAAACATTACTGACGGACATGAAATTGTATCTAAATGGATGGATAATTGCCCAAAATCACAGTCATGAAATGATGAAACTAGAATTTGTGTAGGAATGAAAGTCATTCAGCTGACGTTTATGAGGCAAGTCCTTTGTCTTGAGCAAAGCTCTGCTTTTTGAAGAAGTGTCTCTAGATCAATACTCCATAATACCCAGTAATTGAAGAGTTATGGTTGTTGACCTTTGGATAAGTTAAAAGCAACAAGTATTTACTGGATTTATATTAAGAATGAAGGCTTCTACTAGATCCTGAGAGTTCAAAACTAAATAAAATACCATCTTTATCTTCAAATAGCTCACAGATCCAGTACAGAAAACATATATATATATATATATATATATATATATATAAAGATAAATAAAACTTCAAAATAACTGGCAGTTTTTAAGCATTGCCTCCTGGGTTTTTGGCACTTCTCTCATGGAGGAGTGAGGTCTATGTCCCATACCTTGGGTCAAGGTTCCACACCTTGTGACTGCCTCAGCAGTTGGAGTCTGAGGAAAGTGAAGGAAGACCATAACTAGCCATGCAGTTTCTGCCCAGGTCTTTTGGAATACTTGCTCTCTTGAGTGCTCTCCCTCAAAACGCCAAGCTGTGAGACATGCTATTATTAATCCAGCCTTTAAGTCACCCCCGCCCAGAAGTCATGCATATGAGTGAGAAAGCCACACCACAACAGAAGACATCCTACAGCCCACAAATTCAGTTCTTAACCATCTAAGTCACCCCAAACATATGAGTCTCCTCCTAAATATCCGAGAACCTAGCCAAGTTATTCCTGCTGTGAGTTTTACTCATTCCTGACCTTCGGAACTCACAGGCATAATAAACAGTTGCTTTTATGCCTCTAAGTGGTTTATTTATACCCCTGCGGATAGTTGGTTATGCAACAATAGATAACTGGAAGAGTTGGTTCCTTCAGTGTTTACTCCTATGCACCTGTGTCCCAATTACCTAGAATGACCATAGAAACAGCAGGTTTCTGGATCGTTCTCATTACTTTTCAATAAGGGGTTTCTGGGAATAAGTTCCAAGAATTCAGATATTATCCAACACCTAAGTAAATCTTAAATTTGAGTATTATTGCCCTAAACCAAGTACGTGATCAGCCACAATGAAAGCAGTTCAGGTATTCATCGGTCTCCGAAACTATCAGTGATCCTCAAACATAAGACCCTAAAAATGAGAAAAAAAACCAAAACACTGATCTATGTATCAAATATGAAGAGTTTAATCTGTAGAAAGTCTGCAAATTTGCAAACAATTTTTTCCATAATAAGGAACAAATGAGGAATATAACAAGATACATGAAAGACATGCACAGGGAGCCTAGTAAGAGGGTTGTTATGTCTTCCTGTTGGGTGAGGAATGTCTTCAGAGACCATATGACAATTGTTGTGAGTTCTAAAACACATGCATCTATCTGTTCTTCAAGAGAGTAAGACCCAGAAAGTCCCCAAGTTGAATTAGATTCAGAAGACAAGTGTGACTGGGTGTATCTACCACAAGACCTCAGATGACACTATAGAAGTGAGGCCAACTGGGGATTTTGTACTTTTATTCAAGACTAAAGCCTTTGTGATGACCATATGAAAGAAAGAACTAAACAAAACCATAAAAATGCTTTATAATTGAAAAAACTTAACTGGGGGAAGAGGTAGTGAAATGATATCCATCAAAGAGAAAAGTCTGCAACACTTGATCTCTGATTGAATGAAGAAGGCTGAGCTAAGGACTGTGATGATGTCAAGGTTTCTCTCATAACGTTAAAAAAAAATGTACCAATCCCCTTCATCTAGGGACCACAAGTCCAAAGTAAAGGAACCAGGTAAAGTCATTCTTCCAAAACTATGAGAAAGTGGGAACTTTTTACTGATATCAAGTGTCATTGTTATTCTATAACCTACCCATCAGATACTTTTGGAGAATTTTCAAAACAATGAAAATAAGTGTGGGTTTTTAATTGGAGATTTGGTTTATTACTAAGTCTAAAGGAGATCATTTCCTCTATTGAAAGAATTTGAAAGAAGAAAAAGAAATATTCTAACTTTAGAGTCTCCATTTAATTGTTAATCAGGTTGATACACCTTGTGCAAAGCTAGATGAGACTACAGCTGTTATTAAAATTGCACAACAAGAAAGATATGATGAAATGCATATCGTCTTTGAATGGGCTGTCCACTCAGATAGCTAAGGACAGGATATGCGTGATAATAAAATCTTAAATCTGTGAAAGCAATTGCTTCTGACATCTTCAGCTAGGCAGGGCCCCAAAGAGGGCTGTGCAGTCACAAATTCTAAGCCTAATGAAGTGAGAAGAACACAGTGTAGATACAAATTAAAATCTACTTACCAAGAACACTCAGTATTTTTTTCTTCTTTATACACTCCTTGTTTTATGTGAAGAAGAAAATATCTGTTGGGAATAATCACCCTTTTATGTTTTAAGTCAACACAGTAGACCTGTTATTAACCACAAGAAATGGCCATCCAGTGATTCTAATCTGTTATTGAAACTTTGACTTCTAAAGGACTATTTTTAGATCCTTTTAATGATTATTCTTAAGCAGGTGAAATGCAGTGCAAAAGAAAAGGAACCTGCTTAAAATAATGACTATTTATCCTACTGCTTGGTGGGGTTTTTTTTGTTGTTGTTGTTTTGGTTTTATTTTTACATTTTTCTCCAACACATTAAAATTTTGAGGGTCAATATTCTTTTCAACCACAGCACAACTGGTATTGTGTGTTGAGAAGAGATGAAACTTTAATATGGGGATTTTATATAACCGAATTGCAATGAAGTATGATGTGAATAACTAAAGATTGTGAATGTTATCCTGAATTCACTTTCCAATGATATGTTTTGCTTCTAATGTGAATTACTTGTAACTTTGTTAACTTAGAAAAAATAGAAAAGCTCCAATAAAGCATGACTCAACCCAAAATGTGACTCACACTCTTTTTTATATCACCTCTGAGTAAAATAGAATTTGAAATGCATCTTCCGTGACATAGAACCTTCAATAAGAAAACAAGGCATTATTAAACATATTACAGCAATAAGTCATCTATCATTCAACAACCAATTATACTTTGGCAGCTCTAATTTAGACTTCTGTGGCTCAAATAAGCCTCTCTGGCTTTGAGAAATCAAATGAAAAGTCATACAAGCAATTCTACTTGTGCTGGAGCAAGTAAAGGAGTTCTTTTACAACTATTTTCCAAAATGTGGATGTAACTCTATCTGTACAGTACATGTTTCAAATATAAATTTCATTTTTGTATTGCAAGTAAGAAAAATAACTTGATTTTATAAGGAAAAAAATAAGATTGCAGGACAGGATGTGAATCACTGCTTTACTTCTTCCTTGGTTACTCTGAAAAAGTTAATTACCTTCTCTGATATAGGCCGCCTCATCTTAAAATGAGAATATGATGGCTACCTAAGTACTATATAAAAAAATTAAATGAAATCCTAACATGAATGCATCTGATACAAACTGGCTCTTAAATGTTAATATCAATATGATAGGTTGAGAGGATCCTGAAACAGAAAAAGAACACGAGGTAAAACCTAAGGAAATTAAAATATAGACTTCAGTTAGTAATAATATATTAATACTAGCTCATTGATTCTGACAAATATGATATTACTGTAAGATGTTAATAATAAGAAAAACCAAATGCAAGGTCCATGGGAACTCTCCAGAGGTCTCTGCAACATATTTCTAAATTTCAGTCTCTTCTAAAAACAAAAACTTAATATTTATCCATTTTCTATTTCTTGCATATGTTAACCCCTTAAAGGCTAAATTTTCTTTAAAGTCGCTGGTAATGCTACATATGTACATTTAATTGAATTATACAAAGTAAATATGCTGTATATTCCTCCGCAGAAAGACTGAAGGATCTCTGCTTTTTCTCCTATTATGGTAAGAAACAGGAAGAAACTGATAGTGAGCATTCATTTAATTAAGGAGCCATCTTTTGTCCCTCCAAACATATTAAAATTGGACTTGGAATTTCATACAGTCTTTGTCCTATGTACTTAGAGTGATAACAAAAAAGAAACACCTGCTTTGTGGCAACCACAGAGCTGCCATTCTCCCATAGGTAATTTGGCTAGATGACTGCTCTCTTCAACTCCTTCTTTGCTTCCACTCCACACCATAAATACTACCACCAAAATGTTAGTTATGTGGATACAAGACCATATTAATAGCTATGAAGTTACAAGAAACAAAGGTATCTCAGAAGTGCATTATTGTCCCTTGGGCAAATTATTAAAATATGTTAAGTTCTCATATTAACTAGGAAGATAAGGACAAAGACAATTAGTTAGAGAACTCTAAGTCTACCCGAATTTAAATTCCTCACTTTTTTGGAATACTACCAACGTTCATATGATACACAGAATCAGATTTTTAGAAAAATCTGCAAGATACAGACTTTCAAAAGCTCATAGCAGTATTGTACTATATTCTATGACTTTCCACTAAACATAAAGAAAAGCAGGGTCATAGCCTGATCATCACCAAAGAAGTGATCAGTGTAAACAGGGCTGAGAATGGAATATTTCCAAAAGAAAAGCAGGCCTTTGCAATGGTTTTATTTACTACCTGCTTTGTCCTTGACATTCTCTTTGGCATGAGGAATGTAAAGCAAGTTGAGCTATGATTTCTGCTTTCAACAACTTTACAGTTATTTGGACAGCCAGTGCAAACAGGATGAATAAAGCCATATAAAATTATTAAGTTCTTCCTACTTCTTAGTGTACTAAGAGAATGGCAGGTATTATCTCTTTCAACATAACATGCAACAGTGTAGAAAGGTATTCTACCTATTTCACACAGTAGAAAGATGAAGATACTGACTCCACATGTACACACCAAGCAAGGGAGAGGCTTGGATTTAACCTCAGGACTGTGACACCAAAGACCATATCCTTCACTCTATTTTAAAAAGTCAAATAGAGGAACTTCTTTACACACTTACACTACCTTTCCTGAAACCAAAATAAGAATATAGGCAATTTGTGTGGCATAGCCCAGTAGCAATGGAGAATTTACTCCAAGAGGTGAATGAGCTATAGAGCCCTTGTTAGCCAACACCTGGAACTGCCTTTGAAAGTGACCTGATCATGAATGTCAGTCTTTCAGCATGTGTGGCATAACAATCTTCTGGCAACTGACACAATGAGCTGGTAACAAGAGCCCAGCAGACTTGAAACTGCTGTGGCATTAAGCTCCTCAACCATTCTGCACATTCCTGAAGTGTTACCATGATAAAGTGTTCACTGATGCACAGATAACAGCAAAACCAGCAAGGGGAAAACATGACTTTTAGAACAACATTTCAAGGTCAAATGTTACCCAACTGTGCAAGACTGTGTTGAACTCTTGGATTATAAATGTACAGACCCAGCTTCTTAAGGTCACTAGCATAAAGTTCAAATTGGGTTGTTTGACAGAGGGCTCTTATTAATTTTAGAAGCAGCTTTCTCTAGAATTTAGTCAGTTCATGTGGGCAAGGGAAATTTTCTAGCAAAAGACCCAGAGACCAAACATTGAAGAGTTAAAAGGTATGCGCTGTTCTGGGATAAATGTTAAATGTAGGCTATTTCCCAGGAAGTTCTTCAAGAAGGTTAGGATACACAATTGCCCCTGGACTCCCTCCAAACCCATTGGGGAATCCTCTGATGTGCCTCAACAAACTCTTACCCTCTCTGACTATTAATATAAAGTAAGGACAGCATTGGTTGATACTCCTAAAGGAACTTTGCCCAGAATAATGAATGGGTGTGGTCAAACAATATTTATGAAGAATTTATGCACATTCCTTAACAACTGAACTTCCACTGGACTGGAGTTAAACTGAATATGGTTAGTGAGCATTTACCCATTCTGGCATTTCATTACCAACAGTGTTTACTTTAACAGCATGGTGGGTTAATATATTGAGACATTAACTTAGGCTTTGTTTATCCCTGCATTTTTTGTTGTTTTTCCTCTTCCTCCCATTCCAAAAAGGCAGCCAAGTCTTCCACACTGATGGCTTCAGAGAAAATTTTTGTTTTGACATTTTCTAAAAATGGCCTTTTCCCCTTCCTAACTTTTGCACCCAGAACAACTAGATTTCTTAAGAAGATTAAGCTTAGGTTAAAGGAGGGGCAAAGAAAGAAGCAAGTGTTTTCGATGGGAAAGGTGGGAAGCTATATGTTGCTCTGGAAAAGAGACAGGATGGAGGGACCCACTGGTGGTGAGGCTACACACCTCACTTTGACAGTACAATCGGCCCTCTGTATCCACAGGTTCTGCATCTGTGACTTTAACTAAGGATCAAAATATTCAGAAAGAAACATCACATCTGTACTGAATATGGGTACTTTTTTCTTGTCATTATTCCTTAAACAATATAATATAACAATTAATTATAAAACACTTACATTATATTAGATATTGCAGGCAATCTAGAAGGGATTTAAAGTACATGGTAGATGTATATAGGTCATATGAAATTCTACAGCATTTTACATAGGGACTTGAACATCCCTGGATTATGTTATCCACAGAGGCCCTGGAACTAGCCTCCTCACCCCTACAGATACTGAGGGACAATATACTTTGAAAGGTAGCAAAACCTCCACATCAAATGGCTTCTGGAAGGATCTAGAAGGCTAGATTCTAGGAAGTAGAGCTCCAGGCCCAGACAAACTCTACCATTGCCTACTTGGGATATGAGACCCATCCACACACAAAGACCAGCAGGAATGGGCAGTGGAATCTCAGCAGTAACCATAATGCTTCTCCAATTTTTAAGGAAACATTTTAGTTTTTTGATAACTGTAGAGTCCCAAAATGACTGAGATAAAACCTCTTGTCAAATTGGATTGAGATTTAGTTTGATTTAGAGCTCTCACACTTGAGTTCCTTCCAGCTCTAATAATTTTAACTTCAGTGCTATTCTGTCTCTGCTCTGGACTCATTTTTTCATATTGCTTTTGCCTTCCTGACCCTACCCCAACTCCCCTACCTTCCTAAATCCCATACACACAGTCACACAAGAGATAGCCATACCATTCTGCTTGATAAAAGGATTTTTAATTTCCAATAAAAGGGAAAAGTTACTCATAACGTGAATATGAAACCCATAGAGATTTATCTTCACTTAAATATGCAACTAGAAATGCCAAATAATTTGCCAATTCATTACCTTTTGAAGAATATCCTAGAAAATTGGAGCTGAAATTAAGTGTAACTTTTGCCAAAAGGAACATTTGAATTTTGCTTTATTGGGCTATTAAACTAATATATTCTCTGCTTTAAAGTTTCTCCTGTGGTATGCTTGATTCAAAGCAATCTTCCCATTGTTTTGCCATTAGCTTGAAGCAAAGGAATATGAAAAGCATGACAAGGCATAAAATTGGCCTTAGCAATATCTAAGCTGGGTTCTGCTGTGACTGTTATCCTCAATGCTCCTACAGTCTGAGTAAAACAGCCATAAAATCAGGTTATTGTTTTTAATTTTACAACCCATGATCTGTTTTGTTTAACTTCAGTGACAGTCGCAATCCCAGTAAGTGTCTTCAGTTAGGAAATGCAAGCAGGAAATCAAGGCCCAGAAGTCATTAGTTGTAGCATGGACTCATCTCATTTATCTTCCTATATAACTATCAGAGTGTGATCCATGTGATTCCTATTATATAAACTAACAATGGCAATTCTGAAATAAGAATTGCTCATGGAATAAAACAGGTCTTATATTGTTAGCTTAAATCTCCCCAGCATTCTTACTGTAGATGCAGGACAGCCAGAACCTTTAATATTTTTAATTTAAGGATTTCCCGAGAAAAAAATGTACATAAGGACATTTAACATGTTAGAAGTGCATGTTTTACAGTCAGAAAGACATGGCCTTTAATAGCTGTGTGCTCCTGAAGATCTTGAGTCATTCATTCCATTTAACTTTTTGAACCTCAACTTCCTCATCTAAAAATTGGGGATAATTATACTATCCACATCAGTGTTGTTTTAAAGAATAAATGACACAAAGTATGCAAAATGTCTAATATGACAAACTCTCGATATTTGTTATTATTATGATTCATTTTCTTTGTGATGGTGACAATGAAGAGGAAGAGGAAGAGGAATGAATGAACTTCCCATTCTTTGGTGATGTCAAATTAGCTGGCTCTTTAATGGAAAGGACATTCCATTTCCATATTGCAATGCTAGTGTTTCTTGGCATCATAAAGTACTGACACAGAATATTATTTTGAGTTTGTTTGAAGTAAATGAAGAAGAAATATATAGATACCATTTATTCATCTCTGTACCCTATATTGCTTATCTATTTGTGTGTAACAAATCCCCTCAATACTTAAGTAGTTTAAAGCAACAACATTCATTTAATTATGTTTCATAGTTCCTCATGGTCAGGGTTTCAGGAGTATCTGAGTTGCACAGTTATGGACTGAGGTTTCTCATAAGTTTTGACTCAGAGGTCAGCTAGGGCTGCAGTCACTTAAAGGAAATGCAGGAACCATTCTCTGATGTGGTCCACATGGTTAGCAACTTTGTTAAGTGGAGCCTTCTGGATATGAACCTCTCCACAGGACTGCTTGAGTGAGTGCCCTTACATAACACCAAGTGACTTCCACAAAGCTAGAATGCATTTTATGACCTAGCCTCAGAAGATACACACTATCATTTCTGCCATAAATTTTGTGCACACAGACCAACCCCAATTCGGTATTGGGGACTGAATACTAGAAGACAAAGATCATTAGAAATCCCTTTAGAGTCTAGCTACCATAGCCCAGTCTCTGACTCCCAATGATACACACACAAACATTTACTTAGGCCGAGGTCACCAAAGCTCTCATCTCAGGCTCAAAGTCTAAAATCTCAATGTCTAGATGAGGTCAGATGAAACTCATAAGGTGAAGTTCTTCAAATAATCCCCCCAAGTAGAGGTCCTTTTAGTCTAAGGGCCTCTGAACTAGAGGCACATTTTCTGTCATACACACCAAGATAAAACCATGAAGTAGGCATGAGATAACCACTATAGTCACTCTCATTCTGATGGGATAAAACAAGAGGTACACAGACATTACTGACCCATAGAAGTTCTGAAATACAGCTGGGCACATCTTGCTAGCAGCTTGATTAGGGCTCAGCCCTACTTCTGACTGGGAATAATTTTCCATAGTTCTTGGCTTCTCCCTCTGGACTCTGATTTTGTTATAGCATCTCCTCCACTTCAAGGTACCAAATTCTGTATTAGTTATCTATTACTGCATAACAAATTCCTCAATAATGTGATCTCTTAAAAGAACAGTATTTATTAGAATTCTAGAACAGATTGACTGGCAAGACTTAACTCAAGGGTACATAAAACAGGGCATTTTATGAGTTTGTCCTGAAAACCACATGTGATCATTTCTACCGTGTTTCATTAGTCACACAGGCCAATTCTCATTCACTTAAAAGGGACTACAGAAAAGCATGAATACTGAGGATTGCCAGAAGATGGCTACCACTTTCTCTTCCCAAAAGAGAGAATTTATTAAGCCTTTTCCCTAAATTGAATTATAACTATACACTTATATTTTATAATATAAATAGGCCTGTTAAATTATATTTCCATATACAACTTCTGAGAACTTCTAAGAACTTTATCCCAGAAAAAGAATCTTTGTCCCGAGTCAAATATAATATGAGAGAGTTAGACAAAAGGTAGGCTACAAAGTCCACATCCCCAGGGAGGCAGGCCACAAAACAGGAGCCACAAGACTGACATTAACTTGAGAATTCATCTGAATTTGAGGTCTGATTATTATCCCTAATGTACAGAAATTAAACTTGATGGCCTACTAAGAAGCAATTCACCTTTCAAGCATAGATTTGTATTAACCAAGCTTTCACAGACTGATGTATAAAAGCCATAAAACTAATTTGTTTATTTAAAATGAGGCCTAAACCTGTAGCAGAGGGTGTGCTGGTTACTGTCCACTCCGTAGATACATCTGCATGGAAAGTGAAGGTATTACTTGAGGAATTGTTAGATTTGGGGGCATGGAATCGCACATGGCAAGGGAATTTGTTGCACTGACTGTCAGCAAGATCTCAGATCTCTATAATTTCAACTCTACTTATGGGAACAGGCCTGTAAAAAATTCCCAGGTCAGGATGCCCTACACTGAACTTGGGTAAAGACCATTGGTGCTTTCTCCTATTTCTCAACTTTTTCATATTTCCATTGCTGGCCAACTTCCATTATTTTCTTTCTTTATATTTACTACCTTTCATCATATTATTGACAAATCTATAGTAGTTATTCAATCACTGAAAGACAGGAGTATGCACAAATTTTTTTGTTTGTTTTATGCTGTTTTCTCACCCCAACCCACCTGTGAAGAATGACAAATTACCACCAATATTGGGATAAAGAACAGTAGTGAATCTAAGTAGGGATGAGGGAGAGTGATTAAAAAATTCAAGATGATTATATCATAGTCTTACTTAGGAGAAAAACCCACTTCCGCTACCATGTCAAGAATTAGAGTTTTAGGTAAATTTCTGGAGTGATTCATTAAGTGTGCTTAACTCTCAGTTATTTTCCTACGTTCAAGTTTTAAGTTTTAAGGTACATCAATTTAGCTCTAAATCCTGCCTATGCATCCCAATGTTTAGCTTGAGCTTGGATCAAAGCATGTATTTTGTTCCATTGTACTGAGTTACATAACAGTTGGGTATACTTGCTTGAGAGACAGAAAGTATCTGATTCGCCCTGCCTCAGAACCTTCGTTTCTATTTCACTGACTGACTTACACATAGCCACTTAAGCCCAGGAACCTTTTGTGAGTTTGCTCTTCCCATGTGTAACTCACCTTCATTGTGGTTTTGAGAACTGCATCATTTTGCTGCACCTTTTCTGCTAGAAACCAGACCAGCCACAGGCAGTCCTTTCTCCAGTTTCTAACCAGAATTTGCAACCATCTAATTCTCCACATTTTCTGAAGTTTCCATTCATCACACTTGGCATCTCTTTCTGCTTCCCAATTGAATGTCAAGAGTAAGGTTTCTCCGGCCTTACACATTTATGAGAGTTCTGGTATCTTTCAAACATTCAATATAATTGGTGTTAAAATTGTGAAATTGCAGTAACTTTACCTTAACATTTTCCTGTTTTTCTCTTTAAAAAAAATTTTAAATGTGTGATCTTTAAAATAAATATACACTTAACTCTATCTCCTGTTGGCCATTCTGTCTTTCCAATTACATTGATTTTATTCTTTGACATAATACTCTCCTATCCTGAATAGCAACAAAAATAACAATTTACTACTATATAACCATCAAGGGCACCAAAAACTCCTATGAAAGTTATACAAGTTGGCCTAACATCTATTAATATGAAACTCAGTGTTTTAGACTACTGGGTATTGTTTCATTTTAGGAAATGCCCATTCCAGTTACGTATTTATGTATGTATTTTTTTCTTAATAATTTTAAGGTGTATTTCAAAGTACCTCTATGGAAACACTAAATTCTTCTCTACCTACCAGGGTTAGGTGTTTAACCCAAGGAA
Organism: Castor canadensis; assembly: GCF_047511655.1. Classification (NCBI taxonomy): domain Eukaryota; kingdom Metazoa; phylum Chordata; class Mammalia; order Rodentia; family Castoridae; genus Castor; species Castor canadensis. The sequence continues at coordinate 24,929,927 of NC_133386.1, forward strand.
CTACTCGGGGAGAACAGCTGCTAATTACCAGGCAGCAAAATAAGATCACTCACCAGGAGATGTTACTACTGTTTTAAGTAAATGTGTGACATTCCCAATGAAGCTCTGTCCAGTCAGCATTCACACAACCGCCACACACTCCCAGACAGAAATAAGCTGTGTGTTCACACCTCACCATTTCCTAAGCTGCTAAAATGGCCTGGCACAAACTAATACATAGCACCTCACTAGTATCACAACCAGCAAAGTCAACGCTGGTGGTTCAAAAACATATTTGAGTACCGGGCATGGTGGTATACACCTGTGATCCCAACTACTCAGGAAGTAGAGACAGGAGAATTGAAATCGAAAGCTAGGTTGGACAAGGTTAGTGTGAGACCCCATCTAAATTTATTTATAGTTTTGTGTTTGCAAATCAGGCACTCTACTGTTTGAGCTGCAACTCTAGTCTGAGACCCTATCTGTAGAAACAAACTAAAGCAAAAAAAAGACTGGGAGTATGGTTCAAGTAGTAGAGGCAGTGGTAGATGTCTGTCTGGCAAGCACAAGGTCCTGAATTCAATCCCCAGTACCATAAGGGAAAAACAAAGGATTTGATTTGGGACCTGCTATACATTCACCAGTGGAAATCTCCCAAGGACTGGAAAACAACTCCCCAGCACTACCAGTTGTTAAGAATGGTGTTGTCCTTTATGTTAAATGACCTTCATAAAAGGCTCATAAAGCAATAAAATGTTAAAATGCAGCTAGCCTATTTCACCCAGTCCATTCTGATGAGAAAGTTTCCTCTTACCAATCTGAGGCTGAAGTTCAATGATGGCTTTGCCTAAATGCTGGACTGGAGTTTTTCTCAATCTCATTGAAATGTCCAGTTTTCACAAATGAAGTTGAAATTGCCAGAGTGCTCAGTCCTCCTTTCTTAATGAAAGGTCTTAGTTCACAACCTTCCTTTCAATACTACCCCAAATCTCATTTGGATTTTTTTCATGGGATTTCCAGTGAGGCCAAGCATTCATGAGTGCTCAGGACATTGTGCTCAGGACATTGTGCTTAGTGTAACATCACTAAGAAAGTACAACCAGCCCTTGACAGTGGCAGTTATGAGCCCTCAGGGGCACAGCTACATCCTTGATGATGGTGAGAGGGGAAAGCTGTATGTATGGTGTGTGGCGTGTGTGAGTGATATGTGTGTTTGGATGTTTGCATGTGGTGCGTGGATGTGTGGCATGTGTGCATGTACCATATGTGTGATATGTGTATGATGTATATTGTGTGTAGTAGAGTGTACATGTGATGTGTATGTCTATGTGCATGTGTAGTATGTGAGATCTGGTATATGGTTTGTGTGTGTGTGTGTGTGTGTGTGTGTGAAAGAGAGAGAGTTTTATGGTGAGAGACCTCCCCAATTCTTCGACCAGTATCACATTTGTACCTTGAGCCCTGTAACTTGGACGAAACCATCACTGCCCCTATTTCTACTCATATTGCACAGCATGTCTTTGGGTCCAGCTGGAGAGGACTGAGGTGACATTTTTCTAATTCTGTTGATTCCCATTCCCTTGCCTCCCTTAAAGGTAGCCTTACACTGCTCCCTATCAACTCACTACTTTTTTAGCCAAAGACCAAAAGCCCAAAACATATCAATAGATATATTCAATAGCACTGGCTAAGAGGTGACCCAGAGTATCTCAGACTGTATTCTGGCCCAGCTAGGACCTTGTATCTACCCATTAATAAAGTAATTTAACTCTTCAATAAGTAATCCTCAACTCTTAATATAGAGAGTTGAACAAGGAACTAGTGACTTGAGAAACAATCATAAATGAGAGGTGTCTGTGGACACTAAACTTAGTCTAGTGTGAGATGCACACAGGAATAGGCAACTACAATATCAGGCAATATACTTACTAGGATAGAGGAGAAATTCCTAATGGAAGGCAGTGGAGGAGAAAACCCTATCAAGAGGTTCAGCAATGGCTTCCTGGGGAATGTATGTCTAGGTAGGAATCTGGTTGACCTATAATGTTGTAAAAGAGGGATTCAAGAAGTTTCAACATATGTGAGTAAAGGCCCAGAATGCTGACAAGTCTAAATAAATTACAGTAAAGGCAAGAGTGCAAGAGATTAAACACTGATAAGAAAATATGAACTAGGTTGGTTTCCCTCAAAACTTAATCAAAGCACCACCCGAAACATAATGATCCACAGTAATGTTTAAAAATATGTACACTATGTGCTTTTAGCAACTCTCCAGACTCATTCCAATTGAACCGAATTTGCTAGATGGAGGTGGTTCTTACCAGAATAAATTTGAGAACCATTGAACTAAATCAAGCAAAGCCAGATTAGCCAATTTTAAGAGCTTGGACTTACTCCTACAGTGAATGGGAAGTCACATTATGCAATGCAGTGATATGATTAAGATGTGTGTTTTTGATAGCTTGTTGTGATAGCAATTTACAGAACGGACAAGTTGAGCAATGGAGAGATCTTTCTGCCCATTTTCAGCAGTCAGCATTAGGTTGAAGTCCACGAGTTCAGCATATTTAAGTAGAGAGATTATACTCAGCTAAAACCATATCCAGATACGTTCTTAATTTTTGTCAGCCTACTCAAAGGCAACCAACTATCTCATGTGCCCAAAACTGAGGTATTTCCTACAATACAGGACTTTAGTGCTAAAATAAGAAAAGTCCCAGGCAAACTTGATCACCTTTACCAATTATACTTACCCAGTATAATCTCCACAATGACCAACTAGGTTACATACAACTCTCAGCATAGCTCTTTTTAAAAAAATAAAATAAGTTTTGAAAGAAAAAAAGAGCGCATTGAAGAAGAGAGCAGAATCCCAACAATCATTCACAGTTTAAAAAAATAATCTCAACCACAATCTTGGTTGAATGCAAATTCAAAACAGAAACAAAAATGCTGGCAGTGCCTTTTAATTTGTAGGAGCAGAGCTCTCAAGCATGGTGTTGCAATCAGTAGAGGGGCGTGTTGCAAGGAAATTGTTTTTTACTACTCATAATTAAAGGACTAAGCTTGTAAATGATTTACTCTTAAAAATACAGAAAATCAAGGTTACCTCAATTGCATTCTGTTATACTTTCTTCAACAGGAGAGAAAGTATGACAAGTCTGCCTAGAATAACCAAAAGCCTGAGCTGGCTCTGACATTCACCCTGGACAGAAAGAGATCCACTATTTCTATAGGTGGGCAAAGAGACTGAGAAATTTTATTCAACTGGTAACTTTACAAGTCATTCTGGACTCTAAAGGAGTCTAAAGAAATGAGAAAAGAGCAAATTAAAACATTTTACTCTAAATACCCAATTGTTTTACAAGTAAAGTTTTTACTTCAACATTAATAACTTCAGTTGATGTTAGGTGGTAACTGGGTAGAACATTTCAAATTTTAGGTATTTATTTTAGTAAGTAATGGCAAAATACAAAATGAGTACATCAAACCTGCGATTTCATGGATGTTGTTGCTTAAGATTGATTTAGTATAAAAATAAGTCAATTTTTAAGATATTAAGTAAATAAATAATGTAGGTGGTAGACTGAAAAAATGCATGTGAGTGCTATGGTAATGACTCAAAACTGGGAAATATGCTTGTCTAAGTGGAAGCAGAGAAAGGTTTTATGCCTTTATTTCTTCAAGGTTGAAGAGCAACAAAATTTTATATTTCAAAGTTGCATCCCTCAACTTGTTGAACACATAGAAAACTTCAGCTCATGTATTTCTACCAGTTTAAGTTGTTATCTAAGTTAGATCTTTCCAGAGCAACTGCCTAATTGAAAAAAAGAATAGATCAAAACAAAAGAAAGCAAGATAACTAAGCAACAGAACATTTTAACATCAATCAAATCACAAAGAATCTAATTTTCTAACAACTGTATGTCATAATCAAAATATAATAGCAGCTCAAATGGATATCACCCATCTTGGGAGGGCCTGAAAACAAAACCTTTTAAGTCAAAGACATGAAAAAGTAAAAAAAAAACCCACAAAAAAGTCATTCCAAAATTAAAGTGTTTTAACTATTGTAAATATAGCTCATCGATTTCACGGATGTTAAAATGCAGAATTTGTTTGGAAAATAGAACACACAGATTTGTTAGCTAGGATTTAGAATCATTCCTGATATTTTTCCAAATATCTTACAAGTTTTTCCAAAGCTCTTGCAAAACTCTATAATGCAAAAAAAAAAAAAATAAGCTTTAAAATACCTGCTGTCAGATTATATTTTCTCTCCTTTACAATCTAGTTATTTATCATAATACCGCATTTTTAGTTGAACTCTCTGCTTTTTGATTTTATGGCTGAATAAATTCAGTGCTCTTGCCTTTGAGCAAAATATATCAGTCTGGACTTTTGTGCTCAAAAATGTATTATCTTAACAGGATTTTTCTTCTGAAGAAGGTATCGTTTCTTAAATAAAATAAAATAAAAACATAAGCATCTGCAATTCAACCCCAAGTTTATTCTCTAACTGGTCCTATTTGCTATTGCTCAGTTTCAATCTCATGTTTTTATGATTTATAGCAAATCAACAGTTACATGAAGATTGTGAACCCCTTATTTATCAATTTACATCCAATAAAGTAAAAGTCTTCTTGTGGTACAGGTTCTTTTTTAATTTTTCTTTTATTTTTGAATTAGAATGCATTAATAATATGCAGGGGGGGTTTGTGTGGTCACTCCATACATGTGTACAGTATACTTTAAACAAGTTTACCTCCTCCATTATATTCCCATTCCCTTCTCCTCTCCCCTTTCTTCAATGCTGTCCTCACATATATATGAAAATTATGAATGTATAGATATGAATATATATAGTGAAGTTTGGTTCTTTCATCCCTCAGGATCCCTTCTTTTCCCCCAACCCCCTCCCACTGATTCCCCCCTCTAAACACCTCTCATTTTGCATTCATATCCCACCATCATCACCATCATCATCATCATCATCATCATCATTTGAGGTCTCGGTTCCACAAAAGAACAAGAACATTGATATTTGGCTTTTTGAACTTAGCTTATCTTCCTCAACATGATGATTTCCAGTTCCATCCATTTTCCTTCAAATGAAGTAATTTCATTTTTCTTTACAGCTAGTAATATTCCATGATTCACTCATATACCATATTTTCTTTATCCATTTATCAGTTGTTGGGTACTTTGGCTGATTCAACAATTTGGCTATTATGAATAGAGCTACAAAACACATGGGTATGCAGATACCCATGTATCTCCTCTCTCTTATATAATGATTTATACTCCTTTAGATATGTGTCCAGGGGTGGTATGGCAGAATCATAAAGCAGGCTTATTTTTATTTTAGAAGGGAACTTCCATACTGATTTTCATAATGGTTGCAGAGTTCACATTCCTATCAATAGTGGATGAGAGTTCCTTTTTCCCCACATCCTAGCAGGATTTGTTTTTGTTTTCTTTATGATGGCCAATCTGACTGGGGTGAGATGGCATCTTAATGTAGTTTTGATTTGCGTATCTTTATGCCTTAGGCTGTTGAACATTTCTTCATGTATTTATTAGTCATTTTTATTTCTTCTGAGAGTTGTCATTCAATTAATTTGCCCATTTATTAATTGGATCATTTGTTCTTTTGGTCTTTAGTTTTTTTGAGGTCTTTATATATTTTGGATATTAGCACTTTACCCAGTGACTACTGTGAATATTTTCTCCCATTCTGTGGGTTGTCTCTCTTTTTTTTTTTCTATTAATTCATTCATGTGTGCATACATTGTTTGGGCCATTTCTCCTGTCCCTTCCCTCTCCCCTCTCCACTCCCCTCACTTCCAGGCAGAACCTATTCTGCCTTTTTCTCCAATTTTGTTGAAGAGAAGACATAAGCAATAATAAGAAAGACAAAGCATTTTTGCTAGTTGAGATAAGGATAGCTATACAGACTCCTAGCATTGCTTCCATGAACAAGTGTGTTACAACTCAAATTGATTCATCTCTACCTGTTCTTCTCACTAGTTCCTGATCACTTTCCCATATTGACCTCTGTCACTTTAAGGTTTCTGTATTAGCTCCTCTGCAGTAGGGACATTAAACACTTTCAAGTTTTGGTTTCCTACCTATCCCCATTCCTCCACATATGTGCTCTCCCCTTAGTGTGTGACCCAAGTCCAACAACATTGCTGGTTTTGCCCTAGATCTAAAATCCATATATGAGGAAGAACATATGATTTTTGGTCTTCTGAGCCTGGTTAACCTTGCTCAGAATGATGTTCTCCAGTTCCATCCATTTACTTGAGAATGATAAGATTTCATTCTTCTTCATGGCTGAGTAAAATTCCATTGTGTATAAATACCACATTTTCTTAATCCATTCGTCAGTAGTGGGGCATCTTGGCTGTTTCTATAACTTGGCTATTGTGAATAGCACAATAAACATGGGTGTGCAGGTGTCTCTGGAGTAACCTAAGTCGCATTCCTTTGGTTATATCCCTAGGAGTGGGATTGATGGGTCTCCTGTAAGCAACAGATTGTTGGATCTTCCTTTTTAATCCAGTTTGCCAAACAGTGTCATTTGATGGGGAAGTTGAGTCCATTAACATTCACTGTTAGTACTGATAGGTATGTGGTGATTCCTGTCATTTAGTTGTTTTTGATGTTTAAGGGTTTGATTGTGTGCAGCTGAATCAATGTTACTCTCTGATTCCTTGTCTTTTCTTCTCTTGTGGTTTGGTACTGCCTGCCCTTTCATGATTTTGTTTGCTTTCATTTTCTGTGTGCAGAATTCCTTGAAGAATCTTTTGTAGTGCTGGCATGGTAGTCACATATTGTTTCAGTTTCTGCAAGACTTTTATTGCTCCATCTATTTTGACTGATAGTTTTGCTGAGGAGAGTATCCTGGGTTGAAGTTATTTTCATTTAGTACCTGGAATACCTCACTCCATGCTCTTTTTGCTTTTAACGTTGCTGTTGAGAAATCTGCTGTGATTTTGACAGGTTTACCTTTGTATGTTACTTGTTTTTTCTCTCTTACAGCCTTCAATATTCTTTCTCTATTCTCTGTGCTGTTGTTTTAATGATAGTATTTCGTGGGGTAGTTCTATTTTGGTCAAGTCTGTTTGGTGTCCTGGAGGCTTTCTGTACCTGAATGGGCATAGCTTTCTCTAGATTTGGGAAATTTTCTGATATTATTTTGTTGAATATATTACAAATTCCTTTTGCTTGCACCTCGTCTCCTTCTTCAATGCCCATGATTCTCAGGTTTGGTCTTTTGATGGAGTTGGTGAGTTCTTGCATATTCCTTTCACAGGCCTTGAGTTGTCTGACTAATAACTCTTCAGTTTTTCCTTTAATTCCATTTTATCTTCAAGTTCTGAGATTCTGTCTTCTGCTTATTCTAGTCTGCTGCAGTGGCCTTCCATTGGGTTTTGTATTTCTGTTTCATTTTTTTTTCTGAGGTTTTTCATATCATGGGTCACTTCCTCTTTAATAATGTCAATTTTCATCTTTAATTCATTTATCTATTTATAGTGTTCTCTGTTTCACTTTGGTGTTTATTTAGGGCTCCTGTGAGTTAATTTATTTGTTTTTGTGTCTTCTCATATTTTTTATTTTTGGTGTCTTGGAATTTCTTGAGTGCCTCTTGTATATTTTGGTTGACCATGTCTAGTAACATCTCTGTGAAATTTTCAGTGATTATTTGCAGGATTTCTTCTTTCAGATGTTCTTGTGGGCTTCGTTGGGCTCCTTGACATTGTTTATCTTTGTTTTGTTGGAGTCTGGAACTGGGTATCTGTTTTCTTCATTTCCCTCTGAAACCTGTATTAAATTATTTTTGTGGGGAGAATGGTGTCTATCCCTTTTTCATCTTCCCATTGCTCCACTTGGTACTGTGTAACTATGTTGTTGATAGGCTATTGGTGGTTTCAGTCACCTGCTTTCTTTCTCTTGGTTTACTTTTGTTTTGTAGGTGTGTTGGGTTTTAAGTTAGTGTATGTATGCTATTTATGTCCCTGGTGTATGTGTAATTTAATATTAGCTAACTCAAAATAGTAAAACTAATAAAACAAACAAAAAAAAAAGAAAACCAAAGAAATCAACAGGGAGAAATGGACAAACACACATGGACAAACAAACAGGAAATAAAATAAACAAACAAACACACACAAAAATTCCAGGTTCAGGAACAACAGAATTTCAGTCTTAGTAATTCTGGTGTTACTCCTCCAGCATCCAGTCCTGGTGTTAGTATTTAAGCAGAGGCTCTGTCTTAGTCTCACCAGGTGGTTGGGGAGTCTCGCTGTTTTTTTTACTTTCAGCAGCAGCTACTTAGTCAGATCCTCCCTCAATGAAATGTTTGAGTTTGTATATTGTGCTCAGGTTCCAGAGCTGGTGAGCTCTGTAGCCCACCAGCCATCCTGCTTTGAAGTTGGTTTTCTCTATGTTGGTTTACTGGGAGCTTGTTGCTTTGTCTCGCCCCCTTTCTCTGGGGCAAGGTCAGAGATCCGTCAGCTGGCTCCCTCCTGTCATTGTGTTGTGATGGTTTGCTGATTGTCAATTTTGCAGTGTCGTTTGACCTTGGATGTTGCTCACTGGCTCAGGAGATGAGCTTTGTGGACTGCTATGTGCCCTATTTCAGGCAGCAGCTTATCACCCACCCACTGTCAGCCCTTCTGCCTTTCCAGTCTTTGTTTATTAAGCGTTCCCATGGAGATCAGCTCCTTGCTCTTCCCCCTCCTCCAGTGCACTTACAGCACCCCACCCCCTCTGTTGCATGTTCCTTTTCAGTTCCTTGTTTATTGTTTGGTTTTTGTTGTTGTTGTTGTTGTTGTTTTGCAGGGCAAGAGGTTAATCTGTCCAGGGGCTATGCTTTTTTATCCCAGGGGTGGTTGTGGGAATACCACATGATGCTTGGTGCTCACCTGCTGGTCTGCCAGATGTCTCCCAAGCAGGTTTAGAGCTGGCATCTCGAAGCACGGGAACCCTCCTGTTTTCTCAATGAAACGTGGTGTGGAGAAGCTTTGTATTGTCTGGGAGGTTCTGGGTATTGAAGTTTTCATTCTTCTTGGTGCTTTTTTTTTTTTGCCAAGTGTGGCTCCAGCATCTCAGCAAGATTTTTGATTTATGGAGCTCACGCTGTCTGTTTCTGTAGTCTAGTTGCCATCTTGGATCCGCGTGGGCTGTCTCTTGATTTTGATAACTGTTTCTTTTCATGTACAGAAACTTTTCAATTTGATGGATTCCCGTTTGTCAATTCTTGTTCTTATTTCCTGAGCAATTGGTGTCCTACTCAGAAAATAATTACCTATGCCTATATCTCCCAGAGTTTTCCCTATGTCTTCCTGTAGTAGTTTCAAAATCATAGGTGTTACCATTAAGGTCTTTGATTCATCTGGTGTTATTTTTATACAGAGTGAGAAATAGGGGTCTGATTTCGTTCTTTTGTATATAGAGAACCAGTTTTCCCAATACCATTTGTTGAAGAGAATGTCTTTTCTGCAGTGTTTGTTTTTGGTTCCTTTGTCAAAGATCAAATGGCTGTAGCTATGTGGTTTTATTTCTAGGTCTTCTATTCTGATACATTGGTATTTGTGTCTGTTTTTATGCCAGTACCATGCTCTTTTGTTACTATGGTTTGGCAGTATAATTTGAAGTCTGGTACTGGGATACTTCCAGCATTGCTCAGGATTTGCTATTCGGGGCATTTTATGCTTCCTTATGAATTTAGGATAGATTTTTCTACTTCTGCAAGGATTGTCATTGGGATTTTTATGGGCATTGCATTGAATATGTAGATTGCTTTCAATAGTATAGGTGCTTTTACGATATTAATTCTACCAATCCATGTGCATGGAAGGTCCTTCCATTTTCTGGTGTCTTCTTCAACTTCTCTTTTCAATGTTTTAAACTCTTCATTCCAGAGGTCTTTCATATCCATCATGTTTATACTTAAGTGGTTTATTTTTCAAGACTATTGTGAATGGAATTATTCTGATTTCTTTCTCAGCCTGTTGATTGTTGGTATATAGAAAAGCCACTGATTTTTGTGTGTTGATTTTATATCCTGCTATATTGCCAAAATTGCTTGCCAGATCTAAGAGTTTTTGGGTGGAATCTTTAAGCTCTTTAAGTATAGAATCATATCATCTGCAAATAGGAATAATTTGACTTCTTCCTTCCCTATTTGAATCCTTTTATTTCTTTCTCTTGCCTTATTGCTCTGGCTAGGAATTTCAGTATGTATTTAATAAAAGAGGAGAGAGTGGACTTCCTTGTCTGGTTCTCAACTTCAGAGAAATTATTTCAGTTTGTTCTCATTTAGTATGATGTTGGCTGTAGGTTTGTCATATACAGCCTTTAGTATATTGAGGCACATTCCTTCTATTCCTAGTTTCTTCAGAGCTTTTATAATAAAAGGATATTGCATTTGTCAAAAGTTTTTTCTGAATCTGTTCAGATAATCAAGTGATTTTTATCATTTATTCCGTTTATGTGCTTTGTCACATTTATTGATTTATATATGTTGAACCATCCTTGCATTCCTGGAATGAAACAAGCTTGATAATGGTGTATGATATTATTAATGTGTTCTTGCATTCAGTTTGCAAATATTTTATTGAGAATTTTTGCATCTACATTTATTAAAGGGATTGACTGATAATTCTCTTCTTTTGTTATTGTTGTGTCTTTGTCCAATTTCAGAATGAGTACTGCCTTCACAGGATGACTTTGGTAATATTCCTTCTATTTCTATTTCATAGAAAAGTTTGAGGAGTATTCATATTAGTTTTTCCTTAAAGGTCTGGTAGAATTAGCCAGTGAATCCATTGGATCCTGGGTCTTCTTTATAGGGAGACTCTTTGTCACTGCTTTAATAGCATTATTCTTCATAGCTCTATTATGTTGTTTATAACCCTCTTGGTTCAATTTTGGTTGGTCAAATGCATCTAGAAATTCATCTTTCTTTAAAATTCTCCAGTCTATTCGAATATAAGTTTTCAAAGTATTCCCTCATGATTCTCTGGATTTAATTTGGTATTTGTTGTGACATCTCCTTTTACATCTCTCATTTTATTAATTTGGGTATTTCTCCTCTTTTTAATCAGATTGGCAAAGGGTTTATCAATCTTATTTATCTTTTCAAAGAGCCAACTATTTGTTTCATTGATTCTTTAATTTTTTTATCTCTATTTTATTAATGGCTGCCCTAATCTTCATTATTTCTTTCCATCTGCTAATTTGGGGTTTGGCTTATTCTTGTTTTTCTGGGATCTTGAGGTATATCATTAGACTATTTATTTGAGATCTCTATGGTTTTTTTGCTTGTTTATTTGTTTGTTTTGTTGTAGGGGCTCATATCTATAAACTTTCCTCCTAGCAGTGCCTTTTTTGTATCCCAAAGGTTCTGATAAGTTGTGCTTTCATTTCCATTAGATTCTAGGAACTAATAAGGAGGGAAAGCCTCCTTATTTCTTCAATAACACACTGACTCTTCAACAATGTGTTGTTCAGTATTCACATGTTTGAATTTTTTTTGGACTTTCTTTTGCTGTTGAGTTCTAGTTTTATTTCATTATGGCCTGATAGAATACAGGAAGTTATTTTAATTGTCTTGTATTTGCTAAAACTCGCTTTATGTCCTAAAATATGATCTGTTTTGGAGAATCTGTTAATATAATCTGTGATATCAATAAGCTGAGTACAATCTGTAGAAAGAATTCAATTTCAATTTTTGTTGCTATGGATTACACAGTTCTTGGTGATTCATTAATTTTTAGGAAATGGGGATTAAAATAGCTTATTTTGAAGATTACTCCATGCAAGAGCAAAGAATCTGTATCACTTCATATTTTTGTATTGACTTTACAGAAGACATATGGATGTTTGTTATTTAAATAAAAAAATCATGTTTAAAAATAAAATTCAGGTGGTATTATTAGTCATTTATTAAGATATCATCAGAACTAAATTCACATTTAGCATTTTGTGCTGTGAAGTGAGTTATTCCCACAAATACATATTTCTTCTACTTTTTTTTTAACTCTCCAGAGACTGTCATATTCTTAAGAACCTCACAATTATGGTAATAAAGATCTCTTAGTGTTTTTTGCCATCAAGGGCCAAGATGAGTCTCCTCTGTACTATATTCTAAGGAAAGCAAGACATATATTATAATGAGTTCTCATGGCTTTTTGCCCCTTTATTGGAGTATAAAGAAAAGAAAGGAGATACTGTTTTTACTCTAGTGCCCTTTGAAATGAAGACTGTTGCTCCAGAGGGCTTTTCCTATTTTGTGAAAGTTTAAATAAAGAAAAAAAAATGTTCTCATACATTCCACATTGACACAACAATAGAAATAAAAATAATTCTATCCTGTCAGGGCATTTCAGAGTCTCCAGCCTTTGGTTCAGTTTAAACCCAGTCTTGGTGCCAAGAGATTTCAGGCTCCAGTGGAATGGCAGAGGCTCAGAGCCTATCTGGTTCTGGACAATCAGGATGACTTGGACAAAGTTCAAAGTATTCAGTTTGATCTAAGGTTGAAATTTAGGATTATTTGGCCAATATTTCTGCTTAAATGCAACCTTTAAAAATTGAATCTATAAATTCCCTTCATGTATTTCAGACAAACTCCAAATCAGGCAGTGTAAGTACTGGCTAGTTAGCTACCAGCTGAAATTCCCATCACAACACTATGCTGCCTATATTTTCCACTGAACGTGAAGACATTAAAGCTACAATGATACTTTTAAATTATCCAGAGAAAATAGACAAAAACTGTGCTTTGTCCTCAATTAGCTAAATAATTCAAAATAAAGACTCCCTTTCACCTGAAGTAGTGGAGATAATTAGAGCCTAAAATAGGTTTGGCTTCAATTATCTAGATAATCTACTTGTGTGTTTATTTAGTCTGAAATTAGAAGCTTAAAAATGCATCAACTTTCAAGAGAAAGATAGAAGACTTTGAAATCTCACTTGCAGGAGAGTTTGACTTTAAAATGACCTCTTTGGGTGGGCTCTTTGTAAATACATTTAATAAACACTGGTTTTATTTACTTTAGAATTGCATTTCAAAACTTCAAAATATTAAATTCAAAAGCACCTTCCTATCTTGCCTATCACTAATACACTTCTTTGACCAAGAATTTCCTAGGAGGTATGTTACTTTGCACATATACAAATGCACACACACACACACACACACACACACACACAGAAGTGCTAACACAAATCTTCAATGTGTGGAAATATGAGCTTTTCTTGACTGAACGTTAGGATCACCTGGAGAGCTAACACTTAGGCCACAATTAAAGACTTTACAACTGAGACCCAGGTAACAGTTTTATAAAATCCCCCAGGTGAATCCAATATGCAGCCACGACTAACACCCACTGTTTTGGAAGTTGGAACAATTTTCTGCAAAATAGTCTGAAGAGGACAGACTGAAAGTCCCCAATGTTTCCTCTCACCCTCACTCCTCATTTTTCCTCTTCGGTTGGTTTATTCCACAGTGTGCTTAAATGAATTCAATCACTCTGGGAGAAAAAAAGTCAGGTCCCACATCATTTCAACTTTTTGTCACTTACTTATTCAACCAATTAATATTTTCTGAATACCTACTGCACAAGTCTAGGTTTTATAAGAATTTATTAAAGCATAAGTCCTTGAGGGATCTCACAGCACAATAGGGAAGATGGTCAGAAACAAAATTAATTACAGTACTGGGTGACAAGTGTGGAAACAGAGGTACAGAAGTGGCTTAAAGAGCTATTTTCCTTGTAGGCATCTGGGAATGCTTCACAGAAAAAATTGCATTTGAGTTGGTCAGGAAGGAGTCAGTGCCTTAAGCAAGCAGAGGGAGGAGTTGCATTCCAGACAGAGAGAAAATCTGTGTAAGGCATAGAAGCACCAACTAGCCAGAGGAGTCCCAGGAGCCCTTAACTAGCCTGGCCTCCAGCCAGTGGAATGTGTGTGTGTCCACATGTTTGTTGGGAAGTAGGGGTAGAATTGTGACATGAAGCGGGCAACAAAAACAGGAGTATTCCATATATCTAAGATGAATTGGGCCTGGAAATAGCCCATGTGCTACCACGTAAATTTCTGCATATTTTACATGACCTTTTAAGAAACTGGGTTACTGTTGAGTCTCTATCAATCTAATAAATATTACTGAATACATTTTATAGTAAAACTAGTTGTGTGTGTGTGTGTGTGTGTGTGTGTGTGTGTGTGTGAAATTACACCACTTGTATGAAAAGCAAAGACAGGGAATAACTGATAGAAGTCAGGTAACACTTCTGAGTTTAAAGTTTCAAATGACTTTCTAGAAGGTAGAAAGTGAGATTAAAAAATCACTTCCTTTAAGAGTCTGGGTGGACTGGTGGCATTCTCAGATCAAACAATATTATCTTCTTCAATCACACAGCACACACTAAGAAAGCATAGACAATAGCATGTTTGTAATATCCTCAACATCAAGAATATGCATACCTGGATGGCTAAACTAAACTGTATGTTTACATAAGGTCTCACTTCACTCATGATCTGACTTCTGTTTAGATTAACCTTGCTCATTTCCTCTTGTGTAAATGCCATCCTACTCAAATGCCTCTTCCCCATCTCTTTCTGCCTCTTAGTGCAGTAACAGATGCATGCATTCTATTTTTCCTTTAGGGTAAAATCTGTATCTAATTTTTTTTTAAATAGACATTTATTAAGACTGGTCTAATTCACATATGTTATTTCATTATCATTTTATTTAACAACAGCCAACACTGTAAACTTAGACACTATTGTTCAAATATGCAGATGAGGATATTAAAGCTTAAAAAGCTAAATATTGTACCTAAGATTATACAACTAGTTACTATTCTTAGCCTAAAAGTCAAGTTTGGAAACAGTCTCTCTCACCCTAGCTACTGTGCATTTCTCTTACTGAGAAAATATTTTTCCTACAGAAACAATGTCATTTGGGGAAGGTAAGACATCACACGTGCCCATTCAATACCCTTGAACACAATTAGTGTCACAACACAAGCAGCCACTATAATGCAATGTCATGTTTGAACATACATTCCAGCATCTTCTGAGCCAGATGCTAGGTTTCCCATCACCTATCCTCCCAGGTGGATAAGGATGTGAGGATAACGACCTTTTCAGGATTTGTATATGCAGCAGCTATATCACAGATCATAAATTCATGCTAATAAAGGCTATAGGTACTCAGGACATGAAGCATGTGACACAAAACCCTGTAACCTCTGAGAAGGCAGGCATCCTTGTTGGTGTCACTGATGTGTTCTAAACCCCTAAAACAGCACCTGGCTCATAGTAGACACTTAATGACCACATGTAAGTAAAAAAAACTAATACTTTATGGACCTCGCTAGCAGCTTCTGCCTTTTTCATACCAGTAGGTAAAAGGCAGTACCAGTGACCAAATGTGATCGCACCCAAATGAACTCATAAAAAATTAAAAAAATCTATCTTTCTGGCTCATACTAGAATTAGAACACACCACACATTATACATTTGGCCCAACAGTGTTCAGATCAACTCATAATCTTAGACTTCACAGTTTAAGTAAGAATGGCTAGACAACAGAATTCTAAAAGAGGCTCTAATGAGGCTATAAGAATGGAAAATCAGACACAGAAAACAAGCTTTTTGTTTTGTTTGTTTGGATTTTTTTCTAAATGAGATTGCGTAGACTAGTTCAGAGCTGTCCTAGGAATTTAAAAGTCATGCATGCGTGGAAGCAGTTCACCATCTGAACCTTGTTTCCACTGAAAGCAGAACACAGAGTTCTAGACTGAAGTTATCAAATAGAGATGGAAAAGGTTGATTTAATTTGGATAGAAAGATGTATTCTGAGGTAAAACTATGGTCTTAAGGAGATTTAGGCTACCAAGGTAAATTGTAGAGTTTTAAGAATAGTGAAAATGCTCTTTCTTGAATTATTTAAACATCATACACACTAGAGGCAGGGAACTGAGGAGGTGATCTTTTAGGGTCATTCACTAGCCCATGAAACTAGGAATAAAGCCAAGTTTTAATGAAATCCCCTAGAGTTTTGTCCACATCTCCCTGAAATTATTATGTTAAATAATACAAAAACCTGCATATATATGTGTGGTCTTATCAATGTAAAGATCTGAAATAATGTCTTCAGAGAACAAATAGCATTTCACTGAGTTCCTGGAGTAACAGGAAGTGAATACACATAAAAACAATTACCAGCTTGAAAAGCTGTTCCCCTAACCTCTTGTAAATCCTAAGTACTACTTATGATGAGAATATTCATGCCGTTCTTTAAAATGATGTATTATTTACTTACTGGGGAAAAATTAACTGGACGTGAGAATAGATTCCAAATTAAAGAACTCCAACTGATTCTTAGTTTTGTAGCTGATCATTTGTTACTCTATTGTTGTAAAGAAATTAGTATAAACCACAGAACTGTAATCAAGACAGACACATAGCATTCTTCTCTACCCATGGCTGCCTGCAATGGAGTTAAGAAAACCCCTTTAATTCATGCTTTTGAATTACAGTAAATTCAGGGAAAATAGCATGGAAAAATGAATACTAGATTTGGGGTCAAAGATCTTGGCTTGAGGTTTTGACTTCATAACATTTTCTTCATCTGTAAAATAAAGGTTTTGCTAACAATACTAAAAATTTATTGCAATAACTTTCAAATTAGTGTGTATAATATACCTAGCAAGAAGGGTTCTCAATGTTTCTTGAGTATTGTTGTTAGTCTTATTTTTTTTTACTTTGTTTTAAAAAGTACCACTACTTTAATAATAGAGACAGAGAAAAGTGACAGCAATTTGCAGGATTTTGTGACAGTTTATAGTAATGGGATTGGGAAAGAGTCAACTTAATGGTTAAATATATACATCCAAGTTCCTGGCTACCAAGTTCCATGTCTGCACCCAGTCCCCTTGTGAGCCAATGCCTTACATCAGAACCAAAGCAGCATGGGGTTCAAAGGGCACCATCTTGCTAATTCCGTCCTTAGACATAGCTCTGACCCAATTACAACTAAGGAAATTCCAATTTCTCCAGCCTTCTGGTGTATAATGTCCAAATTCAATGATTTCAGCCCCTATTCCTGGTACTGCGGAAATCCTGTGCTCCATTTTGTGTCTAAAAATTCCTGCAGCATGAGATGAAGGGTGCATTCGTAGTTTCCACTGCTGCTCACTGATCATTTTTCTTCCACTTTAATTCCTTGTTCTCCACTCCCCATGTCTTCTTGAAGCTGCTCTTTCCTCCTCCAATCTGGTCTTTTTTCCCCATTTTGCTTTGAGGAATGATGTCTTCAAAGCTGTTTTGCACAATTGACTTTACTAAAAGCTAGGGGCTAATAGGAACAATAACAATACAGAGCTAGAAACTTGTGTATATTGAATTTCAGCTGTTTGTTTTCCTAGAAATGTGTCCCCTTCAGTGCATAGACTTTTCCTACAAACTATAAAAAGTTGGATTCTATACTGCAGCCTGGTTGCTGAGACCCTTTCTTCCTAACTCTTCTTAGACTCTCCTCTCCTCTTTTCCAGAGCTAACAGCAGAGAAGCTCTAAATTCCTGTCATATTGTAGAGCTTGTGTCTCTTTTTCATGCTTCCCAATCTAGACTGACAATAGGGTATTTGGATTACTTTTCATGATAGCAGAATCATTAAGGTATTTTCAGAGTGGGAGACAGTTTTCCATAAGGAGAATCCTCTTTGTCAACAAGTAGCTCAAACTTCTATTTCATAGAATTTAGGGTAATATAGTGTCCTATTATCCCACTATAAATCAGGTGTCTCTGCCAATGGAAAACATCACTGGCAAGAAGGTGTAATAGAAGGTTGTAGGTAAATCCTTTCATTAGCTTTGGTTTTGCACAGAGAATGTTTTCAAAGGTGTTCTATCACTTTCCAATACTCCAACACATTTCAAAGAGCTCACAATCTAAGATCAACCTAGGCAGCATTGGTTAGAATGGACATAGATCCCAGAAAATGGCAAGAGCCAGCAAATGTCTGCCAGAATACTGCGTCTTCCTTTGCCATGCAACTCCTTGAAGCCTATGCACCCCTGGATCCATTGGTTCTACACTCTACCTGTCCAGAACCAATGTGAAGAGGCAAAAATGTTTAAAAAGGAAAGTTATGAAACTCCTTCTATTTTCTACACTATCAGCAGTTCCAGTATGGTACAAGGGAATGGTTCCACTCAAATCTAGGAGTAATACATGTTGCCTTTATGAAAAATCCCTAAACCTTGCCACATATTTGAAGAGAAAAATCCTGTAACTTTCTCAGTCCTGAGACTTTCACCACTTCTTTTGACTTCTGCCATGTCCTTTTTAGTCTGAACTTTTTCCTGGAGGTCTATAATCATCTTTTACCATCATCCAAACTGGCCTCCTTCCCACTGGTTTGCCAAAGTGTAGCCAGTGTGATCTTTCCAAATTTTAAGGATAATTATACAATGTCAGGGCTCGAGGTGTGACTTAAGTGGTAGAATGTCTACCTGGCAAGTGCAAGGCCCTGAATTTAAACACCAATACTGGCAAATAAATAAATAATAAAATATCAGCTCCCAACACCATCCAGTAAGAATCATTTCTTAGAAAATTCAATAATTTTGTATGCCTGTTAAGATAAAGACAGATCACCATGATATAATATAGAAGTCCATGAATGGATTACCCTGGGCCATCCTCATGCCATCCTAATCTTCCTGGTCTACCCAGGGTGCAGAAACCCTTAATCAGTCCCTCTGATTCATGGTGCTTCCACCTGCCACATGTCCCTCTGCTAGTTACACTTCCTCTTCTCTTTTCTTTACTAGCCTCTACTCTTCTGTAAGATAACAGCTGGTTAACTCTTGGTTGGAGGAGCTATCTGTCCCTATCCTCCTTGAAGAGACAAATGTTTCAGACATCAAAGTGGCAATTTAGCATTTGTGTGGGTATTTATTTGATAAATATCAGACCCCTCCAACAGACTGCAAGTTTCATGAATATAGAACCTATGTATCAGTTTTTTACCAGTGTATTCCTTTGCTAAATGAATTAATGAATAAATTAATCAGCTCATTACTCAACACTTTTCTATAACTGAAAAATTAAGAAACTTCTCAATTTAATCACTTTTCAAATAGTCAGAATGTTTTAAAGTTTTTTTTATCATGAATGAAGAGTACCTTTAATATAAAGATTTGCTGTTATGAAGATTATTGCTATAATGATCATCATTGCCAAACTGGTTTATTGTCCATATTATTGCTTTCATAACTCAGCATTTTATAACTATAATATTCATTAATTAGATTGTATACACTCCTTACTTATAAAATGTCCTTTGTGAGAGCCAAATCCCACTGAAAAGAAAATATACTCATACTCCAGAAATATTGTACTGTGGCTAGAGGGTAATTTTAAAATGAAGGGTGGCCTATGGATTTGCTTTATTATTATTTCCAGGAGGTACAACCCATTTGGAAAATTAAGACCTTGAGAAAGATGAAAGCAATATTTATATCCACTTAAGGATATAAATGATAAACTCATCACACTAGACGTGGATTGTACTATATATAGAGGTCATTTATTCACATTCTTTATATCGTATAAGATAAAACTAAGCCTGTACTTCCATAAGGTCATGCATCTAAAACAAAGCCTGTATCTATTTTTATTCAACCTCTCTAAAACTATTTGTATCAAATCTATTGCAACCTATCAAAACTGAAGGTTCTGACCATATTAGAGCCACCATTATAGAGCCAGTTGGAATATAAATAGTTTCCAGGTTGTAAGGCTGAAATTCTATATAGATGAACACTCATCTTTGTTATTTAATGCCTGTCTATATTTAGAAACTAGCTCTGCATGTAATTTTATACATGAAGAAGAAAGATACTTCAAGGTCATTTATATAAGTTACTTTCTCAAAAATAAGACTTCCACCTTAAATGAAAATGTTCTCCCAGTATGAAAAGGGGAAGTTCTAGTGTGACCCCAAGTTCATCTGTAGGACTTGCCAAGGTCAGTTCCTGTATCTGCTGTTTTCACCCACATCCAGAATTCCATACCTATTTGATTTCTCCCAAAAGAATGCACTCACTCAAATGTTACTAAGCAATGTAGCCTTACTGAAGAGAAGGAAGGAAGGAAGAAAGTGTCATTAATCCCCAATAATCCCAGCAAACAATTTCAATACTCTATCAGGTATCGCTAAATCCCTGCTAGTGCTGCATCAAAGGTTTTGATTTTTCCTTTCTCTCTGTAAAGTATACAAACTTGTTTCTCTTCTCCCCCATTTCAAATGTTCCCTTCCTTAGAAATGTCTCATTACTTTCCTACCCACTCATCCCCTATTTTTTCTGAGCAATGTATCTATGTCCTAGCTGTTATCTCCTATATCCAAATCATAAGGAATTTCACAAAACAAAAGGACTCTTGGTTAATAGGACTGACTTTCTTTCTTACTTGTGTACATGTGGCTTGCTTTGGGTTTTCATTTTAGGGTTGAGTTTTTGTTTTGTTTTTTCCCCAAAATACATAATTTTCCCCTAGAGGAATTCTAGGGATTGAAATTTTCCCCATCCTATTTAGCAGCGAAAGAAAACTTTTTAATAATGGCCTGAGTTAATGCTTCCTAGGATATTTTATTGTCATGAAAGATTTTTCTAAAGTATTCTTGTTTTTAGTGAAAATTTTTAAATTTTTCAAAAGAGGAATTTTAAGAAATATCTCTAATTTTTTCCAGGTCTTTCAATTCCTTGCAATTAGTGGCCATTGGGGGAAAAAATTCATTGAGCCACATAACTGAAATATATAAAAAGCAACAACCTTTCCTTCAGAAACTTTAGTCTTTAAATAGTCATAAAAGTTGAAAGTGGAGACACACAGTGTCTGGAATACAAAAAAGATTTGTTTTTCATTCCTTTAACATGTTATTCCCTTAATAAAATGATAATGACCTGCTTATCCAGTGATCTTATATCTGTCTTTGTTAATTGGCACAAAAACCAGCTACTTTCATCCTATTGCTAGGTGACTACCAGATGCCCAAACTCTTACCACTAGTAAGCCATCAGAAAGTTCCCATGAAACTCTGAGGGGAAAAAAATAACATCCTATAAACAAATGATACCCACTCTCAGAAGTGCTAATAGGACTAGAATAGTGAACAAAACATTTGATATCTACAAAAATTTAGAAATTTTAGAAAAATTATTGATTCTTATTTCTCCCTTGAGAAATTTTAAAATTATAAAACATTTTCATCAAAACCAAAGATATCTCAGGAACTCCCTTCACAAGTTGCAAATAGTATCATCAGAATCGCCATTTTCAAAAGAAAAGGACAGATCTCAATGGAGTTGGAGAAGCTGGGTAAAACTTACATGTCCTATTTTACACCACTCTTTTCCAAAACATTTTCAAATATGAGATTATAAGTAAAAATAAACAAATATTAACAATATATGGAGGTCAAAATAAGATCTGTTTGTACTTTATCTTCTTGTAGGATAGAATTTTACAATGGAATATTTGCGTAGGTTCCCAAGTTTTCTTGCAAATTTTAAGATTATTGAGAAGCTTTTACATGCTTCTGCTAACATTTTATGGTGGTACTTTAGATCTAAATGAATCACTTTTTCTTATTTTTTCTATATTAAAAAAAGTATTTTTAAACATACTTTTATTATTTCTTCAAAATGTATAAGAAAAAGGTTGATTTTTAAAATTTCAAAATTTGAAACTCCAAATAAATTATTCAATTATATCTCTCAAAAATAATACTATTATGCAAAATTTTAAAAACATTTGGTTTCAGTATGCCCTTAGAGTATGACATTATTTCTCAGTACCAAAAAATCTGAATGGGGCAAATTTGTTAATCAAGCAAAAGAACTAATTTGAAATGAGTCCTAAAGGTTTCAATATTCTATCCTCTATAGCAACATAGTCATTTGTATTTAATTAGGTAAGCCAATGTATTTGTGAAACAATTAAGAACGCAATTTAATTTGGGGTTGGGTAAACATCTAGGGATTCATTCATTATGACCTCTACACCGAGTTTACTTTGCAAAGCAACATAAAACTAATCACTTAGAACAATAAAACATAAGACCCTTTTTATCCATAGCATAGATGTGTCTGGTCTTATGCATTAAACGTACTTTCTACATGGGTGTTGACTCTTTGTTTTACTGCCTTTCAAAACTACGGTCTGAGTGAATTAGCTAAATTACATCAGCAATGGCCGACAGTGACTGACAAGCCCCAAGCGACTGTGTGAAGGGAGACGGAGGAAACCTCATGTACAGCTGTCAGCAAGTCCCCACTGTCACTAATCTGAAACCTACCTGCTGACCCCGTGCTGAGACTCCTTAGGAGAAACAACCATCATGTAACTTGAATCAAACTATTTTAAAATTGTGTTGTTTAAAACCAGAGAGGACAGCAGAAAATCAGCCAACCACAAACATATGATCCACTGGACTCCTTTTGTGACAAGATGTTTACGTAAACTCCAGGTAGAGATGCTAACTCCTACTGAATTAACCTCCTATGTCGCCTAGCCCCTCATATTGATTAGTCATTATTTTCACACAGTGAAATGAGAATATGGGTCCAGAGGCCAGGCACTTTTGTACTCTGAGAAAATTCAAGTGTCCTCTTGCTCTCAAATGCTTCCCTGACTACTATTAATGTCAGGACATTGTGAAAAAGAGTTGTTTTCAAATGACAACTGAAATGGGCATTGCAAGTCAGATCATGTCCGGATGACAGCACTGGAATGACAGTCCATGAGGTGCACTTTGAATTTAAATGCAGGAAAAGTTGATAATACTTATTAAACAGTTAAGCATCACAACTATAGATTATAATATATCATCCTGGATGAATGGGTGTGTATTATTTCTTTGTTTCTTTCTACTGATTCTAAGCCTGCAGAGGTAAAGAAAAACATCTTTTTTCATAAATAAAGAACTAGAACAGAATTAAGATTCAGAAGTTCAAGGTCCTACATACATAACTTATCCCAATACTGGTGACTAATGAGCAGTATGTTTACAGAATCTTACACTGCCCTAACAACATAATGTCATAGACCCCACATGGCCAGTTTATGACCTAAAGGGCTAACTATCACTCTTCATAGATTTATAAGTCCTCTTTAGAATTATCACCTAGTTTGCATACTGATAATAAATATATTCCTTTGGTATACTTGGAAGGAAACTGCATGCCATAAAGAAAACAGAGTTTAAGTTTGGAGATGTAGCTCAGTGGTAGAGCACTTGCCTAGCATGTATAAGCCCTTGAGTTCTGTCCCCAGCACAGGCAAAAAAAGAAAAGTAAAAAGAGACAGTTTAAATATTTTGCTTTACCTCCAGCCGTTGTTTGGTTGGGCTGAAGCAAACATGATCTAGGATATTGAACTTATATTTCCACATATACACATTGGAATGTGTTCTATGTCCTATACAGAAATTCTTCACTTGCCCAAATTGTTGTTAAGAAGTAGACTTGTCTATTTAGCATAGTAAAGAGCCAAAGTAGATGCCACCAGACTATAAGTTACCAAAGTGCAGAGATTTTGTCTTACTGTTCATTGCTATATTTCTATAACCCAGAATAGAGTCTGGTCTGTGGTAGGAAATTGCTAAATATTTGTTAAACAAATGAGTGTTATATTGCCTATGCACAAAAGGTCATACAATTTGTTCCTAGGAGAGTGCCCTAGGTCCAGATCTGGAGACTGCTTGTCTTATGCAATAGTCAACAAGCCTAGTTATCTTATTTCCTAAGCCACCAAAAATAAAAAGCAGCAAATTACTGGGGCATGAGGGAGTATTGCCAGAAGCAAGCACACTCAACAAAATGAAAACTGACATCCTATAACCAGAGAAAGGAAAACTGCGAAAGTTGGTTACAAGTCTTCCAAAACAAAAAACGTATATTAACTTAATACACTTTTGAGTACCTCAATGTCCTAGCAATTTTATTATGTGCTTGCATGTCCAAACAAAATATATATAAATATATATCTATATATATACATATATTAATTAAATGTGTTCTGAATATTTTGTAAATGGAATAATATTGGATGATGGCTCCTGAGACCAACTTATACAATTCAAAATTACATTAGAGGTTCACCCACTTTCGCGTATAGAGTTTGTTAACTTCTCTTATGAATAGGCCAAAACTTGTCCATTCAGGTACCAGTGTGCTTATAGAGTATTCCCAGGTCTATACCGTCATAACCATGACTCCATGAGCATAGGCTGTGTAGATGTGCTACCAGCACCCCACACAGTGCTACAGGTTCTCTAGGGTTTATCTATCAGAGGGGTGTGGGTGGGCTGGAGGGCGCACAAACCGTCAGCTTTACCAGGTACAATCAAACTGACTTACTAACTGGACTACAAGTTTGCACTCATATCAGCAGTTGAGTTCTCCAACTCCCTTCTTAACATTTTTGTAAGTATCCAGTTTTTAATTTTATCAATCTAGTGATGGCATAGACCTTCATTGTGTTTGAAGTTTTACTTTTCAGGTAATTAATGAGTTTGCACATCTTTTCACGTTCAGTACATATTATCCCTTTTCTTTTTGTGTGTGATATGCCCCTTTATGTGTTTTATGTACTTTTATATTGAGTACTTGAACTCACTTTTATTGATTCAAAGGAACTCTTGAATATACTGCATATTGATCCTTGGTAATCTATATTGTTCTTATAAATTATGGCTTATCTTTTCACATTAATGCTGGTAGTTCTCAACAGAAGTTTTCACTTTTTTTTTTTTTTTGTGGGACCAGGGTTAGAACTCAGGACTTCATACTTGCAAAGCAGGTTCTCTACTGCATGAGCCATGCCTCCAATCCATTTTGCTCTGGTTATTTTGGAGATGGGGTCCTACAAACTGTTTGTCTGAGCTGGCCTTGAATCATAATCCTCCTGATCTCAGCTTCCCAAGTAGCTAGGATTACAGCATGAGCCACTAGGCCTTAGTGGCTTCCACTTTTTATAAAGTAAAATTTATCATTTGTGTATTTTCACTGTCTGCATCCTTTGTATACTGTTTAAATTGTTACCTATCCAAAGTTATTAATTACTTTTACATGTAAGACATTGCCCACCTGCAGTTGAGTTTTATCTGATGTGAAAGAATCTACAGTATTTTTTAAAATAAAATTTTAGTCCACAATAATTTTAAATTTATAAGGAGGCTGCAAAGATAGTATATACTCTCATGTAGTGGGCTGCTATTGGTCAGTCATTACTCTTCTATTATTCAAATCTTCAATTAACAGGGACTTTTGTCACAATTTTGTGTATATTGACATTTATGGTGAACCAACATTCATATCTTATTCAGAAAAATTTATTCTACCTTTATCCTTTTCCTGTCCCAGAATGCCGTGGATCCAGGATGCTCCTGGACTGTCATGTCTGCTTGGGCTCCTTTAAACTATGACCTTTCCTGGTTTTGGTGGACCTGTCAAGTTTTCACAAGTGTTGGAAGGACATTCTGTAGAATGTCCCTCATTCTGGGTTGGTATAGTGTATTTGACACCATTAATCTGGGGTTGTGGGGCGTGGGGAGGAAGATCACAGAGACAGAGTCGTTTCTACACCACCTCGGGTACGCATACCCTCAATGTGACTTACCAAACTGTGGTCATCTAGCTGAACTACTTTTTCTCAGTTTTATCAATTGTAAAAGTTTTCCTGCTTTGCATACTGTACTTACTGGAAGAAAATCATTAAGTGCAGCCCACTCTGATGCTCCACCTACCTGATGGAGAACTGTATACAAAAATTATTTGGATTTTATTTTTTGGTACTGAGAATTGGACTGCGCACATTATTCTTTCTATGTAAGTGCTCTGCCTCTTGAGCCACACCTTCAGTCCTTTTGTTTATAGCTTGTTTTTCAGAAAAGGTCTCATGCTTCTCCTTGGACCAGTCTCGGGCTACAATCCTTCTACCTCTGCTTCCCTAGTAGCAGGGATTATAGGCATGTAACACCACACCTACCCTATTTAGAATTCTGCATAGAAGGTATGCCCACTTCCTCCTTTTGTGTATTTATTTAATATTTATTTCTATCAGTATGTGTTCATGGATATTTGATTTTATACTTCAGGAGACAGCATAACATTGTCGTGTATTGCTTAGTGATGGGGACATAGTTGGAGAAATGCATCATTAAGAAAATATGAGCTGTGTAAGGTTGCTGCCTGTGTAACACAGCAAGCTGTTTTACAATAAACATTTTTAATAAGTACAAGGAATGTAGTCTAAAACAACAAAATGTATAATTGAGGAAATACATAAACTAGTAACAGTCATGTAATATCATTATTTACTATTATGTACTGTACATAATTATGTGTGGTGTGCTTTTATACAACTGGAAACAATAGTTTTGTTTAGACCAGGGATAAGAATCTTTCAGTTTTGTCACAATCTTATGAGACAAACCATCATTGACCAAAATGTTATTATGTAGCAAGTAGACTATACTAAATTATTTCTTCATTTTGCTCAAATTATTCCGTGTTTGTCCATTGGGAATTCTTTCAATTATCTGTGAGTTGGTGGCTGTCATTCATTTTTCTGTCCCATTCTCTCTTCTTTTGAACATTACAGTTATGCTTCTGTTGCATTCTTTTGATGTTATTTCACAGTTCTTGAGAATTCTGGTTTTTCTGTTTTGGTTTATTTATCCACCATTTCTTCTCTTGCATTTGAATTTGGGAAGATTCTATTAATCTCTCTTCAAGTTTACCTGTTTTTGCCTTAGCCACACCTTGTACTTTTATGTGATTCTTTTTTAAAATTTCCATGTCTCTGCTTATATTATCCATCTGTTATTGCAGGGTGTGTGGGAGGAGGCGCCATCCATGATCTGTCTCAAGCTTTCATGGGCTTCCCTCTTGGGCTGTAGCCTTCATAAGTATTGTCGTCACCCCTCCCCACCCTACTCCCTCACCCCCTGCCAGCAGTGATGCAGTCTTTTTTCATCCAATCCCCTACTGCCCCCTAAGCTGTAGTATTTCCGATCCATTTCTTTGAAGTACAGTCCGTTCTTGACCATGTTTGCTTTTCCCCCTTGGGTGATACAGGAAATTTGGCTGGTAAGAGTGGAAAGAAATTTTTTCCTCCAGCTTGGGTGAAGTTTCAGAATTGCACTCTGCAAGTTCTTTTTACCTAGAGAGTAGGCCTTTGGTGTAGAGAAGACCCTGAGTGTTTTACAATGATTACTCATGTCCTCCTCCTGACACTGCCATAAGGGGATCTTTCTTGGATCGCTTCTAGAGACCATGGTGGGATTTTGTCTTAGTACATTTGGGCTGCTATAACAAAATGTCCTGAACTATTTTTCACAGTTCTAAAGGCTGAGAAGGCTAATATCAAAGCACCAGCAGATTAAGTGTATAGTTTCCTGGTTCATAGGAGGCACCTTCTTTCTGTACCTTCTTGTGTTGGGAGGTGCAAAGGCTTATTCTCAGGACCCTTTCAAAAGGCTCTATCTCATTCATGAAGTCTCAGTCCCCATAATCTAATCACCAACCAAACACCTCACCACCTTAGACTATCATCTTCAAGATGATGGATTAAACATATGAACTTTGGAGATAAACATTCAGACCATAATAAGATCCTACATGGAAAAGCCTTCAGAAATGTGCTTCCCCCCAAGACATCCCCTCCCCACCAAAGGTTTATACTCTCAAGCTAGTCCACATCTAGCTTCCAGCAATTTCACAAATTGACTATGCAAATTTCCCACCAGTTCCTGGCTCCCATCACTTCCATTCCAGGTCAGCAGATCTGAATCAGTATTTCTCTTTGGATACACTGTGGCTCCAGATTTCAGTGTGGCCATTTGCCCTACAACCTCAGTTCCCTGGTCAATCCAAGAAAAAAAAAAATCAGTGATTTTCATTTGCTCAGTATTTTTCTGTTTTAAGGATGGAAATGACAACCACCGGCTACTTTATATATCAGAGCTAAAACCACAAGTCATTTGGTTTTTTCTTTTAATTCTGATTTTAAAAAAAGACATAAAACAAAATTCAGAATCTTAATCATTTTAAAGCATAGCAATATAATAGTTTTAACTGCATACACATTGTTATGTAACAATTCTCTAAAACTTTGTCATCTTGCAAAACTAAAACTATATCCGTTGAACAGCCTCTTTTTTCTCCCTTCTCACTAGTCCCCGGGAACTTTCACTGTACAGTTTGAGTACTATAGATGTTTCATGTAAGCAGAGTCATGCAGTGTTTGTCTTCTTGGGAATAGCTTATTTGACTTAGCACAATGTTCTCAAGGTTCATGCATGTCCTAGTATACGATTAATTTCCTCTTTATTTTTTAAAGTTGAATAATATTTATTATATGTATGTACCACATTTGTTTTAGCCTTCATTTGTTTTTGAACATTTAGGTTGCTTCTACTTTTTGGCCATTGTGAGTAATACTGCAGTGAACATGGATGTGATAACATCATTTCAAGATTCTTTTGGATATATACCCAGAAGTGAGATTGCTGGATCATCTTAGTAGTTTTATTTTTAATGTTTTGGGGAAACTCCATACTGTTCACCATTTGACAGCACCACCAACAATTTCTTCACATCCTCCCCAACACATTTTATTTTCTGGGTTTTTTTATAATAGTCACCCAAACAGATATAAGGTGATGTCTTACGGTTTTCATTTGGATTTCCCCAATGGCTCGCACTGTTGAGCATCTTTCCATATGCTTGTTGGCTATCTGTATATCTTCTTTGGAGAAATGTCAATTTAATAAATTGACTCATTTTCTTAATTAGATTTATTGCGTTTTGTTGTTGACTTGTAGGAGTTTTTTATATTTTATAGATATTAACCCCTTATTAGATGTATGATTTGCAAATATTTTTTTCCATTCCATAGACTGAGTTTTCACTCATTGAGTTCTTCTTTTGCTGAGCAGAAATTTTTCAGTTTGACATAGCCTTGTTTTTCTATTCTTGCTCTTGTTGCCTGAGCTTTTGGTGTTATATATGAAAAATTATTACCATATCCAGTGTCGTGCAGCAAGGAGAGGTGGCCCAAACAATGTATACACAAATGAATAAATGTATAAACAATAACAAAATCCAATGCCATGACATTTTCCTGTATGTTTTCTTCTATGAGTTTTATAGTGGCTGCTTTACATTTAGTTGTTCATCCATTTTGAGTTAATTTTCGTATGTTGTAAGGGAAGGGTCCAACTTCATTCTTTTGTATGTCAATATTCAGTTTTCCCAACACCGTTTATTGAAGAAACCATCCTTTCCCCATTGTGTGGTCTTGGCACCCTTGTCAGATATCATTTGGTTATATATAAGAGGGGTTATTTAAGAACTTTTATTACATTCCATTGGCCCAAATGTCTGTCTTTATGCCACTAACATACTGCTTAGATCACTGCAACTTCGTAACATGTTTTTAAATCAGGAAGTATGAGGCCTCCAGCTTTTTCCCCCCTCGAGTTTTTTGTTTGTTTTCTTTTTTGGTGGTAAGGATTGAAACTAGGGCCTCATGCATACTAAGCAAGTGCTCTACCAATGAGCTACATCTCAGCCCTTCTTTTTTGACTATGAGGAGTCCTTTGAAATTCTATACGAATTCTGAGATGTTTCTTTTTCTGTTTCTGCAAAAACTGTCACAGGCATCTTGATAGTGATTGCATTTAACTGGTAGAACACTTTGGGTAATAGGAGCATTTAACAATTTTATCTTCCAATCTACACAAACATAGGACGTTTCTTCATTATGTTTTACTAAATTTCTTTGAGTGAAGTTTTGAAGTTATTATATACAAGTCTTTCATCTCGTTGGTTAAGATCATGGATAAGTATTTTATGCTGTTTGATGCTATCGTAAGTGGGATTGTTTTCCTAAATTTTATTTCTGATTGTTCATTAGTAGTGTATAAAGACATAACTGATTTTTCATGACATTTTTTGTATCCCGCAATTTTACTAAATTCATTCATTGTACTAGTTTTAATGGAGTCCTTAGAGTTTCTACATATAAGGTCATATCATTTGTATACAGAGATGATTTTACTTCTCCCTTTACAATTTGTGTGCCATTTTTTTTTCTTCTTGATTGGTCTGGCTAAAATTTTTAGTAATATGTTGACTAGAAATGGTGATAATAAGCACCCTTTCCTTGTTCCTGAGCATAAAGAAAAAGCTTTCAATTATTCAGCCATTCATCATGGAATCTGATATTAGCTGTGGAATTTTCAAATATAACCTTAATAGCCATAATAATGTTCAGTTAATTTTCTTCAACTACCATTGTGTTAAGTATTTTTATTATAAAAACACATTAAATTTATCAAATATTGTTCTGTAATTTACATAACCATGTAGTTTTTGTTCTTATTTCTGTTAATGTAATATACTATATTGATTAATTTTCATATGTTGAACCATTCTTACTCTATTCCAGGATAAACTAAAGTTTGTCATGATGTATAATTCTTTTAATGTGTTGCTGAATTTTGTTTACTAGGATATCGTGGAGGATTTTTTGCATCAAGTGGTCTGTAGTTTTTTTTTTTCTTTGTATTATCTTTGTCTGATTGTGGTACCAGAGGAATGATGACCCCATAGAAAAAAATCTAGAAGTGTCCCACTCCCTGACCCCTCGAGATTTTTATAGGAGTTTGAGAGGGATTGGTGTTAATTCTTCT
The DNA here is from genome assembly GCF_047511655.1 of Castor canadensis. Lineage (NCBI taxonomy): Eukaryota > Metazoa > Chordata > Mammalia > Rodentia > Castoridae > Castor > Castor canadensis. Next base: position 24,960,698 of record NC_133386.1, read on the forward strand.
TTACCTTTTTGGTAGAATTCCTCAGTGAAGCCATATGGTCCTGAATTTTGTTTTTTTTTTTTTTGCTGGGAGGCTTTGATTATTTGATGTCCCTGCTAGTTATAGGTCTCTTCATGTTTTTTATTTCTTTGTGATTCAGTCTTGGTACATCACATGTTTCTAAAAATATATGCATTTCTTTTAGATTATTCAATTTGTTGGCATACCTCCATAGGTTCTTAAGACCATTATTCTCCACTGTCAGTATGTGAGACTATTTGTATTATGACCTTATCATCAGAATTTTATCTTAAAAAATTTTTACATATCTAATTAGTAGAAAAGTTGTAATTATCACACTACTTTGAGTAAATATGAACAATTTTCTACATACCTGATATAAAATGCCTTATATGCAAACTATTACTTTGAATAAAAGTGAGAGGTGGTAATGATTATTTATTTTACCAGGTGATAGCTTTTCAGCAATGCTTAGAAAATATTTCCTTTAACTAGAAAATATTTCCTGAGGAAGTATCACCAAGTTTACTTTGCCAGAAATGCTTTTCCAAGTGAGGAAATAAAGCAGAAAATTTTACTTTCTAATAGTAAAAAAAAAAATGAATTATAGCATGGGTATAACAGATTACACAAATCAAATTAACCAAATTTTATTTGCTCTTAAATTATAGACATATGTAAATTTATGCACACTAAATTCTGTCTTCCACTGCAATGAACTGTTTTTAGGATCCTTTTGTTACAGGACTGAATTAGGCAATACCACAAATGGAGTCTCTGTGGGCCATGCACAAAGTAGATAATCCACAGATGATTTTTAAAGACTAGGTTTATATACATAAATAAATATGCACATACATATGCAGAAGAGAAGGAAAGTAGAGGACACATCTTAAAATGCACATATTTTATAAATTAAAAATATACCTTCTGGCCTAGAAGAAACATCTAGCTATGGTGACATGAAAAAGTTAGAAAATCTTCTCTTCACAAAGCTAGCATAAAACTAGACAAAACTGTCACAAATAACCATGTTAAAGATCTGAAAAGTTTCCAAAAGGCAACCACAAATTCAGAAGCTTTTATTCTTGAAAATTGTTAAAGTTCAAGATAAAAACAACGGAAGTTCTGTGACCTTGACTATGAATTTTCCTATCCATGACTCTTCTCCCAGCCATGTGGTAACCAAAGCAAGGCAGGGCAGCAAATCAAAAGTTCTGCTGCCACAGAGAAAAGACCTGCTTTGAGATGGTGACAAAATAAAAATGCAAAACAAAACAATAACAAAAAAACACTGCTTTGGTAACACAGATAATAAATTAGAAAATCCACATCGTTACTATTTGAGGTTGAAGTCCTGCTTGGGGCAAGTAGTACACAAACAGAAATTCTACAAGGAAACCCTGGAAAAGACAACATCATTGATAGACTACATAAGTGTTCTGTCTCCCCATGGTTGGCTAGGAAATGCCAGGTATGCATAGAGGAGACCTGTGAGAGTCCAGTTAGAAGTTAAGACCAACAGAGACATAAGAACCAGTTGAATTTTAAACATGATCCTTAAACTACTTGCATATTGATTGCTATAAGATGGAAGGTTTATTAGCTGGAGTTGTTAGTGTACAACTTTTACTCACATCATTAGCTAATCCCTAAGTTACACAAATATAGAGACAATCACTAACAAGTCAGGCAAAAAGTAAACTTAAAAGTAAAAACAACTAAGCAGAAATGTCAGCAGCAGCCCATGTAAGAGAAATTTTTGTATTTTAAAGTCCAGACAAGGTACAAAAAGAAAAATCAAAATCCAGTGTTGGTACAAGAGATTATCTATCACAGTACATAAAATGTCCAGTTTTCAACCAAAATTTATATGAAAATCCAAAACCCATGACCCATACACAAGAGGAAAAAGTAGTAGTCAATAGAAAATAACTCTGAGCAGGCACAGTAAGTTTATCTCATGTTCAATGAATTAAAACAAAATATCACAAAAGCGACCCAGCAAATAGAGAATCTCAATAAATATGCAGTATAAAAAGAGGCAACTGGAAACTCTAGAATTAATATATAATAATGAAAGATTCCTAAGATAGGTTCAAAAGCAAATTAGAGACAATAGATAGAAGAATCAATGAATGAGAAGATTGGCTAATCTAAAAAAATAGAGGAAAAAAAACACTGAAGACAAACATCAACTCAGACTGGTAAGTAAGGCCAAACATAACAGCATTCGTATAAAGGGATTCATGAACACAGAAAAGAAAAAAAAGCAAAGATTCCTATCAATATCCCAGCAAGTTTGTTAAAGAAATTGCCAATAAAGAAACGGGCACATGAATTAAACAGGGACGTCTCAAAGGAAGAGGTGCAAATGGTCAGTAAATACATGAAGAAGTGTTCAACTTCCCTGGTTACAAAAGAGATGCAAATCAAAACAACAATTAGATTTCATCTTATCCCAGTTAGAATGGCCAAAATCAAGGGTAATAACAACAACAAATGCTGGCGAGGATGCAGAGGAACACTAACCCCCATACATTGCGATGGGAATGCAAATTATTATAACCAATATGGAAAACAAAATTCCTCAAAAAGCTGAAGACAAAACTACCATATGACCCAGTGGTACTGCTCCTGGGCATGTACACAAAGGAACGTAAGACAGAGCACAATAGAAATACCTGTACACTGATGTTCATTGCAGCACAATTCACAATAATGAAGCTTGGAAACAACAACTGATGAATGGATCAAGAAAATGTGGTTTATATACACAATGGAATATTACTCAGCCATAAGGAATAATGACATGTGATTTGAAGGTAAATGGATGCAATTGGAGGACATCATGTTAAGTGAAGTAAGCCTGGCTCAGAAACACAAAAGCCACATGTTTTCTCTCATACATGGGAGATAGATCCAAAGATAAACATTTATACAAAAACAAGCATGATCATATACAAATTCAGTTGCAGAACATGTTTGTAACAGTGGAACTACTCTATGTAACTTGGGGAAAGAGGAAAAGAAAAGGAAAAGAGAATGATAGAGCATCAGTAATACTGCATAACATAAGATGTGAAAGTAGAGGATATAAGGATGTATGTTGAAAGCTATGAGAAAACGGGGGCAGGAAGGTAAAGGGATAAGGGAGAGTAATGGAAGGGGTTGAACAGACCAAAATAAAATAACTCACAGTGGGCATACATTGAGACACCCCTTTGAACATCAACTTAAATATTAATAATGAAAAACAGGACTATAGAATAGGCACAGTGTGTGGGGGGGGTACTAGTGGGGGGAGGATGAATGAAGGAGATTAAGGTGATGGTGTATGGTTGATGGACTTCATATACGTATATGAAACAGAATTAAAAAACCTCTTGCAATTGCTTTAAATGTGGTGGGGAGAGCAGTTAAGGAGGAGAGATGATGGGGACAATGTAATTAATGCACAATGTAAGTCTAATCAGAATTGTCACTATGAATTCCCCCCTGTAAAATGAATATATCCTAATAAAAATTTATTTAAAAATAAATGAATATTAAAATGTGTAGAATAATGCTGGCATGAAGAAGACACAATTTTAACAGCAGTAAATGTTGGCTTTTTATACTAAAAAAAAGAAATTGATAAGCTGATCCTTAAAATTATATGGAAATCTAAATGATCTAGAAAAGCCAGGTCCATGTTTTTAAAAAAGCAAAGATGAGGGACTTACAGTAACTGATTTTTTTAAAATTACAATATATCTATGATAATTAAGAGAGGGTTGGCCCGGGATACACATACCAATTAGTGCAAGTGAATATGTGGTCCAGAATTAAATGCTTGCTTTCATAGTCAATTGATTTTAACAAAGATACACAGACAATTCAGCAAATAAAAAATAGTCTCTTTTCAGCCAATGATGTTGAAAGAATCATATGTCTATGGGTTAAAAAATAAACTTAGACCTTTAAATCATATTCAAAAATTAACTCAAAATGTAAGAACTAAAACTATAAATCTAGAATAAAATCTGGAAGATAATTTTAGCAATCTTTGTTTAGACAAAGCTTCCTTAGGTATGCTACTAAAGCACAATCCATAAAAGAAAAACATAATGAATTACATCACCAATAAAAAATTTAAAAATGAAAACATCATCGAGAAGGTGAAAAGACAAGCCACAAACTTAGAGAAAATATTTGCAAGTCATGTATCTTATAAAAGGTTTATATGCATATATATTCTGAACATGTAGCAAATTCTTCCAACTCAATAGTATAAGAATGAAAAAAAATTTGCATAGATAGCTTAACAAAGAAAACATTGAAATAGCTAATTAGCTCATGAAAAGATTCTCAACACCATTAGTCATTAGAGAAATACAAATTAAACCACAACGAAATAAACTACACATCTACTGGAATGGCTATAATCCAACAGACTAATAATACCACACATTGATGAAGATGTTGTAAAACAGGAACCCTCATACATTGCTTGTGGTGATGTAAAATGGCACAGCCACTTTGGAAAATAGTTAAATAATTTCTTAATATATAATCTAGCAGTTCTACTCCTAGATACCTAGCCAAGAGAATTAAATATATATGCCCATACTTAAACTTATGTGTGAAGGTCAGCGTTTGATAATGTCCCCAAATTGAAAGCAATACAAATATGTTCAATGGGTAAACAAGATGTGATATGTCTACATAAGGGAATACTACACAGCAACAAAAATTAATAAACTATTGATATATCTGTAATGTGAATGAATTCAAAGCATTATGATAGCTGAAAGAAACCATATACACAAAAACATATATTGTAATATTCCTTTTGTATGAAATTTCATAGAAAAGGAAAAACTATAGCAACATAAAGCAGAAGCTAGTTGCCTGGGGCTAAATTTGGGAATGAGATTGACTACAAAAGGAGCCTATGGAAGCTTCCTGTAGTGGTAGAAAGTGTTTTAAACTAGATTGTTGTGATGATTACGTAATTTACAAACTTTCTAAAACTTACCAAATTATATTTATAATGAATAAATGGCATTTAGAGTGGTTAAGTGATATGTTCAATTATACCCCTATAGGTATATATATTGTATTTCCATATATATTGTATTTCCATATATATTGTAATTTACCATTAGCATTTCTGTTTTCACCTCATTTCAAGATATATCAAAGAAATTCGGTGTCTCAAGCCCCTTAAAAGAACATAGAAGTAACACTCACTGTATTCCTTCATTTCTCGTTAGCTGATCCACTTTAAAGTTGGGGTATCTCTTTTACAAAGCAAAAATGGTATTCCTCTACTACCTGAGTGCCAAGTATTGTTATTTTTCATGTGTTCCTGATATTTGTAAGGTGCTATCATCTCATCACAGACTTGATAAGGTTCTTAAACTGCATATATCTAATCTAATTACAAACAGTAACCCTGGTAGTGAACACAGAAATTATAATGAAAGTCAAGTGTATTTCGCCACATTCTTTTTGCCCTTAACCAAAATCTTGTCTGTCTCCTATACACCAGTGCTTCCTCCTTCCCATGTTTCACTGTGGTCCCACTGTCTGCTCCCACAACACAAGGGAAATGTGTTATTTCCCTTCTGTTTTATTCCCAAACCCATAATTATGCAGCATCAATACCTAGAAATGCCTCCAATGCTCTTGCTTTTAAATACAATTTAATTCAAATATAGAAGGCTTCTGTAGTTACTGTTGTTCCAGACACCAAATTTTACCCTTAGTTAGTGATTCAAGTAGATCTCCAAACACCACAAACTAAGCTCAACATCAGTGAGAATTAAGAAAGACTAGGATAATATCTCACTAATTTATATATTCATAATATTTTGCTGTTTATAAAGAAATTTCTCCTGTAAATTTATTAATTTTTCATCAGAGTCCTGTAAAGTGACTATAATTAGCCCAGTTACACAGGTGACAGGGGTAGTTTTTAACTTATCATCCAAAGATACCTGGAAGTAGATAGTAGATTTGTGTCCTAACTTCAAATTCATTCTTTTTCAAACTTGGTCACTGAACTGACATAATTATTCTCATTGAAATAAAGAGTAAGTAATAAAGATAATTATAGTGTCCCTTTTCTACACTTCAGCTCCAAGGACTGACATTGGAAAGGCTTTTTATGTTGGAACATATGATAAAACCTGCTTGCGGTCCCAAATGAATAGTAGCATGATCAACAGAGACCCAGAGTATCTGGTCACTCCCATAGGACATGTTGACCAAATGTTGTCAAGTTGGTATGTCTGTGAACATTTCTTTTCTAACATGGAAATTCAGCACTTTTATAAATACAAAGGGACTTTGGGATGTCACCTATCTCCAGTGAATTTTGAGGGTGAAACTTAGCGTTACTGTACTTTTTGTTTGGGGTGGGGAAGCATGAGATAGAGTCTCAGGCTGTCCTTGAATTCTCCATCCTTGTACCTCAGTCTCCCGAGTGCTTGGATTACAGGCATGTACCACCATGCCCAGTTATACTTTCTTATTAAAAACAAATACAAGTTAACTCTTCCAAATAATTAACAAATTTAGTAATCACAGCTTGCTACTGGGTTGTTTGTTTCCCCTTATGTTCTAATCTTTAGATACACTGCTTATCAATATGTGAGGTTTCATAAATTTATACAATTTTATATCTCTTTTCCAATTGCATGGCAAGTTTTTGCTTTGCAAAGATCTGCAAAATCCATTATTTTATTTCATCCTTTCAAGAGGAATGACCGTGACAGAATGTAGTCACAAAGGTAGACTTTCTTCTTGGATTAGGAAACTCGGGGTCAGGAAGTTAGTTATTTGCTCAAGTGCTTACATTTCTCAAAAGAGACATGGATTAATAAAGTTTTCACTTGACAGCTATAATTAAGGAATGATAAATTGCTTTAGCCAGCAAATGATTATTCTATAAAATAAAAATCAAATAAAGACATTGAATAATGAAGCTGAAAACCAGTTTTCCTTGCTACAGACATTATTTTAATTACTTGTTTTATTTATTTACTTATTATTATTAATGGGTCTATAAATAAGAGATTGATATGTACCCAACATTTTATTATTCATTTCATGTTTTACACTCACTATCTCACATAGTTGATCTCTCCTATGAAAGATTATGAAGGTATGCTTATCCACATTTTAAATATGAGTTACCTAAGATTTAGCAGGGAGCTTGTCCAAAATCACACAACAAAGAGTTTCAGATTCCAAATAACTTTCTTCTAGTAAGTTATAATATGCCAAATGTGATATTTTAAGGCATACACACCTATGTGTCTCATCCACATGACTGTACACATATGCACACACTTCTAAATAACACATAAATAACAGTTGTTATGTATGTGAAGTGCCTCTTTTCCTTGATGCTTTATTCCCCAAACAGGCAAGGCTGGAGTTACAATGGCTCCACTGAAGGCGTCATTTCATTCCACAAGGGGTACTATTATGCATGTTATGATGTTTAAGATAGAGTGCACAGTCTGTCACGTCAACTCTCATCTACTTCAATGACAGATTATTTTTCTTCCAGCACTAGTGGTTTGAATATATCAGCTACCAAAGAAAAGGACATTTTTCTTGGAGTCCAAACACACACACAAAATATTGTGATGGAACCACAAAACAGAATTCAAGTAACCTAAAAATTCTGACTTAACCCACAAGAGCAAAGAAAGGTACTAGTTAGCCAAACAATTCAGTAAGCATCAAAGTCCTTAATTCACCCCAAACAGGGTCAGCTGCACACAGCACAGAGAAACTCAGGTTTATTGAGTATTACTATACGTAAGATACTGTGCTAAATGTTATACAAGAATTACTTCATTTACTCTTCACCCTAACCCTATGAAATGGCAACGATTATTACTTCCATTCTCAATGTGTGAAAATTGAAGCAAATAATTTCAAGTTAACTTGTTCAAGGGTACTCAGCCAGAAAGAAGCAAAGGTGGGGTTCCAAATGAGACATCAGAAACTGAGCTCATAACCTCTACATATATGTACATATATATATTTGCAATAAAGCTGAGAAACAAAATTTTAGGATGAAGGAAATTCATATTTATATGGGCAAACATCAGAATATCCAGAAGTCAATTTGTTTGACAAAAAATTTTTTTAAAAAGCTACCCATTCATGAAACATATTCGAGCTTCCAAAAAAATATTTGCTAGATATCAATTCACTAGATTATGACTTCAAATAACATTTGTCTATTTTTGCTTGAGGCTTTTGCTGAGATTAAAACAGCAGGAGAAGGGCAGTGCATTTTCTTGTATACTTTTCCTTTTTAAAAGGAAAGGTCTCATCTGATCCATTTATGTTCTAGGTTTGTATTGGCAAATACCTCTCATCACTTAAGCCAACTCTGACCAACCCACCTACCTTAAAAGGAATTCTGAAATCATGGCTAGAGAGCAATGATTGATTAGCACTGTCTGTCATGGCAGGGGTATGGCAGCATGCATGACTTGTACTTGACAACCCTTCCCTAGACAAACAAATATACACCTCCTGAAATATACTCCAAGGTAGTCTGTGTCTATAACCAGCCAAGGTGGAAGGAAGGAAGGGAAGAAAGGAAGGAGGGAGGGAGGGAGAGAGAGTGAGAGGGAGAGAGAAAAGGAGGGAAAGAATAAGACACACTTAAGACAACTATGTTGGTAATTGGTTAAAAGATAAAGAAGCAAATGTTGACCTGAAATGTACACAATGATTAACAACATGGACAAAACTGATTAACAATTGTTGAGCTTTGTATATATTTTTCCCTGTCCATCAAATGCCTCTTTCCAGTCCTATGCAAGCAGCACACTCACCCCTGCCACCGTAACTTTGCTCAGGCTATTTCCTTGTTGCTATTTCCCTTGTACTTCCCTTCTACCTAGCTACAGCCTTCCTACTGAAGTCCTGCCTCCTTGAATGTGGGCATGGGCACTTAGGGGAAAATCCTAAAGGTTGTCTCAAGTGACACAAGAGGGGCATCAACCCTATGATTTTGCAATTTCCAGGAAGGCCTTAAAGCTCACTAGAACAGAACAGGGAAGGTAACCTAGCTGATTAGTATAGAACTTGGGATTTAAATCCAACTTTTCTCAGTGCTAGGAGCATGGCTCAAGTGGAGAGTACCTGCCTAAACTCAAGTTTTCTCTGTTTCAGTTTGCCAGACTACTGCCTCCTAATCAGCCCAGTATAACTCTTTAGTGGCAAATGGAATGCTGGGTTATCTCTAACAGATCCTTTTAATTTCTCTTTCACTTTATTCCATTTGAACAGATTGTCCAAGGCTGAATCCTTGGAGAAGTGTGGTGCTCAGGAAAACCAGAGCTGTCAGAAAATTAAGCTTCTGCTAGTACATGAGAGAGCAAGGAATGATAGGCATGGGCAATAACTTCCTAAATGGAACCCACAGGGCTCAGAAACTAGAAGGGATTTGCAAATGGGATTACATGAAACTAAGGAGCTTCTATACGGTGAAGGAAATGGTTGCCAGACTGGGGAGGTGGCCCACAGAATAGGAGAGAATCTTTGCCAGCTATACATCTGACAAGGGATTGACAACCAGAATGTATAGGGAGCTGGAAAAACTAAACTCCCAAAAAATCAGTGACCCAATGAAGAAATGGGCCAATGATCTGAACAGAGCTTTCTCAAAGAAAGACGTTCAAATGGCCAAAAATCACATGAACAGAGCTTTCTCAAAGAAAGACGTTCAAATGGCCAAAAATCACATGAAGAAATGCTCAACATTCTTGCTCATGGAAGAAATGCAAATCAAAATTACACTAAGATTCTACCTTACTCCTGGTAGGATGGCTACCATTAAGAACACAAACAACAAATATTGGCAAGGATGTGGGAGAAAAAGGAACCATCATATACTGTTGATAGGAATGTAAATTAGTACAACCACTATGGAAAGCAGCATGGAAGCTACTCAAAAACTAAAAGTGGAACTGCTTATGATCCAGCAAAACCATTCCTAGGGATATGCCTGAAGAAATGTAAGTCAGGTTACAATAAAGGCCCTGCACACCTCTGTTTATTGCAGCACTTTTTATAGTAGATAAGCTATGGAAACAGTCAAGATGCCCCACAACTGATGAATGCATTGAGAGAATGTGGTATTTATTATATACAATGGAGTTTTACTCAGTCATAAAACGGAATGAAGTTTTGTGGTTTGCAGGTAAATGGATGGAGTCAGAGAATGTCACCTAAAGTGAAGTTAACCAGAGAGCCAAAGGCTGTACATTTTCTCTCATACGTGAAATATAGACACAATACAAATACAAGCAATATTATGAAAAATAGGTCACACTGAGGGGAGGTCACTAACAGGAGGTGGAGGAAAAAAAAGACGCTAAGAAGGTGAATATGGTTGATATACTTTTTATACAAGAATGAATGTGGAATTTCTTTGAAATCACTATAAGAATGGGACTAAAGTGGAAAGGAGAAAAATAGAGGAGATGATGTCACAAGGAAACTCCCTATAGAGCTATCTTAAACAAACAAAATGTCTTTTTTTCAAAAGTGGAGAACAGGAGGGTAAAACAGGTCTTGCCTGGGTATTGGTACCAGTGGGAGGGAGGAAGATATAAGGAAAGGGTGAAAGAGGCTGAATGTAGTGGATAGCGAATATTATATACTTGTGTATGAAAATGGAAAAATGAGACCTGTTGAAGCTATTTCAGGAATGGGGGAGAATAATAGTGGTAGTCAATTCAACTATGATATATTGTAAGAACTATTATAAATGGCCAAATGTACCCCCACTGTAACAATAATATGATAATAAAAAAAGAAAAGAAAATTGAGTTTCTAGTTCCAGCTCTGCCATGTGCTAGCCAGATATGCTCAGTTATTTCTCTTCATCTGAATCTCCTCATCCATAAAATGGGATGAATAGTCACTTCTTCTGTTGCCTAAGGTTGTTATAAGGACCAGGAAGGCACCCATACTGAGGCAATGTTTCTTTTCTCCTTTCTCAGACTCAGTTTTAAGGAAAGGGAAGATCCTCACATCCTGGACTTTCATCTCTTACCTTCACAACAACTATTGCCACATGGTACCCTGACCAGTCTGGGCTTTCCCTCTGGACCCAGTGCCAGAGTCTTCACTTAACAGAACTCTCCATAATAAAAATACAGCCATCGATATGATATCTGTGAAGCATTTATTTTGTTTGTTTCCTAGCCTTTGTCAATGTTTACGTTCATAAGGAAGAAGTATTGTTTCAATACCATGTAGCATATAATGAAGGTGCATTACTGTCCTTCATAATTTCATTCTGGAGGAAAGGCAGTCCTTTACCTGTCAACATCTGAAAGCTATAAATAGAGAGAAAAATAGAGAAGCTTTAAAAGTCCATTGACATGTATCAGATTTGGAAACTTTCTTGGATGGCTAGAGTGGAAAAATATTTTGCTAAAAAATAGGGAGTGTTGCTACGACTGGCACACAGGCAGACGGTGTAGTTAGTATTTACCCAGCCTGTGGCAAGGGAACACTCAGCTGTTTATTTTAGTGGATAGGGATGTTGGGAGACACTGTCTGTCTAGTCAGAAATGCCCTTTGAGACTGCAAGGCTACCTGTGACCAATTTTCAACTAAATTTATCTTTGGACTTTGTGTAAGTAATTCAACCTTAACCAAATCCTTTTGGTCTTCTATATAGCCATGTCACAGAATTCTTACCAAAAATCAACTGGCTTTGGCCCACAATGATGGCTTCTGATTACTCAGCCAAAGCTGAATTTGAGACTTAGATGCGAGTTCTGGATGAATAGACTGAGTTTTGTTTAATGTGGGATATAACTATCACTTATTAAATAAAACAGACTGATATTTAACAAGTCATTTTCAAGCATCTTTGCCCCTTGCTCCATGGTAGAATAAATGACACATACTATTGACCATTAATTGTTGTTAATCATTTCATTTCATGAGAGTAATTTATGTTTACTTCATTTCTTACTTGAAAGCACAGCTAAGGTTTTTAATAACTACTTTCATTACCATTCTGACACTGACCTGGTGTATGTTCTTTTGATGAAACACACTAGCTTAAAGGATAGAATGGCTGTAACAAGATGCAAAAATGTTTCCCAATTGTGACTACTGATTACTGTTGGTTAATCAGCTTTATTTTCATTGACACTAATTTCCATGTTTAAACCCACTGTGTTTTATTTGCTTACTTTTGGGTTTTTTTGGGAATTGCATCAGGATGCTCAGTTTGAAAGACAATTCTTTTGAGAATATCAAGTTACTGAGCCCAGGAATACATTGTCATAATAGTTCTGAAATGTTTGACCAGGGTAAAAATCAGGCATAAAGATTTATGAAGCAGGGTCTTTATCTGGAGGATTTTTACCCAGTGTTTTGCTCCAATTTCCTGTTTATTTTTACATCCTTGTTTCTGTATCAACTGCTTAATCTTCTCAAAAATTCTGTGAATAGTTATTACAATTCCATCTTATAGATGGTAAAATTCTAGTTAGAAGAAATGAGATAAGTTGCATGGCAAATATATACCCCACCTTAATCCCGTCTGAATCCCATGCCTGGGCTCTTTCTTCAGTCTCAAGAGGGCAGGAATCTGCAGCCCCAGTTTCTTGTCAACTTGACAAATGCACTAAATTCACAGATAAAAGCCTCCATGTTAAGCTTTGAAGGAGTCAGTTCACCTGAGCCTTTACATCTCCTGGACTCTGTTACCACACAGTGGACCTTCATAAGCTCATTGCTGCAGCAACATAGTTGGAATGTGGAGGAGTCCCAACTACAAAGATTTTAACAGGAGAGCTGAAGCATGTGTGGGATGGGCTCTACCTGTACATATAGAGTTGTACCAAGCCATAGTACCAAAGCATCCCAATTAAGAGCTATCTCTTGATGAACAATGCACAGGAAATCTCCTGCGTGGGATTAATCCAGGCAAAAGAACTGAGAATTTCACACATTGCACACAATTTGCACATTGCAAATAAAGGGAATTTGAAGAAAGCTGGTTTACAAAATCATTGGATCAGATATTTTTACTCCCAATTTGTTGTTCAATTGTCTCCTGTTACATTCTTGCTGAAAAGTCTCGTATTATAAATTCAAAATTAAAGAGAATGATGTTTAAATACTTAATCTTAAATTCTTTTTAGACACTCATCACTGGAAGTTTTAAAATTGTAACCTAATACCTCTTCTGCCATAAGAAAGTAGCAGGACACAGCACAAAGTTTTGGGCTTTGAGACCAAGCAGACCTAACATCAAATCCCAGCTTAGAAACTGACAAAATCTGTGTTATTCAGCACATTACTTAACCTGTCTCTGAATATTAATTTTCTTCATTGATGCAAATAGCACTCATCTTATGAAAATATTGTAAGCCCAAAAAAAGTAAAAAAGCTTTAGGTTGGATAACTGTCTTGTGGCCTAGAAAGCAACATTGTCCAACTCCCCACCCAGTGTAAGAATCCACTCTTGGCTTCTCTGACACAGAAAGACCACCTGCTGGAACTTGCAATCCTACAAGATAGCCATTATTCTCTCTTTAGCTATATTTATTAGAAATCTATTCTGAAAATTAAATCAACATTAAATTTTTAAGAGACTTCAAAATAAGTCTCTTAAAAAGAGGGACTGAAACTTGTGCATGATGCACCTTTGGAGACCAATCCTGCCTGCCGTGTGTCATTACAATTAGGCCATTACTGTGGAACTCGCTGACAATCCACCCAGTCCCTGAATCTTTCCTAGCAAGAAAAAGATCACAGACTCTCCCGCTCCTATGCTTTAATTAGAGTTAATTTGTAAGTTTGCTTTCTACTTGCAAAAGCTGTACATACTTGCAAAAGCTATACATAGTAAAGGAAAACAAATTTGAAAAATGTAGAAGGAAAACAATCTAAAATTTCAATCCAAGTATTAACATATTGGTATATGTCCTTCTGCTATTTTTCTTCCCTGCACAAATACATGTTTTTAATCAAAACAGTATCATGCTAAAGATGTCATTATGTAGTCTCTTTATTATGTTCAATTAACTAGAAGATAGAGATAATAGAGCTCAGGGGCTTATCGCCCTCCACAATGATGTGACAGACTGATGAGTAGAAAAGTCAATGAATTAGACAACTCCTGTATAATTAAATATGTCTATACACACTGTTAATCTGGTCATTCAGTCTCGAACTATGAATCTTCATTATCATTTGTAACCATAAGAATGCTTTTGGATCTTAAAAAATATTGGGAGTTGTTTAGATTTATCTAATTCAATAGTCATTAAGGTCAAAAGTAACCTATAATAATCACAAAGTTATCATGTGCTCTACCAAAAAACAGAGACGCTAAGTCTCTGTGATATACCTAGAAAAACTTGTCTAATAGCTACATCCATAAAAGGGAATTAGGTTAGTTTTGTAATCTTGGGGATTATCAGTACATCTTAGCTGTTTACTCACAATAAGACAAGGCAATGTGGATCAGCAGGTCCAAGAATGCAATCCAGCAACCAGGCATGAGAGGTATTGGAGCTAGTCTGGCTCCAAGCTCAGCAGGGCAGATGAGGTGTGCCGGTCAAGACCTCAGCCTCTCTAATCCCTGCTATGACAAAACAACTAAGCCCTTCAGGGGAAGATCTGTGTTAGAATTACCTCTGTGTTCCCATGGCCTTTGTCAGGGATTGGAATATCATAATAACTGTGTTATGGTTTGGAGTTCAATTGCCCTAGTGCCACCAGGCTGGGTGCTCTTGGGAGATGGTAGAACCTTCAGGAGGTGGGACCTCGTGGAAAGAAGTTAGGCTACTGGAGGTGTGCTCTTCAAGAGGATATTGGGAACCTGTCTGACCATGTTCTCCCTCTGTTTGCTTCTTGGCCACCATGAGGTAAACAGTTTTCCTCTGCCACATGCTTTTGCCATGAGCTTCTGCCATTCCACAGGGCCAAAAAATAACAGGGTCAAGTGACCATGGACTAAAACCTCTGAAACTGGAGCCAAAATAAATTTTTACTCTGTATAAGTTGATTTTTTTCAAGTATTTTGTCATAGCAATGGAAAGCTGACTCATACTAACCCCAATTAAATCTATGCAATTCCATTCAACTCACAAATCCCAGTGAGATAGAAGTTGCTAACTACATTGTAAGGATAAAAAATAATAATAAATTTAAGACCACAGAATCAATGAGTTCAGTGAGTATGGAGAAAAGATTCATTCATTTGTTCAAACATTTGTCAAGTACTCACTATATGCCAGAAACTGTCTGGATAGTGAAGACAGAGTCCCTGCATTCACAAAGTATCTCATTCTGGAGGTCAAAGTAAGGAGGAAAAAAACAAAACTATCAAACAAATATACAAGGTCTTTCTAGAAAGTGTGCAGCAAAGTTAAAACAGCACAATAATGTTCTAACATTTATTAGAATGTTCTGGGGACCTCCTCCCAGCTGGAGGTCTGGGGACATTTATTTAGACAGGGTATTCAGGAAGACTTCCTCCAAGAAGATTTCATCTGACATTCACATGAAGAGAAAGATCTAGAAAAATGAAGATCTAATGGAAGAGAAGAAGCACATACAAGGACCCTGAGGCAGGGACAGACTTAACCATGTTTGAAAAAGGAAAATAAGGCAACTGTTTTCAGAGCATATTTTTTTTTAATGTCAAGAATGGTACACAGGGATAATAGAGGTAGGCAGTTTAGGCTGATCACTGAAGGCCATATATATAAAGAGTTGGTATTTTATTCTAAGTGTGATGAACACTTATGGAATATCTGAAGCAAGAGAGAAATATGATTGGATTTATATTTTTTACAGATAAAAATCTCAGTGTTACTCCAAAGCCTATGCTCTTCACCCTAGGGCAACAATGTGTTTCAAATAGTTGTGTCCAATTAGGACAGAATGAAAGAATAACAAGGGCATAGTTCAAGAGGCAGAAGTGAGCCCACTAGATGAGATAAGAGCTGGAATCCAAAGAGAATGTGGCCCATTAGAGAAAGAGGGGTGGTTGCTCATAGGTTTCAGACCCTAAGAAAAGTCAGTTGAGTAAAGCAAAGCAACATTTAGATGGGCAAATGTATCAAGCAACCTAATGTGAGAAAAGGAACACAGGAAAGGTAGATAAAGCAAAAACACACTTGTGGGTACTGAAGGGGAGGAAGGAAAGAAGGGAACCCCCAGGAAGAGGGACTTGAGAATATAAAATACAACTTGGGTGCTGACTGGCGAGCACCCTGACCAGCACTACCTGTTCTCCTGGTTTGTTCAGCTCCTGAGGAATATTGCATAGAAGTTGGAGACAGCCACATTCTGTTTGATGTTAGAGGTGCTGTGTCTTTGGGTCAAGGAAGACTGGATTACACTCCAGGGAAATGAGAAAAGGAAGCTGGGAAAGAAGAAAGTACTAAATTTAGCATCTCTTTCCTTAATCAACCTTCTTGGGTTCCTATTAATCATCTCCATTATTTTCTCAAGGCACACATCATCTTTATTTAATAGCCCATTCTGAAAATTTGCAGGATTACTGAAGTCACGACAGGCAAATTGAGCTGTGTGTGCTCTGTAAACTTCAGATCATTTTCATGAATCTATTAAAGTTCTCATTCCCCTTTCTCCGTCTTTTCTGCTCTGTTCTATTTCCCTCTTTATCTCCTAATCTCTCTCTTTCTCTCCTCTCTTTCTTTCTTTATCTATCCCCCTTCCTCCCTCCTTTCCTCTTTGTATGTGGATAGGAAAATTAAAGTAACAAAAAAATTCTTAGGAATCAATATGAACCTGTATTTTCTGTGAGTTTATCTTTAATATTTCTTCAAATATGAGAGCAGTATTTGTTTTTCTCTAGGCTTCAAGCACATTTTATATTATACAGGATTTCTTTCCAATAATTACTGAAAATAATTTCTTCCCAGTGATTCATTGGCCTTTTCTGGAAGTTCTTTCATTCTTTGAGTGTAATTCACTTGGATCTGAAACATGAAATTGCTTAAATCAACCAAGGATTCCCTTACTATCTCTTTCATTGACTTGTTTTTCAATTTCTTCCTAATGATGTTCCTTTTCATGCTTTTTAGTTTGAAGAACCTTGCTAGAGAACTGGAAAAGGAAAACAAGAGATGAGAAGTTCTGCTTTCTGTGTGTCATGTGTCATTTGTGAAAGTTGCAACCATCTGCCCCAGGCAACTGGCCTATTCCTTCCCTGTTTTTTCTCAATAGTAAACAAATTTGCTCAAAGGAGAAAAGAAAGGGAAGAACAAAGAGTGTTTTTCATCAGAGGTTGGAGTGGAGGGGGGGCAGAATGACACCCAGTGGAGCAAGATCACAGGCTGTTTACCACATATTACTTGGGCCCCAAATCTACCTGCTTGCTTCCCTGTCTGCTTAAGTTCCCACAAAATTATGAAAAGGAAACAAAGGTAATGTTGGACAGTAGTTGGCTTTATATAGGAATGCTATACCCACTATAGAAAAGGATCAGACTCAATTATTTTCGCCTTTCAAAACCTGGCTTTACAACAGAGGTCAACATGAGAAGGGGATCAGTAACCAGTGTAAAGATCAGTTAAAGATGAATCAACTTAGGTTGTAACACGTGTACAAAAAAGTAATGCTAGGAATATTTCTGTATAGCTATCCTTAACTCAACTAGCAAAAACGCTTTGTCTTCCTTATTATGCTTATGTGTTTCTTCAACAAAATTAGTGATAAGGGCAGAACAGGACCTGCCTGGAACTGGTGGGAGGGAGGGAAGTGGGGAGGGGGAGGAAGGTGGGGGGGAGGAAGGTGGGGGGAAGGAAGGTGGGGGAGAGGGGCAGGGGGGAGAAATGACCCAAACAATGCATGTGAATAAATGAATAATTTAAAAAAAAAGTAAAAATAAATAAATAAGTAAAAGTACCTGAAGAGCAGAAAAAAAAAACCTGGCTTTAGCAACTTCTCTTTGCCAGCTCCTTTTAGCCTGCACCCCCACTGTACACATCTGTTTCACAAAACTCACAGCAAACCCCTTTCTCTGTGCTTCATCAGCACTTTGCATTCATCTCTACTGTTAGTCTCAACACACTGTATCATTCTATTCTTTATGTCTGGTTTTTAGCTGACTAGATTAGTATATTAATTTACTAAGGCTGTTGTAATAAATTATAGAATCCATAAGTTGTTAAATATCAGAAATGTATTTCTCACATTTCTGGAGACTTTGAGTCTGAAATCAAGCTGTTAACAAGGATGGTTCTTTTGAGGGCTGTGAGAAAGGGTGTTTCTCCTCTCTCAGCTTTTGGTGGTTCTCTGGCAATCTGGGGTATTTTTTGGCTTGTAGAGGCATCACCCCGATCTCTGCCTTCATGCTCATATGGCATTCTCCCCATGTGTATCTGTCTCTTCATGTGGTATTCCTTTTATAAGGATGCCAATGGATTAGGGGCCTACTTCATTTCAACATTACCTCATCTCAACTAATTACAACTACAAAGATCCTCTTTCCAAAAGAAAAAAAAAGTTATATTCAGAGATACTAAAAGTCAGGACAGGACTTCAACATATGAACTTTAGTTAATTTGCTAAGTCAGACTTTTATTCTTTCTTCGACTCTTTGGAGAAAAAATAGGCTTTTTATGATTAGAGTCATCAAGCTTTGTTACCCCAAACTTAGGACACAAAGAAAGTGTCACAAATCTTTCTTTAGTAGGATTTTAATGTAATTGCATTTGTATCAAGTACCTGAGAATGGTTCTGGATCCCGTGCCCCTTCTTCTTATTATTTCTCCTCTTCCTCATGATCAGTAGGTCTATAAATGTCTCAACCCCTTCACTGGGTTCAGCACAGGGTCCTGCACAAATTGCTGTCATTCTGGCCACCCCTGCCTTACTGTTCTAAGCAATGCTTTCTCTCTTCTTTTTTTAAACTTGAGAGTGAATAATGTGGGACATGTGCTACACTCCATGGAGCCTGATATCACAAAGTAAGACTACAAAGCATTGACAAGGCTTCTGTTACATGTGGATTAAGCCTCGTATTCTGTAAATGTATCTTAAGCATATGTAGAGTTTACTGTTGCAATCAAAACTTACAACAAAGGCAATCTGATGTAAATGTAACAACATGTATAATGAATATTATGTTGCTGTGTGCTCATAAACCATAAGCAGCTCAAATAAATGCCATGTAATACTTAATTTTTACATAGACAATATAAACATGTAGTTTTTGAGCTCTTTTTAGAAGGGCTATAATTAATATCAGGCAAACCAACAGTTCCCCAACCACACACAATTTAAATAACAACGTTCCTAGATTTTACTCCCCATTAATTATTATGCAACTACATTTGAGCACTTTATGACAAGCGCTGTGCCAGGTGGTGTAGACACAGGGAAAGCGACTGTGTAGGCTCCATCATCAAGCAACCTGAGTTCCCTAATTCTCACTCCTAGCTCACACCATCTGGAACTGATGACTCTTGGATTCCACTCCTACCCTCTCATCTTCTGTCAAACTTAGAGAGCTCCTCCACAGCACCCCCTGGTCCCTGTCCCCAAAATCTGGCCTAAGGTTTCAAGTCCACAGAAGCTCTGGTCCCTATCCCCAGACATCATCTGTTCAATAAAGTAGAGCGTCAACATAATTATTTCTGTGTGGCTTCTGAATAGAGCATGTGTGCATGCACACACAAGAGCGGAAAAGGCTTACAAATCATTACAGGTGAAAAGTCCAGGGGGAGACGGGGCAGGGATAACAGAACAGCAAAGAGCAAGGACAGGATAGGGTCGGTTTGCCCCATAGGCACGGACATTCAAGTCCCTCTGAACCCAGGAGTTATTTTCAATGGGCAGGAACAAGTACAGCTCTTTCTTCTGAGCAGGACTGAAGAGAATCTCAGGTGAGGGAAAGAGTCATAAGACAAATAACAGTATGTTAGGAGTTGCTATAAGATGGGAGCCACACTAAGCCCCACATTCATTGTTCATTCTTTTGTTTCATCTTCACAGCCACCATCTGAAGTATTTATTTCTGCTATGTAGCATATGAGAAAACTAACACTGAAAAAAAAATTTGTGAGTGAAAAAAAAATATTGTGAGTGGCACAATAAGGTTTTGTAACCAGTCTTCCTGAATTCAAGCCTATAGTCTTAACTGTTCCACTTTATTGCCTTCATGAAAGACAACCAGATTCACTATGTCCCTTAAACATGCACCAAATTTTACCATGTTTTTAGAGATGAAGGAATGACACCTCCTCTCTTTTCTTATCAGTTTCTTTCTGCTTCTTATTAAAAAATTAAAAACAAAATTTTTTAATAGAAGGAATTGCAGAGAAGTAAGATCAATGTAAATGAGAATTGATGCAAATATAAATGAGGAGGAGGAAGTCATTGAAACTACAAGGCTACCTCTGATGAAAAAGAGTCAGAAAGCAGATTGATGATGCCAAAGACACAAGTCACTGAGCTGACCATTTTACCAAGTCTTGTCTTATTTACATGTAGCCAAAGACCTGCAAATGGAAGCTGGATCCATGAACTCTTCATGCTCCATCTGGACTCCTAACCCTCCTAGGAGGCTGGGCTTTCAACAGAGAGTACACAGTGAGACTTCCAAATCAACCTGAGGACAAAGGGAGGTTCCCAGAGAAGAGAGAAGAAAATACTCTAAATACTTATTCCCAAATTTCTCTCCCTTTCTCTCTCTCTCTGAGAGATGAGGATAGTGATCTGGATTTCACATGCAACTATCCTTTAAGGTTAAAAAAAGTCAAATCATTGCCTACAGTTAAGTAACCAACCTGTTTAATAGATAGTACATGGACATTAATTCAGAAGTTCAAATAAAAATTTTTGGCTCAGTGCTTATGTCTCTCTCACAAGGTCTTCATTCATCATTCTGGTGAATTTATCAAGGTCCAGGGCATTGCTGGGAACTTAGCCAGCTAAGATATATGTATTGTCAGCACATCTCTTTCAGGAACAACTCACATTTACCAAGCTCGTAGGGTAGAAATATAAACCTATTGCCAATTTATTATGTGTGAAGAGCAGTGACTATCACAGGAACTGAAGAGTTTCAAGTTCATACTGCTAGTGCATTTCTTGTGGAGAGAACACTTTCATGAGTGCCAAATCACATTGCAAA
Organism: Castor canadensis; assembly: GCF_047511655.1. Lineage (NCBI taxonomy): Eukaryota > Metazoa > Chordata > Mammalia > Rodentia > Castoridae > Castor > Castor canadensis. The sequence continues at coordinate 24,981,867 of NC_133386.1, forward strand.
GAATGTCTGGTGGCCTGGAAATCAGAACAAAGGGAGTTAAGGAAACAAATACATAATTGCTTCAAGTTGAGACATCCAGTTGCAACCATCCTGCCGAAGATGGTCTGTTGGCTCAGGTGTCTCTTCCCAGGATGCATACTTTGTGGATGTGTGGATAGGCATTAGCAAGGTTGCATCAAAATTCTTTTCTTATTAATGCTTTCACGGCTAACCAGAACTTTCCCTCCCCTCCCTTTAGATATGATAATACATTTTATCCGATTTCAATGAAGTGTTGTAGACTTAAGACTTACTTTGTCTTTTTAAGGTAACTTCCCAGCTTTTATCTATCATTTGTTTATCTTAAAAGTAAATTCTCTGATAATCTTATTTCCTCTTAGAGCCTTTCTATGACACAGAAAAAGCCTCAGGTAAACTCCCAAACATTGGCAACAGTATGCATTTTAGTATCATTGGTGAACAAAGAAAATATGAAAAGCAGAATATTAAGACCAAACAGCTTTCCCTAAGCCAAGAATCAGTATTGGCAGACTATATATATTTTTGTTCATTCATTTATTCATTCTTTCATTCCACCAGGGTCTATTAAGAACCTAAAATTGGCTAGACACGTTCTAGACTCAAGGAAACAGGCATCAACCAGCTTCCATGAGCCTTTAATTTAAGTGAGAGGCAGGAAACAGATCACAAACAGCAAAATAAAAGTAAATAGCAAGTAGTGAGTGGCAAGTGCTCTAAAAAAATAAAACATATTGTGGAGTGCCTGGGTAAGGTGGCCAGAAAAGCCCTCTCTAAGGCAATCAGGTATAACCATAAACCAATCACTTATTAAGAAGGACATACATATATGTAAATCATGACAAATAACATTGCACACAAAGGGTATATCTAGTACAAGTCATACATCTCACTTTTATTAGACATCTGCCTAACCATCTAAGCATGGTAAACATCTCTCACTTGTGAATTTCACAAAAATTTCAACAGGCAGCAATTGCATTATAGATATGCTCTAGAACATGGAGGAAATAGAGCCTCAATTTAAGGTATTTTCTAATATACCATTTCTGGAACTTGTAAATGTCAGACAGAACAACTTTCTCACTTTATTTACCCAACCATTAATATATGTGGTAGATGATTTGGACGACAAAACAGACTGCACATGCTTTAACTGTTTTCCTCTAATTAAACTCCTCCCTCCCTCCCCAACAATCTTGAAAGTCTGTGTATTGCCAGCCTGGTTCTAATGCCTATACCAAAGTGACAATATTGACTTTTGATTCTCTCATATATGCCTTCAATTCTCTAAATGAAGAGAGACTTGCTTGATTCGATTTTTGGTCTTCCATTAAGTCTTACTCATCATGAAAGCATCAAAAAGCAGCAAAGCTATTAGGTCTTGGTGCTTTCCTTTAGTAGGTAGTCTTTACTGGACTCTAGCCTCTGGTTTTCAATAATTGGAGTCACATTTCATTCTCATTTCTGACACAGAATGACAGTAGGCAAAGAAGAAAACAAAAACTAGAAAAACAGAGCAGATGCATTTTAGTGCCCTGAGTATTCAGTATTGAGCTAAAAGCAGCTCTTGGGAGTATTTTGTCTTGGTTAGTCCACAGAGTAACAATGTCTTAGCTTGTGGTTTGTGGGTTTCCTTTGGTGTATTTTGTCCCTCCAGATACTTTGCTGTTGTTTCCTAATTTAAAACTCACCATTTTAAAATACTCTGTGTTTTCCTACTTAATGTCAGAAAATGTCTGGTGTTCTACTTTAACAGCAAATTGTTACAAAAAGCATGCAAACTCATAGTTCAGGAGCTTACCTCACAAACATCCAACATCCATGTCACTTGTAGTTCATTTTAGGACATTGTTCTTGTTATATTAATGTATGATGGAATTCACTGTACCCAAACCTCTCCAAGTGCCCATATAAGTAATATCCCAGTGGGAATTCGCCACCATTATTAAAATGAGCAAACACATTCTAAAACTGTGTTACCAGATATAAGCCACAAACTTCCAAGTCCTTCTGTAGACTCTTCCTTTACTCTTACATAACAAGTTGTAACTTTGTTTACTCTTCATTGGAACTTCAACCACAGTGAAGTGAAATTTTAATAGGCTTATGCTTATATTTGTTTCCCTTCAGCTAAATATGTCATCCTTTCCTACTTACGTGTCTCTCTGACTTCTCCTTTACCAGCTGAGAGTTGTGGTATGTAGTGGTCAAGGCTTTCTGACCTACTGTGGAGTTCTTAGAACTGGACCTTAAATAAGAAGTAACAACGTCTTGAATATTCCTTCCTGAGAATTTCAGAGGAAGTTCCCAATGCTGTTGCAAAGCATTATTATAATTAGCCTATCACTTTGAATGACTCAATTTTGTATTTACCAAATAAATTCTTTAAACCTCAAAATTCCAAACACACATCTTTAGTCAGTCAGTTTGTCTGAGTCTTCAACAAATATGTTGCTTTATAAACTACCCAGATTTTCTGCATGAAGAGATTTGGAGACAATGAGAGAATTGTTCATGAAATGTATAAAGTGTAGATCCAAATTAGAAATCCAAATATCACTTTAGAGTATCTACCTGGCTTCATTATCTCCATATTACACTATTTGGGGATATTGCATTAACTTTCCTGTGCTTCAACTGATTTACTAAGACCTTGGGCAAGTCAGTTTCCTTTAGAACACCTTTACTTTCATTTGTGAAACAGGAATGGAGAACATCTCTAAACAGAACTCTCCAGAAAGCTCTCAAATTGCTTCAAACGAAGGAGTTACATAACCAGGAAGCACTTGGTCGTTGTTTTTCTTTGGTGACTCCACAGAAGCACTTACAAGATTACAATTTAATCTCCTGCTAGAACCTAGAAAATACTGCCCAGGTATGGAAGCTTAGTCTGGGTAGATCTATCTCATTTGTTGCCAGGTTATCAGAGCATTACTAAGGGAAATGCATAAATTCTTCCAAAGAGATCTATTGACTGGGAATTTAATAACCTAGGTGAATGCATATTTTGCAGGCACCTCAGTAAATAAGAAAAGCATTGTGTCACTAAAGGCAACTATGCTTAATCCCAGATGCCCTGCCTTTGATACCAAGCTATATGCTGGGATTCCTGACTGGGCTTTCCCTCAAAATTCTTCCAGTTTTCCCCTCACAATGGCTCACAATGCCTAGATGTGTGAACCCCTTTACCTACTCTACCCAGACCAGAATGTTGTCTACTAGACTTCACATTCCCTTGCTCAGAAACTTGAAAAACTATCTAATTTGCACCTCAAAAAATTCTGACATAAAAAGCTTATTCTGATTAATGCTGTCCAATGTATTGTTGTGCTCTTAGTACATACAGATTCCCCACATACTATCAATTATTCATTGAGCTCGATGCTAAGCACATACTGTCATAGAGAAAGGTTCTATTCCTATTTTGTATTCCCGTAACACTTTATACCCTTCAGGTTGGATTTATCTTATGATGTCTTACCCATGAAGTGTTGTAAAAGGCAAAATTCTAAGATGACAGAAGCAACCCCCCACCTCTTGTATAGTCCCCTCCCTGGACTGTGGGAATACCTGTGAATACTATGGAAAAGAACTTCCATGTTTAAGTCAGGTCTTAGTTAACCTAACCTTGCCTAATCACCCTGAGACCTAAAAAGGAACTGGGTTCTTCTTGTTGAAACAGTTTTGAAGTATGAAAGGGATCTGAGGCAACCAGGATTTTCTGACACTGGCTCTGAAGATGGAGGGCACTCACGGCGAGGACCAGAGAGTAGCATCTTGGAGCTGAGAGCAGCCCTTGCAGCCAGCAAGAAAAAAGCAACTTCAGCACTACAACTGCATGAAAACTGAGTTAGCTTGGAAGAGGATTCAAATTCCAGATAAGAACTCAGCTTCTGCCGGGCACCGGTGGCTCATGCCTATAATCCTAGTGACTGAGGAGGCAGAGATCAAAGCCAACTCAGGCAAATACTTCCAAACACCTTATCTAAAAATCACCCATCAGGAAAAGGGCTGGTGGAGTGCTCAAGGTGTAGGCCCTGAGTCCAAACCCCAGTACCACAAAAAAAAAAGAGAACTCAGCTTCAACCATACCTTAGTGTGAGACCCCACACAAGTAATAAAGTTGAGCCATGGTCAGACTTGTAAATTACATAACTGTGACCTGATAGGTGTTGTTTAAAATCACTATTATTTGTGTTAATTTATTACATAGAAATAAAAAATTAATATAAGTCCCTTATCCCAATTAAGTGGTAAACTATTATAAATCAAGGTTTTATATTACCTCTGTATATCCCCAAATACCTTTAGAAATAAATGTCTTAGGTTGGCCTTTCCACTAAGAAAACTTCTTATGTTTCCTTAATTGGCTTATTTGTTTATGGAATACTTAAATAAGTCCTACTGTGGTATAGACTTATTAATTTTTGGCCTGGATTATTATTCTGGTTTCAGAGAACAATGGGTCAATTTTTTTAAGAATCAAAGACAAGAGGTCATTTGGGCTTCTAAATTCCATGTTTTAGAACAGAAAAGGGGATCAGAGATTTTTTTTAAATGGAAGATTTTCTGAAACTTTTCTTTCCTTTTATGGTTGTTTTATCTTGCCAATCGTAAACTTATATAGGAGGATCATCTAACAGAATTTTTGAGAATTCAGGAGTTAAACAAATGGAAGTTAACCAGGAGCAAAGAAAGGAAGAGCACTCCAAACACAACCTATGGGACATAGCAAAGGCAGTCCTGAGAAGAAAGTTTATAGCCATGAGTGCATATATTAAAAAGACAGAAAGATCTCAAATCAATGACCTAATGTTACATCACAAACTCCTAGAAAAACAAGAACAAGCAAATCCCAAAACAAACAGGAGAGAAATAATAAAAATAAGAGCTGAAATCAATGAAATAGAAACAAATAAAACCATACAAAGAATTAATGAAACAAAAAGTTGGCTCTTTGAAAAAACAAACAAGATCGACAGACCCCTGGCAAACCTGACTAAAATGAGGAGAGAAAAAACTCAAATCAACAAAATCAGGAATGCAAAAGGGGAGATAACAACAAACACCATGGAAGTCCAGGAAATCATCAGAGAGTACTTTGACAACCTATATTCAAATAAATTTGAAAATCTTGAAGAAATGGACAGATTTCCAGATACTTATGATCATCCAAAACTGAACCAAGAGGACATCAATCACCTGAATAAATCTATAACACAAAATGAAATTGAAGCAGCAATCAAGAGTCTCCCAAAAAGAAAAGTCCACGACCTGATGGGTTCTCTGCTGAATTCTATCAGACCTTTAAAGAAGAATTTTGATACCAACCCTCCTTAAACTGTTCCATGAAAGAGAAAGGGAAGGAAAACTGCCTAACACATTTTATGAAGCCAGTATTAAACTTATCCCAAAATCAGGCAAAGACACCTCCAAAAAGGAGAACTATAGGCCAATCTCCTTAATGAACATTGACGCAAAAATCCTCAACAAAACAATGGTAAACCGAATTCAACAACACATCAAAAAGATCATTCACCACAACCAAGTAGGCTTCATCCCAGGAATGCAGGGGTGGTTCAACATACAAAAATCAATAAATGTAATAAACCACATTAACAGAAGCAAAGACAAAAACCACTTGATCATCTCAATAGATGCAGAAAAAGCCTTTGATAAGATCCAACACCATTTCATGATAAAAGCTCTAAGAAAACTAGGAATAGAAGGAAAGTACCTCAACATTATAAAAGCTATATATGACAAACCTACAGCCAGCATTATACTTAACGGAGAAAAACTGAAACCATTCCCTCTAAAATCAGGAACTAGACAAGGATGTCTACTATCCCCACTCCTATTCAACATAGTACTGGAATTCCTAGCCTGAGCAATTAGGCAAGAAGAAGGAATAAAAGGAATACAAATAGGTAAAGAAACTGTCAAAATATCCCTATTTGCAGATGACATGATCTTATACCTTGAAGACCCAAAAAACTCTACTCAGAAGCTTCTAGACATCATCAATAGCTATAGCAAGTAGCAGGATATAAAATCAACATAGAAAAATCATTAGCATTTCTATACACTAACAATGAGCAAACTGAAAAAGAATGTATGAAAACAATTCCATTTACAATAGCCTCAAAAAAAATCAAATACCTAGTTGTAAACCTAACAAAAGATGTGAAAGACCTCTACAAGGAAAACTATAAACTTCTGAAGAAAGAGATTGAGGAAGACTATAGAAAGTGGAGAGATCTCCCATGCTCATGGATTGGTAGAATCAACATAGTAAAAATGGCTATACTCCTAAAAGCAATCTACATGTTTAATGCAATTCCCATCAAAATCCTAATGACAATCATCAAAGAGATTGAAAAATCTACCGTTAAATTTGTTTGGAAACACAAGAGACCACAAATAGCCAAGGCAATACTCAGTCAAAAGAACAATGCAGGAGGTATCACAATACCTGACTTCAAATATACTACAAAGCAATAACAATAAAAACAGCATGGTACTGGCACAAAAACAGACATGAAGACCAGTGGAATAGAATAGAGGACCTGGCTATGAAGCCACCAACTATAACCAATTTGTCTTTGACAAAGGAGCTAAAAATATATGATGGAGAAATAGCAGCCTCTTCAACAAAAACTGCTGGGAAAACTGGTTAGCAGTCTGCAAAAAACTGAAACCAGATCCATGTTTATCACTCTATACCAGTATTAACTCAAAATGGATCAAGGACCTTAATATCAGACCCCAAACTCTAAAGTTGGTACAGGAAAGAGTAGGAAATACTTCAGAATTAATAGGTAAGGTAAAGGCAACAACTTTCTCAATGGAACCCCAGCAGCTCAGCAACTAAGAGACAGCATAGATAAATGGGACTTCATAAAACTAAAAAGCTTCTGTTCATCAAAAGAAATGGTCTCTAAAGTGAAGAGACCACCCACAGAGTAGGAGAAAATATTTGCCAGCTACACATCAAACAAAGGACTGATAACCAAAATATATAGGGAACTCAAAAAACTAAACTCTCCCAAAATCAATGAACTAATAAAGAAATGGGCAAGTGAACTAAACAGAACTTTCTCAAAAGAAGAAATTCAAGTGGCCAAAAAGCATATGAAAAAATGCTCACCATCTCTGGCCATAAAGGAAATGCAAATTAAAACCACACTAAGATTCCACTTCACCCCTGTTAGAATAGCCATCATTAGCAACACCACTAAACAACAGGTGTCGGTGAGGATGCAGGGGAAAAGGAACCCTCTTACACTGTTGGTGGGAATGTAAACTAGTACAACCACTCTGGAAAAAAATTTGGAGGCTTCTTAAAAACCTAAACATAGATCTGCCAAATGATCCAGCAATACCACTCTTGGGGATATACCCAAAGGAATGCAACACAGGTTACTCCAAAGGCACTTGCACACCCATGTTTATTGCAGCATTATTCACAATAGCCAAGTTATGGAAACAGCCAAGATGCCCCACTATTGATAAATGAATTAAGAAAATGTGGTATTTATACACAATGGAATACTATTCAGCCATGAAGAATGAAATCTTATCATTTGCAGGAAATGGATGGAACTGGAGAACATAAGCCTGAGCGAGGTTAGCCAGCCCCAGAAGACCAAAAATCATATGTTCTCCCTCATATGTGGAATTTAGACCAAGGGCAAACACAACAAGGGGATTGGACTTTGATCACATGATGAGGTGAGAGCACACAAGGGAGGTATAGAGGATAGGCAAGAAATTCAAAAAAAACAAGATAGCATTTGATGTCCTCAATGCAAAGGAACTAATGCAGAAACTTTAAAGCGACAGAGGTCAATAGGAGAAGGGGACCAGGAACTAGAGAAAAGGTTAGTTTGAAAAGAATTAACTTAGAAGGTAACACACATGCACAAGAAATTAATGAGTCAACTCCCTGTAGAGCTATCCTTATCTCAACCAGCAAAAACCCTTGGTCCTTCCTATTATTGCTTATACTCTCTCTACAACAAAATTAGAGATAAGGGCAAAACAGTTTGTGCCTGGTAGCGAGGGGGTAAAAGGAGAGAGGGAAGGGGTGGGGGGAAGGGGGGAGAAATGACCCAAACATTGTATGCACATAGAATAAAATAAATAAAATAAATAAATAAATAAAGGAATAATGTGGAAAGAATCTGGGGAAAGAAGAGAATAAGCCTGTCCAAGAATTCCTATTATTTCAGAATGACTCAAGTCTAGCATAGAAGGGGGTAGAGCAGACCTTCAGATATGAGAAATAAACAGGAACCAAACAACTATGAATTTATGACTTTTTCCTCTGGCTTTATAACCACTTTTTACAATGAGGAACTCAGAAGCCTACAGTCATCCAAAGCTCAATAGACATCCACTCTGATACCTAGTAAGCTTGAGTTCCTCATGGAGGATGGGTGGGGGTAAGGTGGCACTCAGTAAGAAGCTCTCTTGAGCTTTTGATAACTTTAAGAAAAGATCTTCCCTAGGTCAAAACAACACAGATCAAAAGCCCAGACAACTCCCAAATGAAGCCTACTAATTTTGAAAAATTATAGGAAATAGAATTAGGTTCATGAGGTCTCCAGAAGTAATGGCTTTCAAGATCCCCCCAACCCTAGAAGAGTAGAAACATGGAACAGAAGAGCCTTTTCCTATCCAATTGAGTTACCTATTAGTTCTGCTAGCTGAATATGTAGGAGACAATCTATAGATGCAAGACAAGTTAAACTATGCTCACTCCTCAAATATAAATCTTTCTCTTAGCCTGTCATGCATTTAACTAGCTGTAGATAGTGGTCTCAGCATTTCCATTTGCCATTAGGAAAATCTAAAATTGCATCAAAGAATGATTCTTATTCCTGTGTTTAATGCAAGAAATAGTAATCACTCCTGTTTCCAACAAGTTGATATTTTCAAGGACAATTAAACTGCTCTTATCCTGCACAAAAAAAGTCAGCTTTTGCTGTGGTTTCAATTTCCAAATCAGGTTCTGTGTCTTGCTATTGATATTATGGAACAGGGCTGGGAAGGATGGAGTTAAGGTGAGTTGGGTGCAAATAAGACAGGTAGGAAGAAAAAGAGGCTTTCACTTCAGAGCAGGCTTTGTCATGAAAATGTGCTTTCTGAAGACAATGGCAAGGAGAGGAGCCCTGCTGCTGCAGAAGTTGAGGAAGATGAGACCAAAAAACAAAGGCTACATACCTCCTAAAAAACAAACAGTGGCAATGAAAGAATCAACTGTTGTTCCTTCACCACCTCCTCAAAGGATAGAGAAGGTGACAGGGCACTTGCTCTGTATGGAGTCCTTCAGAAAAGAGATTTGAAGCAGCACTCTCAAATGACAGCATCCCACACACAATTAGAGCAGTGTAAAGTTTGAGTAAGTTGGGTTTCTTACTTTTCACATTCAGGTTGTGAATAAAGGGGGCCCTGAGAAGGGAAAAAATAGACTTCTGTTATTTTATCAATGGATAATCAGTGAAATTCTAGAGTTTCCCACACTTCATTCCACTACAGTTAGGATTTTCTTGCTTTGACCAGCACCTTGTCACTGTTGTCCAAATTATAATGCGGCCTGTTGTTTTTTCTCCTTCTTCAGAAGTTGCCCAGATAATGGCAGTTGATGAGCAAGGGAACCAGCCTGAGGTTTCCTCATCTTCTCTTGTGTAAGTGTAACTGCTACTTTGGGTGTCGGTTTAAAAGTCAGCTTTGCAAAGAGAAAGCTCTCACAGGTCACTAGTCATAGAAAGCCAAGGAGAGAGATCCTAAAGCTGGCCCAGCACTGAAACTGTATTGAAAGTGTTCAGGATAGAGGAGCATATGTACTAAGAACGAGTTCTTCCTTACCTCTATTCAACAGTTCGCCTGAAATAATAGGCAGCATTGTGGGAAAGAAAGTATTTCTCCCAGTGTTAGCAGTTCAACTCACTTATCTCTTTCTGCTAAAGGGATGTTGGTAGGAAGATGGAAGAGGGATGATTTGGGCTGGAAGGAGCAAGAGTGAAGAGCTCTCCTCAGCTTCTTCTTTTCTGCATTGGTTCAGTCTCCCACACTCTAGGATCTTTGTTAGGGATGAAGGCTGCTACTTTAGGCTTTCTGAGAAAGACAGAAAGAGAGAGAGAGAGAGAGAGGACAATAGAAGGCAAAGAGAAATAGGAACTGCATTCATTCACACAGCTCTCTAGAGAGTTGGGCTACATTGCTTAGTACTGTCATGGGTTAATGCTTTTCTTATTATGAAAATTCAGAATGGTTTTCATTGAACAAAAAAAGATAAACACATACACACACAGCAAACCTCATGTCTTAGCCCATTTTCTGATGCTATTGCAGAATACCTGAGACTGAGTAAACTGCAAGGAAAAGAGGTTTATTTGGCTCATGGTTCTAGATGCAAAGAAGTTTAAGAACATGGTACCCACATATGACCAGCTTCTGATGAAGGCTGCTTCCATGCATGGTAGAAAGCAGAAGGGCAGGTGGGCACAGGGGGAAGAGAGGCAGCCTTGCTTTATAACAACTCACTTATAGTAACTAATCCAGTCCTGCATGAGGGAGATCACACATTCCTCTGAGACAAAATTAACCCATCCATGAGGGCTCTACCCCTATAATCCAAGCATGAGAATTTAGAGGGGCACACACTCAGATCATAAACATTTCACACTGTCTCGCACCAGAGGCAGCCATGATTAGACTTGGTTAAACCATCTTCTCAGCACTCGTGTGATGTGTGTGGTGAGTTTGTTTTGGCCCATAAACAGAGATCATGTTGTGCACAATGTTGATTACAAGCCTTTCACACTTAAGAGCATTTCATGAACAAATTTCTCTGCCAGTAACTATTCATCTATATTTATTTTTAACGGCTGAATGTGAGTTAATCTCTCCCTGATGTCCGATAACCCATCCTCAGTAGAGTTGAGGAACAGCATCAAAGGGATGTCTTAAATGCCATAAATGCTTTAGCCTCTGCTGTTAATTAACCTGAATCAAGAGTGTGTTCAGGGTCTCTGGTCTTTTTTACCTCAACCTCTGTCAGAGGTGAGAAAGGAAGATAGCCTCATGTCCATTACCAAGGAAGGGCCCATAAAAGAGAAAAGTCAAAAGGTACCCTGAATCACAAGGTCACACCCCACCTCCCATTCAAATCTTCCCATAGAGGGGCTTTGGCTGTCCACAGATGGCCTTGGCCATTTCACCAACACTTACCATGGCTTCTTTCTTAGGTCCTACATAATTGTAAAGCCCACAGTTAATCAAGATAAACATTTTACAGTTAGATATTGATGCAGATGCCTTTGTTATCATGACCTTCACATTTTCAATGTGGTCTAGACTACAGATAAGCCTACTTCAAGCTCAGACTGCACAGGAAGCTGTAAAGGAAAGTTGCTTATCTCTCTCTATTTTCTTCTTTTCCTTGTTTCTAACAAACAAAGCATTTCTTGATTTTTTTTTTTTTCTTGTTCTGCCTCATTCTGACTTATGCCTTTTTGCCCAAGGTCCCATGGGAGGGAACTTAAAAGGGCTAGGTAGGTCAACTGGAGGAAGCCGCCAGTCCCTCTCACTGCTTCTGGGCACATCTCTGATCTCTGGAGGGTGAGTCCCCTCAATACTGTAGCAACAACCTAAGCAGTAAAGTAGAACCGAGAGAGAAAGAAAAGTGAGCAGAGATCATTGGGACTACCAGTATAAATTTCAAATTATACAGCTTTTCTTACCTCCCAATATTATGAAGGTTACATCATTGAATCTACAAAAGAGCTTTCATTTCTCATTGGTCAGGTGCTACATAGGAAGGTTAAAAAAAATCTGTACATCTATTAGATAGATGATAGATAGATAGATGATAGATAGATAGATAGATAGATATAGATAGATAAATGATAGATACATAGATAGATGGTAGGTAACTCTAATCAAACAGCCCTACCACATTTTCAAGCTCCTTTTTAAAATTAATATATGTCAGGGGCAATCTAACATATTATGTCAAAGTCTGAGACATATTCAAGAAGAAATCACTCACAAGAAATAAATGAAACGTAATAAATACTATGATAACAACTTGATTTGTTGCTTTGCTTACTAAATGACAAAATTATGTTTAATAGGCAAATAGCTGAAAATAACTCCATAATAAATAATGACATAATTATGTAGTAAGATAACTTTCAAATCCACTCTTTATTGTCTCCTCTTAACACTGTCTCACTAATAAAACACAACATTTATTGAGTGCTTCCTATTTGTTAGATGTAGTTCTAAGTGCTTTATACCTTTTAATTCAGATTAATCACATTAAGATTAATCCTTAATCTTTCTATGAAATAACTACTCTCTGACCCTTGACTTACAGACAGGGAAACTGAAGGCATAGAAAAGTTAAGTAACTTCCCTCAAGGTCCTGGCAGATCCATGGCAAGCCCAGCATTCTAAGTGAAGTCATCTAGCTCTGTGGTTTCACTCATAACCTGTGTTCAACTGTAACTGTCACCAAGATCTGGTTCATATTCCTACTCTTCTTTCCTGATTGGTCTACTTCCCACTATCCTCTCCCAATGGGGAGTCCCACTCCCCATTACACAACTAATGCAATTATCCATGTGCATAATTCCCCATGTTCTCACCCTCCATTTGGAACCCATCAATGATTGCCTTTTCCCTGTAGAATAAAGTCCAACCTGCTGAATCCCAGCATGTTTCATATTCTTGTTATCCTTCTGCCACACCCTTTACAAATGTCCTTTGTACTTTCTTAACCCTATGCCTTTATACAACATTCACTCTTTGTCATCATTTAGAAACCAGATGAAATTCAAGGCTCCACCAAGCTTCCTTTAACCTCATAACAAAAAAATAATTTCTCATAAATTCCCACTGTCCCTCTCACAACCCTTATTTTTATTTTTTATTTATTCTTTGCTCTTTCCAGTATATATTGTGCTTCCTGGGATTATAGTTCCTAAAAATTAAAGATAATTGCTTATGCAGCTTTAAACTCAATCATTCCTGTACTTTGTGCACAGTAGGTACTCAACAGGTGATTGATGAATTTAGTTTAAAGCCACTAGATTTTGTATTTGGATAGGAATATCATGTTTTCCACCTGTGACCTTTTTTTCTTTTTTAGCACCCAGAGAAGTGTGAGAGGAGTTTTCTGTGCCCATGTGAGAAGGAATACTCCCAAGAGTTGGGAAGACCATGCCACAAAACATAAGGTCACTAAGTTATCCTCTGTGGTCTTATATTTCTGCTACATGCGTAAGAAAGGAGGCAACGAGCATGGTCTTTTTCTTCCTCCTCCTGTTTACTGTTCTTTTCAAGGTCCCATCAAGACTAAGCCTAATAATACTAGAGAAATGTGTCTTCATTCCATGCAGGGCAACATCATTTGTCGCAGAAAATACGGGAAGAAAATTCTTTCTTCTCCTTCTCCCTGGACAAAATCTTCATTGCCCCCATAAAAATATAGTTTGCAAAGGTGGCAAGTAGAATGTGATTAGAAGGAGGTGGACAGCACAGGTAATAAAATATTCATGAAATTAAAAATCAAAGAAAAAAATCATAAAATATTGAAATATTAGACAAGTAAATGAAGAAACAAAAAAGCATAGAAGTGGTGAAATGCAACAAAAAAGAATGAGACACATCTAGGAGAAGAAAGATTCCCAATTTTGTCATTAGAATAGTACTTCTTGCCTCTGCTGGGATCTACAGTCTTCCTCCATTTTACTGTCTAAACATGGCTTTCTCTAATGTAGCTATAATAAAATCTGGTATCTCTCCCCCAAAGAAGTAAGTTGCTTATCTCCAAAGGACCAAGTACCCTGACTAAAGACCTTCATCTAACACAAGTTTCTGCTTTATACTACTTATTCATAGTCCATCTTTCCATGAATACTGAACAGGTTGATGAAAGAACTGCATTTGGACCACATACTTGGGTTCTGTGCCTTCTTCACTTCCTCTTCACAAGTGTAATATTCCCCTAATCTTATCTCTTGCTAACCACCACGAGCAGTACTCTCAAATACATAAATAAATTTTAGTTCAGTTGAATAACTGAGATAATCATCATAGATAAAATGTAGGAAACTGCAAATATAGTCTTCACATTAAATTAATCATTCTGGCACAGGTTCAGAATATCAATGACTCTAACAATTCTTTTTCATCATTTTACTTTTAGCTGTGGGCCTCTCTAGGTCCTTGTTCCAAGTCCTGTAGATCAGTACATTCCATTTGGTAATTTTTTATCTCATTTTCTGGTTAAAACCACCATATGTTCCTTCTGTATCATCAACTAGATAAATCTTTCTTGAGCCCAATTCCTAAGAATATGATACCTTGATTCTGAAAACTTCCTAAAATTTGTTCTCCTACTGTAAATTAGCAACTCCTGGTTGAAATACAACCAAGTGAAATTTAGTTGTTAAAAAACATTAAATCCTGCAACTAGAAAGAAAAATATGAACAACTACACAATTATGATTTCACTATTTTTTCTTCCCTTTCATCCTGTCAAAATGCTTTTTGCTCTCATAAAGACATTGTCTGCAGACAATGGTCAGAAGGAGAGATAGCTTATAGTTACACCAGTAAAGAATAGTTGGGCACTGTACTTGTCTGCATGAAGATAATGAAAGGAATAGCTATATATTCTTATGTTGCACACAAAGGAATATCAAGAATAAATTATACAGGAAACGTTCTACTTTCCTCTGTAGTTTTTAGAATTTAACTGAAATATTGACTTTGAAAAACAAACTATAGAATTTCTAGAGCAGAGAACTAAACAATAAGAAAAACTGATAAACTTCTATTCTGGCCAACACAGAGTAAGAAAGAACAAATTTATCATCACTGCCTAAAAACAAACAAAAACCTGAATGAAATATTGAATATAATTTTTAAGGCATTGGACATCGAGAAACAAAGGAGTAATTTCTGAAAGACAAGAAATAAACAAGGCAAAGTCTGTGATTACTACAGTTACTGTCTTAAGAGAGGTATTAGGTAGAGTTGCCAGAAGAAAGAAGTCAGGTGGGACTTGGTAGGCTCTCCAAGTTGATGTTAACAAGCTGAGAGTCCAAGAAGACCCAGGAAGCTAGAGTTCATAGCTCATAGCACTGGAGAAGAGAGAAGTAAACAGAGAACACATTAGAGACCTGTAGAGGAGCTGAGGTACACAGCAGAGTAAACATGTGAGGAAATTACTTAATGCTGAGGAGAAACCCACCTGAAAGCACTAAAACATATAGTACTTAGCAATACAGACAGATACAGATAGCTGATAGACAAGCTTGAGCCAGAAAAAAATCTTTAATTCATAGGTAAGTTCAGTAGAAGAAATAATTAGTCTCAGAGTAAATGCCACCCTTGCTATAACTAATGTCTTAAGTATCAGAAGGATGCAGTTTTTTCAAGTTATTTAGCTATATCCCAGAAAAAAAGAAAGCTCAAGAGTCTTTTAAGAATACAAAAAATACCCAGCACCTAGCAAGTAAAACCCATAATGTCACAAGATTAATAAAGATTAGCAAAGATTAGAAAGAGTCAAAGAAGAAAACCCTGACACAAAATGAGGGAAAAAATAATAGAAACTGACAGATATGTTAGAAGTAACAAACATAAACATAGCAACACTCATTATAACTTCATTCAGTAAATTTCTAAAATTAAATGAAGGCACAATCAAACTTTGGGAGATAAAAACTCTGATGTCTTATATATTACAATGCAATGTCTGACAAAATAACAGACTAGATATTGCGGAACAGAAGACTGACAAAGTTGTATAAATAGCAATGTAAAGTTTCCAAAATGGAGCATAGAAAGAAAAATGAATTAAAAAAAAAAAAAAAACACATCAGTGCACTTTGAGGCAATTTCAGTTGACCCAACTTATTTGTTTGTAATTAAAGTCCCCAAAGCAGGGGACTAAAAAGAATGTGAGGAAATGAAAGCCAAAAATATTTCAAACTTGATAAAAAAAAAAAACGCACAGATCCAAGAAGTTCAACAAACCCCTAGCAGAAGAATGAGGAAAATTACACTGAAGCACTTCAAGATCATATTGCTCAAAACCAGCTCCAAAAGGGAAATCTTAAAAGCAGATGGAGAGAAAACTCATGCTATAAATAGAGCAACAAAGGTAAAGGTGAGGCATTCCTCACTAGAAACAATATAAGCAAAAATACAGAGCAACATCTTTACTGTACTGGGAGGAAAACTGGTAATCCAGCATGCTAATTACAAAAGAAAAATACAAAAATAACGAAATAAGAGTTTTTTAGACATATAAAAATTGAAAGAATTCAATACCAGCTAACCCATATTACAAAAAATATGTGTTAATGGGAGTCTTCTAGGCAGAAAGAAAATGAGACTAAATGGAAACACAGATCTATGCCAAGGAATTAAGAACACCAGAAACAGTTACTACATGAACAAATACACAAGACTTTTAATTTAGTTTTTTTTATATATACAATTGATTGTTTGTTAAAAAGTATATTTTGTAAAAGTAAAATATCTGACAATGATCACACAAAGATCAAGAGAGAAATGGAAGCATATTATTTGTAAGTGATATAAAATCAGTTAAAGGTGCCCTGCAATAAGGGAAATTATGTACTATAAGCCATCAAGCAAACACTTAAATGGCAAAACAATTTTAATTAATAATGCAACAAAGTAGATAAAAATGGAATTATACAAAATACTAAGTGAAAAGGACAAAATGAAAAACAGAAACAAAGAACAAAATGGCAAAATAGAAAATATAAAACAAGATAGTCGTAAGTCCAAGAATATTAATAATTATATTAAATGTAAATGACATAAACACCCCAACTAAAGACAAATCTTTTCACATTATACTAATAATAATGATAATATCTAATTATATGTTTCTTATAAGAAAACTCTTTAAATATAAAGGCACAAAGAGTTTATAAGTATAAGGATGGAAAATGTGTAATATGCTAACACTAATCAAACAGAAAAGCAAAGTGACTATATCATTACCAAAGACAACATCAAATAAATCATTATTTTCACAAACAAAAGCATTCCGTTCATAGTGATATAGGGGTAGGTTCATTCAGAGAACGTAGAATGCTAAACATTTAGCATCTAATATAGAGCTTTGGAATATGGAAAACAAAACCTAACAGAAGTGTAAGAAAGAACAGAGAAATCCACAAATACATTTGAAGATTTAAATTCACCTCTCTCAATATTTGATAGAACACATAGACAAAATTAACCTATTGACATCCATAGAATAATCAACCCAATGACAGGAAAACACACATTCGTTTTCAAGTGGACCTAGAACATTTTTCAAAACAGATCATATTGTGAGCCACAGAACCAATCTCTGTAAATTTTTAAAAATTTAAGTCATATAAAGTGTGTTTTTGACCATAGATGAGCAAAATTAGAAGTCAACAGCAGCAAGATCTCTGGAAACTAAATAACACATTTTTTTCATAACCCAAGATCAAAGAAAAATACAAATGAAAACGAGGAAAGCATTTTAAGCTGAATGAAAATGAAAAGATAATATATCAAAATTTGTAGGTACCACAAAAAGAATCTTAAATAGGGAAACTTACAGCATTAAGTACCTATATTAGAAAAATATTTCAAATAAATGAATTCAGCTTCAATGATTAAAAAAATCAGAACATGGTTGGGCAAACTCTGGTCCTTGGGCCAAATCCAGACTTGTTTCTATAAATTTGGATTTGAACACAATCACATTCATTCCCTTATATTCCATGGCAGAGAACACACTACGATGGTAGAGTTCAGTAGTAGAATACAAATTGTATGGCTCATGATGTCTACAATATTGCCATTTTGTCACTGGTATAAAAAGTTTGTTCACCCCTTAACTGAGAAAAGAACAAGTTAAACCCAAAGTAGGAATATTAATCCTTAATAATAAGGATTGAATCAGAGTTCAGTGAAATTTAGAAAACATAAAATAAACAGAGAAAGCTATGGTAGTTTGAAGAAAAAAATCTACAATTGTGATTAATGTTCAGCCAGACATATCAGAAAAACATGAATTGCCAATACAAAAAATGATAGGTGACAATACTCCAGATTCTACAGATAATGAAAAGAACATAAGAAAACAGCATAAACTTTATAATAATAAATTTGACAACTTAGATGAAATACACAAATTTCTTGAAAGGCAAAATAGATGATCAAAGCTCACTGAAGAAATAGGAAATCTGAGGAAAGCTATATTTATTGAAGAAAAATTATTTGTAAAGAAAATTAATTTGTAACTATAAACCTTAATAAAGAAAAGCACATTCCCACCTGGCTTTGCTGAATAAAATTTCCAAAATTTCAGGGAATAATAACAAGTCTACACAGACTGTTACAGAAAATTGAAGAGAAGGGATTCTCCCTATCTGTCTATAAAGTTAACATTACCCTAGTACTATAATCAGTCAAAGACAGGAGATAAGAGAACTCCATACTAATATCTATCATGAACAAAAATGAAAAAATTCAAAAAAGTTTACAAAGTATGAGAATATATAAAGTACTAATACACATTTAAAAGCAATGTTTGTAAGAAAATTTGATACAACATTTAAAAATCAACTTAATTTATCTTATGAACACATGGAAAATGAAAAGCGTGATCATCTCAAGAGGAGCAGAAAAGGCATTTGACAAATTAAACATATGTTTCTAAAAAACTCAGCAAATGAGCATAGATAGAGGGAAATTTTCTCAACCTGATAAAAGGCATGGGTGAAAATGTACAGCTAATGTTACACTTAATGATGAAAGGTTAGACATTTTTCCCTTAAAATACAATGGTAACTGAACTTATATCTATCTAACAGAAATAAAGGTTTTAGCTAGAGAAATGAGAGTAAAGAAATCCAGATTAGAAAGAAAGAGGTAAAATTCTGTTTTTAAGCAACATGATTGTACAATAATCCCCATGATATTTACAAAAAAAATTTGCAAAAACTAATCATTGATTTATGAAGTGTCTTGGTCTATTCAGGCAGCTATAAGAAAATACTAAGAACTGAATAGCTGATCAACAACAAAATTTATTTGTCACACATCTGAAACCTGCAAAGTCCAAAATCAAGGAATCCATAGATTGGTGTATAGGAGAGCCTGCTTTCTTCTTCATGGATGGTATCTTCTCACCACGTCCTCATGTGTTGGAAGAGGCAGCCAAGCTTCCTCAGATTTCTTTCATAAGAACACTAACTCTGTTCATGACCTAATCACCATCCAAGGGCTTTACCTCTTAATATCATCACCTTGGGTTTTCAAAACATGAGTTGGGGTTGGGGGGTTGAGTGGGGATGCAAGTATTTTGATCATATCATCAGGGTTGCAAGAAATAAAATAAAAAATCAATTGCACTTCCATAAACTGACAAAGAAAAATTGGAAGTTGAAAGACTGTTAAGAGAATGAAAGGATAAGCTACAAACTGAGAGAAAATATTTTCAAATCATGTCTAATAACGGAGCTGCTTAGAGAATTAGAACCCTCAAAGCAAGGAATGCAAAGTTAAAAGAAGAGCAAAGGATTGAGACAGATTTTCACCAAAAAAAAGACATGCAAACAGCACACAAACACATTTAAAGTCACTAAAAATGTAAGTTGAAACCACAGTGAAATATTACTAAGCATCTACTATAATGACTAAAATGAAAAAGACTGATCCTACTAAGTGTTGATGAGATAGAGAGGAAGTAGAACTCTCATGTACTGTGGTGGGATTAAAATATTATGACCACTTTGCAAAATACTTTGGCAGTTTTGGTTTATATTAAGTTAAACTTTCACCCATCATATAAGCTAATTACAATAATCCTAGTTATTTTTCCAAAAAGAATCAAATCTTATTTGATCAAATCTTATTTGATTTACCTAGAAGCAGGTAAAAGGTACATATCTATCAGTATATTTATAAATAAATATTGAGGTATATCCATAATATGGATTATTATTAAACAATATGAAAGAATAAACCACTAATGCACTCAACAGTATGGATAGATCTCAAAATAATTACTGTGCATGAAAGAAACCAGACCTTGCCTGCATTAAAAAAATACTATCTATTATGTGAGTCTATTTATATGAAATTATAGAAAATTAAAATGAATATATAATGAAAGATAGCAGGTCAGTGGTCCCTGAGGTCTGGATAAAAAGGGAGAAGGAAGGGAAAAAAATCACAAAGCACTGCCAAGGCCCCATGGGTCACAAGGAAAGTCTTGGGTGACAGATGCTCATCACCTTGACTGTGGTAATGGTTTTGTGAATACACGCATATGTCACAACTTAGTCAATTGTACATTTTAACATGCTCAATTTATTTTGTGTCTAGCACTTGCTATTGCTAAGTAGTCAAAGTTTTCACATGTCAAAATTTTCTTCTGATAAGGTGCTCTGAAAAACCTTGTGACTTAATAGATGTGATAAGCTGTTTTTTAAACAGAAGAGAAAGAAATAGCTAATAGCACTAGAAATACTTAACCAAAGAGAGAGAGAGAGAGAGAAAGTTTCAGGGGAATAAGACTATCTTCAAATACTTTCAAGGCTGTATAGGAACCAGATAATTCTAGGAAACATTATGGGATAAAAACATTTAGGGTCATACACAATTATATGTAGCCCACAAAATCCATGATCTATGTGATCTAACATTAGATTGGTGTGGTAATCAAGTACATAAAAAGTAACATAAGAATAATATTCAATTGTTCTTATTCCTCCCTTCCATTTCTTGAAGGTCATAAAGTGTACAGTCTCCAGTAGCACTTCTTAAAATTTCCCTTTTCCCTCCAACACTATCTTCCCACTTTGTTGGTTCCATGTCACGTTTTACAGAAATGTCTTCCCCAGCCTATCTCCTTTTTATTCTTTCCTTTACCACTCCTGATTCTGCATGACAACATCCTCAGCAGCAGATGTGTCCTTAGAAGTCAAAGGAAGGACAAGTCAGGAACTGGGAGATAATAATAATCTCACTGATTAATCGAAAGTTGAGGAAAGATTTGGAACACACATCCAGTGGAAAGAAGAACATTCATGTGGTCAATGGCATGGGATCCAGAACTGGAATTGTGGGGTCCTATGTCCTTCTCTGTTTTGACCAGCTGGGTGCTACTGATAAATTTATCTAGCCTCTCTAAGCATCATTTGCCTCATCTGTAGAACAGAGATAATGATAACTTCTTAAGAGGTTTCGTTACGCGTTAAATGATTTAATACACGTGAGGTGCTTAGGAATAAGCATGGCACACAGGAAACTCTCTCTTAAGCATGTGTATTCATTGTTTTTAACTCTTCACACAGACATTTTGGAAGACTTAAAATAGAATGGGCAGTTTTAAAAGGCAGCAAGTTTCCTATCTATTACTATAATTATTAATTGTTTTGGTGACACTGGGGTTGGAACTCAGGGCTTCCCACTTGATAGGCAGGCACTTAGCTAGGCAGGCACTCTACTGTTTGAGTCACACCTCCAGCCTGAGATTCCTATCTCTAGAAGTGATCAAACAGATACTGGCTAAGTACACCACAAGGAAGCTGCACATCAGATTAATTTATTTGAATTAATGCACCATGAGCAGCGAAAGTTCCTTTCATATATGAGCATTTGTATTTCCATGCTTCTTTTTCTCTCTTGGCTTTTTTTTTTTTTTTTTCTTGCTTCCACCACTCATTCACCTTAGATCAGAGAATCTTGAATTCTCCTGATACGGACATTTTTTTCTCTCTAGCTTAAAGGTGTTTCATAAAAAAAAGCCTTCTTTCAGATGACAAAACTGACAATCCATAAAAGAGGGAAATAAAAATATGAAAAATGTTAACCTCACAGGAAATCAAATATTTGATGATATAAAGCATGCCCCTGTCTTGTGTATACACAGGATTTTAAAGCCCTGAAAACTTTGTAAGAAAAAAAAAAAGTAAAATGTTTTCAGCCAGCTGACACCCACACAAAGCAAGTCTTTCTGCAAGATGGATGAAACAGAAAAACTAATTTGATGTTATTATTTCCAAATAGAGAATTAACAGGTATTTAATGATAAAATTTCATTTCTCTGCTTTCTTCTGGCTCTAACTCTTTTATATTCAGGAAAATTCTAAGTGAAGAGACAGTTTTTTAAACCAAGTGTTCAAAAGATTCATTTTCTAATCAAACTGAAATCCATGACAAATCTCAGAGTTTATCACCACATCTAATCTCACCTCCTTTAGCACCAGAACGTGAGGTATTCTTCCTTCAGTTAAAGGCTAACACTACCTCCTCTGATTATTTGTCCCCCCTCTTGCTTCTGCCTGTACATTTAATCTTCCTCCCTTTTCACATATCCTTCAAGATCAATAAAAGCCCGTCTTTGACCTTGGGTCCATCTCTGGATAGCAATCAATCTATGGTCTATGTCTTCTGCACCTCTGCTCATCTTGTCCTCTCTGCTACCTCTCTCCTTCTTCACCTCACCAACTCTTCTGAGTCTTGATCTTCCTTTTAGAATTATCTTAGATATCATTTTGTAGCTGTGATAGCATACAGGCCCTTAGCCTCCCACAAAAATAGTAGATGTCCTTCAAGGGCTCACATAATACTCTAAAATATGCTATTGGAATTACCACCTTATCTCTATAACCTTGACCCACAGTAAAGAAAGAGAAGTACATTGACTCTTTATGGAATGATTGAATGGCACAATTCTAGACAAAAGAAACTGATGTGGATATGTGTTACAACCTTGATATTTACACTTTGTTGTTGGCAT
Organism: Castor canadensis; assembly: GCF_047511655.1. Classification (NCBI taxonomy): domain Eukaryota; kingdom Metazoa; phylum Chordata; class Mammalia; order Rodentia; family Castoridae; genus Castor; species Castor canadensis. The sequence goes on from NC_133386.1 coordinate 25,004,737, forward strand.
TTTACATTTTTCAGATCAATAAGGCCAGTAGTCAGTCCTCTCTATGATCATAAATTCTACCTGTGGGTACAATTATGTGTATGCCCCAATGTGGAAATACAAGCTATATTATTGGTACCCTTCAATCAGTGATTCATATTTTCTACTAGATCACCGAGTCTAATCTCTCTATGATTTCTATAATTTCTTTTGACATTTTTCTTCAACTCCAGTGATGACTCCACGTAGTCATCCAGAGATGAGCATTCTGCGATGGAGACCCCAGCCTCATTAGCTACCTCCTGGTTAAGATAGATAGAACAGACTACAGTACATACTTCCCTATTCAATGTCATAGAATTTGACTCAGAGTGAGTCAGAGAAATAAACTTTATTTATCCAAGATCACATAGTTTGACAATTTGTTTTTAGTTTGGCAACTCTTTGAAAGCTTAACATTTTTTTATTTTGTCTATCTTTTGTTTTAAATTACCATTTACTGAAGCTTGTTGGGTAATACAACCTAATAAAGACATTTTCTAATTCAGTCTTTATGACAATTCTATCAAGTTCACGCTATGATTCTAAATTTTACCCCCATTTTATAGGAAATTGCGGTGTAGACAGGCTAGCCAGGACTTGGGTCAGAGCAGATTATTTTAGAGCCAGTACTCCACATTGTCTTGTGGCTAACCCAGGAAAGTGCTCAGAGGAGAAACTGACAATAAAGACTCACGTACTTCTTATGATTAATAAGGAAAATGCGGAATGATATGGAGAAAACATATTTAAAAAAAAACCTAAAGATTTCTAAACTAACACTTTGGCCTAAAGAGACTCTTCTAAGAAAGCCCTTCACTCCTGGACCATTAATCACAAATTTAGATTTTCTTTTGAGCTATTAATTCACAAATGAAATGGCAATTTACAGATTTTGTTAATCATTGTTCTCTTGGTGAGCAAATTTTTCAATCTGTTTTAAAAATAGTTAAGTAATAGAACTAAAGTTTGGATGTGAAAGAACTGCTCAAACATTTGTGCTGACATCATTGTTTACCTAGTAAAGACTGTCCTAATATTCTAGGAAAAATAACTCCTTGAGGAAGGTTTCTGTTCTTAGAAAAACATTCCACAAACCTTTATAATGAAGAAAACACAAGCCCAAGAGATGTTTCCCTACCAACAAGGACTTCCCAAACATACATGAATTTATTATATTATCAAAAATAACCGATAATATTTTAAATATAAATAAATGGAGGGGGCTTTATTTATTTGTTTTCCTATGACACGAACCCATATCCATTCAGTCTTGGAATCAATCACATCAAATTATAATAAATCAGAGATGACAGGGACAACAGCTAACCCAATACCAGTATTTCTCTTTGTTTGGTTATACTGTAAATGTCTTTGAAATGAGTTTAATCTGAAAGATTTTTAACTCTCTTGGACTTCTAAACAGCAGTGGTTTTTGTGGCTTTTTGTTTTGTTGTTGTTTGGCTTGGGGCGAGGGGCAGGAAGTGGAGGGTGAAAGGAAGAGGGTGTATGTGGTACCTATTTTTTCTTAGATTAAGAATAAGATAATAATATCAAATGTCTCTCTGCTTCTCTCTCTCTCTGTCTCTCTCTCTCTCTCTCTCTCTCTTTCTCTCTTACACACACACACACAGAGACACACAAAGCTGTGTAATAAAGAAGGCAGAGGGAGGAGAAAGCAAAATAGTCCAAGATGGCAGTACCATTTGTATTATTCTTTGACCAAAAGGTAAAAGTTCACCTGAGGGTTTGGCTTGTTTTCCCAAGCTATGACTTGGGCAAGGGATAAGGAAGGCAGATTTGCATCTGTAACTGATTGGCAGTTTCTGTGAGAAATTATCCACTCCAATAGTTTTGTTATTTTGGCAATTTCTTTCTCAGAATTGATGGTGCCCTTTACTTTGGTGGGGGGATGGTGTGGGGAATGGGATGTTGTTCTAGTGAATGCTGGTGGGGGAGGAGCCTTCTAACAGAGACTGAAAAGGTCTGGGAGGATGGAATGTTATTGTTTCTCCTTTTTTGAAGCCACTCTTCTTTTTGATCATGTTTATACTTTAAAATTTCACACTGTGGTCAAACCAGGCAAGGTATAATTTAACATGTCCCCCGTAAACAGTGGACAAAAGGCACAACACTTTTATGGGTATTTAAGATATCCACCTTAATGGATACCTTTGGAGAAAAAAATGCATTTTAATTAGTGATCAAAACCTGACCATTGAATATGGTAAATGCGGTCTATTTTTTGCTATTCTTGTCAGTTTTTCTGTCTATTTGGTAGATAAAATGTATAAATCCAGGTGTTGTTATTTTTCTTCTTCTCAACTATAATTAAGAATTACACTGAAGAAGAAAGTTATAAATAAGATAAAGTTAGAATATATATTTCAGATCAAGCATTTTACTGTAACATAAAAAAGCAAGATTTAAGTATACTGGGAAAGAATATTCCAGCAATTACCACAAGATTCCACAGCTGTTAAACTAGAGAAACTATTTTTCTTCCTTGGATTCTAACTCATCAACTCTCACAATTGCCTCATAACTAATCAGGGCTTTTATGAAAATGTTAGTCGCCAACAGAGCCACTTTGATTGCCTTCATTCCATTGGCACCGTATTTACAGGCATGTTTACTGCCACTAGTAACTTTCTTTTTAATTTTAAAATTTGCTCACTTGAAATGTGCTTTAACAACTATAATAAAATATGATCTAAAATATTCACATAGGATTTGTATAGGTATCGAGTTTCTTAAGCATTTCTTTACAATGTATGATAGAATGTACTCAGAGAGAAAGGAGAGGATGCAGTTGTTGACCCTGGCAACTACTACATTCAGATTTGAATCATCTTCTCATTGTTTGAGTTCACATTGCTTGGAAGGGCTGTTATAAGAATATATGTGTGACTTGTAGACATTCATTATAGATAAAACAGCTATGCCTGAATCAGACTGTGTCCATAAATGTATTCATATATTCACCAAGTATTTGATTAAACCTTTATATTAGGTTAAGATAACACAATTGTGTATCAGACATGAATGCTGCTCTTACTTTGGCTGTAGTTCAATGGGAACTTTATAGAACAGTATCCCTTACTTGTAGATATCAGGCACTTGTATCAATTAGTTCTTACCATAACAGTGGTGCATAACAACAACAAACTTCAGTATTTTAGTGACTTACAAAAGAAAGCATTTATTTCTGATTCAGCTATCTGTATCAGATTCAGCTGATGTAGGCTAGGTTCAATTGGGCTTGCCCCCAAACTTGAATTGGGTCCAGTTCTGCTAATTCTTCCATGAAGCAGTGACTGTCTGAGTCATGTACCTTTAAAAAAAGAATAAAAGAGCACAGAAATGGAAGCTGTACTGACATTTCAAACCTCTGCATCTGTGACACCTGCTAATGCCTAATTGGCTAAAACATATCACATGGAAAGCCCAGAACCCAACACCAATGAGACAGAAAAAATGTATTCCTTCCATAGGAAATAACAATAATAATAAGGGAAGAAGGAAGTGAATGCTTCCTGACAAAATCCAGTCTCCCAAGTTCTTTTTCTTTTCATGCCATTCTTTCTCCAGGAAATCTCATTAAACCCAAAAGTTTCTTTCCTATTTAGGCATAGCTAGTTCTCTAAATTATACTTCCACATCAGAATATTCTTCTTAGTTCCAGAATTTTATAACGATCAGAATTACTTGGTAAATACACTTGGATATTTCAAAAATATTTCAATCTTATTATATCTTAAATAAAACCTATGATCATCTCTACTACCTTCTATGGACCAAAAGTGGTATTCTCCCTGTCAAAATGCTAGATTATTCATCTATACAAACCAGCAATCTAAGAAACTATTTTCTCCTTCCAAATCCAACTGATTTCCGGGACCTCTTTTACCTTATAGATGTGTATTTGACCCTTCGCTTCTCTTTACTTTCACCAGAATCCTCCTCCACACTCCCAGCATCTCACATCCAGATCAATGTAATATCTATTAACTAGTACATCCACTTTCATATCCAGGTAAAATCAGGCAATACTGGAATAAATCCAGGGCAGGTGATGGGAGGCAAAAGAGAAGACAGTAGGGTTAGTTCAGACCAAGGTTCAGCAGCACTTCTAATCCAAAAGGATTTTATCAAAGAAAGATGAAATGACTACAACTTCCAAGCAATGGGGTGAAATCAGAAGTGTCCATTGCAAAGTCAAATTTTGCCTAAGAATGCTTGTCTAAGGAGAATGAGGTCAGGAATAAGAAGCAAGTAAAGAATAGGAGACAAGGTCTAGCACTGAAAGAAGAGACCTGCAAGAAGAAGGCAGGATAATAAAGCCCCCAAACAGCAAGTGTTAATAGAGACTAGACATCCCTCCGAGTGCCAGAAAATTAGAAGAAATAGAGAATCCTGGATAATGGAAGAAAGGGGTGCCCCATCTAAGACTCTAGGATCCATAAATTCAGATCTCTATGGATTTCCTGCCTCTGTCACTAAAGAAAGGAAAGGAATGAGGAAGATCCTTGATAGCAGAGAGAAGAGGGGAAATCCAATGCACAGCTTCCCCATTTCCATGCTATTCGCAGGAACTTGAAATCCACAACAGAAAGCATTTCAAGGAGTTTACTTAAAAAAAGGGACTCACAAGGTAAAAATTTAGCAAGGATTATTTAACAAAGCAGGACAAAGTAGGAAGAACTTAAAAAAAAGAAAGAAAGAAAGAAAAACCTCCTGCTTCACACACAGGAGGCAGGAGTAAAGAGGTACAAAATGGTGGTCCTTGTCCCAGGTATATTTGTACCTTCTGAGCCGGGGATTCCAGTTTGAACCCCCATTAAGACACATGGTTGCCCAGCAACTGTCAATCATTTTGTTAGGTTCCTGTTTGTTATCACTCAACCTGAAGAAAATTGGTCTCTGAGTTTGTTACTCAAAACATTTGGACAACAGGCCTAGGGTGAGTCTGGGTAATAACCCAAAACATAGAAACAATGGAATAACATATAGGGCATTCCTTTTTAGTCAAAGAATCCATTCATCAGACAAGAATCTATGCACCAGACATGTCTTATTCTCAGATCTCCCTATTTATTCAAGGAGATTGCAATTTACTTAACATCTAAAAGAAGGAAGGGTGATGGAAGGAATACCTACCTGCTGCTCTTAATGATTTTTCAGTTTTACTTCCTGTCTTTCTTAATTTCCTGAATCTAGCTTTTAAAATATTTTTTATCATTTTTAATTTCTCTGTGACCTCATCTTATCTATCCTGCCTCATCTTCATAATAGAGTATGGAAGGCTATTCCTAGCACAGCATAATCAGGGAAGTCTGGCAATCCTGTCCATATGTCCTCACTGCACTGTCCATATGCAATTGCAAATGGTCAGGTATTCCCCATCCATTGGTAGACTGAGGCTTGGGACAGACTCAGAGGTATGCCCAGATGTTCAACTTATAATGTGGCTACATCCTGATTAACCACTATAAGTGGAATATATCATAAATCAAAATGTATTTAATGCACCTAGCCTATTGACCATCATAGCTTAACAGCATGGGTATGCTACCAATTATCAGTTGTTTCCTATTGTGACTGTGTAGTTGAACAGGAGCTGTGGTTCACTGAGCCTCCCAGTATCACAAGATAAGACCATACCAAATATTGTTAGCCCAAGAAAAGATCAAAATTCAAAATCTGAAGTAAGATTTCTACTGAATGCAGATCACTTTCGTGTCATCATAAAATAAAAAAATTGCAAGGCAAACCATAATAGTGGAAGAGTATCTCCACACTTAATGTCTAAGAAATCTCAATTTATTTTAACTTGAAAGGTATATTTTATTTAAATGAATAAATACTGATTATGGTCCTCTGAACAAAGTAGCCAAGAAGAGCATTGATTGCAGCATGTATGAAGAACACATGTGGACTCTAAGTCCAGCACCAAGAATGCTCTCTGAAACTTGAAGTCAAGCTTACTATGGTCAACATCCAACAACATTAAATGAACATTCTAAGATGTATGGCAAATAGATATAAAGAATCTAATTTTTGAGAGTATGAATTCATTTCCTGCCTTTTGTTTGATAAATGTTTGGTCTCTTAATGGCTATAGTACAATTAGCAAAAATAGCAGCCATGTATCAGTGACTAAAAAGAGTGGACCAAGTGAACCTAGGGTTTTTAATTTGCAGTCTTAGTGACTGGAAAATATCAACAAACTATTTCCCTCAATTGATTATTATTGACTATATTGTGCAATGATAAATATTTTAAATTCTAAATTATTTATTGGTTTTGCAGTTATTATTCTGTTGTGTGGATGGACACAGCCACTTCAACCTACAATATAAAGGGAATATTGCCTTGTCCTGCATATCCCTAATCTCATCATCACCTAGGCCTATAGATTCTGAAATTCCACCCTGACCACTACCACCCCTGAACTAATGGATGAATTACTCAGCTTCATACTCTTGACATATTCTAATGGAACTCAAAAATCTTCAGAATACCTGCTATAAGACTATCAAGCTTGCCTTATAAATTTCCCTTCAGGGCTGTATTCAAGTGCTATGTGACAAAGTGGGCACTTTTCCAGCCATAAGTAAATACTGAGTTCAATCTTACTTACTCATTCTTGATTCTGGGAAAAGAGAATGCAGTTCCAATTGACACAGTTCATGTGGCTGATGACACCTAGAGTCATAAAAATTAACATTATAAAATTAATTTTCTATAATTTGTTTCTGAAATGATGCATTAAAAACACCAGCTCTCACTTTAGGAGAAATGTAAACTCCTTAAGGATATCTTTGGCAAGTGGTTTCAACAAGTCATGGCCAACTTACTTCTCTGAACTTCTAGAGTACCCTGAACAGATGAGATCATTCAGTCATTTCCTGTGTGCTCCTACTACCTGTCCATTATAGTGGCCATTTTATTTTATTATAACAATTTATTAGAGTCTCTTTCCTCTCTTTGACTAAGAGACCGACCTTGAGGATATGGCTGTGTTCAAGGTCCAGCACAGTGCCTGGAGCATAATCAGAATTCAATAATACTTGTTGAATGATTGAATGAAATGGTTGGATGAATGGATGGACAGACAGAAGATGGATGCTATGAAGAATAAATACAGAGCAAAATGTCACCAAAACCATAAATGCTGCCTTCTTTTATCGAACTTTAAATGTTCTGACAATGTTTTGAGAACAAAGGTTATATTTTGACAAAACTAATTTAGTGTCTTGCAAAGCATAATTTGGGAGTCCAAATGACTATGTTTGACAGCCTATCTCTAAGCAGGCCTGAATTTTTTTAGACCAGGGCATCATGACTGACAAGTTATATTTTTTCTTTGTTTGAAGGCCTTTGCAGAAATATATGACTGCACCAACTATGGATTCTTTCTGGTTTCTGCTGCCTTATAACCCCTGACAGAAAGGCATTGCTTTCAGGAGTATGATGTCTTACTAAATCCCTCAAAAGTCTTAAAATAAGATAAGAAGACAAGAAGGAATCTGAATTCTGCTACAATGGTTTTGAAAAAAATCTGTTTCTTTTAGGGGTGAGACTGAGAGCAACACCATAGAAAAGTTGTGCTCTACAGAGAGGGATAGATATGTTTCTTTGAGGAAGGGGCTTAATTCATAAGGAATTTTACAAAATTCAGCACAGATCCTCAAACCATATGACTTTGCAAATTTGTCTAAGAATTGAATCATTTGTTCCAATTTAGTATTCCAGACTTTCTGAGAATAGTATTTCCAAGAACACTCAGGAGAATTCAAAGTGTGAGTAATTCCAGACTTGTCTCCTTTCTTATAAGTGAAAAAATGTAGGTAATAAAAGACCAATTAAAACATTTGAATTTTATGGTTTTGCACAGAGGGCCTACACGGATTGATACATTTGTGGCAAAATTATGACTTGAGACATTTTTTAAAAATCAACTTCAAGGCAGAATTTAGCTTACTCTTTGCCTCCAGCTTCTTTTTTCTATGCTGTCTTTATAAAGACTGTAAGTAGCAGCTTAGAAAATGCTGGAGAGGTTTTTAATCTTTCATTCTTTTTTTAAAAGAAGGATTTGGCCTGAAACTCAGTTATTTGCATATAGTAGGATCTTGATGTATCCTGTGTTTTATCTTGTCCACATTGTCAAAATGTGAATACCAACATTAGGATTTAAAACACATCAGCAGTTGCTGAACACTGCATTGAAAATGTATTCATTCCAAACTGAACTATCATCGTTGGTGATGTTCTCTTTCTAAACCTTAAAAAAACTGAAAAAATGGTAATACAAACCACATGGTTGCTTCATTCCACCACCGTTCTTGGGAAAGCAAGTGGTGCCTGGCAACCTTGCTGTCAGCTGGGCCGTGGTAATCAGAGCAGCATTGCCCTGTAGTTAAATCTAATGCTTTCTTTCTGAGAACTCATCAGTGGATGCTTTTTCTTCTTATCAGTCTTCTTGGTAATGTTTGAAAAGGGCTTCTGTGCATGAGGAGAATTTGTCCTCTGTAGATAGAGCTGCTGAACTAGTGAGAAGTTTAAAAAAAAGAAAAAGTATTCTAATGACAATACTTTAATAATAATGCAAGGAAAAAGCCTGCAAGGACTGCTTGCTTGATGCTTTGGACTTTGGTCTCACAGAGGTCTAAGATCCAGTCTGACTCTGCTGGCCAGGTTCCAGCTTCTTCTCTAGGCCCTGAAGAGCCTTCTCCCTATGGAAACTCACAAAGCAAACATTGAATGTATGGAATTCAGACCCTAGAATCAAAAAACTTAAAACACGAAAGTGCCTTCTTGTTTTTGGCCCTGGCAACAATGACAATATTTTAATTCCAACATTCTTAGGGGAGAAAATATGTATTTGGAACAAACCAATGATGACAACATCCCTTTAAGTAGGCCTAATTAGAACCGAGATGACACAAATTTGTTATGATAATTGAGCATGTGAAAACTGAAACTTCCAGGAAAGAGAGATCACCAGAGCAGCCATAACCACAGGGATGACTTGTAAAGCAATACTAAAGTCAGTAGGAAATTGGATTCACCCAGCAGAATTTTACTTTATAGCCACATTGCATCAACAAGGACATTTTCAACTTTTCTTATTCCCTGCTAATTAAACAAAATGATGACGTGAAGAGCTAGTATGCTCTTCACACTAGCACTAGCACTTAAAGCATGTTGGTTTGTTCTTTTCTGGTCAAACAAATTTGTTCTTGAGATCTGTTGGTCCAGAGCCCCTCCTAGCCAGCCCTCAAATGCATATGGTATTCACCAAAGCTTTGCGAGGCGTCTTCCTTCTTTCAAGCACCTTGCATTGCTTCATCCTCTTTCCTGAAACTTGCAATGACTAAAAAGAATATGAAAAGGAAATGAATCAAACCTACTATCTCCAGCTACTTTTTCGAGTAAGCACCCTAGGAAAACAAGTTCTTTCTATGATCCTTGATCTCTGGATTCTGGAATCCAAGACTTTGGATGGATTTTATTCTAAAGTTAAGAATACTGTACCCCAGAAGGAGCAAGTAAATCCTTCAAAGTCATATAACCAAAGGGCATCCTATCTCTAATCTTGTGACATAGAGAACAGGGTAACTTTTGTTATCTCACTTTTTACTGGGGTTAGAGGTGCTTTATGAATAGAGAAGAAATTCAGTAAGTGTCTGAAAATAACAGGAGGCACACATTGGTAGTTGTATCATGATCAAAACATTTATGTATTTTAATCTTCATTACAATAGACAGAAAAGAATTTGGACTTTGGTTGATGTTCTTATCCTGACCTTTCCTCTTGTAGGCAGTGAATTACATAGAAGTCTAGCTCCTAAACTAACCTGCACACTGGGAAGACATACTCCATTTTCCCTCACTGCCCACTTCCCTTCCACTAGACAGGAAGAAAAGGCAATCGTGTCTCAATACTTGTTGTAATCACTTTGGAGAGGTCAAATGCCCCACAATAATAAATAGAATTGCTTATATTTGCAAATGTGTTTTCTTGTTTTTCGCCTCTGTGAAGCAGGCAGAGACAGACATAGGTACTGCTGAACTAATTTTAGTGATAAGGAGACTGACAGAGGGGTGTAAAACTGTCTTAGGGAAATATACTTTAAGTAAGCTGTCACCAGGTGGTAGAAGGGAGGTACTTTTTATTTTTTATTTTTTCTATCTTTTTCTTGAAAACGAAATGACATTTTTGCTTGTTTAAGATAGTTACACAGGGAGTTTCCTTGTGGCAATTCTATGTATGTATGTATTATAGCCTAATTTGGTTCATTCCTCTATTTGTCTTCTTTTTACTTTAGTCCCTTTCTTATGATTGGTTCAACCAGTTTAAAAATTTTATATTCATTCTTATATAGAGAGTACATCAACCATACTTCCTTCTTTTATCCTCCCCCTCTCGTGTGTGAGGGAGGTTCTTTTTAAACTGAGATTTCTATTGTTGACACAAACAAGCCAAGAATAATGAATTTTTAAATATATTATGTCATTATTTCACTTATGGTATATTTCAGACAATAATTAGATAGACAAAGTTGAATTTATTGTAGGAACCATTCTCAAAACTCTGTATCTATTTATCACCATTTAAACTAACCCTGGTCTAACCCAGATTTGATTTAGGCTGCTTTTTTAGTCCACACAGTATTTGCTGCCTTGAAGCCACATTCCTCCTGAGCTTAACCCCAGGTATACCTCTCTTTATCTGTATGTGGTCTTGCTTCCCTTATTAGCTTTTTACAAACAATTTCACACACAGTTTTAATTTCCTTTCCAGCACTGTGCACTACCTGCAAGGTTCTGTTCTGTCTTGAACTATCTGTCCCCACATAAATGAAACACAAACTGATCACTGATATTTAGGACGTTCCTCTGTTCTGAGACCCTCCCTCCCATTACCAGCTCTTCCCAATGCAAGAAGAAAGCTTTTGCCTGGCATCATTCTTTCCAGAATATAAGGAAAACCTCTCTCTCTCTCTCTCTCTCTCTCTCTCTCTCTCTCTCTCTCTCATTCCTTCTCTGATTAGCAGCTGCAAGCTAGGTATGATGACTTACGACTTCAAAACATCTTGAAGCCGGTTGCCACCAGTAACACAACATACAACTTTTAAACAACTCTGTCTGATACAAGCTGTTCTAGCCAAAGAGTTCTTCTAAACTGATTTCTAAAATAGGTGATCTTCTTCCAGAACAAAACATTTTATGCTAGATTTCTTTGACAGTGATTTAAATCATTGCACGACCAATTTATCCTTAAAAGCTCAACTTCTTTCCTGTTGTGCAACTCAATTAAATAATGATTTCTAGTGTCAGGGTTTCCTGTTGCTCCCCCAAAACTCACAATGTTTGTGTGCTTGGCACTGGGAATGTTCACAGGGTTCTTCTTGAGGAAGGCTCTAAGTAGGTGAGCTATATAGATTTGGAAAAGAGCCAATAAATAGTCAACTATCTTTTTTTGTTGAATTATATCTTTGTTAAGTCTTTTTAACTTATGTACCCCACATTTCCTCTATGCTATATGACATTCATCAGAAATTCAATTATTTATTCCTTAAGTTCCAAATGTTTACATCGTTAATTATTTTTATCAGGTTCTGTTTATCTTCTTTACATCTAACTAAACCTACCTCTACCCCCGCCCAGAGCTATACTGTCCAATTCAGCTATTTAAATTTTATTTTAAATTAATTAAAATTAAATAAAAATTTAGATTTTCAGTTCACTGGCCACATTTAAGTGCTAGCTGCTACTGTATGAGACACAGACCATTTCCATTTCCTTTATCATAGAAAGTTGTATCAGCTAGCACTCCTGTAGACAGTGTGACCCATCCGGACAGGGACAGTATGTGTTTTTCCTAAATCATCACAGAGCTTCCAGTGTTCAGCATAGTAAATACACAACCATATTTGTTCAATAAACAATCCTATTCACGATGAGAGAAGTCAAAGAATCAGACTTTAAAAATTATCCCTCAGGATGTGGGGAAAAAGGAACCCTCTTACACTGTTGGTGGGAATGTAAACTAGTACAACCACTCTGGAAAAAAATTTGGAGGCTACTTAAAAAGCTAGACATTGATCTACCATTTGGTCCAGCAATACCACTCTTGGGGATATACCCAAAAGACTATGACACAGGTTACTCCAGAGGCACCTGCACATCCATGTTTATTGCAGCACTATGCACAATACCCAAGTTATGGAAACAGCCAAGATGCCCCACCACTGACGAGTGGATTAAGAAAATGTGGTATCTATACACAATGGAATTTTATGCAGCCATGAAGAAGAACTAAATGTTATCATTTGTTGGTAAATGGATGGAATTGGAGAACATCATTCTGAGTGAGGTTAGCCTGGCCCAAAAGACCAAAATTCGTATGTTCTCCCTCATATGTGGGCATTAGATCAAGGGCAAACACACAATGGGATTGGACTTTGAGCACATGATAAAAGCGAGAGCACACAAGGGAGGAGTGAGGATAGGTAAGACACCTAAAAACTTAGCTAACATTTGTTGCCCTTAACGTGGAGAAACTAAAGCAGCTACCTTAAAAGCAACTGAGGCCAATAGAAGAAGGGGACCAGGAACTAGAGAAAAGGTGAGATCAAAAAGAATTAACCTAGAAGGTAACACACATGCACAGGAAATTAATGTGAGTCAGCTCCCTGTTCGGCTATCCTTATCTCAACTAGCAAAAACCCTTGTTCCTTCCTATTATTGCTTATACTCTCTCTACAACAAAATTAGAGATAAGGGCAAAATAGTTTCTGCTGGGTATTGAGGGGAGAGGGAGGGAGTGGAGTGGGTGGTAAGGGAGGGGGTGGGGTTAGGGGGGAGAAATGACCCAAGCCTTGTATGCACATATGAATAATAAAACAATTAAAAAAAATTATCCCTCAGGTGAGGGGGAAAAAAGTGAGAGTATAACTGAAATAAAATGTGGACAAGAAGAATGGACAGAAGGCAAACAAAAGGTGTGACTATTAAGTATTCACAGACCATTAACAATAGTTCACAATGAGTTAAGTTTCTATTTTGGGACAGATGTGGTAGCACATATCTGTAATCCCTGTACTTGGGAGGCTGAGACAGGATGACCACCAGACTGAGCTGCCATAGCAAGATCCTGTCTCAAAAAATGTTTTTGCTTTACTTTCTGTTCAACAAAACTAGAATTCAAAACTTTTTTATATCTGGCTATTTTATCAAAGCTAGCAATTCCAATGTAACCAACCAGAGTTGGAGCAACAAAATGTCATTGGGGCTAAAGGGATCTCCAATAAGTTCTTCACTAATTCAATACTTGTTTGCGCTCCACTTGCAGAGGATAAAAGATAAGAAATTAAGGCACCCACCATACAAAAACTTATTTACATAAAGCCAGTGTCTAATAAGAAAATGCATTTGGCTTATAATTGCTTGTTAATCTTTCCCAGAGAAACAATGCCTTGTGATCTGAGGCTCCAAGGGCAGCCTTCCAAAGTCAATGCTACCTGGTGAGATAGATACTTGAGACTGTGTACCACTGGTTGTATGGGGAAATACATTCAAAATTCTCATTCGTGGTGCCTGAATCCTCACCTATCTATAAAAGTACCTCACCTATTTACTCCTGCCTGCCTTCATTCTCCATTAAGGATGGGGTTTTTGAGGCCTTAGGCCAAGAGGGCATGGAGCCAGTAGGGCAGAATCTAAGATGGGGAGAAGTAGGGACCCAAGGTAGAAAGAGGATGGGAGCTCTGGACTCAGACGTCGATTGAATGGAGAGGCAGAAATAAGACATCTCAGAAATGCTATGGTGTAGGCACAGTGGTGAGGAAAAGAGCAGTAACGGGGGAAATAAAGGAAACTTGAGTTTCTCCTTTAATGTTGCTATCAAACTGCTGTGATTCCTCCTACTTCCTCAGCTACCCAACACCGTAAAACCCTTAAACAGCTTTGTAGTTCTTTTAAGATAAAGACAAGAGTCTGACTTTGATCTCAAGATACATTTGTTGTGCTCCTCTCCCTCTTCAGTTGTCACCAGGGTGTCCTTGGCCTCTTCTTCCTAGCCCTTTCTCTATTTCCCACACCCTGTCCCATCTCTTGTCTTGAAACATGCTACTTAACCTAAAAGTTTCTTCATTCCCTTCTTGAATGAACTAACTCCTATTCGGCCTTCAAGTTTCAGTGTTTATCACTTCCTCAGGAAAATCCACCTTGGGTTAGTTTCCACCACTAATTATCTTTAGTGGTGATGTCAGGCACTGCTCCCTCATTGCACTACCAGAGTTGTGACTTCACATTTATTCCTGTAAGTGATGATTAAAGGCCACTTTTTCTTTTCTTGGGGGGAGAGGTCCAGACTTTTGACTCCAGGAAGCCCATTCTAGTTCTTCTTCTGCTCACCTCTGGGTGCTCAGCACCTTGTCTCGTGCATGGCACATAACAGGTAGATACTAAATAGCTGTTGGAGGAATGAATGAGTGAGTGAAAAGTGATGAGGAGATGAAGTTCTCAAGCTTTAGGTGAGGGGTTTTAAGAGTCAGCCCTTCCTGAATATAGAGAGAGGGGCCAAGAAGGACGGATCTTTATGCGTACCCAAAACCCTTCACAAATAAGGGCTGACTATAGTGAGGAACTGCATGCATTCATTTGAAAGTTAAAATGTTCACGCAACTCAGAGTGTTTTTCCATTCTTTCTCTCCAGCTATCCTCCCCCCTCCTTTCATAGGTGATTTATTCTAAAAGCCTTGGGCTGAATTTCTTAGTGTAATTGAGAAGACAGGAGGTTCTGTCCTTCAATAGAACACACACTTCCTCTCCTTAAAAGAGAAAAATACTTTAGAAAGCTGAACTGTTCATAGAACACTCGATTTAGAATTGTCAGGAAAAAATAAAGAAATCAGAAGGTAGCCTCTTTCCCTTACTTTCATGGTTACAATTAAATCACAGCAGATCAAGAAAATAAATGTGCCAAATTGTAAAGTTTGTAGAACCTTTGGGGGTTTCATGACAAGGAATGCTTGTCTTTCTAAATGGGCTTGCTCTAATGGGGTTCACCTCCTAAAACATACTAATATTTACGCTTCGTGCTTCTGACCCTAAGGGGTTAAAATCAAATGCCACAAATTTTTCAGTACTCACTTTGTTATGTCCTGCGAGAGTCAAAAAAGAATCACTTCTAAGGGCAGAAAATATCTTCATTTTTGCACTTACCCTGACCCTAGCATCTAAAAATAAAAAAACGCTAGAATTTCTCCAGCAGGTGATTTAAAATAAAAAAAGAAAACTTAAAGAGAGCTAATTGTTTAAAGTCTAAATGTAGCCCATAGAAAGGACAGAAATAAAGAGGCGTCACTCCAAGTGACCCCGCTTGGATAAAACCAGGCATACAATTCATTTGAAGGACTTTTTGTGTGTGCGTTTTCCCTCCAGGTTTAAAAAGGAGCATTTCTTTTGCAGCATAATGGATAACAGTATCATCTTGGCAACTTCTGTCTACAAGTGGTGTTAATTTTAGCCTGATCCTCATGCTGAGCACACGGAGGAATTTATATTACTCACCAACCTTTGCTGGAAGCCTAAGATAGCCTTTAAGTCTCTGAGAAAGTATGTCCTGTTTGAAGAGATTCTCCTGTCACATGCGAAAGTCAGAGAAGGCGGCTGTGAACTTCGGTAAGGCCACACCTGTTATTGTACACACTGTTGCTGCTACCTTTGGCTCTCCTTTCACACTTTAACTCTTTCCCCTTTAATATGTACTCTACTTCTTAGTTTAAACACACATTTCAAAACACTTCCTTTGGGTTCCCCTGAGAAGGAAATTGATCATTCTTTAAATATATGTTTTTAATTGACTTCCTCCTTCCTGGCTAGGAAATTAACTTTTAGTCCTCTCTTATTTGATCTGTTAAACAGGATATGTGACACCTTCCAGACAACAAAATTTAATGAGATCCTAAACACTGAATGAAGACTTTACCTGATAGAGGCTCCAAATTCCCATGTAACTTTTAAAGATACAACAATCGAGCTTACAATTGAATTCTAGCTGCAAAGCATATCGATTAAGTCACTGTCCATAACATACTGAAACAGCTAGCCATTGTCTCATTTCTCTCTGCCAGTTGCAAAGCACTCTTTAAAAATCAATTGTCTTTTCCCTGTGCAGAGTTGCCAGAAATGAGTATCCATTGCCTGAACTGTGAAAGTATTTATTCACTGTTGGTCTCCTATCAGTTGATTTTATTCCTAGTGAAATTGGAACCTAATGTTTGAACTGAAAGGATCAATAATGTATGAAAACAACCCTGCCTGAATGTTTCCCAGTCTATTGCAAGAGGCTGTTGTTCTTATTGGTTGTTTGCCAAGCTGCCACCTGGGCAACCAGGTTGGTGACCAAACAGGTGATAATGTTCTCACAGTCTCACAGAAAACACACCCTTTACTAACACTGCCACACTACAACTCCTTGACTTCAGGTACTTTATAGATTTTTCTGTTGTTTGTGTGGGTAGGAAAAACAAGTTCCTGAATCCCAGATTTCAGCCTCCAAAGTGGAGTTAACTTCTCAGAAGAAAATAGAACTCCAGATCCCACACGATTGTCTAGTTATGACCTCCAGGGAAATTCCACTTCCTGCACAAACAATTTTCCTTTGAAGGAGACTATCTCGATTTTCTCTGGAGCGATTCCTTACCATAGGGGAAATTTTCTCACCTGACTCCCTGAATTCCATCACCATGCTGCTTCAACAATGACAGAAAAACTGATGATACCGCACACTCGCCCCACCATGTGTATCTATTCTGACCTCCACCAAAACTAGAATTTTTCATGTAGTAAACTTTTTCTTAGGAATTAATTTGCCAGAAATGAATTAAATGAATTCACATCCTCTTCTTCAAGTATTTTCTTCATTTGCTTTTCTTTCTCTTGCCAGTATTCTATCTGATTATATATTTTTTTAACTTAATGATTTGCACCTCTGACTTTTTCCTATCTGTTTTGGTTTTTACCTTAATTTCAGTATCATTTTCATCTTCCGTATCATGTATTTAGTTTGGTTTTTAAATAGTCGTTTTAATATCATGGTAATAAAGAGTCATTTGGTCAACAGAAACAAGGGAGAAATGGAGCCCTGTCATGTTTGTAAAAAGAAGATGAAGCCAAAACAAAGTTGCAAGGTCTGTTACTTTATTACATCCATGATTTTCCCCTGACTGCATGTAATACTTCCAACTTTTTCTCTCCCTGATTCTCACTGAAGTGACACACTGCAGGTGCCACATTT
Source organism: Castor canadensis (assembly GCF_047511655.1). NCBI lineage: Eukaryota > Metazoa > Chordata > Mammalia > Rodentia > Castoridae > Castor > Castor canadensis. The sequence goes on from NC_133386.1 coordinate 25,022,069, forward strand.
TAGATTTAACAATGAAAAAAAAAAAGTCCATTTCTTTTGTAGCTCAGCAGCAAAAACATCACAAAAGACAGAGTTATCATGAGCTAATTACAGTCCTTGAAAATTACCTTTGTGCTTAGCAAATATGCATTTTTTTTCTGTGCTGGTGATGAAGTTGGCAGTTTAAATAAAAAATGCTATTTAAAGTAACAGAGTACAGTTATATAACCTTTTCACATAAATCACACAATAACTCTTTGTGCTTTGTAAAAAAAAAAAAGAACTGCAGTGCTTGTTAAGACGATTTATTTATATAATAATCATCTATGCATAGGGTTTTTTTTCCCTTTTATAAAAGTGGGTGTTCTTTTTCTTAACCTCTGTAAGTTGAACACTAGAGGCACAAACATCCTCCAATCACTGCTTTTAGCTGTACACACTCCAGTACTCAAGGCTCCAATTCAAGTAGTCTTTATTTCTAAGCACACAGATAGAAAACTTAATAAGGGAACAGTGCCTGCTTACTAAATAAATAAAAATACAGAATCAAATTCCAATCTCGTAGAAGGATAAATTTGCATCTACAAATTGCCCCATGACCTGAAATCATTTTTCTCTGCTTTGCAGGAATCCTTTTTCTTCAACTATTTTCCATTAGTGATGGGGTGTAAAATCTATGAGATCATGAAAGCTTGGAGTCCCTCCCCTGACTCTCCATGGAATTCTTCCATCTGTTTTTGTTCCCCTACTCATCCTCCTGTCCATAACCTCTTTAGCTCTTAAGCTGATTCCCTGACTTATACTTGAAGCAGTAAACTTTCATTATTTACCCCTACCTTTTAAAAATCCTCCATGTAAAGTGCCCTGACACCAAACTGATCTTATCACTTACCAGTACACCCTGAAGGATCTCAGGACTGAAGAGTCCTATGTAAGTTCCTAATACTAAGCTTGGCTCAAATGGACCACTTAATCCTCAATCTGGAGAATTACTCTAAAAAAGAGAGATCCTTTCATGATAAACCCAGCAGAAGCATTTCATTGGTCAAATATATCTATTCTGATCCTTGTTGAACAGTGGGGGTTCGAAAGACAGGGAAATCCACAAGGGCTTTCTTGTGTGTCCTTATCTTTCATTGAGATGCTGGCCCAACTTTTAAAAGATATCTCCATGGAATATTCTGGGCCAAACTCCAAAACCAACCAGTAGGAGGTGGCTCTCTTAATCCGTGTCTGTGTTCCGTCTTTATATAAACAGGTTAAGCCAGCTGCCAGGGCCTCTGTTACCAATTCTAGCTCACATTACCTTTGGCTGGAAAGATAGGTCAACCAAAGCTACATTATGAAAGCAGAGAACTCCACCTCTCCCAGGGTATAGTGTGCATGATGACCAGAGACAACAGTAATCTTATTTTTATTCCTCAAAAAAGTAAATAAAATGTGACACATGCTCATTACAATGGATGTGATATTTCTAAACTGTCAATTGGAGGTAATGACTTTAAAAGAAGAGGAGAAATTTGTTAATTCTGATTGATACAAAGATGTTAAGCTATGCATTTTCCTAACAGTAGAAAAGTAAGAGAAGTAGAAAAACTCTTTGATGGTATATTGTGCAATTTGATTAACAGGAAAGACATGCCCCACCCATCAGCTAATATTGCCCAGTTAGGAGCTCACAGTGTCAATTTGAAGAATCAACAGGCATGACTAACATTGAAAAGATACTACTGACAAGATCTGTTTCTTTACTCAGATGACCATTCCTCAACTTTGACCCTAAGAGTGGCCCTGAAAATGATGTTAACCCAAAGTAGCAGCTAACCACAGAGAATACAACCTAAATAAATGAGACAAAATAATCAAGGAACAGGAAGTGGAAACATCATGCCCATTTGCCCACCCCCATTGCAACTTGCTAATGACTTAGTCAATGCAGTAGGAGCATTAAAAGAAACAAAAATCTTCACATGCAGTGTGTTCTTGTTATGTATTAGTGAAGAATATTCAGCTCCACATTAATCCTAGTAATAGTAATATTGGTAATTCTGGTCCTCATTGCTGAAAGAAATACTTTCCCACAGAAAGTATTTTAACAAATCACAGTGATTTAATATCACAGAATTAAGGCCAGTGGTTTACAGGTCAAGCCATATTTGAATGACTTAGAATAACTTTTTCCTCTTTTGCTTCCAGAATTGAATGCAAAGTGGGCAGAGCCCTTACGCTGATCTGATTTTCAAGCACTTGCAATAGCCACTGCAATTCCAGTAGGATTCTTCTGTTTTTTATTTTGACAGCATATCACTACACCCATGGGAGTTGAGCTTTTCAGGTGTTAAAGAGGATTTGTTATAAGAAAATGATTATAATGGGATTTAATGTAATTGAAAGTCAAGCTACAGTAGCTATCCAGTGTATCAGAGAGAGTGTCAAAACTTGCCATGAGGGCGGAGTGCCTTTTGCTAAGTAAACAACAAAAGTGAAGAGAGAAGAAAATATTCTATGCACAACAGGATCTGCAAGGTTGGCCAACCTGATAAGCTTGCCCCACCACCGTGGTATCAAACCCACAGGGACCAGAAGAGCCATGAATAGCTGCAACCTTACCACTCCACAAGGAAGTTTTGAAAACAAGTTATATAATAACCTGAATTCGTGTCTAGAATTGTCTTGCCAGGCAATAATCTTGGGTCTGTTTAGGCTCCAGGCATAAAAGGCCCATCCAACAGCCATCACCCTGACCTCTCAAATCTTATGATCTGGAGAATTTTCACACCTTGGCTAAGTTTGTTAATATGATGGCCATTAGCAGTGTGCACACACATACACATGTGTGCACACATGTGCATGCACACCAGGCAAGAACTGCCTGCATCTAACTGCTTCACCTTTTTCTTTAAAACATCATTTTCTCTGAGAACAGTAGGTTTACTAGCCACTAAAATGCTTTTCCATGGAGACAGGCCCACGAAGAATGCAGGCATCATGACTACCTCAGGTCTCATGAAATAGATATAAACCCTCAGGATCACAACTTGGTGACAACAAGCAGAAGAAAGAGAATAGCAGTGTGTTCTCCTGTCATTATGGAAATTTTCTCTTCTGACTTTGCCTCTCTACCATTCCAAGGTGTCATTAGCTCTATTAACTCTTTTTGGTCCTAATTACCAATAGAGGCTATAACTTAGATCATTTTTCATTCTTGACTATGGTTCTGTAAGTGGACATAAGCAAGACTTGAAGTCTAAAGCCATATTCATCTTACACGCACAGCTGGAGAACATTTTGTTCATGAGTACAGGTAACACCAGAAATTCACTATTGCTGCAATGAGCTTCAATATTATTCATGAATATATTGCACTTCTCAAGCGTGAAAGTGATTTATGAAATGACCCATGATGCCTAATGACATGCACTGGCTTGTGAGTTAGGTTTTTTGAGGTGCTCTTTCTATACACCATGTTCATTTCTATCTGTCTTCACCATATTTTTTATAAATTTAAGTACTACTGTATCATTTTTTAATGTCAGCTTTTTTCCCCTTCTAATTTTGCTGCCCCAAAATCATGAATAGTCATTTCAAGGGAGTCATATCAGACTTAAGGAATTTTCTCTTCCTTTTACCTTTAATTATATGCTAGACAATTCTGTAAGCACACCAATGTCAAGATCAATGGTGAGCACAATCTAAAATGGAAGTAGGTGAAAACACAACCAGTCAATCAGTACTGAAAAGCTAAAATATAATTCACAATTTTTTTTGCTTCATTCCTTTTGTACCTTCTCACTTCTATTCTCAGCCCCTATTATCTTACATGTATATATATATATATATTCATATATCTGTGTATGTATATAAATGTATAGAGAGAAAGTTATATTCTACATATTGAATGTGTTTTTACACTTATATCTGAATATATCTTCTGGGTGATTTGGTAACTAATATTTTGCCTTAAATCATTATGTCATTTTAAGAACATTGCATTCAAAAGAGCAATAAAACCACTCTATTTAGGACTCGGTCATTTCCCAGACTGATAACAAGATACCACATTAAAGTAAAGTTGTTGTTACCTTTATAAAGCAGGTAATCAACTAATTGCATGTGTTGATGAAAATCTCCCTTTTGTAGAATTTTATTCTGCTGGGTTAAAGTGAACTGCACAGTAACAATCTCTACAAGTACCAAATGGGAACGCATGCCACCAGCAAAACCAATCTATATGAACCAACATGAAATTCAAATACACATTGCACTTTCTCAATAGCTTTTCATGTTGTTTGTCTCATCTCTGCCAATCTGGACATATTTCTTTCTTTTGTTCAAATCTGTTTTCCCATATAGGATCTTCTACAATAAACACAAACATGACTTTGACTCAGAGTTCAGAGTAAAGAAGGCCTGTCATAAACAACTTGTTATTTTGATCACAGCTCTACCTATGTCCTTTCATGCTTTATGAACTTCAGTCTCAATTACTTTTGCCTCATTTCTTTTGTACATTATCACTGCTGAGAATTCTTGCTGCCAGTTCTATTATGGGCAAACCACTGATCACAACTGCCAAGTATTCTTCTTCTCTTCCTTCACCCTCTCCAGGAAAACTTCCTCTTCTGAGAAATGCATATGGGTCAAATCCAAAACCAACTTGAGTTTATTGATTGTTTTGCATTTTAGAATGATCACTACTAGAAATTATAATTTGTATTTTGGTCTCTAAATTTAAAATAAGCATGCTAAAGAGATTAAATTAGTGAAGATTTAGTGTCACAAATATTCAAAATATGTTCTTTCAGTCATAAGTAGAATTCCTATTCTCTACCTGACCCTGTGAACTTAGGCATAACCATGTGTTACAGTTTGAATAAGAAATGCCCCCACACAGGTTCATCTAGTGAACACTTGGTCCCCAGCTGGTGGTGCTATTTTGTGAAGGTCTGGAAACTTTAGAAGGTGAAGCCTCGTTCAAGGAAGTAGGTCACTAAAGGTGACCTAGAGGTTGAAGGTGATACTGGGTCCTTCACTCTCTGCTCCCTGTCTGTCATGAAAAGAAGAATCTCCTCCATCACACACTCCTGACACCATGTTGTTCTATGCAAGTACATAGGGCCAAGTGACCATAGATTGAACCATAGGAAAAGCATGAGCAAAATTAACCTTTCCATTGGTAAGTTGCTTATGTCAGATATTTTGTCATAGCAATGCAGTCTGACTAATATACCATGTGACCTACATTATCCAATGAAATATGGTGCAGATAAAATGTGCAGTTTGCTGTAACCTCTTCTCTCTTCTCCAGTTACTTTGGGAGAAGGAGTCTAGATGGAGTTAGTAGCCTGGGTCTCTCCATCATCATGATGAGTACAGCCCACTGCCAATTTACAATGACTTGTAGTGCAAATGATTCTTTGTGGGTGCTTGTTACCACAGCATAACCAGTATGCTCCTGACTAAGTAACCGGAAGAAAGTGATTTGCCCCTTCATTGGGTGGTACTGCTGCTGTATTCCAAAGTTTTTCAAACATATGTTACCACTTATCTTCATTTTCATTTTAATGCTGTTTTCTAAGTTCTTATTCCTATGTCTCAAAAAGTTTTAGACAAAAAGAAGGAAAATGATTCCATCAGTTTCCCTCACACCATCTCTAAAGGCAGAATTAGAACAAATCTGATGTCCAGGTACTCTCTCTTCTGAGCTAGAAGTCACAAAGAAATCCAGGTCCTAATTCCAGTTGGAAAGAAACTCACAGAGGCATAAGCTATTGAAGCTAGAAGGCCTTCCAAGCTCATGTGGTCTAGACACTTTATTTAAGAGGAAGATTCTGAAATCTACTGGGTTTAAATGAGTTTTTTGGCTAAGACCACAAACCAAGTTCAAAGTTGAGGGGGACAAAAATTCTCATCTCCTAGGCCAGTATTTTTCAACTGATAATATTTGGACTCTGAATGAAAGGAAAGTTCCTGAGCATTCTGAGAACATGCAAGCATATTCTTAGTCATCAAACTAAGAAACTCTTAAAATGGTTATTAAAAATTTATTACTGAAACAAAAGTAAAACAAAAGTTAGCAATTCTTCTAGAACTTGCAATCCCTGAAAATCTTTGGATTCTAACTGAGAAATACTATTCTAGATTCCTTCTCCAGTGTAATGTTAGAGTCCCTCATCCTTTATATCATAACATGCAGCCAGTACCTGGAACAGAGTAGGTGTAAATATGAATTTGTGGAAAAGATGCTTCTTGTGCCACCCTCCTTCCACCCCGTTTGGTTCTTCTCCAGGATAACCTATTGAAGTTAGTAACAAATTTATTCTAAGTCTGTCAAGTAGCCACCTGGATGACTGAGGTGATGAGATGGCACTGACCAGCCGAATTGATATCTTTACAGGTAGTCTTATGGGACATTGGAAAAAGTCTGCAGCATATTTCTAACAGGTTAGAGTAAAGGTTCATTGTCTTCAATGAGCATAAATACCACCTCCCCATCATACACGCATTCTAATTCCCAAACCTGTCATTTCCACTGACTGTAGACATTAAGCCACTATGCAAAAGGCATATTCTCATCTTCCATTAGAACTAATCACTATCCAACATGAAACTGCCTGCCTCAATATGAGGAATTAGGTGTGATATGCCAGGTACTGTATATATACTAGTTTGATCAATGGCTCTATATCTCCAGCTACAGAGAAAGAAACAGAGTGCCAGAACTAGAAGGAAGTAATTTTTCTAGGCCTCCTACCTAGAATACAGTAAACAAGGGGTTTTAAACCCAAATATGTCTAAAATCAGAGAAGTATGACAGTATTAACTCCACTAAGCCTGGGCACCTTCCACTGCAAAGCAACCTCATTTTATGTCCCCTGATTGCAGATTTTGGGGGAACATCATTACATGACAACTGCCCCTCATTTAAGAAGGTGACTTCTTAATCATCCTCAGGATCTCAGTGACCCTAAGGTCATCATTTGCACTTACCTTTCATTCTTGCCCAGTCAATGGGAAAGAAGAAAATAGAAGAGAATAACTATCTGTAAGGTTAAAGCATCGGAAAGCTAGAAACTCATTCTCCTGACTCTAATCATATAATTCTTGTGTGGGCGAAGTTAAACTCAGTAGTTAGCCTAATGAGAATGCAGACTTTTGCTGTTTGGGCCTATTTAAAGATTGCTTTCTGGTTTCTGTGGTAAAGTACCTTAAAGTTCTACTTTCAAGTATAAGTAGGTAGGAGTTGAATTGGCACACACACACACACACACACACACACACACGGAGGGTTCCTCAGTCTTCTGATCCAAACTTGCCAGATGAGAAGCTAGAGCCATTACTGAACAAGACTGGAGACTCAGTTTCCAAACCGTCACACAATTCAACCTGTACAGGACCCCAGGAGAATTTCCAATACTCTAAAAAATGAACAACGTGAGCCAGAAGGAGGGTGATGGCGGCAGGCTCTCTCTGCTCAAAATTTCTAACATCCTACCTCCTGCTGTTGCATCTACCTTTCTGTTTCTCAGCATAGGTATGAAAGAAGCGGAGGTGGATGAAGGGAAACTAGTGAGAGGTTGCTAGTAGTTTAAGCACATCAAACCATAGAAACTTGATATTAAATACAGAAGTGTTCCAAACTGAAAGCTTCAACTTTCAAAAAATCATCCACATAAAGAAAACCTCTGCTATTAAAGAGAAAATGAATAATAACATGAGCTTCAAACCATTCTTGCAGACCTGGTATTTCCACTTGTTCTACTGTTTGATTTCTACCACAGTGAGGAAGCACTTCACAGCCATAACCTCTTCTCAAGCAATCTTACTTTTCTAGCACTTCCTCCTAATATATTTCTGCACAACAAATTCATCAAGACATCTCGCCTTTCATGTGGTGAGATGGAGAGATCCTTAAGGGAAGGAGAATGGCCAGGAAGCAAATAGATTTAGGCAGGAACAAGCAAAAGTCAAAGGACTAAGCAGAAATTCAGGAGACCCAGGTCTAGAAGAGCCCATCAACAACCAACCATCAAGGCCATGAGGTCAGAGAGAAAGAGGAATGACAATAAAACAACAGCAGCGACATCATGCTGTCTTTCTCATACGCCAGGCTTATATTAGCCTAAGTTCTGTAAACCCGTGATCAACATGTAATCTTCATGATAACCTAAAAATAGGTACTATTATTATGTCTATCAGGAAACTGAGTTTTAGAAACATCTCATGCTTGCTTGGACTCAAACAGTTCCTAAGTGGAAAGCAGGATAAATTTAAACCTTAGTATGTCTGAATTCTGTTTAATGTTCAGTCAATAACCTCTACTAGTATAGCAGAAGATTCATCAGACCCTCAGTTGCATGCATTAATTTAAGGCATGCATAAGTCCTTTAAAACAGTACAGAAAATATTATGTATAATTTTGTTTTCAGAGGAAAGTGTTCGTAGCCCTTAGTTGATTCTCAAATGAGTTTTGTGGTTCAAAATAGGATCTGGCAACAACTCTCAGCTTCTCCCTAGCTGTATGACTTTTCATTAGCAGTTAATACCTCTGAATCTTCAGTGCCCTTTGGTCAGGTTGCTTCCATCTCCAAAGTACAGTGGTTCTATTATGCTGAATGTCTTAAAGAACACCAAGAACTGTGACAAACTTCCCCACTGCCCTGCACAACCCTTCCCCTCTCTGCCCTGCACCTGCAACTTTAAATGCCCACCCGTACCATGTCATCTGCTGTAATCACTCTCACAATTGCACAAAATAGCACCAGTTGCCATGCCCATTCTTCATAGTCTTTCCAAACTGTTATGTTATATGATGCATGGAGTATGAGTCAGGGTAGGGGTAAAGAGGACCTCTTTTTAAAGTTTATACATAACTGTGAGAGCATTCAAGCATGCACTGGCATGCCAGCCCTCTGCTTAAGAAAAGAAAAAAATAGCTGTACTCAGTAATTCTTCCCTGCTAAAAGGTACTCCAGGCACATCCCAGCCCTTGAAAGTGGTGTACATAACATGGAAGGATGGGCCGTAGTGGGCATTGTCACCCCTAGCCACTTCTCCACCTTAAATTTCTGCTGCAAAAGCTTCTTCAGTCTCATTCCCATCTGAAGTTGAAAGCTCCAGTTGAAATTCCTTACTTGGAAGGTCACTCTTTCTCTCCTAGCCAAAAAGCCTGTTTGCTTTTGTCTTCCCACTTGCTTTCAAATGAAAATATCAGACCACAGACCATCTTGCTTTCCTGATTCAAAAATTAATTACATCATGTCCAGAAGTGAAGGTTGTTGAAAGTTATTAATGTATTTGTTGGGAACACTCTGCATTCCGAGTGCTTTTACATGAATGCACAGATGCTTGCTCTTGGCCTGACCTGATCAGCAGTTCTGGATGGCGTGGGCCAAAAACCATGGTCACATATTGTCCATTTCAGTCCCTCGCTGTGCTCATTCAAAAGCACACTGTCAAGTACATTTTTATTATCGTTAAGTATATCTATTTATGTCCATTGTTTGTTGACATCTCCCAGAAGCTTTTAGAATATGACTTCTTAACCTGCCAATTCCGAACATTTCTGTCTATCAACCATATTTCTAGTGCCTTGTGTTTCTAATACACCTTGAAATTAGCACCATGCTTCTACTTGTGTGCAGCCTACTTCCAGTGGTGGACTCCTATGTGACTTGGGTATCTACCCTTGCACTCTAGGTATGGGTCCAGTCCCAAGACTGACAACCCCATGTGTCTAAGTTGCTGCTCTGGAAAGATGAAATAAAGGCCCACTTGTTTGGAACAGGATTTTGCAGATGTGGGGACAATGGTGAGAGCTGAAACACTTTTAGGTAATTTTTTTAGAAGTAAAAATTAGAGATGATTTCACCAAATTAAGGCACCAGACTGGATGCAGAATGAGTCAGGAAAAATATAGGCACAGGTTGATGATTATCCAGGATTCTCTGTGCCTCCATCTACAGCCCCTCTTCCCCCCTGACATAAGGGTCAAGCTTAGGAATGAGGCTCTCAGAAGGGGGTAACAGGATAATTCTCCAGCAGAAAATAAGAGACAATGTATTGGAACATAGCATGCAGGACTGAAAAGTTTAAAATGTTCCTTCACCACAAATTAGCACTTTAGAAAGGTATGCTTCTCACAGGCACAGAGAGGACCAGAAGGGGTATTAGATAAGTATTACTATCTGACAGTGGAGCAAGATGTGACTTTAGGGGCAAACTGGGCCTGATTTGAGTTCAGATTCTGTCCTTTGAAGTCAACCGACAGTGAAAGATTTAACTCCCACACGTGATCTGTCACTGCTCACATCTTCTGCAGCCTTTCATTATGTATCGCTTTCACCTGTTCTTCTTGGTGGTCCAGTCATGATTTTCTTCTTTAGAGTCTTCTAGCATTCCACATATACATGTGATTATTGTTGCCCAACACACTCCCCAGTATTGGTTTCCTTCATGGCCCATTTCTACATATACATGCAATCACTTTGTTTCACTGTATTTCAAGCTTGCTAAAGGCAAGAACTACAGTCATTTTTGTGTACCACTGTATCCTTACCTCCAAGCACTGCACCTGGCCTCGGTCAGTATTTAAGAGATAGCTGTTAAATAAACAGATATTGTATATTTATATAATAGATACATATTGTAAAATAGAGAAAAAAATAAAATTTACCTCAAGAGTCTTTGCAGGAATTAAATTACATAGCACAGATAAAGTTCTCAGAATAGTGCCGGGAAGACAGCAGACAAAGAAACAAACACTCACAGCTGTCATTTATACTTAGACTATTAGTTGGTAGCCTAGGATCCTATCCTCATATTGAGGAGTTTTGTGAATGATTTGAACTTGTATGTGTATGTCACATTTTTAAGGAAAAAGGATCCTCAGTAGTCTTCAGACCCTCAAATGAAGACCATTGCTCTACCCTCCAAAGATATAAGAATAATTTTTCTAGAAACTGATACCAGTAGACCATAGAGAATAACACAAGAACCTATTTTATCTAAGATTTTAGGGGCCAACCTTCTAATTCTCAACCAGATTTAATTTGCTTTAATACTCAACTAATCTCTGAGCACTGGAAGGGGAGTCAGGGGACATAGTCTCTCAACTGTTCTGAGTCCTTTACCTTTGCTAGCTCTGTGATCATAGTTAAGTCATCTATTCTCTTATCTTGTAAGTTATTTGCCCTAGATCAAACAGAGATAATGCAAAAAGGAATGACTTTTTTAAATCATAAAGATATAAAGATATAGTATTACCTGAAAAATACAGGATCTAAGTCAAGAGAGCTCTTGCTCAGAATAGTCTTTTTCTTAATCTGTAAAATAAGTGAATTAAATTAGATGACATTTAAAACATCTTCTACTTGCTCATCATAACCCAAAGAAGTAAAATATAAATAGCTTCTGTCTAGGATGGATATAGAAAACTTTCACTCATCACTGTACTAATTTACATTCTTGCTTACCCCAAAGATATTACTTTTACAAGCCCTTTCGGAAAAATGGCATAAGAGTAACATCTTAGTCCATTTGGGCCATGATAACAAAATATCTTAGACTAGGTAATTCATAAATAATGGAAATTTTATCTTATAGTTCTGGAACCTGATAAGTCCAAGAGCAAAGACCCAGCAGATTCAGTGTCTGGAAAAAGTTCTTTCCTTCACACATGATGCCTAGTGTTTAGATCCTCACACCATAGAAAGGGGGCAAGGGACCTTGCACAAGTCCCTTTTGTAAAGGCATGCATTCCACTCATCAGGGTAATTCCTCATGGTATAACCACTTCCTATTACAGGTAGAATATGAAATGTCTCCCACAGGCTTGGTTTTCAGCTGGTGGTGCTATTTTTGGAAGGAGCTAGAAACTTTGGTGGGGCCTAGTTGGAGGAAGTAGGTCATTGGGGGTATGTCTTTGAGGGGCATATCTTGTCACCAGTCCCTTCCTCTATCTCTCTTCTTTCTGGCCACCACATGGTAAGCAGCTCTGCTCTACTATGCCCTCTCCACCATAATGGTCTTCCTTACCACAGGCCCACAGCAATGGGATGAAGCAATCATAGACTCAAACCTCTGAAACAGCAAGCAAAATAAATCTTTCCTCCTTATAAGTTATTTCTTTCATGCATTCATTTGTCACAGTGACGAAAAGCACCAAAAATTGGTACCAGAGAAATGGGATTATAGCTGTGCCTTTTTCTGACAATGTGGTCTAAAAACCATGTTGGAACTAGTTTGTACAAGGAATTTAGTTAAGTTCAGAGACATGAGTTACAAAAGCCTTAAAATATTATAGTCAGAGCTTAATGGATGATTCTAGTGGTAACTCAGAGGACCAGAAAACCAATAGGAATGCAGACAGTAAGGACTGTGCTTGTGAGGTTTCTGATGGGAATGAGGTCTCTATGGAGGCCTGGACCAAAGGCCATTTGTGTTACATTGTGGCAAAGAACTTGGCTACCATTTGTCTGTGTCCTGAGACTTTGTGTTGAGGATGGTTTAAAGGTGAGGGCTAATTAATCAGATGGAGGAAATTTCAAGGCAGTCCAGCATTCATACTGTAGTGTGGTTATTACTGCCTACTTTTATCAGTGAGAAATCTGAGCAAAAAAGCAGATCAGAAGGACTTGACTTTGAGCACATGATAAAAGCGAGAGCACACAAGGGAGGGGTGAGGATAGGTAAGACACCTAAAAAATTAGCTACCATTTGTTGCCCTTAACGCAGAGAAACTAAAGCAGATACCTTAAAAGCAACAGAGGCAAATAGGAGAAGGGGACCAGGAACTAGAGAAAAGGTTAGATCAAAAAGAATTAACCTAGAAGGTAACACACACGCACAGGAAATTAATGTGAGTCAACTCCCTGTATAGCTATCCTTATCTCAACCAGCAAAAACCCTTGTCCCTTCCTATTATTGCTTATACTCTCTCTACAACAAAATTAGAAATAAGAGCAAAATAGTTTCTGGTGGGTATTGAGGGGGTAGGGGGGAGAGGGAGGGGGTGGAGTGGGTGCTAAGGGAGGGGGTGGGGGCAGGGGGAGAAATGACCCAAGCATTGTATGCACATTTGAATAATAAAACAATAAAAAAATAAAAATAAATAAAAAAGGACTTGAAACACTTTCAGTTTTGCCAGAAAAGCATATTTAAAGTTGAGACTAAAAATGGCATGGATTCTGAGGATATTGTTGCCATTATAAAGAAGCCAAGTACTTTGCAACAGAACAATAGGAAAGATGACTTGAGAGCATCTCAGGAATCAGCAAGACTCATCCATTGTGGTCTCGTGGGTTTAACTAAAAACTCATTTTAAAAACTCTCCTTGAGAATACAGTTCCACCAGGGCACCCTGCTTCCATAGGGTTACTTAGAAATTTGCTTCCCCAGTATTCATTCCTCTATGCTCAGCTACTCAGATACTCAGAGACCACTGCAACTGTGGTTCAAGGGAGTCCACTACCACTCGACTTTGGCATCATCCATGTGATGCTGGTTTTGCAGGCATGAAAAATGCAAGAGTACAATTTCATGGAGGCTTTCACCCAAATTTCGAAAGAAAGCTTGGAAGGCCAGACAATGTAGGACAGGGTCAGACTCCCTGCAGCTAACCCCTGAGAGATGATACAGGAAGCTGTGAGGGTGAAACATAAGCTGCAATGGAGACTTCAGAATGTTGGAGATGCCAGGAACATGGACCATCTGCCCAGGAAAGCTACAGTCAATGAGTGGAATCCAGCTCAAAAGACAGGCCCTGTGGGCTGCAGTCAGCAAGACCACAGGGGTGGGCCTGCTGAAGCCACTTGGAGCTTTCCTCATGCACTGCCACAGATACTGAACATGGAGCTGCAGAATTTAATATTTGTCTTTCTGGATTTTGATTTTGCTCCAATCCCTCCATTCTTTACCCTAATTCATCCTTCTTGGAGTGGGAATGTGTAGTATCTCAGTTGTTTTTTTTTTTTTTTTAATTTTTACAGGGGCTCATAGTGAAGAGTTTGCCTTGAGTTTTAGTTGAAACTTTGGACTTGGACTTTTTGTTTCTACTTTTCCTTTTCTGTTTTTGGAGACAGGGCCTTGCTATATAGCCCCAGCTGGCCTGGAACTCTTGATCCTCCTGCCTTAGCCTCTCAAGTGCTAAGATTATAGGCACATACTACCAAGCCCAGAAAGACTTGAAATTTTGAGCAGTACTGGAACTGTTAAGACTTTGGAGACTCATGGACTAAATATATTTTATCATGATATATTTATATCATGAGATGCTATGAGCCTTTGGGAGCCAGAGGGAGAATGTTATAGTTTGAATATGAAATATCTCCATAGTCTTATATGATGAATGCTTGGTCTCCCACTGGCAGCACTATTTTGGGTGGTGCTAGAGACTTTAGGAGGTAAGACCTAGCCAGAGGAAGTAGGTAACTGGAAGCATGCATTTGAAGGGCATATCATGTCACCAGTGCCTTCCTCTCTGTCTCTTATTCCCAGCTGCCCCAAGTTGAGTAGTTCTGCTCCACTATACCTTCTTCACCATGATGGACTTCCTCACCACAGGCCCACAGCAATGTAACCAAGTAAACATGGACTAAAATCTCTGAAACTTGGAGCAAAATAAATCTTTACTCCTTGTAAATTGTTTCTCTCAGTTATTTGTCACAGCAACAAAAAGCAAAGTAACACTATCACATCAAGCATTAGGTTCCAACATATGGATTTAGAGGGTGGTATCAATATTCAGACCATAACAGTTGGGAAAGTAAGAGGCATGTTCTGTGAATAGCACTGTGATAGCCTTTAGACTTGAATTAACTTAGGGTAACAAGAGGAAAACAAAACTTGATGAAGTCAAAACTATCACAATTCCAGCTTAAAATGTCTTCTTCATTCATGAAGTCTAACAGACCACCAAGGAAAGATAAACCTAACTCCTCTCTGGAGCTATAAATTCTGTCCCCTCCTTACCATCCCCCATAAAACCTTGGTTTTGCATACTGAGGTATCAATTTCTTTTATTGAAGTGAAGATCTATTTCAGAAAATGTAAGTTTGGAAAGGAAACAAGAAGTGTCAAGTGAATGGTACTGACTTTCAATTAGAGGACTCAGAAAAGTCCCACACAGGAACCAAAAGCTTTGAATAGCAAGAGACAAGAACCTGACTCTGCTGGTCCACTGGATAGTAAGGCATCTAAAAAGGGAAATGAATAAGGTTGCCTCGGTCTTGGAAAGCAACCTCTGTGGCTCAGCCCTGAAGTGCCATCTTGAAGCACTGAAAACAAGCTCACTCAGGACAGCTAGTGCTTTCCAGGTAGAATCCAGACTAATGAAGCGAGTCATATGTAGATCGGACTCTGCAGTTCTATTCGTTGTCACTTTATTCAGATCCTTCTTCAAAGCCCATTATTCAAGGGCAACATTGATAAATCTAATATGGTCTCAGGTAATAATATACCCAACTTCCCAGCCATGGAGATAATTTTCTGCATCCTACTATGATTTGATTCCTATAGCGTTTCTTTGCTGACAACTCATTTCCTCAGTGATGAAGATTCTACTCTGATAGGTAGTTGGGCCTGGAGTACAATTAAATCACATTGCCTATAACTCACATAGTCTCACTGACCTGGTTTCCATAAATAGATAAATTCATCAAGGAAAAACACAGGATCAAAATCTAAAAGTCATTTCAGGAAATTATTCATTTTAGACGTTTGCTTCAGGTCAAATTAAAATTTTAGCAGTCCCTAAAACCTATGTCTGCCTGTATTTTTTAAAAAGAGATTTAGATTAAATAAGCTTCCTGGATAGCTTCTAATATATGATCAATTGTTCTGTCGTATGTATTCTTTTTTATGACTGTGGTAGAATAGATGAGAACTGGATAAATCTTCCAGACTATATTGGATGTCATTTTACAAATGACAACACTGAGACTAGAAAAAAAAGATGACTTTCCTGAGGTAACATATATTCATCTATTCTTCCATTTACTCATTCATTCACCACTCACTCAAAAATATTTATTGAATGCCTACTTTATCTAGTCACAGTTATAGATACAGGGATATAGCAAAATATTAGTTTGCTAGGCATGCCATAACAAAGTACCATAAACTAGATGGCTTAAGCAACAGAAATTTATTATCTCACTTTCACAAGGCAGAAGTCTGAGATCAAGGTTTCAGGAGGGTGGCTTTCTTAGACAGTTGTGAGGGACAATCTCTTCCTCATCTTTTCCCCTACATTTCACTATCAGCCTGTAGTCCTTTCATCTCCGTTTTGGAGATTCATGTCAATGAGTGTTTTTGAGTGTCTACAGTATTCTAGGCAATGCTTGGAGATAAGTAAAAATCAAAGTTAGAATTATCCTTGCCTTCATGGAGTAGTTTTTAAACTATCAAATATTGTTTTATTGGGTGAGCATAATAACTCACTAGAATTTCACTGTGTGTGTGTGTGTGTGTTGCTGGGGATCAAATATAGGGCCTTGCACCTGCTAGGCAAGTGCTGTACCACTGAGCTATATCCTCATCCTTTAATTTCACTTTTCAACTGATTTCTAAAAGATAGAAAGACTGTCCAGTCTCTGGGGATGTATTAAAACCTCATAACAAAGTTCATTCCACCAGGAACTGCTCAATTGGAATTGTCTGTTATGTCAAGCTAAAATCTGATTTTCTAATACTTATACCTGTTGGACCTAGACCAACAAAGATTAAATGCCTTTCCTCTTCCAGGTGATAATTTTTAAATGTTGAAGTAAACTATAATTTCTCCTCATTTCTTTATTGTCTTCCACTACCATATGCAGCCCATGATCTCCACAACTGCTACTTGGCTTTATGTACTTCCTATTTGGTCCGATTCTTTCACTAAATGCTGGGCCCAGGAAATATGGGTGTCATATATGTTTTGAACAGAGTTGTATTCGGTGGAAGAATTACTTACTGCAATGTAGACATTATGCTTCCATTAATCCAGCCCACTATTTAAGTAGCATTACTAGTAATTATAATGCAATGTTATCTTACATTAAATATCCAAATGAATATTCACGTTCATTCTCTTTACATTTCACCATACTGGCTTGGATCTTGCAATTTCATATCACAGTCTTTCTAATCATGACCCCGTATCTATATTGCAATGTGACAGAAAACAGAAGTCCTCAGATTATTCACCCTAGGACTCTCATTGGGTCAATTGATTTTCCTGAACCTCAGTTCTGCTCAGTGTGAAATAATGATAATGATAAAGGGGGTTGGGGCTTTATAATAAGGCTTCTCTGGAGAGTTCTGAGGGTCACATGTGACAAGCCAGGTGACAGCATTTTGTAAAATGAAAAGCATTATGCAAGTGTTAGGTAGCAGTGATAGGATGGATGAGTTTTTCTTCTTGATTTTGTCAACTGCAGAAGTGATAAGCATGTTTTCAGTCTTTAGCCAATTCATTGATTCAAGTGCCAAGCAGATTAATACCAAAATATTCATCAACATGGTTTAGATTTGTTTACAACCTGTTATGACTCTATCTAAAGGTATTGCCACCCAACCTGTATATCTGTAGTTTACCTTAGCCACAAAGACCTCATGAGCCTGGCTGTATATCAAAACAATATGGTGTAGACTTACCACCAACAGCTTTGAGGCAGACAAATTTGGCTTCCATTCTCACTCAGTCATTTGCCTAAATTACTTGATCTCTCTGATCCTGTTTCTTATCTTTAAAAAGGTAGATGAATAAGTACCTGCTTACTAGGACTATTGTGGGGGTAAAATAAGGTAAACAGATAATGGTAAGCATTCAATAAGCAGTTACTATTTTATGATATTATGGTGAAAATTAAATTTTCCTAGTCAATCCTCTGATCTTATAAAGTAACCTTTTTCAAAAGCAAGAAAATAAAGCTAGCATAACTTAACTGTTAGCAATGCACTTAATTCCTTGGGAATGTTCATGCCTTATAACCACACATTTCTTCACTAATACAAACCATTAACTTAAAAATCCTTTCTTGACTCTTTCTGTGCTCAACACGGGAGAATAACTGGCTTCTTTATAAATTGTGGACTGTACCCTCTTTTTCGAGAAATGTATTAACATTTCTGTTATCCATTCTTTTTTTGGTTTCTGGAAGACCTCAGTAATAACTGAACTTAATCCTCAGTTTCATTAATCCATTCAAAGAGAATATTTTGAGCATGTACTATTTGTCCACATTCCAGTTTTCTCAGTAGCCAGACATAACTTGCACCCAATACTGGCCATTGGAACTCATTTACAGTAGCCAGGCTTTGTCTCACTGTCCACTCATCTTTACACAGAGCTGCTTTGCATTGTTTGTACATGCAGACAAGTCATTTAGCGCTGAGTCACAATTTCCTCCCCAGCAAAGTAGGATAATAATAACTACTATGACTATCTACAGGGTGAAAATAAATGAGACGAGGTGTTAAAAAAAGTCCCCCAAAAACAAAGCATACACACAAAAAAAGTTCAAAGTGTTACTTGTTCTTACCTTTCTAGCCTGCAGACTACTTTTCTTGCTGCAGAACTTGAAAACAAAATCTGAATTTAATAGTTCTGTTTTCTGTTATCATTACACCATCTGCCCCGGGCAGCTGGGCGATCACTTCCTTGTTCCTCTCGTTTCAAACACAGTTGAAAATGTCTTTTTGTGGTCTTCAACATTTTCAACAAGCCCAAATTTCATTATTTATTTTCTATTTAAACCCATATGGTGTGCTATATTAAGATACAAGTACAGTCACATCCAGCAAAATCAAAAAAAAATGAAGAAAACAAGAATGAAAAGAAAGAGATGGTTGGTTAAGAAAACCTTGGCTCACTATAATCTGTACAACTGATAAAATACTTAGCTTTGTTTTTTGGAAACAGCTAAAAAGAATCAGAGTGAGGGGCAACATCGGAGGAATTATGTATTGCTCTCTGGTTAACAGTGGGAAGCATAACAAGAGCTCTACTTCTGATGTCTCACTGAGAGTCTAAGAGGAATGACACATAGTGTTTTACATAAAGCACACAAAACAATACAAGAGAAAGTGTCATCAATAGCAATATGATCTCATGTTGTCCAAATGGTTACTTTTATAGACAATCCTTAATAACAGATGAGGGAGTGTTGTCCAACTATGATTCTGTAAGGAATCTTCCAGATAGGGGAGAAGGTAATATTGTGCATGTGTAAATATTCTTTGTAACATGGCTTGCTATGAGGCTAAAATTTTAAAAATCTAAACTAATGAATTAACATCATATCCATTAAGTTATGTCTATTCTCTGTTTCAGCCAGACCTGGACAGGCAGTCAAGCTGCTAATCACACGCGTTGGGGAGATATGGGGGACTTAAGAATATGGGTTTTCCATATTGTTAATAAAATGGAGAACTCTGAGTTTTAGATAACTGGTATGTAGGTGACAATGATATATTTTAAAAATTTAGGTGTTGTTGTCTAGGAGAAGAGCCATTGCATCATCTCCAGGGAGGTACGCTGTGAAGCCAAATTTTCTCTTAGAAAACAGTTTTGGCCCTGCATGGTGGTGCACACCTATATTATAATCCCAACAGTTGGGAAGCTGAGGCAGGAGGATCATGAGTTCAGAGACAGCCTGGATTGCAGAACAAGACCCTATCTCAAAAAACAAAACATATGCAAAAAAATAAAAATAAAAAAAGGAGAGACAGAGAAGAAACGAAGGGGAGAAGGTGAAAGTGGAGGGAAGGAGGAGAAAAGAAAAAACTTTTGGATATAGTGAAACTTTAAACAAGAACTTAAAACACCATAGCTCTACATCATAGAGCAGAGAAGGGCAAACTTACCATAGGAGCCAAATTCACTTGCTATTTATTTTGTAAATAAAGTTTTATTGGAATGCAGCTATACTTATTGAATCTATGAATTGTCTATTCATAAGCATTACATTGCAATGGCAGAGTTGAATGGCTATGACAGAGTACAAATGGCCCACAAACTCAAAAGGCTTATTATTGGGCCCCTTACAGACAGTCTGGCAACCCCTGCCAGAGAACAGGGAGAGATCAGTCAAGCACAAAGGGATTTGGGAACCACAGTTACTTCCCCATCAATTTTCATTATAAAACAGTTTAACACAGCCCTTATTAACTTTGTTATTTTAAGCATTGCAACATCATGAAGGGCTTCTGATAATGAATTAACTTCAAAATTCACACCCAAATAGTGAAGTGGATTAGTGTACAGGTAGTGATTTCAGAGGAGTATCAACAAACATGAGCTCTGATCTTTCTTTTCCTTTTAATTTGAATCTTCGTAATTTAATGACACTTTTCATATAAAGTGGTTGCCTTTCCCTCTGTTCTAAAGAACAGAAAATAGACATTCTCTTATAAACAGATACTGAGTTAATCACCATCAATAGAGAGCAGCTATAGATCAAGTTTGCACTGATTTGTGCCAAAAGGAGTAACAGATGAACAGTTCTGAAACCAGTCATCCATTTCAGTAGACATACTCTTTTGCTTACCTGTTTTATAGTTAATCACCAATTCTATAAATACAAAATTTTATGGCTAGTCTATTAGACAGAATGTCAGGATGTTATGTTTCTCAAAGACAGAAATTTCATTGATCTTCACTAAAAGGATTTTTTTTAATCCAGGCTAAATAAATATTGTCATGCTCAGTGTCAAGATCTTGAAGACCTTCATCTCCCATAACCAGCACTCAGGACAGACACAAATTACTTCAACAGAGAATGTTGTTGGGGACCTTGAATTAGAGCCATTTTAGTGTGAGCAGCAAGAAAGCTTAGAGATGCACTCTATGCCAGCCTTGGTAAGCTCACAGAGTTTAGAGATCACAATGAGTGTAACCCACTCCTGGCTTTATTTATTTTTCTGAGTCTCGTTTTCCTGTTGTCCTGCTTTCCTCACCCACTTATTCTTTGCTTTATTTTATCTTGTGTGGTATTAATAGGTAATCCACCTTAAATCCTCTCTGGAACAAGGCAGGGTATAAGTAAACAAGTTCAAATGAACTGGCCTGATGAATAGGGTTATTTAGTATTGTCCATCTGAACACTGAAAAAAATAAAAAACTATCTGCCAAAAATAACTATTTCATTTTGGCATCGTAGCTGCTGAAGTTTTCTTTCAAATAAAAATTGCTCGGCAGGTTCATGGGTTTCTTGTTGCCCTGGCAAGCCTGAGGTTTTAGGACTGTACAGAGAGAGAAGGATGCTCTTTTTGCTGTCTACTATGATGAGGAGGTGCCCAACTCAATGGCATTGCTGCTGCCGTACATAGTCGCTGCATCTAGTGATTTCACTGATGAAACCTGAGTATAAAGGGTACTGCAAACCTCATCTCTTCAGTCTTTCTTAAGAAGAAAAAAGTCTTCGCAATTAACATTTGCATAGCATTCTACTCTTTACAAAAAAAAAAGTTTGCACAAATGGTATCTTACTCAGTTCTTACAATTACCCTGCTAATTTGGTTTAGGAACTTAGTTTACCGTGCAGGGGACTGAGACTGAGAGATGACAAGCAAAGTGAGAAGAGGAACCAGAATCCATACTTAGACTGGGAGAGTGCACCATGCTCATTACTTCTGTGCCCTCCCCAGCCCTTCAATATACTTTTGATCACTAGATTAGAACCCTGCCATACGATGGTTCATAGACAAAATCTTTGAAGTTATAGCTAAGGTGAAGTATCAGATTTTTGTATTCTAGAAGTTATTTTGATCACTGTACGGGTTTCTTAATATCACCACATACTGGGTGACTTACAACAGGAATTTTTTCTTTCACATTTCTAAAGGCCAAAAGTTTGAAACGAAGGTGTTTGGCAAGATCGTACTCCCCCTAAAGGCTTTGAAGGAGAATCTGTTCCTCGCCTCCTCCAGCTTCTAGAGACTACGCATTCTTTGGCTTATGGCTGCAGAGCTTGTCTATGGTTACAGAGCCATGAAACTATGTCCATATGTCTTCTTCCTCTGTGTGTCTATCTTATAAGAAAGCGTGAAGACATGTAGGATCCATTTAGAATAAGCTCTTCTTCTGTAGACCTGTCACTCACACATCTTTTGGCATGTAATATTTACATGTTCTAGGGGTTAGAATGTGGACATATGTTTTGGGGAGCCTCCATTCAACCCACTAAAGTCAGTGAGCCTCAGGCATTCCCCAGGTTTTCTAAAAATTAGAATATTATCACTTATCCAAAGGGCAAACATTAAATAAAATAATCTAAATAATATTGTCTCGCATGTAACAGGTGCTCAGTAAGTGTTTCCCCCTCTTTTCTCATTAAGAGTTTCAAGAACAATCATACTACTTTTGACATGATTTTCCTCACAGAAGCCACTGGCATAATTCCCAAGTGTATACTCATTTTCTCTTCAGATTCCCTCTTCCTAAGGAGCTGTGTTCATTTCCAGGACAAAGGAAAACAAACTTTTAAAATTCTATTTTATCATGAACTAGGACAATGCATCTCAAAGTTTCTGTGATGGAAACACACAGACTTAGTTTAAAGAATTGAAACTAAGACAAAAATATTGTAGTGACAAAAATGACTGAATGTTTCCAATAATGAGCTTTCATTTTGTTGCAGATCAATAACAATTTGTGGAAGCACTATGTCTAAGGGCCTCACTTTGAGAAACATTGGTCAAAGACATAGATATATGACCGTCATAATAGTCTAAACTCCAAGGTCCCATCCTCTTCAACTCTTTCTCCTTAGAATTTCCAGATTTACACTCGCCTTTCTTATATTCTCTTTTTCTTAGAAATTAAAATGTCATCATTAAAGTGAGGCACTTATCAAATACTATTTTAGCAAAGTTAATTTTTCCAAAAGGCAGTCATTTCTCCCATTACTGTAAAGGGTTACTCCATAGCCAAATTTAACACCCAAAGCACAAAAACCATATCTTCCCTCTTCCTGAGTGGTCTGAAATACATAATCCTAGCTGTATAATTAATTTCACATTTACTTTATTTTCTTTGCTTTTGTTTCCATCTAGATGTACATTTTAGTTATACAATAGAGTTCAAGTTTTTCTCCTACTAGATAACTTTTTGAATAAAGTATACTTCTCTCTTGATATTTCTTAGGATGATGTTTATCCCATTAGCATTCTCCATAACATTGTATGTACTTTTTGCTTTGAGTTTGTTTAGTCACCATCCACTCTATGTTCACATGTACATTTTCCTAAGGCCATAAATATTATTTTTAGTGAACTTCTTTGTTATTTATTGAATGAATAAATGAATGATAATTACAAAAGACCTCTTCCACTACACAAATTCTTTCTCTATTGTGTCCCACTGTCCCTATTACTTAGCTGGTAGTTAGACTTGATTTTTCTCCCTCTCCTTCACCTATTTATCCTTGTGCTCTGCTTTGATCCAGTGTCCTCATCCATTTTTCAGTAGTACATCTTCCTAACATTCCTCTCATGACCCAGAAAACAAATTCTTTCTTTTGAATGCCTTCTACATAACCAGCTATTATCTTCCTTTCTCCTCCACAGTCATAACCACATGCTGGAAGCAGAGAGAAAAATCTCACTCATCTGCTTTCCTACCCAGTCCTAGAAATGCATTGCAAATTCCTTATGACTGTGGAATTTACTCCCCAGTGAAACATAAGAGTAGTAGGGTTCAGTGAGTTTAATGAGTCTTGTTGGGTTCTCTATCATATGTAGGCAAATCTAACCATACTGCCAAGAAGACCAGTGACTATGCCAGGCTGCTCATATATAGCCTTCACCCAGACAGCAATGAGTTGCACATCATGAGGAACTGTGTTTTTCTAGTTCGTTGAGAACACAGTTCCATCACTTGAAAACTTAGAATTTTGTCAGGCATTGTGGTGCATACCTGCAATCCCAGAGGGAAGTGGAGGCAGGAGGATCACAAGTTCAAGACTAATTTGGACTTAATAAGTAGACCCTGTCTGAAGAAAAAGAAAAAAAAATCTCTAAGAAATCTTTAAGGCTTGGGTAATGCCTTTTCTTGAGCATGTCTGGAATGACCTCCAGAAGACCTTTCTAAAGGTTTCACGTAGCCGAATTTCCTCTTGCCCATTCCTTGTTGTATTAAAAACCTCCAAGCTGCTCTCACTGACATCCTGGGAGTCACTCTACAATCCCAGGGCACCTTTTCTTCTTCTGTATAAGCCCTAAATATTTAACCTTTTTGAAAAAAATATTCCCCCCTCCTACTCTACATTTTATGATTCATTTCTCTGTGAAGTAGGCATTTCCCCAGGGTAGACGTCAGAGTCTATGACAATTTGATCCTCCCACCTTCTCCCTTTCCTTTTGTACCCCGGAATAAGTATGTGGGGCCTTCCATTTTAAGACAATGTGAAGAATTAGATGGAGATAATGACAACAAACCTGAAAAAGTTACAAAAAAAGAAGTCATCTAAGAGTTGTTGTAGTTATTTTCCTTGACATATAATTACTGACTCCCGTTTTATATAGTATGCTCAGGAACTGGGGTGACTACTTATCAATTTTTAATGTCTTCTACAACCTTCATTATATTTGTCCCCTGTGTAATGCTTCCAGGTTGACTAATCTGGAATTCCTGTGGGGACTCTACTGGGGGAGAAAGATTAGGAAAACCTAAAGATTCCTTTTATGCACTTCAAGCTATTCAACTCTGAATCTGCAGTTATGTTCTCACTCTTCTTGAGGCTATTCCAGGTTCTGAACTTTTAAGATTTGCCTTTTTTTTTTTTCTTCTCCTATCTCCTTAGAGGGAAAAGGGCCTTTTTTAGTTGCTCCCTGAAGATTCTTCTCCAGGAGTCCTGCCTTCCATGACCAGTAGTCCTGCCATTCTCCACCCTAGAGAATCTGCCCTGTGCAATACACACAGCATTTGCTCTAGCAGGTTAGATAAATTCCACTTACAGCCAATGCTGGCTTTTCCACCTGTTGTTCTCAGATGTCTGCAGTTTCTCTGATGGATCATCTCTTATGGATCCCATCATCTTATGAGCAGTTTTGACCAGCCATTTAATTCACAGGACCAGTGCCAAATGAAAACATGGAGGCTTTTGTTCAAAAATTTTAGGAACTTCAAGATAGCAACAATATGGCATTAAACAGTGTTCAGAGCACTCTAAGTACTCTAGGAAGCTGTCCCTGCGAAGAGTTTGTTTTTCTAGAATCTTATTTTTGGGATAGTCTTAAAAATGTGCCTCCAGATACCCTCTTTGGCTAACTTCACCATATTTATGTATTTGATTCAGGAAATTTACAGTAAGAAAGGTTGATGTCTAGCCCTTCTTAGGTTGGTTCCACTACCTCCTAAACTCTTGAAATGACTCACAGGTGTGACCCATTCCTGGGGAAGTGATCCTTTTTGAATCAACATCCTATTAAAATAATATTGTTTTTCAATAATCAGGTGTTGGTGATTTGTTCTGTGTCTGGTTGGTATCATGTTTGATGCTAAAGGCACAAAAAAAGAAAGTACATGTCTCTTGTAGTTCCTAAGTTCATAGTTTAATGGATGTAGTCAGATTTAAGAGGAAAAAAATTATATAATATAATATATAAATATATATACATATATATATGTATGTATGTATTTGGTAGTACTCAGGTTTGAACTCATGGCCTCATGCTTGCCAGGCAGGCACTCTACCTCTTAAGCCACTCTGCCAGCAAGAAATAATTATAAAACAACCAGAAGGCAACATTCTAATGTGCTACAAATGAAAGAAGGAAGGAAGAAAGGGAGGGAGAGAAGGAAGAAAGGAAGGAGGGAGGGGAACAAGGAGAAAGAAAAGAAGGAAGGAAAGGAGGGAAGGAAAGAAGAGGGAGGAAAAAGAACTGTGGATATGCTAATTTATACCAATAGAAAGAGACATTTAGTTCCTCACACCCACTTGTGAACATGGATTCCCCTTCTCCTTTAAGATTTTTTCATCTGGCTTACTTCCTGTGCATGTTCTCCAGCACGTCCTTCTAACAGAGTAGAATATATAAAGGTTCTTCTCAGGCCCTTTCACCTTATTCTTTGGAGAGAGACCAGTTGCAATCACTACAACCATCCTTGGCCATTACCTCAGGCACAAAACAAACATATCAACTACCTACCTTACCACAGACTGTAACTTTCAGTATTTTGTGAGTCTAGATAAACTAGCAGTGTCTCTGAACCAGCTGTGAAAGAAATTTCCTTTCTACCAAATGATTCTCTAGACCATGAATATCATTTGGTGACACCCTTCTGCCCCAGGTGAATATCTACTGTGAGTAAAGAAAGAGAAAAATTGCTTACACTGCAGGAAATTTCCAAAATCAGATGTGTAAATTTCGGCTTCAAAAAAGCTTCCCATAAACAATAAACATGGAAAGGGTTTAACAATACTTCATCAGATTCTGTTGGCACTACTGCCTGTCAACAGACTTTTTTTTTTATGTGCTGCCTTTTTAGGCTACATTTCCTAGGGCACCAATGTTTATAATCACTTTTTCTTCTCTAGGAAATATCTTTGACCAAGAAACTCTAGTTAGAAGCATAATTTTGACCTTCCTCTAAGAGGCTGAGAACCCAGCTACAGAAAAGAAAATGTTCCCCACATGCAGCAACCCTGCCAGACTTAATGTAAATGTCACAGCGCCAGTAGAGTGACTTGGGAGATAACAAAGAGATGAAGTGCCAGTAAGGAAACTCTTGGGGTTTGCTTCCCAGAAACACACTCTGATCAAGCACCCTTCAGCCATCTACATTGGTCTTCTTCCACCTCTGTTCAGGATCATCTTTACTTGTTGGTCCATGAATGGATATTCCCCTATGTCCTATGCATTAATGGGTGCTAAGAAACCTCTGCTTATCTGAGATTTCACCTTCACTGTGGACCTTGATTCCTGAGATTCCACCATTAGAAGCATTACTGCAAGTGATGAAATAATTGATTAGATTGTTTCTCTATGATAGCTTGCTAGAGCAGACAGTGATGACAGGAAAGTGGAGAGAGTATGAAAGCCCAAGATGCCTGAGGGAAGAGGAATTTCCACAGCAGAGACAAAGTTCCTTTAGATAAAGCCTGTGTCTCATAAAATGAGTCTTTCTATTTTATATTTACACATAAGGACAGATCCATTCTCAGCCCATCATGAACTTGTTCTGGTCTTGCTAATTGAGGTGTCAGACTCTCAAGGGCCTATGGAATGACCACATACTGAAGCTCATTGAAAAGCTCAAGCTGCTGAGTCATGTTTATTTTACTACACCTGTCACAACAGTGCCAGGACATGCCTAATGTTCCCCTCACCTCAAACACTTTGCCATTGGCTAAAGGTTTGGAGTGACCTCTCCAAACTGCCCCATTTCCCTTGGACAGCACAGTGAGGAGGAAAAGACACTGCTCAGCCTTGAAATTCTTGGGGAGATGGGCTAGCAAGGGCAGTGGCCCTCCCTGCCTCTTGTTGGCAGACCATTGGAAGAGATGGTTCTCTTTACATAATGTAGACAGTAATAATGAATATCAAATTAGCCTTTTTTCTCATTACAGGCAATGGGTTATAAAAGAAAAAGCAACAGTTAAGAGCCACATAGCCTTCCTATAACTGCTTCTTGTTGAATTTTTGACATTGGTCTGGTCACCTAACCCTTCTGAGTCTCTGATTCTTCCTCTGGAAATTAGGGTCATAATGTCCTCTTTCCAGGGAGAATGTATAGGGAGCCTATGGCTGGCACACACCTTTCAATAAGTGTGATTCTCTCTCCACATTAGTTTTCTGTTTGAATGGAGCATAAAAACTCACACTGCTCTATATTAATAAAGTTGTTAATCCTGACAGAGAAAAAGAAGTTTTTAAAAATTTTGGCTTATATCCTAACTATTCTAGCTAAACTCCAGTATAGCTGGCCCAAGAATTTATGTCCCACAAGAACAGTGTGACAGGGGCCCCTTTGTACTATATGACATTTTTTAAAGTGATTTATGTGCAAGAAGGAAAATGAAATTCTCTTCTTATGAAAATAAGAATGTGGGTTTGTTATGATAAATATTTACTTGAGTCCCTCAAGTCAATTATTGTCTTAATCCAAGAATTATCAACAAATGAATTTATAACATTCTTCAACTACTATGTACTCCATTAAGATCATCAGGAAAAAAAAATCCTCTCAACCTATTGTGTGAACATCCAAATAATACTTAATGTTTCAGAGATACCTTGCTGAAGTACTCCTGATAATAAAATCACTATGGTGTTTTCCAAAATGGCCTAATTTACTCATGCAACTCCAGGAATAAAAATCTGGGGCTATAACATAAGCTTCTAAGTCTTTCTCAAAAACAAAAAATCAATAGCCTGAACTTAAAGTAATAAAAGACTTAACACAAGGTTTCAAATTCCTGAGGTGGGAGTTTTCCATAGATCACACAGCAAGCTGATCATGCATAGAGGAGCTGACACAGCAAAGGAGGACAGGCAAGGGGGAGGCATGAAGAATAAAAAAAAGAAGAAAAAGTGTGTAGGCATATTTTATTTTTATGAAGGAATTTTTAAAATGTTCAGCCCTAGGTGAAGTTTTAATCAGGTACTTTTGAAAAGCTTCAGACCCTCGAGAGTAATGGAGTTGGGCAAAATGGTGTTTGTTTGGGGGCCTCAATGAGAAATAATAGGTTCTTCGGTGATTAATGGCACTTGGTGTGCTGTTGGCTATTAAAAACATTTTCCGTTCTCGAGTCACAACGGAAGCTAAAGCTTGAATTTTATTGTTCAATTTGGTTTTTCTCTTTTCTGGATGAGCCAGTATTGGATTGAGGAGTTGAAAGTTTATAGAGTTAGCAGGACCCCAAGGGACTAAAAGCTGAGCCAAGCCAAGGAGGATAATACCAAAGATTATCTACCCTAGTGAAAACGCAGGATTCGGAAAGAAGATGGGTAGTCACTGTTAAAGAATGGCAGTCTGTAGCTTAGACAAAGCATCTTGGCTATGCTAGTGAGTCCGTTTGTTTTTATTATTTTTTTTTAAATAAACAAACAAAAACTTTCCTGGTTGACAGTTGCTTAAACTTTTTCTTTTTCCATTTCTGGTACACTGTTGAAGGATGAACTGGTAGCAGTCCACAGCTTGGAAAGATTGGGGGAGTCTTCAGAGGATGCCACAGCTCTGGCTGCTAAAAGCAGAGTTGAGACTTAAGAGTTTGAGAGGGTAGAAAAGAGATTTCCGCTCAGTGAATGGTGGGTTGTATGGGTGTTGATGCCTGTCTTCCTCTGTGTCTTTCAAATCCTTCAACTTGGACCTTGGGCCTTACCTCAACAGTACAGTATTTTTGTGATGTTTTTACAAGCACATTTTAGTTATGCTTTTAAAACCCCATATTTGTCATTTTTCCCAGTCTGGGCAGTGACTGAACACAGAACACAGTATGAGACTTTCAGGGTAACAGCTGATCGTCCTGAAATCTAGTATCATCATTGCCAATCTTGTGCATGCCTTGCCTTTTTTTTTAGCATTACTTTTCTTATTTGTAAAAGGGAAAGCACTTCTAGGCTCAAAACAAGATCAGGTGCAAGGTATGAGATTTACACAGACCAAGAGCTACCATATTTGGGGGGAACCTGAAAGAAACAAAATAAAACAATAACAAACAAAAAATGCCTGAAGGGCATATTGCATTATTATCCCAATTCTCACATACTGTGATTCCATAATCTAGGATCCTGTTTCATCTCTATAAGACCCAGAAATGGAGATAGACCTTCCCCCATTGGGTAATTCTACTAAAAACATGGAAAAAAATCCTCTCTATTTTTCTCTGTGTCCCAATTTCCTGTAAATGATAAAACTGTAAAACAAAGAGTAATAAGATCTGAATCTTCCTGCTGGGGACTTGATGAAGATGAATTGGATACTGACAGTCAGAAAAAGATGGAAGGCCCTCCATGACAGAGGCCAAACTAATTCAAGATGAAAATCATCAATTTGACTGTGCTCACATGTTACTTAAAAATCAATGAAGAAACAAAGTGAGGGACCCCTAGAGCCATTTTAGCATCCCCTGCTTTTGCACTCAACTCTTAAGTTAGCAGCTTTGAAATATCTTGACTCTGAAAACCCCGTCAATCACCATTAATAATGATATTTTTATAGCACTTTAAAAATTGGAATTTCCAGAGCCACTCTGATAGATGCCCTGTCACTACTGTGCTATTTACGTCAATTTTTTCTGGGTTGGTTTTTTTGCTTACCCCCCCTGCCCGCTTCATTTAAAGAATTTTTTAACAGAGGAAAAAAAAAGGTGGAAGGAATTTCTTTTGATTGAAAAATTCATAAGCGATGGCACAGCTTACCCTGTGCTAGGAATCCCTCTGTACAAGGAGAGTAATCAAGTGAATTAGACAAGGCCTTTCAACGTTAATGATTCTAGAACCTGAATCTTATGTAAGAAGTTAAAAACAAATGCCTGCCTTTTACCTTCAGATCTGAAATAAGAGGTCACTGAGCTTGCACAGAGATGGAAAAGATTAGAAATGAAGGCTGAGTTGTTGTCTCTAATACACAAATATCTTACTCAACTTACTTCTTTGTTATCTCACCACTGGCCTTAGAAATTACTTACCACCCCTAGTCGGACCTCTCAGAATGCTCAGAGATATTCCACCCAAAAATTTCAGTACATTAAGTTAAAAAGCAGTTGAATGTTCATTTACTTCTAGCTGTCTCTCTCCTTTTCCCTCTCTTTTCTGTCTTCTCCCCCCAACACACACACACACCATTGCTTGCCTTTGAAAATGTACAGATGATACTTATTTTAGTCATAACTTGCACAGAGCCATCCAAGCTAATGAGATAACTTACAAATGCCAGTTTTGAAAGGGAACTCTAATAATTCCTGTTTAACCACCGAGGGAAAAAAAAATACTGAAATTTTCAAATGTTTGCACTTTTTCTATTGGGATTTTGTTTGTTTGTGAGAGATTGTCCCCCTTGTAGTCTCCTTTATTCTTTGCCACTAAAAGACTGCACAGGAATTTTTATCGCCATTGGGGCCTAGTACTGGTGGTGAAAAAGCAAGTTCCTGTCCTGATGCTGAACTAAAAAGGAATAAATGTCTTGGATATATCAAGTTTCTTTGTCAAGCAAACAAAAATAAAGGGATCTAGTTTACTGGAATACTTGCAGTGCTCATTAAAATTGATGACTTCGAAGATTCTGTGCCTCTCTTCCTTCGACCAGGGCCCTAAGCCAAGACTCTGCTGTGCTGTTGAAGACACCATGTTATTGGGGTGTTGTAAAACAGCCCACTGCTGTCGCCTGAGGGTTCTGTGTAGCAGTGGAGAGCAATGGGGACCAGAGGAAATTGGACATTGCCAACGGGCCAAGGGATGTCCATGGTATGGAACCTAATATGCAGCCTGGTATTTTCTATCCATAAACATCAAATGCAAAAAAAAAAGAAAAGGAGTTAGATTAGCATGGGGCGGAGTTTGGTTTTTCTTAGAAATGTGCGACTCTGCAGAAGTGTGCCTTTATTTTTGGCACAAATTGCTACAGCAAATTACATAGCTTATCAGATGTGGTTTTTTGGGCTCAGTGGAGAAACCACTGCAGGGACTGTTCTCTTTGTTCTTTGTTCCCAGTTGGGAATTTGGGATAAATCATTGTCCTGTTA
This sequence comes from Castor canadensis, assembly GCF_047511655.1. Lineage (NCBI taxonomy): Eukaryota > Metazoa > Chordata > Mammalia > Rodentia > Castoridae > Castor > Castor canadensis. Next base: position 25,053,718 of record NC_133386.1, read on the forward strand.
TAATTCAAGAACAGGCTTGAATAATAAGTGCTAACGATATTTGTGATCCAATTAAACTCATATTACTTCAACTTAACAAAATAGACCTTGATCCTAAAAGAGATTTCCATTTTTCCCTAAGAGACATGAGATTCAAAAAGTTTGAAACTCCTTGTCACAAATTAGCTTAAACCATGGGGGGGGCGGGGAGGGAAGGGCAGAACAGAAGAGAAGATCAATCCCAGAGATAAGGAGTCTCAGACAGAATGGTTTCATATTTGCTCTCCAATACTCTCCCTTCATTTTGATCACCTATGTCCTGTGGCAGGGGAACTCAAATAGAAGGTCACTTTTGATATACTGATTATTTCTATTTATTTCATTGCTGAAAATGGAGGAGAAGGACAAATTTAAAACGTAATTTTATAAACAGGAATTTTCCATCAGTTGAAAGAACCGCAGAGTATTCATGTGTTCATCAACTTATTCATTCATTTATGCAAAGGTAAAGCACTTTAAGGAATGCAAAGGAAGTAAAAAAAAAAGAAAGCTCAAGGAGGCAAGTGTATTAGGGTAGAATACAGGGCAGTAGCTAAACAAATGCATCTCCACAAGGGGCACAGTCACTCAAGAGACAGCAGGTAGGTAAGCAAAGTCAATGTGGAGGGAAGAACATAATGAGAAGAGATAAATCTTAATTGGAAACTTCAGTGATACATAGTTCTTCAAGAGATGTTTGCCTTGTTCATTTTTACCACATCACTCTCCAACTTAAGACTCTTCAGTGGTTCCCAGTGCCATTGAAGGAATTTCAGTTAGCATGGCTAGCTCCATCATCTTCTGCTTCCCCCACCACCCAAATCTCTCCATTGTTACACTGGAACCTGAAGGGGAGCAGAGGCAACAGCAGGGTCTGTTTTACAACCTACCGATAACATGATGTTTTTAATAGAAAAACTTTCCTCAAATGAAATTTTACATGGAAATCTAATGCAGAGAGCAATGAGTTGAACCCACCTCTCATCCCCTTCTTCATTCCCTGTTATTCTTGTTATCCCCTACTCTCCAAGTGTTCACAGTTTGAAAGTCAATGAAACACAGAAGGTACAGGGTACAGAGGGAGGGAAGGCAGCACTCTGGTGTGAAGAATAGCATTTGCAAACCTGTATCAGGGGTTGGTGCTACCATGATTTTCAATTAACACAATGACAGCATTTAGACAAAGTCATCTGGCTGAAATTGGCTCAAAGAGTATTAGGGACCACTGGAGATTCTTGAGTTGGAGAGTGATGTGATAAGCATGAACACTGAAGAATCCTGTCATGTCAGCTATGCGCTGATGATCCAGAGGATCCAAAAGATCCAATTGGAGTAATCCAAATGCCAGAGATGGAGGGTGCCCAACAGAGCCACAACTGTAAAAAATGGGGGTGCAGCTATTCAATAGGTTTTAGTAATTAAATGAATATGAGTGTTAAAGAAAATGCAGAATAGAGAATTAATTTTGACTGATCAGACTAAGGGAGTAATAATTTATATTATATTCTTGCAAGAACCTATATTTTTTGCCATAGTCATTATTTTTGTTAGTCATATTCATGTGATTTATTTTACTCATATCTTTCTACCCCTAAACTATAAAATCCCATGAGATCACGTACTCTGCCTTTTTTGGTCACCACTGTATCACTTGTATTTAGCATAAATACATCAGATGCTCAAATAGTTCTTAAATTAAGAAACTTAATAAATGGTGGTGCCACTGCTACTGCTGAAGAGAAATAGATGAGTCTGAGTTTTATAACATTTTTCTTAGATGAGGAAAACAGAGCTAAATGCAGATTTCTCACACCTGCATTACATGTTGGACTGCAGTAGACAAAATGTCAGTGATGGGTATAAAAACTAGGGCATCAACAGCAACTGAAGCCATAAGAATTAATTAGTTCACCAAAGAGAATGAATTTAGACAGAAGAGCAAATTGAGCTGTAGATTCTTATGCAAAAGGCAAATGGAGAACCAGAACAGTCCAAAAGTAAAGAATGTTTCTTTGAGGGTAAATTTGGAATGGTTTGCCATACACCCACACTCTGAGACATTTATAAACTGTAACAGGAAGAATTCCTCTTTCAAAAAAGTTTAGAACATTAGGAATTTTGGAAGTAAAAATATAATGTACAGTTAATCAAGAGTTCAACCCACATTTCAGTTTCTGTCAGAATTCTCCAATGTATTTACAAAATGTGGTTAACCACCTTCCCCTAAACGCTAATAGTGCCCTGCTGAGACACACTGATCATGACACAGAACTTTTCATTTCCTTTTCTTTTTCTCTTCTCTTTCTTTTATCTCCCACTTTCCTTTGGTAGCAACGTATAAAATATCTCCTTTTCTAGAATTATATAACCCATAAGAAATTCCAAAATCACATTTGCTGATCTCATTTTGGTACCATCCCACCTCAATCTTTTTGTTTGTTGTTTTTAGGGTTTGTTGTTGTTGTTTGTTGTTGTTGCTATTGTTGCTGCTTTGGCTTTTTGCTTTTTGTTTTTGTTTTTGAGGCTTTGCTTTGTTCTGTTCTGTTCTTTGATTGTTAGAAAGGAAAGAGAAATAAAAATGATTGAATGACACAAAATATGGTCCCTTTGTTGTCAAAGTTGTTTGTATCCCCCATCCATTCTTACTTAGGCCATAAGACAAATAAATCTTTCTTTTTTTCTTACAAATGAGGACATTAGATCCAAGTCAGACATAAATCCGAGGACATTATTATGATAAAGTTGCAACGTGGACTTTCATCTACGAAATATTTTCTTCTATTTAGTCCTGTGAGAAATTATGCATATTTTATTTAGAAAGTGAATAGTTATGAATTTTGAGTGCTTATGTTTTAAATGTTATAATTTACATACAAAATTTATACAATAAATTCTAAGGGTGTTTTAAAAATAAATCTAATATTAATGGCAAGAAGTCTGAGAAGGAAAAGCTGTAGGAACAAAAAAGCCCTGGAGTCAGCAATAATATTTCTTCAGGAAAAACTTCATAAGTACCTGTGGATTTCATGCTTCAAATTTTGGTTTTATTCCAAAGAAAACACAAAATTACCAAAATCTGTGATCAGTCCAGAGACAATACAGAGACACAACCATTCTCTACTAAAGCTGGAATCTAAGCTGGAGACCACTGTGTCTCTGCTTGAAGCAACTTCTTATCCATGAAACCATTTTGGAGTTTGTACATTTATTCCCACACTCAAAGTTCTAGGTAAGCATCTACACTATGTTCAGCTCTCAACTAGTTCCTACTCTCCAGGAATTCAAGCTGGCAAGAGCTCTCCTTGGCCACTCTCTCCACCTTTGGCTCCTCACCTTCCTAGAGATCTGGTAGGTGTCCCACTAGACACCTTGGCTCTCTTTATTCCTATCAGTGTCTATGAAATACAAAAACCTTAAGTATCTATGGTTTAACTTCATTTTCCAAGACTAACACCATCTTTTTTTAGTACCACATTTGTATTTTCCCCCATTCTAATTCTAAATTGACTGCCAACTCACCTGTCAGGATTTTGCTTATCTCAACACTCAACCAGAAACAGGGAAAATCCAGGAATTCTCCTCTCTCTAGAACATTCTAAAAATTTTTCAGGACAAGAAAGAATTATCAGCAACAGAGGGGGAGATTGTTCAATTACTGTTAAGGCTAAGGAGAAATAAGTAGAGACACGAAAAATGCGAAAGAGAGCTAAGCAAAAACCATTGAACACATCATGGTTGCTTTAATAGGGCAAGATCAAAATGTGGTGGACAACCTGACAGGCAAACAGGAAATACTGTGGCAAGCTCACTGCTCCTCCAGGCTAAGTGGGCCTCTGGTATATCAAGCAAGCACAGTCAACTCATGATTTCAAGTTTTTCAAATACTGTTCTGCCTAGCACCACAACCACCCCCACTTTGTCAATGACAGGTCAAACACTGCTCTGCACACATACCACAAAACCCCACCTTTGTCGATGACAGGGCATGCCACCCTGTTTTCTAAATACGTTGTACTGTTTTGTTTTTTCTTAAAATGTGCATCTCTCCTAGAAACATTGTTCTCTTTACATGTGTATTTTTATCCTTTCTCCATAATTAGAATGACTTTCTGACCAGAGAGCTTGCATAGTCTCTATTTTCTTCCTAATCTTTCATGATGCACAGCAAAACATTCCAGCAGATGTTGTTGATCCACAGGTAATTCTTTCAAAAGGAAAAGAGCAAGTCACACTGTTTATCAGAAGTTAATGGAGTGTCCCCAGGCATTGCTCATCGCAGCTGCTCCCTTGAGAAGCAAGAATTCCTGAGTGATGACTGAGTAGACCCTATTGGTGTTGGAGCCAATGACAGCATTCTTGGAAAGGACCCTACCTTCCTATCTAGCCAGCTCTCATTGGCAGACCATTCTAGCCAGTTTGTGTTTCTTCCTCCTTAGCAAAACATTGCTCTTATTGCTTCCACACCTTGAGTTTCTTCCCCAATTCAGAAAAAAGTCATTGTCCTATTTATTCTCCATCTGTTCTTTTCCTTTTCTGGGACTTTTCGTCTATTTGTTTGTTTGTCTAGATTCTGAGCACCTTAAGAATCCCTTGCCTTGCAGCATGATATTGTACATTTCAGGTGATCAATGAACAATTAGTAGGAATGTGTGGCCCCTGAGTGTAGCAGAAATGGCTTAGGAGTAAAGCACATACCTGTTCCTATACACTCACACAAAAGCTTGCACACATACACATACACTTACACAGCATCGTCTGGTGTGCTGGTAACTTTGTGTTATCTCATTTAATTAATACTCACAGAAACCTGATAAGATAGATGCTGTTCTCAGTTCATTGAATTAATGAAGAAAATTGAGGGAAGTCACATATTTCGCTCAGAGTGATTGAGTTAGTGGCAATATTAGCCCATATACTTTATTGCCTTCTAATTCAGGACAGTTTCCCATCTTACAGATGCAATCACAACAATGTAATAGTCCACATTGTTTTACACATCTTGATAAAGTATAACCCATCTCTCCCACCATTCCTCTCTCTCTCTGAACCCTTCAGTTCTCCCTGAAATACTGAATGTTTCTAACATACAGACATTGCCAGATGCCAAGTTTCAGCCAGGAAATGTAGCTGTGAAAAATAATAACATGATCCACTTCTCCAGTATTTGTTACCGTGAAAACAACAACCACTGTATTTTCCAGCAAATATATTCTGCAGGTCATTCCACTCATAGGCACGTGGACTTGTTCTTCCCACCTTACTGAATCACTGAGAATTGGAACATGTGAGTGGATGTGTGTCAACCTGCTATGAAGGAAAAATGTCAACACAAACAATACCTAACAGTGAGAACTATAAGGTTCACAGCTTGTCCACAAGGATTATGTCACTTGATTCTGACAACATCTCTGAAATGTAGATAACACAAATAGTGTGATTACCTTTGAATGAGAGGCTGAGAGAATTTAAGTGATTTACCCAAGGTTAATAAGTTAGTTAGTTCCAGAGCCTTAACTAGATTTGTGTTTATTTTTTTCAAATTGTGATCTTTCCTCCTCATGCTGGGAGAGGAGGAATGGAATGAAACTGTTTATGTGACAAGACCTGAGCAAGAAAGATGTTGAGAGAAGCCCCTTCAGGAGGGATCCTAGCATAACCCTTGAAGAGACGGAGGGAAAAGGGCACCTGTGACTTGGGAGTTAGCAAGAGAGACTATTCTCCAATGTTCCCACTCAGCAAGTAAATGTATTTGAAATGCTGAGGACTCCACATATATTCTGTTAATAATTTACCAACTGAAACCATTAAAGATGTTGACAAAAGCTTTTCTATTCACTATGGGTGTCTATGGGTGATCTGAAACCACTTACTCCCTTCAGAAGCTCCTGGATTATTTCTGAGTCTCCCAGTTCGTCAACAACAACATAGGCAGCCTGGACTGGCAGTGGGCAGAGCTTGGGTTTGAACACACAACTACCCTGTGTCTACATTCAGGCGCTTTGCCACTTCATCAAAAGACTCTTGACTCAGGCCTCTGTAAGCAAATTATATTTGCCAATAAATGAAAGTTAGAGTGTAACAGGATATCCCTGGATGAGAAGCCTAATATTTAAAAGTAAATATATATTCCCAGAGAAGCCCACTAAGATGTCACTAGAGTTGAACACTCAATGGAAGCAAGGAAGCAAAAAATTCTTATAATCAAATAACTTTATTCTTTCAGAGCCTTCTAAGTATATATGGGCTAAAGTTCCTGAAGGAAAAGAAACAAACTGCCCTTACTGAGCAGGAGGAATGGATTCTTTTAAGCCATTACTCGCAAATAAAAACCAGGCAGTACAGTGCTTGCTGTTTTAAAGTTCTACATTCATGTTCCATTTCTTCTGCCCCCACCACCTTTGGATAAGTGTATCAGTTAGGATGTGTTTGGCTAAAATACCAGAAAATACAACTGAAAGTAACTTACATAATGAGAACATTTTTTACTGTGCAAAGCATGAAGCTGAGAGTTTTGTAAGTTCCAGTATGACAGCTCTATGATTTGTCACCGTCTTTCTACTCTGCCATGTCTGGTAGGCTAGCTTCTTCTGTAGTCCTCAAGTTACTACTAAAGTATCCATGTCACACGGAGCTGATGAGATTTAGAGCTAGAAAGGAAATATCTACCAGTTATATCTCTTTTTAAAAGCAAAATAATCTTTCAAAAAAACTTAGTCAGATCATGAATCCAATCACTTAGCAAGGCAGATGGATAAAATCTCCATGATTGACATGGCTAGTCAAGACACACTCCCTGGGGCAGAAGAAGGCTCAACCTGCCTTCAAGCATGTGGGCACTCTGAGAAGGGTAAACAAATTACAGGAAAGGGGGAAAGGTCAATTTTGTAGACAACAAGGATTATCTGCCACATCAAGGAATCTACTGAATTCTTTATGACTCAGTTTCCTCACGTCCTTGGGTAAGAACTAGGCTAGAGGTCCTTTCTAAGAGACCTCCTGTTAAAGTCCACAATTCAAAGGTGGCAGTATTGCCCCCTTAACAGAAGAATCAACATGATTTAATTAAATAATAGGGTTTTCCTGAAAAACAGAAAAGGTTAGAAGGAATTAATGTACAACAGAGCAAATTGATGGCCTCACTCTTGCATACAGGTTTATCATCAATTAACCTCTACATTTATGAGTGATGAATAAACCCATATCATCAGGAAAGGTAAAGTGAGGCAAGAAAACATAATTAGTAGCTCATAGTCACATTACATCCCCACTGATCCCTCAAAAATGTTCCGGGAGGAGAGGTCTGGTTTTGTCCAAATCCTTATTTCATAGGTGGCAGAAGTCATTCTTATAACAACAACTTGTAACAAACTAGTGTGTGCTACAGCACAGGGTATATAAACAACCCGTTCAGACTTGGAAGAAAATACTGGAATTTCTATTAATATTTAATATTGTTCTCATTTAATTTATATGTGTATTGCTTTACAATGTACATGATACATTAGCATACTAGTGCACGCAAACAACTGATAGCTATGAGGAAAGAGAAGATGTGAGCTGACAAATGTTTTACTTCTAGGATGCACAGTTAAGACCTTTAAATGCATACATGAGGCCCAGAGTTTGATCCCCAGCAACACACACAAAACAACAACAGCAAAAGAGCCTTTTAAGAAGACTGGTATAGATTAAACTAGCATTTCAACAGCTTCAACTTTACTGCAGAAGTAGAAGAAAACAACACAAGCAGAAACTAACACAACTGGATTTGTGATTAGCCTGCACTGATAAAGGGCTTAGAATACTCAGTGTGCAGCAAAACAGAGATTCCTAGCTTGCTTTTAATGTGCTGGTCCTTTCAAAGGCTCTTGCTTCTGTTTACCAAAAACTTCTAAATTTTCCTGCCCCACCCCACCCTCAAGTCCTTCAAAGGATCTCCTATTTTAAGAAGTGTTAGACTTGGTCTATCTGGAGCAACACAAATGTAGCTTACTAGGGCAATCAGGAAGTCAGAAAAACTTTGTGGTGCCCACAGTTTTTGCTTGTTCAATTAAGAATTGCCCATCTACTAAATGCTAGACATAGGTGAAATGATATTCCAAGAGTCCTGGAGTCCAGTTTCTAGAAGGAGGACTCCCTGAAGAGGTACTCAGGAGAAAGCATTAGGGGCCACAGAGAAAAAAGACAAAAAGCAGCCCACTGAGGGGAAAGCCAGGAAATCAAGAGTTGGATGGGAGTATCAACAGACCCCTCTAGGAAGAAATGACCCTCAACCCTTTAGTGAGTTATAAAGGAGAGAGGAGCAAATCAAGCACCATGTATCTTTCATCAAAAGAAAACAAAAGTGAGACCCTAGGCTCTCCATCCTGAGAAGGGAAATGCCCTTCTCAGGATGGAGAGAATGGGGATAGAAACGGGGTTTCTTTTACCTTTCAGTGTACCTCTTTCCTGCCTCCCTCTGGGTCCATGTGACTCTGAAGGTGGGGTCTGGGTGTGGGCTTACACTCAGTGGAATGCAGCTTTCCCTGGACACACCAGGTTGCCCATCCCAGTGCACCTAAGGACACGGGAATGTGCGACTCCCACAGCTGCCCAAGAGCTTATAGGCAGAGGTGTTTCCAGGGACCTTTGCAAACAGAGAAATCAGGTTGCAATGATTTTGATGGATGTGAAGGTAGAGGAGTGAGTAATGAAGGAACAGAATTTCATCCGGTTTAATCCCAAATATGTGTCATTTATGTTAAAAATGTTTACTTAAATCACAAAATCTGGTACAAGCAAATTGTAATCTAACCCTAAATTCATTCCATTGCGTTCATGCTTTTAAACTCTACAGTGGAAGACTGAAGTTTTTGCTCAGAAAAAGTTTTTTTTCAATCTTCTTCCCTCTACCACACTTCTTTCTTTCAAGGGCTTAGACTCAGGCTTTCAGATTTGATTCCATGTGTTCTGGGCAGTGTAGAAAAGTATCTATGCTGTCACTCAGAATAAGGGCTCTTTAAACCACTTTTTTCTTTCTTCCTTTTTTGCTACTTTTAGAAGAAACATGGCAGAATTGCTTAATTTTCCTTCCTGAAACTCAGAAGGAAAGGATACAAGGACTTACGAGTCAGAAGGGCAAAATTAGAGCTTTGTCAGATTCAGAGAAAAAAAATTTTTTTTGTAGAATAAACCAGGATTTTACCATCAAAATACAAAATCCTTCAGAGCATTATGGTGCCTAGTCCCTGTCAGTTAAATCAGAGGTAGAGAAAGGAAGGCTCAGGAGAGAAGTTAATCTCTACCCAGAATTCTTAATTAGATGGTTAAAAACAAAGCAAAACAAAACAAACAAGAGAAAAATAGCCTTGGCAGTCAATTCATGTGTTGTCCAAGTTGAGCAAGGAAACTGGACTTTGAACTTGAAAGGCAGGGACCAGCATTCCATCTCGACCTAAGTGCACTTTCTGAGAGCGTCAGCCAGTGGACCTTCTGGAGACTTTTTCACTGCTGGAATGCATATTTATCTTGTCTAAAATCAAGGTTAATTCTTAAAAATGAATGTAAAAATTTTAACTCAGAGGAGACAATCATGTAAAAGCCATGAGAAAGCTCATGAGTTGGATGTAGACATTCAGTCCCTGTCAAGTCTTTCTCTGTCAAAGTCATTTTTATTGTAGCTAAAATTTACTGTGATTTATTTACCTGGTTGATTAAAAAAATTTTTCATTTTTAATCTAAAGCAAATGTTGATTGCATTTCCGGGTGGATTCCACCTTAACCACCGTTATTGAGAGAATTGCAAAAGCCACAATTCAAAGGGGGAATTCCATGTCCAAGGGGCCATAGGTCCAGTTAGATGCTGTCTAAATGTCCCTCACCAAGTTTTAAAGATTCAATAGATTATACTGGTCTTTGTTGACCGTTCATTCCTTTCTGTGACTATAGCCAAAAAATTTGATGCTGAGATAAAAATAAAAGAGGATGGGATGAGCATGCCTTATGGTAAAAGGTTTTTAATTTTATACATTCCTCCAAAGCTATGTCTTTATGGTGGACGCCCATTTACAAAACTAAAAAGTAATACTCTTCATCTCAGATCTTAATCAACTAGTGCTTTCTGCCCTGAGTTTCTTTTGGCTGGTACTCCCCTTGAAAAATTATTGCTGTACTTATTTCTTTTAAACTATAATAAATGGAAATGTGTAATTTCAATGTTCTGAGAAATTTCTTTCTATTTCTGTCTTAGGCCAATCTTTTACCTTCTCTCAGTGTTATCTATGATAAAGAGTTCCCTACTTGCAAGGCAAATGGAAAAATAAAAGATTTTTTTAAATGTCTGCCCAGAAATGAGAAATGTTGAAATTAAAAAAAACTACTTCTTAAATTATAATTTTCTGGGCAACTGTCACAGCTGAATTCACCAGGGTGTAGCTCTTCATCTCTGACTACTGACCTTATTTCAACAAAATGTACATCAGCGTCACATGCAGTCCTTGTGGCCAGATCACCTGACATGTTTGATTTAAACAAAATGGGCAGGGACTCTGAAGTTCTAGGCAACATGTGAGTTATAACAAACACATTCTAGCTTGTCTTTTATTCAGTCTGTCATTTCCATTGCAGAAGCTTGTTTGAGAACCTTTGTTGTGTAGTTTACTTAAAGTGTGTTTGGCCCCTGGACTCAAGGGTTCTCAACCTAGGAGATAAGAAATGCCCAAAAGAAACCCACTCTCAGAAGAAAGAAAAACATGCAAAACCCTTCTCCTTCCCCATCATAGCCACAATAGGCTAATCATAAGCAAACCAAAAACACAATTCAAAAGAGATATACAGAAGATCACTATATAATTATAAGCTATTACGAAAAGGTAACCAAGAAAGAATGTGCAAGCTACTGAAAAAAGTATGGGTTTTCTGAAGTTTAAGAGAGGTCATGGCACTTTCTCTTTGTGTATATAGGGATATAAACATTAAGTTCAGAGTTGAGCCTGAGAATTGCAGCTCTGAGCAAAATAAAATTGAAACCCTCAACATCCTTCAGCTGAAGAGAAGAGAGAAGCTTATTTGAGAACATCAGGCAGACGCACATGGGGTCATCTTAATTATAATAGCAGCCAACATTTTTGGAGTGCCAATTATGTGACAGGCCCAATTGCCCAGTGAAGTATGATTATCTGCTGTTGGCAGGTGACAATACTGCAGCTCAGGGGATTAAGTAACTATTCAGTGAACTATGGAGCTGGAATTTGAACCTGGGTCTGACTTCAAAGCCACACTGGACAACTTCAGTGTGCTTTCTCTTAAAAACAAGAAACAAAACAAAACAAAAAAGTACTTGGCTAAGGCCCTTGATTACCATCTCTGACATTGCTTTGATAGACTGGATCTATCTTGGTCTTTATGAGTTGTTGATAATGATTGCTAATAATTCATTAAACACTGAGAAAAGCATTATATAGTCTGCCCATATTCAGTCTAGGGGTAATACTGCCATGAGTTCATTATTAAGTGAGATCAGCACTATCTCCTTTTTGCATCTTTGAATTATTTTGTCTGATATTTCATGATTAATTTTTGCATCCCCTTTAGTCATGCCAATTATGATTTCATAGATATTAATTCTCAATCTTTATTCTTAAAATAAACTCTTTCCCCAAACTTCTATTTTCATCTATTCTGCCATTTGGATTACCCATCTCTTTCTAGTGGTTCTTTCTAAAATTAATTTGACCAAAAATGTCCAGAATGCAGGTGTAAATGTATCCTAATTATAAACCAGTAGGACAATGTCACTTTTGTTTTCTCTGCATTTTTCCTGGTACTTAATTTTATTTTGTTTTGTTTTTTCCTGGAAAAGTTTCCCTACTGAATAATGGGTTCCCTCACTATACCACATCCTTGATCTTTAGATTCTTTCTCAGTTTCCATTCCCTTCATCTTCTGTGGATTTGATGAGGCCCTGGTAAGGAACACAAATTCTGAGTCAGGCGCTCTAGGTTTGAATCGAATTCCACCATTTTCTATGTGAGTGAGTTCACCTCTCACTAGCTCGGTTTCATTAAATGAGAGTAACAATGGCACCAATTTCATATAGTGGTGATGAAGCTAACTAAAATAATAGATGTCATGTGCTTAGAGCAGCAGCTGATCAACGGCACTCTCCTAATAAACATTAGTTTTCGCTTTTACCTAAAATTCCTCAAATGTTCTATTTGCCATTTTTAATCTTACTTACACACGATTTACGAATTTCCTGCATTTATCTTTTTATCTTGGTTCCCAACCCGCCCCCCAAAAAAAGTTTTTTGTTATTCACAGATTTGAGGAGGTTGCTATACATTTTATACTAGACCAAAAATGATTTAGAAAGACTTTGGTTTAAACACGAACTTGAACATCATTCCCTTTTTATATCTCTGCAGTTATATCTTCTATTTGCTATACCCTTCATTTCCTGTTTTTAAGTTGGTTTCTCCAACTGTGACTAATCATTCTCCTTTCCTGATGAGAAAATTACTGGGATACTCCACAGAAAATTGAATTATCAAATACATTATGAAAATCTGTATTTATTCTACCTTCAGTTTTCTCTGTATTTGAGTGCAAATTTGCATCATAATGCAAGGTAATTATTTAGGGCTAGTAATTGCCTATTAAAGAAATCTTTTCTTCCTCTTTTCTACATATAAGTGTTTAATGATCCTAGTGTTATAGTCTGCCCAAATATAAGAAAATATGAGATTATAAATCTCCTGCGTCTGCGCTGAATATCTTCTTGGTACTGAACCTGAATTCTTAGTATAAATTATCACTTGAGATTACAGATATAGATAAGCAGTTCCCCAATTCCTTCCATGAGCTCCTTCAGATCTCTGGGGAGCCCCTTTTGCTAACTCAAGTCTTCTTGTTACTGGTCAGTTTATAAGGGTCAGTTTAAAGTAGACCAAAGAAATGAGTTTGATACCATCTAGATGAAGAATAAACAAGGGAATGAAAAAACACCCTGAGAAACACATAATGAAAAGAATTCCTTAATATTTTTAAGAATATTTTTAGAGCAGTTGGGTTCATAGCACAATTGAAAGAAAATAAACAGATTTTCCATAGGCCTCCAGCCCTCACACCTGCATACTCTCCCCACACACACATTATCAACATCCCCCACCAGATTAGTACATTTTCTGCAATTGATGAACCTAACTTGATACATCATTATGGATAGTTCACATTAAGACTCACTGTTGGTGTTGTATAGGTTTGGACAAACATACAGTGATGTGTATCCTTCATTGAAGCATCAGACAGAGTATTTTCACTGCTCTAAAAATCATCTATGCTCTGCCTATTCACTCTTTCCTCTAAGCCACTGATCTTTACACTGTCTTCATAGTTTACCTTCTCCAGAATGTCATATAGTTGGAATCATATACTGTATATTCTTTCAGATTCCTTTTTGGTACCTAGTGGTGTCCATTTAAGTTTCCTTCATATCTTTTCATGGCTTGATAGCTCATTTCTTTTTAGCATCAAATAATATTATACTGTCTGAATATATCACATTTTGTTTATCCATTCACCTAATAAAGAGCATCTTGATTGCATCCAACTTTGTGTATTATGAATAAAGCTGCTATATCTGTTTGCAGATTTCTATTTGGTCATTCTTTTCAGGCACCCTCATTACACCCCCAAAATATTCTTTATTCAGTCTTCCATTTACCACCTGTGGGGACTGGGTGTAGTGCTAGGGATTGAAGATTCAGAGAGGAAAAGAGAAGAAATTCCAACCTTCACAGAGCTCAGATTCTAATAGAGAAACATAGACAAGGAAGAAGAAATGAAATAATTTTAAGAAAGTGATGGTGATTCCATCTATGAATAATTATTAGGGAAACAGAATAAGGAAAATTAAACATCCCTAGTTAGAGAAATGTACCACCAGTCTTGTACTTGGAACTGAAGGAGAAGCAGTTGTCTTACTGAACGACAAAGAGTTTTAACCTGATAGGCTCTCTAGATCTTACACAAGAAATGGCCCAGATCAAAGCAAACAGCAACAGTGAGTAAAAGGCTTAAGTGATAAGTTAAAATCTCAGTGGCTGAGCAACATTAGAGTATGCAACTATCTAGTCAGCTCAGGCTGCCATCACAAAATACCATCAGCCCAGTGGCTTAAACAACAGGAACATGTTTCTCACAATTCTGCAGGCTGGCAAATCCAAGATCCAGGTGCCAGGCAATTCAATATTCCAGTAGGGTCTTTTGTCCGGTTTGTGACCGGCCACTTTCCTGCTGTGTCCTTATGTGGGGAGCTCTGCTCTAGCTTCCCCTTCTTGTAAGGATATTAGCTTTATTGTGAGAGGCCCTGTGACCTCACCTAGGTCTGAGTACCTCCCACCCTACCTTCAAACACCATCACATTGTAGGTTAGGACTTCTACATACGACTTTGGGGGTAGGGCACACATTCAGTTCACCACAGCAAATGTCAATGTCCTACCAGAACACACTGAGAAGTGTACTGTACTAGTGCAGAGATTTTGGGTTGCATTCAAGGGTCTGGCTCCAGTGGTGAAGTGCTCTTTGCCTCTCCCCTAGAACTTCACTCCAATGGAAGCATGCACAAATGTCTCCAGCATAGCCCAGCCTGACTACAATGTACAACAGTCTCAGTTCCTATGACAAATTGCCACTTTGGAGAATATTACCTAAGGGAAGGGAGAGAAGGAAGAATTGAGGAGCTACACATAATTTCCTTCTTAATATTAAAAACTCTCAAGAACAGTTTTCAGCCAGGTGTGTGTGGCTCATGCCTGTAATCCTAGCTACTCAGGAAGCAGAGATCAGGAGGATCATGGTTCGAAGCCATTCTGGGTAAATAAGTTCACAAGACCCTATCTCGAAAATACTTAACACAAAAAAGGCTGGTGGAGTGGTTCAAGGTGTAGGCTCCGAGTTCAAGTGTGTTACAGCAAAAAACAAACAAAGTATTTTTTATTACATGACTGAGAAAATATAATATTCAATAGTGTAAATCAATAAATTTTGATAGAGTTATAAAGCAATTCAAAAGCCTATTCATGGTAACCTTAAGAAATACTAATATGGGCCAGACATGTTTATGTACTTTTAATAGCAAAGGAAAAGAGGACATCCTACATACACTGAAATTTATGGGCTTTGATTGTTTAGATGCCTACAAAGCTATGAGCAATGTCTCAGTGTTGCAGGATCAGGGACGAAAGGCAGAATGTTTCATTTTTTGTGAACACTGATGGATGATAAGCTCATACTCAGAAAGAATGTCCTTTAAAAGGATAATCCTCCTTTTCTCTGTCATTTTCAGAACTGTGCACATGGTCTAAAAATAACATCAAATTATTACCATGGAGAGTGGGCGTAGTAGTATATGATGATGTTGATCAATTATTAATGACAATCCAATATAACATGGCAATACAAATTGAAAACAACATGTCCTCCTGTCTAACATTTCAGAAAGTATTGATGACCCTTATAAAAAGAAAAAGCAAAGCTAAAATAGATGTTGTGAGTCCATTATGGTCAAATTTGCAGAAGCCCTGAAAGAAATTGGACCATATATAACCAAATCAAGATCTGCAGATACAAAAATGCTCAAATGAGAAAAATACAGATTGCATGCCAGCTCAGATACGTCATGGTTATGGCTGCTACAGGTACTATCTCAAGGATGAAATGGTGTGCATTTTAAGGAGGGGACAAAGATGACAGAAAGGTTGCAGACATGAACTGCCAATAGTGATGAACAATTGCCAGACTCTTCCAGAAAGTCTACCTTGAGTCACCTCCTTCCTTAATAGGTTTTACTGTAGCTGAGTAGAAGAAACAGCCCAGCCTTTCTTCTTGAGAGTTTGTATTTGTGAATGTGGTGACCAGTAAACCTGCCATCAGAGGTGTGTGGGAGAATGTGAGAAGGTTGTAAATGGTAGTGGGACTATGTGTATCTGCATTCATCCACTAAAAATCTTGTTAGAACTCTGGGTATTGCTAGTAAAATATTGAAGGTGTTTTGGCTTTGGGCTTTCACAAGCTATTTAAGAACACAATTTCAAAACAGGAAAACGAATTTCCACCCATGCCAGGGCCATCTAGTTGGTACCAGAGAAGCCCTGTGGGTTGGTTGAGCACCACTACATGGTAGATAGAGTGAGGCAGGGCTCTGAGTGGGAATCCTCACTCCCACGGGAACAACCTGTGTACAAGTCAATCACACTACCTCCTGGAATCACAAATCTTTTTTCAACTGGAAAATGGAATTGGCTCTTACTTGCCTTTTAGGGTTTTTGTGAGGCATGGTTGCTTTCTAAAGGAAATCTAAGCTTATCCTCTTTCTTGTGGCCAAAAAGGGACCACAAAACTTTCCTTCACAGGAAAAGTTTGAGCACCATGACCTGTTGTTATAGAAGGAATGCAAGAGCATTTTTCAAAGATGCCTCTAATATGCTATCCCTAGAACAACAAAATGAAATGACAAGGATGATTGTCTTTGAAGAGAAAATCCAGGTGATTGTGGGACAAGGAGTGGAAAGAAATTTACCTTTCACTCTGGATCTTTTTGATTTGTGTATCATGAGTATGTTTAGCTACTCAACAAAAGAAAAATGTAATTTTCTAAATTAGCCTTCAACATAGGCTCATCTTTATTATAAAGATAATAGTGACTTGGAAGTTCATTCTGCTCCATGGGTATCTTTCAATGTGAAAGATATTTCACATGACCATTAAAAGACAACGAATTCTTATTTGAATGGAGGAATAAAGTTAAATAATTATTATAATTTTTATTTAAAGGAACTATGGAATATATCCATATGTGGACTCCTGATACAATAGCCCCCATCTAAGAGGAGTCTGTACTGAGACCCCACTGGGTGTCTGAAACTGAAGAGAGTGCCAAAATCTTTAAATATTTTATGTTTTATCCTATATATACTTATTTTAGATAAAGTTTGATTTATAAATTAGGTAGAGTAAGAGATTAACAACAGTAATAAAATAGAACAGTTAGAACAATATATTGTAATAAAAATATTGGAAATGTGGTTTCTGTCTCAAAATATCTTATTGTAATATCTTTCTATTGTACATCCCTTCTTCTTGTGCTGATGTGAGATGATCCAATATCTACATGATGAGATGAGAAGAGGTGAATGACATAGCATTGTGACATATACGATGTAAGAGTTACTTGAACACAAGCACTGAGATATTGTGATAAGCAATCTGGCAATAAAGATGGCTACTGAGTGACTAATGGGCAGGTAGTGTATACATGATGGATATGCTTGACAAAGGGATGACTCATTTCCTGGAAGGGACTGACAAAGATTGTGCTCAGAAAGGCACGTAACTTAAATTTTTTCAGTTATTTATTTCTGGACTTTTCCATTTAATATTTTCATACAGCAGTTAACTGCAAATAGCTGAAACTGCAGAATGTGAAACCACAGCTAAAGGTGGCTGTTGTATTTTATAATTGGCCCATTATACCCTAAAAGAAAAAATTTAGGAACTTTCCCATATCCCTTCCCCAATCAGCTTTGCTTTCTCTAATCAGCTGCCCAGTTTTCTTTCCAACGGGAAGTAGTCATCCAACTTATCTTTTCTCATCACCAAACACTATCTTGCAACAGAAAGAATGAGTGTCAGAGAACATAGTGAAAAGGTAAACTTTTCGTTTCCTTTTTTAGAAAAGCAAAATAAAAGTTACTAATCGATTGCCAATCATGTCGTCTTTGGGATGTTAAGCCCCCAGAAGGGAAAGCATTTTAATTTATTTCAGCATCTTAAATATTATCAAATCCATCTATGCTTAAAAATAAACATAGTTTGCCAGGTACCAGGGGTTCATGCCTGTAATCCCAGCTACTTGGGAAGCTGAGACTGGGAGGATGGGAGTTCAAAGCCAGCCTGGGCAAACACTTTGTAACATCCCATCTTTAAAATAACCAGAGCCAAATGGGCTGGGGGTGTGGCTCAAGCAGTAGAGCGTTTGCTTTGCAAGTGCAAGCTGTGAGTTCAAGACTCAATCCCACCAAATAAATAAATAAACATGGTTTGACAATAATGTCACTGTGTCATCCTACTATAGGCCTGTTTACAAGGTAATCTGTCAGCACATTATAAGTCCCTGTCTTTCCAAAGCTCCCAACCACAGTGCCCTCCACACTGAACAACAGCGCTTCCCATGCTTTTCACCTAGTTATTAAAAAGTCTCCTGCAGGGAAAATGACATTCCTCAACTTTTCTGTTTTCCCTTTTGGCATAGTTACTTCTACATTCCTTAATCAGCCTATTAATGCTCTGGAAACCTGAGAAGATTTCCTCACAAAGACAATGTTTTAGAAAAAAGAAAATGATTTGCTAATGCAATGTTCTGTGCTCACGATGCCTTGGCCCCCATACTGGAAGTCTATGTTAGGCAAAGAGCTTTGTGGAGGAAATGTCTTAATTCTAACAATGAGAGCTCCTTTGACTTAATTGTGTTAAGGAAGCAACATTTTAGTGATTCATGTTTAAATGAAACCATTATTTTCTAGATCCTGCCAAAAACTTACCACAACTCATTCACGTAATTTTATTACAAATTAAGACTTCTCATCATTTTGAAAGAGAGACGGTACATTTTAAGGTCTCTTGAGAAGGGAAGACCTGTGAGTCAGAGCAATGAACTGCCCTAAAAATTGAAACAAAAGGACAAAAAAGCCTCCTGATAATCTCTATGAGTAGGGGATCAAGGTCATCATCCCTTCAGCTATATTGTGGCTATTCAAAGAAGAATCCCCTGAGAAACACGACCAAGCCTACCTCCTAGGATTTACTCAAAGGGAGATCCAAAGAGGAGCAAGCAGGAAAAAGACTCAGGGGCTTAATTTTTGTTCATTTATTGTTGCCAATTTAGAGACTGGTCAACCATTGCTCTCATTTCTTCAGCTTTTCCTTGTTTTCCCTTTCGGCATACGTACATCTACATGACTTAATCCATTAGTACTGTGAGAAGTAAGAGGTTGTCCTTAGGAAAATAATAAGATAGAACACATTAGCCTAGACCCTGCAAGAAACAGGAAATAAGATATAAGATCAAGAAAAAATTACTAAGATAAAAGCGAAGAAAACAAAGATAAGATTACTAGCAATTTTTTTTTTTTTTTTAGTTTTAAATTTTCCTGTCAGGAAGAGAGGAATTATCTATTCCCCTAGACTAGAGACAAGAATTTAGGAACTTCTGGAACACTCAGTAGGAGGGCGAAGGGAGTAAGGAGATGAAGGAAAAGAGTTGGAAACCTCATTCTGAATAAATCAAGAGAACAGCTAATGGAATCAAATGGCCTCACAAAGGCACAGAAAGTTGAAGTTCTTTCCTTCCTCCACCCTCCTCCAATCTTCAACCCTTCTTCTCCACATCAAATATTTGTTAGCATGCACATTTAATTATTTAATTTTCTTTACTCATTGAAGACTAATGGCCAGGTTAGTGGTGGTTCAGAAGTAACTGAAACGAAAGTTTTCATTGCAACGTCTAACTACTCAGCAAGTGTGTTGTATATATATATATATTGTTCATTTTGTAAACATGAAGACATTCAAGAAGCACTGTGAAGTTGTCTACACAAATAAGCAAAACTTTAGAGTAGTTTCTCAACATCTTCCAATCCCACAACACTTCCACTTCTGAAGGCTCACAAATGCAGCATGTGTACTGAAAAGGGCAGAACCTAAGATGCTGATGGCCTGGGTTTGCAATCCCTTAGCCACATCATCTTAAATAAGTCACTCTGTAATGATCTGCTTCCTTACTTAAAACACAAAAGAACTCTCAGGTTCCTCTTAGCTCTTAGCTTAAAATTCCCCATACCTATATAAATAAATCTTAAGAAAATATAAGCTTATAAATTGACTGTGTTATCAATTACTACCAGAAATGTCAGCAACAGAGCAACAAAACATTACTACAATCTTCCCTGTAAAATTAGTGATTATGACAGCATCTCCAAAAGTTAGCATTAGGTTTTGTAAGTAAACCACATGTGAAAAGGAGTTATAGGAAGAAAGAGATTTTCTACCCTCACTGCAAAAAATATCAATATATATCACCACATACATTGGTGATTTCTCTGAAACTTTGAGCAACTTGGCATTTAAGAATACTTTTTCTTTACCCAAACTCTGTAACTCATGACAAAAACTACATACTTATTTTTACTCTTAACCCATGCTGGTTAGATGTTTATGAAGAAATTATTTAAACACATATCCAAGTTTTGAGCTTGTTAACAGAAAAGATATGGCTCCAGATTTCATCGTCTTTAATATTCCACTATTGTTTCCCCATGACCTGGATTATAGGAAGGCACAACCTGTGACTGTGAAAGAATATTTCATCAACAAAAAAAGTGTACAATCATCATTATAGTTGGTCTTTCCAAGTATACTTTGTGCTACCAAAAATAATGTCTTGAATCATTGTCATGAGGACATACAGATGGCAGGATGAAACAGTACGGTTGATCAAGGGGGATAGATTTCCATACAAGGGTAAGCAATAAAGAGAGAAGCAAGGGAAACCAACATTAGTTGCATAACTGAGATGAGAACAGTCAATAAACAGGACTACAAAACTGAGAGCATCTGTGTTCTCATCAATCTGGAAAGACTTCTTGTAACTGGTCAGTGTTTTTGCTAAGGAAATGTACATTGTTGGACTGCAGGCTCAGAAAAGGCTCATAGGCACAAATGGGATGATTAGTCAAGAGGGCTCTCGCCTTCAGGAGTTCTGCTGGATCTACCTGGCACCCTAGTTCTACCACATAATTTCTGGAGGACAGGATGCTGGCTGGCGACAAGACTGACAAAAGAGGACAAAGTTCTGCACCCTGCCAGAGACAACAGTAAGAGAAAGCAGCCCATTTCGAAGATGGAAAAGAAGGAATTTTCTCCTGCAGCAGACAGCTTCCTGTGAACTTCATCTGTCCCATTCAGCATTACTTTTTTAAGGAATCTTGCTACTGAATGGCTGAGAATTTGGTGTCTGAGAGGGGTGACCCATTTACCTCTACTGGCTCAATACACTGACATTGACCACAAACTTGGTAAGCTGAAGTTTCTGTGGGATAGTATTGTGAAATGTACTACATCCCTAAATCATTCCTTCTCAACTGTTCCTCAAAAGCTTAAAAATAGCGCTTCACTCTCAGTGATTCAACTGCCTTAAAATAATTCACAAACAGCTTTCTAAAAGGAAGTAGGAAAAAGATAGGAGGTGGAATGCAAATCAGCTAACAGGTTTTGTGAACACAGAGAGAGGTGAATAGATTGGAGCTAAATGGTCAGGAGTGTAGAGTTAGCAGTGAGGTTGATCTTGCATTACTTGGTGAATAAAGAGGTAAACAAGAATGTGGAAGACTGACCTATGGGCAATAAACTAGGTAAATTAAGCAGGTGATGGTCAAGGGAAAAAATTCCTCTTGTCCCTATGAGGCCACATGTACACAGAGTTGACAGTCAGTTGACTTCTTATATCTGTATAGCAACAGAGGTTTTTCCCAAGGAAAGATCATGCCCTAAGATGGGCACCAGACAGGTTGTTTGGGGAAAGTGGTGAGAAGAGGAAGTGTGTGGGTTTATTGCCCCAAGTTTCCTATAAACACTACAAAACAACATTATTTCACGTTAGAGCCACATTCTGTAAACTTGTAAGTTAATTCATTAATTCATCATAAATTTATTTTTCACTCATCATACATCAGGAACTGTGCCAGGCCCTAAGGATACAAAAGGGAATGAATAATATAATTAATCATTATAATAGCTTCCATTATTGAATGCCCAGTATGTGCCAAGAACTCTCCTTCCATTACACAATGGAATGCCAGCATCAAACTTCTAAAGAAGGTATTATGTTCCCATCTGCTAATGAAAACCTAAGGTGAAGAAACCACAGCTCCGAGAGGCGGGTACACGTGGAACAGCTCTCAAGGAACTCTGTGCAGGAGCGAGATAAGCAAACTAATACTCGCAATATTCTAAGGGAGATGCCAAAACAGATTATAGAAAAAAGGAAGGGTCCCAACTCAGCTGGGGTAAGGGAGGTAGGAGAGGATAAAGGAAAGTATTTCTGTGTGTGCATGTGTGTGCACATGTGCCTGTGTTAAATTGTGTCTCTGTCAGATGTCTGTGTATGTGTGTGCCTCTGTGCATGCATTTCTGGGGAAGGGGGTTGGTAGATACCCCTGTGTGTGTCTTTGTGTATGAGCCTGTGTGTGACATGTGTCTGTGTGTATCTCTGTGTATGTGTCTCTAGAGGGGTGCCATGCCTGTGTGTTTGTGTGCCTGTGTGTGACTTTGTGTGTATTTCTCTGTGTGTCTGCATGTATCTGTATGTATGTGCCTCTGGATGGGGGTGCTGTGTGTGTGTGTGTGTGTGTGCCTGTGTCCCCTGGGTGAGGGGAGAGGGGCACAGTGCACTAAGGATAAACAGTCCAGAAATAGCGGCAGAGGTATATGATCTCTCTTTCCACCATTCCACAAGCTTCCCTCTACATTTCTGCAGAACCAAGAATGTTGCAAGTAGAAAGCCACAGGGCTTGTGCCCACTATCTCAGGAATGACACAGAAGCTCTGACAAGACATTTTCTATCTGCCTGAAGAAGAGGGCCATTTATCATAACAGACTAATTGCTCACTTTGAGTTAGATATTGTACCTTCTATCTATGTACCCAGGGTGGCTATATAATAATGACAGGTTTTTAAAAAACAAACCAAACCATATAGATTCAAATACATGCTGCAAAATAGTTACCTTAAGTTTAAACGCTTATTTCAGTGTCCCTCAAAGTATTTCAAAGTATTTCAATGCTCAAAGTATTTCAAATACATCTCTGGAAATTGCTTTCACAGCAGGCACTATATTCTTTTGAATATCTTTAGTGGTGAAAAATCTTCACCCATTAAAGAGTAATATTTTTGTTTTTAAGTCAAAAAGCATTTTGGGCTAAGCTTATGATAAGGTATTAAATTGGGTAAAAAATAATTGGAAACACCAAGTAAATGGCAGGCTCTCCGATAGGTATTTTTTGTGTCATCTCATTTGACGTAATACTAATCACAAATCTATAAGGTCAATATTAATATCCTCTTCTATGTTATTTAATAATTATAAAATCAGTATATATCATGGAAAGATGGAAAAATCTAGAAGAGTACAGAGTCTAAACTTTCTTCAGGGTCTCACCTTGCAGGTGTAATCACTGCTGGTACTCTTCTGCCAACATGTACAGTCTTTCTTCCCTAAGTATATAAATATGATTCCCCAAAATTAATCATAGCATGCATGACTTCATAATTCTTCACCATTATATTCTGAACCATTTTTCATGTCACTGAATTTCTTCTACAACTTTTTTTCTCACTATTTGGTATTCCTATATGTGGCCATAATGCAGCCTTCCCAACAATTCCAGTATTTTAATGATGCATAGGGCACATTCTTCGTAGGTAACTTCGTGGATTTCTATGATCATTTTCTTGAGATAACGTCCTAGAGGAAGACTTGCTAGACCGAAGACATCTGTATTTCTAGAAGCTGTTATAATTTTCCCATTTTTTTAGATGAAGAAATGAAAACTCAAAGTACTTTCCAAATCATAAACCCAGAATGTAGGAGAATCTGAAGTTGACCCGAATCTATGATTCTCCAAAGACTATGACCTTTCTTTCTACTGTGATAAATTTTGATGGAAAGTTAGAAATATCAATGAAAGAAGAAGAATTTTCATGTGTACAACTAAAACTATTCCTGAAAGATTTTGTTAAAGTCATTCAAAAATCTTTTAGGTTTGGATGTTTCCTTAAGTGACTCCAATGGCGTCATTTCTGAGTTTACGCTTTGTTATATTCATTCTTAAAGCACTCACTTTCCTTCATTGTTACATGCTTGGAATATGTCAGTTTTATCCTTCATGACCTTAAAATATTATTAATATTCCGACCTGAGCATTAGTTTATAGTTGAACTGCCAAAAAGCATAATCTCTTCAGCATTTAGGCAATCTATATGGGACAAACTTGGTTTCAATTCAGACAAGCCACAAGCAGGTGGGGAGCCCACAGCCTCGTGTTTAAAATACCAAATGACTAATAGATAACCAGCTTCTTTAAGTCTGGCTCCATTCTGATAACAGAAGGGGGAAAAAAAATGTTTCCCATACAAAGCTCCACTGGTTTGTTGTAAACATATAGCCTGTTCTCCTGGAAGGATGAGGAGATGAGCAATACAAGCACAACCAGCTCTCTGCCTTGCACAGCCATCCTTGGAATGTAGTTCAAATGGATTAGAGAAAACCAGACTGGAAGGGTGTGGGGATGTTGTGTTGAAACTGTACTTTTATAGTGGAGCCTACAAGCATTTCCAAATGGTCCTTAATTCTTTGGCCCCAGGCAGTCTTTTCTTTTTTGGGGGGAGGGGGGAGGGTACAAAGCAGAGAGGATTTGAAAAATAAGGCAGAAGAGGAAGTTGATTTAGGAATTCTGACTCAGACTTTCAAATGTTTGGTAAGGACATTCTCAACCTCTTTGGAGCTCTACCATCTTTTCCCCAGCGCTCTTTTTATTGATCAGCTGATCAACCAACAGTCCTCCAGTCTCCCCTACATCACTAATCACCACTGAGTGTTTCATCAACATCTCAAATGTAACTTAACACGAGAACTTTGGGTTCTTGCCAGCCTGGAATCCTTCCTGCAACTTCTGCGTCAGTAAAGGCTCCTGCGTGGACAAGGGCCTGAGGTTCTGCTTTTTCTCCCCCCATGTTGCTCGTCATTGCCCTGTGCAGGCCCCAAGAGTCTGTCCTCTAGAGCCCTTGTTTCTAGTTCTGCCCCTTAACAATGCTTCTTCCACCCAATAGAGCGATCTTTCAAAACATCAACCCTGGCCTACTTCAAACTTCCAATGGCTTTTTGCCTCAGTTCAGTCTTCTTACCATAGTTCATAAAGCTGAGTCTCTGCCATCAACTTCTACCAGGGGCCCCTGTCATCCCCCCACTCCTCAGGCCTCACTGCCTTTTTAAGAGGTCTCTTGCCCTAGTCCTTAAATTTAACCATCCCACTGCCTGGAAGACTCCCCACTCCCCAGGCCTTCCCCAACCTGTTTCTCTGTTCCCTCGCGACCTCCGCTCCAACAACATTTCCTCAGAAGGCTGCCTTGATCCCTGTCCCTCATAGTGGCCCCATTTTATTATCTTCTATCACTTATTGCTAGGGGGCATCATCTTGTGTTTGTCTGTGTAATTGTTTGTTGTTCTGCCTCCCTCGCAGTCTCCTAACAGAAGGACATGTCTAATTTATACAACATTCCATACTAGCATGGAGTAAAGCAGTGTCTACTTCAGAACAGGCATTTTTAAAAAGTGTGTCAAATAAAGGAATCATGAAATGACTGAAAGGTGAATGGACAGATCCCATTTCAGTATTACTGCCTTTAATTCCTGATTCTTTTTAGATTTGAACAATGACACTATTTTGAGTTAGGTTCAGCCCCTACGTAACCTATTCTGAGTACAAATTAGGCACTTTTACTCCATACGTCAACTCTTAGGCTGTTAGTACACTAACTTATCAGTGGCTAGAAAGAACTGACGAAATTTCCAGAAAACCTTTCTTATGACTAGGAAGGTGATGATAAAAGAGTTTAGTAACATGTTGTATTTTTGGAGGGGTGAGGGACAGTAATTAGGGTTTGAATTTAGGATTTCACACTTACTAGGCAGGCACTTAAGCCATTCCACCAGCCCTTTTTTGTTTTGGGTACTTTCAAGATAGGATCTCATGAACTATTTCCCTGAGCTGGCTTCAAACTGAGATCCTCTTGATCTCTGCCTCTTAAGTAGCTAGGATTACAGGTGTGAGCCACCCATGCTCAGCTTAGCACAATTGTATTTTACACAATTAACTTCTGTTTTCTTCTTGGATTTTAAACCTAATACTCTTTCCCTAAAGAATTCTCAATTTGAAAAGTAGTTCCTTAAGGTTACCTGACTATAATCTTATATCAAAATGCATAAATAACTGATGAAATTCAAATTATTTGTCCTGCAGAAATAAAATGCCTTTGCACCAAACACATACAGCTGTATGTATCTACACACATATAAATGCACATACATAAGAACATAGTATGTATTAATGAGCCTGCTATATGCATGAGGCTTTCAGCATTATAGAATGCATGACTGGCAAACTAGATCAAGCAGTGGGAACCTCCAATCTTTGAAATCTTTATGAATAGAATACACCCCACATCACTTCTTGTCTTGTGAGGAATTTCAGGCAAAATAAGGATGGCAGCTCTGGTGTGCACATTGAAGGATCTCTGCCATCAGGGTTCTAGTGTCGTGTTCTCATGGACACATTGTGGCTACAACAGTGCTTCTGGGTTGTCTGCTCTGGATGAAAAAGGGTTTTCCAGATGTGTGTTTACAATGAGTATAAGGATTTAGTTACATATTTTACTCAAACTGTGAAAAATCAATGGTAGCAATTCAATATTCTAGACATGATCTAAACAATATGTTTCCTTTTATTCAAGGAAACATTAGGGGACATTCTTTTCTTTAATAATACAGAGATGTCATTATAATGCCACACATTATAATGGGAACCTCATAGGTGTACCTTGAACAAGTTTACCCCCCACCATATTCTAGGGGGACATTCTTTAAACCAGTCCCTTTGTGACATGTTTTCTCTTTATTTCAGATGCCTTCTCCTGAGATGAGCATAGCCCCTTCCCTTTCCTCCCTGGTTCCAGTAAAACTGAAAACTAGAGTCTGGAGAGTCAAAGAATAGAGAGGTTTTGTGCAGGAATAATTGTGGCGGCCTAGATGTTCCCCCAGTAACTCTCAAGAGGGTGGACATTCATTTCTGTGTGTCTCTAATAAAAACGTTAGCAACTGCAGGGCTCGTCTTTCTCAGATCTACCTCCTTTCTCCCAGGTCATTTTGTGCTTTTAAAACCCCGATTTCCCTGGCTGAGTCTGCAGCAGATGTTGCTTTATTGTTTGCTAACGTTATGCTAACATTACACTCACAAAACAGTCTGTGGAGCCTGACTTCTGTCAACACAGTCTAGTTACAGCACAAGCCCGAGATTTTTCCCAGCCTTAGTCAATGAGTCCCTTTAGAGAAGCTGCTTAATGTCATCAGTTTCCACATGGATAAATTGGAATCAGTGATAATTTATATCTGAGGTCTTTAGAGAAAGACCATGCTCCTTGTTTCTCAAATTTTCTCCTCACATGGACTAGTCTTTAGACTTTACAGATAGGAGAAAAACCCATCATGTAGAAATGACTATCCTTGGCTTAGAGGGTCAAGTATCTTTTAGACCCTTACTTTTTTTTTCCAGTGCTAGGAATCGAATCCAGGACCTCCTACATGGCAGGCAAGTGCTCTACCACTGAGCTATACCCTCAGCCCTTAGATCCTTACTTTTTAAATGTCTTTATTGCTTAAATATATACCTACCCTCTTGAAATGTTTAGTACTTTCCAAAACTTCAATGTGTATGTACTCAAAGACAGATTATCAAGATAAAATTTTGAAGATGGAATATATTATCCATTTATTTTGCTACTGCATATTAACTTCTTGTTCTACACGAACATACAAGTCAAGCTGAGCAAAATGAATGAATGCTTCATTTAGGCATCTCTTGCATTTCATTCCAGAGGACTGGAGCAATTGAAGAAAAATAGGAGTTTATCACATGGATTGGTGAAGAGAGAGAAGAAATGTGAGACCAAGTCACACAGGAAGACAAATTCCCAGTCCTTTAAGCTTTTTCTCCTGGAGCCTGACCTCTTTTTTCCTCAGAGTTAGATTCTCTTGATCACATCTGTTTTCTGAGACTCAACCTCATCCCACTAAGATAATTTATGTCAGTTAGCAACTTCTTCCCCAGTCATACTACCTAGGGAAAATCTAGCAGAAGGAGTGGGATCTCCAGCCCTGGCTACTGGTAGAAAAGCATTTGATTAGAAGGAAGTATAATCACAGCTCACTGTTCTATAACTATATCACACAAAATAATGGAAATTTCCACATTTTTGTTTCACTCTAGCATACAATCATGACAAGGGAATTATTAATATAAGTAATTGAGACATTGACAGCATTTTGTGCTCAATTAAGTATATTTAGAGAAGAATTGAGGGGAAAATATTTGGAATAAATATTGGGACTTTAGGACACACTTCTGCTCAAAAGTTATTCTTTGTTTATCTGAAATTTGAATTTTGCTGAAAATTCTCTATTCTTATTTGCTAAATGTGGCAACTCTATAAAGAAAATGCCATTCAATTGGAAATTACAAGACCTCTGTGACTTTCGAAAGATCAGGAATATGGGAAAGTCATATTCCCCAGGGATAAGGAGTAAATGACTACAAGAAAAAAAGTTGGCGGAGTGGCTCAAGTGGTAGAGTGCTTGCCTAATAAGCATGAGGCCCTGAGTTCAAATCCCAGTACTTCCAAAAAAGAAAGAGGACAGAAGTATAGACTACTTTTCCCAGAAACTGGATGTGTAAAGGAAAAAGAGAGATGTGTTATTTGATTTTTCTAAGACATTTTAGGCATGTTTGTAATGATGAAAGGATTCACTTAAGTAAATAAGTGAATCTATTCTAGTTCAAGACTAGATATCATTATCTCAATAGATTGTGAATCTGTCAGGAAATGCATCTTTGCCATTTGCCTTTTAAAATAATTAACATTAAAGTATTATACCATTTCTGGTTCTTATATTTGAATAAATATTCTGAGTAGTGCAATTAATCTAGTTTTACTTCTTTAAACAGAAAGCAAAGAATATTTGTTTCCCTAGGTAAAGTCTTTAAAGAAATAACAGACTATATCAAAAGAAACTAAAAGATAACAACAATGGGGGGCAGATGTCTGAAACATAGCCAAAAAAAGCATTTGTGTCCAGGATATATCAAGAACTCCTAGAAACAAACGAGAAAAAGTCAACAACTCTATAACAAAATGGACAAACAAAACAGATATTTAACCAAAGCAGAAACATGAATGACCAATAAACACATAATAAGAAGCTCAACTTTTTTAGGGACCAGTGAGAAGAATACTAAATCAACAAAATACATTTTCATGCTCACTGAATTAGCAAGAATTTGAAAGTCTAACTATCCCAAAGTTTGGAGAAGACATAGAGCAATGAAAACTATGGAATTGTTGGTGAAACTGTGACTTGATTCACTGATCTTAGAAAGCAATTTGGCACTGACTAGTAAAGGTGGAGATGTGTGTATTGCACTAATAAGCAATTCCACTTTCTATACCCTAGACACAGTCCTGTTTAGGACCAACAGGAAGCAGGTACAAGAACATCCCTAATGCACTAAAACCAATCTGGCTGTCAGTCAATAGGGAAGTAAATAGATAACTTGTGGTGTACATATACAATTGAAGACAGTCAGCCCTGCATATCTGTGGCTTCCACATCTGTGGATTCAACCAATTGCAGATGGAAAGTGTTAGAAAAAGAATTGTGTCTGTACAGAATGTGTACAGACTTTTTCCTTGTCATTATTCCTTAAACAATGCACTATAAAAGTATTTACATTGCATTTACATTGGATTAGGTATATAAGTAATCTGGAGATGATTTAAAGTATACTAGAGAATGTACATAGGTTGTACACAAATTCTGCAGCATTTTATACAAGGCATCACTGCATCTACAGGTCCTGGTATCCACAGAGATCCTGAAACTAGTCTCCTAGGGACAGTAAGGACAACCGTACCTTTCCTTGTACAACAGAGAAATTTAATCAGCTATGAATGAATCTCGTAAATAAAATTCTAAACAAATAAGCAAATCACAGAAGGTCTAAAACATAATGTTTAAAAGCTTATAAAACTAGCACTACTTTATGAGGGAATGTGTATGCATGCACACATGTGTGTTTGTAAAAACTAAAAAATAAGAGGATAAGAATAACAAACACAAAAGTCAAAATAGAGATTACCTCTGAAATGAGAGTGAGAAGTAATTCATGGGGGGGGAAACAAATGTATTATAATAGTTTTCTTTCATAAACAAGGTGGTAAATTCAGAAATATAGCACTTATTGTCATTTATACTTTATTATTTATATGAAATATTTCATAATTTTTTTTAAAAACTAATGTAATCCTTATTATCAAATAACTTGCAGAAAGTGAGTTTACTTGGACAAGGATTAAAGATGAGTAATATGTACTGTTTAGCCCTCATACTGTGAAAGATGTGTGAACCCAGCATGGGTTTAGAGCATCCTTAACTCTGCACATTGGGCTTAGCAGTGAAGTTGTTGCATCAGTACTAATCACTGGTATCACAGCTCTGCTTTGTGTTTAACATTGAGTCTTTTAGAAACCGCCCCACCCAGAATGTTACACAGACTCTCCAAAACATGTTTTTCAAGTGCTATGAGAGCCAAAAATTATTTGGCACAATGACAAATGATCCAATGAACACCAGGACCAAAATATTCTGTGCTTTTAAAGGCTTGAGTACAGGGTTGCAGAAAGGGTGTGATCAGATTTTTCTCCTTGGAATATATTTATATGTGGACATAAAGGAAATGGCCAAACTGAATGCTTTTCCATCTTTAGTCCATCCAATTAGAGTTCAAAAAAGGTAAACCCTAAAACTTTCTAAGAGACAATTAGTGGTGCTTGGGCAGGTATCCTTCTTTCTGGGCCAGCCTGTCCTCAGTGAGGCTGCCATTCCTCCTTCTCTAGGGACACTCATCTTTGACACTGTTGCCAGGTGTTCCATGAACATACCATTAGCAGCAATGCCAAGACCTTCTGATGAGCCAGTGTAGTGCTTCACTCCTATAATTCTAGCACATGGGAGGTAGAGTCAGGTGATCCTGAGCTCCTGGTCAGTCTGGACTACATAGTGAGAACTTGTCTAAAGACCTGCTGACAATTTTCAGAGGGCCTCCATATATCTCACTCAGTGATTTTGCCAAGACTCCATATGCATATTAGAAGATAGATGATTCATTCCCCTTTTGGAGGGAATAAGGAACTCTTCATTGCCTAAGATATGTTCAGGGACTTCTTTTTTGTAACCATTTCTGTTACTATTGAAAATAGTTACAAATGCCTTAGCTCATAGTTATACAAAACATAACTAAATTTAATTGAATCTCTGCAAGCACTATCAGCACATCAAATTAACCTGGTATATTTATCACTGCCACTTTGCTCCTTGTCTCAGAGCTATTCAAGAGAGAAAACACCTCCCATACTACTGTGATAAGAGAACTAGAAATAAGATTTAATAACTAGCCTATTGTCATTTAAATGGTCTTTGTTCCTGAGAATATTCAAAATCCTTCATATGGCCTTAACACCCATAGCAGACTGTGTTTTATAACTCTCCCTCTTTGGTCAACTGCCACCTCTTACTGATGTCAGTGTGCTGGTGTCCTGTTATGAGTTGCTTTATTTTATATACATATATATATCTTTGTGAGTAAACTAATGCTGTATTCTATAAAGCAAGGAGCATGGGTATTGCAATAGTTCCTACCAAATTATGGCTAGTATTTGTTAAAATCTGGGACTGAGGCTATATTCCTGGTAGTTAAAATTACTGAAATATAACCTCTAAATATATAAAGTAAAACAAATCCCTGTAGGATTACTACAATAACAGAAGTTTGGTGGAGGTTTAAAGAATGACCCAGAATAATTCATGTATCTTATAATACAGAATATTTGTGGAAGTTTCTATGTGATAACTCAGACTCTAATGCTAAAGAAAAATGACAACATAAAATTAGCCTAGGGATACACCATTTACAAAGTACAGTGATAGCTTCAAAAATCAAAAGGCTTGGTAGGTCCTATTTTTATGGTCATATAGATCACTGACTGGTGAATATGGTGCTTAAGCCCTCTCTGTTCCAATTTCTCCATTAGTTAAGTGGGAACAATAACTCCATTCACCTCCTAAGGATACTGGAAGGACTCGTGAGGCAATGTTTATGAAGCACTCAAAGTTCTTTCAATGAGAGGTTCTTTGTAAATACAACCCTGTACTGTTCCATCCAACCATAACCACACTCTGCTTATTGAAAGCACTACCTCATACCCCCAAAATGGGAAGTTATCACATTTCTAGGACTATACTATTTGTAGTTAGCTTGCTCTGAGACATAGGATGATATGAATAGATAACATTTTAAATGGATCTTGAGGTATAATATATCCCATTCAATTTCTTTCTCTAAAGAAATATAGGGCATTTTTACAGTGCTGGGGATCAAACCCAGGGCTTCATGCATGCTAGGTGAGTACTCCAACACATGAATATTATTTTTATTAGTGCCTTATTTGCAATGTCTTTATTGGAGCGTTATGAGAAATATCAAATATCAATCAAGAGTGTTCTGAAGAACATGCTATTCTCATTTGACTGAGAAAGAGATGTTAATAAAATGGGGGGAATGAAAGCTATACGTTGCTATGGGAGAAGTTGTTTGTTCAGAATAAGGAAGCTAAAACTCTCATCACTTCCATTGTAAGACGGAAAAAGGAGATAAAGAGACATAGTTGATTCTAGATTCCTGACCCACAGCTGTGTTTTGAGTTGCACCACGGATTTGATGTCACGTCATCTGATTACATGATCCTATGGATGTTCTGTCCACCCTCAGGAATTCCTGACAGTTCCTGCCTGTGTCTCACAGGACATGGCTATTGCCCTATGGGAACACATTCCATCCCTAGTTTCAGAAACTTTTTTTAAAGGAATCCTAAGGATCTTCCAATGAAAATTACACTGGGGAAGACAGGTTAGTAAATATAATGTTATCAAAAAAATACCTTGAACATTGCCCTGCAATAGGCAAACCCTCCCACCTCAAACTTAAGCAACTCAAAGGATAAAAGCATTCACACAAATGTCGAACAAATTGGCAGCTCACACTCAGTTGAATGTGTTAGTAATTTATTGAACTCCAGTATTAAGGATGAAGATGCTGGTTACAAGTGATACAAAAATAACTTAAGTAAAACCTTGCTCTGAAGATGAAAGCTTATCAGTAGAGGCAGCAGAATGGGAAAGAGCTGTAAAATGGTGAAAGAGACACACAATAAATACATCCAAGTGGATTCCGAGAAGTACAAAGTACACTGGAGGATGAAGGAAGAGGAGGTGACATTGGACTGAGGTATATGGGAAATTTTTATGAAGAATGTATGTCTGAAATGGACACTGAAATATAATTAGAATTTTATAGCAGAGATAATAGAAGAGAGAAAATTCGAGAAAAATGGGAAAAGCAAAAATTTCGCAGTAGATTTGGAGGAGAGCAAGTAGTCAAATCTAAATGGAGTGTACATACACTGGAGTAGAGGATAAGAGATGACAACACTAGGGGCTCAGTTAGGAGGGTCTTTGAAGGTCACAAAAAAGACTAGGAACCTAATTTGACTCCTGAGGAGCAATCAAGGTTTTTAAGCAGGAAAACAGCCTAATGGGACCTATGCCTTAAGACAAATAATTTGTCCACAGTTGTGTAAATGAGTTGATAAGCAACAAGATCACTTATAAAGCTTTTGCAGTATTCTAACTATGAAATAATGGAGCCAGTCATGATAATTCATGCCTGAATCCCACTATTCAGGAGGCAGAGATCAGGAAGGATCAAGATTCAAAGCCAGCCCAGACACCCCCCCAAAAAAACCATGTAGTAAGACTCCATCTCAACAAATAAATAAGGTGTTTATTATGTGTAAACAAGGTGTTATGTGTTTGTAATCCCGGGTACATAGGAGGCATAGGTAGGACGATCATGATCTGAGCCCAGCCTCAGACAGACACTATCAGAAAAATAACTAAAGCAAAAAAAGGAGTGGGTTATGGCTCAAGTGGTAGAGCAACTTCTTAACAAGTGTAAGGTCCTGAGTTCAAATCCAAGTATGGAAGGAAGGAAGGAAGGAAGAGAGGGAGGGAGGAAAGGAAGGGAGAGAGGGAAGAGAAGGAAGGAGAGATGGAGGGAGGGAGGGAGGGAGGGAAAGGAAAAAGTGGGGGGAAGAGAGAGGGAGATGACCTTGGTGGATCCTCAGGAAACTGAGTCAAATGTTCATGCAGGAAGTTTATTGAGGAGCAGGCTCAGAAACTTCTTTCAGGCAGTGAAGGAGTTAGAGTTGGGCAGAGAGAGGTATTAGGCTGAAATGCAGCTGCAACAGAGGACGGAGTCAATCCCATAGGCGATTCTAAACTTGGAATGGACCCTCAGGGTCTCCAATTGAAACATTGGATCTGGGCCTTTGTACTCGTCAAGTGAACCAGTATTGGATATAGAGGAAAAGGAAAGCAGTTTGCAGAAGTGAATCCTACATGAACTGGCAATTGACGAGATATAAAAATACCAGGATGAAAAGTCAGAGCAAAAGCCATGGTATAGGGACACCCAGGAAGTACCTAGGAGTGAGGTGGAAGACCTGGTTTGAGGTGAAGGGTTCAACGTCACTTGGAACATTTTGACACATTCCTCATTTTAGACAATACTTGTGTTCATTCAGTACCATTAGGATAAAGAAAAGATGAAGGTAGCTTGAAAACCATGTTAACAACAAGAGGAGTATTAGAGAGCGCAAAGGGTCAGAAGGGGATTCCAGACATGACATAAAAGTGGAAAGCAAGGCAGTGTTTCTATTTGTAGATAATGTGATGGGATTCCTGGAAATCCTCACCATTCAGTGATAAAATAACTCAGTAAGATATCAGCACATAAAGTTGACATATAAAGAGCCTTAAAATATACAAACCATAACCAATTAGAAGACATAATTTCTTTACAAGAGCCACAAAAAGATAAAATAATTAGAAATAAATAAGAAAAATATGAAATTTATTTATTGTTTATCATATTATTGTACTAGGGATACATTGTGACATTTACCAAAGTTCTTACAATATGTCATAGTTGAATTCAACTCCTCCATCATTCTCCTTTATCCCCCTTCCCTCCCATTACTGGAATAGTTTCAACATGTCTCATTTTTACATTTTCATACATGGGTACATAATAAATACATGCATTTACCCTCCTACACTCTTTCCTTTTATCCTCTCCCTTCCACCCATACCAACCCTCAGGCAAGACCTGTTTTACTTTCCTGTTCTGTTTTTTGCAAAAAAAAAAAAAAAAAAAGGATTTTTGTTTTTTTGCTTAAGATTAAAATGTGCAATTTAGATGAGGAAAATTATAAAGCTCTAAAGTGACTCCTGAAAAACTAAAAGGGATTTGGTAGAGGGAAAGACTCCCTTTTCTCTTGGATCGAGTGACTCAAAATTACAAAGATATCTATTACTTCTCCTCAAGTAAATATATAAATTTAATGTGATCCCACAAATAATCCAATAAATTCCTGCAAGAGGAAGTCGAGTTTATTCTAAAATTCATATGAAAACCGTGCATACAAGAATAACTAGCAAAATACTGGGGTGGGGAATGAGTCTAGCTCCACCAGACATGAACTCACACTAAAACCTCTACAATTTAAAATCATGGTACTATATATGAACAGAGAAATTGACCATGAAATAAAATAAAACCTACAGCCAAAGAGATGGTGAAGGTGATGGTGCCAATCAATAGAATGTAAAGGCTCCTTATTAAGTGGTGCTGAGGAAACTAGAACTCTACTTGAAAGAAAGACAAAACTAAATCCATACACCAGAATATGTTTCAAATACATTAGACATTTAAATGTAGAACATGAAATCATTCAAGAACTAGAAACATGAGTGAATATATTTAAAACCTGGGGTAGGAAAAAACCTTCTAACTACACTTCAAATCCAGAATTTAAAAAAATAGAATAATAAGAATATCTAAAGTTTAAAAAGATTTTTAATAACTTGTTAGGACAAAAAAAGTCACAAGTACAGCTAAAAGCCAAATGACAGAGAAAATATTTGAGACATTTATCATAGATATAGGCCTAATCCACTCAAAATATTAGTACCATTTCCAGTGTCTGGAAATAAATAACCAAATATCTAAGGGAAAAATAAGAAAAGACATGTACAGACAGCTTGCAAAAAAACATATGAAGTGATACAAACATGTGTAAAGATGTTCAACTTCATTCAAAATAAGACAAATGCAAGTCAAAACTATGCTAAGTCAATACTGAGATACTTTTCACTTATCAGATTGGCATGAGTTCATAGCTTGACAGCAACTTCTCTCCTGTTTTGCCAGTGGAAATGCAAAGTGAGACGAACCCACCCCATAGAGAAGAACTTAGCAAAAGCTACCAGAACTGCATATTCATCTACCCTTTGATCAAGCAATCTCATTTCTAGGAATTTACTTCAAAGATTCATCTTCCCAAATCCAAAGCAACATATGCACAGTTATCCACTATGGAATTATTTGTAGTATTAGCAAAATACTGGAATCAATCTGAATGCCCATTCCAACAAGATAGTGGAAGAAACAATGAAAGACCCACACTATGAAGTACTAATCAATTGCAAAAGAGTAAGGAATTATTTTGGAGTAGTTTTCATGATAAATTTTTTAGAAGAGAAATCAAGGTCCAAAGAGAATATAGTAGTCTAAGCTGTGTGTAAGACAGATAAGCCAGAAATTTATGAAAATAGTTTCCTGCAGTTACTAGATTGAAACACCGGCAGGGATAGCTACATGAATGAGATTTTATTGAGCGAATATTTTTTAATGTAAGTTTTTACTTTTGAACCATGCAGATGTTATATTTATTTAGAAAATAAAATCTAATTTTTTGTTGGCAGTACTGAGGCTTGAACTCAGGGCCTTTACCTTGAGCCACTCCACCAGCCCTGTTTTTGTGATGGGTTTTTCAAGATAGGGTATCGTAAACTTTTTGCCCAGACTGGCTTCGAACCACAATCCCCCTGATCTCTGCCTCTTGAGTAGCTAGGGTTGTAGTTATGAGCTACTGGTACCCAGCAAAATCTAATTTTAAAATGATAAAAGAAAAGCAAATTCTAAGATTGAATATAAACAGGAATAAATGAATCTAAGTAGATATCACATCAATAATATAAGTCAGTAAATTCAAGTAGCTTTTGCAAACAGTAGTCAGGATGTATGTTCCTTTTTAGAGTAATGGTTCTCAACAGAGGAGATCTTATCTCTCCCCCCCCACCCCCAACTCATACACACCCCTTCGTGGGCACATCTGACTATGTTTGCAGACATTTTGATTGTCACAACTTGTAGGAGAGGGTACTGGCATGTAGTGTCTAGAAGCCAAGGATGCAACTAAATATTCTATGATGCAAAGGACAGCCCCACACGATGGAGAACTCTCCAGCCCAAAATATTAATAGTGCTGAGGTTGGAAACCCGTCTTGTGGGAAACAGCCTAATGACTACAGAACAAAATTTATGAAGAAACTTTTGAATTTTACTATAGATCTATATTGTTGAGAAAAGTGCTTATGTCATAATTCTGAAAAACTTTTGGATGTGTTAGGGGATCAAATGAGCAAATTTATTAGTATTGTTGAGAGCTAAAGTAGTCATTATGGGAGAAGGAGGACACAAATATTGACTGAGAGAAGGAGAGAAATCCTATGATTGATGAGGATTAACTTAACAAAAAGAAAAAAAGCTATTTCCTAGCTTTTCCCACTGGCAGGGTCTATGGTAATGACTCCTTAGTAGCAATACGCACACTTAGTTCACAGATCACAGTTTCCAAACATCATTACTTACAAAAGGGAACCAGGTCTCCAGGGGAAGCTTCGAACTCAAGGGCAAAGGGATGAGGTGAGTCAGAATATCTAACTGAGCAGGAAACCATGGAAGTGCTCAGGGACCAATAAGGCTATGCTAGAAGAACACAGGAGTCATCTTGAAGGCATGCACATTGGCCAACTTTGAAATAATGTATGAAAAAGAATAAAGAATTCATATGTCCAATTGTTACTCAAAACAATGAGGAAGTGGGGAAAGTTCTTATCCACAGATGATCAGCTATAGAGAATGTAGTAACAGGAAATCACCATTTTACAACCACTAATGAAATGTTTGATTCAGGAAGATCAGAAGTTGACACTACATCTTTGGAGGGCTAGAAAGTCCAAACAATCTCAAAATTCTACCCTATATATTATTAATTCAAAAAAAAAAAAAAAAAGCTGTTCCCTTTGCTATTATGAAATCTGCAGACTTCAACTTGACCAAAAAATCACACTCTCTATCATGGTTATCAGGATAAACAAACATGACACAATGGCCAGTCACCTGTCTCACCTGTGCCGTACACACGTAGCACAGTGTAGAATTATAAGCTCCAGCTCAGAGCTGGGCACTGGTGGCTCACGCTCAAAGTCCCAGCTACTTGGGAGGCTGAGATCAGGAGGATGGTAGTTCAAAGACAACCAAGGCAATAGTTCATGAGACAGCCCCCATCTCCAAAATAACCAGAACAAAATGTACTGCCTGTTTTGCAAGCACAAAGCCATGAGTTCAAAATACAGTAGCATTAAAAAAAAAAATCCTTGGTTCCTATCCCAGCAAGAGAGATAACCTAACCAAATGAGCAAAAACAAGGACATGGTGAGATATTATGCATGAGTCTTCGTTGAATTTTTAAAAAAATAGCTTCAAATGACATTACTGGGACAAGAAGCAATTTGAATGTGGATTAATTATTAAATGCTGTTACTTTATGCTAAATTTATTTCTTGTGGTAATAGAATTGTGATCTTGTAGACTCGTGTCCTTGTTCTGAAGACACTTGTCTTGATGTCTGCAAACGTACTCTCAGGTGGTTGTGGAGAAAGAGAGAGGAGGTGTGGCAAAATTTTAACTAGCACATCTAGGTAAGGAGTATTTTCTGTCATCCTTTCTACAGGTATGGAGGTCCATTTAAAGTAAAAGTAGAGGAGAAGAAAGGAGTTTGAATCCATGAATTAATAGAGAACACATATATTACTTAAAAACTGACAAGGGAATAGAATCAAGCACTTATTCTGCCTTCCCTAGGGGAACTGTAATTCAGGGTAACCAAATACTTTTTTAGGGAAGGTTGTCTACATAGAAGCCTTCTATATAACAAACAAAGTAGAGTAGCATCATTTATGAATCCTAATGGAACAAGTCTAGACATAACCATCAATGACTGCCAACAGGATGCAAAGAGCAACATGAGAATCTGTGTCCCTCCTGATGGAAGAATGCAATACCTCCTATGAAGTAGTCTTGCCAAAACAAACAAACAATATGTCCAAGCTTCTCGGTAAAACTGTAAATACATAGGAAACCTAAAGGGCAGAGGAACATGTCAGACATCATCCTAGGGATGCAATCTTTCAAATCTGAAGGATTTCCTAGGAGACCTACAGGACAAACTTCCTTGTTCTTTCCCAATTAAGTTACTAGTGGCAAAATTGTAAAGGAGAACCATTGCTTAAGAGAAACTTAAAAAGCATAGCAAATTATTGCCATGTGTGCATCTTATTTACAATCTTAATTCACACAAACAAACTGGTTGGAAAGAAAGCATGAAAGAAACAAAGGGGAGATGTAACTACGGTTGGGATATTTGATGATTTTCATGAACTATTGTTATTCATTTGGAAAGGAATAACATAGCTTTGCATGGGAGTATTTTGGTGTTTTGCTGCATTGTGTTTTGTAATGTGGAAAATTAAACCCAGAGCTAGAGAGACAACAGCTCTACCAACTCAGTTATATTCCCAATCTTGGTATTTTGATTATATGTTCACAAAAGGAGTTATTTTATCCTAGCTCTCAGTTGGCTGAGGCGGGAAGATTGTGAGTTTGAGGGCTGCAGGGCTACATATTGAGACCTCATGTGAAAATGTCAAAAAAGATTTATCTTTTAGATATATACTCAAAAATATTTGTGGATAAAATAGTATGCTGCTGGGGATTTCCTTCAAAATAAGGGAGAAAGAGGTTTAGAAATGATCATTATCAAAGCTGGTGAAGGGTACATGGGGTTCATTATATTAGCCTTTTTACTTTTGAAAATAATTGTTTGAATTTTTCTGAAATGATTGAAAACAATGTATCTTGAAGAAATAAAAAAGGAAAGAAACTGGTGCTCTGCCGTTTCCCCTTCATTTATAAACCCCCTGCCATGGACTACCTTCCACTAAACACTTTACCTGTATTATCCATCCTATTTAGTACTCACAAAGTCATGTCACCACCACACAAGGGGTTATTGCAGAGACTAGGTACTATCCTCTCGTGTCAGACTTCCTGCATTCAAGTCTCAGTCCTGCCTCAGTCCTGCCAGTTGAGCCAATTAACCTCAATTTCTTTTGATCTAAAATAAGATGACAATGATATTCTCTATTTCATGAAGCTGTAGTGAAGTTAAACAATAAAGTATTTTAAGTTAATTGTTCAGGACACCCCCTGGTACATAGTGATACAATGTAACTGTTAGTGCTTGTTATGAATAAGTGATGGGGTTAAGCTATGATCTGAGATTGAACTGACCCATAACTCATTCTCCTGCACTATGCTGCTTTGAGAATTGTGTGTATACATGGAAGTGCGCACAGGATTTTTAATATTCCCTGACAAAGCTACTTCATCTACCCTGTTGGACACTTCCTAAATTTTGTTTAAGCATCTGAACATTAATAGAATGTCACACAGTAACTTAGGTGAGTACTCATTCACTTGTTCTTTCAATATATAGTTACTAAGGTTGGCCCTGCAATAGATACTAGGGATTTAATAAGTAGAGTAGCTCATGCCTATAATGTCAGGAGAGACATAAATAGGAGAGACATACAGAAGAGACATAGTCAAGGTCCAAAGCCAGCCTAGGAAAAAAAGTACAAGACAGTATCTGAAAAATAATTAAAGCAAAAAGGACTTAGGAGAGTAGCTCAAATGGTAGAGTGACTGCCTAGCAAGTGCAAGGCCCTGAGTTCAAAATCACAGTACTGCCAAAACAAATAGTTAAGGTAGATTGAGGTGCTGTTATCAAAAATTGACTAAGCAGGAATCATGCTAGACATTCCACCACACAGTTGGGAGTCAGAGGATATCAAGTAGGGCTGGATGGGAACTGAACTAAGAGATCTATCCACTGAGGCTATGAAATCTACCCAGCAGTGGCCACCAAGTGGCATGTCCAGGATCTAATCAACTCATGCATGACTCTAGAAATCACCAACACTAAGAGACTTAATTCAACAGGCAGGCAAGCAGGCAGGTCCTAGCCCTGGTGACTTTGGGCGATGGTCAAATGTGACCACTGTGCCAAGTAGCAGAATTATTTCCTGGAACTCAGTCCACTCATGGTAGAATTTTCCTAAGAAGTTAGGATATGGAAGGGAGGATTCTAATCCTAGGAAGAATGGAAAGAATGGTATGTGGTTCAAGGCAGGAGGAAATCAGAACATAAAAAAAAAAAGGTGGATAATGAGAAAAATAAGCTGAAGATGCAAGCAAACAAGGGCATAATTTCCAGCAAAGTCCCAAGTCTTCAGGGGGATCCTGGAGAACTTCTGGAGAGTACACCTTGTCTCAAAAGTTTTGTCCCAGTTGGAAGCAAGAATTCTGGCCTTTTCTGCTCCACATAAGAGGTCACTAGATGCTTCAGGGCTGCTCCAGTTCTTTGCACATGTGGCCAAAAAATGGCTCCACTAGTCCCTGGGTTGACCTCTGAAGACAGCTTCAGGTGTAGGCTTGCTAAAGTAGAATAAATACAGAAGGCAGCTAAGGACCATATAGATTATTGAAAGGATCTGAAGAGCTCTGGGCATAGTACCAGTCATGTCCACCTCACACCTGCACTACAAATTATGGGCTTCATTATCAGTAAAGAAGTCAGTAATTTGAGGGGATGTCAATTGGCCTGGTCATTATGAATATGCAGCAGATCACAAGTATACACGTTATAAGTTACTTTCAACGTCAAAGTATGGTAAAGCTAAGCTGTTGATATGTTCAGGTACTCTGTGAGAGTTGGCTTTGAAATGGGTAAGACTGAGCCAATAGATGCAGGGGGCAAGCTCTCACCCACACCTGCTACTTAGGGTGCTTATGCAGAGTGCTCCATGGGCCTCAAAGTCACCGGGAGCCCAGGTGCACAGGATCTCAGCATCACTGGTCTTTCTGCCTCTCTACAGTATTCCCAACTAGCAAGTGAGGTTTAGAAACACATCCCTTGGGTGAAATGCCAAGTTTATAGAACCCTAAACATTTTAATATAATTGGTATGCAGTTTGCAGTTTTCTCAACTGGACTTCAGTCAATAAGAAGAGGCACTCAGCTGACTCTTCTTTCTGTGCGTCTTAAATGGCCACTCTCTATTTAGGCCCAGATAGGTATACTATCTGGTCCTGGACATGTTCTGCAGATGCTCAGATCTCTTCTCATTTCTTCTGTTTCCATTCCTTAAAGGTAGACACTGTCACTAAGCACCATTACGTCATATTAAATCAGAGGTAACTCACATTATATGTATGGACTGTCTCATCAGAAGTTAGAGACATCTGAGATAGCAAAAGAATGAGAGTGTGCTGGTTTGTGTGTATTTGTTGAGAAGTGGGGAGTGGGGTGATGGTTCTAATCCTGGAAGGCAAAGGACACAGGATGGTCTGATTTAAGAGTTATCAACCAGACCAAAGCCATATAAAGATGGGACAATATTACCTCATGAGTACAAAGGCCAATGAGGAGATGGAGACCCCCCCCCCAGAAACTGAAATTGCTGAGGCCAAAAATTATACTCATGAAGACCATGAGGCCAAGTCATAGAGGATATC
Source organism: Castor canadensis (assembly GCF_047511655.1). Classification (NCBI taxonomy): domain Eukaryota; kingdom Metazoa; phylum Chordata; class Mammalia; order Rodentia; family Castoridae; genus Castor; species Castor canadensis. The sequence continues at coordinate 25,096,598 of NC_133386.1, forward strand.
CCATGGATATTCAAAAGAGTGAAAACACCAATCAAAAACCACCTCTTATAGCCTTATCCACTTTTCTTACCATGAAGTATTCTCTTTCACCATAAAGATCAAGATATCTATAGGTCATGGCTCTAATCCCTTAACTCCAATAGCAATCAGCTAAAAGCCTGAATTGCTCCAGTAGGATCGCAAATCACCACTGACTAGAAATGATATTTTCGAATTTACTCATATTGTCAACATTCCAGTGCCAGAATTCTTGTGGTCAGTAATGTTATTTCTTGAAAAGATTATAGTCATAGTCTAAACAATTTTTTCAAAGCTCGTCCTCACAAATACAAACTGGATTTACCTGTTATCATCGTTATTTCAGAAGAGTTTTTAATAAATCATTTTCATCTGGTCTTTGACTTCAGGATGGTGAACAAAATGTTTAAGTTAGGATTATTATATATTATAGATCTCTTGATGGATGGATGTGTATGATTTTATGTAAGACACAGTCTGATCAAACAGAAAAATCAAACCTTAGACTCATCAAACTTCCAGATCTAGCTACCAATTTATAAAAAATGTAAGGATCAAAGGCACATGTTAAATTATAACTGTTTTATCTGGTAGAAATACTACACAATAATGTGTTACTACATATATTTTCCCAACTTCACATTCTATAACCTCAAAGCTAGTAATTTGAAATTGACCCTGGTGGGAGTATCTGTACCACAGAAAATATAATTGATACACACTAAGGTCAAGTGTTAAACAATTACCAGCACACACTGCTGCCTTGGCCAGTTCCCAAAAATACCCATGGTATCATCACTCAAAACAGGGGAAGCATCCCAAAAGGGGAGTTTAAGAAAGAGTTGGTAGTCCTAACCCACCACAGTTAAAATATTTTACTTTGTAAATTTATAAAGATACAAGGCCATTACAAGAATCCCTCCCTGGAGTACAGGGCCAGAGTCGGGGTCTTAAAACACAATCTTCATTAACTTTTTGGTCTGCTTGGCTAATTTTGTCAGATTGTTCAAATCTTGTACAAATGCCACCTCATCAAAAAGGCCTTCCATAATATTTGTAGCTAATCACCCTCTTGATCATTCCCTACTTTTTATACAGTTTTCATTTTCTTCAGAGCACTTACCATACCTTTCTCTTGTATATTAGTAATAAAATGTAAGTTCTATGAACACAGAGTCTGCATTGTTTTCTCAATGCAGAATTCTAGCAGTAAACCTAGTGCCTGAGTAGAGTCTCAACAAATACAAAATGAACAAACTGAAGACCATATATATACAGTGACATGGAAAGATATCTACGAATTATTGCTGAGTGGGGGGAAAACACACTGCAGAAAGATATACAGTTGACTCTATACTGTGAACTCACCTTCTCACTAAAATTTATTTCTAACCTCCAACTCAATACTCATGATGCTTTCTCCGTCATTCACAAATATGTACATTCCTAACTGATGCTGAAAAACAAAGTGATACTCATCTTATTTCAGTTCTCATACTGTAAACAAGTATCCTTTCCATGGTTTATTTAGTGTCATGTTTTTACATTTGATTTTCCTGTTTATAATGGCCTCAAATATAGTGTGACCAAATGCTGTCTGGAGTTCCTAAATGCAAGAAGTCTGTGATGTGCCTTACAGAGAAAATGCATGTATTACATAAGCTTTATTCAGGCATGAGTTATAGTGCTGTTGGCAGTGAGTTCAATGTTAGTGAATTAATAATAGATATTGAATAGGTGTCTTTAAAAAGGAGTACACGTAGAACAGGTTCCATATTGATTGGTTAGTGAAAATGTGACCAGAGGCTCTCAGGAACTGAAACCTTTATTTCCCTTAGGAGCAATGGTTGGTATTCACTAATTCTGTCTACAGCAACTTTATAAAGCATTACTGTGAATAATAAGAATCAACTGTATATAGTATGTTGCATTTCTTGAAAATATATATGATAGATGGAAACATAGATATAAATATAGATGTAGATATATAGATATGTATAGACATAGAAGAGTGTCTATGCTAAATTGTAATAGACACTACCTCTGGAAAGTGGCTTAGAGACATACAAGAAAAGTTTAACTTTGCACCTTCTTTACACTTTGATACTTCAACAACTTTTCAGCAAATAAGTACTATTTTTCTAATGTTTCAAAACAATAAATTCTTCATCAACAAATAAAAACATGGCAATAAACAGAAAAAAACATATGATCTTTTAATATTCTCATTTAAAAAAATTAACAAGAAAATGTAAGTATATAGAGAAATGAAATAAAAATAGTCCAGATAGGTAATTAAAGGGACAAAATATGGGAAAATAATGCTTTTTAACCAAATTGCTAAATAAATGAGTACATATGTAAATATCAAGTACCTGTAGGGTTGAGGCTATCTTTAAGTTAGTAACAAAACAAATCAAAAAGAAAAGAAAAGAATAGCAAGAAAAATCTTTGGGTTTGGATGACTATGGTCATCAAAAAACCAACTCAGAAACAAAACGAAAACACAAAAGCTGCAAGCAAACCAAACTTTCCATTTTGTGGTGACAAGAAATAAGTTCAGAAAAAAGGAATTTGATTTTTCAGCATCCTACATTTAAACAACTAGATATTTTTTAAAATACCTGCTGTTCAGAGACCCATCTCATCGACAGAAACAAGCACTGGCTTAGGGTGAAAAGCTGGAAGAAGATTTACCAAGCCAATGGCCTCCAAAAACAGGCAGGAGTAGCAATACTTATCTCGAACAAAATAGACTTCAAACCTACATTGATCAAATAAGATAAAGAAGGACATTTCATCCTAATAAAAGGGGAAATAAACCAAAAGGAAATAACAACTATCAACCTATATGCACCCAATGTCAATGCACCCAATTTCATCAAACATACTCTGAAGGACTTAAAAACACATATAAACTCCAATACAGTGGTAGTGGGAGACTTTAATACCCCCCATCACCAATAGATAGGTCATCCAAACAAAAAATGAATAAAGAAATCCTAGATCTAAATCACACCATAGATCAAATGGACCTAACCAATGTCTACAGAATATTTCATCCAACTTCTGCACAATATACATTCTTCTCAGTAGCCCATGGAACCTTCTCCAAAATTGATCATATCTTAGGGCACAAAGCAAGCCTCAGCAAATACAAGAAAATAGAAATAATCCCATGCATTCTATCTGATCACAATGCATTAAAACTAAAACTCAACAACAAAAACAATTGCAAAAAACATGCAAATAGTTGGAAGCTGAACAACACATTGCTCAATGATCAATGGGTCATTGATGAAATAAAAGAGGACATTAAAAGGTTCCTGGAAGTTAATGAAAATGAAAACACAACCTACTGGAACCTATGGGAAACAGCAAAGGCAGTCCTGAGAGGAAAGTTTATAGCCATAAGTGCATATATTAAAAGGACAGAAAGATCTCAAATCAATGACCTAATGCTACATCTCAAACTCCAAGAAGAACAAGAATAAGCAAATCCCAAAACAAACAGAAGGAGAGAAATTAAAAAAAAGCTGAAATTAGTGAAATAGAAACAAAAAAACCATGCAAAGAATCAATGAAACAAAAAGTTGGTTCTTTGAAAAAATAAATAAGATTGACAGACCCCCCGGCAAACCTGACTAAAATGAGGAGAGAAAAAACCCAAATCAGTAAAATTAGAAATGCAAAAGGGGAGATAACAACAAACACCATGAAAATCCAGGAAATCGTCAGAGACTACTTTGAGAACCTATATTCTAATAAATTTGAAAATCTTGAAGAAATGAACAGATTTCTAGATACTTATGACCATCCAAAACTGAACCAAGAGGACATTAATCACTTCAATAGATCTATAACACAAAATAAAATTGAAGCAGCAATAAAGAGTCTCCCAAAAAAGAAAAGTCCAGGATGGATTCTCTACTGAATTCTATCAAACCTTTAAAGAAGAACTAATTCTAATCCTCCTTAAACTGTTCCATGAAATAGAAAGGGAAGGGAAACTGCCTAACACATTTTATGAAGCCAGTATTACACTCATCCCAAAACCAGACAAAGACAGCTCCAAAAAGGAGAACTATAGGCCAATCTCCTTAATGATCATCAATGCAAACATCCTCAATAAAATAATGACAAGCAAAATCCAACAACACATCAGAAAGATTATTCACCACAACCAAGTTGGCTTCATCCCAGGGATTCAGGGGTGGTTCAACATATGAAAATCAATAAACGTAATAAACCACATTAACAGAAGCAAAGACAAAACCAATTGATCCTCTCAATAGATGCAGAAGAAGCCTTTGACAAGATTCAACACCACTTCATGATAAAAGCTCTAAGAAAACTAAGAATAGATGGAATATACCTCAACATTATAAAAGCTATATATAACAAACCTACAGCCAACATCATACTTAATGGTGAAAAACTGAAACCATTTCCCCTAAAATCAGGAATGAGACAAGGGTGCCCACTATCCCCAGTCCTATTCAACACAGTACTAGAATTCCTAGCCAGAGCAATTAGGCAAGAAGAAGAAATAAAAGGAACACAAATAGGCAAAGAAACTATCAAAATATCCCTATTTGCAGATGGTATGATCCTATACATTAAAGACCCAAAATACTCTACCCCAAAACTCCTAGACACCATGAACAACTACAGCAAAGTGGCAGGATACAAAATAAATCATTAGTTTTTCTATACACCAATAACAAGCAAACTGAGAAAGAATATATGGAAACATTCCATTTATAATAGCCTAAAAAAAATCAAATACCTAGGAGTAAACTTAACAAGGATGTGAATGACCTCTACAAGGAGAACTACAAACCCCTGCAGAAAGAGATCAGGGAAGACTACAGAAGATGGAAAGATCTCCCATGCTCATGGATTGGTAGAATCAACATAGTAAAAATGGCTATAGTACCAAAAGCAATCTACGTGTTTAATGCAATTCCCATCAAAATCCCAATGACATGGATCACGGAGATTGAAAAAATGTACCCAAAAGTTCATTTGGAAGCACAAAAGATCATAAATAGCAAAGGCAATACTCAGCAAAAAGAGCAATGCTGGAGGTATCACAATACCTGACTTCAAACTATATTACAAAGCAATAGCAATAAAAACAGCATGGTACTGTCACAAAAACAGACATGAAGACCAGTGGAACAGAATCAAGGACCTGGATATGAATCCACACAGCTATGCCCACCTTATTTTTGACAAAGGTGCTAAAAATATATGATGGAGAAAAGACAGCCTCTTCAACAAATGTTGTTGGGAAAAATGGTTATCTGTCTGCAAAAAACTGAAATTAGATCCATGTTTATCACCCTGTATACTAGTATCAACTCAAAATGGATCAAGGACCTAAATATCAAACCTGAAACTATGAAGTTGGTATAGGAAAGAGCAGGAAACACCCTGGAAGAAATAGGTGTAGGCAAGAACTTCCTCAATAGAACTCCAGTAGCTCAGCAACTAAGATAAAGTATGGACAAAAGGGAGTTCATAAAATTAAAAAGCTTCTGCACAACAAAAGAAATGGTCTCTAAACTGAAGAGACTACCCACAGAGTGGGAGAAAATATTCTCCAGCTATACATCAGACAAGGGACTGATAACCAGAATATACAGGGAACTCAAAAAAATAAACTCTCCCAAAATCAGTGAACCAATAAAGAAATGGGCAACTGAACCAAACAGAACTTCAAATGGCCAATAAACACATGAAAAAATGCTCACCATCTCTAGCAATAAAGGAAATGCAAATTAAAACCACACTAAGATTCCTGAGCCTCACCCCTGTTAGAATAGCCATCTTCAGCAACACCACCAACAACAGGTGTTGGCGAGGATGTAGGGGGAAATGGACTCTTTTACACGCCTGGTGGGAATGCAAGCTAGTGCAACGACTCTGGAAAAAAATTTGGAGGTTTCTTAAAAATCTAAACATAGATCTGCCATATGACCCAGCAATCCCACTCCTGGGGATATACCCAAAGGAATGCGACACAGGTTACTCCAGAGGCACTTGTACACCCATGTTCATTGCAGCGCTATAGCCAAGATGTCTCACTAGTGACAAATGGATTAAGAAAATGTGGTATTTATACATAATGGAATTTTATGCAGCCATGAAGAAGAACGAAATGTTATCATTCGCAAGTCAATGGATGGAACTGGAGAACATCATTCTGAGCGATGTTAGCCAGGCTCAGAAGACCAAAAATCATATGTTCTCCCTCATATGCGGACTTTAGATCTAGAGCAAATACAGCAATATGGTTGAACTTGGGTCACATGATAAGGGGAGAGCACATACAGGAGATATGGGGATAGGTAAGAAACCCAAAACATGATAGTATTTGATGCACCCATTGCAGAGGAACTAATACAGAAACCTTAAAGCTACAGATGTTAACATGAGAAGGGGATCAGGAACCAATGTAAAGATCAGTTAGAGATGAATCAACTTGGGTTATAACACATTTGTACATGGAAGCAACGCTAGGAATATCTCTGTATAGCTGTCCTTATCTCAACTAGCAAAAACACTTTGTCTTTCTTATTATGCTTATACTTTCTCTTCAACAAAATTAGAGATAAGGGGAGAACAAATTCTGCCTGGAAGCAAGGGGGTTGGGGGAGAGAGAAGGAAGGGGACTACGGGGGTAGGGGGAAGAAATGGCCCAAACAATGTATACACATATGACTAAACGAATAAAAATAAATAAATAGATAAATGTATTGGAAATCAAAAAAAAAAAAAACCTCCCATTCAACTTCCCAAAAATATCAGCCCTTTAATAAGAAATATGCCTTTCATTTTCTCCAAAGAAGAAATATACAGCTAGCTTAGTTATTCCCTGTAAGAGCAAGTGATTTTTCATAGCGTTTGGTACTGGTAAAAACAAGGATTGCTGCTAATTTATTCCAGACACAAGAGACTTAGGGTATGCACAGGTAGATTAAGAAACAAACTTAGCACTCATTTCTAACATAATACGCAAGAGGTGAAGACTATTTTCAGAGTTGAAGTCATGATTCTGGATTCACAAGCAGAAAGCCATGAAATAAGAATTTGGATGATGTTTTTCCTCTTTCCCAGATGATAGCAGAGTACAGAATAGCACCAGCTGGGGCCTTACAGTCAGCAAGAGTTTAACACTACTCTTCCCACCTCCTCATACCACCCCCACCCCCATGAGTTCCTTTTACCATGGGCTTCATGTAAAATGTCACTCTTAAAAAGGATTCTGTGGATTAAACATTTGGACTGATGAGACTCACACATAACCCAAGCATAAGAAAATCTAGCCAGTCTAATGGGCCATCTTGGAGATTTTCCCCTGCAATGAAAAGGGAAGTTGGAGGTAGATCTCCATGAGAAATCACTGTAGTGTGATGGTGTCATTTGGGAAGGTAGCAAATAAAATGTTGGGTCAGTGTTTTATACCAACATAAATTTAACCAGCCTACATCACAATCATCATTTTGCCCTTAAATATAGCACAAAGAATCACAGAGTACATATGGGAGGTTTTCCTCCAAAAAAAGCTACAGGAAGCATGAATATATGCCTGGTCAATGGGCATGAAATTGTACTTTATTTCTTTCTCAAATACATTTTTGAATTAAATAAGGGAAATTTCATTTTTAAAAAGCTTCCAGGGCATTTATTGATCCTTCAGCATGAACATTTATATTAATGGTTGAGAATAAAATTTGAGCATTTGAGAGGAAAAAATCACTATGGAAGCTAATCTTATGCCAAGCCTGCGGCCAATCTAATTGAACTTTAAGTACAATTATGAGTTCTTCCTTCTTCCCACCTCTAATATATTTTACTGAATGTAGAAATAATTTTTTCACTATCTATTTAAAAACTCATTAATACACAACATTATGGCTTACAGATGAACTAAAAAAAGCCTTCTCCTGGAGTTTTGTTCCTCGTCTTACTTTCTCAGTGTGTATGAAAAGAAAAAAGTATACCTTAATTAAAATCTAGGCTTGACCGTTCTTAGCAGATGAATTCTAGGGAAAACTTCTAGAAGGCAGCAACAATATTCAGAAAAAAAAATACATTTTGAGAGCTCAGAAATAACTCCCTCTAATCAGCCTATAATGGAACTTTTTTTCTAGGACTGCTTGCCTCAGAGATTTGGGCTTTGTTATTGGAACATAAGAAATTCTAGACTCTGAGAAAGGCCACTTGGCTTGGCATGGCTGATATTTTCAAATTCTCTCATTCTCTCTCCCTATAGCTTCTCAATTTACAAATTCATCTATTTGAAAAAAAATAAAATTATACTCCCAGCTTCTGTAGCATTTTTTGTGCAACTGCTTATTCACAACATTTATCTACCAGTTAAAAACTTGCTGGCAACAGCATCGTTCTCCTACTGTCCTATTTGTGTAAGGTTGGGTTGATCTCCATACTGTGAACATGAAGAGTTTAATTGGGCCAATAATTATCCTTCACAATTTACAGGAATTTATTTGGTCTCGGTGAAGTGCCATCGTCCTAGGATAAAAAAAGCTGCTTCCTCATTAAGTCCTTTGGGAAAACAGAAATATTACTTTTGAACTCTTGGTGTTAGCAAGGCGTTCTACGGTGGTACTCTTACAGCAAAACAGTAGAAGAGACATGACAGCCTTGATATTTTATTCTCAAAACAACCTCCTAAAGTGAAAAATCTAAAAAACAAAATCTCTGGGTCAGCTTCAAATAGGAAGCTTTCACAAGAAGTGTACCATGGAACTCACATAGGAAGGGACGTGGTTTGTAAGAAGATAGAACCCGCCCATCATGTGATCTCCATGCATGAGTCTGAGTTGGCCCTTCTTATTGTGAACCCAGTATTTGATGTTCTCATTCATCCCTGTGACTTCAGCTTCCTTTTATGCAAAGATGGCTCCTGTTCTTTTCTGCCAAAAGCCACATCTCTTATCTCACTTTCCCTCAGGACTTTAGCTGGAAAAGCAACAACCAGAAATCCTACCTTCTCAAGATCAAAATTAATGGAATCATTGGGATATTTTTTCATCCGTCTCTCATTTTTCAAATTCTTCTCAGTCTTTTTCACATCTATTACTCATCTTTACCTCAATATTGGAATTTATCACCATGCTCCCAAGTAGTAGACTTCACCCTTGCTTCAAAGATACCTTTCCCAGCCTTGGGTTTTCAGCCGTCTGCTCTTCTCCTGCCCTGTGTGCACAGAATCTTGTCAGTTCTTTCTCAGAGTGGTTGCTCAGGTTTACTTCTTCCTCTATGCCTCTTTGTTTCCACAGCCACTGTCCAACTTAGGCACCTTTACCACAATTTTATATGACTACAAAATCCTAATTATTGGTATTAACTTTATCTGCCTCTGGCTCATCCACCCCATCCTTTTTTTAGTCCATCACACACCATACAGACATCTCTATTTTACTAAAATGCCATTTTCAGGTTTTGCCTTCTGTTCCCATCTTATCCTGGCACCTCCACCTTCATTTAAGAATCTGCACTAAAACAACAGCAGTGACCACCTGAATACCTGTTATAAGCATACTAGGCTCCATACAAATTGCCTTACCTACGTTATGTTACCTCCCCCTAAGAACCATATCATTATTCCCACTTTACAATAGAGAAAACTGAGCCTTAAAATCAGCAAGCAACTTTTTAAGGAATGATTAGGGCTAGAACTAGAATTCTTACCAATTTGATTTCCAAACCATGCTTCTCCCTGATTTGAAATCAGAGCCTTGTGCTTGTTAGGCAAGTTCTACCATTTGAGTGACACTTCTGGTCCTTTTTGCTTTTAGTTATTTTTCAGGTAGACTCATGTTTTTTGCCCACGCCAGCCTCTGACCGAGATCCTCTGACCTCCACCTCATAAGTATCTGAGATTAGAGGTGTACCCCATCATAGCTGGCTTGTTTTTGAGATAGTGTTGCACTAACTTTTCTTGCCTGAGCTGGCCTCAAACCAACTTCCAATTCTACTACAAAAGCTGGCCACTTGATCACTGTATCACCACAAACCTTGTGCTCAAAAGATGATGACTTAGGCCATCATGACCCAGCAGTGGGTGAGTCCCAGAAGTTCCATATGTCTCTGCACCTCAGCTTTCTCATAAATTCCAATAATGTCACTCTTCTCAGAGAAATGCTGAGAGTAAGACACTGGCTCTCTTCACATTGGTTTCGTCTGTCAACATTTTCCCTCTCATTTCAGTCTATGAAGAAGCAGCTCTAAGTGAACACTGACCTTTTTAGTGATTAATTTCATCTCACCACAATATTTTATGCAGTAAAGTTCCCTAATTTCTCGTACAAAGTATCACAAACACACTGAGAACACGCCTCATAGTGTTGTTTTTGGTTACATATTACATTACCTTCTGTTACCCTTTCATTCTTCCTCAAATAGGGTTTTTCTCTTCCCAAAACAATTGCAAATGTCTAAAGCATGCAGATATTATTTCTTGTATGCTTCACAATAAGAACTTAATATTATGCTGGATACAAAATATTTTGCCCCAAGCTGAAAACATTGGATTTGCATTTTAGAAATTATTATTTATTAACCATAATGTCAGTTACCTTTCACTCCCTCTTTTTACCAAATTCCTCTCTGGATTCTAATCATACCAGCTAAGTTCCTAATACCCCAACCCTACTGCCTGTACCCCTAGTATTTGCTCATTGGTGACCAGTAAGAAAGACTGAAGGAAAGTCATTGGTGCTGAAACGGAAGGAAGAGGGCACGGACGAAGACTGAACCCAAAGAAGAGGCGGATTCCATCTATCTTCCTCATCCTCAGACAGAGCAGAGTGGCTGAGGGTGTGCCTTCTGGAGCTGCATTGCTGAGGTCTGGATCCTGTGTAGCTGTGAATGAGCTGTTCACATTCCCTTTGTGCCTCAGTTTCCTTACCTGCATAATGGGAATAGGGTTGATGTCATTGATCTGGCTCCTCAAGAAACACATTTTGGTATAGAGTTTTGTGAAGAAATCACTGTCAGAAAAAGCACCAGAAGGCAAGGAGAGAAGAAATATGGAGAACAGGGAGAAGTTAAAGTGTGAAGCAACAGAGGCCCAGGATGACCCCACAGAGCTCTGAAGCTGGCATGGTTGCGCAGAGATATGGTCAGGCATTGGAGGCAGACCACCCCTGGAAAGGATGTGGTCTCAAACGGACAGTTCCCTGCTGCCAAGAGCACTTCTAGAGAGCAATTTAGCTATGAACTATCAGCAAGCGATGCTCTAAGAGACAAGAGAGTGGACGCCTTCATCCTGAAAGGCGATATCTGTGTGACACACCACAGTATCCATTACAGTTACTTTAAAGACTAAATGAATAAATGTCTATGAATTACTTGGGATGTATCTGGCATGTTTTAGCTCAAGGTAAGTGTTAATTATCATATCAGTTTCATTACCTAGACAGTTTCTTTACGTTACCTGGGGCCTTCCTAACTATAACTTGAAAAGAAGGGTGACAGTATGTCTTTTTATTTCAATGTCCAATGCAGCTAAACTCTGTAAATATTTATGCATTTATTTGATTATTTATGTGTTTGCTTTTCTACCTATTACATAATTCCTTAGCTTGTTGTACTTTCAAGTGTTTACTTCATATTGTCTGTCACAGCTTAAAGCAAATAGAGGAGAACAGTGTCTTCCGAACTAAACATGATCATCACTAAACACCAGCCAGAGCAACTGCTGGTTGCTTGCAGTAAATTAATACAGAGAATCTTGAAGAGGAACATGAAATTTTTTAAATAAGACCAGACTTAGGCACATACTTAAATGTCACCAGGACTAAAACTTGGCAAATTTCTGAATGGAATATCCTTTCAGTTATACTTTGCGGTTTCTCTCTCTTCTTGGCAATATTCCTGAGGCTCTGACTTCCCCATCCTGAGCTCTGGATATCCAACAACCAAAGACTGGGAATACTGAGGCTGTTATTGCATGGAATCTGATTTACATATGCAATCACCCAATTTATATCCCCATAGGTCAAAGGATACAAATTTCAGTTAGGAGAAGTAGTAAATTCAAAGATGTAACATGGAGACTACAGTAAATTACAATGTATTATATCCTTGAAAATCACTGAGAGTAGATTGTAAATGTATGCACCACAGGAAAAAAATAAGTGGAGGTAATACATTAATTTTCCTGATTTAGTCCTTCCACAATATATGCATATTTCAAAACATGTCATATGTAATAAATACAACTTTGGTCAACTAAAAATATGTAAATAAAATTAGAAAATATTAATAGTCTGTATTTCTCATCATATATACCACTCTCCCTCAAAATAATATAATACTATGAGTAATGATACATATATTCATTTAATAGCACTACTGAATAAATATGTAGTTTCCTGTGATGAGTTTTCTTAATGTTTAATAAGTGTACAAAAATATATTTTGGAAAGAAAATATTCCCATACTCAATCTCTGGACCTCTGCATTCCTCCTCGTCCCTAAATTTAAGTGTCTTTTTTATTTTGAAACCACCCCCTTAAGGCTAGAGACAAATATCTTATTCATCTGTGCATTCCCAGAGTACCTTTGACACAGTTGTTTTTAAAAAAAAGAAAATCAAGATGGTGGTTAGCTGATGGACCATGGGACCTTGACCTGCATGATTTCAAACTATTTCTCCAGATTTTCATGGCAGCAAGGATCGGGTAATACTGCTTTTTCTGCCAACCAAGATATGGCCATCAAAGAGTAGGCACATAATATTCATTGACCAACCCTTAAACTAACTTTTTAAAGTGCATAACTGCCTGGTGCAGAATTAGACAGCTGCTGCTGGCCTGCCTGGCTGTTCATTGGCTGGGAACAGGGTCAGATAGCCCCCACTGATTCACCACTTTTTTTTTTTTTACTTTTCTTTTCTTTTTCTTTCTCTTTTAATTCCCTCTTGCCTGGGTTAGTAAAGCTAAAACACAACACAGAGAACATCAGAGACCTACAAGCATCTGGGAGTACCTGGACCCACCATAATACATAGGGACACAGAACCTCCAACTGCTGCCAGCCTGTGCAGATCTCTCTTACCCTTAGTGTGTCTGCAACCTTGCCAACAATAACGGAACACAGAAAGCCACAGAAAGAGAGCTGCTGCAAGCATCCAGGAAGATCAAGACCACAAACACAAGCAGACACAAAATCTCCTGCCTGCCCTGTAGCTGATCGATTTTCAACTAAGGGAATCTGTTAATCCACCAGGTGAGCACAATATACTGTTTGGGAGGGATCCACATATTCTAGCACAGCTGTGGAGCCCACTGCATCCCCTCTGGACAAAACTGGTGGCCAAATACATGGAGGGGTGCAGGGCAGAACACAGAGTTGAAAAAGCCCTTAGAGGGTAGGGTGACTCAGCAGCTGCTGTGGGGAAATCCAGGCACTGCACAGCCTTGGAGAAACCAGGAGCAGGCTGGAACTGACAGTCTCACCAAGAGAAAAAGCTCATTTCTAACTCATAGGCTTGCCCTGTGAGTAAAAGGGGCTGGCGACTGCTCAGTTACCAACCTCTCACAGGACCACTCCTGAGAACCCGGCTGCTCCATGCAACCCAACATACCAACCTTAAGAAGGGACAGTCTTGGTCAAAGCCCCTATAAAAAATAAAAGTGTCACTACCTCAACCTGAAATCAGAGGAAAGACTCCAGAACATTCATTGAACTGATTATATATGCATTTATACATATATATTTTTTATTTAATTTTAGTTTCTATTTTTGTATTTTTTAATTTTTAATTTTAACTTTTATTTTCTTCATTTTTTTCTTCCATCTTACTGTTACCTAACTCCCTTCTCCATTCTGTCCTAGCACTAACTCACTCAGCCCTCTACCCCAACTTTTTTCCTTCTCATCTCTTTCTATCTTCTACCCCTTCCTTTCCCCCTCCTCACCTTCTTCTCCACCCCTTCCCTTTACCCCCAACACCTTGACTTCCTCAAAATGCACCACCTACTGAACAGCCTATTATACCAACTTTACACATTACCCCATCCTTCTTATCCCTTGGCAACCCTGACAATAGCACCCTCTTCCACAATGACTGAACTACACTTCAGCATACTCTAGGGACTTAGTATCCTAGAACCCCCATGCCTCACACGCCATCCGCCCTTCCTTCCCCTTCCTCCAGTACCAGCTCTTTCAATACCTAAGTATCCACCTCTACCCAAACAACTGTTATTCCTCCAATCTCCACAGCTTATAGATAATATCACCAAAGGGCTCACTACTTATTTTGTAAATTACTGGTCCTGCACTGAATTGGTAAATTTGTTATTGCTAATTTGTAACACCTAGACAGGGAACAAAAATAGCACATCAATCTAGCTAAAACTAAGCCAGTCATAGCACAGTAATTGAGTCCAAGAGAAGATAACAGGTGATTAAAATCCCAAATTAGTCACTCAAAAACATAGGAGCCCAGCACATCATAGATACTTGGGGAGAAGAAGAAGTCCAGAAAATCCTACCCCACAAAAGATGAACAATTCAATAGAGAAATGAAGAAAATGAATACCCAGTCCTGACCCCAAAAAGAACAATGATAAATATCATCAATGAGCTCAGTGACCCCCTCAAAAAAATCTCTCAAAGAGGAAATTATGGACAAGATCACTGAGAAACTCACGGAGAAACTACAAGACATGGTTAACCAGAAGGTACAAGATGCACTTAAGAAATATCAACACCACCAAAAAAAAAAATTTGAGAAGACACAAAAATAACTAAATGAACTCAGAGAGGACTTTGACAAACTCCAAAGAAATACAAAGGAGACTATAAGAAAAGAGATAAATTAAATAAAGAACATAACACAAGATCTGAAAGAGGAATTTAGCAAAGATATGGAAAGCTTCATAAGAAAGAATCAAACAGAAACCCTGGAAATAAGAAGTTCCTTAAATCAAGTAAAAGATACAGGGGAAAGCCACTCCAGCAGAATAGAACAAGTGGAAGGCAGAATCTCAGGACATGAAGATAAAATAGACATTAAAGAAAAAAACAGAAGAACTTTTAGACAAAAGACTCAAAATCTGTGAAAGGAATATGCAAGAACATAGAAACTCTGTCAAAAGACCAAACCTGCAAATCATGGGCATTGAAGAAGGAGAAGAGGGACAAGCCAAAGGGACATGTAATATATTCAACAAAATAATAGCAGAAGATTTCCCAAATCTAGAGAGTTGTCTATTCAAGTACAGGACACCAAACAGGCTTGACCAAAATAGAACCTCTTCACGGTATATTGTCATTAAAACAAATAGCACAGAGAACAGAGAAAGAATATTGAAGGCTATAAGAGAGATAAAACAAATAACATGTAAAGGTAAACCCATCAAAATAACTGCATACTTCTCAACTGAAAGCTTAAAAGCAGGAAGAGCAAAGAGTGAGGTATTTGGAGCCCTGAAAGAAAACAATTTCAGCCCAAGGGTACTCTACCCAGCAAAACTATCATTCAAAATTGATGGAGGAATAAAAGTCTTCCACGATAAACAGAAACTAAAATAATATGTGACCACCAAGCCACCACTAAAGAAGGTTCTGAAAAGAAGAAGAAAACAAACATAACCATGAAAGGACAGGAAGTATCAAACCTCATGAGAAGAACAGACAAGCACTCAGAGACTAGCATTGACAGCTGCACACACTCAAATCCTTAAACAAAAACAAAACAAAAAACTAAATGGCAGAAATCATCACAGACCTCTCAATACTAACACTGAATGTTAATGGACTCAACTCCCCCATCAAAAGACATCATTTGGCAAACTGGATTAAAAAGGAAAAACCTGTTGTTTACAAGAGACCCAACTTATTGACAGAAACAAACACTGACTGGCAGAAGATTTACCAAGCTAATGGCCCCTAAAACAGGCAGGAGTAACAATATTTATATCAGATGAAGTGAACTTCAAACTTAAATTACTCAAAAGAGATAAAGAAGGCCATTTCATACTAATAAAAGGAGCAATACATCAAGAGGAAATAACAATTATCAACTTACCCAATGTCAGTGTACACAACTTCATTAAACATACACTAAAGGACTTAAAACCACACAGAGACTCCAACACAGTGGTAATGGAAGATTTAATACCCCTCTATCAATAATAGCTTGGTCATCCAGACAAAAAATCAATGAAAAAATCCTAGAACTAAATGATACCATAGAGCTAATAGAAATGACAGAGGTCTATAGAATATTCCATCCTGTAACAGCACAATATACAATATACATTCTTTTCAGCAGCCCATGGAACTTTCTCCAAAATAGATAATATCTTAGGGCACAAAGCAAGTCTCAACAAATATAAGAAAACTGAAATAACCCCCTGCATACTATCTGATCACAATGCAATAAAACTAGAACTCAACAACAAAAGCAGCAGCAGAAAATATTGCTGAACAGCAGTGGAGCTGTTCAGCTGAACAACCATTGTTCAATGATCAGTGGGTCATAGAAGAAATAAGGAAGGAAATCAAAAAGTTCCTGGAATTTAATTAAAATGAAAACACAACCATCCTATAGGATACAGTAAAGGCAGTCCTAAGAGGAAAGCTTATTGCCATGAGTGTATATATTAAAAACACAGAACAATCTCAAACAATCTAATGCTACATCCCAAACTCCCAGAAAAACAAGAACAAGCTAAATCCAAAACAAGTAGAATGAGAGCAATAATAAAAATAAGAGCTGAAATCAACATACTAGACACCCAAAAAAACCATACATAGAATCAATGAAACAAAAAGCTGGTTCTTTGAAAAAATAAAGAAGATTGACAAACCCCTAACAAATGTGACTAAAATGAGGAAAAGACCCAAATTAATAAAGTTAGAAATGAAAAAGGGGAGATAACAACAAACACCAAGGAAATCCAGGGAATCATCAGGGACTACTTGAGAACTTATATTCAAATAAATTGGAAAATCTAGAAGAAATGGATGCATTTCTAGATACAAACAAACCATACGAACTGAATCACGAGGATATTAACCACATAAGCAGGTCTATAACATGCAATGAAATGGAAGTAGCAATAGTTTCACCAAAAAGAAAAATCCAGGACCTTATGTATTCTCTGCTAAATTCTACCAGACCTTTAAAAAAGAACTAACGCCAACACCCCTTAAACTTTTCCACATAATAAAAAGGGAAGGAACACTGCCTACCTTATTCTATGAAGCCAGTATTATGTTCATGCCAAAACTCAACAAGGACACATCCAAAAAAGAGAACTGCTGGCCAATCTCCCTAATGAATATTGATGCAAAAATCCTCAATAAAATAATGGGCAAACTGAATCCAACAATATCAGAAAGATCATTCACCATGATCAAGTTGGCTTCATCCCAGGGATGCAGGGATGGTTCAACATATGCAAATCATTAAGTGTAACACAGCATATTAACAGAAGGAAAGACAAAAACCACTTGGTCATCTCAATAGATGTGGAAAAAGCCTTCAATAAAATTCAACATCATTTCATGATAAAAGCTCTGGTGAAACTAGGAATAGAAGGAATGTACCTCAACATAATAAAGGCTATATATGACAAACCTACAGCCAACATCATACTTACCAGGGAAAAACTGAAACCATTTCCCCTAAAATCAGTAATGAGACAAGTGTGCCCACTATCCCCACTCCTATTCAACATAGTTTTGGAATTCCTAGCCAGAGCAGTAAGGCAAGAAGAAGATATAAAATGAATATAAGTAGGTAAAGAAGAAGTCAATCTATCCCTATTCATAAATGACATGATCTTATACCTAAAAGATCTGAAAAATTCCATCAAAAAACTCCTAGATACCACAAACAGCTTCAGCCAAGTAGCAGGATACAAAATTAACTTACAAAAACCAGTAGCCTTTCTATACATCAACAATGAGCAGGTTGAGAAAGAATATAGGAAAACAATTCCATTTACAATAGCCTCAAAAAAAAAATCAAATACCTAGGAATAACATTAATAAAGAGGATAAAAGACCTCTATGAATAAAACTACAAACCACTGAAGAAAGAAATTGAAGATTACAAAAGATGGTAAGATCTCCCATGCTCATGGATTGGCAGAATCAACATAGTAAAAATGGCTATACTACCAAAAGCAATCTACCTGTTTAACATAATTCCTATCAAAATCCCAATGACATTCATCACAGAGATTGAAAAATCAACCCTAAAGTTCATTTGAAAACATGAAAGATCACAAATAGCCAAGGCAATACTAAGCAAAAAGAGCAACACTGGAGGTATAACAATACCAAACTTCAAGTTATACTACAGAGCTGTAACAATAGAAAGAGCATTGTACTGGCACAAAAACAGATATGAAGACCAGTGGAACAGAATAGAAGACCTAGATATGAATCCACACAGCTACACTCACCTAATTTTTGACAAAGGTACTGAAAACATACAATGGAGAAAAGATAGCCTCTTCAACAAATGTTGCTGGGAAAACTGAATATCTGTCACAGAAAACTGAAACTAGATCCATGTTTGTCACCCCATACAAGTATCAACTCAAAGTAGATTAAGGACCTTAATATTGGACCTGAAACCTTAAAGCTAAAGCAGGAAAAAGCAAGGAATACACTGGAGGCAATAGGCATAGGCAACGACTTCCTCGGTAGAATACAAGCAGCTCAGCAACTAAGAGAAAAGATGGATAAATGGGACTACATGAAATTAAAAAGCTTCTGCACAGCAAAATAAATGATCTATAAATTAAAGAGGCCACCCACAGAATGGGAGAAAATCTTTACTAGCTATATATCAGACAAAGGACTAATAATCAGAATATATAGGGAGTTCAAAAAACTAAACTCCCCAAAATCAATGACCCAATAAAGAAGTGGGCAACTGAACTAAACAGAACTTTCTCAAAGGATGAAGTCCAAATGGCAAAATAAAATAAAATAATCCACATGAAAAAATGCTTACCATCCCTGGCCATAAAGGAAATGCAAATCAAAACCACACTAAGATTCCACCTCACTCCTGTTAGAATAGCTACCATCAAGAACACCGCCAACAACAAATGTTGGCGAGGATGTCGGGGGAAAAGGGACCCTCATACATTTCTGATGGAAATGCAAGCTAGTATAACCACTATGGAAAACAATATGGAGGCTCCTTAAAAAACTAAACATAAATCTGCCATATGATCCAGCAATACCACTCCTAGGGATATACCCAAAGGAATGTGACTCAGGTTATTCCAAAGGCACCTGCACACCCATGTTTATTGCAGCACTATTCACAATAGCCAAGCTATAGAAACAGCCAAGATGCCCCACCACTGACAAATGCATTAAGAAAATGTGATATTTATACACAGTGGAATTTTACTCAGCCACAAAGAAGAATGGATTTTTTCATTCACAGGTAAATGGATGGTACTGGAGAACATCATCTTAAGTGAAGTTAAGCCAGGCTCAGAAGGCCAAAGCTGCATGTTCTCCCTCATATGCAAATTATAGACCTAAAGCAAATCCAGCAATATTATGGGACATGGGTCACACACTAAGGGGAGGCTGTGTAAGGGAGGAATAGGGCAAGGGAAGGAAACCAAAAACTTGAATGAGGTTGGTGTGCTTACTGTACAGGAATGAATATACAAATTTTAAATCTGGCTGGGGGGAGTCACCAGGGAAGCAGACCAAGGAGGAGTGAAGAAGATTGGAGGAGGGGAATCAGTTGGAGCTGTAATACATATATGCATAAAAACAACACAAGGAAACTTCCTTTGTGGCTATCTCAAACTAGGAAAAATATCTTGTTTCTCATTTTATCTCTTATGTTTTTCTTCTACAAATCAGAGAATAGGAAGGCAGAACAGGTTCTGCCCAGAGTGGGGAGGATTGACACCAGTGGGAGGGGGAGGTGGCTGGAAAAGGGGTAGAAGGATGAATATGGTGCAAACAATGTATACATATGTGTGTAAATGCAAAAATCATACCTGTTGAAACTGTTCCAGGAATGAAGGGAGGGGGAATTCAAGTATGATGCATGTAATACATCGTAAGAACCTTTGTAAATGCTACCGTGTACCCACACCCAACACAACAATAAACAAATAAATATAACATCATCTTCTAAAATATTTGTTGCACAGTTGGTTTCTTCCAGATCCTGTGCTAGGAGTTAGAAATGTATACTGAACCAAATCTATAAATTGTCTGTGCACATGTAGCTTACGCTCTAGTAGAAAAGACAACCCACAAAAGAGAAATCTGCACTTTTGATAAGTGATTTGAAGAAGTGTATGCTTAGGGAAGTTGTTTCAGGTTGGGTGGCAGAAAGAAAGGGAGACAGTAAGAAGGGAGACATCATTCAAGCTGAGATCCAAAGTATGAGACGGAATTCACGCCAGAATTAATGGGTGGAAAGCTGCAGGTAAAGGAAATACCATGTGAAAGCAAATAGAAGAATCTTCACCATTACCATGTGAAAATGGACAAGTCCACTGCAGTTTCTAAGAATGAAATTTAGGCAAGTTTGACTGAAACCCAGTTTAATTAAAAACTTCACATGCAAGATTTTTTTTTTAAATTTGCTTACTTCAAAAACAATGACAAGAAAACACATTTCTGTTTTGGCAATAAAATACTTATTCTACTAAAGATCACAGTAGGTATCAAAAATACAGGGAAAACAAGACAGTGCTAGCCCTCCAGGAGTTTAGGGTTCAGCCAGAGGGGTGGTTGACAATTACAGGAGGAAGAACAAGTGCTGGAAAGGGGACTAGTACAAAAGAGAGAAGACAACCCCAGAAACTCCTGCCATTATCAACTTCAAAGATGCTGGAAGTAGCATCTAATTGGAGATGTGCTCTAGGGTCAGTACTACAACAGCAGCCAAGCAAAAAGTTACAGGACAGTTGACAAGAGAGGATTACATTGCCTGCAAATGTTGGGGAGCCCAAAAGGAGGCTGTGACCCAGAAGAGGGGCTTTGAAGGAGGTCAGAGCATGAAGAAGACATCTGAAGAGGACAGAAAGCATGTGATCAGCTAAGCCCCAGAACATATTTTTTAAATGAAAGAAATTGAATTATATTTAAAATTAGGTTATTATATCAAAAACTCTGGTACTACTTTAAAAGCAAATATAATGATTCAGTATTTTTCACTTAATGTTTTACAACTCACTATTTTTCTCAATGTGATGGAAGTGTGCTCCCTTTAAATTTACTCCATAGTTGCATTGCAATCAAAAAACTTCTTATATTTTAGCAGATCTCATCTGCCCAATCCCAGAGTGCCAGTTTATAGGGACCTTATCATAGATACCCCACACATGTTAAAAATAATACTAACACTAATCATGGAAGCCACACTACCTCAGCATTTCCTGAGTATTGTGGCTTTAACAGTAGGTTCTTCAAAATAACAAGGCATTATTTTGGGGTTTTGTTTGTTATCTTTTCAGACATGCCCTTCAGTATCGGTTCTTCCTTAATTAGTTGAACTGTTGAATGGCAAAAGCCTCTTTTCCTTTGGGTTATTCGAACATTATGACATAATCCTTCTGCAGGTCCAACAAAAGACTGTCACCTGCCACCCACTGCCTCCTTAGGCTGATTCCTTTACATTTGTGAGTGAAAGAGGAATCCTATGCAAAGAAGAGCAAGAAGTCTGAAGTGAGAGAAGCAGAAGGGGGAAGCAAGAGGTCAGGAAAGAGCAAAAGGAGACCAGTTTACAGCAGAAAACAATCTAGAGAAGAGCATTCCAAAGAACTTTACTGTCTTCTTTTTCAAGTAGGTACCAGACTTTCTAAAATCAGAAAAGTCTTAGCGGTTATTTCATTACAATGTTGGCCACAGTTTATAATGATCAAGTATTCCCAGGAATCTAAATGCCTTGCATTTTTTAGTAAATCAATTCAGTTCTGATCATAGTTCCAAATACATTGGCTCACTCCACAACAGTACCCAGTGAGCTTGTACTAAAAGCAAGCCTCTCCCTGGAAGAGCTCCATCTATTTCCCAAAGGTTCATCAACATATGGGGTAAGAAAAAGGGATAGAAAGCTTCACTTTGCACTTTCATTCAAAGAAAGTGCCAGAAAAATGTATTTTAATTCCTAAAGTTAAAAAGTCAGTCAAGGGTAATGCCAGCCCAAGTTCCATCCCCCACACTGTGAATTCAATCTCACCCTCAATGTATCACAATAGAATATTAATTTAAATATTGTCATTCTTTGCATAAAACAAATAAAAAGGGTCCTTTGGTAGTGGGCATATATTTCCCCTCTTAAAAGCACAGACTTTGAAGAAGGAACATATTTACTTAGACATGATAGAATGTATGTTTTATATCTTGCTTGTTAGTTTGGGGACCATTAATTGCATAGGTGATGTTGTGTAGTGTGCTTTCATACATAACCTCTTAGGGTCCTTCTGCTTATCGTTAGACCCTGAACCACACTTGAGCACTGTGTGTACAGTAGAGAGCCATCAGCCTCCACTTGGGGAGTTACCTAATATTTACTTGAAAAACAATTTTCATTTGGATTCATGTCTCACTTCATGCTTTCAATAGATCTGTATCTAAGAAAGCAAGGAATTGTGATGCAGAAATTACTGTATACTCCATAGATTGTCAGTGCTATGTTTGCCTCTGGTGAAATACTCAACTTTTGTGTTTCTAATATGGTCTTTTAGTCACTCTAAGATGTTCTTGGGTTCCCTAAACAATATATGAGCTCTGCTACTGTTCACAACAGCACAGCAGTGGCTTTCAAATAGAGTCATTCAGTGAAACCCAAGCATAACAATGGGAAGTGGTGTATCCACTCTCCAGCTGGTGTTAAATAGTGCAAGGTATTATCAAGTCCTTTTCCCAAGGCTGGCATCTCCCTTCCCTTCAGTAAATTCTTCTGCAGAATCCATATACTTAGGGGTTAACAAATGCATGGTAAGCATTGACAATCACTGGATACCTTCCACAGGGGATATGTGTGCACAGTGCTGGTGACTCAAAGCTTTGCTTCTAAGTGTAATGAGAACACTGCCGCTATCCTGTAACATACATGACAGTATTTTATTTTATAGAATCATTAAATGTAAAGGGCCAAAAGGAACCTAGAAATCAAAAGTCAGTGTTTTACAAATAAAAGAAGAGGTTCTAACAGCTGAAGTGGCTTGTCCAGTGTTACATAAACAAATAGCAACACAATCAGGACTTAACCCCTGATTTCTGGCTCCAGTCTGACTTTACCTACCTCATATTTCCTACTGTGAAGTGTAGGAGTACAGGGACAGTGCCTAAATCATTTGTCACTACATATCCAGCTTCTAACATAGTGCCTAACACGCAGCCCAGAGAGGACAACGGAAAGAAGAAATATTTAATGGCTGAATCCTGAATCCTGAACTCAGTGCTTCTCTTAACTGTTTTAGCTTATACATCTGGAAACAGGGTTACAGAGAAAAAATAGACAGAATACCCAGCAGACACACAAGGAGTAGGTTATGGTGTTTGCAAAGGATGGGGCTGGTTAGAAATACCAGAGTTACAGCTAAGAAATAACAACAAAGCTGGATGCCAGTGGCTCATGCCTGTAATCCTAGCTACTCAGGAGGCAGAGATCAGGAGGATCACAGTTCAAAGCCAGCCCAGGGAAATAGTTCCACAAGATCTTACCTTGAAAAACCCTTCACAAAAATAGGACTAGTGGAGTGGCTCAAGGTGAAGGGCCTGAGTTCAAGCCCTAGTACCACAAAAAAAAAAAAAAAAAAAAGGAAGGAAGGAAGCGAGAAATGAAGGAAGGAAGGAAGAGAGAAATGAAGGAAGGAAGTAGAGAGAGAGAGAGAAGGAAGGAAGGAAGGAAGGAAGGAAGGAAGGAAGGAAAGAAAGAAAGAAGGAAGGAAGGAAGAAAAGAAAGAACAAGGCAACAGTTTAGATTTGTGCTATCACATCTCAGAGAAGTTGTGTCCTTGTGAGTATGACAGAGATGTAAGGGATCCAGGACCCAAACAGATGGCACAATCCTATTTCTTACCAAGATAACAACCCAGAGCATGGGACACAGATACTTCTCAGGGCTGTCTATCAAATTCTGACCCCTATCCTCCTTTCAGGAGACGTCTTGCTCTCCTTGAAGGATTACCCCTGAAAGACACTTATTCAGTGAAGACATTGAATTCAGTCTCCTGGGCCCCTGTCAGAGCTGTCAGCCAGTGCCCAACTTAGATCAAATTCCACTGCAGGGTGTGAAAAGAAGCAGGTAGAAGTTTACTTCATGAGGATCTCAAGTTCTTCTACTGTCACACGTGCTCTGCTAACCTGGTTCCTAGTACCACAACAACCGCCGTCCTCCTTCTCCATCCTTGCACTATGTATGTACCCATGGAAGTGACCTCCTATGTCCTATAACGATCCCTTCCACACTCGGATGGTTCAGTCATTTAAATACGGAATTGTGCCTCAAATATCTATTTTCTGGTTCAGTATGTCTCCTAAATTTCATTCTAACATATGCCAGCTGCATGTCTTAAGGACACCTCAAAGGTAACATTGCCAAATCCTAAGTGAATGAGATGGATCCTTACCTACCTGGGGATAAATGGATCCCACATTTTGTGGTTTTTTTTTTTTTTATTATTCACTATAGTTTATTTGCGACCCCAAAATCAGGATTCATAAGGTTTCACAGTGATTTTCATACATGTACAGAGAGGCAAAAAATCTAAGTGGCCAGTCATTATTAGCAAACATGTCCAGCCAGGCAATGCTCTTTGGGAGAGGCAATCAGTGTTGGTTATTTCCAGACTTAGTATTTGTAAATTCACCTACTTGGTAAAATTTATTTGCAACCCTCAAATAAACACCCCAGTGCTTTTGCAGTCATTCATGGACATGTGCTGAGCCGCAAAAAGTTGAGTCTCCTTCTCAATTCAGACATTTTAGCTGAGGTGAACAAGATGCCCCACTACCTGTTTGTTTCAGGTCTTGTACAATAATAAGTGCCTTTATGCAATCTGTTTAGTGGCACTTTTTTTTCACATTTTGTGAATTTGTTGGGGATTTCACTTCTTAAAGTGTTCTACCACATGAAGTGCTAAAGTGTTATCTAGTCTTCCTAAGCACGTAAGACAGTGATGTGCCTTACAAATGCATGTGTGAGGTGACTTTTGTTCAGGCATGAGCCGTGGTGTCATTGGCTGTGACTTCAATGTTAATGAATCAATAATATGTATTGAGTAAGGTGTCTTTAAAGAGAAGCACATATGAAACAAGATGTATATTGAGCAGTTGATGAAAATGCTGAGACTAAAGGCTCAAAGGAACTTAAACCTGTTTTTCTCCTAGAAGCAATGGTTTACTATTCTCTAATTCAGCATTTGATGTAACATAAAAATGTGTGAAGCTAGACATGATAGCACACTCCTGTAATCCCAGATACTAGGGAGGTGGAGATCAGAAGCATCATGGTTCGAGGCTATCCTCAGCAAGACCCATCTCAACAAGACTGGGCGTGGCGGTGCAACCCATGTGATCCCAGTTATACAGGAGATATAGGTAGGAGAATAATGGATCAAAGCCATCCTGGGCAAAAAGTGAGACCCTATCAAAAAAATTACTAAAGTTAAAAAGTGTTAGGGTACAGCTCAAGTGGTAGACTGCCTGCCTAACAATTCTGAGGCCCTGAATTCAAGTCCAAGTACTGCAAAAAAAAAGAAAATAAATAATGAGAATCAACTGTAATTATTTATTTATCCCATCTTAAATCTCTACTTGTATCCACAAACTCAGGTAATACCCCAGAAACCAGGAAAAGTATCATAGTCTTCTCCCTCTCCATCCAAACCCAACCTATCCTCAGCCTAAATAAACTCATTCTTTTCATCCCTATTACTTTGAAACAAGACCTTATCATCTAGCGCCAAAATAATCACCAGGTGCTTCAAACTTTTCTATTTCCCTCTTCCTTGCAGTTCATTCTCTGCCCATGCAGACTGACTGTGAACTTGCTACCTTCTTTGTCATCTCACCACGACTGAATTCACACCTCAACTCCAAATTCCCCAGGGAAAAGCTGGAAGCTATTGAAGTTCTTTGCATTTGTCAAATTTCCCATCTCTACTCCTTGGTGGACCTTTGTCTCTCTGCCAGGATTCTTTTCTTACTTTTTTAAATTGGTGAATCTTTTGAAACACAATTCAACTCACACCTCCTAAATGAAGTTCTCTGAACCAAGTGTAAGAAGAAGCAGGAGCTACTTGCTTAGGGCTACCTCTGCCCCAATGCATAATTTTCTTAATTGCCTTGATATATTCAATAGTAACTATATTTATAAGTATATTTATATTTACATTTACATTTATATTTTCCTTTGCCCTACTATATAGAGCTCCTCAGAAATAAAAGTGGTCTTTTGATCTTATAAGAAGCTTTCAAGCTAGGCACTGGTGGCTCATACTTGTAATCCTAGCTACTCAGGATTACAGCCCCTTAGGAGGTTCCTGGTAGCTGGTATTTTTAGTTCCCCCTCAATGTCTCCTGTCTTGTCTCTAGTTCTGACTCTTAAGCAATAATAAAGGGTTCCCGAGCCCAAGTATCAGTGTATGCCTGACACACAGGAGATGTGAAACAGACGTTTGCTGAGTAAGTGGATCACAATAACTATGAGGTAGGTATGATAACAGCATAGGAGCATAATGAGCGAGAACCATGCTCTGATCCAAATGCCTGGGATATAATCCTGATCTGATCACTTTCTATCTGGGAAATTTAAGCGATTGGATCTCTTTCTAGAGAATTCCATCCAAAACATGGGACCTATGATAGTACACACCTTATAAGTCTCTGACATGATGAAAAGAGATGAAGCATGTTAGTCATTTAGTGAAGTCTTTGGTGCAATACCTAGCCCACACTGCATGCTCAATACAGTCATTCTGTGGAGAATTGGTTCCAGGACCTCTGTGAATACCAAAACCCAAGGATGCTTGAGCGTCTTTATATAAAATGGGCTAGTATTTGCATATAACCTATACACATATTCTCCTATACTTTAAGTTATCTCTAGATTACTTGTAATACCCGATACAACATAAATACTATGTAAATAGTTGTTACACTATATTTTTTAGGATATAGTGACAAGAAAAAAAAATCTATATCATGTCCAGTACAGATGTAATTTCCTTTTCAAATATTTTCAGTATGAGGTTGGTTGGAAGTAGAATCTGTTTCCAAAGGTTATTATTGGTTTTATTTATCTTTTTTGTATCTATAAAAAACTGATGCTGGAGAATTAATTGCTCAAGGTCACTGATGGATAAATTTAGAGGTAGGGTTGAAGTAGAAAAATGTTAAGGGGATAAAATGACAAAGGTAAATTGAGAGTAACAAGTATGTACTGAATCCAAGAGGAGGTTCTGAGACAGCCCTGTTGAATCACAGCTGGTCAGGAGGCTCCAGAAGGAAGTGATTCTGAGTGTATAAGGCTCAGAATGAAGAGGCAGCTGTGCAAAAAGGAGAGTGCATTCAAGACCAGTGGCCAAGGGAATACCAGCTTAGACAGGCACATAGAAATAGGTACAGGCCAAATGGGCTGGAAAGGACTTCAGCAGTGTGGCAAATAGAGCAGGGTAAGGGTTAGTTGCCTGAGAAGGGCTCACCATGGAGAGCCAAACCTGGGGGGAGAACTTGTGACACAGGAGTGTCCAGATGAACTGTGAATGCCGGAACTGAGGGAAAGAGGCTCTACTTGTGCCCTTCCTCAACTGTACTTGGATTGTTCCCCAAATGAATCTTCATCTTGAGCAAACGTCACCTGTGTGCTTATTATGACCACCCTTAGGGCTGACTTCTCCATTAGGCATAGGAAGCTCAGTGTTCAGGCCCCCAAAGGCTTTTTGAGATCCACAATGTTTTCATTTTAATTTCTTTTAAAATCAGAAGAAAAAAATGACATAATGATAAATGTGTATAAATGAATCCAGCCTGCATTATATTCATT
The DNA here is from genome assembly GCF_047511655.1 of Castor canadensis. Taxonomy (NCBI): domain Eukaryota; kingdom Metazoa; phylum Chordata; class Mammalia; order Rodentia; family Castoridae; genus Castor; species Castor canadensis. The sequence goes on from NC_133386.1 coordinate 25,124,667, forward strand.
TTATACCAATGCAATTATAACATGTGACTACCAATATTTTTATAGAAGAAGACACTCATGAAGGCAAAATCAATGTGAAACACCAGATAAGGCACAAAAGTCGTAATGTGGCCCTTCCAATCATGTGAACTAGAAATCAGTGAGCCAAAAAATAACCCTAGAAAAAAGGAGAGAAAGACCGTTACTCCAGGATCCTGTGTTTGGAAAAGTGAAGTGAAGACAAAGAAGTTCCCATATCCTGCCTATACTCCTGCCCCTATCCCCACCCTATCGAGGGTGCAACTCATAAAACACATTTTTGTATCTTCACATTAATTTTACCTAGGGGACCATTCACTTGTTTTTAACCCAACATCAAAGATGGTTCAAATATTTGATATCCACATTCCTATCATTTGATCATGCTTTCCTCATCTTCAAGCTGTGTAATACCTGGTCCACTAATGGGGCTCTAAAATGTTTTAAGAATGGCAGCATCCATGTCCACAATGTTTTGAACTCTAGAACCATAAATGTACATGAGTGGAATTTCCACGCTATGTTTGATAACCCAGACATCTAGCTTTACGGAATATTCAGATCAATTAAGAACAGCCCCATCACTGCAATGTTTCAAATGACTAAAATGAAAAAGGGGTTATTTCTTCCTCTTGTTTTGCACTAAATACAGTTCCTTGGGATTTAGAAATACACTTTATGAAATCCCTTTCAGCAAGTAGCCTGGAGTGTTCCGCCACCAACCCTGCACCATGAGAGAATGAATAAATGAATATCTATCAGGGCCCACACAATACCCACAAGATAATCGGCATTCTGAAAGTGTCTGAAGATATCACGTATGATAGACACCAGAGAGTAACCCTGTGTGCATTATTCCTGAATTACTGGTTGGCCAAAAGGGAGAGCAACACAAACCAATTGGAGAAGGAGCCAACAGATAAATTCAGAAAACAGGGTCAGCGTGATGACCTTCTGATTTATGCAGGACACCGTTTCTGATTTCCTTTGTTTTTCAGTCCTAATAGATTCTGGATCCAGTTTTTCACTACAAATGGCCACACTGTTTACTAAAGACTGATGTGTCAGTTGTTGGAGGGAGAAGGAACAGAAGCAATGTCCAGCACCCCAGACCCCAACCTCTTTGGGGTTCCTGCCTCCTAAGGAGTACATAGATAAAGACTGCCAGAGGTTGATCTCCAAATCCAGTTCTGCAATGCCAGCTCACAGAGCCAGCCCTGCCATCAAAAGGACACTGAAGACACCTCCCAATGACAGCCATACTGAAAATAACTATTCGTATCCACATGCACCAGCAAAGCTATGAGAATGGTCTTGTAAGCAAGGTCTGCTTTAATAGAAACATAAGTATTATGCATTGCAGTCCATTATAAATTGCTTGTAATTTTCTCCTGACAGTTTCTGAATTAAACTAGTTAGTATACAAAATAATAATAATAATAATAACAAATGCCACAAAGCAAAAAAGCAAACTCAGTGTCTGAAGGTTAATGATTGCTCATGAAAGCCACAGAAATAAATTATCTGCCTAGGGACACTGTCACATGATCAGCACAAAAGCTGCAACAGCCAAAAATGTTTATATAGAGGAAAAAAACACTGTCAGCGTCACAGCACCCCTCCCCCCACAGCTAAATTCCAGTCCTGAGCCAGCCAGCTGCTCCTGACTGCTTACATTAAACTAATTTGTGCTGCTACATTGCAGCTGCTTAATTTTTAGTCTGAACTTTATCACCAATAAGTGTTACAATAACAAGCGATATGATGGTATCTCTGAAGAAATATCCATCAAACCTCAAACAGTGACAGCTTCACAAGAATAGACTGCAGAAAATCAAAATTTGTTTAAAAAAGGAAGAAGAAGAAGAAGAAGAAAGAAAATTACCCTCACACTGCCTCTTTAAAAGTGGGGGAGGGGCGAACTTTTACTGGGAAAGGCTTTAAAACGCTGCTTTGTTCCTAAGGCCATTCTGCAATGATGAAGGGGATGATTGAAAAGGTTAGCGAGCAGGGGAAGAGTTAACAAGTAAGATGTGCTTTTGCTCAGAGGGAGTGATTTGCAAGGTGAGAGCCTTCGAAGGGAAAGGCAATTTCCTTACAACAATGCAATCTTTACTCTCTCTTGCTCACTATCCTCCAAATGTCTTGGGAGCCCACACTGCAGCTTGGGCGGTAATTCCTGAGTTACTCCAAACATTATTCTTTGGATAGCCTGTCATTGGAACTTACAATATTCGTTGTTGTTCCCCATGTTTTCCTGTGTTATTTTCCTAGTCTAGTATAAATGCACAAACTCTTCTTTGGGCAGAAAACAGACACTGACCTGAACTGGTTTCAATTCCTGCCAAACATGCAGGCCTTGTTTATGCTACATTTTGGAATTTGGCTGAGACCATATGTCAGGCATTTATTTGTACTCAGAACTAGAATAGAGATCTAACAACTTTTTAAAAAACAAATGATTAAAAAAAAAAAGCATTAGGAATGTCCTGAAACTTTCCCATTATTGATTAATGTGAATATGATTAATGTTTTTGGTTGAGATAGCTCATTACACACTCTCCTGTTTATGGTTGGGGACAATTCAACTTTACCCTGCTCAGTAATTACAAAAACAATTCCTTTGAAAGCAAGGAAAGAACACCCATGTCAGCTATTTACAGCATTTTTAAAATTCTGTGGTTTTCAGAATTAAGGTTCAAAGTGAGTGTTATTAACATTGAGTAATAAAGTAGTTTTTCTTGCACAGAGATATCCTAAATTTAAAAAGAAATGTTTACACTGGAAGAAATTTCGTAGGGCAGTAAGGGGCGGGCAGGGGTGAGGGAGGTGGAGATTCAGACCCACCCTTGTTTTTTCAACTTGACACCGTCACACCTCATGGTCACAGCCCGGGTCCTAGCAGTGTTTTCTTTTTTCACACAGCTGGGAGTCATGCTAAAGAACTGAGTCAGAGCCCTGTTTCTGTGGGTTTCTGAAGAGGACCCTCCACTGTGGCAGGGTGACTGTATTTGCAAGATCTCTCCAGGGCCTAGGCCCCAGGGGAAGTAGAGGCGGAGTCCCTAAACCCAGTCGGGATTACTCTCCCTGGTGCCAAATGGGTCAACGTTGCACAATGCCAGGCTTTCTCTCCATGGAGCTCAGCGTGATGCCTCATCTGCTGCTGGCGTGGCTTTCAGACTGCTGGGAACTCAGACGGAAAGCATCCTGGGGCTTGGGGGTGTGGCAGGGTGGAACTTGAAAGAGGACAACTTTTTAAAAGCCTAACCCAAGACAGGGAGAGAAGAGCTTGGGATGGAAGGCCTGCGGCCGGGAGGGTCTCTGAAAAGCATCTTTTTTCTTAATGACAGAATGGGCAGCTGTGCTTGGTTGGCCTTGAACAAAGTAAAAGACCTTCTTGCATTTGGAAGCCAGATGTGAAATTAAGAATTAATTTGATGGGATGTGTCAGTCTATCTTTCCTATCTGTTTTTTCAGAGCTGGATTAAACTGGTCTGACTAGGACACTGGAAAGCTGGTGACTAAGTTCACACGATTGTGTGAAGGCAGGTTTAAAGAGCCGGGGGTCAGGGTGTCCCGTGAATATCAGCGTACATGAAGCACACATGGATGAGTTCAGAAGCAGTAGGGTATGTGGACATTCTCCCTCTCAGCAATACACTATGACAGAGAGGACTTGCTACCAGCCAGGAATGATCTCATGGGATAGAGAAGTTTGAATTGGCCACTTTCCTGAAAATCTCTAGAAACAAATCCTTTTCGACATAGCCTTTTCCAGAACAGTGCCAAACTAGAGTCAACTGCAAATCCTGAATTAGTATCATAATTCAGGAAAGTGGTTATTTTTACCCTTGTGGGCTTCATAAGCAGCAAAGCACTGTGGTCTCGGGTTCCTTCATCACGTCTCTCAACTTCCTTCAACCTAGCCTTGCTTTTTTAGCTAAAATTATGCTTTTCTGGCTTCTAATTGTCAGAGAAGTGGAAATAGTTAATGAGGTATGCAATGAGGTATGTTGTAATTTCCAATTCATAGCATTAACACTTGTAGTCATAAGCTTGAAATGTATCGTTTTTCACAGGGGTGAAGTGTGGAAAGGAATATATATGACTAAGGAGTACAAATTCTGTTTTCCACTTTTGCCAGCATATTGGAACACAGACCAAATGATAAAGTGACAAAAGTCAAATGTATAGCCATCTTTCTCTCAGTATTTTCTTTAACAAAATTATAAATAATATAATTTATCAAGAACTAAAATCACTATTACTATTAATACATTTTTATATAAATAAATTATGAAATTTTTTCTCCTCAGACCTTAAATGATTTTATAGGTGACCAAGAGGTAGTGCATACAAAAGTGTTTTTACAAACTGCAGATAAATAATATTAATTTTACCAGTAATCCATTCTATCTTTTATTTGCAACACAGGCAAACAAAAAAAATTATGCATAAAGAAAGGTATATTTAGTAAAAGTCTTCCAAGAAACCACACTAAAAGCACAAGTCTTGTCCTAAGTCTTTACTAAACTAGAACTCACCATGTTTATCATGTGTATAGTTAGGGGTCTATCCTGATGTCATGTGACTTAAAAATAGACTAACTTTTTCCTGCTCAAAACATGTGGCCTTGACAATATAAAAATCTACCTCATCTCCCTTCAACACCACGAGACTAGACAGCAAAACAAGAAGCCAGTGTCTCCGTAATTCCACAGTTGGCATGCATTTGGCTATACTGAATCCAGACTGCTGAATGACAGGGAGGGTTTGGACTGAGATACCCACAACAGAGCCAACCTATCCATTAGGCACACCTGGCTCCATGCTCAAAACCCGTGATACCTTTGAGTACCCATGAAAATGTTTGATTTCATTTAAAATCAGAAAAAGGAGACCCCCAATGATCAAAGAAAATATTTTTAATATATAATATTAATATATTCATCTTTTTGTCAACATGATCATGAAATATAATTTCAATTATGTTTTTAATGGAAGAAAGAGCCCATAAAGGCAAAAAGTGTCAGTGCTGGATTCTTATTGTTGCTGTAAGAACTTACCATGAACTTGGTGGTGTTATTATGGTACAGCTATGGTAGTCAGAAATCCAAAATGGGTCTTAGGTGGTTAAAACCAATGTATTGACAGGGTTGCTTCCCCCCATAGGAAAGAAGAATTAGTCTCTCCACCCTATTAAGGAATAGCCAGCACAGTACTGAAGATGTGCCCTTTCTTGGCATTCTCTCCATCCTCACCCCCATGCTGTTTAGTTTTTATTGAAGTTAGAGGCAGGCCCTCCATGCAATAGAAGTCCGTGAAAAACGTCCCTGCACCTGAATGCACACTGATTCCCACAGAGTGTTCACTTCAGAATAAGTTTTCTAAAGCTAATAGTAATGGCTATAGGCAAATGGAACTGTATTTTCAAGACATCTCCACTCAGTTCTTTGGATGCTTTCTGCAGATAGACTTTCTTATTCCAATCTAATTCTCTGATTTCACAGCAATAGGTATGAACCTGAGGTGGCCATTAAGAATCCAATGGACACGTTTTCAGGATTGGAACTAAAACTACAAGAATGATATTGAAGAAGGCAGATATTCCTAGTACTGTAACAGACAGGAGAGTGATGTTTATGAACAAGAACTCACGTTGAATAATGACCCAGAGGATTTCATCCTACCACAGAATACCATTGAGCTAATGGGACCCACAGTTTCCTCACTAGGAGGGAATTTTCTCTATATAATATTATGTACTTGATTCAGATATTCTCACTTTTCCTTTACAAACCCAGGCACAGCCTTAGAAATGCCCAAATCCCCAGACATTTAACTTTTTGTTTGGTATTTGGCACATAAAGACATATTTACAGTCTACAGTTTAAACTAAACACAGTTCTGGGATACTTTTGTGATTGTTGGTTATAATTTCAACTCCCTAGTAATCTATTCCTCTGTATTATCATCTATAAAATGGATATAGCAATAATAGACCAAGTCATGAAATTATTTATGAGGATTAATCACTGATAGGCTCCTATGGCACTTTACACTTATAAAATCCTGAGTAGGCCAAACAATAAAAAGTAACACTTTCCAGTGCCATCTCCATGAAACTCTGAACAAGTACACTTTCCACAGGGATACATGAACTATGGCACTGTGCAAACAGGAAATGTGAACCTGAAAGAAAGACAAAGAAATGTAACTAAATCCAAATTCAAAAGTTGGATGTTTATTATACTTACAATACAGTTTTCATCTTTTTAATGGCTTTATATTGTTTTTCTTGCCATTAGGAAGAAAAAATATCACAAAATAAAATATCAAGGAAAATCCTTTGAAGTGTTTTCACTGTCATTTGATATGTTGAGTTTCTGTTTGTTTGCTTGTTTTGGGTTTTGGAACTAGGGATTGAACCCAGGGCCTTATGCATGCCATGTACTGTACCACTGAGATGTTTCCTTTCTCTAGAGCCTGAAAATAAGACACATAACTGTGGGAAGCAATTTAATGAAAAGAGAAAACTAACAATAACGCTGTAAAACATATACAGAATTCCTGATTAAAGAGAATATAATACAAGGGGAGAGCGTAGTTAAAATGAAAAGCAAAGTTAGCTGAAATATGGAGCAATTTTATTTTTAGTAGAAAAAAATTCTCCACCATTGATGTGTAATCTGTACAAAGTCTAGGTTAAAAGAGAAAAAGCAAAATCAGGAAGGTCAGGGTGTTAAACAGGATTTCTGTAAAGAAAGTATATTATAATAGCACTTTGGAAAAAAGACTTAGGTGAAACTGGAATAATGACATCTTGAATATTGTTTGGCCACAAACAGCAAAAATTTCTCCCTCTGTAATGCTTTCACTTCATCTCTGCAAACAGGATAGGGACCAGCACAAACTCTGAGCAGCAGGGAGCTACATGCACATAATAGTAGCAGAGAAGAGAAAAGAAACCATGATGTGGTGTTACATTTTTCCAAAATATTCTTTGACATTCCCTAGATATATATTTTTTTTCATTTTCCTACTGTACTTGCCCAACCATGCTGAGGAGTTATGCTATTTTAGACATGAGTTAACAGGTCTCTTACATACAAACATTTCCACATTCCATTGAGACCTATTATATTCTTCCCTCCTACACTGCCCTTCACACACACACACACACACACACACACACACACACACACACACACCACTCTCTCTCATCCACACCCACACAGCACCCTCCCGCTCCACTCATTTCTCCTTGTTGTCTTACACTTACCAAGTATTGAATGTTCCCAAGGCCATGCAACTCCATATGCTTCAGGAAGACTTCCAAGCATGTGACATGGTCGATTCTGCAGGGCAACATAACTGTAGCCACAGAGCAAGTACAACAGAAGAAAGTCAAAGAAAAGGAAGAACTTTGACTTGGCTGCCCATGAGAGGGTAGAAATAGACCTCTGGGAATCTTAAGAGTGCTTGATACTTAACATGCAATCCACAGACCCACAGCCTCTGTCAGAAATGTGGAATCTCAGGATCCACGTTAGGTGAGAATCTACATTTTAGCCAAATCCCTAGATGAAGATGATTTGTGTACACAATAAAGATAGAGAAGCACTTCACTGCATCAGTCTCCTACCACCAGTAAACTGAAGATAGTTGTCCATAATTTAAATATTTGTATCCAACGGGAGGAAACTTCCCTTGGCATGGACTCCCAAGAACTATTACCATAAATAATCAAGATGCAGTTTTACGCCTCCTCACCCTTCACACATCATCTCTTTCCTAACTTACTTAGGACTGTCTTTACAGAATTATTTCCTCTCTCCCAGTAACTTCACAGGAAGTACAAGAACCACATTCTAAAATAGTAAGCTTTGGGACAAAGACCTAAGGCCCCAATACCCTCTACCCACTCAGATATGTCCCATGTGATAGGTGCTTCACCCTCCACTACCCAGTAAAATCTCACTGAGGGGGAGGAAGGTAAGGCGAGTGTTGTCACTCCAGAGGCACCTTCATTTAGCTCAAAAGAAATTCCTGAATCTGTGGTGTTTGGCAGAGGTTGTGAAATTTCATTTTTTCTTTTTCATCTTAAGAAACTGGAAGAGCTGGAAGACATTTAGGAACCCCTACCTTACATCTCTCAGACATTTCCCATTTTATCAGGACATCTTTACCCTCGCTACAGAGGGGGAGGATTACATCCTGGTGGCATAAAAGGATTTATTAGGAATCCTCATTATAGCAATGTCGAAAACAGTAAGTGAAGGAAGGGACTAAATTATGCAAATTCACCTTGATAAAGAGAATTGCTGTATGGGAAAATAAGCCAACTTGAAGGAGGTCCATTGTTGCCATGGAAGGAGAGCAAGGAAAGAGTCTCAGAGGCAGATGTGGTAGAGCCCATCCAAGCACACGGGGGAAGGCACTCTCCATCATGAGACTGAGGTTAAGCCTGTCCAGTCCTAGTGAAAATTCATTCTTGTGATGGAGAAGGATGCAAAACGTGGCCACAGATTTTTGTTCTGGTCCTAATGACAAGTTCATTTTTTTTATTATGGTTTGGATGTTTTAAGCCAATGTAACCTAAGGCCACTATACATCCAAGTTATCTCAATCCTACTTTCAGATTCTACACTACAAAAACAATGAATTTCTTTAAAGCTTGATTTCAGCATGGAGAGGGAAAATCATTTGGGTTCCACTCTTTGACCTCTTAATGCCAAAACTTCTCACAGTGAATGAATGAGTTGACTTTCTAAATTATACATCAATCTTAAAAGCTGGACTAATACAAGTGCCCCCTAAGAAAGGACACTCATTGAAGATGATGACAAATCAGCTTCCTACCAGCTACAGTCCTGAGCCCTTTGCTTATGGTAACCATATTATTGTTGAAATGGTATTACCATAATCTTCAAAGTCTATGGTTCATGAAACATTTAGGCTTTTTAGAAATATTTACATACTTCCCACACAGGGCTGAGAATACTATGGGAATATCAAAGGCCAACCATAAAAGTTATCAAGGAGGATAACTATCATCTACCTATTTTCAAAATAGTTTCTGTATTTCTCCCATGTGTCTGGCACTGTGAATAATTCTGGAAAGTAGACAATAAAGAACCCGCAAAGTGAGCTGACAAAGTGGCTCAAGTGGTAGAGCACCTCCATAATAAGCATGAGAACCCGAGTTCAAACCCCAGTGCCACAAATATATATATCCATATATATATATATATATATATATATATATATATATATATATATATATACATATATATATGTAAGAATCTACAAGGCAGTGTACTAGTGCTATAATAGAAAAGCATAAGTAATACAGTGTGCCTAGGAGAAGGAGAAGAGGTACCCAAGTCTTCCTGAAAGATTCTGGGCAGTTTTGTAAGTGAAAGTTATATTTGAGCTAAAACTTGAAGTAGAAGAATTTGGTCTACTATGTAATCTGGCTGATGTACAAAATAAAATGGTGATAGCCATAATTAAAACAATGAATGGCAATAAGAAGAAAAAACTGTGACTTCTCTGGAAATGAAGAGCTGGATAAGAATAGCTCCTCTAGTTCTTGCTATCGAAGTGTGGTCTGTGAACCGGCAACATCACCTAGTCACCTAGGGTCTTAAAAATAAAGAATCTCAGGCATCATCTGAATCTGCATTTTAGCATGTTTGAGTACTCCATGTATTTCCATATGGCTGCATAGTAAAGTCATTAGGGAATAATAGCAGGAGATGAGCATCACAAATAGAGTAATACTACAATGCAAATGGTAATTTTAAGAATTTGAGACTGGAGAGATAGTGCATATTTAACATATCACTAACAGCAGAATAGACAATGGATTGGATCTAAGACAAGTTTACTAGTCCTATCCAAAACAACAACAATAAATGCTAAACTAAGGCAAAGGCTGTGTCAGTAGGAGAGAGTAATTAAGGAGCTATTTAAGAGGCAGAAAGGACAAGACTAGCTACTGATTGATCTGAAGAGTAGGGGAGAGGAAGGAGAACATGAGTCTCCTAAATGACTTGGATACCTAATTGAATAGTGATACCATTCATACTGATGAAGAAAATGGGAGAGTAAAGTAGGTTTGCGAGTTACAAGTATCTCTTCCAGACCCACTGACTATGAGAAACTTTGTACACAACTGCACAGAAACGTTTATTAATAGCTATAGGTTTGAACCCAAGCTAAGGAGAGATAAAGAAACTTGGATCTGAAAGTTATAAACACTGATGCTTGAGCGAAGATATTAATTTCCAAGGAGACTTAGTGAAGTGAGAAGAGAATCTTTCTCCTGTTATTTCTCCATGACTCCCCTCTATTTTCCATCCCTGGCCCACCATGAAAGTTTCAGGGGATTCTTGTCATCACCAGTGAAGTGCAAGGTCCAGGACCTAGAATTTTTTTGTGACACTCCCAATCATCTCTAACACTTATCTACCCCAAATTCCACTTCATTATGGATCTTATAAACCTGATTTTAAAATTCATGCTGATATTTTCTGAAAATTAATGTATTCCCCATCCTAAGAATTATGTGAACGTTACAAGGTCACTTACCTACTATGTTTAGTGCAATGAATTAAAAGTATGTAATTCCCTGGTAATTTCCAACACCATAGCTCACCAATACCAGAAATTCTTGGGAGACAGATGAACTCTGTGTTGGTCCTCCTGCCATATTACTACATGGAAAGCTGCCAGTTTTCATCTTCCTCTCCCTCCCAACAAAAGGTTTGTTAAAACCTGGGTGAAGTGATATGATGTCACAGTTGTCTTTTAAAAAATCCCAGTGGAGCTAAGAAAGAGAGAAAGGGAACAAGACTGGTCACGACCCGATCATTATGAAGAGTAGGTGAGTAGTACTCAGAATTACTTTTCTATATATTTGAAATTTCCATAATAAACAGGGTTTTAAAAAAATACCAGAAATGATGACTGAAGATTAGATATAAATTCTTGCTTTGGACAAGTCCTATTTCTAAGGACAGGGCAGGACACAAAGTAAATAACAGTTTCATCTTGGATTTGCCAATAGTCTCGAACTATTACTCTTTGCTTAAGGCATTTTTGTCATTCCAATTAATCCAACATCATTCAACATATTCATTAACACTATACTTACTACATCTTCCAAAACATAATTAATAGAAATAAGACCAAGTATTTTATGGTGGTATAAATCACTGGGAAAACTTTTTTAATTATATAGTCGATGAAAAGCAATAAATGATAATAATTTTCCAAATTTACCCCAAGATGATCCTCAGCAGATCTATAAGGTTCATTCATTTCATGTAAGATCCTACATAGCACATTGAAAGGCCTCCAATATTTCAAAAACCAAAGTTAAAAAGAGGAAGGGAAATAACAGATCTAAATTGGCTTCTACTTTATTGGGGGGGAGATTTTTCACAAGAATTGCTTATAAATGCAGCCTCAAAATCTCTGTCTTAGTTCACCATTTATAAATAATCAGAAAAAAGTTTTAAAAACATTGACTTTTTTTATCAGAAAGTCAAAACTTCCTAAACTCACATGAGCAAAGAAATGTGTGTCTAGTTTCGATGCTGCATGTCACTAAAATAACACAGAATGAAGAGTTAATCACTTGATTAGTGAAGTTACAAATCAACGTGAAAAGGATTCCTGATTTCAAAAAGGTTGAGAAATAATTGATGCTATGCTTTAATCCATGCTGATATTCTTACCCAGTTATACCTGAACAGAGGCTAGCTATGATGGTGCATGCCTATAATCCCAGTTGCTCAGGAAGAAGGAGGAAGATTGTAGTACAAGACCCTATCCAAAACATAAATTAAAGCAAAAAGTGCTAAGCGTGTGGTTCAAGTGGTATAGCACTTTCTTAACAAGCACAAGGCCCTGAATTCAAACCCTAGTACTGAAAAAACAAAAAAAACCTGAATAAATGTTGTATAAAATTAGTATAAATGTACTGAGAATATTTTATATGGAATTTGACTCTTATATGAATAAAACATATTATTTCCTGCACTATATTCTTTGTTCAGGTCACACCACATGTCAGGGACAAACTCTGTATACTACATTTCCCAGAATCCCTTTCAAACTTACTCCCTGTTAGGTTTGTCCAATGGGAGGCACTAAGTGGGAGATTTAAGGGTGGGGAACAAGGAAAAGCTAGAGTATTTCTTACCCTCTTTCTACTTTGGGTAGGGACCATCTTCTTTTAGGCCAACTTTTGACAGAGACCCTCTTCCTTTGTCATTGAATCCCCCTCACCATTGCCTCTGAATGTGGTCTCCCTTCCTATGTAGTGGTCACAGACTCAGGGCTCTGGTAACACAGCCTCCTCCCTTGCTTCCTCTAGCCCTAAAGTTGGTAGAGGCTTCCTGCCATTGCTAATACCTGCATTGCCTCCCTTACAGTCTGTTTGTTTGTTTGGGGGTGCAGGTGGAGTATTTTGATTTGGTTTGGATTGATTTTTGGTGTTACTAGAGAGACTGAATCCAGGGCCTTAAACTTGCTCTACCACTTAAGCCATGGCCCCAGCCCTCCTCTCTGTTTTTAAAACATTTGTTAACACCTCCATTATTCACTTACATAAATGTTTTCACTGAAATTTATCTAGTATAGTGTCTGTTTTCCTGACTGAACCTTGCCTAATGGACAGTTCACCTTCCATTTTTTAGTTTTGTTTTTGAGACAGTCTCATGAGGTAGCCCAGGCTGGCCTTAACTCACAACCCCTGCCTCAGCCTCAGTGCTAGGGGCATAGGCAGGTACCACCACGTCTGGCAGTTCTATAATACTTTTTAAAAAGCTGTTTCGTATGTTGGCACATTTTTTTTACCTTTACAAGATAATTCTGTTTATTATTTACAATTGTTGTTTGTTAACTCAGTAAGTAGTCTGAGCAATTATAATATTTTACTGAGTATTGATATTTAGAAGAGATTTTTGTTGTAAAAATTGGTCTCAATGTCGTTTTTTGCTTAGAAAGTTAACAATTATATGAATTTCATACTACATATGAAAAACTAAGATTTTAAAAATATCACCTTCTTAGCTTTCTACATTGTTATTAAATATTAGACATACTCATTTTAAAAGACCACAGGAGATTAATAAACATATATTTATATTACATATATCTATAGACACCTATGTTTGTGTAATAGGTATGAACCTGAGAAATTCATTGTTAAGCAAGTCAACTTTTTTATTTTATTTAGTAATGAAAATGTAACTAACAGAGATTTACAACATAAAAGTCCACCACTTTATCTCCTCCTTCTATTCTTTTCTAGCATTGCCAATTGTATTGCCTAGAAATGAGCACTATTAACAATTTGGTATGTATTCCTCCAAATAGTTTGAGATATATATACATACACATTTCATTCACTTATTCAACAAATACTTAAGAAGGTGTATCATAGACCAAGTGCTTTCTAGGCACTGGAGATACAGCAGCCATGAAGATAAAGTACAACATGAAACTTGTAGTCTAACAGAGGAGACCAGGGCAATTAAATACACAGTAAGCAGGTAGTGATGCAGGCTAAGAAGGACAACAAAGCAGAGGTAGTTGAGATGAAGAGATAGTGGCTTTCTAGTTCAGTAACTTCTGAGGAGCATGTTGTTCTACAGGTTTTCTTGTTGGGGGAGCAGTTATCCTTTGCATAGAAATGTTTGTATGGTTGACATCCATTTGTTTTAGTTTCTTAGAGTAGGAAACATCTAGATAATCTCTTGAGGTTCTTTTCTGCCCTATAACTTTGTATCAACAACTATAAAACGAACCACATCATTAACAACTCTTTTTTTAGAAGTGAGTTAAAATTTTAAATTTAGGACATTCTGACAGTTTCATGGTCCATCACCTGCATTGTCTTTCCACTCAAACACTCTTCACTGTTCCCTGGCCCACCACCCACCAGTTACACAGATCACACCAGCTTTCAATGCAGAAATAAATCGACAGTATTTTTATACTAGAAAAGCTATGCAAATAGCCTGACAATTTCACTACATCCTTCCCAGACACTCAGAGTGCCTGACACACCCAGAGCTTCCTGCAGAAAATTCTGGACACATCACAAATTGGGGGACAGGGATTCTCTCCTGAGTCAAGGGCCCCTGCTTCAGACTGGCTACAAGCTCACACAGACACCAACACTAAACCAGGCACCCATAAGGTACAGTCTCACAAGGAATGCAAATCTGAGGCCTGCAACTTTGTCAGCAAACACAGCAGCTGTGTAGTCAAGAACATGAAACCACAGAAGGAGAGTGTATAAAGAAGGCACATGTTCTGGAGAAGAAAAGTAGGGAGAGAGTTGTACTATAGAGAAAAAGCAGGCAGAGTGGTTGTCCCAAGAACAACCTGAGAGATGCTATCATTTCTCAGCTAGCCCATCAGCCTTCTAAAGTGTCACTGTGCCCCAAATGCCAGGAACTTTCTGGCCTATGTGTCAGCTGAGACATCTTGCATAGTTCTTACTTCCCAGAGTTTACCTATTAACTAAGCTCACCTGTCTATTATAAAGCAGAATAAAAGCTCCATTTGCAACATCATTTATACAACAAGTTGACCTTCCTGGCCTGTCTATTGAGGCCAGTTATCAATAACATATCCCTACAGCATGGTATATGCAGAACACTCCAGAAAATATAAATGATATGGGGACATTATGATACAATGAAAGGGAAATGAGTGGGCACTAACACGTGAGATAGAGTTTGCAGGAAGGTCAGCATGAAGAATTGCATCAGTGCACTAGGGTCGTGATTAAGAGCACAGACTCTGGACCTACGTGGCCAGGGTTCAGTTCTGAGCCCTCCAACTTCAAAGCTGTTTAACCCTTGGTAAATTACTTCCCTCTTTGGTTGAGTGACAATTAAATGGATTAATAATGCAAGCTACTTACTGTTACACTCTTATCTATAGGTGATGATGGTGAAAAGGATGAATTGTACAAGCATACATATTGAGGATGATTAGAAAAAAAATAAGGTTCCCCAACCAGACTACAAACTCTGGAAAGTTCAGAAAGTTAATGTGCTTGTAATTGTCTCCCAGCAGCTGTCACAGTTTCAACAAATAATATTTATTGCATTAATAAATGGACAATCTAAGCCTGCATATATATCCTATTGTCAATATATTAATATGTTCAATTAATAGCACAGTCCTGTGCTACTTTTTTTTTTACTTTTCACTTTTCCCATAAAGAGTCTTACTTATTTACCTTGCTATTTCATTTATCTCTTGATATTAATTTTCCTCAGCAATGGTACAAAGAGATTTAAACTTGCCATGACCATATTCTTGCCTGATAAACATTTCTCTCACTTAGAAGTTTTTCTATTCTTTAAGTGCACACAATTTCTCACATCTATTGTTCACTCTAGATTCTTTCAGAAACAGAGGAGGAAAACCCTGGATCATCCAGGACCCAGACTTTTCCTGGGTCCCCCACTGATGGGCTCCTAATCTGTTACAACTGACTTACTCTGACCTCTGTGCACATGTGGAATTCCTCTTGGCACCCTTAGATCTTTTTTGCCATATCCTTTGCCCTGACTCTAAAGGAAACCAACCATCTCTCCTCTGGCCTGTGCCACAGATGTCTTCTACATCAATACCATCTGTGATCCCAATGGAAATGATGGTGGAAATTTGTTGCATCTGTTATTGGACCTATCTTTGTAATAGGAGTAATGAAATTTGGCTCCCAAACTAATCCATCTTTATGCAGATAGCCTAAACCAACCTGCAACTAAAACAGTAAAGGTAGACCCACTGGAAAAGACAAAGGAATGTGGAGAAAAGCTAGTTCTTTTTCAATGAAGAAGCATGGTGATTTTGAAAAAGAATCAACTCCGAGAACTAGCTCTAACCTTGGCTGACAGAAAACAGAATTAAGGAAAATTTGCACTTTGTTGATTGACCTGAAAATGAGGAAATGAATAGAGTGGTTGATAAAATATGTTCTTTCTAAAACTGTATTTTTTATTATTATTCATTTATTCACATGTGCATACATTATTTGGGTTAAAACTGTATTTTTATAGTGTAACTAAAAACTAGTTATTATTTGGTAACTTATTTCATTATTATTTTAAATGCTTTTGGACATAGTGGGTGAAGACAAGGAACATAAATGTGATTGCAGTTAAAGTAGATCCAGAAGACACAATTAAATTTATTTTCCAAAAGAGAATTAGAATAATAGCTCTATCACTAAAAATTGAATATGTTTAATATCCATAATAAATTGGTAATTTTCAAGATTTTCAAAGGGTGTGTTTTATATTGTCTAAACAAAATGTTGAGAGATTTCAAGTAGTCAAAAATTCTTATAATCTTCATGTGTACCAAAAAAGTATTTTTGAAATTTCTGATTTATTAACATCTTAACCTAGTACAAAATAAACTTTTAGTACTAGAGGGAACCTTAATCCTGTTTTGCTTAATTTGATATACTCTTTTCATACATAAGCCCTCTTTTCCCATTTTCCAGTGGCCACAAGTGTCACTGTGAGAAACTGCACCAAAGTCTCATGTCCCCATTCTCCATGGATGCCCCTTGTATGTCCTCCTCCCTGCACTCAACATACTATAGAGAGTTTAACCAGTTAACCAGAAGTCAGGGGAAAACCCTCTGAGGGTAAGTAGGGTTTGTTGTCGCTGTTGGGATGGGATATTTGTTTGCTTTGCAAGTCTGAGAATCTAACTAGGGCCTCGTGCATACATCACAGCCCATCTGGACTACTCAAAGTACATGTGCCTTGGCAAAACATTACTAATGGTGAATATCTACTATGCCACAAGACATATTTTTCTTTTAACAAAAATAAAAAAATTGCAAAACAAAGACTTAAGAGATAAAGTTATGGTGGTTAAGAAAGAGTTCAAACATTACTTAACGAAACACTCAGGGTCATTTCACATAGAAGAGTCAAAACCTTAGAAGTACAAACAAAAATTATACTCTACTGCAGAGAAACAAGTTACAAGTCTAACCCCTACACTATTTGTCATACCACATATGTATGTATAAGGCAGTATTAAAATTTCATTTAAAGAAGTTTTGCTAGCATTATTTATACAATAACATGGTCATCTGTGACAGGAATGCAGTCAGGACTAGGCTGACTGTATTCAAGTTCAGGTTCTATTGTTTCTTAATATACATGTGAGGCAACTAGCTTAGCCTTTTTCAGTGCCTCAGTTCCCTTAGATGAGAAACAGCTATGTAATGTGTATCTCAAAAGATCACTGCATGGGTTAAAAATGTAGCATCAAAAGTTCTTAGAATGGCCTGATATAGAGTAAATGCTCAATAAATGTTACATTACTGCTATTGTTGCTTTTATTATTCTTAGGGCTAGGTTATTAGATTAGCAACAAAACATACCCAGGGATTGTGAATATTTTAGAAGACAGTGTGAAATGTTGCAAAGGAAAGGATTTCCTAGGAAGATTATGATGCAGTGAAAGAAAGAAAAATATAAATATGAGATAAAAGCAATAATATAAACACCATTATAAAGTTTAACTAGGTTAAGTGGAATCACATAAACAAATGCTACACGTATTAATTATACTTACTCTAGTACTATTCATGGATGACCAATAAATTAGTAAATTATGCCTATATCAACACTTTTCCTCTCAACAAATGGTTTTGTTGTTTTTATCACTTTTTTTTAACAACAGGTCGATATGAAATTCTAAGAATGCTAAATCCAGAGAACACCATTTAAAAACAGCTTGATTACCCAGCAAAAAAACAGAAGATCTATTAGAAATCTGTAACTAACATGTGGCTGTAAAACACCAGAGACACTTCATCTAATACAAGGATGTCAGACCTGGGCTGGTGGTATGTAGCTGTAATCCCAGCTACTCAGAAAACTGAGGCAGAAGAATTGCTTGAAACCAGGAGGTCAGGGCTAGCCTAAGCAACATAGCAAGACCCTATTTCCAAGAAAAAGGATGTCAGTATTGTTAATCTTGTACTATGCATTCCCGTCAATGCAGTAAGACATGAAATAAAAGTAAACGATACAGCTATTGCCATAGTCAAATGATGCTATAGTCTGTGTAAAATACATTAAACTGAAATAAATTGAATATAAACTAAATTGAAAATCAACTGAAAAATTAATATAATTAATAAAAACTTTACTAACATAGTTGAACGCTAAATAAATACAAAAAAATAACATTCTGAAAGAAGGTCTAAGGTAAAAGGAAATGTAAACATAAAAACATTCTTCTCATAATTGCAATTTTAAAATGTTAAACATCTAAAAACAACTTAGAAAAGGGAGGACTAAATGGCCAAAAAACACATGAAGACATGCTCAACATCCCTGGCCATAAAGGAAATGCAAATCAAAACCAGGTTAAGAGTCTACCTCACTCCTGTTAGAATAGCTGACATCAAGAACACAAACAACAAATGTTGGCGAGGATGTGCGGGAAAAGGAACTCTCATACACTGCTGGTGGGAATGTAAATTAATACAACCCCTATGGAAAACAGTATGCAGGCTCCTCAAAAACTAAAAATAGACCTGCCATATGATCCAGCAATACCACTTCTGGGGGTATTGCTGAAGGAATTAAGTCAGGTAAAGTTACCTGCACACCCATGTTTATTGCAGCATTATTCACAATAGCTAAGCTATGGAAACAGCCAAGATACCCCATGACTGATGAATGGATTAAGAAAATGTGGTATTTATACACAATGGAATTTTATTCAGCCATAAAGAATAATGAAATTTTGTCTTTTGCAGGTAAATGGATGGAACTGGAAAACATCATCTTAAGTGAAGTTAGCCAGGTTCACAAAGCCAAAGGCTGCATGTTTTCTCTCGTATATAGAATACAAACCTAATACAAATACAGCTATATTATGAAAAACAGGTCACACAAAGGGGAGGTCACTAATGGGAGAGGGCAGGTAAAAAAAGGAAGTTAAGAAATTGAATATGGTTGATTGAATGCAGAAATTTTAAACCTGTTGAAATCACTGTAAGAAGAAGACTAAGGTAAAAGGGAGAAAAATATAGGGGATGAACTAATTCGGGTTATAACACATATAAACATGGAAATGTCACAATGAAACACCCTGTATATCTATCTTAAACAAAAAAAAAAAAATGTTTTTTTTTCAAAGATGGATCACAGGAAAGCAAAACAGGTCCTGTCTGGGGGTTGCTACCAGTGGGAGGGGGAAAGGATATAAGGAAAGAGTGTAGGAGGGTAAATACAATGGAACTATTACATCCCCTTTTTTGAAAATGGAAAAATGAGACCTGTTGAAACTATTCCAGAAATGGGGGGAACAGGAATAAAGGAGAATGATGGAAGGGGTGAATTCAACTATGATATACTATAAGAACTTTTGTAAATGTCACAATATACCCCCAACAATAATATGATAGTAACACAAGAGAAGGAAAAAAATGAAAAGGGTAGAACTTCAGCATTTCTCCCCTCTACCCAACTTACTCCTCCCAAAACCTATAACTTGCTAAGAGACAAAAGAAAACATGAAGGAAGTTTATAAATCATATTCATAGGAGACATCATTTTACAAACCTACTTTTCATGGATTAGTTTATAGTTTTAAGTCTATTATAATAAAAATATCCAAGAAGTTTTCTAAAGTTGACAAAGCAATTGCAATATATTCTGGAAAAAGAAAGCCAGATTTCATTTGCATTTAAAAAAATGAGTAAATAGTTCTTGTCCAAGCTTATGGAGAGAGATCATGCCCACATGTATACATAGAAGTCTAGAAGAAAATCACTTAGAAATGTCTCTCTTGAGTGACTGGATTTTGAATGGATTTGGTTTTCTTACTGTTCTCCCATATTTGCCAAAATTCTTACTATAGCTACATATTAATTTTAGAATGAGAGGTAATGTACATTTTTAAGAGAAAAGAAGGAAATGGAAAAATAAAGAAATAGGTTGGGCTTTGGAAGCAAGAATGAGTTCCAAAAAGAAATGATGATGCCATGCTCAATAAAAACTGAGCTGATACACCTAAAATCCATTTATGAGGCCCCTAAGTGTATACTTATTATTAAGTCCTGTGTTGAGACTAAGCAACCACACCAGTACAATCTATTATACTTGTTAATTATTAACTGGTTCATATATATTTGTTAACTATTAGCCTGTGATTATTGATAAAAAAAAATTTAATGACATACACGTAAATTTGTCATGCAAGAAGAAAAAAGGGACTGTAGATGAAAAAGCGACAAAGTTTTCCCAAAATAAAGGTGTCTTTTGAGAAGAGCCTATGTGGTTGCTAGGGCAGGAGAACACTTGGGCAGGGGAATGGGACTTGAGGTGGCTGCCAGTGAAGACAAGTATTCTGTGCTGAACATAGGTCAAGATTCCAAGGCTACTGACTGGAGGGTTTGGGGGAGACATTGCTTTGTTTTGCTTTGCTTTGCTTTGCTTTCTTTGTTTTTTATCATGCTGGGAATCGAACCCATGCTAGATGAGCTCTCTACTATTGAGCTCAATTTTATTCCATTTTACAAAGCTCGAAGAAAAGTCTCCTGTGAACGACACACACACTGTCAGATGCTGAAGTCACCACAAAAGCAGTGTCAAACATGGACCTTGATCTCTGGGACCTTTCAATCTGGTTGGAAAGGCAAGATAACACATGAACAATTTGAGAACAAGACAAGGGACTAAATAGACCTAGCGCCTGTAGGAGAGGTTCAGAGAATTGGTGTAATAGAAAGCCATTGAAGAACAAAACTTAGGGCTGGAGTAGGAAGAAGTCTGTTCATGCCCCAGCAGACATGTAGTGACTTGTAAGTTCGTCCCTACATCCTCCCTCCATTCCTACTTTGATGTTACACAAGAATCACAATCTTAGGGGCAAGCCAGGCCCCAGACCAGAAGTCAGCCCTTAGAAATTTAGCCCTAGGCTTAACAATAGCTTTGTTTTGAGTCATATTTTTCTTTTTTTCATTCCAAGAGTTAAAAATACCACTTTTCTCTGTGTGTCCTTACATTTCCTAAATTCATAAAGCAGATGAACCAACCTTGACATACCAGTGTTTTTCTACTAACTAAAGTGAATTTATCCAAGCCATGACCTTATCAGAGACTTACAAAAAAACCCTGCTCTAAACAGCTTCGAATCACATACAAACAAAACAAAACAATGTCGGCAACAGGATCCAACAGGAGAGCTCGCTTCTGCTTCTCACAAATAACTTCTCTTGAGAGATGCCACATCAACATCAAATTGCATCAAAAATTAAAGGGAATTGAATTATTCTGTTGCCTTTGATTGGAATTCAGAGGCAAATGGAATTCAGGTGAGATCTGAAGAGATAAAGTCTTTGTCTTTGAAGAGATACCAAAGCCTTAAAGTGGTCAGAGATCACGCCAATAGAGAGGGGTCAAATTACCAAGGAATTTAACTAACTTACAATTGCACTGACTCCCACAGATAAACAGAATGTACAGCAATTGGTAGTAGACTGACTTAATAAAATCACAATACAACTCATTACCACAAGTGTTTTCATTGTCATAAGGGAATAAAATCTATAGGAGTTGGTGCATTCTTTTACAGTGAAATAATTAAATGATCCATATTTCTGGAAAATGATGAAATCTACTCCAGAGTTGGAATTTAAGCATTCCCTGGATAAAGATACTTGGTCTCATTCTGTCCTTGTGTCAGGCAATAACATTGAACATAAAATACACTCAAAATGCACTTCAGTTTCTTTGGTAGAATTTCTTTGACACCTGTTAAATTTTAAACAGCTCTGTGAAAAGCATTTTCTTAACTATTCAACTGGCTCTTGGTTCATTTATGTGCATAGAAATGCTCTGAAAGCTTAAAATTGAAAGTACTCTACAGTAGTTACCAAATTTTTTCCTCTGACATTCATTTTCATTCTTCCTGATTATAGACCTACTCAAAAGTGGACAGCCTATTTGGAAATCCCATGGCTCAGAATCATTGTGGATCTGATAATACTGTCCCGAACGTTACCATCAATTATTCTGATGATAAATATGATTGGACCGTGTTGTGCTTTTATGCTAAACTTCATCTGAAATCCATGGTAATTTATGCCCAATTCTGAATAGATGAAACCAAATCTTAAAGCTATGTCTACATGATTGAAACAACCAAATTTCCATCCACTGTGTTATTTCAACCACCTTAGCCACTGAGGTGTATCACTGAGAAGAAAATTGTGTACAAAATCCATTTATAAAAAGCCCAAAGTTCAAAATCAACCATGCCTCAGAAAAGCTAACAGAAATAAGTAGAAGAGCAGAACTAGGACACTTGCACACAAGCCCAACAGGCTACAATTCTTCCCAAAGGCTACATTCTTCACTGTTCAGTAATGTAAAACTATCCTCTCCTAGACTACCCTTCTCGTTCTAAATTGCTGGAGCCACCACCTCAGGATGTCTTCTCTGATTGTGAGATGCAGAGAACCTGTTCCTGAACATTTCCACACCAACATACATGGCAAGCAAGCATTCCTGAGGATTCAAGCAGCTTGGATTCAAATCCTGACTTGGTGGTTTGCTAATCGTGTGTTTCAGCAAGTTATGGCAACTTTATTTTCCTCCTATGTAAAAGACGGTAATAACAGTGCTTGCCTCGTGCAGCTGTTGTGAAAATTAAAGGAAGCCATGCTTGTACAAAATAGTAGAGGAGCGTGGCACAGAGCAACATTAAATAAAGATTAACCCATGGATATTCATTCAGTCTCATCATTTTTCCTATAACATATACAAGCTATTTAGCTAGAGATTTTGTGTTGATAGTTTGTATGTAATTTTGTATATTATTAACACATTTTTTCAGAAATTCATGCAATCTGAATATGCTATCAAATGCACTCAATAAGCTGTTGAAGTTTTGTAATGAGTGAGGTCGAATTATTATTCTAGACAAGCCTATCTCCAATTTTTTCAAGAAAATTAGTGAGAATATAGGTTTTGCAGCACAGAATGCAGATTTATTCCCTCAGGAAAACATCAATTCTGTAACCTAAATATCTCATGCCTGGCTATAAGTAAATACATAGAAAGACTGGCAACACATCTATATTCAAGTCTATTCAACAGCAAAAAAAAAAAAAAAAAAAAGAATAGAATGATTTCCCAATCATTCTTATGATAAGCTGTAATCAAATAATGTAACTGTTGAGAAGATGTTTAAAGATCAGAGACATAACAATTTTATTTTTCCTTTCCTGTTTTAGTTTTTCCTTACAGGTATTGAGCAAGAAATAATAACAAGGAAATTTAGGATTTCCTTGCAATGAGAACTTTAGGATCTGAGAATCTGAACGTTCTTTCTTAGCTGATAAAGTGCTAAGTCAGAAAATTTTTTAAAAAACAAGCAAGCAAAAAGCACAAGTAAATCTTAATGAGATTATTGGAATTCCAATGATAAAGAGAAAATCCAAAAATCTCCCAAGGAGGAAAAAAAAAATAGTTACCCTAAGGATCAAAAATAGTTGTATTTTATACACAAGACTGAGTACTAGAAAATAATAGAGAAACACTTTCAGAAAGCTAAGAAAAAATGATCTTGAACCTAGAAATCCACAATCAGAAAAAATGCTCGTCTAGAATAAGGAGAAAATAAAAATATTGTTATGCGTACAATAAATACATTGTTATACACGTATCCCTCTG
Source organism: Castor canadensis (assembly GCF_047511655.1). Classification (NCBI taxonomy): domain Eukaryota; kingdom Metazoa; phylum Chordata; class Mammalia; order Rodentia; family Castoridae; genus Castor; species Castor canadensis. The sequence continues at coordinate 25,148,441 of NC_133386.1, forward strand.
TATAGGAAAAAATAAAAATTACAAGCCAGGCACTGGTGGCTCACACCTGTAATCCTAATTACTCAGATGCAGAGATCAGGAGGTTCAAAGCCAGCCCCAGCAAATAGTGCAAATATAGTGCACCCTATATTAAAAAAATCCATCACAAAAAAAGGGGGAGTTAGTGGAGTGGCTCAGTTCAAACACCAGTACTGCAAAAAAAATCACAAAAAAGAATTTAAAGAAGAATGACATGACACAAAAGTAAAAACTAATACTCTTAAGTCTAAATTATTTGGAATAATGTAGACATGAAACTAATGCAATCATTAAGAAATGACTCATAGGAAATAGAAGAATGGGTTTAAAAAATTAGTAACAACAAAGAAAATCTGAAAAGATTGAATCAAATAAAGTAGAAGGAGAAAAGGGATGACCTACATTTATTGTGATTGTAAAGTTGGTTTCCACATAAGGATACAAATTTGAAAGGTGAGGATTGATGGTGGCCAACGTTGGAAAGAAACCACAAGGAGAGCCCATCAGAATGTTAATGTATGCTACCAAACCATGACCTTGACCTCTAGGATCTCAGCTACAGAAATCTTGCATGTGTGCACCAAGGTAAGTGTACATTTACTGATGCTGCTACTAATTTACATGTGTTCTAAATGGAATTGGTTTATAAGGTATATAGGCCTCCAGTTGGAATACCATGTAGCCATTAAAAAGATGAAGTATATTTACTAATACATACAAGAAAAAAACATACTGTGATAAGAGAAATGTACGGAAGAAAACAGGTATGATGTGATTTTAATTCATGAAATTTTAAAACACAATCTGTGTGTATATGTGCACATTTGTGTTGATTATGCATAGAAGGGTTGTAAGGTAGAGAAGTAGAACTAGGATACATGACAAAGAGGATTTTTTAATATTACTTGATATAATTTTGTATTATGGATATTTTCTGAAATATAATTCTTTTATTAAGAAAAAATAAGTAAAATGACCATATATCATACTTCACTGATGTGAAACATTGCATTTTATTATTTAAAAACTAAAAAAACAACCTGTTCAAGATACAGTGGAGAGGGAGATTGTATTTTTAGAAGTACAGTACATATTAGATTTTATATGACAATATCAGCACACAAGGAAAACCTACCTGTTAGGGAAGGAAGGCACGAAGGAAAGAAAGAAGGAAGGGAAGAAGAGAGGAAGAGAAGAAGGGAGAAAAGGGGATAGAACTATCAAGTGCTTGGGATGGACAGACACAGTCCCACTCAACCGAATATGCCCTCTTAGACCATGGTGCCACCTCCATTAACCATAGGCTTATATTCTATGAAATACGGTATTCATTTCGAGTAGACCTTCCATCTGGACACAACAGCTAGAAACTGCTAAAGGAAGAAGGAAACAGAAACAGACTGTCAGGGCAGCAATTATTTTACCTTTGGGAACTACAACTATTTTTATGAAAAAAAGAAAATTTGCAGAGACAGCATTTTCATATTGGGCTTCATAATGCTACACACAAAAATGATTCGCTATGGAAAATGTAGAACGAAGTGGGTGCACATCAGTTGCCCTAGAAAAATGTCCTGAAGACAACAATAGCCAAAATGTTTATCAGTCTCTCAACCCTCCACATTTATTGAACTTGCATTTTGTGAGCAGATAAAAGGGACTGAAGAAATGAAAATGACATCATCTGGGCCTTCAAGTTGCCGACAGAAGAGCAAAAGATGAAAGCACTTAAGTAGTTAATTATAGAGCAATTTGGGAATCTCTATAATAGAGGTAAATAACACAAAGTGCATTCCAACTTTGCTGCCTTGTGGGCTGTGCAGTTTTGAGCAAGTTACTTAACCTATTCAGGCCTCAGTTTTCTCATTCATAAAATAGGTATTATAATTACATGATTTCCTGACAGGTTTTTGGGAGCAGAGTGATACAACATGGAGAAAACCCACACACAAAGTAAACAGTTAGTAAAAGTTACTAATTTTTAGTAAAAGTGACTTACTGGGGATGGCAGTATAATATGATTATGACTCACAGCATGGACTCAGACTGCCTGGTTTGAAACTTTGTTATAGGATCTTGAGCAAGTTATTACGTGGAGTCTTGGGTTCTTCATCCAAAATCAGAAAACGATAAGAGCCAGAGGAGACTGTGCAGGCTGAAGGAGATAATCCACATGAAGGACTTAGATCAGCCACTGGCACCTACGAATTCCATTAATAACATTCATTATCTCTATGAAAATACTTCAAAAGTGAAAAAGAAATATCAACAAACTCTTCCAAAGGATGACAGAGAATGTGTAAGCAAAGAACTGCTCTTGAGTAATTAGCAGGCATACTCCAAGCCAGGAAGGTAAAGGAAGGACACAGCAAACCAAGAAAGTAGAGTGCAAAAATGCATAGAAAAACTAAAAATGATATTCATGAATACTGTTAATAATAATAATACAGCCTGTTCAAAAAACACAAATGAGTGAAGATGCCCTAGAGGCTGCAGGGAATAAGAACTCAGGTTCAGTTGAGAAGTCATGAGCCAGTAGGGGGTGATTGAAGAAATTAGAGCAGGCCTACAGCATGCAATGTGAGCAGCCCATAAATAGATCCTCAGAAAAACAACATCAAAGGGCAGGAGGAACCAGCAAAGGAAGCCCAAGAAGTAGAGAGGCAGGAGCGGGTGAAATAAAAGAGGCTGAGAAAGGAAAGAGTTTCAATAAGGAGGAGCTGGTCAACCGTGTCCAATGTTGCATAAATGTCAACTAGGATGACAAGAGAAAGTGGGACCATTGAGCCGGCCAATTTGGGAGGATGCTGGCTGGCAAGAGAGTATTTCTAATTGAGTGGTGCAGGTGGAAACCAGACTGTAATGGGTTGAGGAATTAATGAGATGTGAAGACACTAAGTATAGACCCCTTTCAAGAAGTTTAGTGAGTATAAAAAAAAAAAAAAGTTAAAGAAATATGTCTTACAGAAACTAGATGATGTTAATTTTTAAATTTCCAAATAAGCACAATTCATGTTTGATAAAAAGGGTAAGCTTCGAAAGCATTCGAAAAACTACAGGGAGAAAAATAAAGAAGGAAAATAAATACAATATTTAAATAAGATTAGGGGATTAGGGTAAGCGTGGGCATGGGGCAGAAAGTTGAAAAACAGCAAACTTTAAATGAGTAGAAAATTAAGATTCCAAAAAAGAGCAAAGAGCAAGAGGCCAGTTGAGATGACTATAAAACAAAGTGGGGTCAAAACAGCTCTGCCCCTCAGAATAAGTGTGAATTCAGAAATGGTGGTCCTGGTTAGAATTCTGATGCTTGAGTGCTAAAGAGGCTTTTGTTATACATCCTGGGCAAAGGCTAAGCACAAATGCCTACGTTGGCAGCCATAGTGTTTTATCTCTATCTGGAGATATGGTCCCCTTTAGCATGTCCTCTCTTGGAATATTTGCCTATCTCAGGCAATCTGCCAAAAAGTATACCCATTCTGAACAAGCCTGCATGAGATAGCTAAAAAAATGCAGGAAAAGACTTCCAGGAAATATGAATGATCAAATTTTGAAATAGAGAGAATATTGGATTTTTTTTTCTGGAATAGCAAGAAAAATCTGTCTCGAAATGTTTCAGTCAGCTCTTTGACCAAGAGATTTTAGAAAATGTGGTAAGTTGCTTTGCTGTGTGTGGTTCTCAGTTCCTCCATCTGCAGAATAAGGAAAATTGGTCCTTCCACTTCTGAGCATAAAAATTAATGATTTTCTCCTGTGTATGTCTTTCATTTTCACAGGGACTTCTGTCCCTTATTCAGTACTGATGCCCTATCTTCCTAACCATATTGTTAACCCCAATTTTGTTTTGGTTTCCTTCTTTTGTCTAAAAGGAGTCAGAAAATGTGTTAAAAGATAAGACAGTTTTAGGACACCCTGGGTGAGGCCACTTTTTATCCAATCAGGGGGCTTTTATGTGGGAAACTCCCTTGAGCTAGGCTGAGCCTACTGGTTTGAAATAAACATTTCAATGAAACATTCTGTAAAGAACTGGTTCTTACATGAAGAAATTAATGCCTACACCTCATGCAATAGTTAATTCCTTCCTAAAACATTTTCTTTTTGTTATATAAACATAACCTAGGGATTTGCTAGAGATAATTACTAATATTCTTTTAACCTAGTGACTTGGAGAAGAGTAAAAGGAGGTGAGAATTATTATAAGGGGATATACAGGCAGGGGAAGGGTTAGTTTACACTTAACAACTAGATGAACTTTTGGTAGGCCAGACACTCTGAGAAATTATTTTTATAGCTGGTTTCTATTTCTATTCTGGAAACTAAGTGGACAGACAATTTCTCAGGATCTCTTTGAGAACTGTTTTGTGTGTACAACTATGTGTGTCAGGATACCTTTTACATCTTATAAGCAAATGTGACAAAATGCATTTCTAAGTTATAAATTACATTTACATTGTGAATATATAATTTTCAGAGGTGAGGGCACTTTCTTTTTAGTACATTTTCTAACTATTCTCATCACATTGTATTCTGCTAGCCTATTTCACAGAAAGGACTGAGGATTTTGCTCTGGTCAAAATGATAATAAAGGAGTGGAAGGCCTTATCTGGGAAGTCGTAGCTTAGCAAATTATAACTGATTTCGGTGTTTGTGGGGTGGCAGATGTATGTACAAAGTATCAGGAGACTTGGTGCTTCAAGCCAGAGGTAAGGGATGAACTTTCCACGTTGAGAAAGATCTGGCATGGACCTTCACGTTTCTGCTGCTCTTTACACAACCTGGAACACTCAAGCACTGGCATTATCCATGACCAAAGTTCACCTGGAGTTCCATCAGCCAGCACTCTTGTTAGGACAGTCTTCCAGGTATGAGATAGGACCTTCCTCTACACAGCCATGTGGACCACTCCACATTTTGTCACCCAGAAGAATTTCAAGTACTGCAGGTTTAAAAAATAAAAAACAGATGGGGGAGGAAAAGGAAAGAAAAAACCAAAGCCAACGTGAACCAGGACATTGCTCTAACAAACCTATATAATTTAAAACTCTGGCCAAGATCCTAGTGTTTCTCTGGCCTGTGACCGCCTATGAGACCTTAAGCCACCAACAGAACAGCTTAGTGACTTAGTTTACCTCTCCATGAAAACATCTGCCTACTCCTCGAGGTTGTGAAATAAAAAGTCTGCAGTGTGTTAGAACTTCCACGTTTGCATAATCTTTTCTCTAGCATTTAAAGTTTGTTGAGCTAATCCAGATGGGGATGAGCAGCAAAACCAGAATTCAAATGAACCAGGTGGAAGCAAGCTGCCATTATTGTGTTATGAATGAGGCTGCACCAAACTAAGTGATATTAGTAAGGACAGCAGCCTGCACCACTTTTGTGAGACACTGCGGTTTGTGGTGGGAATTTTTGGTCGTTATTCCAATCTAGTGAGTCCTTTACAAAATACACTTGGGAGAATCAATGTGAGACAAAACAGGTTGAGACTTTAATTTTTCTTATACTCTGATTAGGGAAAACAGTTCGAATCCAAAAGGATGTCAGTGAGTGCAAACACAATCCTGGAGCTGGGCCCACTGGGCATGAATCTCAAGGGGTATTAATCTGCAACCTTCAATTTGCAAATATGCAGGAGACTGACTCAGTAGAAAAAATAATTTTAAACATCTGTGGTATTCTTTCTGTTCCAGATTAATTACACTGCTTGTTTGTTGATGCTGACCAGAATTTTCAATCCCCTGATGCTATGCTTGGAACGTCATAAGTCTTTTTCTATGTGTTTGGCACTTAAGTCTCATGCAACTTTATCTCTGTCACATTCTGTCTTTCATAATTTATTTGGGGGGGGTCCCAATTTTGTTCTTTTGCTTATCTGTCTTAGAATTCTTGTTTTCTTATATGAGCAATATGCAAAACTTTTTCCTCAGTATTTATTATAACTTTAAGAGATGGCTTGTTAATACACAGTCCTTGTATACACACACACACACACACACACACACACACACACACACCATTCAATCAAAATGATCATATAAATGAAAATCTAAACATGCTTTTTAATCATCTGGAGAGGTTGATAATCATTTTCAATCAGCTAGAATTGCTCTGCAAGTTCAAAGAATTATTAATGAGGGCCAAATTTGTTAATAAATTGTGAACATCCCTTTTCCGTATGTGGAAGCAGATATTACAGAAGACCATTCTAGAAGGTGCTGTCTAGCTTTCACATTAAACTGTGATGAGGTCCATACCCTCCTTGTAGTAAACCGAGAGCCTGACTGCTAGAATCTCCACCCTAAAATACAAGAAGACACCTTTCTTTAGCTGAATTCTTCGTATCTCTAAAAAGAAGAGAACCACAAAGGTATTTTTACCTAAAATAGCCCAATTTAGAAATGACTAATGGGCAGGCCCTTTGCAACTTGTAAAGCAATCATGATCCCTACCCCCCAAACCCAATCAGCCTTTAGGGTCATTCTTCCTTGTCTTCTTCTCCCTCCTCTACTCCCCACCAATGTTCTTCTGTGGCTACAAAATGACCAGAGAGCTCCTGCATGGGGAACCATGCTCTTTTCCCTCTCTTGGCCCCAAGGTCTTCCCCTCAAACTCCAGCTGCTCCTGTGGACTTCCTTCTTTGCCAAACACCCCTTGACCAATTTTGGGTTTCTTTTTAACTCTGCCACAATCTATTTCATTCCCTAGAGTTTTCGCTCTCCACACAGAGGAGAGTGAGTCAGTCTATGCAGCAGTTTACTTCCTTCCTCCTCTTCATGATAAGCCCACAAGCCCTTTTTGTTATGTGGGTTTTACTCAGAATCACAAGGAGGAAAAGAGAAAAATAACTAAGTAATTCAAATGGAAGATATGTGACTGCACAAGAACCCTTACAAAGTCACTCAATTCACTAACACACATTAATCACTTCCTACATGTGTGTCACTGCCTTCTAGGATCTAATCACTACTGGTCCTGGGTTACACTTCTTGGATGAGCTTGGAAGCCCCATTGACCACGCTCTGCCCTTGGCAAACAGCTTACTAACCTCTTCTCTCAGTAATTAGGGCAAAATTAAAAATGGGCAGGGCTCTCTTCTTGGGTAATTGATACTTCTGCACAGCCCCACACATTGGGGTAACATGTATATGTGTCACTGTTCTACCTATGTAGACTATAAGGTGGTAACAGAAACTGGCTTAAAATACACACACACACACACACACACACACACACACACAAGATCTAACTCTAATAATAATGGAGTTATTTGACATTGGGTCTATTTTGAAAACTCAGCTCCTGCTCAGTTTCTCATGTTCTCTCTGCCTGATCTCCTCCCATTACTGTGTTTTAACTAATGAGAGGTCTCTGCTGGGATCAATAATTTAGCATCTATTTAGTCATATGCTCTTTAATCTGAAATTAAACTTGGAAAAGGAAAAAAAAAAGCAGAAAAGCCCTGATTCATAGTATTTGCCAATTTCTACAATGTAAAAGGTTCTACTATGGCTGATGTCCTTGGTGCAAAGTCAGTCAGAATCGGTCCTAGCCAGTCCTCATCCTTCTAGGTTTTCTCCTTACCAAATCTTGTTCAGGACTTCATCTTCAAAGGGCAGTTTTGGAATTGGATTTAATTTGGAAAATCAATATAGTAAGCAAATTCCAACAGTGTGAATACCTAAATGCAAAGTGCTTGATGTATTAATCCCACTAGGGGTATCTGTCTGGAGGAGACCCTCCATCCAACAGATGAAATCCAGTGTCACAACCCCAGGTGGCCTCTGAGGCTAAGGGTACACCCTCAGAGTCAGTGCAGAGAGGGACAGGGGAAGCACAGGCCAAATGCCTAAGCCCACTAGATGGCTAAGAACATAGAGTCCTAAGATGGGGTACCAAGATTTGCGATATTGGGCAGGTTACTAAACCTCTCTTCACTACTATTCTTCATTTATAAAATAGGGATATTATTATTGCATTTCATGGACTCTAAGCTGTCCTCCACTGTAAAAAGAAAAAAAAGTCATTATTTTATGTTCCACAAAGAAATTTTAGAGTACCATCATCCAAAGTAAGACACATTTGATTTTCACAAAAACTAAAATATGAGAGAGAAACATGTTTTGGGACCAATGAATTAAGGCAGCATGTTATGCAAAGAATTGTTGGAAAGATCAAATGAGTTGCTATGTGTAGTTGATAGAATAGAGCCTGACACATTGTACAAGCCATGGATATAGTATCATTATCATTACCAAGAGATTAATGAAAACTAAAAGAAATGCAAAATATCTGACTCACAAAGATTCAAATTTATTCAAAAGACCTACATGTGAACTAAGGGATTCTAAACCAACACGTTTCAAGCTATTTTCTCATAACCACATGGGCCTTGGGGACTGCAGTGCTAATGAAGTAGAGATGAGGATATGGGGGAGGTGAAGCCAAGCACATAAAATTCTGTCACCTCATCCACAACTCAGCCAAAGCCACTCCATTTTTATCAATTGAATGCACTGGAGTTCAATGTAAGGTTTCATTTTAATTGTGTTCTTGTGCTTAAAACATGCATGTATATGACAAGTTGTACCCAGCCAGCCTTTCCAAAACACTTGCAAACGTTAGATAGGGATCTTAGTTGCTACATAGGAACTTTCCCAACAGCAAACCAATTCTCACTCAAATCCACAGACCTCAGAACTCAGGGCTCTTCTTGGTCAGAAGACATAAGTGGCTTCCCTCTCTTTTCTGCTGTTGTTTCTGGCAACACCTTCTGCCTGCCAGCCCATGGCCATGGCCTCTCGGATATTTCTGTCTTGACTGGAATTGTTCAAATTTTCAAGTCCAGTAAGCAAGGACTGCGGCAAGAAATTTAAATGTGATAGCAAAGTTTATGCCTTAAATGCTTCTCCCCTGGTTCCCTTGGCAACAGCTCTGACTTCTTAAAGTTCACCTTGGCTACGCACTGTACTGCCATAGTCGTTTATCAGATGCATTCCCAAAACTGCTCAGAATGCAACACTGTAAGCAGAACTTAGTAGAAAACATAACATAATTTTGAACAGAGATTTAACATCTCCTTAAAAGTAGTCAGAACCACCCTTAAGATCCAGGTTAAAAGGAAAAACAAGGACAAAAAGCTGATGCACTGTGATTCCAACTACATAACAAATGTATCTAGATAAGGAAAATAACATTTGAAAGTGAATGTAGTTTTATTGGGCTGTTATGAAAGTGGAGATTAAAATAATTTTATATTCTTATTTGATGCTGCTATATTGACTTTATTGAAAATGTCAAAATACCTCTCATACTTTCATTCAACAAACAAATAACTTATATTTACCTTTACTTATCCTTTCCTCATTTTTCCTTCACCTTTCTTATGTCCTTGGCTGTGTAATCAGTCTTTTAATATCCATGCCTGTTTATATATACTTACCCTTCCCAATAAGGCTCTTTGATGACAAAGAATTATCTATTTTCCCTGAAAAATCTTAGCTGTTTCCCTCCTGTGGATAGTATATTTGACTTATATAAAACAAGTTCAAGTTTTCATGTTCAACAAACATACTAGATCAATTACAGAAAAGAACCTTCACACCTTCTCCCACTAGAGTTAGTGGTTCCCAAGACAGTATAAACAGCACCTGAACGCCAGGGCCACTGTTTAGAAATGGAAGCTAGTATTCAATCAGGACATGACTAGGTATATCAACCAAGGCTCAACAAGAAAAGCAGAACTCCCATGGTGATATCAAAAGGTATTTATTATGGGGGTAGACCTCATACAGTTACAGGAACTAGAAAGTCTATGCAAGACTATGGTTTCCATAACTTGTTTCAGGCAAGAAATTGCTGTGGGCCTGAGCCAGCAGTCAGGAAGGAGAGTGGGATATGAAGTAGAAGAGAGAAGGGACAAGGTAGAACTGAAAAGAATAAACTGGAACCTAGGCGGAAAAACTGGTGATGTCTTCCACCATCTTTGGCCTCAATGATCAGGTGACCTGCATAGTGAAGCCAAAGCATTTTGCCATGAAATTATATCTCCATGTGGCTAATGACTGACTCAGAGAATTCAAAGGAAGAGCTGCTGTCTTCTGGGTACACAAGGTGAGCTAGCCAGTCAGAATTAATACGTGTGATCTGCCATTGGGTCTGGAAATTCATGCCCATCTCCAGAGGATAAAATATAGCTGCACTTTGCTTTCACTTTCCAGATCTCTCGTGCCCAAACATAACCTTGAACCACACAGCAAAAGGGATCATGAGAAATGGAGTTCCAGTTTAGCCAAAGAGACACAGTGCAAAGCTACACAATAGACCTCTGCACTTCTCTCCCTAGAATGAGCTTGTAGAAACAACAGCTACTATCATTCTAAATTCAATTTAAACCTACACTTGGCACCCACTCTCAAGGTCCTGGAATTCACAATTGACTCACTTAAGGGTCTCATCCTCATGTATAAAGTCAGGGGTGGAGAAGTTTACTCAATAGGAGATTCTTATAGAAAAGGGATAAAAATCAAGAACTGCAATCGGGAACTATTCACAGTTGTACTAAAGATAATGTCTTCTATTGACTTAACAGCAACTACTAGTATTGTACTAAGGAATTGTCCAAATTCCTTGATCTTTTCTGTCCTCCTCTAACAGAAAAAAGTAGGAAGGAAGATAGTTAGGAAGGGAAAAATAAAGAAGGAAAAAGGAATAGGTTGCTTTTTACATGAAGGAGCCATTCATGGATTCATTAACAAGAAGCCAAACATTCACAGAGTACCTAACCAGTTCCTCTCACAGGCCAGGCCCTGTGCTAACATAGTGCCATAAGTGAAGATTGCCTCTAGAGAAGATCAGGACAAGGGTCAAAATCACTTCTCAGTATGTTTGCACAGAGAGTTGCTATGCAACAGCCTCGCACCTAAGCAAAATGCTGGCCACTGGCCTGAATCTACGCACAACCAAGGCAGGTGGATGTAAATGACACAAGGAACATTTTCTCAGAGATGTGATAGCCCCTGAAAGCCCCACTACTACAGTATATCTGAGATCCTTAGATTAAAAATGATGTGCAACTACCATCAAAAATTCAGAGAACTCCTAACTAAAACATCATCATCACCTGTCATCATCATCATGACTTCTGATATCTGCACGATCTGCAAATAGCAGGACTTTAGTCCTTCTATACAAACATTGAGTTCAGCCAAATACATTGTGGCCTGAAGCAACTGCAGATCATGAACGCAGTCAAGAGAGGTTGAATGATTGGATGAAGGCCAGAGAATTCTCTACTTCTATTTCTCCCGGTTGGTAGAATAAGAACACCATGCTGCAGAGGTGTACTTCTTCCCTTTTCAAAAAGCAGGCTGCACATCATTATTTTGAAAACAGAACATTTTTTCGTTCATAAGTTGGGCTGGGTTTTAGTTTGATGGTGTTGTTCCTTGTGTGATAATTATTCACATACACCTGACTAATCACCTGTCAAATTAAATGTCTAATTCCCATAAGGAATTGTGACAATTTGTTTTCTCCACTATGGCGGCCTCATCAGGACCGACCTGTTAGAACCAGCTGGATGGCCACAGCTGACTGCATGCCCCATTGTCCAACACTTCTCAGAGTCTAGGCAGCCAGGTGCATCTGGTCCCATTGTGTAATATTTAGTTGAAGGGTGGTTTTAGATCACTTGGAGAATGTGGTTAAAGTTAGAAATCCTTTCCCCAGAAGAATGAACAAGTTGTACACACACACCTACACTTTCACTACATAGTTTTTGTCTTTTTGTTTTGGTTTTGGTTTTGGTTTTGGTTTGGGGGGGTTTTCTTGTTTTGTTTTTTTTTTTTGATGGGGTGGAGTTGACAGTACAGGGTTTGATCTCAGGGCTTTGCACCTATGAGACAGTTCTATTGCTTAAGCCATGCCTCCAGTCCTCACTACATAGTTTTGAAGGCTTTCCAGTCTCCCCCTGAAAACCATCCAGGGTGTTCTTTTTTTTTTTTTTTTTCTTTTTTGGTGGTACTGGGATTTGAACTTAAGGCCTTATTCTTGCTAGGCAGATACTCTACCACTTGAGCCACTTTGCCAGCCCCAGGGTGTTCTTGATGATCATAAGCCCTAAATTATGAAACTCTTAATTTAAATATTTCCTTAAGTATCAATGTGAGGAGATTTTATTGTTGACTATCTAAGGACTTGTACTTTGCAAATGAAAATGTTACCCAAATGTGGGGAAGAGTGACCCAGATACTCTGACGCCTGCATGCCCTGCTAATGGCCAGAGCCAATGAGTCACGAGGAAGGAGCCCTGCCCTATGGTGTCTTTTAGGCTCTTCCAGTTACCACAAGAAATGGAAAAGGAATTGTTGTAATAATAACCCTGGATAAAGAACTTTGCAGAAAGAATAGGCACTGTGGTACAACCAGACCTTTCTGAACCTGAATTTGGACTAAAAAATAGTGCAAGTCCAGAGACAGCTCTCCAGATAAAGAAGCAAGAACATGCATGATGCTTGTGATCCATCTCTGCATCTCTACTCTCTCTTTTTCTTCCTAACCTGTGCATTCTTTACCCATATTGACCATCTCATATCTCAGGGACTGCTGAGGATAAATGTAATCTCTGAGTTTAAAAACTCAGTTTCTGCCTTCTCAGAATTTGAGGTTTCATGATTGTAACTACCCCTCAAGGCTTCTCTCAAGTTTTTCTGTTTCTGCCATCACTGGAATAAATAGGATTAATTGTCCCATTCTCAGTATTTCCCAGTTCAAGAACCTCATGACAGCTTCTGTGTTCTGCATGAGGTCAAACCACAGTTTTTAACCAGCCTATAGTTTGACTGTGCTTGTGACAGATGTCACCTCTAACCCAATAAGAGGTAGGTGGTGGCAGAGAGAGCAGAAGATTCCTCTATGGAACTCAACATGCTACTGTGCTAGACCAGTCTGGGGTACTTCTCTCACTGGAAGATGTGGGTTAGGGAATTTCCCAGAGACAGCTATAGCAATAAAGTAACTACTACAGACCCTCAAGATAGGCTAGCTCTGGGAGACACCCAGGCCACCCTCTACACTTAAACTGATTCCATCTAGTGTCAGGTCTTCTACACTATTAACTGAGTATATTTAAATGGAAACTAAAAGGCAGTAGAAATCCCCACTACTGATAAAAGCCCAGAAATTGGAGAAACATTGGATCTGAGACCAGCCAGGGGTGCCCATCAGTTGCATGCTATCCAAGATACCTTGTGTCAAGTTTCAGAACACAGTGTAACTTCCTGGTACATTTCACTAGTTGTTCACTGAGCCTTTTAAGAAGGAAGTAGCTTAAAGGGCACTGTTGACATGTGCAGTATAATAGATTTACAGAGTTAAACAGAACTCTAAACATCATGTAATCTGCCCATATATATTAGAGAGGAAGACAGAGCCTGAGAGGAGCTAAGTGTTAAAGAGAAGCATACAGAGTTGGCAGTGGACCCTCAATTTTCAGTCCAGTTCTCTCTGTCTCCACCACATTTGCTCTTATTCCCTTGCTGTCATTGAGTGCTACCAATCTGCAGCAAAATAAGAAAATAGAAAAGCCTGTAAAACAGTATCTCATGCTATAAAGGTTCAACTCCAATGTATGTGTATCTACAGGTTCTCTCTGACCATAGATACATGATTTACTGGAAATAATCCTGGATTAGAAGACTCCCCACATCAGTCAGATACGTGAGCTAACCTCCGCTTCTTAGATTCATTATGCACTCCCCATTTATCTCGTAAACATTAACTGAACATCTGCTATTTTTCAGGTGCTGAGTGTAAAATGATATATAACAATTGTCATGTCCCTCCAAGAGCCGTTATACTCCAGCTGACGGTGTAAGATAACTCCTATACCCAAGTGAATCTTGAAGCAAATAAAGATGAGGCATCTGACTCAATGTAGCTAGAAAGAAGTCGGGAAAAGCTTGCAGGTAGACATCAGGAATGCAAAAACACAGGAATAATGCATAGGAAGAGTTAGTCAAGCAGGGAGTGGGGCTAAGTAGGCAGATGAGGGCCAGACAGCATTGGACATCTGGGAAGAAGTACAATATGACTGAAGCATGAAGATGAAGCAGAAGATGGAGTAAGAGGTAAGAGATGAGGCCTGGTGACAAGGAGCATCACGTACTAGCCTCTCTATCTACCCGCTGCCAATGAGTAACATGGCAGATATTTACTTTAGAATAATTATTCTAATGGTAGTATGAACAGCTACGTTCTGGAAGCCTGAAGATAAGTCAAGCGCCTGTTGCAATGGTAGTCGCAAAAAGGTTCACATGTTGAAGGGTCAGTCTCCAATGCAATATTCCTAATGGGGCTCTTGGGAAGTGATTAGATCACGAGGCTGAACCATAATCAATGGAGTGGATCATTGAGAGTTGTAGAGTTCATGGAAGGGGGGTCTTATCTGGGTGTATGCCTTTGAGGGGTATATCTTGTCCTGGCCTCTTCATCGCTCTCTGTGCCCTATCCTCCATGAGATGAGCTACCTTGCCCCACCACGTGCTCCCTGCCGTAATGGTCTGCCTCACCATGCACAGGCCCAGAAGCAATGGACTCAAATCTCTGAAACCATGAACTAAAATAAATCTCTTCTCCCTTAATTTGTTTTCTCAGGTATTTTGTCATAAGATGAAAAGTGACTTATGAGTTATGGACAGAGAGAGCTATGAAGAGAAAGGGAGGAGTAAAGCATATAGCCAAGGTTCTGGCTGGGGTGAAGGCAGCAGGAACTAGTAAGTTTGGTTTGGGACATTTGAGTGAGGCTCTAGTGAAATAGCCAAACCCAAAGTCCCTATAGAACACTGGTCAGCATATCTAAAGTTCAGCAAAGGCATTGACCAGGACTAAACCATCAGCATCTATAGGTTCTCAAAAGAGAGAGGACGAGGGCTGTTGAAATTGCCTGCAAAGCTCTTCCAACTATATATACCATCCTTTGAAATTCTCCAATGCTTTCCCTTCCCACCCCTAATTGTACACCATTCCAATTCTAGAGCTTATCAGTTATGAGCAAAGTAAATCGCTAGCATCAGTGACAGATTGAAGTAGAGGTGAGGCAGTCCCCTTAGAGACCCTGACATTTGCGGGACAGGGTAAAAGAAAAGACTGGCAATAAATCCTGAGGACCATCCAGAAAGAAGTTAAGTGCCATAATCTGTTCAGGCTGCTATGACAACATACCATAAATTAGGTAACCTATAAACAACAGAAATTTATTTCTCATAGTTCTAGAAGCTGGAGAGTCTAAAATCAAGGCAATTTGGTATCTGGTGTTGCACACACTTCCTCTTAGACAACTGTCTTCTCACTCCAATCTCACATGGCAGAAGGGGCAGGGGTCTCCTTAGGGAGACTAGGAACACTAGTGAAGGGCACTAATCCCATTCATGAGGACTCAAGCACCATGACCTTATCACCTCCCAAAGGCCCACCTCCTAATACCATGACCTTGAAGATGAGGATATCAACCTAAGAATTTTGAGGTGAAACAAACATTGCAACAATAGCAATAAGAACTATTAGGCCAAAACACCCTCCCACAGTGCCAAGTGACACCCAGGGACAGTGACTGTATACTCAACCTGTGCTCAGCCAGAGAACATCACCTGGCCTGCAGGAAGCAGGGATCACAGCCTTGTGGAACAAGCAGATGGTTAGGACTGTGTCAGTGCATTCCAGAATTCTCTGAAGCATGGAAAACATACAGATATTCCTTTTAATCTTAATCTAATGTGCTTATTTGTTTCTGTTGCCTATCATCATCTCTGTTTTATTTTATGCCTTCACAGTTTAGGAAAAACTAATTGACTCATTATCATCAAATAAAGATATATAAAAGTCATTTGTGGTGGAGATCTTTGTCCTTCTCCTCCTAGCTCCCTTTCCACTGGGCACCTTGTACCCACACAGCTCATGTTTGTTGTCTGATTTCCAGCATGTTCATATCCAAATCAATCTGAACTAATTTTGCAAGTAAAATGTTTTGAGAACTCTCCCTAAGTGCTTTCCTGTATTCTGAACATTTAACATCTGCTTGGCTGGACTCAATTCCTAGACCTGTAAGTCTACTTGCACCCACTAATTTGGCTTGTCATAATCTATCACTTTAAAATCTATATTGTTTGTTGCCCTTGATCACATTATTGCAGGTGTTCTGTGCCCCTGATGCTTCCCTCAATTCCTCTTGCGAAATCACCATATCTAATTTACCAGGAGGTCAGACCTGCTCACTTTCTCCAGGCTTTGCAACAAACTACTCCTGAATTTCCTTTTTACTCTAGTGCATATTTTTGAGGATGATAAATTCAGGAAGTTCACCTTCCAGACTTGCAGATGTTTCAGTGCGTTTACATTTCAGAGACCTACTTTTTTATGAGCAGATATTTTTACAAGGTGTTTCAACTAATCATGGATTCTTTATTCTTGATACTTACGCATCTCACCCAGCTGAGAGAAGCTTTTCCATCCTCAGAGCACACCTCCCACACTACCACCACTGCACTCCTTAAGTACACACACTCCTTGCTTCTGCAGTGTACTGGTCTTGCTCTTCCTCCTCCCACATCCAATAGGGAGCTAGGAAGAGAGCAGCCTCACCCACAACCTTTGGTCCTGACCATCTACTGCTTTCCGCTTCAGTGCAGATATAAGTCCTTCCAGCCCAGGGCCTGGCAGCAACAGAAGATAGGGAAAAGGAGTCAGCTGGTGCCAAGCAAGAGTCCTGGCTTCTGGCAACATGAACAGGTTTAGGAGATCCTCCCTGCCCACTGGGCCCACTTCCCAACCCACAAAGATAGGATGGACTTCTTCATCTTTCTTATAGAAAGATGATGTTCAAGGCAGAAGAGGATTCAAAACAGAGTTAACCAGACCTTGTTCAGATGACACAAGGATGCCTGTTAATGGAGTTCCAGCCCGGCTCAGGACTTGTGAACTCCCCAAAGCACCAGACCATATAACCAGAGAGACTGACCCCTCTCAGAAGACTCAGGAACAGGCAATCTGGGGCCACCCCTCTTCTGTGCTATGAGTTTCCTTGGCAAAATATTGGTATACAAAAATTTCCCATTTTGTGCCTCAGTGCCATACTCACAGGACAGAGAAGTTTACCTACTAAGCTTGGATCAAGAATTTATAAACAAGTCAGCTAATAGTCAGGAACAAAATTTATATGGGAATGGACATTGGATAAATCACTGTTGACCAATGAGCCATTCCAGTGTGTGTATTAATCACATCCCAAAATATCAGCTCATTCTTAGAGAAAATACTTGTCCACATTCCCACATCTCTGCATAGTCCTCCCAATGGATACAATTTTTCTCTAGTAACCTTTTAAACATCTTTCCTTTGGTCAAAAGAGGAAATAAAAATTGTTGAGAAACTTTTTTTCTTTCATTTTTTAGAAAATGACAGTTTGGAGATGCCGTCAGTTAAAATACTGGTATACAAGTAAGACAAAACATGTAACATATTTAGGCTCATTTTGGTTGTTTAGAAAGTGGGAATAATAAGGTCTATATCTTAAGATTGTTCTAAAGATGGAACAAGATATTCAATGTAAAGCACAAAGTCTCTCACACTTGAGAAAAGAGCTAATAATTATTGCATGTATGTACACACATGTGTATTTTATCTTTTTTAAAAGACTTACTGCTTTGCTAGGAAAAATACCAGCAAGATCACCCTCATCACAGTAATTGAACAGACGTGTTTTCAACAAAACCACAGTCCATTCTACCATGGATTAGGTCAGTAGAATAGGTAGTAGCCGTAGATACCAGGAGGCGCGTAGGTATCTTATTAGTTGGAATCTATTTCGCTCATGTTTCTGGTTACTTTGACTCCCTTGAGTTCTTCTTCTGAACCCTTGGCCACCTCTCTTCTTCTATGACTGCTACCCAAACATCCATAATGAGTAGCAATTTATCTGCTCCTGATTCTTATCGGAAGCCATTCTACCTATCTAAGGGAAACTGCCCACCTGGCAACGATACTCTGACTGTGGAAAATTACCCATCCACACTGAACTACACAAAAACCATTCTTAAAACTCCAAGGAAGAGCAAACACTTCTCCTGGCAAGTTCTCCTGCAGGGTCCTTGGCTGGCAGGAGCAACCACCCCCAGTAGGCACCACCCAAAAGCCTGGGCTTGAGCGGTGACAAATCTGGAATCCTCTGGCAGATGCCAGCCCAGGGTCTACTTCACAAAGAGAGCCCTTCTTAAGACTCAGCACTGAGTCTGAACACATAGAATTCGTGTTGGCTGTAAGGGAAAAGCCAATGTGGAAATATAATCTGATGGATAGGATCTGAAATGAAAGTCACAATATGGCTTAGCTTCCACAGCATAAACTTTTACTAGGCAGAAGTATAAACACTTTTTGGGAGCTAAAATGAGGACACAATCTGATACTCCAGCAAAAACTCAAGAGTAGCAAAGGGATTAAACATTAAACGAGTCCTTCCTGTTTACAAACTTTGGTCCCCAGAATCTACAGAGGAAAGGGTATCTCTGCCAGCATTTCACCTTGCTTCCCCTGTACTGGAAAAGTCACCAGGGCCTACAGTGCTCTCTTACAAAGATGAATGAGACAAGTCCTGGCCCTTGAGGAGTTTGAACCTGGTGAGGGAGGCTGACAGGTAGCTAAAACACAAGCCTCAGCATGAAAAGTGCCAAAGGACAAATGAAAGCAAAAGGCAACAGAAGAACTCTGATCTTCAAGGGTGGCAGAGGGTCCCCCCAAAGAAACGCCACCACTCTGGGTCTTGGATTTGGGGAGGAGAATCTCAGGCAGAGAAAGCAGCAGGAGCAGAGATGGCACAGAGAGGCAAGCCTGGGTGTGACAAGGAACTAAGCTGAGCCCGGTTGGGTGGGAAGGAGGAAACCTTGAACTGCCGGGAAGACTGGCCTTGACTCCCTGGGCCTTTTGAGCATTTCAGACCTGCTTTTGAAACAAAAGGCAACTACCCCACTGGAATAATGAATCAATGGCTGGCATGGTAGCTCATATCTGTAATCCCAGATACTTGGAAGGCAGAGATCAGGAAGATCTCAGTTTGAAGCCAGCCTAGGCAAAAAGTTAGCTGCTGAGACCCCATCTCTACAAACCAAGTCTTAGGTGTGGTGGTGCACATCTGTAATTGCAGCCACTTGGGAAGCATGGGCAGGAAGATCACAGTCCAAGGCACACCCTGGGTAAAAATCATAGGACTTTATCTGAAAAATAACCTAAAAGCAAAAAGGACTGGAGGTGTGGCTCAAGTGTAGAGCACTGCACAAAGACCTAAGTTCAATCCCCAGTACTGTCAAAAACACAAAAAGAAGAAATCAATAAACTGGAACCCGGAAGAAAATTAAAGTTTACGTCTTTGCATATGGTTTTCTTTTTTTGTTGTTGTTTTTATCTTTTCTGCTAGTTGAAAAAATGATCCACATGCGAATCCACAGTGGCCCATCATGCTATCAGCAAGTACTTAACCCTGAGTGATGCACAGCTGTAGGGAGTCCTTCCACCTTTGCCTCGTGCGATCCTATCAGAGCAGACCAGCTTTCCCCTTCTATTTCACCACGCATAAGAAAGCTAAACTTCAGGACTAGAGGCAAGAGTCACGTGGTAGAGTGCCTGCCCGGCAAACACGAGGCACTGAGTTCCCATCCCAGTATCACACACAAAAAAGAAAAAGCCAAACTTCAACACAAGTTCTTCACTGCTATCATTGCAGGGGCACATGCCCTCCAAAGTGTCTACAGTATTGTTTCTGTTTTGTTTAGTTTACTGGGTTTTCTCAGCACATCTGGATACAAATAGAATTTCAGAATAATTCTGCAAGGATATTGTTAAATAGTTTCTTAATATCAGAAAAATACAATCACATGTTGTATTGGTAAAATCAAAACTATGTTGTTGGTAATTTGGACAAAAATATCCAGCAGAGACAGACTGTGATTATTTATGAAAAGCTCTATCAAGAAATTATTTACTTCTTTGGGCAATTTCCACTTTGCTTGTGATTTAAGACCTGAGAGTGTTTTCATCTAGTTATTCACACAAAGTTAATGGAGCTTACTATGTTTTTGATAGTACAGCATGTTGAATCTGACTTCCATCTTCTTTTTCTTAATTAATAGGCTTTCCTCACCTCTGCTTTATTTCTGAGCAGTCATTCTTTATTTCAGCAGAGAGGCAGTGTGCAGAGTGTTAGATGTGTTCTAGAACGTTCTCTAAGGCTGGAGCCCTGTTCTGTAGCAAGTGTTGGCTGTTCAGATAACAAGAAGAAGAAGATTAATGTCTGCTTGTCACTCAGAGAAGCACTCAACTAAAGATATCAAGTACTGTCCTTTTCACCTAATTCAGAGCAAACAGAAAAGATTTTGACAGAACTATTCTACCTGATCAAAGTGACCCCTGGTCTCCCACACCACAGCCTTGTCTCTTCAAGGCTGAAATCATTGTGCTTTTCCTAGGCTTCAAATTAAAAGAAGAGTAGTTTACTAGAGGATGGGTCATTTGTCAGAAACTCACGCCTGTGATGGTGATGGCGAAGAAAGTTCTGGCAACCAGCTTCTCAACCTGAATAAGAGATTCATGAGTGACTAAGCCAGAAGAGTGCCAGTTATTTCTCCAGCACATTTTCAAATTAGGAAAGCACACCTGACCTCCTAATTCCTGAACCAATGGATTTTAAAGAGTAAGCAGTCACCACAGAGCTGCCTGAAAGGCAAGTCGCTGTCATTTTCAGCCCCAGGTTTCAATGACTGCATCTTGGGAAAGAGGATATGTTTCTTAGTACAATATACAACACACACGGGGCGCCCCACCTCCCAAACGCAGCACTAACTGTGTCGGGCCTGTGTGAAGTTCTAATGGAGAAATAAACCTGTCACATAAAAACTTCACTCCCAAGAAAACTTTATTGCCACAGTAAAGGGGTGAGGGAAGAAAAAGATGGAAATCAACCCTTTCTGAGTAGGCATAGCCTACCCAAACTCCAGCCACTTCCTCCATTACCCCTTCTAAGTCCTTAAAAGTACATGCAAGAGGCACTTTTCCTTCCATTTTACAGAAAAAGAAACCAAGTTTGAAGGAAGTAAGTCACTAAGAGAAAGTCACACCATTGATAAAATGTCACATCAGGTTCCAGACCAAGGACCCCGCACATTTAAAGTCCGTCTTCCCTCCAAGGAAACACTGCCTAATTTTAACCTGTAGTGGCTCAGCATTAGCTATGGAAGGGCACAGGGAAGACAGTAAAAAGAAAAAAAAAAAATCCCCATTTTCATGTTAACCATAAGAGCAGACTTCCAGATGAAAGGCATTTACATGTGATGTTAGAATGTGCTCCATGATCATATTCTTGCAATGACACAGAAGAAAATTTATCTTCCTTAACAGTCTCTGGTTGTACTACTGCTGAAATTAGGCTGTGGGTGCTGAACCTGGAGCAGCTGATGAAAAGACTCCTCAGAGCTTACACAGAAAGAAGCAACTTGGGGACATAGCCTTGGCACAGCTCCCTATCGTAGGAGAAATGTGCCTGGTGAGATAGGGGTCCGGGGAATGGAGAAACAAAAGAATTCTGAGATACAAATTCATCCTTATAGCTTGTCGAATTGTATGTAGAAGTCTCCTCTTATCCATGATGTTCCATGATGTTCAGTGGATGCCTGAAACTGCATTGTGCCAAACCCTACAGATATTATGTCCTATTCATATCTATAATACAGTTTAATGTATAAATTAGGCACAATAAGAGATTAGTGGCAATAATAAAATGTAACAATTATACTGTAACAAAATTATATGAATGTAGTCTCTCTCTCTCTCTCCCTCTCTCTCTCTCTCTCTCTCTTAAATTATCTTATTGTAGTCCTGCTTTTTTGGATGGGAATTGACCATGGATAACTGAAAACTTGGAATGTGAAAATGAGGGTAAGGAGTGACTATTTGACTCAGACTATATATAAGGAAATTCCCCCAGGCCTTAGGAATCACATGTGTGTGTGTGTGTGTGTGTGTGTGTGTGTGTGTGTGTGTGTGTGTATACACATGTGTGCACTTGTTCCTTTTGTCCTTTAAAGACTTGCCAAGATCACATCCAAAAATGCCACCCATTTCCAGAAAAGGCAGCTGATGTTGAATCCCAGAAAGTAGGCCACTAGAGAATGGAGCAGAGCATGCTAACACCCATTGGTTTCATCAGAATCTAGAAAGGAACGAACAAAGATTTTGCACTTCACCAATTTTATGATGTAAAAAAAAAAAGGCCTTGCCAATCATTATGAAGGGGGAGGTTGCCAGCTTTCCAAGGAAATCTTGTGGTCTGTGAGAATGACCTGGATGAGGAACCACATGGGTGACAGTCAAGTGCACATGTAAGTTAATTTCTTTTTAACCATCATTTTCCCAGAACAGAAAATGCCTGCCCCTCAGGTATGAATCTACAGAAGGCACCATTCAAGAGCCAGATTCATTCCAAATAGTTGAAGACAATTATTTGAAATTTCTAAAACTTTTTTCTCTCAGATAAAAGGCCAAAAATAATTCCTGTGTAAGTCTACAAAAGGGTATTGAGAAAAAGTCAAGACACTCAGCTTTTCAAAGATTCTAAACCTTGGATTCTTGAGCTGTAAAACGGGGTTAAGAGTATACCCTCTGCCCACCTCACCAAAGTACTGGAAGGAATATTTATAAAATGTGCTACTGAACAGATACAAGGCATTTTAAAAATTACACATCCATAAAGTTAACATACAGTATGAAATTTGTTTCAAGCACTAGACTAGTCATACCAACAATGAAAAAACCTAAAGAAGAAGAACTTTCAATAAGGAAAAATATTTTATGGTATTCTGAATGCTGAAACTCCAGGATAAGTAAAAGAGAAATATGAAGTAAATGCTGGCTTTCCTTTTCATTCCAAACTCCGTTACCTTTTTACATTCCATTTAATTTGCATATTGTCTTTATTGGTATCTTCATCCCCTGAGGCAGGGATCTATGGTGGGTTTTTTACTGACACAGCCCAAACATCTAGTTACAGGACCGGACACATAGTGATACTCATTGAACTTTTCTAACAAGTTAATTTGCGATATGATGGTGATGCAGGGACTCAGTGCACTCCAAGAAAGACCCTTGAAATGAATCCTTTGGCCATTTCCTGAACTGAGCATTTGTTGGCAAACTTTGTGGCTGTTTTCTTTCTGTAAGGAATTTATGATAAGGCAGATAGCAAGCATTTGGCTTTCTGAGTGGTGCCACGTTTTGTCATGAGGAGTGAGAGCTCTTCAGTCACCCTCTTGGCCACCTCACTTGCTCCTCTCCCCACTCAGGAAGTGTTTCTCAGTAATGTCTACTTGTGCATATAGCATATAACACTGGTTACACTCCCTCGGGGACCAAAACAACCAACTCCTCCACAGGGTCTCCCTTCCTCTCCCCTGGGTCTGTCTATGCAGTTTCCTTAGCAGGGCCCCACCCATTTTCTTAGAAGTGTTGCCTTTTATCCACAAGCACTATGCTAGGGGGCGGGAAGCTGGCTGTGCTGTGCACCTTTGGTAAGGAGGGGGCTTCAGCCTATGCACTGCTTCTCTTCCTTCCTGCTGGGAAGAAAAACCCAGAGTTTGTCCATGGTGGTGATTGGGAAGGTTTGGGGGGGAGCCTGCTGGGATCCAGCTCCCAGTCCTGCTTTGAAAATTTTGTGTTCCAAAGTCTTGTTCCTCCCAATGTTCCTGACTTAACTCATCGAATTTGAGAGCTATCAGAATACTTGGAAATAAAATTCACTCCTTCATTTTAGAAATAAGGAAACTCAAGTTCAGAGAGGGGAAATTGACTTGCCTAAGGTCACATGACCAGTAACCAAAGGCAAAGAGGCCTTTGTCACCTGGACCACAACTGTCCCCTGCAGCAAAATGAATGTCTGGGAAGTCAGACTTGGACTTAAGAATAAACAGCAAGAGCTGGGGACATGGCTCAAGTGATGAGCACCTGCTGAGCAAGCTTAAGGCCAAGTGCAGACCCTGTCAACACCAGCAGCATTTCAAAGAGGATCAGCAGCAGTATGAATTTGTTGCAATGAATCAGATTTTTATCATTTTTGAAATGCTGTACCCAGATACATCCAGTAATGGTTATTTGATTTATTTTTTTCAAAGTACTCTTCATCTTTCCAAAGGTTTTCCCAGCAAGTTACTTCAAATAACCCATCCCTCTTGAAATATGGCTTCATTTGCATACTTTGCTGCTTAATCTCAATGCACAGGTATTCCTTGAAGGTGTGAGTGAGCTCAAAACCTCTTGATACAATCATTATATCAAATAAATGGTCTTTTTCAAGATATGTGCCTAAGTTTTCCAAATTCTCATTTGTGGGTTGATAAAGTTAGCCTCAGGAAGAGGGCAGGTAGTATAAATGAAAGAAAGCAAACACATTGATGCCCCCCTCTGCCAAAACAACATTTGTGCAAAGACAGGGTATAAACTGGTACCACTGCAGGCAGTAGAGGTTCTAAACTGACAGGTTAACGAAGCCAAAAAAAATAAGAACATTGTGGTAACAGTCTTCTAGAGCCGAAAGGACCACAAGATGTGCTATCTAGTCCAACTATTTCACAGTGTGGATAAGCAATCAAAAGCCCAGAGCAGAGACTGGCTGGTGCAAGGTTAATGAGGTCTGCTGCTTCCCACTCAGGTTTTCTTCTTATTCCAGCTCTTGTGCCCCATGGAAGAGTGGAATAAAATATAGGCCAAGACCAGAGAGAAGCATGTCATTTTCAGCAAATGTCATGAGCTCTTCCCAACCAACAGGGAAGCTCTCAAGTGTTTTGGTGAACTCCACTACTTCTGCTCACAGAGAGTAAATGGACGTTTCAGAATCACTGGGTGGAAAACATAAACACAGGCTCACTAGGCAGGCAGGCCACCTCCGAGGAAGAAAATTTATTTCCAGGCATACAGACCAGTAGAGCCCCGGGTTGGGAGAGATTGCCCATGAGAGGAAGATGGAGATTTGTCAAAGCCCCTTCAACAGCCCAGAATTACATCCCCCAAAACACTACCTCTAAGTCTGTGGTTGCAACCCTGGAAATTTGGGGAAATGTCTGAGGATATTTTTTGTTGTCACATGGGGGAGGAGGATACCACCAGCATCTAGTGCAAAGAAGCCAAGGACAGTATGAAAATCACAGTCCCCCACTCTACCAAATGTATCCCACCCCAACAGTGAATAGTACCAAGGCTGAGAAAGAAATCTGGTTCTATCTACGCACCTTTCAAATCAGGATTCTGTTCAGATTCAGTATTACTTCATCAAGTGCTCCCTTCTGAAACACAAGAAATCACATAACCATTCTAAAGATTCACTTCTCTCTCTTTAGATCTTTAGATTTTAACACCCACCCCCTGCCAAGAAAAAATCCAGATGAAGAGGAGGTATGCGGGAGAAGAGGAAGCAGCAATTTCAATAAAAATACTTAGTGCTGAAAATATATGCGTAGGAGAAACTATTTTCCATGTACTTATATTTTTCTTGCTCTTTGTTGTCATTCCACCATTCTTGGTAAATTTGTTTTCATTTTAAGTGTTACAAGCAGTTATTATGTATTCCAGGCAGGGCTCCCAAGCTGTGACAGTTTAAATGAGGGAGACTTCTTTGTAGGGAAAAAAATGATAAAAGTATAAATGGTTTGTTGAAACACTGAAGAAAAGCTTGCCTCAGAGAGCAAAATGCTTTCTTATGTAGTCTTAATATTAATCCAAAATGAAAATGTCCTTCACTTCAAAAGGGTAAGATTTGGCAGGTATAAGATACAAGAGGGCAAGGATATGTTCCCTCCACATTCATAACCACTTGCCTACTGAAAAGACTTTGAAATAAATAGCATATGAGCAGAAACAAGCAATTTTTAGAAATTGTTTAGCTCAAAGGAACAGAAGAGCCACACAATACCATCATGGAAGAAAACAGGGGCTGTGGGGGAAAACCTGAAAGCTCAGTTTCTAGTTCAGGGTCATTAGTGTGCTCCATTGCTTATGGGCCTCACACATGCAGGTTTACTCTCTCTCTTGTTATTTATTATTAAATAACAAGAATACTCAAATACCTCAAAGGTTGCTGTGAAACTCAAAAGTTATGTAAATGTAAATGTCAATATGTAGCCTGCATTACTTTTTCACTACTATTAAAAAACAAAAAAAGAAATGTATGAAAATGGAAAAATGAGGCCTGTTGAAAGTATTCCAGGAATGGAGGGAGGAGGGATAAGGGAAAATGATGGACAGGCTGAATTCAACTAATGATATATTGTAAGAATTTTTGTAAATGTCACAATGTGCCCTCTGTACAACAATAATATAATTAAAAATTATTAATTAATTAACTTAAAAAAAAAAAACCCTGAGTGGCTGAGCACAGTGACTCATAACTGTAATCTCATGAGGGTGAGATAAAAGGATTGTGGTTCAAGGCCAGCCAAGCCAAAAAGTTATTGAGACTCCATCTCACCAAACAAACTGAGCAACATAGTGGTACATGCCAGAGCCTTCTGGCACACAGGACAAATAGGTAGGAAGCCAGGAGTCTGAGGCCAGGCAGATGAGCACATCAGACCCTAACTGAAATACAGCTAAAGCAAAAAAGGTTCTGTGAGTGTGGCTCAAGGAGTAGAGCACCTGCCTAGCAAGAGTGAAGCCCTGAGTTCAATCTCCAGTACAAAGAAAACAAAAAACTTTATCATGAAAAGCAGTTTATTTGCCTTACAATGTTAAAGGTTGAAAGTTCAAACAGCATGGTGCCAGCTCTGGTGAGGACACCCTAGCTACATCTACATCACTTCATGGAGAATGGTATCACAGCAGGAGCCAAAGAAAGAGATCACATGGCAAAACAGGAATCTAGAGTCAAGGATCAGACTTGTGCTTTTAGAACTACTCACTCTTGAAGAAACTCACCAGGGTCCCCAAAGAACTAGCTTAGTTTCTTCTGAGACCAGTACCCCTGATGACCTAACCTCTTCCCACTATGCCCCCCTTCTTAAAAGTTCCACCTCAACAAAACCACACTGAGGACCAAGCCTCCAACTCTTGGGCCTTTAGGAGACAAACCATATCCAAGCTATAGTGCCTCCTCATTGGATGTCTTCATACTCCCTACACGGGACCAACAGAGTAGATGCTCTCATAAAAGTGAAGAGCAGTCACCTCTCACCAACACCATCAGAGCCAAACATGGAGCTGTGACAAAGGAGAACTTTTGATATGTTACTTATTGTGTACTTTCATTTTTCCTTTTTTAAAATCATTTTCTTTCTATTTCAGGTAAGGAGTTATTGGAGTAGAGTGAATATAGCTCAAATAAATATCCTTACCAAAAAAGAAAAAAAAGCTATAACAAGGTATCATGCCCATGAAACCGTAACACTGGGTGTTAGCTACCAAAGAGAAGATGTGCCTTCTTGAAATTGGACATGCTGGTAAATGAGTGGAAGTCAGCAAGGCAAGGGGCCAATGAGGAATATCCAGCCAGTGGAAGTCATTTACCTTGTAAAGTAGTTCCAAATTTTCATCATTTATTACTGCTGCATCATTAATAGATGGCAGAGAATATGCCTTTACTAGAGATTCAGTGGAAGGCTAGGATTGACACTGAAACCTAATTTTTAGGGGGAAGAAGCAGCAGTAGATAGTAAAGCATATTCAAAATAAAAGAGAGCATTTTGAATTTATGATTTTTTTTATGTGCCTTTGCTTTTTGGTTTTGTTTGTTTGCTTGCATGCTTTTGTGGGACTGGGTTTGGATTCAGGGCTTCATGCTTGCAAAGCAGGTGCTCCACCGCTTGAATTATGCCTCCAGTCCATTTCACTCTGGTTATTTTGGACATGAAGTCTCACAAACCATTGCTTGGGCTGTCCTTGAACCAAAATCCTCCCAATCTCAGCCTCCCAAGTAGCTAAGATTACAGTTGTAAGCCACCAATGCTCAGCAGCCTTTGTTTATTTGGTTTTTTTTTTTGCAAATTCTTCTGAGTTTTTGAGAGAAGTAGAGGACAGGGTTACATTGCACAAGAAGGAGGAAACTCTCTTGCAAATACTTTAAGTATTTTCCCATGGCAGTTGCTTCAGTTCCTGGGTTCCATTTACATAGACTTAGTTTCTCTCAATATTGCAATATTTCACTTGTTAACTATTTTTCTCTTTTTTATGATTTTATTAGCATATAATAGTTGTACAGGGGGATACATTGTGATACCTACATATGTGCTTATAATATATCTTAGATTTACCCCCTCCATTATCCTCCTTCTTCTCCCCTACCCCCTTCTTAGAACAATTTAAATAGGTTTCATTCTTCCACTTTCATATATGGATACAAACCACATCCACCATCTACACCCTCGTTCCCCCTTTCCTCGTGCCCACTCCCCTCCCACCACTACCCACCCCCAGAAAAGATTTATTTTTCCTTCCAGCCCTTCATTTTTAAAAATTAAGTGTACATTGATTGTCCAAGGGGGTTTCATCTTGGTACTTCAGGTCTGTATATATCATGTGTTTATCAAATTAACCCCTTTCCCTCCATTATTTGCTCTTTCTCTGTCACCATGTTCCCCTAATATTCAACAGTTTACTGTACAGTGCATTATATTATATTCATATATGGATAGGTGTTTCAATATTTTTCATTCTCTAACATTTTCTTTCTCCTACCTCCCATTGCCCCTCAGACAGACTCACTAACACATTTTAACACACTTTTGCCCTGTCATATATATATAACATATATATATGATCATGTGTTTATATACATATATATATATATATATATATATATATATATATATTTAACTTATACGTCTAGATCCCACATATGAGAGAAAACATGTGACCTTCCATTTTTTGAGCTTGGCTCATGTTGCTTAACATGAATTTCTCCAGTTCCATCCATTTACCTGCAAACAACATAATTTCATTCTTCTTTATGGCTGAATAAAACTCCATTGTGTATACATACCACATTTTCTTAATCCGTTTATCAGTTGTGGGGAATATGACTGCTTCCAAACTTAGTTATTGTAAATAGTGCTGCAATAAACATGGATGTACAGTGGCTCTGTCATATCCTGGAGTACATTGTTTTGGATATATGCCTAAGAGTGTATGATTACACTCTGTATTCACCTGTATGATTAGTGAATCATACAGTAGTTCTATTTTTAGTTTTTAGAGGAACCTCCATATTGCTTTCCATAGTAGTTACACTAACACACATTCCCACCAACAGTGTAGAAGTGCTCCTTTCCCCCCACATCCTCACCAGCATTTGTTATTGTTTGTGTCATTGATGATAGGCATTCTGAGTGGGGTGAAGTGAAATTTCAATGTACTTGTGATTTGCATTTCCTTTATGACCAAGGATGCTGAGCATTTCTTCATATGTTTATTGGCCATTTGTACTTCTTCTTTTGAGAATTGTCTGTTCAGTACATTTGCCCCAAAATTTAACCTTTGAGAGGTTCGTTTTTTGAGCTCCTTGTATATTATGGTTATTAATCCCTTATCAGATGAACAGCTGGTAAAGATTTTCTCCAATTCAGTCTGGTGACTGTTTCCTTTGTGGTGCAGAAGGTTTTAATGTCAGTCCCGTTTTTCAATACTTTCTTTTAATTGCTGAGCTATTGGAGTTCCATTCAAAGTTCTTACCCATGCCTATGTGGCCCAGTGTGCTCCCTATCTTTTTGTGGATTAATTTCACCATTTCAGATCTCACACTAAGATCTTTAATCCACTTTTAATTGATGCTAGTATAAGGTGAGAGACTGGGATCTAATTTCAGTCTTCTGCAGGTAGAAATCTAGTTTTCCCAATACCATTTGTTGAAGAGGCTACCTTTTCTCCAGTGCATATTTTGGGCACTCTTGTCAAAAATCAGATGGCTATAGTTGCATGGGTTTGTGTCAGGATCTTCCATTCAATTTCATTGGTCTTTATGTCTGTTTTTGTGCCAGTACCACACTGTTTTTATTACTGTGGCTCTATACTATAGTTTGAAGTCAGGAATTGTGATATCTCCAGTGTAGCTCTTTTAGCTCAGAATTGCTTTGGCTATTTGAGGTCTTCTGTGCTTCCATATGAACTTTAAGATTGACTTCTCTATCCCAGTGAAGAATGTTGTTGAAATTTTGATAAGGATTGCATTGAACATATAGATTGCTTTTGGTAGTATAGACATTTTCACCATAGTGATTCTGTGATCTGTGAGCTGGGCTGTCCTTCCATCTTCTCATGTCTTTGTTGATTTCTTTCTTTAGTGATCTGGAGTTTTCATTGTATAGGTCATTCACCTCCATCATTAAATTTATTCTTAGGTACTTTAATTTTTTTGAAGCTATTGTGAAGGGTCTCAGACTGTTCATTGTTTGTATCTAGAAATGCTACTGATTATTGTGTTGATTTTGTATCCTGCTACTTTGCTGAAAGTGTTTATGAGATCTAAGAGTTTTTTGGTTGAGTTTATGGGGTCTTTCAGATGCAGGATCATATCATCTGCAAACAGGGACAATTTGACTTCTTCCTTCCCTATTTGAATCCTTTGTATTTCTTTCTCCTGTCTTACTGCTGTGGCTAGGAATTCCAGCATTATGTTGAATAAGAATGGGGAGAATAGACGCCCTTGCCTTGTTCTTGATTTTAGAGGAAATGGTTCCAGTTTTTCCCCATTAAGTCTGATACTGGATATAGGTTTGTCATATATAGCCTTTACAATGTTGAGGAATGTGCCTCCTATTCCTAATTTCTTCAGAGCTTTTATCATGAAAGAATGTAGAATTTTGTCAAAACTTCAGTATTTTTAATCCAGAATTTTTTTGAGGCAATGAAATGGTTAAAGGAACATCAGTGGATGTAATTTATTTACATTCTCAATAGGCTTTTGATGAAGTCCTACACAAGAAACTATTAAGGAAATTTGCCAACTACTGGTTGTCACTCATGGATTAACAGTGGTTTAAGAGCTAGACAAGGAAAGAGAATAAATGACCAACTCTCAATATAGAAAGGAGTTAATAGTGGGGTATCAGCAATCAATATAAAAGCAATGTTCTCCAGGATATTTATTGACACCCTTGAAAATGGACGAAATAATGAGGTGCTGAAATTTGCTGACTATTACAAAACTATTTCTGTTCCCACAGTCTACACAGATGGATGTGAAAAACACAAAATTCAAACTCAGTAATTGGGCAAAACAGTGGCAGATGAAGCTCTGAGCAGACAAGTGGAATATAATGCATATTGCAAGTAGCAACTTAAATCACTAATCCACTTGGGTGAGTTCTGAATTAGTGCAACCTTATAGCAGAAAGATTTAGGCTCACAGGAGACATGTTAATGAAGACATATGCATAATGCTCAAAAGAGTTTTAAAAAAGAAAGAAGGAAGGAGAGAGAGAAAGAGGAAAGAAGAAAGAAAGAAAGACTTAAATTTCACTACAAATGGAAGAGTATATAGCCCAATGCAATCACAAAAATCAATGGCACACACTTATCCCACCTTGTCTCACCAAACGCATAGCTGAGATATGTGACTGTGGTTTCTGAAGTCAGGATGTACTCAATCCCCAGGCTTCCCAGAGATCAATATTTAACATTCGGTTAAAATGACCATATTTTTAAAGAAAGATGGTTTAAAAAAAAAAGGAAGAAGAAGAAGCAACTGATAACATCTAGGAAAATAATTAGAAGCATTGGGAATGGACAGGCAAAATTTCACATGGGAAGGTGGAAAGTTAGTAAGTAATCATTTGAACATAGGAAAGATGAACATAAGGGCCTTCCATAAAAACAAAAGCTACATTAATATTCTGCAGTGGAGTTGTAGGTAGACTACAAACTGTAAATGGTGTGAAAGATAAATTGAATTTTCTTCTGATATGAGATGCTATGAGATCCAGTCTATCTTCCTACCTATGGTAGCTACTTTTCCTCAATATTATGATTGGAAATAAGAATATAACTATCAGCCAGGCATGGTTGTTCAAGCCTGCAATCCCAGGTACTTGGGAGACAGAGATCAGGAGGATCACAGTTTGAGGTCACTCTAGGCAAAAAGTTAGAGAAACCCTATCCCAACAAACAAGCCAGGCAGTGATGGTGAGCACCTGTGAGACCTGTGGTCTCTGCTCTCAAGACACATAGATAAGAAGATAATAGTCCAAGGCTGGTCTAGTGCAAAAATGCAAATGCAAGACTCTATCTGAAAAATACTAAAGCAAAAAGGACTGGAGGCATGGCTCAAGTGGTAGAGTGATTACTAGGCAAGCATGAAGCCCTGAGTTCAAACCCCAGTACTGCCAAAAAAAAGTTTATATATATATATAATATATATATATATATTATATATATATATATATATAGAGAGAGAGAGAGAGAGAGAGAGAATAATGTCGTACACATTTATAATGCCCAGCACTCAGGAGACTGACAGAGGAAGATTGTTAGTTCGAGACTAATCTGTGCTACACAGGGAGACCCTATCTTTAAAAAAAAAAACAAAATGAAAGGAAGGAAGGAGAGAGGGAGGGAGAAAGGAAGGAAGGAAAGGAGGAAATGCATATTATAAAGTCTCATAAATATCATTTTTGATGCTACTTACTAATTTTTTCTCTTCGTCCAAGATCAGAAGATTATCAAGATTTCAAATTGGTGGTATGTTGAAAGCCAATGAAATAAAAGCAAGTGCCCGATAGATTCAACAGGTAAGTCATTGCATTGCCCTGACCCTGTTAGGTCTTAGGTATGCAAATCATTGTACACTCTCTTTCTTCCCTTTTCTCCAGTAGGCAATTTATCCATGGGCCTGGCCACCAGGAGCAGTAAGATCTTCCCCCCAATTTGTTCTTTCCTTTTCCCCAGATGAGAAGCTCAGACAGGTAGCTGTGGCTACTGAAGTCAGGAGGTAATCAATCCTCAGGCTTCCAGAGCTCTAGCATCTGCTGATGGATGTCAGAAAGAAATGCTCTCCAACAATGACAAAGTAATTTATATTGACCCAGTACCTGTTGAGAAAATGACATCTCACACTCAAGCTGAAGACTGCACATTTGGCAGGTGCGTGGAGGGGAGGCGCTGAGGGGAGGCAATTGGCTGATTCGTTTCCTGCAGCCTGTGGTCCTCACCAGAAGACTAGAGCTGAGTCACTATAATCTTGGGTGTGTACTTATTCACTATGTTCAGGCAATTGATGTGGCACGGAACTTCAGAAGCACTTTTCCTTGTTTGTTTTTTTTTCCTAAAATCTAATCCTTCAGCACTGTGGTAAACATGAATAAACTAAGAATGACTAGCAATAAAATATGAGAAAGAAAACCAAATGCTGACATAAAAATAGCATTAATAGAAGCTAAAAATCAAATTTTACCATATAAAAAGAAAACACATTGTGGTTTTTTTTTGTTTTTTGTTTTTTTTTAATCTTGCAAGTGGTGTGCAAGCATTCTGCAAGAGATCACCTTGCCCTTAACAAATGTTTTGGGTTTTTTTCAGGCAAGCATTTTGGTGCTTAATAAAACAGTTCAAGGCACATAAGTATTTTCCTCTTCAAATATGTAGGTTCTTTCTAAAAGAGGGCACAAGGTAGTATTTTCACAGCAATTCTGCAAAGTCTGAAAAGCAGAACATTTTGCTAGGTGTTGGCATAGGGAAAAGGCATTATATCAAATGGGAAGGTCATGGGCCAGTGTTGACATAAGCATCTTCAGCTCTCCACTCTGCAACAAAATATCTTCAAATCTTTTTTTCAAAGATCAAATAAATACATTAACATAGCCATTGAATAATTTGCTATTTTTAGGCTACCTTTACACATTCATCTTTCATTCTACCAGTGATGGTTTCAAATATCAATATAACCATCTCAGCCCCCCCTCCCACACTCCCACTTCTCTGCAGAGGCCAGAGATTAAAGTACCTTTTGTGAAATGAAACAGTCATCCTTATCATCTAAAATTGCTAAACCTATAAATATACACAGAAGGAGAAAGAGAGAGAGAGAGATTCTGACTCAGTACCCCTCGTATTGATCATCTAAAAGGAGGATGAAAATTCTTTTTTTATTTTAAATTTTTTAGGATATATTCATTATACAGGAGAAATCTGTAGTGACAATTCTGATTAGACTTATTTTGTGCATTATTTACATTGCTCCCATCATCTCTATCCCCCAACTCCCTCCCACCCCACTTAAAGCAACTGCAAGAGACTTTTTAATTCTGTTTCATATAGGTTTATGAAGTCCATCAACCACATACCAGCACCTAAATCTCCTTCCTTCACCATTCCCACTCCCACTAGTACCTGCCACTCCTCCCCCCGCCCCCCGCCGCACACACTATGCCTATTTTACAGTCCTGATTTTAATTATTAATATTTAAGTTGAAGCTCAAAGGGGTGTCTCAGTGTATGCCCACTGTGGGTGTGCTTTACTTTGGTCTGTTCAATCCCTTCAAAGACTCTCTCTTACCCCTTTACCTCCTACCCCCCATTTTTCAACAGCTTTCAGTACACATCCTTATATCCTCTACCTCCATATCTTACGGTATGCGATATTACTGATGTTCTATCATTCTTTTTTTCATTCCCTCTTTCTCGAGTTCCATAGAGTAGTTCCACTGTTACAACATGTTCTATATCTGAGTCTGACTAACTTCAGTTAACATGATGTTCTACAATTTCATCCATTTACTTTCAAACCCCATGTCATTACTTCTTGTGGCTGAGTAATACTCCATTATGTATATATACCACAATTTCATGATCAATTCATCAGTTGTGGGGTGTCTGTGTTGCTTCCAGAGCTTGACTGTTATGAATAGTGCTGAGATGAACATTGGTGTACAGGTGTCTCTACTGTATCCTGTCTTACATTCCTTTGGGTAGATGCCCAGGAGCAGTATCACTGGATCATATGGCAGTTTTATCTCTAGCTTTTTGAGGAATATCCATATTGCTTTCCATAGTGGTTGTACTAATTTGCATTCCCACTAGCAGTGTAAAAGTGTTCCTGTTTCACCACATCCTCACCAGCATTTGTTGTTGTTATTACCCTTGATTATGGCCATTCTAACTGGGGTGAGATAAACTCTAAGTGTTATTTTGACTTGCATCTCTTTTATAACCAGGGAAGTTGAACACTTCTTCATGTATTTACTGGCCATTTGTACCTCTTTCTTTGAGAATTCACTATTTTAATTCACGTGCCCATTTCTTCACTGGGGTGTTGATTCTTTGGGGGTTGAGTTTTTCAGTTCCCTGTAGATTCTGGATATTAGTTCCTTATCAGATGAGTAGCTGGCAAAGATTTTCTCCAATTCTGTGAGTTCTATTTAGGAAGTCATTCCTTATACTTATCTGTTTCAATGTATTTCCTACTGCTTCTTGGAGTCATTTCAAAGTTTTGGGCCTTATATTAAGGTCTTTGATCCACTTTGAGTTGATATTGGTACAGGGTGAAAGACAGGGACCTAGTTTCAGTCTTCTGCATGTGGATATCCAGTTTTCCAGAAGCATTTGTTGAAGAGGCCATCTTCTCTCCATTGTGTGCTTTGGGCTCCTTTGTGGAAGATCATTTGGCTATAGATGCATGGGTTTACATCTGTATCTTGTATTCTGATCCATTGGTCTTCCTGTCTGTTTTTGTGCCAATACCACACTGTTTTTATTGCTACAGCTCTGTAGTATAATTTGAAGTCAGGTATTGTGATGCCTCCAATATTGAACTTTTTGCTCAGAAATGCTTTGGCTATTCAAGGTTTTTCGTGTTTCCATATGTATTTCACAATTGCTTTTTCTATTTCTGTGCAGAATGTCATTGGAATTTTGATAGGGATTGCATTGAACATGTAGATTGCTTTTGGTAGTGTGGCCATTTTCACAACATTGATTCCACCAATCCACAAGCATGGAAGTTCTTTCCATCTTCTGATGTCTTCTTTGATTTCTCTCTTCAGTGGTTCATGGTTCATAGTTTTCATTAAAAAGTCTTTGGCTTCCTTCATTAAATTTATTCCAAGGTACTTTATTGTTTTTGAGGCTACTGCAAATGGGATTGTTTCTCTGCTTTCTTTCTCAGCCTGTGTGTTGTTGGTATATAGATAAACTACTGATATCTGTATGTTAATTTTGTATCCTGCTACTTTGCCAAAAGAGTTTATGATTTCTACTGGTTTTTTGTTAGAGTTTTGGGGGTCTCTTACATATAGGACCATGTCATCTACAAATAAGGATGGTTTGACTTCTTCCTTCACTATTTTAATCCCTTAGGTAAAACTAAACAACAGGGGAACAAAAATTTATGGGAACAGCAGGCACCTCTCAATATTAGCACTGAATGTAAATAGCCTCAATGCCCCAGTCAAAAAACAAAGAATAGCAAATTGGTTTAAAAAACAAGATCCAATCATATGTTGTATCTTACAAGAGAGTCAGCTCACTGAAAAAATAAACACAGGCTTAGAGTCAAAAGGTAGAAAAAAGTTTTCCAAACAAATGGACCCCATAAATAGGCAGGAGTAGCTATCCTCATATCTGACAAAGTAGACTTCAGACTAAAATCAATCAAAAGAGACAACAAAGGTCACCTCATATTAATGAAAGGAACAATTCATTAAGAGGAAATATCAATCCTTAACATACATGCACCAAACACAGGGGCACCCATATACTCAAAAAAAAAAAAAAAACTGTAATGGACATAAAAGCACAGGTAGGCTCTAACACAGTGATAGTGGAAGACCTGAACACCCCATGGTCACCAATAAGTAGATCATCAGACAAAAGATCAACAAAGAAACTTCAGAGCTTCTCCACATATTAGACCAAATAGACATGGTTGATATCTACAGAGTATTTCATCCAACAAGTAGGCAATATACATCCTTTTCTGCAACTCATGGAACTTTCTCCAAATTAGATCATATTTTAGGACAGAAAGCAAGTTTCAATAAATTCAAAAAAATTGAAATAACCTCCTGCATCACATCAGATCACAACAGAATAAAACTAGACCTCAACAACAAAAGAAACCCCAGAAAATATTCAAACACAAGGAGATTGAACAACACACTGCTGAAAAACCAATGGGTAAGCAAAGTAATAGGGAAATAAATCAAAAAGTTCCTAGAATCCAAAGAAAATGAAAATAAAACCTATCAGAACGTGTGGGACACAGCAAAGGCCATACTAAGGGGAAAGTTTATAGATGTAAAAGCCAACATTAAAAAAACAGAGACCTCTCAAATAAACAATCTAAAGATGCACCTTAAGCTCCTAGAAAAACAAGAACGAACCAAACCCAAAATCAGCAGATGGAGAGAAATAACAAAGATCAAGGCCAAGATCAATGAGCTTGAAACCAAACACAAACTATACAAAGAATCAATGAGACAAAAAGTTGGTTCTTTGAAAAGATTAACAAGATTGATAAACTCTTAGCCAACATGACAAAATGGAGGAGGGAGAAGACCCAAATTAATAAAATCAGAAATGAAAAAGAGTATATAACCACAAATACCAATGAAATCCAGAGAATTATTACAGCATACTTTGAAAACTTCTATTCAAGTAAACTGGAAAATCTAGATGAAATAGATAAATTCCTAGACACATATATCCAACCAAAAGTGAACCAAGAAGATATTACCCACCTAAATAATCCTTACATGCAATGACATTGAAGCAGTAATAAAGAGTCTCCCTAGAAAGAAGAGCCAGGACTGATAAGTTCACTGCCAAATTTTACCAAACCTTTAAAGAAATAAAACCAGTACTCCTCAAACTTTTCCAGGAAATAGAAAGGGAAGGAATACTACCAAATTCATTCTATGAAGCCAGCATTACATTCATTCTGAAACCCAATAAAGATGTAACCAGTAAAGAGAATTATAGACCATTATCTTTAATGAATATAGATGCAAAGATTCTCAACAAAATACAGGCAAACAGAATTCAACAACACATCAAAAAGATCATACACCATGACCAAGTTGGTTTCATTCCAGGGATGCAAGGATGGTTCAACATACGAAAATCCATAAACATAATACAGTGTATAAACAGAAGCAAGGACAAAAACCACATAATCCTCTCAATAGACACAAAAAAAGCCTCTGACAAAATCCAACACCCTTTCATGATAAAAGCTCTGAAGGAACTAGGAATAGAAAGAATGTTCCTCAATATAACAAAGGCTATATATGACAAACCTAGAGCCAACATTATACTAAATGGAGAACTGAAACTACTTCTCTTAAAAGTCAGGAATGAGACAGGGCTGTCCACTTTCTCCATTCCTATTCAATATAGTTTTGGAATTCCTAACCAGGACAATGAAAATTCTTATAGACAGTTCATTCAGATGGACATTATTTATCTATGACAGTAACTCTCCAGAATATAGCAAGAAGAGAAAAAGAAAAGTAGATGTCACTTCCTTTCAGAACAGCCCTTCTGGTTGTCTCTCAAAATCAGTTTACCTTTTTAAAATATTGGTTCCTTATAAATATATTCATATACACTTATATATCAGGCTTATTATCTGTGAATTAATCTGTACTTTATGATAATGTAATGTTTTTAAAATTTTGACAACTTTGAGATCAATTTCATATAGAATACAATTCATCCACTAAAGTATACAAGTCAATGGTTTTTAATGCAGTCATGAATTTGTGCACCTAATAGTCAATTTTAGAATAGTTTCATCACCTTGGAAAGAAATCTCATAACTTTTCGGTATCCTAACCCCATGCACATCCCAGCCCTAAGCACTCACCAGTCTACTTTCTGTCTCTGAAGAACTCCTTGTTCTGGACCTCAAGGTGTATGGAATCAGAGAATTCATGGTCTTATGTGGGTGATTTGTTTCACTTATCGTAATGTGCTTAGTGTCTCTGTGCTGTAGCATACATCAGTTCTTCATTCCTTGGTATTGACTGGATAATACTCCATTGTATGCATAGGCTACATTTTTACCATCTGCTTTTCTGTTGATGGAAGGTTGTTTCTGCTCTTTGGCTATTGTGAATAATGCTGCTATGACATTCTTGTATATATTTCTTTGTAGACATATGCTTTTATTGCTCTTGGATATAGAGCAAGGAGTGGAAGAGCTAGCATATGCATTAGTCAGATGATATGGCAATCATTTGACAAACTGTCAAACTATTTTCCAAAGTAGTGGCACCATTTTATATCCCTACCAACAGAGACAAGGGTCCCAATTTCTCCACATCCTTGGTAGCCCTTGTCTTATTGGACTTCTTGATGGAAGCCATCCTGATGGGCATAATTGCATTTCCCAGATGACTAATGATGCCAACCATTTCTTCATGGGCTTCATGGTCATTTGCATATTCCATGGAGAAATGTCCACTCATATTTTTGACCCACTTTTAATAGGAAGCCAGTTACTTTTACTTTATACATGATTTTAACAGCTCATTTTTTGGCTAACAAATGACGAAAAATAGCAGATAACAAGTATAGAGGAACTAGTAAAGACAGGCTTACCAGCTAACAGGGCTAATAAGGGAAGGAAAAAAAAATTGTAAAAAGCAAGCATAACCCCTCAAAAAGCACAGCACTATCCATCCCATAGGAAGGTGACAACTGTCTCACTGGGCCCTGACAGCTTCCCTGTGCTACCACACAGAAAGTGAATGAAGTTTACTACATATACTTTTATAGAATCACTTTAAATCCTATATGGCTTAGTTAAAGCATATAGTGGGTTCATAATATAATTTGGGGCTTGGTGAAGAGAAGTAATACTTGTTATAAATGATGTGCTCTTAAATGTTTAACAGCCAACTCTCCAGAGGGGAAAAAAAGTCTGATTTGTACTTCCACCATGACTGAGTCAAAGTACCAAAGTCACCCCAACACACATGAGAGCATCCTGAAAATTTAACAACTGGCTCCCAAGGTAGTAGAGGCCTCTTGGTCACAGCTTGATGTTTGACTATTATGAGCTTGGCACTCTGTTGGTCTCTTTATACACTGCTATGGTTTGAATGTTTGGGTCCCTCCAGAATTCAAGTTGAAACTTAACCCACAATTCAACAGTATTAAGAGGTGTGGCTTTGGGAGAAGATTAAGTCATGAGGGCTCTGCCTCATCGATAGACTAATGTTCTGTTTTTTTTTTTGGTGGTGGTGGTAGTGGTACTGAGGTTTGAACTCAGGGCCTCATGCTTGCTAGGCAGGTGCTCTACTGCTTGAGCCACTCCACAGCCCTAGATTAATGCTTTTATAAAAGCATTTGGAAGGTACCAGCTGGGCCTTTTTTTTATCCTTCATTCAATCCACAGCATTTAAAGTACCACCTTTGGAAGCAGAAAGCAGTCCTCACCATTCACTAAAACTGCCAGCACCTTGATCTTGTATTTCAGTCTCCAGAAGTATGAGAAACCAAATTTCTGTTCTTTATTAATTACCCAATCTCAGGCATTTTGTTATTGCAGCAAGAACAGGCAAGAACATACATACATATTACCTTGTTTATTGCTCTGAACAACCCAAGAGGAGAAATAAATGTAGTAATCCCCCTTTTATACAGAAGTAAACTGAGGCTCAGGAAGGTTTTATAAACTTACCAGGGATAACAAGTAGGAAGTGCCATGATGGTGTCTTCAAAGACTGCATTCTTCCTGGTATACTAAATCAATTACTCATTTTTAAAAGCCTCTCAAGAACAATTCTTAAATTGGGTTTAATGGCACTTTTGAAGAAATGTCATTCATTATTCTGAGATTATACTCATTTGGAACTCCATAGGCTTGACATCAACAGGCAAGTGAGGTGTTAAAACATAGATATTTAGACTCATGAATAACAAACTACAGCTTTGCCAGAGAAAAATGGGCCTGCTCAGTGCTAAGGCCAAAATCAGACAGAAATTTGCAAGCAGAGCTCCCCAGCACCCATATGCAGGGTAGAAAGTGACTGAGTAATCTAGAGATCATCCCTTCCAGCTTTGCATTCTACAACTGCGACTTGTGCCAAGACCAGCCTTGCAAGGGCTAGCATGGGGCTCTCACCACACCAGTTCAAGTGCACCTAGTTTGTGTATTCTTACATGTAAAGTCAGCACATTAGTACACCTTCACAAACAGTCTCATGGCAAAATGCAAGAAATTTCATTTCAGCATAGAGTATGTGACAATAATTCCTCTTACCTGCACTGCACATTAAAAAAACAAAGTAGCACCTAACCTACTTTCTGGAAGCAGTGTGAGAATATCTTAGGACTAAACATTGGCAGGATTCTATTCCAGTAAAACCTCCAGTTCTTCACCCAGAAGTTAATGATCACTGCACTTAAAAATTTGTAATTGGATAAATTGTATGGAAGGAATCACTTATGCAATCAGTGGCAAGTTTCAACTTCTGTTTCCAGCCAGTATCAAAGAGGTAGGTTGATCTGCCACAGGATAACACATTCCCCCTTGGCCCTCCCTGGCACCTACTGTGGAATATATTACTCCATTCGAGAAGTTGCTATTGTGTGCTTGTTAGGTAAGTAGGATTTGTAATTCAGCAACCAAGCTTTGGTAGTTAGTTTTATACCAGATGAGGCTCAAACCTCAGCACATACCAATGTCCAGAAGGCTTCAATACCACAAAAAAACCCAAGAAGCTCTCAGTCAAGGTTTGGGAAGGTCTAGTTTTAATTTATGGCAAGAACACAGAGCTACGGTCTCTCATCTTTAAGAACCTGGGACCATTAATGTACAATGCTCTTCATTGTGTTTTGCTCTGTTCTATATAAAAACCTGAATGATCTGGACTTAAAAAAAAAAAGCATGCATTTTTTTTTAACCTTTCACCCAGCAAAGAATACAATAAACAGTAGCCTCATTCAGAGATGTTTAGTGCAAAGCAGAATGCTTTGACACTTAATATTGTCATTATTATAGGCTTAGTATAGACATGTGGGTGGTGAAGGGAAGGGACAAGAAGAAGGCAGTGATGGGAAAAGTTTGGTTATCTCCCAGCCTCCCTTTCCACAGCCCACAACCACCCACTATGGATGGCCCACTAATGCCAAGGTCTGCCTTCCCAGGCATCATGGTACCTAACTCAACCTTCATCACACCATGCCTTCCTGCCTCTACTCCCCTCATGTTCCACTGCAGATTAAGCAGCTGGAACCTCATGTCCTCAGGGACAAGGTTGGTTGTTAGGAAATCCAATAAACTAGTCCCGTGAGCCAGTGGAAAAAAGTAAAGGAAACTCCTCATTCCACCGCCTCCAGCAGGCACATTGAGACTGCTACCACAGTGTCCTGGAGGTAATGACCACTCTTCTCTTGACTCACCCAAGAGCCATCTCTGGGGTGAGAATACCAGCCCAAGCTATAAGAAAAGATAACATCATGTTAGGCTTCATCTGTGGCCACTAAGATAGAGATGACCAAATGAGGAAT
This sequence comes from Castor canadensis, assembly GCF_047511655.1. Taxonomy (NCBI): domain Eukaryota; kingdom Metazoa; phylum Chordata; class Mammalia; order Rodentia; family Castoridae; genus Castor; species Castor canadensis. The sequence continues at coordinate 25,190,972 of NC_133386.1, forward strand.
GGGTGAAGTGAGATCACAGGACCAGGCATGGTCTCATTGGTAAGCATGTCCTTAACAGTATGCAGATGGTGTAGCAAAAATCCAGCCAGCCTGCTCCTCCCATCTCTGTGCAGATTAACCACAATAACCATTTGACTCACAACACCCAACAAATATGGATGGCTTGTAGAAAACAACTTGTAGATTCCAAGCCCCAGAAACACCAGTCTCCGGCAATAGCCCTTGTCATAACCGAGGTGTGGAGAGCTATGCAACTAATTTCATGTGGCGAGAAGGTTCTTTTGTTTGGCAGCCAGGTAAAACAGGGCTGACTCTTTAAACAATCTCTCTTCCCCTACATACTCTTCATACACAGAATTCCTTCTGAAGCCACTGAAAATCCCTGTCACAGAAGAGAGATGAGAACAATCTGTTTATTTTTGTATGAATCTATTCTCTCTCTCTCTCTCTCTATCTCCCTCTCTCTGTCTCTCTCTTTTCAAAACTCCCACATTCCACATTCTCAGGAAGGCTTTTCCTACAATGGATCTCCTCAAAATGAAAATGGCTGTGGTCCAAAGGTTGTGCCAAAGAAAAATTCAGCTTGCTGCCAGCAAAGTCTCAGCAGTATGATTGACCTTTCCTTCCTCCATGTTTTTCTTTCTTAATTGTCATGTCTCTCCCAGTTAAGTGACAAACATGAGGTAGAAACTGCTTTTATCCTTGTGTTTTTATAGTGATTCAGATGATGACTCCACTCAATAAATTGGAAATCATCATTATACACAAATGCATATGCTAATGTGTGACCTGTAAGCTCTGATGGTGGAATGAATAAACAGTTACTGGCAAACACCAGGGTATGGCATTTCAATGAAGTCATCACAGAATCACTAGCAATTATCTCTATAAACTTAAGGTGAGATGTGTGTGGACTGAACGAGAGAAATACACACTTGTATTTCAGAAAGAGAAATGGGAAAATTCCTAAAATCAGACTCAATCCAGAAATATATAGCAATCTTATAAACATACACAGACACAAATACACACACATATAATAGCATTCTGGGGGGAGAGAGAAACTAACATAGCTTTCTTTATAAAAGAAATCACAATAATTGAATGCTATCTGTTCAGAAGCATGCCAATTTTGATAAAAAACCAAGTAGAAGGCAAAGATACTAAATAGTTTTGATTATTGCTTATGATTGAGCAATTAAAGAATTGCACCCTGAAATCATCCTCTCATCAGGTGGATTCATAAGTGATTAGAAAGCCTTTCCCAGAAAGTAATTATTAATGGTCCAGTATCAACCCAGAGATGCATACCTCATGGGATTCCAAAGAGGTTGATCTTACCCTAGTGCTATTTTTAGTAGCAACAAAGATGATGGGAGAGAAGATGGTTATTAAGTTCAGTAATGACATCAAACTGGGTGTGGTACATTCCACTTTGGAAAACTGGATAGAAGTGCAAATGATCTTGATAAGTCAGAGAAATGGGTGGACATAAACAGATTGAGGTTCTGCAGTGTAATCCACATGGGAAGAAAAACAAACCACACAATTGCAGGATTCACCCTGTGATGTCATAAAGAAAACGATCTGGAGGTCATAGCCCACACTGTTATTCATGTTCACATTTTAGCTTTAAAAGCATACTTGATTTAGAAAGAGAAAAATAAGTGGCCTTTCCTCAAAGCTCAGTACGGCTACAGGGTATCCCATAATACAAAAGTTTGTGCAAACTTTAGGCTTGAGTTTTAAAGTGAAATATGAAGAATGGGGGGTGGATTTTAAGAAAAAATTAATTTTTTATTGGTTACATGTTTCAGAAACAGCCCTTAGAGAAACAACTAAAACCAAAAGCCATTTGGTTGAGAAAAGGTTGAGGAAGAGACTTTAGCACTTTCAAACCTAGAAAGAGAAAGACTGGTGGGAGGGAATAAGTTTCAATGACTAAGAAAAGTTTTCCAGGAAAGAAAAAAGAGAAAAAAAAAAAAAAACTATAGAAAACTTGTGTGTGTTGCAACAAAACTCTGACGGCCTTCACTGAAAACTTCAAATTTGGAAACAGCTTTATGTACAGACAAAAAATTAGACCACATATGTGAAAGTAAAATGTAAAATCAAAAACTAAATCTTTGTGTTTTCCTGGTTATCTGGTTCTCCCCTCCCTTTTATATGTAAAGGAAAGCAGTAGAAAGGAAGAGGGGAAATTGCTTACACAGTGTTTGGAGGGACCCTTACTTCTCCTAGAAGACTCAATGACAACTCCAGCCCCAAGGTCCACCCATGCTTTCCCAGGTCCCAGTGCTGCATTGTATGATTCTTTGCTATGTTGTTTCAAGGATGGTTTTCACAATTGATGTTGAGTTCTGGAGAAACTACAAAGCTCTTTGTCACCTGTAAGGTGGGACGAAGCCTGTTCCCTGACATTTCTCTTTGCTCATTCCCACCACTGTGCCTTTGGAGACAAACCTGCCTCTCTTGGAGAGGTGTGCCTCTCCAGGTCTCGTCTGGAACGTAGAACATGTCCTTCCCTCAACTTTCTAAGGACTTCCTACTTTAAGGCTGGATATAGGTTGGCCTCTCATGGGACTTGCCTAATCTCTCCTGGTCATACCATTTTCTCCTTCTTAGGAACTCTGAGTGTTTGTTTACTATCAGCATCATTCCCTTGAAACACAGTCACACACAGCCTTGTGACATCTCAGGCACTGTGACTCACCAGTCAACATTTACTGCACATCTATGCTACACTCCCACCTAGGCTGTGAGCTCTTTGAAGGTGAGGGTCATGTGTTAAGCTGTTTTGTATCCTCCTACTGCACCCCATTCGGCAAGCACTACGCTCACGGTAGGCACTAGGTGAATGCTTTATGAGTGAATGATTACGGCAAATGTTGAAAGAAAATTCAATCTCCTCTTAGAAATGCTGCTTTCTATCTTGGAAAACTATTTCTGAAGACAAAGTCATGAGAAAACAAAAACCAATTAGGGAGGAAACCCTTAACATTTTGTAAATTCTTAGTGGGAAAAGTAAGTATCAACACTATAAAAATTCAATAAAGCAATCACAATTCTTCCTTATATATAGAAATATTAAATTACAGCATTCTTAAAATTGTAGATTATAAAAATCATACAATTATTGGTATTGTTATCTGAGTAGAACACTTCTTATCAACACATGGAATTATAAAAGCAAAGAAGAAACCACTGCATAATGTGTTTGGTTTAAAATTATTTGATCCAATAAAGTTTGAACACTTTCATTATTTTAAGATTATTATTATTATTATTATGTGTTCATTTTGCCCCAGCTCCCTAGGAGTAGTCCTTCTGCTAAGACCGTCAACAAAGCGTCAGAGGTGGCGGCCACATGATATCTTACATTATGAGTTAAAACGATGGTTCATTTTGCAGAGATAAATATCCATGATGGTAACTTATCTTGGCTGCATTTAAACCTATGACTTGGAACCTAAAAGCACCATATTTATAGCATCTGTTCAAAAAAATCCCCAACATGAAGTTTTACTGCTGTTTGTTATCCAAATACTGTAGCTAGATGTACAGATTTTTTAAAACACCAAGGAGGTATTATGGTACACATTGTTTAAGAAGGTTGTTTGACATCCCAGAAAAACTTGTTCTTCTCTTGAGCTACACTTTGAGTCATTTCTCAGGAACCCATTAACCACTGTAGTAACCACAGAGTATCCCTCAAATTTCCAAAAATAATTCAGGATATCCAAAGTTCTTATAAAAGCAAATGGAGTAGGTTAGGGGTGGGGAAATGAATTTGGTCATAAACTGTGAATTTAAAAATTAGTCAAAACATTAGATCAAGGGCAAACACAACAAGGGGATTGGACTTTGAGCACATGATAAAAGCGAGAGCACACAAGGGAGGTGTGAGGATAGGTAAGACACCTAAAAATCTAGCTAGCATTTGTTGCCCTTAACTCAAAGAAACTAAAGCAGATACCTTAAAAGCAACTGAGGCCAATAGGAAAAGGGGACCAGGAACTAGAGAAAAGGGTAGATCAAAAAGAATTAACCTAGAAGGTAACACACATGCACAGAAATCAATGTGAGTCAATGCCCTGTATAGCTATCCTTATCTCAACCAGCAAAAACCCTTGTTCCTTCCTATTATTGCTTATACTCTCTCTTCAACAAAATTAGAGATAAGGGCAAAATTGTTTCTGCCAGGTATTGAGGGGGTGGGGGGGACAGAGAGGGGGCAGAGTGGGTGGTAAGGGAGGGGGTGGGGGCAGGGGGGAGAAATGACCCAAGCATCGTATGCACATATGAATAATAAAACAATAAAAAAATGGCCAAATCCTCCAAAAAAAAAAATTAGTCAAAAAATGTTTTTCCTGCCAAAACTCTACATTACCTCTTTTCTATCTTCAAAACCTGAAACATGATAACAGAAACTTGTTTCTATACTAAATCTTACGGCAACCAGCCCCCACCATGATTCACGTTTGTTTATATGTCACATGTTGGTTCAGTTGACTTGTGGGGAGCCATGTTTTTTATTCTACTTAGGACAGTAAGCTGTGCAGTTAGGTGGGTATAACAGAACACCTGCATCAAGCCAACTGTAGCTGAAAGGAGTCCTAGGGAGCCTGAGAATACAATAGGTCCATGGGTTACCATAATTCTCAAAGCCTTCTGCTTGGTGCCACATCACTCATCCAAAATGTTCAGAAAAATCTTCAGTCTCTTGAGTTCTTATTTGAGATATTCTATAAGGGGCAGGTTCCAAGTTCAAGAACAGGGAGAAGGAAAAGCTATTTGAGTTATGGTGGGGTTATGCCCCCAATAAACCCATCAGAAGTAGATAATATTGTAATTGAACATGCATTAAATACCTAACCTACCAAGCATACTACTCAGTTACATAGGACACTGTATAGTATCGCTTGTTTCTCTTCATGATCCCATGGCTGACTGGGAATGCTGGCTCCTACCACTGTCCAACATCTTGTGACTGTATTCCCACACTTCACTAGCCTTGGAAAAGGCAGAAATTCAAAGGATGGATTCTACTGAATGGTTTCTACCATCATGAAGTAAAAAAAACCATAACTTAAACCATCATAAGTTGGTGACTTTGTGTACTTTCTACCATGGGCAGGGAAGTACAGATGCAAGTCAACTGAGAAATGAGTAGTGCCTGAGAAATGGCTTCCGAGATGAGAGATCCCGGGTCTGCCATTAGTCCTCTTACTAGCTGGGTGCCTCTCAGTTTTAGTTTCTTTGTCTCAAAGTAGTCTTTACCTAGGGTGACAAGAAGACTAATAAAAAGTTACACAGGTTTTAGCACAGCTCCTGGGACAGACTGTTCTCTCCCTGAGGCCAGGCCATGATGGAGCACATCACCAACCAGGTGGTTTGGATAAACCGAAACTGGGCTCCTGCCGGGGGGCTTCTCTTTCACTACTTTACTCAGTGCCTCTGACTCTGGCCTGGGTACAAGGAGCATTTCCCAGCTATTTACCACATAAACTAAAAAACAAGGCAATGTGTGAAGCAGGGACACAAGCAACATCCTGAAGACTCTAAGGTACTGCATAAAAGCAATTACAAACTAAAGTTCTGGAAACTTACCTTCATTCTCTTTGAGTACATTATCAGACATGGGTTTTTCTTCTCTGTCCTGCTCTTCTCATCCTTTGGCCAATGTTTATGAAGTTTAAAAACTTCAACCAGATGGAATTCATTACACAGATTGCCAAATTGTGTTGTATTCCTTTTTTGTTCAACATTTGTGAGCACATCAGAGTATGACATTCACATTGCTAGGTGCTTAGAGATTGTGAACAATTTCAGTCAAGTCTTCTCACTCATCCAACAGGAGTGTTCTCATAGGACAGGAGAAAACATCAGCCAGGAGGAAGCTATAGGGAAAAACCCATCAACTGCTCCCAACACCCTTCTCCCAGGACTGCTAGCACATCTGACCTGTTCTTATGCTTCTCTAGGCCAAGGGTTGTCATTTCCTGACCACAGTGAGACAAAAGGAGGAAATAATGTAGGTATCTTCCCAGAGAAAAAAGGCTATATGGATCTAATTCTCACTTAACTTCCATGAAGTTTAAAAAATTGAATATTTCAGGCCCTCTGTTGGGAAATGGGTCACTCCTCATTCTACCCCACTTTAAGCACTCTTGTTCAATGCTCAGGTATGATGAAGCCTGGCTGAAATTAAGCCAAGGAGATATTGAGGATAATCATGAGGTAAGGAGAAATTTCATTTTATTTTCTTACTGGGTAATGTAATCACAGAATTTTTCCCAAATTCCCAAACTACATCAATATATGGAATTGATACCTCTCAAAAACTTAATGCTGGACATTCCCTTGTAATTGTTTCAAAGCCAGAAATGATTATAGATCCCAGAACTATAAAAATGGTACAAAAGACCTAAACATGCAATTACATCTCAATTAAATAATAATTTGATATTTAGTATCAGAAGTAGTCATTTCAGTGAATAGTAACTTAACATGTATTAGTGTAAACACAATTCCAACTCCAGAATTATATGTTAAATGAACAGTAGTTTATAAAAAATTGAATGAATTTGCCACCTAAAAACCATGGCAACTTCAAAGTTATGCTTAATTCTCATGACATTTACTAAAGTAGCACAGGGTGATTGGAAATCAGAAATTAACAAGAGGCAGTCATTGCCTATTGAACCTCCAATCTTCCCCAGCTATTTAAGGTGGGGAAGTTAGTAAGTTGGTACAATACAGAGTAGTGCATTGCTTCATGTGAACAGACATTCCACCAGGAGCTCCTAATCAAACCTGGGGAGAAGAAAAGAAAGCTCCTCTAAAGATCTATGTATAAGAGAATCCTGAATAGTGAAGAGAAAATTTCCAGATGAATATCGGAGAGGGATGCCAGAGACCTCTTGGAATTTCAAGAAATTTGTTAAAACTATATGAAGCATCCATATCAAGTGGGTGCCAGGGAAAGAGGTTGGGTAAAGATAAAACTGGAAAGTGGGTGGAAGCAGGAACCTTGAAAGGCTTAGAGTGTCTTGAAGGGAAGTTTGAGCTGTATCCATGGTGATTAGTAGGATGACAGTACATCCTGTATTGACTAGAAAAATCCTAGTTTATAACTGTGACCCTAACATAATAATTCCTAGTGTCCTCTCGTATCCCAGATTGGTAAATTTTATGGTTTTCCTATTGATTGGAAGCCACTGGCCCTGGGAATACAAATATAAGTAAACCTTCTCTGTCCCAAAGAACTCATGGGAATGAAAGAAACAGGAGTAGAAAGAGCTAATTGTAACAGAAACCAAAACATTTGTTATGACATAAGAATGAACGAACATTCCCAGGACTATGGAGTATGAATGGGAACTGAAGATACAAAACCATTCTAGACATGAGCAATTATTCCCTATTGTAAAAAAACCAGCATCCAATGTAGTTGAAGCAAAGAGAATTTCTGTGGCTTTGGAGGTGGTTGAAAATGAAAAGTTGGCCTTGAAGACAAATTGTCAAGGGTATTGAATATTTCATCAAGGAATCTGGAGTTTATAATGTCAGCATGAGGCTCCTTCAAAGATTTCTCATCAGGGCACCTAAAGTATCCCATCTGGCTTTTGAACACCTCCAGCCTTTCTGGAGGATAAGCTAGCAGAAGTAGATAATGGCTGTACTTCAGATGGAATGGAACTCAGTACTATAGACACCAGAGCTGATTATTATCATCTATGAAGCTTAATGACTATGGCATTGTTGGGTCCAGTAATGAAAAAAAGTGTAGTCTCACTCATGAATGATGGTAAGCAAGAAAAGGAAGAATATTTACTATCCAAAGATGTGTCAACCAAACAGCACAAAGGACTAAGAAAGTATCACAAAAAGTTTGATAAGTTTACTCCCTAAAAGGTTATGGCAATGTTTATACATTATAAATGTTATAATAAATCATGAGGCCAAATGAACCCACGGAAAAGTTTGTGACAGAACCAGAACTGCTAATGAAGGACCTTTTGCCTTCCCTGACAGGGATGAAATCATTTATAATAATGGTGTATTCCACAGCAAGTCTGTGAGAAATCTGACAAATTGGGGATTCAGAACTTATTTCAATAAACTAGCCTGCTGGCAGTTTTCATAATCAAAATATCCTGGCCAGAAGCCATAGGAAGGAGAGGGGAAACTCATTTGCCTCCTTCGCTCTCTTATCTGTTATTTTTCTTTCTTTTTTGGAGGGGAGAAAGTAACAGTGAAAAGAACAAAATTCAATTCAATAAGCAACATTAACCTGATGATCAATGGATGGCAGATAAAGAAACTGATCATCCTTATATTCAACTGTTAATGGAGAGATTTAAAAAATATTCAACAGAAAAGTTATATTCGCTCAATAAGGTCATTTCTGGTTTTTGAAAAGGGGATTGTGAAATTAAGTTTAGGGCTAATAAAAGTGATCCTTCTTGGCACAAATGTGGGAAAATCCATTAATTAAGACAGAAATTTCCCCATAGTTTTGCTATGAATGGTCACTTTTATTATGAGTTTTTCCCCTATGATTCCAATCTTGGAGAAATTTCTTCCACCAAACAAGCAGTATTTAAGGAACCAAGAGTTTATTTCCTTATCATTTTCTGAATCACACATAGGTCTTCCTGCCATTCAGAATTTTGGATCGTTAGAAGAAATCTCTGTTACCATACCAAGTTGATATGATTTCAGCCAAAAGCAAAGAAACTTGACATTTTATTTAGCCCATAGGGACTTATTTCAGGAAAATGTACTGGTTTCTGTTAGCCTTTTTGAAATATTGAAAACAGCTCAAGGAGTCCATTATAATCTTCAAGGGCCCTGAGGGATGTAGAGACCTTATACAGAGAACTTTTGCACCAGAGAATAGACAAGAATCTATTAAGAAAAGCAAACCTTGTACACCTTATGTTCCTACAACTCCTATTCATTCATTCTTGCATTCAGTCCACTTGACAAGAATTGGTTGAGCACCAACTAGTTATGTAGTAGGCTCTGAAGTAGGTATCAGTGATATAAACATATATGACCTTGCCCAAAAAAGCCCACAACATAGTCAGGGAAGTAGAGATGCAAAGGAGGCCAGCAGAATCTAATAAGGACTTGATTTCACACACTAATTGGGCTATATGACTTCCTAACTCTGCTTTGGGGAGCCTGGGAAGGTATCCAGAGAAGTTAACAATTGAGTTGAGACAATGGGGCACAGAAAGTACAAGTGGGTTGAACAAATGGGGTGGGACTTTCCAGGAAATATATTTAAAGGTGTAAGTCAAGAAGAAAATAAATGGGAGGTCCAGAAACAAGGAGCATTTAGCAGAAGCAGTGTAGCACAGTTTATGGTCAAACACATAAACTGTGATAGCGACCACCTGGGAGGGACTCTAAGCTCCACCACTTGGAAACTAGTGACTTCCTTCAAGTTATCTAACCTCTCTAAGCCTCTAATTCCCTATCTGTAAAATGAGGATCACAACAGCATCCAGTTTTTGGAATTATCAAGAAGATCAAAGCACACACTAAAGCATTTAGCCTTTAGCTTAGTCCTTAATCACTGGTGCCTGTATGTGTTAGACTTCCACTAGTCTTGGAAAGCCTAGTCTTAGAAAGCTACAACCTTACAAAGGTTGAACGGCAGTAAAGCTGGATACAAGGGTAGGGGCCAGGGCGTGATGAATTTCTCTGCCATGCTAAAAAGTATTGGCTTTTGTGGATTTTTGAAGAATTTTAAGCTAGTGAATAGGGAATAACATGATAGGATTTCTACTTTAGAATGATCACTTTGGCTGTAGTGTGTGGGATGGATTGGAGAAGCCGGAAACTGGAGGCAGGAAGCTATCTAGGAGACGACTATCAAACAAACCCAGTTAGTGTCACTGGTGATAGTAATTGTTCCTATGATTGCCAAGATGAATCTGCTAAGGGAAGAAAAATCTTCATTTCAGCCACTCACACCAGGTCTACAATATTCTGTGAAAATTACTCTTTCTGAAATGTTTGTTTTTCTCCTTAGAGCAACAAAGCACCTTTTGAATTAGCATAGTAACTGATGTGGGAACTTCATCGTCAGCTCAACACTGGGGAATGTATAGAAAGTCCTTTCTAAAGAGTTCCACACCAGGAAAAAAAAAAAAAGCCTCTTTGCCTTAAATGTGATGACTTAACTAAAAGGGATAAATAAACCCCCTTTGAAATGCAAAATTGGCTTAGAGGAAACCTCCTGGAAGTCCTATTTGATATGCACATGCATCTTGAAAAATGTTTCCTTCTCCTAGTGCCCCCTTGGAGACTGGTAGAAGACAATTCTTCAAGCCAGGCAAGAACCACTACCAAGCTGCAGAGTCCTCACAGCTAGGTCTCCCACCTCCCAGCAGCTGGGCTTTTAGAAGACTCCCTATTGCAAACAGCCTTTTGCCAGAATTCTCTGAGCTTCAGGCTCACACAGGGCTGCCATGGGAGATGGGGAGATGGAGAGCTGTTGGCCAGAAAAAGGAGAATCCCAGAAGCTAGGGCATTTTAAGGGGGTGATACAAAAGGAATTCTGTTCTGCCAGGGAATCTACCTCTACCATGAGTCATCTCTTCCTCTAAAAGTGTGAGCTCTATTGAGTAGAAACCTAGAAAGAGAAAACAACAGCTTTAAAGAAAAGTAGTTAGCAAGAAGGTGGGGAAACGAAGAAGAATTTAGAGGGAAGACTCCCCTTAGAACCTTAAGCAAAGTGCCTATTTTAAGGTAATATGTTTTACCCAAACTGCTTCTTCACATCCTGCTAACAGCTGAATCTTTCTCACACTGAAGACCACCCAGATGTGGTAACTTGGTGTTGGGTTCATCTTCCTGGCATTTGTCAAGGCAGCTGCCTGCAGCCCAAGTAGTTAGAAGCAACCCACAGAGTAAATGCAGTCAAATGCAAGTTCAAGGTACATGGCCTTGTAAGCAATGCTGCTGGAGAGAGAGAGATATATCGCTCCCCAACATTCAACTCCCTCTGGAGTCCTTGAAAAGTCCTTCTGAAAAATTCACTGGAAAACAATTTAAGGGTCAAATTTAGGGAACCTGGGCATTTTTTGTCTCCCTTTTGAAATCTCTTTTTGTATTTTTCCGTATAAGTTTTTTTTTTTCTATAATGGAACAAAATTTCACTCCTCTATAACATGTCTGCATCAGTTGCTTTTTGTGTTCCTGGAAACTTTGTTAAAGTTTACTCTACATGCCAAGTTAAAAAAAAATGTCTATTAAATGCTAGATGTACAAAAAAAAAAATCTATGGGTGCGGACACTGTCCTCAAAGAAAGTATGTGTAGACACACAACTGAAGAGCTGTTTCTTGCAGGAAAAATTGAGCAGAAAAAAACTGCACATAGTCTTATGACTCTAACAAGGATGGGAAGAAAGAAAGAGATTATTCAAGTCCAAAACTAAGCCCTTTGTGGGAAGTTTTGATTTTGTACACTACAATAAGGATCAAAGCAGAGAGAAAGAAAACATTTGTGAATAGTTCTATCTGTAAATAAAAATAGGAGTTTTATCAAGGAGTGAAACAAGTACATGGGGTAGAGCAGACATAAGAGATATTACTGAATGGATAACACTTGATGACTTGCATGGTTGCAGTTTCCAAAATAGATATTGATAACAAAGTTTTTAAGACCAAAACATTATGAAAAGTTCATCCCTAAGGAGGAAAAACACCCATATGTGCTCTGTTGTATGTGTGTGTGTGTGTGTGTGTGTGTGTGTATTTTGTACAAGGCACAGGAGCTAGTATGGAACTTCTTCAAAAGAATTTTCCATCCAAAATATGGCATAATAGAACAGAAAAAGATTTATACTAACAATATTCATGGTAGTGATAGTTTGAGTGATATTATGGAAAGAAGAACTTTCTTTGAAAACATACCAAATATTATTGCAACAAACTGAACAAACAATGAAAATTTGCCCTCTGCCAAAGGTGGCTGTTAAAGGGACATTTGTAATGTACAGAAACATTATCTTAGCTTTTTTTTTTTGCATAAAATTGTTTTCTAGTATTCTTTCACTATGTCCCTAATGTCCCATTTAGAATAACTCACAAGATAAATTTCTCCCAGAGCTAAGAGTAACCAAAAAACCAGGTTTCTTTCCTAACAAACTACTAATCCTTTCCTAATTGGATAATGAAAGCTATGTAATGAGACATGTTTCTTACCTTGTCCTGGCTACCAGGAAGCACTGAGAAATTTTGCATTCCCAAGGATTTACTGAGGGCATTTTCCATTGTTCTTCCTCTTTTGTGGTTTATCTTTTGCTATTTCATTCTGTGTCAACGTTCTTCAGTCTTATCATACCTTTTGAAAAGTTTATTTTATTCCAAGTTGGAAGGTGGAGTAGAGTAGGAAGAAGGGTAAGAAGTATTTTCCTCCTTTCATCTAAAATAATGCCTCTTTCTTAAAATGGACAGAAGAGTAATGAAAGCCTTAAGAGAGGTTTTTCTGGATTTGGAAAAACAATAAAAAAATCCTTGTCTTGCCAAACTTAATTTTGATCTAGAGTCATGTTCCACCCTACTGTCTTTTAAAGGTAATAAACAATAATAGAAAACCTTTCAACTTTGAAGTCAGGCAGATTTTATCTAAAACCCCAACTCTGCCATTTGGTAGCTGAGTGACTTCATTCAAATCACCTAACCTCTCTGGGCCTCAGTAGAGTTTACCTTCTCAGTAGAGTTTATGCTGAGATTCAATAAGACAATGTATTTGAAAGTAAAGGGCCTACTAGATGACACCTAACAGATATTCAGCATGTGTAGTCAGTCTTTCTCCCTGTTTCTTTCTTTTACCTTCCCCCAAGGGCAAACTGGTTTTCTATATGTAAGTCATTAGATACTAAGTAGATCAATTAAGTGTGGTTGTTGATGACAGCCAAAAACCTCTTATCCCTCCCCACAATTCTGTTTTGAGGGGAAAAATATCCCTAGACAATTGAATTAGTAATTAAATTTCTTGCTCTTATTAAATAAAACAACATATAATTGTCAACTTGAATTCCTGATCAACCAGGGGTTCCCATTCTTTAAAAATCAGCTGAAATAATTTAATTCAAAAGCAAAAGTACTTAGCATTTTTTTTGGCAGTACTGGAATTTGAACTCAGGACCTTGGGCTTGCTAGGCAAGTGCATTACCACTTGAGTCATACTCCCAAGCCCACTGCTTAACATTTAAATAACCCTGAATAGCCTTGTGGCTTCCAAGTCCTGAAAGGCACTTGAAAACTTATCCTTCTACCCTGCGGCACTTATCTGAGATCTTTCAATGGCACAGTAGCTAATGTGACAGCTATTTCTGATGAAATTAGTTTACCTGGATTGAAGTGTACTGGTATCAGTGCATGGGAAGTATATAATTCATAAAGAATGAGCTATCTCACCCTGCCCTACAGAGAGACCCACTGGTCCTCTAGTGACAATATTTCAGTGGGGCCACCATGTTATAGAATATGATTCTTAGCTTTCAGGCACAACAACTCAATTTTTTAATGCATAGTAGATTTTTTATAGTCTCCCATGTCTTAGCCAAAATTAAAGCAAAATATATATTCATCCCTAGATATATTAATTTTTAATGAAGAAAGGACATGCTTTTTCAGTGTCTAAAATATTCATGATAACCAAGTAGAGTGTCCCCTTGTATTTGTCACCCTATCCTATTCCTACAAGTTGAATTATTTATCAGAAATTTCCTTGATTGACATGGACTCAGAGCAAAGACGTGAGTGACCATGGGAGACCTGGATAGAGACCATGGTGAACCCACTGGGCAATGATCCCACACAATGAGTATTCTCAGAAGATCCAAACTTTCCTCTTTTTTGACCATGGCACATAAACACCTTCAAATTCTTGCTGTTGGGATTCCACTTAATCCAGACTCTCTGTGAACCATCTGCCTTAGGTCAACACCTCTTTCTTCAGACAGCTCATTGGACTTCACCTTTCAAAGTTAAGATTCTAATCACTAGTTGTTGCTTTGTGACTTTTCAGAAAGTGGTTGCATTGCTCTATTGTCATGAAAGTCCCTCCCTGAGACTCTGAGTCTGGTCACCTTGATTAGATAGAGTGTTCCCTGTTCACTCAGCCCCCCTTGTCTAAACAATCTGAGTTCTTTCTCTAGATAGCTAATCTTGGTGTGGAGTCCTTCTCAGTTGCACTCACTTTCTTAGAGTGAATCCTGTGTCTATTGACACTTCAAAATTCCAGTGATTCCTTATTAATGACCTCACCTCTACATTCCAAAAATTAAAAAAATTTTGTAATAAATAGGGTAGTTTGGAAAGAAAGGTGGTCAAGTGGTCTCTCTGGCACTGATACAGGGACACAGTAAGGCTAAGGGGAAAGGCCTGGTTCATAATCTCTACCCAGTGCTTGTCTTTTTCAGATTATATTTGTCCACTGAGTAGTCTTCACCTAAATCTGATCTGTCATGGTGCCTCCAGAGGGTCCAGACCTCTAGCTATGGACCCTGGTTTCCTACCCTCTATGCCATCACTTTTGTCTCATCTAGCCACCCCCAGCCAGTATCATTCAAGCCAAGGCATCTGCCTATCATAAATGGTTTTCATGAAATAATCTGAAAGCAACACATCAATAACTTGGCCGTGAATAGGGTCTGTGCCTTTGACTGAGCAGGGGCCTTTGTACACTACCAGCCACCAGCTTGACCCACACATAAGGCCCAGGTCAAGTTCTGATAAAGAATTGAGTTTCTGAAGAATCCAGAAAGCTAAGAACAACACTGACCATTTTCCTAACCAGCCTCACAACACAGCAGTATTTGGTATGACTGTTAGTGAAGTTTTTGGCTCCATGTAGGTTTTTTCTGGTGGCAGCTGGTGCACAGTTGATCCCTTCAGGCTCATCAGCAGGACATAAACAGCAGAGCATGAACTCCACAGACAGATCATATACTCTTCTGCAACTCTCTCAGGCTTTGCTCTTGATCTCCTCCCTCTGTGACCAGGGGCAAGTCAGTTTGCCTTCCTTAGCCTGAATTTCTATAATCGCTAAATGAAGTGGGTTGGACTGGATGGTATTTATGGGCCCTCCCATCAGTAATTCATTGTGATTCCACAATTCTTGTGAATCTACTTCAAAATTTCATCATAAACTGGGTGTGGTGGCAACATGTCTGTAATCTTAGCACTAGGGAAACTAAGCAGGAAGATCATGAGTTCAATGCCAACCTGGGCTACACAGTGAGACCCCTGTCTCCAAAAACAAAAAGCAAAACAACAATAACAAAACTCCATCACCAGCATTCACAGTGCAGGTAGAATCAGAACCACACACATTTTTTGGCATGTGCTTGTGAAATCTTTTCCATTATGTTAAAGTCTCACTTTGTTTACCATCTGTGAAATAAACTCCTCAAAGAGTTTTGATGGTATTTGAAACTTGAAAGACAATGGAAAGCTTTCTAATGCTAGGTGCCTAGGCCCTTTCAGTTTTAAGAGCAGCCACCATATCAAAGAGATGGAACTGCGGCCATGATGAGTCAGTCGTACACTGTTGTTGGTAAAGAAGAAGTCCAGCAGAGAGCCACCAATGTTCATAATCAAACAGTAACAGATAGTAGCAGACTCCAACAAAAATAAGTAAGGCTTTTAAAGAGTTCTGTTAAGCCAATGAATCCTCTTTATTGCTAACCAAATGAATATATGCCATATTTTTTACCCTCTGCTTAAATTTAAGTCCATATTTAAAGATATAAATGATTTCTAATTTGTTATTGACCCTACATTTATTTCCTCAGAATCATTTATTTATCAAAATCTGGCTCTCCTGTATTAATTTACCGCTGTCAAGTTTGAAAGCCATACAGACCATGAGATGAATTCATATTGTGCTAGGCATTAGAGCTCTAAAATAAGTTATGTATTACTTATTGGCCTTTTGGCAAAGATCAAGTGAAAATAAGTTACAATCCCCAGCCTGGAGGAGATCGTGGTGGTAGCATTCTGTGGGGAGGGAAATTAACATGTAGGGAAAACATTCTCTTGTTAGAGCAAACGGAATGAGTTAGACTGTGTGGGTTCGGATCTTGCACCTTTTATCTAATCACCTAAGATCTCAGATAGCAGAGTTCACCCAGCCTCATGAAGTCTGGACCTTTTTCTTTATGTCTGCATTGCTTTACTGTCTTTTTAAGACAGTAAGCAAAAAAAAAAACCAGGCCAAAAGGCCAAAAAATAAAAACCTACTTATTGTTATTATGATGCCCTGAAGTTCATATAGAAACATCCTTATAATCCACTCTGATATCAGATAATCTGGGAACCCATGAATACACTGGGATTAGAGAGAACTATACATGGCTCCCTTCTGTGGGGTCTGCTATGTATCGTCTTAAATGTGCAAAGAATGGGTACGGCGCTTACCTCCAGGCCAAGAACTGGTCCTTCCTCAGACTTCTCTTCCTCCTGATGATGCCTTAGGAAGAAGTTGCAAAGTCACTAAAAAATACAGGAACAGTATCACAGAGAAAAACTTAAATAAATGAGCAGGACTTAGAACCTTGAGAAGATGGTGAAGGAAAGGAAATTGAAAAAAATATAAATGATGATCAGTAGTGTAATAATCTTCCTGAATTATTTAGCATGGATTGGCACTTATGAAGAAAATCTTGTAAATTCACAAAATGTCAAGCCAGAAGATTGAAAAATATTATTTTCTTAGAAAGGAGGTGTAAAAAATATATAAACAGCAAGGGTTAAAGAAACTGGAATTTGGGGTTTCAGAATCACCTATTCTGAGTCAAGTACTTTTTTTTTTTGCTTTTTTGATACAATGCTATGACATTCAGGATAAGATAAAAGTTGGTTCCTGACATCATGGGGGCAGTAATCGAGAGGTCACAATAAACATTAAACATACATGTGAGAAAGGCTATGAAGAAAAATCACAAGGTATTACAGTCACACGCCATAGAGTGATGTCTCAGTTAATAATGGAACACATACACAACAGTGGTCCCAAAAGATCATATGGCTTAGTGACATCTTAGCTGTCTTTGTTTATGTAAGTACAGTCTAGGATGTTTGCACAAGGGTGAAATTTCCTAAACAATGCATTTGTAGCAACACGTCCCCGTGGTTAAATGACCCATGACTGTATATATATCAGAGACAATAATGGAAATCTGAGCTGTCTAGAGTAAAATCACTATGAAGCTTCAAGCAAACACAAAGTATACAAGATGTCAGTAAGTACAGTCGTACCAATTCAGAATTTCAGATTCTTTCAACAGATCCATTGCAATTTTAATTCAGAAATAACAGGAAGGGAGGGAGGCAGAAGATCAGTTACTGTCCCTGTGCCTTTCCTCTGGTGATGCCACCACAAACCAAGGCCTGCTCCTTACCTCAGTTGGTCCATCCATCCAGAGCTGAACTGTCTGTCACATTCATCAGATTGACAAAAGACTGAGGAAGAGCACTATTCGCAGAAAATACAATTAATTTATAATCTGTAATAACAATACAAGTCATTCTTATCTATTACAGAGATCATATAAGAATTTCTGCAGAGATGGTATTTGAATGAACAGAAGATGAAATTAGTGAAGCAATAACTAAAATAAGATTAAATTCATATGTAACTTTGGGGCCATGTATTTATTTGAGATGGAAAAAACTTGTATTTTTATAAGGAAAATTTGGTTAATGTTAAACCTTCCAATTTAGTCTTTCTATTCCTTTCCTATCTTAGCCATTGATTCAAATTATATATTGTAATAATTATATGATCCAAAGTATTTATACTGGATATCACCAAAGCTAATGTTTATTTCCTTGGAGTTTATGGACACTTCACAGTCCTTAAAGTGTTCTTGGGAGTTCCCATTTTCTCTTCAATAATTCTTTAATTTTATGTTTTCATTTTGCTGATAATTTTAAATTATTAGAAGCATATGATGTATCACTCAAATGGTCAGTCATCTTTCAATAATTGGACTTATTATTATAATTGTGATGGTACCAAGTGCACTTTAAATATTGAACACTAGATGGGAAGAACAAAGGTAGCTCAAATATATATGTACTATGTATATGCCATGGGAAGACCAAATGAAGCCATGATCCACTGTATGCAAATTTAATAGATTAAATAAAGAATTTCACTGCAAAGCATACTATAGGATCAGCATGCAAAACTCAGTAGAGAAAATGTATGCATAGTTGTTTTGATTCATACAATAAAGGATGATTTATTTTCACAAGATCTGCAGGTCAATGTTAATTTCAAATTTTATTGGTCGGTTACTTAACATATAAATGTGTTCTAATATCATAGTTGCATTAGAGATATAAATATAAGAATGTCATGTTTTCTCTTTTTATATACATAAGAAATATGATAAAATAACTTAGGTAAACATTTGAGAATTTTTTCTTTTGAAAAGGAGATATATAACATATCTTTAATACATATATGTGTATATATGCATTATATATAGTGTATGTATTATATATATGATATATACATATGTGTATATATATATTATATATAATGTATATATGGAGAGGGAGAGAGAAAACCCTGGCTTAAACCAGCATTTTGGTCTTGGGAGTCTTCATCATTCTCTCATGAACCACTTAGGCATTTTGAGGCTATTTAAAAATTTTTTGTATGGCATATACAAAGAGAAGAGCTCACGCAATATATTATCGTTTACACTGAGTGCACATGACTCATGCCTGTAATCCTAGCTACTGGGAGACTGAGATCGGGAGGATCAAGGCTTGAGGCCAGCCTGGGGAAATAGTTTGTGAGACTGCATCTCCAAAATAACCAGAGAAAAATGGACTGGAGCTGTGGCTCAAGCAGTAGAGCACCTGTTTTGCAAACATGAAGCTTGAGTCCAAAACCTGGTCCCACCAAAAAAATTATATTTTAGATACATGTGCTATTGAAATTTGTTTTGTAAAGATTATTTTAACCTAATTTTAATAGTATTTCAAAAATATATAAACAGATTTTTTTTATGTAGTGGACAGATACTGTATAATTTCTTTTCAATTAAGTGTATCAGGAAAAACATAACTTGCTGACAAATTCAAAAATGCAATATATTCTCATTAGATCTTCAACTAAATATATATTTAACTATATATTGAGATATAACTACATATTATAATATCAGAAACTGACAAAATATCTTCATTTACTGAAGAATTTAGTTCTTCAGTTTTGTACTTAAAAGTCAAATATGAAATAAAATACTCTTTAAAAACTGGTGTATTTGTTTTATTTGTAAATAACGAGACCACAGGAATAGTTTCAGGCTGTAATTCTGGAAACGTACCCCCACAAGTACTGTATATGACAGTTTAATCATTATTTCTAATAAAGTAAAGACCATATTAAGTATAGTCATCACCGTTTTCAGACTGAATTTGAGCCCTAGAATTATGTATTTATGCAACATAAGAATTTTCATTATGTGAACGAGCTTCTGAATGAGGTGAACATTGTCATAAGTCATTTGCAAAATAATTACCATGGTCTTATTACTCACTGATTTATTTTATTCAGGACCATTAGTCTTCTATCTTTAAAAAAATCCATACGTAACAACAAATTAAAAGCGACTCAAAGCTGTAAAACCACCCCTCCAACAGGGTTATTTAGCTGAAAATAACTAGGTTAAATGCCCGTTCATCAGGTGCCTACAGCCTCCTCTCTGGGCTTGCTCAGCACACTCTCAGAGACTTTCCAACTTCCATTTGAGCTGGAAAAATGATTTTAAGTGATTATCTTTCTCACTTTTTTAAAAGTAGAAATTGCTATAGATTCTTCTGCTATCTATAATGCCCTCACCTCTAAAACAGTACTCCAGCTGGCAAATGCCAATGCTAACCATTCAAGACATCTCTATCCTACTTCACTGAAGTCTTCATAAAGACAGTCTCCTCTAATAATCTGCACTGGCATTTTTGAATCCTAATGTTTAGGAAGTCCTTTATGAGCAAGTCACTTAACCTCTCAGGACCTCAGATTTCTCATCTAGAGAATTTGAGTTTGGATAAATGATTATTTTTCAAGTCCTACCCAGAAGTAGAATTCTATGATTTTTATGCATTATCCAAAGCATTTGTTTTCATAACTGTTTAACATCAGAACAATGTTTTGAAGCAAAATAAGACAGAAACCCTTAATACAGAAAGCACATAAAAGTGAAGCTGAGAATACTCCAGACATGCAGAACACAATTTGGAGGCCACTGATCGAAAACTCTGTTGAAAAATGCTTTCCTTTTCTTCTTTGTCTCAGTGGAAAAAAGAAAACATCTGGAAGGGATCCACCATATTCGTTTCTCTGTGTGCACAGCAGAACACATGTATTAAGTCACCTGACAGACTTTTCTCCTCCAGATTAAACAGCTATTACAAGTCCCACTTCCCATCCCTTTAAAATATATTTCCTTTTTAAAAAATAAACCCTTGGTTTCTGTAATTCTTTATTAAAATGTAACATTACAAACTAACCATGATCTCAAAGAAGAGCCAAGTATAGCAAAAGGATTCCTTCCCATTCTATCATGTGATATTCTTATTCTTAATACACTTTCTAATTTTTTTTTTCTTTTTAATAACAGCATTCCAGTGCTGTCTTGGATTCAACCAACCAATAGCTCAGGATGATCCACAATTTTTTTTTTGGCTGAATTTGATACATCTACTCAATAATTTCCCATCCAGTACCATGTGATTTGTTATTGTTCTTGTGAAGACTCTGCAGATTTTATTATTGAATATAAACTTGTTTTTCTCTAATTATTTAAAGTCACTGGATTTTTCTTCATCCAACTTCAAAACCAATGTGAATGCTCCCTAGTTTACTTTTAAAGATGTAAATTAATAAAATGTCAATTCGCTAAAAAGAATTTCCACATGAAGTGTGACATAGGCTGAATTGTGTCGTTCCCCACCCCCTTCAAATTCCTATGCTGAAGTGCTAAGCCCCAGTACCACAGATTGCAACTGTATTTGGAGATAAGGTCTTTAAAGAGGTGATTGCATTAAAAGGAGGCCACAGAGTGTGCCCTAATCTAATCTGACCGGTGTCTTTATAAAAAAAAAAAAGGAGACATGCACACATAGGAAGAACGCCAGGCATTTCGGACACAGAGGAAAGACCATGTGAAGACACGGAAGGACGTGAACAACTGCAAACCAAGGAGAGAGACCTCAGAACAAACACCTGCTGACAGATTGATCTTGGACTTGCAGCCTCCTAAACTGTGAGGAAATAAATTCCTTTGTTGAAGTCACCCAGTCTGATTTCATTATGACAGTGCTAGCAGATTAATACAAAGTTGACCTTATTCTGTACAAGACATTGTGCACCCTGCTGGGACTCACCAAGGAACCACCACCATTACAGAAAAGGCTACAGGAAAGCACAAATACCCATAACCTAAGCCAGAATAGGTCATAGAGGAAGAGCTGAACAAAATGCTCTGGAAGCACAAGGAAGCCCGTATCTCTTCCATCTGGGAGATCAGGGAAGGCTTCAAAGAAGAGAAGGCATCTGAGTTGGGCCTTCGGGATGGGCAAAGTTACAGTTACTGGCGGGAAGGGGTGGGACCAGGTATCAATCCAGGTAAACAGGACATTACAAGCATGAACAAGGTTCATGCTACACCCACAGCCCCTGCAACAATGACCCTGGCTGCCATCCACCTGTGGACAAGGTTGGTGGCTTTCCAGC
This sequence comes from Castor canadensis, assembly GCF_047511655.1. NCBI lineage: Eukaryota > Metazoa > Chordata > Mammalia > Rodentia > Castoridae > Castor > Castor canadensis. The sequence continues at coordinate 25,212,757 of NC_133386.1, forward strand.
CGAAGTAATCATCATGACCAACTGAGAAGCCCTTTAAAAATACCCAAGTTCTGGGGATGTAGTGCAGCACGGCATAACCCGAGGTTTGATCGCCAGCACCGCAAAAACAAATAAACAAAAGTTTAAAAAAAGACTGTATTTTTTATAAAATAGATTTCTTATAAAAATATACCTTAGGCCCCACTCCCAACCCGCTGAATCAGGAGCTGCAGGAGTGATGTCCCAGAATTTTTATTTTGACCAACTTTTCACCTGAAATTATATTGACTTCATCAGTTTAAAGACTCCATTTTAATATAGATCTTGCACAGGCCCCCACAGGATCATGGCTTAATCCTACTGAATGAGAAAATGTATAAGTCTCTTATGAGTTTAGTAATGATTTCATTTGTTTTATATTTTATTTATTAGAACCAAATCCACACGTTTAAAAGGGCCATGCATGTATGTCCTACGCGTACGTGTAAGACACTGTTTATTCAACCTGCAGGCAGTGCCAGGTTGCTCACCGGGATCCGGCCTGTTAACTGTGCATTCAGCATCTACCTCCCCCTCCCCTATTGTACTCCCTCTGAGGTGGCCAAGTGTTTGTTATCATTGTTATTCAGGCTTTTTTTTTCCTTAAAAACATTCTGAAACTCCAAGTACTCCTTACTAAAGTGATGAAAGCAGCCCAATTTGTTGAGAATTAAGTGAGATAATTTACGTAGTGTACAAAACAAGGCATTAGATCACAACCCCCCGCCCTCCACACAAGTATGAGTTACAAGCAAACCTCTGAAATATAAGAGAGACGTGGAAGAGATTTTCCCTCCCAGCCCTCAGAACAAACCCTGCCATACAAGTATGAGCTTTTTCAATACATCTTTGAACCTGGGGTCTTCAGTTGACCTTTTCTCACTTGGCTCAAGTTCTAGTTAAAGCTAAAGGCTCACCTCTAAAATATCTATATCAGTCACAAGCTTATACCAATGGGAACCGCACTTCATCAATGAGCAGCCAACAATCCCGGGGTGATCATCTTCCCAAACAGATGAAGATTATGCCCAAGTAAATAAATGACAGACACATGTACACAATGGCCAGCACCTGTTCTCCTTTCCCATTGGATTTTTCTACCTCTAGCCTTAAGAGTAATAACCAGAATATCTTCCCTGCTCTTCACTGGGGTTCCCTTGGTAGCTATGCTATATTTCACTCATTCATTCATTGTCAGTGAAAGTCTACTCTATGCCAGGACTTGTTTCAGATTCTACATGAACAATCAGGCTGGGTCTCTGCTCTCCAGTGGCCATTCTAGCAGGGAAGGTGTAACTTACCGTGTAACATGTTGGATGGGAACAAGGAGAGAAGAAAAGCCCCAAGAGGTAACAAAGAGGGGCATTGCTGTATGGGTAAGACACCAAGAAAGACCTCTCTGAGATGGGATTTGAGAAGGACGTGAAGAAATGAGAACACAGACCAGCAGGGCACCTGGGAATAGAGTTCCACACAGGTTCTTCCTCAGCAGCAAGAATCTTGCAAACCTGTTTCTTTAACACTATTACAGGTTGAATTTTGTCTCCTTAAAATGACATGGTGTAGGTAACCTACAGTACTTCAGAATCAGTGATCTGATTTGAATATAGTTTTTTAGAGTTAATGAGGTTAAAATGAGGTCATTAGGGATAGGCCCTAATCCAAGACAACTGGAGTCCTTGTATGAAGGGGAAATTTGGACACAGAGACACACATAACATGTGAAGATGAAGGCAAAGATCACAGTGATGCATTCAGAATCAAAGATATCAAACACTGCCAGAAAACTGCCAAATGATACAGGATAGAGTATGGGATAGACCTGCACTCACAGCCATCAGAACCAACCCTGCCAATACCTTGATCTTCTACTTCTGGCCTCCACAACCATGAGACAATAACTATTTGTCATTTAAGCATGGTGCTCTACTATGTCAGTCCTAGGGAACTAACACAACCATCTGGCACAGGAAGGGTCAGAGATAGAGTACTCTCTTCCCAAGTCTCACAGGATAACTCCCTGGTTATACCGGGCTTTTGTACCCCTGGATTTCTGTAACTACCCCCTAACTAGACTCCCTGCTTTAAGTCTTACTTTCTCCCCAGGCTCCACAATTCCCTCTCATGAGTCCACAAACTTTCACCTGCTTCTGTGTCTTCAGGACCCAATTTGAATTTCTCACTTGGGGACCACAGAGCCTCAGTGTACCTCTCTGATCTGTTTCTCTCATCTTTGCCTTAACTCCTGAGGGGTTAGGCGTTTCCACCTCCTGTCCCAGTGTGGCCAAACTTTTTTTCATCCTCAGACCTCAACTTAGTCATCATGTCCACTGGGAATCCTTCCAATGTTCTCCCCAGACAGGGTTTGGTGTCCTTCCCATATGCTATAGGAAGCCCTTGCACGATGCTGTTTATCACAGTACATCCAAGGCCTTTTTATCTCACTCCTCCTTTTGACCATGAGCTCCTATCTTGTTTGTATCTCCAGGCAGTAAGAAAGTGCCTGGCACTTGGGGAAAATTCACTGGATGTATGAGAATAAATGAACAAAGCATGCCAGGTTCCAACTGGCTAGTCCCCGAAGTACTTTTTTTTTTCCCCTTTAAGGGGTGGGGGATGGGCAGGTGACCTTTCCAGGGATTTCCCAATAGTATGAAGCACTGGAGCTGGATGGTGCTGTACCTTTCTTTAACGGTTGCAAGAGGAATTTAGATTAGACATTCAAAAGCTGTTCCTTGTGTTGCAAGACACTGCAGAATAAGAAAGGGAAGTAAACAACATATCCAGCAATTTTTGAATGGGGGGGGTTGGACCAATGTTGTAGAATTTATTTTTTGGTAAGGAAGTGACCCTTCGGGTCTCTTCTAAGCTTCTGACTCTCTAAAGAAGTGCATGTTCCTGACCTACAGGTAAAGGTGGAGGGTGGACAGGAGAACAAGGAATTGTTGCAATTAACAATACAATGTATCCTGTGCTCCAGTCTCCACAAACTAAATTATTTTTGAGGTTTCAAAATTATTTGCATACCCGGTTACAAATGCTGAAGAGCTTGGGAAAGGAGAGGAAGATAGAAATGTTTTTTTTGTTGTTGTTGTTTAAATAGAGGAAGACAGGAGTAACAGACGAAAATAATCAGGATAAGGTCTCTTGCAAATTACTGAATGGAGAAGTGTATCAGAATTTCCAGCCCTCAAGAAATAGGGCCTTAAAAAAGTCTTGTGAACTGAAAAGGAGAAAAAAAGAAGGGGAGGAGGGTCTGCTCTTCGCAGCAGGAAGTCTTCAATGGCTATCGAGTTATGAAGAAACAACTCTGCACAGAAGTCCTTATTCGGAGCGCTAAACTCGATTTTACCACATAAAGAGCGATATAAAAGCTCAGAGCAGCCTCATCATGGTGTTGGGGAAACAACTCGGCTTGCCCATGTGAGAACGCAAGAGAGTTCCGACTGGGTAGTGTGGCCTAGACCGGTGTTAGGGGTTTTATTTGCAAGTCAATGAGCCAAATGGGCGACTGGGCTGGTTGTGCCGCGTTCTGCAAGGAAGGTTATTATTATCGCTTATTGCTCCGCTGAACAATTTTACTAAAAAGGAAGAGTCCCAGTGGTGTGTGCACCGTGCCATACGGGACGTGCCACTACGTGCCCACCTTCAGAACGACTTTATTTACAAAGCGATTACCATGTTATCTATTTGTTTTCCTTTTCCAGCAACAGCAGCCTTACTCAGCCCTTGAATTTCTTAATTACAAACCCTTTTGCTTCTAAATCAACCCCAAACCGTCAGGCAGAGCCCGGAGGGAGACTGTGCAAGTTTGCACACACCCCCACCTCCCGGATCAAGGGCAACAGTAGAAGCAAGTAACTGTGTATGTGCAAAAAGGTGGATCTGGGGACGAGGATCGCTGAGTTTGTTTACAGAGCAAAGACGCCTCAGCTCGGATGCCAAAGCTACCAAGAGCTGCAAACGCAAACTTAGCAGAAGCACACGTACCCCGGGAGCGCAGAGCAAGCCCGAAAGCACGGACCGGATTCCCGAGCACCGGAGTGGAGGCGACCGGGCCTGCGCGCCCGCTCCGTCCACCTGCAGGAGCTGCCGCTCCCAGCCCCTGGCTCCTGTCCTTGAAAGGAGTGGGTGGAAAATACATTTACACGCAGGATATGTCTAGATTTGGCCTACCTGCCGTCCTATAAAAACACAAAGGCACGGCTCAGAAAAGCGCGCTCAGGGGAGAAGGCATTATTTGTCCAGGGCTTAAAAATCCCAACTCGGGGAAGCATAACCATTTTTCGCAGCTTGGGGAGGCTTTTACGAACACCGATAGCAGAAAGGCCCTCTGTAGGGTGGGGGCATTGAGTGAAGCCCCTTTTCCTGTAGAGGGCAGGCTACATCGCTAGGTGAGCCGGCCCAGAGAGCTGGGGGCGGGGAGATCTGGCCAGAGGGCTACGGGGCAGCTCTCCTCACTCCTCTCTGGTAGGCGCTGCCTTCTGCTGCGAGCCAGGGAGGATCATCTCCCTGCCACGGAGGGGTGGCAGACCAGGCCCTTGGGTTTCTGGACCAGGAGGAAACCCAGAGTCGGGGGAGACAGCGGGGCGGCTCCTGGGCTCGCCGCCTCTGCGCACGTGCCGCCGGCCGCGGGGATGCGGCTCCCCGACCCGGTCCGGGAGTCCGGAATCCGCTTGTTGACGCTGTCTTCCCGGGAGGCTCTCGCTCCGCCCTTCCTGAAATCCCTTATATTAACTGTGGCCAAAGCCCTAAGAAACACAGCTCATTGTTGGCAGCTGCCGGGCGGTCCTGCCGAGCTGTGAGGGCAGCGGAGGGGAAATAAAAGGGAACGGCTCGGAATCTGCCCCAGCGGCCGCTGCGAGAACTCGGCGCCGACATCGCGGCAGCGAGCGCCCTGCACACCAGGAAGGCCCCCCTCTATGTGCTGCTGAGCCGGTCCTGGACCCGACGATCCCGCCCTCGGTCTTCGGCGCAGAAATCGCAAAGACGGAAGGTAAGCGCGGCGGGCGAAGCTGGCCAGGGTTCCTGCCAGCGCAGTCCTCCCGAGGGCCGGGTTGGCCCGGAGGAAGAGCGTGAGGCGGAGCTGGGGAATAACAACAGGAATGAGGAGGGCTGGTGTAATGCCTGAAGTTCGCGGTCGAGCTTCGGGGCACTTCCTTTATTAGGCTACTTCGGGGAGCACAGGGGGGTGTGGGCTCGGGTTACCCCCCCACCCGGATTGCAGGGGAAGGGGCTGTTTGCGCAGCGCCCGGCTCTGTTGTGGGTGGCAGGTCCACCGAGGTGGCGAGCTCGGGTGCACGGGCTGCTAGGGCGATCCTGGGGTGGTGGTTTTGCAGCTGACGTGCGTCCGGGGGAAATTGAGAAGCACAGGCAAAAAAGAAAAAAAAAAAAGTGGGGGTGCGCTATGGTGGGTGGCACATGTGGCGCGGGTCTGACGGTCTGCCCTTTTCATTTTCAGGACTGGAAATGGCAGACCATATGATGGCCATGAACCACGGGCGCTTTCCCGACGGCACCAACGGGCTGCACCACCACCCTGCCCACCGCATGGGCATGGGGCAGTTCCCGAGCCCCCATCACCACCAGCAGCAGCAGCCCCAACACGCCTTCAACGCTCTGATGGGCGAACACATACACTACGGCGCGGGCAACATGAATGCCACGAGCGGCATCAGGCACGCCATGGGGCCGGGGACTGTGAACGGAGGGCACCCCCCGAGCGCGCTGGCCCCCGCGGCCAGGTTTAACAACTCCCAGTTCATGGGCCCCCCGGTGGCCAGCCAGGGAGGCTCCCTGCCGGCCAGCATGCAGCTGCAGAAGCTCAACAACCAGTATTTCAACCATCACCCCTACCCCCACAACCACTACATGCCGGATTTGCACCCTGCTGCAGGCCACCAGATGAACGGGACAAACCAGCACTTCCGAGATTGCAACCCCAAGCACAGCGGCGGCAGCAGCACCCCCGGCGGCTCGGGGGGCAGCAGCACCCCGGGCGGCTCCGGCGGCTCCTCCGGCGCGGGCGCAGGCAGCGGCAGCAGCGCGGGCGGCAGCGGTGGCGGTGGCGGCAGCAACATGCCCGCCTCGGTGGCCCACGTCCCCGCTGCTATGCTGCCGCCCAATGTCATAGACACTGATTTCATCGACGAGGAAGTGCTTATGTCCTTAGTGATAGAAATGGGTTTGGACCGCATCAAGGAGCTGCCTGAACTCTGGCTGGGGCAAAACGAGTTTGATTTTATGACGGACTTCGTGTGCAAACAGCAGCCCAGCAGAGTAAGCTGTTGACTGCATCGAAACCCCAGCGAAAGAAATCAAACCCCCAACTTCGGTGTGAATTTAAAACGAGAAAAAAAAAAAAAGAAAAAGAAAAAAACATTCCCTTAGACACAGTATCTCACTTTTCAGATCCTGAAAGGTTTGAGAACTTGGAAACAAAGTAAACTATAAACTTGTACAAATTGGTTTTAAAAAAAAAATTGCTGCCACTTTTTTTTTCTTCTGTTTTTGTTTCGTTTTTGTAGCCTTGACATTCACCTCCCTTATGTAGTTGAAATATCTAGCTAACTTGGTCTTTTTCTGTTGTTTGTTTTTACTCCTTATTTCCTCACTTTCTCCAGTGCTCAACTGTTAGATATTAATCTTGGCAAACTGCTTAATCTTGTGGATTTTGTAGATTGTTTCAAATGACTGAGCCGCATTCAGATTTACGAGTGAAAGGAAAAATTGCATTAGTTGGCTGCATGAACTTTGAAGGGCAGATATTACTGCACAAACTCTGCCATCTCGCTTCATTTTTTAACTATGCATTTGAGTACAGACTAGTTTTTAAAATATGCTAAACTGGAAGATTAAACCTATGTGGGCCAAACGGTTCTGGATCAGGAAAAGTCATACTGTTCACTTTCAAGTTGGCTGTCCCCCCGCCCCCATATGTACAGACAATAATTAGGGTGTGGAATGTCGTCAGTGGCAAACATTTCACAGATTTTTATTTTGTTTCTGTCTTCAACATTTTTGACACTGTGCTAATAGTTATATTCAGTACATGAAAAGATACTACTGTGTTGAAAGCTTTTTAGGAAATTTTGACAGTATTTTTGTACAAAACATTTTTTTGAAAAAATACTTGTTAATTTATTCTATTTTAATTTGCCAATGTCAATAAAAAGTTAAGAAATACTTGTTTTCTAGAAGTCATTTGGGGGTGGTTGTTCTCTTTGGTGGCTTCTCTCCCTCCCTCTCTCTGTCTCTGTCTTTAGGTTGAACACTATTGATGAGAGTAGCATTCCAAAGGATAAGTTACAGGACACCAAAACAGGTCATGATGAGCTTAAGCAAAGAGCAGGGTTTAACATGCTTGGCATAATACTTCATTGTTACCATTGTTAACATGCCTGTTGGTGTGATTTAATCAAAAGCTGCAAAGTTGTCAAAGTGCTGATTTCTTTTTTAATTGCTATCAGATTCAAGTGGACTGCAGAGTTAGAAAAGGCTTGCAATACTGCACATTATAAATATCTATTTTGCTGCGTGGGAGGGGGAATCAAGTTTCTGGTTATACCTGATTCAACCACTTAAAAGGAGGTACCTTGGGATAATATGTTGAATGATTGATGGGGGTGACAATAAATAGAAATCTACCTTTATCTCTAGTGACAAATTTTATTTCTCAGTAAAAGTACTAAGGATAGGCACACATTTTCTAGCTTAATCTCTGAAACAGCTTCTGACTGGTTTAGTTCTGAGAAGAAGAGGGGGTGGAATTCCACCTTGGGGCTTCCTATTTTGTTCTCCTGTTATATTTAAAATTTACTCAGTGAGGTTGATTCAAAAGTCAAATTACAACCTTCACAAGATGTTCCCTCTCAGGCATGCCCTGTTTTCCAGAATTCAGGGCTTTTTCTGTTACATGCAAAGCAAATCAGGTTAAGATCAATGTAATATTACCTAGATGAGCTGAGTTGTCCTGGGGACCAGAACTACAGTTTAAATGGGTGTTGAGTTTTGCCTTCTATAATCAAGCAAAGGAAAAAGGAATATTGTTAAAATATCAAATTACCCCAGGTGGAAGGAGAGGAATTTTATTTTAGTTTCCCTTTCATGTTTTCATGGCTTATCTTATGTTTATAACAGCAACACACCTACATTCAAGAAAAAACCAAGACTTTTGTACTTAACCTGGGGGTGGGGGGTAAAGAACTGTAAGTCAAGGAAAATCTTACAAATAAGGCTTTAAAAGAATTTCATTTCAACTCTTGGATTCTTATCTTCAATCCCATATTCATAATATATCAGGAAAGGCAGGTATGTCAAAAGTGTTACATTAGACGCTGGTATAAAGGCTGATTGAAGCGTAACTCAGATCACATACATCCTTAATTCTGTTTCCAAGGCAGGATGTGTCAAATTAAGATGCAACACTCCACTGGGCTTTTTATACCTCTATAATTGACACTTAACTAAAAATTATGTGCTAAGAAAATAATTTCTTTGAGAATACATTGATAACCACATTTCCCCATTAATAATTAAAGCTGAAGTTCAAAACCTGCCATCAGCAATAAACCTTTCTAGTTAAGCATTTTCACACTAAGTTTTTCTTTCCCTTTTCCTTTTTCTTCTTTTCTTCCCCAGAGGCTCAAGTGAAAAAATATGTTTACATACATATTAATACAACAATTTTAGTTCTTTTTCACTTGTGCCAGGAAAAAAAAAGGGGAAGCTATTGAAGGTATTTTATTGTTGTTGTTGTTCTTTTTTGCATAATGAAAAAAGCAAAGAACTGTCTTGCTACTACCCTTCACCATTTATTCTGCCAGGGAATAAGCCACAACACCTGCTCTGTCACTAAATTCTTCCTGCTGCTCCAATGCCGGAACACATATGTAGATATGTAGAGACCAAGGGACTATTATTAGCTGTTGGGCCCATCCCTGCCAGAACAGAAGACTCAAACAGGAGCTGGCTTAAAGGACAATTTGTATTTAGTACAAATACATCTCCCCCTTTCACTTAAATGATCTTTATTTCATTAAAACTCTTTCTTAATCAACAATTGAGCAGATTCTACGTGATAGCTGCAGATCTCTTAGGCAGAGAAAAATAAGTCCTTGTTTAAACAACCTGATTAATGAAACCTGTATGGTGACCTAGATCACCCGGCTGCTGGCAGACATTTGCAAAACCTTCTGTGGTCTTGCTTCCTACTAAGTTGCTTATAGCATATGGGGAAATTTGACCTCTGTACCTTGGCTGTTTGTCAAAAAGTTCTAATATGGTACAAGAGAGCCTCTGTTCTTTAAGCTTTGCCTACAAATAGACACTCCATGCTTGGTTTTTCAAGAAGAGATCAATGAAAAGCAACAGCACAATTTCGTAGATACATTGAGAAAAATAAGCACATTAATAAAGACATGCCCCTCTGCCATATGCCTGGTAGAGTTCTGAGGTAGCATCTTTGCTGGAGCTGATAAAGATTTTAGAGCTGTGGATAGTCTTTGAAGAACAGTTACCTAATCACCACTGTTTATGGGGTACTAGACTAGAACACTAGTTCCAGAAGGCTGACATCTATTGTGAAGTTTACAGTGTCTGTGACTTTTACTACTGTAAATGCCTGGGATGGCTATAAATTGATGTCAACATTAAAGGCCAGATCCTTTAGAGCAAAATATTAATCCACTAATCTATTATGGGTGGCCTGCTTTGAAATACAAACTTTGCAGTCTCCGACTGTTAGGTGTTTTCGCCCCCTTGTGGAATTTATTTAGAAGGTCAAAGGAAAACTGATTTTTGCTTTATTGTTTTTTGGGTTTTTTTGTTTTTTTGTTTTTGTCATTGCTGAAAACTTTGTTGTTTTTCCTTGAGCATATAACAGATATTTGCACATTTTTCATCAGTGAAGATTCTAGAATTAACACCCTTTTAAAATATGAGTCTTTTACTTAACCTATGATTTAAGTGTGCCTAATTGAGATTTGCCTGATATTTGAAAATATGCATTGACTAAGGAATTTTCTTTTGGGAATGGTGATGAGCAGTGGTTTGGGCCAATGCTTTCGTCTGTCGACCATGTTGTGGGGGTGGCAAACATCTGCACCCCCACAACAGAACTTTTGATCCCTAATAGGTGTGAAGAGCACTGCATTTGATGGTATGAGGTTGGAAAAGTGGCGGGAAATACCCAGGAATGCAGAGTGCAATTATCCACATTGGAATGCAACCAAGCCACTGGCTCTAATCTTGTGAGAAGGGCCACAGGATCTTTAATGAGAAGGAATGTCTAAGAAGCTGTCTAATTGTGTCAGTGAAATTTACTTTAACATAAACCTGGCAGATAACATTGTCTCCAAAAAATAAATAAATTTAGAACTCAAGGAATTTAGGATAGAAGCCATTGGCAATTTTTCCCTCTCTCATGGCATTGTTTTTGCTAGCATAAAAAAGGTGTTATATGTAGCATTGCTTCAGAGATGGTGTTTATCATTTTGGTATTGTACCACTATTATCAAAATCAGAGCTCCTGGGCAGGTAGAGGTGGGATCTTGATAGGTAATGATAAAGAAATGACATTGCCAATGAACCCTTATAATCATGGGTTCTGTTTTTCTTCAACCCTCCCCCCCCCCTCAGAATACAAGGAAAAATAGCCACATCAGAATTTTAATTGGAAAGGACTGGCTTAAGTTACTTGACCAATTTTTTATATAGTAAAGAAAGAAATGAGACTATTTTTCCTAGTGCCCATATTTATAATTTAGACTGGAAAAGGAAATGCAAGAACATTTTCTATCAAACTCTGTACTGTTGATTAATAGTTTTAGTCTGCCTTATAGTACATAAGACCCACCTATATTTTTGAAAAATATTATGACACCTGAAATAAAGAAATTTTCCCCTCACAGGAAGGAATTAAACTCATAAGTGATGGTAAGTAATGAATTTTAAAAAGGCTAAGAGCTGTAAAGGTGAATTTCTATCATATTTTGCTAGTTATAAATAATAAAAAATACACTAAGAAAAACATGAGTCTACTGTGTTGAGGAACTGAATCCATGGACCTTAGGAAAGAGAGGCTGCCAAAGTAACTTCTTTCCATACCTTCTATGAACAAATAATGGTTGCTTTTTTAGATTCTTTTATCCCCAAGATGAGAACTAAGTGTCAGAAGCAGCACCAGGAGACAATTAGCAATACTTTTTGAGAACTCTCCTTGGCTGAACCAGGGCCTGAGGAGTAATCTAAGGCAGATGAAGGACATGATTACTTTCGTTATATGTTGTTGGTCTCATTAGTCTGAACTAATCTGAGTAAGTACTGAAGCCACAGCACAACATGGGGTGAGCAATGCGGTTCACAGGATTCTTGGAATTTTCCCATGGTGTCACCATTGTGCTCAGCCCTGAAATCTTTCCCCTTCTTCCTCTACAGTATGGTGGTAACTTGATTATATTTGGGGTTGCTGGACAAAGCCAAGGAGTGATTCTGTCTCCTAAGAAGCTGTAGCAAAGCAAGGTTAGTGTCGTACACATAGAAGATGTGCAAATAGACAGCAGAGTGGTTAACAGTGCAAAAAAGAATCCTGATAGCCCATTCTGAATGCTGGGTAAGAAGCAAAATTTAGACTGAGGTTAAAGTCAAAATCTTCTGGAGTGATAGGACATGGATTTTAAAATGGTGAGAAACACTGTTTAGACTTCATGGGACTAAATCAGAGTTAATTGACCCTTCAGTCAAACATTTCTTAATAAATCTCTTTGTTGACAACTAAATTTCTTGTGGCTGACATAGCTGAGCTCCTACTATGTGTCAGGCATTAATCTTATTAATGTTCACCATATTCCTGCAAGGAATATGTTATTATTCCAATTTTAAATAAGAAAACTGACATTTAGAAAAGAGGTAAATTACTCAAGGCCAGTGTAGCTAGTAGGAGGCAGACACAGAGTGGTTTTGGAACTCTGAGATAGTCTTTCCTAATACATAACACTGCTGATCTGAAATGATGAATGTAATAATACTACGTCAGGGAAAAAACCCTCTATGTTATATGTTCAAAAATCATAAAATATACTAAAACAATATAACATACATATGGCCATACAATTATACACCAAACCTTTTGGGATTCACAAGACATGAGTGTATACTTCTTCAAATTCAGGCTAAAAATGCTTCCAAAGTATGACCTGAAAGTACATGAATTGTACATGGTAGGTTGCCTAACCCTTTCTTAGCATCTTAACCGCATTAGAACATTAAGTCAAATGAAAAAACAGCAGTGATTTAAATTGTGATTTGGGTTTTTTTTTTTAAACTGAATTCTATATTACTGGGTAGTAAATAGTTTCTTCCAGAAATTAATCCAATGCCTTAGCATTGTCAATTCTATAATCTATTAAATGAAAATGTTTGTGGCTAAGTGCTCACATGAAAAGATGATCATTGAATAACTGGCCCCTCTGCTCAGTCTTTTATAGAAAATGAAGAATTCTTCCATTAATAGTTTTACTGAAAAGAAAAGAAAATCTGGAATAAAAAAACATGGGTTCAAGTCTTAACTCTGCAATCAAATACCTGTGTAACTTAATCACTGTTGGCTCAAGTTTCTCCATCAGTAAAGTGAAAATGTTTAATTAATACATCTTGTATTCAAATTCTCATGAAAGAAACATAAGCCCATTCCTATCATTTTTCTTCCTCTGGAGAGGTTGAATATTATAAGCCACCTTCAAAACCTGTTACATCATTTTCTACCACTCTTTTTTCAAGCTAACTGTGAGCCTGGTGAGGGGCTATCCACTTGACTCAGCTGGGTGAATGCTCCAAGAGTTGGAATCATCTCTGTAAATATTCCCTTTCCTTGCCATAATGACCACAATTGTTGGCTGCTGAGATTACCAACTTTCAAACAAATATCAACATCTTGCCACCCATGAGATAATTCTAGTGCATGACTCTTGCAAAGATTCATGTGGCTATATAACATTCTTTGCTGGTATTGTGGTTTAAATTACATGTATTGAAAGTAATTTTGATCACTCTTCAAGTTCTGTCCTATTTTCTTAGAGTTTAATTTCATATTTCAAGCCTTATATGTACCTGGACTCAATAAATAGGTGAGCTCTCTTTCTTTCAAACAACTCTTCCTGGGCCACAATCATTATCATTATCTTCACTGATATTATTATTTAATTTCTCAAAGAGAAAATTCCATGTACAATGTTAATGTAGAGGAAGCCAGCAGACATTCAATGCCATAAACTGGAGCTTGGGAGTTTTCACACCATTAAGAGTTACATGTCTATGTCCATTTACCTATATCCCTTTCCCCAACTTCCCATCACTACATCCCTCCAGCCTAGGGAATCAATTATTTAGCTAGATGACAAACTCATAGAAAAAACTTTATATGAAATGAACTGTGCATCACAACACATAACTGCCCAGGAAATAATTCTTGCCTGGAACATAAATGTAATGAAGCTAAGTAACAGTGTTAAAATATTACAATGATATATTGGTTCGTTTCTCTAATTGATCACTAGGTGGCACTAAAGGCCTGTAAATTCATTTTTGCACTTTCTCCTCCCCTGAGCAGCTCCCAATACTAGTCACTTGCTTAAAGAACTGCTCTACCCATTTGTTTTTATTGAAACAGAAAATATTTATATGACCTATTGTAACCTTCAAAATATAGCTAAATCAAGGACACCCATACACACTCTTTCCTACTATGGTCTAATAAAAAGTAGATTTCACACTGACTGCTCCTTTTTTCTTTCATCCCCTTCCCTTTTTGAAGTGCTCTCCTCCTGCATTCCATTCACTCAGGTGCCAGTAGCTCAGTTTTCTGCCCCACTGGGGACTTTGACATTTTTTAGAAAGAAACTTTAAAGAAACTAAAAGAAGTTCTGAATGGTAGATTTTTGTACATCAGTCAGAAAGTACTGGTAAGTTTCTAGGCCTTTCTCTACCTTTGTCTGATCCCAAAGTCATTCCTGTCTTCTATTTCTCCTCCTATCTTTCAAGTCAGTTAATTCCAATGTCCAACTAAGCCCTCTGAACCATCTTAAATCTTGGTGCTCCCCAGATTCCTACCTTATCTCATCAGCCAATCATACCCATTGCTCAAAGGATTCTGATACCATCCAGACACTTGAGGCTATTCTCACAGCCTAGATCTGCTGCCCTGACCTCCAACCATCCCCCACCCCAGCTCTGCAAACCACTGAATGAACACACACAGAGGAAATCTCTGATGCACTGTTAAACAAAATATATCCAAGACTGCATTCAATCCACTCTTCCCTGCCCGCATGTTCCCATGCCTAGGGATTAGAATTACCATTCATTCATCCAACACCAAAGCCAGAGATCCTCAAATCTCAATTCCTTCCTCTTTCACCACCAGCCCCTACCAAGCTAACTGTTAGCACATTTAATGGGTGCTTTGCATAATATGTGCGCTCCTTCTCTGGGTCTTGATCAGGTTTTGCACCCTCAATGACAACACTAAAATTGTCACCACCTCCACCTTTTCCCAGTGGAATTCCCTATGTCCTCAGCCTTGCTCAATATATCTCCAGCGCACCATGCTGTTTTGTTTTTTAAGTGTTCACAAATTCTTTGACACTCATATTATCAAAAGATAGTATTAAGTCGCTTCCCTGGACCTGGGGTTCACTAACTGACTCACCTGCCATGAAATTTCTGAAGCTTAGTTAGAAAAAAAGCACACAACTTCCTCCTGGTTCTCATAGGATGCATGCCTTTGGAGTCCTGAACTGCAGTAAAAGTTCAGCTACTTGGAGGCTGCCATGCTGTGAGAAAGCCATACATAGGCCATGTGTAGGTGCTCCCAACAGCACCCACTGTTGACAGGCAGTATCCACTTATAGATGGGTGAGTGGGGATGTCTACAGTGGCTTCTGGTATGTGCTACTGTGCACCCTCCTCCATCAAGTCTTCCCAGTTGAGACCCCAAATGTCAGAAAAAGACACCCTCCTTGCTTCTCCTCTGATTTTGTTATCCACAGAATCCATGAACAAAATAAAATGGTAAGCATGAGAGTAATTTGAGAAATAGCATAGAAACTGAATAGCACTTAACCTCTCCCACTTAAAACGTATTTTCTTAGTGAAATTATTTATTGACTGTCGTTGCTTTAAAATATAAGCCCCACGAGAATGGGAATTTTTGTCTTTGTTCACTGTACACATACCTAGAAGAATACTGGCACATGGCAGGTTTTCAATAAATATTTATTGTTAAATTCATTTATTCTATTCATTTATTTGTTGAACAAATGAATGAATTGATTAATTTCACCTTTGTTTTATCATTCTTCTCTCCCCATCCTACCCGTGTTGTCTCAATCCAGAAAATTATTCTCTTCTAACCTGCAATAGCTCCCTATCTAGTCTTGCTTTCTCCCATTTTTATCTTATGTTGAATACTTAAGAAAGAGAAATTCTAAAATATAGATTTCATCCTATTGCTCAGGCCAGCTGAAATGGTGACTCTGCAAAGCCATGTTTATGCCACATTAGCCAAGGATTCAACAGATTGGACCATGGGCAAGTGACTGTGGGGTTGGGAATGAAAGCTATCATGTGGCTGGCAAGGAAAATGCCAATGAAGAGACAGAGAAACTATAATCATAAGCTGTAGTGCTTAAGCCGAAATTATCTAGAGGTAAGGGGATGTCCTTTAGGGGCCTTAGACTCAAACTGAAGAACAGAGGAACCATGACTTAAACAAACAATAAAAGGGGGACTATATGACCTCCCAAATAAAAACAGAGAAAAGAGACATCTATACTTGACAGCACTCTAGCCTCCTGATTCAGTCTCCATCAGACCAGACCCATGGTTCCGGTCAGGTATTGCTAGACTTTTCTTTATTTGCTCTAACATGGGTAACTGGCACCTTTTTCATTTTACAATATGTTTTTATTGTATTTTGGTCCTTCTGCCTGGAAGGCGCTCCCCATTTCACCCCCTTGTTGAAGTGTCCTTCAGTACCCATCTAAAGTGCCATCTGAAAAACTTCCTCATCTCACTCTCTACCTTGTGGCACCACTAGACATCATAAATACCTCTACTATGTGTATTGATTTTGCAGTACCGTTATTTGGTAATAAGTTCTTCTCTTCTACTTTGCAGTTAGATCTGTGTATTAGAAAATTTTAGCTTCAAGTTATAGAAACCCTCACTCTGCTTAAACCATTAGGAAATATATTATCTGTCATTATAATGTCAGTGGAAGGGCAGTCTCTGGGGGTAATTAATTCACTGACTCAATAATATTGATAGGGACCTAACACTTTTTTCATCTCTCTACTAGGTTATCCTCAATGTGTACTCTACATTGGTCTGGTAACAAGTTACATTAGCAGGACTCACATGATATGTAGGGAAAAGAAAAATTTTTGCAGAAGCATCTCTTTCCATATGGGTCATGTCACAGATCTATTTCTGAATCAGCCAACAATTTGGGTTGGTTAACCATGGGATGGAGTTATCCACACTAGACTTAATCACCTGGAGGTGGAATGGATGTAGAGTCAGCAATGCCGCCACCAGGAGAATCAACAGCAAGGCAGACACTTTCTGAAATTTTTATTTTAAAACTTATTGTTTTTTAACCTGGAACTGGAAGAGACTATTTTTTAAATTTTTATATTTTCAAATCTTCTTTGTATAAGAAAGATTTATAGCTAACAAAATTATATCATAAATCACTTAAAGTGGGCTTATTTGATAAAGGTTGAAACATTTCTACAAAGTGACATTTGTTAATCTAAATAAATATCCTCTTAAAATGAGTCATTATGTCTACATTTCTAGCCCTTCAAAAATGTCCTTGTTAATGTGATTAACAAAGAATTTCTCTGAACCAAGAAAATCAGTACACAGTGGCAGGTGATTAATCTCAGTGCAAAATGAACAGAGCTGAGTATTTATGAGCAAATTACTGATAGCTGTATGCTCTATTTCCTTGATAAAATACATCGGTCCTTATGCATTAGTCAAAAATAATATAAAATTAGTCCAGCAAGATACAACCAGTGGAGACAAGAAAAATCTAACACATGGCAGTGAACATTTTTTTCCTGTCCACTCATTGCTTGGCCCATCTTTCCACAAAATGCCCCTTCTCTACTTCAGTCATTCATGAATGTTCATGTGTAAAGATTCTCATCATTTTCCATGACCCTCCTCTGGCCACAGTGATAAGTCAGGGGTGCCCAGAGACACTCAGCTGCAGTAGATTGGTCATAGATATCATCTGATCCTATGAAAAATCTGTTTCTGGGAGGTTTTAACTTGATGACAAAGAGATCTTGTTTAAAAACAACTCTAGTGATGGAATCTATGGGTCTGGCAGCTTCTCTTAGCCAAATTTCCAGCTGTGTGGAAGAAGTCATTCTGGGAGAATTGAGACAACATGAAAAGAGAGGCAAAGACAAAAAGTGACCAATGCTATCTGAATCCCATTTGACCACACTGCTGAGTTGCAACTTGGCCTTTCTTAAAATTTGGTTACATGAGACAATCACATTTCCTGTTCTCAAACTAATTGAATTGGGTTCAATAACATGAAACAAAATCATCTTGACTAATACATCTTAACACAAATTACAGCTCTGCCATTATTTTGTTTAAATTTTCACTGAAATATATGCTTGAGGTGACTTTAAAATGATGTTTTTAGTAAACATTATTAGGTGTATGACATGTCAGTATTACAAGTCATGTTTTTCCTCCTCAGATAAGGATCCTGGTATCCTCCTGCACCAACCCCGTGATGAGTACCAATGCTGGATGTGCTCCGTGGCTCCCCCCGTCAGTACTGAAGAACTTATTCCCTCAGTTCTGGGAATGTTGCCAGCCAAAGGCCTTCAGAGAACACACGATTTCAGAATTTCCCATCACCTTGCTCAAGAGCACACGCTTACCCAGGCAGCCTGCCTGGATAAAGGCCTAGTTCCTGCACTCCAACTCCATACTTTACAGCTGTGATGGGGTGACCTGGAGACTTTGTCAAGGCTATATTACAGTCCATGTTTTCCTGTCCAACCATTTTCCTTCCCTGCCTTCCATAGGCATTGCTTCCACAATCAGTCCCCAGCATTCTAACCTCTATGTCAGAGCCCACCCTCCATGAAACACATCCTGTAACACAGCACTTTTTAAGAACCAACAAACTGTGAAAATATGACATGGCCTTTCAAGAAAAACTCAGTAAATACTTAATGACTCCTTTAATTTTTCTAGCACTGTGTTAAGTATTGAAGAGGACACACTAGAAGATAAGATGGGTCTTGCCTCTCTGAGCAGCTCACAGTCTCATCAGACACATATGACATAAGCAGCCTTTATATTCAGCTCAACAGTATGCTCCCATGAGGAAGCCCAAAAGGAAGCCAAGATTAATATGTAGTGAGTGATTCATAAATATTGAATGAGAATGACTGAATGAATTAACAAATAGGAAGAGATGAGTGTGATCTGGGATAGACAATACAATTCATTTGAGGCTACACTGCCTGTACCACTGCCACCTTTTTTTTGCCCTGCAGGGTATTTCTCCTATGGGCCTTGGACCACCCAGTTGTCCCACTTGTGGAGAGTGGATTATGAAAAGCCTATGAGAACTGGACACAAGCAAGGCGAGATGTGGCCTAATTGCTTTTACCTGTAGGCTGAGATAGGCACAGCCCCAGCCTATCTTCTTCAGAGAAGCAGGAACGCAGGTTTCTCCTGTTACAGTGTCACACCCCTCCCCAAGCCTCTGTTCCACCCTGTCTGCCGCTGTTTATAAAAGGCCCCTGAAGGAGGGCTGGAGGCTTTTCCTTTTTTCCTTCGACTTTTACTTTGGGCTTTGGCTTGGGTTTTTCACTTTGGGCTTTGGCTTTTGGCTTTTTGGTGTCGGAAGCTTTTGGAAGGGAAAAGAATTACTGAAGGGAAAAGAATTGCTAAAGGGAAATTGCTGAAGGGAAAAGAATGGCTAAAGGGAAATTGCTGAAGGGAAAAGAATGGCTAAAGAGGAGTTGATAGAAAGATCTTTAACATAGGCCTTAGAAAAAGAAAGCTAAAGAACTTTAACATAGGCTTTAGAAAGCTAAGCTAAAGAAAGAACTTTATACACAGGCCTTAGAAAAGCTAGGCTAAAGAAAGACCAAAGAAAGAACTTTACAGTACAAGATAGAGGACCAAGACTTCAAGAGTTATGCATATGCAGTTTTTAGGCATGGCTGTTTGAAAGTCTGAGCACTGAGGCTTTGAGAGAGGTAAAGAGAGATGGGACAGTACAAGCCTGGGGGCAAAAGACTTCCAGAGCAATTAAGCGAAAGATAAGCTAAGAGCAAACATTGGACAGTGAGAGTCTAAGGAAAGAGGTTTTAAGCAAGGTTTTAAAGAAGACTTTAGAAGCAAGGTTTTAAAGAACTGCAAAGAGTAAGGCCTTAAAGAATAAAGATAGAGAAAAAAAGCAGTGAGGGTTGGGCATCTCCACCCGAGCAACCAACATACCTGACCCCACTTTCTGTCTGTCTGTCTATCCTGTGTCTTTTCTGAATCTCCAGTCACCCCCAGTTAAGTCCAGTTAGGTTCAGTAATAACAAGAACAAGACAGAAAGCTCTTCTGACAAGGGAGGGAGTGAGAAAACAGTGCCCCTCTACCACTTTCTTACTTGTAGCTCTCCAGGGTACTGGGAATGCTACATCCTGAGGCAAAGAGGAACTGGATGAACCAGTGCAGGCTCCACTCTTACCCCATCTTAAAACAGGATGCTCTTCAGGGCTTTGGTCTACAATTCACATCTCCCTGGGGTATAAAACCCTCTGTGGGCAGCTTTCCTGGGTTCCTCCGCATGTGCTCAGTAGGGCATGTGCAGGCGAAATTCTGTCCACTCTGGGCAGCTTTCGTGAGCCTGGGGGACCAGCTCATACTTAGTCCTAGGCTTCTTTCTTCCCCTGCCGCCTATTTGTAAGTAATAAGCCCACTTCATATGCCATGAAGTGGCATATGTATGTGAGAGCGATCTGTCTCAGGTGAAGAGTAAAGGAGCAGCCCAGGGGACAGAGGGCTGAGGAGGCATGCAGCTCACTGTGAGCCTGCTTCATGTGTGTCCACTTTACCATCTCCTACTCTTCACAACCCAAAACAAGAAGACGATTACCTACTTACTGGCTTTATCTTCTTCTTGTACACAAAAGGGATAATTATAACTGTCCTGCTCATTAATGTGCTAGATCCTTGGGACATGTGGACATAATGTTTGTGGTTACACATTCACATATAACCTCTGAAAGTCCTTCACATATAAGTAGCTTGTTGTTTTAAATTTGTGGATGTTTGAAGATGGAACTATGAGAGTCATTTAGCTGGTGCCTGGTCTCTTGTTACTGTCCAATAACTATGACTTGTTCAAGCTTCTCCTCAGTGAAAACTCACATTAAGTAATAAAAAATGTTTTCACTTATTGAACAGGACCCCAAAGCAAGCCAGCTATTCGTGATGTTGAAAAAGTTGAAGAGAAAACAAAGTAGTATAAGAAGATGATCTTTATTCAGCAGGAGTTTTCCATTTTGAATAAATAAAAGAGTAGAATGTTGAACTGGGGGTAGTGGCTAAACTATTGTGAGAATGGTTCTGCCGTATTTTTTCAACATGGAAGGAAGAAGTAGTGATGGGAGAAATTATTTTGTCAAGTGCTTTAGCCAATTCAAACGTGGAAATTGGTAGGAAGAAACTATATGCCAAAGCAGTTTTGTAAGTAGAAAGATTCCAGATGGGTTCAGATGATTCACTCTTGAATGTTAACCACCTGCTTCATGAGGCAGTATAAATGCTGAGAATGTCACTGTTGTCCACCCAATGAGGCAGACTTGATAATTTAGGAGTTACTTTTTAATGTTTTCATTTGCCTCATAAAAAGACTAAGTACTTTATATACCCTGGTGGTCATAAGTCACACTTCTAACTGGGGAAATAGTAAACAGGTTGGATGATCCCTAAGCATTTAACACATCACTAATTTAAAGATGTCACTATGATTGTGTAAATGTTCATATCCTTTATGTTTTCTATCTATGGATCTATTCTAAGAACAGTCCAAAGCACAGAAAAATGTTTATGCATTATAACATTTATTGCAGCATTTTATGTAATTAAAAACTTTTGTTTACTATTTAAAAGAGTTCTAGCCAGGCGCCAGTGGTTCATGCCTATGATCCTAGCTACTCTGGAGTCAGAAATCAGGAAGATCATGGTTTGAAGCTAGCCCTGGGCAAATTGTTAGTAAGACCCCATCTCAAGAATATCCAACACTAAAAAAGGGCTGACTGGCAGAGTAATTGAAATGGTAGAGCTCCTGCCTGGCAAGTGTGAGGCCCTAAGTTCAAACTCCAATACAAAAAGAGATGGTTCAGTAAACTAAGGTTTAAAACAAAGAAACGAAAGTTATTTAGCTATTTTAAATGATATATTTTTAAAAGTTTAACAAAAAAGTGAAAATCCTGTGACAACATGTTAAGAAATTCAAGGATGAAAATATATTTTACTGTTTGAGTTTTACTATATAAAGTACATGTGTTAAAATTAGAAATAAGGGCAAAATAGTTTC
Source organism: Castor canadensis (assembly GCF_047511655.1). Classification (NCBI taxonomy): domain Eukaryota; kingdom Metazoa; phylum Chordata; class Mammalia; order Rodentia; family Castoridae; genus Castor; species Castor canadensis. The sequence goes on from NC_133386.1 coordinate 25,234,416, forward strand.
TGCTGGGTATTGAGGGGGTGGGGGGAGAGGGAGGGGGTGGAGTGGGTGGTAAGGGAGGGGGTAGGGGCAGGGGGGAGAAATGACCCAAGCCTTGTATGCACATATGAATAATAAAATTAAAAATAAATAAATAAATTAAATAAAGTACATGTGTTGCTAAAAAGTCTAAAAATAGATGTGCTAAAATGAGAATACAATGGGTTTTGATTATATCCACTAGCCAGAATTCAAAATCTCATAATGCATAAAGCATTTAGGAAAGTGTCTTGCCTCAGTAGAGGGGAATAATTGGCCCTAGACTAAATATTGCCTTAGATCTGCCAAAAAAAAATCAGAAAAATAAGACATGAAATGATCAAACTGATCCCAAGTAACCTAAATACATCCCCAAAATACCCAGCAATATTTTTAAGAATATTAAAATATTCTGCACAAAACAAAAAAAAATTATAATGCCCATCACCCAATCAAAGATTGCCAGGCATACAAAGAAACAAAATACGACCCTTAATGAATAGGGAAGTCAGTTAATTAAAAACAGAGGACATTAAACACTTATAAGGATTCCATATACTCAAAAGTTAAGTAAAGACATGGATGATATGGAAAAGACTAAATTAATCTTGTGATGATGAAAACTTTAGTGATAAAATGAAAAACAAACTGAATAGAATTAAGAGTAGATTAGATGTTTCAAAGCAATGTGAATATTCTTAGCAGCACTCCACTGTACTCTTAAAAATGGTTAAAATGGTAAATTTTATGCTTTTAAACACAATAGTATATTAAATAGTACATTAGAAATCTCAAAAAAAATTGGTATGTTTGAAACGCAGCAGTAGAAACTATGCCAAATAAAACAGAGAGGTGGACAACTTCATACCCCTGCAATAAAAGTCTATGAAAGACGAGAGGATGGCAGGAAAAAGTTAAAGAAGTAATAGTCAATGACTTTCCAAAGTGAATTGAAAAGTATAAGTTCACATATCTAAGCCCAATAAACCCAACCAAAAGAAGTAGAAAAACCAGACCAAGTCACATCTTAATCAAATCTTTCTAGACCAGTGACAGCAAATAGTAAAAGTAGAGAAAAACCTCACAGATTTTGTTATATATATACAAGAATATAGTAAAAAACACCTTTAATGAGGAAAACAAACCTATGAGGAAAATAAACCTATCACCTAAAATTTTATACCCAATAAAAATATCATTGAAGAACTAAAATGAAACAAAGACTTTTTCAGGTATTACAAAGCTGAAGAATCAAAAAAAAAAATCACCAACAGACTTTCTCTTAAAGAAATGTTTAAGGAAATTTTTCAACCAAAATCATAAGCAAGGATGGAAAAAAGAAGAGAATGGGATAAACAGAAAATAAATGGTAAGATGATAGACTTATACTTAACTGTAGCAATAATAAATTGTCAAAAAGCGCAATGAAAAGACAGAGATTGTCAAATAGATAAAAAAAGACAAGACCCAACTATGTGTGTATTTTATATAATAAATGTTCAGGTGTATGGATTATAATCTCAGCACTCAGGACACTGAGGCAAGAAAATAGTGAGTTTGAGGCCAGCCTGGGATATAAGAACCTGACCCAAAGCAAACAAAGGAAGAAAGAAAGAAATGTTCTCTCTCTCACTCTCTCTCTCTCTCTCTCTCTCTTTCTTTCTTTCTTTCTCATGGTATTTGTATGTAAAAGAATAGAGAAAGATATACCATGATAAACTACAATTAAAAGAAATTTGGAGTGGCTATATTAATATCACACACAAAAGATTTAAAGCAAAGAATATTATGAGAACTTTGTGTTTATTTCATAATGATAAGGGAATCAACAGATCAATAGGGCCTAAGTAAATCTATGTGCCTAATAACAAAATACATGAATCACAAAACTTATACAACTATAGGAAAAATAAACAAATCCATACTTATGATTGGATATTTGAATATTTCTCACACAGTAGTTGATAGAATAAGCAGATAGCAAATCTGTAAAGTCTTATTAATGTAGACTTAATAATATAATCAACCAACCTGACTTATTTTGAAATGTATAAGCTTAACCTAACAATAATAGAATGCACCCTCTTTTCAAGTATATATGGAACAGTTACCAAGGTAAACCATATTTTGTGCCACAAAAAAAATCTCAATAAGTTTAGAAAAATTGAATTCATGCAAGGAATAATCTCTGACCTTAATTAAATTAGTAGAAATTGATGATTGGGAACTGTCTACAGCATCTTCAAATATTTGGAAACTAACTTATATACTTGCAAATAAACCATGAGTCAAATAACAGACTACAAAAGAAACTGAAAATAATTTTAAATAGAGTAAATAAAAAGAAAGTATTCCTGAAATTATGAGATGGTCTGAAGATTTACAAAGTAAAACCCATAGACTGGGGGTTTTGCTCAGTGATAAGAGTACTTGCTTAGCACATGTGAGACCTTAGGTTAAATACCTAGCACTGCAACACAAGAGAAAAACAGGAGAAAAAAAATGAAATCCAAGTAACAGAGAAGGGAAATAATAAAGATTAGATCAGCAAGCAATGAAATAGAAACACAACACTCATAGGGAAATCAATAAAATCAAAAGTTGCTTTCTTGAGAAGAGCAATAAAATTGGGAAGTCTTTAGCCAAACCAGTTAGAAGAATGAGGGACAGAGACAAAGACAGAAGAAATAAAAAACCTGAATAGCTTTATTCTGATCAAAATATTGACTCTGGAGTTAGAAAGCTTCCCTGTGCCCATGTTTTTACTGGTAAAATTTGCCAAACATCTATGAAGGAAAGAATATAAATTATATATAAAATATTACAGAAAATTGAAAAAGAAAGAATGCTACTGGAACAAATAAGTGAGTTTAACAAGGATCAGGATACAAAAATCAATACATGAAAATCAAATGAGGTTCTATATACTAGCAACAATCAGAAATTTTACAAAATTTACAATGGCACCAATAATATGAAATAAGGATACAGCTAACAAAACATGTGAAAGACTTGTACCATGAAAGCTACAAAACATTGCTGAGAGATAGTATAAAAGACCTAAATACGAAATGTTATCATTCGCTGGTAAATGGATGGAATTGGAGAACATCATTCTGAGTGAGGTTAGCCTGGCTCAAAAGACCAAAAATCGTATGTTCTCCCTCATATGTGGACATTAGATCAAGGGCAAACACAACAAGGGGATTGGACTATGAGCACATGATAAAAGCGAGAGCACACAAGGGAGGGGTGAGGATAGGTAAGACACCTAAAAAACTAGCTAGCATTTGTTGCCCTTAATGCAGAGAAACTAAAGCAGATACCTTAAAGCAACTGAGGCCAATAGGAAAAGGAGACCAGGAACTAGAGAAAAGGTTAGATTAAAAAGAATTAACCTAGAAGGTAACACCCACGCACAGGAAATCAATGTGAGTCAATGCCCTGTATAGCTATCCTTATCTCAACCAGCAAAACCCCTTGTTCCTTCCTATTATTTCTTATACTCTCTCTACAACAAAATTAGAGATAAGGGCAAAATAGTTTCTGCTGGGTATTGAGGGGGGGAGCGGGAGGGGGTGGAGTGGGTGGTAAGGGAGGGGGTGGGGGCAGGGGGGAGAAATAAACCAAGCCTTGTATGCACATATGAATAATAAAAGAAAAATGAAAAAAAAAAAAAGAAAAAAAAAAAAAGACCTAAATACATGTAGAGATGATACCATGTTGTTGGGTTGGAAGACTCAATGTTGTAGAAATGTCAATCCTTCTCAAACTAACCTATAGATTCAGTGCCATTCCAGTCCAAATCTCAGCAGGCATATTTATAGAAATTAGCAAATTGATTTTAAAGTTCATATGAAGTACCTAGAAACTAGAAAAGCCAAAATAAATTTGAAAAAAGTGTAAAGTTAAAGGACTGTCACAAACCATATTTCAAGATTAATTATAACACTACAGTAATCAAGAAAATAAGTGTTCAGCATAAAAATACATAAATTGATTAATGGACAAATACATTAATGAACAGAACAGAGGGTCCAGAAATGACCTACAAATATATGGAAAATTTCTTTTTAACATAGATGCAAAGGGAAAAAAAGATAATGCTTTCAACAAACTATGCTGAAGTAATTGAATTACTTCAAATTACAAAACCATAGTTTTGTAATGGAACTCTGATCCATACCTTTCATCACATACAAAAAATTAATTCAAATGGGTAATAGAGCTAAATGTACATCTTATGACTATGCAGTTTCTAGAAGAAAATAAATATGAGGAAAATGTTCTGTGATTTTTGATTAGATAAAGTCTTCTTTGATATAACCCCCAAACTGAACACTTTCTTTTACTCCTTGTGCTGGAGATTGAAACCTGGGCCTTGCATAAGCTTTACTATTGAACTATTGCTCCAGCCCTAATTTCATTTCATGTTACTTTTGTTTTTTATCTGTTCACTTGTTGAGACAGAGTTTCACTATGTAGCCCAGGCTAGCCTCAAACTTATTATCCTCCTGCCTCCACCTTCTGCATGCTAGGAATACACCATAATCACCAGTGCCCAATTTAAAAAAAATATTTTTAAAATCCTGCTTGTTGAAAGATGCTGTTAAGAAAATGAGAAGTCAAAGATTGGGGATATAAATTATACATCTGACAAAGACTTGTGTGGAGACCAGACTGTGCCCTGACCTAAGTTACTACACATTATACAGAGCAGTAACTTTCAGGCTGTGCCTTGCCCTGAGTGATTCCACTTCATAAAACAGCAATTTGCTTCATTTTTTAGTGCAAATGTTCAACCAGAATGACTCTACATGTGCCCACTACAAATCATGGGATAGACTGATAAATAACTTATGCAAATAAAATATTATCACCTATGAACTTATCAAATTAAATCAGGAACACATGGGTATATCAAAGCCATATCAGAAAAACCAGGTCCATGAGCTTATTCAACACATCAGACCAACAAATAATACAATCCCCTCACCTGAATCATATAAAGCAGGAGCACCTAACATTGGGGCACAGTGGTACCCATCAACCATCCATAGACCATCTAGGGCAAGCATCATGGAATTGACAGGTGATAAACACTTCACTCTGGCCCCAGGGCTTCAGCTCAGCACAATCCCCTTGCTCAATACTGCCCACTCAATTTGCCATTCATCTGGACCCAGTAAGCCTGTACCTGGAACAAGCCCTGAGCCTCAAACCAGCCCTGAGCCAGAACAGCTCTGTGACTGGGTTCCTAATATCATATCTAAACACCTGCAGTGACTCTCCACATATGTTTCAGCTCTCTGCTCTTGCCTTCAGTACAGTCCCTTTGATCCTTACAGCTGCTTTACTCCTCTCTTAGCCATTCGTTATATATTTCTGTGAAGTGTAGTGTGCCAACTAAGAGTTAATATTAGTAATTAAAATTAGAATAAAAGAACCTGTGATTGTCAATGGCCATGGCTACCAAGTGAAATCAGTGGTACTTGATGAATTAAAGCCAATGAAAGTTACATTGGTTGTGAATTTATTGGTATTCAATAAATTCTGGCATTGTAGATAGACACAAGTATATCCACCTATGTTTCTGACATAGCTCACTCACAACAACCTTTGTTCAAGAATTCCCATAACAACAACAATTTTTAAATGGGCTTAAGACTTGATGGAAGTCTTCACTAGGGCTGGAGGTGTGGCTCAGTGGTTCAGCACCTGCCTAGGAAGCATGAAGCCCTGAGTTCAAATTCCATTACCACCAAAGGTGATAAACAGATAGCAAATAAGCATAAAGGATGTTTAATAACACTGGTAATTAGGAACAATTGTATTAAAATCATAGTGAGATATTATCACAAGTCCATTAAAGTAGCTAAAGTTTAAATATAGGCCACACAAGTTATGGTGAAAATGTGGAGGAATTAAAGCTCTCATACACTACTGGTAGAAATGTAAACTAGCATAATCATTTTGGAAAACAAGTTCACAGTTTCTTTAAAAACTAAATATATACATGCAGTAATATATAGCTATCCTACTCCTAGTTGTTTACTCAAAGGAAAGCAAAGCATATAACTCTAGAGATACTCATATATGAATATGCATAGTGTGTTATTTGCAATAGCAAAAATCTGAAAAAAAATCGAATGTTCATGAATAGCTGAGTGGATAAATAATTTGTGACATAGCTATTTAATGGAATACATACCAATAATAAAAACTGAACTATTTTCTTGACGATTTGAACTCTGGACCTTGCACTTGCTAGGCAAGTTCTCTACCATTTGAACCATGCCCCCATCCTTTTTTGCCTTGGTTATTTTTCAGATAGGGTCTTGTATTTTTTCTGGGGCTGGCCTTGGACCCTGATCCTCCTACCTATGTGTACTGCGTAACTGGACCACAGGTGTGTACCATCACTGCCTGGTTTATTTGGTGAGCTAGTATCTTGTGAACTTTTTGCCCAGGTTGGCCACAATCCTCCTGATCTGTGCCTCCTGAGGAGCTGGGGTTGCAGGCATGAGCCACCACACCCTACCTAAAAATGAATGAACTATTGACACCTACACAACAACAGGAATAAATTTCAAAATAACTATGCTAAGTGAAAGAAGTTAGGAAATAAAGTAATACCCACTATATTCCATTTATATAAAATTGTAGAAAATATCAACTAATCTATCATGATAGGAAGCAGATCAGTGGTTGCCTGGGGACCCTGGGAGTGGGAGGAACAGGGAGAAGAAAGAAACTATTACCAAGGAACAATGAGCAACCTTTTGAAAGTAATGTAGATTTTCGTTGTCTTGGTTGTGGTGATAGTATCACAGGAACATCAAATTATAGGTTTTCATTATGTGAATCTCACTGTATATCAATTAAACCTAAAAAATCTGTAATAAAAATTTTGTCAAGCTGGTGTTCCCTAGTGGATTAAGTTTACTTACAAGGTCTAGTTTACATCTGTTCTGCATTTATAATTCCAGGGGTTAATTTGGAGACAGAATATTCAAAACTTTTATCTGACTAGAGTTCTAAAGGATCAAGCCTGTTGACAAATATGGCCAGTCACTGACTCGGGACTCAGAATGTGACATGTAGAATAGACATATTAGGCTGACCATGATTGTTTCTCCAGGGATTTTCTCAGTCCAAGTATGTGCTCTGCCAATTCAAATGTCTGCTTCTTCATTGTTAGGCAAATTCTTGTGTACATCTCACAACGGCACAATGGCACCAAGAATAAATTGGAATTACAGCATGCACTTTGGGAAAACACTAGATATTTCCAAAATGGTCCATCTTTCAGTAGTCTTACAGAAAGCATGCAGTAAATACCTAATGTTCAATGTACTGTTTTGATTAGTATAAAGATTGGAAACAAAAATTCCAATTTTATAATAGGCTTAATTTCAAAGAAATTCCTCCAAACCCATAGCTTATCGCTGTCTGTCTTTTGATCCAGTGGTAAAGACAGACCTTGCCTCCAGGATATAGCAACCACTGCCAAATTTATGGCAGCTTCTGGCAGCTCAGTTTCAGGGTCCTCCTTGGAGCTAATGCTCTACAATTTTGGCACTTAACTGAAAATACACATTTCTGGCAAGCTGGTTTACATCCTGTAAGATAGTTTTACTTAATCCTTTGCAAATCCTTTGCCATTGTTATAACACTTTATAACTTGCTACTTCCCTTCTCAGGAAAAGAAGAAGTGTGTACAACCTTGGGTCACATAATCCATAAAGCCGTTTTAAAGTTAGAAATTTCTTTGGAGAAATTGATATTCAGGGCAAGAAGTCTAAACTAATTGTGTTTACTCTGAAATAATGTTTTAAAAATTCTAATATGACCAAGTTAATTCTAAATTGGAAAAATTTAAAATTTTATTGATAGGTAAAAATCAGCATTTGTGATAGAAATTAAATTTAGTTATAGAAAATAATTTTACGTTTTGTGTTATGCACAATTCAGTTACGAATTAATATATTTGCATAATACAGGGAAAAGAAAACCAGGTTCTTGGATTCTCCTTTGGACAATGATGGAGTGAATCATACAAGCTCCCAGGGAAGGGTTTCAAGCTGCAATTGAAAATAGTGCCACTGCAAGAATCTAAGGAGCATCTGGGATAGATTGGAGATACATAAGCCAGAATCCACACTAAAGTTTATGTGAATCTAAACGCATGCCCTTTTTCTTCTTCTGATGACACAACTCAGGATTTGAATTCCAGCCACCCAAGCTTGGTATCTGGGCATCACAGCCTCCTACATTGAGGAATTATTGTGGCCTTGAAGCATGAGAAAGCATGTATAAATGCCTTTTATTGGTGTATAAGATAGATTATTTAGAAGTATTGCTATTTATGTAACATACACCAAGTGATATGTGGAGACCTTGAGGAATCAACTGAAAAAAGATTATATACCAAAATGATCAGTTCTTTGGCCAACAAGAATTTGAATTCAAATGGCAAGAGACAGGCAGCAGGATTTTCGAACTGCCTGGGCACGATGAGGTGGGAATCAAAGAGCCAGAAGAGTATTTATACTTCCTTGCACAGTGTTGTACTTCCTTGCATAGATCCTCTGCACAGTGTTATTCCCCACAAAAAGTTTACTGGTCAGACCAGTGCTAAATTCAGCACAGGTTTAGCCATACCCTTTAGAGACTATTACCTACCTACTTCTGTTGGGAGGCACGCTACCAGAATCTTTCATTATAGTATTTCTGGGGATAAGGGAATAGCTCGGTGGTAGAGCACATGCTTAGTGCATAAGGCCCTGGGCTCAATCCCCATTTAAAAAAAAAAAGGAAAAAAAATTTATGGATACAAAATTTAATCATTTTCCTCTACAGTTAGATTCAGTTTCTTTCCATAGTCACCAATGTTCAATAAGTTCACTTTGATATATTTTTGCTTTTTATCTTGATTCATTTGAATTCCAGCCCATCATTCAACATCCAGTGTTTCCTGATACTTTCCCCCTCCTTCTCAAAAAAAAAATCTCCAAAAGAAGATTTTGAGAATATCTTTCTCAGTAACAACTTTACCTACATGCTACAGTCTCTGCAATTATAAAATCAATACAAATATTTTTCTTTTGAGACAGATTTCATCATCACAGCAGGGAAAGAAACATAAAATGATTTTTGGTGTTGATTTTTGAAGATGAAGATGCCTGGGGAGAAGTCTGTTTGATGGAACATGAGTCACTTTTGGCAAAGGTTTAAATGAAACAGCGAGTTTGATGAATCTGTCCAAGGTTTAAGAATATTCAGACACTGTTTCTTCCCCAGAAAATCCCCACAGATCTCTTCAGGAACAAAGGCTTCTCTACAATGGCTCCAAATGATTCAGACATAACTTCCTGCAGATGCACCAAAGGGATTTCTTTACTTTTACTAAAACCATTAGCTGGCTTGCCAATTCTTCAGCATAACAAAATTATAGGCCGTTTCTCTCCTGGGCATGCTGAAATGGTGAAAATTGCCCAGAGAAAATTGAAACCCTGATAATTGATTTTCTTGCTGTTTTCAAAAGAGTCAGACCTTTCCATGATTAAATTGAAACTTTCAGGACGAACACAATCAAAACCATGGGGAATGCCTCGTATTCTTAGAAGTTTGCCACCTAAAAACTATGTACAACATTTCTTCAGACCCAGATTTAGAATTAAGTTATTTTTCTAAAATAGAACTCTCTCCTTTGAGCTCATGCAGAATCAGTTAATTTAACCGCATGAGTCACTTTGTCTTTGTTACCTGGGGGTCTAAAAATTAAAGATGGAAAGGTTAAAAACCAGGAAATATTGGCTGTGAATCATTTGTTTCTCAACAAAAACTTGATACTGAAAAATCTCTCACCTCACTAGAGAATTGCTTGAGATAGAGACTGCTGGCAAAATGACTAAAATGTGTGATACCTTCCTCATAAAATATGTTTTAGATGACAACATTTTCAATATTCATATTTGGTACTTTTGTTTCCAAATCAATATGCTCTGTAGGTGTTCACAGTACAGAGATCAGGTTGCACAATACTATTGTTAGAAGTGTGGAAAAAAAATACATTAAGCAGTGAAGGAAACTTTACATTTGAAAGTTCACTCCATGGAAGTACCCGATGACCTTTCTCAGAATAACTCCTTGTACTCCACAAAAATATTTGGGCTATTAAAACATGTTCTTTGAATTATTTATTTCTTCAATGTAATTATATTATTCTGATCAGGCTACTGTAATAAAATACCCTACAGATAGAGTGGCTAAAACTAGAGACATTTATTTCTCACAGTTCTGGAAGTTGGGAAGCCCAAAACCAAGGTGCTGGTAGATTCAATGTCTAGTCAGCTTTTGACTTGTAGTCAACTTCCATCTCCCTGTGTCTTCACAAGTAGAGTCTTCTCTCTCTCTCTCTCTCTCTCTCTCTCTCTCTCTCTCTCTCTCTCTCTCTCTCTTTCTCTCTCTCTCTCTCTCTCTCTCCTTATAAACCCACTTTACTCTCATGGCTTTGTCTCACCCTAGTTAAAATTCCTGTCTCCAAATTCAGTCATACTGGGGATTATGGCTTCAACACAGGAATTGGGGAGAAGGAGTGGACACAATTTAGTCCATAACAATTGTACAACAACATCAAATATCTCAAGTAACACTTGTGCCCTTCATTCCTGAAGTCCTAGATGAGAACAAAGGTTCCATGGCGAGGCCTGCCAGATCACTGACCTCAAACTCTGGCCAGTTCTGTGCTGGAACACCTGTGTTTCACCTTAGAGTGGGTATCTATTCTTTTTTGCCCAGAACATATACTCCCTGTTGTGACAGTAATAGTACACTAATTTTACTCTGGGTGGACAACTCCATCCCTACTCTACGTGCTCAGGAAAAATTGAATCCACTTTGTTTTGAGGTAAAGCCTAAGCCAAGGAGCTCATTTCAACACCAGCCTTCACATTCCCACTCCAGCCACAGTGATTACTTGAAGGAGACTGGATTAATAATTGACCCAATCTGGACCAGAAAGTGAAAGTAGAACACTAGTAAAATACTATAGGTTTGAATCTGCCACCAGGAGAGCCTAGAAATAGACCCTAGTGGCATTGTTTGAGTACAGAATCAAACTACCTAAACCTATCTCTTTTCCTAGATGATTTAGCCTCAATCGAAAGGAACATCAAATCCGAAAGTGGAGTTTAATTTTCAAGAAGGTAGTAGCAATTAAAAAAAATCCTAATTGGCATTTGATCTTCTCCATTATTCAAGGAGCAACATGTTCGCTGCCAGGCACCGGTGGCTCAAGCCTGTAATGCTGGCTATTCAGGAGCAGAAATCAGGAAGGTCACATTCTAAAACCAGCCCTGGGCAAAGAGTTCATGAGGACCTATCTCCAAAACACCCAACACAAAAAAGGACTGGGGGTGTGTAGCTCAAGTGGTAGAGTGCCTATCTAACGATGAAAAGGCCCTGAGTTCAAACTCCAATACTGCAAAAAAAAAAAGAAGAAGCAACATGTTGATCTTAAGTCATTGTTATAGGTAAGTTTTCAAAAGAAACTTTCAATAACCTGACAGCAAAAACTACAACTTAAAAATATAAATAGATGAGGCTAGAGGTGTAGCTCAAGCAGTAGAGCACCTGTCTAGCAAGCTTAAAGCTCTGAGTTCAAACCCTAGTATCGCCAAAAAAAACCATATATACAAAATATATATGTATTTTTTTCTTTAATCATTCATCAGCTATAGGGCATCTGGGTTATTTCCATAGTGCTGCAATAAACATGGGCATGCAAGTTTCTCTACTGCAACCTGACTCACAGTCCATCCACTATATGTCCAGAAGTGGTAATGCTGTGTCAATAGTAGCTCTACATCTAGCTTTTTGGGGACCCTCCATACTGTTTCCATAGTGGTTGCAGTAATTTATATTCCAGCTAATAGTGTAAAAGAGTTCCCACATCCTCACCAACATTTGTTTTGTTTTTATTTTTTTTTATTCATTTATTCACATGTGCATACATTGTTTGGGCCATTTCTCCCCCCTACCCTCCCTCCCTTCCAGGCAGAATCTGTTCTCCCCTTATCTCTAATTTTGTTGAAGAGAAAACATAAGTAATAATAAGAAAGACAAAGCGTTTTTGCTAGTTGAGATAAGGATAGCTATTCAGAGAGATTCCTAGTATTGCTTCCATGTACAAATGTGTTACAACCCAAGTTGATTCATCTCTACCTGACCTTTTCACTAGTTCCTGATCCCCTTCTTATATTGACCTCTGTCACTTTAAGATTTCTGTATTAGCTCCTCTGCAGTGGGGACATCAAATACTTTCATGTTTTGGGTTTCTTACCTATCCCCATTCCTCCTGTATGTGCTCTCCCCTTACCATGTGACCCAAGTCCAGCCACATTGCTGTATTTGCCCTAGATCTAAAGTCTGCATATGAGGGAGAACATACGATTTTTGGTCTTCTGAGCCTGGCTAACCTCGCTCAGAATGATGTTCTCCAGTTCCATCCATTGACTTGCGAATGATAAGATAACATTTGTTATTGTTTGTGATCTTGATAATATCCATTCCAACTAGGGTGTGGTGAAATCTTAATGTGGTTTGATTTGCTTTTCTTTATGACCAAAGATGTTGAACATTTCTTCTTGAATTTATTGGCGATTTGTACTTCTACCTTTGAGAATTGTCTGTTCAGTTCATTGCTGATTCTTTGGGAGTTTAGGTTTTTTGAGCTCCCTGTAAATTCTGGTTAATAATCCCTTGTCAGATGCATAGCTGGCAAAGATTATCTCCCACTCTGTAGGCTGTTTCTTAACTCTAGTGGCTGTTTCCTTTGTTTTGCAGAAGGTTTTTTTTTTTAGACGGATATAGTTCCATTTGTCAAACCTTTCTCTTTATTGCTGAGTTGTCAATTTTGGATCCTTTCCTCCTTTTTCTGGTCAAGTTGGCTAAGCATTTATCCATCTTATTTATTTTTTCAAAGAGCCAACTTTTTGTTTCATTGATCAATATTTTTTTGTCTCTTTCATTGATTTTGGCCCAATTTTTATTATTTATTTCCTTCTGCTAATTTTAGATTTAGCTTGTTCTTGTTTTTCTAGGAGTTTGAGGTACAGCATTAGGTCAATTATTTGAGAGCTCTGGATTTTTTTAACATAGGCATTCATACCTATAAACTTCCCTCTTAGAGCTGCCTTTGCTATATCCCACAGGTTCTGGTAGATTGTGTTTTTATTTTCATTAGATTATAAGAACTTTTTTATTTCTTCCCTTATTTCTTCAATGACCCACTGGCTCAACAATGTATTGTTCAGTCTCCATGTGTTTGCATATTTCCTGTATTTTCTTTTGTTGTTGAGTTCTTGTTTTATTCATCATGGTCTGATAGGATGCAGGGAGTTATTTCAACTATCTTATATTTGTCAAAACTTGCTTTGTACCCTAAAACGTGTCTATTATGCACATGTGTTAATTATTATTTCCTCCTGATGTACTGTTCCTTTTATTAGTGACATTCTTTGTCTAATTTGTCTAAACCTTCTGAGTGATTTAGGCTAGAAACCTACTTTATCAGATATAAATATAGCTACTCCTGCCTTCTTGGGGAGTCCATTTGCTTGGAGAATCTTTTTCCATCTTTCATCTTTAGCCAACATTTGTTTTTGACTGTGAGATGTCTTTCTTTCTTTCTTCTTCTTTTTTTTTTTTTTTGGCAGAACTGGAGTTTGTACTCAGGGCTTCACACTTGCAAAGCAGGTGCTCTACCACTTAAATCACACCTCCAGTCCAAGGGGTCCTGCAAACTATTTCCCAGACTGCCTCAAACCCATGATCCTCCCAATCACAACCTCCGAAGCAGCTAGGATTACAGGCATGAGCCACCAGTGCCTGATGAGATGAGTTTCTTATAGACAACAAATCATTAAGACTTACTTTTTAATTCAACTCACTAATCAATGTCTTTTGACTGGGAAATTGAGAACATTAACATGCAGTGTTAATACTGAAGGGTATATGATAATTCCTGCTGTTTTGTTGCTTTTTAAATTTTTATTCTCTTAAGTGTTTCTTTCCTGCTCTTCATTAACTTATTTACTCATTTGGTGAGACTTATTCTCATTTTTTTCCTTTCTCTCGAACTATATGCCCAAGCTAGCTTTCTATTCTCATACTTTAATGGCTGTATTTATCCTCATCTTCTGTGTGTTGGATTTCTTTGAGTATCTTCTGGAGTGTTCGTTCAGTGGTCATAAATTGCTTATGTTTCTATTTGTCATGGAAGGTTTTTTTTTTTTTTTCTCCTTTAATTATGGATGATAGCTTCTCTGGGTAGCTGGGAAATCTAGTTAGAAATTATTTTCTTTCACTGCTTGAAATATCTCATTCCATGCCCTCCATGCTTTTAAAATTTTTGTTGAGAAGTCTGCTGTTATTCTGATAGGTTTGCCATTATAGGTGACTTGATGTTTATCCCTTGTAGTTTTCAAAATTCTTTCCTTGTCCTCTGTACTTAATGTCATAACTATAACATGCCACAGAGAAGTTCTATTTTGGTTATGTCTGTTTGTAGTCCTAGAACCCCACCAGAAAGATAGGTATCTCTCTCATGATTTGGGAAATTTTCACCAATTATTTATTGAATATGTTTCCTATGCTTTTAGTTTATACCTCTTCTCTTCTTCAATGCCCATGATTCATAGATTTGATCTTCTAATGGAGTCACAGAGTTTTCATACTCCATTTGTATTTTTAATTTCATATATTCATGTGTTTTTTGTATTATATCTACTTTTTACTCAAACCCTGAAATTCTGTCTTCCACATGATTCAGTCTGCTGGAGAGGCTTTCACCTGAATTTTTTATTCGACTTAGGAGCTTTTTATTTCTAGAGCTTCAATTTATTTCCCCTCTGAAGCTTTTTATATCTTTATTGAATTCCTCTTTCATATCTTGCATTGTCTTCCTTATTTAATTTAGCTATTTATTTCTATCTTCCTTGAGTTTATTCAACTATTTGCTTGCATCCTTTTCTAATTCACTTAGTTGTTTCTTTGCATTCTCATTGAATTCACTCAGCTGTTTATTAATATTATTTTTTATTTCATTTACTTGTTTTTGCATGTCTTCATTCTTCTCATTAATCATTCATATCATTTTTTTGAGTTCAGGAATTGAGATTTTATCCCCTTCATTATCCATCAAATCCTGTGTTATGTGATTGTTGACCTTTCAAGATGTCATATTGCTCTGCTTTTTCATATTTCTTATGCTTCTATCTTGAGATTTTTTTTTTCACTGTACTCAATTAGGTAGTTGGGGGTTTTATTTGCCTCAAGTATTTCTCTTAAATTACTTTCTCTGTTCTGGCAGGACTGGTTAGTGGCTAGGTTGTTATGCCATTTCTGACCATGGCCTGGGGTTATAACTTAGCAATAACAAATTCACCAGTTCAATACCAAACCAGATCTTGACATGAAGTAGAATACCATTGGTGGTATTACCTATATGCCTGATCACATTACATATGAAGGGAACTGCATCTTATATGGTGCTGGAAGGCGTTAGAAAAATAAAACTTGTTTGCATAGGAATTAAAACTTAGGTAGTAAAAATAATGGAGGTGAGAGAAGAGGTAAAGAAGACAGAAGATGGGGAGAAAAGGAGTGAAGTGTAAAGGTTACAGGTAAGCAAAACCCTAATGTGTAAAGATATATTTTAGCTGTTATAGAGGAGGGTGCTGTTGTCAGTGATTGCAAAAAGATAGAAAGGTTGAGAGTAATATAAGAACGAGGTAGAATAAACACCAGTTGAATGACTTATAAACAAGAAAGGCTGGTGGAATGGCTCCAGTTTAATGTTTTTGGGGAGTGAGGAGCAAATAGTCCTGCCACTCATGTATGTGTATACACTGTTAAGTAAAAGGCTCTAGTTAGCTGGCCAGTGCACCTCAGCACCCTTCTTGTTTTGGGATAGAGACCCAGAGACTGAGCTCTTTTCAGCTAGCCTGTTTGTTTCCCACCCCTCCTTTGGATAGAGACACTGGGCTGAGTGGTTTCAGCCTGGTTTCACTGGGTCATTCTATGAGCCTTCAGTCAGTCCATTTAGCCAAAAGTTTCCTTGGGGAATTTGATTCAGCTTGCTTAGCCAAAAAAGATTTCTCAGAGAACAGACAAATTTGCTCCCATGCACTGAGTTTGCCAGTGCAGTATCCCTCAGGACTGAAACTGACTGACTCATTCACCTGATGGGTTTGCTGGCTGGTCTATCTGGTCTCAGTGTGAATATAAATCAGTGGTTGGCTATTGTCTAGTGACTCAGGCCAGACTTGTTGACCTATTCTTAACCCTCTGTACTATTGTTTTGTATAAGGATGGTCCTCATGAATGGCTCTTGTGACAAACAATTCATGTCCAGACAGAAAAAAACAACTCGGGCTCAGGCAGAGGCACAAGATGGAGCAGGTCCAGATCTGTGCCCACATGCCTGCAGTGGATTTTTGCTTTTAGAGGTTTAATTAGAATTTGGTAAATCTGGCTATCATCTATCCTTATACTGGCACCCTCTTTTTAGCATACTAACTTGCCTACCTATTCTTATAGCTATGAAACTGAGGTTTCTTTTTAGAATCATGGAAATTCAGGAAAGTGGTGCCTGTCAGCAACCTGCCAGCTTACCTCTCTCTAAATATTTGATTTTTGAAGGGTCTTGGATATAGGTACTGAAATCAATAATGAGTACAGATTTGGCAAATTACTTGCCATAGAATAACTTTACTATGGCATCAAGAGAGCACAAGAAGAGGAAAATGTTTTAGTCAGGTGTTTTTGGTTGCATACAGAAGGAAATGAACCTACATTGACCTTAACAAAAAGGATATTTCTCCAAATATGTAGATTCAGAGTTCAAAATCTGTCCTCAAGCCATCTCCCTATTAAGTTGTACACTATGTAGCCAGCCTATCATCTTTCACTCTTCTTGGTAGCAAGATAAGTCTTAACTCTAGGCCCCACATTCCACGAAGCATCTAGTTCAGTTGGGAAGACAACCCTCAATATTCCTCCTTGACTCAGATTGACTGGCTGGAAAATATCTGAACCAATCAGGAAATGCAATGTACACAAATTGCTATTACCAAAATGCTGAATGCATGATAGAAAACTAAATAATAACTGTCTTTATGAAAACTTTATTACGAGTGACAAGAATTATCTTTCATTCTTGAAATTTGTATAAAAATCTTTAAATACAGTTAGAAAACTGCTGAACTCACAAATTATGGTCAGAAGAATTAGGATAAACTACACTAAAATACTTTGAGATATATTTCACATCAAAGTGGATAATAAGAAACAACTCCACTTTATCAGTGGAGTAATGGTATATTTTGCCAGTAGTTCTCAGAATGTAACTATAACCAGATCAAGATTTAGAATAATATTCTACTTAACCCAGGAACTCAGGGTGGAAACTTGGGTAGGAAAAGGGGACCAGGAACTAGAGAAAAGGTTAGATCAAAAAGAATTAACCTAGAAGGTAACACCCACGCACAGGAAATCAATGTGAGTCAATGCCCTGTATAGCTATCCTTACCTCAACCAGCAAAACCCCTTGTTCCTTCCTATTATTGCTTATACTCTCTCTACAACAAAATTAGAGATAAGGGCAAAATAGTTTCTGCTGGGTATTGAGGGGGGGAGCGGGAGGGGGTGGAGTGGGTGGTAAGGGAGGGGGTGGGGGCAGGGGGGAGAAATAAACCAAGCCTTGTATGCACATATGAATAATAAAAGAAAAATGAAAAAAAAAAAAAAAAGAGGCAAAAAAAAAAAAAAAAAAGATTTAGAATAATATTCTACTTAACCCAGGAACTCAGGGTGGAAACTTGGGTAGGAGGTTTTCAAAAGAAATAACATTTTTCTGCTTTATTTCAGAAATCTATTTATAAGTGACATTTGAAAAGAATATGTTGACCTCTACTTATCTCTTTTATTAATAAACTTTGCTTTTCTCTTTGATCACTTCATCAAAATGCAACATACAAAGCCAGATGTGGTAGTACACACACATAATCCCAGCATTCAGGAGGCTGAGTAGGAGGATTGTGATTTCAAGACCAGCCTATGCTACATAGTGAGCCCCTGAATCTAAAGGAGAAAAAAAAAAGCAGACATAGTTTATTATCTTGTTAGAATCTATCAAAGGCTTTTGCATAAGGAATAGCCATCCATGGGCTTCTCTTTTGTATCTTACAAAACAATATTTAAAAGTATTATTCACTGTGCTAATTGCTCCTCCACGTAGATCTTGTTTAGATCCATGCAAGGAATTCTTTCTGGAACCTAACTCCTGCCTAGAACACATTCTTTTTTATTAATTGACTACACGTGTTTGTTTCATAGTATCTAAAGAAACCTAAAGACTCCATTATGTTTACTTTTTGGTATTGTCTATCAAGAAAGTAAGCATACACACACATACATATACATATACATATACATATACATATACATATACATATATATTCATATAACTACATTCATGTTAAATCATATTTATATATTAAATTACATTAATAATACAATGTTAGGTTTCTATGGCAATCAACTTTCTTCCCTTAAAATTCTGACCATTCCTTTGATCTTTATATTAACAGCTTTGTCTAATGTCTGAAAAATGTTTTAATAATATGAAAGGGCTTCAAATTTTTATTTGAAAATGAAGATGTAATAATATACTTTAAGTTAACATCCTAAACTACATATGGTTTTGTTAAAGTTGAAGCAAAATTATGTACAAATATTTATGATACTAAAGCATTATGGAGATAGAGAATATTGTGGAGGTTCATAAACCATGAACCTAAGCTTTTTTCCTAAAAATGGATGAAGAAACAGAATTTCCAGTTAAGTAATAAGGTAATCTGAAATGGAATAGTATTTTGTCACTTGATTCTAACACTATATATTTTGTTCTAATTTATTCATTGCTTGATTTGTATTTTGTCCATACTGCCATCTGAAAAAAGTACTTCAACCTTTTGACACACACATAGCTCTTTGAGGGACAGTCCTTTATTTATTTTGTTAATAAATGTATATTTAGCACCTGCTAAATATTCAACTCTAAATTTCCAACCCTGTGAAAATTAACAGCCAAATGCAGAGGAAAAAAAATGTCATAATTTCTATGTGGACTTCAAAAGCAGGTAGGAGGAACCCAGGAGAGATCATTTGTATCAGGTGATCAGATTGCTCAGCTGTAAGGAAATGACATTTACATTGACCTTCAAAACAATAGCAAGAGGGAGTCTATTCCAAGCTGAGGAAAATGAATTGGGAAGAGCCACAGGCAAGAAAGAGTTTGATGCATTTGAGGAACTAAAAACTTACAGCTTGAGGAGTCAGCAGGAGCATGGCCAAAGTGTGATACAGAAATGAACACCTGTTTAAACTGCCAAATCAGTCAAATATATCCAACAGTGGTGGACAGATTGCCCTTAGTCTCTCATTGTTAGACTATTGAATTCAAGATCAATATATGTGTATACAGTACCAATTTCTAATAAAGTGAATTTTTAAAAAAAGATAAAAAATACATGTCTACTTGCTGCTAATTCTCCCATTTGTCAACAAATGGTTGTCAATCACCTGCATTTTGCTAGGATTGTATATACTCATCTACCTTGCCCTCATGGAACCTGCATGACTAGGGAAGATAAAGGCACAGACAAGCCCAGTGCTGGTGGCTCACACCGGTATTCCTAGTTACTTGGAAGGTTGAGATTGGGAGGATCATGGTTCGAGGCCAGTTTAGTCAAATAGTTCTTAAGACCCCCAACTCCAAAACAACCAGAGCAAAATGGACTGGAGGTGTGACTTAAATGGTAGAGCACCTGTTTTCCAAGCACAAAGCCCTGAGTTCAAACCCCAGTCCCACTCCAGAAAAAACAAAAGGCACAGACAAGACAACACATGGGACTTAGAGATCAGTGTTGGTGAACACAGCCACTCCATGGAAGAAGGAAGGATAAAAGCAATGATGAATAGGAGCCACCAAGGTGTGGGTAAAAGCATTGTGAACACTGGGAAATACCCTCCAATTAAAAGACATGGACAAAGGCTGACCCTCTCCACTTTAGCCAGCTATGGGGCTGTGTTGGTGCCACCATGTCAGCCTCATCCAAAACAGCTCTGTCCTAGTTCTTAGTGACCCAAGGGAGTTTGCCTTCATTCTCCTCATAAAACAGAGATACCAGTGACTGGGAGAACCATGCAACTTAGAGTTTGGGGGTTTTTATTTAGTTTTGCTTTTGTTTTAAGAAGACAATATATGTTTTATAACTACATAACATACTTGACAATTAACTGTCTAATTATTTAACTGTGTGCGTTTGCATTTGAGGGAAACTGTGGTTAGAAACATGCATAAAATAAACACCCCTGAAGAATGAGGAAGTAACTCCTGCAGTTAGTAATTGTTTTGATCTCTAACCACAGAAGCAGAGGCTAGCAACAAATTTGATTTTCAAAGTAAATATAATTTCTACAGTTGGGCTCAGCCTGTTGTTTTCTTAAAGGAAATATATTTTAGTTTGCACTGTGAAAAACTCAGATTAGCATTTTTCAGAGCATTAGGAATCAAACGCACTGTCATAAAAGCATAGAAAAAAGGAACTAATTTTATCTTCCAGTTACAGATGATGTTCAGAATCAAAATGGCATGTGACTAAGTCAGATACCAATCTGTGGGGCCTTACTCTTTACCATGTGTGTTTCCATTTTGTTTCTATATTACAGCAGAAGACTGGACCCTAGTGTTGGAGGGCCACGCCCAACATCCCATAACAAATGATGGACTCTCAAGAGAAAAGAAGAACAGATTCATTAATCAAAGTTTTATGCCACATGAGATTAGAATCTATGACCAAAGAAAAGTCATCATTTTTGTGCTCAGATTTAATGAAGAAATAGCTCTATATAAGTATAATTGGACAAAAAGTATGCACTATTGCAATATACTGAAGTGGGGAAACCCAGCAAGGTCTGTCTGTGTGGCATTCCTTCCTGCTGGGGGTGAGACAGGACCCTTGGAATGAGTTATCATACAAGATTGGTCAGAGAATTTCTTTGTGGCCAGCTTTTATACAGAAAGGCAAGGGAAAGCTAAAGTAGTATTTTTTGACTTTATGACTAGGAAAAGGGACTCTAGTTTCTATGACCTTCTTGGGAAAGAAGAATTGTAGTTTCTATAACTTGCTCCAGGGGAAAGTGAGAAGTGAGAGACAAGAAGGCAAAGAAAGGTCAGAGAGAACTCAGTTCTGAGGATGCTCCTGAGGTCTTCCAATGCCCTGTAGTTCATTGTACTCAGTGAGCCAAAGCTCTGTACATTTAGGGTATTGCTTTCTGTGTCCCAACACCATCAATGGTTCAGCTGAACCATAGAAATATAAATATTCTGAAATTTTTTTCTATGCCATCTGATCAAGAACAACCTGACTTTGGAAAATATTGGCATGTTTGAATTAAATTTAGTAAATCCTAATCTTTAAAAAATTATTCCATATTCAAATAAAAACAATTTTAATAGAACTTTTCTTTCCAGAAACAAGAATACATAAAGCAAGGCATTTTGTAAAATGTGATCCTAAACTAGAAAAAATAAATATGCATTGAATACACTTCTCAAAATATTGGCTACTGTTTGTCCTTTGGGCTTAGAAGGAAGCTGAAGGAACCTACTAGAAACGTTGGCAGGGTTTTCCAAGAACAAAGCCAAGCTTAAGCATGTTTGCTATTTGGTATATAGCATAGGGAAATCAAAGGTTGGAATCATCAATCAGCATCAGTGTCCTAAAGTACTTTCTAAAGCCAAAAGTGGAGTTCTAAGAGTTAAATAAACAGTAATATAAATAAACAGGAATTCATTTGTAGAGAGGTGACTATGGAAAGGGGTGACACCCACCTACTGGTCCTACTCAAAGCTTCTGGGGGCATGTTTTGGTTTGCAGGACCTTTTGCAAACCCTGATCACATCAGATGGACATTGTGTAAGGCACTAGCCAGACCAATCTGCAAACTCTCCCCTATTGCAAACCAAAGATGGTTCAATTTTGAGAAAGGCTGAAGCAGTCAGAAATGGGGGATGGGATCTGACTCAAAAGGAAGCCCTGAGGTAGACTATGGCCCTTGCAAACTGAAGAGGAAACAGAAATTATGAGTAAGCAACGGAAGTTGGTAAGTAAGCCTCCAAAGGAAAATGGAGATTTAGAGACATGCTGAGAGACAAACTCTGCCTCATGATTCTGGGTAACTTTCCTCTTCATCCCAAGATCATGTCTATGGTAGCATTACATAAGTAAATAAAAAGGTAAGCAAACACATTTTCTTGGGGTCAAACAACAAATCTTCTAGGTTCCTTTCAGATAAAGAAGCCCTAACCACACACACTGATCCACAATCTTACTTCATCTTGTAAGTGCTGACCAGAAATGTCAGCACTGAAAACATGATTTCCTGTGTCTTTAAGAAAGGAAACTCATAGAAACAGTTTCTTAATGAAAAGACAAAATTCTTCCTGGTCTCTCACAGAAATCATGGTTTAGCAGTTGAAAATGAGAGAAAGTCCAGAAGAGTAAAGATAAATGAATTAAAAAGAACTTAGGGAAATGGACTTAAGAAAGTGATTGCCTCAGAAGTCTTTGTCCTGGGATGGTCCCTATTCAATTGCAAATTTATAGAAGAGTCCACAGGGGACTACATTCTGACAAAACTTCCTGCCCCTGTGGAGCATCCCAACTAAAAGTGGAGATATAGAATAAGCAAAGCAAGCACATAAAACAACAGTATGTTTTTTGTTTGTTTGTTGTTTTTCTAAAGGGTAAAAACCAAACAGCTGGATTACAAAGCTGGGCTAGAGGACACCCAGGGAAGCAATTGCTACTAAAATTCTAACTTGATTATGAAGAACTGAAGGAAGGGGGGAACTTGCCCGACAAATATATTGGAAAAGAACAGTCAAGAAAGAGCAAAGAGGAAATGCATAAGCTTGCTGAAGAGTTAGTGGAAATGCAAGAAGGGGAATATGACTGCACAGAGTCACCAAGGTAATGAGCTGAGCAAGGCCTGGGGGCAGTGGAGGAGAGCCGTCTAGGTCACTGCATGGGCTTTGGTTTCTACTTGAGTAGGAAGCAACTAGAAGGTTTTAAGCACAAGAATGATGGGACCAGACCCACATTTTATCAAGATTATGCTGACTGCTCTGTTGAAAATAGATGAAAGGGGGAAAGGGCAAAAAAAGTAGACAAGTTAACAGATTATTTAAATAATGCTAGTGATTGGATCAGGGTGATAGCAATGAAGATAATACGTGGCTGAATTCTGCACATGTATTGAGAAAGAACTAATAAGACCTTGTGTTGGATCAGATGTGTCATGGAGAAAAAAAGGAGGAGCTATCATGATCTAATTTTATATTTCCAAATTTGTGAATTAGCATATATGTTATACAATTTTTTAAAGAACATATAAACTAAATCACTAGCTAAAAGATGTTGCTTACATGACTTTTCATCTAAGGGGGAGGAAAAAGTAGTTAGTAACTAGTCAGTAATTTTGTTTAAAAGATTTAATAATTTAGTACCACATATTTTAATAATTTTAGTTTAAGACAAAAGACTTAGAACTTGTATTCAATAACTAATATAAATTGTAAGATACTTCAGCTGTATATTATGACCATAAGTAAAATATTTATAATGTCGAAGAAATGCATTTTCAAATGATAATCTTCTGACTTTTTACCCATTTTATTATGCTGCATATTGTTAAGCATTCCTACACACTTGTCCCACTATTTCCTGTTATAATTACTAGTTAAATTCTGCAAATACTTACCACTCGTTAACTAATGTAAAATACTCATTTATAAGAGTTTGTTTTCATGCTGCTCCTTTCACAATGGAAGAAAGACATCCTAATAAAACCTGAACCAAACTTTCCTTCACAGTGTCCAAAAAAGTTAAGTACTATTTGTGAATTAATCAGCTTATACATTTATAAAAATTAGTATTTGTGAGTATAGCTACATCAATTTTAATGTGGTTTTATTGGCAATACATACACTCATTTTATTTGCCTGAAAAAATATCTTCATGTTTCCTTAATTTTTGAAAGATATTTTCAACTGCTTATAGAATTCTAAGTTGTCAGGAATTTTCTTATATCATACTAAAAGTATCATTCCATTGTCATCTAGCTTTCATCACTTTGTTGCTACTTAGAAATAATGAATTTTGTCCTCTGCATTCTTTTAAGACTGTCTTTGATTTTAAACAATGTTACTAGGATGTGGCTAGGTGTGGTTAGGTTTTTATAGAGATTCTTGAATCTTTGCTTTACGTCAGTTTTGGATGCTTCTCAGCCATTATCTTTAAATTTTCAATTCACCACCATTCTCTCTTTCTTTTCTTTTTGGGGCTCTAATTATATGTATTCAAGAACTTTTCACCATTTATTATACATCTCTTGTTCTTGCTAGCAGTTCAGTAAATCTCCTCCACTCTCTATTGGGCTGTTAAACTCATCTGATGAGATCTTAATTTTGATTATTTGTATTTATCAACTATAATTTCCAAAGGACTAGTTTTATAGGTTCCAGTCTCTGACAATTCCATATATTTTAAATCTAATTTCTTCAGCCTATTAATAACTATTATTTAAACGCTTCTGGTAACTCCAATATAGAAATTATTATTTCTGCATTGTTTGGTCATCTTTTACTGTTTTCTGGTTGTTTTTCATTCAATGCCAGTCATTGAATGGTGAATTATAAAGACTCTAAATGATATCTTCCTTAGAGAGGATTTTCTTTTCCTGAAAGACAGAGAAGCTACCTATCATTTTGATCTAATCAGAAACTGAGATGACTAAAATCCAAGATGTTCTTGGAAATGTCAGAATCCAGTTTTTAATCTGTGAAACTGTTGGAAGTTTTTTTTAGTACACTAGTCTCTTATCTTCTACTTTCTGCCTTATTGTGTACATTCTCACAGAATAAGAACTCACCCAAAGCCCGGAGGGAGAAAGGGTTGCAGTTTGGTCCACTTTGCAACTCCCTTCTCTCAAGTCCTAGCTGTACCACAGTATAGAACTTCAGTGTCCATCTACCCCTCTTTATGTGTTTCAAAAAGTTCTAAGCCTTTTCCTGCTGCTCTTCCTTGTACTTCTACCAACTGCATCCAAGGGAATGGAATGAAAGGACAACCAGTTAAAAATGTCAGGGTTCCATCACTGCATTTCTCCTGTCTCCAGTGTTTGTCCCACTAACTTTAAAAGGCTTGTTCTCTGAAGCCTCCAAAAGCTGTTCTTTAAAAAACATGTTTGACTAGGATTGTTGTTGATTTTCTGTTAAAGAAAACAAATATATTCAGTGATTTTTTTTATAACACTATATGGCAGACCATTCAGGACCATTGTGATAGGTACAGAGACTACTGTACAAGATCTTGTGATGGGGGACATTGGGCTTAACTCCAAATGTAGCATGGGTGAGTAGGAATTTCTGGCTAAAGAAGCAGGGTAGGGATAAGTGGAGAGAAAATTACTAAGAGAAAACATGAATTGGGAAAATAAGATCCTTGCTGAAGATAGCCCAGGGTGATCAAACATCACCTGAGAGGGGGTGGTGATGAAAAATATGGTCAGATATCCAGGGTGATGAGATATCAAGGGTGGGAGTTTTCTTCCAAACTGACTTAAAAGAGTTCTTTGCTAAAACTTCCTTTTACAAGGAAGTGCACAAGTGAGCCACGAAGATAGTTCAAAAGCCTAACTAAGTTTTGGTCAAGCAAAGAATCTTTGCCACTTTTCAGCGAAGGGGAGTTGATCTGATACAAACTACTCTGCAATAGTGTAACAGGTGCTTAAAAGTTGCTTTTGCTGAGGAGCACTGACTTGGGTTTACAAATTAACTAAAGGCAGGAAAAAAATAATTTTTATGCCTCTTTACCATAGAAATAAAAGGAATAAATGGACAGTGGGGAAAATGTAACTGGGACTATAAAAAGGAAAAAACTGTGGTGTAGCTACCTTGCTTACTGGACAGTTTACTCTGCTTGTTAATCAAATTGACATTTTTTCCTCTTTTTTTCTACATGCTGAAGAACCCAAGGTTGCTCTTCAATTAAACCAGGCAGTCTTCTACCCCTTATCTTCCTCTGACCACCAGAGAAGTAAACCTGTCAGCTACGATATACAGCTTCAGAGATACGGGACCAGACACCTGGAAAACCAGGGCTGGCATCCATTGTGGGATATGCATTTCATCACATACGCAAACTTCCCTTTAAAAAGCAGACATTTTCTCTCAGAAGTGGGATGACAGAGCTTTGAGAGGTTGATTCTCCCAGTCCTCCTCTTCATCTGATGGGTAATAAACCTTATTTCCTTTTCCTAAAAACCCTGTTCTTATTATTTTTGAATGGGCTTTGAGGTCAGGAAACCAGCCTTCTGCAAACAATAGCCAGCAGTGGAAATTTCCTAACAAGAATTTTGCATTCTTCTCTATATCTCCTTA
The DNA here is from genome assembly GCF_047511655.1 of Castor canadensis. NCBI lineage: Eukaryota > Metazoa > Chordata > Mammalia > Rodentia > Castoridae > Castor > Castor canadensis. The sequence continues at coordinate 25,261,006 of NC_133386.1, forward strand.
CCAAATACATTTTCTATTTGTTATATTTTTACCTATCATATTTCATTTATTATTTAAACTTAATGAAATTTTTACTGTTATTTTTATATTGCATAGTTTATTTGATAAATTTCTTCCTATTTAAATTTATATCATTTATAAGTTGTTTCTTTTTGACTTACAACTGGGTCTCAGAATCCAAATTTTCTCTAAATTCTCTATGTCCAAAATAGCATCGATTATAATTTGGTTTATTTCTAAAATTACAAGAAAGTAATTGGGATTTTTAAATAACTGACCCACATACATTTTATTCTTCTCAGTATAAATTCTTTTTCTTCTATCATTTATTTTATTCTCACAAAGAATTTTAAACCTCATTTGCCTGAATATCCATTCTTGCCTTTCACAATTTTCATTAAATATTCTACTTAAAGATAATCAGAATTTCAAATATGTCTAGGGTGCTATAAATATTCTTTTTTTAAATGAAATTTGTGCTCACACAATTTTCCTTTATTACACCATTCATATGAGTGATATTCTTAATGAGAGGTCTGGATAACAAGTAGACTTCATCCAGAGAATGTAAAGATCATGAAATTTTCTCAGAATTCATTGTCTTTTAATATCAGTAACAAGCTTGGAAAAATAACTACTTAGTATTTTGCCTGTACAAGTTATTATAAATTCTGAAGTCCCATTTTTCAAAAAGAATGTATAGAAAGTCTGTCTGCCACACAGGTGATTTATACTATAATACTACATCTCTGTTGTTACCCAAAATTTACCTTCCCAGCATGAACACAGAAAGGATCAGATTATTGCAACCGCTAGGAGTTCTCTGAATATAATTATCTAAGATGAGTTGGAGGAAAGGAGGAGCATATATTGATTTTTGCTTTTTATGAAGCCTAAGATTCTAAGATTGGCTCCCTTAATCATGTAGAAATGTATACTACACAGAAAGTTACTTCTCACCCACAGGAATGTGATGTTGCATCATGACTCCATCAGAACAATGACACCCAAACATAACAGGGTAGTGTCAGTCATCTTCAATTATGCATTATCCATCTATCTGTCTGAGTATCTATCTATCTATCTGTCTGTCTGAGTATCTACCTATCTATCTATCTACATACCTACCTATCTACCTACTTGTATATGTACATAGCAATCTTGTTAACTCAGCCTCCCAAACAGCTGGGACTACAAGCCCACGCACCTCAACTGACTTGGATTACTTAGGCCTAACTCATACATGTTGTGGATTACATGTTTGCATACTTCCAAAATTCATATGTTGAAGCCCTATCCCCTGATGGTACAATATCAAGAAGTGAAGTCTTTGAGACTTAGTTAGGCCATGAAAGTGGAGCAGTCATGATGAGCTCAGTGCCTTTATAAGAAGAGAAAGACGAGAGCCCACGATCTCTGCCATGTGAGCATCAACAAGAAGATTGCCATCTATAAGTCAAGGTGAGGGCTTTCACTATGAGCCCAGCAATACTGACCTCCTGATCTTGGACTTTCAGCCCCAAAACAGTGATAAATAAATGCTTGTTGTTTAATCCATACAGTCTGTGGTAACTTGTTCCTGCAACCCAAGCGAAGACAGTATTCAAACAGCCCAGTCCAAGGAAAAGCTGTAAAAAAAACCCAATCTTGTTCTCTTGATTATTTTTCCTTCATATGAGCTAAAGATTTCAGTTCACTGCATCTCATGTGAAAACAAAACTAGAACAACAAAGTACTGAGGGCAGAACATATGTAGCTTCACAAGGTCATGCAAGAAGTTTTTGAGCAGTTGACTCAAAATTCATAATCCTATCACATGCACACATTCAAAGGGAAAAAAATCATGAAGCAAAGCCTGGGCTGGCAGCAGTCTTACAACTTATATCACCAAATGGAATACTCAGCAACAAGGTGTGCATGCAGCTCTACCCACAGATTCCGGATTTACATTTGTATATCTAAGTTATCCAATCAGGAGACTTTATGCAAAATAATAGTATGGCTCAGAGATAAAGTCTATTTTGGTAAGCAGAATCACTTGACTCTTTTTCTAGGCTTCTACTGATAAAGATTTCAAATGAGATATTCTGATCAAGATTCAAAATGCCACACTGTCAACCAGCATTCCTAGGGACACAAGATGACAATGTATGCAGAGAGTTTGAAGGGTTGGCCAGACACATCTTGTGTGTTTGCCTTGGGTCTAGATTGATTGATGTCTTTATCATTATTTCATCAAATATTATACATCAATACTTAAACATAATAGGATTTAACAATTGTGTGATATTAAGACAGAGGAACATTTTAGTCTTTGGTGGGATAGTATTAAAATTTATCCAAAGACATGTACATGTCCTTTAAGTGATTAAAATGCTTCCTCTGATAGCTGGGTTCTCTGAGGTTAATTAAGAAGCTTCTCTGGCAAGAGGGATCAAATGGCATTGCTTAAACTGCCAGAAATTTACTCTTGATGAATTGCATCATGGAAGTAGGAATTTGTATTTAGGACAGATATGTTCTGTTCCTGGAAGTACCAACTTTAGTGAGCATAGCAGAGTCAACAATCTAATAATTTCTCTCTGGATAGCTCTGGGCATGACTTAACCAACTCCAATGCAAATGCTTCAGACCAAGAGGGTAAGTATTCCATTTAAAATGAAAAACTGCCCCATGCAATGTAGTGCTTCTCTAATGAAGGGCATTTTTCCTCTATGGAAATTGTTTTCCATCCCTGGGTAGGGTAGGAAAAGCAGAAGGCTTTCAGTCAATGATTGGAGTGTCAGAGATGCAACTGCATGTCCGCTGCCTGGACAACCCTGCCTTGCTGCTTCATATGACCAATTTGGCACAATAAAATTTCAGCTCAAATGTTGTCTCCATAAAGAAGGTTTCCTGGACAAGCCAGGCATGCCTGTAATCCCTACTTGGGAGATGGAGGCAAGAGGTTTCAGAATTCAAAGTCAGCCCCAGGGCAAAGGTAGTGGGCAGACCATGTCTCAAAAACCAATGAAAGCCAAAGGAGTAGGGTGTAACTCAAGAGGAAGAACACTTGCCTAGCTAGCACAAGGTCCTAGGTTTGATCCCTAGCACCTCAACAAAGAGGATTTCCTGGATCACTCTGTGGATAAATGACTTCTAATTGTTAAGATCTTCAAGGAATGCAAAGAACACATCTTTTTAAATGAGTTGTTTTCCAGTACTGAAGTTTGAACTCATGGCCTCACACTTCCTAGGCAGGTGCTCTACTGCTGGAGCCACTCCACCAGCAATAGCAGTCATGTGCCAGACACTGTTCTAAGTGATTTTTTTTTCCCCGTGGGACTGGGGTTTGAACTCAGGGCTTCCCACTTGCAAACAGGCATGGAACAGGGAAAATAACTCAGCATGGAACTCCCTTCTCTTAAGCAAACAGATACCCCATGCTAAACTTTTTTTTTTTCCACTATTGCTCCAGCACCACCCTGCACCACCTCTATAGCAATAAATCCTCTTTAAGTTGTAAATACCCTGGCAGTCATAAATGTCTTCGCAAGATCATGTCCAAAGGGTACCTCTGAGCTGGGTTTGCCTGATGAAAGGGAGGTCTGCCCCCAATTTGACCTCTTAGGCAAAGTCCTCTACCTAAGACCTTATGAATATTAGTTGCATCTCATACATACAATTAAAGGTCTGGAAATTAGCATAATCACATGTTCAGAATACCCCATGCTATGTGATAAGGCTGTATTAATTAAAGCTGCAAGGCACCCTACCCCTTCCTGAGGACTGCCCAGATTTGTCCTGCTTTATAACTTATAAAACAGTCTTTAATCAAAGAGATTAATACTTGTGTGCCACCTGACAGGAACACAATGCTTTTTCTCTTGTTGTGCTCCTCTTACTCTTCCTTATCTTTTCTTTCAACACAGTTTTGCTATTTGTGTCCCTGTCCAGCTCTTTATTCAAGTTATACAAAAACGTAGGATCTTCTGGACTAGTGTCTTCTAAGACCATTTAGTGCAATAACTGTCACTCTACCAGTTGAGCTACACCTCCAGCTCAAAGAACACATTTTTAAAGGCATCCCTAAAGGAAAAACATGAATTACAATGTAAAGTGTTCTCTCCTTTGTACATAGAAGCATCTCCTTTATTAAAGTCATTCTTAGAAATTAATGGCCCCAAGAAAAAGTTCATGAAGGAATTCACAAATTGCTAATTAGGTAAAAATAGACATATTTAATTCTTCCTACCACCTACACATTACAGTTGATGCTAACCAAATAACCTAACCAGAACTGTATCAACAATTGTTTTCAATTTGCTTGCCAGGGCATTTTTATATTTTTGTAAAGACTTAGAAAACTGTGACGAATTAGTGATGATTTCTACTTTACTAATTGTGTAGTTTGGACAAGAAGCAATACTGACTGCTTTCTTTGTGCACCATATTATACAAAGAACTCTTTTGTTAGTAAAGAGAAATAGGCCTCTAAAGGACCTAATTGCTTATAATGCAATTAGAAAATAAATTAATATTTAATGTGCATCCACAGAGCCCTGTGGTATGTAATTTTTATGTTGTATTATTCAAAGTTCTTGTTGCAAATAGAACCTGACTGGGCAGACTTAAAAAGAAAGGGAATTCATAGTTAGCCTATTGAACCCAAGAAATCTAGAGAACCAGGTTTGGGAAATGTTAAGGAATCAAGGAAATTTAAGCATCAGAATCTTGGTTCAGAAATACACTGATTAATCTTATTCTACAGAAACCTCATCCTATGACTGGGTTACAGGAAACTCCCTACCCCTCTGGACACTTGCCACTACTGCAGGAAATAATCTTTGCATAATTGCATAAGTCCCCAGATTCAAACTCCAATTGGGAGTGTGATTGTGATTGGATAATGCTAGGTCATGTGCTGACTTACTCCTACCTCTCAAATAGAAAATAGAATATATATCCTCTTTTTCCTTTCTTAGACTTATTCATTATTCAAGATCTAAAACCCCCTGATCCATGATTGTTCCTGTTTTCAAGCTCCAAGAGTATTTCAGTTTCAACAATAAGTCTTCCCTCAAGATGGCACCTTGCTAAAGCCCTATATGAGATAAGGGAAGTGACAGAATATCTTTCTTCACTGAGGCTAGCCTTCTACATCAGAGCAGTCACTGTCTCACAAATTCCTGCACTGGATTTAAGACTGGCAAGATGTGTGGGTTTATCCTGAAGCTAGAATTGCCAGTCTGTTACCAGGCCAACCTAGCTTTCCCTCTTCAATCCGACGAAGTTGGGGATGGGTTTGGGACTACTTGCTGCTGTTATCTATTGCCTCCGTTTTTCCATGCTTTTCTGCTGTCCTGATCCTCTTCCTTTTTTAATATAGTCTCTTATGTGTTAACTGACTCTTCATTCATGGAATCAAAACAGTAGATGCTTTTAATCTTCCATTTTGCCCTGCTCTTGCCATGTGACTGGTTTTGACCAATGGTGTATCAGCAAATGATTCAAGCAGACCTTTGATGTGTGCATGCACGTAGGGCTTTCTCTCACTGAAGTTCAGCTACTACAATGTGAGGAAGCCTAAACTAACCACCTTAAAAATAAAGCCGTATGGAAGAGAAACTCGCCATTCCATTTGTCTTAGATGAGTAATCACCTAAATGATCCATCAATTACATGCAACTAGATAATTCCATGAATCCAGATAACTCCAAAAGGAGAACTGACTACTAACAAAATTATCATAAATAGTCATTGTTTTAAAACTCTTATGTATTGGGGTGGTTCAAGCATTAGACAGCTGATAGGATATACAAAAATGTCATGTGTTATTGATGATATTGAATACTGTACGGTAAAAGAATTAATGAAAGGCAAAAATGGGAATATTAAGGTTACTCTGGAAACCAAAAGAAAGGCAAAAAAGCTATCTCTTGGAAAAGAATATTACACCATCTTATGAGGATAACTGGTAGAGCACAAGCTCACCTGAGTATGGTACTACAGACAATTATAATCTACTCCTTTTACCTCAATCCAATTCACCAATTTATAACACATTCTTGAGCTCCAGTAGTCTACTATTGGCAACCTTGTCTCAGTGGGTATTTTTGTCAATGTCTTGCATGAAGATGTGGCACTAGACTTAACAAAAGCATAGATAATGGAGGCAAGGCAAAATGCCAGAGAAGAAGCTTTCTCTATGTGACTCCATGAATAAGAAGAGTCAGGGTAACAAGGAAGACACCATATTCAGAAGAGAGGAAAAGCAATGGGAACCATGAAAGAAAGACAGGGCAGATAAAAAGCACAGAGAAGCAAAAAGATGACAGGGTAAATTAGGAAACAGTCTGCAGCTACATCCCTGGTACCCTAGGGGGAGGGGAAGGCAAAGCCTTCAACACAAGGTAACAGACTGACAAATCTAGCTGTGTGTCTCACACCTCTCACAAGCCTTAAATACAGTACAGGGAATTGGGTGGAACAATGATTCCCCTAGTGTGACAGGGCACAAGCATTGGACAAGAAAAAGTTTTTCATTCCCCATATCTTAGGGAGCTATAGCAAGGCAATATCTTGAAAGAGGGCCTACTGGGCTACTTGGGGAACTTGAAAATAAGGAACTATCACAAACCAGGGAATCTTGATACCTGGCCACTGTCTAGGAAGGAGACAGCCTAAGAGACTGCTGTGGAGGGGAGAGGGTCTTACAGTGACCTGTAGAGAAGTTTAAGCAGCTGCGAACTCAGGTATCAGTGGGCATGGTGGTAGGTGCCCTCCCCAACAAGACCAGGTTCCATTGCCTGACGACCACTGTGGAAATAGCACCAAGCCTGTGACTGGCAGAGTGCTTATTAGCCTTGAGGATCTCTCTGCTAACTATGGGTGTTTGCCTCCAGGTGGGGCTGAAAGTTCTGAAACAGGAGCAGGGAATCATGGGATTTCCTCCAACATCCTCCTTCTCACGGGGTGATAAACTGCCGGGCAGGATCTGAAAGCACTGAGGCCTGCAAGAAGTATGCAGGAGACCCTCTCAGTTCTCCATCACAAGTACCAAATTCCATGCTAAGCTTGCCCCCACACACTAACAACACATTTGAGGAATACCCTTAGGCTTGGACAATTACTGTCCCTGGAGTCACAAATGGAACCTATGCAGCAAGTTGGAACCTGTCTGGCCTACATACTATACAACTCCTTGCAGCAGCAGCAGCTTCCAATAAACAAAGGGAAGCTTCTAAGGTGAAAGCAGCATAGAAGCAGACAACTGACCCTTGACCAGCCCTGCCACCAACCCACATATAGCACCAACCCATACACCAAAAAGTACAAGAGACTACAGCTAGTTTTCCTCTGTTACAATGATGCTGGGGATGAGCCCTGATGCCCTAGGCACATGGGCAAAAGTTTGGTTATGGAGCTACCCTGCTTTGCTCCAGTAGAAAGAAACTGTGACACAATCTTGCCACTACTGCCTGAACAATGAGAACACTTCAACCAAAATACTACAGGTGATTAAAACTTCCAATGATTTCTTTAGTCACAATTCAGAAACACAAGGAATATGAAAAACAAGGCAACATGACGCCTTCAAAAGTCAACAGTAACAGACACCAATGATAGTGAAGATGATGAAATCTCAAAGAATTAAAAAGAATGATTATAACAATCAATGAAAGTAAAGATATGATGAATAAATGCCTGAATTAATTCCAAGACAATACAAATAAACCACTGAATGAAATAAAGAAGACAATGCAGGACATGAAAGAGGAATTTAATAAAGATATAGAAATCCTGAAAAAAAATGACATGGACTTACAAGCTCAGTAAGACAAATAAAAATTCAGTTGAAGGCTTAAACAGTATACTAGGTCAAGTTAAAAACAGAATATCAGGGCTTGAAGGCAAGGCAAAGCAAATAGAATATTCCAATAGAGATAAAGAAAAAAAATAGAAAGTATGAATGGAACATGCAAGAGCTCTGGGACACCATTAAAAGACCAAACTTTATGGATCATGGGCATAGCAGAAAAGGAGGTACAAATTAAAAGCACAGAGAACATATTCAATAAAATAATAGCAGAAATGTCTCCAATCTTGACAAACAGTCATCCAATGGACAAGATCAGGAAAGGCATATTATAGTTAAAACATTAAATGAACAGAACAAGGAAATAATATTGAAAGCTGCAAGAGAGAAATGCTAAGTTACATATAGAGAAACCCATTAAAATAACAGCAAATTTCTCCACAAAAGCTAAAAGCAGGGAAAGCATGGAATGATGTATTTTAAGCCCTGAAAGAAAATAACTGCCAACCTAAATTATTGTACTCAGCAAAGCTATCCTTCATAGATGAAGGTAAAATAAAAACTTTCCGTGATAACCAAAAACTAAAGCAATTCATGACCACTAAGCTAGTACTGCAGAAGATACTTAAAGAAGTCATCAACACAGAAGAGGAAGATAAATGCAACCACGAAAATATGGGAAAGAATAAATCTCATTAGATGTGTAGATAAGTAAATGAAGAATAAAGAAGAATCAATCACTACAAAGCCAGTAAAATGGCAGAAATGACTACATAATTTTCAATAATAACTCTGAATGTTAATGTTTTCAATTCTCCAACCAAACTGAACAAATTGATAGGCTGGATTAAAAAACAAGACCCAACCATTTCTTACCTACAAGACATGCACTTTATTGGCAATGACAAATGTAGGCTTAAAGTGAAAGGATGGAAAATTGTATTCTAAGCAAATGGAGCCTGGAATCAAACAGAAGTTGCTATACTCACATCTGAAAAAGCAGACTTCAAGCCACAATTAATCAGAAGAACCAAAGAAGATTGTTTCGTATTGATAAAGGGAATAATCCTTCAAGAGGAGATAAAAATTGTACTGAATGTTGATGCATCCAACTTAATAAAACAAACACTACTGGGCATAAAAGCACAGATAGACCCCAGCACAATAATAGTGGATTACTTTAGTACCCCACTCTTGCTAACAGGTAGATCATTCAGATAAAAAAGCAATAAAGAAATTTCAGGATTAAACAACACTATAGATCAAATGAACTTAACAAATATCTACAGAATATTCTACTGAACAGCCATAAAATACAGATTCTTCTCAACAACTCATTGAACTTTCTCCAAAATAAGTCATATCTTGGGACATAAAAAATATAAGAAAATTAAAATAAGCTCCTGTACTTTATCAGACTACAATGGAGTAAAACTAGAAATCAATAGCAAAAGAAACTACAGAAAATATTCAAACACATGGATACTAAACAATACACAGCTAAATGATTGTGGGCCATCAAAAAAATAAGGAGAAAATAAAAAATTCCTAGAATCAAGTGAAAATGAAAACACAACTTATCAGAACCTTTGGAGCACAGCAAAGGTAGTACTAAGAGGAAAGTTTATAGATATAAACTTTACAAGTGCCTACAATAAAAAAAAATCAGAGAGATCTCAAGTAAATAACTTAATGACACACCTCAAGTTCTTAATCAAGAGCAAGTCAAACCCGAATTAGTAGTCAGAAGCAAATAATAAAGATCAGAGCAAAAATTAAAGAACTACTGATCAAAACAAAAACAATATGGGCTAGCCGTGGTATCTCACGCCTGCAATCATAAATACTCAGGAGGCAGAGTCATGGCCTGCCCAGAGGAAAATGTTCACAAGACCCTTGTCTCAACCAATAAAGGCATGGTGGCATGCTTCCGTCATTCAGCTACCAGGGAAGTATAAATAGGAAGATCACAGTCCAGGCCAGACAGGGCAGAAATACGAGCCCTATTTTAAACATAACCTTCTTAATTAATCTGGATTATTTGCTATCAGAGACAGATGGAAGATCTGGATCCTTTCCCAAGACTGATAATTTATCCAAAACTCTACTTAACGATTATTATGTTATGATCTGCAATTCTGGTAGAAGTTATCACCCAGCCCACTTCCTTGAACTTACCTATACAGAACACCTAATTCTTCCATCTTCCTACAGAAATCTACAGCTCTTATTCAGGGTGAGCTATTTCATGCGTTTGGAATTTTATGATAAGAATTGGGTTTGGGTTTTTTTGTTTTGTTTTGTTTGGTTTGGTACTAGGGTTTGAACTCAGAGCCTCACACTTGCTAGGCAAGTGTTATACCATTTGAGCCAGGCTTCCCAGTCCTTTTTTTGCTGCACTTATTTTTCATACAGGCTCTCTCTTTTGCCCACACCACTATCTTCCTACCTAAGACATCCCACATAGCTGGGATCACAGGTGCATGCCACCACACCCAGCTTGTTGGTTGAGATAGGGTCTTCTTGCTACTGGCCTTGAAATTATTCTCACAATCTCCACCTCATGAGTAGCTGAGATTATAGATGTGAGCCGCCATTCCTGGCATGATTTTTTTGACTCTAAAGACATAGATTTATAACATCAAAAAGTATATAGATGCCTTTCCACTTGTTTTTCATAATTGAGATTTTTGTTGCATGATCAATCCACAGATACTTGAGGACCAGTGGAGAGACTGGGTAGATGACACTAACTGGACTTGGCTTCAGCAAAGGCCATGCTCCCTTCATTGTTCATTCATTACTGGATTCTCTTGTTTCTTCAGAAGAGTCTTAGTTTCTTGTATAGCCATTCTGCCATGTTTTATTTTGTTTACATTTTCTCTTTCATATGTATTTTGTCTAAGGTTTGTCCAGTCCTGATGCATTTTATGACTTGATTTCAATTTGCCCAAGCATGTTGAGTTGACAACCTTGCTCACCACTTCTTGAACTCTTACTGATGTTTCAGGTGAAGTGACCTCCTTTTGCATTCCAGTGGTGTTTGCCTTTTCAATTCATCATCTTTATTTTTTTATCAGTACTGGGGCTTGAACTCAGGACCTTGCACTTGCTAGGTAGGTACTATACTACTTGAACCATGCCCCCAGATCTTTTTGCTGTGGTGATTTTGGTAGTAGGGTCTCACTTTTATATCTAGGCTGACCTGAACCACAATCCTCCTATTCATGCTTCCTACTTAGGTGGGATGACAGATGTACACCATCACACCCATCTTTTTAACCACAACCCTCCCAATCTCCACCTCCCGAATAGCTGGAATTACAAGCATGAGCCACTGTGCACAGCTTTTCTATTTAACTTGAAAGACATTTTTTATGATACACTCTTTCCCATTCTTTTTTTTTGGGGGGGTGTGGTGGGGGGTATTGGGGTTTGCACTCAGCACCTGATACATGTTAGGCAGGCACTCTACCACTTGAGTCACTTTGCTAGTCCTTTTTATGTTGGGTATTTTTGAGATAGGGTCTTGCTTTTGTTCCTGGGCTGGCTTTGAACCACCATCCTCCTAGCCTCTCAAGTAGCTAGGATTACAGGCATGAGTCACCAGCACCCAGCTTTTTCCCATTCTTTGCATTATTTAAAACCTGATACAGTTGAATTCTAGATACTTCTCATGATTTTTGTCTGACTTGTAGTCACGAGTTACAGAGTCTACTGACAGTTCCACCTGATTGTAGGGAAAACCTTCTATTATTAATCACTAGCTAATTTCTGTATTCCTTATTGGTACATTAAATGAGCCAAAATATCAAATAAATAACAAAGCTAATCTATAATCAATTCTTAGTTCCTTCACTTTCTTTTCAAATACTTCATGCTATTTTTTTGTTGTTGTTCATCATTAGGAAATCATGACCTTTTAATAGACTGAATGCATTTCAACTGACTGGAGGATTTATTATAAATTTTAATATCACAACTTTGGTGATAGCTCCTTTTAGGTAGGGTCTTTTCCTTCTTGATCTGACTTATCTTTGAAAGTTTTCTTGCTTTCTGGCTCAAAGATATTTAAGCTATCTTGTATCTCAGCCAAGCATAGACTGCCATGTTTCTCCAAGGATTCCTAGTTTCTTTTACTGAAAAAAAAAATAGAGATGACCAGAATGAATGATAAAAGTACATGATGGGGAAACAATTGCTCCTAAGTTATTTCAGTGTTATAACTACAAAAAATTTCCTTTAGAGTTCATATTGATGTTTCTACTGCTGTTCTAAAATTACAATGTTCTTCCTCAATTTGAGGAGTTCTCCAATTATAGCACATTTTCTCTTATTCATGCAAGAATTTTCTTTATTTGACTAAGAGTTCCAATACTCCAACAGCAATATCTACACAAATGATGAAATACAGAAAGAAGCCCACATGTTCTATGTAGTCACTCTCGTTTTTAGAAGAGATCACACAAAGGATATGCATTTTTCAGCATTTGTTCTCTGGAATAAGCGAGTGCTTATTTGAAGCACAGTTTGTTTCATTTCTTTCAACTGGGTTTGAGTCTGAGCTCATTGACCTCTGAGGTCACAGCTGCCAGTTTTCCATTCTCATAAGTGGAGGCGTCGGGCTGTCAGTCCTTTCTTGTATAATAGTCGGCTCTTGGAAGAGAGTCCAAGGGTTTAGCCAGTGTACTTTGAGAGGATGGAATTTGTGGTTCACAATGACTTGCTGCACAATTTAAAATATAAAATCACTGATGTAAATTAATGCTGGGAAAATTGATTATTCCCATACCCCTTTAATTTCCAATAACTTCTGTTTCACACATTTAATTAAATTTTGGTTCTTTTAAATTTTTGTTCTAATGTTAAAAAAAGTTTTAATGTATCTTACTCCCTTTCCTGAGCCAATACATTTCCTTGTATATACCCTGCAACATTTCCTTGTTCCTTTAACAACCTGATAGATCATGGAATTTTTAATTTGTATTTTATAAATCTAAGTGACTCACCCAGTTATTACTACTTCCATCCAATGCCAGATCAGTTTGAAATGTCTAATTTCCCACGGGAAGATTAAAGAAATACTTTGTATGCAAACAACATGTAAATACAAGATCTTGCGATTTAGACTAAATGTCTTTCTGTTGACCTAAGATCCAAAATTCATATATTATGAATACATTATCTAATGTTTCACTTGTCTGAAACAGAGGTGCTGCTAATTTATTTTTAGATGATGGCACTGCAATTTCTCTGATGACTTTGAATAAATACAAATATCTCCCACTTTAATATTTTATGAACTCAAACTTCCAAAAGTTTGAGAATATCTGAAAATAAGCAGAATGTATCAAAAGAAAGCAGTTCAATAGAAATATTATGTATATTTGCATAAAGTAATTACATATTTCATGTCACTTTTTATGCAGAAATCTAAATTTATGTCACTTATCCTTAGCTTGAAACATGTAGAATCACATTAAATCTCACAGTTTTATTATACAATGTAGATGTGGTTACCTTTCAAAATTTAATCAGATTTTAACACAAAATCATGCAATTTTCGAATAAGCACTATAGAAAAGTCACCAGATTTTTTTTCTGTCGTCATTGCTCAGCACCTGTCTTTCTAGAACTGGGCCGTTTGCTTTTAGGACAAATTTAAAGCAGCCACTTTTCCCTCTCAGACCTTCACTTGGGCCCAAGTTGTTTATCTCTTGGTTTGTTTTCTTATTAGCATGAAGGTAAATTTCTCTTTTGAGCTTGAACCCTGATATAAGAAGTATTCGTTTAAAGCAGCTTAGTTCATATATGACTTAGCTCTGTATTCACACGTGTATACTATTGCTGTGGCTGGGTCATGGTGTATCCACCAAAGTCTCATGTGCTGGAAAGCTTGGTCCCCAGTGTGGGGCCTCCTGCAAGGTGCTAAGGTCATGAAGGTTTTTCTCGAACAGTTCTTCCTCAGTCTCTAAAAAGCCCCACCGGCACGGGTTGTTGTAAGAGAACCCAGCACTTCTTCTGGATCCCTCATTTCCTGTCATTCCATGTCATTTCTTCTGTCTGCGTGTAGCCCAGCTGCTGTGATACCATCACCATTGGATCCTCGCCAGAGCCAAGCAGACGCCATGCTGTTGAACCAGTGTTGTGAGCTAAATAAACCTCTTTTCTTTATAAAGTACTCAGATTCACATATTTTATTATAAAAACAAACAACTACAGCTGTCATCTTCTTTTTTAAATTAAATACACATAAATTCATTCAAGCAAAGTATTCAAACACAAGTATCATGTTTTACCCAATTAAACTTCCATAGTGTGTATGGTTTTCTCTTCCTGTTTGCTTATTGTTGCCTCCTCCCAAAAGATATTCATTTTGGGCTGGTGGAATGGCTCAAGTCTAAAGTGTTTGCCTAGCAAGCGTGAGGCCCTGAGTCTTAAGACTCATTTTTAAGATCCCTGAGTTTTGTTTAGAATTGTAAAAACTTGCAGTAGTAGCTTGCCAAGAATTGATTGGGTTTTGGCTTTGTTTTGCTTTGCTTTGTTTCATTTTGATGAAGGGGACCAGTCCTTTTTACTGATAATTTTATATATTTAAATGTTTAAGCATATACTCGGGGAGAGAGATTAGTTCCTTTTTGCCTATATCCAGTTACTGAGAAAGTAAAGACCAGGCAACGGGGGACACTAATGTCAGAGAAGAGACTTCAGTGTGAGACTCTGGGTACAGCACTTCCCTTGGGGAGTCCTCAGAGTAGCCCATACCGTTACCTCTAAGGTGCACTCTTCTAACCCAGAGGGACCTAGTGATCATGCTGCAGAGGTCTGCTCAAATTTCCGGGCAATCTATAGAAGATTTCCTGGCCTCCCTAAAGGGGGGCACATGGAGGTTTATTGGAACCTCATAGAAAGGTAGATTTGGGGCTCAGAGAAATGGTAGAGGTTGCAGAGGTTTACACAGGCACTCATGTCCCCAGGAGCAAGTTATCATTCTTATACTAATTACTGATTATAATTATTACTAATAGTTTAATAATTTTGCAACCTCTTGAGTATCCATAAGGAAAGTGACTAGGAGTTTATCTTCCCACAAATACCATGATTCTATCTGTCAACAGTTCTTGGTATCAAGGTTTCAGATTGACTCTAGTACCACTTGTGTTGCACAAATCCAGGGGGCCCAGATCTATTTTTTTTAAATAGAATAAGGCATGTCAGCCAGATCCAAAAAAATTTCAGGTTATAATTTGAACAATTCCAAATTCATACAGAACCAGGGCCATAAAATGTCTTAAGTGTGGTAGATATGGTACTTCCTTCTAGTTCTTGAACTGGAAATAAGGAGGCACATGGTAAAATTAATCTAATCTACAGATGAGCCGGTCATGTAAGAGGTATCAGAAGCAGGAAAGGCTATTGAGGCAGGTGGACAAATTCAGCTGATGATTATTTTCCACTACAACAAAGCCTATCAATGTTAGCCTAGCCACCTTCTCACAATGGAGGAAAGGTAAAGAAAAGACACAATAAGGAGGATAAGGGGGTAAAGTGTCAGGATAGAGGCACTTATTTGCTCACTTGGTCCCCATCCTGCTGGCTTCCTTGCCATTTTCAGCATTTATCTTGTTCTAATCCTGTCAAAACCACGCCAAATTAATATACAGTAAAAACCAAACACTTAGAATTTTAAAACAAATGCATGCTGTTTGGTAACACTGCATTGCAACAAGGAAGAAGAGCATCAGCTCTAAACTAAGTGATCACTACACCCCTGTCCTTTATCACACCAAAATGACAGTCTTTCCTTTCAATAGAAGTCCAACCTTAGACTCCTGAAAACTGCTTGTGACCAGCAGAGGAGGACAGGCCTCATGACACTTGGGTAGGGAAGAGAAATACAGCCCCTGGGCAAGAGAGTCAAAAGAACTTATGATACTAAACAAAGAGAAATGTAAACCTATAGTCATTAGTTAGAAACCCTCAAAAGTGCTATTTGAAAGGGGTTCCCGTAGCTAGCCTTTGAAAGAAGTGACTTGACTGTGTTTAAATGGTAAAACACCATGAGTCTATCATTTTTGGAGACTCCATTTCTTTATTTAACTATCACATATAGTGCTGTCTTATTAGGGATGGCTTATTTCTTTTTCATCAAATGTCATCTACTTAAAGATGGATCAGAGTGGCTCTGACAAGGCCACAGGGTTATGTTAAGAGGGTTGGAATGCCAGCAGGCTTTTCTTAGCCATCTACATCAACAAGCAGATCCCTGCTCAAAGGAGAGCCCAGAACATTCCTGGGCCACTGATGACAGAGGTTTTTAAAGAGGACCAAAAGGAGAGATGTCTCCATACTTTACTCATGTAGCCCTCCAGCCCTCTGGCATACAGGAATGAAGGCAGTAGAGCCTGTTCCAGGGCAATTCCATGGCTACCATAGATAGCATCCATCATAACCCAACTTTGTCCTCAGCGGACATGCTCTAAGTAATAAGCCCACATTCAGCCCTGTAATCTCAAATTGATAACTCACACAGCAGTGGAGTAAGGAGAGTGTCTTCAAAGATGGGGAGGTCCAACATTACTGTGCCATGACAGACTTCATTCTGCTTCTCCTGGAAAACCGTATTGACATGTTCCAACCCTCCTCTGTAGAATGCATGCAGAAAAATCTTAATTCACATTAAACAGAGAATATAAAGGAACATAGCCTAAAAGTTACCTGCCTTATTCATAAGATGTCTGTGATCAAATTGTTACCATGAAAAAAATTTAACTATAATTTAATAAGGATACCTAAAATGTAGAGCTCTTTCTAAATACATACAAGTGTAATACTCAATATTTATGCAAATTTCAAACTATTTATTTTATTGCTGAAAGCTAGTCCACTTTATCTTTTTCTGGAAATATTGTTTGCCTAATTCCAGCCTAAAAGTAATAACACCAAATTCTTTTCACAGAATGTAAATCATATTTTTCACATCTAGAGATTGACTGCACACAATGCATACAAATTAAAGAGTTGACAACATAGGAAATGAATATTATAATTTGATGTGTGGTTTTGTATTTAGATAAATAAAAAATAATATCTGCTTGGTTACAAACATATTTTCCTCATTTTATGAAACAGACATAATATCTGCCAAACAGAAATGGAGTATTCCAAGATTTGAACCCCTACCCTAAGTCAAATATAACCCAAGTCAAGTATATATGCAAATAACATGACCAAGATATGGCACAGTAGACACACCAACTTAATTATAGATAGCAACAGTCTAAAGAAACTATTAGTGTGGAAAATATTAATTCCCACTCACAGGCTTAGTTTAACTTTTTATTCTTCATAATATTTATACCACTTTATGGGGTATGCAATGGTAACTTTATACATGTATACAATGTATAATAATCAAATTAAGATAATAAGTATTTCCTCTCTTCAAACATTAATCATTTTTATGTGTTGGGAATTTCACACTCTTCCTTTCTAATTATTTTGAAATATATCATAGATTGTTTTAACCTCTGATTACCCTAAAACTATACTGAAGGGTTAGCCAGAGAAAGTAATTCCTTCATTCTGAGTTTTTGTTTGTTTGTTTTTGTTTTTTGAAACAAGTTCTCATAGTGCACTGGAATTCACTATGTAGCATAGGCTGGCCTCAAACTTGTGACTCTCCTGCCTCCACTTCTGAGGGCTGGGATTATAGGCCGTAGCTATTGTGCCTGGCTTTCTAACTGTGACCACTGTTCATTTCTTCTACAAAATCAACATATCGGTTTCAACAAATGAGTGAGAACATGTGGTAGAAATTTGTCTTTCTGTGTCTGGCTTATTTCACGTAATACGATGACTTCTATTTCCATCTGTCATGCTGCAAATGATAGGATTTCCTTTTATATGGCTAGTCAGTATTCCATTGTATATATACCACTTTTTTCATACATTGAAGGGCACCTAGGTTGATTCCATACTTTAGCTATTGTGAATACTTCTGCTTTAAACATGGGAGTCCAAGTATCATTTTGGTATAATGATTTCATCTCCTTTGGACATATTCCCAGCAGTGGAATTGCTGGATCATATGGTAGTTCTAGTTTTAGGGTTGGTTGTTTGTTTTAGGAATTTCCATGATGTTTGTACCAATTTATAGTCCTAAGAACAGTGTATAAGAATCCCCTTTCCTCCCTATCTTTACCAGCATTTGTTATTTTGTGTCTTTTTGATGACAGTCATTCTAACTGGGGGGAGAGGATATATAATTGTGGTTTTGATATATATGTCGCTGATGGCAAGTGAGTGAGCATTTCTTCAGGTACTTCTTGGCCATTTGCATATCTCCTTTTGAGAAGTGTCTATTTAGTTTTTTAACCCATTTTTAATTGGATTATTTGGTTTTTGGTATTCGGCTTTTTGAGTTCTTTATATATTTTAGATATCAGTCTCTTGGGGGATGAATATTTGAAAAATATTTTCTCCTATTCTGCAGTTTGTCTCTTAATTCTGTTGATTATTTCCTTTGCTGTGTGAAGTTTGATAAAATTCTATTTGCTTATTTTTAATTTTTGTTGTCTCAAAGGCTGAAACTCATCATTATTGAAGTTAGTTGACACAGATAATGTGTTCATATGAGGTCATATTTACTCTGTTAGTCTTATAACAACCATTGGAAATAGGTGTTGCTTTTTCATTGGGCTTGAAGTTAAAACCAAAGAAATTATAATATAGCCCAATAAAGGACAGAGCTGAAATTCACATGGAAGCTGCCTTATTTTAAGTCTTACAATTTTAATTATATATGATTACTGCTTCTTTTCATCCCATGATAAAAAAAGCACAGAACTTATAAACTCATATTTGAAAGATCTTAAGTGAGTCATTTAGTTTAATTCTCCACCCCTCCTCTCTGCTCCAGGCAGAAATTTCATCTGAAACAAGGAACAACCAGGCTTTATTAGAAAATTCCATTATTGATGCTTTGTATTTTTGAAAGATGGTTCACTTCATTACTGGACCACTAAAATGATTAAACAGATCTTCCTGACTCCACAATGACAGAGTAAAGATATTTCCAACGTCTTTCTCCACTAAAATTTACCAGCAAACAGTAAGAAGAGTAAGGGGCAGAAAAATAAAACTCTAACATCTTGGAAATCAGAAGAATCGAATCCATAGACCCCTCCAAGCCACAATAGCTAAGAACCAGAATCAAAGATATAGTAGTAAATGATTCAACAGGAGCAATGTGCTCCATAGGAAGGAAGTACTATAATGGGGAAAAGCTAACAGCCAGCAGGAGGCAAGCGGATTTGCTTAGTAGACTGAAAAAACTGAGGAATTCAAGATTAACACTTGGCAAATAGAGATGCTATTGAAAGGGGTAGTATGGCAAGAGACTACACAAGGGAGAACAGTTTGGTGGCTGTTGGGTTGTTTGTTTCAGGATAATAAACATTAGGAATGGAGGGTCCCCAATCCCATTTTACCAAGTAAGTCCCTTTCAGGGTACCTGGGGATTGTTCTTTAGGGAAGCTTAACCAGAATTGATGTACTTGGGATATGAGCCCCAGAGGATGACAGTAATAAAGAAAAAAGAAGAAAAAGGAGTAGATTAAAAAGATCAGCATCCAGATTTTAAATCCCATCACATGTCCAACATAACAAATGGAAAAAAAAGATTCACAACAAATTTCATCATTGTGAAACTTCAGAACATCAGGGTAGAGAGAAAACTCTTTCTTCCAGAGAGGAAGAAAGAAATAGCTCATATGCAGAGGATCAAGAATAAGATTGACCGTGCACTCTTAAAAGACAGCTAAAAGACAGGAGAACATGCCATAGGTTTTTCAACCTGAAAGTTTACAACCAAACTATCAATCAAATATAAAGGCATTTTAAACACAAAAATTCTACCACAAATGCTTTCCTAGGAAGCCACTAAAGGACAAGTTGCTTCAAATGAGGAAGTAAACCAGGAAATAGGAGAGAGGTAAAGGGAATTTCCAGAATGACAGCAGGGAATGTGCCAGGCCCCCAGCTGTGCAGCAGGCCTAGAAAGTCACCAGACCAGGCTGGAGGAAGAGGTCAAGGTTCTAAGGCTATCTGGATATGGGAATGAAATCTCCAAGGAAACACTACAATGCATAAGTTAACTGACAGACTTGACTTTGGAGGAAAAGTATATATAGAGCTATTTTATAAGGCTCTTGTGCAATTTGAGAAGATAAGAGCAAATGAAAAGAAAAATTATTAACTCCAGGAAAAACAGAAAGTTGCCCCAAAATGGAGCTATTATCATTATTTCAATAATCAAAACTTAGGCTGAAAGTTTAAAATTGAGGTACAACTTTGCTGGGAAAATAAATTGAGGAAAAGAGAGTATAAATAATAAAAATCTTTATTTTTTGGTGGCGTGGAGTTTGAACTCAGGTCTGTATGCTTGCAAAGCAGGTGCTCTATCACTTGAGCCACTCCTCCAGTATCCTCTGAATCTCAAATCTCAGCCTTACTAGTAGCTAGGATTACAAGTGTGAGCCACTGGCACCTGGCTTTATCTATTATTATGGGAAGACAATAAGCAATGTAAAAAATTGATTAGTTGACAGCAATATTGTTGCCCCTCCATATCTACTAGTTCCAAATCCATAGATTCGACCTATTGCAGATCAAAAAAAAAAATTTTAATGCATTCAAGAGCTGGGGTGTAGCTCAAGGGTAGAACACTTGCCTGCTGTACACAAGGCCCTGGGTTTGATCCCGAGCTCCTCAATAAAAGAAGAACATCTGTATTGAACATGCAGAGAGCTTTTTTTCTTGTCCTTATTTCCTAAACAATATATTATAACAACCATTTGCATAATACTTACTTTGTTTTCAATCTTATAAATAACCTTAAGGTAATTTAAAATATGCAGCCAACTATACCACTTCATATAAGGGCCTGGAATATCCATGGATTTTGGAATGGAGGAGTGTCCTGGAGCCAGTCCTGCAAGGATATCAATGGATAACTCTATAAGCACTTTATTTACAAAGGAGAAAGTAAGTCCCAGTGCAAGTATCTAGAACAGTTTAATATCACTGCCTCTGCAGAGTTTTGCAAGGTTAGAGAAGGGGGTGGGGGACAAAGCGTTATTATTTCTTCTAAGAAGCTTTTTAGCATCATTTGACTTGTTAATCTATTTTCCTGTAGTGTTTGCATAAAATTTAAGATGTTATTTTCAAAAAGTAAATTTATTCCTTACAATAGCTTAAAGGCTTAGAGCAGTAATTTGTGTCCTCTTAAGGTCGACTTCACAATAGAACACTGAGCTCTATTAATTTGTCTTCTTTATCAGCCTATCCCAGATTTGGGGCCTGTGTATGGCCACAAATGGATTCTCAGGTGCCACAATTTTGTGTGTCTATATTTATTTCAATTATAATTAAAAATGTATTAGCCTATTCTGGATCTTTTGGGTAGCTACCATGTAACTATCATTTTGTTCCCAGTCTGTTCAGGCTGTTATAACAAAATACCAAACACTGGCTGGCTTATAAACAATGGAGGTGTATTTCTGACATTTCTGGAGTCTGGGAAGTCCAAGTACAGCCAGCCCAGCCTGCTCTACCTGTGCTAAAGACTGCAAATAGCAAAGAGACCACTTAGATCTCTTTGGGCCTGGTGTTGAAATGCCAGGGGGCGTGCACAGGACAGAAGCCTCTCAGACTAATTGAAAAGAATGTCAATCAGTGTGCTTATATAGCCAGTAGAGGGACATGCATATACTTGTGCTTAGATTATAATTCTACCAATCACAGCCTTGTATATGCATAGCTTCCGTTTCCACCAATCACAATCTTCACATAAGAACCAGGTATAAGCTTTGCATAGGGACCAATCACAGGCATTTGCTGAGTCAATGGGGAGGTGCTCCCCTTCCTGTTCTGAGTGTGACTAGGTACAGAATGGGCAGGGTCAACCAGAGGAATGTCTCTAAAACTAGTGTAAGTTGCCTGTAGTAATCACACTGGAGCAAGCCCTTTGGAATCAGGAGTCATGGCTTCAGTGGTGGCAGCTGGCATTGCTGTGGCCCTTGCAACTGAAGCGGATTTTCCTTAGAATGACTGTGGAATGTCCCTAAGAGTACTGTCCAGCTGGGGGCCAAAGAAGGAGCTGCTCAGCTGACAGCTCCCTGCTCAAGGCAGCCAGGTGTAAAGGAAAGGGTCTGTTAGCTGTCAGTGGGACTGCCCCACACTTGACAACTTTTTTGTAAATTTAAAATATCAAAGTGTGCTTATAATAAAGACCTAGGAAATTAACATCTTTAATAGTATTTAACAGCTCCTAACTTCTAACCAATACCCTAAGGACCACTGGGTCCTTCTAACTGACTCAGTGTTATGGGGGGGGGGTGTATATGTGTGTGTGTGTGTGTGTGTGTGTGTGTGTGTGTGTGTGTGTGTGTGTGTAACATAAGTATTAAAATGTATATCTATTTTCATATTAGTACATATTGGAACAAATAATAATCATTTAGTTCAGTCATTGGCAGATTTCTTTTGCTTTAAATTAACTTCAACATTATTTAAGCTACTTTGTTAAAAGAATCTGTATATTACTTAATTTTGAGAAGTACTGGTTTATTGTCTGAGTTGGGTCAGTGGCTACAATCCAGGATGTGATGCCACTGAATATGTGCTCACCAATACTCATTAACTTAGAAGGAAGTACTTTTTTCTTTTCAATCTTAATTTACCATCTTTATGATCAAATGATGATGCAGTAAGCAGCTTTGTTATTTTCATCACTACAATTTTTTTATTCTGACCTCTACTTATTGGGTTTATTCATTGATATGTAACTTATGTCTCCCCTGAACTCAGAAAGAGGAGTATGGAAACATCTGGGGGTGGTATGCTTTAGGGTTTTTTGGTTTTGTTTTGTTTTTTTGCTGCTATGGCAATTTACTATAAATTTAGTGACTATGAGACAGCACAATGTATTATTTTACAGTCTGGAAGTCAAAAATGCAAAATGAATTTCACTGGTTAACAAGTCCTCCGGAGGCTGGGTGTGGGGGGCTGGGTGGGCAGTTTCCTTGCATTTTCAGTTTCTAGAGGCTTCTTGTACTATACTTGACTCTTAGGACCATACCACACTGACGATGCTTAGATCACTGAATCTCCTTTATACACACCAACTGTCTCTCAATCTCTTTCTCTCTGATTTGTTAAGAACTCTGTGGTTCTAATGGGTCCACCCAGATAATTCCAGAAAATCTCCCCATTTCAAGATCCTTAATTTAATCACATCTGCAAAGTCCTTTTTGCCCTGTAAGGTAACGTATTTGTAGGTTGCAGAGATTAGGACATGGACATTTCGGGGCGGTATTATTCTGCCAGCCATAAAGGAGTGCCACTGTGCCAGACTGTCCCCAGAGCAGAAACAGGAATGGGAGAAATATGCTCTGGAAAGTGTGGGAACGCATTCTCTAGAAATAGCCAGAAAAAGGGAATGGATGTAAGTCAAGAGAAAGGCATTTTATGGTAGTGGGGAGGAGTCTTGGAAAGGGTGCCTGGTTGGCAAGGAGCTGACAAAGGAAGGTACAGTGGACCTCTTCCCGCAGGAATCCACACACATGAAGACTACAAGAAACCCCATTCCCAGATGGCCATCTATGCTTTTATTTCAAACTTTGCAAACACACCAAGAAGTGACATCAGCAATAAGTGGCTCTGCCACCATGTTTCTGTTAGGCCATTGTTTTTTCTTCTGCCATGATTCCATAAGAAACCCGAGACTAATCAGGCTAGCCCAAGAAGAGAAAGAAAAAAAAGATGAATCATAAACCACCCTGGAGATAAACCGAGAAAAAAGGAAAACTGATGTCTGTTCAAAAGAATGCCATCAGTGAAAAGCTGCACTTGCCAGGGGGCTATTTACACAGGGTTTCAATTCTTTAAAATTAAATTTTAAAACACGGGGAGTCTGATAAAAATCTACCAGCTGCTTTTATTTTCTAAGAGATTCCCTTTGGCGATAGCTACTGAAAGCCTGGGTGGATTTCTCTCTTGCTGTGTCACTCAATGTTCCTTCCCTGCCCCCTCCTGCTGCCTCCATCAGTGTGTGTGTGTGTGTGTGTGTGTGTGTGTGTGTGTGTGTGTGTGTGTGTGTGTGTGTGTGTGTGTGGTTTCTCTCTCCCCTGTAGAGACACAGCCCTCTGCCTGCTTCTGCTGTGGCAGCTCTCCCTGGCTTTCTGCTGCCTCTTTCCTCTCCTTTCTCTTCCAGCTTAGCTCCTTGCCTTCTGGTAAGTGTGACAAATACTTCCCCAGCCCTATGAGTAGTGGTTTGTGGATGGCCAGTGAACTGGTGAAGAACTTTTCATTGTTGTTTTATAGTTGCCTTGTGTTGCTCAGAAGGGATGGTGTGTGTGACAGTTTGCTGGGACTCCAGTACAAAAGGAAAATTCTCAAAGAGGAGGGGGAAAGGTCAATAAAATTTATACAGGATAAAATTTAGAAATAGTTTCTTTGCTATACAATAAGTGACCATAAAAGGGGCCATTTAAAAGTAACAAAGTTCTTTTCTGCTTTTTCCCTCTTGTTAATTTGTGTTGAGGCTTTTTTTTTTTTTAGGAACTGAGTTTTCCTGTCCTGTGGTTTCAATGATTTAGTTGTTCTGCTTTAAAATAAATGTGGGGGGAGAGGATGTAGCTCCATGGTAGAGTGCTTTCTTAGCATGCATGAGGCACTGTGTTCAATCCCAGCACTGCCAAAAAAAATTAAATTAAAATAAGTGTGGGACAGGAGTTTAAAGAATAGCCATGGAACTAAGTATAAAAACACCAATGACTATGACATCTGAGAATGACTAAGTCAAATGCAAGCAAAACATTTGCATGTAGCTTAACCACAGCAAAACTAAGGTCAAACAGTTTTTAAGTAATTGCTTTGAAGTTTGGTTTACTTTAGATTTTTTTGTTTTCATTCAAAGATAATGTCCTCAACACATACCCACATACGAACTTAAACCAATAAATGCTTACTATTTTTAATTAGATTTAAAAATTATTAACTTGACTTTCAAAGATGAAGTGATAAATACCACATCTCATTTTAGAAGAGCTTAAAATAACTTCTGGCTGGACAGCAGGTGACATGTGTCTTTCTCTGAGTTTAGGGGAGGCCTAAGTTATATATAGATACGTGTGCCTAGTGAGTTGAGGTCAGGATCAAGAAACTGCAGTGAGGACAATGAAACTGGTTGCTGCTTTATTTGATCATCAAGTTGGTGAATTAAAATTAGTGAACTTACTTTCTTTGAAGAAAGTAAGAGTGGGCCACCATGGGTGGGAGTGTTTATACACTAGATTTTCTACTCTTGTTGGCTTCTAACCATTTGACACCGGCTGCCCTGACACTGGAAGAAGGAAGCTGTGCCAAGTTTGGAGAACAGTTTTTGTTTTCACTTTCATGCCAACACAACAGCAAAACTTGTGAATTATGAGTATCTTGACATATTTTTATGCTGCTAATTAGCAGCATTATTAAATATTATTTACAAATAAAATGCACCATAACTTAAAGGCTTAAGCAAAATTAATTGTCCCTAGAAATGGCAATAGCCAGAAACCATGGACTTTTTTTTTTTTTTTGTTAAATGGAATTATTATTTTTTTTTTATTATTCATATGTGCATACAAGGCTTGGGTCATTTAAAATACGGAACGCTTCACGAATTTGCGTGTCATCCTTGCGCAGGGGCCATGCTAATCTTCTCTGTATCGTTCCAATTTTAGTATATGTGCTGCCAAAGCGAGCACAACCATGGACTCTTTGACTCAACTCATCCCGTCACCCCATCTTTCTCAAGAGTCCATATTATATCTGAATTATTTTTCTAGCTGGTCTTCTTCCTATTTATTACACATTGCTATTTTTAAAAAAATTACTTTTCCCCAGAGTTTTATAATTTAGAAGAGAAAATTGTCATCTGTTTTCGTCTAAAGAAAGTTACCTTTTAGAGTGGAAGAAAATGATATTACAGAGATATGAGGAATCAATACTATATAATCATCACCATGTTTCTATATTAGTTGGTTTATTTGCCTTCCCTCAATCCCTTGTCTTATTTCAGAAATGGTGCTAGTTTGGACCTCAGGAATAGTGTTTTGCTGATTGATAATTGCATGTTGCCCCACTGGGTAAAAGAATACACTAGCGAAGCAAGAAATATCTCCTGTGTTACCACAATAATGGGTCATATCAAAGCATACTAATCGAATCTTGACATGGATCAAAATAGAGTTTAGGAACATAATGAGCGATTTTAGTAACTACAGCAGCTCTTACATTAAATATTTTGACTTTGAAAGAAAATGTATATATCCATATACTGCCAATGATTATGAATCTACACAGATTTACATAAGAAAGTGGTAATATAAGTTGGCTTATCTCAGCAAAATGACAAATACAAAAAACAAGAGCAAAATTACTCAGTTAAAGTCATTAATAAGGGATACTACTGAAAACTGATCAAGCCAAAGATATGTTAGTAATATGGCTGGATTTGAAGAATGTCCCCACTGTTCCTTCATTACTAATTGCAATGCCAGGGTTTGTGAAAGTAAATTCATTCTATGTCCCAAACCATAATTAGCTGTACCTATTTGAGAGATATCCTTACTGTTAATACATAACTGGATTAACTATATGAAAACGTAACTGTGCTTACCACTAGACACCACTTCCATAATGGAAACCAGTCACTCTGAACAGCTCTCAGCAGAACAATCAACAGTCCCAGGGGACAGTTCACCATCAGCCAATCAAAATGTCCTGGGGAAACAACATGGTGAGGATTCCTCAACCTCACTCCGAACATCAGAGCAAGAGGCAAGCGTGCACCCTGAAAAGGGAGCTCATGATATCTCTGAAGAGTTGAATCGACAGCTGGAAGACATCATAAGTACATATGGATCTGCTGCCAGCACAGCAGAGAGAGAGGACACTGCCAAGGTCAAGGAGCAGCCTGAAACTGCAGAAGCACCTGACAATGAGGATGGAGACTGTGAAGAAATCACTGAAGAGGCTGAAAAAGAATCCATTGCTTCTGGAGAGCCATCCACAGTCAAAGAGCCTGTCAGCAATAAAGAGCAAAAGAAAATCCTAAAAGGATTAGGCAAGTAATTAGTATTTTAATACATTGCTTTTCTTTTAATTATTCTTAAAAAGAGACACTTCCTTCAACCTTTTTTGAAAGCTACATCTAATATTTGGATTATTAAATAGCTTCTTTCAGGGCTTCCTTAAATTTCCTCTTGCTGTATTTGACAATGACAACCCTTTCCCTTTAATAGAGGTCAAAAGAATTTTTCAACATGCTACCCATTAATCTTTCTCCCAATGGAAATTGTCAACACTCTTACAGAGAAAATCAAAATTCTTAATTTTTTTAAGGTCTTATTGGTTTATTCCCACCTAGTCCCAGCTTGACCTCATCCACTCTACCTTACAGCATCCCCTTCCTGAACACTCACCCCTGTTTCACCACCACTATAATCATTTTGATCTTTGCTTTCAGTTCTTTAGACTTGCCATGCTCCATCCCCAAGTTCTATAGGCTGGTGCAGTCTCTGATCAGAAGATTCCCAAATTCTTTTTGTCCAATGTAGAAGCATATAGGCAGGACAGGTGGGTGTGGTGAGGGTAATAATAGAGGTTTATTATAGGAAAGGGAGAAAGGGGTTACAGATTGGGTCTCTGCCAGGTGGAATGGAAGCACTGCATGTAGGGATTAAAATAAAAAAAGAAGAAGACAGAATTTTATTTTAGGTCATTTTTATGTCATCCTTAACTTGAAGGTGGGGAGAAAATCTGCATCTTTAACTTGAAGGGGGGGAGGAGGGCTCCAATGGCCTTCAGACCAGGGGGAGGATCTGGGTGGACTCATGCATACATCTATGCTAAGTTTCAGGTACCACAAGTCCTTCAGGGAGAAAATTTCCACTCTAGTTTAACAAAGGATTTGCAATTGAAATGGAGCTCTCTGGGCTCAGAGAGAACATCAGAAAGGGGGAGCAGGATGTTCTAAATCAGGTTGTATAGTTCTTAAAAGTCCCAAACTCTCCCTAAGTCTAAACTGCCTCACAAAGACCTGTGCACATCCCATTTTTCTTTACTTAGAAATCTGTGTCCATTCCCCGCTGCCACCCAATTCAGCCCTTTAGGCACCTAACTCTCCTATTCATCACCTCGCTCATAACTAAAATGATATTTTATTAGCCCAACCCTACATAAAAATCTTAACTGAGGTCTTCATTGTACCATGTTTCTTTCCTTCTTAGCGTTAACCAGCATTTGAAATGATCCATTTAATTCTGAGATTATTTGGTTAATGTATGTCTTTCCTCCTAGATCCTTTATCTCAAGAGCAGGTGTATGTGTACTTGGGTGTCACTGGATTCCTATTTCAAATATCAGGGTATGACAGATTGTAGGCTCAATAAATATTTGTTACAAGAATGAATGAATGAGAAAATTGTTTATAACAGTGCTAGTGGGGTCTAAATATAATCAAAATGTAAAAAATAGAGATATGTTTCTCTATAAAATGATTGTCAATGAGATCATTTAATAGTATATTCCATTACTACATAAAATAGTTTTGATTATGCACAACTCATTGGAAACATGCCAATTGTATTTGTCAACAATTGCAGAAAATAATTGTACTTTCATTATTTCATTGGCTCAATGAATATCTGTTAATGCTCAGCTGTTATGAGGCACTGTGTTAGGTGCACAAAAACAAAGAAGTCAGTGGCTGTTTGGTCAAGGAGCTCTAGGTACAGAGAGAAACACAGACATACAAATGAATTGTTATATATGATAAATGCAGAAATAGAGGAAATTTTTTTTGAAGAGCTTGGGGAAATTGGTAACACCAACAATAGCCGTGAAAGAAGAATGAGAATTTTAATTTTACAGCTATGACCAAAAACATGTTACTGCACATAGGAAAGTCCCTCTCCTTGTCTTCCCTGGTGAATTTCACTGATGCAACACTCACCACAAATACCACCTCCTATGAGAAACTTTCCTCAGAATGACCAGGTAGAATTAGCATCACCTTCTTTCCTTCTCCATTAAATTTTTCTACAGTAATTGTATAACTACCTTCCATGATAGATGGATAACTTATCAAGGATAGGAACCAACCACATTTTATTCATTTCTAGAAGACAGTGTAGGAGAGTGAAATGTCTTGGGTCAGAACTGGCTTCAAATTCCAATAACAGATTACCATCTATAAGCCTACAAGTATGCCTACACCGGAACAGGATACCACTATCATGCATAAAACTCTTGCTGCAATGCTTTCAGAAAGGCCTAAATGAAGTTGGGGGCCAGTAGTTCAAACCTGTAATCAATACTAGCTACTTGAGAGGGTGAGATTGGGAGGGTCACAGCTCAAAGCCAGCCCTAGCAAATAGTTCATGAGACCCCCATCTCATCAATAGGTGGGTGCAGATGGCAGATGCCTATCATCCCAAGCTATGCAGAAGGCTGAGATAGAGAGGATTGAGGTTCCAAGGCAGCCTAGGCAAAAAATTTCATGAGACTCCATCTTAACAGAAAAAAAAAAAAGAAAAAGAAAAATGCTGGGTGTGCTGGTTGTTCCCCAGTCATCCCAGCTATGGTGGGAAGAATAAAATATCAGGGAAGGATTTCTTTATCCTAATATTTTAGGATTCCTTAATCTTAAAATAGGAGAATAAAGGTCTAGACTAGCCTTGGCAAAAAGCAAGACCTTATCTCCAAAATAACCAGAGCAAAAAGGATTGGAGGCATAACTCAAGTGGTGGAGCACCTACCTAGCAAGCATGAAGTCCTGAGTTCAAACCCCTGTCCCACCAAAACAAAAAAGAAAGCCAAATGATACCATCTAGTACATACTTGACCCACACAATAAAAGATTAAAATAACCCATGCAGTGCCTTTAAAATATTTTCAAGTTCCAAAGTACAAAGTTTAACTTAGTCTAGTGTTTTGGGAACTTGGGAAACATGACAAATTGCTCAGTGTTGCAGAGAAATTTTTCCTTCTCTAATCAAAACATCTTAGATGGGTCCCTTCGCATTAGTCATGTTAGAGTCTCCATAAGGCAGCATATAAAGTCTTATTCCAGAGGTGAACAATTTTAACTGTCTCCAACCAGAATAGTTCTTATATATTTTGCTTGATCATCCTAAAACTTTTACATAGGAATCTCTGTTGGGTATGTTGATAAGGGGAAAGAAATGCAAGATAACCAGTCATGGCTTCTTCTCAATCTTCCATGAGTTAGTTCATAATCTATATTAAGCTTACAGTTACCAAATAATCAGAATCTTTTTAGAGTAAGAAAAAAATTGACATTTTTAGTACTACCACTATCATGGAATGTGGTTGTGAATCAGGCCACTCTAGTCACTCATTTGGGGACTGATGACCTTTCTGTGCCACCCAACGCTATGTCATTAGCACAAAATAGCACTAAACACAGTACTAGTTCACCTACATTGTGAGTAGAACATTTTTAGGCAAACCTACATATGTAACTTCCTGTTTGAAATTATTTCGGTTGTCTGTAAGTGGCTTTAAGAAACTTTTTGACTACATATGAATTAAATGGCACTGCACTACTGTTAACACAAACCGTTTTCAAAAGCAGCAGAGATTCAGAACTGGTGTATCTAAAGTGCGGCCAAGGCATGGTGACAATTTTGATGGAGAGCAGATTGCGGAAGCGATGGTGCTGTGGATTCAGAGTGCTTCCTCTTTCCTTTTGGAGGACAAATACAAATTCTAGCTGTGACCTTCTTCTAGAATCTACTTTGACTTTTCATAGAATTTTAATAAGTCATTCAGCTTATTTTAGCTGAAGATATATACTTAAACTTTGCTTCCATACTTAATCAAAGATACATCTTTGTTATATTTGTCAGGTATTACTTACTTCATGGATATTTTTGAAGTGCTACATTTGTTCTGACCCCCTCATCCAAAGGATATACATTGTTATATTTGAGGATCAGACAAAGGTGAATAGTTTCTTTACTGCCAGAATTCTCTGATCATTTATATATACACAGTGAAAATCTCAAGCAATGATAGGCATGAGTATCATTTCCTAAACTTACTGGACCAGCAATAATTCTTTTCTTTTTTCAAAGAACACTTGAATATTTGGGAAGGGTCTCTAAAACCTAGGTATTCAGAGCTTGTTTTTCCTATACAGGATGGTATATTTTCCCACAATCAACACACCACATACACTGGAGAAATTGGGGAACATTGTTTAAGCCTCTTGTGCTGGGAGAGACTCCTTCCCCCTGAAATCTGAACTGGAAGGAATAAAAAGACTTCCCACTATGCAGCACAGTGATACCTCCTGTTAGCATCTACAGAGTATCCCTCTTGTCTCCTCACCCCCACCCTCCAGGCTGCTCAAAACTAACTTATTCATCAGGGTTTTCTTTTTGACAATCTTATGTGGCTGCACAGGCACCACATAGTAATAAACACAAGACAATGATAAAATATAATATACCTTTTCATATTTCAGTTGCAACTGATTAAATAGGAAATCATGAGTTTGAAGCATAAGCCTGAGAGAAAAACAAAGCTGGTACATATACCAGTCAGCTCAGAATCCATCTACTCAAGCCTGGTAATTTTATCAACAGGGAAAATAAGGTCCAGGGAATTTAAGAGTCTACCAAACAAGGCTATTCAGTGACTTGATGTGATTATGAGATTAGTCATAAACAAAGCAAGGGGATTGAACTGATGTCACTAACACTGCAGGACCAAAGATATATAGAAAGCATCAGCATATTGATTGAGGAATATTGACTATGGATTTTGCCCTAGTGTGAGGAAGTTTTAAAATTATTCTTTTCTCTCTGAATTTCAATATTATTTTCTATGAAGTAATTTTCAATATTTATTTCTATGAAATGAACTGACAATAAACAGATAACGTGCTTAAGACATGGAGAGATGAAACTCAAAGAGGAGCAAGACGGCTGACCCTCATCCAGAGCTTAAAGGGATAGGAGCTTGGACTTCTTCTTTTTTTTAACTGTCTTAGAATAATTTATTAATGCATATACAATAAATTGTCTCCCCCAAAATCTTTCCAGAAATGAAGAGCTTGGGCTTCTGAGGGATGGGAGTTAGCATAGGCTAAGGAAAGTTGCAGAGAAGCAAGGCAAGTAAGGGTTGTCTTGTTGTAAAGATGAGGTCTCCCAGGTCACAGTAACCTGTGGTGATCTGTGTGGGTCACAGAACAGACCCCAATCTTGTCTTCCTGGTGAAAGACCCCTCTTAGGCATAAGGGGTATCAGTTAAGATAAGGCTCTGTCTGCATCTGCTATTTACTTTATTAAAGTAGATAGATGGAACTTTCTTTTTCAAAAGGAAAGCTTTTCACAGCCATCCTTATGTCTTAGAGGCCTGCAATTTCTCTGAATAATCAATTCAAAATATGCCAGAGAAATATATTTTGGGTGGGATAGTTTATTCACCCACACAAGTTGCAGGTGAGTTTCAGTATTACCTTCTGAGAGGTCCTTAATGACGACATTGGTATTTCTGTAAGGTCTCAGACACCCATTTACTAAGTCTTTCTCAGAATGGTCACTTTCCCAGATTGTCTGATTCATCCATTTTAGGTTGATTTCCACATACCATGAGAAGGTCATACTTGTGCCTTTGATACAAATACTAGATGTTCTAGAAGAAGAATTCAAGGGAAAGAGAATTCAGCAGAGATTTAAAAGATACATGAATAGATTCATACGGAAGCCAAAAATCTGAGTGGAGAGGAGGATTAAAAAGACAGATGGAAAGGGAAAGGAAATATGTCTTCAGCAAAATGATTAATGCTTACTTTTGACCAAAGCAGGGAATGAATGTTCAATATTACTCTTTGTGATATTTTTTCTTTTTTTATTATTGCTAATAGTTTAAACACATTATCATTTGACCTAAAGAGAAGTCAAGATCCCCTCCCCAATTAAGGGAGAGGCCGAAGTTCCAAATACAAATATAACAAAGTCACTAAAATACCAAAGACACAAAACATCAGTCAAATGGAGAACACATAACTAGAAAACACAGGCAGAGTAGTATTTTCAAACTGATGGTGGCAAGTGAAGTAAACAAATAAAACCCTTGGCTATGAGAAGTCACAGTGAGGGGGGAGAGAGGATTTATAAATATACTTTTGGTTTTGTTATTATTTAAATCAGGTTATAAGTGGTTAAAACAATTTCAGCTCTAGAATCATCAAACCTTACAGGCTGAACTCAGAATCTATTTAGTCAGCCCATTAATTTTATAGACAGAGAAACTGAGGTGACAGAATATAAAAGCATGCAAAAAAAAGTTGCTCAAATAATTGACAGAAGAGTCAGTTCTAGAATTTAGGTGTCATAGTCTTAATCCAGTGTGAATTTAATGACTATGTTTCATGACCTCTACCTACATGGAGCTATTTCCCTGAAAAGATATCTATAGATATCAGGAGTTATTTGCCTAACATTCATTATTTTAAAATTATATTAGCAAAACAACAAAAATTAACATTGAAAAATGACTCTAGGACTAACATTTGAAAGAGTGCATTTATAATCTTTTCCTGTTTTAAGTTTTGACCATAGCACATGGAAACCAAAAAGGGATAGAGAGACACACAAGTGTGTATTCAATATCAAATTCTAGCCCCAAAGATATAACAAGTAATTTTGGAAGAAAAGGCATAATTTTGAACATATCAAATCTGTATAAGTTATCACCAGATTTAGTATAAGCTATCATTACTATGCTATTACTATAGCTAGTCCAGTTGTCAGAATTTAAGATTTTTAATTTCCTTCCTGGATGGGAAAAAAGAGAGAGAGAGAAAATGAAGAAAGAAAGAGAGAGAGAGAGAAAGAGAGAAAGAAAGAGGGGAGGGAGGGAAGGAGGGAAGAAGGGAAGGAAGGAAGGAAGGAGAGAAGGAGGGAAGGAGAGAAGGAGGGAAGAGAGAGGGAGGGAAGGAGAGAAGAAAGAGAGGGAGGGAAGGAAGAAAGGAGGGAAGGAGGGAGGGAGGGAGAAGAGAAGAAAGGAAGGAAGGGAAGAAAGATTTCTTTGATATAAAATAATTCTTTCCTATTCCAGTACAACTGTGCCATGACCAGAGCCGCACGTGACATTGTTGTTCTTGCCACACAGGTGGTTTGACTTTCATGAAGACTTCCTACCAAACTGAGCATTTGGCAGTGTGGTAGCCTTATGTCCACCACATGCCTTCCCTAGCTTGAATGGGAAAGAAAGGAAGCTTCTTTTCAGGTGATTCTCTCCTGATACAATGTCCCTGTATTAAGTCAGTTTTTCCTCTTGTACCTAAGAATGTTAGCAAATGATCCAGCTTTTATGGAAATGTAATCACAGCTTCTCTTAGAAAATGAGCAGGTCTGTCTATTCCTCTCCTCCATGATTATCCCACACAGCATTTGAGTCCAACAAACCTAAGGTCTCTAATGTCACAGTGAGTTCTGCACATGACTGTCTCCAATGTCTTGGAGTCTTGTTGCTGTTGTTGTTGAAGGGAGAGATAATTTTTGAAAGTAAATTGACGTACTTGAATGGTAACCTTCTTTGTAAAATAACAGACTATTAGAGCAGAAAAAGACCTCAGTGTGTATGAAGATTAAACAAAACCTCTCTTACAGGCACAGAGAACAGAACCTAAAGAGAAATACTTAATTTGAGAAGACAAGATTTGCTGGACTCACTCCCTTATTTCTACCTCCCCCAAACTAGACATATATTGGTTTTACATGGGGGTACTCACAATAAGGTATCCCAGATTCACTAAACATCTCAGGTGAGAAAAAGGACTGTGTTCTCTAGGCAATCAGGATAGCATTCATTCAATGAACATGATACCAGTTTACCTGGTTGGCTTCATTTTATTCTATCATTATTAGTATTTACTGAGTACTTGCCATGGGTTAAACACTCTGCTGGCTCTGGACCTAAGTTGATCAACAGTACAGTCTCTTGCCTTTAATAGGTGACACTAACTCAGGACCATAGCCTTCATGTGGTCACTGTGCCCAGTCAAGGATGAAAGGATGGTCTGACCAATGCTGGTCATCTCAGAAGCACCCTCCCAGCAGGGGTGGGGCAGCAATGATCTTTAGCTGCAAAGGAGAATTGAAAGGACCCTCAGCCCATCTTCTCCCCTATCTGAGGCCATGTCTTTAATTTGAACTTACTCCCTGAGCAAAGAGAGAATAAATTTTTCTAGGTTCCGCTAGCATCAAATTTCCACACGGAAGTATGAGATTTAGAACAAGAAGAGTCACCTTGGATTGAAGCCTTGGTGATACCAGCACTAATTATATAACTTCGGTCTTTCTGGGTCTTAGATAGTTTATCTAGAATATTCAACCAGTTAGTCTAGATGCTTCTTGAAGTTCTTCCTAAACCAAAAATTCTTTGATTCAATGTAGGGTTACCAAATTTAGTAAATAAAAATATAAGTTGCCCAGTAAAATTTGAATTTCAGGTGAATAATTAATAGATTTTTTAGTATAAGTATGTCCCATTCCTGTCTTTTATCTGGCAATCCTAACTCCATGGCATGTCTGACAGCACATGTTCTAGTCAAGGGGAAATGTCTGTTCTTGAAGGAAAAGTTGTCAAAGTTGTTAACATTCACCAGCAGATTTACATGATGTAATGTTTTGACCTCCATACTGTGATTAGACAGAGTGGTTGTGACACATAGGTGAGTTTGAGAAGAACCCTCCATCTTAAATGGATTACTTGAAAAGATGTCATTACCATAAATGTAGAATTCAGCATCCCACACCTTCCTCCCAACACTGAATGGTTACTTGAAATCTTGAAAACTAGATCTCCAGACACCTCAGAAAGGCAATAGCTAAAGAAGACAAAAGGAACAACGATGGAGACAGAAAGAAAAATCCTGTTAAACAACCATGCACCGATGAGTTTTAACAAGGAGCTTGAAGTCCAACTGGGATTAAAAGATGAAACTGCCCTGAAGGCTTGAAGGAAGGCCTGAGAAGGAAAAGTCTTCCATGACTTAGCTGTTTTCCTTTTATAGTGGTTTTATTCCCTGTTTGGTAGGAATCCTCTGTGTAGAATGGGTGTATGCAGAGAGAGAAGAGGACTGATTCCTGAATACAGAGTAAAGGGGGTACTAAAAGAACACAAAAGGGAAAATAGGCTCACCACACTGCCAAGTTTCTCTGCCTTAGAATTCCAGGGTGGAATTCTGGCAACTTCATGTTTTGATATCAACTATTCCATGTTAGTCAGGAACTTTGAAGAACTATTTTGCTTCCTTTTTATTAAGTAAAGTGGGAACATGGGGTAGTTTATTCTTTCATGAAGTCAGTGTTTAGATAACACAGAAGAGAGAGAAAATAATAAGAATGGAGATGAAAATTTGGGGATTACTGTTACAGATGACATTTATTAAAAGTCTACCATGAACCTGAACTTGTACCACACATCGTCACAAACTTCTCAGCTAATCCTTACTCTGTAAAGTAGATGGCACCTTTTTTTTTTAATTGTTTTATTACTCATATGTGCATACAAGGCTTGGGTCATTTCTCCCCCCTGCCCCCACCCCCTCCCTTACCACCCACTTCACCCCCTCCCTCTCACCCCCATCCCCTCAATACCCAGCAGAAACTATTTTGCCCTTATTTCTAATTTTGTTGTAGAGAGAGTATAAGCAATAATAGGAAGGAACAAGGGGTTTTGCTGGTTGAGATAAGGATAGCTATACAGGGCATTGACTCACATTGATTTCCTGTGCGTGGGTGTCACCTTCTAGGTTAATTCTTTTTGATCTCACCTTTTCTCTAGTTCCTGGTCCCCTTTTCCTATTGGCCTCAGTTGCTTTTAAGGTATCTGCTTTAGTTTCTCTGCGTTAAGGGCAACAAATGCTAGCTAGTTTTTTAGGTGTCTTACCTATCCTCACCCCTCCCTTGTGTGCTCTCGCTTTTATCATGTGCTCAAAGTCCAATCCCCTTGTTGTGTTTGCCCTTGATCTAATGTCCACATATGAGGGAGAACATACGATTTTTGGTCTTTTGAGCCAGGCTAACCTCACTCAGAATGATGTTCTCCAATTCCATCCATTTACCAGCGAATGATAACATTTCGTTCTTCTTCATGGCTGCATAAAATTCCATTGTGTATAGATACCACATTTTCTTAATCCATTCGTCAGCGGTGGGGCATCTTGGCTGTTTCCATAACTTGGCTATTGTGAATAGTGGATGGTATCCTTTTTTGAAAGAAAAGAAAATTATAACTGAGGCTCTGATAGGTTAGTGGCTTGGCCAAAGTTGGTAGTAACTTGCAAGTCATCTGAGATACCAGCCATATCGCTGACTATAAGTTCAACACTTATGTTTTCAAACGTCTCCTTTTTTAAGGCAAAGAAGCCAACTTGCTGATGCAAAATCTGAACAAACTGCAAACGCCTGAAGAAAAACTTGATTTTTTATTAAAGAAGTATGCTGAATTGGTAAGATCTTTGATTAGCTCTTTTTAGCAGAAAGATACAGTCTCTGGTTAGAGCTGAGAAAAACAGACTTAGTTTTTCACCTATATCATCGGAAACCATAGCTGGTTACCTCAAATAAGTCAAAGCTGGAATTCATAAA
The DNA here is from genome assembly GCF_047511655.1 of Castor canadensis. Taxonomy (NCBI): domain Eukaryota; kingdom Metazoa; phylum Chordata; class Mammalia; order Rodentia; family Castoridae; genus Castor; species Castor canadensis. The sequence goes on from NC_133386.1 coordinate 25,298,542, forward strand.
AGAAGAATACATTTAAGGGGAAAAAACTGAGAAATAATAGCAAAATGAAGAATGAAAGAACTGTAATCTATTTTCACTTATGTGCATAATTTGGGGAATGAGAGAAAGTACGTACATAATTGGAAACTGGATATTTTGAAGTTCTTTTTAATTTTCCAATAAAGCAGATATATACTTTATATAAAGATAAGAAAATCTTATGTTTTAATTAAGTTCACCTATCCAGGTTTTTCAAGGGGTACAATGGTAGGAAAGCAGAGAGTGAAATTAATGCCACCCCTCATTCTTGCCTGACCTGTGTGTCCCATTTCTGTGTTTCTCCTCTTTGGTCTCCATTCTTCCACTTTTCCTACAAAGGCCAAAACTCTCCAACAGTTTTGGAAGGGGGTTGTCTTCTCCTGGGTGCTTTTAGAAGTGGCCAATGCAAGAAAAAGAGAGGGCCTAGAGAGGGCAGTACCCCTATCAACAAACCCTTATTACACCTGCTGTGGCAGAGGAGCCAAAACAGTGACAACATACAGATATCTGAGGTCTGCGCGTGCGCGCGCGCGCGCGCACACACACACACACACACACACACACACACACACACACACACACACACACACACACACACATGATGAGAGCCACAGCCAAGATGTGACATCCTCCAGACAAACAAGGCAATGGACTTCTTATATTTCTACTCCATTCCATTAAAAAATCTTCCTTATTTCTTCTGGAGACGGAATGGCGGGAGAATGAAACTTAAGACTACCTACACTTAAAAACCTCCTGCAGTTGGTTGAAATGTCTTCCTTCCCTACTTAGATTTATTTCACAGCTAAAGAAGCTCCAACTCTCACAGGGCCTCTCACTTCCAGGGGCCCCTGAGAGGCCCCAGTTCTAATTGTCTTTTCTTAATTATTTTTAAGAGGGCCTCCAAAACTGAGTAAGCTTCAGACCCACGGATTCCCCAGGGTTGTTGATGGATAGAGAGTAGTGAATGACTCATATTCTTTGTTTTTCACTCTGACTTTAGTCCTATAATCTTTATTTGTTCTTTCCTTCCTTCTACCTTGATACATCCTGTTATGCTGAGTTGTCATGCAATAGACCCAGAACAATTTGAAACCCTAACGACTGGCTGATTGCTTAACTTTGCCAACAATACTTTTTAATTATTTTTTAATCACAAACCACATTATGATGACATAAGAGTGCTGAATACACAAAACAAAAAAGCTCTGATCCCATCATCTAAAACATACACTGTTTTATGCACAATCCCTTCAAAAGTCTGCTACGTATGAAGAGCTATCTTTTGTCATAACTACCATAAGGCACGTATGAGTTGGTATCTGGTCTTCTCAACCCATATAATAGTCATTTTCTCAGGTAATCTAAAGTTTTTATAGTATATTTTGTAAGCTTTGTGTCATATTTGGCCAGGAGTTGTGGTACATGTCTATAATCCCAGCAATCAGGATCCTGAGACAAGAGAATCTCAAGTTCCAAGCCAGTCTGAGCTACATACATAGCGAGACCCTGTCATAAAAAAGAAAAGTTGTGTCATATTTCATTAAATGGCTATATGTTCTGATTCACTAATTTGGGAGACATTTAAATTTCTCCCACTTTTACTTACCAAATATCATTGTAGTAAACATATCATCAGACATTAGATTTGTCCCTTCTTTTTTTTATGATTTAAAAAAAGGTTCCAGAAATAAGATTACTAAATCAAGCAGAATGAATGCTTTTTGGTTTTTAAGCTTTATAGCCATGTTATTTGCCAAAATAGCGGTAAAAATTCACAAGGCAACTATCTTGTTTAGCATTGGTTATTAACAAATTTTAATAACGAAATTAGTTGTGTGTTCAAAATAATACTTTTCCCCAAAACTTTGGTCCCTATTCCCCACTCTCATCTACTCATTCCTACTCTCACTTATTCATCCTTGTTCTTTCTAGTACTTTCCATGTTGTTTGTCCATTGCCCTTTCAATTTACCTACTCATACCAAGGCCATTCTTGCCTAGACTGGGCAGTGTTCTTTTTTTTTTTTTTATTGTTTTATTATTCATATGTGCATACAAGGCTTGGGTCATTTCTTCCCCCTGCCCCCACCCCCTCCCTTACCACCCACTCCACCCCCTCCCTCTCTCCCCAACCCCCTCAATACCCGGCAGAAACTATTTTGCTGGGCAGTGTTCTAAACTAGCACAGGACACCATTTTCAGGGCTGCAATACTATAGCTTCACACTGGAGAAGAATCATTTCTCCAGTCTGACCAAGATTTCTCCATGAGCTACAGTTATCCACCTTGGTCCCAGGAACTTCCCTACTGATCCTCCTAGCCAAGCAGTCATCCCAATGGAAGTTATGTAACACAGACTAACTCAATTCATACCTTACTTACTATAAGGTAAGTAAGATTGAAGACCCCAAAGATCTTTCTACAAAATCGATCCCCAAAACCCATTACATTTCATCATGAAGAATTTCAAATTTTTACTTGGAGATGAAATCCTATTTCCTTGCTCATTGACTTGCATATTAATACAGAAAATGTCTGAAATGTAATTGTTCATACAGAATAAATCACTGCCTTCAAAGCTGTGAATCAAACTGCCACTCTGGGCCACTCATCCTTACAGTCTAAATCTTGTAATATTTTCCATCATTATATTTATTAATAGATTTGCATAAGTTCATTCATAAATCAAGACACATCAAACTAGATTAAGAATGGACTAAGAAAAACATTTTCTGAAAATTTCCTCAATTTTAATGTAGTTACAACAGTATCATTAATACAATTCTAATTTAGTATTTAGCATTAACTTTACTTTCTTTTAACTTAGTAAAAGAGAGAGAAAACATGAAAGACTGAAGCTAAAGTCCTATGCCTGCTATAATTGTACAGAAGAACAGGCTTTATGCTTGCAAGGCAGGTTCTCTACCATTTGGGCCACACTGGTAGCCTTTTTGCTCTGGTTATTTTGGAGACAGGGTCTTGCTTTTTGCCAGGCCAGCATGAACCTCGATCTTCCAGTTCTAAACTTCTATCACTGAGATGACAGGCACATGCCCCCACACCCAACTTCTTTCTCTTGAGATGGGGTCCCACAAATTTTTTTGCCTGGGATGGCCTGGGACCTCAATCCTCCAGTCTCAGCCTCCATGTACCAGGATGACAGGCGTGCCCCGCAGCTATTAATTGAGATGGGGTGTTGCAAAGTTTTTGTTTGGGCTGGCCTTGAATAGTGATTCTCCCAATTTCAGCTTCCCAAGTAGTTAGGATCACAGGGATGAACCACCGGACCTAAGCACATTGTTAAGTCACAAGTCAGCACTTGGCTTTGACACTCAGATAAAGTCACACAGAGCAGTGTTCCTCAGACGGGCAGTTTTGCTAGGCTTCTCTCTAGCATGCATGGGACTTTGTACAATCCAAAAACTATGTGGCCAAATATCCCAGTAGTGTTGATGGTGAACAGTCTTGGCGTGCAGTTTAATCTTCAGAAGGTAAGGTCTAAACCATAATGGCAGTAACAATAACAATATATAAGTTTCAAGGAAGAATGTTATTTAAAATCCCAATACGATCATGGAACTTTTTGCACTGTTTAATAACTATGGTGCAAAATGAAAGAACCACCTCTATCATGTAAACAGGAGTTTAGCATAAGGAAATGTACTAAAGGATCATTGACATTCCAAAAAGAAGATCAATTTCAATCAAAATTATTGTAATATGACTCTTGTTCTTTTCCAAAGTCCATTCCCACTAATAAGTACAAGTGAAAACAGAATATCAAATTCATGTATCCGTGGCTTGATCTGGCAAGGGTCTATAATGGTCACTGTGGCAGGAAGGAGGAAAGGAACAAAGCAAATGTAAACTGAAGAAAGTGTGCTGGTCCTAGCCATGTAGCTCAGAATGTTTTTGAAAACAGGGAAATGAAGACATGAGTCAGGGCTTATGTGATGTGTGCATCCTTTGCTCTGTGAGGTACCAGGAGCATGAAGGCACCCTAGGGATTTCCCAGGGCTTTTCTTTTCCGTTAGCCATTGGCGCTATTAGACTAGCGTCTTCCCGACTTAAGTTCCTCTCAGGCACTAAAGGAAATGAATCCAACAGAGCAAATCTCTCTAGTCAATCTCTCTAGATAAAAGGCTGCTGCACAAATGTGGCCACACTCATGTCCAGTCTGACCCTGGCACTCCTAGAATCTCCAGTCTCTGTCTGTGGGCTTCTGGAGGTTGGTCCCCATGCTCCCTCCCCCGCCTTGGACTAGGACTCCATAATCATGTTACCAGATTTAGTAAATAAAAATACATTGCAGCATTAAGTTACATTTCAGGTAAACAACAAGTAATTTTTTGGTAAAAGTGTAGCTCATCCAATACTTGGAATATACTTATACTAAAAAAAAAACCTTATTTATATGAAATTTAAATTTAACAAGGTGGCCTGTATTTTATCTGGCAACCCTTCCCTGGAATTTTAGCATCCCAAGATGGAAAATACAGGGATGAACTGATTTCATTTCACATGCCATCTGGGCTTGCCAGAAACAAGTGCTGAGACGTTGTCACTGTGGGCACAGGAGTGGGGGAGGGGTAGGTGGGGAGCAGGGTATACTGTTGAGTTATGTGGCGATTATTTCTGATGCTTTGGTGAAAAACCATCAATGCTTAGGTGCTTGAGGAATACTTTCTCTTTTGTTCCTTTCTCACACCCAAAATATCCACTCCCAAAGCCCAAATTATAAAGAAGACTTCATCTGTTTACCAGGAAGCTATTTTTCTCTTTCCTGTTGTTCAAAATAGCACTAGAAGCTTGTTTTGAGAAAGAATTAGGAGAACAAAATGTAACCCAAGCAGAAAAACTGTTGACCATGGCCTGATTGCAAGTCAGTGTCCACATCCTCAATCTTGTCCTTCTGTATTGACTGACATCATTACATAGGCTCAAGAAAAATATTTCTGGACCACCAAAAAAAAATCAAAGAAAGAAGGGACTGATAGTAACCATAATAGAAATGTCAACCCCATAGATATTATGACATAAAAATCACATCTCCAAGTATGGCAAAGGTGATGTTTGTGAAGCTTCTGTGCTTATAGAGAGACAGATAATAGCAAAAAAAAAGTTTCCAAACCGCCGTATCTGTAGGTTTTGCTTCTTTTCTATCAACTCCAAAGAAACTCCCGCGAATCTCTTTCCACTTGCACCCCGTGTCTAGTTGGATGAACATCGCACTGAGCAAAAGAAGTTAAAACTCCTACAAAAGAAACAGGTACAAATCCAGAAAGAAAAGGACCAGTTACAAAGTGAACATAGCAGAGCTATCCTTGCCCGAAGCAAGCTGGAGAGTCTGTGCCGGGAGCTGCAGAGACACAACAAGACACTGAAGGTATGTGTCACCCCAGTCAGAATGACACACTTTCTGTTTGCTACCTGTGTGAAGAGCATAAGTCTTAGAATCAGAAGGTGTTGAGTTTAAGTACTGGCTCTGTCACTTGCTTACTTTTGATCTTTGATAAGATTTTACCTCTCTGGCTTGTTTCCTCATCCATAAAAAGGGGATTTAGATTAGTTTCCCTGTGTGGTTGGGGAAAAATTAAGTGGGACCCCTATGTGAGGTGCTTACACGGTATCTGATACAGTGCTGGTCCTTCTAAAATGAGTGCCATCCCCTGCCTTTCTTACTAGGTTGAGGTTATTTTTGTTGCTGTTGTTGTTTTCTTTTTTTAGTTAGTCCTTAGTTTGCTTTTTAAGACATTTGTAAAAATAGCTATATGGGGGGTATATATCAAGAGGATCTCGTTTTGAGGTAGGACTGGGCAAAAAATTAGCAAGACCTCATCTCAACAAAGAAAACATCCATAATCCTAGCTACATAGGAGGTGTTAAGTAGAATAATGGAAGTCCAGACTGGCCCAGACAGAAAACACAAGACGCTATCTGAAAAATAGGTAAAAAGCATAAAGGGTTATGGGCGTGGCTCAAGGAATAGAGTGTTTGCCTAGCAAGGCCCTGAGTTCAACCCCCAGCACCACCAAAAACAACAAAGATAGACATAAAGCAAATTGACATGATAAAGGGAGATTGAGAGCCACAATGTCAATAGTCAGCTGAAAAAGAAGCTACTTGAAAAAACATTGAAGCTCTTCAGACTTAATTGTTCAATCTAAAAAAAAAATAGACTGATCACTTCATTCAGTCTGCATGGGTTTCATGAATTACAGCGTCAGCCCCCAGCAGTGTGGTTAATTTGATTACATGCAGACACTAGCTCCATTCAATACAGCAGGATGCAGTGCCCTCCAAGATAATACTGTCTGCGTCCACACTCTGCTTTCCAGTGGAGGATCCCAAAGCTCTGGACAAACAGTAATTAATTAGACCCCAGTGGTCCTGCGAGGCAGTTATTACTGCATGTGTTCAATAGGAGATACTTGAAGAAACAGAGACTTTAAAATCACTGCTAGTTTACACAATGAGTTAGAAAGAAAAATAGGCAAGGACGGTGGTTCCTTATATTCCAAATTGCCTTTCATATTTGGGAAATGGGAGGTCAGTGTGACAAAGTCTCTCACATTACAAGTTTGAGAAGATGGACTTCTGGCCTTTTTTTCAATGATTGCAGTAAGCACCACCAGAAACCCGGGCTAGTTAGGGCCTGCAGGTAGATGTGCCATCCTCAACAAGATGGGCATTACAGGGCAGTATTCTGTGTTACTAAGTCTCCTCACTGTCACTAGCGCCATAAAGTGAGGAGATGCAAATGAAACCAGACAGGGTGGGAAAATGTGTCAACAAAGAGACTTGATGAAGAATGCCCTGCACGGACCCTTTGGCAGATTCAAAGGCAGGATGATGGGATTGGTAGCCCACCCTGGAAGTGTACCACAAACCCAGGATTATAGCTTACAGTGCTGGACAAGGAAATTATGCGTCACTGTTATGGAGGTGTTGTGCTAAATGCTTTGCATATGTCAGTTCTTTTATCTTCACAAACAGCCCTACAAGAGGCAAAACAAAAACAAAGCAGTCATCCAAGTCCAGGCCTTGTATTTATTTACTTATTTTTTCAGCAGCACTGGGGTTTGAACTCAGGGCCTAATGCTTGTTAGGCAGGTGCTCTTACTAACCATTTCTATTTTAAGTATCAAAATCTGGATTCAAATACAAAATGTTTTCTAATTTTCTGTTTTTCTTTGACCCAGGGTTCTTTAGAAGCATTGTTTAATTTTTGTAGCCCATTATATATGCTCTGTCTTGATGACCATCCTATGTGCACTTGAGAACATGCTGTTCACATAGAACATCCCTTAGTAATAGTTAGCTTAGATCCTTTATGTCTTCACTGAATTTTGTCTAATTTCTGAGGAATAGCTGTTAAAAATCTCCTAGTATAATTGTGAAACTGCCTACCTCTTTCATCTATATCAATTTTTGTTTCATGTATTTTGAAGCTTTGATACTTGGTGTACACATATTTGTGGTTGTTTTGTCTCCTGGATGATTTGGCCATTTTAGCATTACAAATGTCCTTTGGGGGCAAAAAAGTTTCTGCTGGGTATTGGGCGGGGGGAGAGGGAAGGGGCGGACTGGGTGGTAAGGGAGGGGGTGGGGGCAGGGGGGGGAAATGAACCAAGCCTTGTATGCACATATGAATAATAAAAAAAAGGAAAAAAAAAAACAAATGTCCTTTGGTAATACTCCTTATCATGCTAGTTACATTATCTGATATTAACACAGCCACTCCAGTTTTCTTTTTCTTTTTTCTTTTTTGGCCAGGTGTATATCTTTTCATCTACTTATTTTCAGCCTGAGTCTATAAATCAGAGTATATCTCTTATGACAGTAAATCATTGTACCCTACTTCTTTTCATCCATACAATATCTGCCTTGAATTGAAGTGCCAGTCCATTGACATTTAATGCAATTATTGATATGACTGGGTAAAGTGGCAGACATTATGATAGATACCATTTTGTTACTTATTTACTATTTGTTACCTCTGTTTTCTGTGCCTCTGTTCTTTTCCTGCCTTTTTGATTACTGGAAGATTCTTTAAATTACATTTCATCTTTTGGATTTTTAAATTACATCTTTGCATTATCTACAGTGGTTGCTCTGTAATTACAATCTACATTCTTAAATTTTCGTAGTCTACCAGAAGTTAATACTGTATCACCTCAAATAATATGTAGAAACATTGCAACTAAATAAATAGGTCCACTTCCTTTCCCTACCTTTAAGCTATGATTGTCACATGTATACAATTAGATACATTTGTAAAGTTATGAGAGAGTGTTACACTTTTTATTTTAACCATCATGTATATATTCCTTTAAAAATTAAAGACAAGAACTATCTCTTTCTTTTGTGGAGTTACTTAACGTTCCTCATGCTTTTTAGTTCATTGTAAAGCTTACCTTTCTGTTTGGCTTTATTTCGCTTCTGCTTGAAGAATTCCATCGAGTACTAAAGTACTTTTTACAGTACAGTTCTGCTGGCAATCTATTCTTTCAGTTATCTTTTATCTTTATAATTTTGCTTTTATCTTTTTACCTTTACTATTGAAGACTGTATTTGTTGGCTACAGAACTCACATTGGCAGGATTCGTTTCTGGGATTTCTCCTTTAAGCCTCTCATAAATCTTCTACTATATTTTAGCCTCCAGAATTTCTGATGAAAATCAACACTAACTTCAGTTGTTGTTCTTCTTCATGTGATAGGTCATTCTTCTCTGGCTACTTTCAATTGATTTTTTTCTATTTTTCTATTGATTTTGGCTTTCAGAATCTTAACTGCTTTTTGTTCAGGAACAATTTTCTTCAAATATATATCCCAGTTAGTATTTGGTGAATTTTTGTGTGTTTTCCTTCAAATTTGGGGGGATTTTCAGCCATTATTTCTTCAAAACTCCCTCCTTCCCTCTCTCTCTCTCTCTCCTAAGAGTCTAACCCCATGTGTGTTAGATCTTTTGCTATTGTCCTACAGGTCTTTGAGTCTCTCTTCATGTTCCTCAGCAATCCTTTTTGTCTTGTCTCTTCAAAGTGACCGTTTTTTATTGGTCTGCCTTCTTTCCTTTGTTAGCTCTATTATGCTCTAAGTCCATCCAGTGATTTTTAAATTTCAGATTACATAATTTTTCATTCCAGATTTTCCACTTGGTTCTTTTTTCATAGGTTATTCTTCTCACCTGAGATTTCCTGTTTTTTAATTTATTGAGACAGCATTTTCCTTTATGTCACTGAGCATAATTATAACACCTGTTTTAAAGTTCCTTTCTGCTATTTCCACATGGAGGTTATTGTAGAACAAACCTCTTCAGACTGTCTTTTCTTTTAAGAATGGGTCACTTTTTCTTGGTTTTTATATGTCAAGTTATTGTCAATTGTATCCTGGATATTGTGACTAATGTTATTGAGAATTTAAATTCTACCATTGTGTAGCCTTCCTTTGTGGTGACAGAATACCTTCAAGAAATCAACTTAGAGGAAGAAAGGTTAATTTTGGTTCATGGTTTCAGAGGCTTCAGTCCATGGTTTTGGCTCCATTGTTTGTGGGCCATGGTAAGGCAGAGCACATGGTAGGGAATATGTAGCAGAGGAGGCTACTCACCTTATTGTGAGTAGAATGGACCTTAAGACTCACCCACAGTGACCTCCTTCCCCCAGCTGTGTCCCACCTCCTAATAGCTCATTCAGCTATGAACTCATCAATGGGTTAATCCACTGATGAAGTTAGCCACCTCTAATCCCATCACTCTCAAAAACCCATGAGTTGGGGACCACAAATTTAACACATGAGCCTTTGGGGTATAGACTTCACATCTAAACCATAACAATTATATTCCTCTGAAGAATGTTGACAGTTTTTTTAACTAATGAATTTGGTTAGATTCAAACTACAAACTTTGGTCTCAACAGCAGCTCAAATCTCAGTTCAGTTCTTTTTATCTTAGGCTTTGAGCCTGCCCTACACATGTGTCAATCAGGGCCAGTCAGAGATTTTGACCAAGTTTACTCACGAAATTTAGGGTTCTCCCTCTCTGATGCTCTCTTTCCTGGAATCTTTTACCTTTCAGTGACTGTAGTTGTCCAGACTAGAAAGATGCTAGAGTTTCTAGGAAAGTTTTACCCATTCCATTCAGCTGCCAATTGCAGGCTTCTTTCAAGCTAAAATCTGTTCTATTAAAAAATGGGAAACTTACATTATATACAAGTGCAAACTTTCCTTCAGAATCTATTTGGTATTCTTTACTCTACAATGTCTTTAAATAGTTGTTTTTTACATTTTTGTTCAGAGTTTACAGATGTTATCTCCAGAAGACTCAACTTGGTCTGACCTTTCTTGGCCATACTAATGAGACAGCCTTTGCACCTGAGTCTAAAATCCAGGTGCTAGGAGCTTGGGAAGACAAAGAGACAAAATACAAACCCAGATCTTTCCAGTACCATAAATTCTAACTTTCACTACTCATTATTAAAATTGTTCTTCAATACATAAAACCTTACCATTTAGGAAAGTTTAGAAAAAAGGCCAGTGAAAGTCTAAGACATGCACTGGTTTCAACAAAATATGATATTTTTTGAAGCAATAAATCTGAGTCTGAAACTATATTGAAAAACACCTGCCTAGTAAGAGGTATGTCTTAGGGAACATGATTTTGGAAAGGAAGTAAGTAACATTTGTTGTCAGAATATTAATGCAGAAAGAACTGCATTAAGGTTCTGACCTTAAACTAGTATTTATTCACCCATTAAACAAGCACTTTCTGAACACCTACAGAATATGTGTCAGGCACAGCCTCAGGTCCAAAATGACCAACAATGCTTGCAAAGCTGTTTTCAGCCTTTGTCCCTCAACTTTAATTGCACCTTATTTTTCACTTCAAATAATGTTCCTGATTTTAAGGAACATTTTTTCTTAGACACTGCCCAAATGATTGCAAATTTTTTATTAATGAACTCAAACTTTATAACACTCTGCTAGATTTTTTTTTTATTGCATTGAAAAATAATATAGCCAGGCATGGTGGTACACACCTGTAATCCCAGCATTTGGGAGAGTGAGGCAGAAGGATCAAAGACTGAAACCAGCCTGGGCTCCATAGTGAGACCCTGTCTCAAAGAGAAGGAGAGAGAGAGAAAGAGGAGAGACAGAGACAGACAGGGAGACAGACAGAGAAAGACACACAGAAAAGAAGAAAGAAAAACAATATAATGTAAAATGGAAGGTGCCATTTTGTGGGCCAGGATCGAGCTCTCTGTTTGCTTGACATGTGTATAATGTCATCCTACCATTTGCACCTTGCCTCCGTAGTCAGTGTCTAGGAAAATATCTGACTTTCTGGGTAGCGTGGCATGATTCTTTCACTTATTCAGGCATGGATGAAATCTTTATAAATACAAATGGTTGTCAGATCGTGGTCTGCAGTCCTATAACCCAGAACTTGTTGACTTCTAAGCACGTCAGGAGCAGTGAGGTGACAATCACTATTATGTGCATGTTCAAATGCTCTTAATTGACAGCCACCATCATTTTTAGTAAAATACATTTAACAAGCATTAGGAAACAAAGTTCAGGGAAAAACTTCTCAGGTAGTCACTTTCTTCAGATTTAGAAGGGTAGCCATCTTCCACAATATCCCTTAGAAACTTACTAAAGGTTTATAACATTAACAAATTATAATTCTGATGGCCACTTTAAAGAGCTAGGAAATATGTTAAAATTGTGTAGGAAAGATGAAACCCAATGATAAACTATTTCCAGAGCACATATTTTCATGATCAGTTTTTATTTTGATCACATTATTCTATCATAATAAAGATTTGTGCAATTACTTCTGCTAAGTAATTATTTCTTTTTAAAACTTCTGTTACATAACTTGAACTTGGTAGGCAACTAACTGCAGAGTAATTTTACTTGTCAACAATGAAGCAAGCTTTCATATTAACAATCAGAGCTGAAAAGAAATCCTAAAATGTCTGACTCATTTGTCAGCGTGTGTCTCTATCTTGGTGTGATATAGCAAGATCAAACTCTTTTATTCTAAAAGAGTGAGAGGAACAATCTTAAAGCAAGCAATTCTCAATGTAGATTGTTAGTGGTGAGTGGTGAATACAGAGTTTTGATTTAGGAGAAAAGAGAACAGAGACAAGATAAAAATAATTTACACTTCTCCCGTGTTTACAAAGGGCATGGGAGAGGAGGAGGGGGATCAGTTGTTTCATTTTAGAGTTACAGAGATTTAAAACTTAATATTACTTTCACATTCAAAAGTTACATTGAGTATTTCAGTTACCCTGAGTAACATATGGAATGATTGTTCTTCCAGAAATAAAATATCCAGCTTATTTGGAAATACTTCCTTTTCTATTTTTGAATAGAAAAGATCAATAGAATTATTGATCTATTATTATCTTAGTTTCCCTTAGTTTTCTGATAAGAATTTTTACTTACTAAGAAAAAGTTTACGTTATGGTCACATATTTATAGAACTGGGTGATACAATTCTGGGATTAATATGCCATGGTTTTTATATAGGAACATTAGATCTTTGCTCTTCTCTGTCTCAAACCAAAGGAACCCATGATCTGTTCCATCAGTCAGAAAAGACAAGTGGCTTTTTTTCTAGGCCACAGTCAAGAGATCAAGATGGTGCAATTGCGTGTTCATCAGAAATCTCCACAGTTCATTCACCTGACAGGAGACCCGTCATCTTTAAAACAAGCCTATTTATCACCAGGATCAAATTCAAGGTCCTTACACACCTGCTCTGAGTGACTACACTCACAGCTGAAACCTCTGCTCATACATTTATTTGGGACAGGGCAACTTTAGCTCTAGGGAACGGAAAGAAAAACCTTCCCACTTACTCTGCACACTAGGCTCCTTTTGGTGACCTTTCCTGAGTTCTTTAAATCTGGGGCACCAGCATAACAAAATATTTTGCTTTTTACCTGCAGGAAGAAACACTGCAGCGGGCACGTGAGGAAGAAGAGAAAAGGAAGGAGATCACGAGTCATTTCCAGACTACCCTGACAGATATCCAGGCTCAGATAGAGCAGCAGAGTGAGCGAAATATGAAGCTCTGTCAGGAGAACACAGAGCTCGCAGAAAAACTGAAAAGCATCATCGACCAGTATGAGCTCAGAGAGGAGGTGAGAACCACATCAAACAGCTTCGAAGAACTGTACATAGATCCAGATCTGGGTTGTGAAGGTGGGATCTTGGTTAATAACAAAGTCATGGCAAGCCCTCTTAACTGATTAATAGTTAGGCTTGAATTTCTTTTACTAGCTAAAATAAAGACAGATGGTGCTATGAAATGCCTGGCTGAAAGTCACATGGGACTTCTTCAAGAGTGAAATCACTGTGAAGGCAGTAAGCAGGAAATGGTAGGCTGTGTGATCCTTGAAAGCAATGTTTCCCAGCCCTTTTCAAATCCTCTCTATGTAGCCAAAAATTAACTCACACTCTCTTATTTTATTTTATTTTTGATTTATCATACATTAATAATACAAGAGGATTTCATTGTGATAATTCCATACATGTGTGCCGTGAACCTTGGACAACTTCACTTCCTCCACTTCCCGTCTCTCTTCCCTCCCCCCACCCCCTGCTTTCAAATAGTGTCTGGTGGAGTTCATTATGCTTCTTCATATGTATTGATACAGCTCACTTCCATCCCCTTCACCCCTCAGTGTCCTTTCTCACATTCTCTTCTTAAGAATCGTCATGTCACGAGTGGCTCACACCTGTAATCCTAGCTACTTGGGAGACTGAGATCAGGAGAATAACAGTTTGAGGCTTGCACTAAGCAAATAGTTCTTGAGACCCCATCTACAAAGTAACCAGACCAAAATGGACTGGAGGTATGGCTCAAGTGGTAGGGCACATGCTTTGCAAGCAAGAAGCCCCAAGTTCAACCCCCCTTCCTCCAAAAACAATCACCAAGTCATCTAAATTAAGCATCTGTAGTCTACATATCCTACAAGCCAATGTTAGTGTTACTAATCTAATAATTATAATGACAATATCATTTGGTGCTTAGTTTGTGTCAGGCAATGTTCTGAGTACTGTTCTTGGCACACAATATGTCATTTAATTGTCTCCACCTTCTCATGAATTAGAAAATACTATATTTTGCACATTTTATACATGGAAGACAGAGGCTATGAGACCAAACTGCTTAAAGTCACAAAAGCCACAATTTCCATTTTTCATGGTTTACATTAAGGAGATAACAGGGTTTTGGTTTTTTTTTATCACCCCCAAATTTTAATGCTTGATATGTTCTTAAGACTCCAGATGGCCCTTCACGAGTCTGATAAATCATCACACCCAGATTTCACATCTGCCTTAAAAATGTAGCATAACATAGTCAAAGAGGCTATGTTGGCAACCTGCTAATTTTACAAAGAAAAAAGCCAAGTCGGTAGCATATGGTCCCAGCAGTTAGGTAATCAGGAAACTCCTTACAGTAAGCCAAACTACCATGATCCCGTTCTATCTTGTCACAAAGACCAATCCCACTCCAGAGTGGGGCTTCAGATTTAAGAAGAGAAGGAGCGTATTTTCAGAGAGTTCTCAGATTGGAATAGCCTGGTATACTGGCTGTATATTCCTGGGACTGGTTCTATGTAAAGCCCAATAACAGAATTTCACATGTCCTCTTTCTGATGGGACATCCTAATGACCAAGAAATTCTTCACTCTGAGGTAGAATGGTGTTCCCCTTCATCTAGCAAGTCCAGAGGTTAAATTCATTCACAGCTATCCGGACTTTGTCACCCCCACCTGTATTTTTCAGCTCTGGACTGTAGCAAATACCTCAGATAATCAGCTTATAAAAAAGGTTTATTTTGGCTCACAGTTTTGAAGGTTTTCGTCCAGAATCAACTGGCTCCATTGTTTTTTTGGCCATGACAAGGCACATCATTGTGGTGAGGGATATGTGATGGAGCAAAGCTTCATGCCCACTTCATGGTACCAAGGAAGCCAAAGAGAAGGGGCAGATTCACTGCCCCAAAGACTGGAATTTCTCCCAGGCTCCCCCTCTTAAATTTCCTGCCACTTCCATTAGTGCCAAGCTGGGCACTAAGCTTTTAACACATGGGTCTTTGG
This sequence comes from Castor canadensis, assembly GCF_047511655.1. Lineage (NCBI taxonomy): Eukaryota > Metazoa > Chordata > Mammalia > Rodentia > Castoridae > Castor > Castor canadensis. Next base: position 25,313,682 of record NC_133386.1, read on the forward strand.
AAGACATTTCAGATCCAAACCAACACCATCAGAGCAACAGGGGCCTGGGCTTCACTCCCAGACCTAAGACCACACACTGACACCCCAAGACTTTCTCACAACCCCTAAAAGCAAGAATGAGGAGAAATCATCATGATAAATTATATTAACTTTGTGGTTAAAAGACGTCTTGTATTCATAGAAAGATCTAAAATACCAGGTAACAGTGCTATATCACAGTTCAGACCTTTGTCTGTTATTTCTAGCAAACAAAATAATATCCTATCAACTAGTTACCAAATTAAAAAGAATAATTTAGGGGTTTTTAGGCATTAACATAGCTGAACTCTGGCACCTCTGTCTTTCGCATTTCCTTTACATGGTGCAAAGTGTGGGAACCTTTGTCAATTTATAGCTTTAATAAAATGCCAGGGCACTTATTCCTCCTCTCTTTTTTAAATCTAAAAAAAAATTGTGTTCATGTGAATTATTTTTTCCTGTTTTCCATTTTTAAGCAACAATAATAAGCCAAGCTTTCTATGTGCACTTATTTTTCCTTAGCATCTGGACAAAATATTTAAACACAGAGAACTGCAGCAGAAGCTGGTGGATGCAAAACTTGAGCAGGCACAAGAAATGATGAAGGAAGCAGAGGAGCAACACAATCGAGAAAAGGAATATGTACTTATCCTTTTATTCGCTGTGCATGGCTGGTCTGCCTCAGTGTCCCTAGCAAAGTTGCTTTGATATGGTCAAAGAGCACTAAACGGATGGAGAAAGAGCCCAAGCTTCTACGGAGAACTAATTGGGCCAGCCCAGTACAAGGCACTGTACCTACACTATTGTTTTTCACATGGTCATTAGCATATATTAGTTGTAAGGGGAGTTTCATTGTGACATTTACATATGTGCTTACAATGTACCTTGATTAGATCCACCCCCTCCATCATTCTCCCTCAGCCTCTTTTTCCTCCTTAAACAATTTCAAGGGGTTCTGTTGCTCTGTTTTCATACAAATATACAAAGTACATCAACCATATTCACCCTCCTTCACCCTCTCTGTTCACCCTCCTCCCTCCCACTAGAACCCACTCACTGAACAGGACCTGTTTTACCTTACTATCCTTCATTTGTTTAAGTGAATATTTATTGTACCAACCCTACTTTTTACTTGAAACAGTCACTCAACAGATTATCTTCAAGTGCCCATTATCTGCTGAGCTCCATTTTAGATGCTGGAATACAGATATAAACTGGACAAAGAAGGGCAGTGACCCACCAGGCAGACTAGAACCTGACTGGGAAGAGGCAGGCAGTAAGCAAGCCAACAAACAAGGAAGGGTAATTTCAGATAATAATAAGCACTACTAGGAAAATAGGAAGGAACTAAGGAAGGGAGCCACCTTAGATTGGGTGATCAGAAAGGGAGAGGAGGACACTTGAGCCAAGCCCCAGCCCACAGGAGCTGCCATGTGAAGAGTTGTCTCCAGCAGTCCCATCTGCAGCAGAGATCAGGTCCTCATGCTGGAACCAGCCTGGCATGCTCCAAAAATAAGGAAAGGTCAGAGAAGCAAGAGCATGCTGACAAATGGAACAAAGGTTTGGAATGAAGTTGCAGAGGTAAGCAAGAGTCAAGCTGTGTCATTTTGCAGGACTTGGAAAGTAGTCTGGAATCAGGCACGGTGGTACATGCCTGTAGTCACAGCATTCCAGAGACTGAGGCAGTAGGATCCTAAATTCAAGATCAGTTTGGGCTACATAGTGAGTCTGTGGCAAGCCTGAGCTATACAGCAAGACCCTGTCTCACAAAACCAAAAACAAACAAAAAAGTAGTTTGGATTTTATTCTAAATACCAGGGAACAGTACTGGGTAGTTTCAGCAAAGGAGTAATCAGATCTGCCTTGCATCTACAAAGATGAATTTGGTTCTTGGGTGGAAAATGGGCTACAGAGGGGTAAGAAAGCAAGAAGACAGTTAGGAGGTGAGTACAATGACCCAGAGGAGCTGTGAGGATGACTTGGATTAGGGAGGTGGCAGCTGAGGAGAGATGGAGTTGGACAGAAGTTATTTCAGTATAAAAGCAGCAGGCAATACTGTTGACTAAAGACAACAATGAGGCAAGATAGAGGCAAGACTCAATTTCTTGGGGTTGAAGAAACTGAGTGGCTATATTTACTGATCTTATTAACCCCACACATTTCCCAAAAGCTGAAGGGCCAATCCATGGATCAGACAAGTGAGACTCAAAAAAAGATATTGAACTTGTTTAAGGTCACAAGTCATGTGACCTTAAATATTTCAAATCCATGTGTATCTGTCCTGGAAGCCCAAGCTCTCTGTCAAAGTACATCATGCTGTGTTTTAGATGCATGAAGTGAAACATGTATCAGTTGCTGGGGGAAAGAGACAGAGAGAAAGACAGAGAGAAGTTTAAGACACAGTGAATGAACCAATTATTCAAATTTGACCCTTTAGCATTTGATCAAAAACTATTCATTTATCAAAAATTAGAATAGAATCATTAGTTTGTTAGAATAGTAACTTTTAAAATAACTCCAGTTTTCAAGCATAGCAGCAAAAAAATGGACCTTTGAGAATAGAACCTGTGGTTATTAGATAATTTCAAATCAGAAATCCATGTTCTTTTAAGAAAAAAATTATTAAATCTAGCTACAATCTAGCTGTTAAATAAAACATTCAATTATTACTTGGAATCCAAGGGAAATAGATACTCCATGCTGGCACATTACCCTCTTCAGTAAACTATACTTCCTACAGGAAACCAGGACTTTGGTAGAGAGTAGAGGAGACATGACAGAAGGAGGACTGGGCAAAGATGCGTGTGAGGAAGGCTGGAGAGTAGATCTTGGGGACACAGCCTTAGTAAGAAGCTAGCACACTGCCCAATTTTTCTACCCTGATTTAGTCACACAGCAGATTCGAGTCAAAGACAGGTAGCCCCAAAACTGACCATCTGCCTGGCTTGCAGCTCTGACACTTGGTTTTGAGAGTGGTGAGACATCAAGCCCATCCAAACAGAATAGGTAGCCACCTGCCTCCCTCCAGGTCATAAATTACCCATCACAACAGTTCCACATGGCTGGCTCAAAAGCAGGGACCTGTGCAAGACCACTCCACCTTTCAGAGGGCCCAAGGGACACCACAAGTTTTCTACTCTGCAGGTGCCCCAGGCCTCTCCTAGGACCTGTCAGGTGCATTTTACAAGTATCTTTAGCTAATAGCACTGTTGTTTAAAAAACAATAGAAACTGGCACATTACAGATGTGAATTTTGTTTTTTTTTTTCATTTTTCTTTTATTATTCATATGTGCATACAAGGCTTGGTTCATTTCTCCCCCCTGCCCCCACCCCCTCCCTTACCACCCACTCCGCCCCCTCCCTCTCCCCCCCCTCAATACCCAGCAGAAACTATTTTGCCCTTATTTCTAATTTTGTTGTAGAGAGAGTATAAGCAATAATAGGAAGGAACAAGGGTTTTTGCTGGTTGAGATAAGGATAGCCATACAGGGCATTGACTCACATTGATTTCCTGTGCGTGGGTATTACCTTCTAGGTTAATTCTTTTTGATCTAACCTTTTCTCTAGTACCTGTTCCCCTTTTCCTATTGGCCTCAGTTGCTTTAAGGTATCTGCTTTAGTTTCTCTGCATTAAGGGCAACAAATGCTAGCTAGTTTTTTAGGTGTCTTACCTATCCTCACCCCTCCCTTGTGTGCTCTCGCTTTTATCATGTGCTCATAGTCCAATCCCCTTGTTGTGTTTGCCCTTGATCTAATGTCCACATATGAGGGAGAACATACGATTTTTGGTTTTTTGAGCCAGGCTAACCTCACTCAGAATGATGTTCTCCAATTCCATCCATTTACCAGCGAATGATAACATTTCGTTCTTCTTCATGGCTGCATAAAATTCCATTGTGTATAGATAACACATTTTCTTAATCCATTCGTCAGTGGTGGGGCATCTTGGCTGTTTCCATAACTTGGCTATTGTGAATAGTGCCGCAATAAACATGGATGTGCAGGTGCCTCTGGAGTAACAGTCTTTTGGGTATATCCCCAAGAGTGGTATTGCTGGATCAAATGGTAGATCGATGTCCAGCTTTTTAAGTAGCCTCCAAATTTTTTTCCAGAGTGGTTGTACTAGTCTACATTCCCACCAACAGTGTAAGAGGGTTCCTTTTTCCCCGCATCCTCGCCAACACCTGTTGGTGGTGGTGTTGCTGATGATGGCTATTCTAACAGGGGTGAGGTGGAATCTTAGCGTGGTTTTAATTTGCATTTCCTTTATTGCTAGAGATGGTGAGCATTTTTTCATGTGTTTTCTGGCCATTTGAATTTCTTCTTTTGAGAAAGTTCTGTTTAGTTCACGTGCCCATTTCTTTATTGGTTCATTAGTTTTGGGAGAATTTAGTTTTTTAAGTTCCCTGTATATTCTGGTTATCAGTCCTTTGTCTGATGTATAGTTGGCAAATATTTTCTCCCATTCTGTGGGTGTTCTCTTCAGTTTAGAGACCATTTCTTTTGATGAACAGAAGCTTTTTAGTTTTATGAGGTCCCATTTATCTATGCTATCTCTTAGTTGCTGTGCTGCTGGGGTTTCATTGAGAAAGTTCTTACCTATACCTACTAACTCCAGAGTATTTCCTACTCTTTCTTGTATCAACTTAAGAGTTTGGGGTCTGATATTAAGATCCTTGATCCATTTTGAGTTAATCTTGGTATAGGGTGATATACATGGATCTAGTTTCAGTTTTTTGCAGACTGCTAACCAGTTTTCCCAGCAGTTTTTGTTGAAGAGGCTGCTATTTCTCCATCATATATTTTTAGCTCCTTTGTCAAAGATAAGTTGCTTATAGTTGTGAGGCTTCATATCTGGATCCTCTATTCTGTTCCACTGGTCTTCCTGTCTGTTTTTGTGCCAGTACCATGCTGTTTTTATTGTTATTGCTTTGTAATATAGTTTGAAGTCAGGTATTGTGATACCTCCTGCATTGTTCTTTTGACTGAGTATTGCCTTGGCTATTCGTGGCCTCTTGTGTTTCCATATAAATTTAACAGTAGATTTTTCAATCTCTTTAATGAATGTCATTGGAATTTTGATGGGAATTGCATTAAACATGTAGATTACTTTGGGGAGTATCGACATTTTTACTATGTTGATTCTGCCAATCCATGAGCATGGGAGATCTCTCCACTTTCTATAGTCTTCCTCAATCTCTTTCTTCAGAAGTTTATAGTTTTCCTTATAGAGGTCTTTCACATCTTTTGTTAGGTTTACACCTAGGTATTTGATTTTTTTTGAGGCTATTGTAAATGGAATTGTTTTCATACATTCTTTTTCCGTTTGCTCATTGTTAGTGTATAGAAATGCTAATGATTTTTCTATGTTGATTTTATATCCTGCTACCTTGCTATAGCTATTGATGATGTCTAGAAGCTTCTGAGTAGAGTTTTTTGGGTCTTTAAGGTATAGGATCATGTCATCTGCAAATAGGGATATTTTGACAGTTTCTTTACCTATTTGTATTCCTTTTATTCCTTCTTCTTGCCTAATTGCTCTGGCTAGGAATTCCAGTACTATGTTGAATAGGAGTGGAGATAGTGGGCATCCTTGTCTGGTTCCTGATTTTAGAGGGAATGGTTTTAATTTTTCTCCGTTAAGTATAATGCTGGCTATAGGTTTGTCAGATGTGAATTTTGTAAAACACAACTCTGAACTCTAACCAAAAGACCCTCACCCAAACCAAAGACCACAGCCCTACATTGAAAGTAATAAAATATGCATTCATCTTAAGTTAAAAAACATCTTTTACATAATTGTTTGTCCTTTCTGTGCTAAAATCAACTTTTCAATTTAACCCATCAGCTCCCAGTTCTGACCGTGTCTGACCACCATGTGTGGCTGTGTTTAACAGGCTGCTTTGTGGGAGAGGAATGAGGCTTTTTACCTTGTAAACCTCCAGAGGGCAGGATTTAAGACAATTGGTCAACCTTCTAACTCTGCTTCTCAAAACATAGCCCATGGACCACCGATATCCAAGCCATCTATAAGCACGGACTCCCACCACACCCTATACATGCTAAATCATATTCTCTGAGAGGGATCTGACCTTCACATGTCCTTGAGGAGGTGTAGATGCATGTTGGAAGCTCTGTGTCAGGAACGAGGGACTAAGATGGAGTATATATTTTTATCACATCACACAAGCTGTGGTGAAGCCCAGAGGAGCATAACTGTGTTAATATAAAGGAGCAGTTGCCATCAATAGTGCCCAGGTGGGGCTGGGGGCACAGCGATGCTCAAGCAGAGACCTATACTGGGTGAAAAGGATTGCTAAGAAACTCCCAGAAATGGGTAGGAGGTTGAATTTTATGTGATTCATGCTTGATTTGGACACTATTTTTAGTTCAAACCACTAATTTCCTATTGAAAATCAAACTTTTTAGACTACTTTTTCTAGCTTTCTTAGATTTTTTTACAAAGTTCAAAAAAAATTCTTAATAGGGTTAATACGAAAGTAATTAAGTTTTTACCCAAATCACGGGCAAACGGTTATTTACAATAATTTGACATGCTTTCCATGTATTCTCTGCTCTCACAGTTGCTGAACCAGGCAGCAGAATGGAAGCTTCAGGCTAAAGTGCTGAAGGAACAAGAGACTGTGCTGCAGGCTCAGGTGGGAGAATGATGCATGGGACATGCATTCCTTCCTGGTCCCTTGAGCCTGGGACCAAAGCTGCTCTGTGCAGGCTTTACCTGTGGCAGGAGATGGGGGGACAAGAGTTGGAAATAATGTCTTTGCATTTGTTATTTTTATGTAAAAGTAAAAATATAGTGTTGTATCCATGAAAAACAAATGCTCTACACCAACTACTTCCAGCCAAAAGAGTTGTTGAGACAAATGATGACATTAAAATTATTGGTCATAGGAAGGTGTTGTCCAGGTTAACAGCCATCTGTCCTCTCTTTCCTCTCCCATTACTCTATTAAAGTAAGAAGAAAATGTAAGTTGCTCTGATGCACCATGTATAACTATCAATTCTTACACTGTTCTCACATCTCTAATACAAAGTAAATGAGAAAAGCAGAGGCAACTCCCCAAGTTTCCATGCTCTCAGAGGTTGACCTTGTCACTATGAATAACTGGAAGTAGTGGACAAAGTCAGGAGCCATTTTGATTTCACGTCATGGTGCCATTCGTGTTTTGATTAGACTACTGAAATTCCTTTTTCAGACTCAACAATAAAGTCACAGCTGCCTCTGGGGGAAAGTCAGGTCTTGCCATCTTCCCCATTGCCTTGAGGCTCTGCCCTTCCTGGCAAACAAGGTTTGTCACGTTCCAGGAGAACCATCTTGCCATGGGAAAGATAGGTTCTAGCTCCACAGCTGGGAGAAATACCCAAGCACAAAAGGGACTATAAGGTCACAGAGCAATTCACTGAAGGTGAGGAAATCAGAAGCCTTCCACATCGAGCAACAGTTAAGATTTTTAAATGTTTATGTGCTACCTGTAGAGTCCTTGTTCTTTTTTTTTAATGTACATATTCATTGTATGAATGACAAGTCCAATGAACATCTTTTCATTGTAAAAGAAAAAAAAGCAAAGAGGAAACTTAAAATCACCAATTATACCACGAACTAGACAAAACATAGGTAAGTTTCATATCCAGCCTTCCTGAAGCCTACTTTCACAATGTGTTTAGAGAATGCAGTGATGATGTATTCTCTGAAAATACATAAGAACCTAGGTTTTAAATACTAATGACATAGAGGCTGAAATAGTAATGTTTCTGATTTTCATAGAATTACAAGGCCCAGAGTTACAAACTCAAGATGATTCTTGAGGCAATCCCAGAGCCCATCACACCAAGGTGTTTGGAGGGGCAGGCAGTGGGAAGAGGTGTGACCTATGATCTAGGGCTGTGGAGAGCCCAGAGAAGCAAGCTAGGGCTTCTGATCTAGCTCTGCCTCACTTGCGGTAGGAAGAACACAGGAAAATACTTGAAGCTATGCAGTGTTCATATCACCTATTATATGCAGTCTCTGCTCTTCTGGGCTAAATGAAGATAACAAACTTGAGATGGATAGATTAATGCTATTGGATTCTGGGATCAAGAGTGATTCATTCAGTTTACATCAGAATCTAGGTTTTTAATCATCTATGAAATAAAAACCAAAGGTGTGATCCAATCTCTCAAATATACCTCTTCAAACTTGAAAAGGCGTCTACCAGAGGTCCTAGATTTTCCATTGTCCCTCAATCATTCTTCAGTCTTAGACTGAGTCCAAGCACCAAGGTCAGAATCCTGGCTCTTCTACAAGGATACTGTGTGACCTGTGCAACTCACCTAAACCTGTCTTAACTTAAATTTCCCTGTCTGGAGCATGAAGATGCTATAATGAATCGCTGTCACCTAGCTGAAGTCCTCTGGTTTCTGGGAGATCCATTACTTTTCGTATTACAAAATAGCAGCACATAGGGCAGCAATTGCTGTATAAAATGTAGGTGTTTCTGACATATCAGCCCTTGCTCTGCAGCTATGGAGGACAATTAGTCACATACATTTTTAAGAGGAAAATAAGTGAGTATGTAATATTTTCAATTTGTTATCAAATTATGCATGCACAGCACTGAGCTCAGTGCCTGGCCTACAATGAATTCAACCAATATCTATAAAGCATCTACTAAATGCTAGACATGGTTCTAGATGTTGGTATACAGTAATCAGAAACTCAAAATCTAGTGATATTGACAATGCTAATAAAAATGTTAACTATTAATCAATGCAGAAGCTACTATGAGCTGGCAAAATTTCATAGGGAGATCCACAGAAGGAAATATTAGACAAAAGAAGTCTTCAGTTGCAAAAAGGTGAAGAAACAAAGGAAAAAAATGAGTACTACTTCATGAATGTGAACATTTAGAGCTAAAGAACTGTAGCCCTAGGCTGAGTTTACCCTGTCTTTGCTCCCATTTCTCACAGTTTTCCACAATGCAGGCAGCCTCACTGGTTGCAAGGACCCTCCTTTATCTTTCTCTTTTGTCTCCAAGGTACTTCTCAAAACTCCAATAATTACTTAATCAAGAAGAAAGTAGAGCCTCCAAATCATTATGTACAATGTTTTAACAAGTTCCCAAGTATCTACACTATTATTTTTAGAACTTTTACTGGGCACAGTGTCTCACATCTATAGTCCCAACTTCTTAGGAGGCTGAAGCAGGATCACAAGAGTCAAGGAAGGAGGGTCATTTGAGGCCAGCCTGGGAGACATAAAGAGACCTTGTCTCAAAAAAACAAAGAAAAAGAAATCCTTTTCAACCTTGAAAACAAACTGTCTCGCAGTTACCTTACATAACACTCACACATTTCCTTTGGTTTTACACTGTGTTTAAAGGGGTGGGGGTGGCAGGAGGCCAAGGCCTTGCTCCCCATTTCTAAGGCCTAAGAAAGATAAATATCAAGGGTGTATTACATTGTTTTCCTAAACTGAATTCACTTTCCAGTCATAAGACAATAGCTGGCCAGATGGGAACATCTTTCTCACTTAGGGAAGAGATGTCTGGCTTTCAATTATACAAACCGAAGCAATAGAGTAACTGTCAGAGATGATCAATGGAACACAATTGTCACTACAAATGGAGTGTTCATCAGATCAATAAGGATGAAGACACTAGTAGATGTGGAAAGCCAGCAACGTCCAACAGCACAGATACAAAATACCACCCGAGGGGAAAGATCAGTGAGTAAATTGTTAAAAATGTCTAATCATCATCTTTGAAATTGGAAGTCCTCTCCTTATCTATATAGGATGGGAGGAGCACCCCCTGCAACCACTCTTATAATAGGGCTGGATTCCATGCCAAATCTCACAGGTTAGCTAAGACAATTCCTGGACATAGGTTTTGTTTCCTATACTCTACTGTTTACAGTTAATATTTGGTGCCTAGTTAAAAGAATGTGTGAGTCCCTTGCTCCATTTAAAAATGAAAGATTGAGGCAATTATACCTACTTCTAACCATAGAGCAGTTGTTCCTATTTCTGCTTCTGGCAGGAGAAATACTGTACAGAACACAGTATTTCTAAGCTTCTCTGAAGTCCCAAAGTGAGGGTAGGAATATCACACGTCAAATCAAGCATGCATCATGTCAGCATAATAGTCAGAGGGAAAATACAATTGGATAAGTAGCCATTAAGGAAACAGGAAGGACAAATTTTTAGTGTCGGAGACAATGCTGGAGCTGGCTACTTGAGGCGTATAATCTACGTAAGTCTTGCTACCTACAATGTGAAGGTCAAATAGAAAGAAAAGCAGAATATTAAAGACTGGCCACTTGAAGGAGGAAACAGGGAGTTGACATTAATGGGTGTGAAATTTCCGTTTTGCAAGAGATGAAAAAGTTCTGGAGATTGGTTGTACAACCATGTGACTATACTTAACAATACTGAACTGAATACTTAAACATAGTTAGAATGGTAAATTTGATGTTATGCATATTTTACCACAACTAAAATTGTTTTTAAAAGTTGAAGTAAAACAAAACAAACCCAAAAAAATTCACTAGGAAAAGCCCAGTAGAGGCGGTGATGAAGCAAGATACACTTCTTGGCACTCTGGGTGTGTCTGTCTCCTTCATGCCACAAGTGAGCAACAAGAAAACATGAGACAGGAACAAAAACATCTGCCCAATTAATATACCAAAAAGAACATTCTGCTTTTGTTCTTAGAGTTTCTACTTTAAGCAATGATGTGGAAAAAGTCCTTCAAGTACAAAGTAAGATGTGACTACAGTTGAGTGAAGACATTCTAACCAGAAAACTGAATGCCTGTCAGCTACTGTTGAAGCTGAAGTTGTGGGTATAGGTGTTTCTAATTGTCAAGGCTGTACCTGGGGGTGGGTGGACTGTGACTTACTCATCCCTGTCCTTTACTATCTGCAGCCTGCAACTATAGGGCTGCAAGAGAGGACTGGGGAGGACGAGGTTGGGAGATCATAGTTTCTAAGTATCCCTATCTATGTAACTGTAGGATTACTAATAAGTTGGAAAAAGAATGGGGAAAATAAGAAAGAGAAGTTAACAGAACAGGCTTGGCCAAGAATGCAAATGAAGAGATTTTTTTAAAAGGAAGATTCCAGAATCTACTTGGGGTAGTTGTTCTCACCATAGACCACTGGATATTCTGCAGTGTAGATAGCCAGATCCATAAGAGTTTCCCCAGGGTAAAATGTCTAAGACTAAAAGGCGGTCAGACCATTCATGAGCCCTCAAACCAAGTCGCTGGACCCAAGCCAGTGCTTTGAAAAAGTGAAACACAATAAAATATAACAGAGTACATTGCACACAATAAGGTACCGTGTGTGTGTGTGTGTGTGTGTGTGTGTGTGTGTGTGTAAACCTTAGAGTAACTTCCTGGCCATTTATTCAATCTTCTGTAATCTGTATGCCAAGGAATCATAAGTACAAATTATAGTTCTGACATAGGGCTAAATAAGTGATTTTAGAATGATGGTAAGCTGTGGTTTGTCTTCTCTTTGGAAAATTTTTTCCTATGGAAAGCATTAATGTTAACATTTTGTTGTTTATGTACTAAAACTTCTACTATTCTAAATCATTTGGGAATAAGCCATTCTTATAAGCAGTTTTCAGAGCTCTAGGGGTCCTTTGAGTCACATAAACATGCACACTGCCTCTAACATCCATCCTCTAGACCTAGAGCTCTCCAGTCCACTGGTTTTCACTCTGCATGCTTCTACTTTAGAAAAGAGAGTCACACAAAATCCCCCAGCTGCCCAGCCTTCCAGCCACCCAGGTCTACCAAGTATAGCCATGGTTTCCTGTTTGTTACTGGATGCTGCAAGTTTTCTTCTTCACACAAGACATTTTTTGCCCATCTGAGAACTCATCTGGACACTCAAGAGTACCAAATTTGAAAATAGAGGCTTTACTAATTTTAGTCATCTATACCAAGTCTCTACCAAAAACATCCTATCTGAAAATCATTTTCAAAGGCAAGATTTTGTTATCTTATTATTGTCGCTAACAACCAAATATTTACACACTTTTTTTTCCCTGTGCTACCCTATTCCCATTCCAAATGCAAGACTTAAAATTAAGGATGTGAAGATACAGTATCTCCTTCTCAACACCCATATGGTGGTCACACACTCAAGGATGTTAGCTTATATAATGCTTTTTGTGTAAATAGAAAAGGCATCCCTTCCTCAAGACTCATTACTTCCATTGTAGGAAATTGGTGTAATAAACTGATGTTGATGGCAAGGGGCTTTTTAAACTGCTATTGGCTGCAACACTATATTCACAAATAGATTAAAAAAAAGTCTCAAACAGAAATGACGCTTAGAGTGGTGTACATCCTGAGTGATGGCAGTGTCCCTTGTTCACATCCACCCACACTTCCCTTATCACATATTTTCGTTTGTCTACTTTCTCCCTTCCTTCAAGACCATCTGCTCCATAAACATACAACTCATGTGATCCCACTGTACCAACTGACTTGGCACTTTGTCTTCAGCAGCCCATAGTCAAGTTGTCTTTGAGATTATCTTCTAGTTAGGAGTGCAGGTCCCTCAGAAGTCAGATCCATGTGTTAAACAGGTTTGTACACGCATATGTTCAATGCTCGGTAAATGTTGGTAAAAGTTATAATATAATGAAATGGTGATGACATATTTTATTATTTTGTTTTTAGAGAAGCACTTTAATTATGTTCACTGACCTAGGCTGGTCTTGTAGCAAATGAAATGAATGAACATATGACTAACACTGTACTGAGAATTCCTTTAAATCATTTTTCTTCTCAAATAATGAACAGTGACATGTTGTTTTGTTCTGGAAGCATTCTGAAAGCAGTCTAAAATAGTTGTACTCTTTCCTCTGTTTACAGCTTACTCTCTACTCAGGAAGGTTTGAAGAGTTCCAGAACACACTGACAAAAAGCAATGAAGTATTCGCCACTTTCAAACAGGAAATGGATAAAGTGAGTATTGCTCTCATCCACAAAATATTGACATTTGCTATTTTGACAGGAAATTCTCCTTTGGGTTCATTTTTCTCTTGCTAAGATATTTCAGTGCATTTCACGAAGCAATGAAATGTTTTTAGTTTGGAATGAGATTTGGGTCTTTTTCTTTTTAATATATGTGAATTAATCTTAGCAAGGGCCCCAAAATGCTAGGATACACGTTAACTCTGAGGAACAGTATTCCTTTTTCTTCTCCATGGCAATTTTTTTAAGGCAAGAGTCAACATTATATAATGTACACCACCATTAAAAAAGAAAAAACAGCCGAATCTTCCAAGAGTTAAAAACAACTTTCAGTCAAATTGTAAATGTAGCCCCAGGACTACAATAATATGATAATAAAAAGAAAGAAGGTAAGGGAATGGAAAATATGAAAAAAGCCAAATATGTAAAAGTAGAAAACACTAATTAATAGAATTATTTTTATTTATAAGGGAAGATATGTAATATGTAATTGACAGTTCTCCAAGCGAGGACATGGGAACCCAAATGCAAATTCTGGGTGTATTCTGACTCAACAAGTAGTATAGAGCAACTCTGAATTTTATTTTTCTTATCTATAAATTGTGGTATTACTTTCCTTGTCTACATCACAAGATTATAAGCTTCAAATAAATTAATGCATTTTAAAAGGGTATACAACATTTTTTGGTCTTCTACAAATATAAGGTACAAATATTATAATTGGCGTAAATATACCAATTATATAATATAAGGTATAAATATTATAAATGTTTAAATCTTGTTCAGCTCAGTGTTTTCTCTATGAGAAATCAGCATCAGATTTATGTTTTTAAACTGTCATTAGCAGTGACCACTTTATAAGTGGAGAAATCATCCTTTAAAAAATGTTTTCATGAAATAATAAATTTCACAATTAAGTGAGCAAACTTAGAAGGTTAATACTTACTAAAACCTGGTTTTTCCACTTCAGGATGGATCTCTCTATTAATGTTTTTAATTCCAATATTCTAAGATTAGAATAAGTATTAGAATAGGAGAAATTGTTTGCATTTCAATATTATATATTTGAAGATTGGAATAAATCTTAAATCAAGATGTCTTAATCTGGAGTTCATTTACGGATTTTAGTAGTTGACCTGAGAATTCGCTGGTAGTAAGCAAAAAAACTGATGTGCACATTTACATTTCTCTGAATGTGGTCTCATACATTTAATCAAATTATTAAAGGGATATTAATTACCTTAAAAGTTTACAAGCTGCTAATTTGGCTAATATGTGATCAAATAGAAACCTACTCACAGCTCATCTAGCTTCTCTTAAACCAGGGCTGACAGTCTGGGCCCAACCTTTGGCCTCCATCCCTAATCTCAGGCAGTTTTGCCCCAGCACCAAGTGCCTGGCTGGTTCATCTTGGGAAACTATGCCTAGTTACAAGTCTTGTCCTTCAGTTTATTCAATCAGAGAGGAGATGCTACAGTGAGAAAGGGCAAGAGGTGATGAGTAGACTCAGGTTCAAAACAGACAGGTTATGTTTTCTTCACTTCTCTATCTCCCACACTCATCCCACGACTTGCCACCCAGTAGACACGGCCTAAATGAAATGAAATGCCTCTAGTCCCGTTCTTCTATTAACTCACCTGAATATTACTCCACCTTTTTAAGGTCAGTTTCCCCATTTATAACAAAAATGTGAAAATACAGCCCTTTTTGTGGGGGAATTTCAAAGATGAAATAAATAATGTGTGTAATCATGTTTTGTGAACTCTCCCTCACCCTGCAAACATAAAGACAGAAAAAATGGGAAGCTGCTTTTGTGCGGTATTTTTTAATGTGCTTATATGTTATCAACATTTTAATGGCTAAAAGCATATTCTCACTGAGATAGTCTTCTATTGAATAAAGTTAAGTGATCTAAGTTGCAAGTTTACTCACGGGTCTCAGCAAAGAAATTTTAATTTTAAATGAAAGGAAAAGCAGCGACAAAACAATGCAACATAAGTAGTTTCCTTTCCCTTGAATTGGCTCTGGTGCAAATAAGTTTGCTCACCACTGGCCCAGAGGACTCAGAAATAAATCATGATTCTTCCGCAGTTTTCATTCTTGACATTGCACATTTGTTTGCCTCGGCAGCTGGTAACAAAAGGACTGCTGTAGATGTCACATATGGAACTAATAGCTTCCTTGATACATTAACTCTTCAGGATTAACACAAAACACTCTTAATTTCTGTAGACAACTAAGAAAATGAAGAGGCTGGAAAAGGACACAGCCACGTGGAAAGCCCGGTTTGAGAACTGTAACAAAGCTCTATTGGATATGATTGAAGAGGTGACGTTTTTCTCTATTTCTTATTCCTCCCTGCTCCTGGCATCTAGTAAAAATATCCGTACTTACAACATGAGGTAATAGTACAAATGATTATGTTTGAAAAACTGAATTTTGAAGGAATGTGACATATTAAATTATAATGAAAACAATAAGAGCAAAGGTAATTTAGAATCCAGTAGAGTCAAAAAGAGCTTTGTGATCCTAAGTCACATGATTATTGGTTCAAAAACTGTCCCCAGAGCTGCACCTGCTGGGTTGTGAGTTCCTTAAAGGTAGGATGAGTGTGTTACTTGGTTTTGAACTTCCCCAGTGTATAAAAGCTAACAGGTACAATTAGTGATTTACCTATACCGAGAGAAGACACCAACCTAAGCACTAGGGTATAAACTATTTTACAGACATATTAAAAATTCCTCCAATATGTATTTAGATACTGATAATATGTCAGGATCCGAATAGATTTTGCAACTCTAAAAGCAAAGATACACGGCCCCTGAGAGGTAGGGCTTACAGGTGAAGTTCTCTCCATCTTAACCAGTCGAAAAAGGTCTTAAAGGTGGAGTAACTCAAAGTAGAGGGTAAGGAATGAGATGAGTAGGAGTGAGATTTCTAGAGAACAGAAGTGAGTAGTTTAAGCAGTTAGCATAATGAATTAGTGTGTGGTGAGTTTCTATGGTTATAATTACTGTTGTAACAATTCGTCCCAAATTGCAACCAATTCCAAAGACATATGCTACTGCTCATCAGTATAAATCAAATGGGTGCTTGGATTAGAATGCAGAGTCTAACTAAAGAACCCAGAAGGCACTGCTGAGGGAGATGTCCCGACCCATCTCATTCATTTCTTCATAAGCTTTTGTCTACACCTTTCAAGTCTTCAAGGCGGAAAATTCATCTACTTAAAGACTGAAGAGGCTCTGGGCTCCTGCCATCTTTCTTTCCCAGAGAACAATCTGTGGCAATTAAAATTCTTACCAGAGTCAAACAAACACATGATGCAAAAAAAAGCCATGTCCCTTCTTCCCTTTGGGGGAGAGGGGGATAAAGGAGAATGGGGGAGGGGGTGAACTAAACTCTGGTAAATTTGATACGTTATAAAAACTTTTGTAAATGCCACAATGTACCCCTGCCCAGCACAACAATAAAAACATTTTTGTAATTACAAAACCCCTGCCCCTCAAGTGTCTATTCAGATAGTGCTCCGAGGCCAGGTCCCAGAGCCCAGGAGTCAAACACTGGGACAAACGGTTTTGTCTCCTGAGAGCATCTTGGAAATTTTGTTTTTCATGTCGTGTGTGTTCCAATACAGAAAGCACTGAGAGCTAAAGAATATGAGTGCTACGTGATGAAAATTGGGAGGCTAGAGAAGCTCTGTCGTGCATTACAAGAGGAGAGAACCGAACTCTACAAAAAAATCAGAGAAGCAAAAACTCCTGAAAAGGACAACCAAAGTCAGCATGGCTCGGATGAAGAGTCAGAGTCAAACATCTCTGAGGATAAAGAGGTGGATGCAGAGGAGGTTAGCAGGGTTGAGGACGCTGTGAGAAACCTGGCCACGGCCTTCATGGTAATTCACCATCCAGAGTCCACCCTCAACCAGTCCCAAGAAATACAACCAGAACTGGGCTATCCTCAGGGTGAGCATGACCCTGACCTACAGGAACCCCAACAACCCCCTCAGATCCCTTCCCAGGCTTCAGAGAGTCCCCTGCCTCTCCCAGCTCCTCAGGCTGAGGCTGGAGGGAGCCATGTGGCCGCACCTTCCCCTGAAGCCAGTAATCTCCCCATAGGGTCAGGAGCTGAGCTCCAGGGCCAGGGTCTGCCCACTGGGACACAAGCTTCCAGCCATACCCTACACTCCCCAGGCCAGGCCTCCTTAGTCCAGGTGGAGGCAAATGGTCCCCCTCCACCACCCCCAGCAAGTGAGCAAGTTGCAGTGGGGGAGGCTGGATGTGAGCTTAGGGAACAGCCTCCATCCACAGCCTCAGAGGAGCTGCCCCCGGGGCCCTCTCCCAGGCCCCAGCTGCCCAAAGTGGCTGACACCAATCTGGAAGGAGTGGACTAAGCAGCATCATGCCTTTGGCCGCTGCTCTCCTGACTTTGCATCTTTATCATAGCAGACTATCTCTGAAAGAGATGTCAAATGCAAGAGTTATGATGAAGACTTTTTAAACGTTATACAGAGCACATTCAGCCTTTGTTCTTCATTCTCAATTTATAACTGAGGTGGCGCTTTTCTGTTTACCACTGAGTGATAGTATAATTTTCCCAACTGGTAGCAAAAGATACCAATAGCAAATTTATATTGCTTTTCCATTAAGATGGTACTTGATTCAATTTAACCAGCAGTAACTACATTTGGTGTTGCTGCAATATATAGTAATACTGTAATATATAATGACAATGTGATCTTATATTTATTTCTACAAACATCTCAATAAGCTCCATAATAATTAATTAGTGGATGTCCAGGTTTCATTTTAACTATATATATATATATATATATATGTATATGTGTTTACTTATATTAGTATACAGTATATTCATGTGGACATGTACAAATCTACATATGTATACTTATCCACACATGTGTACATTTTATATACACATATATATTTATATATTATACATATATTTCTCTCATCCCTTATGGATTTTTCTCTGTGCAAGATATTAAGATACTAATCAAAAAGTTATCTCTTACTTGCACTTGGAACTGCAGTAGACTAACACCCTATGCGCGAGAAGTAGATTCAGAATGAGAATATTTAGACCATCACTACATTGGGCAAAAATAAGTAACCCAATATGAGATCAATAAATTCAACCGATTGAGCAAATGACAGGAGAGCAATTGTGTTAGATTGCAAGTCTGTGAAACAGCATGACACAAAGATGACCATGAAAGGTCCTAAACAGCAAAGGAAAGAATCAGTTGTAGATGGCTTCCCTATCCCAGCTACTTCTCCTACACTCCTCAGCCAGCTTCTCACAACCCTGCCCCATGTCAGGAGGCAGTCCACTTTCTGCCTGTGAAGAAAGGGCTGGAAGCAGGAAAGGGAGCTAGGGATTGAAGATTGAGGCACACATGGTCCCTGTCTCCTCTGCTACTGATGTTCCCCAACAGAATATTCACCTCTCGCTGTCTCTTCCCCAGTCTGCATTCCCACACCTAACTTCCTTCCTTCCTTCAAAATTCTCTCCTTTGTAGCAGGAAATTACACCTGGCCCTCAGCTCAATTAATATTAAATAAAGCTGTTATTTTTCCAAAACAGAAATCCACACAGGGTCTCAATATGAGTGATGAGGCTTACAAACCAACACATCTTCTGCTTTGAGAGATTTTCTACAGGTCAGAAGATAAAGTAAAAAACAAATAAGTCTCTACTCAAAATGTTGAAAAACAGGTGAGGACTCAAGAGAAGGAAAAAGCTAGAAACACCTGGGATTTTCTACATAAGTATTACATTATCATTGCTTGACAAGAACCTTTAATAGTACTGACAGCATAAATTAGTCTAGCTAGAGCAAAACGGTATGGAAGGGAGAGAAAGATGGAGAGAGACAGAGAGAGGAATGAAAAAAATGTCTAACCCAACTCTACATTAAGAAGCTGAACCCATGCAGAAAAATGAATAAAAGCAAGATTCTTAACTATTCATCCAGGAAATCATTCTTCAATGTTGCATGTGGCTGTTTACCAAGGCACACAAAGAGCTGTAAGCAGCAGCCATATGTTACAAGAATGGTAAAGTGCATAAAATTTGTTTGAAGTACACAGTGAGGATAAAAACAAAAATGCTAGTCAGGAGGAAAAAAATCAGGAAACAGCCATGTCACTATTTGAAAACTCATGTGTTTTTAAAGGCTTAAAATATTATAACCATAGGGGTATCCAGCCAAATTCAACATTACTGAAAATTAAACATTCATTTAATTCAGAGCCAAATACTCACCATAACAATCCAGGAGGGTCTTCTTTCCCTCTATTTACAGAAGCTGAACTTCCAAGAATAGAGCAAGATTAGATAATCATAGTAAAGTCTCAGTCTGAATGTTTAACAAGAGAAACAGGAGATGTGCCCAAATCCAACAAATCAAATATTCAAACACCCAAAGTTCATTACTTTTATCCAAAAGGCTCTCATTGCAACACGTTACTCACTGCTATGTTTATCTTCAGCAGAGCTTCAGACAAAATAACTTGCCTGAAATTTGTAAAGCTTAATATAGGCTTTGGGAGAGTTATTTTAATATTCAAAGAATGTTTTATTATAGTCCTTTGTGTTAGAAATTTGGCCTTACTAATTATAACAGTAACTCATAAGATCTGAAAGCAAAGAAATTTCGACTCTTTACTGAGTTCATGTAACTATTTTTAGAGATGTCAGATCTTTCTAGAAACACTAGCACTGTTGGTACTTTCTAAATTAAATAACATAATTGACTCATCAATTAAAGAGAGTACTTCTCTTCCCAAATTTTCTTGTAGTGGTTTTATTTATTTAATTTTAATTTGTTTTTCTTTTTTGTTACTTCAGCGTTTCAACAATACCTAACCAAAATTATGGTCTTATTCTATTGTCAGTTGAATTTTTGGTCTCTGAGCAGAATGCATGAAGAGTCACTCCAGAGGCAGAGATCAGGAGGACTATGGTTGGAAGCCAGCCCCGGCAGATAGTTCAGCAAGACCCTATCTCAAAAATTCCCAACACAAAACAGAGCTGGTGAGGTGGCTCAAGTGGTAGCATGCCTGCCTAGCAAGAATGAGGCTCTGAATTCAAACCCCAGTACCACCCACCTCAAAAAAAAAAGTCATTGAAACCTACAAAAAAAGCAAGGGTAGCAACAGAATGCCCAAGTGCTAGGGTTTGAACGTGTCTCCCCAAATTTTAAGTGTTGGAAACAATCCCCAAATTCCCATTAATAATATTTGGAGGTCAGGCCTTTGGAAAGTAATTAGGGTTAGATGAGGCCATGACAGAAGAATCCCATGCCTTTCATGGCATCAGTGGCTTCATAAGAAGAGGAAGAGAGACCTGAGCTAGCTGGAAGTGTTTCCTGTGATCCCTATTCTGCCATGTTACAGTGCAGCATAAAGGCCCTCAGCAGATGCCAATTGGCTTGGGCACCATGCTCTTAGACTTTGCAGTCTCCAGAACTGTGAGCCAAATACACCTCTGATCTTTACAATACCCAGACTCAGGTTTTTTGCCATAACAACAGAAAACAGACTGAGACACCAGGGTTAATGAGAAAACAAAAAACTCAGAGTCCTCTGCCTGGCCATCCAGCCACTGGTGGACAACACGTTTTTATTTCAGGACCAGTCTCCCATGAGATTGTGGCCCCATAGTTTCTCTGCCATGTGTCTTCTCAGAAGTACTAAGGTAGGAAATGTAGAAGATATTGACTCATTTTTCTCTGTCCAGTTCTCCTGACTGCGCCAAAACTTTTCTCTAACAAGACCTGGAAAAGCCCAGCTGTTATGTCTCTTAATTATTCTGTTTTCTTAGTCCATATTGATCTGGAGGGGGCTCCTTCAACCCAACATGCTTTGAAATAAGGATTTGTTAGCAAGAATGGGGGAAAAGGTTAGACTTGCCCTTGGAGATACACATTTGTGTGGTATGGTATGTGTATGGTGTGCATGTGTGTGTGTGTGTGTTGCTGGGGATTAAACCCAGGGCCTCATGTACACTAGGCAAGCACTCTGCCACTGAGTTACATCCCAACCCCTACACATTCGTAAATAGCCCCTTTCTGAGATTATAAAAGTTAACAGGCATTCATTGTAAAACTGATGCTGCTTTTCAGTAAGATTCACAAGGGACAGGAGATATCATTTTAGGGAAATTTCCTCAGCCCATTCCTTGGCAACCTGAAGTTAAATACAGTATTTAGAAAAAATTAAATAATTCAAAATATAAAGAATTTGCTAAAGGAAAATACAAAATTGATGGAGGAGGATTTAAGAGGCAGGTAGATTGTTAGGATTAAATTCTCCCAAAGTAAATAATTGTACTCCAGAACCTGAAAATTAAAGTTTCCATTAGATCAACCATGAGGACACTCAATTAGAATAGAAATTTTCACATGACAGAAATGAAGTCTTTCTTCACCCTATTAAGTTGAATCTTTAATATCTGAGGTTAAGTCTCCTTGATGGTATCCTCTGATAGACATTCTATGAATGCCAGTTCCTGTTGTATGTGTGTGAGAATGTAGGCACATCCACACAGCACAAAGACACGTGTAAAACTTGACCCCAGTTTACTTCTGTTCCTGTAGGTGAGTCTTTAACCAATATTTTAAGAAGTTACTTAGTATTATCTTTCCTACCAAAGAAAAACTATAAAAAACAATTGGTTTGTGTGTAAGGACATTTCATAGAAACATCTATCTAGCGAAATAAGCCTAGAAGGTCATTGATCCATGGCACAGAAATTATCCACAGAAGCTGTTTCATTTTACCAGTGGATAAAATGGATAAATCACTTCAACAGGACAATCAAGCTTGGCTAAATCCAAACTCAAGTCCCTCTTCAAGCCCAAGATTTCTATTAACACCAGTGATTATGCTACTGAAACTTCAAGTAATGTATTATAGTGCACAGTTGCTTCATGTCATAACAAAAACATGTCTATGTCTAAAGCTCATTATTTCAGAAGAATCAATTGGTGACATTTTATATCAAGTAACATGAAAACCACCATAAAAGTTAAGCCAAAAAAAATATGTGTTAAGAGCAGGAAAGGCAGAAAGAGGGAGAAAAAGACTTTCAATCTGGTAGTTATTATTTAAAAGGAAAACTTAAAAGATAAACCCTGAAGACTATTAAGAACAAGAAAAGGAAGAGGCATGAAAAAATTGATGAACCTTTTGTGAAAGTAGACTAGAGATCGAGGCGAGAGCCATTATGATAGTAGTATACGTCAACACTATCTCTCCAAGGCTGAGGAATTTTACAAATGTGCGAAAAACACATTTTTCATTGCTGTTGCTTTATTGTCCTTCTTCTTGTTTGCTTTCCTTTAAAATAACAAGTGCATTCTTTTCCATGTAAAAATAAAATTACATTATAAAACATTTAGAAAATAGAGACGAGACCCACAATTCCATCACCCTAATTTAAGCAGTATTAACATTCATTATGTAATAGTATTTTGAATTATCTGACTGTCTTTTTTTAATTTAACATTATGTTAGTTTCTCTTTTAGGCAGGGTGTAATAGTTCAAATGAGAGTAATAGCTATTCATAGCTATCAGATTTGAGTATTTACATTGTATTTTCAAATTTCATAGCCTGTGGCATATGCATGGAAGTCTATGACACATGATTATGTAACACAGCTCAAAAAAATAAAAATTAGAAACCCAACTCTAGAGAAATACAAATAAAATATAAGTAAACAACAAAACAAGAGAAAAAAGTCAAACTCTTGTTTATGAAGTGACAAGAAAGATAATACTATAAATCGTAGCACTGGCTTAGTAAAGGTCAAAGTTCTAAAACAGATGTAAATTCTTCAAAACTGATGGGACAGTCAGTTCTGTTTGAGTGAAGTCATGGTCACCAGCATTGTCTCTATCATATCATACCTGTCAAGTAAGACTAAAAACCATTGTGAATGTAAGATTTCTCTATTATATCTACCAGACAGATACAACAAACAGAGTATACAGAGACCCAGACTAAGAAAATCGAAAGTCAGATTTTAAATTTGTAGAAGTAGTACAATAGGGGTACTTTTCATCACTTCTACAGTCATGGGGTTAAATAGACACTCAGTGGGAGTGCCATCAAGTACACTATCATAGGCCAGATTTACTAAATGCTCTGCCCAGCATGATCCCTCACAATCACATGACTGTCATGTTCTGCGTAAAGAAATCCAAGTTCAACTCACTTGTTTTCTTAACATTCTTTTCAAGGAGTTATTCCTGGGATAAAATTACAAGGCTAATCCAGGCCAGCACTAGCCTAAGAATGAAGACTATTGAATCTGTAATCTTTGGTCTGCTCCCAACTATCTGGATGACTTTGGAGAAATTACTAACATTTCTGGGCTTCTTTTCACTTATCTATAAAATGAGAGTCTTGGACTAGATAATGTCTGAGGATTTTAGTGTCTCTGATTACCTCAGGTGTATGAAGGTAAGTCGAATTTTCCTCCCTCCAAGTAGGGTTTTATTCTAACACACCTGTGCATTGCCTGGGGGCACCTCTAAGCCAGGCAAGGGAAATAACCTAATAAAAAAATTTAAATTTAAAAATCAGACAAAGGAAGGACTAAGGATTTATCCAACATATATTAAGGGCCTCCTATATGTGAGTTTCTGTGCCGGTCCCTGAGGTGATAGTTGTAAGAAGGCTACAGGAAGGGTTTCAGGACCACCTGTACTCAACCTTCTCTGTACCTCATCATCTGATTCAGGCCTGGAGACACCCACTATTCCACTGGGAGCTCGGTAATAGGGAAGGGCTGGAAGAGACTATGCTGCTCCCTCAATCTATGTGTTCAGCAACTAAAAAAAACAGGAAGGAGACCTCCAGGAACATTTTTATTAAAAATGATACCCAGATCACCAAGTGAAAAAGGATGGGTGCCTGGTTAGGAAAGCAAGTTTTATGAAGTATATGTGTGGATATTTGTGTGTGAATATATGTATGCGTGACTGCATGCTTGTGTGTGAGGGTATGGATGAGTATGTGTTACTTTGTGCAAGTGTGTTGTATGTGTGCAGTGCTGTGTGAATGTGTATGACTGTATGTGACTGCATTTATGCATAATAAATTGATGCGAGCCTATGTATGTGTGTGTGTACTTGTGTGTGACTTTACAATGTGTGTGTGTGTGTCAGGGCTGGGAACTGAAAAGCTAAAACTCTGTAGATATGATTTTAGTTACGTGGCTAACTGGTTTTTCATAGGCTCACGTTTAGCAGACTTGTGTTTGCTCAATTAATCCTCCTTGCTTTACAATGTCACAGAGCTCACTTTTGTTTTTAGGGGGTGAGGTTTATTTGGTTGGGGTTTTGTTGGCTAATGTTCTGACTTCTGAACAAACAGGTAGGTGGGGGAGGCTACAAGTGCAGTGGCAGCTGTTTCTGAAATAATTGCACATACCACTAGCCCAAGGTGACAGCCACCATGACTCACAACTCCCATCCCCAGGAAGGCAATGAGTACGTCTTGAGAAACTCCCCAAGCTATTCCTCACAAACACCTATAGCTGGAGCAGGAGCACAAGACTAATAGGAAACAGGTTGACTTCATTCTGGTTTCTAACTTAGAGAAGAGCTCCTCACATGGTCACTGTTCCTTACCAGGGTGACATCCATGAGGCCAGAATTGCAGTGTCCTTTACCTCTGCCACACTATCATCCAGCTGAAACCAAACTCCTAAATATTAAGAATCTTTCCCAGAACTAAAAACCAAAGAGAAATGGTGTTCCATCCATTTGTGCTTTAATCAGTGAGTCTGAAGGTAGTAAACTAGTCGATTGCAAATCCTGCCAGCCAATCAGTCATGCCAATGACTCATTCTTTGTGCAGAGAGATTTTTTGCTGTGATACGATTCATCTCCCAAAATATCTGGTATTGACTAGCTGAGCTGTCAGAGCTAGACCATCTGGCTGCTCCCTTGCCCATTATTAACAAACTGATCAAGAAACTCTCTAATTCATTTGGGGAGTAATTTAGAGCAATGCCCATAGGAAGGAGAGTGAGAGCTTTTTATAACAAATTAATTGCCTGCCATATAAGTCAACTGATGATCTTCAAAAGTTAAGGGAAGCAGAACAAGCAAACATGAATTAAAAGACAAGAACAGAGAATATAGTCGCAATAAATACATCAAAACAATAATGTCCAGAATACAAACAGAAATAGTGTAAAACATTAAAAAAAAAAAGCAAATAACTGATCAGAGGTGTGCAGAGACAGGGGAACCAGGAACTGGGGGTGGGGTACATTGTCTACAGAAGATTAAAATAGTTATAAAACTGACTACCAGCCAGTCTGCTTTTTAATCATGCCTGACAACCTTAATTGATTCCAATGGTAAAGCTATTCTCCTTGCCCGAGGGGATCCTGCTGCCAGTGTGCCCCACTCCCACGTGTATGCCTCGGTATGAGATGTGAATGGGCAATTCATACAAGAAATACAAATGACCAAAAAATATGAGACATATGAATAAAATAATGAAATATTGGGTGTGGCTCAAGTGGTAGAGTACCTGCCTCGCAGGCCTAGAGTCCTGAGTTCAAACCCCAATAGCGTCAAAAAGAAGTTAAAGGAATGAAACTCATAAGAACACATGCATACATCATATTTTACTAGTAAAAATAAAGTTTTAAAAATAATGAGATACTATTGCTTTTGTTCATTAGACTGACAAAACTTCAAATGTTGATAATTTCTGATATTAAGAATTAAGGCAAATGAGCACATTTATAAACTATTAGTACAGAATTGAGTCATCTTTTTCTTGCCCACTTGTAAGAGCTCTTTCAAAGGGCAATTTGGCAGCATTTAAACTTCTTTTTCTAACTTGAAACACTGAAAATACTTAGTAAAGAGCATGTGTGTATGTCTCTTGCCTTCCCACATCTCTTCCCTAAAGGAAGCTCTTTGCCCAAGATACATACATTCTGGATGGATCTATCTCAACCCCACACCACCCCTCTCACCCTGTCCCTTGGTCTGTCCATTACAGAGTCCCACTCCTCCCTCAGTCCCAGCCTCAGGGCTGCACCTATGGCAGCAGAACACTTGATGACACTATTTAGTTTAATTTCTAGAGAAAAGGGAGTTAGAGGCCAGCAGCCTGATTGAAAGAGAGGCAAGAGTCCATTTGACTGTCATGAAGAAGTTTTCTTCAAGATAACCACATTGCATTTATTCAGATGTAATCTGGGAATTCGCAAGCACTGAAGCCCTCCAGTCCAGTGTGCCCAAATTGACCAGAAGTTTTCATTTTAACTCTTGGTTCTTTCTGCTGCAATTCCACCAACCACAGTTTAAAGAGAGCCTGCATGCAGCAGCAAGTGAAGAAAGGAAGAGAAACAAGCTTGATTACCATACTTGAAAGCTGATTGTGGTGGTGCATGCCTGTAATCCCAGCACTTGAAAGGCAGGCAGGAAGATTATGAGTTCAAGACCAGGCAGGACATACATAGTGCAATCTTATCTCAAAACAAAACAAAAGAAAGAAAAAAGCAACAGCAATATGTAAGCCCCTATGCACTTAGTCCTTCAGGATCAGATAGCTTCTCTTTTTAAGAATTATGAGTTGGGTTGTTATTATCTGTATCCAAAGAGGTCTGTTTTACAGAGATGAAAAGCTCAAACAGCTGAAATGTAGTGGGGCATTGAAAAAAAAAAAAGAGTTCAAAAGACAGTAATTGGAGTCTCTGTCTCCCATTTCCTGCATGGGAGCAGGAGGTGGTTGTCCCTCTTTTCCCCATTTCTCTCCACTTTCATACAGTTATACTAAATTTCTTTCCAAATAAACATTACTGTTACTTTTACTACAAAAATATATATGATAATTGACTTATATCAAAATGCTTTACAATCTCATTTCCTACTTTAATTTCTCGGTTGATCTTTAAAACATTTATTGCAAAAAGGTGAATTATTAAGAAGTGAGCGCTTTCATATAGTCTGGACTAAGAAGTAAAAGGTCCCACCAGCCCTCTCCTGCCCGAGGGAACCACCTTCCTGAGTGTGTTGCTGTGTTGGAAGGGAGGCTGTTTTGTATTTTTATGAGTATTCTTCTGTGTCTGGCTTCTTCCATTCATACGACTATATGAGATTCATCACATTGTGCCTTGTAGAAGAGTTCATTCACATACTAATCAATGGCATGACTACCACAGCAATACCACAATTTATCTATTCCAATGTTAATATTCAAATTGTTTCCAATTAATGTTGCTATGATATTTTCTAGGTATATACATAAGGGAAAACCTAATAGGTTATATGGCAGGTGTCAATACAGCTATAGGAAATATTATCAAGCAATTTTCCAAAGAGATTGTACTCGTCATTTCAACCACCAGGGTATGAGGGTTCTAGCTGCTCCATGTCTTCCAACACATGATGTCATCGTGTCTTAATTTTATCCATTTGGGGATGTGTAGTGACACTCACGGTAGATTTTTTTTTTTTTTATTTTAGGGGTTTTGGTGGGACTGGAGTTTGAACTCAGGGCTTTATGCTTGCAAAGCAGGTACTGTACAGCTCTGGTTATTTTGGAGATGTGGTCTCATAAACTACTTGCCCAGGCTGGCCTCAAATCATCATCCTCCCTAGTTTAGCCTCCTCTGTAGCTAGGATTACAGGCATGAGCTACCAGCACCAGCTCACCATAGTTTTCATTTATCTTTCTCAGATGACAAGTGAGGTTGAGCACCTTTCTGCATGGTTACTGACCAAGTGGATATCCTCTTTTGTAACATGAATTTCAAGATCTGTTACCTCTTTTCTTATTGGGTCATGTACCTTTTTCTTGTTCATGTGTGGGAATACTTTATATTTCTGGAAAGAAGTACTTTATTAGTTAATACAATTGTAGATCAATTTTTCTACTCTGTGGCTTGTTTTTTTTTTTTTCCTCTTACTAACATATTTTGATAAATAGAACTTCTCAATTTTTTTGTTTTGGTGGCACTGGTGTTTGAACTTGGGCCTTGCACTTGCAGAACTTCTCAATTTTAATAGTGTCCAATTTACCAATCTTTGGTCTTTTTCAAATGTACATTTGTAACCTATTTAAGAACTTCTTGTGGACTCAGGGAGTGACTCAAGTGGCAAAGCACTTGCTTACTAAGGATAAGGTCCTGAGTTCAAACCCCAGTATCACCAAGAAGAAAAGAAGGAAAGGAAAGAGAAGGAAAAGGAAGGGAAGGGATTACAGAGACTGATTTT
This sequence comes from Castor canadensis, assembly GCF_047511655.1. Taxonomy (NCBI): domain Eukaryota; kingdom Metazoa; phylum Chordata; class Mammalia; order Rodentia; family Castoridae; genus Castor; species Castor canadensis. Next base: position 25,341,966 of record NC_133386.1, read on the forward strand.
CAAATGTCAGGATAATTTTACATTTTTGGAATAAAGTCACCTTGATCATGAATCATGCTAATATTTTGTTTAGGTTTCACGCATCTATGTTCATGAGAGAGAGTATCTATAATTTTCTTTTCTTATAATGCCTTTGTCATTATAAATTTGGGATTATGCCTTGTTTTTTCTATCTTGGGGGAAGGTTTGTATAAGCTAAGTGTTCTTCCATCCTTAAATATTTAAAAGGATTCTTTGATTATGTGCTCTGGGTCTGGGGTATTATAGAAAGGACTGAACTGGGCAATTTAATTTTTTAAACTAAACTTTCCATTTTTGAGTTCATTTGTTTGTTATATTTTTAAAGAGATGAGTCCAGTGCACTTAAATTTCCATATTTGTTGGAGCAAATTGTTCATGATACCCTATTATTTTTAAATTCTGTAGGATCTGTAGTATTTTCCCCTTTTTCATGCCTGATGGCAGTAATTTATGCCTTCTTTTATGTTTTGATGTCTCATCAGAAGACTAACAACTATATTATATCATTCACAGAGCCAACTGTAAGTTTTTAGTTTTCTGTTATATTTCCTCTTTTGGTACATTTTCTATATCAACTTCTGTTAATATCTTGGTGTGTAATTTGCTAAGCTGTTTTTAATTTATTAAGCCAGATTCTTACACTGATTTTTTTTTCTTTCTTCTTTCCTAACATATTTAAACCTACCTAAGGGCGATTTAGGTTCAGCAATTTTTTTTGAGGGGGATGGGACTGGGGTTTGACCTAAGGGTGATTTTTAAATAAAACTTGTAAATTTTGATCTATTATAGTATCACTCAGTTGAAAATATTTTTCACTGTGATTTCTTCTTTAACATATTTTTAAATGCTAATATTGAAACATTTGAAAATTTTATCTACTAACTTTGAATTAACAGATTAATTTTGTTATAGTCCTAGACTATATGCTGGATGATTTAAATAATTTGAAATATGCTGAAACTTCATAGTCCTGCAGATGGTCAGCTTTGAGATATGTCCCACATGCAGTTTTTGAGTGCAATGTTCTATAACAGGTTAATTTTGTTAATCAAAGTTATTCAACTCTTCTTTAATTTCATTGATTACTTTTAATTATTTTGGTCACTGGTTTAATCACTCAAAGCTCCTCCTATTGCAGATTTTTATATTTGTCCATTTTATTCTCTCAAGTTGTTTTATGTATTACCATATTACTAGGCATATACAAATTTATACTCATGGTATCTTTATGTTGGAATACCATTCTATTATGAAATATACCTTTCTATAACTAGTAATGCTTGTTGCCTTAAAGTTTACTCCATCTGCTATAAATATAGGCAATGAGTTTCTTCGGGTTAATATTTGAATGTTGTATATCTTTCCACAATTTTCCTGAATTCTTTTAATTACACTGTACTTGTGTACAACATAGAGGTCAGCTTTGTTCTGTTTTATTTTTGTTTGACTGTTTTTATCCAGTCTGACAGTTTTTGTCTTCTAATTGATGCTTTTATTCATTTACATATAATAACTAGTATATACAAGTTCTAAGTCATCAGCTTTTGCTTGATATTTGTCCCATCTATTTTATTTCTTTTTACTTCTTTATCTTCTTTTATTCTTTTGTTTTTTATTATTGGATAGAGTTTTATTTATTTATTATTGTGCTAGGTGGGGTACATTGTGACACTTACAAAAGTTCTTATATCAAATATATCATAATTGAACTCACCCCCTCCACCATTCTCCTTTGTCCCACCCATCCTCCATTCCTGGAATAATTTCATCAGATATCGTTTTTCCATTTACATACATGTATACACAGTATACTACCCATTTTTACTACTTTTATTATCTCATTTCCTTCTCTGACATCTACTTTTAGTCATATAATCTTTCACTATACTTTTGTGGTACCATGGGAATTTCAGCATTCATCTGTGACTTATTAATGTCTAGTGAATAGTAGATATACCTTTGCCACTTCCTTGCCAAAGTACCTTTGCCACTTTCTTGCCAAAGTAAGGCCTTACAACACTGCATTACATTTAATCCCTTTCTGTCCTCTGATTCACCTTGCAATTTTTGGTCTTTCTCTCTTCAACTACATCTAAGCTATTGTTAAGCCAATCCATTGAGTTTTTAATTTCAATTACCATATTTCCAGTTTTAAACATCCCATTTGATATTTTATAGTTTCTATCCTCTTATGTATTTCTATAACCATTTACTTTCTTCAATGTACTGATCACAATTATCTTAAAGCCCAATGCAATGTATGTATCTTTCCAGGGTTTTTTTCCTGGGTTTTCAACAATTTTGCCTGAAAGTATAGTAGATAATTCTGGTTTGAATGCAGGACATTTTTCTGTACCAAAAAAAAAAAAGTTCACTGGGGAGTTTAAAGCTCTGGTAGTTTGTCTTGCTTCCAGTGGGCAGTTGAGGTGGAGCACCTTACGCTACCCAGTCCTACATTAGGGTGAGTTGAAGTTGGACTTCATCTCTTTTAGAGCCAACTGTTTGCTATGGCACAGCCTTTTGAGGACCCCACTTATAATCCTGAATTTTGTTGCCTGTGCTGTAAACCACTGGCTAGTTCTTAAATTCTAATTTTTGCTCCTGGTGCCCCTTAACACTATAGGAAGCTTTGCTTAGCTTCTCAGCCTCTCAGTCACAGCTTGCATATTTGCAAATGCCTTGAAGGGGAAAACAGTCTAAATGTCACTTCATTTCTCTTTTTCCTTTGATGGTCCTTAAAATTTTTACTGCCTTTAATCAGACATTCTATGCATTTTTATCAACCTTTCCTAGTTACTGCTGCATGGAGAGTTAACCTGCAAAAACTGATTCCACCCTTTCAAGAACCAGAATTTGCTTGTAACCCCTAGCTTGGGAGGCAGTGATAGTAGGATTGCTGTTTGAGACCAGCCTGTGTAAAAAGTTAGGGAGACCTTATTCAACAATAAAGCAGGGATTGATGGTGCACGCTTGTATTCCCAGCTACGAGGATCACTGGTCCAAAGCCAGTCCAGGGAAAAACATGAGACCCTGTCTAAAATCACCCTAAATCCAAAAGGACTGAGGATGTGGCTCAGGTGGTAGAGAGCTTGCCTAGCAGGTATGAGGTCCTGCATTCAAACACCAGTACTACAAAACAAATTAAAAAAAAAAAAAAAGCAGAATTACTACCCAACTTATCTTTTGAACTCACAATGTTATCTTCCGTTGAGCTTCAAAATTAAATGATTCCCTATATCATTAGCTCCTTTGAGTTCCTGATTAAGAAGTAACTATGGAGGATCTATTTCATGTTTTAGCTGACTGAGAGTTTGGCCTCTGTCATGAGAAATATTAAAGGTCAACCATGGCTGAAACTAGGCCAGTAAGTTTTATCCTATGTGCCAAAGAGTCTGAAGTCACAACTGGTCTAGGAGAAAGTGTGCCAAGATAAATTAATAACACCCATCAGAGAAAGAATGGTGGTGAAAACACACACACCAGGCATTTATTAAAGTCATGTGATAGTCCATAAGCAGACTCTTCTCTGCATAGTCACTTTGTATCCACTTAAAGAGACACAGCTTCTGTCCTTTTTCTTGAAGATGAACAAAGATTTCCTAACATGGAAGATATTCACCTCATAAACTAAAATATTAGCAAAAGAAATACAGATTCCATGGGTTCATGGCTTCTCATCACTTTGTATAGAATTTGCTAAGTTTGAATTAGAAAAACAAGGCACACTGTTGGTTGTCTTAGTCCATCCAGGTTGCTGTAACAAAAATACCATAAATTGAGTGGTAAATAAGCTTCATGCTCATTGTTCTAGAGGCTGGGAAGTCCAAGATCAGATGCCAGCAGATCCTTTCCTCATAGATAACCATCTTCTCACTGTAACTCTGGGATCTCTTTTAATGAGGACACCAATCCCATTGATGAGGGCTCCACTTTCATGACCTAATCACCTCCAAAAGGTCCTCCTACTAATACCATCAACCTTGGAAGTAAGGATTTCAACGTATAAATTTTTGGGGAAAACAAACGTTTAGTGTATAACATCACTTAGACTCAGCTGTCAGGAATGAAGGGTAATTATAGGGGCCATGTTTTCTAAAGGCCATGTACAAGCTGTCTGACAAGCCATGGTATTATTATATCAGCATGACTAGCCAAGAAGAGCCAGCACCTAGACATCACAGAAACAATTCTGTCACCAGTTCAAGACAGTAGATTTTTGCTAACTTGGTTCCAAGATGGGGCTTTAGACATCTGGCCGTTTTAGTAAGATTTTCAAGACCAGAGTTACACGAGTGAAGCATTACTGGGTAGGTGCCTGCAGGGAATCAGATAACTGATTGCTAACCTGCTTTTTTTAGACCTGTGGCTTAGCTTCCTGACGTCTCCAGTCTCACAGTCAAATTCCAGAGCCGTTCCACTAAAACTTCCTGGCTGGGATGGACAAGAGCAGCTGCCACCAAACTGATAATGGGTTTGTTCTGCTACTTGCCCAAAAAGGCTGCTCTGAGCTGCTGATTTGCATTCCTGCCTGCACAAACAGTCTTTGCGCTGAGCCACCTTCAACACAGAGAGAACAGCAGTGCCACCTACTGAACCACCGGAGAAGTAGCCATCATTACAACTAGTCCAGGCCAGTTTGTCACTTAATCTGGCAGGACAGCCATACCCAACAATGGGACTGAAAACCACCTTTGGATGGCAATTAAGTAGGCCTCCCCTCCTGCCAATTTCACTAATTGTTTACCACTGCCAGGCTGAAAAAGGTCTCAGAAAGTTTATTCTACTCTGAGCAAATGAAACCCAATTGCAGTTGAGATCCAGGCTGTACTCCACTTAAGAGAGAACTGGGCATGTCAGCGGATACAGAGTCCAACACTGAATATGGTCATTTAGTACTTACCCTTGCTAGACAATGGGTGAGGCTCCAGGGTAGAAGTGTGTATGGTCAACACTAGAGAACCTATAGAAAGATAGCAAATGGACATTTGTGTCCCATGGTGACAAAATATACACAGAGACTCAGAGGGATCCTGTCTCAAAGGATGGAATTTGGAGCATTTGAATTTTCTACTTTTCTCCAGGTTCTATTGCGCTGTCACCAAGCTTAAATTAGGAAGTCATAGTGACTCCTCCAATGGTTTGGTTTTTTTGTTTGTTTGTTTTTCAAATCACCAATCAACAAATAATATATCTGGTATTTTGTTCTCAAAATAGCTACTTTAGCAATGTCCTGAGCATCTGCTTGGTCTGGCCCTTGGAAAATCTTACCAGACAGCTCTCAAAGTACTCATTTCCTTCCCTGTATTCACAAAATCCTAGGAGCGCACTTCTGATGATGATCAACCTAATACTTCTAGGTTCACCACTTCACTATGCACATATGTACATTCTTAGATAAATAAGTAACCAGCCTATTAAGTCAAACACCCACCACATACTGCTTTGGTCACACATTTGCAGTAAGGAACAGAATCTGAACACTCTGTATGGAGGGGAGGGTTCCCTCCCCCACACTAGTGCTTCAGCAACCATGCACAGCTAACACCCAAGCATGTACAAACAAGCTGTACAGGTGCGACTTCTCCTCCAAGAGGAGACCAGGCAAGGAGACATGATAGGAAATGGGTAGCCTGGTACAGTGGTTTACATCTATAATCACAGCTGCTCAGGAGGCACAGATTGACAGGATCATGGTTAGAGGCCAGCCTGGGGAAGAAAGTTAGCCATCTCAGTCAATAAACTGGACATGGTGGCACACACCTGTGATCCCAGCTACTTGGGAGATGGGAGACATAGGTAGAAGACTCCAGGCAAAAACATAAGGCCCTATCTGAAAAGTAACCTAAATTTAACAAAAAAAAAAAAGGCTGGGGATTGGCTCAAGTGGTAGTGCACCTGTCTAGAAAGTGAGGGGCCCTAAGTTCAAATTCCAATACTACCAAAAAAAAAAAAATAGAAAGAAATGGGCAAAGTAGTGTCGTCCTCGACAAGAGATTCATAGAGTTGAAGAGGATTGCAATATTCACAAACTAAGTTAAAATTTCTTAAGCTACTAATCTGAGAATAATATGTGAACCAGGAAGAGGTAGGTGATAGTCCTGTTAAAGTTTTTAGTGTTTTACCATGACTTTGCTTTTGAATACAGTCCAGGTAGGCAAAACTTTCAGGATTGAGTACCTACGTTAGCTCCTCTTTTTACCCAGGATTGAGTACCTACGTTAGCTCCTCTTTTTACCCAGGATTGAGTACCTACGTTAGCTCCTCTTTTTACCCATGCATATTCAGTCATCATATTTCCTACCTACTCCTGCTTGCTTCTTTTTGTAAACTTCTCTATACGTTTCCATGCAGTCTTTCTGCTGCTGACCTGATAGGCTTTTCTTACACATCTTATTTCTTAATCCCCATGATTCATTTAAAGAGGGGATTTAGAGCACAGAACGTGTTAGCTCCAGGCTGCTATCAGCAGCTTCAAGTCCACACTTACCATTAGGCCTGTTGCTGGGAAAATAGCACCCTATCCCATCCCCAAAACCAAAATCACAAAACTCTGAGGCCACTCCAGCCTTCATCTTTGCCAAAGTACCTGTGCTGCTCTGCGGATAGGCCTTGTAGCTCATCTATGTCTCTTTTTTAGGAAAACAAAGCTGAGAAGATGGAACAGAAGTCAGGATGGGCCTTGGCTTTCTTCCACCTCTCTTCTCCTCTCCATTCTTGTCCCTCTGCCTCCTCCCTCAAAGTCAGCAAGGAACTGTTCACTGTCATCTGACAAAGTAAAAAATGCTCAAGACTTGTGGATAGGCTTTGAGAAAATGAACATGAAATGGACCAAAATCAAATAAAATAATTACAGACTCTAATATGGAAGAACCTTCGAAATCCAATTTATCCTCTTCCTCACTGCTTTGGTGGCCGCTATACTCCCTGCGAAAAGGTTTTAAACACCTCTGAATAAGGCAGTTTTTAGCTCATTCTTCTATCAGCCAGGGTATGAAGACATTTTAATATCTAACTCTTGTTAAGCATGTTCAGCTTTACATATATTATATTTCTTATTCTCCCTGATAATGCTGATAGGAAGATATTATATTCCAGAGGTCAAAAAACCTACCCAAGATCATCCAACAGACTGGCTGACTCAGAAGCCATCTAAACTATTTAGCCAGTATAACATGATTCCTTCTTTCTCCAACTTCCACTAATTGGTCCTTGGGCCATAAGGGCATCTAATTCCTCTTCCACATGATAGCCATCCTTAACAAGAGGAGGCGATGCCTCTTTTCCTAGCTAGTTACCTAGTTCCTTCAATATACCTCATATGACAAGGTTTTCCCTCAGCCTCCAAAACCTCTAATCTGACATGCTGTCCTTGGCCTACGTCCTTCCAAAATGTGTTAGGATAGTCAAATCCTAGATGTAGTACAACCAGTGGAGTGTAGAAAGACATGACTACCACCTGTATTCCAGACCAGCCCTGTCAATGTGACTTGCTGAGATGATGGAAATGTTACACACTTGCACAGTCCTGCTCAGAAGCCATTCGCCACACTGGGCTCTTGAGTGCTTGAAATGTAATTATTGCACTTGAGGAACTAAAATTTACATCTTATTTTACCCAGTAAATTTTAGCTTACATAGCCATATGTGGTAAGTGGTTAGATATTAGCAAGCGTAGTTCTAGATTCTGTAGTTATACTTCATACCTTGATCCATGTTGTCAATGATTACGTCATCCCCATCTTATAATACATAGTTGGCTTCTAGGACCCCTGAGCACATTTTGCATTTATCTCTGAAAATTGTTAGCTCATGGTCATTCCTATCAAGGTCATTCCCAATCTGATTTTGTCATTGACAGTATGTTTTATCTTCAGCAAGTTGGACAAGCATACTTGCTACATAGTCACAGAACACAATGAATGATAGAACAGTAATAAACACTACTAACATTTATTGGAGACTTATTAAGTGCCAGCAATTGCACCATGAACACTGTAGCATGTTATATACTTCTCATCTAAACCCAGGAATGTCTGGATCCACAGCTTACCCCATCACCTCCTAAGGAGACTGCCTTCCACATCAGGTAAACACATACACACACATGCATACACATGCACATATATACACAACAGCACTTGACACCTTCTTCTCTTATACATCAGCTGCTAACCTACAATTTGCATACTATCATTTAGTCACTATTGTCCTTGCATCCAAGACAATACTTTCACCATGTTCACCAAGATCTCATGAGAGTCTCTGTTGAATCTTTTGTTGTAGCATGCATTCGCAAATCTAACAGCACCCTGGACCACCTAACAACCTTTAGGAAAATAGAATAGATCACCTACCATGATTTCTTCTTGAACTCACCCTGTCCTTCAGAAATCTTCGTGATTGACTCAGTCAAGCGCGCACTCCATGCCCATGGAGGAGAATGCAAAAACTGAGTTATTAATGGAAACAGGTTTCAGCAAGCTATCCAATATGCCCAACAGGGAAGAGAGATGCATTTAAAATTTAGAACAAAGAATAGTTTGGAATAAAAGCAAGATTTTTAATAAGCATGTCTTTTTTTAAAAAAAAGATTCATCTATATAACAAACAGGACATCAAATAAGATTTTTTTCCTCTGTTACACCAATTTCAACTAAAGTCTCAAGACTGACTTTTATAAGTTCTAGGGTCCCTCACATCCTAAAGAGTGGAGCTAGACTGTCTGCAGAACTTTCTTAGGAGGTGGCCTCAAGTGGCTATCAATCTCTTGGCCACCGCTAGCCTACATTTGAGAAAGTGAGAATTATGAAGAGATGAAACATTGATGGGCGCCAGTGTCTTTGAAGAGACTTGTCAGACTGCTGTGCATTTCTCTCCCTTTCTATGACAGGACGTATGTGGTATGAGAAGACTTAAGAGATGAGTAGAAAAAGACTGAAAAGCATCCAGAGAAGTTGGAGAGAAAAAAAAAAAAAGAGAGAATAAATTGTCATGGAAACCAAGGGAAGAAAGTGAGTGGGCAGCTTCCTCAAGAGCAGCATTCCTCAAGCTAAGGAATGAAACACATTTATTGTATGTAGCAATTACAGGTCATTGGCTTCCTTGATTAGAGCACTATCTCCAGCATGGTAAGGATGGAAGTGAGACTGTGGTGAGGGAAGGGCTAATCACAGAAAATCCAGACAATCCTGTAAATTTGACTGTGAAAGGGGAGAGAGAGAAAGGACTAGCAACTGAAGGTGAGTGTAAATTCCAGGGGAAAGTTTTTAAATTTTAAAATTAAGAGTTTAAAGCACTCAGAGAAAAACAATCTGCAGTTTTATACAGACTACATGGACATCAGGTCTTGTATTAGTAAAAGCTATGGGTTTTCAGAAGCTGTACAGACACACACACACACACACACACACACACACACACACACATATTTTCGAGACTGCCTCACTAAGTAACCCCAGCTGGCCTTTACCACACAATCCTACTGACTCAGTCTTCATAAGAGATTGCATCATGACATTGCCATACAAGCATATAAAACACTTTGATCATGTTTATCACTTCTATTACTCTTATTCCTCCTTCCTCTCTCCCCCTTTTCCCTTCTCCTTCTACTTCCTTAGTAGCCCACCTTTTACTTTTATAACTTTTATTACTTTTTTTACTTTCTTTTTATTTTCCCCTAGCTTCCACAAATGAGAGAAAACATGCAATACTTGTCTTTGTGGGACTGGCTTATTTCACTTAACATGATGATCTCCAGTTCCATGCATTTTCCAGCAAAATTTCATTAGGAATAATGGCTGAATGAAACTCCATCATATGTGTATATAGCACATTTTCTTATCCATCCATCCACTGATGAGCAACTAGGCTGATATGATAATTTGGCTATTGTGAACAATGCTGCAATAAACATGGATATTCAGGTATCTCTAGAGTAAGCTGACTTATACCCAGAAGTGGTATGTCTGGATCATAGGGGAGTACTATTTTTAATTTTTTGAGAAACCTGCATTCTGATTTCCCTAATGGATGGACTAATTTGCATTCACACCAGCAGTGGATAAGGATCCCCCTTTTTCCCCCACATTCTGGCCAGGACTTATTTTCTTTCTCTTCCTTTCTTTCTATCTTTTCTTTCTTCTTTCCTCCTTTATTTCATGATTTCATTATTTATTTATTTGGTGGAACTACGGTTTGAACTCAGAGTTTCGTGCTTGCAAAGCAGGCACTCTACTACTTGAGCCACACCTCCAATCCATTTTGCTCTTATTATTTTGGAGATGGGATCTCAAGGACTATTTTGTAGGGCTGCCTTAAACCTCAATCCTTCTGATTTCAGACTCCTACATAGCTAGGATTACAGGCATAAGCCATGGGTACCTGGCACTTGTTTTCTTGATGTTAGCCACTGCTTCAGCCTCTGAGTGCTGGGGTTACAGGTGTGTACCACTATACCTAGACATACAACTAATTTTAAAGTAATCTTTAAAACAAAGATCAAAGTTCACTTGTTTAAGTCCCATTGCATTAACCAAAATAAAAATAGAAAAAGAACTAAATGATCATTTAAAGTTTAAAATTCGAGTCTGGTGGAGTGGCTCAAGTAGTAGACACCCCCTAGCAAGCATGAAGCCCTGAGTTCAAACCACAGTGCCACTAGGGAAAAAAAAGCATAAAACTCCTAAAATGAGCAATTAATTATTAATAATTTATTATAATAAATTATAAAAATTATTATAATAAATTAATTAATAATGACTTAGTGAAGGTTTTTGAGAAGTCTGGGACTATTTCAGCTAAGCCAGTGATTTATATTCACTGACATGGTCCTGGGTTAGTCTAATAAAGTACTATATAACAATTAATAAGGATATCATCTTTACCAGTTAGATCCCTAATAAAGTCAGTTTTGGACAAGTTCTACACTGTGCTATATGACTAGAATTGACAAATGGAACTTTTAAATACTGGAATGCCATTTTAATGGAAAAAAGACACAACTAAGAAGACATACCACAGGTAGAAGAGAAAGTCATAATTGTGGTGTGGGCACTACAGAAAATAGACAGTAGAGTAGGCTAGAGAGGTTAGGCTGTACCAAAGAGGAAGCATTTGACTTTCTCAGGTGCCCTCACCTTTGGGGTGAGGAGAAGACCTCTCTCCAGGTGGCTGTTCAGAACTGATCCCCAAGTGTTTGCAGTAGCTAGTGTAAGCAGGGAGTCATGCTTTCTGTCTTCTATTTCTTCTCTCACACAGCTAACTCACTTGCTGAGTAACTAAATAATAAAATAAATGAACAAACCAAGCACTGAGGAACCAGTAGAGGGAAGTGTGGAAGAATCCAGACATAAGAATCTCTGATGTAGTAGAAGGCATCGAAAGGCAACATTTCAACAGATTTAGCTCAATGATCTAATTAATTTTTACTTGTGACTCATGAATCAGGCAGCATCTCATCTAAAAATAGAGAGGTGCTGGGCAGGGCAGAACAACCTGCGTTTATAAGATAACTTCAGCAGGAGCAGAAGCAGAGTCTTATAAGCACACCTCAGAGGTATTTCAGGTTCAGACCATTGCAATAAGGTGAATGTTGCAATAAAGTGAGTAACATGAATTTTTTAGTTTCCCAGTGCATATAAAAGTTATATTTGTACCATATTGTGCTCTACTAAAAGTGCAATAACATAATATCCTTTAAAAACCCACGTACCTTAATTTAAAAATATCAAATGTGACACAGAGGAAGTGAACATATGCTCTTGGGAAAATGATGCCAATTAGACTCGCTTGATGCAGGGTTGCCAGAGCCTATGATTTGTAAACAACACAATATCTGAAAAGCACAATAAAATGAAGAATGCCTGTAAAAAAAAAAGTATATTGGATGATATCAGGTTACTTCAGTTACTTTCAGGTGAGGTTTAAAGTACAGGTGACTCTTTTATCTCCTGAAATTTGGCCTATTTCGGAATTTGTTGTCTCTCTCTCTTGATTCCTCAGAAAGTCAGGTAAACAATTCAGTTTTAGTTTGGTGACATGGGACTTTAGCAGGAGTGACTTTATTTTGGTTTGATTTGTTCTATTTGGGAGCCAGTGCAGGCACTCAGTCTAAAACAATGGCATCTGTAAATTTTACTTAACAGAGGAAAATAGACAATTCCTCAAAGAGAAGCAGAATACTGTTCCAGATATTATGAAGTTCGGTAATTTGGTGGCAAAAAGTTGAAGGGTTTTTTCATTCATTGGCTTTAATTTGAATGTGAAGTTTATGACAAGGTTATCTCCTGTGAATGAAAGGAAGGGCTAGCAGGTTAGGCTTAAAAAGAACAGAGAGGAGTTAAAAACAAACAAAAACAGCTTACCATGAAGAAAGAGGGAAGGAACTATTAAAAGAGCTTGAGACTGCGACCAGTTGAGACTGGGCGGAGATCAGGAAGTAAAATGGCCCCAAATGCATGGTATGGGGTATTTCTTCTCCAGCAGCTACCTAGCCCTAGGTAGGCCTGACAGGGTGAGTGGGCTAGGATTTATAGTTTGGACACTTGTGTTAAAAGGAGAGTATTAGCAAGGCAGGAATTGAAGTACCAGACCAGACCATGAGGTCTAGGCTAGATTGAGTACCAGTCTCTCAATAAATCTGTGTTAATAGGAAACGAAAGGAAATTAAAAACTAGAAACTTAATAGAAACTCCCCACCAAATCTAATCACTAAGCCCTATTGACTTTCCATCTTGAATATCACTTCTTTCTCTCTACCTCTCTCACTTCGTCTCTCACCTGGTCACCAGCATCCCTTACTTTCTAACTCATCTTCCCACATTCTCCATTGATCATAGCATCTTGAAATTTCTTCTTAAATACCTAAACCTCTCTTTGTTTTTCCTGCTCAAAATCCTTCTGTAGCATGTCAGCCAGGGTCTTAGGTACATATGGAGGTCCTTCAACCACATTGCCTATGGCATTTTTGTTTTTGTTTTATTTTTCTCACCCTACAGGACATCTTATCTGACACATTTCAGGTAGTAAATGTATTGTCCAGATTCTGGACACCAAGACAAGAACCTTATTAGAGAAAATGCCTGGAAGAGAAAATAAAGAGAGGGGCAGAGAGAGCTGTCAGAAGATAACACAAGTTTGACCCCAAGTGAAGGAGAAAAAGAAGGAAGGTGGGTGGAAGTACTTTGAATTGCCAAAGAATCTAAGGAAAATATGGCAAAGCCACAGGGGTGTCCTTAAGCTACACATGGCCTTCAAAGGAGTCCTTTGTCTCCCAAGGCTAGTCCTTCCTTACTAACCCTGGTTGGTCAAGCCTTGACTGGAGCTGCCTGCACAGCCTCAGAATAAACACAGTGATGGATTTCAGAGACCAGCTGCTGGGCCCTGGAATGATTTCATTCTTTGTTACTGCAGGTCTCTGAGGCACGGTCTATGGCTACCTCTCATGGCTTCTCATAAAATCCTTTAAAGTCTCACAACCCCTGTAAATTCTGGCTTCTATCCACTACTCCAGACTTAAACCCACCCATTTTTTTTCCTGCTCTAAACATATCAGATTTCCCTCAATTCCAGAAACACTTATGCTCAGTGTCCCCCATCGAAACTTTTCATGCTGAATCTCCTGCCAGGAAAATTTGTTTCGATCCCATCTCCACATTTGCCTGTGTTTTAACTCAACTTCACTCATTTGCTTAAATCCCATCTCCCAATTCCCTTGTCTGTATTCCTTAGACTGGGTAATATGCCCCCTTGCTTGTCTCCCTTGAGAATAGGTCATACATGTAGGATTTGTCTTTTGTCTGACTTCCCTGCCAGATGAATTAGCTCCATGATAGCAGAACCTAGATGTCCTAGCACTGAACCCAAGGGTTTAATAATACCTCAATAGTACATTTTAACTGACTGACTAGTAAAAAGGAACATCAGAAGAAGAGGCCTCTTAGCAAGAAATTAGGGCAGTAATTGGCCTTGAGTGTTGGATAAGGTTGAGGTTTAAGAGGAAAAATTTAGTGTGAGACCTAAAACAGGATAGTTAGAAGGGAAAATTTTTTTAAAAGACTCATTAAGTTTGCAAAGAAAAACAAGGCAAAGATCATACTCACAATGTGATCATTTTGTGACCTATGTGTGAATCTGGGGTCTAAATATAGAGATTTTTTTCAAACCACCTGTCCCCTGTTGGCTGTAACAGTCAGGATCAAATTTAGCTGCATACAGCAGGGAACCTAACTACAAGGCTCTATCAGTTGGGGATCCCAGCATGAAGCAGATGACACATCCACAAGTTTTAACAGAGCAATGGTGGAAGAAGCCACTATTTATACAAATGTGGACAAGGTTAAGGAAACCCTCAAGGGATGGTGAAGCTACCTGCAGTTACCATCAGCAGGAGGCCATTGCCTCCCTGAGGCTGAAGGGATAGTGTTCTCAAAACCCATCAAGACCAAGAGCCTTGGGGAGAGGCCTCTATTCAGGAGAACACAGCCTCTAGTAGACCCAAGATAATGTAAACAGAGAAGGAGTAGGGAAAATAATCATTCTCTTCTCCCACACTGATCTCCTGTCAGGTTCCTCAGTTGACCAAATCCACCAGGAAGCCAGAGAGCAAGGAAGCCATTTAAGGCACAAATCATGAAGAAAAAAGAGAATGGATCTTTGGGAGAAGACTGCAGAAAGAAAATAACTAACACAAGGGCTTATTTATCTCACATTATAGCAAGTTTGAAGATAAGACATACCAGACTGAGATGCTGGCTCCATTGTCCTCAGGAAGCCAGTCTCTTGTCTATCTTTCCGATCTATCATCTTTAACACTTGGCTTCCTTCCTTACAGTCACCTCCCATTCCAAGATAACTTGTGGAGCTCCTGACATCCAAATCTTATTCCAAGAAAAAGGAAAGAGAAAAGGGAGGAGGCCAAACAAGTGCCTTTCAGTTTAAGGAAGTAACCCTACTCAGGACTTCCATATTTGATTAGCTACTTTTATTTTCAAGGAAGATTAGAAAACAGATGTGGTATTTGGCTGTACATGTTGCTTCCCAGAATCAAATCATGATTTTGTTTTGTACTGTTTTTAGTAAAGAAAGGGTAGAATGGATGTTGAACAGGCCCTCCTGAAACAATGCCTGAGGAGACATAGTCAGAGATGGATTTACTGAAAGATCTATGAGTTTTCTCAGGGATATTTATTTGATTCATATACTGGCTGCTATGGTTTGAGTGTTTGTCCCCTCTAAAACTCATGCTAAATTTTCTTGCCACTGTAACAATATTAAGAGATAGGACCTTTAAGAGGTGATTTAGACAGACTATGGGTGGGATTAATGTCATTAAAAAGGGTGATTCTGATACCTTTTGCTTCTAGTCCTTTCTGTCTTCTGCCTTGTGAGGATCCAGCCTTTCTCCCCTCCATAGGCTGTAGCTTACAAGGCACTATCTTAGAAGATGAGAATGGTCTCACCAGATACCAAACTTGCTGGTGCCTTGACCTTAGATTTCCTGAACTCCAGAACTGTGAGCTGATACATTTCTTTTCTTTACAGGTTATCCAGTGTTAGGTATTCTGTTATAGCAGCACAAATGGACTAAGTTACTGCCGTAATAACCTAATGTCTGATTAGGTTGCACAGGTTCCTGTGATTCCCCACTCTAACCTGTTTAGTCTGTGGGGGCCATTTGCTTTACATCTTCTTAGCCACATAATTCTCAAGATTGATTGACTTCCTTACTTGGTTTTAATGTATCCTACCTCCATCTGAGGAAAGATGAAGAGTTTCCATTCACTTAACAAATATTTATTGAGCACCCCTCTACGCCAGGAACTGTTCTAGATGCTGGGGATACAGCAGAAATCTCTAATACAATACATAAATACAATATGTAGTATGTTAGTTGGTCCTAGTTGCCTTGGAAAAAAAATAGAACTAGAAAGGGAAAAGGAAAGTTAGGCAGTGGTTGTGATTTTCAAGTCAGGAAGACCTGAGTAAAACCTTAGAAGAGAGCATGATCTGGAGATACTGAGGGAGAGTGTTCCAGGCAAAGAAAAGACAAGGGTAGTTGTCCTGAAGGGGCAAATAGCAGCCTCCCAAAGATGACTGTTCCTAAACCTAGACTGTGTGACTATGGGACATGTTCTTAGGCTTACTGGCATTAGCAATAACATGTATCTGCAAGACCCATGACTCAAGAGGCTTCCCAAAATATTACTTGAATAAATAAATCAGATGTAAAAACCAAGATTCAGTCTTCACTGTTATATTTAGAATAATCTGATTGGTACTATGATCATTAGACACACTTAACAAAGAAGAATCATCTTGGATTAAGTTTGATGAATACTCATGAGATAGTTTTTTAAAAGCCATTAATATAGATTATTAAAAGCTGAATTAATCGCATGCTTAGCTTCTCATATAAGAGGTTAAATTCAGCAGGCATGGTGAAAACTCCAGCTTTAGGAAGTTACTTTCACTTGACACAGACCTGAAACTAATCTCATACAGGACTACTGCTGTGGTCTGGATGTTTGAATGCCCCCAGATTTATATTTTGAAACCTAATCTCCATGGTGATGCTATTAAAAGGCGAGGTCTTTGGGAGGTGATTGGAAAATGGAAGGAGTTTATGAATGGAGTTAATGCCCTTATAAAAGAGGCCTATGGAAGCTTGTTCATCACCTTGACCACATGAGGACACAGCAAGGTGTCATCTGTGACAAAATGCCACATACACCCCCGGCCCTGACCACATATCAAATCCACTGGCAACTTGATCTTGGATTACTCAGCCTATGGAACTATGAGCAACAAATTTCTGTTATTTATACATTACTCAATCCAATGTAATTTGTTGTAACAGTCTGAACAGACTAAGACAATCATGTTTTTCCTAACCATGAGTGAAAGATTAAGTGATTTTTACCAATGACCTACAGTAGAAGTTAGTCCTTATGATCTAAGCATTTTTCTTACTGTTAATATTTTGACAATTGGTTTTCTGAAAGAAATCCTCAAAAGACATCAAAACCACAAGATCAGGAAAGAAAAATTGTCTGAATTCTCCCACAACTTACACATCTATGTCCCTGTTATGCAAAACTACCATCATATCCACGTTTCTTTGACAGCAAATGAACACAGCCCTATAGTAGCTATTATGACTATAAGATGTCAAAGATAAAGCCTCTGTCCTCAAAGACAGCCATAATCAGAATGATATTCACATGGAATCCTTTCATGTTTCCCAGAGTATAACAGGATAACAACTTCTCTGTGCCCTACATCTGAGCGCCTTCATGCCCCATAAAATCATCCTTGCTAAATGTTGGCATTGCTTTTCTCCCACCTGCACCCCCCACAGTTGCAAGGACTGAACAGTTGGTCCTCTTTATCTATGGGTTCTATATCCAAGGATTCATTCAACCACATATTGAAAATATGCAGGAAAAACTGTCTGTACTGGACGTGTACAGATTTTTCTTGTCATTATTCCTTAAACAATACAGCATAATAATTATTTGCACAGCGTTTACATTATATGAAATCTAGAGATGGATAAAAGTAACAGAAGGACTATGTACATCATTTTATATAGGAACTTGAGCATCTATGGATTTTGGTATACATGGGGAATCTCAGAACCAATCCTCTAAGACACAGAGGGATGATTGTACAGTCTTTGAAGAGTTGAAAGCTTACTTCCTTGAACCAAACCACAAGTCTGACCTGGAAGGCTGAATTTTCAAAAAGAGCACATCTCTACAAATTGAAAACTCTATTTCTTGATTTCCTTCATTTGATGTTTAATAATAATCTCTGAACTCTTCACATTCATAGTATCTTGTCGTTTAAAATTATATGTAAACCAAGAAAACTAAGTGCCAAAGTACTTGTTCTAACCTCAAAAGAGATAATTCTAATAACAAAACATTAATTTCACAATTTTAAATATTATTCTTCTAGGATAAAATCAACACCATTGAATTTTAACGCTTAGCAGTTTTGAATAAGCTTTCTCTTTACAGCTTAGATGACTTGTTAAAGACGTTTTCTTAAAACTTTCAACTAATGCAAATCCAAATATGCAATGTGAAAAGAATCAGATTTAAGAGAAATCATAATTTTTAGCAACAGTATATGCCTGTCACCTCCTCTGCAATATCTTTACTCTGAAAGCTATAATAAAATATTAGTACTTCTTACAGTAAGCATCATATGAATGCTTAAAGTTAAAAACCACAATTTCAAGAGAATACTCCTATATACTTCACAGCCCATATCCCACCTACAGAGAACACCAGATTAAAGACATTTGGGAAATGATTGAGATTCCAGCACAATTCTTCAAAAACCTCTTGCTTTCCTGCACACAAAGTGCTACATGTGCATTAATAAACCTGGCAAAAGTGTAAATGAGAGACATGCCAGGAATGAAATTTCTCTCAATTTTCTCAGTCCCATAAAATTCTTAATGTAAAAATGCAAATCTTGTAAGTCAAATGCTTTGCTAGAATTTAAATTAGTTTTTTAATGGATCTAACATTTAAAATTTCAGTGTTAGGTATAGAATAACAGAATGAACACAGCAATTCTCAGCAAAAACTATTTTAGCTGTATAGACTACCAGGAGTCGTGTCACCTTTCATAGAATGTAGTCACATTAAGACTAGAATTCAGCAAACAATTTTAAAAGATGTTCATAGACATTGAAGATGATCAGCCTTCTGAAAAAAAAAATCACATCTCCTTTTAACTCCTACCACTACATAGTTTGTGCTCAATGAATGCTGAATTAAATCACATTTAGCATTTCAAGTGTAACATGTGAAAAGGAAAAACAAAAGGAATAATTACTAGATTGCTCACTTTACTAGTTCCGCATGTCTATTTCTCACTGAAGAGTTTATAAATCCTTTTAGCCTATTAATTCATTAACTCTGATTATAAGAATATTAGAAAGTTGGTATTTGTGTTTGCATGCTGTAACAGAAAGCACAATCCCAAAGATTGGTGATGCGCTTGAGTGCGTAAGAGTCACAGTTCACCCTCAGTCTTCCTGACTCAGACACTAGCACTGACTGAGAGTTCAGATGCCAGTCAAGGGTTATTAGCAACCCTGCAACAGCATTTCGTCAGGTGGAGCTTACAACCTAGACTTCCTTAGTCCAGGTTGCCATAATAAAAGATCTTACAATAATTTATGAACAATAAAAACTTACTGGTCACAGTTCTGGAGACCTGAAAGTCTTAAGTTCAAGGCACCAGCAGATTCAGTTTCTGGTGAGGGCCCTCTTCCTCATAAATGGTGTCTGCCATTTATGTGAGCTGTGTCCTCACATGGTTGAAAGGGGCAATCAAACTCCCTTGAACCTCTTTTTATAAGGGAACTAATCAGTTTGATCACTTTCATCACCTCCCAGCAGGCCTGTATCTTAACACCATTACCCTGAGATGAGGATTTCAACACATGAATTTTGGGTGAACACAAATACTCAAAACAAAGTACTTCCTAAGCCAGATCAGTCCAGTAGAAGCAAACACCAGTGCTAAAAGGCACTATCCTGGTCACACGGAGTGACATAATCAGCCTCCATCATATCTCAAGAAGTTGTCATTGGCAAGTGTCTTTTACAGTATTAAGAGTACCAACGCCATCCTTCACAGACATCCCTCAGACATAAAAACACAATCACTGTAACTCAACTGACAGGCAATTGTTTTATTGCAAACCAGGGAAAGAAATGGATTACTTTCCAACCCAAGAAGAAATAGGTTTTTGAGCACTAGTCTTAGTTTGAAGCTAAACACAGGTGGAGGAAAAAAACTGGACTTTCAGAAGGCATCTAACCCATCATCCTTAGATAAGTTTCATCTAAGTCTCACAACACTCTCAACACCTGTCTTGTTTCACTGCTCCATAAAAGTCCGGTTTTACTTCCCTTCACACCCCACTGATCTGTGAAACAGATCAATAATAAAATCCAATTTATCAATTTCTGGATTATACATTTGTATCTATGATCCTTTGGAGTTTATTCTTATTTTTAGTATGGTATGTGGATTCAGATTTAACTTTTTGCAAGTGGGTATCACATTGTTCCAGATCCACTGTTACATTATTATTCACTGAATTCTGTGCTTTTGTCAAAAATCGAGAGACAGGGGTATGGCTCAAATGGCACAGCACCTATCTAGCAAGTACAAGGTTATGAGGTCATGAGTTCAAACCGCAGTACAAAAAACCTCCAGACTGTGTGTGTGTGTGTGTGTGTGTGTGTGTGTGTGTGTGTGTTATCACATTTTAGTATATACCAATGGTTAAGAAACTTGATACAAGAGGAAAGACCTGGTAGGAAAGGATGATAGGCAAAAGTATGAGAACAGCTGAAAGGAAAAGGACTAGAAAAAGAGGAGGACATTTTTAAAATGGCACCCCCCACCTCTGCCATCACCAAAGCCCACCCTCACGCCCAATATATCCCTACCCTGTTTTGAATGGTTAAGTGTATAAAACAAACAGCACTTAATAGGTAATAATTCACTTGTGTTCTCATGAAGTATCAACCAAAGGCAATGCTACTACTAGTGTTCCTGAGCCAAATAGGAAAACCACAGTTACTACAACTCTTGCCAAAAGTAAACTTGTTTTTTAGATATCCCATGCAGCCTTTGGGAACTTTGTAACTTCCACTTAAGCTGTCTGAAATAGTCACAGGAGTCCCCGGACTCCCTGCCCAAATTTTTAGGATCATGGGGCTCACAGCCTCCGAGAAATAATATCCTATGGCTTTCACCTGCCCTTCTCATCAACCACCCGCTGTTTCATCAGGCTTCAGAAAAAAGTGAGTTGTTAATGTGATGAAAGTAACAAGATGTAAAGCACTGATTGTCAACCCATGGTTTTGGAGTTACTTGGATGAAGTCCCTAAGCCATGCAAAAATTCAATTCTCTGAGAAAAACATATAACCAGTGCTTTCTCCTCCTAAGGCTGCAT
Organism: Castor canadensis; assembly: GCF_047511655.1. Lineage (NCBI taxonomy): Eukaryota > Metazoa > Chordata > Mammalia > Rodentia > Castoridae > Castor > Castor canadensis. Next base: position 25,362,980 of record NC_133386.1, read on the forward strand.
GGAATTCAGATAAATAGTGATCAAGTATGGTAATCCTCACAGGTCTGGGATACCAGTGCTTCAGACAAGATCATGACAAATTGAAAGTGGAATATACCTATAAAAATTGCTTGAAAAGTTATCAAAAGGGAAAACTCTGCCCAAACTGGTTAGATTAATGCCATCAAACCCGACAGCTTGACATGTTTGAATCCAAAAATATCTCAAAGTTAGAAGCCAAAGTGAACAAAATGACGGATTTTTAGCATAGACTGTTAAAATGTCACCTTAGACAGTTCTCAAGCAATAACTTATCTTAACAAGGGGAACAGATGTCAACAAATGTATCAAAAAAATGAGGCAAAAGACACAATTATGTTTCAAATATTTTTCTCTTTTTAAAGGAGTCCTTTGTTTTTTCTAAAAATGGGATTTCAGAGGTGCATCTCCCCAAATTCCTGTGTTGGAAACTTCATCCCCATTGCAAGTGTTGGAAGGTGGAAACCACTGGGAGGTTCTACTGGGAGGACTGAGTGAATTAATGCTATTAAAAAGGCTTTCAGGAGTGGATTCGCTTTCCTCTGCTCTTTTGCCATGTGAGGATGCAATTCAGCAAGGCCCTCGTCAGATATTGACACCTTGATCTTGGACTTCCCAGCCTCCAAAATTGTGAGAAATTCCTATTGTCTACCATTACTATCTTAGATATTATAGCAACACAAATAAGACAAAAACATTGTGTGTTGCCATTAAGCAAAGGGCTGGTTAGGCCTCTTGCAATTACTATTTTTTAGCACCTGTGCTGCTACAGCAAGGGCTATTGTACCTCTTTAAGTCTATCTACTTCCTTGTCAAAAACCCAGATTCTCTCTCCAAAAATTTTGTCACCCACTAACATCTATAAGAAATACATTTACCAACATCTGCAGGCTGTGTGCCCATAAGGTTCCTCACTTCTGGGTACTCACTGCTCCAATAGACGGTCCAGACACATCTCCTTTTTCGTCTTTATATTATACCCATCCCCAAACTCACACTTCAAACAAGTTAAATAGCCATTTTCCTATTTACATATATAAGTGTATGGGCCTGTAATTGACATTTCCTTCCATTTATAAAGGGAACTGCCATTCACCTAGGCCACCATATTTGTTAGCTTTGACAGAAAATGAAAGTGAAATCAATCAACAACTGAAGGCAAGAAAAAACAAATTCTGGAACCTAAATAAAGCTCATGTTAAAAACAGTTTCTTATGTAACATGGACTATTACAGATCTCAGCATCTAATGTCCAAACTAATAGGCAGTGCTAAAGATAGCTTGCATACAAATGATAACAGAAAACATGGAAAAAATTGAAGGCAGCTAGTGGATATTCCACTTATGAACCATGGTTAGCTGGCTCAGTATTTACCAAAATCTCATTGAGGACTAGGAGAGAGAATCTAGATTTAATTTCTAGTTAGCCATTAACTTACATGAACTGAAGTTCTCTGGCCTTCGTTTGTCTGAGTACAACAGCCAAGGCAATTTAGTAAACACATTGTGTGTAATGAAAAGCAACCCTTCCTCTAAATTCTCACACCTCTAAATTCTATCATTATGGCTATGATGTTTCCATTTCTACAGTAACTGGGTTTATTAGGAATGCAATTAGCCATTCTAAAATTAAATTTTAAAATAGCATCAGTTTTAAATCAAGCATATTACAACACTTGACATGGCGCCCATAACCAAGAAACAGGGATTTAGTGGCCAATTCCATTAGAAAAATGGTAAGTATTACCAGTGTTTTCTGTGGAACTCAATGAAACAAAATGCTCTTTTTCATTTTTATTTTTTGGCCAGTTATGAAGTTTAGCAATGCCAAATAGAGCTTATATGATTATCACAAGGGCAACCAGGTGCCAGTGGCTCATGCCTATAATCCTAGTTACTCAGGAGGCTGAGATCACAATCATGGTTTGAGTCCAACTCTGGCAAATAATTTGTGAAACCCCCGTCTCCAAAAATAACCAGAGCAAAATGAACTGGAGATATGGCTCAAGCCATAGTGTACCTGCTTTGCAAGCACAAAGCTTTGAGTTCAAACCCCAGCCCCACCAAGAAAAAAATACCACAATGTTAAAATTTTCTACTAGAAACCTTAAAAATACATTATGTCGAATAATACACTTGTGTAGTACTTTACTGTGTTCAAAGATATTTTACGATCATTAGGCCTCCAGTGTGGAGAGCTGAGAGAATAGAAAAAGAATGAAAGCTCAAGACAAGATTTTTCTTTTCTTCCAATATTTAACTCTTTACTAAACTGCTCATAAAATTAGCAATCTAATTACTACTGAATTTGTCAAATTTAAGTCAAAACAATATAACCAAGACAGAGTGAAAACCACTAAGAACATGTAAGAATTTTCTCCAATAAAACTTATCACTGTGTAACAATTCTTTTGGGATATCACAATATGCCTAGATTTTAAGCCTTTGAACATAATACTTATACCTGAGGCATCTGTAGTAAATAAGTAACAACACAGTCTAGGAACCTGCTGGCACACTGGAGACTATTTCTGCTGCCGTATCCTGTCCTATGTTCTAGTATTTTTGTGGATATAATCCATTGACTGATAATGAAATTAAGGGGCTAAAGACATGTGAAGAATGAATAATACCCTTGATAACATTTCATAAAGACACAAGAAGTTTAATTATGACTTGGGTTTCACTTTGCTTATAACTGAAGCAGTGTACAATCGAGTCTTTTCATTATGAATGTTGTTACAAGCCCAGGGATCAAAAAAAAAATACTTGTAGACAAGGACTACCTACTATCAAAATTAAAACCAGATTGAATTTTAAAACTGTAGTTTATTGTATATATAAAAGAACAGCTGACAAACCAGAAGACCTCAAAGGGAAGGTATAAGAAGGCTGCTCAAGTTACAAACTCTTTATAAAGCATTAAGTGCTTGTTCTGTTTCGTTATACATTAACATCCTTTTGAAGCAAGTAGAGCAATTTAAAATTTATTTTTCTACAGTTGATTGGTTTAACTTCACAGAATCATGCCAAGGACATAACACATTGGTATGTACTTCCATTTATGATTACAGCGTTTGGGGGATGCATCAGAATGACTTCAGGTTTGGCCATGTGACTGTGGGGAATATCAATACTGTGGTTTCCATTTTTATTCTTCTTTAACACTCTCCATTCGGTAGTGTTCTCTACACTCAGAACATTAATTTTGGACTGTCTATGGACTAAGAGATTAATATGTTACTTAGAATACTTATTTTGTTACAAGTTTATAACTTGTAAGCAGCACAGTTTATAGTTTTGATTGGCTATAATAATGACTTTGAAATGATTTTGGGAGTAGTGTTTATGACCTCAGAGTATCTCTACTTCTCTACTATCTTATCAGATAACCCCATTTCCCAAAATTCCAACAAAAAATAGTGACATATAAAAGCAAGAGTACAATGTTAGTTTCTGAAATTTTATTATTTTTTAATACATACACATTTCACAAACAGAAACCCTCTAACATCACACAAAATTCCATACCCAAATGTTTCAATTTTATCAACATTCTTCAACTATTTACACTGTCTTCCCTCAACAAAAGTGCATTCAAGACATCTTGACAAGAAATCTTTACAAACAGCAATATATTTTTGAGCTGCTTTTAACAGTGCCCATCTGTTAAATTTTTTTCAATTCCCTGGAATAGTAAGTCAACAGGACATGGAAATGAACTGGGTTAGGCAGCATTCTACTATAGGAACCAAAACACAAAACAAGAGTACTTGCTCCTCACCTCTTCCCCAACCTCCAACTAAAATTACTCAACAACTGCTACCAGAAAACTAAACAGAAAAGCAAACTGGGTTAGCAACCTGGGTACAGCAGAGCAGAATGCACAGTAAGCATTGGTCCTGAAGAACTAAAGGAAAGATTTCAGCAAGTTAGCTTTGGTAGTCTAAGAAGTTGTGCGTATCAGTCTGTTAACTTTAACATTTAAACACTTAGTAATATTCTTACTTGCCAAGTTAATTTTCCCCAATCAGTTATCGAAATTCCTTTTATTCAGAAGATGAACTTCTTTTACAAAAACAGGAAACCTAAAGGGTGTTTGGGGAAACTACTTTAGAATTAGAATGGGACAATTCACCCACTTGCCATTGCATGGCACAGTGTGTCTTTTAAGGTAAAAACCCAGTATTTCAGCTGCTCATGATATAACCAGAAGGAAGTAAAGAGGTGAGATGCCCTGAAGAGAAAATGAGCAATCAGAAATTGTCTTCCCTCAAAACTAAGCAGGTAACTTTGTTTGCTGAAAGCATGGAACACTTAAAAATAACTGACTAAAAAATGTTAAGAGTAGACGAAAAAATCATTTTGAAATAATTAGTCACTCTTAAGACAGCTGCATGTTATTGATCACTATTCATCAGAAAAACAGAAATCACATCTACTGGGTGACTGATGCTCTTCACTACCCTAACTACAATAAAAATAATCTCTCTTGACATATTCCTGTTCCAATCAAGGCGCTCAGGGCATGCTTGGAGAAAACATTAAGGTCAGCAGATTTCCAAAACAAGATTTATCTTTATAGTGTTGCATACTGAACTGTATTTTATTCTCAAATCAGCCAAATTTTTCCTGTCTGACAAAAATGTAATGCCTTAAAGACAAAAGATACAGAGTATGGTACTTGGACTTCTCTTTTTATACAACTATAGATATGTATCTATAGAAGCCTCACTTTATCATCATAACGTCCAGAAGCAAATTTTATCCAGTTAAACCAAAACCTTACTTTTCAGGGGTAGAAAACACTCTAAGGAGAAAAAATGGACTGTAGCACACACTATACCCACAGAGGTTCTTCTAACTCAAAAACTCACTGAGTGCAATGGCTAGGTCAACTTTTAAGTTTCAGAACACTAGAACAGGTGTCACTAAAAAAAGTGTAGGTGGGTTAAAGAAAAGCATTACAAATATGTTACTATTTATTTTAAAATCAGAAATAAAATCCAAATGGTTCTCTAAAGACCAGAGAAACTTACCAACCTTATACCCAAGGGTTTAGGAGAATCAATAGAGAAACAGTTAATTCACAATTATACTTTTGTGCATCAACGACAAATTTGCAGAGACTATGTCCAATAGACCTCTTATAGGTGTGTCAAACATTGTCTGACCAATAATGACTTTCTGCTTCTCACAGGCATTTTGAGTGTCCTCCCTACCCCACCACTGTGAAGCATTTCCAGATCATTAAACATCAAATCCGATGCAACAAATCAAGTGATAATCATCCAAATGGAAAGATGAAGAGTATTAGTTGATTCTTCTGGTTCTTCAATGCTGTACTGTTTCAAACAGACATCAAGTAGCTCACGGGGAGTAGAACAAAACTCACTTGTAATACTGCTTAAACACATCTGAAAGGAACAATGACACTGAAGGGTAAATCGTGTAAACAAAATAAATAATATAAAAATATTCATAGTAACCCCAAATTTTCCTATCCACATAATGATTATTTTTAGTATTCTTTTTAGCATATACAGGTATCATACCTGAAATCATCAAATATGGGAGCAATTGTATTGCAATTCCAATTCAACCAGGGTACAGGGGTATCAGTATATTTAAGTAACCAAGATTTAATGAACACAGGCTGTATTATGAAGTACTCAATGCTCTGACTAATCAAGTTCTATATCTGATCATTTTGTTTTTTACCAACAGTAAGGTATCATGGGGATCTTTAGAATGATTTACTTCTCAAATATGCTGTTTGCATTACATTTTAATTTTCCAAAATGAAGCATACTTTTAAAAGAAACATTAAGGGGCTGGACATGGTAGTGGTGCAGCTACTTGAGAGGCGCAGATCAGGAGGATCATGGTTCAAGGCCAGCCCAGGCAAAAAGTTAGTGAGACCTCATATGAACCAACAAGCCAGGTATGATGGAGTGAGCCTGTGGTCCCAGCTACACAGAGGCACAGGTAGGAGGACTGAGGTCCAGGCTAGTCCCCAGTAAAACATGAGACTTCATCCAAAAGGTAACAAAAGCGAAAAGGGGCTGGGGGTGTGGCTCAAGTGGTAGAGCAAGTATAAGGCCCTGAGTTCAAACCCAGTACTGAAAAAAAAAATACTAAAATTATTCTTTTTTCTTCATTCTCTCAATCTTCCCCTTTCCCTTTGCAGGTCAACTTTTTAGTCTGGAAACTCATATTAAGTGGGCTAAATATGGCAATAAGATTAAGTGTGGTCTGACTTGCTCTGAAGCTCACCAGTTAGGTTCTGTGGCTGTGAAATTTACCTGTGAGAAGGATCTGACATCAATTAGCACTGCCCAAATCACATTATGCATGGATTCTCCTTAAGAGTTGTTTTGACCAACTTCAGACACAATTCAAATAACAGAGTTCTGTCATTTGCCCTCTTGGTTCAGTGTGAACCATTTCCAAATTCATTTCACATAGTCTGTGTTACAAAGTCAGCTTACCTAAAAATACTTGCAACACCAACAGCTTTCTTATGTCTTACAATTGGGTAATTATTTTCAGCATGAAAAGTGGCTGCTAATTACAACAGTAAAAGGAACAGCACTCATGTCCCATCGTCTGTCAGTGAAAGTAAACTGCATGTCAACGTGTGCTACAGACACTAAGCTGAGACAGCCCAATGCACTCCTAGCTCTCTAGGCTCAGACTTACATTCACTTGTCACATATTATCCCAGGGCCCATAGAAGATCTAAGGTGGGTCTTGAGACAGTTAACATTTTATTAAGAGTACCCTCCCAATTCCTACCATGCTTTTCATTTACAGCCATATACTCCCTCTCCTAAATTCGTCCCTCCTCCCCAACACCATAAAGCTGCATCAGACTCCTGATGAGAGTGAATCTCTATGCAAACTCACACAATTTCCCTTCTGGGCTCCAATCCTGACCACAGACTAACATTTTGGAATCAAGACAGCACAAAGGGCAGCCCCCATTTTAGTGGCACACATATACAAATTAAATTCTGCTTTAAATTAGAAAAGAAATTAACGTCACACAATGTTTCCCTATAAAAGATATGTAATAAAGTAATAATATCGATAAAATAGCTATTACTAAAGCAAAGCTTTCATCAATAAGCTTCGAGAACTTTGAAGGAGGAGAATGGCTTCACAAAATGGTAGTCCAGGTTCCCACAGTGTGGACACTGCTGGACGTTGCTGTACTCAGAGAAGTACTGCATCCCGATCCGCACGTCAATCACAGGCTTGCCACAGTGCTTGCAGTTCAGGCGGGCCTGGGAGAAACAGATGCTGTAAGTCACAAGGCTTTGAACTTCATAACACTTGTCAAAGTCATCCAAACCAAAACAATGGGAAACTGAGGGAGAGTTCAATAAAGCATCTCCTTTATTACAAAACAAAGACACATGTTCAAATATTCATCATCGCCAGTTTGGATTCCCATTCTCTCTCTTGAAATGAACTGCTGCTAGCTTTTCACCTACCTATGGGAAGAACATTCTATACTCCTACTACCTGAACCTCTCTACCAAAGCTCCCTAAACTACAGGAACCACCTGCACCCTGGATTTGAAGAGTGGTTGGCTTCCCCACCAAAACCAACATAAAACTTCTTAGAAGATTCTCGGTTTATTTCAAAAGTTCATACATACTTTTCATTCACTCCATGTAACACACTGTGTTGTCTTTCATGTAAAAATAAATGGCTCTAAAATATTCAAATAAACTTGGCAATACAGGCAGAAGTGCCATGTCTATCCTGAGTCTTCTGGAATCCTCTAGCACACTCTATCTTAATTCATACCAGGCCTCTCTCTAACAGTGCAATCCTACAGTCTTTCAGCAACAGGTCTAGGACTGACAAGAATAACCAGAAATTATAAATTAAACAGACTCTCAATTTAGATTCCTTTAAAGATGTACTAAGTATAATCCCAATTGTCCTCAAAACACTTCTGTGAGGTAGACAGTATTATCTGAATCTTAGATGATGAAATGGGGGCACACAGTGATAAAGACCAGGCCCAAGACCACAGAGTTAGAACACAGAAAAGCCAAGATTTGAACCACAGCAGCCTGCCCCAGAACTCATACTCTACCAGCACCAGAACTACCTTTCTGAAACCTGAGATGAATTCTCTTTAACCACTTTATCATTCTGGCTCAGTGGTAGACTGCCCACCTAGCAAATGCAAAGACAAGTTCAAAGCCCGGTACTACCAAAAAAAAAAGAATAGCATAAAATTAGCCAACCCTATCTAAAACCAAAGGACAGCTACAGGTGGCCGTTTAGGTCTCTCACAAGTAATTTTTCTTCTGAAAAACACTAGAATAAACAAAGTAGAGCTGAAATAGTGCTTCTTTCAATTCAACAGACAGAGGTAACCATCTGAGTAAACTAATAGTAAGGATATTCTCTTTACAAAACTCCAACTACAACACTAATGTTAACAAAAATCCTGTAATAACTAATAAAGTGTATACTGGTTTTTTTAATAAAAGCCAGGTTTACACACTGAAAAGCAATGGGCAACTTCTTCCCTACAAATGAGTATCATGGAATTCTATTTTATAACAGGTTCTTTCCTCCCCCCGCCCCAAGCATTTGGAAATAAAGTAAGACATTTCCAGGCATCTTTATCTCCTGTGTTTCTATGAGTATAATTAATGTGTTTTCATATGCCAGTACTTCCCTCTTTTCCTGATACCAGCTAAACTTCAGATGGTCTCTCAGCATCAGAAAAGGCCTCTTCTTAGTGCTTTAGGATCACAAATCTTTCTTGTAAACCTCACATACCTTAAGAAGTAACCAATTCCCAGGTAACGGGCACTATTCCACAAGAAAACCCTATCATTTAAAGAAAGTTTCACTTTCTTCTTTTCAAATCGAAAACCTTTGTTCAAAATTGAGAATAAGCTAATCATGCAAAATATGAGAAAATATAAGAAAGCAAAAAGAAAACTAAAGGACCCACTCGGCATTCCACCCCCCACACGACCTGACCAACTGCTGAAAGTGAAGCATCACTGACCATTTTATGCCTGTTTTGATTTAGTGGGTGGAAAATACTCTGAATAGAATGATATATTATTCTACATCCCTTTTAATGACTGAATAATATTCCATCACAAGCCATTACTGCTGGACTTCGGGGAATTTTTAGCTGGATTTCTTCTTCATTTTCATAAGCATCTTCCCCATGCCCTCAAGCTACCACAAATTAACCTCAATGCAGCCTCTAACTCCTCTGCATTCACCTACTGCTCCTCAGTGGAGCAGGTACCCACCTGACAGCAGGGAGAGGCGGCCAGGATGTCATAGGTATACATGGTGCCAAGCTGGTGCCAGCTGCCGTCCCACCGCGACTTACATTTGATGCAGATGATCTTGTGAACCCCTTCCAAGCAGTCCACGCACACTGCATACAGATGCATGAGTCTCCCTGTGAGCAGAAGACACATGGATGAGCGTGGCCATTGTGGAAATCAGTTTGTCTCCAAAGGGGATAGGAAATGCCTCATCTACCAAGTACAAGGCAGCATCTCATCAATGGGTAAATACAAAAAGCTGTCCTTTTGGAATAATGATGAACTGATATTACCAACAGAATAGGTAACTTAAGTTCAAACTTCTTAAAAAGACACTTGCTTCAATTTGCTTTTCTAAAATGTGCTTCCCAGCTTACATATTCTGCCCATCCAAATCAACTAACAAAGCCATGCATGCTCAAAACACCCTGTAATCATGCAGGATGCTGACAAGAAGTCTATGTGTAGCACACAGAATAAAGCAGCAATGCTGGCCACCACGAGCTCTCACCCACAAGTCTCATAAACACATTGGAAGTCTGTCTTGGTATTAACAGCCAGAATTCTACCATAGTCAAAATGACTACTGTTAACTGTCCTTGTCCCCATACTGCTCAGCTATCATAACATCTAATTTAAGAACCAGAATTACATCTTACGTCTAAGTTGTTTGTTAAAAGTCCAATGTGTTTTTATTCACAGGGCTCTCAAAATTCAGTCTTATATCTTCATGATTTATCAATATCTCAATGTTTATAAACAAAAGATGCCATCTTAATTTATATGGAAGGGTCAGAGTTCAAGTGACTGAGCCAGAATGTACAGGATCTGCCTGAACAATGCGTAGCAGCAACACTGCTGCTCTCTAGGTGGGAACAGGCCGCTCCCCTGTGTTGAAAACACCATCACCTGAGCCCATTCCACAGTGGCTTCATTTTCAGCACATGCTGCTCACATCCAAAAGCCACTCTACAGCAAGGATCGCCTCTTCCTATCACTTCTCATCACTAGAAAGGCTCCTTAGAGAGAACCTTGTCATATTTCCTTCCATGACTCCTTGCCTCGATGAGGATAGGAAACATGCCACGTACCCTTTTAGACTCAGTGTCCATCACGATGTCTGGAATGTGGAAAGCACTCCTAAGTGTGTGCTGGGTGGATGGATGGCACGTGCCAATAGCCAGACATTATAACCTTGAGGACCTCTATGCCAGAAACAGGAAGAATGACAACAGCTTATTGTCATACCACCTACCTCTGTACTAGGCCCCTGAAAATAACAGCAGGAGAAAATAAGGTCTCACACGCCACACCTACTCTGAGTGGCCTGAGGGCATGGCACATTAAGTAGTCAGTTAAAGCTGGGCATGGTGTTCACACCTGTAATCCCAGCTGTTCGAACCAGTCCAGGCAAAAATTCAGTGAAATCCACCCCACCAACTCAATAAAAAAGGTAGGTGTCGTAGATCACTTCTATAATCCCAGCTACAGATAAGGCTATAGGCAGGAGGACTACAGTCTGAGGCCAACCCTGGGAAAAACCCTGAGACCCTATGCAAAAAAATAACTACAGCACAGGAAAAAATAAAAAAGGCAAGAGTCTGGGGGCATGGCTGCCTAGCCTAGCAAGCATGAGACCTGAGTTCAAACCCCAGGTGCCACTGGAAAACACTTCATTTCAGCTTCCATCCTAGATCTACTCAACTGCAATTCTCAATCAACCGAAGGTGAAAGGCTGTTACTCAGGGACTGCTAACAGCAGACACAGAAGTCAGGTACTGGTGCCAAGACCAATGCTGAAGACAACGAGGAACCTTTATTGCACATTTAGCAAAGTCTGCACTGTGCTGTGGGCTCTCTGTGAGTCTTTTCATGTAACACTACAAAGTAGACATGACTTTTCCCACTTCAGACAGGAGGAACTCAAGGTTAGAGAGCTTGAGCCCAGCTTCACAAAGAAAATAAATGGCAAAGTCCAGAGGCAAATTCCTATCTATCTTGACTCTTAACCTATGGGCAAACTCGGGAAGGACTAGCCCAAACTGAGTCTCTGGATTTGCTTTCAGTTACTATTACACACTGTCCTAAATACAGATAATTTAAATTTCTAAATCCTAGGACAAGGTTTTGTTTGGGAGTTCAAACAGAAAAGCAGATTCCTGTGTGTATAATCACGTGTTGTAAAGTGACAAAGTCCAAGAGGACCTTCATAATTAGACCAATTTTGATAAATTACTGAAAGCAAATGAAACATTTTCTGAGTCAAAGAACAGGGACTAGAGGCACAGTTGGAGAAGGGAAAAGAAATACCAATCACAGAGTCCACCAGTGAAAACAGCAAGCATGTCAGCAACATATAATCAGCTGTGAATTATGGAATCCTGTGGCCTTCCTACTGGAATGGAAACCTTTCAAAAGTACATGTTGGGACTCTGACGGAACAATGATTTATAGTACCTTGCTATAAATAAGATCACCTAGACCTCTCTGAGAAGCAGCAATAAAAACATTAACCAGTGACCAAGGCATCACATGTGGCACCGGTTGACTCTCTGGTACTGATGAGACACCTTGACCTTCAGATTCTAAAACAGTTAATCCTCAATACCTTTGTAACACACACCTAACACAGCCATTATCTCTTTTTGGATGTTTACATACTTGTGTGTATGCACAAATAACTTGGGCCTATCTAATTTTTAACTCTCTGTCATATTCCCTTTCTTTTCTGTTTTTTCCTCATTGAAGAGCTCTCCTACTCTCAAGATTAAGCCTCACTGTTATAAAATAAGCTCCTCTTGTTCACCCCAAATGCTCACTTCTAACAGTGCTTGCTGGGCACTGAATATAAGTCAACCCCCACCCCAATGCCCTCATCTTCTCTCTCCAAAGCTCAGCTCCCTGTCCCAGCCTTCTCTACTCCTTTCACAGCACCATTCACCTGTCTAGAATGAAGTGAGCGAATGAAAACTCTTCATCCTTTACAGTCAACATGTCCCCAAATCTGTAATTTTCCTTCAAAAGAACTTCTTGCAGATATCCCTTCCTTTCAATTCCCACTGTCACCATACAGCAGTTTCTCACCTTCTTGTATCTTTTGCAAATTTCAACTATCTTGGCCATTCCAGCTGAGGTTTCCAAAGGCCAACTAGCCATCATCTGCTAGATGTATGTGAGAGGCCATCCTCACCCACCAAGCCACAGAATTCTGAGAGGTCCTTACATCACTCATTTTAAAGCCACTAAGTTTTGGAGTGCTCTGCTTTATAACAAAGGGCAACAGACATAGATAATTAGGTAAAACTCTCAAAACAAATATAATGACTCCCTCAAATTCAGCCTCCTTTTCTTGCTCAAAAAGATAAAAGAAATTACATCTATGAAACAAGAACAGGATGTTATCAAAAAGAGCCCCTGTAAATTAAACGTATGAGAACAGAAAGTCAAGGAAATCTTCCAGAAAGCATAATAAACACAAACAATAGATTTTAAAAAGGATTCTTCCACCAAAAGGAAAAAAAAAAGGAATCAATCTAAGAAGTGCAATATTTGGTGTGGCAATCATTTTCCCCCCAAGGGAAGCCAGGCATTATCATCTCCCATCTTTTCCTTTTTTCTTTCTTTTTGGCAGCACTGGGGTTTGAACTTGGGACCTCATGCTTGCCAGGCAGGTGCTCTACCTCAGAGCCGGCCCAGCAATTATCTGAATAATAGGAGTTCTATGATTTTTTTAAAAGTATAATTAGGAGGAAATTATCAAAGGAAAACTACAAAAGAAAATTCCTCTGAAGTGAAGATCCTAAGTTTACAGAGTCAATGGGTTAAAACAGTACACAGTACAATGAATGGAGGAAGGAAAACAAGAAACATATCATGGTGAGATTTTAGAACGCATGAGATATAAAAAGAAAAACTAGCTGGGGATGGTGGTGTAATCCCAACATTTAGGCTGCACAGCAAGTTCCAAGCCAGTCTCAGCTGTAAAAACTTGCCTCAACATACACACACACACACACACAAAGAGACAGACAGACAGACAGACACACACACAAAGGTTTCTACCTTTGGGGAGGGGGAGGGAGAGGGAGATTTTCAGGGAGGGTAAAGGTGGAGGCAGGAAGAAGAAAAAGAAGACTTCTCAAACATCAACAGTATAAGATATGAAACAGTGAAGAAATGCCTTCCAAATTTCCAGGGGAAAAATATAATGTAGACTATACCAGCTGGTAATCAAATATGAAGATAAAATCAAGACATTCTCAAAGTCTCAAATCATGCATCCCCACGACCCCCTTCTCAGAAAGCTCATGGGTATGTCCGCTAACAAACTGAGAGAATAACCCAAGAAAAAAGAAAATAACAAATCTAGGAGACAAGATTTAAAACACAGGAGAGAAACAAAGCTTTCTAGGACAATTTATACAGCAGGTTTTCAGTGCACCTGGACAGATAGGAGCAGTGGGATGAAAGCCTGCACAAGAGACACTTTCAGAAGAAAAAACTTAAAAAAAAAAAAAACGTGCCAAGTGTTGGAGATGCTTTTGAAAGGTCGCTTGTAAAGATGCTGGAGAATGACAGCAACTAGCCAAGGTTTAAAAAAAAAAAAACCCTAAGCAAATCCACACGTGAAGAAATTCACTCTAATGAAAACAAAAGGTGTCCTCGAATACACTGTCTGTATGATAGGAAATACACCTATATACCTTGACTCAACACTATAATGTTTCTGCATATTCACTGCAAAAATGTTAAAGATTTAACTAAGAATTATGATCTATTACCCTGAAAGAAGGGGGGATATGCAGTCATCCACCTTAAGTCAAGAGCTAATATCTAAAACTGAAGAACGAAGGTATGGTATATAAAATTATGATGTCAAACACTTGAAGTGTTTAACACTGTGTCTCTGTGGATGGGGACAGCAGGAGTTGATACGAAGACAAGCAATGTATCGCTTTTATTACAGGATTTTTTTCAGCTTATGTTTAAAGTTATGAACATGTCATATATTTTGTATCTCATCTTTGTGGAAATTCAGCAGTTTTACCAGAATTAATGGAGTCCACACTTGTACAAACCAACCCTATCCAATTTACAACTGAAATATGCCCAAATCCTCTATAGTATCCATATAAACTTCCCTACTGCCCCTCACCAAAACGTCATCTCAGAGCTTTCAATAATCCTCCATTTTCCTTTTGATCCTATCAAGACAGTCTCATCTTTTATAATTTCAAAATCTGTTCAACTAATCTGAAAACAGACTGTCCCTTCTTGTTCCATTTCCTTCATTTGTATCTATAAGGATCCAACAAAATACACACTTGCTGGGTACATTAAAGCAGCTACTTTATAGCAAGGAGACTTATGCAATTCCTTCTTTCAATTTCCTCCCAATTATGAGAAATTACACACCAGCAATCCTGTCTTCAAATTGAAGGAGAATGAGAACACAAAATTACCCACCATGCCAACTCTACTTGGTATAGTGACATCAAGGTACAAAACCCACCAGCACCTCACTGTATGAAGCTAAATACTCAGGTTACCTAGCACCTGAATGAAAATGCATGTTAAAGTCAAAGCAAAACAGAGTGATTACACCTTGTTTGCTTTGGGGTTTTGACAAATAGAAAGCAGGCAAGGTGAACGAACACCTCTACCTTGAAGGTGACAGGGAACATCATATTCGATTTCATCATGTCTCGAGGGACTTAAGAACAGAGTTCCATCCACCAGTGGGAACTGTTCAAAGACAGGGAGTGCCCGGTGGCACAGAGCACAATTTACAACATTTCTGTGGCTGGCACTAAGAGCTGCAAGAATGAACTTCCGCAGATCCTCGCCCTGGCCCACTTGGGCATCGTCTTCCATCCGCACATGGAAGGTGTTCAGCTTGTGCCTGGGGATATGAGTAAGGAGCTCGGAAAGGTCCAGCCGCCGCAGGAACTGTACAGGGGTGTCAAAGTGACCTCCCCTGTGAACCGATAATCCAGCCGGACTGTAATCAAAGTGTGCATTTCTGAACACGTGGCCCCCGGCCATGGCCTTTTTGTGAGGCTCAAGATGGATGGCATTCTTTAAGAATTCCCCGAGGTATCTAGAGGAGCGGGGACCACTGAAGTGGGCAGGGGAGAGGATAGAGTAGCCACTGGGGGGCGACTGGCCAGGGGAGCCACAAGGGGAGCGGGCACCATAGGCTGCAGCACTGACTGCTTTCTCTTGGGAGTTCTGCCGGTCCATGGAATGCCGTCGGGGGAGGTCATGGTTCAGGCCTTTCTGGGGCTTGTTCAGGGGCCTGCATTTTTTTGCCTCCTCCCCAGCCTCCCCCGGTGGTCTCCCTGTGTTCTTCTCCAATCCAGACTTCTTCTTTTTCTCATCCTGCATCCGCTTCACTTGGTACCAGTCTGTATCCTTCTTTAAGTGGCCCTGCCCACAGCGGCAGGAGCAGAAGCGGAAGGCCAAGTCATAGCCCTTCTTGGTCCACATATTCTGGCGGCACTGCTTCTCGTTCCAGCTACGGGCCCGGCCAATGCAGTTGAACTGTGCCAGGATGCTGCTCTCCCACTCGTAGAAGCACTGCAGGTGCATCCAGGTACTGCAGGGGCAGTGCTCATTGTTGCACACCACCTTCTGGTAGTCATCCTTCTCCAGATCCACTGGCCTCCCAAAGCTGCAGATCAGTGGCGTGGCACAGGGAGCTTCTGGGAGAGGAACAAAAAAAGAGAGATTCAATGCTCAGGACTCCAGTGGACACTAACTACAGAGCAAAGCTGTATCTGCTGTAGCCCATTCATACCAGAGGTATACCACCAATGGAGCAGATGCTAGATGAGCTTAGAAACATTTACCATTTTCTTCTGGACTGATGCTGTGCCAAGGCAATTTATTGTCATCAATCTGTTGAAAAACACAGCAATGAGCTTCAAAAAGTCCAATCCGTCACAAAGCAATTGTGTGTCAGTACTTGAGATGTGGTATGCAGTTTTCTTAATATGCAGGTGTAAAGACAAATAATTCCAGGATTTCTTTCATAGGAAATGCAGCTACTTAGCCAACCAGTTCTGGTAGCATCTCCAAAAGGGCCCTCAATGTCCTTTATCAGCAGTTTTAGGTTTGCACTGAATAGCAGACACAGGCTAGAAAGTAGACCCGTCTCATCTCTAATTCTCTTCTACAGTGGTCTCATTGCTAATGGCAGGAATATCTAGTCAAACTAATTGTTGGTCTATATATAATTCTATTGCCGGTTTGTGAAGGAAAAAACATAGCTCGCTTAAAGCTCTGAGATACTCCTATGCTGCCTCACGCATATGTCCAAATAGCCAGGCAGATTCCCAGAAACGAAGCAAAATATGGCACAAAGAAGAACCCATTTCTTAAGAAGTAAACATGATTCCACTAGATTGCTGTAACTTCTCAATGATAAAATGTGACTTTGAACTTGTTTTTTTTAAATGTCAAGAAGATATAATGGAGACAGTAAAAAAAAAAAAAAATCAGTGGTTACCAGGGAAGAAGGGAGGGGAGGATGAACAGGTAGAGCACAGAGAATTTTTAGGGCAGCAAAATTATTCTGTATGATACCATAATGGTAGATACATGTCATTAATACTTGTCAAAATCCATAGAATGTACACCAACAGTGAACCCTAATGTTAACTATGAAACTGAGTGATAATGTGTACCAGTGTATGTTCCTTCATTCTAACACACTAGTGGAGGAGGCTCTGCATGTGTGGGGTATAAAAGACTTCTCTGTACTTTCAATTTTGCTTTGAAAACCTAAAACTGCTCTAAGAAAAACAAAATCTATTTTTTAAAATGAGAGGGGGGAAGCATATGTAAATCCAAGTTTCATGGAATCCTAGCTGTATAGGATTTACATGTGGACTGGTTATTCTCAACTTGCCAACTATAAAGAGGTATAATTGTAGCTGCTACCTAATAGGGATTCTGATGAGGATTAAACAGGAAACGTTTATTAGAAGTTAAGCACAGTACCTGGCAAATAGGGTTTACTATTGTTGTTGCTACTGTTCTTGTCATTAGCTGAATCTTTACAATATAACTTGTGACATTTTTATTTGTGTGTAATGAGATGGCCAAAGATCTAACTAAACCAGAGATGGCAAAATTGGCCAAATACGGGGCCAAATTGAGAGACTAGAAGTCTGGCAGTGGAGTAACAGAAAAGAGAAGGTTCCAGCCATGCAGAAGAAGGAAAAGGGATGCCACAGGCAGCTGCTATTTGTATAGAGCAGGGTCTGAGTGTGATTACAGACCCCAGGGATGAGAAGGACAGCACAAAGAACAACCAATCAATAGGCTTTCCCACTTGCAGTTCTTTGCACTTCTACAATTTCCAATACATTACTCCCCTTAAATTCTTCCCTGCAGATGCAGGGGTGGTTCAACATACGAAAATCAATAAACGTAATAAACCACATTAACAGAAGCAAAGACAAAAACCACTTGATCATCTCAATAGATGCAGAAAAAGCCTTTGATAAGATCCAACATCATTTCATGATAAAAGCTCTAAGAAAACTAGGAATAGAAGGAAAGTTCCTCAACATTTTAAAAGCCATATATGACAAACCTACAGCCAGCATTATACTTAACGGAGAAAAATTAAAACCATTCCCTCTAAAATCAGGAACCAGACAAGGATGCCCACTATCTCCACTCCTATTCAACATAGTACTGGAATTCCTAGCCAGAGCAATTAGGCAAGAAGAAGGAATAAAAGGAATACAAATAGGTAAAGAAACTGTCAAAATATCCCTATTTGCAGACGACATGATCCTATACCTTAAAGACCCAAAAAACTCTACTCAGAAGCTTCTAGACATCATCAATAGCTATAGCAAGGTAGCAGGATATAAAATCAACATAGAAAAATCATTAGCATTTCTATACACTAACAATGAGCAAACGGAAAAAGAATGTATGAAAACAATTCCATTTACAATAGCCTCAAAAAAAATCAAATACCTAGGTGTAAACCTAACAAAAGATGTGAAAGACCTCTACAAGGAAAACTATACACTTCTGAAGAAAGAGATTGAGGAAGACTATAGAAAGTGGAGAGATCTCCCATGCTCATGGATTGGTAGAATCAACATAGTAAAAATGTCTATACTCCCAAAAGTAATCTACATGTTTAATGCAATTCCCATCAAAATTCCAATGACATTCATCAAAGAGATTGAAAAATCTACTGTTAAATTTATATGGAAACACAAGAGGCCACGAATAGCCAAGGCAATACTCAGTCAAAAGAACAATGCAGGAGGTATCACAATACCTGACTTCAAACTATATTACAAAGCAATAATAATAAAAACAGCATGGTACTGGCACAAAAACAGACATGAAGACCAGTGGAACAGAATAGAGGATCCAGATATGAAGCCACACAACTATAAGCAACTTATCTTTGACAAAGGAGCTAAAAATATACGATGGAGAAATAGCAGCCTCTTCAACAAAAACTGCTGGGAAAACTGGTTAGCAGTCTGCAAAAAACTGAAACTAGATCCATGTATATCACCCTATACCAAGATTAACTCAAAATGGATCAAGGATCTTAATATCAGACCCCAAACTCTTAAGTTGATACAAGAAAGAGTAGGAAATACTCTGGAGTTAGTAGGTATAGGTAAGAACTTTCTCAATGAAACCCCAGCAGCACAGCAACTAAGAGATAGCATAGATAAATGGGACCTCATAAAACTAAAAAGCTTCTGTTCATCAAAAGAAATGGTCTCTAAACTGAAGAGAACACCCACAGAGTGGGAGAAAATATTTGCCAACTATACATCAGACAAAGGACTGATAACCAGAATATACAGGGAACTTAAAAAACTAAATTCTCCCAAAACTAATGAACCAATAAAGAAATGGGCAGGTGAACTAAACAGAACTTTCTCAAAAGAAGAAATTCAAATGGCCAGAAAACACATGAAAAAATGCTCACCATCTCTAGCAATAAAGGAAATGCAAATTAAAACCACACTAAGATTCCACCTCACCCCTGTTAGAATAGCCATCATCAGAAACACCACCAACAACAGGTGTTGGCGAGGATGCGGGGAAAAAGGAACCCTCTTACACTGTTGGTGGGAATGTAGACTAGTACAACCACTCTGGAAAAAAATTTGGAGGCTACTTAAAAAGCTGGACATCGATCTACCATTTGATCCAGCAATACCACTCTTGGGGATATACCCAAAAGACTGTTACTCCAGAGGCACCTGCACATCCATGTTTATTGCGGCACTATTCACAATAGCCAAGTTATGGAAACAGCCAAGATGCCCCAGCACTGACGAATGGATCAAGAAAATGTGGTATCTATACACAATGGAATTTTATGCAGCCATGAAGAAGAACGAAATGTTATCATTCACTGGTAAATGGATGGAATTGGAGAACATCATTCTGAGTGAGGTTAGCCTGGCTCAAAAGACCAAAAATCGTATGTTCTCCCTCATATGTGGACATTAGATCAAGGGCAAACACAACAAGGGGATTGGACTATGAGCACATGATAAAAGCTAGAGCACACAAGGGAGGGGTGAGGATAGGTAAGACACCTAAAAAACTAGCTAGCATTTGTTGCCCTTAATGCAGAGAAACTAAAGCAGATACCTTAAAGCAACTGAGGCCAATAGGAAAAGGGGACCAGGAACTAGAGAAAAGGTTAGATTAAAAAGAATTAACCTAGAAGGTAACACCCACGCACAGGAAATCAATGTGAGTCAATGCCCTGTATAGCTATCCTTATCTCAACCAGCAAAACCCCTTGTTCCTTCCTATTATTGCTTATACTCTCTCTACAACAAAATTAGAGATAAGGGCAAAATAGTTTCTGCTGGGTATTGAGGGGGTGAGAGGGAGGGGGCGGAGTGGGTGGTAAGGGAGGGGGTGGGGGCAGGGGGGAGAAATGAACCAAGCCTTGTATGCACATATGAATAATAAAAGAAAAATGACAAAAAAAATTAAAAAAAAATTCTTCCCTGCATTTTTGTAAAATTTTATTACCACCAGTTCCTCTTTTGCCTCTCATTCCCCAAAATAAATACTTCCCAAGACTAGAGCTCAGCATCTCTCTCTACACTGCTCTAGGCAGAAGGTAAAATTTAAATTTTCCACTCCATAACAGGGGCACCATTCGGCATTTTCACAATCCTTGTGACTATCAAGTACATTACAGGAAGTTAGCATCACTGAACCCTGAGCACTTGGTATGTGCAGCCTCCCACCCTCACTACTTTCTCTTGATTTTTTTTTCCCTTGACAGTGCTGGGAATGGAACCCAGGGCCTTACACATGCTAAGCAAATGCTGTGCCACTGAGGTGCACCTCCAGTTCTACCTTTCTACCATAACCCCAACATCCATAACGTTTGCAAAAGGCCTTCAAAGGGAAGGGCAATAATGTTAATTGGTAACCACTGGGTTTGATCATAAAGGTTTCATGTGCTGTGTGCAGGATTGTGGACCACATCTGCTGTTAATAAGATGCTAAGGGAGGAGTTTAGAATGTGCGCCTGGTAGTAGTGTGGGACTTGGGACTGGGGGTAGGGAGGCAGTGAGGGGGTATGCAGTAATCAGGTAGGAATGATGAGTGCCCAGGCTCCAGGAGTAGTGTTAGATGACTGCCAGCCCATGAAACACAGAGCGGCCAAAATAGGGGACAAGCAGGTTTGAAAAGAATACCTCTTGGCTATCCTGGCTTGACTTGCTGAGTAAGAAGTGCCTATGTACCACCAATGTGTAGAAAGACAGAAATATGACCAGAACTCAAGTTGAGTTCTGGCAAGGTGGAAAGGTGACTGACAAGGTGGAAAGAAGACTGGCAAGCAAACTCTTACCAGAAGTGCAACCATAAAGGAAAGAAAAAAAAAAATGGGTAGGGGACAGAGGACAGAAAATGCTGAGACCTAAGCATGTTCAGGAACTGGGGGAATGAATGCCAAAACCTCAGGACACCTTGAAGATACAGGAAAGGGAATAAACAATGTGATTCCCCTACTCAAAAGCCTTCACAATCTCTCCATTGCCCACTGAATAACTAATGCAACATTCCACCAAATGTACCAGCACAGGTGGAACTCTTAAAGCCTGTACAAATATTAGCTATAACTATCATACATTACAATTATCTCTTTCAGTGTGTGATTCCAGGGCCTCAGCAAAATAGCCCTAAACCAACCTGTGTACTTCTGTGTATCTCATCACTGTGGCTTCCCAATCTCTTCCTGGGAGTCCACAATTCTTAATCTTCTTTGTCCAAGTCCCATTTTGTCCAGGACAGCAATTCACAGTATTAACTCTGCAACCAGACTGTTTGTATACCAGTACCAGTACTATTTAGGAGCCATAGGCCCTTGGACAAGTTACTTGTTTTCGTGTCAGCTTCTTCTGTATAAAATGGAAATAATAACAGAACATACCTTACATAGTTGCTATAAAGATGAAAAAACCCCAGTACACATGTGCAGCTTAGTACAGGCCCTGGCACCTAATAAACCTCCACTCCATTCTCCCATTCCTTTAAAGCCCACGTCCAGACATCAACTGCACCAGGACTCTCCTCCCCCAGCAACCTGACTTCCCACAGTAGGGTATGGTCTGAATTCTACTGGAGTGTATCATCGTGGTCCCTGTAAGGAGAAGTTGCCCCTTACTCATCTTTGTGTTCCTAGCACCACTGGGCCCAGGCCTTTTACAAATCAAGGTCTGGATAAAGTTACATGAAAGACAATGGCACATAAAACTCCCATATGACAAGGGCAGAAGGAAGAGAGGGAAAGGTCTACAACCCTAGACAGAAAGACCTAGACACGCTGAAGCACACTGAGAAAAGTACAAAAGTGGTTTGAAACGCTGAGGAAATTAACTGCAGTCACCTGGGCTGTGACCTTTTGTGTCCTTTAAAATGTTAATTAGTCAATTAAATAAAGTTCAGTTGCTTTTATCTGCAGTCCTTCAGAGGAAAAGCCTTGATGGGAATGCTATGAAATGTAATGGCAATAGCCAAGATGCATTAACCCAGGACTACTAAACTCAAATTAAAGGACAGCCTAAGTATACCTCTGCATTCACAACATTCAGAATGTAAATTCTGAGACTGACTTGACATTTTTAAAAATATATATTGACTAAGGTAGTCTAAAAAAGAAAAATTCTATTTATATCTTTTCAAAAAAGCAGCAAATTTATCATTTAATAAATATTGCACACTTTCTACATACCAGATCTTTAGAGCTGGAAAGGTTGGCAAATTGTGCCAAGAACTCTAATAGAAGTACCTGTATGGAACTCATAGGAGGCACCATGGCTCTGCCACACCCCTGTCCCTCTCACAGTCTATAAATCACCACAGCCATTCTACCCTCCAAGTCTCTACACTGAAGGGCTCTACTATGGTGCAGACATGGTTGAGTACCACCTGAAAGGTTCATGTGTTGAAGGCTTGGTTACCAGTGTGGCAGTAGGAATGGTGTGAAACCTTTAAGAGGTAGGGCCTAGTGGGAGGTCTTGGGTCACTGGGGGTTCTGTCTTAGAAGAATATTGGTCTCATGGAGTGAAGAGCTGTTATGAAAGCCTGAACCCTGAGTTGCTCTCTTTCTTTTTTTATCGCCAATATTTCAGGGGAAAATTCTGACTGGAATGTCTCTGAAATGTAAGGGCAATAATCTAGCAGCCAAAGTGGTCACATGCTACTGCTATTCCTCTCCATTATAATGTGATATAGCTGAGAGAGCTTCCTCCAGAACTGAGCCCAGGCAGGAATGCCTATACCATTCCCTTAATCCTCCAAAACTGTGAGCTAAATAAACGTCTTTTCTTCACAAGTAGCCTGCCTCAGATATTTAATTACAGCATTGAAAATCTGACAAATACAGGCCCCCACTCCACTTTGCCAGCCCTACTTGTTTATACATCAGACACTTTGATGTGGCCTTGTGGTCAGTCCTCAAAAACAAATGTGTAGCAAAGAGCTTATTTAATATTGAGTAATATGTGCAACAGACACCTCATTGTGACATGCTTCTAGCCCAAGGGTGAGGTGGGAAGGGAGGTAGGAGACTCTGAATTGGGTGATTAGGAATAGTAAGAGGGTGAGCCTTGGGAACAACATGAGGACTTCTAACAGTGATCTCATGTGTCATGCAGTCTCTACCTCCCCTGTCCATACAGGGGACAGTAAGAGATGGATATATATACCAGTTCTGCTGCTGAATGGTTGTTTGACACTAAGCAGTTTGACACTAAGCAGTTTCCTTATTTGTGAAGATAAAAATGTTTGTCCTACTCAGCTCAAATGTATGTGAAAGCACTTTATAAACTATGAAGATCCATAAAAATGTTTACTTTTCTACTCCAACTGTATACCTATGCACTTGGCTCCCCAATTAAACACAAACTGCTCCAATATGTTTCCTACTTTTTCTAATACCCTGAATATGTCACATAATAAGTGCTTAGAAAGTAAACAGTGAATAATATCATGCTTCTTTTCAAATTTCTCAACTCTTACAATTAACCAAAACAAATAGGAAGCTGGAGGTGTAGCTCAAGTGGCAGAGCACCTGCCTAGCAAGCATGAGGCCCTGAGTTCAAACCTCAGTGGCTCCAAAACAAACAGGAAAGATTCTATAACTCTAAGAAACAGAACTAGCAGCATTCAAAAATAAGACCTATGACAAATTAGTTGGTAATACATTTCAGGAACATTTGATTGGTTCCTGAAAGCTATAAACTTACAAAATCCTAGTTCTGAAGAATAGCAGTCCCAACAAAAGCATAAATGGAATATAGACTGACATGATAAAACCAACCCCTTAGTGGGAGAAGGAAAAGGGGAACCCCAAACTCAGTGAGGGCTTGTTTCACAAGTGTCCCTTGGGACATCAGTCTAAACTGTGATAACCTAACAAACAACATGGAAATGTTCTTTCACACATAGTCAACATTGTTTAAAATCATGTGTATTAACCATCCTAGGCCTGTTTTTACAGGTTTATCATCAAGCATTCTTTGTCCCTGCTCAAGTGAAAATAAACAAGGTTTATGTGTTTCTGAGGAAAAAAATCTCAAGAAGTTTCAAGTCTAGACAACAGGGTAACTAGGCCAAAGTCACTTGGCAATCGATCTTGTCTCCCCAGCTTTGGCATCCTGTACTCTGCCCCCACTTCAAGTCTTCACAAGTCTTGCCTATTAAAAGGAAAATGTCTGGCAGGAGTCATAAACTCAAACCCCTTGACAAACTCATCCACACTAAGGAGTCCCATAAACTAGGCCCTACAGTTTTCGGGTTTTTAATTGTGAAATTAAGTATTTTCACCCCCTCTTAAAAAAAACAGTTGTAAGCATTCAAAGCAGGTGTAGAGCTGGGCAGGGTCCAGGGGTCAGGAATATCTTCTAGGCAAAGCCCAAAGTAGGGACTTGATCTTATTCATCCTTATAAACCTACAACTATGAAAATCATATTAGGTGTTTAATAAATACTTTGTTGAAGGAGAGAATGACCTAATCAGACCTGGTAAGCTGGGGTGACTGAAATACTGAAAGGTGGAGAAGAGAGGTAGATGTGAACCCGTGTTGCTCTGCCAGGGTAGATTAAGTCAGGGAGCCCAAACTAGATATTCCAGATCAGGCCAGTCCTCTATCACCCTCACTTCTTCCTACTCAACATCAGCTTGTTCCTGCCTTCTGCATTCAGGCACCAAATGGGAATTTCAGGGGTTCTGAACAAATCCCTGGCAAAGGAGTCTCCCTCAGGGCAAGAAGTTCTTGACAACTGTGCTCTATCCCTAGCTCCAGAGCATGGGAGCCAGCCTGCTTGCGTAAGAGTAAGCTCTGCAATTTCGCTTTCAGGTCTTGGGCCAGCCACTTAGCCTCCCTGTGCCTATTTTCTTACCTGAGTAATGTTAAAAGTAATAGTGCCTATACCTCAAAGGGTTGCCTTCAGGAATAAAAGAACTATTATGGTAGTTCAAACAGAGCCTGGCACCTAAGCATTTAATTATGTGGAATTGCTATGAAACACCACAATCACTTTGTATCACTTGATATAAAATTGAACGAAGCCACATGAAGGAAGTGACTGACCCCTTCCCTCCACAAGTACAGTCCGCCTAGACACTAGACACAAAAAGAGTTTAACACTCTGACAATGCACATTAACCCCTTCCCACCTGACCTTTCCATCATACCTCTCTCTCACCTTGTGCCTCTCCTCAGGCCGCTTCCAGCCCCAACACCCACCCCCAAACCCAGACAGGTGCCTGCCTCTCAGGGGAGAAAGCAGTCCACACCACCTCTCTCCACAGCCCTCAGTGGCCTGTGGTCTTGCCTGTTCTCCCAACTTATTCTTTGTTAATCATGACTTCTTATATGGGTTGTAATAATAAAAAGGCAAGCAATGTATCTCTTCCCCACAACAAACAAAGCAGTATGGCATGAATCAAATAGTTCACTTACTGACTAGTCTTACAGAAGTGGAAAGAAAAGGTGACCTTCAAAGTTTTCTTCTTCTAACTTCATAAAAATGTTCTTCTCAGTGTCAGACAAATAACAACCTTGTTGCACTGGTGGCTCACAACTATAATTCTAGCTACTTAGGAGGCAGAGATCAGGAGGATCACAGTTCGAAGTTCGAATTCAAGAGATTCTATCTTAAAAAAACCCATCACACAAAAGGGCTAGTGGAGTGGCTCAAGGTATAGGCCCAAAGTTCAAGCCCTAATACTGCCTTTTCCAACCTAATCCCTGTTTTCCAAGCCTGGGTAGCACCTATTCATAAATCACAACTGCATGTCATTTATGAGATGTGGTCATGAAGAAAGAACTGTCACAATTCAAGACTAATTATCCTGCAGTCTGTAGGGTATGGGAAAAGCATGTTCAAACCACATAAATCTGTTGTCCTTGTGTTCTCTTTGTGGTTTTTGGGTGCTTTTTAATTGTATCAGGTTTATCTCTAGGACTCCTTAATTTTATCTCATAAAAATTAACAGCATACTATATGAGTGTCTTTCATCACTACCTAATTTTTCTTCCAAAGTTACTAATTTTCACAATGTTTTTCAGCACTAGTATTAGCTCACATGGATATTTTGAAAGCTACAATAAGAATTTTAAATTATAACAGTGAATGTCAAAATAACACAAATGTCATCAAAATCCTTAAAGATGTTCTATCAACATTGCCAAAGGGTTGGTAGGTATTTTTGTCTATAATGAAGGCAAGACCACTAAGTAACAAAGCGTTTTTATAATTCAGTGATTTGCCAGCTTTGAAATTATGAGGTGATTTAATACATGATTCAGGGGAAATGTGTTTACTCAGATTTTGTACATAATATGAAGCTTTTATTTATATTATTTATATGTCATCATTTTAAGTTTTCATAGCTCGATTTGCATATAATAAGATCACACTATACTATAAATTAGCAGACTACCTGTTCTCTTGCTTGGAGATTTAGTGCTTGAGGGTACTGATCACTGAAAACTACACAGCACCCTGGCATCTACATGCACAAGGCCCCATTCTGGAGGAAAGGTAGGGCCAACTCTGGAACCAAATCATGACATCATAAACTGAGAACAAGACTCCAAATTATATATATGTGCAAGTGCAAGCAGGTATGTATGTATAGCTACAGATACCTATTTAGATAGTTGTTAAGCTATCCCATTTTTAAAAGACTTCCTATCATTCTTCACTTTATTCCAATATCTTTTTTAGCAGTACTAGGGTTTGAACTTCATGACTGCTAGACAAGCGCTCTACCACTTGAGCCACTTCACCAGCCCTTTTATTGTTGAGTATTTTCAAGATAGGAGCTCACGAACTATTTGTCTGGGGCTGGCTTTGAACCATGATCCTCCCAATCTGTTACTACTGAGTAGTATTATAGATACCTGGTACTTCACTCCAATTTTAAGATTTTCCATGCTAAGAAAATAAGTTTGATTTTGATGATATTTGTTAATATCCTCCTTTGTCAGAAAAAAAAACTCAAAATCTGGCTAAAATCTAAACACTTTAACCATATTTTATATATACATGATTCCCATTTACCATGTAAGTTACAGTATATCATCCCCAAATGCTGTACCTGCTCCTTCTCTCTTGATAAACCCCAAAATAGTAATTGGAGGCCAAAGACCAAAGTCAGTTGGCCCCCCACACAACCTCTAGAATCTCAATGACTGAGATGAAAGAAGACTAATGACTTTACCTTTCCCAGGCTGTCCAGAGGTAAAGCGTATGATTAAATGGCAGCCCAGATTAGTTAGCTACCTGTCAGACTACAACACCTAACTCACTACTGTTCATTACCTTCCAAAAGCTCAAGTGAGAAACAATTTTTAGAAACAGTTCATAGATGATACAATGTCCATGTACAGCTGTAGATCAGAGTGCCAATGGGATAGTTTAGCCCACGGTGTGTAGTTTTAAACCACTCTTAAGGTTTTTGTTAGGGGATGTGAATGGGAATGTCTTTTAGGTGCAGCATGCACTCACCAAGCAGCCACGCCTCTACCTCAGCCCCTTTAAATACTTATTCATGTGCCGGGCCCTGGAAGCATTTGGGTGTGGAACTCCAATGCAAGATAAATTAGATTTCTCAATTAAGCCAACTGGCTGAAAACTGGTTACCTGGATACTGTTTCATCCTTTGGAGAGACTGCTTTTAATGACAGCAGGCCTAATAAATTTATTCTATTTAAGAAAGAATATTGTCATGGGCATTGTTTAGTGTTTTGCAATGCCTTGAAAATGGTTTAAGTTGCTTTTTTTTTGTTTTCTGTCTTATGGGCACGAAGAACACCCCACTAGTTCTGTTTGATTCCTCAGTGTGCTAGAAATCTGAAAGCTGTATTTGTGAACTACCACTTATAATGGCTCAGGACATTGTTTTTCCTAAAAGTATATCCCTGTTGTTAATATTCTCATTGACTATTCAGCTTATAGTATTGCATGCACTTTTCAAAGTCAGTTTAAATTAATTTTGGAAAAGGAGAGTATAAATGATCAAAACAAAATCTGTCTGCCACCTTTTCTCATACTTTCAAATCAGTTTTGCCAAATATGCATTAAAATCTGTACTTGATAGATGCCAAAGTTATTGGCACTCATTTTTCAAAGCCAGACAGAGAAGAGTACCTGAATGAAAATTCAGTGACTAGCCTCTCCTTTGCAGTGACTCATGATTTCAAACTTTGCCAGTACCATAGGTTTACATGACCTTTTTGTAACTGACACTGGAGCAAAAGAGTATCATGGGAAACAGGAAAATAACACAGAAATGAGTATTCTGCAATAGTAAATACTGATAATATTCTGTGCAGAAATGTGATGACATCAGCATTTCAGTTTCCCCTTTTCTGCTCCTGGAAGGAATCAAGGAACACCAAGAATACATGACCACCCTGAATTTCAACCATCATCACAATTGATGTGAATGTGGTAAAAGTTAATGTCTTGCAAATATAAAAGGAGACTTCAAGTTTTCCAGGACACAAATAAGCACTTGCTTGGACAGATATCTGGGAATGTTTTGTAAGTTATCACTGAATAAGGACCTTGTTCTAGGAAAGAAAACCACCAGGTTCACATCAAGCACCTACTACATGCTATGGTTTGGATCTGGACTTCAAAGGCCCAAGTGTCAAAAGTTTGATCTGCAGTGTGGTGCTGAAAACTGTAACAGTGGGGAGAGCCCATGGGAGGCTTTGATGTCGCTGTGAGGTCGCTGCAGGTGTGCTTCCAAGTGACTGTGGGACCTCTCCTTTCCACTTTCCAGTCCTCAGGTGGGCAGCCTTGCTCTCCCACATGTTCAGGGATGATGTGCCCCACAGCCCCAGAGCAGCAGGGACAACTGATCATAGACTGACCTCTAAAAAACTGTGGGCCAGAATAAACCTTTTCTCTGTGTAAGGAGATTATCTTGGATATTTGTTACAGTAATGGAAAGCTGACTGATACGCTGCAGAAGAAAGAAAATACATGAAGTCTCTGAAAATATCCAAATTCTAACCAGCTGTCAATCAATGCAAGACAATTCAGGTAATGCTTTAGGTAACTGTTGTGTGCCCAGTGTAGAGTTTAGTGTGGGGGATTCAAATGGTGAAAAAAAATAAATAAGTAAGCCATACTTTGCTATTTCTTTGTTTGCCTCCTACCTTTGTTGTTGAAAACTGGATGTTTTCATGTAAGATAGAAACTCTAAGATTCTCTTTCCTCACAAGACTTGCTGCTGTTGCTCTTTACTGTTGCTACTAAGGTTGGTGCTTTTTCTTGGACTGATTTGGTAGTCTCTACTTTTCTGTCCTGTGAAGTCACTGAAATCTCTGTTCAGTATCTTAGCAGTCAGGTACCAATCTGACCTAGACAGAGACCTTCTTAGATGACTTAAATGAGTAAGTCTGCCACACTTTGCCGAGTGTATGGCAGGACATACCTTCAAAAAGCTTTGGTAGTTTACAACTACTTTAGCTTTTCCTTTCTGCTTATGCAGAACCTTGGAGGTCAGCCAGTTAACAATCAAGGCACCTCTGAGGGTCTTTCCTAGGCAAGCATACTGCCTCACCATGGGCATGACTTTCTATAGCACCAGAAATATCTAAGATGCCGATGATCCCCCTAAGGACATGTTCTTCCCAAGATTTCCTCTTTAAGTTTCTTGAATCACCTTTTGTTTGGTCCAGCGATTACTGTTGCAATAACAGTAACAGCTGCAATGCTAAACAACTGCTGCTGATTGTTTTCAACAGACAACCAAGACCAGGGCTTTTCATCAGAAAGACATGCCCTACACATGAGGCTTTACCAGAGAGCTTCCGGACAGGTCAAACTGTGACAGTTCTCTGGGGTCAGGGCTTTTGGGGAAACTCAACCCTATTATTCTTCATCCTCCATTAGTTTTGAAAGCTATGATAGTGGGAATAAGACAAGTTAAAACACCATAATGCTCAATGTCCTTACTGATTCAGCCATTTTCTGAACACCTTTAGCATTACTGCAAGCTTTTGGCTATATTTCCAGAGCTTTGAAAAGTTTACTTTGATAAATTTCACCAGTGTTCACTGCTTTTACAGAAGAGCAGATTTCTGGAGGCCCTTACTCTGCCACTCTGGAAGTTGTTCTTAATATAAATTTAAGCATAAATACGTATTTTGTTGTATGATAGGATGATCAATAATAGACTTTCAAGCAAGACAGTACCACCTTAGGATCAAATTCTGAGTAAAAACTGAGTTTAAAAAAATTTTAAACTTCTATTATTTTAAGATAGTGGTTAAGTTACTATAATTTGGATTCTTTCTAAATACACATAAATGAGAAGGTTTACAAGAAATTGAAAGCTGTATCCTGTGCATCTACTTAAACCTTTGAAAAACTGAGTGTGACAATTTAAAACGTACACAGCAAAAAGTTTGATTTCTACCTTCAAATCAGTATTCTGAAAATTGGACTATGATCATATCAACCTCAGAAACTCAGACTAAAGCCCTCCACCCTTAGGTTAGTTATAACTAGACCCCAACCTTGCTTTTCCATCTGACCGCCTAGGGCAATACACAAAGCCTCTTCTTCAGCCTTGGTACTTTTCTGAGGCCACAGAAAAATGGAGGGGAGGTGGACTGCAGCCCACTGGTGCTCCACACCACACCTCAGGCTCACTAAGTGTTTAATAATCATTTCTTGATTAACTGGCAAGTCTTTTTTAAGTGAAAACTAGGAAAGATTTAATAAGTTTCTCAGGCTACTAGAATGGGTCAAGTCGTACAATGCTTGCCTACCAAGCATGAGGCCCTGAGTTCAAACCCCAGTGCTGCCAAAGGAAAAAAAAATAATATGTTTCTCAAGTTTTTGAGACATTTCTTCTACTAAGAACAAAAATAATATGACTTTAAGTCATATACATTAAGGAAGCCAGTCTTACAAAAATATTTTGTCAACTGTTTTAATTAGTGTAGAAGCTATAAATAAGATCACTGAAAACACATCTGCCTTAGCCAGCCTCTGATTCTATTTAACCTCCCTTATGTTAATTTAGTGTGAGAGACTGCAACAAAGTAGGTAGCAAATGTAGTACATGACGGTTATGTCCATTTTAGCATATTTTTATTCTCAGATTAAAGTTTAAACACAAGGTTTTTACTAAAGCAAACCACTCTACCCAAATAAACATGGAAACTCACATCCAAAAAACAAAACAAAACAAAAAACCAACCTGCTCTTCAACTACATTTAACAACTTGGACTTCCAATGTTCTTTCAATATATTCAGTCTACTCTCCTAGACCTATTCTTTTATCTTTCAATTGAAGCCTACAAGCCTACCGAGACTCAAATTCAAACTAAATACAAAAAAATGTACATTTCTATTTGATCTATTTTATATTTTCATTTTGGCTCCATCATCAGTAAAAAATGTACTTCAATAATTCCCATAAAGTAGAAAATAGGAATTTTCTTGTCTAACATAAGCCATGTCAAGACCCAAAAGGACATGGACCCCAAATATGCCTGCTATAGGCTAAATATGAGAATGAAGATAATGGTTCCATAATTTTTCCTGAATGTTTCCCAAAAATACCAAAGTTCCACAGAATAGAAATACAGCAATCCCTTAATTCAGCTTCTACAAATACTTCCTGAGCACAGAGCTCTTGCATAGCATGCTCCAGGTCTTGGGTTTGATCCCCAGCACCGCAAAGAATAAGTAAATAAAAGTCACAATAAAGAGCACAAAGGCAGTAACCAATACCTTTGTGTACCAGATCATGGGGCATATTTCTATAATTCAGAATAGCCTCTTATTCAAAATGTTCAATATCCAACTAATATTCAAGACTTATTTAATAACTAGGATTAAACTAAAAGAGGTAAGTACTTAAACCCAATTATAATATAAAGGTTTTCCTAACTCCAATCTTTACACTCCATAAAAACAAAACAAAACAAACAATGAGGAAAATCTATTCTAACTGATATAGCAGCTCAAAATCCTAGCTACACAGAAGGAAGAGATCCAGAGGATCAGAGTTCAAAGCCAATCCTGGGTAAATAATTTGCAAGACCTTATCTCAAAAAATCCCATCACAAAAAAGACTGGCAAAGTGGCTCAAGTGATAGGAGTGCCTGCCCAGAAAGTGTTAAGGCCCTGAGTTCAAACTCCAATGCTACCAAAAAAAAAAAAGGTTACTGCATTTTAAATTTAAAAAAAAGTTCACAACAATGTAACTAAATTTATTTTCCTATCCTATCCTTACCCTAAAATAAACTAAATCCTTATGGTCATGTGTTTTCTATGTGTCTTTTTTGCCCTGCTGAAATCTCTGAAATAATACACTTTCTGCTCCCCTGCTTTCCCTTCAAGATAACCTGGTAAAATGCTTTTCAGGGATCGCCCTCACAGTCATTCTTCTGAGATCCGAGGAGAAAAGACAAGCCTTTGCCTGGGGCATGCTGCACAGCCCATGGTGAAATGCTGTATCAGCAACCAACAAAAGCAAGTTAAAGACTCAGTTGCAACATGGAAAGACTTGTCAAAGAAGAGGGCATGTCTAAGTCTTCTACTTCAGTCAGTAAAAATGAAAACAACCCAAGAATCAGTCATGACTAGTCATGACTATATCTTAGCCAACAGCTCACCATGTATGCACACACAAAGCAGCTTGTGATGATACAACTTGTCTTAAAGAAAGTTCATAAAATTTTCTAAGGAAAATTAAAGAAACTCCAAGTTATAGACTCTGGTTGATAATTTAAACTAGTGATGTCATTTCCAATCACTAAGTTTTTTGTGGAACACAGGTATAGTTTTGTGCTATGACCATTCTCAAATAGTCAAAATTACTCATTTCAAAACTAAAGGGAAAAAATAAAGTACTATTTTGTGGAAATTACCAAAAAAATCTAGAAATTTATTTTGCTTTAAGAGAACTTGTCATATTAAACATATATTTAAAAGCATATGTAATTATATTCTAAATAAAGTTTAAATAGTATTTAATTCAAATTAATTCAATCTTCCAAGTCATGATATCACATACCTCATGAAACATTAGTAAGTTATAAGGAAAACAGATTTATCCCAGTCAAAAATTTCAAATCTGAATCTCTTTCAAACTTGGAAATTCCAAAAATAAGGTGATTCCACAAAGACTACAATTATATAAGTGTCAAGTGTCTCATAGCCATAGAAATTGGTTTGATAAAATCCACAATATATTTAGTAAATTCACAGCTCTATAACCTAACTTCAAATTCAAAATCTAAATGGGAGGAGGTAAGGAAAGAAAAGTTCTGTTACCATTTCAAAATGCTTTTACCAACACTTAAAACTCCCACCCCATGTAACCCCAGAGGCAAGTAAAGAACAGAATGTAGAAGAGTCTGAAGCGAATCAATATAGAAAAAACTGTGCAAGGCATAATTACAAAACCAGGCACAATAAATCATGTAGTACAACAGGCCAAAGCAAGTCTCTGTTAATCAAATGATTACAATCAAGTGGACTCTGCTGTTAAAATGAAGCCAGTAGAGCCCAGGGAAGGATGATTCACAGGTCACAACAAAACAATCCCAAAGTCAACTATACTTTGGGAGGTAAAAGAACCCTCGAACCCTCCCAAAGCCCAGCTGCCACAGCCCTTCCATCCCCACTTAGGGGTCAGGAAGGCTTCTTGCAGTAACTCTGGAAGGGCTCACTCAAGGAACTGGGCTTTGACCCAAGACCTGCAGGCGAATGAACACTGAACATTCTCTGGGGAAATACACACACAAGAGCTCCAAGATCCAAACCTGCAGAAAAACAAGACTCCTCTCAAGAAGTAGAATATGAGCTTTGGAAAATGTGCATTCATTGCAAACTCCCTAGAGAAGGCTAAGGTCTGCTCTAGATTCTTCCAACAAACCAGAGTATGCATTCATCACTAGTTGGGAAGGGACCACACTAGATCACAAACCTGAGGACCAAAAACCCTTCTAAAAAACACTAAAACTGCCGAATCATGGCACAATTATTTCCTTTTTTTCAAATAGTCCTATGGTTAGCAAAGAGTTTATCACAAACAATGTTATCCTCACCTTCTCCAGATAAAACTTAGGCTTGGAAAGGTTTAGTGGCCTTGCAAAATGGCAGCGCCAGTTCTACAGCTCAGACCTGCATCTCCCAAATCTCACACTTTTTAGATCAAGCAATGAGTCTGGGAACCTTTTCCAAATCAGACATATAAGAAGGTACAAGGGCTGCCTGGATCAGCATGATGCAATATGTGAATAAAGTCTTGGTTCAATTGTGTGCTGCACTCCCATTTTATTATACACCTGCAATTTCAGTTCAAGTGCCAGAATAAGAAAAATGAGAACTTTCTTCTCATTCAGCATGTAAGTTTGTTATCACAGGCAAGATCAGGGCAATTTAGCCTTAAGAGGCCTCAGTTTGCAGCATGGCTCTTGAGAACCAAGGCAATATGGGCATTCTCTACAAGTTTCAAAATCCTACTTGGCTGGTATGGAAGATGAAGGGGAGTTTAGATATATGAAAGAAGAGTTAGGTGTTGAGTACTGGAGCTCAGCTGTCCACTAGACAGTATCAGCCAGCGACACAGAGGATCAGGGAGGACAATAGGAATTGCAACCAGTTTCTGTGGAACATAGCCTCCCAAATGCAAAACAAAAGTACACAGTACCTCAAGAATGTACCAACATTATCATGCACTGGTATTCAAATGAAGTCAAGAGTCACTAACCTTATGCCATGCCCAAACTATTTTGCCTACAAGTACTTTCACACTTTCCTCACTCTCCCCTACTTACTAAAATTCTACCTCTATGTCGATGTTATGTGATCATACAAAACACTTCTAGCTAGCATGGTCCACCTTAAACAAGGCTGAAAGACAAATAATAAACTAGAGAAAACATGCCCAAAAAGTATCCTGAAAATACAGACTGTGCAAATCAGTAAGAACACAAACTCTTATAGTGAATGAACAAAAATAATGACCAGTGACTGTCACTCACTCACAATCCTACAAATGCAAATAAATATGAGATGTGATTTTTTAATCTATCTGCCTGATGATAAAAATGGCAACCAAAATTCACCCAGGGAATGTGAAGAAATGAGCACTCCATGGCCTGGGATGTAGCTCAGTGGTACAGCATTTGCCTAGCCATGTGTAAGGCCTTGAGTGAAGGAAGGAAGGCAGGAAGGAAGGGAGGGAGGTAGAGAAAGAACAAAGGAGGATGAGATGAGGAAAAGAAAAAGAAGTGAGCATTGCATTCTCTGCCAATGTTAATGTAAACAGGCAAACCCTTTCTAGAGAGGTTGGCAATACATCTAAAGCAGTGATCTCACCTTAGGACTTTATGTTCAAGAAGATAATCACATCCTAGCTATGAACTCTGTCTAGTCCATTAAGAATAGGAAGTGCCAGCTCAAAAGTTCACAATCTTTGAAATGCTAAAACCAGAAAATTCTTCTGTCATAGAAGAAGGAACCAGAGCAACACGTGTACAATATCCTGGGTGAAGTGTTTTGTTTTACAAATTTAATTTCAGTTTAAGTATCCAGATGATACCCATAAGGTGTTTTTTGTTGTTCTGTTGTTTTGTTTTGTGTTTTTTTGGCAGAACTGGGGGTTTGAACTCAGGGCCTCATGCTTGCTAGGCAATTACTCTACCACTTGACCACTTGAGCCATTCAGCCAACCCTTTTTTGTGTTGAGTATTTTCAAGATAGGATCTCACAAACTATTTGCCTGGGCTGGCTTAGAAATACAATCCTCCTGATCTTCGCCTCCTGAGTAGCTAGAAGTACAGGTGAGCCACTGGCACCTGGCCAAATAAGGTTTTTTAAAAGCTATTTTTTAAAAAACAGTTTTTTAAAAAGTATTTAAACATCTCTACTGCTTCCTTGACATTTTTATAAGTCCTCTACCTAAAACCCTGCATATAGTTTTTCAATATTTACACATGTGTGGAGGGGTATCAAGATGAACCCAACATCAACTAGAATCCAACTGGCATTAGAGTCAGACAGGTTTCCCTACACTTGAGCACACACCTTTTCTGCAAAAAGGGTAAAAGGCCATCTCTGATGCTTAGCATACTCATCCTCAAATGTAGATTGCATGGTGTCTGTAAACATTAAGAATGAAGGCGCTATGCCATCTTTGTCGTTCTTGCCGCTAGGAATGGTGGCCTCTCCTCTCCTTTCCGTGGGTTCTACAACTCCAACACACTCATCATCAGGCATCTTAAATTTGCTTTGGTATTTCAACATGCTATCTTTACTCTGAAACTAAATACCTAATATGGTGGAATACTGTCAAAACAGAGCTCAAGTTACTGCACACGTAAGCGCTGCAGGATAAGGACAGGAGAAAGTGGAAACGTCTGGAAGCCTGAGCTGCCCCAAGTGTTCAATATGGACATTTCTGCCTCTACCACTGAAGGCCACTTTTATTTCTCAATGCCAGACTCTCTCCATTACCTCTAGTATTGCTGCTATGGGCTCTATCTGTTCATTTAATGCCTATTGCCAACTCTCCTAGGCTTGGCCTCTCAGATTACAGATCACACCTGCTGCCAATCAAAAATAGCCAGAACTTGATTCTGTACATTCCCTGGTTTCCAATTCTGCCTAAACACTGAACTGTGTTAAGCATAACAAATAGTGTGTTACTAATAAGTTGTGTTATAATACACTTCCACTAAGTATCACATTGAAATAATTATCACATTCAGGAATGCTCACTTAGAAATATAAAACAGAGCTTGTGATATTCAGTTTCAACATTAGTGTAGAAAGACTCTCCTGAGATACTTTTCTAACTTGAAGGGACATAATCTAAAGTATAACCAAACTTGTGCTTACACCCCAGAGGAAAATATACATTAAAAAGTGGCAGATTCCTCCTTAACTTACATGAGCAATTTGATGCGCTTGCTTACTTTGGTCGAAATGCATCCTCTTAATTAGCTTCACATAGGCATGTACCATAAGGCATCCTATTTCTAATGAATCTCCAATAAAATGAAATAAATAGAAACTGTGAATTATGACATGTGGGCCATCTTTTGCTATCTAACTATCTGTAATTGCTCTTTTGGGGGTGATATGATTTGAGTGGCAACATATTTTGAAGGAGTCCAATATATGCCATTGTGGCATAAAAATTATTTTGAGCTGAAGGCTTTGAGTTGCTGAAAAATCTTATGTGCATAAAGGCAGAGTCACCCCCAAAGAACAAAATTACTATCCCTTCACTGAAAACGAGCAGGAAACACTAACTTATTACCATAAATGAGAAGTCTTCACATCACACTAAACAGACAGTATCACAAAACTAACCTGTCTTCTATTTATTCTCCTAAAAGAATTATTATTCCAAAAAAATTGTTTTCCATATGTGGCCCTCCCCTTTTTTCCCCCTGTTAAACTAGTATATAAGCCCCCAGTTCTAACCACCCCTTTGAATTACATTTTTTCTGTAACTAAAGTCTATCTCCTGCTCATCTGTCTTTTGTCAATTTAATTTTCAGGTCCTCAAATACTAAACCTAAAGCAAGTACAGAAGTTTTTCCTTCCTGACAATTTAATCTGTGAAATGCACTGTATTATATATGAGAACCATACTAACTTTCTAATTTAATGCAGTCTAAGCAATTCTATGATTAACGTTTAACACTTCCTCTTTAAATCTTCCTCTTTCCTCACTTTTCTTTAAACTTCCTCTAAATATCTTTCTTGTATCTCTTAAAACTGTTTTCAAGGATTCTCCTCAAGTATAATTTAGTACAAATAATTTCTCCTCCCTTTCTACTTCCAATAAATTAGAACAAATAATTTTTAAATATTAGAAGTGCTATTCACTTTTTGTTAGTTTATTAAAAAGCTCTCAAGGACAATGTAGCTAAAACATCCTGTTGATTAAATAAAACAAGTTGCTATTTTACCAACCACTGAGAAATGGAAGCTTTCTGAAATAAAATTCAAACACACAAAAAGTCACTTTGTGCAAAACAATGACATCGTCCCCACTAGAGCTTTTACTATTTTAAAACTAGGAAGAAGATGATAAAAAATAAAATGACAAATTAGTCCAACCAGGCAGAGAGATAAACAGCTTTTACAAGGTGAGAAAAACAAACTGCAGGGACAACTCCCTCCCTCTAGAGAAAATCCTCTCTGTTTAGATGGCCTCAACTTCT
Source organism: Castor canadensis (assembly GCF_047511655.1). Classification (NCBI taxonomy): domain Eukaryota; kingdom Metazoa; phylum Chordata; class Mammalia; order Rodentia; family Castoridae; genus Castor; species Castor canadensis. The sequence continues at coordinate 25,401,584 of NC_133386.1, forward strand.
CCCCTGGCATTTAGTTCTCTGAAGATAACCTCAATTAACTAAGCTCCCAGGGCCCAGAAATCCTGGGATGCTGGTGCCCACAATGAAGACAGACTTCTCCACACACCAGCCTTGGGTATTGTGACACTATCACTCTATCATACTGGGCAGAAAAGCAACATGTAACACAAGTCTACTGCAGTGGAAAAATCATAATCAAGGATATCTGCCAAGTTTGACCTCCAATCCCTGACTAGCTGTAACAAAAGCAGTAACCAGAACTCCAGGCCCTTTCCACCTCCTTCTGCCTGGAGTATCCTTACTTTGCCTTCGGAGCTAACTGCTTCTCTTTCTGTAAGACTCGTTCAAATGTTCCTTCCTCCAGGAAACAAATCTGTACTATAATGGACTGTAACAGTCCTATAACAGTCCATTATTGTGGCTTCATGTGTTACATGTCTCTCTGCCAGATTCACCATGAGCCATTGAGGATATGTGGATTCTGATGCCCTCAAATATAATTGAACATTATACTTCCAGCCTTAGAAAACAGAAAGTACATAATAAACATTTAGTAGATGGGTAAGTGCATAGATAAACAAAACAATGAAGGAGCAAATAAAGGAATGAGGAACTAATGAAATGATTTATTATATCATTGTTGTGCTGGGGATACACTGTGACATTTACAAGTTCTTACAATATATCATAGTTGAGTTTACCCCTCCATCATTCTCTTTTATCCTCCCTCCCTCCATTTCCATTTTCATACATGAGTACATATTTCCCTCCTTTACCTCATCCTTATACCCTCCCCTCTTCCCACTGATACCAACCCCCAGATGGGGTTTGTTTCATCTTCCTGTTCTCCATTTTTGAAAAAAGCATTTTGTTTAAGATAGCTCTACAGGGAGTTTCCTTGTGACATTTCCATGTATGTATGCATTATAACCCAAATTGGTTCATGCCATCTATTCTTCTCCTTTCTTTCTTAGTCCCCTTCTTATGGTGATTTCAACAGGTTTAAAAATTCTACAGTCATTCTTGTATAAAGAGTGTATCACTTAATAACATTAGGCCCTGGATTATCCTTCAGAACGCCATGTGCTCTTCACCCTTTCATCATCAGTTCCTCACACTCATCTCATTTCACATCTCTACCTTCAAATCCAATCCATTTCTTTAAAGCAAATACTCTACCACCCCAATGCACCTACTCTTTTTGATTTCATGGCTGCTCCTGCACTCTTGTGTAGAACATGTACTAACTTACTTGCATTTATTTCTATCTTTTACATGTAGTTTTCTTTTTTTTTTAATACTGCAGTTTGAACTGAAGGCCTCACACTTACCAGGCTATCCTTCAAAGACACCCCCAAAGGTATGCATTTAGAAAAGAGAGGCTGAGGAAGGTTTTGCCCCAAAGTCGGTTTGCTAGTAAGTTGTGGCACTCAGCATTACATCCAGGTCATGCTTGTTGACTAAAACCTTTAAAACTCTAGGCCTTACCAATTCATAAGATTGGAAGAATGGAGCAAGACAGACTTTGGAAGGTCTGTGTATCTTCACTGACTCAATCACCAGGTACTAAGATCACACATCATTATTAGATAGTTTGTTGAATGCCTATGAGTTCTACACACTAAAGAGCATAGAAATCCCCAACAGAAATAAAATCCAGCCTTGGAAGGCTCCCCTAAGTATGACAGCATCTGCTCTAAGTCTGGATCCACAGCCATCCCTCCTGTGGCTAAGACACCTAGGGTACCAGTAATACTCCAGCATGCCTGCAAAACACTAAGAACCAGGGACTGGTGGGGCCATGAAGAAGAGAGACTGCAGAGCAACGACAAAGTGGTAAAACTTTTCTATGGCACAATCTGTCAGCATGTATTAAAAGTTATAAAAATATGCATATCTCTTAACATACCAAGTCCACAGATGAGGGTTGGTGGAGTGGCTCAGGTGGCAGAGCGCCAGCCTAGCACGTACAAGGCCGAGTTCAAACCCAGTACCACAAAAAAAAAAAAAAAAAAAAAGCTTGGCATTCCAAGTCCACAGGTAAGAATCTGTGTAGCCTCCAAAACTCATGAAACTTAATTCGCAATGCAACAGTATTAAGAGGTGTGGCCAGTGTTTACAAGGTGATTAAGCCACATGGGTACCCTCATAGATGGGATTAATGACCTTACAGAAGCACTTGAAGTAATTTCACACCTTTTACCTTTTTGGTCCTGTGAGGACACTGCAGGAAAATGTCGTCCACAGAACTGGCCCTAACCAGACCGTGAATCTGCACATACACTGATCTTCCCAGCCTCTAGAAATGTGAGAAATAAATTTCTATTACTTACAAATTACCCGGTCTGTGATACTTTGTTGTAGTAGCAGGAATGGATTCAGACAGGAAGTGATTGGATAAATTCCCAGAGACGTGTGGATAGGAACCTAAAGGTCAAACAATAGCAAAATGATACTATCCAAGATGCAGACATATGTTGGCATATTATGCAATAATTAAAAATAATGATGCACAGGTGGGGCGTGGTGTCACACACCTGTAATGCCAACTACTTGGAAGGTGGAAGGAAGACTATCAACTCTGAGGCCAGCTCCAGACAGGCATGAGACCCTACCCAAAAACAACCTAAAGCAAAAAGTGCTGGGGGCATACTCAAGTGGTAGAGCACAAACACAAGACCCTGAGTTCAAATCCAAGTACTGTCAAAAAAGATGATGACACACCTGCATGCTTACTGCTCTTAAAATGCCCACAAAATATTAAGTTTAAAAATCAAATTATAATATACGTAATCTTCTTTTTGTGAAAACTATGTACGCACTTTATGCAAAAATATTATATGCAAAAATTATATAAGGCTTCAAACACATAAATCAAAATGTTAACTTGTGATCTCTTAAGTGGTGGGATTATGTGTTTAAGATTTTCCACAATGCTTACTTTTTTTTTTTATTCATATATGCATACAATGTTTGGGTCATTTCTCCCCCCTTCCCCCACCCCCTCCCTTACCACCCACCTCCACAATGCTTACTTTATTACTGATAAAATGATACTTTTTTTTTTTTTGCAGTGCTGGGAATCAAACCTAGGTCCTCATATGCACTAGGCAAGCACCCTACCTCTGAGCTACATCCCCAAACCAAATCACTATTTTTAATTAAATAAATCTCTTAGGAATGCCAGAGTTGGTGATCACAAATCAGAGTAGATTTTTTATTTTCCTCTTAAATTCTCCCTCTGTTACCTTCAAGTTCCTTAAGTAAACTTATACACAGTTGAAAGCCTAAAGCAAACTCATTCAAGGATTCAGCTCCAGGAGATATCCCAATTTTATCTCAGGGCTTTTTGGTTTTTTTGGGGGGAGGTATATTTTCGGTCTTGAAGACAGGGCCTCTCTAGGCAGCCCACACTAGACTTGAACTCTTGATCCTCCTGCCTTGGTCTCACTAGTGCTGGGATTATAGGCATGCACTACCCTGTCCTGTTTACTTCCTGTTCTCAATTCTCACAAGGCTGGTATGTAATCTTGGGTTTATAGAAAAGCTGACACTGACAGTTTGCTTAGTTTGTAAAACATAAGCACAGGTCCTATGACAACAAAGAAGGAATAAAGATTATGCATAAAACTCACTAGCAGAGCACAGAGCATTTCTTCACTATAATATAAAAACTACACTGAATAATCTTTGATGGATGAGGCAGTATCTTCTACCAATCCCCACTGCAAAGGTATATTTCAAAAGACAACTGGCCAGGTTTTGTGGTACATGACTATAATCCTAGTACTCAGGAGATAGAAGCAGGAGGATCCAAGCTTGAAGCCAGCCTGTGCTACATACATACCTTATCTCAAAAACGACAAATGTCCAAGAGTGACAAGTATTTTTAAAGATCTAGCAAAACTTACTTCTAGGAAGGCAAGAAAATGTCCTCTAAGATCACATTTCTCTACTATCCTTAGACCCTCAAGCTGGACATTCCCTGATCTGAAAATAAACAGCAGGCAAACACTCTTCATTTCCCTTCTGATAACATGGGTAATTTATAAACGTAGTAGGAATTAAGGTAAACATCTAAAATGACAATCCATTTAAAACACACCTGATGTTATAAAAAGTGTTTAGTGGCCTCAAGATACAACAAAATATGAATCTTGCTCACAAGGAAGAGATAATCATACAAAAACACCTACTTGAAAATAGATGGATGGGATTCAGAACACATCTTCCCATCAAAATAATGTCGTATGGTAGCTAACTCCCAGTCTGGCCCACAAAACCTATTTAGTTGTTAGTAAGAAACAGTTATCCCACACTGCCTTTTAGTGTCATGATGGTGGCTAAGCAAAGAACCCAGTAACACTGGGGCAGTTAAGAGTTCAGCCCTCTTCCAGTGGGCAGCCCATGTCCAAATGACTAGTCACTGAGGGAATAAAGGCCCTGCCCCAATGTGACAAGGTGGGGTACTCTTAAGGGCCATCCCAGCTCCACAGCCTCTCCTGCAGTACATCTGCAACAGAGTTCTACTCTCCTTCTGCCCAATCCTGCTTCCTTCTCCCTCGCACTAATCTACCACCTACAAGTAGTTGTTTGTCTCAGAGGTTATTCACAGAACCTGAAATAAATAACTAACTTCATAAGCTCATGCTGTAAGTCTGGCACTGTTCTAATATAATCTGTATTTACTATGTTATATACAATAAAATACACTTCTACATATGTATGGGTAGGAACTATAATCCCATACATTAGTTACATTTGCAGAAACTAAGACACATTTAACTACCAAAGTCATTTATCAAAATGTCTGAGGTACACTGGAAGTGTGGCTCAAGTGGTAAAGCACCTGCTCTGCAAGCGCAAAGCCCTGAGTTCAAATCCCAGTCTCTCTCTCTCTCTCTCTCTCTCACACACACACACACACACACACACACACACACACGCACGCACACCTGAGAAGCCAATCTGAACCTAGGTCTACCAAATACAAGGCAACTGACCAATTCCATCTGCTATAAAGAGTTGTTAGATGACTGAAGGTTGAGTCAGCTCAGGGGTTCTGTGGCAGTCAGGCCTGAGTGGTATGGTGATCCACACTCAAACACAAAACAGGGATTTACAAAAGTACTTTGGATCAGGACAACTGAAAACCAGATACACACCATGATCAAGGTTTCATATATCTTTAGGACTGAAGCAAAAAAAAATCAGAGGCCCAATGGAACCAGAATTTCAGAATTTTGTTCACCTACAATCAAACTGTTACAGTATGTACAGACAGGTGTTCACTACATAGGAGGATGGTACTTCCTTACGCTGCCTTGCTTTTTACTCCAATTCCTGCAAAAAGCTTCATAAAGCAGCATCTAAAAACTAGTTACGTAATAAAGTTTTACAGGTACAATTTCCTTACATTTCATATTGTTATTAAACTTAGGCAACCAGGTGAACTTCTTCAACTACAACCATACCACAGCTCCCCTCAGGCTTTCCCTAATTAGCCATCTTTTTTTTTTTTATAGAATAATAATTATTTTTATCTAGAATGAACAACCAAGAGCTAATATTACCTTGCCCCTAATGGCCCCACTGCCCAACAGCTACAAGACACAGGATCATTCTACAAATCGTGAACAACTACACAGGTTAAAACTGACTCGATGGGTCAGTACAAACCATTCAAAAGTTTAACAGATACAAAAAAAGTTTGAGTCCAGCCTGGGCTACATAACAAAACCCTGTGTTTAAAAAAATTACCAGTACCTTACAATTTTAACAGCATTTTCACTTTTCTTATTCATTCATTTTGCATCTAGGAGGCCTCAGCATCCATGTTCAGTTATTATCTGCTGCAGAAATGCAGTGAAGGGTCCTTCAAATTACAATGAATCACTGAGACACCACTCCATGTCACAACCAAAAACTGATTATCATAAAACTCAGCTGACTGCTCTAATTCTGCAGCTTCTGTGACCCTGATTATGACACTGTTTGGGCCATTTCTTCTTCTTCCCCATTCATTCAATAAAACAAGCTACTGCTGGGTGTGGTGGTGCAGGTCTGTAATCCACCACCTGGGAAGCTGAGGGAAGATAATCAAAACAGTTCCAGGCCAGCCTGAGCTACACAGTGAGATCCTGTCTCAAAGAAAAAAAAGTAAAATCAAATAAGCTTCTAATCAGAAATGCATAGCTTTACACTGTATGGCTAAGTCTACCTCAGTTTACCACAACAAAAATGAGTAGAAGGGGCAGCATAATCAGTTTAACGTTTTTGAAGTAGAAGGTGCCACCTGCCTAAGAAAAAAAACTTCCTCACACTACTTTAAAGCGGTTGAAATTTTCAAGTCTAGAAAAAAGTAAACAGCCAACTTAAAGCTTTCACACACCAGAACACCAGCATGGTAAGCCAGATCCAGAATGCAGGCTCCAGAGCAGCAGGCTGCCCCACAGGGGTCACCACCATATCCCCAGTATTGGCACGGCCGCTCTGTGTGTGGCTAATACTTTTTGAATGAATAAATAATAGCTATTATTCATTGATCATGTATTATCTGTGAGGAGCTCTACTAAGCTCATTACACACAGCCTTTAAAACAAGAACGGGGACTGGACAGGGAAGGGGCACTCTGAGTCTCATAATAACCCTCTGAGGGACCAGTGGGATTTTTCTTCTTCAATTTTACACATGAGGAAACGGAGGCTCTGAAGGCCTGACCTTCCCACGCTGTCAAATCTAAACAGCTGGACCAGAAGTCTGCCTTACCCAGAGTCTGAGCACCTTCCTCGCTGACACATCACTATGGAAACGAAGGTTAGAGTCAGGAAAACAAAAGAACACAGAGAATGCAGGCTGGCCACGAGGATTAATAAACATTTTACAAGTGGGTAAATTTGCTCCTGAAGAGAAATCATATCTTCCTATCTCAAAATTACAAAGACTCAGCCAGGGAGGCCTACGATGTCCCTGGTGGAAGCACGGCTGGGTCCTTGGAGGTGCAAGTGTCCTGTTTAAAAAGTGAATGAGCAACCTAAAGAATGGCTTGAGAAGCTCAACGCTGCGTGTTAACGCCAGACACAACGATCCTAATCTGCCTTCATCGGGACACACCTACCTATCTGCCCTGACCATAGGAACTCAAAGAACTGTTCACACGAGTGCCCAGCGCCCTGTAGCAAAAACCATGCTTCTGCAGTGACAACAGAAAACTGTCACACCTTGTATCCCCCACGTGTCCCCTCAAAAGGAGCATCAGGCACTGCGCAAAGCGGTAAGGCTCCTTCCTAAAACGCCGAGAATTACACAGAGGATTTTTTTTTTTAACTCCGGGCTGGGAACGGAAGTCAAGTTCAGCTTCTCTTCCTTCCTCAAGCAAGCTGGAGAATTAAAGAACACACACACAATCGCCCTCGGCGAAGCCGTCGTGGGGCCTCTACACCCGGGGCCATCGCCGCAGCAAGCCGGGCGGGGGAAGAGGGTGGGTGGGGCGCACTGGGAAGAATGGAGTGGTCCCTAACTTCTCCATCGGACCCTTCTCCTCACTCGGGCGGCTCTGCCCTCCTTCCTCCTGCCAGCCGCCGCACAAGCCGCGCACCCCGGGACGGGACGGGACGGGACCGGACAGGGCCCGGCCCCGCGCGGGCAGCCGGGCGTGGGGAGCGCCGCGGCGGGCGGCCACTTCCTGACTCGCATTGTCCACGCGCCGCCCGCGGCCCCGTCGGGGAGGAGGAAGTTGGCGCTCGCCCCGCCGGCCCCGACTCACCGTTCTTGGCGTCTCCCGCGGCCAAGGCCCCCGCGGCGGCCGCGCCGTTCGCGGCTCCAGTCCCCGCGCCTCCGATGCCCGCCGCGCCCCCGGCGCCCGCCGCGCCCGGCACCGCCGCCCCGCAGCCGGCCGCCGCCGCCAGGGCCCCCCCAGCCGCCGCGCCCGCCGCGCCCGCCACGGCCAGGGCCCCGGCTCCATTTTCCTGCTCGTCTCCGCTGCTGTTGGCGCGCTTGTTTTTACGGCCGCCTTTGCTGTTTTTGGGGTTGGGCATCTCGCGAGCAAGCGAGCGAGCGAGCGAGCGAACGGGTGCCCGGCGTCAGCGAAGGCGGCTTCCCCGCGGCGTCGGCTCCGGGCGGGAAGGCGCCGCCCGCGACTGCACGGACGCCCGTCTAGCCGCGCGGCCCGCGTCGCGCCATCCCGGCCGCCGCGCCCTCCCCGGCTTCCTGGAGCCGGCGCGCGGCCACCCGAGGCTCGCAGCCGCGCGGGCGCCGCGGGCCCGGGGCGCGAGCAAGACGCTCCTGAGCCTGAGGGAAAAGGCGGGTCCTCAGGCTTGTTTTGATTCGGCTGCGCTGACACGCTCTAGGCCCGCCCCCTCCCCTGACGTCACAGGCTTCGGCCTGGCCACGCCCGCCAGGTGACCTCACGGCGGTCGGCCCCGCCCCCGCGGCGTCACGCCCGCGCAGCGCCCGCCGCCTTCGAGTGACGTCACCCCGGCGCCTTCCACCCACGCTCAGGAGCCTGTGGACAGCTGTTTCTGAGAAGGTTCTGAAGTCGTTTGGTGGCTTTCTGACCTTCATGAATGGAAGCTGAGAACGCTTTGTTCTGGCAACATAAGCAGGTGACTGGAACAGGACAAGAAAACAAAGGATTTCCCGATTAATATCCAAATAGTGGCCCTGCCATCAGTAACACCAAAGAAATAGGGTTTAGTATTGGACGGTGGGGTGAACAGCAGGATCTCTGGATGGGAGCGTTCACAGCCTGGCGGTGAGAACAGTTAGTTCATGTACACAGGCCCAGCCATCCCTGGATGGTGAAGCAGGCCCAAACGAGGGAGCCCAGGCTGTGGGTAGGACTAAGCTGTCCTGAAAGATGGTGACCACGTCATGAGGACAGCAAGATCAGGTGAAGACATGAGGGCAGGGGACCCCTGGAAGGAGTTTCAAGTGGTTTGAACTGAAGGCCACCTGCTTGGCTCTTCCACTTAGGCAATGCCCCCAGCCTTTTTTGCGTCAGTTTTTTGAAGACAGGGTCTCCACCTTTTGTCCTGCATCCTTGGCCCATGGTCTTCTACCTCCACCTCTGGAGTAGCTGGGATTACAGCCATATGCCACCACACCTAGCCTACAAGTAGTCTCTTGTCTGGCCTTTTCACAGGCCAGTTTCTTCCCATGTCTTGGGTCTCAGCCCAAATACCTGTTTCACTTCCTTCAAGAGTGATCCCACAAAGATACTTTACCAGAAAAGCTGTCAGATGTCTCCTGATTATTTCCCTCCTCTACCTCCAATTATATTGGCAGTGTTATGTTTGCTTATTTTTTGCCTGTTTCCCTCACTCAAATGAAACCTCTGTAGATAGGTTTTATCTGTCCTGGGCAGTTCAGAGAACTACTAACATAAACTTGTTGAATGTATAAATCAGGTTCTTTTCACATAAATCGTGAAGGAAAGACTACTTCAACTGACAGTTTTAGTGTCCTCTTCCTTTAGTGTAATCGTTAACACAGCTGCTGGCTTGACTACAGGCCTAGAGAGAGAATGAGAGACAAGTCCCCAGAAGAAGGCCCTCCACACATTGACAGAGTAGAGAGAGCACTAGATCCTCCAGAGCTGGTTGAACTTTTTAGTAGGAAAATGACGAACCTCTAATTCTCCAGTACGGTTTATGTTAGAGGAAAGTGATCTCTGAGAGAGTTACTGATAGTTACATTAGATACATAACAGGTATTTTGTGCCTATATTTTTATGTCTATTCCCCCTCCCCTGACATCCTGTACGTACTAGGAGAGCAGGGACAGTGTGTCTTTCTAACTCTGCAGTCTAGCAGAAAGCCTTATCCAGTGTCAGTGTTAAATAAAAATTTGTTGAGTGGAATATACCTGCATACTCTGGGAAGACTTCTCTGACAACTCAAAGCTAGACTTATTATCTCCATGGACTTTCTGCACCTTCCTCACCATAACAGTGTGTATACACGACTGTTATGGAAATTGCCTGTTCACTTTGTCTCTTGTCTGGGGCCCCATTATAATGGCAGAAACTATGACTGTCTTACTCATCATTGTCCTCTCTGCCTAGCACACTGCATGACAAACACAAGAATAAATGAAAGGACAGAGGATTTTGAGGTAGATGCAGCTGGATCTGGTAGCTAATTGGAATTAAAGAGTGAAGTCAAGAAATTCTGAGAACTGGAAGAAATGATAATGATGGTTAATTAAATGGAGGCTTTCAGGGCAGGACAGTGGAATTGTGGAGGAAGATAATGAATTAATATGGCCCACTCAGACCAAGCTTAATTTCATTAGTGATTCGCCCTACTAGAAGTGGCTGGAAGAACTTAAAATATTTTGTTGACATTAATTTTGGCCTTTTTTCTTTTGTTGGTTTTTTTAAGTCGTGAAGATGAGAGCTTTTAGGATAGAGTACAAGAAGATTGAGATAATTATTTTTTCGAATAAGCACACTGCTGTCATGCCATATTGATCAAAGTTAGTATGCACATACCCTGCAGACAGACATTCACACCAGCTGCCTCCCACCTCTACGTAACTGAGCCTTGACAATTGGACACTTTCCCACAAAAAGATCATAATTGGCTCAAAACACACAGACATCCAGGCAGTTGCATTCTTGTTAATTGTGCGAGCCACCTCCTTTCCATTCAAACTGCAACAAAATGAAAAGGAGGAAGGAGAGGCTGGGCACTTCTTCCATGCTCAACCACGATAATTTATTTTTGGCCTTAGTCAAATCTGATGCAAGGGCCATAGTTCCGGTTTTATTGCTACAAAGAAAATGCACTAAAATCAAGATGCTAGAAACAAAAGTTAGGTGGAGTTAAAGGACACCATCTCCCACATTCCATGTACTATCTGGTACTTCAGCTGTCGTGGCTTTGTTCTTTCTGTTTTTCCCACCATTTCTGAAGGTGAGAGAGAGAGAACCTACTGAAAGAACAAACCTTGGTGAATGGTGAAGCAGATCTTTCCCCTGGGATGCTTCTAGAAAACAGGAAACTCTGCTCAGTACGTCTACACTTGGCTTCTCATTCTTTAATTCCCCTATCAACGTACATGCTCTGAAAAACACTTTAAAAAATATGCATGAGGTTTATTTCCCTTAAACTTCATCATCCTGGTCACCCAGTTCTCTACAAAAATAAAGCACAGCAACGCAAATCAAGACCCTCGAAGGTAAATAACTTACACATTTGAGAAAAGGGATGGGTCAATTTTCAGAGCTGGGTTAGAATAAAGGGTCATTGTTTCAGTGCTCTAGTTTTATTCCTGTGACGTTTTGTGCCTATCTTCTGAGTTCTTGGTGTCAGCTAAGTTTGGGCCAGGGTTATAGTATGCAACAAAGTGTTAAGTATACTTATAGACAGAACAAGAGGTGAGACACCGAGTATCAAAATGGGCCACATTAACTCATGATCTTCCTCTACAACTCCACCTTCCTCACCTTGAGGCCTCCATTTAATTATCTACCACGATCATTTCTTCCAGTTCTCAGAATTTCTTTATTTCATTCCTTAAAATTGTGTAGTACTCAGAAGGAATTCTGGAGACAACACAGTAATACACACAAGATTTGTCCCAAACTGAAACACAAGCTAAAAGGTGCTAAAGCCTGATGTGCCCAAAAAGTCACTTCAAATAAATGTATCTTGAACAATGTATATTATCTCTGTGCATCAGTGACTTCTGGAAACAGCCTCTCTATGCTCACAGATTTTCTTTGAAGAATAACGACTATTGTGTTTATAAGAACTTTTTTTAAAATGAAATATTAGTGCAAATAATAATATTAGTTAATTAAATGCCATAAATCTGCTTTCTGACTATGAAGTTGTCAATATCCTATGCTATTACTTTTCTGAAATATTGTCCCTCAAATTCTCTTTAGCTGTGATTTTTACTTTATTTCTTAATGTTATAGCAAAGGGTTACAATTCCATTCTCTGTGACCCCTGAACTTGCTATTTATTCAACTTGTGTCTTCTTTGACCACCTCTGCATCAACATGGTCTTAGACCCCATACTCCCAACAGGACAAGACATAGATCAAAAACTCGTCTAAGACAGAATTCCCTGGACTCCACCACTCCATACTCTTTCCTTCACTATACATAATCCCTGCACGTACTACCTGCTGTTCTAGTGTTTTCCAAACTATGAGTCATGTTCTGTTGGTGGGTTGTGAAATCAATCAAAAAGTTTTCTATCAGAATTTTTTGAAATATCTACTCTATATGCAATGCATTGCATTCAGAAATCAGGTATGGTCTTGTTGAATATAAGTTAAAAAAACCTAATTAATTTGTAAAAAGTAGTTTATGCACAAATCTGCAAATGGACACATACGTGTCTGAATATATATACTTGAAATCAAGAAAAAACATGAATAGACAGTCCGGCTTTACTTGCTACTAGTTACTTGCTTTGATCACCAATTTTAGAGGTCTTACAGCTAGATAGTAGACCATATTAGCTTTGCTACCAGTAACACCTCTGATGTGTGGTCATTATGACAATAATTAAGTAGTTTTTCAGGAACTGGAGGCTGCTTTTGTCTGTCTCAAACTGGTTCGAAACTATTAACCTTTCACCTGAGCCTCACAGTTATCTGAGAGGTAAACTTTTGAATTCAGAGGGCCAAAAGCTCCACCCTTAGATCATGCTGACACAGCCATTTTCTGAACATACATCCTATGAAGAACCATGACGTTTACTACATGCTCAGACCACAGATTACTTCACTCTTCCCTGCCTCCAGTCCCTTTCCCCATGCCTCAGACTATTCAACAATTTTATCCCATAAATATCCCTAACTCTATCCTCAGAGAATTGGGGTTCCTGCCTCTCCACAACTGGTTCCTTGTGAATAAACTCTTTGTCTTTCACAAAACTTATTTAAGTGATTGGCATAGTGTGTTTTGAGCAAAATGGGCCTCACTGGGTAACACACTGAGTCATGGTATAAAGTCAATTTCTCATTGTCAGTTCAAGTCAAAAAAAAATCTGAAAGACATTTGCTATAGCATGCCATCAAGTATTTAATTTTGTGGGCTGTCTTTCCATTGTCTTCTCAACTTAGGGAGAGCATGTTATCTCCCCATTTAAGTTAAGAGTAGGATCATATTTTTTAACTCTTGTATTTCTTCCTACCAATGTACTTTCAGTATTGCTTTGCTTTACAAGTTCCATACATATGCAAAACAAACCAAACTCAGACTTTGCCAAGTCCTTAAATTCTAATGGGAGGTAAGGAGACAACAAAACAAACACATACAAAAGAAATAAAAATTAACCAACTATTAACATTAAAATAAAGGAAATTATATATGTGTGTATATTAAATTGTCTCTTGGTACCCAAGGGCAGTTGTTTCCAGGACCAAGATACAGATTCCCCAAATCCATGAATGCTCAAATTCCTTATACAAAATGATGTGGTATTTGCATATAACCTATATACATCCTCCGGTATACTTTAAGATATCTCTAGAATACTTGTTATACCCAATACAGTGTAAATAGTTTTACATACTGTATTTGATAAGGAATAATGACAAGCAAAAAGTCTGTACATGTTCAGTACAAATACAATTTGTGATTGGTTGAATTGGCAGATGCAGAACACACAGATATGGAGGACTGACTGTATATGGATATACATATATATATATATATATATATATATGTAAGTTTTGTTTGTTTTCTTGTGTTTTAGAGGTAGTGGCAGCTCCTTCAGATCCACCAAAAGATACAGGGCTCAATGGAGACTAGAATTGTCAAAGAAGTCCTTTTAAAAAGGAGAACATGAAAGCAAAAATCAGTATGGAAATTACAGAGGAAAAAGAGGAAGCCATAGAGACTGGTGGTTTCAGACACAGTTGAAAAGCAGATCATGAAGGGTTCTAGACTACTACCAACACATAGCCAGTTTAATCCAAAACTGGCTAAGAACTTGAGGCCTAGTTGAAGGAACTCACTGTACTCTCTTGGCCTCCTTTATCTGCTGTCTTTTTCTTCATTCCTGTGCTCTATTTTTAATTTTTTATTTCTATATGATGTATTTTGCATTTATGTTTCTTTACTTAGTTTACTGTCAGTTCTTCCCCAACCCAGGAGAATATAAGTTTCAAGAGAGTGATGCTTTCTCTGTTGAATCTCCAGTGCCTAAAACAGTGCCTTGTGTATAGGAAGTGTTTAATACCTATTTGTGGAATAGAAGAGCACATAAAGGAGCAACTAAAAGGAATAATCCAAATCAGTCTTCAAGAAAAAGAAAAAAGGAGCTTTCTAAAAACACATCCCTAGGCCAGGCACCAATGGCTTGCACCTATAATCCTTGCTACTCGGGAGGCAGAGATCAGGAGGATCATGGTTCAAAGCCCCCAGCAAGTAGTTCATAAGACCCTATTTCAAAAAAAAATCACAAAAAAAGAGCTGGTGGAGTGGTTCAAGTGGTAAGAGTACTTGCCTAACAAGTGTGAGGCCCTGAGTTCAAACCCTAGTACCACCAAAAAAAACCCCGAATATATCCTGAGTTCTTGATAGACAGCCCCTTTTTCCCATAGCAGGCATAATCTTTAAACCTATAGAGAATGGTTCTATTTTCTAGGTTAGCTTTGTATAACAAGAAGCCATATTACAGCAAGATCTTCTTCAGCAATTGCAATGGGCATGGAATTGCCAATTTCTACATCTTACGTTTCTGACATCTAGTTTGGAAGTATCACTGAAAATTCTGATTTTTATCACCTGGATTTTATCTTAAAAATCTCCTGTGTTTCTTCTCAATTAGATCATTATATTTCTAATGCTGCCATTCCAAATCATGACCACCACAGTGCTTTAGTCTTTCCTTAGGCAATACAGAATCAGCTGTCTCTGAACACCTCTTTGAATATTGCACTAGTTATTATCTATTGCTTCCTAACAAAAGACCCCACAATTCAGTAGCTGAAAACAAAAAACATGTATCATCTCAGTTTCAGGGAGTCCAAAATCTAGGCATGGCTTAGCTAGATCCTCTGACTCAGTGTCTCTCAAAAGACTGCAGCCATGTCAGCTGGAGAAAGATCACTTCCAAACTCACTCCCAAGATTATGAACAGGATTCAACTCCTCAAGAGCATCTGGCCTCAGACCTCCATCAGTTCCTTGCCACCTGAGCTTCCATATAGGGCAGCTCTCATGGGACAGCTGGCTTCATTCAAGTGAGTAAACAAGGGTGCTGGAGAGGGAATATAAGCCAGGTGTCAGTCTTTTCTTGTAACGCATCATTTTTGTGTTACTCTGATCCTTAAAAGTAAATCAGGAAGAGCAAGTTTAGCCCAAGCTTGGTGATGGGAGATTATACAAGGGGATGGAGACCATTAAAACTCAACTTAGACGATGCCTACCATAATTATGTGACTATATTGCACGTAATCTAAATTATTACTGTTATGATTTATGTATTAAATGTCCTCAAAAGACTCACATTGTAAAGGCTTGGTGGCCAAACTGTGGCTCTATTGGGAATTGGTGGGAACTTTAGAAGTTGGGGCTTAGTTGAAGGAAATTAGTCACTTAGGGTGTATCCTTGAAAGGGATATTAGTATCCCAGTCACTTCCCGTTTCTCCCTGTACCCTTGCTCTTTGGCCACCATGAGGTGAGCAATTTTCCCAGCCAAATTGTCCGCCACCTTGTGCTGTCTCATCACAGGCCCAAAAGCAGTGGCACCAAGTGAGCATATGACCATAGACTGAATTCTCCGAAACTGACCTGACACAAATTTCTCCTCCTTGTAAGTTGATTTTCTAAGGCATTCTGTCAAAGGTGCTTTAAGTGTTGTTGTAATAAAAGAATAGAAGATAAGAACTTATTCTAGTTCTTTCTTTTTAGATTACTGCTTCAACTAATCTATCTTTGGTGATTTGAGATGGTTAAGTTTCAAGAATTTACAAGAACCATTGCAAAAGATCTTTGCTGAAAGTGTCGTAAGCCTCTGTATTCAAAGCACTATTGACTTTTAGAATGGGCACACTAAGTGTAGTACATTGTTGGGTCTGAAAGTCTGCTCCAAGAATACCCATTTTTTAAGTACTAAAGATACTGCCTGTTTCTGGAATTAATTCTGATTAACATGAATGGAGTTCTTTCTCAAGAGTCCCCTTCCTTTGTTTCCACTTGCAATAATTTCTACCAAACATATCTTAAAGAACACTAGTTATATAAGTTGTGTCTATATTTCTGTGGCTAAATAAATGTAGAAAACACTGTATATTTTATGAGTCACAACATACATTAGCATAGTAAAGACCTTAAAAAGTCCAGCAGAAAAGAAACACACTTGTTCTCAACTTAGAATTCCCCAAATTTATACAACCTAAAATTCCTTTCCATGTAATGCCTGTTAGCATCCTGTGGAGCTAGCTCCTGACAAATACTTTTTTGGAAAATAGTGCCTTGGAACAGAATGGATCACCTCCTAACATTCAAGTGAATTGATGCAATGGCAAAAACTCAAGTGAAAGCATAAACATTGGATCCCTCTCATAGATAACAAGTTCTTTAAAAAAATTTTCAGAAAATCTCTTTTTTTTTTTTGGTGGTGCTGGAATTTGTACTCAGGGACTTGTACTGTTAGGCAAGACCTCTACCACTTGAGCCATACTCCCTGCCCTTTTTAACTGTAGTTATTTTTTAAGTAGGGTCTCACTTTTATGCTCAGGCTGGTCTAGATCACAATTCTCCTGTATACACTTCCACACTTCCCCTGTAGTCGTGACAACAAGCACACACTACCATGCCCAACTTTTTATTGGTTGAGATGGGGTTGTACTAACTGTTTCCCTGGACTAGTTTAGAGCCTTAGATCCTCCCAATCTCTGTCTCCCAAGTACGTAGGGATTACAGGAGTGGGTCAGCTACAGAATATTTTTAAAGTTCTATAAACTCCAATGTTATAAGATATAAATGCAGTAAGTAGTAATTCCAAATAACATAAAAAGTTGTACACTTATAATACTACTTCCATTTTTGGAAACTTCAGTTATGCCATCATTGCTATGTTAAATAAGAATTTGTCATTATATGAATAATCAGTTTCACCTTTAGTCCAATAAGTAGGGTAGCTATGTGTTCATGGCCAATGTTAGCCTACCAACATGAGCGAGCCATTGAACTATAGGCCAGAACGAGTTTTGCGTAATTTGCTTTTGTGAGCCTGCAGGAGTGGGTTACCCTGGACTAGGCAACAGAGGCAACAAACCATGTGCAATGTCTCTTTACATCTGAAATTCTCAACATAGCCATTTCTTATATTCTTTTGAGCACTCAGTCAGATTTCTCTACTTTTGTATTATGGTAACATTTCTATCCATTTCTCTTTTAAAATGCTGAGGTACTGGTTCTCCAGTCTTTCTGGCTTGGGCTCTTTTTTCACCATTAAAATTGGATTTAATCAAGAGGCTCCCAAGTGGATCACAGCTTGGACTCCACTCTGAATTAATTCTAAAATAGTCTCAAATTTGTAGTGTTAAAGCAAATGGTCTGGTTTGGGGAAAAACATTGCCCTGACTAGCCAACAGCTTTTCTCTGTGAAATGGAATAACTGAACAATAACTGAAGATGCAGGTCAAGTGTGGAAGCAAAGGTGGCAAGGTGTTATCTTTGGCATGTTTGTGCTCAAGTTAGAATATGCTTTTGTTCATAAAAAAAAAGTTTCCTTCCAGATAGAGGGAATTCCACTTAGCATGTAAGTTAAATAACAAAGAATGTGCTTTGTTATTTCTTAGAACAAGTACTTCTAGCGTTTTAGGGTGGACACTGGCTTGGGACTCCACCAAGAGTTACTAGTTTGTGGTAAGGAGTCAGAGTTCCTGGGTTTCAGTCTTGGCTTACTAGCTGTGTGATCCTGGCCAAGATATGTGAAATTGTTGTTATTTGTTTTTTTTGTTTATGGAAGTTTTTTGTTTTTGTTTTTACTTTTTGTTGTTGGTTGTTGGTTGGTTTTGAGACAGGGTCTCACAATTTAGCTCAGGCTGGTCTCAAGCACCACAGTCCTTCTGCCTCAGCCTCTAGAGTGCTGCTACCATGCCTGGTATCAGACAGATAATGATCGTGTAGTGCCTAGTACATAGTAAACTCTCAGTTAAAATTAGTTATTACTATTGTCAGAAGCATTCAAAGTCTATATTCATTGCCAGTTGCTATTTATTCATCTTCCTTTTAACTGTTAGTGCTATTTTACTTTCTCCTTTTTAACTGTAAGCAAGTTTTTTTTCCCCTAAAAGCAGTGCTAGTTCTAGGTCAAGAATAAATTGTTTTTGGCATACATCTTTAGTCTCATCCAAAAACAAACCACACCCTACTTCCTGTTGCATACAAATATGGGAGTACCTTAAAGGGACACTCGAAAACAGGCACCCATGCTGGAGGCTAAGATTGCAACAGAGCGCACTCTGCTGTACAAAACTGGGAGCTAGAATGGAGGAGATTATGAAAAGCAAAGGCTTTGTCCCAGTTTGAAGTAGATTTGTTCAGCTACAGTCACTAGATAAGAAATGAGATGGTGAACGTGCAATTTGGACGAAGAGTCTGAGAGGATTGCTCAGGGTAATATTGATACAAAAAAGTGGTGATGGGGAAGTCAGCCAAAAATCTATTGTTTCATTTCTGAATGAGATTACAAGAATTTGGTAATGTGAGGCTAAAAGTGGAACAAGTGTAAAGGATGAATGTGTGAGACATTTTGAAGGAAGAAATCATAGACAAAATTAAATACAGAAACTCTGATGTTAAAAAAAAACAGGCCATCCCATCAACATCTTATTCTGTCTAGATCAAACCATAAATTTCAATACTCACAAATAAGATGCTAGCATGTCATAGTCTAGTAAAACCCATGAGGGTAGAAAGAACCCAATATTCACTACTTTGGTTTATTTGCTTTTAAAGAACAAATAATACATTGTTTTGGTACTTCATTAACCTACTTCAAATCAAGACTTGAAAGTTCTTAATGAAATAGGGCATTTGGTTATTGAAAAGCATTACACAATGAGATAGATATTTTTATGTAACTCTGGGTTAAGTCAACAATCCTAAATTCAATGGTTTTGAAACTTTTTTAGGTTTCAGACTGAGAGAAGTGTCAGGTCTTTCCTACCAAGCATTCCAAATAACTATGTTTCCCAATTCTGGGCTTAGAGAGGTAGATTTAATTCAATATATATTGACCTAGTAGCAATTACATACAAAGCTCTATAGTAGATGAATAAAAGCATTTTTTCATTTCCTTGGTTTATAAGTCACAAAACTGTCAGGATCACATCATCAATAGATTTTAAAATAAGGAGTTTTTGTATTTAATTTGTATATTCATCCTTGGAAAACATAAGGAATATCTTCTGCTTCTTGTTAGTAGATGACAATTGGATTCAGTCTTTTCCTTTCCTATTACCATGGAAGAGGAAACCAGCATTGCTCAAATTATCAGATAATTCATTTCTGTTGTATAGTGTCAAATTCATTTGGTTTACTTTCAAAAATATGATGAAGTCTGTCTCAGATCCAAGTGCAAGGTGATAAAAAGAAAAAAACAGTCCACTCTCAAGAAACTCATAGCTTGATGAGAGAGATGCACATAGGTCTTTCTTCAAAAAGACTTTGAGAGACAAACAAAAACAAGTACAGCACATGCAAATAAAGAAGACAGTGAGAAAGATAAGGCAAAGAGAAGTCAATGACACATCATACAATACAGGTAGGCTGATACACAAAATAAATACAATGAAGACTTGCAAGTTTTTGCTAAGGATCCACCAAGCGTTTGGCTCTAAGCTTTTTGGCAACCTCTGAAGATTCTTTTTTTTTTTTTTTTTTTTGGTGGGACTGGGATTTGAACTTAGGGTTTCATGCTTGCAAAGCAGGCGTTCTACCACTTGAGCTACATCTCCAGTCCTTAGCAACCTCTGAAAGGGAAAAACATCAGTTATATGATCTTCAGATTCTAGCAATAAAAGCAGACACATTGCTCAGGAAAAACATACCTATTCCTGATATGAGGCCAAACAAACAAGCAAACAGAACCCCTCAAGAGTCCTCCAAAGGCCGAAGAAAGTCCTCGATAACAACCATGTAGAAAGTGCAGTGAGTCTACTTCTTATAACCTATCTCAGTAGGGGCTGATGGTGTATCACCAAAAACATTCAATAAATGTGAGTTTATAGGGATGCGAGTTTACACAGATAACCTCATCACAGTGTGATAAATACAGTGATGGAAATATGTTTGCAGTGCTCTGGACAACAAAGGTGACACACTGCAGTTTTAGTATTCAAAGTTGGAGCTGAACTTATCATTGAAGAGACAAGCTGGGAACTTCAATTTGCAAAGGCAATATGCAAGTTTTGTTGGGGACACCTCTCTTAGGATATAAATATTTATTATGAATGGAGTGTTGCTTTAATTTGTTCTCTCACCAGGCATCACGGGTAACATCTATAATCTCAGCACTCCTCGGGCAGAAGTAGGAGGATCAGGATTCAAGGTCAGCCTGGGCTATATTAGTGAGTTCCAGGCCAGTCTGAGACCCTGTCTCAAAAACCCACTTCTCAAAGAAAACTATCTCATCACAACAAACTTCACATTAAAAAGTCTTTTAATTGAAAGCTTCTCATGTTTCCAAAGAAAAGCTATGTATCTTACATATCTTGGGTCACCCTTAATATTTAACATAATGAATAATAAATTAAGAAAATAGAGTCTACTTGCTTGAGAGGTGAGTGCTCAAAGAATCAATGAGGGTTTAGAGTTACATCAAGTTTAAAATAGGTTTCCCCAGAAGTCCTAGACCACAGAACAATAGGTGTTCTCTAGGGGATTAGTTCTGGTTCCATATTGAGCTGTGTTGTTAAAAATGATGTGGTTTGGGAGTTATATTTCTACCTAGTAATAGAAAGACAAAAAGCAAAACAGAAAAGGATGTTCTAAACATGTTTGACACATCTGGTGTCAAAGAAAAGTCTTAGATTTATAATCCACTAAATAAAAAAGGGATAACAAGACTTGCTTTGAAGAGAGAGAAAAGTGGAAGGTAATATTCTTTTATGGTTGTCTTTATGAATATAGTATTTTTCTTCAGGATTCACCCAGGTATGATAACTAGTTTCATCAACAGATGTGAAGTAGCCTCTGTGAACTAAGCAAGTGAATGGCAAAAGGGACCTCCATAGCAGTGTGATTAAAACTAACATCATCCACAAATGAAAATGCACAAAATGAGAATGAGGAGGAATCTCAGATCTCACTAGCTGATCACCAGGCAGAGTGCCTTCAGAAACATTTGCATTGACTTCTGTATCTCCGTGTGCTTGCGATTATTTGCTGGGATTACAAAGCCATATTTAAAATCTTTACCCAATAGGGCTTTAGAGATGAAGGTTGGTAACATTTTTATATATCACAGAAATAAAAACAGTATTTAAAATTCATCTGCAACTCTATAGAGAGGGTGTTTCTTTTTGCTAAAGATTTTTTATTTGCTGAGAGCAAATGAAATCTTCAGTACTACAGGTACTTGAAGACAGTATTAAGTAATAGATGAGGAGGTGATGGGGCGAGATACATTTCTGTAAGAGAGGAGAAAGGTAGGTAGGAGGGAACCAGGAAGGCAAGGAAGCTGGAGTTTGCATGGGTGGGAGGGGGTGCAGAAGAGCTTTGGAAGAAGAAACTTGTCTCACACAGTGAAACATCTTGCCCTGTAACCACCTTCCACCCACCCCAGTCTCGACATCCTTAAACATGCAAATGGAGAATCACAAGTAAAATACCAACTTCTCAACACTAGCCTATGGTATGAACTTTCTTTTCTTCTTCTTTTTTTTTTTTTGGCAGCACTGGGGTTTGAACTCAGGGCCTCACATTTGCTAGGCTTACTAGGCCAGCCCTCTACCACTTGAGCCACTCTGCCAGTGATAGAATGAACTTTCTTTGAGGAATCAATAATAGTGTTCAAATTCACAGTTTGGAACAGTAAAAGAGGCTAGACTGATACAGAGGTACATTCATTCATTATGTTTTCCTAACTTGACAAATGAGTAAAAAATAATTAAAGGCTCCACCTCACCCTCCCTCACTTTATCAATCACATTTCAAGATCCTATGGATTCTGCTTCCCACAGTCCCTCACAAGGTGACCCCAACCCCACTCCATTCTATTTCCACTGCCCTTTTATCATGTGACCTTCCCTGACTTCTGGCAGTGTGGAATCTCCCTCAGTCAACATTTTTCTGTACTTCACTTGCCCCATTTGCCCCATTCAAGCTTATTTTTTTAATTACTCGTGAAGATGTGTGTCCTTCCTTGAGTGCAGCAACAGCTATGTGAAGGAGGCTTACTTCTTAAGTTGTAGACTTGACAAGGCCCTCCACTTCTTTGAGAATTTTTGTGGAATCAAAGGAAAAAAGAAACTAGACTAAAACAGGAAGGAGTAGAAGGGCAGGAAAAAGAAGGGAGGGGAAAGCAGTGAAAGAAATTCTGTAGTATCTTTTTTATGTGGTATATATAATAGGCCCTCAGTGCAAGTCTTTCAAAGTAAGCTTTACTATTCCCTTTCTTTTTTCATAACCAGCTCCTTATGTTATTAGGTCAAGTATCTCAGTTGTACCTTTAAATAGTCAAATATATATATGGTCATTTGTATAGTATTTATACATATACAAATACCAATGCTTAACCACAGTTTTCTTTCACTCACATATTTTCTCTATTTTGTTTTTTCTTTACCATCAGTGCTTTTCATTGCTAAGGTAATACAAAGTGGAGTAAATAGTTTGAAGAATTATTCAAAATAATTTATTTTCCTGACCACATCATTCATCTTTCCTGATAGTTCAGGAAGACTAGAATGTTATATGTCTAAAATGATTATTTTCTCATTTATGTGGTTCAGAACACTCTAACAAGAACCTCTTCACTAATAAAGTCACTGGTTATAGTGCCAGACTGTGATCCCCAGCCAGATGGAAGGACAATGGCTGGCTCTGAGTATTTCCAGGCCAGCTGTTACCCCAATGTGTATCTCACCAAACTACTAGGGAGGAAAACTCTGTTTTGTCTGAAGCCTTCCCTGCTTTGGTAAGGAATAAACTCTGCTATCAAATTTTAAATAGCTCCTAATGAGTTAAAAGAAATGAATTGTGTTTTATGCAACATATTTTTCATGCAACACACCAGTGATGGACACTTTTTGACCATCCTAATGTTTGCAGTTTATACACAGCACAAGACTTCCAGCTGTAAGGTTATGGTGAAATGATATCTGTGCTTTCACTCAGATCTGCAATGGAAATCAATCTGCCATGAAAGTACCCTGTAATCAGGTATAATTGACATAATGAATAGGTAAAACATGAGACAGAATATATTGGCTGGTAAGATGTAAAAGAGACCACAGGAACATATGTAAAAGGAATCCCAGGCCATAAACAGAGTGGTATTTCAGTTTGCTTGTTAGTTTGGTTGTTGTTTGTTTGTTTTTGAGGTACTGGTGATCAGACTCGGGGCCTTATGCATGCTAGGTAAGCATTCTACCACTGAGCTACATTCCCAGGCTTAGTTTTTAAAAGCACCAATATAGTCATCCAAGGAACCCACGATCTAGTGTGATGGGGCTATAGTTTATGAATCAGCCATATTCTTTATTCTTTCACTTTTAAGATAATATTTATTCATAATACTGATGAATTATCTAAAATTAGACAGTGGCAGCAACCAGAGTATTGAGTGTTGGATTTATTTTATTCAAAGTCATATAATCTAATATTGAGAAGAGAACTTTGCAATCCAGGGAGCTCTGAAATCCCTTTCAAAACTCCCCAGCAGGTGATTACTTAGTCTTAGCCTGACTCTAGACCTAGCCTGGTCATTCAGACTACCCATGGAAGTGAGCTAAGCCTATGTGAGGCAGTTTACTGTACTGTAGTGCCCAGAAAGTTCCTTGTTATGTAAGGTGAATCTTGCATTCTTATAATTTCTATCCACTGATACTGGTTTTGCTCTCTGGAAGATGCTACATTATAATTTGTGAAGAAGCCTTTAGGTAGATAGATGATGATTCTTTTCTTTTCTTTGTTTGTGGAACTGAGATTTGAACTCAGGGCTTTGTGTTTACTAGGCAGGCATCTACCACTTGAGTCACACCTCTAGCCCTAAATGGTTGATGACTTGAGATATCCTAGGTCCATAAATTAGGAAATTACTGGGCATGGTATTACATGCCTATAATCCCAGCACTGGTGAAGCTGAGTCAAGAAGATCATGAGTTTGAGGACAGCATGATGCTGTTTCAAAAAAACCCAACCCAAACCAACAAAAACAATAGGAAACTAAGAAAGGTGAAATAAGATACAGTTATAGTTTGGATCAGATCTGTAGTGTCTCCCCAAAAGTCCATGTGTTAAAGGCTTGGTCTCCATCTTGGCACTATGGGAGGTGGTAGAACCTTTAGGAAGTACGGTTTAGCAGAAGGTCTTCAGGTTATTGGGGTATGCCTTAAAAAGGGTACTGGGAGCCTGGTCCCTTCCTCTTAATCTCTCTTGCTTCCCAGCTATGAGATGAGCAGTTTTTCTCTGCTGTGAACATCCACCATGATGTGATACCTTGCTGCAGACCCAAAGTCAACCAAACATGAACTGAAACCTCCAAAACTGTGAGCCAAAAGACATCTTTTCCGTTTGTAAGTTGATTATCTCAAGGGTTTGTTATGGTGACAGAAAGTTGAATAACACAGATATGCCTGTCTCTAACTAGCAATTCTTTATGATCTAAGTCAACAATAGTGTTCATAACACTAATCTGTATTCAGGTATATTCAGAGTTAGTATCTGTAGGTAAGAGTTACAGATAGGTAACACCTAAGTACAATGCGATAGTTTCTCTAACCAAACTCTACTGTCATCATTTATTTTCTAATACTGATCTAATTCATGTAACCTCCCCAGCCAAACAACTTCAAGGATGTTAAGAGCTTTGGGAGTAGGAGATATAAGGGGGGAACATTTTCCCCAAGAGTTTTTTCCCCCATGAAAATATTAGGGATAGAATTTATTTTTCAGTCCAATAAACTTGATGTTGATATTGTTGCTTATAACCAGAGGCCTGCATTGCTGCCACCTTTGGTAGAACTTCAGTTTTCACAAGCAACACTCTGAAACTTCACCACTTCCCCTGCTTCTGAGGTGAAAAGCAAGTGTCTGCCCCCCTGACCACAGTTAAGATCATATCTTCTCTTGTTTTTCTCCCTCTGATTGGCTGTCCTGGTACTTCACCTCATAGACAGAATAGAAAAGTGGTCGGTGTTTGTTTTCCTTGTGACTCAAACTGAAAAACCATCAGGAACATACAGTCAACACACACACACACACACACACACACACACACACACACACACACACACACACACACACACAGCATTAATCTCTCTGGGACCTTGAGGCCCATACAGCTACTGCATTTTGAACACTTCTTCCTTGTCTGTGATGGATAAATTACCATATCCTCATTGGCTTTGAGTTTTTATAACCATAAATTCATGATGAATTTGTTAGCTTTAAGTAATTAGTTCCTTATTTTCTTCCTCTAAACAAATTTTTAAACTGATAGACAGCTTTCACAGGTTACTAGTATGCTAAATTCCTTTTGGACAACAATGATTACACTTCTTTCAGTTGTTTTGAAGTATATAGCAGAATGAGCACTAGGAATTACTCCAGAAACACTTGTCCAAATGGCCAGGTTAAGCCAGTTTATGCTGGGAAACAGATACTGTAAAGCTCCTTAGAAAATAAACACCTATTCAAACGCAAAATAATTGGTTTTCTCTTTGCTTTTTTAAGTCAAACATTTTTACAATTAAATGGCTCTTTTAAAATTAAATTAATTACATATCACCCACTTTCATAAATATTTATCCAATTTAACCCTCAAAACAAGCCTGGAGGCATTACTGTCTATATTTTTGCAAATAAGGAAACTGTCTTAAGGAGGAAAAGCTTTTCACTCCTGGATTTGGGGCTTTTGAACTCAGACTTATATCACTGAGCCCTGGTTCTCAGGCCTTCAGACTCAGATGGAACCACACCATCAACTTTCCTGTTCTCGATTTTGCAGACCAGTCTCCGTAACTACATAAGGCAGTTCCCTTCATATGAACATATACATATATGGACACACAAACACACACATATGTGTATATATATATATAAGAGAGAGAGAGAGAGACTGGACATACTTCTCAAGAACCCAGAGACTGCCTAAAACCACAGATAGTACTGAGCTCTATATACATAACTATGATAAAGTTTAATTTGTAAAATAGGCATGGTGAGATTAACAACTAATAATAAAGTAGCACATTATAACAATTTTTTGTAATAAGTTATCTCTCTTTCTCTTTCCCTTTCTTTATCTCTCTTATCTTATCTTATTGCACTATAGTGTATTTTCAGAACAAGGTCAACCATGATCAAACCATGGATACAAAACGTGAAACCACAGATAAAGGGAGACAGTATATTTAATATAGACTTTGTAAGATATGTGAAAGTCTTGCCCTTGTACAAATGTTTAAATTATCAATGGAAAATTTCAAGAAAAAACTGTGAGACCCTGACAAAGGGCTCCCAACTTAAAAGTTCTTCTTTAACATTTTCATAAGAACTTCTGAGGGCTGGAAGTATAGCTCAGTGATACAGTGATAGTTTGTAGCATTCACAAGGCCCTGGGTTCTATCCACAGCAACACACCTGCACACACACACACACACACACACACACACACTTCTTAGAAGGTCCTAGGGAATTCTGATATGCAGTCAGGATGGAGAGCTACTGATTTGAGTCACTGAGGAGTTTGGAGCAGGTTTGAGAACAAGGGTGGAGGCAGAGCTCAAGGGGCTCTTGAGAGTCCACGTTCCTGTGTGTGTTAAAGAGCTTATGGACATCATACACAACAGACACCCCTCAGCATTAGTCTGGGAAGGCTTATTAAAAGGAGAGGAAGCTTAAGCAGAGTTGTTGGTTTTTTTTAAGAGCAGAGTGTAATTTTATTATAAGAATAGAGGAGACAAGATTAGGTCAAGAGCTCAAAATTGTAAGAGTGAATTATAGTCAGAGCTGGAGCAGAGGATTTAACTGAGAAAAATTAAAGAAAACCAAGAAACTCATGATCCAAACTTTGTTTCCCCTAGGCACTCAATAAGTAGTAATTAAATTTTGTTGTAATTGAATTGAAATAATCTTAATAGAAAATCATTAAGTAGCTCAGATTAGGTTTTGTACTTATCACTGTATCCATTTAATCCTATGTATTTGCTGAAAGATTTAGAAATATTTAGACCTAGGGATCATTCTGTTCATTTGCCCTTCCTACTACATATCATCTTTCCGACAGCACAATGAATGGAAATATTTCCCATTAGGAAATTCTACCTCTTATTTTCAGCAGACTAAATGTTACCCTAACCTTATTCAATGAAACACCTGAATGTCAGTCACTGTAGTCCCACCATCAAATCCAAGCATCAAGTTTTGCCAGCAGTCATCACCCATATGGAGCCAGACAAAGCAGAATAAAACATGTCACCTTTATCATCTTAGGTGGAAACACATCATAACATATACTGAGCTCATTAATAAAGTCTGCAGGAACAGTGTAATATCTGACTTTGAAAAATATCTGACCATTTGTCTTTGGTACCACCATCCTTCAATCACAAATTCATTCATTCATCTACCTATTCATTCATTCAACAAACAGTGCAGCTGTCCTATGTAGCAGACACTGAACAAGAGAGATTATTCTGTGCTGTCATAGAGTTTGGTGGAGGAGAGTTAGCAACAAACAGGTAGACAAATTAAAATTTTTATTAAAAATTGAAAAAAATATCATCAAGGTTGAAACAAAACAGTGGGTTATAGAGAGATGAATGAGAAAGAACCAGCCCTGCAAAGTCAGAAGAGCACTGCATGCAGAAAATTATAAATGAGCCTGGAGAGTAAGCAGTCACCGGGTTGTACCGGACCTCTTCTGTGAGCAGCAGATCCCACCTGCTGCCAAATGCCAGGAGCTGGGATCAGCAAAGGCCACTTTCTCCAAAAACGAGCTTGTGTCTTAACTGTCTCCTTTGTAAGAACTCTTTCGGCAGAGGATTGAGTCTTGCAATGTGTGTAGGCATAAATGTTCCCATCAGGTGTGTGGGGTGGGTGAGCATGTGTCTGTGTGTATGGGGGCATACTGTTAGCATAACTCAAGAGTTTTTAGAAAGTCAATTTTTTTTTATCTTGCAGCTATGAATTTAATTTCTAAGGAAAACTACATGGGAGTAGGATTGCTTGTCCAAGGAGTCCAAAGTTACCAACTATAAGAAATGCCAAAGATTTTTAGCAAATCACAAGAAGCCAGGCAAAAGGGCATGAGGCAACTTCTCCCTCCAAAGGAAGCGGGCTACTCATTCCTTACTCTTGGGTATCAGCCTCCAACATTGCAGGATGAAACATTTCTGGTGTTTTAGCCACCTATTTTGTGCCTCTTTGTTATGGCAGCCTGAGCAAACTAATACACACACCAGCTATCCTATTTGAAAGTTAAAAACAAATAGAAAAGCAACTTCCTATGCATCTATAATCACTTTAAAGTAAAAAGCTAAAAGTGGGAAACCATGACTGAAGCAATTAAAATATTGAATATACTTCGAAAAAATATGTATTGCAACCCATCCATTTCTGGAGATCCTGGTGTTCGTGGTAAGAGGTGATCCCTCCTTCACACTGCACAGCTGAGAACCATTGCTCTAGATCCTCTGATTTTTATAGCAGTTGGGAAGAAATGCTTGGGCACCAGCCCCATGGGAACTTCACTAAGCCGTAGTATTGTGGGAGAGATAGTTAACTCCTGTACAATGCCTTCCCCGAGACCTCTACCTGATGATCTCCACACAACAGCAGTCTAGACCATTATTTCCTCCCCAGACATGGACACATGGGAAACTGCCCAACTTAACAGGGGAGCAGAACCAGGAACACCTCACCTCTAAAAAGCTTGGTTCCATATATCATCGAGTGAGGGGATTTCATCTTACCTCAGAACTAAGGTTATGAGTACTGTATTCATTTCCTAGGTATGACTAAATCAACATAAATGTATTATCTCGTAATTATGGGAGCCATGTTTCAAAATCAAGGTTTTGGGAGAATAGGTTCCTTCTAAGGGCTCTGAGGGAATCTGCCCCATGTCTTATATCTAGCTTCTGGTGGGTAGAAGCATTCTTTGGCTTGTACCTACATAATTCCAGTCCTCCCTCTTCACAGGATGCTGTCACTGTGACTATATCTGTGCCTAAACTTTTCTTTATAATAATGACATCAATCATATTGATTCTAGGCCCATTCTAATGACCTCATCCTAACTTGATCATCTGCAGAGACTCTATTTTCAAATAAGGTCACACTCACAGATATTTGGGGAAATGGGGAAAATAATTCATCCTATAACAGGTTCCAACCTGGAGAGACTCAGAGCCCTCATGTGGTTCTAGAATCAGAACCTGATCCAGCAGGCTGGACACACAACCACTCAAAAGAAGCTGCCAGAAAGAGCTTCTCTATGTGCTCCCTCTGCTGGAAACATCAATGATGTGTTTAAATCACTAGTGCAGCTGCATTTGTACTTGTGTTCCAAGTAAAGTTAGCCAATCATCTTCCTTTCTTCTTCATTCCTTACAATTGAGGTTACATTATTCTCATATCGTGAACAGGTACACTGTCCCTATTTAACATCTTACTTAGACATTGTATTTCTTTCTTGAACTGCTTTTGGTACATTATGTTTTTCCAAAAAATTGACATTTCATCTGTTTTCATAATTATGTCATATATTTTTTCATGGTGTTCTGATTTTTTAAATACCTACCATATGTGTATTATGTCCTCTTTTTATTTAACTTTTTGTGACACCATTCTTTTTTCTTCCCAGAGGTTTATATATTTTGTTAACCTTTTCAAAGAACTAATACTTAATTTTTATGTCTTCTCTGGTACATATTTTTTACTTCTTTTTTTGGGGGGATGGTATTGGGGTTTGAACTCGAGCTCTCACACTTGTTATGTAGGGACTCTATCACTTGAGTCACTGTGCCAGCTATGTTTTTTATTTCTTAATTTCTCCTTGCATTTTTATTATTTGCTTCCTTCTACTTTCCTTGGTAGTTTCCTTTCTAGCTTTTTTAGATTAATACTTTTTTAAACATGCCTTTTTAAAATATATGTATTTAAGGCCAGGCATAGTGGTTCAGGCCAAAAATCCTAGCTGTCAGGAGGTAGAGATTAGAAAGATTGTGGTTCCAGGCCAAGCTGGGCAAAAAGTTCCCAAGACCCCCATCTTAACCAATGGCTGGATGCAGTGGAGCACCCCTGTCATTTCAGCTATATGGGGAAGCATAAATAGGAGGATTGCAGTTCAGCGTGGCTGGGCATAAAGACAGATTCTACATCAAAATAAACAAAATGAGAAGTGCTGGCTCAAGTGGTACAGCACCTGCCTAGCAAGCATGAGGCCCTGCATGCAACCTCCAATACTACCAAAAAATGCATTTAAGGTTTTTCTTTCCCAGTACTATACTATACACACCAGTTTAATAAGTGATATTTTATTGTTTTTAAAAAAAATTCTCAAGAGGCTGAGGCAGAAGTCATATATATATATGTATATATATACACACATATATATATATACATATATATAATTAAAAAGCAAATATTATCAAGGTTAGAACGAAACAGTGGTTATAGAGAGATGAATGAGAAAGAACCAGCCCTGCATAGCCAGAAGAGTACTGCATGTAGAAATTTATAAATTGAGCCGGGAGAATAAGCAGTCACCAGGTTGTACAGGACCTCTTCTGTGAGCAGCAGATCCCACCTGCTGCCAAGTGCCAGCATATACATATATATATTCTATAATATATTATAGAATGTACATTCTAATTTCCATTATTATTTAATATTTTCTATGTAAATTGTTTTGGTTTTGTTTTTTAATGATATCCTTTTTGTGTGAATCACTCTAGCAGGTTCACATGTAATATGGGATCGTTTACACTGTCACTTTAGAATTTTCTTTTGTCAGCACTATGGCTGGGTTATCTTATTGAATCTTATCCAGCACACTAATAACTATCATTCCAATACCTCGAATTCCCCACTCTATGACATAGTCCTTTTCAGGTAGCTCTTACGGATTTGAACAGAAAGTTAATTACATGTCTTAAAAAAGAATTAAGGCAAAAGTCTGCTATAACTGCTAATAATTACTAGGAGTCTCTTTGATACACAATGTAATCTCTCTCTTTTTTGTATTACTTGATTTCTCTTTTATGTTTCTTTTTTACTATTATCATATTTCTGTTGTACTGAGGATGCATTGTGGCATTTACAAAATTTCTTGCACTATGTCATAGTTATATTCATCACCTCCATTATTCTCCTTCCATGTAAATTATTTTAATGTTTTAGTTTAATTAAATTTTGATGATCTTTTTTATTTACCTCTAATTTTATTGTATTGAGATCATGTAAGTAGTGTGTGTAATATTTATTGATATCGTTTGAAGCAATATATTCAAATTAAAACAAAATGATCTAGGAGATAAGGGTAATCCAAGGATGGGATGCAAAATGTGGCAAAAACAACCTAACTCTTAACCATGTATGAAACAACCTCACTGAAAGAAGCTGGAGGTGGGAGATGTTGACCTCAAACTTTGGAAATGAGTGGAGTCTAAACTAGAGGCAACCCCAACCACATCAATCAATTGATCAATCAATCAATACATAAAACTAAAGACAAAAGAAATTGTACTTCAGTTGGTAAAGTTGTTTCCCACAGAGCTTGAGTTAACAATCTGCTACTGTTTTACAAGCATATCTGACTTGATAAAGTAAGTAAATAGATAACGGTGGTAGGAGCCAGGTTTGGGAAAAGGCTACAGTGCTTCATATGGCGATGCATTAAACTTGGAGAGTTCATCATGAAGCCATGTTTAGCTTAATACAGGTATAGACGGTTGGATAGAAATGCATATGTATATGAGTTAGTATACACCTTACTTGCGTTGTCAACTATGAGGGCCTAGAAGCAGCACCATGCCCAGCACCCAGACCTTTGTTTCTAACATCATTCTCCAACAACAGGAACCAGATCTTCTTCTTAAAACAGCTGATTCAAAGACTGAAGCAGGAAGCATATGAGATAATCTTATAGTGCCAGGAAGTAAGGAAGTGGGAATATGCACAGATGATGATGAAAAAGAACCACAGGAGCCAATGTTAAGAAATCCCAATGACTAAAGCTGGAACAGTTTGTGGCCTTCAGATCATCATTCTGCTGCCTTCACCTTCTGAGAAGCTAGGATTACAGACATGCACCATCATACCCAGCTAGAGAATTTCCCATTTTCCCTTAAGGAATTTCTCACAAAGTTGAGGTGGCATTTTCATAACCATGGTGCCATAAGAAGACAGAGGAAGTGGCCATCCTTTGATTGCATCTTCTCAATGGCATTAGCTTGTCAGACTGAGGCAACTGCTATGTGTGAGACCTGGTGTCAATCAAAGTACAGATATACATACAGCTCTGATGAATTTGGTACCACAATAGCCTAGCGATCTTTCTCAGAAAGGGTTCTGTGAGAAAACTAAGCCCTATAGAAAATTACTGGAATGATTCTTCAATTATCCCTCAGATTATACATTGTGAGTTCCCATCCAGACACTCAGTAAAGAAGTTAATTCAGTGCATACATTGAGTGATTCAAAGCTTAATCTTCTCATGAAATCTCAGTTGAGAAAGGCTACAAAGAATTGCCAAAATAGGTTACACTTGTATGGAGTAAAATGGGCCATTTTTCTTGAGCAATTTGATGTTTCACTCTGCCAAGTACTAGGCATTCAAAATTACAAGACAAATAGCCTATTTTACCATTTGTGTTATGACCTTAGGAAATCTTGTGACCTTGAAAAATCTAATGGTCATCAGGTTTTTATTAGTTTTCAAGGCTTACTATGGTTTTATTAGTTTGCAAGGCTTGCTGTAACAAAGTTCTGGAGGCTCAGTGTCTGAAACCAGGTGTTGGTAGAGTTTGTACTGAGAGCAGTGAAAAGAAGCACTATTTCAAGTCTCTCTCCTGGGCTTGTAGACGCCATCTTTATGTTCACATGTGGTTTTCCCTGAATGTCTGTGGTGCCCAAACTTCACCTTTGAATAAGAATATCAGTCATGTTGGATTAGAATGCACCTCACTGATTTTATGTAAAGACCCTATCTCCAAATAAGGTTACATTCAGGGAGTGGAGGTTAAGACTTCAAGAGATTAAGATGGGGGCTTGGGAATGCAATTTGACTCACAGTATAACATGATTGTGTAGACAACTGTTTGTTTTGCGTGGTCAGCTTCACTGAATTTCTTCCTGAAGTGAAACTCTCTTTTCAGTAATCTTTTTGTGTAATCACCACTACTTCCAGGGGTAGGCATACAATCCAGACTGAAACAATAAGAGCAGCACATTCCCCTGGATTATGACTGGTTAGGGATGGATAAATGACTCAAATCAAGCCAATCAAATCCCTCATTGAGACTTACACTGAAATTAGCAGAAAAGATTGCAGGTTCTAAGAATCATGTTAGATGGCTTGTGGCCATCTTTGGGACACATGGCAAGACACTGCCTGAGAATAAAGTCTACTATTCTGGATACATGGCAACCTATTTAGAGTACTCCTTCAAGACTAGGGCACACATTTTTCCAACTGCTTGGGAGCTTAGGATATTGGCAGCCAATGGCTTTCACTTGAGTTGCTTTTTATGAATGGCATCAACCAAGTATGACCATCTGGGACTCTACACAGAATCATCCTTTCACCCATGCTGATATTAAGAGTGCTCCACAGTAAACTTCCTGCATTCAAATCTTCATCTTGAGCCTACAGCATCAACACAGAGGAAAGAGCACTACACAATCCTGATTACCTTGTTTACAGGAATGGATCCAAGCCTTGGATCTATCTCTTGGTTATATGAGGCAATACATTTCCTTTTTCACTTAAAGTATTTAGTTTTGAGTTCCTGTCACTTTGATCAAGAGACTTGACTCATTACAACATCTTGCATACAAATTCCAGAAATAATCTAGTTTAAGCAGCAGACAAATGCCTATACATTCATCAATAAAATATTAGGGAACATCCACCCATCTAATTTGTGCCAGGTTCTATTCCAGGACCTGAAACACAGAAATGTGATATGTAAAGTGCCTATTCTCAGAGGCTTATATTTTAGAGGGAAAAAAGAGAAAATAAGAAAGGAAGAAAATAAACTGAGTTTAATTTTAAGCAAAGATTCTCCACCCAAAGTTGGCCCTGGGGGACTAGAGTGCCCTTGATGCTGGTTCTACCAGATTTGATGATATTATATTTGGACAGAAGAGGTCCTTCCTACATTCTGTGCCTTTGCATCTCCCTGGAAGGGAGCATTTAAATCATCCACAGGGATCAAGAGGAATGCAATTAACATGCTATCCTCCAGTATGACTTTTGATGCAGACCTACGTGGGCAACTTCAGAGACAACTGGGATATTGTCTCCATAGGCTTCACCTCAGTCTGACCCTTGTCATATCACCCTAAGTGCCTTTTGTGGGTTATTAGAACTCAAAGAAACCCTATGAGATGGCTATTGCCATCTTCTTTGATACATAAGAAATTCAGTCACAAAGAGGCTAAGTAATTCCGCCAAGGTCATACAACTACTGAATGGCCCTGAGCCCAGATGGCCTCACTTGAGGCCTTAGCAGTCCCTTTGGAAGCCTGAACAACTTGGCAGTACTTGACCCATGAGTCATGCCTGGATCTATGCTTGTGACGATGTCAAAATCATGAAAAAAGGGACTGACATTTAGTGAGCACCTACCTCACAGTACCAAAACCCTTTTATATATGAGATCATTTAATCATAAAAGAAGAAAATCACTACAAAGTTGGCTTCATTGTTCCTCTTTTGTCCATGAGGAATTAATGCCAGTACTGATTAAGAAATGTGCCCAATAGTCCTCTTAACTAGTGCTAGTGCTAGGTCTTAGATCTGGGTCTGGCTGACTCCAAAGCATGCATGCACAATAAAATGGCAATTACCTGTATTATTTTTCCCAGCAATGTTCATCTGGGTTCATCTGGGTTCAACTGTGAGTTTCAATTGGTTATTTTCATTCAATTGCCTCTTTAATAACATCTACATAGAATTCTTTGTCTTGAAAATTAAGAATATGAAGAGATTAAGAGGAATCCAGGCTACACTATGAATTTGCCAAGCTTTTATCTGAGCAAATATTTGTGTCCTACTACCAATAAGGAGTAATACATAGCATAGTTTCCATGGGGTCACCACATGCCTTCTTATTAAAAGACTGGCAAATGATTCTGGCCACAGATGAGTAAACACAGAACCTTACCTTATCATGGCCCCAGCATTGTCCTCTTCCCACTTCTATGGCTGAGCTGGCCAGAATATTCCTTTAAAGTAGTTGTTACTGTGCAAGATTCTCCCCAAATTCCCTTGGACTCTTTACTTTTCCCCAGGTGACCATAGACAGTAATTTCAGTGCTAGTATCTTATATCCCCTATAACTGCAGACATTTGTGTTCATTTTCACAAAGTACTAAACCCATCTCTGAACACAGGACCTTTCTCTGTCGGGCCCTAAAAGTAGACCTTCTGGTTTGATCTATGATTCTTTGTTCTTTTCTCTGCTTTTACAAAGCTGGGATTTCTCTTCCATCAGGTCCCGAAGACAATCTCCCAAGTGAAAGCACCTTGGCTCTCGTGGATTTCCAATCTCTGTGGGTGTCTCTGTGGTTCACTGTATGTTACAGCTCTCAAGTCTTCTGTTGTTTTCCTGAATCTTTAGTCTCTTCTCCCTCCATACTGGGAAGAACCATTTCCACTGTCCCTGTGGTTTTTGGTGAGGAAGATTAAATTCCTTAGGAGTAGATAGCTCCTTTTTCTATAGTTGCTTCCTGGATCCCTTTTGAATAGATTTCCCTTCTTCTACAGCTTCAGGGCAAAGGACAAAAAGATCTGTACTTAATATGCAAACCTTGCAGCCAGACTTCCAACTGCTTTTCTTACAGAAAAACATTTAATACCTAAAAATTCTTTTACTGCTCAGAATCTGTATGTAAGTTGCATGTAGGTTATACATTCTCATCACTACAACATTATAAACTACTTACTATATCTTTTGATAGATTTAATATGCTTACAATTTACCAGAAGAGCCTCTAAGTTAAATTACAAAGTATAGACTTGAACTTTGAGACTAATAATAAACACCATTTTCCTGTTATTTTATCATGATATATTTATCAGTGCTCTGGTAATAGTATATTGGTATATGCCTGTTATTAGTGCTATTTCCCCCCAAAATGAACTCTTTTAAAATTTAAACACAAGTCTAGCTGGTTCAAATCTCAAAATGTGGCTAAGGATAAAAGGAATAGCTTGCATTTAATGATCATTTGCTGTGCGCCATGATCTGGGCTAAACACTTTACAGACTTTATCTCATTCAGTCCCTCAGTGGCCCTAAGAGGGTCATACATAACATTAGTTGCCAGTGAGCTAACTGAAGGTTAGAGGAGCTAGATAACTTTAGAGTTCCAGAGCCAGTCTCAGTGGAGCCTCATTCCAAAGTCTAAACCTTAGCTATGAAGTTTCTCAAAACAAGAAAAGAATGTGTGTGTGTGTGTGTGTGTGTGTGTGTGTGTTTAAGAGACAGAAAGAGAGAGAGAGACAGAGAGAGAGAGACCCAGACACCCAGAACATGACAAACTATAGGTTTTCACCAGAAGTTTATAGGGAAGAAACCCTACTTCTGGATTGAAAACACATATAGTAAGCTTAAAAATATGCTTGTAATTTTTTTATGCATAACCTGTCATTTATATAATTTAACATGGTTGTAAGTAAAGTTCTTAAGACATAGTACTAACAATCAGATTTGTTTTGATTATTTAAGTGTAGCCCATGAAAAGCCAACAGCAAATGAACCAGATAACTCCATCAGTCTAAATCATGTGTTAAGCTTAAGTAGGATGTCCAGAAGTTGAATTAAGTTTTCCCATCTTTCAGGATACCAAATTGCTATTTGGTGTATTGCCTCTTCAAGGTGACAGATAGGCATCACTTTACCCAGATTTCTTCTTAAAGAGGATTCCAATATTAATAATAGTATTAGTGGAGAGTCACTGCCGCAGAAGCAGCAGCAACAGCAATCATGACACTGCGTCTATTATGTGGAGATGGTGTTATTAAGGCAACAAATCCAGATCATAACGCATGCATCTCCTCATCTTGCCATTTATCTGGATAGAAGCAAGTAATACTATTCAGCCCCAGAGAAGGTCCAGGAGGCCCTAATTCGTCTCTAGTCTGATGGCACAAGGAGAGCATTTCTTTAGTCACTGTCCTATTTTTGTCATTTCTGGAAATACTTGTCCTTGAGATTGCGCTGGCATAGTCTCTCTGACTTTCCCTTACTGGAGGTCTTGGGGACATCAACAACTGCACAATGACATTCACAAAAATCCCCTGCAAGAACATAAAGGGGCTGTGAAATTGTACGTACACACACACACACATACACGCACGCACATGCACACACGCACACACATGTGCACGCACGCACGCACACACATGCACACCATGTAATAGAATCTAAGGCTTTCTTAATGCTTACCAATTTAACATTACTTTCTAATCAAAGTGAATATGCTTTTTTATAAAGCTTGAAATGAATACTCTGGGTTGCCTAAATCAACATGCAACCTACCCTCCTTCTGGTTGGAAGTATTGGAACCCAAAAACTGGCCCTTCCAAGACTCTGCTACAGCTGGTGTTCTCTGTATGGGTTCATCTGCCAAGTACATCTATCTTGTGAGAAGTACAAGGGAGAAATAAGGTGGAGGTCATATTTCAGCCATTTTTTTCCCACAACAATGTTCCAGAGCCTGTTCTCAGCTTCCTGGGTGTTAGGGCAACTGAAGTAGAATGGTCATATCCCAACTCCATCTTCCAGACTGCTAGCATAACTGCAAAGCTGTGCTCGTGAACACATGGCTCTGGTAGCAATCACAGGAAGAACACCTGCCCAGAGTATCAGATCCATATTGTTCTTGGATTCTTAAAGCAACCCAAGCCTTTAATTCTGAACCAATAGGAGCAGCTGTAAATGCTGTCTACCTCAGAGAGGGGTCACTCTCCAGTGCTAACCTCAGGTGCAACCAGTGCAACTAGTAAACCAAGAGAGCAAAGACAGGAGCAGGGAGGGCAGTGGACAGGAAGCCTCCTCCCAGGAGGCAGATCCAACATCTAATCAGGGCCATTTCTTTAAGACCAGGAATCAAGTTTCTACTACCCCTCCTAGCAGGATTCAGAATTCCCTTTAACTAATGGCCACCATTTGCTTCCCAGTCTTCTCTCTTATAAATCAGAACACTCACTAAAGTTACCCTTTTTCTACTTCTCTATTATATTTCAGGCTTGGGGTGGAGGCCAGAACATTTTTCATTTATGGACCAGCAAAGCAAATGATCCTGTTCCAGCCCTCCATGTGAGAACTGCACATCACACAGAAACCTTGGACTTGAACTGTTTGTAGTAACAGGGAGCATGTTTGAATTGCCTCCTTTAAGGAAAGGGCGAATGGGTTCCATATGTGGGAAGAACAGCATACATCTTTGGAAGTCAAGAGGAAAGGATTTTTGTTGTTCACTAAAATCCGTATTTTCCTTTACTGCAAGAACTCCCAAGTTCTAGGAGGCATATGAATGCCAAAGTGTGAGATATATCTCTCAGCATTCCCCACAGGTTGATATTGGCATGCTGTCAAATTCTGGCCAATGGGATATGAATAGAGGGGATTTCTATCTCCTCAGAATTGTAGACCCCAAAAAGAAGACATGTGCACCCTCTGCTCTTCCCCTTCCTGTTGTGTAGGAGATGAGTAGCTTTGAGAAAGAGAAGACAGTTATTGAAGTGGCAGAACCTCCCTCTGGCACTGACCTGATTAATTCTGGATAGTTCCATGACAGAATTATATTGTTGTCTTACTCAAGCTATGGTATATTAGGATTGCTTTGCTATAAAAGCTTATCTTGTACTCTAATATTTGTGTTTCATTATACTAATGTGTAAACAAATAGAAAAATTAATTTCTAGCTGACCTAGGCAAAATTTGGTCAAACTAGAAAAAGAAATTAGAAACACACATATAATTCCCAGTTGTTGCCATTATAGCCGTGGGGACTTGTACTCTTGTGACATTTGTAGTGATCTCCAAGTCATCTTTATTTCCATCTTTTCCTCTCTCTTTTCAAAATTCCGGTGTCCTCATGATCCTGCTGCTGTCTCTTTCTCTGAATCTATCAGCACAAATGAGGACTAGGAAGACAATTTGCACACATTGAACACTTTCTCTGCACCTGACACTTTGCTAAGCACTTTATATGACATGAAGTATAACAGCGTCATTACCCCTAATTTTCAAATGAGAAAAATGCAGTTCAGAGATATTTATTAACTCCACCTAAAGTCACGAATATTAGCCAGATGTGGTGACTGACACCAGTAATCCTAGCACACTGGAGGCCAAGTCAGGAGGATCACAAGTTTGAGGCCAGGTTGAGCTATACATAGTGAATTTGAGGCCAGCCTCAGCTATGTAAAGAAACCTTATCTCAAAACAAAACAAAAGAATTCTAATAATAATAATAATTTTAAAAATAAAGTAGTGAGATACACCTGAAAATCAGTCCCTCTGAGTATAAAACTTGACAGTATAAAACTGTACACAGTCCCATTAGTGTAATTTCAGGTGTCACTGAGTAGGATAGAAAAGTGGGTTTCCTATTTACATTCTCTGTAAACCCCCTGAAAATCATTCCATGTTAATATTCACACACTTCAGGAAGCATATTAACACTTCAACTCCCCCCCTAGGGAAAATGAGGAGCCAGGACACCAATCCCGCCTCTGACAGGCGTGGGCCAAGAGCCATGTGTGTTGAGTGTGGCCAATGGACTAGAGGCCTGGTGCCAGGAGGATCTAAAGAGCATCTTCCATAGGAGACAGTGAGATTTGGTAGTGATCTTCAAACTCATTTTATTCTACAACTTAAAAAGATTTCATGAAACTATGTGCCTCTTCATACAATTTGAATTTAATTCCAGTAGTATTTTTACAAGTTTAAATATTTGCAGTGGATGTCATTTCTAGTGTGCCTTAAAGATTGACACATCTGTTACAAGTTACATTGCTTTTTTAAAAGTAGCCAATATCTAACTATCCAAGCAGTTTCACACCCACAAGTATGTGTTTTAAAAGACCTGCACAAGAAATTTATCTTAGCAGTCAGAAATTTTACTTTCTCTACTAACTCCATTCTACTGCCTCTACTTAAATGTATTAAAATAAAATAACATTCCATGCTTGAAAATCTTTTATAGATCATGTAAATATTATATTATCTGTGACACAATTGTGTATATACAGTGAAAATATTTTTCACTTTATGTGCTCCAAAAGCTCTAATTGTTTTTGTTTTGTTTTGTTTTTGGTGAGAGCATATTTTTATTCATATGTGCATACAATGTTTGGGTCATTTCTCCCCCCCTTTCCCCTCCCCCTCCCTCTCCCCCCCATCCACTTGCTACCCGGCAGAAACTATTTTGCCCTTAGCTCTAATTTTGTTGAAGAGAGAGTATAAGCAATAATAGGAAGGACCAAGGGTTTTTGCTAGTTGAGATAAGGATAGCTATACAGGGAGTCGACTTGCATTGATTTCCTGTGCATGTGTGTTACCTTATAGGTTAATTTTTTTGATCTAATCTTTTCTCTAGTTCCTGGTCCCCCTCTCCTATTGGCCTCAGTTGCTTTAAAGTATCTGCTTTAGTTTCTCTGCATTCAGGGCAACAAATGCTATCTAGTTTTTTAGGTGTCTTACCTATCCTCACCCCTCCCTTGTGTGCTCTCACTTTATCATGTGCTCAAAATCCAATCCCCTTGTTGTGTTTGCCCTTGATCTAATGTCAGCATATGAGGGAGAACTTAGGATTTTTGGTCTTTTGGGCCAGGCTAACCTCACTCAGAATGATGTTCTCCAATTCTATCCATTTACCAGCAAATGATAACATTTCATTCTTCTTCATGGCTGCATTAAAATTCCATTGTGTATAAATACCACATTTTCTTGATCCATTCATCAGTAGTTGGGCATCTTGGCTGTTTCCATAACTTGGCTATTGTGAATAGCGCTGCAATAAACATGGGTGTGCAGGTGCCTCTGGAGTAAACTGTGTCACAATCTTTTGGGTATATTCCCAAGAGTGGTATTGCTGGATTATATGGTAGACCAATGTTCAGCTCCAAAAGCTCTAATTATTAATAGTTTATACCATTACAAGTACACAGTTGATCAAAACAATAACTACAGTCAGGTGCCGGTAGTACATGCCTGTAATCTTAGCTACTTTGGAGGCTGAGATTAAGAGGATTGTAGTTCTAGGCCAGCCCAGGCAAATAGTTCAAGAGCCCCCATCTCCAAAATAATCAGAGCAAAATGGACTGGGAGATGTGGCTCAAGCAGTAGAGTGCCTGCTTTGCTGGTGCACAGACCTCAGTTCAAACCCCAATCCCACAAAACTCAAAAACAAAAAAACCCAACATCAGTATGGTGATATTTATGAACAATTTTATTTTTTCCCTCTCTCTCTATTTGCATACATTAATTGTAGGAATGGGTTTCACTGTGGTATTTCCATACATGCACGTAATGTACTTTGATGGAATTTACCTTCTATTACTCTTTCTTCTCCCCTCTCCCCCACTTTTAAAAGAATTTTAATGGGGTTTCATTATTCTATTTTCATACATGCATATGAAGTACTTTAATCACATTCACTCCTCCTTTACCTTCTCCTTTTGTCCTCCCCCTTCTGTCTATCCCCCCAAAACAGTTCCCCCATTTTATACTCATGTCATTCTTTTTTTTTAGGTCTACATTCTGCATATGAGAGAGAACATGCAATATTTGTCTTTCTTAGTCTGGTTTATTTCACATAACATGTTGATTTCCAGCTCCATCATATGGCAGTTCTACTTTTGGTTTTTGAGGAACCTCCATACTGATGTCCATAGTGGCTGCATTCATTTACATTTTCACCAACAATGTATAAGGGTTTCTTTTTTTCCTGACATCTTCACCAGCATTTGTTGTTATTATTTTCTTGATGATATTTGAGATAAAATATCAGTGTAGTTTTGATTTACATGAACATTTTTCTTTATTGAGACACGGTCTCTTTATGTAGTACTAGGTAACCTCAAACTAACAATCCTCCTGCATCAGCCTCCTGAGGGCTGGAATTACAGCTGTGTGCTACTATGCCCCACACTTTCAAATATAAAAGAAATGTTTGATCAGATATGTGTCTGTTAATATGATGAATGATGCCTCATTTTCAAATTAGTTCATGTATGTGTATATGAATATTATTATTTCTCACTGATCTGAGAAAGATTTGGCATCATCCCCCCCATTTTAAATTTTATAATGTAAAGACTAAGAAATCTTGTTTACATAACAAATGTATGGTGATTGAAAAGGTTTGCTGAAGTCACTCAAGTCTTTGAGTTCCTTCTAAATTTTATGTAGAAAATCACCTGATGATTTGTGATAGCATTCTTTTTCATGGTCTGTCAAATGACTAAGCTTGTCTTCAATTAAGTTTGGGTTTAATTTTTCTGGGAGAAAAGAAATGGAAAACACCTGGCTTACAAAAAGAATTTTTTTATTTGCTTATTAGGATTTCCACCAAGAAATGAGACATATGAAATGACTATTATCATGTATGCTGCTTCTGACCTAAAGGTACTTTGTAAAGATGTATTCAGAGGAGTTGGGAAAATAAAAATTCTTTATTTTAATGTACTTTAGTAATTTACAATTTCTAATAAATTGTTTAAAAATCATCACATTTTCAATATATTTTGTGTCAAAACTTTGACAAGCTAAGACAACAGATTTAGCTCCCTCAATCCATGGGAAACATTTGCCATCTAACCAATTGGCAAAGCTGGTCATATCAGCTTACTTTCTTCAGGGAAACTCTGACTTCAGTTTCCAATTCAATTAAGTAAGCTAATATGGATTTTATGGGACATTATGAAAATCATTGGAAAATAAATTGCAAAGCACATCTTATAAGAAAGATTGTTGAAAGTAACAACATCAAGATTAAAATTATGTGGAAGTAATAGAATTAATTTCCCATTTTTATAATAAGCTATAAAATAAAATAATGGTGTTTCTTATAACAAACATTATTATATGAAATAATATGAGATTCTAGCTGGGTCTTTTGCTTAAAGTGGGAAAGAGGCTTTTTAGAAAGTGGATGTCAGCATGAAGATACTTCATAAACATGCTGGCTGAATGTTAGATCAGTTTCAACTACAAGGATGTATGGGATTTGAGAACCGAGAAAGTCATTGCCTTAAAGCTATCTGTGGACATGTGACCTTTAGAAAGTCTTGCCATACCCCCAGGAGTACTTCAATTTGAAGATCACTGCTATTAAGAATCAAATAACTGGGGTAGGGGTGTAGTTCAGTGATAGAGCACTTACCCAGCATGTACAAGTCCCTTCTTTGCTGAATCATGAGCAAAGAAGGAGGAAGAGGAGAAGAGAAGTAC
Organism: Castor canadensis; assembly: GCF_047511655.1. Lineage (NCBI taxonomy): Eukaryota > Metazoa > Chordata > Mammalia > Rodentia > Castoridae > Castor > Castor canadensis. The sequence continues at coordinate 25,445,426 of NC_133386.1, forward strand.
CAACTGTCATTTGTAGGTCCAGGATTCCTAAAAATTTCACCAGTCATACTTCTTCAGCTGAAATATCTCAGCTGGATGAGTCACAATCACCTCAAACACAATATATCCACAAATGAAGTCACTGGCTTTCCACTCTGGCCTGCCACTCACCCTGTGTTTCTTGCATCAGAGCATGAAACTAACATCCACCTTGTCACCTACAGAAAATACTTCTGTTGTCCATCCAATATCCATTCATCACTAAGCAAAACACTGTTTAGCTCAGAGACACAATCTACCCGATTTAAAAACTCCCATGAAAGATATGCAGATTTTATTTTAAAAAAATACAAATAAGACATATATATGAATATAAAATTAGTCAACAATTGGAAGAAACTATACACACTACTTTCTAATGCATATCATAACAAAATAGATGGAATATTCAGAAAAATCCTATTCAAATAGGCAATCTCAGCCTTTTGCCCTTCAGTATTCTCCTTCATCTAGCCTGGCCCACAGGTGTGATGCTGGAAGTAGCAAGGGCTTCCTACAATAAGAAGACCACAGCCTCAGCTGAAAGCCCATGCTGAGGAGGGCTGAGCAGAAAGCTGGGAGGTGCATCCCAAGTCTACAGGACAGCAGGAGATGCACTGTGAACTCTCCTAGCCAAGCCTGCTTCTGACATCAGAAGCAACCTAAAACCCTGGGCCATTCTCCGTGGCTTCTTTCCCTCATGGCCCACACCCACCTAGTTCTCTTAACCCCTGGTTATTTTATCCCTCTAATATTTCTGCAATCATTTGCACTTTCTTTGGCCCTCTGGGCACTGCCTTGATTTGGATTCTTGCCTTTTGGTTTTTCCATATCTCTGATGACAATGTTTCCTTAATAGTCTCAGCTTGCACCAAGCTTGAAATGACCTCTGCTTTCTGCAAGATGAGGCACCAATTTCAAGTGAAACACTGGGCCTTATCAGATGATCTGTCTCTTGTTTGCCTTGCTACACTAATTTCTGAGCATGCTTCTTCCACTCTTCACACTGGACAGACTGAGCTCTGTAAGTTGTCCAGTGTTTTGGAAACTGTCCTCTTCTCTATCACCTGAAATAACCTTCAGCGTGGCAAATACTTACTCTTATTTCAAAACTCAACTTATGTAATTCTTCTCCCTTGATTAAACTCGTAAATCAAGGTAACTAGGGGATTGATGAAATGTTTCCCTTTCTGAGAAACATGAATTTTTAAAAGGTGCAAGATTTATGCAATCTGAAGAGAGACCACAGTGTGAAAAAATGGGAATTTAAAATTATATAATCTACTATGTGAGTATAGAAAAATTATTTTAGTAATATACATATTACTTGGCCCTTCTCGGTATAAGAATTGCTACTGATATGTGCCTGAATTCTTTAAGTGTCCAAGTCGGTTAGTAATTTCATTTAAATAACAGTGGTCTTTAACTGGAGTATCCCTGGTGGTACCAGAAGACTTTCCAGCTATCAGCACAGATAGCTTTAAGGGAATCAATTTCTTGGTCTTCAAATTCCATACATACTTGTACTTGAAATTGATCTGCCAGACAACTGGCTAACATGTTTATGTAAGTTGTTCATTTTCAAATTCACTTTCCAAAAAGTCCTTCTCCCTCTTTAAGATGAAAGACTGACCTCCACCCAGCCAGAATTTTACATTACATCATTCTATTATGGATATGTCACTTAATATAAGAACTTTTATGAATTTATTGATTTTTTTGGAAGTATATCACTTTAAATGTATATTAATTTTAACCCAAAATATACTCTAAATTAATCTCATTGTAGTTGACATAATTTTTTATGCATTCTGTGTCTTTGCTGAATCAAAAATAAAATTACATCGAAATTGAGTTATAGAGATTTATCCTGCACACAAAAGAATAATTTGCAAACCAGGAGACCTCAAACCAAAATTCGTAAGAAAGTTGCACATAACAGTTACCACACATTTATAAAGCATAGGGGAGGAAATATTTTGACTTTTTCATGATTAGCTGTTATGCACTAACATTCTTTTCAAGGCAAACAGAGCTGTGTAAGCTGATTTGTCTAACAGCTGATTAGTTACCTTCATTGAATCATGCCGACAAGGACAGAAAGCTTGTACTTTGGGTTTCATTTATAATTAGAGATAGCTTTGGGGGGAAATCAGGATGACTTAAGTTTTGTCTATGTAATCAAGGGCAGATGGCCTTGGGGTCTATCTCAACTATGGTCTCCTTTTTTGTTTTTCTTAAATCTGACATTAACATTTTCATAGAAGCTAATGGTAAAATCAATACTTTCTAAAAACTGCCTATTAACTAGTGTCATTATTTTGTATGTTTTAGCATGGGTGTTAATTTTGTAGAGTGGACAGTGCCTGAGTGGTAACCTGTCTGATTAATTCTCTTTATGTAGGAGCTAATCACAGCTTCAATATGTCAGCATTTAAGAAGTATTTGGGGATAATTATACACTAACTCTGTCCATTGACCATTTAATAATCATAATACAGAAACTACCAGGCTTTATGTGTTAATTATGTACTCAGCCTAGAGAAAAGATAATCATACCCAGATTTTTATTGCACTATATTAAAATCAACACTGAGTTGGAAACATCTGTCCAGTGTTTGCTGCTTTATGACATACAGTGATTAGTAACTATTTTTAAAAGTCCCTTCTATAATGCCTAAAAACCCTGGCTTGATATGTCTGTCCATTTATAAAATGGAATGTAAGATTTGAGAACCTGTTTCCTTAACTTTACTGGGCATTTATTTTTAATTATCATATAATTTACTTAATTGAAATACACTTGCAAAAACTGACAGTGCACAATGCTCCAGGAATGTGTAAAATACATAAAGAAAATGAAGGTATCTGCCTTCTCCCCTCAACACCAACAGTATGAAACTGAGTCAGTTAAGTTGGGTAGAAAAGGTCTCTCTTCCAATGCTAGGCAGACTTTTCTCCTTCCCTCCAAAGATGGCCCACAACTCAATGTCCGCTTTGCCACTTCTTACTCTCCCAACTAAGTATACTCCACCTTTTAATATCATCAAGTGCCTACCTGATAAGAAGAGCTGAAAGATTGTTTGAAAACAAGAAGAATTAGAATAAAACATACTTGAAAGAAGGAGGGGTCAAGACACACAAAAAAGACTTCTTCTCTTGCCACCCATCTTTTTTATGAAGAGAAATGACTATGCAAGAGTGAAGAGAGGCTAGAAAAGGATGACAAATGGCTCCTGGGTCCCTCCTCCTACCCCATCTTTCAGGCTGGCATCCCAGAGCCCTGCTCCCCCTCAGCAACAACCTTCATCTGGAGATTGGAGGCAAGGAAGACCTGCTCTTACTGCCTTGTGGTAGTCAGAAAACCTGAGGTCAGGATGAGAGGAAAGACAGATAGATGGGGACAGCAAAGAGAAAGGGAAAAAGAAGAAAAGTGAAAGGAGGGGGAAAGCAAAGGAAAAGAAGGAAAGGAGGAATGTAGAGAGGGAAGAAGGGACAAACGAAGTTTTGCAGACAAATGAGGGAAGGGAGGATAAGAAAGGTAGTGATCCCCAGGGGGCTTAAGGAATAGTGGCTTCTCCAGCCACTGTGGAAAAGGTTGGACAACCCACGCTCAGGGTAGCCTATGCCAGGGACTGTCATACCATGCAGGCTGTGTCTCCTTGGCTAGCAGCAAGAAGAAAGAAAGGCCTTAAAGTCCAAGTGGCAGATATTGGCCCTGTGACAGTAGCCCCAGCTGCAAGTTCTCTATGACAGAAGTCACAATTCACATGCCGACAGGGCCATGCTAGCGACAGAACAGGCAGGTAAGCCAGCCAGTGGATGACCAGGAAGCCCACTCCAAGGACTTTTGTATGTTATTCCTACCAATATCTGCCCGTTTACAATCTTGACCCATCACTGCCTGATCTTCTGTTTTGTTTTAGTTGTTAAGAGAATCCAGGTTTTTGAGAAATCTCCTGATTTTTATATGTCAACACTAATTCTTATTTTTGTTAAACATGTAGGTAGCAATGAAGTGTTTGCTAAACTAGATCCATTTTCCAGTTAAACATTTTTGGTATTTATTGGACATTCTTGTATAATTGTGGCAAAAGGACCTGATCACTCATTTCTGATAATTTCAGGAGATCTGGGAAGGGCAAAAAGGCAATCAGGAAATTAATTATGATATGAATTATATAAGAAAATTATTTAGAATGCACAAATGGAAATGCTGTCTGGGTTTTTCCAGGCACCTAGGAACTGAATAACTGTCAGTTATGACATTATTTGGGGAAAAATGTTTCAAATTTTAATAACAATACAAAGAAACAAGCTTTTGGAATTCAACCCCTTTATCGATTGAAAGATGCTGTTATATCTGGTTCTATGAGATATGATCTAAGGAGATTTGGGAGAAAGTCTGAAGACTTCAGTCAAGATTAACATCATTGCCTGTGGCCCATGTTACACTAAACCATTAGATCATATATCACTTGGAACATATGAATACCTTCCAAAACATTGATCTGTTCCGAGTAAATTTGTAGTTGGGGCCATTCCAGCTAACTTCAAAGCTATCTTAACTCTAAGCACGATTTACAGATGCTATGATGATTAATTTTATGCATCAGTTTGATTAGGTCATGGTACCCAAACACTAGCTTAGATGTATCAAGGAAGGTGTTTTTAAATGTGATCAGCATTTATAATCATTTGGCTTATTAAGTGAGGAAGATTCCTCTCCATGATGTGGATGGGCCAATCACCCAAGGAACTTAAGAGCAAAAAATGAGGTTTCCTCAAGAAGAAAGAATTTTGCCTCAGGATTCTTAGACTTCCTGCCTGGATTTCATACCTGCCCTATACATTTTGTGAGTGTGTGTGTGTGTGTGTGTGTGTGTGTGTCCACCCTATTGGTTCTGTTTCTCTGGAACACCCTAAGATCCCCATCTAAGAGTCTGAAAAATACTCTAAAGCATTGCTTTGGGCACGCTAGACTAGCACTGCAGATGGCAATCGTTATCCTCTGTTTCTCTGGGGCACCAGTTGTGACATTTCACCTGCATCCCACAGGTTTTCGGCTATAGGCTATTGCAGAACTAGGCATTGTTGAGCCTACCCAGAACACTATAGTTCTGCAAACAGAGGAACACTTCCCCAACACTGAAATCAGTGGTGAATTTCAAAAACCCCCTGCAGAAGACATGGGAGAGGAACAGCATTTAAAAGTATAGAAACGCTGATGAGGTGGCACTGTTGCAGGAGGGCTCAGACAGAGATTGAGAAGGCACAAAAGCTTTCAGGAAGCAAGTTTATTAAGCAAGCTGGCAACAACTCAGTGGACTTGAGTTCAAAGGCTGAGCTCCAAGAACAAAGGAGGCCTTCCTTGTATGCCATTTAGAGCAGGTTACAGAAATGAGAAGGTGGCGTACAGTTTGTCCCATACATAATCACATGTTATTTCATTGTCCACTTTAACCTCTGGGGTGAGGTGATCCTTCTCTGGTAGCCAGATAACATTCCCCAACTCTGGTTTTTCTTTGTTTCACTGTAGCACTCCTTAACTTTCATTATCATTTGTTATCTCCCTTCCCCTCCCTGCCTTCCTGTCACATTTCCCCCCTTTGATGATTGATCCCACTTCTTGGTCTAGGGGTTTATATTTTCATAGCATCATTGTATGAGCAGCTGTCTTTTTTTTATATAGTGTCTTTTATAATGATCCTGAAAGTCCACAGTACCAGGGGGATTACGCAGGGTAACATTAGGAATGCTCCTAAGACAAGGAGCGTTGCCCCTATTAAGGTCTTGAACCCACCTAGGGTTGGGAACCAGCCCCCGAACAGGTCACTGTGACTCCATCCCTTCCAGGTCTGCACAGAGACATGGGCAAGCTGTTTTATCTTGTTGGTAATCTTTTTAATTACTTTTTCCTCATCATTAATCTGTAAACAGCAGTTACTTAGATTGAGATTATTCCAGGCTATTATAAATTAGGGAAGTCAGCCAGCAGGTGAGGCTGGGGCTCAGCGTGATTGGGAGCCCCCACCACTGAGTCTCCTGAGTAGCATCACTGTAAAACTTTTGTCCCAAGCAGAGGTGGGGTGGAGAATTGGCCTTTTGGACAGGAGATACAGTAATTTTCAATAGAGGTTTTTAGGAGCCAAATGCTCTCCCCGTGGCTGGGGGAGTGATTTTATTAAAGGGCTCTTATGGGTTTAGCTCTTTTGTCTCCCATGGCAAATGGTCTCCCATACCCATTCCCCCACAAACATAACACAAAGTTACATTTAGAGTTTGGGTTATGGTCTCAGCTAATGAGAGGAACAGGTTTTTGGTTTTAACTGAGATGGGAAACTCACTTTGTAGCTCCTCATAAAAAGAGTGAAAGGCCTGCTATGAGGAGCTCTCATGAGTGATCATGGTGAGTTGAAAATGCAACAAAGTACTGGGGTCTGTTTCATTTTTATAGATTAAAATGTCAAACTTTTTCACAACTTTCCAGCCTGTTTCATTGAGATCAAAAATAGTAAAATTTACAGGGTTACAGGCAGCAAAAGTGAAGTTGGGGGTTGTTTTCCATTTTTGTAAAAGAGCGGCAGTTCCATGTGAGGTACGGACCTCCCCTTTTAGCCAAGTTGCCCACCTTTCACAACCCCAATAAGGGCAGTAGAGTTGTCCATAGTATGCACAACTGGATGTCCCTCTATCACCTTTTAGGCATATGTACTTGTCATTTAACCTATAGGTCTTTCCCAGACTAGCCCACAGTTGCCCTAAGGCCAGGTGTTTTCAGCTGTTGTGGCACACACATCAAAGTATATGGACACAGGTTTGTTGGGGTCATTAGCCCAGGTGCAGTTAATGAGCTTTCCAGTGCTGGTGAAGCTTTGAACCTCTAGCTGTTGCTCCCAAGGGTGATAGATGGGATTAAAACAGATACACTGACCATCATGAAAGCATATTGAGTAAGTAGTGTAGTTGTGGGTGCACTACCCAACAATGGTGACTGCACAGGAATAGTAAGTATGGAAAACCAGAGTTTTGGTAACAGCACTCCCCGCTCGGGTAGTACACAAACATGAGTCACAGTCCAAAGCCTGGGGGTCTCCAGGTAGAGCTGACCAATATTAGCAAGAAAAACACATGGAGTAGACTCATCCTTAAAGGTGAGATGGGTGGCTCCTCAAGCCTCTGCCATGCATAGACTAGCTTCCAGAGTGACAAGAGCAGGGTTGACATCTCCTCATCCATGGTCTCCTGTTGTCTCCTGGGAAGCAGGGTCCTGTAGGGAAAGAGTGCAGGCATTCTGAAGGGTAATCTTGTACAGTGAGGCTGGGTCAGGGATGCATTCCCATTTGAGGGAAGCTGGCTTCATTCGACTGTAGTGGATCCATGGAATGATCTCTGCTACTTTAACCATGGTGGGGGTGGACAAAACAACAACAAAAGGACCCCTCCAGTAGGGCTTTAGTGGTTGAACATTTTATTTCTTTATCCAAACAGCATCCCCTGGTTTATAAGGGTGCATGGGGTTGTCAGGCTAATGGGGAGTTCCTCTTTTACCCAGTCATTGATTTTTAAGAAAGTCAACCCAAGGGCCTGTATCTGCTATATCAAGGCCTTTGACTAAAGGGGATGGACACCCAAAAAGAATTTCAAAAGGGGAGAGACCTGTCCGTTTGGTGGGGCTTGACCTAATCCCGAGCCAGGGTATGGGAAGTAATTGATCTCATTGTAGGTAGGTCTCTTGGCATAGTTTTTCCCATTGTAATTTTAGAGTCCTATTTATACATTTTGTTTTCCCTGAACTCTAGGGTTGGTAAACTGTGTGCAACTTCCAAGTTATTCCTAATCCTTTTGCCATCAACTGTACCACTTCAGCCACAAAGGCTGGCCCATTGTTTGACCCAATAGACATAGGTATTCTGAATTGAGGGATGATTTCCTTTAACAGGCCCCTGGCCACTTCTCGGGCTTTCTCAGTCTGAGTGGGGATGCTTCCACACATGCTGAAAAGGTATAGATGAATACCAGCAAATACTTACATCTTGGCCCTTGTCAGGATTGTTTCTGGCACACAGGTAGCACCTTTTACATACTGTCTTAATTATGCTGGAGAGCTTGGGGACATAAAAGTGCTGGACAAAGGTGGTCCAGAGCTGTCCACCCTAAGTGAGTTCCTTCATGGAACTGCTTGACAAATGTGGGAGCCAGTGACTCAGGTATGGCAATACAGCCATCAGTAAACTTTCCCCATCCATCCAGTAGAAAATCTCCTTCTTCAGTCTCAAATCAAGCCTGTTTTTGTGAAGTATTCCCATTCAGATAAGGGACATGGGAACAAGGCAGCTGCCAGTGAGCCTGAGATTTGTCCTCCTTTGAGGGCTGCTCACTTGGCTTCCCTATCAGCCTTTTGGTTTTCCTGAACAGCTGTCATCTCCCCTTCTGGTGCCCTTGACAGTGCCTGACCCCTACCTGCTCAGGGGCCCATACAGCTTTTAGTAATTTTAGAATTTTTTGTCCATGTTTAACACTTTTTTGTCCTTTTTTATAGGGCTCCATGGACAAGAATAGTAGTGAAAGCATATTTAGAGTCTGTATAGATATTTACTCACAGTCCTGCAGCAAGCTGGAGTGCCCACCTGAGAGTGATAAGCTCAGCCTTTTGTGTAGAGGTTCCGGCTGGCAGTGGTCATGCTTCAGTGACAGCATCCAGAGTCACTACTGTATATCCAGCAAAACGTGTGCCATCCTGGACTAAGCTGCTGCCATCTGTGAAGTACTCAATGTCCGGATGACTAATGGGCTGGTCAGTCAAGTCTGGCCAGCTGGAGAACACCTCATCCATAATTTCTAAACAGTCGTGCTCTGGTGGGCCTGAATAATAGTTTAAAGTCTTAACAACCTGTAGTCAGACGTGGATTTTTACATAACATGCTTTGATATTTGACCATTTGGGAGTTTGCTAACCAGTAATTTCACTTATATTTCATAAGAGGTGAAACAAAGTAGGGAACTAGGGTGCTTCCCAGCCTTGGGAAACTGCATCAAGTTGCTTTGATAAATAGGCCACCAGGCAGTGCCAGGAAACTAGCAGCTGGGTCAAGACTCCTACAGCTGTCAGCTGTCCCCAGTCTGTCACGTACATGTAGGAAGAAAGGCTTCATCTCATCTGGCAAGCCCACAGCAGAAGTGTTTGTGAGTGCCCTCTTATTCTTAAAGCCCTTTTCTTGCTCCTTACCCCATACCATGGGTTCCCATTCTCCCTCCTTTGAGGCTTCATAAAGGGGTTTTACCAAGAGAGAGTAATTGGGGATCCAGATCCAACAGAAACCTGCAGCCCCTAGAAATTCTCTAATCTGTACAGTGGCACATAAGGGGGGTGGGGACTCCTCAGGGTCCCCACTATTATGGATTCCTCTGGCTTTTTACATTTTTCTATAATTTTTTTTTTTTTTACAAATTTTACAAAAAAAATTTTTACAAAACTTTTTTTGTAATTTTTCAGTTGCTGCCATTCTGGCTACCATGACCTTATATGCTTCCTCTAGGTGGGGTTTTAGCCATGTGGACTGACTGAGGACTGCATGCTGACAGCAGTCAATTCCCCTACAGCCACTTTAAAAACTTTATTGACTATGACCTTATCTAATAACATCCCTGAGGGTCATCCTACGCCAAAGCAGGCCAGTCTATTTCACAGAAGTCCCTAAGCTTGCCAGGAGTCAGCTTGACCCCATAATCTCCATTAAATCACCTCTTAAAGTTCTTAAGCATGCACTCTAGGGGGGTGTTTTTACTGTGACTGCCTCCCATTCCTCCCATTTGCCAGATATCTAGACAGAGACAAAGATGGTTGGGATGAGGGCTGTGGAGAGGAGGTAGGGGGTCCTCCTCTCTGACACACAGGGGAAAACAAATAACACCACTCACTTTGTCCATCTCCCACCAATTCCCTTGCAGGGATTTAGACATCTCTTGGCCATAGTGAGTGTGTATAAGCTCTGGACTGGAGGCCATATGAGTTCACCCTAGACCATATGAGTTCACCATAGACCCATGGATTGGGACTTTGCACTTGCTTCATAACCAGACTATGTCTCAGGCTCACACTTTCACACATTCTCACACAGCACAGTACTTCCACCCCACTCCCTGAACCTGAAAGTCATGGTTTCACCCCAGAAGGGGGTTACTTAGGTGTCTTTGCTGGGAGTTGATCAGACTCCCCTTCTACTTCTGAGGCAGGACTGAATTTGAACCTGGGTTCTTACCAGTCTGATGAGTGGGACTACCAGGTTGGTTCCTGAGACTTTCCAGTTTCCTTTGTGCAACCAGAAATTATCTCCTCAGCTCACCAGGAGAGGGGCTGCCTCCTCTCTGATGAGCAAGGTCCAGTGATGCCTGGCAGGGGTGGCCCTGCTAGTGGGCCAGGGACAAGTGAGCCAGCAACAAGGAGGTAAAAACACCAACCCTCCAAGTCCAAGAAGAGCCCCCAGAAATGTTGTAGGAGGGCTCAGACAGAAACTGAGAGGGCACCAAAGCTTTAGGGAAGCAAGTTTATTAAGCAAGCCAGCAGCAACTCAGTGGACTCAAGTCCAAAAGCTGAGCCCCAAGAACAAAGGGAGCTTTCCTTATAGATCATTTAGGGTAGGTTACAGAAATGTGGGGTAGGGGTACAGCTTGTCCCATACATAATCACATGTTATTTCATTGTTCACTTTAACCTCTGGAGTGAGGTGACCCTTCTCTGGTCTCCAGGTAACATTCCCTAACTCTGGTTTTTGTTTGCTTCACTCTAGCACTCATTAACTCTCATTGTCATTTATTATCTCCCTTCCCCCTCCCTGCCTTCCTACCACAGTACAGACTTCATACATGGAGACTACAGTGCCAGGTTTTTTTTTTCAGTCCCAGACAGCAGTGGTCCCAAGCTCGTATTGAACATCAGTGCTGATGTTGAAACAGTTGGAGAAATTCTGAAGAAATCATCCCTATGTTGAAAGAGGTCTTTAAGTAAAGAAGATTACCATTGCCCACTGCAACCAGCCAGCTCCAACTCAGAGCTTAAATCGCCACCGCTCTAAGGGAAGCCACTTTGACTGGGGGTTGAGACAGGCAGGAGAAATTGCTGAGATCAAAGGTACTAAAATCAAAGAACTTTAAGCAAATTCTCAGATGACAATCAAGGAATGCTGTCCTCATTCCACTGACACAGTTGTTCTTGTCAAAGGAGAGCCTGATAGGGTTGATCTTATATCTCAGTCTCCCATCCAAGGATGTGCGCAGCCCTTATGATCTCAACACTTACGATGAAACCTATAATTATGGTAGTCTTACAATGATATTTGATGGTTTTGGATGTCCTGTGGGGTTTCCCATTCAGGGAAGAGGTGGTTTTGATAGAATACCTCCTGGTCAGGGTGAATGCCCCAGGCCTCCTTCTGGAAGAGATTTTGATGGTAATGAGCCCTCATTAAGGACCTCCTTCTCCTTCTCCTCCTGGTTGAGGTGGGCAGGGTGGTAGCAGAGCTCAGAATCTTCCTCTTTCACTACCATCACAGCCACCTAGAAAAGATCTAATGCCTATGACAGAAGAGAAAGACCTGGAGGCTGCTATGATGACAAGGTTAGTTTCAGTACTAATGAAACTCAGGACTCCACCATAGATAAGTGGAGCCCTTCAAAATGTCAGGGTGCACTGTATATGATTATTTCATGCGGGGGATCACAGCTCATATCGTGATCTTGATGGATGAATTGTTACTGCACAAGTAATCATTCTCAAAGATTTAAAAATATCCCCCATGTAATTATTGTGAACACCTTACTTTGTGGTCACTGTAAACATTTCAAGGGGTGGAATAGGAGGAAAGTAACTACAGTCCATGTGTCACTGGCACTTGTTCAGAGCAGTGTGCAGAATGTAATGGTCTTTTATAAGAAACAGTTTATAACTTTTAGATAAATTTAGTGAACTTATGTTTGGTGGTCTTTGTTTGGAAACAGTCTTCAAAGGTTGGCTGAATTTTCCAACCCACTAAGTTTGATTTTCAGCTCCTCTGTTAGATATAAGTACACTTCTTGGATTGGCAAAGTATATTGGCAAATCCAGTCCTGGTGATTTCTTGATGGTTTGAAAGTCCATTGCTTGGACTTATGACAAGCTGGGGATTGTTTGGGCTTTTTTTTTTTCAGTCTCCATATAAACTGTCAAAAATTGCCAATGTCAACTATATTTCAAGTCGTCATGGTGGGGTATTTGGAAAAGTTTTCAATTAACAATGATCGCGCTTCGGATAAATCTCATTGGCTATGATACTGCCACTGCGAAAAGCTTGATCGTTTGGTTTTCAACATTGTTTGCTCCTGATTTTCCACAGTTTTCTAAGTGAGTTGTAAAGAGTCAAGGTGGGGAGTGATACTACAAGTTGAGTAACAATGTGTGTACCAGAAGTCTCACAGGCTGCAAGTTTTATTAATTAGATTGACATTTGGTGATGAAGTGACTGATACTGAATAAATTCTGATTAATTTTATTAGGTAATGGCTCATCTGTGGACTTAAACTGTTAATCTAGTGCCTATTAGTTAAATTTTGTAATATACATATATTTAATATATGTACATATAATATGTATATTACATATACATATGTATATATATAATATATATAGACATCCTTTCCAACTTGGGCCTGGCAGAATGGTTTCCACAAAGAAGGGTGGTAAGAAGAAGGTCATTCTGCCATCAATGAGGTGGTGACCTAAGAATACACCATCAACATTCACAAGCGGATCCATGGAGTGGGCTTTAAGAAGCATGCCTCTCAGACACTCATAGAAATCCAGAAATTTGCCATGAAGGAGATGAGGACTCCAGATGTGCCATCGATATCAGGCTCAACAAAAGTGTCTGGGTTAAAGGAATAATGAATGTCCTGTATCACATCCATGTGTGGTTATCCAGAAAACGTAATGAGGATGAAGATTTAGCAAAGAAGCTCTATAGTTGGGTGACCTATGTCCCTGTTAGCATGTTCATAAATCTATAGTCAATATGGATGAGAGTGAATAGCTGAGTGAAATATATAAAACTGCAAATGTATGTATGTATGTATGCATATATATATACACACACACACACACACATATATATTACGTTTTTCCATTGTATGCAAAATTTTTTTAAAAAAGATGTACCATTTCTCTGTTATATTGGATTATGGAAAATGTTTATGAACAATCCAAAAAGAAAAGAAGAGGAAATTACATGGACGTTTTGTGTAATATCTTAGCATTTGTATTGATAGTTGAAAATTGACTTCCAAATAAAACTCCTATAATACTGAAAAATGAAGCATTGTTTCTTTAGAGTAAGGCTTTTCTCTATGATAAAATGTTCATATGATAAAGTTAATACTCTGTAAAGTGTTTTCTTTCGTATTGCATTACAATTATAATTTTACCATTGGCTCTATTGCTTAGTCCACAGAAAAATAAGAGTATTTAAGAAGTAATATTTATCCAGTAAACATTTTTATGCTTCATTCAACAAACTTTTGAAGTATGGGTTTTTTTAAATTATTATCCCCATTTTATAGAAGAAAACATTTCTAGGGCACATATTATATATGAAAACCATGGTGAAATTTCATAACCCATGCACATTTGTATAGTCAGTACCTGGATCAAGAAACATATCATGAACAGCACCCTAGAGTAATGTTGCAAATACGTGATACAAACACTTACGTGTCTATAAATGTGCACATAGTCGTGTGTTACTTAACAACAAGGGTGTCTTCTGATAAGTGCATTATTAAGCGATTTCATCATTTGTGCACATTGGAGAGCACACTTACACAAACTAAGATGGCCACGGTGTCACTAGGTAACACAATCTTATGGGACTGCCATCATATATGTGGCCCTTGATTGAGTCATTGCTGTGTGGCACGTGACTGTATGTATATGCAAATACACGCACATGTATGAGATATAAACATTTCAGCATTCCAGAAGCCTGCCTTTCAGTCTTGTCTTGAGTCACTACTTCCTCTCAAAGGTATCCACAAAAGCAAAGATTAGTTTTTCTGCTTTTATACTGTATTAAAATGGAATCATAAAACATGTACTCTAGGATTCAGCTTCTTTCCCTCAACCTTTATCTTTATAAAATTCACCATGTTGTGAATGGAAAATTGTGTCCAATAATTTGAAACTCTAGATTATAAACCATTATTTAAGTCATATAAATTATTTGACCAAGATCACACAGCTATAGTAAACAGCAGAGCCAAGTTTCCAACCTATAAGTGTCTCATTCTAAAACCTGTGACTTTTCTAGCTATTCCAATTTTTCCCAAATTAGTATACATAAAATAATTTTGGGTAGCACAAGAGTGAAGGTTAGTAGTTATGTCTTTATTTTAAAATGTATTAAGAAAAACTGACTTAGCACATTAGGTTCTTAATAGAAGTTCCTTTTTAAAAAATATAGCTCAAAAGCTCAACATATGCCTACCCTATGACCCAGCAATCTGGCCTGACTCTATAGCTGCCACGAACCAAGCATAAGTGCAAGTTTGTTCATGATAGTTCTTGTGAACACCTGATTTTCCACCAACCATAGACCATATTAATAAATTGTGGAATGTTCATGTAATTGAATTCTATACACTAATAAAAAAAAGAACAAACTACTATATGAAATGACATGGATGAATTTCTCAGACACTGTGATGAATAAACATGGCAGACACCAAAAGAAGTCACACTGCACATTTCCATTCTTTTATATTTTTATTAGCACATCTTAATTGCACAAAGGGGTGAATGATGCTTCCATCCATGCACGCAATGTGCTTTGATCAGATCCATCCCTCCATTACCCCTGGCCAACTCTAACAATTTGAACGATTGTTGGGAAATCCTAACAGGTTTCATTGTTCTATCTTCATGTGTGCATGAAGTACTTTGATCATGTTTATAGTCACTCCTCTCTTCCACCTTTTTACCCTCCCCGCTCCCACTGGCTCCAACTCACCCTCCATTTCCACTCATGGAAATTTTTTCTTAGGCCAAGATTCTGCATATGAGAGAAAACATGATATTTGTCTTTGTGAGTCTGTTTTATATCACTTAACATGAAGACTTCCGATTCACTTTCCTAAAACACATAATTTTATTCTTCTTTACAGCTGAATAATATTCGTGTGTGTTTGTGTGTGTGTGTGTGTGTGTGTGTGTGTGTGTGTGTGTGTGTGTGTTATGCAGACTTACATCCCTTAGGATATATGCCCAGGAGTGGTATTGTAGGATCATATGGTAGTTCTATTTTAGTTTACTGAAGAACATCAAAACTGATTTCCATAGTGGCTGCGCTAATTCACATTCCCACCAACCATAAGGATTCCATCCTTGCTCCCTCATCCTCGCCAGCATTTGTTGTTATTTGTTTTCTTGATGATAGCTGTTCTAACTGATGAGATGGAATCTCTGTGCAGTTTTGATTTGCATTTCCTTTATAGCCAAGGATGTTGAGTATTTCTTCTTGTATTTATTGGCCATTTGTACTTCTTTTGAGAACCACCTGCTTAATTCATTTGTCTCTTTATTAAATGGATCGTCCATTTGGTGTTTAATTTTTGGAACACTTTTATATATTCTGGATATTATTCCTTTATCCAATGACTAGCTGGCAAAGATTTTCTCCCATTCTGCAGTTTGTCTTTTTGATTCTGGTAATCTTAATGATTCCATTTTTATGAAATTCAAGAAAAAGCAAAGTGAATGTGTGATAATACATAGCAGAATGGTGGTTACTTGAGGGAGTGGTATACAATGGACAGGGTGTGAGGGGACATTCTGGGGCTAAGGAAAAAAATTGTTAAGACGTGGTGTTGTATTCCAAGATGGCAGCTAGAGGTAGGAAGCAGAAAGCAACCCTCCTATAGTGAAATCTTGGAGAGACGCTGGAGACACACTTTGCAGGCATAATCACCAAGAAAAGGCATAACTTTGACCCCTCCACACCTCCAGCCGGTGCAGAGAATCTCCACTTCACGTTAAACGGAGAAACGAGGAGGGCCCCCGGGGCCGCCAGTGGCCGGCGTCCATACGGCTTGGGAAGATGTGGACCAGGTGAGCTTCGCGGTACCGCGGTAGCCCCACAGACAAGCCTGGGCCAGAGCAGCATAGCCCCCTGAACAGACTGACCCCCACCCGGGAAAAAAAAAGAGAAACTGAGTAATAAGCAATAAGAACAGTTAAGACACGCTGGAAAGAGGGTGGGGTGCCCTGAGTGCTGAAGATTGGGGGAAGGGAATCCTTCCCGGGACTGTAAATAAACAAGCCGGGCAGGCCGGAGAGCCTCTGGTGGGAGCGGGGCGCGCGCCCAGCAACCAGGAGTGGGGAAGCTTGTGAGAGTAGGGAAGACCCACTTCCCACGTGAACTGTAAACAAACATGGCGGCCAGCAGGAACAGCAGCACCGCCTAGTAAGCAGGAGCAGGAAAGCTTCTGAAAGTGGCAGTGGGAGGAAAACTTCAGAGGAGAGGGGGGAAGACCCACCTCCCACATGAACTGTAAATAAACACGCAGGCCTGACAATGCGGGTGCAGTGTCACCTTTCCCAGTGCTTGGAAAGGGGAAAGCCTGTAGCAGAGGCTCCCGCACAGGAGAACTCTGAGCAAACAAAGCCTGTGGGACCAGGTGAGTGCTAGCTCACCCCAGAGATCGGCATAAATAACGCCACCAGCTACAGGCTGAGAGCAGCAGGCAGGCAAGCCACAGTTGCAGATACCACTCTCAGAACTGTCTCCAGACTCTTTTTTTGCTCTCTCCTTACCTTTGATGAGAGAACAACCAAATTACACCTGCAAGCTGAAAAACTTACTGAAACTGTATTGCATTTGAACTGGGGACACTTGGTGGGGCTTTGTGTGTGTGTGTGTGTGTGTGTGTGTGTGTGTGTGTGTGTGAGTGTGTAGTTTTGTTCTACTTTATGCATCCTCTTTGATGAGACAACTACAGAACAACATCTGAGGCACCAACTCCAGGACTGGAGATTGAGATGGACACCCAAATTATTAAGACTGAAACTGCATTGCATATAAACTTGGAAGTTTTTTGGTTTTTTTTTTTTAATTTTCTATTTTCCATTTTATTTTAATTCATTTTTATATATAGATATTACTTTCATTTACTTATTTTTTATTTTCTTATCTTTGATTTTCAATCCTCTCTCTGTCTCTCTAATGTCTGTTCAGCTTACTGTCAATTAGTACACTAACACTCCCTGTTTATACCTTTGAAACTCTCTTGTCTGATACCTTGTTCTGCTTTCTCCCTTTTGTCTGTATATTTGTTTTCCCCTTTTCTTTAGCTTCTTGCTTTCCATCTCAGCTCACTCTTCCATTCTAAATATTACCATTGTTATTATTACAAGCTAGAAAATACTTAATTACACATAGTACAGGGACAGTAACAACACCAAGGACAATGAAGGGAAGATAGAAAAAACAGGGAAACCAGTTTCTCTACAGCAAAAAATTAGTACAGGAACCAGAGGGGAATGAAGAGAACAGAAACTCAGATCCAGACTCCAACAAAATGAAGATAAACTATGTCAAAGGACCCAATGAAGCCCACAAGAATAATTTAAAAGAAGACATACTACAAGTACTCAACGAGAATTTTATAGAGATGATACTGGATAGGGTCAATCAAAATGTACAGGAGACACTCAAGAAATTCCAAGACAATAAAAATAGAGAATTTGAAAAAGCAAAAGAAGAAATAAAGGAAACCATAGAAGCACTGTATAAACACCAAAGTGAAAGAGAGAACACATGAATAAATGGATAAATGAACTCAGGACAAAAATAGACAACAATAAAGAAGAAAACTGCCAGGATATGGAAAACCTCAGAAAAAAGAACAAAACAGAACTGCAAAACAAAACGGAAGGCCAATCCAGCAGAATAGAACAAACAGAAGACAGAATCTCAGAACTTGAAGATGAAATGGTAATTAAAGGAAAAAACCGAAGAACTATTAATTAAACAACTCAAGACCTGTGAAAAGAAAATGCAAGAACTCACTGACTCCATCAAAAGACCAAACTTGAGAACCATGGGCATCGAAGAAGGAGAAGAGGTGCAAGCGAAGGGAATGCGTAATATATTCAACAAAATAATAACGGAAAATTTCCCAAATGTAGAGAAAGATATTCCCATACAAATGCAAGAGGCCTCCAGGACACCAAACAGACCAGATCAAAATAGAACTACTCCACGACATATCATCATTAAAACAACAAGTTCAGAAACTAAGGAAAGAATATTGAAGGCTGTAAGAGAGAAAAAACAAGTAACATACAAAGGTAAACCCATCAAAATCACAGCAGACTTCTCAACAGAAACATTAAAAGCAAGAAGAGCGTGGGGTGAGATCTTCCGGGCGCTGAATGAAAATAACTTCAACCCCAGGATACTCTACCCAGCAAAGCTATCATTCAAAATAGATGGAGCAATAAAAGTCTTCCATGATAAGCAGAAACTAAAACAATATGTGACCACAAAGCCACCATTACAAAAGATTCTGCAAGGGATCCTGCACACAAAAAGTGACACCCAACTTAACCATGAAAAGGCAGGCAGCACCAAACCACAGGATAAGAAAAAGCAAGACAGTAGAGAGTAACCTCAAGTTAGGTACACACAATCAAACCTTCAAACAACTAAGACAACTAAATGGCAGGAATCACCACATACCTATCAGTACTAATGCTTAATGTTAATGGACTTAATTCACCCATCAAAAGACACTGTTTGACAAAATGGATTAAAAAAGAAGATCCAACAATTTGTTGCTTACAGGAGACTCATCTCACCGACAGAAATAAGCATATGCTTAGGATGAAAGGCTGGAAGAAGATTTACCAAGCCAATGGCCCCCGAAAACAAGCAGGAGTAGCAATACTTATCTCTGACAAAGTAGACTTCAAACCTACATTGATCAAACGAGATAAAGAAGGACATTCCATACTAATAAAAGGGGAAATAGACCAAAAGGAAATAATAATCATCAATCTGTAAGCACCCAATGTCAATGCACCCAATTTCATCAAACATACCCTGAAAGACCTAAAAGCATATATAAACGCCAACACAGTGGTTGTGGGAGACTTTAACACTCCATTATCATCAATAGATAGGTCATCCAAACAAAAACTCAATAAAGAAATCCAAGATCTAAAATATGCAATGGATCAAGTGGACCTAGTAGATGTCTACAGAACATTTCATCCAACCTCTACACAATATACATTCTTCTCAGCAGCCCATGGAACCTTCTCCAAAATAGATCATATCCTAGGGCACAAAGCAAGCCTCAGCAAATATAAGAAAATAGAAATAATACCGTGCATACTATCTGACCACAATGCAGTAAAAGTAGAACTCAACAACAAAAGTAAAGACAAAAAACATGTAAACTGCTGGAAACTAGGTAACTCATTACCTAATGAGTAATGATGGATCATCAATGCAATAAAAGAGGAAATTAAAAAGTTCCTGGAAGTCAATGAAAATGAAAACACAACCTACCAGAACCTATGGGACACAGCTAAAGCAGTCTTGAGAGGAAAGTTTATAGCCATGAGTGCATATATTAAAAAGATTGAAAGATCCCAAATCAATGACCTAATGATACATCTCAAACTCCTAGAAAAACAAGAACAAGCAAATCCCAAAACAAATAGAAGGAGAGAAATAATAAAAATAAGAGCTGAAATCAACGAAATAGAAACCAAAAAAACCATACAAAGAATTAATGAAACAAAAAGTTGGTTCTTTGAAAAAAATAAACAACATCGATAGACCCCTGGCAAACCTGACTAAAATGAGGAGAGAAAAAACCCAAATTAGTAGAATTAGGAATGCAAAAGGGGAGATAACAACAAACACCAAGGAAGTCCAGGAAATCATCAGAGACTACTTTGAGAACCTATATTCAAATAAATTTGAAAATCTAAAAGAAATGGACAGATTTCTAGATACATATGATCATCCAAAACTGAACCAAGAGGAAATTAATCACCTGAATAGACCTATAACACAAAATGAAATTGAAGCAGCAATCAAGAGTCTCCCCAAAAAGAAAAGTCCAGGACCTGATGGATTCTCTGCTGAATTCTATCAGACCTTTAAAGAAGAACTGATACCAACCCTCCTTAAACTGTTCCACGAAATAGAAAGGGAAGGAAAACTGCCAAACACATTTTATGAAGCCAGTATTACACTTATCCCAAAACCAGGCAAAGACACCTCCAAAAAGGAGAACTATAGGCCAATCTCCTTAATGAACATTGATGCAAAAATCCTCAACAAAATAATGGCAAACTGAATTCAGCAACACATCAAAAAGATTATTCACCACGACCAAGTAGGCTTCATCCCAGGGATGCAGGGGTGGTTCAACATACGAAAATCAATAAACGTAATAAACCACATTAACAGAAGCAAAGACAAAAACCACTTGATCATCTCAATAGATGCAGAAAAAGCCTTTGATAAGATCCAACATCATTTCATGATAAAAGCTCTAAGAAAACTAGGAATAGAAGGAAAGTACCTCAACATTATAAAAGCTATATATGACAAACCTACAGCCAGCATTATACTTAACGGAGAAAAATTAAAACCATTCCCTCTAAAATCAGGAACCAGACAAGGATGCCCACTATCTCCACTCCTATTCAACATAGTACTGGAATTCCTAGCCAGAGCAATTAGGCAAGAAGAAGGAATAAAAGGAATACAAATAGGTAAAGAAACTGTCAAAATATCCCTATTTGCAGACGACATGATCCTATACCTTAAAGACCCAAAAAACTCTACTCAGAAGCTTCTAGACATCATCAATAGCTATAGCAAGGTAGCAGGATATAAAATCAACATAGAAAAATCATTAGCATTTCTATACACTAACAATGAGCAAACGGAAAAAGAATGTATGAAAACAATTCCATTTACAATAGCCTCAAACAAAATCAAATACCTAGGTGTAAACCTAACAAAAGATGTGAAAGACCTCTACAAGGAAAACTATACACTTCTGAAGAAAGAGATTGAGGAAGACTATAGAAAGTGGAAAGATCTCCCATGCTCGTGGATTGGTAGAATCAACATAGTAAAAATGTCGATACTCCCCAAAGTAATCTACATGTTTAATGCAATTCCCATCAAAATTCCAATGACGTTCATTAAAGAGATTGAAAAATCTACTGTGAAATTTATACAGAAACACAAGAGGCCACGAATAGCCAAGGCAATACTCAGTCAAAAGAACAATGCAGGAGGTATCACAATACCTGACTTCAAACTATATTACAAAGCAATAACAATAAAAACAGCATGGTACTGGCACAAAAACAGACATGAAGACCAGTGGAACAGAATAGAGGATCCAGATTGAAGCCACACAACTATAAGCAACTTATCTTTGACAAAGGAGCTAAAAATATACAATGGAGAAATAGCAGCCTCTTCAACAAAAACTGCTGAGAAAACTGGTTAGCAGTCTGCAAAAAACTGAAACTAGATCCATGTATATCACCCTATACCAAGATTAACTCAAAATGGATCAAGGAACTTAATATCAGACCCCAAACTCTTAAGTTGATACAAGAAAGAGTAGGAAATACTCTGGAGTTAGTAGGTATAGGTAAGAACTTTCTCAATGAAACCCCAGCAGCACAGCAACTAAGAGATAGCATAGATAAATGGGACCTCATAAAACTAAAAAGCTTCTGTTCATCAAAAGAAATGTCTCTAAACTGAAGAGAACACCCACAGAGTGGGAGAAAATATTTGCCAACTATACATCAGACAAAGGACTGATAACCAGAATATACAGGGAACTTAAAAAACTAAATTCTCCCAAAACTAATGAACCAATAAAGAAATAGGCAAGTGAACTAAACAGAACTTTCTCAAAAGAAGAAATTCAAATGGCCAGAAAACACATGAAAAAATGCTCACCATCTCTAGCAATAAAGGAAATGCAAATTAAAACCACGCTAAGATTCCACCTCACCCCTGTTAGAATAGCCATCATCAGCAACAACACCACCAACAGGTGTTGGTGAGCATGCGGGGACAAAGGAACCCTCTTACACTGTTGGTGGGAATGTAGACTAGTACAACCACTCTGGAAAAAAATTTGGAGGCTACTTAAAAAGCTGGACATCGATCTACCATTTGATCCAGCAATACCACTCTTGGGGATATACCCAAAAGACTGTTACTCCAGAGGCACCTGCACATCCATGTTTATTGTGGCACTATTCACAATAGCCAAGTTATGGAAACAGCCAAGATGCCCCAGCACTGACGAATGGATTAAGAAAACGTGGTATCTATACACAATGGAATTTTATGCAGCCATGAAGAAGAACGAAATGTTATCATTCGCTGGTAAATGGATGGAATTGGAGAACATCATTCTGAGTGAGGTTAGCCTGGCTCAAAAAACCAAAAATCGTATGTTCTCCCTCATATGTGGACATTAGATCAAGGGCAAACACAACAAGGGGATTGGACTATGAGCACATGATAAAAGCGAGAGCACACAAGGGAGGGGTGAGGATAGGTAAGACACCTAAAAAACTAGCTAGCATTTGTTGCCCTTAACGCAGAGAAACTAAAGCAGATACCTTAAAGCAACTGAGGCCAATAGGAAAAGGGGAACAGGTACTAGAGAAAAGGTTAGATCAAAAAGAATTAACCTAGAAGGTAACACCCACGCACAGGAAATCAATGTGAGTCAATGCCCTGTATAGCTATCCTTATCTCAACCAGCAAAAACCCTTGTTCCTTCCTATTATGGCTTATACTCTCTCTACAACAAAATTAGAAATAAGGGCAAAATAGTTTCTGCTGGGTATTGAGGGGGGGGAGAGGGAGGGGGCGGAGTGGGTGGTAAGGGAGGGGGTGGGGGCAGGGGGGAGAAATGAACCAAGCCTTGTATGCACATATGAATAATAAAAGAAAAAAAAAAAGACGTGATGTTGCTACATTGCACAAACTGACTTCGAACTCCTAGGATCAATTGATCTTCCTATCTAAGCCTCCCAAGTACTGGGATTATAGACACGTGTCACCATGCTTGGCTCTGCAAAGGTGCTTTATATCTTGATCTGGGGAGTAGTTTGTGTTCATGCAAATGTGTGTGCTCATAAAGTGGAAGAATTCATTTACATAGATTCTCAAATAGCCAATAAATTTTTAATAAATGCATTTTCACTTTAAAAATGGACCCACTTGATAGAGATCCTAATTTAAGAATAATTCCAGGGTTTGGGAGTATAACTCAGTGGTAGAGCTGTTGCCTAGCATGCACAAAGCCCGGAATTCAATCCCCAGCCCTGCAAATTTAAAACAAAAATGTGGGAGAGGGAGGAGAAGTAGATTTCCACATTCTGTGAATATATACTTGTAACCCTTGCCCCTGTGCCTCAGCGACCTCCAACAATGGCTCTTCTTTCTGAAGACATGGTCTGGGGGCCAGTGGTACTAGCATCACCTGAGAAGGTATTAGACCTGCCATATCTTGTGCTCACTCCAGAATCTGCATTTTATAAGATTCTCAGGTGGTTCACATACCTTAAATGAAAAACAAAAGCACTGACAGAAACAAGAGTATGACAAGTGTTTCACATGCATATATTTTTATCTTCCTAAAATAGATGGAACAGCCAGGTATGGTGGTGATGTGTACCTGTAATCTCAGCTATTTAAGGAAGTAGCGGCAGGAGGATCATGTGTTCAAGGCCAGCTGGGGCAAAGTGAGCAAGATCCTATCGCAACAAAATACCAACCAAAGGACTGGAGGTGTGGCTTTAATGGTAGACTGCTTGCTTAGCATGTGCAGAGCCCTGGGTTCTAGCCCAGCATCACAGAAGAAAGTAAACTTCTTGAGGGTAGCTTGAGCTCAGACCTCCAGCTATTGTATGTCCTGGCAACTTTGGGAAATTACCAGCTTCTCTTAGGATAAAAATACAAGCTGGAATAATAACACTAATAATACCTATTTCAGTGGCTGTTACAAAGATTCAATTAAATAATGCATATGGAAGACTGTACATTGTCAAGCACATAGCAAGAGATTAATAAATATTAGAATATTAGCTATTATTATTACCTCCATCCCTGATGAGTGAAGTGAAGGACATCTGTTAATGTATTAAACAAACTATTAAACAACTATTATGTGCTGGACATTGTTTTTAAAACTGAGAACACAACCATGAACAAAACCAACAACAATAAAAGAAACCCTGCAGGGTTGGATCCTAGTGTGTGAAGGGTGGTCACTGGGTGGCAAATGATAGCCTCAGAAAAGAATACTGGAGGCTCTTGGGAAAATCTCCTAATTGAGTCCTGAGGTATCTGGCAGCACACCATACTGATTTTTCCTTCCAGATGGGCTGTGACCACTGTTAGTGAAAGAAGTATGCCAAGATCTTTTCACACCTTCCCCAGAAACAGGCTGTACCGATGAAAGAGAAAATGTAGCACCTGCATATCTCTGGCTTAAAATTATTTTTAAAGAAATCTTTCAGTATCACCAAGAAGAAAAAAAATCCTTGTTCTTTTGATATTTGTGTCTCTATAAATAAATTGGGAGGAAATGCCTTTGTTTTAATCTCAAACGAAGAAAAACAAAGATGGGACATCCCATAGGCCACTGATTTCTGCTCTGAAGGGGCAGTAATAGAGGTTATCATAATCCTTTCTTCCTGCTCTGCCAGTTCCCAGGTGGGCAAAACAGCTATGTGTCCATACCCCCTCTGAGTGAGCCCAACCTGCCCTGGGTGTAGACCTGGTAAAGCCATCATTCACTTTGGGCAGAGGACAGAAAACAATGCTGGTGACACTTCAATACTTACTATTTGATATAACAGGAAATAAAAAGAGAAGACCTTTTCCAGATTTTTTTCTCGCTTTATATGTTCCTCAGTATACCTTATTGTACTTGAAAGAAGCCCTAGTCAACCCAAAAATGGAAAATCATGCTGGATTTTGACAGAACCTAAAAGAGAAAGCAGTAAGCTGCTTTGAAGAGCCTTTTCCTAGCCTTTCCCCTCCTTCTTCCATTATATGGACTCCTGCGTTAAAAGCCAATGAGTACACCTAAACCTGTTCACAAAATCATCCGTGCCTCAGAACTTCATTCCCACCCAACTCAGACTCTTGTCCCCCCCTTATCACATTGTCCCATTTAGATTTGGGTTGGGTTGAGGCCCAGAGACGTGTAACCCAGGAGGGAGTTGTCAGGCCTGGTATATAATCTTGGATCGTTCAAATTTTGGCCTAAAGTTCTAGGAATCTGGGCCACAGCCAGCCTTCCTGAGTCACAGGGATTAGGTCAGTCTGGAATGTCCCTTCTTCCCAGGTACTATGTCAATACTCTTACCACAACCTAGTAATTAATTTGCAAGTGAATTTTGGCTGTTTAGGACATTTATTCTGGGCTGGGGCATGGGTTCAAGTGGCAGAGCATTTGCCTAGCATGATTGAGACCCTGGGTTCAATCCCCAATACCCTCATCCACCCAAAACAAAAATAAAAACAACTTAAAAAAAAAGAGGTAGGATATTTTTCTTTCTTTCTTTTTCTTTACTCATTTATTCATATGTGCACACATTGTTTGGGTCATTTCTCCCCCCTGCCCCCCACCCTCTCCTTTCCTCCCCACCCTCCTCACTTCCAGGCAGAACCTGCTCTGCCTTTTTCTCCAATTTTGTTGAAGAGAAGACATAAGTAATAATAAGAAAGACATAACGTTTTTGCTAGTTGAGATAAGGATAGCTATACAGAGAGATTCCTAGCATTGCTTCCATGCACAAGTTTATTACAACCTGAATTGATTCATCTCTACCTGACCTCTTCACTACTTCCTGGTCACCTTCCCATATTGACCTCTGTCACTTTAAGGTTACTGTATTAGCTCCTCTGCAGTGGGGACATCAAACACTTTCAAGTTTTGGGTTTCCTACCTATCCTCATTCCTCCCGTATGTGCTCTCCCCTTAGTATATGACCCAAGTCCAACAACATTACTGCCTCTGCCCCAGATCTAAAGTCTGCACATGAGGGAGAACAGAAGATTTTTGTCTTCTGAGCCTGGCTAACCCCACTCAGGATGATGTTCTCCAGTTCCATCCATTTACTCGCGAATGATAAGATTTCATTCTTTGTGGCTGAGTAAAATTCCATTGTGTATAAATACCACATTTTCTTAATCTATTTGTCAGTAGTGGGGCATCTTGGCTGTTTCCATAACTTAGCTATTGTGAATAGCTCTGCAATAAACATGGGTGTGCAGGTGCCTCTGGAGTAACCTGAGTCACATTCCTTTGGGTATATCCCCAAGAGTGGGATTGCTGGATCATATGGCAGATCTATGTTTAGTTTTTTAAGAAGCCTCCATATTGTTTTCCAGAGTGGTTGCACTAGCTTGCATTCCCACCAGCAGTGTATGAGGGTTCCTTTTTCCCCACATAGGATATTTTTCTTAATGTCAGCAATAGAAGAAGAAGCAGCCCCTTGTTAAAAGTTTTATCAAGCTATTTGTTTGAACACTGTATCTCTACCTTTTTGGATCATAGTCCATTTAAGTATGGAAAACGACCCCAAGCACCACCACGTCTGATTTCTGGTAGGAGAAAAAACCGGGTGACAAACAGAAGCTATCTTTCTATAGGCAAATAAGGTAGGTTTTATCAATATTTCTGTTCTAGCAATGGAGTATGGATTAGCCAGATCTCAAAGTCTAGTTTTAAGGAAAACTATAGGTCAAAAATGCCATTGCTGCAAATATGTGTCACTACTCACAAATGTTCTAATCGTACAACCAACAAATTTATAATAATGGAGCTAAATTCACAATGAGTCATCAAATAACCATAATGGAACCTAGAGAGGTGGCTTAAGCTTGTAATCTCAGTTACTAGGACAGCAGAGATCAGGAGAATTGCTGTTTCAGGTCAGTCTAGGCAAAAAGATCATGAGACCCCATCTCAACCAATAAAAGCTGGGTATGGTGGTATGCATCTGTCATCCAGCTACATGGGAAGTGTAAATAAGGAGATCCTAGTCCAGGCTGGCCTTGTCATAAGCATAAGACCCTATCCAAAAATTAACAAAAGCAGAAAAGGCTGGGGCATGGCTCAAGTGGTAGAGCACCTGTCTAGCAAGGACAAGGCCCTGAGATCAAATCCCAGTACCACCAAAAAACAAAAAACAACCCAAGTGGCAACAATTGAAAAATAACAACCCATTCAAGAGGACACTGATGGTATACTATTAGCAAGTATCCGTTCAAAAATAAAAGTGCAGCACCCATGTTTATTGCAGCACTATTCACAATAGCTAAGTTATGGAAACAGCCAAGATGCCCCACTACTGACAAATGGATTAAGAAAATGTGGTATCTACATACAGTGGAATTTTATGCAGCCATGAAGAAGAACGAAATGTGATCATTTGCTGGTAAATGGATGGAATTGGAGAACATCATTCTGAGTGAGGTTAGCCTGGCCCAAAAGACCAAAAATCATATGTTCTCCCTCATACATGGACATTAGATCAAGGGCAAACACAACAAGGGGATTGGGCTTTGAGCACATGACAAAAGCGAGAGCACACAAGGGAGGGGTGAGGATAGGTAAGACACCTAAAAAATTAGCTAGCATTTGTTGCCCTTAATGCAGAGAAACTAAAGCAGATACCTTAAAGCAACTGAGGCCAATAGGAAAAGGGGACCAGGAACTAGAGAAAAGGTTAGATCAAAAAGAATTAACCTAGAAGGTAACACACACACACAGGAAATCAATGTGAGTCAATGCCCTGTATAGCTATCCTTATCTCAACCAGCAAAAACTCTTGTTCCTTCCTATTATTGCTTATACTCTCTCTTCAACAGAATTAGAGATAAGGGCAAAATAGTTTCTGCTGGGTAGCGAGGGGGTGGGGGGGAGAGGGAGGGGGCGGAGTGGGTGGTAAGGGAGGGGGTGGGGGGGCAGGGGGAAGAAATGACCCAAGCATTGTATGCACATATGAATAATAAAAAAATTTTAAAATAAATAAATAAAAGTGCAGGAATTCTAGCCATCATGATAAACAAACACAAGACAAGCCCTACAACATATGTGTGGTGTTATCAAACCACACTTGTCAGTAGAGTGCTGAATTACGTTCTTCACCAACTGCAATTGTATGTCAATTTTAGTTTATAAGGAGCTAAGTATAGCAACCCTTAGCTTTCTAAGTAGGTTACAAATAAGCAACTCTTAGGCCTATGTAAAGTGAAACTCATAGAAGAAATATCTGGCCTGTTAGATCAGTTTAGGCACCTCAAGAGGACCTTTTCATGGACTCCATTTCGAAACCCACAGTACTAACCTAGAATATGTAAACAAACTGTTCCATCCTTTAGGCCAGGTGCTGCTCGATCCACCTCTATTGGTCTCTACCCCATGCCCACTGTATACGCTCTCCCTTTATGTATTTATTTATTTATTTATTTATTTTTATTATTGTACTGGGGGTACATTGTGACATTTACAAAAGTTATTGCGCTATATCACAGTTGAATTCACCCCTCCATCATTCTTTATCCCTCTTCCTCTTTTCTGGAATAGTTTCAACAGGTCCCATTTTTCCAATTACATACATGTGTATATAATATCTCCACCATATTCACCCTCCTGCACCCTTTCCTTATATCCTCCCTCCTCCCAATGGTATCAACCCCCACACAGGACCTGCTTTGCTTCCTATTCTCCATTTTTGGAGAAAAAAAATGGCACTTTTGCTTGTTTAAAATAGCTCTACAGGATGTAAGCTCCCTTTTCTTAATTCTACTGCCTACCCTTCTCTTCGTCATTTCTGCCTCTTAACCCCTCTGCAAACTTCACTTTCATTCAAATCTTATTCTCGTTACTCTTTTCTCTATGCATCTTGGAAACACCCTGTTCAACAGCAGCCTCCCAGCCAGTCCTGTCCATGGTGAAGCCCTTGATCTACCACAGCGCTGGAGGACACAGCTGCCACCCCCTCTTCTGCAGCACACACTCCTGCATGGGGCTTCTGTTTCCTGCTATGTACAAACCTAAAATTAGATCAGTATGGCTTCATTCCAAAACTTTTCACTTTGGGTGCAGCCTTGCAAAGGCTCATTTTTATTCCTTTAATTATGAAACGTATTCTAAATATCAAGTAGTAAAATGATGGGTTTGTTATTTCATAAAATATAGAAGCCATGTGTTACCTTTCTGTAAAAAGTACTCATTTACCATCTAAACACTGTATAATAAAAGCTGCTGATTTTTTTAAAGAAACTATACTACAGCTCCCAATCAAAAAAGTGTAATAGCCAACCCATATTCTTCTTCTTCTTTCTTCTTTCTTCTTCTTCTTCTTCTTCTTCTTCTTCTTCTTCTTCTTCTTCTTCTTCTTCTTCTTCTTCTTCTTCTTCTTCTTCTTCCTCTTCCTCTTCTCCTTCTTTTCCTCCTCTTCCTCCTTATTATTATTGTCATTATTATATTCTTATTCTAAGTTATAAGTAACCATGATACAGAACATTCTGATGCTTAGAGCAGCAATCAAGCTCCTCTGTTAAATTCATCCATCTATCCACCCACTCATTCAACAAATATCTATTTACTAAGCACCTATTAGGTGCTGGCACTATTGTAGTCCCTGGAGATTTGTCAGTGAACCAAAAGACAACGTCTCTGCAGAATGGACAAAGGTATGGTAATGTACAGGAGGCAGAGATTTGGCTTTTGAGCAAAAATCTACCAAAGGAAAAATTCTCAATTGTAAATTTACCTCTGGATTCAGTCTTCTGACTTTCAGTAACTGTTTCTTCTCCTTGTTTGCCATAAAACATCTTTGATGCCCTGGATACTTTCAGAATTTCATGACAGAGATAACAACAATTAAAACTCCAAAACAATGTCCCTGCCAAGACAAGTAATAGCAACAACTAACATTTTTTGAGTAATCACAACATTTCAAATGTTTAATCCCCACAATAATCCATAGTTATTATGCCCCCTCCCCACACAGACGAGGTGAGACCAAGATTTTAAGGCTAATAGATTTGCCCACATTCCAAATGAAGGATCTATTTCCCTCATTTGTTGATTGCTTCCAGGCTAGAACAGTGAAGTGCTGAACTTTGTGGTTGACTCCAGCTCCAAAAACACCTCAAGTTTGCCATGGGTGCTTTGTGCTATTACTCTGTGTCTTTTTGTAGCCAACTGTTAGTAAATGTCTTTGCTGCTGATTGCAAACTCACCAGCCAAATATTGAATATTTCAGACTGTTTACTATTCTAATCAAATAGTGCATTCCACAAAGTTAATTTGGTACCTATTTAAGAAGACACATAATTGTTATTGAATTGCAATAGCAATTAGATAAAGTTGAGCCAAATTCAGTAATCTGCCCTCACATAATTGTCTAGTGGTTTTAATTCCTTTTTTTTTATTTTGCAAGAACTATCATTTCCTGCTGTGATATGCTATTTCTTCTTTCTTGCTTTTCTTCAGAATAAAAATGAAAAATATGATTAACCTAGATTATATTTCCCATTCACCTAAACCCCATATTCTTCAGAGATAGGATCTTTCTGGGCTTCTCTTAACACACCACCCCTTCCTCCCTGATTCTCACCTCTGCCTCAATGCCCTGGAGGCTAAAGGATTGAGAGACAGCAGAAGTCAGGCAAATCTTGCCTTGAGAGGGACACAGACTTATTCTCTGGGGAGTCAACATGACAGTGACCTCCACTGAAGATGACAATGTAGAGCTGCAAATAAGCTCTGGATTCCCTGCATTTGCAAGTTGAGAGTCTTAGAGCAACAATAATAGAGAAAACAATTTGAGGAATAAAGAAAAGAAGATATTTTCCAGCTAAATATGATGGATTAGTCAACTGTTTAATAGTCTCTGACTCATGAACCTGTTCTTAACTTCAGTAAATAAATGAAAGCAATCATAAATTCTCAAGGACAAAGAGAATGTGGGAAGTGACAATAGCCAATGAGCAACAAGAGCCACCTTCTGGAGGTTGCAAAGCAGCGAGCAGAGTAGCTATAAACCTGAGAAAGCTGCCGCTTATACCCCTGGTTATTGAGGCAATCCACCTCACAGAGGCCCAGAGAGGCTCAGAACCTGGTATTTCCAGATAGTCCTTAAGAAAGCAGTAAGATATGATATGAAATTAGGGGAGTGTGTTGGTCATCTGTGCACAGAGCTGGTGATGAATCCAGACAACCGTCTTCCCCATTACACAAAGAGACCAGAGACTCTGAAAAAATGGACAGGAAGTAGTTCCATTCTAGAGAACCCCAGGTATACTACACAACATGTGTAATGAGCAGAGTGGAAAACAGGAATAGTTTGCATGAGAGCAGGACTCCAGGACTGGGGATGTAGCTCAGTGGTAGAGCACTTGCCCAGCACTCCAGAAGCTATGGCTTCTATCCTCAGCATCTCAAAAAAAAAAAAAAAAAAAAAAAGTAGGACCCCAGACACTTCCTGTCTCTGCTTCTGAAACATCAATACCCAGGAGATACACCAGAGCAAAAAGTAGCTGAATTCTTCTCAGGAGAAACTAAATGGCTTCTGAGCAGGGGTGAGGGAAACACCTACAAGTTTTGATGTTTGGCATTTTCACAATGAAAAGCTTGCTTACCATGTTGCCATATAGCAAAGCTCACCAGTATACCTTGGCAAAAACTGCCAACCACTACAAAACTCTGTATCAGCTTTTTAGTGACTTGCCACAAAATATTAATAAAGAGTTAAGCAGATCCAGATATTTGAAGAAATACCTCAGCAAAAATACTTCAAAATAGAGACAAAGTTGTAAAAAGGACTTTAGTTAAAACAGTTAATAGAGGAAGTACAGCAAGCATCAATGAAACCATAATTAGTATCTTCGGAGAGATGAGACTAATGAGACAACATCTTTTATTCATGACACAGGAAATACTTTAATAAAAGTATTAGAAAATTAAATATAAAACAGGATTTTTTGTTTAGTTTTAGTTTTTTTGTTTTGGGGACAGGATCTCACTATATAGCCCAGACTGCCCTGGAACATGTGATTCTCCTGCCTCAGCCTCCTAAGTGCTGGGATTATAAGCATGCACCACTATGCCCGTCTCTAGAAATTTTTTTCACCTATGGTGTTGTGGGTCTATCCTAGGACCTCACACATGCTAAGCCAGTGCTCTACCACTGTGCCACACACCAAGCCAGTAAAAATAGGATTTTTAACTATTAACTGCTATAATAAAGAAAAGCAAATCCCTTAGGAAAAGAGACAAACAATAAGAGGAAAAAGTCTCAATGATAGAGAATTGATATAAAGTGTCAATATCCAACTAACAGTAACTTCAGAAGTAATACAACAAAACAAGCAAAATAGAAAAAGTAGTGGGAGGGCTGGGGATTTGGTTCAAATGGTGAAGGACCTGCCTAGCCAGCACAAGAAACCCGAGTTCAAATCCCAGTACTGCCAGAAAAAGAAAGAATGAAAAAAGAGGGAGGGAAGGGAGGAAAGAAGAATGGAGGGAAACAAATTATCAAAGAAATAACACAAGAAAACATTCCCAGATGGGCATAGTGGCACACTCCTGTAATCCTAGCTATTTGGGAGACTGAGATCTGGCATATTGAGGTTTGAGACCAGCCCAGGGAAACAGTTCTCAAAAGCCCATCTCCAAAATACCAGAGCAAATTAGACCGGAGGTATGGCTCAAATGGTAGAGCTCCTGCTTTGCATGCATGAAGAAGCCCTGAGTTCGAACCTGTCCCACCACCAACAACAACAAAAAGCCCCCCAAACTAATGAATGCAACTTCTCAAATTTACTTACATTGAGTCCAATGCTCAAAATAACATTTTTAAAAAAATCTATACCAAGGTATATATAATATCGCAAAACTTTAGAACACTAAAAAGAGAGGCACTAAAAGTTTCCATAACAACAAAAACAGTTACATAAAAATGACAGGGAATTAATGTTACCTGATTTCTCAACAGCAGCACTAGAGGTTAGTTGACAATAGGTTAATCTCATGATGTCACTTTTTCCTGAAAATCTTTCTCTCATCTCTCTCTCCTTCCTCCCTTTTCTCCCTCTTCCTACCTTCCCCCTTCTCTGTCTCTCCCTCTTCCCCTCCCCACCACTCTCCTTCTCTCTTCCCTTTTTGTCTGAGGAGTCATATAACCCCAGCAGTTGTTGGGGTTATATGACAACTGCTGAGAAGAGAACCAGACTTAAAAAGAAATAAATGAAACTGACATTGCAGGAGGCAGAATGAAGAAGCAGAAAGAATCCAGGATCTTGGTGACATCATTGAGTTATTTATTCAAGCCATTCCCAAAGCCCTTTGTCTGCACATTCTGTTACATGTGCCAGGTATGGCTCCATGGCCATTTATGACCTCGTGTTGAAATCTGACAAGCCTGCCCAGATTCAAGGGGAGGAGGTGTAGAATGGCTCTGAGAAAAGCTATTGAGCAGAAGCTGAGGCTCAAATGCAAGCCTTCCAGATCAGATCAATCTAGAAAATGTGCTTAATGGACCACAAAATCACTCCTAACCTGAGGGCAGAGCACCCCTAAGGAGCCAGAGTTATTCCAAGGGGTAGAGGAAGCCATGCATGTACCAAGCATTTTCTATAAGGTTAAGAAATATGTGCCTTGTATACATAAGTAAATATGCTATTACCTTTAAGTGTAAGTTCTGTCCTTGTGACTAATAAGGCAAATGCATAAAACCTGATGTGAAATCTTCACTGAAGCTAAAGTAGAATTTTGTGGGGTTTTTGTATTATATATTATACTGTGTATTTTTTTGTTTGTTTGGTGGTACTGGGCTTTGAATCCAGGTCCTCATGCTTTAGGCAAGTACTCCACCACTTAAGCCACTCCACTAGCCCTTTTTGTGTGTTGGGCATTTTCGAGATAGGGTTTCACAAACTATTTGCCCAGGGCTAGCTTTGAACCTGGATCCTCCTGAGTAGCTAGGATTACAGGCATGAGCCACCAGCACCCAGCTATATTGTATATTTTCTTAATCATGGATACAGAAAGTACAATTGACACTTGAGGGGGATGGTATTTTTGTGTTGAACAGGGGTGGCATATCCTCCAAATTAAAAGTTACTGTCTTCATACCCTGTCAAGCATCACAGAGCATCTCTGTGAAAGGGCTTATTCCACCACTGCCTGCCAATCCATAGCCACACTATGTTTCCTATGCCTGACCTCCAGCCCTCCCTTGACCCTCATCTATAACTGATAGGATCAGGGTAAGGCAGCTGATTCAATCAACCCTTGGCTGGCCCATGACCAATCAGTTGGCCTGGCACTCAGACTTCTTCTACCAAAATTAGTTTTGTTTGGGGTTTTAGTTTGTTTTTAATTGACATAATAATTGTACATATTTAAGGGGTACAATGTAAAGTTTTGATACAAATATACAAGATATTTAACACATCCCACCGTCTCAAACATTTATCATTTCTTTGTGGTGAGAACATTCAAAATCCTTCTAGTGATTTTAAGGTTCTTTGACTATGTTAGCCATACTCATTCCACTGTGTTATAGAAGCATCATAACTTATCCTTCCCATCTAGCTGTAATTTTGTGCCTATTGACCAATACTTTTCTTGGGTATTTGAACTCAGACATCGAAGCATACAGCATATGAGATGCTAGCAGCAAGAACTGACATGAAGAAATGAAAATAAGGCTAAGCAGAAGCAAAGAGTAGAGAAAAGATGGAGGATGGGAAGCTACTTAGAACCACAAGGCACAGCAAGGAGAAAGACTGCACCTATGAGAACAGCGGGTTGTTCCCCGAAGCCCCAGTGCAGAAGGGTGGCTCTTCTTCAAAGCAGCCAATCAGAATCAGCCTTGGGAGACACTTTCTTGTGTACTGAATCAGAATCTCCACACTATGTAGATGTTGAAAAAGCAACAAAAGCATCTGGTTAGGAGCTCTTCATCTCCAGCTGCCCACCACGGTACACTTCCTTCTCTTGCATTTCACTGGAGCCTGCTATCTTCCCAACTGCACCGTACACACGTTGGCAATTAATCCCCTTTACCTAGCTAAGTGAGTTTCCATTCCTTCTAGGCAAGAGAACTTAACTTAAGCAGTTACTAAAAGGAGAACCACAGGGGCAGGGAATCAACCTTTTTGTTGAGGCTCCTAAAGATAACAAAAACTGTAGGGGGTAGGTGTTCACATGAAGTCATTTTCCAGAAAAGTAGGGTTGTTTCTGATTTCTCACCATAAAAGGCTCCTGAGGAGTTGGTTTTCTTTGAAGGGTTATTTATAACATTTTTTTTTAAGGAAGAGGAAATCCAAGGATTGTTTGTGTATAAATAAAGGTACATGGATTTCTCAATACACAAGACTATCAATTACTGAGCCCAATGGCTCATGACATACAGAGAAACCAGTTTGTTTCTTTATCATATGGGTTCATATTTTGTCTGTCAGTTCATGAGCATTTTGCATCTTGTCTGGAATCAAGGGAAATAGCTCAGACACCTGGGAAATTTGAGATGTAAGTGTTCAGTGAAAACAAATCCCTCAAATCAGCATTTATATAACTTGTTTTTAAATTATGATTCCTAGTTCCTAGACCTTCCATGATGGGAAGTGAAGGAAATTTGAATATGCAAAAGTATTACCCTTAATCAATATTCAATTAAACAGTCAAGTACTATGAAAATAATAAGCTATAATTACAAGTTGTCATGTAATTTCAACACACAAAATAAACTGCCATAGAACTTGAAAATTAGATTACTATATAATTAGCAATAGTTATCAAATTATTTTCTAACAGTCCTTTGTAATTTTCCATTAAGACATACACTTAGACTTGTTTCTTCTCTCAAAGATTCAAAATAATGTCCCAACTTTCCTGTCCAGTGCAGCTGTCAGTATTCTTCCTTTCCTTGCCTCAAGTTACTTGCTTTTTTCTGCCTTTGCAAGTGGTACCAACTAACTGCCAAAGTTAGTAGTAAAGCTCTTCCCTGTTATGCTATTGCAAACTTCATTTAATCTGTGAAAGTCCCCAGGTCCACCCAGGAATAATTAATCATCTTTGCTCCTGTATGACTTCGATCATTCACCCAAAACTACTTCTGTACTAGTCAATATATACTATGCAAATGGTTTTCTTATGAGGACTGAAACCAAATTTTATTTATTCTTATTTTGCTTTGTGGAGATATTTCTTAATGCCTACCACAGTGACTCAAAAACAGTAGTTGCCATAAATTTTCATTGCATAAATAAAGGCATGTTGCCTACAACCGGGTTTGTTTTTGCTTTTGTTTTGCAGTGATGGGAATCAAACTCAGGGCCTTGTGCCTAGCAGGCAAAAGCCCTCCCAGAGCTGTATCTTCAACCAAAACTGTTTGTAATTTCTAATTCCCACCTGGCTATAGCCAATGGCACTCATTACTGAGATGATTAACTGGAGCGCAGTTTATGGCCAAGAAAGATTATTCTCACTGTGAATCTGTCTCAAAAGAAATTAAATCCATGATTTTGAATTTTATGACCATGATCTAAATAAGAAAACTATCCATATACGAAGGTATTCCAAAAGAAATGACCATTTTAAAGCTAAAGGGAAATACATAAAACTGTATTATGGATATCAGTGGTAGACAGAAATTTTACTCTGTCAATTTCCTTAAAACAACTAAACAATCACATGGATATACATTTTTCTGAAAGACATTTATTAAATGTTAAATCATCAAAGCTTTGAAATTTTGAAAATCCATCAGATGCTCATCAAGAAAATACTAAATAAGTAGTAGTGACAAATTGAGTAACTGTTCCAACTTCTGTAGGCCTTTTTAAAGGAAGTCTCTGCAATTATAAGGTCAAACATATTGGGGCTCCCCAGATTGCTTTCTTCTGAAGGTCACTTCATTTCTCACCCAGGGGTTTACAAAGCCCATAGATAGCACATTTTTTTGTGTTTTCTAAGTTGTAAATAACTAAAATTTCAATGTAATGGTAATAAGTGGGACAGAATTGGGATTATCCATACAAGTTAAAATTGAGATAAAAATCTTGAACCATAATTCTTAAGACTCTGTCCACACTTATGAACCTTCACTTGGTTCCAGAACCAAAGCATCACCTGTTTACCCCACATTTCTACCTCACCATCTTGAGATGGCCATGCCCAAATGAAACTCCCTAAAACTGTCCTGTTTGCTTTACTCAGTTATCCTGTTAATTGTACATCATTTTCTCAGTCACCGGGCCACATATGGTGGTGGCTTTTGTTAATTCCTTTTTATGGATTTATCCATGGAACATAGAACATAATATCCATAGAACAATCACAGAACTTGTTTCTACAGTGAACCTATGTTGCTCTCATACAGTGCATGCTTTCCTTGGAGAACTACCACTCTTTTGTTTGAGGTGAGACTGTATCTCACTACATTCCCTCTGAGAAACTTGGAGCCAGTCACTCACAGTGTGTCATCCCCCTGGCAAAAGTTATTGGCCAAAGATGTAGGTGGGGTCAATCAAAACACTTCTTAGAATTCATAATTAAATATTATCATAGATCCTTTCTCTATTAGTATTGCTACTCTAGGAATGAGTGAATTTATAACTACCAGAAGGTGTCTTCCCAGCTATATGCAAGAAGGATGCTTAATGTAGAAGAGTGAGATTAAGCCAGAGGTGATCAGAACTAATATGAACAGTTTTGATAGTGTTGTTTGAGTCCCTAGCACATCCATGCTTGAAGTCTGTCTCTCCCTAGGCTTACCAGTTAGAAGACTTAAATTTCAAATCCCTGACTCTTCCACTGTCTACCCAGATAAATTTGGACAAACTACTTTTTTGTCCCTC
Organism: Castor canadensis; assembly: GCF_047511655.1. NCBI lineage: Eukaryota > Metazoa > Chordata > Mammalia > Rodentia > Castoridae > Castor > Castor canadensis. Next base: position 25,483,432 of record NC_133386.1, read on the forward strand.
ACATGTCTCATCTATAAAATGGGAGATAGTATCAGAACTTACTTCCCAGGTTTGCATTAGGTTTAGCACTGCAAATACTCAATAAACATTAGCAATAACCATTAGGTGTCCATGAATTATTGTCTTTTGGTCTAGTTTAAATTGGAGTCCTGTCACTTACAACAGAAAGAGCACTGCTGAGAGGGTCTAAATTTTCTTTAAAATGTGCTTGGAGTTCATCTTTCCTTTTCCTTTTATCATCCCCATCCCTGCTGAATTGTTGCACAATATCTTATCTGGCTTGTCTGCTACTTCTTTACCCTGGAATCCACCAGACTCACCAGTACCAACCACCTGCTCTAAACATCACTTTCATCATGGAACTTCCTTGCTCCAAACTCTGCTCAGAATCCTCTCCCTGGCTTCTGAATTTCTACCTTAATTATCCAGTCAGAATCATCTCCCTTAATATTCTGGTTAGCCTCATACCTGACCTTTCACAAGATCCTCCCTTGCTAGTACATGTCCCTTTACCTTTCCTTTGGACATCACCCCATTCACTCTAGAGAGTTCAAGCTAGATAATCAGTTTCAATCATTCCTTGACACAAGTTCTACCTCCTCTATAATGCAAGCTCTGGACACTGTGCCTTTCACTAATTTCCCGTCTTTGATATCTCCCATCATTTTCGATTGTGCACTATCAGCTGCAATCATAGACAGACCCACGTTGCCTTTAGGAGAGCTAACTAATCCAACTGCAAACTGAAAGTTTTTATGTTAAATGTTTTATCATGCCCCTATACACTGACATCAAAATAATTTTTTGGCAGTACTGGGATCTGAACCCAGAGCCTCATGCTTGCTAGGCAGATGCTCTACCACTTGAGCCAAGCCCTGAGCCACAATATTTATTTCAATAGGATCTAACATTAACACATGTTTTCCAATTCTGTAGCTTTAAGTTACCAAATCAAGGTAACTTTTACTATATTTACCTAATCTTCATGCTAAAAGTCAATTCTGAGAGGCACATAAATACTTAAATAACAAAATAAGGTAATAAGGAGATTTTTAAGACAGTTCCATGTTTTTATTATACAAACATTGTAACATTCCTTGTGGTGGCTGCTCCTCAGTTTGTTTCTTGCTTTGACAGAACGTCAAGTATCTGTAGAAATTGTCTAAGAATCATTTATGAACCAAATAGTCACTTAACCCCTCCCAAAAATGCCTGATTGCCAAATCTCCCACCTACATTGCTGAGAAAAATAGGTTTTGTTTATTTTACAGTGTAATACATACATCTGCTTTCAAGATATATAAACAGACAGACTTCTAAAATCTGAGTCTCCTTTTGTTTACAAAGTTCTATAAAAATACACTAAGTAACCTCATGTTTGTCCTTCGACTTAATGTTCCAGTTGCCAGAAACAAAAAAGTTAGCAATACACAAAGGTACGGGAGCCACATTAATCTTGCAGCAGTACAATGTCGACATGATCATGAACACCTTGCAAAAGTAGCTCTCCAGAGTATGTGACAATCTTCCTTCGTTTAGCAGCTTTGAGAGTTCCTACCAGCGCTTCAAAGAGGTTGGCACATTTGTCATCTCGGAAAAGGACCCCAAATTTCACACTTAACTTTCCATCAGCATCTAAATTGAGAAAAAACAATGTCAGCAAATACAAAGTCTGTTTCTTGTCTCCATATATAGCAAACTTGCAAAATCTTCAAGAAGTATCTAGTTACAAACTAAGCAATATTACAATTTAACATTTAATCATAAGTTAAAATAACCTCTTCCTAGATCCAAGTGATACAATAAATGCAGCGTGTTATATACATGAGGCTTTCTGGCCTTAGAATCATCTAGACAAAGAATGAAAAAAAACCAAGAAACATTTTTAACAGATAAAAATGTGGTAGTGATAAGGTTATAGGTGAATTTCTCTCAATTTTGATACATTAAATTATGTTAGCTGTTAAATCAATAAAGACAACAGATGAAAGGGAAATTTAGGATCAAGAGCAATGTTTCTCTAAGTGTGTTCTGAACAAGCTCAGAATCCCCAGGGTGGGAGTTTAAAAAAATGCATATTCCTCAGCCATCATCCATCATGACCACTGAACCTCATTTCCTGGTGGTAGGCCCGGAAATTTGTATGTACAAGAGGTTATCTTGTCTGAAGGCCAATTTTTAATAGACGTTGAAAATTAAGATAGACAAAAAGTGGATCTGCTGGGAAAATGAGAATCTGTTACTGGTCACAGATACAAGTGGAGTGACTGGGTAAACCTCACACAGGTCCTGCAATCCCTCTCTGGGCTTCAGTTACCTCACTCTTCAAATGAAGGTAAAAATACCCCTGACCAAGCTGTTGTGATGATGAATAGGTATAATATAGGTAAAGATGTTTATAGAGTGCCCAGCACATGGCAAATTTTCAATTTAGGTTAACAATTTTAAAGGCAGAAACCTGAATATAACCTCAGAGCACTCTGGTCCCCTCATTCCTCTACCTGACAAATGTCCAAGTGTCTTTTGTAGCTCTCGCCTCTCCTTTCCATTGATGGTTAATTCCTGAGTTGAGGCCCTAATTGTTTCTCACCTGGTGACTGATAACACCTGACCAGTCTCCCTTCCCCCATTTTGGTTCCCCAATGCATCATCCACATTGGTATGGAAGAAAAAATGTAAAAGAAATTTTATGAGATTCAAATTTGACTGATACTCTTCTTCTCTAGTTTTTCAATGGAGCCCAATCATCTTCAACATAAAGTGCAGCTCCTGGCCTCACAGATAAGTTTCCTCATCCCCTGATCACACATCTATCACTTGTCTGGTTTTCGGCCATATCACTCCATCCACCTTTTGTCCAGTCATAATGAACTTTCTGCTGCTACCCAGAGTGCCACGAGAGATCGTGCTTTTGCAATTTCGTCTACATTAAGTCATATGACTAGCATCCTTTCCCTAGCTAAATTCTTTTGCTTTAAGAACAGGCTCAAATATTAACTTCCCAGAGATGTCCTCCATGATTACCTCAGTTGAGTTAATATCTCTTTCTAAAAAATTTGAGTATGTCTATCAAAGCACTCTCCATTAATTATGTTAATAATAGCTAACATTTATTGAGTACTTGCTATGTTCCTAGAATGGTTTGATGCATTTTACAGTCATTAAAATTCACTCAATCCTCATTTCATGGAAGAGAAGACACCACTGATTGCAAGAAGCACCATTATTTTATATTCTAATCAAACTGCCAATTTAACTACAGTACACCATGTATTAAAATGCATTCTCATTTCAGACATTTTAACAAGTAAAAATTTGTCTTTGAATTGATGATAGAGTATTATTATACAAATAAGGAAACCAACAAACAAAAGAGTTTAAAAATGTATCCAAGATCGCACATCAACTATGCAGAGGAGATACGATTCATTACCAGAGAGTCTGACACTAGAGTCCATACTTCTCATCTTTTTGAGACAGGGTCTCACTCTGTATTCCCCAGGCTGCCTAGAACTTGTTATGTAGCCTAGGCTGGCCTTGAATTCTCAATTCTTCTGCCTCTGCCTCGAGTGCTGGGATTACAGGTATGTGCCACTATGCTTCACTGAGTCCATACTCTCAGCCACTTCTCAATTCCAGCTACCTAGAGAAAACCTCAAGAGCTGAGATGGAAGTTTTTTCTGCATCTCCTTTACTTTAGCACAAAGGAGACACTCAAGAAACATGTTGGATAAAAGAGTCTAAATGTCCAAATAACCATTCTCCACTTAATCTTTTCTAACTGGATGAAAAATGAGACTTTAAAGATTTGACTTTAAAAGAAACATAAAATTTCCTTCATTAATTTCCAGCTGGAAGTCATACATCATATGTAGATCAGTCAAAAATACTCCAGACACACCTTAAACAATTAACCATACTATGTCCAAAGATGGCACATCTCCATATAGGCTCTCCAACTCAATAAGTGATGTTTTACCAAGAACAAGAAAGTCAATGTGTCCTGGTGAAGCTGCAAATTTTAAAGTATTTTCATGCATATGGAAGTTATGATAATTATCTCAAGTCTTCTAATTTGTAAAACTGCTCAATTTGAAGTGGAGTTTCAATTTGCCATAGTAGAATATAGACATTCTTCCAGGGGTATATAGGTTAGAATTTTAAAACCAGTTGAATCTAACCAATGAACACCAGGCTGACATAGATAAGAAGGAAACCCAACAAATCTTTGGAAACATGCCTTTAACAATCTAAATAATAGTACTACTCCCAAGTAGCATGATATCCTTGAGCTCAGGAAACACTGGGGATACAGGGCAGGAACAAAAGTAGGGGCATCCTAGTTACCAAACTTCCTTCAAGTGGGTATGGTGATGGGGGAGGGGAGAAAAATGGAGCTAGGAAATATAGTTCATCCATTTGACTGGAGAACTAAATAAATTTCACTCTCCCATGTCTTTTCAGTGTTCTCTACAAGCATCAAATGCATTCTCCTTCCAAATTCAATTCATGCTTCTCCTTAACTGATCTGCTCTACACTTCAAAGTCCTACCCCAACCTCTCTAGCTCCCAATAATCTGTTTTCCTGGGACCATAGTGAACTGAATGCCAGAACTTCACAGTATAATACAGCATCTTTTACTGAAAATTGCCTTGTGAGTTTTCGTCAACTAAGTAGTAAGATGCTTGAGGATGCTTGTAATTACATAAGGCTTGGCATATGTGGACGCTCAACAAATAGTAACTGGCAACATCATCAAACTCACTTGATTGCTACATCACACTTTTTTTTTTCTTTTGGCAGCACTGGGGTTTGAACTCAGGGCTTCACACTTGATAGGCAGGCACTCTTACCACTTGAGCCACTCCACCAGCCCTTTTCTGTGATGGGTCTTTTGAAATAGGTCTCGAACTATTTGCCTGTGGCTAGCTTCAAACCGAAATCCTCCTGTTCTCTGCCTCCTGAATAGCCAGGGCTTCACTCTTGCAAAGCAGGTGCTGCACCACTTGAGCCCTATCTCCAGTCCACTTTGCTCTAGTTATTTTGGAGATGGAGGGCTCTCAAACTATTTGCCCAGGCTGACCTCGAACTTTATCTTCCCAATCTCAGACTCTCAAGGAGCTAGGATTACTGTGAGTCACCAGCATCTGGCATCCATAGCACTTTAATAAGCTTCTTTTATCTTTTGTTGGTATGTGTTGGTAATGTAGACTTAGATTTGATGTCGAAATAAAGTGACTAGAGGAGACCAAGAAAGGAGTTGGAGTTGGAGGTGACTTGCTTAGCACGTGTGAGGTCACAGGTTCCATCCCCAGAATACAAAACAAAACAAAAAAAAAAAAAAAAAAGGGAGAGAGAAGAGGGAAGGAAGGAAGGAAGGAAAAAGGAAAGGGAGGGAGGGAAGGAGGGAGGGAGGGAAGGAGGGAGGGAGGGAGGGAGGGTGGAAGGGAGGGAGGGTGGAAGGGAGGAAGGAAGGAGGAAGGAAGGGAGGAAAAGAAAAAGAAGACAGAGTAAAACTCCAGTGGGACAGTCAAGAGAGTATGCTCACAGAGATCTGTCCCAGCAAATTTATACCCCACTGCAGTTTCAGAATGAAGTCTTCTGCCATCTTTTGGAAGAAATTATTTTTCTGCTTTCAAAAAAAAAAAAATGGAAGAAATGGTAGAAGAGGAGGCCGGAGTAATGCAATGTGAGGACTCCACCAGCTCTTGCTGGCTTTGAAGACTGTGAGATGGGGCCAGGAGTTAAAGAATGCAGGCAGCCTCCAGAAACTGGAAAAGGTAAGGAATTAGATTCTCTCCCAAAGACCTGCAGAAAGGAATGAAGCCTGCAACGCCCTTAGCCAACGACTCCTCACCTACAGAAGACAGGACATGTATGAAGATATTAAATGCACTGATTTAAATGACTACGTTTCTAATATTCTGTTGCAGCAAGAATAGGAAACTGATGCAGGAGACATTAGCACTGAATGGCTTAACAGAAGATTCAAAGTGTGTCCTGTTGTTTTAAAGGATTTGTGGTTTACACGTAAGAAGAATTAAGCTAGAATAACAAAACAACTCTTTTTGCTTGCTTGGTTTTGCTTTGTTTTGGGGTTGTGAGGGGGGGGTTGGGTAGGTTATTTTTGTTTTTGTTCTTTGAGACAGTCTTGCTGTGTAGCCCAGGCTGGCATGGAACTCTTGATCTTCCCGTCTCTGGCTTCTGAGTGCTGGGATTACCAATGTGAGTTACCATGCTAGCAACCAAAAAACTTTTATATTTCTATGGCTGTTTTTCACTTGTATAATTTTAAAGCTTTGAGTTCCATTATCCTACTTGTTGCTGACTATGTCTGCTGTTCTTAAAATTTTCAAAAATGTTCCCCAAATTCTTGCATATCTCATCTGAGATGTACCAAGTACCTAAAGCTACAAGTACATAGTAACTCTCATTACAACTTAGGAAAGATGCCAATACTACCAATTTTACTCCACTACCTTCACAATAGCTGCCTAGCTGTTCAACAAAAAGATGAGTTTAAAGAAAAATACCTAAAAGATGGCTTGTTTTATTTTAGTTATATGTTCATAATTGTACAAAACCTCAAGAATTTAGATAAAATAACGACAATTTGGTATAATTTCGAAGTCCCTAGTCATTTGAAAGATTGTAAAATTGTGGCAGGACAAAGAAGAAAATATGGATTTTAATAGTGCGACAAATAAAAACTTGGTTCAATTATCAGATTTTAATGCAACTGGATGAAAGCCCAGCAATCTTCTTTCAATTCATAGAATAATGAAACATTTCATCTATTCTCTACCTCAGAAACCTCATGCCCCAGTCATCCTGCATCTCAGACATCCCTGTAGCTAAGGGTAGTTACCACCTGGGGCTGTGAGCCCAGCGGCTGAAACTGTCCTGGAGACCTCAGGTGGCCCCATCATAGGCTTCTCCAGAATGCTGGTACTGCCTGTGTTGAGGTAAATGCAAAAGAAATACTCTACCTGTTCAGATACTTACTTTTGGAACCCAAACGATGAATTTCCTCTACTAAGAGGTTAACCTCATGATCCACATTCATTGCTCCCTGAAAGAGAAAAAGGAAATCTGTATTATTCCATCTTCATAGTCCCTCAAGCACATAGAAATGAACAGTCCTTTCATTTTTGCATGTAGCTTCCTTTTTGCACATCCCTTTCCTAAAATCACTTTTGTGATGTGTATGGCAGTAGGATCCCCATCTTCCCCCTACCTATATAACCCTTCTGTCAGCAGCCCGCACACCTGGGCTCCTCAGGCTTCTGAGGAGAAGGCGGCCATTCTTCTGGCATGGCTGTTACTCTAAGCAGGTTCTCTCCACAGTGCCCCATTAGGAACCAAAACTACCAAAGGCAAGTAACATAGGATCCAGGCTCAGGACAGAGAAAGGCTTCGAACCAATAGCAATGTGACAAGCACTCGCTGATATAATGTCCAAGGCTCTATAGGAAGCTACAGAAGGCTTTGTGGAGGGCACAAGGGAGGAATGGACAAAGAAGACAAGTGGGAAAGGGTGTTCTATGCACAGGGAAGAACATATGCAAAATTATGTAGGCCAAGGAGAAAATACATAGCACACTTGAGGCAGACATTGAACTTGGCTGGGGATGCCAAGACAGACTATCATACTCCCTGCCCCTCAGGAACCTATGGTCCAATGGGGGAGGCAGGTCAATACCAAGGCCATTTTCATACCCTCAGGTCAGTGCAATGGTAACTTCTGGGTCACATACAAGAGCATTGTGGATTTCTCTGGGCAGCGTCCAGTAAATCTGCCTGCAGTGCTACCCTTGTGGTAAACACCATTCATCTTTGGATGAGGAAGGTTCCAGAAATAAAAGGAGCTGACATCTTGGCTTCCTAAATCCTCCATCTCCTGGGTGCTAAGCACACTTGCAGCCTCTTCTGATCTACACCCTTAACCTCTAGGCTGCAAGTTCCTCAAACCCTCTGGCTCTCATCCCCAGCCTTCACCCATTCTGTTTCTTTGGCCTAGACTACTGCTGTTCCTTTCTTGCAGTTAACTCATACATCCAGTCTCAGTTAAAATGTAACTTCCTCCAGAAAGCACTCCCTAAAGCCCAGGAATAGGACAGCTCCCCTATTGTGTGTTCCCATAGCACAGTGTACCCCTCTTAATTTCACTGCACCGGAATTACTGATTTCTCAGCTTTCACTACTAAAAAATAAGCATCTCTCTGCACAGATCTGATTGAAATGCTCCCTACTCAACATGTCTGGCACCAACAGTAAAGCTTAAATATTTAAACATTAAATATTTATTGCTTTCAAGGACTTTAAAGAACAAACAAAGGGAATGGAACTACACCTGTGGGAGTATCCAAATGTAGAAGCAACAGGGTAGAATGTGCATCATTCAATCTATTTTCTTTCTTTCTTTTTTTCTTTTTTTTGGTGCTGGGATCGAACCCAGGGCCTCGTACACGCTAGCCAAGCACTGTACCACCGAGCTACATCCCAGCCCCTCAATCTATTTTCAAATCATAAGTTGAATAGGGAATTAAAAGTGGGGTTGTATGTACAGTTTTCTTTAAGGTGACAATCTGGAAGGAACAACTTTATCCAGATGGATTATAACTAATTCCTGATAGTTTTCAAAAATAAGAATGACATCTCTAACTATATACCACCTGCTTAAGTGATATTGCTTGAGACACCAGATTTTCTACCAGTAATAATTGAAAGTGATACTACCACCTGCTACATTATTTGTATGAATATTATAATTTAAGGAGCTTGCATTACAATGTAATTAAATGCAGCTACATGAAACTTATTATAAAAAATTAAAGTATCCAATATTGAGGACTTTGCATTGGTGAAATCATATCTATAACACTGTATGTATTTCCAGAAATAATTTAAAAGAGACACTAAAAACCTAGAATATACACAAAGTACACAGTCACTAAGCTGAAGAATACCATGCCTTAAGAATAATGGTAAGAAAAACCTGTTAATGTCAGAGTGGTCGACAGCTGTGGATGTTTCATTTTTTGGTTTGTTTTGTTTTCAGTACTGCAGAGTGAACCCAGGGCTTGTACATGTCAGGCAAGCGCTCAACCACTGAGCTACATCCCCAGCCCTTCTTTTATTTTGCTTATTTTATTTTTTATTTTAAGACAAAGTCTTGCTAAATTGGCCAGACTGGCCTGGAACTCACTATGTTTTCCAGGCTGGTGTCAAACTCTTGATCCTCTGGCCTCAGACTCACAAACAGCTGGGAGAGAGCTGTTGTTTTCACCTGTCTAGTACCCATTCCCCACTCTGACATGAACACTCTAATTTTTATTTGGATAGAGCATTTTCTTCCTTCTTCTAGACCCAGGTACCTTGGGTAGAGCCTCACCCTAGGCTTCAAAGTGATTCAGGACCAAAATGATTGGTCTGAGGCTTTAGCTAGGTGATCCTATTTAGAGCAATCCACTTCAGCCCTAAGATTCTGCTAGAACTATTTAGTAAAACATTGCCCTTCCACTGGGTTGTAAAATATAGGTTTGCAGTCCTGAAATAAATGGTCACCATGTATGAAAAACCTGCCAGGAATAAAGCAAATGCAAAGAAACTCAAGTCACATACCTGTGACTGAGCCAGTCCAAGATCCTGGACTTTCCAGTGTATGAAATAATGATATCTTTCTTGGTTTTGCCTGCACTGGTTTGTCTGAGTTTCTATTTCTTGCACTGTGAAGAACACAGACTCATAAAGTTAACTTAGAGAAGAGTTGCTGCTACTTTTTTTTTTAAACCAAAGTTCTTTATACATTCTTATATGAATAGCCTTATTTTGTATTGGTCTATGAGGTAGGATGGATGCAGATAACCACAAGGCGGATTGGGGAGTCATATAAAAAAATTCTCTAATAACCCACACTTCAGAACAATGAACACAGTTTATCCTGCTCCTGGAAGCAGTAATACAGAAGCAGTAGGGATCGGTGAGGGGTGATGAGAAAACTAGCCTGCACTGGACAAAAGAGAAAATGAGGTGCCCAAGATTAAGGACATCTCCAATTCTCAGATTCTATTTCTCCACCTTGTTAATTTATGTCTTCAACACCATTCCCCACTTCTGACCGCCACCAGCAACACACTTCAGAATTTGGTCTCATGTAATAATGAGAATCAAAGAAGAAATCCCTCTGTTAGATAAAACATGCATACTGCACTATATTAAGCAGATGTACGTGTATGCACTTAAAAGAAGGGAAGGCAACTAGTATTTCTTTATAATTACATGTTGAATGCTTTATGTTAACTTTGCAAACATAAACCTTGCAAAGCACTATTATTTATCCCACTTATAGATAACGGAACTAGCAAAATGCTGTTTCTAACACATCATTCTGGCTCTTCTTCCCCCTCTTCCTCTTGTTCATTTGCTATTATGCAAAGGCACTAAATATAACAGTGTATTTGTACTGAAATATTACATGCCGAGTACTTACTAAGGCAGATCCCTTCCAAGGCAAGAAAGACTCCCTGCGTAGACCCTTATAAATAGGAAAATAGCAGGTTTACAAACTACTGCTGGCATACATAATTTAGCATGTTTTATTCATTTCTTTTATTATTTAAGGTGGAGAGAGACACAAAGGGAAAAAAAATCTCATTGTTACACAATCCTAGGGAGACCCGGGGCATTTTATAAGGACAGAAGCCTGGTACCACAGCGAACAAGATGAACAATGCCAAAGGGCCACAGGCAGTGCAAGAACAGAGAAAGAAAGAGCCTGTAGGTGAGAGGCTGGAGCACGAAGAAAGGAAGACGGAAGCAGATGCTAGTCGGGCCTTCCAACTGTGACAGAAACTAATTAGGCTGTGTGCGTGGGAACCACAAAAAGGGCGGACGGGGAGGAGGGGGTGCTGCAGCGTGTGCTGATCTGCCCTATCAATGCACACTTAAGAAGGTATTCCAGGACCCTCTCATATTTGCTTTTTTTTTTTTTTTTAAAGCTTGGAGGCAATGCGTGGACGTGTTCAAAATGTCCAGGGAAAGTGCGGTCCCTGGAAATCAGAAGCCAACTTTCCACACTGGGGCGAGCACTTCTCCAGCGCTCCCGGATCTCAGGAACAGCTGGCGGGTCAAAGGCTGCCTGGGTTCCTTCCTCCTCCTGCAGGCGCGCGCGCACTCCATATTTGGTCATTCCCCCAAGTTTGGGTCTTGCCAAATAAGGGTCCCAAAACCCTGTACCCCGCAAGCCATCACCCGGTCACCACCGGCACCGGTGCAAAGTCTGGAGCGCAGGACTGGGCCACGAGGGAGGAGCTGCGTCCTGGAAGCCTTTGTCTCCAGCACCCACCGGCCAGCTCCCCCAAAGGTCCGGGATGGGAGACGAAAACGGACACTGCCCGGAGCGACACGAGCCCGCAGGGTCCCCACCCCATCTGATCGCAGAGCCGTACCTATCTCGAGCACTGCAGAGGGCACTGCCCGGAGACCATCAAATTTCTCAGGACGGCCTCTCCCTCGCCCCTCGCCCATCCTCACCCAGCTCTGCAGAACTGGCACGCGACCCACCGCAAAGTGCAAAAGCGACACGTAGCACCGCGGTAAAAAAAAACCAAAAAAAACCCATTCCACCGCTTCTCGCTTCCCTGTCCGCCCCCAGCCGGCAAACGTCACGTGAGCCGAGTGCGGAAGTGTGCGGGACAAGTGCGGGCGTGGGAGGCGCGCGGCCACCGGCCCCACCCTGCGCGGGGTCGGACCTCGCCACTCATCACCTGCGCCCACCTGAGTCTCCTCGCGGTCCCGGATTCCCTCTGTCCCACTCCCACCCCGCCCCCGGCTGCTCGATGTCCGCGGACACTCCTATCCATCCTTCTACCTTGCCACATTGTCCCAGGGACGCACTCACCTCCCCGCCTTCTTCTCCTTTGCAATGAAGAGCTAGCGTCCGTGGGCACCCGAGTGGCTTCAGTGCACTGGGGAGGAAGAGGAGAAGAAGGAAGTGGCCGAGGCGAAGGATAAACCTGCTATAAAGGCGGAGGAGGAGCAGGGGGCGGGGAAGGAAGAGTGGCTGCGCCTGCGAAGGGGCCGCCCACTCGCACGGGGACCGCCTGTGGGGAGTCAAGAGCCGAAGAGGCTACCGCGGAGCCCGCAGTCTCTGGACAGGTGGCCGAGCGTCCCGGACCTGCAGAACCCTGACCCAGAGCTACGATTGCAGCCCCGCTTTCATCCGCACGCTTCAGAGCCACCCGGCAAACCCCTGCAACCAATTCCGGTTCTTGATTTCCTACCAGGACTTCTCTCCCAACAGAAGATACAAAGCGCCCCCAACGTGTAGAGTAGTGAGGTCTCCTAGGAAAACCATGATTCCTGTTGATTCTGTATGCCCGGAGCGGGAACCTCCAGAAAACTAAGGAGAAATGATTTGATTTGCAAAATAAAGTACATTCCTGAAAGCCAGTTTGTTCTTCTGCAAAGAAATTTTATTTGCTAATTCTTGATTTTGGATGGGTGTAGGTTTCTTCCTGTATCTAACTTCATATTTCTACTTATTCATACTCCTTTATTTTAGTCACTTTTGTTGGTTGGGTGTGTGTGTGCGTGATATGCTTGCTGTACCCAGAGTTTTGGAAAGAAAAGCTGACCCAAATTCTCCCTAGAGAAGGAGCTGCACAAGTAACTGCAAAAAAAGGTCCTCTCCCCACACCTGGGTGATTGATTTAAGAGTGATCATGTGACCAATCCATCAAGTAGCGGTGAAGTAACAGCAAACAAGGTGATAATTAGAGATTAGGTTATAACTCTCTGATGAAACCCTTAATTAGCAAGCCAATCAAAGTCTCTTTTGGAAAATGAAAATGAGAATATAGAAAACCCAGCCATCTGACAGAAAGGGGCCAAAATGGGCTTTCCAAGAAAGCAATGCAATGACTGACAGAAACCAAGAGTCTAAGAGAAGGGGAGGCTGGGATGTAAGGAGGACAACACAGGCTGCTTCCCAGGGGTGTGCAAGTATCCAGGTCCCTAGGACTGCCCTGGATCTGCTTTCCAAGCTGCGCCCTAGTGACCCTTTTATAGGCAACGTGCACCACAGGGGTGTGACTGTGAATGAGTCTCTGTTCTGTAACCTTCAACAGAGTTGGAATTCTAAATTTCTCCTGTCAGATGAAGATTAAGGTAATTGCAAGATCCTTAAAGGCCTCACCAACAGAAAGCTATCTCTCTGGGGCTATGTAACACAAAATTATAATTTAAGAAAAATATGGCCAGCTGGGCACCCAGTGGCTCACACCTGTAATCCTACCTACTCAGGAGGCAGAGATCGAAAGGATTGCAGTTGGAAGCCAGTTCAGGGAATATAGTCTGCCAAGACCCTACCTGGAGGGGAGTGGGGAAGCATCATCACAAAAAAAAAGACTAGTGGAATCTCCAGCAATAAAGGAAATGCAAATTAAAACCATGCTAAGATTCCACCTCACCCCTGTTAGAATAGCCATCATTAGCAACACCACCTACAACAGGTGTTGGCGAGGATGTGGGGAAAAAGAACCCTCTTACACTGTTGGTGGGAATGTAAACTAGTACAACCACTCTGGAAAAAAATTTGGAGGCTACTTAAAAAGCTAGACATGGATCTACCATTTGATCCAGCAATACCACTCTTGGGGATATACCCAAAAGACTGTGACACAGGTTACTCCAGAGGCACCTGCATACCCATGTTTATTGCGGCACTATTCAAAATAGCCAAGCTATGGAAACAGCCAAGATGCCCCACCACTGATGAATGGATCAAGAAAATGTGGTATCTATACACAATGGAATTTTATGCAGCCATGAAGAAGAACGAAATGTTATCATTCACTGGTAAATGGATAGAATTGGAGAACATCATTCTGAGTGAGGTTAGCCTGAATGGATCAAGAAAATGTGGTATCTATACACAATGGAATTTTATGCAGCCATGAAAAAGAATGAAATGTTATCATTCACTGGTAAATGGATAGAATTGGAGAACATCATTCTGAGTGAGGTTAGCCTGGCCCAAAAGACCAAAAATCGTATGTTCTCCCTCATATGTGGACATTAAGATCAAGGGCAAACACAACAAGGGGATTGGACTTTGAGCACATGATAAAAGCTTTAGCACACAAAAGAGGGGTGAGGATAGGTAAAACACCTAAAAAATTAGCTAACATTTGTTGCCCTTAACGCAGAGAAACTAAAGCAGATACCTTAAAAGCAACTAAAGCCAATAGGAATAGGGGACCAGGAACTGGAGAAAAGGTTAGATCAAAAATAATTAACCTAGAAGGTAACACACACACACAGGAAATTAATGTGAGTCAACTCCCTGTATAGCTATCCTTATCTCAACCAGCAAAAACCTTTGTTCCTTCCTATGATTGCTTATACTCTCTCCTCAACAAAATTAGAGATAAGGGCAAAATAGTTTCTGCTGAATATTGAGGGGGCGGGGGGGGGGGCAGAGGGAGGGGGTGGGGGGCAGAGGGAGGGGGTGGGGTGAGTGGTAAGGGAGGGGGTGGGGGCAGGGGGGAGAAATGACCCAAGCCTTGTATGCACATATGAATAATAAAACAATAAAAAAAAAAAAGAAAATGTGGTATCTATTCACAATGGAATTTTATGCAGCCATGAAGAAGAACGAAATGTTATCATTTGCTGGAAAATGGATGGAATTGGAGAACATCATTCTGAGTGAGGTTAGCCTGGCCCAAAAGACCAAAAATCGTATGTTCTCCCTCATATGTGGACATTAGATCAAGGGCACATGATAAAAGCGAGAGCACACAAGGGAGGGGTGAGGATAGGTAAGACACCTAAAATATTAGCTAACATTTGTTGCCCTTAACGCAGAGAAACTAAAGCAGATACCTTAAAAGCAACTGAGACCAATAGGAAAAGGGGACCAGGAACTGGAGAAAAGGTTAGATCAAGAAGAATTAACCTAGAAGGTAACACACATGCACAGGAAATTAATGTGAGTCAACTCTCTGTATAGCTATCCTTATCTCAACCAGCAAAAACCCTTGTTCCTTCCTATGATTGCTTATACTCTCTCTACAACAAAATTAGAGCTAAGGGCAAAATAGTTTCTGCTGGGTATTGAGGGGGTGGGAGGGAGAGGAAGGGGGCAGGGTGGGTGGTAAGGGAGGGGGTGGGGGCAGGGGGAGAAATGACCCAAGCCTTGTATGCACATGTGAATAAAAAAAAAAAAAAAAAAAAAAACAGAAAAAGACTGGTGGAGTGGCTCAAGGTGTAGGCCCTGAGTTCGAGCCCAGTACTGCAAAAAAAGAAAGAGAGAGAGAGAGAGAGAGAGAGAAAGAAAGAAAATAAATCATACTTAGCAATTCTCTGAGCAAGGCCTAGCTATTTCTGCCTTTGGCGGTAGTGACAGTTCTTGAGTCAGACAGTATACAATGAGGTGAATGATGAACGACCAACAGTGACACTGTAGTGTGCTTTTCTGTTGTGACTAAGCAGTTAGTATTTCTCTGTATCCTACCAGCCAGGAAGAAGGAAAATAGATTACCTAAACAACTAAAAGTTTTGTTCATTTAAAAATAAATTCAGTCTTTAAGGATGTCATGGTGAGATTGAAACTAAGGCCCGTGTTTGTTATACAAGTGCTCTACCACTCCAGCAGCACCCCCAGGTCTTTCCTTTGTATTTTGTTTTGAAGATAAGATCTCAAACCTGGGCTGGCTTCAAACTCACAATCCTTCTCCTTCCACCTTCTGAGTAGCTGGGGTTGCAAGTATTTGTCACCATGTCCAGCTTCAATGAATATTCAAGAAAATGTAATGACCTCTAATTTTTTTCTGGATAATTCCAGCCTTTATATCAGTTGGCCAAAAAGTTGAGGATTTTGTGGCTTTCCAATGTGAGTAAAATAATTAGATCAATAAATGTAATTTGAGATTAAAAAAGATGTTATCAGTACATATTCTACACTAAGAATAACAAATCATATTAATCTACAGAATAAGGAATTATAATTCAAGAAAGTTGTTTTTGATGAAAGAAATACAAAAATTTTCTCAACTAATATTTTTCATACCCAATTATTACTCCTTCAGTTTCATACAAATCTTTGCTATCTTTTCTTGCTCTTTTAGGAATATTATCATGTACAATGTAAACAACATGGAAGTTTAACTTAAAAACAAATAACGAAGTTTATAAAACAGTTAAGAAGTGCTTGTTGAATATGAAGGATGTGCTGGTAACAATGTACCAGTATTGAAAGTACAAAGCACTGGGAGGATAATCCTCCTTAAAAACTGAGACACATTCTTGGCGTTAAGCCTTAGAAGTCTGGTTTTTTTTTCACATTTTCACACATTTCAGGAGCTCAACAGCCTTGTATATCTAGTGGTTATCACATTGGACACTGTACCTATAGAAAATTCCAGAATAACTCAAGAAATGATTCGCTAATTTCCTTAAGAAATTATATGTCCCTGCAATGATACAAAATTATATGATCTTTAAAGCTCATGGAAAATTGCAGCAGTCATTTTGAAAATGTAAATTTTTGTGATAATTTTTTTTGTAAATTTTCTGTGAGACCTTTTGTGATAGGTAGAAAAAAAAATCTTGCACCGAATCCCTCAGAATGCCGATTCCATCCTGGTCTGTTTTCAACAGAAAAGGAACAAGAGTATTCACAAGAATGCTGTTTATCGTATTTCTAAACTAGAGCTCCCCATTTAAACAGCAGAATAGATTAAAATCCATACAATAGGATGTTATCCACCAAGGAAAATAACGACCACGTACAAGGAGATGATAAATCTCACCATGCAGTGTTCAGGGGAATGAGCCTGACAGCTTTTCCTTCTACACAAAGTTTTAAAAGCTGCAAAAGCAGCTTTTTGGTGTTGATTAGCACTGTGGTAGTGGAGTAGTGACTGAGAAGGGACACAGCGGGGTCTTAGACGTGCTGATAATGTTCTGCTTCTGTTTGCACAGGTGTGTTGAGAATTCACTAAGCTGCACACTTACCATAAATACATATAAACTGAAAATATTCTAAGTCAAAATTGCATCCAACCAGGTTATGGTGGCTCACACCTGTTATCCCAGCTAAATGGGAGGCAAAGATAGGAGGGTCATAGTCCAAGGCCGGCCCTGCGCAAAAGCATAAGATCTTATCTGGTGTTATCAAACTCTAATACTACCAAAGAAAAAAAAATTGCATCTAACACACTTACCTTACCAATCATCGAGGCTTACACCACCCTGCCTTAAACGTGCTCAGAACACTTCTATCAGCCTACAGCTGGTCAAAATCTTTTTACACAAAATCTATTTTATAATAGAGTGTTGAATAACTCATGCAATTTATTGAACACTGTACTGAAAGAGAAAACCAGAAAGGTTGCATAGGTCCTCTTTTGTACCATCATAAAAAAAAAAAACTGTAAATTAAGTCATATAAGTTGGAACTATCTGTATTTTCAGTGGGTATATTCTTTCTTTAATAAAACATTTTTTAATAACTAATAGAGGATCTAGACAAAGCATGGTGGTTATACTTGTAATCCCAGAGCTCAGAAGGTTTGAGACCATCCTGGGCTATATAATGAGTTTAAAACCAGTCTAAGCTGCATACATAGCAAGACCCTGTCAGTTATAATAATAATAATTAGTAATAAATGAAATAAAGTAGTGTTGAAAGAAACTTTTAAAAAACCCTAACTAAATGGAAGGATGGATATTTTATGTTCATAGACCGAAATTGTAAGGATTGGCAATATTTGTTGAAGTGATCTACAGGTTCCACACAATCCCATCAAAATTCTAACTTCCTTTTTCCAGAAATCAACAAGTTGATCCTAAGATTCATATAGAAATTAAAAGGGTCCCCCCAAAAAAACATAAATCTTGAAAAGGAGCAAAGGTGGAAGACTCACTTCCTGATTTCAAAGTTTACTACAAAGCTACAGTAAGGGCTGGGGGCCTGGTTCACGTAGTAGAATGCCTGCCGAGTAAACTGAAGTCCTGAGTTCAAACTCCAGGATAAACAAAATATGGAATAGTTGATACGATGGAATAAATATGGATTCACACTGCAATATGAATGAATCTTTAAAATACTATGCTAGATGGAAGAAAGCAGAAGCAAAGAGCCATATATTACACAAATCTATTTATATGAAATGTCCAGGAGAAAAATTCACCAGACAAGTAGGTGGTAGATTTGTGGTTGGGAGGGGAGGTGGTCAAGGGAGTAATAGCTAAGGGACACAGGGTTTCTTTCTGTGGTGATTAAAAATGCTCTGGAAATGAAGCCAGGGGTATGGCCAGTGGTACAGAGGGGTGTACTGAGCATGCTCAATGCCCTAGGTCAACCATCAACATGGAAAAAAAAAAAGGGAAAAAAAAAAACCCAATGATGTTCTGGAATTAGTGGTGAAAGCTGGAAGATTGCACAATCCCGTGAATGCAGTAAAAGCCAATAAATTACACACTTTAAAATAGTGAAATTTGTGACATTTGAATCATATTTCAATTTCTCTTTTCAGGAAAGAATGGAAAGTCACAACTATTAATTATTAATGAGAAAATAAAAATGATTTAGCTGAAAAAAAACTATTGAACAAAAAGGGTCAATGTGACTGTGGCAGGAAGATGTTGTCTTTTATCATTGCTGCTTCATTCATTTATTCACCCATTAAACAATTATTGAACCACAGATGTCAAGTCTCTTTCCCAAAGTGTGGTCAAAGGCAACAACCTTTCCCATAAGAGGAGTCATTCTTTGTCAAGTGAAAACTACTTGGCTCACCTGGTTTATTACATAATAATATATCATTATTTCTAGAATTTGAATTAGGGCATTTTCCTTACTTTTCATTTATCCTTCTTCCAGACCTTGCTTCACTAATTCTTTTTATTTATGTATTTTGGCAGTACTGGGGTTTGAAATCAGATCCTCACACTTGTTAGGCAGGTGCACTATCACTTGAGCCATGCCCCCATTCCCTGTTTGTTTTAATTATATTTTAGGTAGTCTTTTATTTTTTGCCTGGAGCTGGCCTGGACCTCAATCCTCCTACCTATGGCCTCCAGAATAGCTGGGATGACAGGCGTGAACCACCATGGAGGGCTTAGTCGTTGAAATGGGGGTCTCACTAACTTTTTGCCCAGGCTAGCCTTGAACTTTGATCTACCTAGTCTCTGCCTCCAGATTACAGGCATGCACAATTGCATGGCACTCTTTATTATTTCTTGTTTTCCTTTCTCTGGGTCCCATATCAGAAACAATGTCTCCAACAAAAATGGTGGAGGGGGTAAATTCAAGTAGAATATATTCGATATATTGTAAGAACTTTTATAAATGCCACAACGTACCCCCACCCGACACAACAATAAAAAAAAGCCCTCTAGTTGCAAGAAATGAAAATATGACTGTACTGGGTGGGCTTGTAAAACTGTATCACAAAACCATATTCATATCCTCAGACACAGAAGCTACATCTCAAATGCCAGATTGCCATGAGTGGTTAATAGCAACTTTATAGGGTATCACAGAGCTTTTCTATTATTGCACAAAAAGTACTCTTGAACAGAGCTTTTCCAAGGAGGAAGAGGAGAAGGAGAAGGAGGAGGAGGAGAGAAAGAAGGAAGGAAGGAAGAAGGAAGGAAGGAAGGAAGGAAGGAAGGAAGGAAGGAAGGAAGGAAGGAAGGAAGGAAGGAAGGAAGCAACCAACCAAGAAAGAAAGAAAGAAACCAGAAGGCAGGTGTGGTGGTACATGCCACTAATCCCAGCACTTGGGAGACTAGGGCAGGAGGATTCAGCGTTTGAGGCCAGCTTTGGCTGCATAGTGAAACCCTGTCTATAATAAATAAAGTAAGAAAGAAAGACCTGGGAAATTGATAAGAATCCTAACAAGATGACTAGCCACAATTCATTTTTCAATCCTTCCTCTACTCCTAACCCACCACCCAACATATTTACAAACACCTGTATTTTAGGCTTCCTAATTTTCTGATAAGAAACCTAAATTGGGACTGGGACTATTGCTCAGTGTTACAGTGCTTGACTAGCATGTACAAGTCTCCGGGTTTGATCTCCAATACTAAAAAAAACCCAAAAAACTGAATCATGCCCACAAAATGACTCATCAAAATGATAAACCACAAGACCGCCCTAGTCACTTTAGGACAGCTGCTCACCCTCTCCATGTAGAATTGTTCCACTGGTATTCGGTTTTCCACTTTCTTGTCTTGCCTGTGTCTCTCTCAGCCTCTCCGAGAGGCTACATTGTCCCTCACTGGGCCTGAACCAGCTGAGAGGTAAAGTTTTGAGATCATTAAATTCAGTCGTGAGCAGTCAAGTGCTATGTGCAAAGAGCAGCCAGCCAGGCAGCTGTGGTGAGAACGATGGAGGCAGGTGTCAGGAGACACCAAGAAATACAAGTTCTAATCCACATGTCCAAAGTGCTGTCTAGGGTTTTAGGAGGCCTGGCTCTCCCACAAAGCATCCCCATGTAGTTAATCTGGCTGCTCATTAAAATCACCTCTCAAGCCTTGTGACCTTTTGTAACTGTTCCTCCCCTTTTGCCTTCTTCCTCCAAGTAACCCTTGATCAGTGTTCTGTCATTACAGATTAATTTGCACTACAGATTAAGATGCAAATAATTGTATTAGATACATGAAATAATACAATATATACTCTTTCGCTGGCTTTTTTTCACTTGGGATGATTATTTTGAAATTCCTCTATATTATTGTGCATCAGTAGTTCATTTTTATTGCTGAATAATATCTCTTTGTTTTTCCATTTACTTGCTGGTGAATATTTGAGTTGTTTCCGGTTTGGGGTTATTTATTACAAAGAAAGCTGCTATAGATATTTGTGTATAAGTTTCTGTATGAAAAATAATCACCTGCCAAGCTTAAAAAGCAGTGCAAACCAATGCATCCATGTAGCTGAAGCTGGGACCACTGGTCTGAGTGAGCCTGGGAAGCCAGCAGCCAGCAAATGCTGACTGTAGCAACTACTCCAAGGAATTAAGAGAGAATGTTCACCACTCTTCAGCTACAATAGCTCACAGATGTCTTGTTAGTCCATCCCAAGAACATAAATGGCCTGGTCTCATTTCTTCCCAGGCTCCATCCTCATGGTAAGGACACTTTCTAAAGATAGGCAAAAGACAATCTTACAGCTAGGTAACGTGGGCCAAGTTGCACAGCAGGATTTGGGGGATGCTTGGGAAGGTCACTTCCTTCCCATCCCTTGCCATGTCTCCTCTACCGCCATGATTTACTTCTAAAATTCCCTTTGATGTATGTGGCTGTACACACACACAGTATTGAGTTTGCAATGTCAAGTGCTTTACAGAGACAGCCAAACAATGTCAGTGTGTGAAATAACCCTGGCTGACCACCACTTTAGAAAAGGGAGGTACCATTCAGCTGCACTAGAAATGCGAACCCACCATTGCTTGATGTCATCATTCAAGAGAAAGTAGAAATCTAACTTTTTTTTTGGATTTTTAGATGTTCATTCTTGACTCTTTTTTTTTAATTTTATTTTATTCATATGTACGTACAATGTTTGGGTCATTTCTCCCCACTTCCCCCACCCCCTCCCTTAACCATCCCACCCCCTCCCTCTCCCCCACTACCCCCTTGCTTCCAGGCAGAAACTATTTTGCCCTTATTTCTAATTTTGTTGTAGAGAGAGTATAAGCAATAATAGGAAGGAACAAGGGTTTTTGCTAGTTGAGATAAGGATAGCTATACAGGGCATTGACTCACATTGATTTCCTGTGTGTGTGTGTGTTACCTCCTAGGTTAATTATTTTTGATCTCACCTTTCTCTAGTTCCTGGTCCCCTTCTCCTATTGGCCTCTGTCGCTTTAAAGTTTCTGCATTAGTTCCTTTGCATTGAGGGCATCAAATGCTTTCTTGTTTTGTTTTTTTTTTTTAATTTCTTGCCTATCCTCTATACCTCCCTTGTGTGCTTTCGCTTTTATCATGTGATCAAAGTCCAATCCCCTTGTTGTGTTTGCCCTTGATCTAATGTCGGCATGTGAGGGAGAACATAAGATTTTTGGTCTTTTGGGCCAGGCTAACCTCACTCAGAATAATGTTCTCCAGTTCCATCCATTTACCTGTGAATGATAACATTTCGTTCTTCTTCATGGCTGCATAAAATTCCATTGTGTATAGATACCACATTTTCTTAATCCATTCGTCAGTGGTGGGACATCTTGGCTGTTTCCATAACTTGGCTATTGTGAATAGTGCCGCAATAAACATGGGTGTGCAGGTGCCTCTGGAGTAACCTGTGTCACACAGTCTTTGGGGTATATCCCCAAGAGTGGTATTGCTGGATCAAATGGTAGATCCATGTTTAGCTTTTTAAGTAGCCTCCAAATTTTTTTCCACAGTGGTTGTACTAGTTTACGTTCCCACCAACAGTGTAAGAGGGTTCCTTTTTCCCCCACATCCTCACCAACACCTGTTGTTGGTGGTGTTGCTGATGACGGCTATTCTAACAGGGGTGAGGTGGAATCTTAGCGTGGTTTTAATTTGCATTTCCTTTATTGCTAGGGATGGTAAGCATTTTTTCATGTGTTTTTTGGCCATTTGAATTTCTTCTTTTGAGAAAGTTCTATTTAGTTCACTTGCCCATTTCTTTATTGGTTCATTAATTTTGGGAGAATTTAGTTTTTTGAGTATATTCTGGTTATCAGTCCTTTGTCTGATGTGTAGCTCACAAATATTTTCTCCCACTCTGTGGGTGGTCTCTTCAGTTTAGAGACCATAGAAATTTAAATTTTTAAAACAAAATTTCACATTCTTCAAAGAAATGAGGTAACTAATTAAAATGCTTTGTGGTTTTTCTTTTTTTTTTTGGTGGGGTTGAGGGAAGGCTGTTGTTTCTATTTGTTTTGTTTGTATTTTTGCTTGCTTTGTTTGAGACAGGGTCTTTCTGTGTAGCCCAGGTTGGCCTCAAATTTGGGATCTTCCTGCCTCAGCCTCCTGAGTGCAGGGATTACAGATTTGTACCACCACATCCAGCTTAAAATGTTCTTTAAACACTGTTAAGCTCAAAAGAAATCTTTTTTCAGGCTAAAAAAAAGTCCCTTCAAAAATGCAAATGGCAGCCAGAAGCCCATGGCTCACAACTATAATCCTAGCTACTCAGGGGACAGAGATCTGAAGGATGTGGTTCGAAGCCAGCCCAAGCAAATAGTTCTGGAGACACTATCTGGGTGGTTGGGGGAAGAAATCACACACAAAAAAGGGCTGGTGGAGTGGCATATATCCCACTCCCGGGGATATATGCAAATATCCCTGGGAGTGGTAACACAAGTCTTTCTCTGGGAGAAATGAGAATCACACATCTCTGTTGGAGAGTTTTCTCTTTCTACAAACCAGATAACCCCTCCAATGTGTCACAGATCCTTCCTTCTCTCGATCCCTCTGCTGGCCTGAGCTTCCATTTTCTTTTCCTTCACAAATTTCTTTAGACTACTTGATATGTGCTGCTTCTCCCCCTCACCATTCACCATTATTTTACAGCTGGTAATCTGGCTTCTGCCCTTGCCTTTTCAATAGTCTCTAGTCTAGCATTCACTAATGACTCCCAGTTGGCTAACATAACGGACTGCCCTATTCTCATTGACCTGCAGTTCTCTGTTGCACTTTACATTGTCCCCAATCCCCTTAGTCTTGAGCAAGCCCCTGTCCCCAGAATGAGAGAGCAGGAGATCAGAGAGAGGGCAGCCGTGAGTGCTAGGAGTGGGTGAGAGGAGCCAGCTCCAGGCAGGATGCAGGAAACTTGACTCTTGACAAGAGGGTGATATTGTAAGGCAGAGTCCAAAGCTTCCGGAAGCAGATCAGAGCTGGGATCAGATTTGGGTTTCAGATCTGGGAGAGAAGATAAGACACTGTATGCTAGCACACAGAAAGCTGCACTAAACAAACATTTACGTAACAAAACTGATCTCCACCCTGTCCCTTCACTAGACTCAGGGCAAAATGTCTACAGCTGTGGATGGAAAGAAGAAACTGAAGTAGGAAGCCAGGGCACTGGCAGGGGAAACCATGGGTCAGATCCCCACAGGCACACCCCAAGCTCTCATCAGTTTTCTCCACTTTCAGAGCAGACTCTGGGAGACGCCAGAGTCATACAGCCTAAACTTCCCTTAATCATGAATGGGAGAACCAGAAGTGGGACCATCAGAAAATACTGGAAAGCATGTGCAGAAAGCTGAGGAACACCAGTGTGGATTACTGTAATACCAGCACTCGAGAGGCTGAGGCAGGAAGCTAGTGAATTTAAGGCCAGCCTCTCCTACATGGCAAGACTGTCTCAGAAACAAGAAATAAAACAACAACAAAGAAATGTCAGGAAGGGACATGGGACAGAGCTACTCCACCTCCATGTTTCACCTGCCTCTTCTCTAACTGCTTCGCTAGGCCCTTCTCTGCCATGAGGTCCTAAACAAAGGAAGTCCTCGCCAGTCTAAGGATAAGATTCCTGGGCCTCGTCCCTTGTATCAGAATCTTTAAGAGAGAGTCAAGAGTGGTGGTGCACAGATGTTACTGCAGCTACCCAGGAGGTGGAGACAAGAGGCTCACAGGCTGAGGCTGGCCTGGGCAAAAACATGAGATCCTGTTTGAAAAACAAACTAAATGCAAAAGGACTGGAAGTATGGCTTAAGTGTAAAATGCTTGCCTACCAACCAGGAGGCCATGAGTTCAATCCCAGTACTGCAAGAAAATAAACAAAAAGTCTGCCTTACATTAAGTTTGAGATCCTCAAGTCAGCTTGTTGAAACACAGCTTTTATCATGGTATAGCACTGCTCAAAGCCTTCAGTGTCTCCTCCCAGTCTACTAAATCATAGTGCCTCTTAAAACCTTCCACAGCTTGGTCCCTGCTCACTTCCAGATTCCTCACCCTCCAGTACCATCTGTGAGAACCATGAATCTGTCAAACTGACAAGCACGTTCTGTTCTAGCGTCTGGTCCAGAGTCCAGTGAGGGGACTGAGTGGAAGTCAGGTTTATTTTGTCAGTGTTTAGTGCTTTCTTGCCTGGGCTCAGATTGTTCCCTCTGCTTGAGTCTTTCTCTCCTATTATGCCTTTGCCTGCTGAAGACCAAGGCCTAACTTCATGTCAGCTCAGGCAAAATGTTCATGTGTGTGTCCAAAGCAGAGGTGACTCAGTCATTCATATTGACTCCAGTCCTGATAGTGACTATTCCTGAAACAAAAGGGAAACAAAAATCAACCTCTCTGGCTTCATTTACTTTCAGTTTACTTTAAAACTCACTCATTTTTGATGTCACACAACTGAGAAATCTTAGTTTCCACCAGAATTGCTGTAGATAACACCTCTTGTGTGTGGGTTCTGCTGATAAAAGTTGCCTGGGTGACTTTTCAGGACTTGAAGGTTGCTCTTGTTAAAACCACTGGTGCTTCACCTGGGCCTACACAAGTGTGTGACATCTGGAGGAAGAAAGTTCTATCTTCAGGTCACACTACCATCACCATTTTCTGAACATGTCTCATGGAGGGCTACAGAGTTTGATTACACATGCGTGGACACTGATTACTTCACCTACACTCCCTTTTCCCCATGCCTTAAATCACCCTGTTTCTTTATACCATAAATATTGCCAAATCCCATCCCCAGGGACATGGACTTGAGACTCGAGTCTCTCCTTTCATACTTGACCGCCTTCACAGAAAAGCTCTCTTTTGCAAAACCCATTCTCTAGTGACTGGCATCCTGTGTAGTGGGCAAAACAGGACTGATTTAGCAACATGACCAACCTCCCCGAGACTCAGTTTCCTAATCTGAAAGTTAGTGATAATGAAGCCAGTATTGTAATGATGACACAAATAATGGGTCTCTTACTTTGGCATCTTTTCCCAGTGCAATAGGATTTCAGGAGAAATTAATTCAGGAGGCAGCCCTGCTTGTCTTCCTTTATCTCATTCTCCTAGGTCTCTCTTTAGAACTTTTTTAGGACAGTTATCTCATACCACCTTATATCATGTAAATATCACCTGCACCTTTGGCATTTAATAAAATCTTCTCAAGTTTACAATTCTATATCCTCTAGGAAATCCAATGCTTTTCCTCATTGCTATGGTTTGAATGTGTCCCCCAAAAGTCCTTAGATTGGAAGTTTAATGTCACAATTCTTATATGGATGATATTTAGAGGTGAAACCTTTGGGGGGAAACTAAGATTACATGAGATCATGAGAGTGGGACCCCATGACAGGATTAGTGGCTTTGTAAGAACAGGAAGAGACATCAGAGCTTCCACATTCTGCTTTCTCTGCATGTTATGATACAGTGAGAAGGAAGCCTCACACCAAATGCAAGCACCTCAATTTTGGACTTCCCAGTCTTCAGAACATAAAAGAGAAATTTCTTTTCTGTAAGTTTCTCCACCTGTGGCATTCTGTTCTAGCAACAAAAACCAGACTAAGACATTTGTATTTTTGCAAATTCTTCAGATTTTCATTCTTAGGTTTTCTGTTGGTTCCAAGTTCTCTAATTTCAGTTACTGCTCACATTCAATTACTACTTTCTCCTCACCTAAATTGACATTTGGCATATATAGTGAATGTCAGACTTTACCAAAGGTTAAAAAATGAAAGCAATTTACACTAGAGCAAAACAAGCAGCTTACAATAGAATATGAGAGGTCCTGTTCCAAAGTCCCTTCAGTTGCCCTGTCTTTGAACTTGCTTACTGGGTCCCTCGTTCCTCAGCTCCAGCCTGCTATCCACAGCTCCAGCGGCCTGGCACTGTTCTCCTGTCTCCCTGTCTGTTTTCCAAGGTCCAGTCCTCAGGGGCCAGAACTGCAGGTCCCTTCTTCATTATGCAGAGCAGTTAGCTTTTAGTCCAAAGTCCAAAGCCTCCTAAGTATCCGTCCCGACTTTAAATTTTCCTTTTTTTTCTTTTTTCTTTGTCCTTCTCCACCACTGATCCCTATCAGTGTGCCATAGTGATTTCTCCTTAGTAAACTAAACATTTTTTTGACAGTGGACACTATTTTATTCACTTTGTATTCTTTGCAAAGCTTGACAACAAATCTGGCAGGGAGTGGACACTTAGTAATTGTTTAGTTGGAGGGACTAAGGGTTGACTAATGTCTTAATGCCTGCTCAGGGCTATTTAAGATGAAAGATTAGATTTATAAACAAATTCTCTTAGCCATCAGATGCTGAATATCTTTTTCTCCTTTCTTTCTTTTTTTTTTTTTTTGACAGTATTGGAGTTTGAACTCAGGGCTTCACACTTGCTAGCAGGGACTTTACTGCTCAGGTAGAACCATGACCTGAGCATCTTTCTCGTTTTCACCAATTTAAGCAAGTTTCTAGGAAAGAGGAATATTTAAAATTTTAAGAGCTGGGGGCATGTGGTAGAGAGCTTACTTATGAAGTGCCAGACCCTGAGTTCAAACCCCAGCACCACCAAGATATAGATATATGTATAGTATGTATTGAGAACTAAATTATCCATACTGATATTTTAGTCCCACTGTCTTTGTGTTGTGAGAGCTCATATTCAATTGAAATAATCTGCTTAAATATGTAAAAATTAGTTAAATACATCTATTTAATGGGTTAAAGTAGCAAGTACACACAGCAATAAAAGTTTTATTGTGTTATAATTTACAGCATAATGTGACTTTTTTTTGGCAATATTGGGGTTTGAACTCAAGGCTTACAAGGCAGGCACTCTACTATTTAATCCACTCCACCAGCCTTTTTTTGCATTGGGTATTTTCAAGGTAAGTTCCCAAGAGCTATTTGCTCAGGCTGGCTTTAAACCATGATCCTCCTGATCTCCAGTTCATAGTGTGAATTTTAAATACTAATCACATGCAAAATTCTTCATAAGAGCTACCTTTTAGCTATCAATTCTTAGTAAGTATTTGTAATATACATTTATTAACTCTTCCTGAGAGAACTTCCTAACTTATGGAAACGTATTTACTTTGTAAACATAAATTTTAAATATCCACTTGTGGCAGTATATTTTTAGCAGTTTTTTTCCTATACATTTAATTAAGGACTGAAATCACAAAACTACGTGGGAAAGACACATCATGAGTTCAAGGTCATCCTGAGTTCACAACCTGAGCATTGTTTTCTCTCTTGGTCCTAGCAGTGTTGATTAATGTTGTTTGGGATGTTCTAAACAAATTATAAGAATTCTTTGATAGAGATTTTTTCCCTACAACTAATTCTAATCTCTTCACCTCAACCTCACAATCCTCTTGCCTTCCCTTCCTGAGTGCTGGGTTCTCAGGCATGAGCCACCATGCCTGGCCCTTCACTGATTTCTTTAGACCTCAGAACACATTTTTTATTGCCACAAACATCTAGCTAATTATCTTCCTTGGGCTTAGATAGCTAATTAAATTTGACAGGTTATTTAGATTTCAATTTTAAAATTCAAACATTCTAGAATCACTGTGCCAATTTTTTTAAGTTTTTTTTTTTTTTTTTTTTCCGGTAGTACTGGGGTTTGAACTGAGGGACCTCATACTTGTAGGTAGATGCTATACCACTTGAGGTATCTCTCCAGCCCATTTTGCATTAGTTATTTTGTTCCTGTGTGAGGGCTCTTGTTTTTGCCTGGGGTAGCCTCAGACCCCTCCCTCTTATGCCTCCCAAGAAGTTGGGATTACAGGTAAATTTTCTTTTAATTGTAAACATCCAGATGTTTCTAAAGGGGCTTCTCTTTGGAGTAATTGGGTGGTCTCAGGGGCTTCTCCAACAATGGTATATACCAGGAAAACTTGATGCCAACCAAGGATATAGAGGATTGCCTTTGAAACATCAACAGTAGTACACAGGAAGATACACAACTGTAAGAAAACTTGGATTGGCTATCCACCTAAGAACATCCGTGATTTACACACAGTACTACTGTACATGCAAAATCAGACTGGTTTTCTCAAAAGTGGCTTTCCTAATCCCAGAATTAAAGACAAAATAATGTGAATTTTTCCTAGTAGTGATCAAAGTGCTGGCACATTAACAAGATTCAAAACTTAACAAGATAAAAGAAAGATGAGTAGGTATGTTATAGTAATGCAAAGATTTAATACTAATATGTTGGTAGTTCAAACAATTACATTTATCAGTGGTAATTATAATCACAAAACAAGCATTTTTTAAATATATATTTATTGAGTACTTGCTATGAACTTGATAGGTCACTTAGAGTGACCTTTAGTAGAGATTTTGATCTGATACCTATGGCCATTCATTCTGTTGGGAAAATATTTACTGAATAATACTGGACCTGAGATTGTATAAGTCTCTTATCAAACTCCCTTTCCAATACTTTAAGATGATTTTCAGAAATTTTATTTGCATTTATTTTTCTATCTCCCCCAAAAGTAAAGAGCTAGCTAAAGTCAGGCTTATTTTCAAAACAATTAAGGATAGAGAGGACTTAAATACACATTATCGATAATCATTAATGTGGTAAGATTTGAGGTAAGGAAAACATCCTACTAAGAACTAGCTAGCTGCCACGCTTCCTTTGCAAGCCTTGAATTTCCACAGGCAGAGTTGGATTTATGGCTGTACCAAGGAGGCCATTTTGTGATCAGTGAGACTTTGGTGTTATCTTGTCATAATTACTGCTTTCAGTTACTGTTGTTCTGCTTTTTAATCACCATAAATGTACATTGAATTATGTTTATGATGAGTTATAAGTGACTCTTAGTTAAGCACATCATTCGTGAGCATGTACCACTGTATATTTGTATCATTTTTATTTGAGGGTCATAATTTTCCCATAAGCCACTGCCAAGTGACATACACCAAAACACCCTATATTTGCTGTATGGTACCGTTCAATTCATTTTCTGCTTCCAGTGAGTCTATCCTATTTAGGTAACTTTTATTATACTAGGTTAAGTATAATAACATAATAACTGAGTGCTATTTTATGACTTATAAATTAATTTAATGGTTGAAGATATGTAAATTGTGCACCTTTATTCCTGTAATAAAGAGAGTTAAGTGTTTCAAGATAGAATGCCACTGTAGCTTTTTTATTCTTTTAGGGTTTTGTTGTCAAAACTGTTTTTTTAACTGGCAAAAATGGTTTTAGTGAATTACACCCTCATCCCACACTGATGGAAACATTAAAGCTCACACTTTGGTTCCAAGAGGACATGGACAGAATCCTAGCTCTACTACTTCATGTGTGTCCTTGGGCTCAACTTCTCTAATATTCAGCTCCCTCACACATAAAATGAGAATAATAACACCTTCTATGTAGGTTAATTGTAAGACTTTTGTGTACCTAACCCTTCAAAGCAATTATTCAATGAATAGTAACCATTATTATGCCATACTCTGGGGTTAAATGATGGAGCTTGTGTGTTCAGGACTTGGGAAACACCTTCTCTAGGGTAAAGTCAAGCAGATTCTTCTGGAATTGGTGGATATGATGTGTGTGTTGCAGCTTAGGTCCAAAATAAGAAATCTGACCCAAATTCCTTATGCTGGCTTGCATGTTGTAGAGCGAAGGAGGCTGAAAGAAATTGTCATGCTTTCCCAGCAGGAACTTCTGATTTTGTAGGATATGATGACCCAATTTCCTATTTAGCTACATCAGAATTAATCTTTAATTTAATCTTGTGTTGGTAGGTAGGAACCCTCCAAGCCTTTTTCTCATCAGTCAATGAGGAATTCCAAGACTTACAAAAGGAACTCTTTCAATTCACATTGGGTTTTCAAGAGAACAGGTAAAGGTGTGACTTATGCCCACGCGCGTGAATTCTGCTTGTTATCTATCACAATAACTTACTCAGCGCCTGTTTTCTACCTCCAGAGCACAGTACTTTGAAATTTCCAGACAACTAATGTGACTCAGGAAACTGATTTGCATAGCAATTTAAAGGCACATAACAGATTGACCCTAAAGGTAGACTTAACTGGATACAGGGCAGTGATATTGATTGATAGACTTTGTCCCAAGGCAGAGGAACAAGGTCTGACTCTCTCCTTTCCTTTCCATGAGGGGAAGGGAGAATGGAGCTTAATCAGAGCACTAGCTTAGAGGCAAGAATTGTTCTGGGGCTTCCCTTAGAACAGGGAACGTTGAAGCTATAGGAGCAAGAAAGATGAAAATCATGAAGGATAGCCAAGGTCCAAAGCACTGAAAGTATAAAGAGCATCTGGGGGGGGGGGGCCTAGAATCAAGGTCAAGTTCAGAGAAAATGTAAATAAAGTAAGAAAAGGCAGAGTAACAGCAAGGCAGAATCAAATGTGGTAGAAAGGTGCTTTAATGGGAGAGAAAACAATAGTGTTTTTGAAAATTTTTCTAGAATATCACAAAATGGCTTACTATGGGAACTGAAGAGGTGTTGGTGGCCAATGATGTGTGGGCGAGCACAGATTAAAGGGCCTGGGCAAAGCAGACAGATAACAGGGAGGTCAGTTATTATCCTAATCAGGCTAGTTTTAAACTTCATTGGTTCAGCTCCTTATCTCAAATGGGAGAATGTCTCTCCTCTTCTCCATCCATGCCAAGAGCAGTGCCTTTAACCTTTTCTCCTGAATATTTAGATATTCTGGACCACAGCAGCTGTGTCCACCTTGGTGACCATTGGGAAGTAAACCTTTGTTCTACTAGACAGTCCAGAGGTGAAGGAAAGTCCTGTACTGGGTATGGACAGGAAGAAAGACTGTTTCGTCCCTGAACAAGGGAGTTCAGGAGAGGGGTGTCAGGGTTCTGAGATTTAACCACTTATGTGTGTGGGCCCTAAACTGTGCCCTGTTTACAGGTGTTGAAGACTTGGTTCCCAATGTAGCAGTGTTCAGAGGTAGGACTTTTGGGGAGTGATTGGATCATGAGGAGTCTGACTAAATCAATGGGTTAATCCATTGATGGATTCATAATTTGATGGCATCATTGGGAGATGGTAGAAATTAAACCTAATTGGAAGAAGCAGGTGACTGGGGACAGACCCTGGAAAGATACACCTTATCACCAGCCCCTTCCTCTCCCTGCTCATGAGTTGAGCATCTCTGTTGCAGTACACCATGATGCTCTGCCTCACCACAGTCCTACTGTGATGGGGCTAAGTACTTCTGAAATCATTAGCCAAAATGAGTCTTTGCTCCTTTTAAGTTGTTCTCTCAGGCCATAACAGTGGAAAGTCTGGCTAACACAGCTCCTCTTGGTGGTTCTTTCTGATGTCTGCTCAACTTGCATCTCTCAAGCAATGACCCAAATCCCTCTTGGTTCTCTTCTCCATGTCCAACTTCAGGGTCCAAAGAGGTCTTACAGTAACTATGTTCCTCTCGGGGAAAATTTCTCCACCCCTACTTCTTGGTTCCTTCTGAGACATTGCCTGTCTTCCACCTTCACGATGCCTTCTTTCCTGTGGTATTCTTTCTCACAATGGATCTTGTGGATCTCGAGATTCATTTATTAATCAAAACCTAACAATTTCACTTTTCTTGAGATCAGGAAATGCTTATCTTCAAATCCTCCCTGGCAGGAAGGTAAGACATTCACATTCCATCCTTCCAGCCCAGGCAAGCAAGGAAGACAAGTCTTCATAGTAAGCAACCTGGGCGTTCATAAGCTATCACAAAATGTTCACATGAAAGAGGATTAAAGGCCATTAAAAAGAGAACTAGACATCCTTAAATCAGGAACAAATCTAACTTGGGACTCATAGGTAGAAGGTGCGGAGTGGGAAGGTACATAGATGGTAAACACAACCCGGAGGACAGAAAAGTGAATATTAGCTATCTGTCTCCTCCACTAGATAATAAACTCTTCAGTGGGAAGGACCAAGCTAGTCAAACTTCTGTTCTCAGCATCTAGTACAGTTCTTCACGCATAGTGCTCAATAAATGTGTCAAATGAACTAAATTTACCAATATGTATTCATGGCAGAAATTTTTCGGTATGTGCAAAGCTCCCAGGATGTCTTAGAAGTCTGCATATTTCAGATAACTCTTGCACCTTTACAGTTAAGCTGTGTTGAAGATATACTGAAACATTATATGAATGTTAATGAAAGCCCTGAGGAAAAACTAGGAGAAAGACCAAGATATAGAAAATAGGGTGAGAAGTATTTATTAAAAAGATAAAGAGAAGCCAGGCACCAGTGGCTCACACCTGCAATCCTAGCTACTCAGAAGGCACAAATCAGGAGGATCACAGTTCAAAGCCAGCCCAGGCAAATGGTTTCGTGAGATCTTATCTTAAAAAACCCATTACAAAAAAGGGCTGGTGGAGTGGCTCAAGGTGTAGGCCCCAGCACCACAAAAAAGAAAAAAGAAGAAAAAAAAGAAAGATAAAGAGGCAACTCTCTTTTCTCAAAGCAGGTCACCATTTATTTAATTCTAGTTGGCTTCACTAAAGCAGAGATAGAAGTACAAAAGCACTTTTTCTCAAAATGATGAAGGCTCTGGGGCAGGAACTACAAAAGAGAAGATGTCAAGTGGACCCTGGGGTCTGGCTGTTATTGGACACCACTCTGCTAAGACTCTGCCTGAATAACATGAGGATTTTTCTTATGGGAATATTTTTTGCTTTTCTCTTTCACTCAGTAACATCTCTAGTCCCATTCTGCACTGTCACATCTCCAATTTGAAATGTCATCACTTTCATCTCATTCACTCCTACCTGTTCTGTTCAACCTGTCAAAGTAATGGTGATAATCCTACAGTTCTCTCCAGAAGGAGGGGCCAAAGGCAAAAGATTAATTTTGACCTATTTCTCACCACCCAAGGTCTGTGTGGGGCAGCTTTTCTGTATAGTCTAGGAGTATTCTGCCTTTTTCTGTTAGATTCTGCAACATGCCACCTGGTTTACTCACGGTGAATGTCACCCTAATTAGCTTCTTGGCTATTTAAAGCAAGAAATGTTTTCCTAAGAATCCTGAAACTTAACACAGTATCTGACTTACAGTAAGTAGTTAGTACATTTAAAAATGAGTGAAAAGGAGGAGGAGAGAAGTTAGTTAATTCATGAGATAATCGGGAAATTCTATTCATAACAGGAAAATAAAATACTAAATTTGTGGAAATCAATTATTTCTAGGAACTCTTACAACAGATTCACTGTAACTACTCCTCAGCCAGACCATCTGAAAGGGCTAGCTAATCAGGGAGCATACCTGGAGTCAGGTGGGAAGGTCAACTTCATATGAATGAGATCTGTCCCAGCTTATACATGAAGGTTGAAAAGTCAAACAATTATCTGTAATTTTTGAGGTCCTGAATTTTATAAATTCACACTAAGCCAAGCTAACCAAATAATCAACAAATTATATTTTGGTTATCAGCAGTTTAAGGGAAACTTTTATTTTTGACTCCATTGCTGCAGTGCTCGATTGCTTTAGTACATGTAGTGGTCATCTTCAGGACTGCCTTCCTCACAAATAATTCTGTGAAAATGATTCTCAAAGGAGGGAGAGATGGGGAAAGGCTGATCAATGGGTAGTGGTGCACAATAGAGTGACTATAGGCAACAAGTATGCTCTGTACATTTCAAGAAGCTCCAAGAAAGAATTTTGAAAGCTTGTACCATAAAGAAATAATAAATGTTTGAGAGGATGGATATATTTAATCTGATTTAAACATTATACAATGTGGGGGATGAATATTATGTACTTCACACACATGCATGAAAATAGAACAATGAAACCCTTAAAACTGTTTAAAAAGGGGGGAGGAGAGACAAGAAAGAAGAATAGAGAAGGTGAATTTGATGAAAGTATATGTATGCTTATGGAAATATCACAATGAAATCCCTTTATACAGTTAATATTTGCTAATAAAAAGAAAAAGCATTCTTCTTTTCTAACTTAAAAAATTACATAATGTCTACATGCATTGAAACATCATGTTACTCTATTAATATATACAATTACTATGATACCATGAATCAATAAAATATTAATTTAAAAAAAAGAAAATGGGCTCAGTGGTACAGTGCTTGTCTAGCATGTGCAAGACCCTGGGCTTGATCTTCAACACAGAAAAATGAAAAGAAGAAAGTAGAAAATGAAGGATGGAAGGAGGGAGGGAAGGAAGGAACAAGGGAACAAAGGAAGGAAGGAAGGAAGAGAAAATGATTCTCTTTGAATGAGCTGGTTTACTGAGTTGGAAGAGGAAGTTCTTCTGAATAAACTACTTTGGTAGTTTTCAATCACTTTGGTAATCTTTCAATCAAAGTATTGCTCCAGGAAACATGACTGTTGTGAATCAGAGGCCTCTGAGACTGAGAATATGAATTGGCATCTGGTTGGATTGCCCTTCATGGTGTCTTTATTATGTACTATAGAAAGTAACCAAAGGTAAATTTTATAGTTCTTAGCTAAAATAAATTAATCTGATAAAATCAGCTCTTCTAGTCACCAAATAGTACATTTTCACAATGAGAATTTTAAAAGAATATAAAAAGTTAAACCTATTTTTAAGTAATCCAAGAAAGTAGTTAAATTTATCTTCTATCTTAAAACTGAATTATGTTCTGTGTTTAAAATATTTACAAAGGGCACATCCATAAAAGACTAATGTCAATATGAAAATCTCAATGAAATGGGTAAATTTCTGAGAAAAAAAACCTATTCAACAAGACAAGGAAAATCTGACCAAGTCAATCATCTAAGAAATTGATGGCAAAGAAATACCATCCCAAAATTTCAGATGGTTTTATGGATAAATAATTCCCCTTGTAAATAGAAACAAAAAAGACTATCTAGTTAATTTGGAAAATTAAATATAATCTTGAGGAGGAAGAGGTACAACACTTCAATGCCAACTGCTGTCAAACAAAAGATGTAGGATTGGACTGACGGGGAGATACCCCCATCTAAAGTCCATCCCCTGGCTACTTATTCTTGTTTTTTTGTTTTGTTTTGTTTTGTCAGTAATAGTATAAATGATTTAGGAAGATGAATCACTTTCCTTGGCTTACACATTATAATGAAAAACAGTGGGCCCTCCGATTAAGAAGTGAGGCATCGTTAAATCTGGGCCAATCTTCATGACTCACCTAATCAATAGAGTACAGTGAGGTGCTACTGCTTAATGTCTGCCTTGATCTCTTAGAAGCTTGCCCTTCAGATACTCCCTCTTAAAACCCCATCAACCATGTTATGAGAAGCCCACACACATGGAAAAGTCAAGAGGTACTACAGTCATGAGGTGCAGGAGACAGCACAAGACGAGCTGCCAGTCAACAGCCAGCATTAACTGTCACCATTCATGTGAACAAGCCACCGTGGACATCCAGCCCCATTGAGCCTGCAGATGGATGCATAAATAAGACACTGATAAAGGTAACTGCTGCTGGGCATGGTGGCACCCCTCTGTAACCCCAGCACTCAGGAGGCTGAGGCAGGAGGATCTCTAGTTCAAGGCCAGCCTGAGTTGCATAGCAAGACTTTACTTTAGACAAAAAGAAAAAAATTCTGTTAACTGCCAAGCCAAACTCTTCTCAAATCCCTGACCCAAAGGATCATGTTTTATGCTGCTAGAATTTAGGGTAATTTGTTATGCAGCTATAACTAATCAAACTCCCTGCCTAGACTTGACTGCAAGAATGATTCCTAAATTCCTATATGAGCCAGTGCAAGTACCAGTGGAAGGATGGCAGAGGCTGCTGAGTGCAGGGACTTAGTGATTGGAGGTCAAAGTCTGCAGGTGATCCCATGATACCAGGACGATGCTCCAAAAACTCACACTGGACCAGCTCGCTCTGAGGGACACTGCAACATTGGCTTGGGGACCAGGATGAACCTGCAGCCTTGCAGTGATGCCAGAGGCCAACCTGTAGAGTTGAAGTTCTTTACCTTAAAACCCCTTCTCTATCACAGCCAAGAAACCATGCAAGCTGATCTTTGCCTCTTACATCTACATGTCCCTATGACATGTAGATGACAGGGAAAAGAGGAATAATTATAAAAGACTGAGAAGATAAGTGCAAGAGACTGAATTATAAATTGATTACATTTTAATAGAAAGATCCTGAGATAACTGACAAAAAGAAGTTCAAATCCCATACTGCTGAGGAAAATCATATTAATTAGAAAGTCACATATGATACTTAATTACACTACACTATGTACTTCTCCCAAAACAAATTGTTTTAAAGACAGGTAGATTTTAAGCACAAAATGTTTACCAGCTAGAGCACTTGGGTACTTGTTGACAGTACCCAAATTACTACATACAGTTAGATTTTATTTGTCCAGAGGGTTTACAGAATAGCAACAAAGTAAAGGCTTGGAGGAAGTGAATTGTATACCTGATAATAGTAGGCTGTAAATAATTATTAATGTCTTAATAAAGGATCTCCTCCCTGGTTGTCTGAATTATTTGAACAAAAAGTAAGAGCAGATATAAGGAATCCAAGTCAGGTACCAGTGGCTCAAACCTGTAATCGTAGCCACTTGGGAGGCTAGATTAGAAAGACTGTGGTTCAAGGTTAGCCTGAGCAAAAATTTCAAGATACCCAAAATAGCTGGGCATGGTGTCACATGCCTATCATCCCAGCAATGGTGGGAAGGTTAAAATAGAAAGATTGCAGTCCATGCTGGTCTGGACAAAAGCCAGACCCTATCTCAAAAGTAACCAGAGCAAAAAGGACCAGTGATGAGGCTGAAGCAGTAAAGCAACTGCCTGGGAAATACAAAGTCCTGAGTTCAAATCCCAAACAAAAAAAACAAACAAGTTTTAATTAATCATGTCTGTCTTTGATAAAAACTGCTAGTTATTAACGCCACTTAGATAACAAACTTTGACTGCATTATCTCTTATTCCTACACTGATCAAATAAGGCATCCCATTTTACAATGGAAGACACTGAGGCTGAGAGGTTAAAATTACCTTAAATGACTAAGCTAATAATAGCCAGAACCACACTCTACACCAGGCAGGCGTTTATGACCTTTAACCAACAGTACTCTGCTTTCATTTCAACTCGCTGCCTTTCTATTGGAATAGCCATCGAGATTTATACTTTTCACAGACTTCACTTTTTAAGATCGCACAGAAATGATTTTAAGCTTCTACTCATAAATTGAAATATTGACAACAGCAACCCAGGCTACAGGATTAAAATGGAAAAAAAGGCTTTACAAAGTAGACAACATATAGTCCTTATGCACCACAAAGGGTATGGAATGGAGAAAACCATTTGATTTTTTTCCATGTTATTAATTCAGACTCTTGAAAGCACACTAAATTGCAAATATTATAAGGGAAATGTAGGGGGATAACTGCCTTTCATAGAGCAGGTAAGTGACAGATATTTGTTGGTTTGATTTTTATTTAAAGCAAGTGTATGTTTTACTTTTGGTTAATCTCTCCTGAGAATTCTACTTCTACAAAAAAATTGGCTTATTTTTGCTGTGCTAAAAATTTCATAAAGGATGTCTTTGCTCCTGATGAACCTAATGTAAATATGAGGTCTTTAATATCTGACATTTTCTATCTCATTATTAAACCACAGATTTACAACTGCAATATCCCCAAAGTAACAATTTTATGATTCTTT
The DNA here is from genome assembly GCF_047511655.1 of Castor canadensis. NCBI lineage: Eukaryota > Metazoa > Chordata > Mammalia > Rodentia > Castoridae > Castor > Castor canadensis. The sequence continues at coordinate 25,521,992 of NC_133386.1, forward strand.
CTTGGTTAGGTGATGAAAATAGAATCTATTGGCAATATAGTATACGACTGCCTTGTGTGGTTTCTGGAGGACACAGTTTTTTAAAGTTAATTGTATCATTTATATGGATGACTTCAAAAGAGAAAAAAATAATATTATATGTTATTTTAAATTGTCTTTAAGCTGGGCACCATGGCTCATGCCTGTAATCCTAGCTACTCAGGAGGCGGAGATCAGGAGGATTGTGGTTTGAAGCCAGCTTGGGGAAATAGTTCGCAAAACCCTATTTGAAAAACCCTTCACAAAAATAGGGCTGGTGGAGTGGCCCAAGGTGAAGGCCCTGAGTTCAAGCCCCAGTACTGAAAAAAAAAAAAAAAGTCCTTAAAAGAGAACACATTCTTCACAATCTTTTTGTGAAGTAGGTGGTAGTACATACTGTAATCCCATCACTTGGGAACCTTGGAGGATAAGGCAGAAGGATTAAGAGTTCAAGTCCAGCCTAGGCTACATAGTGAGTATGCTATCTCAAAAAAAACCAAAATCAAACAAAACAAAAACCTATAGTTGAGTGAACAAGAGGTGTTACAAACAATATTAGAAAGAAGTGATACACAATATCAAATAAATGGATATATTGTATATATCAATATATTTTGTTCCTTACTACTATGTATAGTACTGTATATAGTAAATATATCCATACTGCTGCTATATATATGATTACATAATACTATATATAGTAAATATATCCATGTATTCACATATCTGATCATGTAATGCATAGTGATAGGTACATATATAACACAATGTATATGATATGTATATTTTGTAATTTGTATTTGTTTTGATATTGTATGCTCCTTTATTTGATATTGTATGTCCATATATTTTTGTGTATTTTAAATAAACCATGTCAAGAAGGATATTCATTGAAATGTTCATAGAGATTGCCTGTTGAGGATAGCACGATTCCTGATAATTTTTATTTTTTCTTTATTCTTTTCTGAATTATTTAGGATTTTTACAAGACTGTGTGTATTTTTACAAAAACAACAGGTCTTTCAAAAAGTAAAAATCACAAATTATGGAGACAAGCAACTATACTCAACTATATTTAAAACTCCACACAGGTCAATCAGACAGAAGCAAACGTTAAATATATGATGTGCCCAGTCCATGGAGACCATGCTGATTTTCTAACCCAAATCCCCCTTCATGAATCCAATAGCTAATTCAATGCAACTTTTCTTAGCAATTTTCCCTCACCGTGTCATCCTACCTACATCATTCTTGGTGTTCAGAGAAACAAAATCCAGTTTTTTGTTTTCATAATTAGTTTATGCAATATTCAGTCCAATAATAATAATTACAGGAATAAGTCAAAGAGGTAGGTAAGCACCAACTCAACTAATTGAGAGTAGAAGTGTGTAAGTGACTTAAATCAGTTTCCCCAGGAAACAGATAATGCAGAGACAGGAAGTCCATTGATAATTGTCTGGAACACTGCTAATAAGGAAGTAATGGAAGCCTAGAACTGGGCAGAGGAAAAAACCGTACTACAGTAGCACCAGCAGCCCATAAATTCCAAAAATGTGATGCCTAGACATGGTGGGACACACCTGCAATCCCAGAACTTAGGAGGCTGAGGCAGGAGGACTTTGAGTTCAAGACCATCTTGGCTACATAGTGAATCTCAAAAAGCAAAATCAAAAACAAAACTGAATATCAGAAATAATTAATTTTACTGTATGCAAAAATTTATTTTAAAAGTTAAATTAGAGATTTTCAGTTTAAAAAGCTGGTGCCTTTGCTAGCAGTAATCAACTATTTGATTGTACCTGAAAACTAGGATCTTTAAATCTATTAGCTATATAACAGAGACCATCTGTTTTAAAATAGCTTTCTTATGTCACTTTTAAAAATTGGTATGTCTAGAAATGCATAAGAAAAAATTAGGCTTGACCTCAAAGGGCCCATGCGTTAAATCATATTTCTTTCTCTTAGAAATATAAATTTAAGTGACAGATACACAGAAAAACCTTATTCACTCATGAAACTGTTAAACTCTCCACTATCCAGCCCACCCAGTACTCACCTGGGGGTGGAGCAACAGGCTCCTTCTTGCAAGCTTGCGTGTCTTCTGAGCCCCCACTCTCAGTGCTTCTCACAGACAGTGAATCCTGTCCAGGACTCCTCAGCCATCCTGGGGAGAAGGTCTGTGGGCCAAGGCAGTGGTAATAGTGGTAGTGGTGGTGGTAGTAGGGCCCATTCACCTGCTTCTTAGTAAGGGGAAGAGGTCTGACTTTGTTGGTTTTCTTTTGAATGTGTGGTACTAGTGATCTTTTTCTTTTTTCTTTTTTTTAAGACAGGGTAACACTATGCAACCCAGGCTGGTTTTGAACTTGTGATCCTCCTGCTTTAGACTCCCAAGTACTATGATTACTGGCGTGCCCCACCATGCTTGGCCTGATACTTGGTAGCTTTTTACCCTAATCTTGGCCTTGGTTGTCAGTTTATAAACTACTCTATGTCCTAAGAAAGCTGCACAGATGAGCAGGACCACAGAAAGAGTCCATCTCATCACCCTATAGCACATACGTTGTGGCTAATAGTGTCAGCAATTGGCAAGAGACGGCAGGACAGACAATGCAGGAAGAAACTGAGGGTGCTAACTGAACAACCTTGACATGTGGACAAGATCCCCAGACTTCCATGCTCCCAGAAGACAAGGTCATGCATATGGCGTTCAACATACAATTTTGAATGCATGAAATAGAGCTGACTTGAGAGGGGAGAACTGGAAGGTTATGAAAAACAGGCTGATTTGAGGAATGGCAGGGAAGTAAAAGGATAGCTGTTATGGACTGAGAAGGAAATTTTCAGAGTCCAGCACTTGGACATGAAGCAATTCTGTATTTACTTTGGATTGTAAATGAGGAGTGGAACTGGAGATTGCTCAAGTTAAGGGTGTGAAACTAGGAGAAGATTACTGAAGGGCTCCTCACATCAGTGTTGAAATTCATTGGCCTATTCATTCATTCAACAGATTATTATTATTATTGGTAGTACTGGGGTTTGAACTCAGGGCCTCATACTTACTAGGCAGTGCTCTATGACACAAGCCACACTTCCAGCTTAACAAATCATTATTGATGCTGCACTGTATGTTACACACTGGCCTTGGAAGTATGTTAATGAAGAAATATTTTCTAGTAACTACAGGGATTCTGGCTTCCAGGATACTTAAAAAGTAAAAAGGGTAATATAGGGTAGTGACTTTAGAGTTGAGACTACCTGAGTTTTGAATGCTAGGTCCAAGTACGTAACACGACTTACAAGTTACTTAACCCATTTTTGCCTCTGTTTCCTAATTTGCCAAAAAAGAAAAATACTAATAGCACCTATTCCATAGGATTGTTTCAATGAATGTGCCAATTAGTATACAGTCTTAGAACAATACTTGAAACATAGTAAGCACTTAATAATTATAAGCTATTAAAATATAAACATATACATGCTTTAATGTCAGGTAGAGAAATTGCAATAAATAAAAGGGATTCCAATAGGAAGGTAGAGCATGGCGGTACTCTTTTAGACCAGGTGTTGAAGGAAGGCCTAAGAAGGTAACATTTGAAGCATAAGAGAAAGGTCTGTGGGAAGAGTTTGACCTGGCAGGAACAAAGGCCCTGGGGTAGAAATGCTTCAAGGCCTGCAAGAAGAAGTGCCAAAGGAAAAGGTGCTGAAAACAGGTGTGAACCAATCCCCATCTCACTGGGCTTACAGGAAGAAGAAGAAAGAAGAAGAAGAAGAAGAGGAGGAGGAGGAGGAGAAAAAGAGGCCTATAACTGTATATATTAGCATTATATGAAGGCCTGAAGTAAACTGAAAATATTGACACTAAGTGTCATCCATAAAGACTATAGATAGGTTTAAGTTTGGTTGGAAGTTGGTTAAGTTTGGTTGCCTCCAAACTAGTGAGGGCAGGTTTGCTGCCATAAGTGTTACAAAAATATCTTTGGGTTTTCAGTGTCCTTAAATTTTAGAATTACAGATAAATGATTGTGAACCCGTAATAATGTCCTTTCCTGGGCCAAAGACAGAATCAGCACCCTGGGGACCAACACGTGTAAGACAAAATAAAAACCAAACCCCAACAATTCTGCCTTGGCCTCTGTCTTGCAAAGACTTCATATTTAATCCTGTGGAGATAGTCGACCTGCAAGAACTTAAGAACCCCTCTCGGACACAGGTGCAAATTAAGGCAGTGCAACTCCGTCACCCTCACAGAGGAGGAAATGAGGGGTGGCAGGAACCCTCGGAGTCTGCTCAAGGCCTCACAGGTTTATAGGGAGTTGATGGTATGAATTTATAGTGTTGGTTCCTGGTACAAGAATGACCTTGTGGAGGAAGAACAGTTGGCCAGTTTTTCTCTCTACTCAGCAAATTTGGTTTTTCAGGTAAACACAGCTTGGAGCAAGAGTGGGAGATGTCTCAACGTTAGCGTCTGCACGAGGAAAGTCCCCTGATCATTACGATGTCATGGCCCTGCAGAGCAGCTACTCTGTATCCTCAACAACATCTGGTATCTAAAGGTCCAAACAGATACATAATAACCTGAGCAGTGTTCCACTTTCAATCTAGTGTTTACTGAACGCTTAGTTCCGGAAGCTTCGAAACACAGAAACCGCAACTGGTTTCTAAGCTCTCCAACAACTCTCAATGCACTAGCTGCATGCTGGGCCCCCACGTCCAGGCTCCCTGGAGTTCGGGGTTAGGGTCTGCGCGGAGGGCGACTCGTCCTGCAGCCGCCGGGCTCCGACCACCAGGGGGCGCTGCGGCCCCTCTCCCGGGAGCGGCCGAGCCAGCCCGTGGGTGTTTCTCTCTCCCTCTCGCGCTCTCTCCTCCCGGCCTCACATCCGGGTCTGGAGCGCGGCCGCCGCTGTCAGTGTTGGTGCGGGCGCGTCGGGGCCGGGCCGGGGCGCAGTAAATGGCGGCGGAGGGAGGCGGAGCGGCGGCCACGCTCAGCCTAGAGCCCCCGAAACTTTAGACTCGCAGCCCCACAACTTTCCGGGAAGTGCTGCCGCTCCGGGGGCGTGGACGGAAGGGGAAGGCGAGGCGGGAAGCGTGCGGGAAGCGGCGGCGAGCCAGGCACCTGGAAGCCGCGTTGGGGGCGGTGGCGGTGGCGGTGGCGGAGCCGGCCCGTGCCTCTGGCCGCCGCGGCCCGCGTCTCCTTCCCCGCGCCGTCTCGGCAGCCTGAGCCGGGGGCCGTGCGGGGCTTCGCAGGCGGCGGCGCGCGGAGCCGAGCCCAGCCGGGCCCCTGCGCGCGACCTCCGGGCTCTGCGGCGCGGGCGCTCCCGGCGCGCGGGAGGCCGGGCCCGAGGCTCCGGGCGGCTGCGGGGGCGCGAGGAGGCCGGGCCGCCCGCGCGGCCACACGCGCAGTCCCCGCCGGCCCCGGGGTCGTGGGGCCGGGCCCCGGGTGGTGCATGCGGGGCGGGGCGGCCGCGAGCCGGAGGCGAAGATGGAGGGCTTAACGCTGAGCGATGCGGAGCAGAAATACTACTCGGATCTCTTCTCCTACTGCGACATCGAGAGCACCAAGAAGGTGGTGGTCAACGGGCGGGTGCTGGAGCTGTTCCGGGCCGCGCAGCTGCCCAACGACGTGGTTCTCCAGGTAATGCCGCGCGCGTCCCGCGGTGGGCCGCCTGCTGCGGGGCCTCTAGCTGCGCGCCTGGAAGACCCGGACCGGGAGGGAGAGAGGAGGTGGGCGCCGTGGCCACCTGGGCCCGCGGCGGGCAGGTTCGCTGGGTGCCCTCGTTTGAGGGATGGGGCCGCAGGTGGCGCTGCGGTGGAGGAGGAGGGGTCGCTCCCAGTGAGAGGACTGAACCCCTTGCTTTGGGGGTGCGGTGGGGGTCCGAGGAGCCCGAGCCTAAGTCCTCCATCCCTTGGCTGCCTACAAAAGTCTGTATTTTTAGCACTGGAAGATCAGCTTCCATGAAGGATCTTGGGTTATTCATGTGTTTGAATGTTAGATCCTGGTATATGGAGAGATACAGATATATACATAGGTCTTCCGATCCAGCACTGTAGTACAGTTATCACTAGAGACAAAAGGTTATTTTAATACATGAATTAAGTAAGCAGATGCCACAGTGAGTTTTGTACATTTTTTTGAATCAAAGGAGCTTTTTTTTTTCTTTTTTTTTTTTTTTTTAAAGAAAGCTAAATTCTTAAGGAGATTAAGAAATTTGAATTTCTAGCTAATAATTTGCAAGTAGATTTGAAAAGATCTTATAATTCATAGAACATGTGAGTAATGTAAACTGGACAGTGTCTTCCGATGGACTTTTGGTAATATTTGGTGGAACTTGTGGATTTGGGTTGGGAGGTAAGTTTCGAGCAGCTGGAAGTGAAATGTGTGTTTGCTTCCATCTGTGGCCTTGGAGTAGCAAGCAGAGTTAAGCTTAAGCCTTCTTTATCATATCATTACACAGGTTTTGTACAGGTTCTTTCTAATGTATGTGGTGAGCATTAATGTTACTTTGTTTAACAATTGGTAGCTGCTAATAAGTCTGTCTAAACTTCTGTCAAGAACAGGCTTTAAGCTGTGATCCTTACATTAATCCAAGCCAATTATCCAAATCTCCAAAACTTAAAGCCAAATGTATAGGTGTAATGGATTGAGTTCCAAAGCATTGATGGGGCAGTAGTTTTGAGGCCTGGGTCTTTGACTCAAGTCTCCTTTAGCTAAGCAGTGCTTGTTTGGGCCAGGCACTTTCCCTCATCAAGCATGAGTTCTTCATTTTTTTTTTTTTTCTTTTTTTAAGTTCTGCATATTTATCTAGAGTAAAAGTCAGGTTTTTTTAATAACAAAAATTCTGTGAAATATACAAATGTTCACATGCACATTTCTCATTTATAAGTTACCTGTGCAGTAACCGTGGCTAAATTGAACAGGTTCTGTTTGCATAGTCTTGTATGTTTTATATTGCTTTCCTAAAACCACAGGAGGAAACATTGAGTGTCTTAGGTACCAGTGACGGACAATTAGGAATCCCAAATTGAGGTTGCCTAAAGGAGACAAAAAAGTATGTCATCAGGTCTATTGTGTATTCTGCTGTTTTTGTTTTTAGGACCCTTTAAAATGTGAAAGCCATTTTTAGCTCAGGAACACAGCTTGTAGTTTGTCCGTCTTAAAGAGAATGGTAGTACTGTGGGTTACTGTGCTCTCCGCGGGTGAGTCTGGAGTACTCCTGCAGAGGTCTGGTTAGAACATGCTCCTTAATGATTCTGTGCTTGTGAAAATAACAAAATATACCTTCAGGTCAGTTAGGAACTAAAATTCAGAAACAGCCTCCCATCTTCTATTTTAGTTTATGTCTTTGGGGCAGGAAGAGTTGAAATAAACTGACTTTCATCTTTTAATGGTGCAGGAAGACTTTGGAATATTAAATGTATTATTTAGGAAAGACATTAGCATTAATTAATCTTTACTTGAAATATGGTTAGTCAAGTTCAAGTTATTTTCATGTTTTGTTTAATTTTATTAACATTCAAACATACATTTCTCTTGTCTGTGTAGAAAGAGCTTAAATATTTAGTTTTCATTTACAAGTTGGAAAAGTATAGGAACTCCCTGAAGCAGGACTCTTAGAGTAAATGTAATACAGGTTGAGTAGCTTTGATCTGAATATCCAAAATGCTTCAAAATCCAAAACTTTTTGAGGGTCAGTGTGACATTACAAGTGGAAAATTCCACACCATAAAACTTCGTTCCATGTTCACAATTATTTTAAAATATTAAAATGACTCTCAGACTGTGTGAATATGGTATATATGAAACATAAATGAACTTAGTGTTTTGACCTGGGTCCCCTCCCAAGATACTCATGATGTATATGTAAACATTCCAAAATCCAGAAAAAAATTTAAAATTCAAAACACTCTGGTCTCAAGCACTGCTAATAAGGCATACTAAACCTGTACTAAATAGCAATCTAGATATCTTGCAGGCAGTTTACTTAGAAATTGGCCAGAGACATAGAAATGTGAGAAGAAAAGGAGTGTGGGCTTAATTTTACTTAAAGGGAGTTGGAGATTTTGTGAAAACAAGCCCTCCAATGCTTTCAAAGTGGAGACATTTGGGGCAACTCACATACAACACTGAGTACTGAGCTGGGACTGCAGGGTCTCAGAAGAAGAGTAAGATGCTCTAGAGCTTGTTGTAGATTCTAGGACTACTCATGTGTAACATAAAGTAGAATGCAAATGGCATAGGAGTGGGGCAGAGTGCCACGTAAACACAAGGGAGTTATGAGCAGGAAGGACTCCTTGACTGAATTCAGATGGACTTTAAGTTGGGGTGGAGAGAAGTGAAATGAAAAGTGCTCCCAGGTGGAGAAAAAAAACATGACCAAAGGTGGCCTGCACAGGAGCCTTTTCAAGGACTACAAGTTAAGAAGGTTTTACCTAAGCTAAAGTATGTTTGGGGAATAACAACATAGAGTTAGAAAGACGGCGTCTTACGAAAGACCACAGAACAGACTGAGATTTCATACCTCTTGCAGAAGGCAGTGGAGGCCCATGGCAGGTTTTTGACTGTGTTGAGTGGTGGTGAGATTCGAGATTAGGGAAGGAGGCTCTTGCACAGGTCTGGACTGAGTGCTAGGTACCGGCATCTAAACCCCAGTGACAGCGAAATAGAATAGAAGAGAAAAGTGGAATGGAGGCTGGTTGTGTTTTTGAAGGACATCTGGGTAGTCACTATGTGAAGTGCCTTGTGGAATAACGTTAAATTGGGACCAGAATATCAAGACAGGGTAAGAAGCTTTGAGTTGATCCTGAAGGTAACCAGGAACAGTAGGTTTGAGAGAAATGACTCGTAAAAGCAGTGCTTCAGGAGACCTTTGTCAGAGCCACAGTAGTTAGGAACAAGGCAACTGGAGGCTGATTAACTGGGCAAGGAAGACAATGGGGTGTGGGTGATTTTTCCATTTAGCAATGTCTGGAGACATTTTTGGTTATCATAACTGGTGTGGGGGGTGCTTCTACTGGCATGTGGTGGTTAGAGGTCAGGGATGCTGCTAGATATCCTGCAGTGCAGAGGGCAACACCTGTACATGAATTATTTTGCCCCAAATGTCCATACTGCTAAGATTGAGAAACTCTGACCTGGACTCTAGTAGTGGCAGGGGAATGGAAAATGAGGCTAGATGTATAGGAGTAATAGTTGGTAAGTCTGGATGACTTGGCATGATTTAGGTGGGAGATTCACTGGTGGGCACCACTCACAGTTAGAAAAGGGGCAGGAAGAGGGCCTGATGTTTTTTTTAAAGAAGTAATGATGAGCAGTGATTTCAGGCATTTTAAGATGGCAGTGTAAATCTCCAGGAGCCAGGCAGACATATGTGGTGTTTTGTCTGTGATGAATGTTGGTTCTCAGAAGTTCATACGTCGGGGGTCAGTTCCTTGTCCTGTGTTCCTTGCCTAAGTGTGTTGGGGGAAGACACACAGCGGCCAGACAGTGCCTCACACAGTGGACATGCACATGCACACCGGGGCCTGATTGATCTTCTAGTTTTAGCATTCATTGATAAAAGTCAGGAGAGGGCTGAATCACCTGGAGAAATCTGTGTAGAAAACAAATAACAGAGCTGAAGGAGGGAGCTGGCTGATGTTTCTTGAGTGCCTAGTGAGCTTCTTTTACCAAGCAAATAATTTTCATGCAAACCTTATTTGATCTTTGCAACAACCCTGTGAAGTGGGTATTGTTCTTATTAACTAGGAGCTTGATAGGGAGAGAAGTTAAATAACTTGTTTATGAATAGTGAGCATCCCTCCCTTGTTACTGCCCAGTTCCTCCTTCACTTCACTGCTCATGTGATTATGGGGGCAAGGTGAGGAATAAAAGTCAGTTCAGGAGCAGGAAGTGTGGCTCAAGTGGTATAGCACATGCCTAGCAAGTTCATGGCCCTGAGTTCAAACCCCAGTACCACCAAAGACAATTTCAATGTCAAATTTTGATTTGCTCATACTTCTTATGAAGAATAGGGATTTTAGGTTGGTTTTGACTTATATGTGCACTTCCTGTTTTGCATAGCAAAGAGTTTGTTTTATAATGTCTTGAAACACAGCTACTTCAGAGAAGGAGGTAAATTCTTGTAGTTGTTATCCTGGGTGCACTTATAAACATTATGCTACTACAACTGTCAAACATCTTAAGGTATATTCATTTCATTACATTTGTTTTTTGTTTTGTTGTTGTTTTGAGACAGGGTCTTGGTTCTGGCTTGCTTGGAATTTAGAATATTACATTTGTTTTGGAATAGTAGTCAACACCTATTGGGTTGAAGGGTTTGTTTTTGAAAACAGTATCAATAGACAAAGTGAAGGAGTTAATACTTTTTAAAATTAATGCTTCATGCCGCATAAAGCAGGACTGGGGGAGAAAAATGTGGCTCATAGGATTTAGTCATGATAAAATTTGCTGTCAGCTGAGCAGTATTCAGTGTTGTGGCTTAAACTTTTCCAGAAGTAAAGATTAGGGCAGGTATATTATTTATTACACTAACTAGTGTGTTTTCTTAGCTTTCACTTTTTAAAAACCTCTACTTTGGGAAATGTCTTAAAACTACTTACAGACTTTGTGTAATAACTCAATAAAAGGTTCCAGTACTAGCTGTTCTTTTATTGAAGTCTGCAAGCAATGTATCCTATTAATGAGCCTGAAAATCTTTAGATCATGTCTGTCTAGTAATATCTTGGTAGAATATTTGAATAACACACATACATTTAATGAGGAAAAAAGTGACAACAATGAAATATAAACCATTTTATCTTTCTCTGAAAACTTGTTCAAGTCAATTACAAGGTCTGGTCATTAGTGATAAGTTTAAAAATAGAGAAGCAGAGCTTCATTTATGCATTGAAAGTTATAAACTTAATAAAATGTCAGATTTGTTACTCTGCAGTAATGAGGTTAATATTATTTGTAGTTTCTTGAATCACTGAAATAGTTGTAATAAACTATAAAACAAACTTGTCTTAATCAGCTATTTTCCTGTATATACATACTGTTTGTGAAAGAGGTCGCAGTGAAAGTCTTTATGTAATGTCATATTTACTTTTAAAATTTATTTTTCTTCGAGTTTCATATCTTGCTAGTTTTGAGTCTTTCCTCCTTCCCTCCCTTAGTACCCCAGAGTTAAGAGTTTTAGTATTTGGGGAAATTATGCTAAACGTTCTGACAGCTAGAAAAGAGTGTACAAAGTTGGCACTAAACATAGGGAGGCAAGTTCTAGTCCTGGCTTCGCTGTCTTTGTGACCTTAAGCAGATCACTTAGTGTCTAGGTTTTAGTTGTTTGTGTGTGACGTGATGTGTGAAGCAGTTGGATCGGATTTTCATGATTTCTGACTCAAATGAGTGTTATTGTTTAGGGTGGTTACTCTATCTGTCCACACCCCTAAGAAAGTAGCACACAGACTTGTGTTTAGTTGCTCCACTGTTTTAACACTTCATTTGTCTCTTTACATTCTCTGCGGAGAATCTCAGCCTAGAATGTGGTAGCGATTATAAGAGGAAACTGATGAAAAGGTATCTGGCTGGTGAGAATTTAAAATGGGCAATAAACTTGACATTTATGATGTTTTTCTTCATATGTTTCATTTTCTTTCCTCTGATAGATGCAACTTCATTCAATTTTTTTCCCCCTTTTAAGAAACTCATCTGGAGACTGGAGGTGTGGCTCAAGCAGTAGAGAATGCTTGCCTGCAAACATAAAGCCCTGAGTTCAAGCCCCAGTATTGCCAGAAGGAAAAAAAACAAAACAAATGAAATTCATCTGATGGAAGTCAAACCATATATCACATTTCATCAATATTTAATAAATTGTAGGACTTGGACTTTTAAAAATAATACATCTCTTTTGTGGTTTGTTTTAAGAATTGGCCATATGTTGAATTTGAGGTCTGTTTTATTAAATAACAAAGAATGTATTAGTGTGTGTATATCTTTTGGGTTGTTGATTCCTTTGAGATCCTGGACATCTGTCAGAAAGCATAAAATTTTGCCTATAATTTGAGCTTCCTAGCCTTTCTCCAACCTACTCAAGCTCTACATTAAAAAAAGTTTTAAGGTAGAATAGGTAGACCTCTGAAATGCTACAGATCTTTCTTAAATCAGTTTTATAAGCCACCAGTTCGTGGCTACTGTTTATTATATTGAAGGTATGTGTGCAGTGGTGAAAAATCAGGTATCATCCCTGCCCTGCCACTATGGATTATAACTTGTGCTAACTGTCTACAATAATAGAGAAGCATGGGGTAAGGAGGCAGTGGGGACTTACATATGCAAGGGAAGGTCTCTCAGAGGAGGCCTGGATGGGGATGGGGAGGATCAGATGTTTCATATGGAAAAAGCTGTATGTACATGAAGGGACTGAAGCTGTGAAGAGCTTAATGTGTTTAAGAAATGAAAAGCTGGGGCATTTACAAACAAGGGAGGAGATTGGCAGGAGCCACAAATGGCAGGGATTATGGTTTTTAATGGGAATGTATAAAAGTTTTTATTCAAGGGAGAAGCATCATTATATTTTTAAAAGAGCCCCCTAATTTTTGTGTGAACAGAATACCAGGGCAAGTAGAAGCAGATTGGCAGCAGATAAGCCATGTCAAGGCAGGAGGCAGCAGTGAGGTGGCCATAGGATGGAGAAGAGCAGACATATTTGAGAATATTTTAAGTGGTGGAAATAGGAAGGCATGATAATGGATCGGATATAGATCTTAAGGGAGAAGAAAAACTCAACAACGTTGCTGTAAGTTGCCATAGTGGAGGGTTAGGAGAGGAGTGGATTTTGGGAGGGAAGTATTTTAGTGGAGGAATGGTGATGAATTCAGAAATTTGTTTTTGTTGGTTTTAATTTTAGAGAAGTCTTTGAGATTATAAAGTAGACCTTTGCCATGGACAATATACGTCTTGAGATATTTGGCTTCTAGATGTCAATTTTAAGATTGTCAGTATTTTAGTGATTTTGAAAGCAATAGTAATAGATGAAATCACTGAAGAAGACTATAAAAAAGGAAGGATTATCTAGAACTGGAGCCCCAGGAGGCACTGAACATTTCTAATTTGGGAAACTGGGAGCCTCTGGAGAGAACAGACAGAATTTTATATATATATATATATATATATATATATACACACAATGTCATGGATGCTAAGTAATGCAAGTTTTCCAAGGAGGGGATGGAGAGCTGTATTGAGATTGGTGAGAGGTCAGGAAATTCAGATAGAAGTGTAGCCATTGGATTTGGTAACCTAAAGGTGAGCAGTAACGTTGTTAAGTCAGTATGGGGTTTGGTGGAGATGCATGCCAAATTGGAGTGACTTGAAGGATAAATGGTGACTGAGGAACTAAAGATGAAGTATAGAGAGCTTTTTAAAGAAACTTGCCTATGAAAAGGAGTGCTTATAGAATAGAATATGAACATGGATGAAGATGTAAAGGAAATCTGTTTCCCCCCTCCCTTTTAGTATAGGAAATACTGCAGTCTGATTTTAGTTGTTAAGATTGAGAAGGGAAGGAAGAAGTCCATAAATTTAATAAGAGAAGCACTAAGATTTTTATATTAAAAACTGTAAAACCCACAGAGGAACTAAAGATTGAAGTAAATGGAGAGAAAAATGCATGTGCACGGATTGACAGATTGAATGTTAACATGGCGGTTCTTCACAAATTGGTCTGTGGATTCAACAAAATCCCTTTTTAAAGAAAATGTCAAGCCAGTTTTAAAGTTTATAAAGAAATATAAGAACAAAATTGACAACTTGCATGCTCCATATGTATTTAGTTTTTTTGTGTGTGGTGGGGGAGTAGGTACAGGGGTCTGAACTCAGGGCATCCTGCTTGCTAGGCTAGTTCTCTATCACTTAAGCCATGCACCCAGCCCCCCACCCCCCTTTTTTTTCAGGCAGGATGCTGCCCAAGCTGATGGTAAAATCCTAAGCTCAAGTGATCCTCCTGCCTTAGCCTCCTGAGTAGATGGGACCACAGGTGAGTATACACCCTGTCTGGCTCTAACTTATTCTTCATAAGTACATTATTTATTAGATTGAGAAGGGACTGAAAATAATGTGATTTTGAATGAATTGAAATTAGTTTTCATCTAACGATTTTGGGGTGGTATACTGAATTTAATACACACTTAACTTGGATATCTTAATTTTGTGGGAAATTATAGAAGAGCAGTACCTCAGAAATAATCTGGATTTAAAATAGCCTTGCCCAACAAGTAAAAATTTTAGTGAAATACTAGTTTTAATCTACATGGTTGCATTGTTCCACTGGAATAATCACTGTCATTTCCATGACTTTTTGTAAGCTAAACCTAATGTTACTTAGAGGGACTGATTGGGTGTCTTTGTATTTCTAATCTTTAAGTGTGCATAGTAGCTAAATTTTGGGTCTAGTCCTCAAAATTATATTACTATGCTTCTTTGGATAAAAAAGTTAAAAAATACTGACATAATAATCATTATTGCTTCTTCTTTGCTCATGGGTTATGTAAAAAGTTGTATGTGGAAGTAGAAACATTTATATCCTTGAAAAAAGAAATGTCTAGAAACTAAGAGCATTATTTGTTTTTCTTGGGGCCTCATTTTTTGATTAGGAGGATCAGAGGTTTAACTATTTTGAGTGCATATTGATATTTTACATAAATTGTTGATTAATAGTAATTAATTTCTTTTCTGGAACACTTCATTATATTCCACAGAAAAACATTTAATTGCATCATCTCTGTAATTTTCTGTGTCAGCAAGCATAAACTTTGGAATGTGACAGTTCCAGATCTGAATCTCTACTTGGTGCTTATTAACTTCTCACCATGGGCAAATAACCTCTCTTGAGGCTATTTTCTCCCCTATGGATGGAAACTAATACCAATTCCAAGAGCTTCATAGTGAATGCCAAACTGAAGTATTGTATGTAAACATAGAACACAATGCCTGGTTCTTAGAATGTGATCAAATACGTTTTATTTTCTGAAACTCTGCTCTAGGAGAAAGCTCGTAATTTATAGATTTTGACTTGAAGAGTACACAAAATTGTCCATTTTTCTTCAAACCTGCTGTTACACCTTTTGTTGTTTTTGTTATATGAACTTGCTGCTCCAGTCCTTAGATCTTCTCAGTAATGCCTTTTATTTTGCCCTTTTACTGTGTAATTCAGTTGAGGGTTTGTTCTCCTGATGAAGTTGACCACCATAAGATACAAATAAAGGATGATTCTGAGTTTGTGAGCTTACAGAACTTACAGAACAGTGACGCATTAACAGAAATAAAGACATGAAAGGGAAGGGCCAGTTTTTTTGGGGGGGATGGTGTGCTTAATTTTAGACATGCTAAATGAATGTGAGGTGCCATGTTCACCCCCCTGGGCAGAAAGGTTAGGTATGCATTTGAAAGCATGACAATATGAGCTGGGTGGCTTTAGCAACTTGTGCAGATTTGGTGATGGTTCCTAAGTAGAACCATTCACTAAATATGAGGCATGAGAACTTAACTTCATTATATTTGAAATGTCCTGCATTAGTAATTAATTCAGCTCCACATCCTAGTACATCCCCTGGGGCACAGTCGGTGCTTAATAGTTGAATTTGTTGAATTAATGAATGGTGTAATTATAGGATATTAAAACTTAAAAATATTCAGAATACTTGCAGAAATGGTACAGCAGTGCTACAGGGTAACTAGCCTTCAAGAAATTTGCCTTCAAACCTTCAAGAGCCCACAGGTTCTTGAATATCATAAAGAGAATACATTTTCTTGTAAACTAAGTAGGGATAACAATATCTGGCCTGCCTATAACAAAGATTAAATGAGATCCTGTGTCCAGTGAGAACCACAAAGCTACAGTGGAAAGTTGATGCAAGGATAGCAATTACTGTGTGTGCAGGGGCTTAGGGGTCACTTAAAAATAGCCAAAACCTATTACATGATTAATAATTCTTATCCCACTTCTATTTCTTTATCTTTGCCCACTAACGTGGCTTTAAAATGCTCCAGCTAAATCTTCAATTTCTTCTTGGGAATTTTTCAACATTTACAAACACATTCAGGGTCCTCTTTTGGTTGGGTAGCCTTGTTAACCCCTTCTTACAGTCTGTACTGCTGGGAGTTATGTCAGAATCTAGGAGTTGTCAAGTCCTCTCTGCCTCATCTTGAGTGACTGTGTCTTGGAACATTTATAGATAAATCTTAAAGTAGTTGCTTTTGCTGTGTTTATTTAGATGCCACTGATTAATTTCAGTAATTTGCTAAGTAGATGATTAATTTTGCTAAAGGATAGTGGTTAAAACTTAAAAATACTAATAGATTTTTTAAACAATACTTTTACTCACTAAAGCAAAGTTAATCAAGATCTACTCTGCTAAATCTAAACAATAGTCATTCATATGACTTTCTTGGGGGAGGGGTGGTAGAGATTGAACCCAGGGCCTTGTGCATACTAACCAAACACCCATCATATCCCTGAACTAAACTCCCCAGCCTGCTTGACATTTTTGAGGGCCTTTTGAGCTCTGCAGAAGCTATAAACAATCCAAGCATCAATGCATGAGGTTTATTTGTTGTTTGTATTTAGAAGCAGGGTCTCACTATGAAACGGCCCATGATGAACTCATCTTGCCTCAAGCAGGTGTTGGAGAGAAATGAACAGAGAAGCAAGGATTGTCCTGGAAAGATTAGCCTGTCACATGCTACACAACTCAATACTGAGTTTCATGGAAGTGTAAGAATAAAAGATTACTTCCTGACAAGTGCACATATTACTCCTTTATACATGTTTCCTAATTGAGATTTTTGACCAGTTCACACTAGAGTTTTCTTTTACATTCTGTCCATTGATACTGAGGTTTTATTGAACTGATTATATTCTTTGCTGAGATCCAGAGCAAATCCTTCTTGTGATGAATTTTTTTCTTATATATTTTAAAACCAACTCATATTTAATATAGTCCTTTGGTTTCCTTCATAACTTCTGTCCCAGGGATAATCTGAATCATCAAGGAGCATCTGTAGAGTGTTCTATTGTCTTTCATGAATTTAGGAAAGTTTTCAAAATGGTAATTTTAAAACTTGGAAATAATATAGTGTGGTTTATTTTTAATATTATGTGGTTTGTTGTTAGCTTGTTTGAAATCCTACTTTTTGAACTTTTCCTAGATCATCCCAACCAGATAATCCCCTATAATCTTCCAATACTGTTTTGTATGTTTGTATATTACAACTTGCACTTCTAGCATCTTCTGTGTTTATCAGCTTTCCTTAACAGGTGGCAAACAACTGGAGGGCAGGTTTTAACTCAGCTTGTTTGTTTCCCTAGTATCCCTTTTTTCATGACCAGCACCCAAGCATAAAGTACCAAGTAACAAGTAGGCTTGGACAGGTTACTTGGTAATTTAGTACTTCATTTCTCTTCAGTAATTGGTGGGTCTCAGCCTAGCCTTTGTCGTACCACTTAAAAATTCCAAAGAACAATAAATGAGACTTTGTTTGGTTTTTTGTCAGTACTGAGTTTGAACTCAGGGCTTCATGCTTGCTAGGCAGGTGCTCTACTTCTTTAAGCCACCACTTGAGCTACTCTGCCAGCCCTTTGTTGTGTATTTTCGAGAACTGCTTGCCAGGGCCTGGCTTCAAACTGTGATCCTTCTGATCTCTGCCTTCTGAGTAGCTAGGATTACAGACATGAGCCAACAGTGTCCAAGCTGTTTATTTGTTTTTTAGAAACAGGGTCTCACTGTGTAGTCCAGACTGGCCTTGAACTCATGATCTTCCTGCCTCAGCCTCTCAAGTGCTGGGATTATACTACCATGCTCAGCATGAATAAGCCTTTTGAACACTACAGAACCTCTGAGACTAGGTTGTACAGTAGTTCTTTCACTTAGACTGGGTTATAGACTGTGGGTGTACAGCTAATACTGTTGAAGCTGTTGAGATGTTTCTAGTCAGATATGCATTTAGCAAGCATGCATACTAAAGACTTGACCTTAAGGTATTGTTACATCAAGGCTATTCTCTTTTTTTTGCGGGGTGCAAGAGGTGAGGGGGGGAGGAATGCACTGGGGTTTGAAGTCAGGGCCTTGTGCTTACAAGGCAGGTGCTCTTACCATTTGAGCCACTCCACCAGTCCTTTATTGTGATGGTTTTTTTTTTTCCTGATAGAGGGTCTTGCAAACTATTTGCCAGGGGCTGACTCTCTGTTCCTGAGTAACTAGGATTACAGACGTGAGCCAACAGCGCCCAGCCCTCAATACTGTTTTCTTAATTTTTTCTTTTAAGAGCTCGTGGCTTGGCTGTGGATGTAGCTCAGTGATAGAACACTTGCCTAGCTGAGTTTGATCCCCAGCACTGCCAAAAGAAAAGGGGATTGGAATATCATGGCTCACTTTAGTATTAAATTCACATAAGTTTCTCTCTGTAAACAAGTAATATAAGTAAACAGGTTAGTGGAGTTTCTTATAATTTAGTTAACTCTTTGGAGGAAAATCATAGCATCCTCCTAAAATACATGGAGAGAGGGAGAGTGTATAAAATATGAGTAATCATGACTATCCAGCCTTTAAAGCTTCTGCCAGCTCACCCCCACATCTTGGTCTTATTTCTGATTATTCTCCTAACATGAACTTTGTGTTCTAACCTGACAAATCTGTGTTCTGTGTCTCACACAGTTTACTTATTCTTTATTGGTTCCTTTTTATCATGTTACTTTCTTCATCTGCAATGTCCTCCCCCACCGCCACCCCCCCTTTAAAAATGCTTCAACTTTTGTAGGCTTTAGAATGCCTGACTGGAACAACTTCTCTCCTCTGAGACTTGCATTTGCCCACTACTGGTCTTTTTATATTTGTTTTCTACTCTACTGATTTTTGTTCATTTATACTGTTGTTTGTGTCATTGCTTAGCTGCTTCTCCAGTATATTTACATACCAACAAGACTGGAAGTAGACTGTGAATTAAATTCAGATTTTGTTTGTTTGCTTTGTTTTTTGAGACAGGATTTTGCTATGTAGCTCAGGCTGGCCTGGAACTCACTTTATAGACCAAGCTGGCCTTGAACTCACGATCCTTCTCCCTCAGCCTCCTGAGCACTGGAATTACAGGCCTGTACCATCATACCTGGTTCTAAATCTCAAATGTATTTTCTTTTATGATCTTATGATGCTGAGAGCAGCAAAAAAGTGCAAAGTAGATGTTTAGAATTTCTTTTAAGGCAAGCCAGTTGCTTAGCCTGGCTACTGCTAAGCATTCGAAGACATAACTGGTATGGTGAGTGAAGGCAATTTGGGCTTCTCACCCAGGGAAGTGAAAAGTGGGGGTGGTGAAGTTTACAGCCTAGCACTATGGGTACTCTCCCCACCCCAATCAACATTCTGGGCATGAGGAAAGAAAGAGGCAGCAAGAACAGGAACAGACAGCACTGAATGCTCTGAGCTCTGATCTTGTGACAGACATGGCCAGTTTCTCCTCCTTCCTTTCAGAACTTTTTCTTTTTAGTAACAGAGTGACTGTAAGTTTTAAGAAAAAACTAGTAATTTATTGGCAACTAAAAAATAAACTTTGGCAGAATCTGTGTATGTTGGCACTATAGCACTTTGGCTCATAAAACATAATAAAGCATGCCTTCTGTAGAGTTCTAAAATACCTGGCTGTGGTGCAGAGGTGTGAGTGAATGTAGAGGCAAGTGCAGGTGAATTTAGACATGAGTGCACTCTCACTCAGTGTCACACAGTGATAGCACTGAGTGAGAGTGTGGAACACAGACATTGAGACTTGGACCACACAGAATTACAGGTGGTAATGTCACCGTCCACGTGAGTCTCACAGGAGTAACAAAAACTGCAGTTGTTAAACTTTTGAAATCCTGAGAGCCCTTGTGTTTTCTGCCTGCCTTCAGAAGACTAGTGATTTAATAGCCGGAGGAACAGGGCTTATGGTTAGGTTGTCTGTTTACTAACCACAATTTCGAACCCCTAGAGATAGAAATCTCTGACTTCCCTAATAACATTTCCTTCTAAGACTTAATTCTGGAGTGAAACCAAGCCTAGTGTTTCTCATTTGAACCTAACAAATGGCAAAACAGAAATTGCCATAGTTACGAATTGTATTGTATTGTGGTTATTTTCTACATGTTCTCTTTTGCTTCCCGTGTTATTCATTTGACCCTACACTTCCATCTGCCTTTCTGTTTTCTTTTTTCCTTGTACTGTCAATAACAAATGACCCAGATTTCTTCTCATCTACCCTGTACCTTGCCTGTTCTCCTTGAGCACAAGTAATCTAACTTTTGTACCTCCATCCCTACTGTTATAAATTTATAAAAAGACAATTCTCAAGGTTCACTTTTATCCTCCTTACCAAATCCAGAGACCTTTTCTTAGGTCTTATTCTTTTTAGCAACTACCATGCAGTCAACACTGTAACATCTTGGTGAAGATTGCCTCTTCTTCGTGCTCATACTAGTGCTTAAGTACTGTCTTTAGCATCCTCATTGTCTTCATGCCCTTTCCTTCAATCAGAATCAGCTTAAACTCCTCCTTTCCGTGTATTCAGCCTAAGGAATCCTTGGATTCTTCTTCCTTGATAGGTATCAGCTAATCATTCTTTTCTTGTTGTTACTCTTATCCCAGCTCTGACCACCTCATTGCCAAACTGCTGTGGGTGTATCCTGAATCTTAACCAGCTTTTCTATAATTGCTCAAGAATAGATAAGTGAATAAAAATGATGTGATACTTTTCAAAAATGTTTAGTGAAGATTAGCCTGGTTATTGGAGCCCACCAGCTGGCTCTAGTTTACTCACTTGCCCCACTACTGTCCTTGCTTCACCTACCGGGTCCTCTAGTTGGAATGCCTTTTTTGGACTTCAGAAAGCCTGTCCTTTCCTTAATGTCCAGACTAGGCTCTTTTTGTTTGTTTGTTTGTTTTTTGGTGGTATTGGAGTTTGAATTTTGAATTCAGGGACCTGCACTTGCTAGGTAGGTGCTCTACCACTTTATCCATGCCCCTAGCCCTTTTTGCTTTTGTTATCTTCCCAATAGAGTCTCTTGGTAGACTGCAGTCCTTCTATTTATGGTTTCCATGTAGCTGGGATGGCAGGTGTGTACCACCATGCCCACCCTTTTATTGGTTGAGATGGGGGTCTCACTGTTAGTCCAGTCCTTGAATTGCCACCCTTCCGATTCCTGAGTAGCTATGATTGCAGGTGTGAGCCATGTGCTGGCTCAGTTCAGGCTCCCTTAAAAAACTTTTTGGGCGGGGGGGGGGGGGGTTGGTGGAGTGTCCAGGTGGTAAAGTATCTGCCTAAGAAGTGTAAGGCCTTGAATTCAAGACGCCAGGCCCATCAAAAAACCCATTATTCCAGCTCCTATTAACCTCTAATTTAGCACTAACTGTTGCACCTATTAAGGGCCTGGCCTTGAGCTGTTTGACATGTTTAATTTAGCTAGAGATAGGTATTATTTCTAGTTTTCAGCTGAGAAACCTGGAGCTCCAGAGAGGCTGTCTGCTCAACATGCGTTGAGATTCATATCCATCTCTACCTGATGGCAAAACTTGTACTCAGGACACTAACCATTTTAATGCTTAAAATTACAGCTTAATGTTATGATTTACCTTTTTAGTTTGTATGTTACAACTCTTTGTGTGCCTCCCAGGGTTCAGTATGAATTTAGAATATTGAATGTGAGTACTTAAGAGAACATTCTGAGGAGGCATTGTTGTGGTGCTGCGGGTATAAAAACTAGTTTATCTCTTTATGTTAGGGCATTCTCTAAGCTGTTGGGAATACAAAAAGGACTGCAGACATGACTGGCATACTTGAATCAAAGGAGGCAGCAGAGCCAGCTTATGTTTTGTTTCCTAAAGTGTGGGATGTGTACCCAGCACAATGTGAAAACACATAGTGAGAAAGCTAGTCCCTTTTTAATTGTTTTTCATATAAGGAGAAAATTTCAGTTTGGTGCTAGTTGATTAACACCTTTCTTACCATAGTTACTCTTAAGGAAGGATGGTGGGTCTTGGTACACAGCCTCAGCACATTAGCAGACAATGGTGTTTGGCTGAAATTAAGTAGCAGTTTTGCTTTCATTAAGGTTGTTACTATTTTTATTTACTATTATTTCAGGTAGTACTTCTTCCCATTTATATTGCAGCACAAAGGTCCTTTCTTGACTTAAAGAATAAATATTAAGTTCTAAACAGCATGGGTGGCCCATAGACATGGCAGAAAGTGGTGTGCAAGTGCCTGAGGTTTGGGAAACATGAACATTGTGGGTAAAATGCCAGGCTTTGGCATTATGCAAAGAAAAGCTCACATCTTGGCCCTGCCAATTTCTAGTCTGTGACCTTGTTCAGGAACTTTCTCTTCATTATTTTCATTTACAACATGAAAATAATAAAGCCTGCTTTTTAGAGTCATTTCAAGAATTATCTTAAGTTCTGGCATATCACTCCATCATCATCACCACTTTTGTAATTTTGTTTTTTCCTTAGCTAAAAATCTTTGATAGAATTTTAAAGTTGATTCTTAGGAATCTTGCCAATTATTTAAATGCTCTGGGCCTTACCTTTCTCTGAGCATTAGTTTTCTCATCTGCATATTGGGACTAATATAGAACCTGCTTCATAGGATTGTTTGAGTACTAAATGAATTTATAAAGCTTCTAGAATGGTACTATATAGCCATTAGCTATTACTATTGTTATTATTCCCCTAGAAAGAATATAGATTTTTTTTTGATAATTCTGAAGGCTTTTTTTCTTTGTTGTTTTCATCATGAGTTGAGAATATTTGTACGTTTATTAACTACCTACTAAGTGTGAAGCATGGTCCTACTGTGATCGTGGTAAACAGGGAAGTGACAACAAGGAGTTCTTCAGCAAAACCTCTGTGAACTACCTGCATCCTAAAAGTATTGTAGCATTCAGTTAAAAAAACTCAAAAGGAAGACTGTAATAGACCCCCGCACACTGAGGGAACTTTTGAATCCACTGTGAGCTTGTGTGTGCCTTAGATGGTCTAAGTGAATAAAATGCCAAGGAGCAGTTGATATTTCTATATAATCTATCAGCATTTCTTTATAATATCACTTGCACGGCTATTTTTCTTACTGTTTTGTTTTTTAATTTTTATCTATTTTATAACATACCTAGTTTTAGGATGAGGAGGTTTTTTTGTTTTGTTTTTAAGTCTGTGGACTAGTTGTGTTTCTAAAATGTTAGTTACAAAACAAATGTGGTAAGTCAGACATCCCCTCCCTGTGTGTGTGTTTGTGTTTGTGTGATTAAATTGGTCCTGTTTTATAAGAAGGAAAATAGACCCTAATGCAAAATAAAAAAATTAGTTTTTCATCGTCAAATATTTAATACTGAAATGATAATCTACTCAGTTACAAAATACAAATACTGATACTGAATTTTGTAACAGATATTGTTCCTCTGGAGCTAGATTTATAGACAGAGTTTAGTAGGTGACTTATTCCACATAAATCCCAACAAAGTAAATTTAACTCCTTATATATTTGATTTTCATAACAATTCATATTTAAATATACGTGTGTCATTTTTAAAGTAGTCACATATCTAATAATTATAGCACAAACAATTTTTAAAGATTGGATGTTTCCAGAGGTTAGTTTGTGTTGTAATTATAGACTTCATATGAAATTTGCATTTAGAGAAATAACATTTACACTACAGCAGATGTTAGTGCTAGAATCTAATCCTTTAATTTTTTTAGAAAGGAAGTTGAGATAAGTGACACTGATACTGTCATAGCAAGCACCTGTCAAAACTTGATTTTGATGTGTGATACTGGATTCAATCCCCAGTACCACAAAAACAAAACAAAACCTGCCATTCAGAGACTTAGCTGCCAAAAACTCAATTCTTGTTTTATGATACAACCTAGTAGAATTCTGTTATACTCTAGTTTATTATGTGGATGTAGCACTGGGCAAATATGATTCTGTATAAAGTGACGTATTTAAATAATTAAGAGCATGGGTTTCAGTCTAGATTCTGCTTTCTGTATGCTCTTGACCAAATTACCAGAGCTAACTTTTCATCTGTAGAACAGTACCTACTTCATAGAGTGGTTATTGTATACACTTAATGTTAGCATAGTAATCATCTTTTCTTGTCATCAGCCTCACCTAAAACAATCTGTAGTACAGGCTGTTAGTTGGTGCATTGTCCTAACACTGAAAGAAGTTGTTTTCCCTTTATCATAAGTAAAGCGATTTCTCAGGCCCATGTTTGCTGCTGCTGACCACTGGTAATATATATGCCAGAAACACCATTGGTTCTGAATCCTGTTTAATCTAGCTTCTGCTTGCTTACTGCAGACATATCACAACTCCACTCTATTCTTGGTGTTCATTAAGAAGTGTAGACCCCTGATTCTGGTGGCAACATACGCAGTATGAGTGCCTTCTGAAAGAACACACTGTAGAATCATCACTCACCACTACTTTCCCTGACCACCGGTGGTTCACTTAGCCTCTCTGTGCTTCAGTTTTCTTATCTGTAAAATAGGAAAAATGTCCCTTCCTTTCTGGGCTGTTACAAAGTTTAAATAAGGTATAAAATGCTAGAGTGATGCCTGGCTCACTGTGTTTAAATGTTTTATGGTAATCTTTTTTTTTTTTTTTCCATTTTGATTAATGGCTCTGGCCATAATTGTTTTCTATGTAAGAAAACAAGGGTTTAAAAACTAATAACTAGTTCCAGAAAAATAGTACTCCTTTATCAAACATTAATATTTTATATGCCATATTATGAGGGAACAGATTGGAAAATTATCTTTTCATGTTACCTTGTGCACTTTATTGGTTAAATAGGATCATTCGTCTTTAATGGAGTCTTAGAAGGGCAATTAAATTTCTGGTTTGCATAAGACAGTCTTGTCCAGGCATGATTAAAAGTAGTGCCCCCTTTCACTTGTACTAATGTCCCAGTTTGGATATAAATTTTCTGGTCATCCTAAGTGTAGGTTACTCACTGAATTCACTTTGTTGGACTGCCATAGCCCAATAGTATTTTCTAAGGGCAGATTCCATTTTAAGTTTAACGATGGTTTGTAGTATTTTCTAAATACAACAAAGAATTTTCAAATTTTTTGTTTTTGTGAATTTTCTCCTTCTGTTAGCCTGTATTTCAATTTAGTTTTAAGAGATTTTTTTCTTTAATGTAAATAATACACTTATTTTGATTGGGAATTTTAGACTTAAATGAACTACTATTAAACTCAAAAGGCAGTCCTATCGTTTTTCATACTAGAGTTCTTATGTTTGAGGCTATCAAAAGTGTTTTATTCGTTTAGATAACCAGTAACTGTAATACTGCTTATAGCTAGTAAAATGTTTATTGGACTGTGTGTGCTTCTCTTATCAGAATAGATAGTCAGTGAGCGCTTATTGCCTAAAGCAGATAGAATTTAGAACTAAAGAATTAGGAGTTAGATATTGTTGAAGGGACTCTCCTTAATTACCTGTAGTATCCAAAAGTCCACATCAAGAATTCCATGAACATGAAAAACTGCCTCAGTCCTCTTTTCTGTCGATTATTTGATTCAACACATTCTTTTTATAATTCCTTTCCTTAGCAGGTAGAATAAAGTCTGCCTCCCAAATGCTAAGAAGCTTCTAGGTCCTATAGCAGTAGTCTATATTGTGATAGAGTTCTTTTGATGAATTTCTATGATAATATTAGTAGGGGAAAATAAGACATATATTTGAATATTCTCTGCTGAAAAGTTACAGAAAACACTTAATTTTTGCATTAAGAAATACATCTTTTATATTTCTATACAAATACTTATGTAAAAGGAAATCAGTACTTATCTGGTACACACCTAAAATTTCTTTTTTTGTCCATTTTTATCTTTTTCTTAAGTTGACAAGAAAAAATTGTCTTTATTAGGTACATTATGTTGTTTTGCAATATGTATGCATTGTGGAATGGCTAAATTGAGCTATGTTATATTACAAAATAATTTTTGTGTATGTTCTAATATTTCTGTTTCATTACCTGCATAGCAAGAAAATCCTGATGTTGCTATTTAGCTGTAGTAATTCTCCTATAAAAAATTTTACACATTTCTTATTCTTGAGGTGTTATGTGGAATAATATGCGCCCTATGTCAATATCACAACATTTAGATAGTTTATTTTGCATACAGACATACTGTTGAAGAAAGACTTGGAGAACATAAGCTCACTGGAGTAGAAAAGTGTTTAAAATGTAAAATAGAGGTTGTGGATCAGGGTTTAGGTGGGGGAAAAAAAGAAAATGCCTATTTACTTTCATAAGTGTTAGCTTAAAATTAGCAGGAGTAGGAAAATGAGCAGTGTGGTCACTGCAGTATGTGGGTTAGAAATCAAAGATCACTTGAGTTGCATCAGCAAAGCAATAAGCAGTTAAAGGTTTTGGATAGAAAATGTAGTGGAAGTGAGATATTTGCTCCAATACAACTGCTGAATATCTTAAGAGGGTTGGTCCAACTGCACTTCACGTTAGACCTGAGTTTAGAAGGGATTTGGCAGTGGAGTTGGCCACCAAGAAATACCAAAAGTCATTTAGGATTGCAAGCATGATGATGAATGCAATAATGAGTATGAGTTACCTCCTTATTTGTTGGATTTTACTGAGTGTTTAAATGAAATTTTTTAACAAAGGAAAAAAATGTTAGAGATTAGTGTGTCCACAGAGCTGAACATATTCTGTGTTGATGGTAGAAAGAAAAGCCATTTTAAAATGAGTGGACTTTGTTGTTATTTATTCTCTTTGCCCTTGACTTTTTTCATTGACCTGTTCCCTTTGTAGCAGGTACTACAGTGCTGAAAATAATATTAAAAGTGCCCATGAATCATATATAATCCAAATCATCTTGCCACAGTAAAATAATGTTTATTGTTAGAAAATGAGCTTTCCAGTAGGAAAGAGTTCATTCAGGTGAAGATTGAGAGAATGATTTTGGTAAATCTCATAGGTGTGGGCCATAGGGAAGCAGTTCCTTTCAGCAGAGACTGACCATGTGCAAAGAACAGTGCAGAATTTGCAGTGGATTACAGGGTGACTAAGCCACAGTCTTCCACTCGGAGCTTAGTGGAGGCATGCTGGTAGGGAGTATGTGACATGGTCATCATAATTATATAGGTAGTTAAGTAACACAAATGCAAGAAGTTGGAGTTCTGGGACAAAGTAAGAAAAGAATTTGGTCATGGAGTTGGGCAATAGAAATTGTTACGGGATGTGGAGAACTGCTTAATATATCCATTGGCCATTCATGTCTTCCTTTGAGAAATGTCTGTTAAATCCTGTTGCCTGCTTTTTAATTGGTTTGTTTTATTCCTTTTGAGGTTTTGGAGCTCTTAAGTGTTTTCTCCCATGCTGTAGGTCATCTCTTCACTTTGTTGTTTCCTTTGCTATGCAGAAGCTTTTTAGTTTGATGTTATTCAATTTATCTATTTTTGCTGTACTTCTGAGGTCTTCTCCAAGAAATCCATTCCAATGTTCTGAAGTATTTTCTTGTTTTCTTTTAGTAGTTTTAGAGTTTCCATTCTTACAAAATCTTTAATCCATTTTGAGTTGATTTTTGTACTATGGCCACGTTGTGGTCTAGTTTCATTTTTTTGCATATGATGGTGAGGATATGCAGAAAAGAGTCCTTATAGTGTGGGAATCTAAATTAGTACAGCCAGTTTGGAAATCAGGGTGAGGTTCCTAAAAACAAAAAGTAGTACTACCATATGATCCAGCACTCCAGTACTGGGTATATAACTACAGGAAATGAAATCAATACGTTGAGGAGACATCTGTCGTCCCATGTTTATCATACCACTATTCATAGTAGTTAAGAAATGGAACCAGTTGAAGTGTCCATTATCCATCAGCAGATAATGGATAAAGAAAACATAGTCCACATAACAGAATACTATTTAACCATTAAAAAGAAGGAAATCTTCATTCATGACAACAGGATGGAATTGGAGATCATTATGTTAGGTAAGTTAGGTACAGAAAGACAAGTACTGTGTGATTATAAAGAAGTTGAGAGTAGAGTAGCAGTTACTGGAGAATAGTGTGGAGGGAAAAACAGGGAAAGATTGTTGATCAGTGGATTCCAAGTTACAGTTAGGTAGGAACAAGGTGTTCGGGTGTGCTGTTGCAAGGCTGAGTGACTGTAGACAGAATTCATATGCTACATATTTCAAAAAGCTGGAAGAAAGGAGTTTTGAAAGTTTTCACCCTAGAGAAATGATAACTATCTGAGGAGATACGTTTAGGTGAATTTAAATACTGCACGATGTATATGTGTACTGAAACATTGAATGTTGTCCTGTTAATCTATACAATTTTTATGTTTTAGGTTCCAGTTAAAAATATACTTACACATCATGGTGCAGGCCTGCAGTCTCAGTAACATGGAGGGTAGAGGCAGGAGGATTGTGAGTTCGAGGCCAACCTCTGGGTTGCATAGCAAGACTCTGTCTCAGTCAATCAACCAATCAATAAACAAACTTAATTTTTAAAACTTACATGAAGGGGGAGAGTCTTAAGGTGGGTCATGATGGATGAGTGTAATTTTAACAGGCAAAAAGGTTGGAAAATGATGTTGTGAGAGGGAAAATAGCAAAAATACAGAGGCAGAAGAGACTGACCTAAAAAAAATGGGGAAAGAAGGTTGGGGTGACAGAATGTAGAGGCTTGACTTCTAGACTTAGAAGCTTGTTCTTTAAAATGTAGTAAAATTATTAGGAGCTATACATTAAGTCTGTTAGTTTGGTAGTCTGTGTGTAGGAGTAGAGAAAAACCTACAGCAGAGCAAATTCATATTCAGCCAGCCAGCCAACAAATATAAACTGACCCTGTCTGTAGGGCAGGTGCTGTGAGTATAAGTAGCCTTCCCTATTTTCTGGATTCTCTTTCTGTTTAGAGATCCCGACAATAAATAAGCTGCCAGTACTGTGCTGAAGGAAGCCTCTGAGGTTGTGGCATTTGAGCTGAGACTTGTATGACAGAAGCAGTCAGCCAAGCAAAGGTCTAGGGCAAAACATAGTGTAGATGTAGCAAGCACAAAGCCCTGTAGCAGGAGTAGTCTTGCTTAAGAAAACAAGAAGAGATATTATAGAATCTGTACTGTTGGAAAAAAATATTTAAGAACTGTACTGGTACACCAATGAAAGATGAGATGATGCATTTCTAAAAATTACTATCCTTTGGTTACTTATAGTTCAGTTGTCTCAGTACCTTGAATCACTTGATCAGATAAGAGCTTATGTAAAGCTCATATACACTAATTCATTGATGATGCCAGATAATAAGATAATATTTTATTGATGGCCTGATCTTTTTTTTTTTCCTGAGCATGTAGAATCTTAGGAAGCTGAAATTCTCTAGGACCATATACAGGCAGGTCAGGTTTATATTTAATAATACCTATATAGATGACTATTTTTCATGAAACTTGGACTCACTTTTTCCCACCCTACCCACTCTGCCCATACCTAGAGGGTAGGATCCTTGCCAAAGGATATGAAGGGACATTATTGCAATTTTGCCATTTCTTTTATTGCTATTTTTCTAGTGTTAATTGTAGAACACCATCTGGGACAGAATGTGCAAGGTGGTCCAAGTGTTTGCTTGGTTTGCATGTTTTTTGAGTACATTAGCATTTGAAAATGGGGACATATAGAATATTCCAGATACCCAGTTTTTTAAAAACATCCAAAGATGGCATCATTGGACAGGTATTCATGTACAGCAGCTGGTCTCCTTTACATCTGTATTCCATAATCACTACTTTCCGCACCTTGCCAGTATTACCAGTTTACGTTACTTGTTGCGCTCTTAGACGCTGTGCTTTGCGGTGGCTACTCTGAAAGAAAGAGTCCCTCCTGTCACTGTGCCACCCCCAGAAGAGAGGGTGCATTATCTAGTAACATTTCTCAAAGTAGGACTCAAAGCCATTGATCTGTAAATTCAAACCTACTTTCATGACAATACTAAGATATGATTTGAGGGGTTTTTTTGTTTTTTGTTTTTTTGTTTTTTCTGTCTTGATGCTTGAATTGATGCTGTTTGTTGCTAATGATAAAGTTCAGTTTCTGGTTAAAATTAGAATTTTAGAGAATTTATTTGCCTTACATGCTTGGCTGTTTGGCAAAACTTAATGACCTATCTGATGAGATCAGTATTACTAATTACTAATATGTTTTGCAAAAATACTTTGTAAGTAAAATGTGTCACATTTGGAAAGTCTCCATAATTTAGTAAACCAGCAGTTTACAGATGATCAATGTAAAAAATGCAGTGCCCCAAGATACAAATGGATTTTAATGTCCAAATATGCAAAAACATTTATTGATGTGGCTTTAGATTTAATATATTGAAACTAACCTTTAAGGAAGTACTACTTGAGTTTTGATATAGTATTAATATCAGAATTATCTGTAAAGATTATTTAAATACTCCTTTTTCTAACGTAACGTTTCTCTTTTTACTTTAAATAAATTGAACACAGAAAAATACGAGAATCTTCTAAGGCATGCATTAAGAAAATTTGTACATATGTGAAACAATGCACTCCTTTCACTTGAGTTTTTACAAAAAGCTGTGGGAAATAATAACTTTCATACAACTAGGTTGGTGATAGCATTATTCTGCTTTTTAAACAAACTCATAGGTACATATATTTTGAATTTTCGCAGTTTTAACTATAACATAGTAAGTATGAACAAATACAACCTACAAAGGCACAGTTTTTGAAGGAGTCCTCAGTGATTTTTAAAAGCATCTAAAAGGAGAGACCAAAAAGATTGAGATTCACTGCTCTAGAGTTTACAGTACTCATTCTCAGTGTGTTATACCAAGCCATCTGCTATATGGACCACTAGTTTTAAAGCCTTTTAATAGTCATTAGCCCCTAAAGGGGAGTTGTTTCTAGAGTGTAGGATTGTTTAGTGCCTCCTATGGGCTAAAATGCATTCTGGAATCTCCAAAAGGGTTATAATTTACCTCAGCTTGCTCAGCTGCAGACCTTTTGACTTGACTTGTGTTCTGTGGGATGCATTTTGGAGCAGCATCTTAACATAAATGCAACACTTAACACAGTTAAGAGTTCTGGGCAGCTTAGGATGGGCTTTGGACTCTGACTTCCAATCCCAGCTCTGTCCTTCATTAGCTTCAGTTTTCTAGCCTATGAAATGAGGATAATGGTAGCCAGCATAAGACAATCGTTCTGAGCAGAAAGTAGAGCATCAAGCAAACATCCTTCCCCAGAGTGGAGAATCATTTTTTATCATTCCTTGCATTTTAATAGATGTCAATCTCCTTTATACGAATTCCCATGTTACTAAAGTTAGTCACAGAGAATTATAGGGAATAAATAGTCTGGCAAGTTAGTAGAACAGTAGTTACAGTAACTGGCCATCTAGTGTTATGCCTACAGGTAAACCAAATGTCTAAGTTTTAAAGCCATAATAAAAAAAAAACTATGTCCACTATTCCAGTCCCACTTAACCTGAATAATTTTTACAAAAATGAAAACAACAGAACCACCTCATTATTTTCCCTTCCCTTCCTTACTTTCTGTCCCAATCCCTCCCTTTCCCTTCTGTCCCAGTCTGGCCTTGAACTTTTGATCTTGCTGCCTCAGTCTCAGGAGTGTTGGGATTACAGCCGTGTACCACCAAGCCCAGGCCTGGCCCACCTCATTTTTTAACCTGATAATGCGTGGAAAGTGAGGATCCAACTTTTTGCTGTATTTTATTATGTTGAACCTTTCATAAAATTTCATTTGGGGAGACATTAACAGCTTCCTGGGATGATCCTATCTCAGTATTGTGTATAGTTTCAATATATTGTTCATTCTGTCTTTTGTATTCTTATGTTCTGTGATTGAGCTCATGGATTCAAGCTCACATAAGTAACTAGGCATCTGTTTCACTTTGGTCTTTTCTTCCCTTGAGTAAGATAACTTCCACATGCTTTCTTGTTCTTGACACTCCCTGCACAATCACCTTCCGAACGTAAGAACCAAGAGCACCCCTGTGCTTTACCCACTCCTCCGTTGTCTCATGGAAGAGTGGAAGTATGTGTGGTGCAGAAAAGGCACAGATTTGTACCATAACTCTGCCCCTCGTTGGGCCCTTTGGCCTCAGGCACGTTACCTGGCCTCCTGCTTCCAAGGTAAAAGATGGGACCCCTGGGGTATTTAGTACTGTGCTCAGCACTGTATGTGCTTACTCCTGGAGGATTTTTATATCTGATATAAAAAGGCTGCTCGTGTACTCTGCTCATTGCAAGGTTCTCTGGGCCATTATTAAAGAATGATTTATTCTTGTTCTATACAATTTGAAAAACTTGTTTGTATTTCTAAGCTCATGGCATGTAAGATAGAGGGCAACAGCTGGAGACTGCTGATAGAAAAAAAAAAAGACACCCGGTTCCAAGGGAAAAGTCTCTGGTTATTACAAAGAACATGAACATAAGCTCTCTTAACAGCATTATCGTGTGAAAAAAATTTTGCTTTTTCTTAAAGGGCTAAGTAATTTTTTTTCTTTTATTACTCATATGTGCATACAAGGCTTGGGTCATTTCTCCCCCCTGCCCCCACCCCCTCCCTTACCACTCACTCCGCCCCCTTCCTCTCTCCCCCACCCCCTCAATACCCAGCAGAAACTGTTTTGCCCTTATTTCTAATTTTGTTGAGGAGAGAGTATAAGCCATAATAGGAAGGAACAAGGGTTTTTGCTGGTTGAGATAAGGATAGCTATACAGGGCATTGACTCACATTAATTTCCTGTGCGTGTGTGTTACCTTCTAGGTTAATTCTTTTTGATCTTACCTTTTCTCTAGTTCCTGGTCCCCTTTTCCTGTTGGCCTCAGTTACTTTTAAGGTATCTGCTTTAGTTTCTCTGCGTTAAGGGCAACAAAGGCTAGCTAATTTTTTAGGTGTCTTACCTATCCTCACCCCTCCCTGTGTGCTAAAGCTTTTATCATGTGCTCAAAGTCCAATCCCCTTGTTGTGTTTGCCCTTGATCTAATGTCCACATATGAGGGAGAACATACGATTTTTGGTCTTTTGGGCCAGGCTAACCTCACTGAGAATGATGTTCTCCAATTCCATCCATTTACCAGCGAATGATAACATTTCGTTCTTCTTCATGGCTGCATAAAATTCCATTGTGTATAGATACCACATTTTCTTAATCCATTCGTCAGTGGTGGGGCATCTTGGCTGTTTCCATAACTTGACTATTGTGAATAGTGCCGCAATAAACATGGGTGTGCAGGTGCCTCTGGAGTAACCTGTGTCACAGTCTTTTGGGTATATCCCCAAGAGTGGTATTGCTGGATCAAATGGTAGGTCAATGTCTAGCTTTTTAAGTAGCCTCCAAATTTTTTTCCAGAGTGGTTGTACTAGTTTACAACTAGTAAACTAGTTCCTTTTTCCCCACATCCTCGCCAACACCTGTTGTTCGTGGTGTTGCTGATGATGGCTATTCTAACAGGGGTGAGGTGGAATCTTAGCGTGGTTTTAATTTGCATTTCCTTTATTGCTAGGGATGGTAAGCATTTTTTCATGTGTTTTTTGGCCATTTGAATTTCTTCTTTTGAGTAAGTTCTGTTTAGTTCACTTGCCCATTTCTTTATTGGTTCATTAGTTTTGGGAGAATTTAGTTTTTTAAGTTCCCTATATATTCTGGTTATCAGTCCTTTGTCTGATGTATAGCTGGCAAATATTTTCTCCCACTCTGTGGGTGTTCTCTTCAGTTTAGAGACCATTTCTTAAAGGGCTAAGTAATTGTGATTCAGTATGGTATATCAATTTGTGTTGCCCAATCAATAGTTCAGAAAACTTAAAGAAAATGTGAAAGTACCTTACATCTAGGCAGCTTCCATCAAAAATTATAATAAAATCCAGTGGGGGATGCATCTCAGTGATGCTCATCAGGCTGACGGCCCTGAGTACAATTCCTCAACAGATGCACACACGGTTACAGTCAAATCCTTGTTAGAACTTACAGGCATGAACTCTGAGCACTCAGGAAAATACAGTTCTCATAAGTGACTAACCCTGGCTACACTAATCTAAGCAGGTATTAAGGTGAACTAGGGTGTATTTTCTCTTCTTTCCTAGAAGTTACCGACTTTTTTGCTGATTTTTTGGTTAGTGACTTTTTGGTAAACATTGGGAAACAGAACATTTAGAAAATAAGTCAATACTGACTTTACCTAGGACTAATTTATTTTTTTGAGTCAGGGTCTCAGTAGATGGCCCAGGCTAGCCTCAAACTTGAGCTCTTGTTTGCCTCAGTACTGGGATTACAGGCATGCACCACCGTTCATTCCCAGATCTGATACTTCTTTTTTGGAAAGGGAGTAGTTTTATAGTTTGAACTCAGGGCCTTACTTTCACTATATAAGACCTGTACCCCTTGAGCAACAACCCAAATCCCTTTTGCTTTACTTTGTTTTTAGATAGGGTCTCACACTTTTTTGCCCAGGCAGGCTGAAACCCAGATCCTCCCATCCCCACATCCGAGTAGCTGGGATTTCAGGTATGTACCATAGCTTGTTTGTTGAGGTGGCCTCACTTATTTTTTGCTGAAACTGGCCTTAAACCACAGTCTTCCTATCTTCACCTCTAAACAACTGACATTAAAGGCATGCTCCACCATGCTTAACCGTGATACTTCTTTTTAAAGTTAGTGAAAAGTTAATGAAAATGTTGATCTCCCTCTTGTCTCAGACCAGCAGCCAGAATTCTTTGCTGGTCAATAAGTTATACCAAAGTTTTTAGTACTACACTTTGTTATATTTTAAAGCATAGTCTATTTCTAGAATTTTGTTCTGTAGTTGTACAAGTACACAAAGATACATGCACAAAAATGTGGATAGATATTATTTGTTATAGAAAACTGGAAAAACCTAGATGTCCCTCAGTTGGGGATCGGTTAATTTGGGATAAGTGTATATCGAAAATGGAATACTATGTAAAAAAAATGGGAGAAGGTGAGCATGGTGGTGCACACCTGTAATCTCAACACTCAGGAGGAGGCTGAGGCAGGAGGATTATAGGTTTTCAGGCCAGTCTGGACTGCATAGAGAATTCCAGGTCAACCTAGGCTAGATAGTGAAACCCTGTTTAAAAAAAAAATGAGAGAGACCTGTGTATGCTGATACAGAAAGATTTTTCAGTAATGTGTGATGAAATCATATACAATATGACCTTATTTGCATAAAACATATGTATTATGTGTGTGTTTATATACATGTAGAAATAATTGGGAGAACATGAAAGGAACTGTTAATTCTGGTGGGAATTGTAGGAACTTTGAATTTCATATCCTTAGGTACCATTTCATTTATTTTACCGTGATCATGTAGATTTTATAATGTTATGAAAATAAATCTTAATAGTTTTGCTACTAGTGGTATATCAACAACCATGGCTGACCCCTGGATTTCTGAGGTGAGCTTGAAATCTAATGGAAGCAGTGTAGGAATCTGTATCCCAACAATGCTTCATGTGTTCCTTGTAGTCAAGTAGCTAACCGTGTTGGAGAAAGAGCAAGCGTGCACATAAGTGTGAGAGATTAAGATTAGGATGAAATTACCATAGAGGGGAATTTAAAAGAATGATGCTGAACTAATAAATTTCAGATTTTAGAAGTGATGAGTAATATTCTGAAGGAAATTATCAAAAATTTTAGAATAGAAAATAATTTATTTCAAATAACAATTAAGAAACTGAGGCACTGAGCCTGGAATCATAGGTAAATTTTTTCAAATTTTCATGAATGCCTAATCCTAAATTATTTCAGAGCAGAGAGAAAAAAGCAGGGCTTTTTAGTTCAGCATAAAAAGTCAGCATAAGACCAATTCTATACAAATTGTATTTTTTGGAAATTTAATTGTTTTAAAGTTGTGATTAAAATTTTATAAATATTTGAAAAGATAATATGGAACTCATTCCAGGGATCAAACAATATTTCCATGCTAGGAAATCTGTTAATATACTTACTAATAATACTAATTAATAAAATCTTGTGGTTTTCTGCCCTAAATGCACATAATAGAATTAACATCTATTTGTAATTTTTGAAACTATGAAATAAAAAATAAAACTTAAAAGAGTGAACTAGCTAAATAACTTAAAGGTGTTGCCTTGTTAGCCAGTATCATGCTTAATACAAAACACCAGAAATGATCTCGTTAAAGTTTGAAACAAGCCTATAAATGCCCATTCTAAGTAAAATCTCAATTTATTCTGACAAATGATTCTAAAGATTATTTGGAAGAATTTATGACAATAGCCTAGAACATTCTAAACAAAGTAGAAAATGAGAGCACGACTTACCAAATCACATATTTAAGTATTAACAAAGTAGTATGTTACAGGTCCAGGGGTAGCTGTATAGAAGTGTGAGGAGTCCAGAACTAAATATAGCTTAGCTTTTCAAATTACTGAAGAAATAAATAAATAATAAACTATCAAGGAGTACCTAGAGAATCCCCAAGTTGCTATGCATTGCAAAACTAAATTCAAAATTTGTCAGACTTACATGTTTCCAATATTAATCGTAAATATTCCAGAAAAAGACATTTATAAAGGCTCTTTATGTATGGTAAATTCAAATGTCATAAAGGGAAAAATGATAAATTTGTAAAATACTAAAATTCTGTATCACCAAAAGAGCTTTTTTTTCTATTTTTTTTTTATGGGACTAGGATTTGAACTCAGGGCTTAGTGCTTGCAAAACAGATGGTCTATCACTTGAACCACACCCCCAGTCCATTTTGCTGTGCATATTTTAGAAATGGGGTTGCTCAAACTATTTGCCAGGGCTGGCCTCTAACCATGATCTCAGCCTCCCTAGTTGCTAGGATTACACGTGTGAGCCAATGGCATTCAGCCAGAAGAGCTCTTTTGAAAAACAGATAAATTGGAAAACAGCATATACAGTACAAACTGGTTTCTGCCAAAGTCTTCATCTGCTGCTTTTCTAACCAGCCCCCTTCCTAGGCCGTATCCTCACCTCCTCACATTTCACACATTTACACCCATTCTCTCTAACTGCCTTCCTTCCTCTTGGAGGAGTTTCAGTGTCTGAGACATAGTAGATACACAGTAAATAGTCATTGAATGAACGAATTAATTCCATGACAGTTTAGAGGCCAATATTCATAACATAAAAAAACTTAAGACAAATAAACAAAACCAATAATTCATTTTAAAATTAGTAAAGGAGAAATATAATTCACAGGAAAAGAATTCACATAGCAAACAAGCATACATTTTGGTAAATACAAATTAAAACAGCAGTGAGATTTTGGTTCTTTTTTTATTGGCATTAAATTGTATACAGTAAGGGGTCTCATCTCGACATTTCCATGCAAATGTATAATGTACTTTGATCATATTCACCCCTCTGTTACTCATTCTAATCCCCCTGCCTGCCTCAGATTTTTGACTCTTGAACACTACCTCATTTCTAACCATTTCCTTAATGTCAACAAACTACTGTGACTTCGGGAGATCTTCCTTTTACCTAGTATGTAAGTTATCTCTTAGATGCTTTATTTTATAAACAAAAGTATATAAGATGTATAGTGAGCCCCTAAGAGGCATCAGGTGGGCAGAAAAGGGTAGTGGATTAAGATAATTGCAATAAAATGTCTGCATGGCCTGCAAGGCTGTGGCCTACCTTTGTTAACTGCAGTTTCTTCATAGTTCCTTAATGGTTGGTTTAAGGCACTAGTTTAAATTTCCTTTGCCCTTTACATTTCCTCAGGAGTGCATCCCCCTTAGTGACAGAACCAGGAATTTTTTTTTTTTTTTGCCAGTACTAATCAGTCAAACATGATGACTCTGTGCATGCAAAAAATGGTTTCTTTTGTGTAACATTGTTTAAACATTGATAGGCAATTTTTGCAATTCTATAAATACTTGTCTTCAGACTTAATATCACAGCATTTCAAGTGTACCTTACCACCATTTAAATGTTACAGGAAGCAGAAAATGGATTTAATATACAGGAATTTATATTATTTGAAAAGATATGACTAGGATACTTTGTACTTATTTTGTTTTAACATAGATTCACAATACCTGTACAATAGAAATCTCCCTCTTTTTGAGTTAGTCTCAATCTGAAATCTTCTTTTTTGAGTCTGATACTTACTTGCCAGTCTACAGGTACTTGCAGAAAGATTACTATGATCAGTGTAGATCCTTAAAAGCATTCATGCCTTAAAAAAAAGAGAAAAAAGGAGGGAGCAAACAAAAACTCTTGTTGTTTTAAAGAAAAGTAGTGGAAGGGGAAGCTACATGAAGAAAATAAAGAGGGTGAATGTGGTTGATGTACTTTCTGTATAAATATAAATATGGAACATTGAAACCTGTTGAAGTCACCATAAGAAGGGGAATGGAGTAAGAGGAAGAATAATGGAGGAGATGAACCAATTTAATAATACATGTATTATTACATGTATATATGGAAATGGCACAATGAACACCCCACCCCCATCCCATGTAACTACCATAAAGTAACAAAAAAAAAGTTTTTAAAATGAAGAACAGGAAAGTAAAAACAGTCCTGTCTGGGGATGGGTAGCAGTGGGAGGGAGGAGAGCATAAGGAAAAGGTGAAGGAGGACAAATATGGTAGAAGTATTTTGTATTCATGTTTGAAAATAGAACAATGAAACCTGTTGACATTGCTCTAAGAAAGAGGGGAGGAAGGATAAAGGAGAAAGGTGGAGAGAGTGAATCTAATTAAGATATATTGTAAGCACTTATGTAAATATCATAATGTACCCCTTTGTATAACTATAATATACTAATAACAATGTAGTCTAACCATATTAAATACAATTAAGAAAGCCCTACTCTTAATCTCACCTAACAATAGCTAATAGGATTTGATACAGTTTCCAATTTTGTGTTTATATGGTTAAGATTATGTATCTTTACTTTTCCTTAATGTATCCTTAGAGTTCTCCCATGTTATTATGTCATTTAAATGGCTGAATAATATAGTCTGTTGGTTGCATACAAAGAGTGTAGGTGGTATGTTGTTTCTTGAAAAAAAAAATTCCAACAAAATTGCTTAGTACATGGATTTTGATAAATAAAAGAACAATAACCTTATTATAAAATTAACGTCTTTGTTTTTAAACACAAGCCTGAAACTTAAGGAAATTGATTGTAAGTTGAGACAACCATAAATTAGATAAGTATTTTGGAGAAGTACAACCAAGTTAGATACCTGCTTTTTTTAACCAAAATTTTTGCATAAATTTTAATGCTAATGTTGTGTTCTTTTACAGATAATGGAGCTTTGTGGTGCGACAAGACTTGGATATTTTGGAAGAAGTCAGTTCTACATTGCTTTGAAACTTGTAGCTGTTGCCCAGTCTGGTTTCCCGTTAAGAGTGGAAAGCATAAATACAGGTAAATATGAAATATAACTGAAATAAACATACCTTCTACTTACAGTGAAGGTGAAGCCAATAGAACTTTTCAGTCTTTCTAATATAATAGCACTGTGGCATTAAAATTTCATTACTGTCCTCACTTGTGTTTTCACATTTGAGATTAGAAAAGTATGTCTGTCTTACATCTGTTGTAGCAAAGAATGTATCATACATATTGGATGATGATATATGCTCAAATGGCAGTTTTTCAGAATTCACTAAAAATCACCTAGAAAAAATTCAGGTGAGTAATTGTATCAGGGTAAATGATAAATTATAGTAACTATTTTCATATATGGCTTCCTTTTTTTCTTCTTTTCTAATATCATAATGTTAGACTTGCTGGGCTTTTTTGGGGGTGTGTGGGGATAATGATCCTATTTTAAATTAGAAATTATCAGCCAGAACTTCATGACTAATAGAGACAACATTCTGGAACTTAGTTACATGCATAGACCACCCTATAGGTATCACCTTGGATAATTTGTTTTTCAGTTATTTGGAGGCTTGTTGATATGGAAGAAGATAAACATTATAATTTAAAGACAGATGCTTAAGTGCTGAGGGTTCTAGAGATTTCATAGAGAAAGGAGGAAAGAGAAAACTTGAGGTTTTTTGTAATATCAGAACTTTTATAGTTCTAAGTATTAATTCAGTTTATTGATCAGATACATGTTTTTTCATTTTGGATCTCTAATTTGTCACCTGTTCTAGTGTTGAGAGTTTATATTCTTTTTCATGTAATTTTGAATTCTTTTATGTACATACTGGATAAGCTTAATAGTTTTCCTCCTTCGTGTGGAGGTTCTAAAGAGATGAAGGTGATGATGCAGTAGTGAGATACTGTGCAGCCATTTTGTTCTGGTCTAAAGGTATGAGTTTTGATTGATCTGCATAATTCACAGGTTTTCATCTTTCTCCTCTGTTTAAAATTGAATGTAGATTTTTTTGGCTGTAGGACAGTCATAAGCCAGACTAAGAAGGATAAGCAGAATGCCACGTACAATGCCATTGGTAGACAGGCAAGGTATTTCAGGAATTTCCACTTTGAAAATGTCTAAATTAAACTACTCTCAAATTTAGTGATATATTCTGTGTTTTACTTGGAGCTCTAAAGTCTTTAAACATTAAGTGTGTGTAGAAGCAGTCTACACTTTGGGGTCTGACTGATCTGGGCTTAAATCCTGTCACTTTCTACCAGAAGGGCCTTAACAATCTCAAAGCCTCAGTTTCCTCATCTGTAAGCAGGAGTTTTACAGGATAGATGTGATTATGTGTTGATATGAATGTAAGTGACAAACGCAGGGCCAGACATACAGTGGACATTTAATATAACTACTACTACTGTGTAAAAGGACGGCTTGACTTAACTTCTTCCTGGGTAAGAGTCTCCCTAAAGAATTCAAGAGAAGTAGTGTTCTAAAGTTTGTAGCAATAATCATTTTGTGTCTACTGTTTGTGTATCAGCAAAAATTCTAATACTTAATTCATTTCATATTTCAACTTCTAACTTGTGGCCTTTTTTTTTGCGATATTGGGAATCGAATCAAGAGCTTTATGCATTCGAAGCATACACTCAACCACTGAGCTACATCCCCAGTCCTTATGTGGCCTTTTTTTTTTTTTTTTTTTTTTTAAGTAATACAGGTTAAGTATCTCTCTCTCTCTCTCTTTTTTTTTTTTTTTCCCTTAGAAACACTAGAGTTTGAACACAGGGCTTCAATGCTTGCAAGGCAGGCTCTCTACTACTTGATCCACTCTGCCAGCATAGATTGAGTATCTCTTAATTAAAAAATCTGAAATCCAAAACTTTTTGAGCACGACATCATGCCCGGAGAGTTTTGGGTTGCGGAACATTTCAGATTTTGAATTTTCAGATTAGGAATGCTTATCCTGAAATGTCTATGCAGATATCCCAAAACCTGACAAACTCTGAAATCTGAAATAAGTATCCAATCCCAAGTATTTCAAGTAAGGAATATTCAACCTGTAATTGTTTTTGTGGTTAACAGTAAAGGATCTTCCTCTGCCAAGATTTGTTGCTTCTAAGAATGAACAAGAATCTCGCCATGCAGCCTCATATTCTTCAGATTCTGAAAATCAGGGGTCTTATTCTGGTGTGATCCCTCCTCCTCCTGGCAGGGGGCAAGTGAAAAAGGGATCCATAAGCCATGATACGGTTCAGCCTCGTGCACCTGCAGATCAACAGGTAAGCCGTATGTATAAATGTTACCAGCTGATGTCCTGTGTTGATGTTTACACTAAAACATTGATTGGTACTTACTATTATTAAAATAGCTCCTTTTAAGCAGAACTTTAAACTGACATTCTCTCCAGGAGCCCGCATCCCCGGTAGTTTCACCACAGCAGTCCC
The DNA here is from genome assembly GCF_047511655.1 of Castor canadensis. Lineage (NCBI taxonomy): Eukaryota > Metazoa > Chordata > Mammalia > Rodentia > Castoridae > Castor > Castor canadensis. Next base: position 25,563,883 of record NC_133386.1, read on the forward strand.
CGCCAACCTCTCCACACTCATGGAGGAAGCACAGTCGGCATCCCAGTGGAGGAAATAGTGAGAGGCCGCTTACAGGACCGGGGCCGTTTTGGTCTCCTTTTGGTGAAGCACAATCAGGTACTTAGAGGTTCTTTAGAAGTATCAGTTATTTAGGGTTATAAATTGAAAGAAACTAGATAATGTTTGTCTTGAGTTGCCAAGACAAATTTTAACTGTAAGTTAGGCTAGATAGAAGCAGAAGGCAATTCTGAAAATTTGTAAGTAGATGTATTGTTTTGATAAGTAGACTACATCTGTTGTCTCTATGATGTTTAGACAAGGACTTAAGAATACCAGATCCCCTGATAGTAGAATGAATAATTATTTCCCAGAATATTGGGAATATGTTATATAAGTTTTAGTATAAGCAAGCAAAGCACAAATAATAAACAACTAAAAACATTTAAATGAAGTATAGTTTTTAATTGAACCGAAAAGACTATTTTGGAAATTGTATTTCTTCGAAGTTGAGTTGTAAAGAAAATTGTAGTTTTACTATATATTTGTTTGTTTTTTTAACTTTAAGTAAAACCTGGTAACTTCATTTTCTTTCATCAAACATGGTCAGTGTGTTCTCTATTGTCCTTTCAGGGCCTTCTGGCGATGCAGTGTGGTCTGGGCACTCTCCACCTCCGCCTCAAGAAAACTGGGTCAGTTTTGCAGATACTCCACCAACCGGTACTCTTGTAACCATGCATCCTGCTTCTGTCCAGGTGTGACATTTTATTGTATTGCATTTGTATTTGCTTCATGCAGAGTATTGCTACAGTCACTGTTTTTATATTTTGTCCTTGCATATTTTATATATAAAGGTTTGCTCCTGTTGTAAAAATTCTAGAAATCTGCTGTGTGCCATTTTTCAAGTCTGTTATCATTGCATTGTTTGACTAAAGGTTTTGGCTGATTTTATGTCTGTTTCTAATTCCCTAGTGACATTTTGAAAGGTTTCTGCATCTGGCAATATATTTGCTTGGCTTTCTTAGCACATTTTTCATAACTTTCTGTTGCTTACATAATTGCTATCATTCTATATGTTTATATAATCATTGTGCAAAAATATATCCAATACCTGACTATAACAAGTATGTGGTTTGCTGATGACTTCTTACATTTTAAATATCCATAAGAAAGTAAGTTTTACTTTCAAGAAAAATTAATGTAGCAATCTTGGTCCATTTAATCATATAGATAGATACTGTACTGAGGAAAAAATGTTTCATTGCAGGACCAGACAACAGTACGAACTGTAGCCTCAGCTACAACTGCCAATGAAATTCGTAGGCAATCCAGTAGTTATGATGATCCCTGGAAAATAACAGATGAACAAAGACAGTATTATGTAAATCAGTTTAAAACCATTCAGCCTGATCTAAACGGATTTATTCCAGGTGAGTTGTTGAAAACAGAAGTTCTTCTAGATGGGATAGGACAAAAATCTCAATTTTATAATCTCAAAGACATTGTTTCATTGGTACTAAATTTAACCTATAAAGATCATAAATTCTCAAATTATTTGTCTAAAAAGAGTTTATAATCACTGGGGAAGAAAAACATGTTGTCTTTAATAATAAGGTTACCTTTTTCCCAATGAAAAAAAGTTTAAGACTCTTAACTCTCATTCTGTTCTTGGATCTGTGCATCAGAATAACATTAAACAATACTGTTTTAATATTTCAGGATCTGCAGCTAAAGAGTTTTTTACAAAATCAAAACTTCCTATTCTTGAACTTTCTCACATTTGGTAAGTGTAGTATATATCATTAGTTGGTTAATGTGGGTTGTTTCAAAGGAGTTACCAGCAGGTAGCTTTCAGATCCTTAAAAAACACTTTGTGGGCTAATGGAGTGGTTCAAGTGGTATAGTGCCTGCCTAGCAAACCCCAGTACTAGCAAAAAAAAAAATTGTTGGGTGCCAATGGCTTGTGCCTCTAATCTTAGCCACTAGGAGGCTGAGATTAGAAGGATTGCAGTTCAAGGCCAGCCTATACAAATAGTTCATGAGACACCCCCCCATCTCCAAAATAATCAGAGCAAAATGGACTGGAGGTATGGCTCAAGTAGTAGAGCATCTGCTTTGAAAGCATGAAGCCCCTGATTTGTTCCACCAAAAACAACCAATGAGTAGACTTAACATCTTCAAAACAGCCTCAAAGAACTCAGGCTTTATAGTAGCCAGCTTCTTTCTCACCTTCTTTCTCACTGTAAATAAGAAATTAACAATACCTGTTGAAAAGTTCTTTGAAAATGCTAAAGTTCAAGCTGTAACATCTGTTTCTTGTTGCTAGCACAGTGCATGGAATAAAAACTATTATGCATGGCTGTGTTTATCCTTTTGGTTTTTATCAAGTTTAGTAAGTTCTGTACTTAGCCATAAGTTTAAGAACTTATGTTAAACATAGACTAAGACTCAATATAGCTACCTTATAGTTGGAATTGGCCATTAGAGCACAAATTACAGTCACAACAACAAATTATCAGATAAGCATTTCTGCCCTATATCAATATACTTTTATATTGTAAATTATTTTGCTAACGGGTTTCTATTACCATCGATTAAAGAAGGCAGGTAGGTAGTACCTAAAACTGACAAATGAAGAACTAGTAGTATGTACATGCTCTTTATAGTTGAAGGCAATAAGTATAAAAATTGGTTGCCTTGCATGTAGGAAATGGCAGGGACAGTGGGCAGGGAGGCTTTGTTTTTGTTTCAAGTCTGGTAGCCTCTTCATTGCTTTAAAGTGCATGCTTGTTGAACTTCAATAACAATAAAAACAACAGCCCCCTCCCCACTCCCATGCTTTAGATGAAGCCCAGAGCTTCATGCATGCTAGGCAGGTGCTCTACCACTGAGCCACATCCCTACTTTTCATTTTTTATTATGAGAATTTCAAGCATATAGGAATATTGAAAGAATTATACCATGAACACCCAGATACCCACCACCTAGATTCTGCAGTTAACACATTTTGATATTATGCTTTCTTACACACCTTTTCATCTATGGGATTTTAAAAGTTAACAGTTTTTTGCACTTTCTCAGGGAAAGTATTTCTTTGTCCTCTTTTTGAGTACTGAAGGAATCCAAAGCAGAATGAAGTTATATTCATAATGAGTTTATCTTTTAGGGAACTCTCAGACTTTGATAAAGATGGTGCATTGACACTGGATGAGTTTTGTGCTGCTTTTCATCTGGTGGTTGCTAGGAAGAATGGCTATGACTTACCAGAAAAACTCCCCGAAAGCTTAATGCCCAAACTGATTGATTTGGAAGATTCAGCAGGTAAGATTGGAAGCCAAAAGGACCTGGTTGCGTGACTTCATAAACACAGTTCTTGATTCTGAAAACAAAGTCAAGCTAGATGTCAAAACTTAGCTTAATAGTTTAGATGTTTCACAGGTACAGTTTGGTGGGGGGGGGGGTAAGGGTGAGGTACTTGTGGGAAGGGGGAGTGAATGCAGGAGAGGAAAATGAAGAGTGGGGTTGATGGGCTTCCTATACATAAAGGAAACAGAACAATAGAAAATACCTTAGACATTTTATCAAGAGCATGTAGATTTGGGTTTAGAAAGATAATAGACTGAATTTGGATTTGTCTCCTTTTAGAAGCAATTAAAGAATATATGTTGAGTCTTTTTTTTTTTTTGGCAGTACTGGGTTTGAACTAGGGACTTCACAATTGCTATCCAGGCGCTGTCCCACATGAGCTGCTTTCCCAGCCCAGGGTGTTTAGTATTTATTGTGACTTGCTAGATTTGAAGAACATTTCACAGTTTTGGTATTTTGCCATTTTTAATTGCATTATATATTGTCTGAAGTAGGTATTCTGTCTACATTATAATCATTTTTCTATTTATTCCACCTTAATTTGTTGAGTGAAAGTAATCTGATTTACCATTAGATTTGAAATCACAAATATTTTCCTTTAAAACATCAAGTGTTCTGTAGACTCTAAAGAAATTGGGAATTTTTGAGTTTGATTTTAGAAACTACTATTTCTTAGCAAGAATGCTAGATAGTCATATTTACTGGTAGCTTTCTTTAAAAGGCAAAAGGATATCAAGAAGTAAAAATTAGTATTTTTTTTTAATTTTCAAGGAATAATAGTAAATTGAATTTTTTTTTTGGTGGTTTGAACTCAAGGCTTCACAATTGCAGAGCAGGCATCCTACCACTTGAGCCACACCTTCAGTCCATTTTGCTCTGGTTATTTTTGGAAATGGGGTCTTAGAAAGTATTTGCCCAGGCTGGCCTCAAACTGTGATCCTCTGTATCCTTCCGATCTTAACCACCCAAATAACTAGGATTATAGGCATTAGCCTCCAACACCAATGGAATGTTACATTCTTAATGAGCCTAATTAAAACCAAATTGTGTCTTCAGTGTTCTTTTCTAAATTATCATTTGCATATAATAATGAAAGTGATTTTATACTTTTAAAGGGGAAGTTAAAACAATTTGGGGACAAGAGTCCCCGTGGTTCAAGCCTATAATCCTAGACAGGGAGGCAGAGATTGGGAGGATTGGGATTTGAGGCCAGCCCAGGGAAAAACCTTTTCAAGAGCTCATTTTATCGGTAAGTGCTAAGCATGGTGATCTGTGCCTGTCATCCTGGCTGTGTGGGAAGTATAAAGAGGTGAATCATGGTCTAGACTGGCCTGGGCAAATAGTTTCCTATCTTAAAAAAAAAAAAAAAAAAAAAACCAACACATGGTGGACTTCATACACCTATATGATGTAGAACAATGAAGCCTCTTGCAGTGACTTGAAGTGAGGCAGGGAGGGGGTAGAAGGGGAGAGAGGGGGTGGGGGCATCTCACTATAGTATAACATGAGTCTGTTTGGAATTGTCACAATGAATCCCCCTGTACAACAAATACTTCCTAATAAAAAATTTAAAACTAAAAATGTATTTGGGGTTTTTTTTTATTTAAAAACTAGATAGTATACAATCATTCTAGTAAGAGGGGATAAAGGAGAAAGATGTATCTCACCTAGATACATTGTAAGCATATACAGAAATGTTGCAATGAATCCCTTTTGTACAACTAATAAATGCTAATAAAAGTGCTTTGAAAACACAACACAGAAAGGACTGGCAGTGTGGTTTAAATGGGGTAGAGCACCTGCCTAGCAAGCACAAGCCCTGAGTTCATCCTCCGGTTGGGAAACACTCACACGCACACACACGCACATGTGCCAGAATTTAGCTCTTAAATGAGCATTTCCCATTTATAAGGCAGAATCTTTTTAATCCAGAAAGATATGTGATCTGACTTCATTGTCTTTAAGTTATATAGAACATGAAATTACTGTCATGAAGATAGTCTTGTAGGAGTCAAGTGTGCTTTGGCTTCTCATTTTACTAATTAGGCCTGTGACCTTGAGCAACTTCTAACTGTTTATACCATTTTACACTATTTTTCTGCCTGAAATGTGGAATCAGTGCATTCACATTTCAGGCCCTGGCTTGTACATTAGCCTTTTTTATCAGCCAAATGATTGATTAGAAACTCTTCAGGAACATTTTTCTGTGTGAATCCTAGGACTTTTCTGATCATTTCAGTTAACTTCTAACTTGAGCTGAAAGCTAAATACTATCTTTGTTAGGTAGTTTTATTTCAAAGTACTCTTTGATTTACCTTCTTAAGAAATAAACAGGACAAGAGGCATGTCTCAAGTTACAGAGTGCTTGCCTAATCAGTGGAGGGCCTGAGTTCATACCCCAGTACCATAAAAAATAAACAAATAAATAAAAATACCTTCTTTGTTTAGCTTATCTGTTAGAAGCCAGGAGGAGAAATTGTGATAGGCTAAGATTTTTGGTATCTGATTTAAGAATGGGATTTGGAAGGTGGCGTGGTAGTGTATGTGTATAATCCCAGCTACTCAGGAGGAGTTTGAGGCTACCCTGGGCCACATAAAGAGACTGGATATCAAAAAACAGGAGGAGGGCTTGTTTCTAGAGTTTGTATATGATTTCAAGCCTTTGGAAATTGAGCCTAGTTATGCAAGGACATTGTAAGTCATTTCCTCAAAACTCATCTGTTCTGTACAGCATTCAGATACGTGAATCTGGCCTTTGCATGGAATTAGTAGGGTTTCCCCCTCTTCATTTAATTTAAATAAAATCAGTTACTGCCTGAATTTTAAGGAAGAAGTTCTTTTCTGGTTGTCTGTCCAATTGTACACCTGTTAGAGCTGTTTGACAAAGAGATGCTGATATTTTGCCTGCTTATCATGGTCACTTTACTGTAATTTTAAAGGTATCGCAGACTTGATAATTTGTTCTACTCCCAACATAGTGTATGATTTTCTTATCACATTTATCATAAAATGTTTTGACCACATGAAATTAGATGTAATTTTCTCTATTTATAAATGGTGAACTTTGGAATTCTGTTAATTTTGGGGTAGGAGGAGTCAATACTGTCTTTTTTTGTTTTTTATTCCATCTATCATAAACCTGAGATTCATATGACACAAAAAAATCATTTGAACCTAGAAATTGTCCTATGATATTGTGGGTTTGTCAACATCCATAAAAGTAGTTGCACATAGCTATGTTTTTGAAAATTCACAGTTAATGGAGAAATACCCATAAATAATACCTCTGTGGAGCCTTTCTGACTACAGACAAAAGTAGTTTGTATCTTTGCTCTCTCATGGCATGTTCTACATACATATGATGGAACATATGACACCAAATCCTGTTTCCCCTGCCAGTATACCCTGAGCTCCTCGAAAAAAAAAAAAAGGGAATATCTCATACTCATTATAGTATCCTCAGGACCTAGCACTTTGCCAGGCATTTACAAAATTGTTCCGTAAAGAATTATTGGATGAGTTAATGCTAAATGTATACCATTTTCAAAAAGATACTGGTCTTGATACTTTTCTACTTGAAGCCATAGTGTTTTATTATCTTAAATATGTGGTATTAAAACATTCTGAATTATTACCTCAACAAGTATTCTTCTATACTTAGAATTTAAAACTCTTAAGGGATAGGGATTAGTTCAGTGGTAGAGCACTTGCCTACCATGCTTGAGGCCCTGGGTTCAATTCCCAGCACTGCTTAAACTAGTCAGCCAGTCATTCAGTCAGTCTCTTAGAGGCAAATAGATGGTGACTAGTAGTGACTTGAGTTACAGCTCCTTGCAGTAACAAGCTGGTTTTTCTATAAACATAAAAACATAAGTGGGATAAATATTTTTTTTTCCAAAATTGTTTATACAGATTTATAGGATTAAATAGCAGATAAATAGCATAACCAAGAATAAAGGTAGAAGTACGTATGTAGACCTGAATTACAGTGTTTAATACACGGTATCAGTGCTGAGTTTGTAATTAAAGTAAATAGAAAGGAAAACTTGGTTTTTGTTATTTGACAAAAGAAAGCATACCCAGATTGACCTACATAAACAGTTTCCTAAGGTGAATTCAAAAAAGATTGTTTGTCTTAGAAAAAAGATTAAGCTGACCTACTAGCCTACACTAATACTGGATCATGAGAAAAAATAAACTTGTTGAAACGATATACATCTTAAACACAGTCTGTAAAGGGTCTTCTCTTTTGTAGCACAGTTACAATTTTATATGTATTTTTGTGATTAATTAATACCCCCCCTCCCATTTTCCTCTCCCTCTGACTTTAATAGAGGCTCCTGGGAAGTTAGTAAGTGGACTGATTTTGTTCATTTTATATATTGGCACCTAGCAGAACACAAATTGAATATCAAATCGATGTTCACGGAAAGGACTAAATGATTGAGCGAGTAGCTTTGAACTTTCTATTGCTATGTCACCCTGCTGATCTGAGCACCTAAGCAGTATCTGTTTGAGATGTCTCCTCCTCCATAGTCATTGGGAGACACAGAAAATGTGGATGTGTGTTTCATTGTTTCCATAGCGCCCCCAAACCCTAGGCAGTATTGCCAACATAAATGTTTTTAAAAGCCAAGGGAGAGAAGGCACTTGAGACCATGAGTGAATAGTTTATGAATAATTTACTAGGAATCCATGTAAACTCATACTCAACTGCCTTGACCTAAGTTAATCACTGTTACCAACTAATCTTGTATTCATACAAAAATTTTTATCATAGTCACCCCCCATGCAGATCAGTTTGTATACAAGTACAATCATACTATAGGTTCTTGATTTTTTTCCCCTTATAATATTCCACAGTCATCTTTGCAACTTCATCATGTACAGAGCAACTTATCACATTCTGTATCATAAGTATATTCCGTTATATAGAGGTACCTTAATTCATCAACTTTGTTATTAATAGATTTTTGGATCGTTTCTTTATTTTACTTTTCAAACAGTGCTACACTAAACATGCTTAGACATGTGTCTGTTTTGTACAAATAACTTAGAATCTTTGTTTTTAAAAACTCGTTATCCACGTACTCTTAGTTATAGAGAAAAACAGGTTTCAGTGCATTAATACTCATCATTAGCATTTCACTTAAGGAATTCTTTTCCAAGCCACTCTTTACCTCTGAAATCACACACTCATATTCTGAAGAGTGTAATTTCTTCCCAGATGGTTAAGGGTTGCAACTGTTGATTAAACAATTGAACTACAGATATTGGCAAAGATGCACCACTTGGTCCAAGTAATTAGAACTCTTCAAATCTTGTCGAAGACATTGATAAATTAGGCTAGATAATACTTGAAAAAGAAAAATTCTACAAGTATGATGGTAGTCAGGGCTTTAAATGACTCTGGTTCAGTGTCAATGGATTAGTAACAGTCCATGGGAATAATTAATGTCACCCTTGATTACTTTCTGAGTACTGATTTTTTTTCTTTATAATTAGACTGTGAAAGTCAAAAGGGAAAGAGGGTCTATCCTCCTCTACTAGAAAGAGAGCTCCATGGGAATGCGAATCTTGTCTTCTTGCCAGTGCTGTATCCCCACAGTCTGGAACCTTATTGACTTTCAGTAAATGTTCACTGATTCAGTTAGTGCTTTCTGATTTTGCCACCAAATTTCCCCCCTCCAAGTTAACAGCTCTCATTCCTTGTTCTTTATACTCATTTTTATAATATTCTGTGTTTTTAAGACAAAGCCCCAATTAAATTGCTTTTTTCTCTTTGAAGTTCTAGTGTTTATTTTAAGTGGTTTAATTTAAATGGACTTTCCCCATGTTTAGCTTTCCTTAGGTAAAGGATATGTAACATTCTTTGAAGTCATAACTGAGTCATAATAGTGCTATTAAATGTTGATCAGTACTATAACAAAGGCAACAGGCACCATTTAACTAGAATTGTGGGTGAATGTTTCTTTTCAAACCTATGCAACACACTTTTAGTTTCATATTTGTTTTAAACCTTGGGTTTTAGGTTAAAACTTATAGACTTCTACAGAGACCTTTCTTTTTTTTCTTTTATTTATTTATTTATTTTTATTGTTTTATTATTCATATGTGCATACAAGGCTTGGTTCATTTCTCCCCCCTGCCCCCACCCCCTCCCTTACCACTCACTCCGCCCCCTCCCTCTCCCCCCAACCCCCTCAATACCCGGCAGAAACTATTTTGCCCTTATCTCTAATTTTGTTGAAGAGAGAGTATAAGCAATAATAGGAAGGAACAAGGGTTTTGCTAGTTGAGATAAGAATAGCTATACAGGGAGTTGACTCACATTAATTTCCTATGCATGTGTGTTGATCTAACCTTTTCTCTAGTTCCTGTTCCCCTTCTCCTATTGGCCTCATTTGCTTTTACGTTATCTGCTTTAGTTTCTCTGTGCTAAGGGCAACAAATGCTAGCTAATTTTTTAGGTGTCTTACCTATCCTTACCCCTCCCTTGTGTGCTCTCGCTTTTATCATGTGCTCAAAGTCCAATCCCCTTGTTGTGTTTGCCCTTAATAATGTCCACATATGAGGGAGAACATACAATTTTTGGTCTTTTGGGCCAGGCTAACCTCACTCAGAATGATGTTCTCCAATTCCATCCATTTACCAGCGAATGAACATTTCATTCTTCTTCATGGCTGCATAAAATTCCATTGTGTATAGATACCACATTTTCTTAATCCATTCGTCAGTGGTGGGGCATCTTGGCTGTTTCCATAACTTGGCTATTGTGAATAGTGCCGCAATAAACATGGGTGTGCAGGTGCCTCTGGAGTAACCTGTGTCACAGTCTTTTGGGTATATCCCCAAGAGTGGTATTGCTGGATCAAATGGTAGATCAATGTCTAGCTTTTTAAGTAGCCTCCAAATTTTTTTCCAGAGTGGTTGTACTAGTTTACATTCCCACCAACAGTGTAAGAGGGTTCCTTTTTCCCCACATCCTCACCAACACCTGTTGTTGGTGGTGTTGCTGATGATGGCTATTCTAACAGGGGTGAGGTGGAATCTTAGCGTGGTTTTAATTTGCATTTCCTTTATTGCTAGGGATGGTAAGCATTTTTTCATGTGTTTTTTGGCCATTTGAATTTCTTCTTTTGAGAAAGTTCTATTTAGTTCACTTGCCCATTTCTTTATTGGTTCATTAATTTTGGGAGAATTTAGTTTTTTGAGTATATTCTGGTTATCAGTCCTTTGTCTGATGTGTAGCTGGCAAATATTTTTTCCCACTCTGTGGGTGTTCTACAGAGACCTTCTTAAGGTCTACTTTCAGAATAAGTGTTCATTTTGTTGAATGTTAGAGAAAAGTAGAGCTCATTTTTAAAACAGAGCTTAGTTTTTTGATGCCAATAATACCATTCAAGACAAAACAAAGTATACCTTAAATTCAGTGTTCAGTCTCTTTCTGCATATGTATGGCTTCACACTTATTAAATATGTATGAAAAGGTTACCATTGATACTTTCTTTGAAGACTTAAAATTTGCCCAAACCCATTCATTTTTACTTTAAATATTTTTTCTTTTTTTATTTTCATTTTTTTCTTTATTCATTTATTCATATGTGCATTCATTGTTGAGGCCATTTCTCCCCCCTGCCCCCACCCCCCGCCCCTCCCCTCTTCCCCCACCCCCCTCGCTTCCGGGCATAAATATTTTTTCTTATAAGAATAATTTTTACATTTCAAATAAATAGTAGATATGGTTAGCTTTACCTAATGAAGCTATTTAAATGAAATTGGAATTTTGAGACTTTGTGAGTGAAGAACTTCATAGTTTTATTTCATGCTTAAAAGTGGAATAAATTTTAAACCAGAAGTCTTTAGGAGTATATATGTATTTCTGTGAGATTAATAATTGCTGGCAGTCATTTTTGAGATTTTTTTAATGTATCTAGTATAATACCAAAAAGACAAATTTAGAGTAAGGTTACAAACCTAGAACAAAGCCGAAGTACTTTGAAAAAAAGGCAGTTCACAGGTACGTTGTACTGAACTGAATCCATGAGCTTTCCAGATTCTTTGAAGGGTAGGATGACAACTGCTGCCAATAGAAGTAGAAGTCCACCATCCTCCAGTGTGGTTATACTGGATTATCTCTTCCAGACTCTTTAATATACAGTGCATAACAGCCCTTAGGGGGTTAACGTTAACCAATTATCCAGGCTCATGCTCTTCTTTTTGAGCCCTGATGCTCTGATGATGTCGGGCAGGGTAGAGGCAGGGTTGATACAGTGTTACAGCAGGAGGCTAGATTGGAACACTGCTCAGGTAAGAGTGAATCTACACCCCTGCCTCCAGAAGGGTACAGTCTTGAAGCCTGATGCTTGTGGGCCAGAGAAAACTTTTTTTTTTTATTCATATGTGCATACAATACTTGGGTCATTTCTCCCCCCTGCCCCCACCCCCTCCCTTACCACCCACTCCGCCCCCTCCCTCTCTCCCCCACCCCCTCAATACCCGGCAGAAACTATTTTGCCCTTATCTCTAATTTTGTTAAAGAGAGAGTATAAGCAATAATAGGAAGGAACAAGGGTTTTTGCTAGTTGAGATAAGGATAGCTATACAGGGAGTTGACTCATATTAATTTCCTTTGCATGTGTGTTACCTTCTAGGTTAATTCTTCTTTATCTAACCTTTTCTTTAGTTCCTGTTCCCCTTCTCCTATTGGCCTCAGTTGCTTTTAAGGTATCTGCTTTAGTTTCTCTGCGTTGAGGGCAACAAATGCTAGCTAATTTTTTAGGTGTCTTACCTATCCTCGTATCTCCCTTGTGTGCACTGCTTTTATCTTGTGCTCAAAGTTCAATCCCCTTGTTGTGTTTGCCTTTGATCTAATGTCCACATATGAGAGAGAATATATAAGTTCTCTCTTATATAGGTTAAAACTTACAGACATCTACAGAGACCTTTCTTTTTTTTCTTTTATTTATTTATTTATTTATTTATTTTTATTGTTTTATTATTCATATGTGCATACAAGGCTTGGGTTAGCCAAGCTAACCTCACTCAGAATGATGAGTGAGGAAACTCTTTACTGGAGTTTTACAGAGACACAGTTGAGGCCGGAGATGTAGTTCAAGTGGTAGAGTGCATGCCTAGCAAGCCTGAAGCCCTGAGTTCAAACCCTAGTACTGCAAAAAACAAAAACACTGTTGAAAAAAAGAGACACAGTTGAAGGAGGTACAGTTTGCTCCCAGATCTAATACTTCTAGATTCTTGATTGTTAGTTTCTAGAATATAGACAACTTATTCTCTTCCTGCTGCCATTTGTTGTTCTACATATGAAGTAGGAAAAAAGCAGTCTAATCTTGATAGTTGATCCTAGGGATAATTTTTGGATTTTCTAGAACAGTAATTTTGTGGGCCCCAGGAGCCTTTGTTTTGTGAATTAAGTCTGCCATTATTACCCTATTAAGTTAAAACAGAAACATTTTTATTTTTCCCTTCCTCCTCCTCCAACTCCTACATTTTTAAAATGCTTTCTACTTTATTTTAAAATAGCAGTAATAAACCTTTACATATTGCCCTAAGTAGTTTTAGGAAAATAACTATTCTCCAAAACAGAAAACAACTGAAAAGAGTGGCTTTTTTTGTAAGTCGTTCTAATATCTGGCTTAGGTAGAAGTCAGCGATTTTCACATTTGTTTCTGCATTCAGTCTGTTGGATAAATTATTTTGTTTGAGGTAAATCAGAGGTCTGAAAACCAAAGCCAGATCCAGTTTGCTGCCTATTTTTTAATATTCCACAGTGTTTTTCTAATCAAAAAAAGGATATTTCACTACATATGAAAATTATATGAAATTTACATTTCATTGCCTATAAATCAAATTTAATTAGAACACAGCTACATCTGTTTGTTTACAAATTTTCTGGCTGCTGTTATACTGTAGTGGCAGAGTTGAATAAATTATAGTAGAGACCATATAGCATACAAAGCCTAAAATACTTACTAGCTGGCCTTTTTGAAATAAAAATAAATAATAACAGTTGCCCTTTCCTAAAGTACATGAAGACAATGTAATCTCACATAGTTAAGAAAAAGACTACTATATAGCTTTTTCTTTCTCAAATATTAATAGCTATTCTTTGCTACTACATCAAAACACAGAAGGTAATTTTGTTAATTCCAGGGTGGAAGCTGAAGCCATATTTAATGAATTTTTTTATGTATTACATTAAAATCCCTTGATCTATCTTGTACTGTGAAGAAAACCTTTATCCATGCATGATTTTGTATCATAGTACAGTGGTTATTTAAAATACCAAATCTTTCAGATGTTGGGATATTTCCTTACAATCACTTTCCTTAAAGTGACAGGCTCACTGTGTTTATTTTTAAGAAAAACACCTGCCTAATAAACAAATCTGAATAATTGTAGTTTATCAGCTGCTCTTTGATGAAAAATGATGTTCTATGAAAAAGTGGTCCATTCAGCTTACAACTCAGTCATACAGTGCTTTTCCTTGAGACAACCATTGTTTTTTGATATGCAATTAGAATGATATATATGAACTGAGATTTAATAAAGTGAATCTTTATTGCTTTGTTATAAGCATTCCTCAGTGGGATCCACATTATTATTTATATTATGGCAAAACTTTTAAATTTTTGTGTGTGAGGGTGGAGAATACAGTGACTTAGTGTATTTTATTGGTCACTGCCTTGGTTGTCTCTGATGAGTTAACACTTTTCCCCACCATTGCTTCTGTACCATCAGTACCAATGGCAGGGCAGGGGAAAATGTCATTGCAAGAATAATTCTGACTTTTTAGACTCTTCCTCCCAAAAGAGGCTTGAAGACTCCCAAGAGAAGCTCCATGGACCATAGTTTGAAAACTGCTATTCTAGGAATATAATTATTAGAATAATTATACTATATAATTGTTTGGGTAAATAGCATTTCAGTGCTCAGCTTCAAGAGGCTTTGCTATAGCTTTGTACCAAGAAAATCAGAGTGGTTCTGTCAGAATCTATCCCAGATTATAACTGGCCTAAGAGGGAGGGATACAATCTGGCCCTGAATTTGTCAAAGGCTGACATTGTAAGAATTGAGGTTTTACCCTAATCCCACTAAAAAAAAAAAAAAAAAAAGAACTGAGGTCTTGAAAGCTAAACCAGAGCTCCAGATTGTTCTAAGATGATGTTCAAGAGTAAAGTATGGAGTCTGGCTTTAAGTTGATTCTTTTGAAAATTAGTCCTTTCATAGTTAGTACTATTTTAAGTCTGTTTACTCTCTTTAATACTCACCAGCTTTGAGGGAGTCTCTTAAAAGACATTATTTTGTTTCCTGTCATTCTGGCAGACTTTCACTTTTGGGCAACTTTCCTTAAATTCCTTTCCCTTCCTTATCATGGGAACAGCAGGAAAGATCCAAAAGGTTTGTTTCCACAGAAACTCCAAACTACCCAGTGAGGAGTTTCCTGCTACTATTTATAATAAACATGTCTTTCCACTAGTTCCTTAAGAGCTTGGACTTCAGAGATCTTTATATAACACTGTCTGAAGTCTTTCTATGTCTGTTGGCGCTACACTGCCCTGATGCGCATTACAAAGGTGTAGGGCTAAGAAAGACATCGAAACAACACCTGATCTCACAGTACAAAACTAGTCCAAATGTGATGCTGCGCTATAAACTAGAACTCGCAGTGTGGCGTAATTACAAAGGTATAACATCAGGGTAAGTAACAGGGAAATATTACTAGCAAGGTCTGTAACAGAACAGGCAGAAGGAAAATCTTGAAAAATTTTTTAACTATCAGTAGTTGTGGTTTTGAGAAAACGATAGTAAAGGAGGAGGAACCTAAAGAACAACTTATTCAGTAATTACTACTGTATATTGGAACCTATGTTAGGCACTAAAACTTGGAAGATTTATGACAAGTTTGAAAGGTTAAGAGCTGTATGTGGCTAGGTTACATTATATGACTTTTTAGATATCCTATGTACAATGCTAGCATTTAATGGCAAGTGTCTTTCTTTCTGATGGAGAAACTCAGGTACTATTTTTTCCACCTTGCCCATGACCAAATAGAGAAAAAAAGAGAATGAAAATTTAGTTACCATTGAAGTTCTTTTTAAGTGTAATTTTAGAGATACTTTAAGTCTTGCATATAATTAAAACAAGAATATGATACTTCAAAATTCTTTAAAATACATTTTGGCTGAAACAGTATAGTACCTGCCTAGTAAACATGAAACCCTGCATTCAAACCCCAGTACCACCAAAACAAAAACAAAAAACATTGTTTTGAAATAGTAGCATGAATTTGTAGCTTTCTCATTTAAGACTGAATGCCAGTGAGCATAATGATAAGTAAAAGTTTAATTTTCAGGGCTGAGGGTATAGCTCAGTGTTAGAGCATGTGCTTAGCAGACAGAGGCCCTGGAGCCAATCCTCAGCGCTTTAAAAAAAAAAAGTTTAAGTTTCATGTGGGCTCAGTGACTGCTTTTTGTGCATGGCTGGGGACTAAATTTGCTGTACAGCTTTTTGGCAACAAGGAAGATCTATAGAGAAAATGTGAATGAATTAGTAGGAGTCAGCAATTCCTAAAGTATATCTCAAGAGAATATTGAAGAATTTTATTGATGACAAGCTTCTGTGTTGGGAAAACGTGATTTTAAACAAAGCTTACTTACTCTGGGATATCACAAGTCTTGATGTGCACTGTGCAAGGAGATGCTTCCACTAGGAAATTACAGTGTCCCCAAACTTATTTTAGCAGACAACCTAATTTTTTCAAAGTTACCCTAATAGTAATAAGTACTATTTCATGGAATATGCTTTGGGAAACTGGCACATACCCATTCCTCATTTCAAAATTATGACTCAAAGTGTGTCACTCCAGGTGCCAACCTTCCTTCTGATTATTCCTATCTAGCTTTTATTTTCATGAAAAGGTAGGAAGCTATGGTTTCGGGTAGACCATAAGTAGTATGAGTAAGTATGTCTGGTTGTTAAAATATTTTCTTTATGAACACAAGGAAAGGAAATTCAGATTATTAATTGCTGTCTATGAAAATCATCTGTTACCTTTTTTATAAGTAAATATTGCAAACTAGGATATGTTGCTAAAAGAAAATTTCTATTTTCCAATTTCAGATGTTGGGGATCAACCAGGTGAGGTAGGTTATTCGGGTTCTCCTGCTGAAGCACCTCCAAGCAAGTCACCATCAATGCCATCACTAAACCAGACGTGGCCTGAGCTGAATCAGAGCAGTGAGGTTAGCACAGTTTCCCTTTTCTTTGCTTAAATTAACTTTTTTAAGGTAAGACATTCCAAATAGGGTGATTTCAACATAGAACTCTTACAGCCCACATGCACAGTTGAGAGACCATATCACTAATACTGTAATAAGTAAATGTTTATGATTATGTGACTTTTGGGGGCTTTCAGAGTACATTTACTATTACTGGTTTCTATCATTCACCCCCAAGCATATGGGGCACATGCTTGAAGCTGGAAGTCAGAGTGAATGACTTGGCAACAATCTGATATTCAGGAAGGTTCACAATCTAAGACTTTAAACACAAATCCTTCGGTATATAGTCAGTTGGCATGTGCACTGAATCACACTGCCCTTTCAGTGCTATAAGGATGGTATGTGATAATACATTTGAAATTGTACCATTGGAAGTGATATGAGAAAAGTCTAGCTTTCCACATGAAAAAAAGTATTTCCTACAACCCCAACTATTTATCATTAGTGTTATTGGATACAAAATGAAGTGGTTTTACCACATTAAATATAAGCAAACTGTATGTAAAACAGAATTTGGGACAAATGCACTGCTCCTCAAGTACTTTGGAATTCTCTTCTACAAAACAATAAAAGGGCCACTCCAATTAGAAAAAGGGAAAGGGGTCTGAGACCTTACCTCTCCTAAGATACCTGCTGAGGCCTCCCCTCTTATACTTTAGTCCTCGGAGGACCTCCATTTGCAAACTCTTTTTCTTTTATTACTTGTTTTGTCCTTAAGAGTTTTTGTATGGCCTTTAGGTAGTGATACAAAAATGTTACCTTTCAGGGAAAGTAAGCTTATGTATTTTCCATGTCTTCTAAAGCCTGAAATGTGCTGAATTAAAGAGACACTAGTTACTTTTGGGCAGTTGGAAAATAGAAGTGACTAGCAGTTTTACACTGCTTGCAGCTTAATAAAGACCTCACACAGGCATGATGCCTGTGTCTGAAACACTAAAGCATTATACCATCTGTTCAACCATTAGATGCAACCCATTAACTTACATGTTTCTGTAGAGGGAGAGATTAAGCCTTGGAAGAATTTGCTAGCAGAGGAGGCTTATGGAGAGTAGTATAGGGTCAGTGTTTTGAAACTACTCTTTATTGCACTTACCTTTCTTTCGTATTTTAAAAAACAACATCAGATTAAGAGTATTTATTAGTGGCAGTAACTCTAAAGCATCTCACTTCTAAACTCCTTGCTCATTAATGGACTTGTGTAGGGTCATTAAAGACTAGATAAACATCGGTTTTCAAGTCTGACTCTAGTAGTTGCATTCTCCCTACTGAATACTCCTACAAAGTTTTATTTGATAGTATTTGGTAATACGGTCATACATATCTTTTTCTCATAGGTATAAAAATTGAAACATTAAATTTTTAAGACATATCTACTTAGTAAATGAAATTTAGATTACATTTTGTCTCCCACAAAGCACTGATTTTCTTTCAATGTGTACTTGTTCGATACCTGTGGATATGGATGAAACCCTGTAGGGGATAACAGTAACATTAATTCCTAATGTGTATTGAACATTTTTGATATGCTAGTTCTGTTCAAAAACTCCTGACGTATGTTAAGTCCTTAAATCCTCACAACACACCTTGATGTAAGTTTTATTAAATTCATATAGAGATAGTCAAACAAGCACACAGAGGTTATATAACTTTCCCAAGTATGCCCAGCTCAACTAGGATTCTAGTAGTCTGGTTCCAGAGCCTGCTGCTCTTAAGCATTACACTACAGTCACGAAGATGAGGCTGTCTGCCCTCCAGGTAGCTTACATAAATCTGGCAAAGCCATACTAAACTTCACACCACCCAAACATAGTCTTCATCAGGACAATCTTCATGTAAATCTTTTTCCACAGTTAGGTAATTAGGATTTTAAAAATTTCTTCTGAATCCTTGCAATAATAGCTATTGAAAAACAAACATATTATCAAATTTTGTATGAGTCACTTCCCCAAAGTGATGTCCCATGATAACAAAGTGAATTATTGTGGGCTTTTATTCATGAAAGATTTTGAATCCATCAGCATGTCATAGTCTTTTAATTTTCATATTAATCTAAACTGTAGGAAAAGTTGCTGAATGATTGTATTAGCTATTTTTGTAGGTAACTTTCAACAGTGCCCTCATTTGCTAATATCCAATTTCTACATGTCTCTCCACATTGAGTATCACTATTTTAAATATTAAGTTGAACTTTGAAGCATAAAAATGGATACTTTCTCAAACCGATTATAAAAAGGACCTTGGTTAATGGGGTAGTCATGTCTTTGTGTAAACATTTGTGTATATATTGTGTATGTGTAGATGTTCTTCCCTCTTCAGGGGACAACTGATAATTTTTAAGAATCAGATTTAAGTGATAATTTTAATAGAAGTGTTATGTAAACATTCTATATTTATTACTAAAATCTCTAAAACAAACGGAATTTACTATAATTAATGTTGACTTATCACTCCACCTATTTTAAGAGGTATGATATTTCTTTGTGTACCTCTTTTTAGAGAAGTAGTATTCCATACGCATCTTCTGTACATATAACTCATACTCAGATGCTTGATTCGCTTTCATTGTGGCCGCATTCTGATTTTTCTAGCATGGGGAGGGGTTTGCCTGACTGGCAGTTCTGTCTTGTGATCTGGCATGGCCCTGCTTATAGTGCTGATTGCAGGGGTTGACTTGCTCCAGATTGACATAAGCTCAAACATATATTAATTCCAGAATTTCTTGCATTTTATTTCAATTACATTTTATTAAATACCTATGCATTTGTATAAAATACGTGCACGAACATAATAGAATCATCTTTCAGGGGTCGCACTGGCAAGTCACACTGACTTGCTTTGTTTCAATCAAAACATTGTTTCATTAACATCACCAAATCAGTGATTTAACATTTGAATTTTAAAAGAAGGGTTTGACATTATTCTTTCTTCAAGTCAAGACAGACCTCTTTACATTTTTACTTGGTGGCCATTTATATAACTTACTCTGTTCCTGTATGGTGTTTTGAGTTTAATTCTGTAAGGATTTGAATCTCTTCCATACAGATTGTTGAAAAAAAATTATCACTATACATTGATTGTGAAGTTGCTCACCTTACATTACAAGCTGACCCAGCATAGATAAGTGTAAAATGTTTATGGAAAATTAGAAACTACAGAATTTTGTTAGACCTATGAAACACAACTTGCAGTGCAACCTCTGAATTACTTTGCTAAATCTTCTCCGGTGATCTTTTACTCCATCTTTCTCATCATGCTGACTTGTCTCTCCTCTGTCTGTTCAGCAGTGGGAGACATTTAGTGAACGCTCTTCAAGCTCACAAACTCTGACCCAATTTGATTCTAACATTGCACCAGCTGATCCTGTAAGTCAATCACTTAGCTTGCTTGTTTGAAATTAATTTTATTAACCCAATTTCCATTCGTTGTGGTTTTTAGCTGATATGCATGATTCAGTGTAGTGCCTAGAGGGAAATGTTGGCAGGCTTTTCAATTTCTGTGTGCTTAATGGTGGAAAGAACGTTTTTTGCTATTCCTTGTATTTTCTAGTTATTTTGGTGAGAGAAAACTGTATGTTTTAAAATCTGGTACATGTGTCTAAAGAAGCATTTTGTGACAATTGGTTTGTTTAATAACCATGCTATCATTTGCCAATTAAGTGTATGTTTTGTTAAACATGTATCGCTTATTTCAGTGTAGTGACATGTAAATATTTGTATGCTTACACATCATGTAATACGTACTCTGTATGTAAATATTTATGCAGTATCACTTTTTTACTACCATCAATGATATATCTTTTTTTGTATGTTGAGTTTTGTTAGAGCAGATCAAGTTTAGAGAAACAATACTGAGCTATAGGTCAAAGATTCCTCTTATTGCTGGAGGCAGGGCTCAAGCAGTAGAAAGCATGAAGCCCAGAGTTCAAACCCAGTACTGCAAAAAAAAAAAGATTCCTCTTGTGCAAGGGAGGATCTGTCTTGTCGTCTTGTGATTTACTGTGTTATTTTGAAAATGCTGCAAAGTTCATATCCTAATTTTAAAAATAAATTTTAGCACCATAGAGATAATTTCATATATGCCCCACCTGTTCCTCAAATTATTTGAAAACTTCAAAACCTTAGTACAAATCATTCTTCTCGATGTTTATGTCTCTGCTTTTTCTGTTAAAAAGGACTTGCTAAAAGCACTTTCCAAAAACAAAAGCAGAAGTAGGAAGAGAAGAAGAATGTAAAAGTGGGTGTTTTAAAGTGAGCTGAGTGGGAAGATGTGGAGAAAGTAACCCAAGGCATTCTTTTTAGATGTTTCTGATCAAAGACAGCCAGCATTTACTAATTAATGTTAAAATGATCTTATCTTTTTGCATGAATTTTGGAGAAATGGCATTTAAAGATAACAGTGGTTTAAATTAATAGATTTTTATGTGTCTTATAATTTTAAAAGAATTTGTGTCTTTGAAATATAGAGGATGCTGTTAATAGTCATTAAATTCAAACATAATGTATAGGCATTTTAAATATTTGTTTTATAGTTTATTAATATTCAAGGGCCAATTACAATGTAGATCACCTGTACCTTTTGCTTCTCTTTTCTCACTACATTTAAAGCATTTATCTTTGATTTTAATCTCTGAAAAATAAAGAAATAAAAAGCCAGCATTTGAAGTGTTTGCTTCTTATTAGCAGCATAGTTAAGACCTCTTGGGAACCAAAAAGTTCTGCAAACTAAAAATTTTGCCTTTAAGTTTCAAGCTTTAAGTTTTGTATCTTTATTGTTCCTTTCTCCTAGTTATTATACAGCTTGGTTAATTTTATTTACTTAATGAAAGTATTTTATGGGAAGGAAGGTTTAAATTAGCCATAAAGAAATTTCTATTCTCTAACCTCTACAAGACAGTGAAAATAATTACATGTAGTCTCTTTGTCAGACCAGGCAAGAACATTATATATAAAAGTTTAGAACTCAGCGGCAAAAAAAAAAAAAAAAAAAAAATTGACTCCTGACTGGGAGATGTAGAAATATTTAGCTTAATAATAATGTTTTTCTTGCTTAGAAATAAAGTACAACCTTACGAGTGCCACCTCCAGTGTTTAAAATGATACGTCTCAGTACTTCCCTTTGTTACCTCTCGTGGCAAGAGGCACTAGAAAATAAAGAATGGTTAATAACTGGCATTTTAAACTTGAATTTGTACTTCTGAATTTAATCCATACAATTGACAAATATTTATAACCTGATAACTAGAAATATCTTTTTTCTTTTATGGTGGCAAATGTAAATCTGAACTTTGTTCTCCAATCTGTAATTTCACTTTAAAAATTTAGAAGAATGCTCTGCTTTCTCTTAGCCCTCTTGTGTTTTGGTTTGGTTTGGTTTTGGTTTTGGTTTTTTTGGTGGGACTGGGGTTTGAACTCAGGACTTTGTGCTTGCAAAGCAGGTGCTCTACTGCATGAGCCACACCTCCAGTCCATTTTGCTTCACATATTTTGGAGCTGGGAGTCTCACAAATTGTTTGCACAGGCTGGTCTCAAACCATGATCCTCCCAATCTCAGCCTCCCAGGTAGCTAGGATTACAGGTGTGAGCCACCAGCACCCAGCTTGTATTTTGTTTTTGAGCTAGGGTCTCACTAACTTTGCCTGAGCTGGCCTAATTCTCCATCCTCCTGCATCTTCCTTCCAAATTCCTGGCATTATAGGCATGCACTGCCACACCAGGTCTCTGCCATACCTGAATTTCTTTACCTTCTTTTTACACTTGCCTGAAATATTGCCTATCCACAGAGCACACAACCTATAGCCACAGTCCCAGATGATCCTTGGTAAGGATTATTTAAATAAGGGTTTTTAAGTAAGTAAATAAGACCCATTCAGACTAACGGAGACCCACCTAGGAGGAAAAGAAAATTATAGTCATAATGTGGATCTAACATATCTTTCAGGATTAGAAATATTTAAGGAATATTAAAATAAACTAAATTGTGATAATTAGCCATTTGCTCAATAGAATAAAGTCTACGACAAGTTTCAAACTGTTCTGGTAGCACTTAGTGACACCCATTACCCAGTGCAGTGACCTCAGTATATTCTGAGGGCGTTGGTTGTTAGGCTGTGGGAGTTATGATGAAATTGAAATTCTGATGACCTCATTTCCAGAAGCTTGATTTCTTTTCATGAACTGCTTATCAAACAGTTAATAATAGAATTCTTCTGGTAGAATCTGCTTGTTTAGAGTGTATTTAAGTCAAAACACCAGAGAAATTCTAGACTGGTGAGAAATGTAACATGCTCATCTTTGCTGTGATTTATGCTTGACCTTGGGTGCAGAAGAAATTCTGATAAATTCAGCATATGAGGAGAGTTAGCTTGATTGCTAATTATAGCCAGTAAGCTTGGTTTGGTGGTACCTCTGTGAGATATCTATGATATTCTCTAGGAGTAAAAGATGGCAAAGCTGTAGGCAAAGGGTTGACTGGCTAACTCAACCCCCAGGGTATTTGGGAAAGTTTTCACACAAAAAAAGTTAAGTTTCTATGCCAAGCATTGACTGAAGATAGTTAACAAAAGCAGAGAGAATACCATGAGAGGGCTTGTTCAGTGTAAGGATGGTAAAGGGTACACATACACAGGGGCGTGTCGGAGACAAAAGAATGTAGCTGAAACCAGGTTGAGAAGAACTTAGCATGGTAAACTAAGGCACTAAGCTTCATTTTGTAAGGATAAAATAAGCATGTTATAGTGAGAGTCTTAACTATTTTCTCTCAATAAAGGATTCCTTTGTGGAAGTTTTACGCTAAATTTTGAGACAAATCTAAACAATTTGAACTAATCTGTAGAACATATGTATTGTACCTACTATTACAATAAATAGGCATCTAATTATTTTTGTTTTAAAGGTGGAAAAAGCATCAGATTTTCTTGAACAGTGTAGTAGAAATAAGTCTTCATTCTTTTACTTAGTCTTTGAGTTTTCATGAAGTAGTTCATTTTACCTCAAAGTTAACACTTTTATAATTTCATTAAGTCATTTTCACACTTTGCTTTTGAATATTGTCTTGAGCTGTGTTTTTATAAGAAAGAGCATTTTTCATGCAAATCTTTAATCACTCAATTTAAAATGAACTTCAGAAAATCATACTATTCAGCATGTATAGCAAACTTGATTATTGAATAAAATTCTAGAGCTTTCAATGTTACGAAATTTATTTTCATGTCTGCCTTAATGAATGAAAAGATCTATCCACCAGTTTTGATAATTCTGTGATGTTAGCCTGGCATTTTTAATACAAATCATGCATTTACTCCCGCTTTTCTCTAGGATACTGCTATTGTTCATCCAGTCCCCATTCGTATGACTCCAAGCAAAATCCACATGCAGGAAATGGAACTTAAAAGAACTGGCAGTGGTAAGGGAGCTGTGGTTGGCTAGTATTTTAGTTCAGCTTCCAGCTAAAATGCCTAAGTAATTATTCTATGAGGACTCACTTCTTTCATACTTGTTACTTTTTTATTATTATTAGTGGTGATTACTTATTTAGTCTGGTACTATCTTCAGTTGTGTGTGTGCGCATGCACATGTTGTTTATGTTGCAGTTATAAGAGGAAAGTATTCATTTTAAATGATAAAGTTTTAAAATAAGGGCATTTGAAAATGTGATGTGTCTCTAGGTTTTTATGGTCAATATTGTGATTTTTATATTTAAAGTATGTTCAGTCTTTAACTGAAGAGGTATATTTATTTTTTTTTTATTTTATTATTCATATGTGCATACAGTGCTTGGGTCATTTCTCCCCCCTGTCCCCACCCCCTCCCTTACCACCCACTCTGCCCCCTCCCTCTCCCCCCACCCCCTCAATACCCAGCAGAAACTATTTTGCCCTTATCGAAGAGGTATATTTTAAAATAAATTTTGACCATCATATAAATTTAGTAAATTGTATGCTTTACTTGAACTCTTGGAATTTCCCCTTATTTTAGACTAAAAGTTTTAGTTAATGTTTCTCAAATGTAATTTTATTTTTTGTATAAGTCAGATCATAAATTATTTTTATAGCCCATATATGTGGTGTTTTTTTTAATTGTACTACAGGTATAAGATTAGAAAAATGAAAATGCGAAAAAAAAGTTTTTCATTATAAGGCACCTTCTATTATGGCAGATAACAAAAATTCTATACCAACAGGTTTGCATTTGTGTTTTTAAAAAAATGTTATGTTGCCTTATATATCGTGGGTTTACCTGCCACTTCTTTGGAATATCTAAATGAAGTCTTACATCCGAGTTTTAATGAATTTATCAATTCAAATGCCTATATCTTGTATTTTTACCTGTTAATTCTCTACTAGATCATACTAATCCCACTAGCCCATTACTTGTGAAACCATCTGACCTTTCAGAAGAAAATAAAATAAATTCATCAGTGAAATTTGCTTCTGGAAATACTGTAGGTAAGTAAATGATAGTGTCACGTCTCCCATTTGAAGTTTATTAAGTCTGAACTTAGAATCTGGATAATTCAGATGTATAGCTGTTTAGTACTGTCTGCACTGAATAATGTAAAGGATAGTCAAGTCTTTTAAACCTGCTACCCCTTTTCTGAGTAAATGGCCACCCATCATTGCCACCTGCTTCAAGGCAGGCCTCCTGTTCCTCCCTCCCAGCTTGGTCCATTGGCTCTTTCCCAGGAGCACTTTCCTTTCTTTCTCACAAAACATTGGTGATGTATTCATTCAATAAACCAATGTATTGGATACTATGTGCCATATTCTGTTCTAGGCAGTGGTAATATTAGCAGTAAACAAAAGAGAAAAAATCTTTGGCTATATAGAGTTTACATTATATAAGGAAGATAAGAAAAGTAATTCTTATATTAGATGGTAATTAGCTCTATGGATAAAAATAAGGCAGTAAAGAGGAGAAGGAATGCAATTTTAAATAAGGTGATCAAAGAAGGCCTTACTAAAAGATGACATTTGAATTAAAATTTAAAGTGGCTGAGAAGGTGCACTCTGAGGAAAGGATAAGTAAGGCACAGGGAATAGCAAATGTAAAAGCCTTAAACAGGGAATTTGCTTCCACTGGAACAGCAAGCAGACTCCTGGAATAGAAGTAGTTAGCAAGTTTGGCAAGCAGAGGTAGCAATTGGAAGCATAGTAACAAGGAGCTATGTAAGACTTACTTTTTCTGAGTGAGATAAAAAAGGTATTAGACAGATTTGAATGGAGGATTGACATGATCTGACCTTTCTTTTTAACAGGGTCACTCTAGCTTTTCTAGTGATAAGTATTGAAACAGGCAGAGACAGTTAGAATAATTCAGGAAAAGAAGATGTAGCTTGGTCTAGAGTGGAAGCGGTAGAAGTGCTGAGATGTGGCCAGAGTTGGGACTGTGTTTTGTACATTGCATAAGAATAGACTAAAGGGTTTGTTTACCTGTTTAGAACAGGATATAGGAGAGGAGTCAAGGGTGAGTACAGGGGTTTTGGCCTCTGCTACTGGGAGATGAAGAAGGCTGTGGTAAGAGCAGGTTGGTTTGTGGAGAAAGAATAAGAATTTAGTTTTGGAGATCTAAAACTTGAGATTTCTGTTAGTAAATCCGAGTGGAAATATGTTCATTTTAGCATCATTCTTTTACCAGCCAATTTTGTTATTTCACAAGAAAAGGGAAAGGGCTAAGTTTTTAAATGACACTAAATCAAATAGCCAGCCCCTTCAGTTTATAACTCTTGAGAATATGTATAGTATTCCTTCAGAATGTTCCCACAGGTATTTTTTTGTTTTTTAAATGTTTTTATTAGTATGTAATAGTTGTACAGAATGTTTCATTGTGACATTTCCATATATGCTTATAGGGTAACCCCGTTTGGTCATCCCCTCAGTTATTCCTCCTCTTCCCCCTGCCCCGAGAGGTTTTTTTTAAATTATTTTTTATTCCATCACAACTGTTAGTTAATTTCTGGGATTCTAAGACTTTAAAGAAATTGAAATTGAGGTTTTTTTCTCTGAAGGAAAATTGGGGACCTCTGGCTAATATTATAAATTTTATTATTTAAGCAAATTTTATTCCATGTCATATTTTATTTTTCACATTAATACCTTTTAAATTAGTTATCTTTATTTAAAATATTTCTAATTTTTCTTTAATTGACTTTTCCCATTATAAAACAATTTGCACTTTGCAGATATGTAATAAGCAAAACCAAGAAAGTAATTATTCGTATTCTCAATATTTTGCAAATGACTGTGCCTAACAAGTTCATTGTCAACTTTATTCCTCATTCTGTACATTGATAATACAGAGTCAGCAACCCTAATCTGAAAATCCAAAATCTGAACTGCCTCAAAATCCCAAACTTTTTGAGCACTGAAATGACACCACAAAGTGGAAAATTCCACATCTGACCTCATGTGACAGATCATAGTCAAAACAAAGGCACATTAAAAATACTGTACAAAATCACCTTTAGGTTATGTATACAAAGTATATATGAAACACAGATGAATTTTGTGTTTCAACTTGGGTCCTATCTCCCAAGATACTCATTTTATACACACACACACATACACGCATGCTTTTTTTTTTTTTTAATTTGAGACAGGATCTCACTTTGTAGCCCAGGGTGGCCTGGAACTTGTGATTCTCCTGCCTCTAACTCCCAAGTACAAGTAATTAAAAAAAAAACCCAAAAAATGGAAACCTGAAACATTTCTGGCCCTAAGCATTTTTTATAAGGGATGCTCAATCTATAGTTACTTTTTAAAAATAATATATATACTATTTTTTACTTATTTTTAATATTTCTGTATCATTAAATATTTTTCTAGACTATAACTTATTTTGTGTACTGTATAGATATGTATGGCTTGTTTGTTGATATTTAGTTTTTTACAGTTAGTAACACTGGGATGAACTGTTCGCCTATTAGTAATCTTTGAATATCTGATTTGAAGTAAATCTATCACTTATATTTGTTTGGGGTAGATAGAGCAAAAAGTAAAGAAATGATTATTATTAAATAGGATATATCCCATTTATCAGCAGATGGTTACAGTAGTTCAGACTCTTTTACTTCTGACCCAGAGCAGATCGGGAGCAATGTAACTCGTCAAAGGTCAGTATTACTGCCAATAAAAAGTATAAAATGTCTTGATGCATGTTAATATTTAAAATTATTTAGAACCAAGCACAAATTACTTTGTTCTCTGAAGGCTGTTAGGTTACCTGTTGGTTATGTAAAAGACATGTTATTGGTTATTTCTAACTTAAACAGAAAAACGAGGAACCCTGATTTATTTTTTTTTCTAAAAAGAACTGATAATTTCTTTGCAATATAAGTTTAACATAGTCCTTTTCATAGCTAAACCGTGAGAATAGTAAGAGTCTGCTTAAGTAATAAATGTGTGGCCTTATTGCCAGTACCAAAAGGATTTTAAAGCACCATCCAGAAGCACAGTTGAGTTGTGTCCTACCTGCTCACCCCAAAGTTCTATGTTACACATAACCTTATCCTGTGAGATCGGGAGAAGGATAGCCAGAGATTTGTCTGCAGGGGCTTCACCATCCACTAAAAGCTATGTGAAGAACAGAAGCATCTTTGTCCTCTCACTTTTGGCATGTACTGAGTATCCTTTTGTCACAATGCCCAGGTATGAGCATGTAAAGAGAGACTAGTAATGTAAAATTTCTGAAGAACTTACAGAGACAGAAAGCTGCTTACTTCCTTTCTGATTCTTCATGTAGTTCTTCCTGTGTTTCTTAGAGTTCCCAGTCATTTTGGATTTTAATTCTTATCTCTATGTGAATATCAGATTCCCAGAGTCTGTGTAGACCCTTTTCTGACTGTAGGAGACTTTGCTTGCAAAAAAGTGAAAATCTAAGACAAGAAGCTCGAGTCACTTCTAAAGTAAAAATAGGCACCTCGGATAGTTTAGTCAGATTCCAACTCAGCCTACCAAACTCTAAACTTTAATGAGTTGAAAAATAACTATAGCTGAAACCAGACTTTCTCTTTTTCTTAACTAATTTTTCAGACTAATTTTACCTTAACTGAATGGAAAGCATTACACCAATTTTGCAGCCTACCTTAAAATCATGTTACAAGCTGGGCACCAGTGGTTCACACCTGTAATCTTAGCTACTCAGGTGACAGAGATCAGGAGGATCACGGTTCAAAGCCAGCAAATAGTTCTGCAAGACCCTATCTCAGAAAAAATCCTTCACAAAAGTAGGGCTGGTGGAGTGGCTCAAGTTGTAGGCTCTGAGTTCAAACCCCAGTACCACAAAAAAAACAAAAATCATGTTACAATTGCTTCCTTTTCAAAAGTATTAAAATTCTGTGTATAACTTTTGAAAAAAAAGTTATTTGCCAGATTAAATAACCACTTGTTTCAGGTACAACATAAATGGTATCATCTTAATTTATTGTTATACTTATACAAGTACTACTTGAAAAACTGTCATGCTAATAAGGTCTTTGCTGCTTATTCAAGTATGAATGCTTAAAAAGAAAAAAGTTCTAATATCAATAGTATGACCAATTGTAACAAGGTGAATTTTGCAGGTCTCATTCAGGAACATCACCTGATAACACTGCACCACCGCCTCCCCCTCCAAGGCCTCAGCCCTCTCATTCTAGATCATCATCCTTAGATATGAATCGGACCTTTGCAGTCACCACAGGTATGAACTAGAAAACCATAATACATATTATCATTTCATGGTTTGTTCCCCTTGGTACAGGGTCTCACTGTAGCCCAGGGTGGCCACGAATGTGTGTGATCCTCCTACCTCAGCCTCCCTAGTGCTGAGATTACAGGTGTATACCACCACACCTGGCTTGTCATTTAATTTTAAAGTTAATCCAAGACACGTTATCTTTCTCTTTCTCTTAAATACCTTATTTTCAAATATTTGCGAATAAATGTCCTTAAAGTACCTGCTTTCTAATGTTAAAGCCCTAAGTTCTAACCCAGTCCCACCAAAAAATAAATAAATAAATACGTGTTGGTTGGGTGCCAGTGGCTCACACCTATAATCCTTGTTTCTTTGGAAACTGAGATTGGGAAGATTTCAGTTTGAGGCAACCCTGAACAAATAGTTTGTGAGACCTCCATCTCCAAAATAATCAGAGCAAAATGGACTAGGGGTATGGGTCAAGTGGTAGAGTGCCTGCTTTGGCAGCACAAAGCTCTGAGTTCAAACCCAGTCCCACCAAAAAAGTTTTTATTTTTGTTCAGATTAAAGACATTAAATGAGAGGGGATGTTTTTTCATAGTGGCTAAATGTATTTCAGTTCAATAAATGTATTTCATAGGAAGTTTTAAAAACAATATGGTCATTCTGTCAAGGGGTAGCTGGTAGACTTTAATTTAACTGATGAAGGAGAGAGAAGAGTCATGACTCAGATTTTTATGTTTATACAACTGGCAGTGTTGTAATATTGGCAGAAATAGAAAAGGTAGAGTAATGTCAGTTTGGAATGGTGAGGGAAGTGTAAATAATAGTCTACAAGACCTGAGCCAAGAAAAATCACTGTGTGATTTTTTTTTTTTTAGACAAAGCATTTTTGCTAGTTGAGATAAGGATAGCTATACAGAGAGATTCCTAACATTGCTTCCATGCACAAGCTGTGTTACAACCCAAATTGATCCATCTCTACCTGACCTTGTCACTAGTTCCTGATCCCCTTCCCATATTGACCTCTGTCGCTTTAAGGTGTCTGTATTAGCTCCTCTGCAGTAAGGACATTAAACACTTTGATGTTTTGGGTTTCTTACCTATCCCCATACCTACTGTATGTGCTCTCCCCTTAGCATGTGGCCCAAGCCAACCACATTGCTGTATTTGCCCTATCTAAAGTCCGCACATGAGGGAGAACATAGGATTTTTGGTTTTCGGAGCCTGGCTAAGGTTCTCCAGGATGATGTTCTCCAGTTCCATCCTTTACTTGCGAATAATAAGATTTCATTCTTCTTCATGACTGAGTAAAACTCCATTGTGCATAAGTACCACATTTTCTTAATCCATTTGTCTGTAGTAGGACATCTTGGTTGTTTCCATAACTTGGCTATTGTGAATAGCGCAGCAATAAACATGGGTGTGCAGGTGCCTCTGGAGTAACCTGTGTCACAGTCCTTTGGGTATATCCCCAGGAGTGGGATTGCTGGATCGTATGGCAGATCTATGTTTAGATTTTTAAGAAGCCTCCATATTTTTTTCCAGAATGGTTGCACTAATTTGTGTTCCCACCAGCAGTGTACAAGGGTTCCTTTTTCCCCACATCCTCTCCAACACCTGTTGGTGGTGGTGTTTTTGATGATGGCTATTCTAACAGGGCTGAGGTGGAATCTTAGTGTGGTTTTGATTTGCATTTCCTTTATGGCTAGAGATGGTGAGCATTTTTTCATGTGTTTTTTGACCATTTGAATTTCTTCTTTTAAGAAAGTTCTGTTTAGTTCAGTTGCCCATTTCTTTATTGGTTCATTGATTTTGGGAGAGTTTAGTTTTTTAAGTTCCCTGTATATTCTGGTTATCAGTCCTTTGTCTGATGTATAGCTAGCAAATATTTTCTCCCACTCTGTGGGTGGTCTCTTCAGTTTAGAGACATTTCTTTTGTTGTACAGAAGCTTTTTAATTTTATGAAGTCCCATTTGTCCATCCTTTCTCTTAGTTGCTGAGCTGCTGGGGTTCTATTGAGGAAGTCCTTATACCTATTACTTCCAGAGTATTCCCTGCTCTTTCCTGTACTAACTACAGAGTTTCAGGTCTGATATTAAGGTCCTTGATCCATGTTGAGTTGATAATAGTATAGGGTGATAAACATGGATGTAGTTTTAGTTTTCTGCAGACAGATAACTACTTTTCCCAACAACATTTGTTGAAGAAGCTGTCTTTTCTCCATCATATATTTTTGGACCCTTTGTCAAAAATGAGGTAGGTATAGTTGTGGGGATTCATATCTGGGTCCTCTGTTCTGTTCCACTGGTCTTCATGTCTGTTTTTGTGGCAGTACCATGCTGTTTTTATTGCTATTGCTTTGTAATATAGTTTGAAGTCAGGTATTGTGATACCTCCAGCATTGCTCTTTTTGCTGAGTATTGCCTTGACTATTTGCGGTCTCTTGTATTTCCAAATGAACTTTAGGGTAGATTTTTCAATCTCTGTGATGAATGTCATTGGGATTTCAATGGGAATTGCATTAAACATGTAGATTGCTTTTGCTAGTATAGCCATTTTTGCTAAGTTGATTCTACCAATCCATGAGCACGTGAGATCTTTCCACCTTCTGTAGTCTTCCTCAGTCTCTTTCTTCAGGGGTTTGTAGTTCTCCTTGTAGAGGTCATTCACATCCTTTGTTAAGTTTACTCCTAGGTATTTGATTTTTTTGAGGCTATTGTAAATGGAATTGTTTCCATATATTCTTTCTCAGTTTGTTTGTTATTGGTGTATAGAAAAGCTAATGATTTTTCTAAGTTAATTTTGTATCCTGCCACCTTGCTGTGTGATTTAAGAATCATTTGCTTAGAAATGGTAGAGTGTTAGGTAAAAGGGAAAATTTGAAAGTCTTCCTATCTGATGGCTAAAGAGCATATGGGGAGGGGTGGAATCCAAGAATGTACACTATTATGGAAACAGGCAGTTGTTTCTCAAGAGTCTGTCATATAATAGAAGTCTAAGGAAAGTCTGAGATTTTGCCATTAGGTCACATATAGACCATTGTATAAGATATTATCTTCCCTTCACTACTTATCAAGTATTCTTAGAAACGTTTCTCATGAAGTTACATTCATTCACCTGATTCTTCTATTAGCAAAGTGATTGTATAGTTGCTAAAAAGACTTGCATATTCACACAGGACAACAACAGGCTGCAGTTGTCACCCATCCTCCTGCAGTGCCTCCAAGACCTCAACCCTCACAGGTAATTCTCCAATGTTCTCATTGCAAATGTCAGCTGTTACAGTCCTCACAAACAGTGCATCTATGAGGTATCTAATTCTGTTTTACGTCTATTTGTAAGGTCAGGAATCATTCAGTGATTTTCCTTAATGAGCACTTAATTTGGTGAAGCTAAATAAAAATTTCAGTAATTATCTGGATTTTTTTAAAAAGAACCTTAAAAGTGAAGCAGATAATAATCTTGACAAAGGAGGGTTTAGAGGAAAGAACAAAGGATTAGGAGATGTAGATGTCCATTGAGGTCCTGGGTCCAGGAGTGACTCACAGTGTGACCCCACTGTATGTGTTACTACTTTGGTGAAGGAAGTGTTAAGTGACCTCTGGTCTGAATCCCTTCCAGATCAGAATTGAAGTGCAGAGGTATTATAGAATGCGTTTGGACAGCCTTGGTGACTAGTAAATTTAAGGATCACATTGAGATAGTATAAGTAAAATGAAGGAAGTAAGACTTGAGTAGGGACTTGAAAGATCAAGTGGTACTTACTGGAGAGAGGGCATTCCAAACCAAAGGAATGTCATCCACACAAGCATGGAAGGAATGATAAGCAAGTTCATACAACTAGACTGGCAATGTGTAAATATGTAATGCAATCACAAAGGAAAAGAAGGGTACTTTATCATACTGATAATGCTAATAAAATGTTTGTTCCCCTGTCTAAACCATCATGCAGGCACCTGGTCCCACTGTACATCGTCCAGTGGATGCTGATGGCCTATTAACTCACACTAGTACCTCACCTCAGCAGATACCAGAACAACCAAATTTTGCAGATTTCAGCCAATTTGAAGTGTTTGCTGCATCAAATGTAACTGAAGAACAAGATGATCAAACTGAGAAACATCCAGATGTCTTGCCGGTCAGTTTTCAAGGGCTTAGCTAATTTGTGGCAATCTCTCCCATATTACACCTAAAGCCTCTCTGTAAACAGGAACTCCTAAAAAGACAGCTTAAATAAGAGGAGGGCATTAATGAGTAAAATATCTCCTGCTGCCTCCTTTGTATTCTATAGGCCTGTACTTCCTAACTTTTTAATTAGTCCCATTTATAGTATAATGCTTAATAAGAGTCCAGATCTGCATCGAAGTAGGTGTGGTGTGCAATACAATGTGGTCCTGGCTGAAACACCGTTCTGAGGGTTTACTGCTAAGCATCTGAATGTGTGATTTGGTAAGGATTCCTAGAGGATAAGAGGCTGTGGTTATTATAGCTCATTTTCTTTAAATCACTTTAGTTAGGCAAACACACAGAGTACACAATACCAAAATTTAATCTTTGTATTTGAGGAGACCCTGTAGTTGTAGTGATGGTAGTTCTAGAGTTTTAGGGATTTCTGACCTAAATCACTGAGCATAAATGTGGAGTTGGAGGGACCAGAGGAATTAACTTTGCCTGGCCAATTAGGGGAATGGACTGTGCCTAGGGAGGGGTGGGCCTGAGGGCAAGTGCAGGTATGCCCCTGGTACTGGTACTCAAGTTCGGGGTGGATTCTTCCCCTCCCTAACCACAAGAACTTCCCAGCAACCACCTAGAGAGTTGATGCAGTGGCTTCATCCCTCTCCCCTTGCCTTGCTCACAGAGGTTACCTTCCCCCTTCTCTTCCCTTCAGTACTAGAGAAAGTCATTCAACAAGGTTTTTCAAATTCCTTCTCATTCTCATCTCAGATTTCTTGTCAGAATGACCATTTGCTTAACATTTTACTCTGATCTGTTACATACTTTATATTTATACATAATTATATATTACTTGTATGCGGTTAATGGTGGTAATATATTCATCTCTAGGTTGAAAAGGTTTCTGATCCTGCAAGTTCTCTTCGAGTTGCCAAAACAGAGAGTAAAACTGAAGAAAAAACAGCTGCTAGTGCTCCTGCCAATGTGGTATGCAAAAAATCTTATCATACAGATGGCTTGTGCATAGAAAGTTATATGAGAAATAATGTCAGCTAAGCCAGGGATGTTGGCACACGCCTGTGATTCCATAATCCCAGCATTCCATAGGTTGAGGTGGGAGAATTGAGAGTTTAAGGCCAGCTGGGTTACATAGTGAGTTCTAGGCCAGCCTGAGCTACATAGCAAGTCTAAAAATTTAAAAAAAGAGATCAAGAGCACACAGAGAGACAGAATGAACTAGGAATTCTCTAACCAATCCTACTGCAATTTATCTGTGGTATGTTCAGTCTGTCTCAGAACAAAGGCTACCTACATACTGGAGATGATATTCTGTGACCTATGCTACTACAGATTCTCAAAATTTATGTGGTTATTACATTCTTCTAAATACATAAATTAGAACGTTGTAGACCAGATTCAGAAAAATTTCCAATAATGCTATGCTCTGTGGACCTAAGTGCCAAGATT
This sequence comes from Castor canadensis, assembly GCF_047511655.1. Classification (NCBI taxonomy): domain Eukaryota; kingdom Metazoa; phylum Chordata; class Mammalia; order Rodentia; family Castoridae; genus Castor; species Castor canadensis. Next base: position 25,598,858 of record NC_133386.1, read on the forward strand.
ATATATAGGCATGTGCCATCACACTTTACCTCCTCCCCTGCACTCTTAATTTTAACAGTTTTATGGATAATTTTTCCCCTAACATTTTATTGTAAACATTTTTAAACATATAGAAAAGTTGAACAAATGTTACATTATACATCAGTAAGCCCACTGCATTGATTATACCATTAATATCTTACTATATTTGCCTTTCCACATAGCTCCCCATTCCTTCTGTCTGTCAGTTCTTATCACTTACATGAATTACAGATTGTAAATATCAGTATACATTCCCCTTGAGCCAACAATTTTGGTAACTTTTTTCCTCTATTCCAGGCAAACCTAATAGCTATTGAAACAGCATATGTTTCTAGAAGTACTTAAATAGTACTTTCCAAACATTTATTTTTACTATGCTAATAAGCTCTGTGATTTTTTTTTTGATAATTTTATTTTGATCCACTCACCCCAACAAATTTTAAATACCACTTATTTAAAGAGATGCAGTTCTTGTTTATATTTACATACAAGTCAAATCAGGTTTGGATAACTACTCAAGCACTCTACTGTATTTGATTGTATTGAGGGCAGATTCACATTCTCCAGCAAAGTGTCCACTCATTTTCAAGAGTTATAATTACTGTGTATCATAATGGTGTTTAAGAATTGTGTGACTTTGCACATCTTCATGATAAATTATTTCATTCATTAAGATGATATATTTTAGGATTTTTTAGTAGAAATTCCTATGATGGTAATGGATATGTATTTCTGGAGACCTCCTTTATTTTTGAGCAGGTGTATACTAAGCATGATTCATGTTTTATGTTAAAACTGGCTTTCATGGTCTTGAATCAGATTTGGACCCTAAGCAGCTCATGTTATTCTTTTTTAGAAATTTATATTTTATAATTTATATTCTAGATGTGTTCATCATTATGGTATTGACTAGGATCATCCTTTTCTATTTTACTATAAGTTAGTTATTGCCACAAATACATGAATTGTCGTAAAGCAGGATGAGCAACTAATTTTTTTTAAGAGCAGGTAGCTTAAAAAAACCAAATGCTGTTGGTAAAGTGCTGACCATGAATGTCTTCAAGAATGTTCATTATTAATGGAGTTTTGTCTTCTAGAGCAAAGGCACAACCCCTCTTGCTCCACCACCTAAACCTGTACGAAGAAGATTAAAATCAGAAGATGAATTAAGGCCAGACGTCGATGACCATACACAGAAGACAGGTGTCTTAGCTACTGTTGTTACATCACAGCCTTCTATTCCCAGGTACCCAGTTACATTTAATTACCAGGAATAAACAGCACCAGAATGAAAGAAATTAGTAGTCAGATTAGTTCTTTAGTTGAGTAGAGATTCTTAAAGAACTCCCATTTCCGAGTACGTAGAATATTCTTCCTACTTTTCCCCATTTATTATTAAGTTTACTTCCAATTCTATTTTAACACCCTTTTGTAAACTGTGGAGCAAGAGTTAAAAGTTGATAGTGTAGAGTAAAACTGATTTTTTTTTTTTGGCAGTACTGTGATTTGAACTCAGGGCCTATACCCTGAGCCACTCCACCAGCCCGCCTTTTTTTCATGATGGGTTTTTGAGATAAGGTCTCAGGAACTATTTGCCTGGGCTGGCTTTGAACCACAGTCCGCCTGATTTCTACCTCCTGAGTAGCTAGAATTACAGGCATGAGCCACTGGTGCCCAGCAAAACTGTTTTTTATGGTTGTTCACACCAGAGTTTGCCAGACTGAGGCTCATGGGCCAAATTCAGCTCATGTCTTATTTTTCTATGTCCAGTGAGCTAAGAATGGCTTTTACATTTTGTGAAGAGGATAAAAGAGAAAAGAAAAATAAAAAACTAGAATATGGAACAGAAACTGTATACCCACAGGACCTAAAATAATTAATACCCAGCTAGAGAAAAAGTCTTCAAGTACTTATTCTAGACTCTTTACCTCAGGTGATTCTACAGAAAAATAATAGCAGTTAAAACAGTGGTAATAAACTTAGGCTTCAGAAACCTGCATTCTTTTGGTTGACTATTGAAACTGAGTGAGGTTGCGCCATGCTAATAAGGAAAAAGCTGTTCCCTCTCTTGTCTGTGCTTAGAAATACATCAGAGCGTGCTATGGGTGTAGCTCAGGGGTTAAGTGTTGCCTACCATGTGCAAAACCCTGAGTTCAATCCCCAGCACCACATAAAAATAAAACAACAAAAACAAAAAAAATGGGCCAGGTGTGATACAATCCCAGCTACTCTAAAAGCAGAGATGGGGAGAATCATGGTTTGAGGCCAGCCCAGGCAAAAGGTAGCAATACCCCATCTAAACCAATAAGCTGAGCCCTCCATGGTGTGACTGCAATCCCAACTACATGGGAGGCATAGATAGGAGGTTTATAGTCTGAGGCCAGTCGCAGTCAAAAACATGAGACTCTACTGGAAAAAACAAAAAGTCCTAGAAATGCGGCTCAAGTGGTAAGAGTGCTTATCTACCTGAGTTCAAACCCTAGTCCTGCCCAAAAAAAGAAATAGATGAGAGAAGTGAAGAGAATTTAAAGAAATGAAGGTTATGGTTTTTGCCCCCTTTATCTCCTCAGATCTGTTGGGAAAGATAAAAAAGCTATTCAGGCATCAATTAGACGCAATAAGGAAACCAACACAGTTTTGGCCAGATTGAATAGTGAATTACAGCAACAATTAAAGGTAATGTGGTTTCTGAATCTTTGTTTGGGGAGTTCCAGGGATGTAGAACATCTCAGAGTTTCCAGGGAAGTTGGAGGTGATCCAACAATTCTTATGGTTGTATGAAACTCTTCTCATAACAAAAGAAATGTGCATTTAAAAATGGTGTACAAGCCATTGAATCTTTCAGTACTAAAAGTAATTTTTAACTAAAATTTGGATAGACATTGCTTTATCCTACATACATTATAAGACATCACTATTTCTAAAATATTCACAAAGAAACTTAGAGAAGAAATATTGTGACTTTAAGTTCCTCCAAGAACATATACATGGCCCTCTACACTGTGTAATCCTTAGATGATTTGACTGTTGTTAGTTTAGCCTTTCATCAGACAACTCAGATTCTATTAAAGGAACTTAAGTCTAAAGAAGACAAGAAGTGCGGACAATTTATATCATCTTGCATGTGAAGAGAAAATGCAAACCTTAAATAAAAATGGTGCTTCCATTCAGTATCCCACTGTCATCTAATACTTGAGAAGAGTGAGATTATTTTCCTACTTGTAACCAACATTTATTTGAATTCTTATTGAATAAATACTATACTCAGAATCACTTACCGTTCACCCACATTTTTAAGCACTAATGACTTATAAACCAGTAGTTCTCAAATGTTAATGTAGATACAGATATAATCTAAGGCCATATTCCAACACAGATTCTGATTTAGTATGTCTGTTGGGATCTGAGAATTCTACATTTCTAAGTCTTTCAGGTGATGGAGATGCTGCTGTACTGCTGGCCTCACGTTAGATAGCAAGGTTGTAATGCACAAAGATGAGGAGAAGAGATTCCCTGGAAATGTAAAATGGACACATAGTTTATTCCCATAACGTTCCGTTCATGTCCCTCATCTAGCATTTATCACACTGTTCCAGAATTGTTATCTATGACACATTTGTCTCTGTCCTACTGAGCAACTCACCGAGGGTAAATCATAATCATTTCTGCTTAGGATGACCACATAGTGTTTGTCCAAACCAAGGCACTTTTGAGAGAAAAGAGGGAGGATTTCATTAATATTTAGCATTTGGCTGTATAAACTGGAACTGTCCTAGATAATTTATGGCCATTTTACGTGTAGCATATATTAGACATTTGTTTAATCTCTCACATGAATGGTATTATTGTACAACCCTTTGACCAGAGGAGAAAACATTTGAAGTTGTTAGATGTTTATGAATTTGGTCCATTGTAAAAGAAGAATGCAAAATTTAGGACAAGCTTATTTAGTACGATACTTTGAACATAAAAATTTTGTTAATGTGTATTTTTCTAAAGAACTAGAGAATATCATAGAAAATAAAAAGGAGCTATTTTGAAAATCACTTTCTTACTATCTCTGAGAATAGAAAATAAGGTACCAAACAGGAAGAGGTCATTCTTGTTTAAAAAAATATATATATATATATATCAGTATGATAAAGAGAAAGAAAATAAAAAAAGGTAAATAAGTTAGAATTTTGTGGTTGTCAGAAAAGACTCCTTAATGCCAACAGTGATTAAAAATTCTGAATCCAAAATTGAGTTTTCTTCTTTGTGTAACTGAAACTCAAAATGAAATCCAGGAGTTGCTATAACCAGATGTCATCGGTAGGCAGAAGAGTCCACGTTAACAAACCCATCTACAGTTAATTTAGGGGACAGGCTTCATGCAGAATTCATGCATTAATACCCATCCAGTGCAAATAGTTGCTTTTCTGATAATTAGCTGAAAAGCATTTATTACATGATCATGTAATGAGAGAAGAATTTAAATTACTAGAATCATATTTTCATATTCTGAATGTATAAAGAAACAGCCTTTCTAAAGGGAAGTATACTTCTAAAATATGAATAGCTGCCCTTTAGTCTTGTTGACAAATATAAATTGTTTTCTTAAAACAGAGCTCTTGTTAGGCATGTGTTTATTTTTATATGCTCAGAAACATAACTTGGACTTTGCATCTTTTTTTCAGGATGTTCTTGAAGAGAGAATCTCCCTGGAAGTTCAACTGGAACAACTGCGACCATTCTCTCACTTATAAGCCAATTGCCGTTAACTGTGAACATACCCATTTTTAAACGGTTTGGGGTTCAAAGCCAATTTGGAGACCCAAACATTCAGCTCACTGCTTAATTCAACATTAAATTTTATGATTCTGTTTTACCCTATGTGTTCACCATTGTATTTAAGTATCTTTTATTTTTTAATTTCAACAATAAAAGGGTCAGGATGATTTTTTCTGGAGGTTATATTGTGTGTGTTGTACACCCCACCCTAGCTATTCCATAGCATCAGGAACCAAAACGGCACAATGATTTGGTTTACAGAGTGGGCTTCTTATTTATATCTCAAGCACAGACTCAGAAATCTTCACAAAAGGAAGACAAAAACTGTTACCTTGTTCTTGTCTGGGTTTAATATTTTACACAAAGCATCTATATTTTCTAAAAAACTTTAAAATATGATTCTTTTTAGTCTTTTATTTTAAAGAGCTTCATTGGATAAGACAGTTTTCACAGGAAGCTAATTTACTAGGAAGTCTTCTTCTCTGCATTAATCAGCATGCTTCAAGAGTCACATGATTCTTCAAACTTCTCTTACATACCAACTTGGGGTCAGGTTCTCCATTTTCCTTTCAGCATTTGATCACTTTTACAGGGACTTGGACATTTTCTGTGTGAGATTTTAATTCAACAGCATTCATGTAAACTTACGAACTTTACGATTGTGAAGACAGGCTTTTTCTAAACATCCCTTCAAGGTGAAAGGAAGTGTGACACCAGTACATAAACATGATCTGCTCAGAAACATCACCCATTTTTGCATGATTCATATGCTTAACTCCGTTAGAAGTTTTATAGCGAGTATTTTCAAGAGATAGGGTTTTAAACTTCTGAGGATAGTCCATTACAGTTTCTAGTTTACCTTCAGCTGTCTTTTTACTCACTGTCCACATCTGCAGATTTTTCATACTAACAGAGTTTCTGGAGTATGCCCTGTTTAGGATAATGTTCTGACCTAGGATTTGTTTTATATTGTGCAGTAGATGTATTTGGATCACATTTGTAAATTTGCATTTGTTGCTAACTCATAGCACATAGTCCCTTTAAAGTTTATGCTGTCCACAGGGTCATAGATGTTAAACTGCATGGATATAACAAAATCAAAAGAGTGATTTTACATTAATAGTACAATATTTTAACTTTTTATATATTTTTAACCAGAATTTAAATTTTTAAGAATTAGACAGAATTTGTAGTTTCAAATTTGTAGTTTTCAGGTTCACAATCCTAGATTACACTATTAGATTTTATTGCCTTCAGAGATTATGAAGTGGGCTGGGCATGCCTCCAATGGTAGAACACCACCTGCCTAGCAAGCACGAAGCCCTGAGTTCAAACTCCAGTTCCATAAAAAAAAAAATAGACATTATGAAGCAAAAAGGTTATCAACCTTTTTTATCAGTCTTTTGAGATCAAAACTATTACTGCTGCATTTGTCAGCTAAAGTTTTCAGGTAGCTAACAGGTTATAGCTTTCAGTTTGTTACAAACTCAAATGAAGGCTTTAATGCCCCAGGAAGCTACTATTTTGCTGTTTCTTTGCTTGAAACAGAATTGACTTTATTGATTTTTATTTAGCTAAATTTCATTACAAGCAGGTTTTGCAGCTTAATCCATTTTTATTAAGCTCAATTTCATAACAGGCAAGTTTTGCTAGATTTCCGTTTATTTTGTTGTTGTTTTGGCAGGACTGGAGTTTGAACTCAGGGCTTTGCACTTACAAAGCAGGCACTCCACTACTTTGGGCCACACCTTTAGCCCATTTTGCTCTGGTCATTTTGGAGATGGAGTCTCATGAACTGTTTGCCCAGGCTGGCCTTGAACCTCGATCCTCCTGATCTCAGCCTCTCAAGTAGCTAGGATTACAGACATAAACTACTGGCATCCAGCTATTTTTATTTTTTAAAGGTTGCATTTTTTCAGTGATCTTCTAATTTAGCATTGTCAAAAGTATTTTTAAAGCTTACTTGGATGGTCTAGAATTTGATGTCTGTAGCAAAATATTTAAAAATTATTTTTAAAAAACTTCTGAGTACTTTATTTTTTTTTTTTTTGCAGCACTGGTGTTTGAACCCATGATCTCATGCTTGGTAGGCAGGCACTCCTACCACTTGAGCCACTTTGCCAACGTGTGTGTGTGTGTGTGTGTGACCACTTGAGCCACTTTGCCAACGTGTGTGTGTGTGTGTGTGACCACTTGAGCCACTTTGCCAACGTGTGTGTGTGTGTGTGTGTGTGTGTGTGTGTGTGTGTGTGTGTGTGTGTGTGTGTGTGTGTGTTGCCCAGGGCTTCAAACCATGATGCTTCTGATCTCTGCCTCCTGAATAGCTAGGATTGTATTAAGAATATGTTTGACAGGTCTATGTTTGACAGGTGTTTGAAAAGCTGCCATTTATATTTCTTATACATATTTTTAAGATCAGTAATTGTTTCATGAAATTTTTAATGATTAGTAAATCACCAACAAATTAAAATATATTTCCAAGAATGGTCACTTATGACACATTTTTCATTCTGGTTTTATTTTTCATTAATCATTTTTTAACAACTACACAGTATGTTTGCTGTCACAATTCATCACATCAGTCAAATTGTTTTAAAGAAGATTGTCCATGCAAAATAACTGTCAAAAAAAAAAAAGGTTCAAAATTTCAGATTCATTGTTCTGAACATTCCACATAACTTTGCCATAGGTGATAACATTTCAGGGTTGGAAGGAACCTTGTGGGTCGTCACAGTTCATCCTCTCATCATCCGTGACACCTTCTGCTTCTTCCTGGATGTTCAGGAACAGAAAATGCAGAATTGCACCCCGATGGCTGTCTTCACGTCCAGTGTCACTTCTCCATACTACTTCTGATGGTGCTCTGGAGTACTGAGAGCCACAGGAGCTTATCATCCTCTGCTTCAGTAGCACAAATCCATTCACATTTTGGACCTTGAAGAATAAATGCATTCTTGACATCTGAAAAACATATGAAGCATACTACTTACTAATTTTTGTGGGTAACAAAAGAAAAGGAAAAAATGTTTTAAAATTCAAGAGCTGACCAAGCCATCTTTAAGAACTTTTTGAACCCTAAAAATAAGGTTTCAAACAAGTTTAGGACCTAACTTCTTAAAATGGCTGAAAGTTGATGTCATAAGGTAATCTTATTTTTATAATTAATTATAATTAACAATTATTTTAAAGACTGAATAATGATGTTATGTTTAATTCCTTGTATAAAGCAGCCCAGAAATAACTGGAGCCAGTGAAAATCTTTTCTAATCATATGTTAAAGATGATGAGAGCCAGACCTAGACATCCTTGGTATGAGAGCTGGCGACAGTAGCCAACTGCATACTCAGCTGAATGGCCATAACTGTCATAGAATACAGCTTACTGTCATAGTGAATGGGAAGAGAAGAAAAAGAGCATGCTTTATACGCTAACCATGCTCAGTGATTGTGGGTAACCTTTTTTACTTAAGTTCGCCTTCAAGAAAGATTCCAAAACAGATCAAACGTGGCAGTGTGACTGACAGGGAGCTTTAACTGGGGCTCTCTCTTGCCTTCTAACTGACCTGAGGATTGAATTTCATCCTTTTCATGGGAACTCCACTTCTGTATGTGTAGGAACAAATGGATTCTGTTTGCTAAATATTTATTTAAACTTTATTATCTATGTCAGAAAATGAAATTGACCTACGATTTGTTTACTCACATTTTTCTTTGGTTTTAGTATCAAGGTTATATTGCCATCATAAAATAAGTCAGATAGTTTTCATCAGTTTTTTCATCTCTAAAGGAATGTAAATAAGTTACCAGTTCCCTGAATTTTTCATTCTGGAGCTGACACTGCCATTAATCCAATTTTGACAATAGGCGTAGACTTCAATGAGGGGAGAAAGAAAGGAAGGCAAAAGTATTAAGAAATTATATACCCTAGCTAAGACTTTTTCTCTACTCTGGCTTTAACAGGATTAAAATGGATGTATTTTCCCTTCTTCCTTTAAAAAAACAAGATTGCCTTCTAGGTGGAAATATTTATTCCCATACTTGTTATTCTCTCTCTCTCTCTCTTTCTCTCTCTCTCTCTCTTGGGCTCAGATTAGTTCCTTCCCTAAGATCTTAGTTACTGATTTAACCTAAAGTCCTTTCTACATGCTTGAAAAATATTGGAGTGAAAGATGTTACATTTGGGTTGTCTGGCCTAACACAAATACAGGAAAGAGATCTTTAAGCTTGGAAAACAGTGTGGGATAAAATGAAGTTAGGCATAATAAGTTTAAGTAGGACTCTCTCTGTGACAAATGGTATTTCTTTTGGAATTACTTTGAATAAAATGTAACTTACTAACCATACTCTAATATATCTGTCTGTTCCTTTGTAGAACAACTCTCAGCTTCAATGCCAATTTAAGAAAGAAAAGGTACAATCAGACCTGTAATGTCCAGTTAGTCCTGGTAGAATGGAAAAGTAATAGAGAAGAATCTAAAATAATGCTTCAGGTCTGCAACATCTGTAGACAAGGTAGGACACTGGCTGAGAGCTCCAGGTCTCCAATCAGACTGCTTCAGGGTACTCGTGGTGATGTGGGTCCTGTGTCCCTTTGTGATTTTTGAAAGCTGTATCAGAAAATAATGCCAGCATTCCTTTCTGCTGCTATTTCAGAGACAGATGAAAGTTTAATGAACTCCTAATTGGGTAATTATTTGCAAACTGAAAAATCATAATTCCAGTCCTTTTCCTACTTTTAGATATTAATAGTTAATGAGTTTGGTATGGAATAGCTTTGTGAAGATACTTATCTCTTGAAAGAAAACTGTACATACACTTGGAATCTGGAATGTCTTCTATGAGTAACCGTGAAAGGGCTACTGATGCAATGAACTGGTAAGTTGTTGTTGAAGTCCTTTCAAACGGAGTGTGAGATATGCCCCGACTGCAAACAAGTAGTGCGTCATTGAAGAGAAAGAGGCTGAGATCACGGATTTGTTCATAGAGCCTATGTTAAAATAGGGAAATGTATGTAAGTGCTTTGTTAAACAACTATCTTTAAATTGTTAAGCCAGTGGCTGACTCTTACCACACTATAGATCTTTTGAGTTGCTGGTGAAATTCTTAGTTCTCCTCTGCATCTCAGACCAGTACTGTGGGCCAACAAGATTTCTGATGGAGTTGTCTTGAGCTTGTCCATTGGACAAGAATTTCACAATCAGTGTGGGGAAATGAGCACTGACCTTTCCTGCCTTTATGAAATGAATCATTATCACAGTGCTTTTTAAAACTTTTGTCAGATTTGGTATTTTGTGCTAGATGTATCTGGCAGTCTGAGAAAAATAACATTTTTGTTCTGCATTATCTGTGAGGGCAAAAGGTTATATGAAGAAAAATACAAAGACAATGTGGCATGTGGAATCTTTAAATGAAAAGCAGGAGAAAGAAGCATTTACTAGGTAGAAGTGAATTTTTAATTCCAGTTGGAGGAAAATTCGCTCATCAGTATGAAAGGTAACAACTAGGTAGTCCTTCCTTTTCACTGAGGTTGCTAACACGATCAGCCAACAGTCAGCTTATTTATCAAGGAGCAAAATCTGGTGTCCATAGCCTCCCATCTGTTATCATCTTGGATTTAAGTTTTAGGTATTTACAGAAGAATGGCTGGATGGCCACACATTTCTACCTATCTGCACACTTAAAACAACTCACACTTCCCTAACACTCTCCAAACTGCTGAAGCTAACCACTCTCCAAATACCTAAAGCATAACACCTGAAATGTCTTAACTTTTTGACCCATCCTGTGCCCAGCTCTTAGGCATGGTTGTAACTAACATGACTCAAGTGCCCTGCTCTTCAGAGTGCAGCTGGCCTGCCCATCAATGGACACAGCATCACCAGAGCATGTGCTAGAAATGCAGTCTCAGGCTGCTTTATCCCTGAGGCAGAATTTGCATTTTAACAGAATCTCCAGGTAATTCAGATGTGCCACATATAAGTTAAGAGTCATTATCATGTAAAGTGAGTTACAAATGTGAATTATAGCTGGTTTTATGGTAGACAACCTGAAATTCTTTTTTTTTTTTTTTAATTCTTTTGGCAGTAGTGGGAGTTGAACTCTGGGTCTTGAGCTCGCTAGACAGGTTCTCTACCACTTGAGTACACTCAAAGCCCTTTTTTGCTTTAGGTGATTTTTCAGATAGGATCTTGTGCTTTTTGCCTGAGGTTGGCTTCAGATTGCAAACCTCCTAACTATACCTCCCACACAGCTGGATTACAGATATGTACTACCATATCCAACCTTGAAATTCTTTGCTAAAAAAAATTTGAACCAGTCACCATTGGCTCACACCTGTAATCCTAGCTACTCAGAAGACAGAGATCAGAAGGATTGTGGTTTGAGACTAGCACAGGCAAATAGTTCAAGAGACCATATCTTGAAAATACCTAACACAAAAAAGGGCTGGCAGAATGGCTCAAGTGGTAGAGAGCCTGCCTAGCAAGCAGGAATCACTGAGTTCAAACCCCAATATCTCTAAGAAAAAAAAAATTGAGTAATCAGTCCTACTCTTGGGAATCCTATCTGCTAAAAATGGTAGCAGATGTAAGGAATTTGTTTATATAGGGAATCAAGTTTGTTGCAACATCAGTCATCATAGAACGAAGTATAAATGAAAGGATGGACAGACGGGATTAAGCCTCTAAATGAAACAACTGTCCATTAACAGCAGAAAAGTGGAATAAATGGTGTTCCATCCACACCATGAAATATTATTTATTTAAAAGAATGAACTGAAGCCATAGCAGTTAGCTCGAAATGCTTTCCATTTGCTAAGTGAGAAAAGCACTTAGAATTTTTGCAAAATAATGGCAACCTCCCTGTAAATAGATGTGTGCATATGTATTGGTTACCTGACCAAGTACAAAAAAACAGAAGGCTACATACTGAGTTGGAAACTTGGGTGACTTTAGTATAGAGGGAAGAGTGAGCCAAGCACAATGGAAAAATGGAGGGAAAAAGAATATTGTACACTAAATGAAAGTCAATAGTAGGACTGACATTGTTTAAACATTGCTGTAGAACTCTGTTTTGCACAATTTAAAAACTAGAGATGGTCAGGTGAAGAATAAACAAGTCCCTTGAACAAACAGAAACAGACTCCATTAATCTTCCTAAGGTTGCTTAATGGTTCTAAGAGGAAAAAAATTAACTTCTATTAGAACATTTGACTTCTTCCCTTAGTCTTTCTTCAGATGGATTCAGCCAGCCACAGGGGTGGGCTGCCCCTCTCGAATACTTTGTGAGACCCCCATCTCCAAAATAATCAGAGCAAAATGGAGCAGAGGTGTGGCTTAGGTGGTAGAGCACCTCCTTTGCAAGCACAAAGCCCTGAGTTCAAACCCCAGTCCCACCAATAAATAAAATTCAGGACACAAGCTTTGGCATGAAGAGACAGCAGCAAGCCATCATCTCCACTGTGAGCTGACCTAAGCCAAAAGTGTTTCTCCATAGCCTCTGCACATTCACACACTACCTGACAGATCGCAATGGCTTCTGGAGTCCCTAGAATGAGACCAGAGTCCAGTATCCCTCAGAAGTCTGAGTAGGTCCCCTCCCCCAGTGCAGAGTAAATGACTGCAGGTCCTTTTGGGAAGGTAAGAGAAACATTTATGATCTGCCTTTTGGCAAGATAGTAGGGTCTTTCCTCAATGGGACTCTGGGTCTGGGAAGTGGGTGGCTTCATTTGGTGGTCCAAGTCAGGCCTAGATGGGCACACTTTTGCACCATTAGCAAGGCCCCTTTGAAAAAAAGATGCTCAAAAATCATCAAGCTGCAAGTCACATATATGAAAATCGGTGTTTTTGAAAAATACTGTACCACCAAAATTTCAAAGTACATGTTACAAGACTTTAACATTGGCAGGTATCTTGGCTCAAGTGGTAGAGCACCTGCCTAACAAGTGGGAGAACTTGAGTTCAAACCCCAGTACTGCCAAAACAAACAAACAAACAAAAAAAGTTATAGGGGCAGAACTCTTGCCTAGTATGCATGAGGTCCTGGGTTCAATCTCTGACACGGCAAATAAATAAGTAAATAGCTTAACATAACCCCAAACTATGGTTTGTGCCCATGGTGGGGGTAAGCACCTGCTTCTTTAAATGACTAGAACTTTGTCTCTACTCCAGAGTAAACTTTTTCATGTAGAATGCACACACTCGTGCTCTGAGGCATAGCTCTTGTTTATTTCTGCCATGCTGGTGAATTTCTTTTGAGGAAAGTCTCCTTTCATTTTCCCACCTGTCTGGTTGGTGGAACCAGCACTGTCCGAGCACTGAGACCTGGTATGAATTCCAGACCAGCACTTATTAGTTCTGTGACTTCAGGCAACTTTCTTCAGTCACACTCCCCTAGCATGGGTCCTGTCCTACCTGCCTCACCAAGTGATTGCAGTGAATTTATCAAGTGAGAGAGGTAAAACGTATGGCAAACTGTAAAGCTTTATGTTCCGTGAGTCCAGGCAATGGGTGTAAATGTAAACAGGATACATTGACTCTAGTAAGTAAAAATTCCTGATGGAAATCATGGGAGTGGCATTTCATTGGTTTTATTTAACTTTAAAATAACAGAAAATGAGTTACAGGCTAAATATTTTGGGCTAATGCTGTGAATGTAATCACAGGAACAGTGTCTTTAAATGTAAGTGTGCACCATAGAATAGAAAATAGTATTATCCTCAGACCCTCAGCTGTACTCATCTCGTGTCCAAATTCTGAAGACAGGTCTAAATTCCAATAATTTAGACTTCCAGCTTCCAACTGACATGTAAGAGCCTGGAAGTTGTCACTCCTATCCTCACTACAGAAAAGATGAAAAAACTCAGAGTCAGCTGGACATGGTGGTACACACTGTAATCACAGCTACTCAGAGACTGGAGCAAGTTCAAGGTTAACCAGGCAAAGGTAGCAAGACCCTGTCTCAAAAACAAAATACAGAAAATGTGGTATTTATATGCAATGGAATTTTACTCAGCCATGAAGAAGAATGAAATTTTGTCATTCACAGGTAAATGGATGGAACTGGAGAATATCATGTTAAGCGAAATTAACCAGGCTCAGAGGCCAAAAATAGTATGTTCTCCCTCATATGCAGATTCTAGACCTAAAACAAACTCAGTAATATTATTGAACATGGGTCACACTAAGGGGAGGCCGTGCACAGGAAGGGACAAGGGAAGGAAACCAAAAACTTTAATGTGGTTGATGTGCTCACTGTAGAGGAGTGAATACAGCAATCTTAAATTGGCAGAGGCCACTATGGGAAGGAGACCAGGAAGCAGTGAAGAGGTCTGGAAGAGATGAACCAATGTGGGTTGCAATACACACGTGCATGGAAGCAACACTAGGAATCTCTCTGAATAGCTATCTTAATCTCAAACTAGCAAAAACGCTGTCTTTCTTATTATCTCTACGTTTGTCTCTTCAACAAAATCAGAGAAGAGGGAGGAACAGGTTCTGCCCAGAAGCCGGGAGTGGGGAGGGGAAGTTGGCACAAACAATGTAAACACATGTAAGTAAATGTAAAAATGATAAAAGAAAAAAATATGATAGAGATTTTACACAAGTAAGGGGTGAGGATAGGTAAGACACCTAAAAAACTAGCTAGCATGTGTTGCCCTTAACGCAGAGAAACTAAAGCAGATACCTTAAAGCAACTGAGGCCAATAGGAGAAGGGGACCAGGAACTAGAGAAAAGGTTAGATCAAAAAGAATTAACCTAGAAGGTAACACCCACGCACAGGAAATCAATGTGAGTCAATGCCCTCTATAGCTATCCTTATCTCAACCAGCAAAAACCCTTGTTCCTTCCTATTATTGCTTATACTCTCTCTACAACAAAATTAGAAATAAGGGCAAAATAGTTTCTGCTGGGTATTGAGGGGGGGGAGAGGGAGGGGGCAGAGTGGGTGGTAAGGGAGGGGGTGGGGGCAGGGGGGAGAAATGAACCAAGCCTTGTATGCACATATGAATAATAAAAGAAAAATGAAAAACAAACAAAAAAAAACAAAACATAAGGGCTTGCCTAACATATGTGAGGCCCTGGTTTCAATCCCCAGCTTTAAAAAAACTCAGAATCAACAATTCTTCCCAGATCATCAAATAACTGGAGTCAAAACATCCCATACAGGCAGATACAGAGAATCACAGTTTATCAGAACAGAAACTGCCTGCTGGAGCCAGCATGAAATAGAAGAAACTTGAAGGGCAGTTGACTGACTGCTGGAGACTGTGGACTGACAGGGGCGATTAAAACCTCAGGGTCCCACGTAGCTGTGAATGTCACCTCCAGGAGCCACCAGGGTCTCACTGCAGAGAGGGAGCTGGGGAAAGCAGCCATTTTGAAATTTGCCCAGAGTACTATTCTGCTTAACAAAGACCTGCCCTCAAGTGAACTTTTACCAGACTTCAACTAATCAGGGTTTTGCCAGAGCCTAACCAACCTGGGAGAAGGGAAGTATTTAACTCCCAGTTCATCAGAAGACCAAAAACTGAACTATAGAATGCTCCCCTTCCTCTCCTCTTAGTGCCACATCAGTAGGACTCGAGTAAAAGGAGATCATGGCAGACAGGCCCTCAAGTCTCAGGACCCCACACTTTTTTTTCGTGGGACTGAGGATTGAATACGGGGCTTCTTGACCCACACTTCCAGTCCTTTTGCTTTTAGTATGTTTTGCAGATAGGGTCTCAAGCTTTTGCCAAAGCTGGCCTCAGACCCAATCCTCCTACCTCCACCTCCCAAGTAGCTGTGATTACAGGCATATGCATCACTGCACCCAGCCTCTCAGATCCTAGGTAGAAGGAGTCTTTAAGGAAACCCAAAGATACAATAGAGAAGACAAAAACAAGGACACCAGGGAAAACAGCAGCCTTCAACCCAAGCTACAACAAATAGTAAACACAGCCCAACTCTCAGCTAGATACATAAAATCTCACCCTAAAAAGGCCTATTTAGCTTAGTTTCTTTTATAGATATGTGTGGTTTTCCACAAAAAATTATAATTCCTGCTAAGAAGTAAAAAACAGACTAAAAAGATAGGACAAATATCAAATATGATAGAGATTTTAGAATTTTCAGATCAATAATTTAACTGATTAATATGGTAAGGGATCTAAAAGAAAAAGTGGATAGCATTAGAAAAAAAGATGGGTGATATACACAGAAAGATGGAATCTCTTCATAATTAAAAGGAAATGGTAAAAATAAAAAACTATCACAAAAATAAAGAATGCCTTTGATGGGCTCATCAGCAGATGGAGCATAGCTGAGGTATGAATCAATGAGCTTGAAGCTGTGTCAATAGAAACTTCCTAAATTAAAAAACAGAATAAAAAGATGGGTTGGAAGAAAAGAACAGAAAAATATCCAAGCAACAGGACAGTTTCAAAAAACACCATGTATGTGCAATGGTAATACCAGATAAGAAAGAAAGGAACAAAAGAGAAAATCTGGAGGAGTAATGATTGGAAGTTTTCCAAAATTATTGACCACAAACCAAAAGTCCAGGAAGCTCAAAGAACAGAAGCAGAATAAATACCAGAAACTACACCTAGGCATAATGTACTGTAACTGTAGAAAATCAAACACTAACTCTTGAAAAATCCAGATATCAAAAAAATCCGTACAGGGACAAGGAGAAGAATTGAAAGACAACACACACACACCCCTAGCATTCTGTGGCAAACAAATTTTCCATCAATCAAGAAGGAGAAAGGGTTTCTCAAACAAGCCAATATTGAGAGAAGTCATTGCCAGTAATTACATGAAGAAAGGAAGAGTGTTTGAGAAGGAATATATGACAGTAAAATAATAACCAAAAACTGGAAAAAAAAAAAAAACCAACCCTAGCACGTCTCTGACCATACCAGTGTGTTTAGAAATGCCTGGGTAGTATGTAGCTTCTTCTTATCATTGTAGCTCTTTCTATCAGTACTGACCAAAAACAGCACGACAAAAGAAAACAAAATTGCTATGTCAATGAGACAAGTGACACTTTTGTGTGATTTGATTTTCATTTAAGATCCATCCAAGGTGGAGATGTTGGTGAAGAGACATCTCTTTCACCTACCTCAGTGCTCTGTCCCTTCAGGAGACATTTGCTGACTTGATCATTGAAATAGCAAACCAATTTTATGCTTTATTGCAGCTGGACAAATGGAAGGAGTTAATTTCCCTCCATTTTTGTTGCTATGTGTTGAATCATTATCTTTGGCCACAATACTGAAACATTTTAACAGTTTTCTAAAGCAGAGATCAACTAGGGCCCATTACTTGTTTTGTAGATAAAGTTTTATTTAGAACACAGACAGTTGTTCATTTATTGCCATATTGTTTATGAACATTGTATTGTTTTGTATTATATCATTTGTGGAGCTGTTTTTGAGCTACAACAGCAAAGGTAAGTTGCCACAGAGATCATTTGCCCACAAATCTAAATATTTACTCTCTGAACCTTTATAGAAAAATTTGTCCATCCTTGTTCTAAACATGAAACAGGAATAGTAACTTATGGACACTGGCATGCTCCCATCTTTTGTTCTTACATGTCTCTGTGCACTGTGCAAACCGGATATGGTGAGGTCATTTTCAACAACTAGCTGTGGATAATAAACTGGTCCTTTTGTGTTAAGCAGATAACTAGTATGCAGTGCCACAAATCTTGGATCTTGTCTCAATAGGAAAGTGACCAACCTTGAGAAGTTCTCCTTCTATGGAGTTGTGGTCTTAGCAGAGCCAAATTTTTCTCCCATTCTCCCCAGGAGCTGCCTGAAATGCAAGATGATAGAGTACCTTGCACTCTCAGTGGGCCCTATGTGTAACTTTTTAGTTCGAGGCAAAGGTTCATCTTGAACCTACAATATGTCAGGCACAGTGGTGCACATCAGGGATACAGAGGAGTAGGACAGTCACCTGTCTTAGGAGTTCCCAGCCTTAGACAGTTATCTGCTGCTTACCTTAAATAGAAACTTACTTCCTCGTCGCAGCAGTGAAGTTGGGCTACATCCTGAACTCTAATCAGGTATCTGTTTACTTCTGATAGAGTCTATAAAATCAAAAACAAAATTAGAAGTACATATAAATATTTTAAAAATAAATATCACTACTGCAGAACCATTTTATATCCCAGAATATGCAAATGTTGATGAGAAATTAGTTGTTACAAAAAAGTGAATATTTTCATTATTTATAAAACAGGCTTTCTTTAGAAAGACCACAGAATTGAAAATGAAACTATATTTAAGGATGTTTTTGGCAGTACTGGGGCTTGAACTCAGGACCTCACACGTGCTGGGCAGGTGCTCTACCAATTGAACCACACCTCCAGCCCTTCTTGCTTTAGTTGTTTTTCAGATAGAAGCTCATATTTTTGTCTGGGGACAGCCTTGGACCCTGATCCTATGCTTCCCAGTTGCTGGAATGACAGACGTGGAGTCAAGTTTGAAGTAGGGCCAGCCTTGTGTGCTACTTCTTGTGAAGCTTCCTTGCAGTTAACCAGGGTGTGGAGTGTGACAGCTTGCAGCGCCTGTCAGGAGCAGGTACTGCACAGAGGTTAGCTGCATTGGTGTCCAGATGTCTCCTTTGCCAGTGACTCCAGGTTATACTCACAACCACAAGGTACAACAAAGACATCAAAACACGTACCGGACACCCCCAGATGGTTCTCTCAATATCTGACAGCTGCTCTTTCATTTTAATGTTTTCCTTCATCTAGAAAACAATGAGATTTTAGACTAACTACAATTGTGACATTTTTATTCACAAAATAAGGTATTTTATGGCACATGGTAGTACAGGACTTGGCACTTATAAAATCCTCAATTTTCTGCATCCAGTGTTTTCAAACAGAGGCAAATGAGACCTCTCAAAGACAGCATCTTTGGGGCATGTCAGCAATTCACACACAGCCCAGACGCCTATACAGTGCACTGTACAGTGATGGCATTTTCAGAACGAGAGGACTGTACTCTGAGAAGCCGGTCTCTCAGCAAATTGTGACCACGGGACTGACACGGGCTGGAAAGCTAACTGTTGCCTCCTAAAGTACTTTCAGAATCAAAGAATTTTACGTTTTTTAAATTTTAGTTATCTACACAAATCAAATTTCCCACTTTCACATTAGTGAAGATTTTATTGTAATTGTACGCTTCTGAAAACATTTTGTCGTGTGCTGTTTGGCTGAGAATACGTGGTCTGAGTGTTCAAAACCACTGAACCCAACTATTGATTTAGCATTAAAACGACGGAAGATGGATGTGAAGAACACCGCAGAAGAGAAGAACACCTGGGGTTTTCAAGGAAGAGCAACTGAATAGCATCACAGGTTTTCAAAGTACCCCGTGCTTATGCACAACCCACCTGATCAATATGGCCTTTGTACTTTTTCATCTGGTCAATTGCAGTGGTCAGATCCTCCCGGTCACCGTGTCCTACAGGGGTATGGAGTCTCAAGGCATACAGAAGATGAAGGTACTCTTCAAACCTCCGGGATGGGCACAAAAGTAGCTCAGGCAGGCTGTTGTTGGCACAGAGAAAGGGGCCATCTCTCTGAAGGTGAGGGAGGAGAACCTGTCCTTCAGGCCACCTGTGCCCTCCCTTGAACTCACCTCAGCATATTGGTGACAATGGTCTTATCATGCCTCTTCAGGAAAGCTCGGAATGCTGGTGTCGTGTCTCTGCACTGAATGGGAACAATCACTTTGTCAAAACTCCATGAGACAGTTGGACAGTCCCACCAGTGAGGGAGGGTCTGTGGGATTCTCAAAGCAAAAGGGCAGCATCTCCATCCAAGCCAAGTACCAAGAGTGACATCCGTGTCCCCTGATCCATTAGACCATAGACCTAACCCTGTCCATTGAATTTAATTAGTACAAATAATCACAGTTTGAAATCAGGCAGGGCTGCATTAGAACTAGAATAAACAGAATACTGACATTGTCAGCATACTCCCCTGAGTCTCAGTTTTCTCATCAGTAAAATGGATATCATACCTAACTCACGGTGAGGGAAAAAAATCCTATCTACATAGTTCCTGTCTGGTCTGGGAGCATGGCTTAAGTGGTAGAGCACCTCCCTAGCAAGTGTGAGTCCCTGAGTTCAAACTCCAGTGCTGCCAAAGAAAGAGAAAACCAAAAAGGTTCAAAAGTAATTAAAGCATAAAGTGCCTGTTGCACAGGAAGGGTTATTTTCTTCAGTAGGAACTTGAGTATTAATGATATTCACCTTTAGTAGTGCTATTGATCATGTTTGCCATAGTAATATTAGGAGAGGACTCTGCTATACTTAACATCTGTAATCATTCATCATCATTAGTGCACCCGTGACATTCCCTCCTTCCATCAGCAGGTACATGTCTAAAAGACGTCGGTAATGCTAATTTCTAAAAATCAAATATTTGCGCATTTCAATAAAATTAATAGCTAACACTATTGTATTGACATTTATATGCTCACGCTATGCTACTGGAATAGGTGTTATCAGCCATAGTTACAACAATTTTGCCATCAGTTTCTTTCCGATAACTTGTGTCTCTTTGCTCCACTTCTCACTCTCATTGTCACTTCCAAGAGGTTGCCTTATTCATGCAGCTTTTACAATACAAGTCCTCCAAAGAGCCAGGCTTGTCAAGGCCATGCAGGACTGCGGTACCAGAGCGGACTCAGAGCTCACAGTCCTGCTTCAGTAACTGTCCAACATTCTCCTGTAACTGAGCCTCAGGCAACTGGGGCAGACGCCAGGCTGCAGTGTGTACACGGTTGGTTCAGCTCAACAACCAGGTCCTGGGCACTGCTGTGTGTCAAGCACTGTCCCTGTCCTCAACGAGCTCCCGGGACACAGGAAGAGACCTGGGAGCAGACAGCAGAGAAGCAGCCCTGCCCTTACCTCTTGCTCTTTGGATTGCACGCAGCACAAGCTCAGGAGGTCTAATAAAATGACTGATCGTGACGCACCCACCTACCTTCTCGATGGTCTTCAGAACCACAGGGTAATTGTTGAAGAAATTGGTGTATATGTTCAGCTGGCTTCCAAACTTTGTGAATATCTCCCCTATGCAGTGGGCCGGGCCCCATTCCTGTAGCCTGTCTCTCAGATTATCCAGAAACTGCCTGCACCATTAGAAGAGCACTGCTGTGACATACGAGCCTGTATGGCCACATCCCTGAAACTCTTCATTGGCTGTCATTAGTGCAGCCTTTGTCAGCCTAGTCTTTTATAGGAGGAGGACTTCATTTTGACCAAGTACTTCTCAGTCAAGTACTTGATTTTGATCAAGCACAGATGTGACAAGCAGGAGGGCTGGGCAGTGAGCGAGGAGCTTGCTGTGGGAGATCCCCCCTCTTCACCTTAATTCCTTGAGTCGGAACCCAGGCTGGCCTTTAAATGGCTGCTCCTGCCTGTCCAACCCCAGGCAGGGAGAGCAAAGGTGCTTTGCTCCTCAGAGGAGAGTGACAGCTCCAACACCTGCAATGCCAAGAGCTGTCACCTGCACTGGGCTCATGTCCCCAGGTGGATTCCAGGAGCGTCTTCCCAGTCCTCAGAGGCCTTGAAAGCTACAAGAGGCCCTGTCAACCCCTTCAGTGTGTCAGAGTGCCCCAGGGAGGGCAAGGAAATGGCTGCAAGTTATTTAGAGAGTCACTGTTGGAGGGCCTCGCTGTACCATAGGTAGTGATAACCACTTTTCTCCCACGCATCACGACACACATGCTGTATTAAACTGACCATAGCCTTGTACTTCTAAGCACATGTCCTGTTCCTTGATCCTGGTAAGTCCTCCCGTCCCTGTCCTATGGCTCAGCTAAACATTGCTGATTGAGAACTCCAAGGCCAGGTGTGGTGTGGCATGCCTGCAATCCCAGGTACACAGGAGGCAGAGGTAGGAGGGTCATAGTCAAAGACCAGTGGGGGGCAGGAGGCAGTGTGAGACCCTATGTGAAAAATATCTAAAGGAAAAAAGGCTGGGGGTGTGGCTCAAGTGGTAGAGCACAGGAGACACTGAGTTCAAACCCCACTACTGCCAAAAATTTAAAAATTTTATAAAAAGAACAGCTCCAGTCAGCTGTCCTTCCTGTTGTCCTTTGAGTGAACTGCCCATTGATTACAGAGCACCAGGTACTGAACTCTGTTCCTGGCAGTTAGCTGTGACCTAGGGAGGGGGTGGCCACGGGGAATCACCACTGGGGGCAGCAGCCAGGTAAGTGACCTGCTGCAAGACGACCAGGGACCCCAAGAAGAACAGGCAATGACGGAGCCTCCGTCCAGCTTTTGAGACAAAGTGGGGGTGCCTCCGACCACCTGTTGAGTATTTTTGAAAATACATATTCAGGGTTTACCTGTTGAGACTTAAAATCCGCAGAATATCGGAGAAAATGACCTGGATGTTGGCGGCGCTCAGAATGGCTCTGTTGGATGACAGCGCCGCCCGCAGCGGCCTCACGTACACGTTGCTCAGGATCTCCAGCTGCTGCACGAACTTCCTCTCGCTCTCCAGGAGTTCCCTGGCGGCCCTCGTTCGCCCCTCTGCCGGGCCCCTCTGCAGCTTTCTCTCCTGCGGAAAAAAACATTAAGAAGTCACAGGAAATGGCTCATGTCTGCAATCCTGCTTACCGGGGAGGCTGAGATTGGGAGGATCGCGGTTAGAGGCCAGCCTGGGCAAATAGTTCACAAGGTCCTCCTCCCCCATCTCCAAAATAACCACAGCAAAATGGGCTGGAGGTGTGGCTCAAGCAATAGAGTGTCTGCTTTGCAAGCATAAAGTCCTAAATTCAAACCCTAGTCCCACCCAAAAAAAAAAAAAAAAAAGAACAGGAAATGCATGACTGCAACCCTCGCCAGGCCAGCCAAAGCCCAAGGAAGGTGAAGACAGAACAATGTAGGGGCAGGATGGCTCTGGAGTGCGGCTTAAGGGAAGAGGCCTAACCACTCCGTGCACTGAGGGAGGCTTGGGTGAAGGCAGGTCAGACTCGGGTTGCACAGGGCCCGGCCATGAAGCAAGGCACCTGCGCGGTGGCTCGTGGGCACGTGGAGCTGGCGCTCGGGTTCGTGTCCCCACGGCAGGTGCAGGGCGGCGTCTCCTAAGAAGGGAGGCTGCGTCTTTCCTCCAGAGCTCTGTCCCGCGGAGGGAGTAGGACCCACCCTCAGAAGACGCGTTTCCCCTGACCTGTCCTCTCCTCTTCCCCAGTGGGACACGTAGCGTAACGGGCACGCAAAGACGCTAGCGGCTGTGCACAGGCTGATTTGTGTTCTTTGATTGACACCCGAAGGAGACTGGACGGAACGAGCGTCCTCCCCAGGAGAGGCGCCGCACTCACCTCTACATTCCAGCGAGTAACTTTGCGCTCACTGTTTTAACAAAACACAGCTTAGCACGCACGAAGCCCTGGGTTTGATCCCCAGCGCTGCCGAACAACAACAAAAACAGACGCAACACAAAATCCTTGCATGCCTTGTTCTGTTGGAAAACTCTAATGTCTTTTTGTTATCATTGCAAAACTAAGGACAAGCATAACTTTTTTTCTTCCTAGCGTTCATATGTAGGACAATGTCTTTTAAACTGGAATAAATCACTCCAAAAGATGACTCCTAGCCAGGTGTGGTAGCACAGCCTGCAGTCCTAGCACTCAGGAAGCTCGTGCTGAGGCTCTTGAGTTTCAGACCAGGCTGGGTGATGTAATGAGATTCCGTTTCCAAGTAATAATGATAACAATAATAATAATGAACCCTAGCTTATTTATTGTTAATGGTTTAAATAAACTTCTCGTCTAAAAAGAAAAAAGTTATGCAAATACAAAGTGTAATCTATGCGATCTTCACGAAATCGAGTCAACTGTAATTTTATGAACTAAAGTGTAAAAAGTAACTTAAGAGAGACAGCTCACTTTCTTTGAAATATTTGATTAATTTTCATGTTTTCAAACACATGGTCTGCATATATGTTTATTTAGGCATATAAGATGAGTCAAAAAATACTTCTGCACCCCACTCGGTGGTTGGCTGGCAGCCATACTTTGTTTTTATGTGTATTTACTTATCTGTGTATCGTAAATGTAGTTATCCAGCAGTTATGATCATTGCAGCTTCAAGTTTCACCTGACAAACCTTTCGTGAAGATCTCGGAACCTGGCAGCTGCTAGGAGCTGAGACACCATCTCCTACACACCGCAGGACGTCAGTGCCCCTCCTCGCTGATTCTTGGCGTTGATTTGGGAGGAGCTGAGAAAACTCTCTCTAAGGCCAAGGCCAGTGCTGGATGCTCAGAGTGTGGGAGGAGGGTCCGAGGTCAGACCTTCAGAACTCATGTTTTTCTCTTTCCTAGTTGTCTGACCTCGGGGAGTCATTTAACTTTTCACATCTACTTCTTGACTACTAACACCTACTGTTAGGGCTTCTAAGAACAGACGCGGTAACAGCCGTGTACGGGTTCAGAAGAATGTAAAGTAACATGGACGCGCTGTGCATTCCGGCAGTCAGGCCCGACCTCTGCGCACTGCCTGCCCTTCCACCAGGAGGACGGGTCTACGCGGTATGTTGACGACAGCCAACTTCTGAAGTCAGACATGAGTTGGTGGACCAATGAAAACTGTAAGTCTTTAAATCATGTCCTGACATTGGAAAATCATGGAGTCATAGTCAGATTGGTTTTCTCCCCAGAGGCTACACCTCCATTCTTCTGGCTGAATTTCTTTTCAGTCCAGGGCTTATCCGAGAGTGAAAATATATACATATACCAGCTGGATTCATCTCAATTAGATTTAAGGTATTTTATTTTCTCCCTAAGGAAATGTTCAAGGAAAACAAAGAACTAACTAGAATAAAGACCGAAGCTTCACTGTCAGGAGCAAACCAAATGGAAAATCCCTATCGTTCAATATTGGCTTACCAGCTCAACCAGCGCCTCAACATTGCGATCACTTCTGCTGAGATGTGGCTTTGTGTCCCAAGCAGCGTGGTTCCTTCCCTGAAGGTTAAAGGGAACTCGTTATTTGGAGGTGGACCTTGGGGCCTTGGGGTCTCCGAAAGCCCACTCAGACTCGCTTCAGTCCTAACCCTATGCCTCCTGGTGAATTAAGGGCTGCACACATAGGATGCCTCTTTTAAACTGAGATCCATGGGCTTTTTAAAATTGCCTTTATCTTCCTTTGACCTACATCACACTTGGGAAGTTTCTTCTTCCCTGAGAGGTAGGGGAGTGAACTGCCCCAGGGGCATCACCCAGGCTGACAGAAGCCTGGTAACAGGCCTGGCTTCAGCTCTGCTTTGTCACTTCACACTTGAGAGTAAATAGGTCACTTCACTTTTAAGGTGCCGGAGAAAAAGAACAAGGACACTTTATAAAATCCAACCCTTGAATCACCTGATGAAAATGTGCCATAAACACTTCACATACCCTTTCTAGACTTGTCTGTTTCCACATTTAAATAGGGCTTATTTCTTCTTCACTTTGCAGTGCTGATTGTACCTGTTGTGACAGCGCTATAAATTAACACCTAAACTGTCCTCCCATACTCCAGCCCCAGCCTGGGGTGATCCCAGCAGCCCCCAGTTCTACAGGATGTCTACCAGAATCTGGCACTTGTCTTCTTGGAGTCTCTCACTGTTTCCTATTGTCCTCCCCAAGAGTGGCTGTCCCATGCTGGCCTGGTATGTATTTATACTTTCAGCTGGGGAAAAATAACTACACTGAATTTTTTTTTTTTTTTGGTGGGACTGGGGTTTGAACTCAAGACTTTGAACTTGCAAAGCAGGCACTCTACTGGAGCCATGCCTCCAGTTCCTCTACCCTGAATTTTGACAAAATAATTCAAAATTTCTCTCTGAGGGGAGCACTTTTTAAAAAATAGTGTTAACTACAGCAGAGAAAGGATCACCTCAGCAAGTCAGTGTGACAGGAGTGGTTGTGCAGGAGGAACGAGGTAACGAAAATCAAACTCACTGTCCTGGCCACGATTAGGGAAACAGAACGACGTAGAATAGCACTGTGAATCTCAGTGATAAGAGAATACAGGACAGCCGCAATGTGAGGCATTGCCTGTTATGGTTTTCATCTCAACCTTCCCCAAACACCATGTGTCAAAGGCTTGTTGGCCAGCCTTTGGCACTATTTGGGAGATGGTGGAACTTTCAGGAGGTGGGAACTAGTGGAAGGACGTTAGGTGATTGGAGGTGCACCCTTGCAATATTGAAACCTGTCTCTCTGTCTCTCTCTCTCTCTCTCTCTCTCTCTCTCTCTCTCTCTTTCTCTCTCCCTGGCCCACCAGGAGCTGAACAGTTTCTTCTATCATGACATGCTGCCTCACCACAACCCCAAAAGCCATGGGGCCAAGGCACCTTGCGCTGAAATCTCTGACACTGAACCAAAATAACTCTCCCTTCATTTAAGGTAGCTTCCTCAGATGTTTTGTCACAGTGACAGCAAACATATCACCCTATCATACAGGCCCACCTGAGCACTTACGAATTGAAATTCAGATATCAGCACTTCACCTCATGTGCCCACACTTGCTTCACCTCTGGCTAAGAAGAAGCTACTTTTTGAAATGTTAGTTGTTCTTGGGGATAGGAAATTGCTTTGATATAATAATTTTATTTGAACCTAAAAATGATGACTTCTCTCATTTTATGTAATGCATAGTGAATGACTGTTAGGATGTTCAATGCCTATTTTAAAATTAAAATGCTACCCTTGGTTCCGTTTTTAGAGATGAATCCAGAGGCAGAAACAGAGGCAACAAGCTCTGCAAATTTATAAGGAAATGCTCATTTGGGGCTGGTGAGCCTTTGCCCTGGCTCTCTGCAGAACATACAAGAAAGACTGTAGGAAATTAGCTCACAGGACTGGGCTTTCATCACTTGCTAGGAGTTTTTCTACCAGGTCCTGTATTCTCTAGAGCTGTTCTACACAGGGCAGATACTTTTCCCAGAAGACACTCTGCTTCGTGTCAGGGGCCAGAAATGGTTGTGAAAATGACAAGCAGAGCTCAGGAATAACTATGTGCCCCATTGCCATGTTTGCATAGTATCAGGCTCGCACAAGCCAGAGTAACTTACAGAGCTAAGCAGGTGACAGACAGACAGATGATGGATAGAAAGATGGATGCATAGATAGATAGACAGATGATAGATAGATAGATAGATGATAGGGGAGGTGGGGCGGCCGCGCGTGCTGAGGGGTGGGCGAGTGGCCGACATGGCGCCCTTCGGGCTTCTGGTTTCTTTGGTGGCCTTGGTGGTGTTGTTTTGGGGGGGCTCCCTGGGCCCACGGGCGGCGGAGCGACGTGCGTGTCATCACGGACGAGAACTGGACAGAGCTGCTGGAAGGAGAGTGGATGATAGAATTTTATGCTCCCTGGTGTCCTGCTTGTCAGAATCTTCACCAGAATGGGAAAGTTTTGCTGAATGGGGAGAAGATCTTGAGGTTAATGTTGCAATAGTAGATGTCACAGAGCAGACAGGACTAAGTGGACGGTTTATTGTAACTGCTCTTCCTACTACTTATCATTGTAAAGATGGTGAATTTAGGCGCTATCAGGGTCCACGGACTAAGAAGAACTTCATAAACTTCATAAGTGAAAAAGAGTATTGAACCAGTTTCATCATGGTTTGGTCCAGGTTCTGTTCTGATGAGTAGTGTGTCAGCACTTTTTCGGCTATCTATGTACATCAGGACTTGTCATAACTATTTTATTGAAGACCTTGGATTACCAGTTTGGGGTTCATACACAGTTTTTGCTTTAGTGACTCTGCTTTCAGGACTATTATTAGGACTTGGTATGATATTTGTAGCAGATTGCCTTTGTCCTTCAAAAAGGCGCAAACCACAGCCATACTCTTCAAAAAATTCATTACCAGAATTTTCTCAACCTTTGAAAAAAGTGGAGGAAGAACAAGAGGCTGATGAAGAAGATATTTCAGAAGAGGAAGCAGAAAATAAAGAAGAGACAAACAAAGACTTTCCACAGAATGCCATAAGACAACGCTCTGTGGGTCCATCATTGGCCACAGATAAATCCTAGTTAATTTTTACAGATACCTTAATACCACAGTTTTGACAAAAGCAAAAGATCAATCATTTGTTTTGAAGTGAAGTGTGACTTGCTTGTATTTTGCAGGGCTCAGTGTAAGTGATCATAGATTGAATAGTTTTCATTCAGAAAATAAAAGCAACTATAAAAGTGTGAAATTTATGATTTATAAACATGTGGTAGTTTAAACAATAATTTTAGAAAATCTGATGCCAAGCAGTAAGACTTGTGTTATGTTCATTAATGATAATCTGTTTCAAGTCTGAGATGAAAAATTATATTTCCCAAGATTTGCATTACTCTGGGGTATTTAAGGAGATTACTTTAGAGGAAAAGATTTCTGATTTGATATGATTTTTCTCAGTTTCACTGTGTGAAAAAAAAGAACATATTTCCCATAAATGGGAATTTTGCCCCCACTGTCTCAAGAAATTTGTACTTCAATTAAAACTGTGGTCTTTAGAGGTAGAGTTAAACATTTCCTCATAGATTTTAGATTATGCAACTAATAAAAACTCTCTTGCTATAATTATAGTTTTCTACACATAACAGGACATGACTACTGATTTAGGCAGGTTTTGTAAGTCCATGGTATTCTCTGGATTCCTGTAAAGGTTGATTACCCTTTTTGGTCTCTAGTTAAGTGTATGCCTTGTGTTTTTTGTCATAGGTTACATTTTTTTAAATTGGATGATAGGAACAGTATGACTATTAAATTTGCTGTTGGTATATACTATTTTTGTGTGTGTTTGAAACTGAACTGAAAGAACCAACTAATTGAACTGTTAAGACTTTGGCCATCCATTCCAGATTTTACATTATTATTGAACCTTGTCTTGAATTTTTCTTTGCCTTTTTTTTTTAATTGTGAAGATGGGTATTCCTGATTTTTTATTTGATATTGAAAAGCTTTGTATATTTTGGAAATTCAGAGCTTAATTTGATATAAAATAAAAGTTTGCATTCTACTCAGAAAAAAAGATAGATGATAGATAAATGGTAGATAGATAAATTATAGATAGATGATTGATAGATAAATGATAAATAGATAGATAAATGATTGATAGATAAGATAGATAAATAGATGGATAGATAATAACAGAAACACACACCACACACACACCATCCGGGGTCTGCAGCCTCTGAAGGGGTGGATTCCTTTAGAACAGTCATTCTAGAGAAGCTGTTATTTCCATTTCTATGGCGGTGGGTTTGTGTGCTCTTTTGAACAAATATCTACAGCTTAAAAAATAAACCCCAAGGGGTGAAGAAAGTCACCTTTCCTATTTCATCCTCAAACTGTGATCCTCCTGACCTCAGTCTCGCAAGTAGCTAGGCTGGCTTCGAACTGCAGTCTTCCTGATCTCTGCCTCCTGAGTAGCTAGGATCGCAGGCGTAAGCCACCCACACCCGGCTTCTACTTTGATCTTTAAAAAGAAAAGCATGGAAGACACACCTGAGTGTGAGAAGCCCACGTTTCAGTCATTTTCCTGTAGGTAGATGACAGAACCATAGTAGCCTGATATACAGTCACCCAAGCCCCAGTTCAACACATCACTCTATTAACGTGACTGGATGCTTAGATCAATAGCAGGTTGAAGAAACCAGCTTTCAGTGTGGACTTTATTTGGCAGAAGAAATCTAAGAAAGTCCGAGAAAGGAAGGGACTTTGAGAGGAAAGGCTTCCTTTAGGTGTCAAAGTTTCCAGAAATGGTTTTCCCCAAAAGTTAGGTCTTCAAGATGCAAAAGTAAGACTTCAGAAGAGGCAGAATGTATGGTTTGTCCTGACTTCTTTCTTTGGGCTTTCTTTTTTTCAAAGGGGAGGCATTTCACCTCTTGGAATAAAGGTGAATGACAGAACTCCACTAAAGGAGGATCCAGGGAGTCCAAGATCAGCCAGATGTTGTACAGACTCTGGAAGAACGTTGAGCCTGGGCAATGTGGTCGCATACAGCTCGTTCTCTTGGGGAAGATGGGTGAGATTGGAAGCCTGCGTGCTTTCTTTGAAAGACAGTATGACAAGCTGAAGGATGGATGGGGCATTGCCCACCCTTCTGGGAGAATAATGCCAAAGAATCTTAGAGGTGATGGCTGCTGGGACGAGGTAAAAGAGAAAAAGCCAGATGAGACACCCACTCTAGCTCCCCACCCCCTCACCAGCCTATGTGCACTGCTACCCTCACCCTATTGGCCTTCTGCACATGGTCTCAGCCACCTGGGCACAGGGACTAGCTCTGATTTAGCTGTCAATCCCCAGGGTCCAGAACAGTGCCTGGCATGTGTTCAGCTCTTGTAAACAGTTAGGGTTGGAAGCTGAAAAGATGAGGTGTTTTCTTGTTTGAGAAGTGGCCTAAAAAGACAGACTTAGGGGCTAGACCACAGGCAAACCGGGCTCCAACCTACAAAAGGCTTCAAGGCCCCTGAAAGTGGTTTATTAAGACTCTTCTCAAGGAGATGCCAAGGTGGGAAGAATAAGGTGTCCAGTGGTGGGGACTTGACCTTCAGCAGGTGCTTCCCAATTGCCTTTGGAGCCATGCAGGTAGCTTGGCAGAGGGCAGCACCGAGCAGTCCCCCTTGACGGTTATGCTGCACTGGCCATCCTCTCAGAAAGCACTGACAGACACTTCCAGAATATCAGACTGATATGGTGACAGGTGACTTGCTGCTGGGGGATCTTCTGAGTCTATTCCTGCTAACTGTCTAGATGATGAGGATGTTAGGGGTGGTATCCCAAGTCTCCAGACACTAAAGAGAGTTGACTTTTCTCCCAGCATAAACTAGTTCTAGGACATTTTCCTCTGTGTAGAAACCAGCTCTGAATATGACAATGCAGTTAATTCTCTGCCTTTTCTGACTCATTATTTCGTGTCACAAAGAATATGTGCATTCTGAATTCAGCACTGGCAATATTATCCTTTTTGGCCTGATGATCTAGCTGCAAACCTACCTATTTTTCTTTTATAAATTTGAGTCTCAACTAAGAGGAAAAAAGAACCATTTTTAATTACACACACACACACACACACACACACACACACAGTGTCATGAACTGAAAATGGGAAAAAAAAATTCTCTCAAGTTCTCTCAGGGCTCAGCTGAATAAATAGAGCAAATGCAAGTTTCCAATTCCTCCTCCACAGCAAAGCAGCGCTGTTCAAGCCAATGGGGCGCCGATCATGTGCTGAAATCGTTTAAATGTTACTCGAGCTATAACACCACAAAACACCCTTTTGAGTAATATCCATGAAAATGAAGTTCTCAAGAGAAACGACACACTGAAAGCATCCCAGGAAAGCTATCTTAATCACGAGGGAGCTTCTTCACCACCCATGTCCAAATGCACAGTGACCACGGGTCGAGATGTACATCAGTGCGTTACCTTTATGAACGAATCCAAGGTTTCTTTTGAGTCATGTTCTGTCAGAGGAA
The DNA here is from genome assembly GCF_047511655.1 of Castor canadensis. Classification (NCBI taxonomy): domain Eukaryota; kingdom Metazoa; phylum Chordata; class Mammalia; order Rodentia; family Castoridae; genus Castor; species Castor canadensis. The sequence goes on from NC_133386.1 coordinate 25,630,131, forward strand.
CATCTTCAAAATCTTTTCTCTTCTTATTACATTTCTTCAGCAGAAAAGAGGACAAAAATTCCAGAGGTTTGTCCTGAAAAATGATCCCCCAACAAAGAAAGTCCTATTTAAAACATTCAACTGAAATACAAGTCATCAAAAGTCCAGCAGGTAAAACACATATTTTTAGCAGAGTTTCTCAGCTTCTGTGTCCAGAAGCAAAGAGTGACTAGTAGTTAGAGTCAAAATATGTGACTTTCTAGTTAATCCTTTATTCTGGTTTCTACATATACTCACTTTGTTCTCAGTTTTTGTCACATTCAGTTAGTACACCAAAGTCTTGTGGAAAGGTCTCGATATAGTCAAGCTAAAGTAGCCCACAACAACCCCTCTGCCAAATGAGGAAAGGGGACAGGAAGGACCTCGTGGTGTCAGGGTATGGAAGAAGGCCTGGGAGGCAGGTCACGGCAGCAGAGTTGCTGGCAAACCGCCACCCCCCACCACACCCCCCTGGGTTCCCAATTTGCTTCCTCTTCAGACTGTAGGACTGAGCACCAATAAACTTATATGTGGTTCTTCCAACATCAAATGTGTTTAGCCATTCTTTGGCCTCAGGTCATCTCTGGGAACACCTTGCTCATGTTAGCAGCAAAGTTAGCCAGAGCCCTTGCTTGTTGGGCTTCCTGGGCCTCGGCCACAGCACCACTGAGCTGAATCCACAGAACGCGAATCACAGCTGACTGCAAGTCCACGTGGTGCATCTGAGTCTGCAGGTACCTCGTGCTCACCAAGAAGCCATGTGGAAACCAGAGCAGGTGCGTGGTAAGCAGGGGAGAGCAAGGTTACAGGCACCCACCAAGTAGCATTCCCATGGTGGAAGAGAACGATTGCATCAGTGAGAAGGATGACATCACCCCCATTCCTGTCCTATTTCTGACGTCCTCAACGCAGCCAACGGCATATTCTATTTTCCTCCAGCCTTACTGTCATCCTCAGGGATGGAAAGAGGGTCTGTGGACTAGCCTCTTCCTCTAGTTTTCTGAAATGTAGACTGACTTTTCTGGGAGAATATCCAAGATTTATTGCTATAAAAATGTTTCTTTAGGCTCCTCCCTTACCTGCCCTCATCCAAATTGTTGATTTGCTTCTATCTGTTTTCTGTGTTTTCTTTCCCATTCTCCTTCATCTACCCCCTTGATTTGCTGTCACACATTTTTTAGTTTTGTTCCCCATACTTGTAATTGTTTTCACTGTTGAACGTTTATGTGAAATATAAGGCCATGAACATATTTTTTTTAAGAAGTCACTTCTGATTGAAATTAAGCACAAGACAGAAAACAGTGCCAGTGTAATAGCCTTTAAATAACACAGAAGATCTGCCTGCTTCTCTCTTTTGTGTACCTAACACATCTCAGACCCAGGATTTCTCACTGGCTGTGTTTATAACCTGATGTAATTTCTCTGAGGTATTATGCCCAGACAGCTAAACTGCTGAAACAGAAAACAAAACTGATAAATGTAAATTAAAGTGTGGGTTTTGTTTTGTTTTCGCAGTACTGGGATTGGACTCAAGGCCCTAGGCAGGAACTTGGGCCATACCCCAAGCCCTTTTTGCATTGGTTATTTTGGGGGACAGGGCCTCCTTTTATATCCTGTCCAGGCTGGACAGTGATCCTTTGACTTATGCTTCCCTGCGTAGCTAGGATGACAAGTGTGTGCCACCTCACCTGGTTGAGATGGTGGGGGGTCTCACAAAATTTCTGCCTGTGGTTGGCAGTGAGCTGCAGTCCTCCTGATCTCTACCTCTTAAGTAGCTAGGATTATAGGCTTGAACCACACCAGCCAAATTAAGAATTTATTTAAGTGCTGGGATTTCTCGTTTGTTTTCTTCAATGAAACACTTACGGAGTCTTTTTTTGACAGCTCCATCAATCCATCTGCCAAAGCTTGTGATATTTCTTGGTTATTTAGAATGTTGGCCAAACTCATGCTGTCAAATAGAAATTGCCCTGTAAATATAAAGCCATTTGCCTTGTAATTAATTTGTATAAGAATGTGATAAAAAAGAAAACAACTCAGTCACTACAGTTGCTCTTTAGAGAACAAAAATGCAATAAATAGGAGTAAACATTTTATTAATTCTGATAAAATAAAAAGTGGGCCAAAGTGATTTAAATGGGCAGCATCTGAACACAAACTTATTTATGCTTATAAGTAAATATAAATGCAGCAAGATTGATTTGAACAAAGTCTACAACTAGGCCATAAGAGAGAATGCATGTAAAGGAAACTTATAAGTTAAATGTTAGGGGCTGGCAGAGTGGCTCAAGTGATAGAGTGCCCACCTTGCATGAGGCCCTGAGTTCCAACCCCAGTATTGCCAAAAAGAAAAAGAAAAAAAGAAAAGGAAAAATGTTAGATTCTCAATCCCACCAAGAATTCCTTCCCACTCCCCTTTACTTTGGGGCTCAAAATAGAAATATTTCAAGTCCATAGGAAAAAACATACAAAGGTACTTACACAGACATCCTTTAATTTTTTTAATATTTTGAATAACATATTTTTATTTGAAAAAAGTTTTTCCCACTGACTCCATTTTTTTTGGTATTTTTTTCTTTTCTTATTTTCCACTGACTTCTCATTGCCTACATGTCATTAAAATTTATTTCTACCTTTAATAGCTTACCTTTTCACTTTTCTTTCTAGCCCTCAATGTCTAAGAAAGAGCCAGATGAAATAATTTCTCCCTAATTACAGCTACATAACTATTTAAATATATTGTCTAAGAACCTCCTAAATGTGGTAGAGTAGGTAGTCAAGAAAATTAGAGGGCAACCCCTCTGGAGAAGGCATTTGTGTGGAGACCCAGGACGTTTATTGGTATGCACACACGCATGACTGCTGTTAGGTAGAGAGCAGCAGTGAAAATTGACATTTTATAAGGAGTGGGGCAAGGGGTGAGAGGACAGGCATAAATTTGTAATGACTTGAATGACACAGAATTTTAGTCAGATGGAAAGTGCTAGGAAAAATTGAAGAGATGGTTATAGATGGGGGCAGGGCAATTTACCCAGATGGTGGAAAGTACTCCATTTGAAAGAATGGATGAACTTAGGTGACAATTCAAGGTTGAGACAGTAAGTTGTTCCCAAAAAACCATGGTGTTAATTCAATCACGGTAATTGAGTGTGAATAGGAAAATTAAATCAGTGATGTCCAACAGGCTCAGCAAAGGACATGGATCTGGTCCCTAAGTCATGTATTTTAGACAGAAAATAAACAGAATTTGAATTGTAGAATAATTATGTGAGAGGTGCTGTGGGGTAAGAGGTGCTTTCCTGGGATGTTGGTGCCTAACTTTTAACGCAAGTTGTAATGGAAAAAGGACATAGCTCTCTGGCTAGGCAAAGAGAAAATTTTGTCCAGGTCAACTTGACTGGTATGAGAACAAATAAGACGGCAAAATTCAAAACAGGAAACATTTTCAACATTTCGAACACAAACATATTTGTTTTTAGTAAGTACTCATTGTATTTGAAAGAAAACATGAAAAACAAAGGAGATGGTTTACTGAAGGTATTCAAGTTAAATTTTACTTGGGCCATTCCTGATCTTGAATTGGATCTGGTAGGAAATAAGTTGGTAATCACCTATCAGCCGGTCACTGATGCTCTTCTGCAAGGACTTGAAGCCAGGACTTAAGTTTTTCCTCACTGACTTCAAGGTGTCTTCCAGGAAGTCTGCGAGGCTGGACCAGGTCTGCAGCTTGGATTCACTGAAGTAGATGGAAGGAGGGCCCCTGTCCCACGGTGGTCCCAGCCAGTCACTAAGAACTGACATCGTTTTGCCCTTCATTATTAAAGACTTGAGCTCAGATGGAATAATTCAACTTCTTGTTTCAAGTACAACAAACTCAGTTGTCTTTATCCTGGCTTTATTATATTTTCTCATTGAAAACTAAGATATTGGGTAAAATCAGAATTCCAATAAGGACACAATGAGTCATTCCTAACGCCTGTCTGTTTTTTGGTAGACAAAGCTGACGCATTCTATTTGAAATAAGAAGTTAAATAGCTGCTGTCTTGCATTTGGGGAAAGCAGAGTGGTCATGAAAAAAGGTGCTGCACTGTCTTTTCATTCTAAAAGTGAAAGCTCTCATTCCCGGCCATGCCGCTCAAAGTCAACCTGATGGTAGCCAACACTGCGTTTTTCTTAAATTAAGTCAACCTGTTGTATTTCTATATGACTGTATGGGTACTTACGAAAGTTCTCTCCTCAAAAATCAATATTGCATGGTGAAATGACACGATAAACTTGTCCTAAATGGACAGTCTTATTTACTTTGTTTCCCCTGCTCTTATTGAGAAACACATGAAAAGCTTCATTCTATGATCTTTTATCAGGAGAATGAGGAAAAAGGAAAAGAAAGAGGAACCAGAGAAAAGGGAGGAGAAAAAGAAGGGAACCTGCCATATTGCAAACAACAGCATCCACACCCAGCTCTGCTGGGCTGGCCGATTCCTCTCTCCACAGGGCCACATGTGCCATCCTGTGGGATGTTGTTACATGAACTAAAATGAACAAGTGTCTTCTGCTTCAAAACTATATGAAGGCAGCGTGCTTTTTGTTATAGTTACATAGAATCATTTCTCTTACAAGTTTCACAAAATTATGGCACCTTCCCCCAGTCCTGAAAGGCCCTTGTCATTGCGCCATAGTGAAGCAATGCTTTATGTAGTTTCTGCATCAGTCCCAGCCCTGTTTGACAGGAAGCAAGGGAGTTTCCGGGGGAAACTGCTAAGGGTCACTGTAGCAAGGTCATGTGTCTCTCGTGGACTGGCAGCGTTACACTTTCACCCAGTACTTGCAGCTTTGTATCTCAATACGAGCTTGTTTTCAGATGCATTTCTTCATTGCCTTCCCCCTCAGCTAATGGTGTGCCATGGGATCTGAGCAACACCCCCTGTCCTTATCACTGCAATTCACATTCCCAAATACAGCCATTTCGATTCTATTTTATCAGAAAAAACTACTCTTTCTACTTCTTAACGCTCTAGATGGACAGCTGTACATTTTTGCTGAACTCTTAAAGATGATGCTTTCAAGAGTTTCTGTAAATAATGTTTTGAATAAGAGGCAATAAATAAGCCTCTTTAAACAAATGACTCAGGATGTGAAATCACATATTTCGGGAGGTGACAGCATTCCCTCAGAGAAGGACATTAACTGAGGTTGTCCTTGCTGCTGTTATTAGCTACACTTGGTTGGTGCGTGTCATCAGTCGGTTCCATATACACTTACTGTGTTGGTAAGAGCCTGTTGCAATCCCAGTGGGGGCAGTGAAGAGTGTGCCAGTTAGTTGAGACAGCTGAGAAAGAACTTTCATGCCTGCCTCTGTGCAGTCAAAAATACTTGCATTAGTTCACTCATAGATTTTTATCAGGAACAGTTAAATATTACTTAGAAGCAACTAAGGAGCTGGCAAGAAAAGGCCAAGAACAGATTTCACATTCAGCTCAAATCCTTCCAAAACAGTCCATAAGCACTTTACAGCTCACTCCTAACTACAGAAGCCCAAGCATTTAATTGATGAGGACTAAGCTACAGGGTGGAGAAACACTGCATGGAGTTAGCCTGGTACTTACTTCCAACTTTGAAGTAACTTTCAACCCAAAGACAGGAAAAAAAACCTACATCTGTTAGAAAACATAATGTAACTCAAAGAATTCTTACTAGAAAAGAGCAGATTTAACACAGAATGGATTACAACAGTTAAAATTTAGTGTAGCAAGGGCTGGCAGAGTCACTCAAGTGGTAGAGCACCTGCCTAGCAAGTGTGACACCCTGAGTTCAAACCCCAGTACTGCTAAAAAAAACCAAAAAAACCCAAAAAACCCATACTTTTCTCCAGAATGGATAAGAAACGTCTGAGAAAATTTAACTTTACTTCTCCCCCACTCTGCTTGGTAAAATGACAGAGGTGTGAATGTATATCCTCTTAAGATAGTTTCCAAAGAGTGAACTTGACCTAAAGTTTCTGACTTTTCCCTTTAAGCACTGATGTCAACTTTGAATCACAGTGGTGGACTCCAGAGAGGGAATCCTCAGCGATCATCAGCCACACTCCCCTTTATTAAGCACGTCACCATTTGCAATGCTAAGTACTTGTTTTTATTTTTCCCATTTAAATAATTCTGCTATTTAGCTGTTCACAAGGTCAGGTAAGTTACCATATCCTAACTTTCACAGGAAGAAGCCAAGGTCCACAAACTTGCCTACGGCCACATGGCCAACTAGTAGCCTGAGGATACTCAAGTCCAGGCCCTGGGTCACCAAGTCCATGGTCTCTCCAGGTTCCTATGTTATGGACTCTGGTTTTATTGTGCTTTCCAGAATAAGCTAAGGCTGCCGGGGTCTTTCCATGAGTAACTTCATTTCTGCAGACACAGGTTGCTCTGATCCTATCTCTAACCCTACTTCCTACAAATAACTGTCCAGGTGAGGTATAAACAGAGACACTGAATTCCAAGGGTCATTTGGCATGAGGGCATTTCACAGACTCACAGAACAGTGTGGCCACGGCCTGTCTATAGCGTGTGTAGAACTGACCTGATGCTCCAAGTGGCACGAACAAGTCCACGTGTCCCCCTTCTTCTTCAGTGGCCACGTGACTTCCTAATTTCTCCCAGAAATCTCTCACTTCGGGCTTCAGTAAATTTTTAATACCAATTTTATAGCCTGAGGGGGGAAAAATCAAACTGTCATGGTAGTTTGGAACAGCAGCTGTCAGCAGTTTGTGACAATGCGACCACAAATTCAACAGGCAACACCTACCCATAGGGCCACGATCCACAGGCACCTGTATGTCGTGCCACTGAGGTGCACTGGACACCACTGTGGCATATGCTTCCTCGTGCTCTGGGTTAAGGGGACCCTGTGTGCTTGGGCTTGGGAGATTGTGTTCTGCCTCCACCCCACAGCGGTGGAGTCACCAGGCTCACGCTGAGTGTGGAGCAAATGGCCAGTCAAGTCCTGGGATCCTGAGACCAAGCTCCAAAGCAGAAAACCTCCCACAACTGTCAATCAAAAACTAAGTTCAGAACAGCAGCAAGCTCCCAGAGCTGCAAACATTCACTGAAACTGTCCTTTCCTCTCTCTTTCTGGGAAGTGATTCAGGAACGCAGCCATTTTGTGACCTCTTTGCTAGCTGGATCCTTGAGCATCTTCTTTCCTCCCTCAGCCCACAAAGACAAGATCTGGTGTTTGGACAGTGTGAAACAATGGGCAATGTGAATTACATAAGGAACAACAGAAACTAGAAGTTAAATTCTAAGACTCCCATCGCCTCCTTCCATGAAGAAAGCCTTATGAAATTCATGCCATGACAAGTTAATTCTGTCAGCCTTTTCTTTCTGCTGTGGTACAAGCCAGGTGGGGAAGCAGCAGAGGGTGGACGTATCCACAGTCTACACATCTTGGAATTCATTGCTATTGCAATTGCTTTGTGTTCATCAAGGTTAAACCTCTGGTGTATCAGAGGACACAGTGAAAAGGAAACCCCTGGGATGGGAGAAGATAATTGCAAGTCACGTATCTGATAAGGGATTTATATCTAGAATATGTGAAGAACTGCAACCCAACCTATGTGCAAATCAAATAACCCAAATTTTTAACACGAGCAAAAGACTTGAGTGGACCTTTCGCCAAAGGAGAGATGGCCAGAAAGCAGGAAAAGAGGCTCAGCCTCACTCCTCATCAGAGAAATGCAACTCAAAGCCACAATGAGGGTGGCCACTATTTTAAAAACTATAAAATTACAAGCAAAACCTATGGAGAAATTGGTCCATGTGTGCATTGTTGGTGCCACAAACATGATAGCACAAATTTAAAATAGAAAGCCACCATATAATACTTCTGGCTACAAAATGATGAAAAGCAAGAACTCAGATAGATATTTGAAGGTCCATGCTTGGAACTATGTTATTCACAATGGCCAAGAGGTAGAAACAACCCAAATGGCCATAGATGGTCAAACTGACAAAATGTGGTATGTGCACCCTGTGGAATATTATCCAGCCTTGAAAAAGGCTACGACATGATGAAACTTGAGAACATTATGGTAAGTGAAATGCATCAGGCACAAAAGACAAAGGCAAGGGATTCGCTCATACATGGTGTCTGAGGCCAGTAGAATGATGGCTGCCAAAGGTCACACACAGCTAAGGGAAAACGACTCATTGTTAAATAAACACACAGAGTTTCAGTTTCACAATATGAAAAAGTTCAGCAGAACTATTTTACAACAATGTAAGCATACTTAATACTACTGATCCCTACACTAAAAATGCTTGAGAATAACTTTATGTTGTGTTTTTAATCATAATTTTAAATAACTTATCACATTTATTTCACTTTCATCATAAAGCCAAAATCAACACTCCTTAGCAAACTGGAACCAAAATGTACTCTGAAAACTATATGTGGAGAAACACGCATGAGCAAAACCCCTGCCCAGGCCTACCTTGGAGTAAGTTGATTTCTCTGCTGTCTCCATCACTAAATATTCCCACACTCTGTGCCTTCCGGCCCTGCAGCGCTCTCTCTGTGAGCCAAAGCAGGCTCTCTAGGGTGACACCGCTGTGTTCGTACACCACAGCCACCACACCTGCCTTGACACTCTCCATCACCATCTAGAAGACCAAAGCACAGCTGGAGGAACAGCCTACTGTTGTAGAATGGGGTTTTTGTTGCTGTCGTTGTTGTTATTTTGGTCTTTTTTTTTTTGGTGGGAATGGGATTTGAACTTTTGGCTTTGCACTTGCCAAGCAGGTGCTCTACCTCTTGAGCCACAACCTGTAGTCCATTTTGCTCTTGTCATTTTGGAGATGGGGTCTCGAGAACTATTTTCCCCAGTCTGGTCTCAAACTGTGATCCTCCCAATCTCAGCCTCCCCAGGAGTTAGGATTATAGGCATGAGCCATCAGTGCCAGCTGGAATGGTTATTAATGAAAGAAATACAGTGCATATTGAATAAGCTGTCATTCCAAAGAAAACTTTCAGAAGTTACAGGACACAGGAGCTAAGTCTTCTCCTCTACTGGTTTCTTTACAAATTTTTTTTCCGGTTATAAGAGAAGAAATTTAAGTTCACTCATAACTCCATCACTTGGAAATAAATAGCATTAATGGTTTAGATTATTTTCTTCCAGGTTTTTAATCTTTATACTTGTCATGCACAAAGACACATGCAAAACTTTTTTTAAAAATCAAGAGGATGCAGTTTTGCAATGGACTTTTTAAATAGATGTAAAGCTTTCCCCTAACTAGGAATATTAAAATTAAAATGAGTAACTTTATTATATAGAGAGCATATTTTAATCTAATGACATATTATTTAAATAGACCACAAAGTAGGACTACTAACATTCTTTTTTGAGAACATAGCATTATTAAACTCAGAACTTCAGAGAAGTTTTAAATTTTTAAAAAATTATTTAAAAAAATTTTTGGTGGTACTGGGGTTTAAACTCAGGGCTTCATGCTTGTTAGGCAGGCGCTCTACCACTTGAGCCACTCTGTCAGCCCTGTTTTTTTTTTAATTTTTTTTTTTATTATTCATATGTTCATACAAGGCTTGGGTCATTTCTCCCCCCTGCCCACACCCCCTCCCTTACCACCCACTCCGCCCCCTCCTTCTCCCCCCCACCCCCTCAATACCCAGTAGAAACTATTTTGCCCTTATTTCTAATTTTGTTGTAGAGAGAGTATAAGCAATAATAGGAAGGAACAAGGGTTTTTGCTGGTTGAGATAAGGATAGCTATACAGGTCATTGACTCACATTGATTTCCTGTGCGTGGGTGTTACCTTCTAGGTTAATTCTTTTTGATCTAACCTTTTCTCTAGTTCCTGGTCCCCTTTTCCTATTGGCCTCAGTTGCTTTTAAGGTATCTGCTTTAGTTTCTCTGCGTTGAGGGCAACAAATGCTAGCTAATTTTTTAGGTGTCCTACCTATCCTCGTCCCTCCCTTGTGTGCTCTTGCTTTTATCATGTGCTCAAAGTCCAATCCCCTTGTTGTGTGTGCCCTTGATCTAATGTCCACATATGAGGGAGAACATACGATTTTTGGTTTTTTGAGCCAGGCTAACCTCACTCAGAATGATGTTCTCCAATTCCATCCATTTACCAGCGAATTATAACATTTCGTTCTTCTTCATGGCTGCATAAAATTCCATTGTGTAGAGATACCACATTTTCTTGATCCATTCGTCAGTGGTGGGGCATCTTGGCTGTTTCCATAACTTGGCTATCGTGAACAGTGCTGTCAGCCCTGTTTGTGTTGGGTATTTTGGAGATAGGATTTCCTAAACTATCAGCCTGGGGCTGGCTGTGAACCTCGATCCTCCTGATCTCTGCCTCCAGCACAGCTAGGATTACAGACATGAGCCACAGGTGTCCAGCTAAAGATCTTTTTGGCCAGTCTCATAGCCCAGACTGGCCTAGAACCTCTTATGTAGCCTTGCCTGGCCTCAAACTTGCCATCCTCCTGCCTCAGCCTCCTGAGTACTGGGATTACAGGTGTTCCCCACCACACTGAGCTTTTTCTTAGTAGGGTTTTGTAAAATAATTCTTATCAGGATGCTGTTTTTGGATGAAGTGCATCGAGTGCAGTTCTGCAGGTGACTTGGAGACCTGCTGTGCTCACGGCAGTTCGGGCTTCTAATGCTTTCTCAAAATAAAGTTTGTGGTTATCTTTCTTGCTCCTGAGTTTTAAAACTTGCTTTTGATCTATAAATTTTCACTTAGATCAGGCAGTTTTCCTTTTAGAGATGATTATTTTCATTCTCATGGTGGTCAAAAAGAGTGCTATGTTCCCTCTAGGTTAGATGGAAAAGTCACTCAGGAAAGGGCTGGCCTCATCTCACAGTCTGTACCTCGTATGCAGGAATCCGAGTTGATATTAATATCATGTGCAGCTGGTAGGCATTTGAAGAGCTGTCATTGCTTTTATAAACGCCATGCTGATCGCTCTTTGAGAGTAATGGATAGCAATGGCTTCCAGAAACACTGCTTCTACAGGGACAAAGGGGGAATCGGTGAAGTTCTATTTTTCTAGCTCTTTCCTTCTTCCCTCCCTCCCTCCCTTCCTTCTTTCCTTCCCTCTTTTGACAGTACTGGGGTTTGAACTTGGGGTCTCACATCTGCTAGGCAGGTGTTCTACCACTTGAGCCACACCCCAGCACGTTTTTTTTCAGGTAGGGTCTCACATTTCTGCCCTGAGGCCAGCTGCAGACCCTACTCCTCCTACCTATGCCTCCTGCATGCTGGAGCCACAGGCACACACTACCACACCCACTGATTTGTTAAGATGGGGGGTCTCACTAACTTTTTGTCCAAGCTAGCCTCAAACTGAAATCCTTCCAATCTTCTTGTACATCTGGGATTACTAGCATGATCTACTGCACCTGACTCTAACCTGACTTTTGATAAGTAAGCACCAATCCTCTGAACATCAGCTATACTGCACGAGGCTACTGGCTGTGGAGTCTTAGGTTCTCCCTGCAATTTGGGGGAGAGCAGCAAATGGGGCTTCTGAGTGGGGTGGAACCAAGTCTGCCCTTTGGGTCTCTCCTTCTCCTTACATGGGATGTGGAAAAGGTCTCTTGGAGCTCACTTAGCTTAAAATTAATGTTATGATGTACCTATGAATTCAAAATGATATTTTAAAAGGAGTATGGTAGTACACGCCTATAACCCCAGCACTTGGGAGGCTGTGTCAGGAGGATCCAGAGTTCAAGATCAGTCTAGGATTCAGAGTAAGACTATCTCAAAAAAAAAAACACCCAAAAGTTAATTACATTTTCAAAAGGAGTAACCGAGGGATTAAATTTTCTTCTGAGATTTACAGGTTTCCGACCAATGTCTCCAGTCTGTCCACAGCCACCCCTTCCCCACATCACCAAATTGTTTATACACCTCAAATGAGTAAATGCAATGACACACTCACAAATGTTCGGACACAGAGAGCCAGGCAATGTTAATGCTGGGATTCTGCAGATTTAGGCTCCAGTGTTTGACACCATGAATTCTGGGCAAGAGATGTCACTTCCCTAGGCCTCAATTTCCTCCCTTGAGACAGGAAGTAAGATTACAAGACCTCTCAAATCTTAAAGTAAGGGGCTGGTGGAATGGCTCAAGTGGCAGAGCATCTGTCTAGAATCTTAAAGGAAAAAAATTTTTTTTTAATTTCTAAGCAGCTGCACAAATTTTGACAATTACAAATGCCAGTATCGGTGAATAGGGTAGGAATTGAACTGCTGACACTTTCATTACACTGCAGGACTTTGGACATCGAGTGCAGCCAGAATTTCTCTAATCTGAGTAACAAAAGAGAATTGCATTTACATTAGGTCTTAAAGATATAAACAAGTTATAGCTGCATCTATTTCGAGACTGCTTTACTTTGGATCTGAAGCGTCCCCCAAAAGTCCATGTATTAAAGGCTTGGTCCCCAGCCTGGTGCTACTGGGAGGTGGTGGAACCTTTATGAGTGGGACCTAGTGGAAGGAAGTAGGTCATTGTTGGGGGGTGCCCTGAAAGTGATGCTGGGACCCCAGTCCTTCCCTCTTGCTTCCTGGGTACCCTGAGGTGAGCTTCATCCTCCACCGTGTGCTCCAACCATGATGTACTTGTGCCACTACAGGCCCAAAGCAACCGGGCCAAGTGACCATGGACTGAAACCCCACTGAAATAAACTTTGTTCCTTTAAGGCTGATTTAGCTCAGGTATTTGCTAGAGCAATGGAAAGCCAACTGATGCAAAAAAAATTTGGATTTTTATGGAGTATGATAAATAAAAAGTCATTTTATTTATACTCCATAAAAAAGCATTTATGGGAAATACCTTTCTTTTTTTTCTTGGCAGGCCTGGGGTTTGAACTCAGAGCTTTGCACTTGTAAAGCAGGCATCCTACTGCTTGAGACACACCTCCAGTCCATTTTGCTCTGGTTATTTTGGAGATGGGGGTCTTGCAAACTATTTCCTTGGTCTGGCCTCAAACTTTGATCCTCTTGATCTCAACCTCCTACATAGCTAGGATTACAGGCATAAGCCACTGCACACAGAGGAAATGTCATTTGTGCTGAACAGCTTTGTGCTGTCCACAAGACAGCCTCATTGCAGGGCTAAGAATGTATTAAATGTAGACTTCAATGTTCGTATTTCCCTCTCCAGCATGCATTCAAGACCACCGTTCTTGAAAACTAAGTAATTCTTTGCTCTGATATTTCATAGATTAGGAACCACGCAATTACAGAGATCCCTCCAAGCTAGCTAAATTATTCTGGAATGGAGTGTCAAGAGCCACAGATGTCAAGAGCCATCAGGACATGGAGGTTTGCTTACCGCTTGGGCAAAGCTTCTAACGATTCCAAAACAAGCTGTCTCTCCAAAACTTCACCGAGTCCCACTGGCTCCGTCCCCATCTGGGAGAGCCACGGCTGGCCTTTGGACTTCAGCCTTCTAGGGCAGCACGTTCCACTCATCCACGGGGGTCGGACTCTGAACAACTCCTCTGAAAAACAGCAGCAGCTTTGCTGTTCACTTTGGGCTGCTCCCAGCCAAGCCCACACAGACAAAGGCATCACAAATAAAGCCATGCCAGGACAACGTTCCAAGTGACAATAATTACAGCCAGCCTTGCATGCTGTTAGGATTTCTTACCCTCACAGCACTGTGGCTGGAAGTTATCAGTTACTTCAGGTCAAGAAACACAGCTCAGAGAACAGCAACTCCTCTGGGGTGGTGGGGGGGGCCATGGGTCCATCCATTCCTGCCCTTCTTGGCTCAGGTCATCTCCCACTTGTTCCAATCTCCCCAGAGGGTAAGTCGTGAAAAAAGATGAGAGGACTCAAGTTGGCTCATGGCTGACCTTTGCACACTGTGACTCTGAAGGCTTAGCTGCAAGCTTGTTCTTGAACATACTTTCTTGCCCTTTTTCTTTATGGTTAGAGCATGGCTCAAGCGGTAGAGTGCCTGCCTAAGGAGCACAAGGCTCTGAGTTCAAACCCCAGCACTGCCAAGGAAAAACGTTCCTAAAAATGCTATTTTTCCCGCCTCCATTTCATTTGTCTTCCCTCCTCACCCATCTCAATCCTTCTGTCCTGAACCTATTTCTTGGTTTTTGCCTATGTTTGTACTTTCTTTTTCCTCCTTGTTTTTGGTCTTACAACCCTGAAAGGAACTAGGACAGCAACTGAGGCCCTGATATGTAACCCTCACATATTTCATCTGAATTCCTTTTCTTTTTTTATTACTAATTAACTTAAAATAGACAGTAAAGGAAAAACCCCGCAATGAACATCTGTGAGAGAGGGCCTCACATGCTGTTCCAGAATAACACTGCTGCCATCCTCTGTGGGGATTTGTGTGTAATCCATTTGTTCCTGAGATACAAAGTTTGCAATCCTACTCACTCTTACGTAGTGCAATTTTCTCCCAAAGTATTTTCCTCAGGCACTTTTCTCGTCGCCTCTCCTGGAGCTCCTCATCCTCTGTTTTGGGTTCATTCAGTGTCCCATAAGTAGCAGCGGCTTCCCTGGGTGTTAACCACTCCAAGCTGGACACACAAGCTATGTAGTGGTTCTTCCAGGCACCATACTCCTTATCTGCTGGCGTGTAGGGCAGCAACCACCCAAATTTAATGCATTTGGGCATCCATAAGCAGTCCTTCAGGGAAAGAAACAAGAGGACAAGCTGCAAGCATTTTAAAGGATAATTTTCCAGAAATAATGTTTTAAGCTTCAGAGATAACATTTTTTGTTACATTGAGCTTTCTGGTGTAATTGACTTGACATCTAAATGTGACTCTGAAAAAATAGGAAGTAGGAAATATGTTCTTTAGTGACTATATATGTGTGTGCACATGTATGTATGTATATATATATGTACATATATATACACACACACAAATATATGTATCAGTCACTTTGTGACACTTTCCAACTTTCCTATAGCCTTCAATTGTTTTAACCCTAGAGTCTGAGAATTCAGCTTCTAGCAATGGTATAATCATTTGTTTTAGATAATCATTCCACAGAAAAGAATTTTTATGGAACCCAATATTATACTACCAATAAGCGATCATTTGTGATACATGAAAATAGCATACTTCATGTGGTTCAATGTAGTCACATATCTAGACAAAATATTATACAAAAAAATTTTTGAGCAAGGTATGGTGGCTTACGCCTGTAGTCCCAGCTACTCAGAGGCTGATGTTAGATGATCACTTGAGCTCAGGAGTATAAGAGCCGTCTGGGCAACATAGCATGATGTCTTTCAAATAAAAATTTTTTGAAGTCATTGTATAGCTACCAATGCAGCCAGTACTTATGCCATCAAGACCTCAGAGGGAAAGAAAACCCAGAGAGGCAGACCCAATATTTGTCGTCACGTTTATTTCAAGGCATTTTTGGCAGTTCTAAAGTAAACCTTACTAGGCTGAGAAACAGAGACGGAGGTTGTGGCTGAAAAACTTAGGAACTATAAAGAATCCCAGGGATTCTAACGTGGAAAAAAAGAAACAAACCAAAATTCAGGGCCCAGTAAAGGAAAGAGCTGTGGTGATCACACGAGGCTTGAGTTGAGAACCTTTTCAGGAAGAATGCTACTGAATTGCAAGGACTGAAGCCAGCTTGGAAATAGCTCATCCCATGATTGGATTTGCCCACTCTGTTCATAGCTTAACCAAATGAAAGAGGCAAAAGTGAATTGTCTCTGGAGGCAGATAACATTGTCCAAAGATTCAAATGATCACATCAATGTTTTATACACAAACTCTGGTGCTCAACCAAAACCAACTAGATCACACAAAAAGGAATTGTTTGTTTCTTCTTTTGGTTTTTAGTAACCACAGAGAGATCCTCAAGAGAGCCAAACATTGTAAGACATAAACTTTGAAAAACAAGCCACCCTACAATTATTATACATAAAAATATAAATGGCCAAGTGGAAAATTTTGGCAAAAGAAGCAAATCAGTTGAATTCTAGAACTGAAAAATGTAATAACTAAAATTTAAAATTCAATGAATGGGTTTAGAAATAATTAATAAACTGAAAGATAGGTCAGAAGAAAATCCAGACTGAAAGACTGAAAGCCAAAAGAATGGAAAATCCATATAAGAGCACATGGAGTTTGGAGTTTATAGGATGTGGTAAATCAGTCTAACATGTAATTATTGGACTATAAAGAGAAGAAGAGAAATAGGGTAAAAGCAACATGGGAAGAGTTAAGATCTGAAGAATTCTCGAAGCTGATGAAAGAAAGACATTAAATCTTGGATTAAAAAATCACTGCAAGCTGGGCGTGGCTGCACACCATGTGATTACAGAGGTCAGGAGGCTGAGACAGGAGGATCAGGAGCTTGAGGCCAATCTCAAAACAGAAAACAAACAAACTCAGAAAAGAAAACAAAACAAGGTAACAAAAATCACTGTAAAACACAAAGTAGAATAAATATGCACAAATAAACACATATATACCTAAGTACATCATAACAAAAATGCTGGAAATGAAAGACAGAAAACAGTGTGAAAAGCAACCAGAGACAAGGAGAAATATTAACTTTAGAGGGTAAAGGGGGTGATTATGAACAAAATGCTTCATACACATGTATGAAAATAGAATAATGAAACCTGTTAAGTTGTTTCAAAGTTGGGGAGGATGGGAAAGAGTATTAGTGAAGGTGAATTTGATCAAAGTACATGATATGTGTGTGTGCAAGTGTTACAATGAAGCACCTTTGTACATTTAGCATATGTTAATAAATAAGAAGGGAAATACCATCTTCAAAGGAACAATTAGTTTCTGACTCCTCAAGAGAAAGTTATGGAAGCTGGAAGACAATGGAATATTTTTTGTCTTAAAATTCAAATTCCCAGTGAAAATATCCTTCAAATATGAAGATAAAATACAGATATTTTCAGACAAATAAAAACTAAGAGAATTTATTGGCAGCTGACTTGTATTAAAAAATTAGCTAGCATTTGTTGCCCTCAGTGCAGAGAAACTAAAGCAGATGCCTTAAAAGCAATTGAGGCCAATAGGAAAAGGGGAACAGGTACTAGAGAAAAGGTGAGATCAAAAAGAATTAACCTAGAAGGTAACACACGCACAGGAAATCAGTGTGAGTCAACTCCCTGTATAGCTATCCTTATCTCAACCAGCAAAAACCCTTGTTCCTTCCTGTTATTGCTTATACTCTCTCTACAACAAAATTAGAAATAAGGGCAAAATAGTTTCTACTGGGTATTGAGGGGGAGAAGGAGGGGGCGGAGTGGGTGGTAAGGGAGGGGGTGGGGGCAGGGGGGAGAAATGAACCAAGCCTTGTATGCACATATGAATAATAAAAGAAAAAGAAAAAGAAAAAAAAAAATACTAAAAAGAATTTCAAAGGAAAATGATCCCAAAGGGAAACACAAAGATACAGGAAGATATGAAGAAAAACAACAACAAAAATAATAATAAATGTGTGGTTACATATAAATAAATTTTGACTGTATAAAACTACATATATA
Source organism: Castor canadensis (assembly GCF_047511655.1). Classification (NCBI taxonomy): domain Eukaryota; kingdom Metazoa; phylum Chordata; class Mammalia; order Rodentia; family Castoridae; genus Castor; species Castor canadensis. The sequence continues at coordinate 25,647,684 of NC_133386.1, forward strand.
AAGTTCTGTGACATATGTGTGTTTGTGTATTTCATATGTATTCATGTATACAGTCAGCTCTGCATCCTGAGGGCATTAGGTATTATAAGTAATCTAGAGATGATTTAAAGTATACATGATTATAGGAAAATACTATATCATTTTATATAAAGGATTTTAGCAGACATGGACTTTGGTATCTTTGAAGGGAGAGAAATAGGCTGGAACCAATCCTCTGTGAGTACTCAGGACGCTGTATGTGTATTACACACACACACACACACACACACACACACACACTTGCAATATTTGCCAACAAAAGCACAGAAAGTGAGGGGGAATAAGTGGAGTTAAAGGGTTCTAAACTCTGCATCGTCTTGGAAGTGATAAGATAATACAGAATGCATACGATAATTAACTAAAGCTTAAATTGTTTTTCATGAAAAACAATGAACATCTATAAGATAAAATGTTTTTAAATTATTATATTGAATATTTCAAGACTTTAAAAAATTACCTAAATCATTGGAACAATGCCTAGCTACTTGGTTATAAAATAAATTATTATATTTCACTATTCCCACTATTCATATGTTTTTCTCTTAAGGGTAACGTAACTATGATGCAGGCACCCTTAGCTATTGTCTTCATGGAAAAGAGCAACTCCAATTGCTTCAGTACAGATTACAGTTTTATTTCTGCCCTATTCCTAGGAAGTGACAAATAGCAAACCTGCTCAGTTAAAAATTTCCAGGGCCAGCTGACTTGAGCAGCTGCACACAAGTCTTTTGGATTCAGAAAGGAAAAGATATACAGAGAAATGAAGCGTGGCAAAATTGTAGAGAAATCCACTCTGGCCACTTGTTTCCTTTCTGAAAACCAGTCCTGGACAAACCTAAAAAAAGAAAGACAAAATTAGTTCAGAATACTAACATATAACATCAACTAAAAATCCAGTATAAATTCTGGTCATTGTTTTTTCTCCAGTGTCCTGCCTACAAAAATAATTAAATCCAGGGCCCGGAGTATATGTCAGTGGTAAAGTGCTCATCCGGTCTAAGTGAGGTCCAGGATTCCATCCCCAGCACTTAAAAAAAAAAAATTGCTGACAAACATTTTTTACAGGGCCAAGTCACCAAACAGGTGATCCTGTTTGTATGACAATTGCTAGAACAAGAAGGTTTGGAAACCATCCAGACAGCAGTAAACCTGGTTTTTCCCTGAAACCCCTTATCTCCTCCAAACTCCGTGAAATTGCAGACATTTGTGGCCTGTAATATCACAGGCAATTGGAAGCTTTGCTAGGGTTTTGATGAGTGAGAACCCACCACAGCTTCTGATCTCAGGCTTTGAGACTATAGACCTTGCTCCCACTGCTAAGTGCCTACTGCTATCCAGTGTTACTGGGCCCTAAAAGACACAGATTAACTTACTGAAAAAGAAGTCATAACTGAGCAATTCTCACTCTGCAATGGTTCGCTAACTTAAATTCCCAGAGGATGGCATCAAGTTTCATGTGAAATGAAAATGGCTCCTCTAATTAAGAATAAAAAGACATAGTCACCACCTTCATGAATGGGCCACTGAACACCCAATAGACCCAGAGATGGTCTTGACCACTACTTTACCCAAATTCTGGCTTCACCTGGAGCCTCACCTACAAGTCTCAAATCCCAAACCCAGCATAGGTCACTGATGAAATAGTCTAACAGTCCAATATCAAGAAGGCAACTCCAATTCAGCATAATGGTGAAAAACCTGATTACTCACCGTGTTGGGTGACCGTGTGATAGTTTGAACGCACCAGGAGCCTAGTATTCTGTCTTGAGGCTAAGATTTAGTTGGTCAGCTTCTAACTGTGTAGTCGTGCCATTGGACCATGCAGGATCGGGATATTGTGGGACCTCCTTATGAATCAGATTATCACACCTTAATTGTGAATTCAGTTTTATGTTTAGTCTACATATCATATGAAGTGACCTTATCATTTTTGTTTGTTTCTTTTTGACAGTATTGGGGGTTGAACTCAGGGCCTAGCACTTGAAAACATTGAACACGTCTAAGATTTATGTCCAAAATATTTACAATAGTGAACTATCCTAGGAGACTGGAATACCTGGCAAGGAATTTTTTAATCCATGCTGAGGCCATTGCTCCACAAAGCCTGGATGATTTATAAACTACACCCAACTTGGATGTAGACCTATAAGTCTAGCTCTTCCATGTGTCCTCAGATATTATTTGGGGTGGGGGGAATTAGCTAGGATTTGAATTCAGGGCTTGCACTTGCTAGGCAGATACTCTACCACTTGAGCCATGACCCAGCCTGGGTCCTCAGTTATAAGTTGCAAACAGTCACACCTGCCTCTGCTGCAGCTGAGCTGCTTTGGTGTGCAGGAGTCAGTGGGGAGTGAAGAAGAGGATTTGGGGGGGATAATGTGCCACTCCCTTTATTCTCAACTAGAACTCATGCGAAAAGGCACAGTCCATTCCCCTCTTCTCTTTGTCATGCTTGGCTTCACCTCAATGGACAGCAATTCACCTTGCAGTCACTGAGGACACCCACATGGACAAGGATTTGAACACTGACTGCCTGAGGGTGCACTGGTGGTTACCCTCTTCTCTCCTCAGAGCTCACTCGCAGTTGTAAAATGGCAACTCCTAACTTCTATGATCCTGTGGAATTCATCAATCCAGGAAAGGGCAGTCTGGATCATTGGGTGGGGGAGTGGTGCGAACAGCAAGTAGGTGAGGTTGAAGAAGGATGCCAAAGACTCCTTACCTACTATAATACAGAGCAGCCTCCCTCTCCCAAGACAGCCTTCTGAGGCTCTTACAATGTTGGGTGTCTTTCCCACTTGGCACAGCTGTGTGAGATTTTATTAACACTCACTTGAGAACAACACATAAAACCTGCTATAATTCACTGCCAGGTTAAGATGATGTGGAGAAGAGCCTCAAGTCCCAGGGGCTGGAGCAAGAAGAGACAGATCCAGACGGTCCTTTTCCATGGGCTTAGGAGAGAGCTCCCCGGTAGATCTGGTTTAGCCCAAAGGAAGAACAACTGCTAAGTTCCAAGATTCCCTTTCTAACAGGGCAGCTATCTTCATGAAGGAGCCACCATTATCACCTGGTCCTATAAACCTCTCCGTTCTCCTCACACATGCGATAAATATAGATAGGAGTCTCTTTCCACTGCACTCACACGTTGGCCCAAGGTCACGGCGCCCATTTCCACATTGCTTAAGCTGTGGGATGATGAACAGTGAAGAGAATGCATGACCTGCTACTTCTCCATTTATAAAGCTTTTCCTAATAAACTGTTCTACATGTGCACTTCATCACGTGAAAGAGAGAGAGAGAGAGAGAGAGAGAGAGAGTGTGTGTGTGTGTGTGTGTGTGTGTGTGTGTGTGTGTAAAACCCCTTCACATGGCAGAGGACAGTTCTTGGCACACAGCAGGCACTCAATAAATATTTATTGAGTAGATGTGTGACAGGAAAGTGAAACCTCTACCACCATCTGCTAGGAAAAAGTCAGTGTTTGAAAGCTCACATCTAGGTTTTCATTGTGTAAAATTATAGAATTGAGGGCATCCTATGTGCTTTGCTTTTCTTCCTTACATTGGAAAGGAGCCAGTAGTTACCTGACTGTATGGGATAGAACTGGGGACCTGGAAGTTTAACTGGTCCTTCTGCAGACTTTCAAATAATCTCCCTGATATTAGCCTCCAAGTCCCGGTCTCTGTAGGATCCTGTGCAATGTACTGGAGGGTGTGCTCCTCATCAATGTCCTCCTCCACATGCTAGGTTTGGTGTGCCTTTTGTTCTTCATCATTTACCCATTCAATTTCTACTTGCACCCTTGTCATTTGTGTTTATAGATGTCTCTTAGTTTCATCCAAAGTAGAATATAAATGTGTTTCTTATTCTTCCATGTTTTGGGGTGAATTTCAAGAGAAAGGGGCTATAAAAATATTTTTACTGTATCAATTTAAAACTGGAACTCAAGGGCTGGAGGTGTGGCTCAAGCAAGTACAGTGCCCACCTAGCAAGTGTAAAGTACCGCCAAAAATAAATAGTAAAATAAAACTTGAACTAAAGATTTTTTTATTTATTTTTTCAAGTTTTTAATGGAATTGAAAGTCAAGGCAAAGGTATAGTCAGATTTTCTTGTGTGTGTGTGTGTGTGTGTGTGTTTATAGCAGTGCTAATGGAAGAAATCTATTTTATTTCTTTTCCCTTTTAAACGACAACTTCTGACACAAGACCAGATTTTGTTCCCCACTGGAGCTAAGTTATATCATGTGGTTTATTTATTCCTACTTTTGTTAGCCCCATTCTAAAGTGCAGTCATTTCTCCTGATTGAATAGCAGCAATAGAAGACACTGACCTGGTGCTTATAGGCCCACGATAGGTTCACTCAGACTGGCAGGGGTTGAGTGAACACCACTTAACAAAGTAGCTAGCCTGGCCTCTTCAAAAGTGTCAATCATATAAGACAAGGAAAAAGTGAACACTTGCTCACATTGAAGCTGGATCTAGAGATATGAAGACTGAGTACAACAGGTGACCCTGGATTGGACTGTGGACTGTAGGAAAGGGTGCTTACAAAGAGCATTATGGAAGGCCCAGGGGATATTTCAGTGGGCCTGTGACTGGGCGGCAGCATTGTGTCCTGCTGGTTGGCAGATGCACTTTTACTCTTCAGTGGATTGTCTTTGTTGGGAAACAAACTGACATACAACTTACTCTCAAATAATCCAGAACAATAAGGCAAAATGGGTAAAATATGAACTATTAAAATGAAACCTGTTAAGTTTTAATCAAATGCAGGAATCCAGGTGAAAAAGATAAAGGAATTATGTGAACTTTTCTGTAAGTTTAATGATATCTAATGTGTTTTGTGATGACTCCCCTGGCCTCATTTTAAGTCACTACTCTTTCCAATTCCTGTTCATGTTCCTTATTACAGTCACATTCAGCAACAAAACAGAGTGGCTTGAAAGAACGTGTTGTTGAGGGGTGGGAACCAGTGGGTGAGGTGGGAGATAATAGGAGAGAATGGGATGAATAATATAGAAGTAGATGATATGTATGAAAATAGCATAATGAAACCCAGCAAAAACTGTTAAAAAGAAGAGGGGGAGGAGCAAAGGGGTCAAAAAAGAGTAATACAAACGGGGTGAATTTGATCAAGGTACATTATATCCGTGCTATATTATAAATGCCACAATAAAACTCCTTTGTAGCTGGTGGAGTGGCTCACATGGTAGACTACCTGCCTAGCAAGCATGAGGCCCAGTTCAAGCCCCAGTTCAAGCCCCAGTGCTGCCAAAAACAAAAACAAAAAACTCTTTTGTAAAATTAGATGCTAATTAAAAATTAAGTAAAAAATAGCATGTCTGTCTGAGGAAAGTGTGTGTGAAAGAGTGTGTGAGTGTATGTGTGTGTGAGTGTACATGTATATCTGTGTGTGTGTGTATGTGTGTGTGTGTGTGTAAGCTGGCAGCTATATCCAGAAGCAGAAATGCCACTTGGAGATCTTCTCAGTGTTGATAATAAAATGCATATAATAACTGTGTCATTTCCTTAGAGATTATTATTCAAACTGCATGACACTCTGGCACCTCCAAAAACAGTTCATCCCCAAAGGATCACTGCCACAATCCCTCTGAGTCTGGTAGGCTCCAAAATCATTTTGCTAGCCTTTGAGGTAATTTACCCTCATTCACACTGGAATTTTAAAACAGATTAGTAAGATATGATGTAAAAATATTTCCAACTTCCTTTTCAAAGATGGGTTTCAGTATCCTTAGAATTTTCATTTCCAGCCAGGTATGATGGTGAACACCTGTAATACCAGCACTTGAGAGGATGTGGCAAGAAGAGCGAGAGTTCCAGGCCAGCCTGGAGCTACAGAGCAAGACCTGTCTCAAAAAGAAAAATTAAATTAAAAAGAAGAAAAAAGTGTTGCTAAAATGTAAAAAAAAAAAAAAGAAGAAGAAAAAGGAATCTTTTTTCCCACCCACTTCCCACCTTATAGAATTTACTGCTGAACCCCAGTGGACCAAAGAGAAGAATTGAATCTGGTATGACTGGGGTTTGAACTCAGGACTTTGCACTTGCAAAGCAGAAGATCTACCATGAGCCACATCTCCAGTCCTACTTTTTTTTTTAACTTTCGAAGTAAACCTCAATCATACATTTTATATTTATTTGTTCCTAGTCTGCACTGCTACAAGACACATTCAAGTGTAATGACTATTAGACAAGAAGAATAGAAAATACTTCTGTTACAAATAAAAGCAAAACAGTGTACAAGCAGCAGAACCCGGCAGTTTGTACCAATGACATTGTGTCTCGTCACATCGTAAGTCAATGTTGCAAAGTAAGAAATCCATGAAGAGAAATAAGAGGTAAAGAGAAAAGGAACAAACTGCTTTGCTCATGTCTTCCGATAAGTATAGTTTCATTTAAATAATTCATAACAATACTTTGTGCTGTATCATTGAGTGTACAATGTGTACTTTCAAAAATGACACAGTTCAGTAATATGGTACTTAAATCTAATTCCCTGTTCTTAAATTTCTGATAAGTAAAAGAAGCTGCCAACACTGAGATGAAAATGGCTGGGAGAAGAGCTTGAAGAGGAGGCCTAGGGAGGGTGAGTGGATTGGGCAGAGGTTGCAGTTTTTAGTTGCCTGTGTAGCACCTCTTATTCTCCTCGAGTGGCTTCTTGCAAACACTGTTGGGCACGGTAAGACCTCCAATGCAGTGTGTGCCCCAGGTTCAGTCCTTGCTGCATGCTTTGATGCAGCCCTTGAAATAACACAGGGGCCAGTGGAGAATACACAAGTGGTACCAGAGGGTTTGTGCAACTCCTGAGTGGCGTGGAACAGGAAGTCATGATGGTGATTACATGAATCAACAGTCATACAAGTTGCCATTGTATCCAATGATTTATCGTTTATACATTTACCCTACAACAGTGATGAAGTATGTCTAGCCGGGCGCCAGTGGCTCACGCCTGTAAACCTAGCTACTCAGGAGGCAGAGATCAGGAGGATCCCAGTTTGAAGTCAGCCTGGGCAAATAGTTCCGGAAGACCCTATCTTGAAAAACCCTTCACAAAAATAGGGTTGGTGGAGTGGCTCAAGGTGAAGACCGAGTTCAAGCCCCAGTACTGCAAAAGAAAAAAAAAAAGACTATGTCTAAAACTGGGCACCAGTGGCTGAGGGCTGTAACCCTAGCTACTTGAGAGGCTGAAATCAGCAAGATTGAGGTGGCTCCAGGCCAGCCTGGGCAAAAAAGTTTGAAAGATCCCATCTCAATGGGAAAAAGCAGGTGTGTGGGCACATACCTGTCATCCTAGCAGTGGCAAAAAGTAAAACTGGAGGATCATCAATCAGGTCACCTGGGCAAAAAGTGAGAACTCACCTCCAAAAGAACCACAGAAAAAAGGGCTGGGGGCATAGCTCAAGTGGTAGAGCATCTGTATAGCAAGCAAGTAGCCCTGAGTCCAAACCCCAGTGCTGCCAAATATATATATATATACATAATATATGTAAAAAATATATATATTATATATAGTATATATATGTCTAAGGATTTAGTTAAAAGATGTTCCTTTATGTGATGTTTATAGAGCAAAAAATAAAGGAAACAAGTCCATGGTATATTTATAAAATCTTATAAATCTTCTTAGAAATCAGTAGTCTGGGCTGAAAAGGGGATCTTTATACTAATTCCAAGTACCTGGGAATGTAACAGTATTTGAAAGCATAATCTCTTTAAAAAAAAAAAACCTAATAAAAAAGTAATTTTACAAGTTACAGAAACTTTTTTTAAAAAAAAGAAACACAAGGTAGAACAGTGGGTGGGAGCTGACTGAAATATTCATGGCATATTTTAGAAATAAAAAGAACATAGTTTTTGAAATAGTAAACTGAATGGATAAGTTGGAATGATAGACTTGAAACAGAAGAAGAGGAATGAGTCAATGCCCTGTATAGCTATCCTTATCTCAACCAGCAAAAACCCTTGTCCCTTCCTGTTATTGCTTATACTCTCTCTTCAACAAAATTAGAAATAAGGGCAAAATAGTTTCTGCTGGGTATTGAGGGGGGAGAGAGGGAGGGGGCGGAGTGGGTGGTAAGGGAGGGGGTGGGGGCAGGAGAAATGACCCAAGCCTTGTATGCACATATGAATAATAAAAGAAAAAGGAAAAAAAAATAATAAAATAAAAAAAATAAAAATGTATTTATTCATTGATTAACAAAAAAAAAAGAGGAATGAGAGAGTCTTATGCAAGATCTGGACTGTGGAATACTATAAAATAATTAAAAACCATGATGAAAGTTAAAGACCCTTAGCTTGGTATCATGCACCCACATAGTCTGGATCTGAAAAATGTCCCCCAAAGACCCATGTGTCAAAGGCTTGGTCTACAGCTTGGCACTATAGGAAGGTGATGGGACCTTTAAGAGTTGGAGCCTACTGGGGAGAAGTTCGGTCATTGTGGGAGTGTTCTCAAAGTGGTAGTGGGAATCTAGCCCTGTCCTAGCTCTCTTTGCTCCCAGGCCACGATGAGGTAAGCAGCTTCCTCCAGCAAATGTTCCCACCATGATGTTCAGCCTAACCACAGGCCCAAAAGAAACAGGCCAACCAACTATGGACTGAAACCTCCAAAACTATAAGCCAAAACAAACCTTTCCTATTTTTTAAGCTGTTAGCAGCCAAAAGCTGAATAGCACACACACTGTTGTCCATATGTGAGCTTCATGGAATATATAAACATCCTGAAATTTCAGACAACTTTTGAACATATACGCATATGCACTTTTCTGGGGAGCAAGTCATTCATAGTTGTTAGTACAGTTTGAATACCCCTTCTCAAAGGAGCATCTGATTCAAAACACTTTAAGAACTAGCTGTGCCAGGTGCCAGTGGCTCACACCTATAAACCTAGCTACTCAGAAGGTAGAGATCAGGAGGATTGTGGTTCAGAGGCAGCCCAGGCAAGCAGTTTGCAAGACTCTATCTTGAAAAAACTCATCACAAAAAAGGGCTGGTGGGGTGGCTCAAGGTGTAGCCCCTGAGTTCAAATACCTATACTACAGGGAAAAAAAAAAAAAAAGAACTAACCATTATGATTATATGTGCATTTGCTATGCTTTTGGTTCACTGACTCATTCATTAAACCAATATTGACTGGGTCCTTTTATATTATGGGATTATAATGAGACCAAACAGGAAAAGATCGTGATGCAATTCTTGCCTTCACGGAACCTGCAGTCTAGTTAGGAAGATTTATTGCTAAGATGAAAGAAGTTTAACTTTTGTCACCCCTTCTTTATGTGAAATGAGCTCAGTTTCTGTTTGGTGACCCATGTGGTTCTGTAGAAGCTGACCCTGTCCCTTGCTCTAAAAAGCACTTGATCAAAGCTGGACACAAAGGAGGATACCTAGGAATTAAGCCATGAATTGTGGAAAGCAGACCAGAGAGAGACAGGGGACTAAGTTACTGGTTTTAACTCAGCTTCGACTGCAATCACACCTACCTCTGGATTTTTTAATTACGTGAGAGTAAAAAGATGATGATAGATAGGTAGATAATCAAGTATTAGGGTCAGTATAACGTAACACATTCTAAAACCACTAAGAAATAGCAGCACAGGCACAAGATGAGCAGGCACCTATGGAACCCGAGTCAATAATTTTGTTGATCACATTTTGAATAGAAGAGATGGAAGGGACAGCCAGTATGGCCAGTGGCCACGCTGCTCCCAAGGAGGTAGAGGATCAGAGGTGCAGAAGCCTTGGGGGCTCAGGTCACTCCTACCCGTGTCCTACCCTTGACCTTTTGCCAAATTACCCAAGGAACTTCATTAAAACAGTGACCTCAATCCCATTGCAGATGTGTTGAGCCAAGACTTCTATCACTGAGGCTCGTAATCAGTGTTTTACAAACTCCAGGTGATTCAGATAGGCCATGCGTATCTTCGAACTTGACTTGCCATTGTTAGAAGGAAGAGGCAGCAGAGCAGTCCTGATGCTGAGGTCAAGTACAAAGCACAGAATATGTGTATGGTGGTCTTACGAGTACATAGATTCCATTTTAATTTGCTTTGCAGATGCCCCAAATTAACTACTTAGACTGCCTGAGGGCATCTGTTTCATGCCTGAACACATTTTCTTTTTATCCTGGTTCTTAGCTACAGTCTACAGAGTTCAGATGACCAAAAAATTAACCCGATGAAAGAACTGTTCTGGACCACCTTTAAACCTACTTATCTTCCTTTCACTTTTCTTAATAACAAAATCAGGGCAACTGAAGGGTTGGTAAACTCAGGGACTCAGTGGTGCCTTCAAGGGTCAAGGTTTCCCATATTTTGACATTGCCATCCTCAGGCTGTGGTCCTCAGTCTTGTCCTCTGAGATGTTGTCCCAATGACTGACTGCTGCATCAATCTTCACACAACAGGGTAAAAGAGGCACGCTCCTTCCTCAAACCCATTTTAAAGTTGCTCTGAGATTAGAGAAAACTCTCCAGAAGCTCTCTAGCCACTTGCTGTCTTACTCATTTTTATCTTATATTTAACTTTTCTTAGCTTTTTCCAGGTTAGCTTTAGAATCAACTTTTCAGAGTTTGTAAGAAAATCCTATTTGGGAATTTGTACCAGGATTAAACTGAATTTGAAGATTAATTTGGAATCATCTTTTTTTTTTTGTGGTACTGAGGATTGAACTCAGGGTCTACACCTTGAGCCACTCCACCAGCCCTTTTTTGTGATGGGTTTTTCAAGATAGGATCTCATGAACTATTTGCCCCAGGCTGGCTTCCAACTATAGTCCTTCTGATCTCTGCCTCCTGAGTAGCAAGGATTACAGGAATGAGCCACCAGCGCCTGGCTGGAGACATCTTTAAACATGGCAAGTCTATCTATTTATGCAGGGTTTTTGTCAATTTTTATTTTGCTTTAATACAAACATGTTTAATATCAATATATAGCTACCATCATGTGGGTCTTGCATTTATCTTTTTATTTTTACTACAGTACATATAAGGAAGCAGAGATGAGAGGGGAGAGAGAGAATAATCCTGGAATATTATTTCAATCTAAGGCTCTAGGCCAGCTTGAAGCTAGACACATTTTAAGTCAATAAATTCCTTCTCCTCCTCTTCCTCTTTCACCATGCTGAGCTAGAGTCCCTGGTAGGCAAGCGCTCTACCACTGAGCCACACCCCAAGTCCCCCATTTCTTATGCTTGTTTGAGCTCCTTTTCTCTTATTTTTACTTGATAGCTTTCCGGCCATCACTTCAGTGGAACACATAGTGAGTGCAGAAGGACCAGCAGTCACTGAGCGGTTACTGGGGACATGAGCTCTTCTGCTTCTTAGACTTGCTGGGTCCATTCAGGTCTCCTGGGCAGCCACTTCCTGTCACTTGGCTGCCACCCTCCCAGATATTCCTAAAGAGCTTCTTGAATACAGAGCATGGCAAATTGCCTCTTAAAAGCCTTGTCTCAATTTTCCGGTGAATTGTCTGTCTGTGAATCCGATGGCTTTCACAGAAAGTGAAAGAATACTTGGTCACTCTGGAGGCTGATGTCATGTCTTTATAAACAGATGGTATAAGAGGTACTTGAACTGCTTTTGCTGAAAAGCATGGACTCCTTTCATGGACCCACAATTAATAAAAGCAGGGGAAGACCGTGGCATCTCTCTTCTCTTTTGTACCTACTATCCTTTTCTTTGAGACATTCTCTCTACAGTCACTTTGCAATCACCTTGGATTCCAGAAAGAACAACTTATAACATCTTTATGACAAGGGACTAAAACTTTCCCTAAGGAATACCAGAGCATTCCAGGACAGACCTCCCCTCCAAATGAAGACAACTACCTATAATGATGAGGCTACAAACCTGGAATAGGAGAAATCATCCCACGAAAACCAGAAGCTCCCCTTAAGTGATGACAGTGATAACATCTCTGAGAACCCTTGAGCTGAGAAAATGGTCAACCAGAACACACCTGTTACTGGGACTATTTAACTATGCATATTTTTTGTTCCCTGCCCCCAATTCTTTTGTCTACTTAAACTTACACCTCATTTCTGAACCCCAAAGATGGCTGAAGGTAGACTGAGTGCTTACTCTGCCTCATCCCAAGGCGTGCCCTGAAGGACCTCCTTTCTCTGCCCTCACCATGTTTCAGTGGTGGAATCTGCAGGGATGCTGCATTTGAGATACTGTGCAATGAACCACCTTCATAGGTGCCATTCATGGGGTACAGTGTGACATAGAATGTCCTGGAGTTTACAACATGACATCCTTGGGTATTATCACTGTTCACAATTTCTCGTGGAATTGCTTTATAGTCGCCTCAAATCAATTAGATAATGGGAAATCTTGAAAGAAGCAAAATATTAGCAATCTCCAATATTCTAAAATATCTATCTTGAAAAATTCCTTCTTCCTAGAAAACTACCCAAATGAGTTTTTTTTTCAATTATTCATCATTTCATCACTTTTGTAACTGAGAGTGTTTTCGCTATGTGAATTCATTCAACGAGCATTTATTGAGTGTCTGCTGTGTACCTGGAATTGCTCTAAGTGCTGGAGAAAGCAGCAACACAGTCCTTGCCCTGGCGAAGTCTGCGTTTTACCATTGAGACAGTAAATAAAGTGAGGCGGTGCTAAGTGCTATCTTCAGACTTTAACCATGGTAGAGGGCAGCAGCACTTACTCACAACATGGGAAGTGAGAACTTCAAAGACATGGACTTGGCTAAATGGGGCTAGAGATTCCCTTGCTCCACCGTCCTTCTGCCCCTTCCCCCACCCAAGGAAACAGCTTTGAGTGTTTGGTTTCTCCTTTCTTTTTAAACTTAAGAATTTTCCTCTTTAGCTGCATAACCATATGATTCCATAACCAATCACCCTACATTGGAAGGACTAAGTATGCCCACAACAGGGCTGAGGGGAAAGAAGAGACAGAATAACCCAAATTTCCACATTCGCATTGCGTACTCAGAAAACAGTAATTTTAGGTGCAGCTGTATAATTTATCTTTGAATATTGCCCTCTCTTTCTGACACAGCGTTTCTAATGATCAAACTTAGACTCCTGAACCTTCTCCAAGACCCATCTGCACTCTCCCTTGTAAAATCCAGCTGTAGCAAAAAACACTGCTAAGTCATTTCAGCACTCACCCCCACCTCTTGATATCTGATCACCCTGGAAACCTGATCAGCCTCCTCATCCTTCCCCACCCCTCAGGGATGTCTGATTGCCCCGGCCTGTCTCCAGTAAGAATCCTGCTAGGTTGGTTTGGACTCTTTGCCCCTGAAGTTTCCTCTCAGTAATCTTCCATCCACTGACTCCACTCTGCTTGTTGGCAAGAAATTTCAACTTGCTGTGTTGTATTCAGAGTTGAGCCCGGTCTCTCTGCCTGGCTGCAAATCCATGGCAGTTGTCCCTGTTCCTATGGTGACCATCCTTGTTGTCTGCCTTACCATGCTTTAACAAGTGCCAATTGATTATTTTGTTTTTGTTTTTGTTTTTTTAACATCTTCACCACCTCCACACAGAAACAGACTTTGTTCCAATGGACTTATTGTAACTCGGAGTGATGCAGCTGTGCTAGATTCCAAATTTAGCTAGAAGTATACTGTCTCTGAAAAACTACACACCTGATTTCTTCAACAGATCACAACTAGACATCCTCAACTGAGCTCTCCCAGGGGGTGCTTGGAAAGAGTGAGCAGGTGTATTGGAGTGGGTATGGGGGGGTTCTCTCTCCAATACACAGTGGCTAGTACATTTTCCTGCCCTCTGTCCCTGTCCCCACTTCCAGTCTGCTCTGATGGGACTCAAGTGATGAGCGCAATCTTTCCTGGGCACTCTCCCTCTCTACCCACTCCCGCAACCCTGTCTTTGGAACGCAGTTGCCTGAATGTTGCCCCACCCAGGAAGGCTACAAGTTAAAACAACTCCAGCCCTGGAATGAAAGGCCTTTGTAGAAGCTGTTGCTGGCATCTGAGCTCAAGCAATTTAAAACCGGTCCCACCAGTGTGGCAAGGAGAGCAGTTGAAACTCCTCAGAGGTCTCTTGAGTGCTACGCGGGCACAAACTGCCCAGTTTCCTTTAAGGAGTCACAGGAAAGGTCAGTCTAGTCAAGTGACAGAGGAGAGACACCAAAGGGAACCATCACCAGATTGGATGTCTGAGCATATGCGGTGGGGAAATGCCATGCTGAGGTATACAGACACTGCTGGGCAAGAAAGAGGAGCAAGAAGGGCATTCTAGGAGCAGGGACAGTTTAAGTTGAGAGGAGGAGAGTGTGACAGAAAGATGGCTGAAGAAGCAGAAACTTTAGATATGTTTAAATGTCACAAAATTCCATTTCAGATACCCTAGGTTAAGACCATGGCTTAAGTCGTAGGATGCCTTCCTAGCAAGTATGAAGTCATCAGTTCAAAACCCAGTACTGCCAAAAAAACAAAAAAAAAAAGTCCTTAAAAAGATCATCCCAGAACTTAATATGGAATATTTATTAAGACAGAAAAAAGCCTCAAACATTTAAATATATCTCATAGAGATAAGAAACTTTTAAAGAAAACTATGATGACCTATTTCCCACCAATACTGAAATGCCAAGTTTATAAATATAACTCTCTGAATTAAAACAAAGTTATTGGTTGGAGGTGTGGCTCAAGCGGTAGAATGCCTGCTTTGCAAGCATGAAGCCCTGAGTTAAAACCCCAGTCCCACCAAAAACAAAAAAAGTAAATACAAAATAAAATATCTAAAACAATGACCTCTCTACTGTTAAAAAAAAAAAAGCATTGCTCAAATATAGTACAGTTCACCTTCATAAAAGACTTCATCCAATAAGAGGACTGCTTAGTCCTCTTATTATTAAATCTATTCACAGTTACGGGGAAAGAAAGACTACAGGAGTAAGTAACAATTAAAAGGAAGAATAATTGAAGTTTATGGTACCGTTACTGTTGGACCCAGCAATTCTATAACAGGTATTTAGAAACTGCTTTTGTTGAAAAGCACTGACTCCTTCTTGGGCCCACGAATTAAAGGCAGGAGAAAAGCTTAGCATCCCTGCTTCCATTTTGTATCTGTCTTTACTCTGAACCATTCTCTCTGCAGTAATCTTGGAGTCACATTGTAATCCAGGAAGGACAGGTCTGACCCATAACATCTTTACAGTGAGCGATAAAACTATCCCCAAGGAAAGAATGAGCAAAGCCTTGCAGGACAGACCACCCACCAACTGAGGACAATTGCCTATTTGATTCCCTCCAGTGATGACAGTGATAACAATTTTCTGGAACCCTCACAGAACCCGAACTGAGATAATGATCCATCAGGCCACACTGTGACTGAGCCTCTTTAACTATGCACACCTCACACCCTGCCCTAACTCTTTCTCTATTGAAACCTAAAGCTCCTGTCTGTACCCCGAAGATGGGCTGAAATGCTTTTTCTGCCTCTTCCTGTGGTGTCTGTGCCATGTAATAAACTTCCTTTCTCTGCCCTTCACCACTGCTTTATTTGACATGTTGGGATGAGTGGGACCTGACATATGGAACCCCTGGAGTTTGGGTCTGGAGCCTAGAACTCTGTTTTCAATTTTACTCCTCCAAATATAGTCAAGAGAAATAAAAATTTTACAAAACCTTGAATACAGATGTCCATAGAAGCATTAGCTACAATAAGTGAGAAACAGCACACATGTCTATCACCTGCTGAATAGAACAATAAAATGTGGCATGTCCATACAATAGAATATTATTTGGCAATAAAAAGGAGAGGACTACTGATACATCATATAAAATGGGTAAATCTTGACAGCAGTGTAACAGAAGAAAGAAGCCAGCCACAAAGATCACATACTATGGGATTCCATTTATATGAAAACTACCAAATAGGTAAATTTATAAAGACAAACAGTAGATTAGTGTTTGCCACATTGGGGTGGGGGAGAATGGAAATAGGAGTGGCTTTCAATGGGGTGGGGGTGTTTTGGGGTGATGACAATGTGTTCAACATTGGTCATACCGGTGGTTGCATGACTCCGTGAATGTACTAAAAACATAGAATTATATCCTGAAATTGGCACATTTTATTGTATGTAAATTAGATCTCAATAAAATGTTTAAAGGAAAGTTGGTTGCATTAACTTAAAAAAAAAAAAAAGTATTGGACTTTTAGCTTTAACTAAACTGAGCCCAGCACTGACTGGATTGGACTATCAACACATCTGAACCTTTGACAGGGCCAGGCACAGTTGCTCAGATATGAAGGGCCCCACCTTCCAATAAGGAGGAAGAAGTGAAAAAATTGCCTTAACCCAGACTTTGGAGAAAGAACTGATTGATATTCAGTGACAAAATCCATGTGTACAAATTAAAGATGAGTTCAGGATGACAACTCTAGAGACCAGAGATTCACCTACAACTTCCTCTGAGTCAGCCGTCCAGCACTCGTTAACACTGGATGGGCCTGAGACACAAGCTGCCCTCTGCGGAAACACAGCCGCTACCAAACCAAGCAAAGCGACTTCCCTGCACAGGTTACTTCCATATTCTTATCCACAAAAAAAAGAATTCAGGTAGCAAACAAAGGATGTGATTTCCAGTGACAAAATATCAGGCCCAATTTGAAGCTGCCTCAAAATACACCACAAGATCTCTAATGACCTCCAGTGGTTACAACTGAAATTGCTCGGTTTATGGTCCAGGAGACACACACAACACACAGTGCTATTATAGGTTTCATCCGTTATATTCTTATCTTGAAAGCTGAAAATTCAGAGCAAAGGAAGCATGGCAAATGGCTATCATGACAAGTCTTTCCTCCTGAGTTTTAGACATTGACTTAAGAGTCTGTTTCTTTTCGCAGCCTTGTTCTTCAGAGACAGGAGGCTGTTGGTCTCCTTCCAGTGACTCCATCAGGGAGAAACAGTGAGAACTCTGCTTAGTGCTCAGGAGTAAGAGGCCAATGGAGAAGAAAAGGAATGACTGCTCAAACCACACTCCAATGGCTCACTCCTTTAATCCTAGCTACTCAGAGACAGAGATCAGGAGGATCGTGGTTCAAAGCCAGCCCTGACAAATAGTTTGCAAGACCCTATTTCAAAAATACCTAACAAAGAGAGGGCTGGTGGAGTGGCTCAAGCCCCAGTACCACAAAAAAAAAAAAAGATGGGCCAGATGGGTGCCGGCGGCTCACACCTAGCTACTCAGGAGGCAGAGATCAAGACCCTATCTGGAAAACACCCATCACAAAAAAGGCCTGATGGAGTGGCTCAAGGTGTAGGCCCTGAGTTCAACCCCAGTACTGCAAGAAAAGAAAAAAAAAGTGATGGGCAGTGGAGGGAGGGACGTAAAGGAGAATGACGGCAGGACGAATTCAACTATGAGATTTTATTAGAACTTTTCTAAATGTCGCAATGTACCCCAATCCAACAATACTATAATTAAAAGAAAAAAGAGACAAAGAAAGGTGATGGACAGGAAAAAGTAGAACAAAGTGTGGGCAGAAGATAGCAAACTAAATCAAGCCGATCTGGCCATGTACAACCCACAGATACTTTTTGATATCTGCCTACGAAATCCTCAGGTAAGCCCCTCCACCAGCTCTAGTGAAAGCAGCCACCCCCAAATGATGACATGCCCAGGGTTTCACTAAAGACACATTAGTAAATAAGCCCAAACAACTTCAGAATCCCTATGCAGACTTGAATTCCCAGCTTTCTGAAGAGACAATATTCCAGGAGCAGCATTCTATTCTTACTTTCATGTTGACTGGGGACCACCAGAAATCCCCCACCACTGACCCAAGGCCATTTATTTGGGGATCAGTCCTGGGACCCACCCTTATAGGACCTGTTTCTGGCATGGCTGGATTCCTCAATCAGGTCCGAGCACACTGAAGGGCTCTCTAGAATATCTCAGTCGTCTTGGATCTTTCTAATCTCTCCAAAGAGAGCCTGTTTCTAACATTTAAACTGGCTAGTTAATAAGCCACTGTTTGCTCTGATAATGACCAATGTCTGATATTTTCTCTGCTAGTATCGGACCAGAACGAGGCAGTGTGACCTTTTCAAGCTGGAGCAAGTTTATGACAACTGATCAGAACACTAGTTGCCCCTGGGTATAATTTCAACTAACCAATGTCACCGTGTCTATCCTGAAAGGAAAAGGAAGAATCAGGATAGGGCTCCACTGGCAACATTGACCAATGCTGCACCTCTCGTCCATTCACATAAATGTCACTCACTGCCACTGTCACTTCTCGTGTATTTTTCGCATCATCCATTGCTTAACAGTCATTTATGAAGTGTCTCCTGATGTACCAGATATCCATTTGGAATATATTGTCTGCCTGATAGCTCCAAGGAGAATTTAATAAACCAAAAGAAAGTGAAAAATGAACTGGCTGAAGTCACTGGCAAGTTTTTGCAAAAGGGAAACAGTCTCACAATGGCATGGAGGTGTTCAAGCCCCCCCAACCCCCAAAGCCTCATTTCAGCCTCAAGAAGGAGGCAGACACAACAAGAGTCCATTTATTAACCTTGAAATGGCAACTTACTTTTTACAGGAAAAAAAGTCTTAACATGCTTATTACTATATTAGGTTCATATTTAAGAACTAATGATAGTTACAATGGTAGGCTACACTTACCTTAATTGTGATTTAGTGCATCGTAAAAAAATCGTGAATAAGAATTCTTGACGTTGCTTGTTGGTCCAGAGGTCAAACCAATGACTTATAAGAGCCACTCTTTCCTGAAAGAGCTGGAAGGAGGAAGGTGATATTTTGCTGTATAGTTCCATACATTCTTAGTTGCTAAGTAATTTTTAGACAACCTACTACCAACCCCATAGCTAATATTTGCACAGCATATTATAGTTCACAAAGCACCTTTATGAATCTCAGAGGGGTCTCTCCTTTCATCTTAAACTATTTTTATTCAGGGTCACAGGCAAGCCAGGGCTTGTGGGATGGGCCAGTGGGAAAGACTGGCAGGATGTAATTACAGAGAGGCCAAAGAGGGCCTCTAGAAAACAAAGAGGTAATGATTCCTGGCTCTTTTCTTTCTTTCTTCCCTTTTTTTTTTTAACCTAGGCTAATGTGGCCTAGGGGAACAGATTCCACACACTTCATCTTGAAAACACATACAGGCTCCTCTCACTTAATCGTGGAAAAAGGACCATTTGATGTAGATAGGCTTTTATTTACCCATAGCCCTGGATTTTCATAGCACCCACAAAACTGAAAGTTAATAACCATTGCACAATTCATTGTTAGTTGTGTCTCCAAGGAAGACACGCACCACAGACCAGTGTCTCTGAAACAGGTTTCAGTCCAACTTCGCTCAACTAGACACATAGAAACTCACTATCTTTATCATAGACCTAAGCCCCAGCCCAGTCTAGTCCTCTTCTCCTGGGAGAGAACACATATGAGCTGAGAACCTGCTGTGCTTTCTCCACTAGGGGCTTGCCATTCAATGACTTCATCCTGAACTACCTTTCAAAAGGGAGAGAAATCCCAGGCCACAGGGAACCATACAGTAGGCACAGAAGGGAAGAGAGCACTAAAGAAACACAGAGAAAAATACATAAAATACCCCCCATCCCCAAGGCACCTTCCTCCCTTTTCTCCCCAACTACCTTAACCCTCGTGTGTTCTGAAGGCCCTGAAGGTCCAGAGTGGCAGATGTGAGCCTCCCATAAGGCAAGAGGCAGAGTCTGGGGTAAGAAGAGACTATCTTTTGGAACAGACAAAGCTAGACTTATTTTCATTTAAAGTGACTCAAAAGCTAAATTGTTCAGATAGTTTTTCTTTAAGAACTTGACTACATAAGACTTATTCTATCACAGCAGTGTTAACTTTACAAATTAAACTTTTTTTATTATTGGGTATGTAACTTACCTGTCTGTTTAAAGACTTGTTGCTAAAAGGTGTCCAGGCACTGAACCTTGTATGGAAGCTCTCCATTTCCAGGGTTTTCTGGGAAGAATCCCCAACTGACATCTCAGGAAAATATTTTCTTCCACTTCTAGGAACTACAGGTTCATTTTAATAGATGATAATTAAGATCACTTAGAAATATCCAACATAATAACATTGTCCCTACAGAGATTATATTGTAGTAATTCATTTATATATGTAATATATGGATGTACTATTCTTATATGCATGTATATGATACCAACATATACATGATAAACCATGCAAAGATACACAAAAGGTCCATGAATGCCAAATCATTGCAATTATTCTGTCCTTACCTACCTGTACCCAATTCTGAATCTTAACATGAGTCATTTTTTACTTAGTTGGGAAAATAGAAGGCTAATAAAAATGTTTCAGAAAAGTCTATTCAAGATTCAGAAATTTGCATATATTCATTATGCATTGCTGTATAACAGATTACTCTGAAATTCAACAACTTGAAACAACAAAAGCTTATTATCTCAAAAGTACGAGGGTCGAGAATCCAGGACCAGTACAGTGAGGCACTATATTAGTTTGCTGGGGTTGCCAAAACAAACTACTACAGACCAACAGACTGGCTGGCTTAAACCATAGACATTTATTTTCTCACAGTTCTGGAGGCTGGAAGTCCAAGATCCAAGTGTCATCCATGTTGGTGAGGGCTTTCTTCCTGCCTTATAGTCAGCCACCTTCTCTCAGTGTCCTCCCACTGCCTTTCTTCTGTGTGTTCCCAGAGACAGGGTTTTTTGTTTTCTCTTCTCCTTCTTGTAAGGACATCAGTCCCAATACATTAAGACCCTCCCCTTATGACCTCACTTAACCTTTGTGTCCTTCTTACAGCCCCCTATCTCTAAATACAGTCATGTTGGGGTTAGGACTTCAACACGTCAACTTTGGGGTGCACATTTCAGTGCATAGTAAGTTTCCATGTGTCAAGCTCTCTCAAAAGGCTGCAGTCAGGTGTTAGGCAGGACCGCAGTCTCCCCGAAGGCTCGAAGCTCTTTCACATGGTCTTTGGCAGGACTCGGATCCTCACAAGCTGTCGGATTGGAGCCTCCCTTGCCTTCCTTGCCACGTAGACCTCTCCATAGGGCAGTTCACATGGCAGCTGGCTTCCATTGATGTGACCCCATGAGAAAGTAAAGGACGACACACAGAGGAGAGCTACAGTCTCTTTATAACCTAATCTCAGAAGTGACATCCCATCACTTTTGCTATATTCTATTGGTTAAAGCAGGTCACTAGGTCCAGTCCACTCTTAAGGGGAGAGGACTATGTAAGAGCACTGTGGGGGAGAAAACATGGCTTTCTTCTACCTCTCCAGGTTCTTTGGCTGAGCTATGAATTAAACTGACATAATGCAACTTACCCTGAGGAAAAAAACATTTTAATTACATATATATGCACAGGAGTACACAAAAACATGAGACGCAGATAATTGGAACTTACGTAGCATCCTAGCTATAAGAGGAATGGGGCCTTGGGGCTCCAGGGAGGTCGTGGTGACACAAGTTATAAGCGTTCTATATTATGCACAGAAAGTCTCTCAGGTAGTGAAAGTTGTCTTGGATCAGCCCTCAGAGGAGTAGGTGACCATCTGGACATGGGATCCTCCAGGGAGCTCCTGCTCTACCTCTTGAGCCATTCAGCCAGCTCATCTTCCATTGGTGAGATTCCTGGGGAGGGGGTTCATTAAAGGTGACTTCTTTTTGGAGGGTTGTCTTTAAGCAGAAAAGGGGAGCTCAGAGAAAGCCTTGCATCTGCTGCTCCCCACGTGCTCTCAGCTCAAAATAACTAGTACGTAAAGTGTCACATTTGGGGGTGACATTTCCTGAGCTCCTCAGCACAAATAGCAATGTGGCCATCACTGCTCACCCTGCAGGTCGCTTCCCTTTCTGGCCCCTATGCAGAACACACTTGCCTACTTTTCTTTTGTGGTGCTGGGGATGAACCCCCAGCCTCAGCCTCAAACATGCTAGGTGAGTGCTCTAACTGAGCTCGTCCACTTTTTAAAGGAAGCAACCCCAAAATTTCATCTCATAAATATCTCGAGCGAATTGACGTGAACGATTCCCAACAGTCTCCAGTTTCTCTGGGTCCAGACACCTGTGAACTACAAAGATCACTATCTGGCTCTTGTCCCTGTACACGATACCCGTAACAGTAAAGGCCAGTAGTGGTAAATCTTCCCATTTTTAAAGGAGTAGGATGACATATTCGAGGGCCCATCGCAATCCTGAAATCCTGCTCTAGGGGGCTGAAGCCCAGCCATGATTTTCAATCTCAAGTAAATGTCTTCTAGAACATGCCAGTGATTGCTTTGGCGGTGCCATTCTATCATGATGTATCTCAAGTTATTTGACTCTAAGCTACAATTGTTTAAAGATATTTCCTCACTTGTTTGGAAATTAACTGCAGGTTATTTTGAGCCTATCAAGCTTCCTTAGGAGAACCAAATCCTAAATTTCCCTTCCTTGAGGTTTTTTTCCCAACTGATAGGGTTTTCTGGGTGCCAGCTTGTTCCATTCAGAGATAGATACTAGCAATGGTGTTTCAACCATCCTCTTGACTTGGTCCTTGCCACGAGGCACAATTCTAAGCAGCATTTGTTGCTCAAAGGCCTTTTCGGGTTTTTTTCTTTACTAGGTGAAACTGTAAATCAATTACACCATTCAACCTTGTTAGTCTTTGAGTCTGAGACTCTCTTTTCCATTCATGCTTGCAAACCCACCAAATATTTTCTAAGCTTCTCTATTTCTGGTAGCACCTTTGCAAATGCAGCCAGCAGTCATACATTCATTCTAATAACAGTCATTTTCTACTTCTTTGTAGAAAGTACAAGTTCATTAGCTATATAGTATGCCCTTTAATCTGTTCCAGAATATAGCTTTGCAATTTTCTCCACTTCATAACATGGATTGCCATCTTTTCAGATCTCCAAGATAACAATTTCATGCCACTAGACTGAGGCTAATGTCAGATAATTTGGAACAAGTTTCTGTTGTTATGATAGAATCTTACTGCTGGACCCAATTTCTGTATCTACCAAACATTTAAGGAAAAAACAACACTAAACATGCAAAATTTTCCACAGAATTGGAGAAAGGGTGAATTATTCCCAACTATAACTTTGATACCAAACCCCACGAAGGACCTTACATGAAAGGAATACTAGTGTGGCACCAGGGGTGCACACCTGTAATCCTAGCTACTTGGAGGCTGAGATAAGGAGGATGGTAGTTTGAGGTCAACCCAGGCAAATAATTCTCAAGACCCCCAGCTCCAAAATAACCAGAGCAAAATGGACTAAAGGTGTGGCTCAAGCTGTAGATTACCTGCTT
This sequence comes from Castor canadensis, assembly GCF_047511655.1. Taxonomy (NCBI): domain Eukaryota; kingdom Metazoa; phylum Chordata; class Mammalia; order Rodentia; family Castoridae; genus Castor; species Castor canadensis. Next base: position 25,671,033 of record NC_133386.1, read on the forward strand.
TGCAAGCATGATGCCTTGAGTTCAAATCCCAGTCCCATTAAAAAAAAGATGGGGCACAGAAAGGAATACTAAAGATTTGCCATAAATATAGATGCAAACACCAATATAAAAAGGATAATATATAACCACCAAGATAGACTTATTCTTGAAATGTAAATCTGATGTTAGGAAATAAAGTTAAATTTGACATTCAAATGTATTCATTATGGCATGTATTATGTTATTCCAATATATCGATTTTGATGTTACAAAATCAATGTACTTATTCTCATTAACAAAACAGAGTTGGTGGAGTGGTTCAAATGGTAGAGCACCTGCCTAGCTAGCACGTGGCCCTGGGTTCAAACCCCAGTACTACTACCAAAAAAAAAAAAAATGAGAAAAGAAACTCATAATAATTTCAGTAGATATAGAACAATGTATTGATAAGCCTCAACACTCATTCATGAGAAAAAAATATTCTAACCAAAATAGGTGGAGGGGAATTTCCGAATCCAAATAAGGACATGTACAAGAAACCTATAGCAAGCATTAAACTAAAGAATGAAGAGTGGAAGCTTCCTTCTGATTCTACTACCACAATCACTCAGCATTGTCTGGAGATTCTTTCCAATCAAGAAAAGAAAGGAAAATGTATAATAATTTTAAAGGAACAAATAAAATTGTCATTATTTATTAATGACATAGTTGTGAGTAGGAAATATCAAAGAATCTAGGTAAACTGACAGATTTAATGAATAAGTTTAGCAATATTGCCACACATAAAGTCAACATACAAAAAAATCAGTATTTCATATACTAACAAATATTTATTAAACAATAATGTTGCATTTGTAATAGCATTTAAAATCCAATTTAAATTTAAAAGGGGCAAGTATTTCATAGTCATAAAAATCTTATCAAGAGAAAACTTAAAAGATCTAAATAAGAGCAAACATATATAGAGACAAAGATTCCTCCAAATTAAACTATGACTCAGTATAATCTCAATCAAAATCCGAAAGGTGTAGGTGTGTGTGTGTTTGACAAACTGAATATAAAATGTATACAGAAGTGCAAAAAGGTCAAGAGCACCAAGGATGACTTCAAAAAGAACCCAGGGGCAGGACCCACTCTGCTTGTGTCAGGACTTACTTACTTGCTAGTGAAATCAGACTATGAAATATTGGCATAGTAACAAACAAATAAGCCCACAGGGCAGATCAATGACAGGAGAAACAGACCCACCCGTGTACATGATCAGCTGACTTATAACAATGGTGTCCCTCAGAGTAGTGGGGCAAATTTGACTCCCCATGGCAATACATGGAGTTGGACAACTGCGCAGTTCAGCCCAGCTGACCCTCAGAACTGTGAGAAATAATAAACCACTACATTTTGAGAAAGTTTGGTATTCAGCAGTAACAAAGCACTGTACCTAGAGATACAATATTGTCATCACTTAACACATAAGGCTTTGACATCCAGACTAGGCAGCAAGCGCAAGTTGAAGCATGATGAGGAGACTGTTCAGTGGAATCCAGAAGATCAATTCATGGCTACGAAAGGTTGTGAATAAAGAAAGCTGACCTGCATAAGGGAGCAGCAGAAAGTTTATTAAACTGTAGCCTGCATCACTGTGCATGATAGGACTTGCACCAGTGAATATAGAACCTGAATAGAGAGGCCCCAAAAAAGTACAGAAAGTGCTGACTGGCTTCTACAGCTACGTATGATAAAGTCCAGTAAGAGAGCCTTGAACCAGGAGGGAAACTAATGGAAGGAATGAACCAATTTGGAGTATAATACATATCGTATGGAAATGTCACAATGAAATCCCCTATATAACTATCATAAACTAACAAAAACATTCTTGCTTAATAAATGAAAGACAGGAAGGTGAAACAGGTTCTGTCAGGGGGTAGGTACCAGTGTGGGAGGGGGCATAAGGAAAAGGTGAAGGACAGTGAATAAGATGGAGGTACTTTGTATTCATGTATGAAAACAGAACAATGAACCATGTTAAAATTATTCTAAGGAGGACGTAGAGCGGGGTGAGGAAGAACGGTGGAGTGGTGAATCTGATTGAGATACATTGTAAGCGCTTATGGACATGTCACAATGTACCCTGTACAGCTATAATACGCTAATAAAAAATTTAGGAAAAAATGAACAAATTTCAAAAAACATACAAAAGTGATCAAAAATTTTTAGAAATACAGTTCTTACTAGATGAACGGGGCTTTCCTTCTCACATATCCATGGGTGAATGTTACTTAGATTAGGAAGGAGATAGAAATGACAATTCATTTAAAAGTTTTTCATAAATACTAAAAAACTTAATCACATAAATAAAAAATGAAATAAATAAAAGATGTAAAACATAGAAAGGCATAAACCAGCGTGAAAGATTTGTTTAGTTTGGGTGCAAAATTCAGTAGAAGTAAAGACTACCTAGTAAAATCACCAGCAGACAAAAGTGTCTCAAAGTAATGAACAGTGTTGGGGCAAGGTCACATGAAGGGCATAACTGTAGGATTCCTTGCTAAGGTCTTTGAAAGATTTAAGGCGATGCCTCATAAACCTTCTCATTTAGCAAATAAAAGAGTTCCTAGCAGGGTGCCAGTGGCTCATGCCTGTAATCCTAACCACTTGGGAGGCTGAGGTCAGGAGGGACTGTGGTCTGAAGCCAGTCAGGGCAAGACCCCCATCTCCAAAATAACCAAAGCAAAATGGACTGGAGGTGTGGTTCAAGTGGTAGAGTGCCTGCTTTGCAATTGCAAACCCATAAATTCAAACCCTAGTCCCACTAAAAATAAAACAAAAAAGGGTTCTTAAGAATCTTAATAGCTTTGTCCTCAGCACCCCAGTTCACAGCCCAAGACTGTGAATTCTACAACTCTCATAGAGAGTTGTAGAATTAGCTCCTGTCTAATGGAATAGGTTGCAATTAGATTCACAAAAAGCCCACAAAAATTGTCAAGAGGGTTGTTCTGTTGAAAGCATGGCCACCTTAAATAAAATGACCAAGAAAGTATGAAATAAAATGTTTCTAAACCACCATTATAAGCTGGGTGTCTCATTTGCAGTGGAACCTAACGCAGATCACAAGAGACTGAACTTAAGCCTCACTCCACATTTGAATAAGACTTTGAGAATCTTGGGGCAAGCATGGTAGTGCACCCCTGTACTGTCTGTACTCAGTGGCTGAGGCAGTGGGAATCTTGAGTTCAAGGCCAGCCTGGGCTACATTGCAAGACCATGTATCAACAAACAATAACAAAACCAAAACAAACAAACAAAAAGTAGTATCTTAGGGTGAGGGAATGTATTCTGTACACTAAAGGCACATGAGTTGTTGTGGTCAGCTGGAGGAACAAGGTATATTATTTGCATACAAGACCCATCCCTATACCTGCATTCCAGCTCTCCACCAGCAGGTGGCATCTGTTCCTCTCCCTCCCCTTGAATCTGCACTAGAACTGACTTGTTTTCCTCAATAGTATGTCACAAAAGTGATGACATGTGACTTAGGAAGACTTCGAAGCTTTTAGTTTTGCACTCTTGCAATCCAGCTGCCAAGTGAATAAGCTTGGGCTAGAATACTGAATGATGAGAAAGAGGTTGACTGTCCCGCAGCTGTTTCAGCCACCCCATTCAAAACACAGAATGCATGGGTGAAATCATCTTGGATATTTCCATTCCAACCAAGCTCCCAAATGAATGTAAGCACATGAACCACCCAGCCTACAGGATATGGAGTGGAAGAACCACCAAGCTGAAGCCAGCCAAATTACAGAATCATGAAAAATAAGTAAATCTTGTTCCATGCTGCTAAATTTTGGCATGGTTTGTTAGCCAGTGCAGACTTACAAAGCCGTGTGTCAATGAGGATCCAAATCTCAGATACACCTGGTGAAAGTGAAAATCGGAGTAAGCCCTTTGGGAAACAATTCGGTATTATTTCCTGAAGTTGCACATATGCCTATATATGCCCCAACAGAAAAAAAGTACACATGGATGAAAATATATCAACAAGAATATTCACGACTGCGGAGTGCTCTAAAATGGAGACAATCCAAGCATCCCTTAAGGGTTGAATGAATATGGTGTCATATATTCATGAGGTAGAACACTATACATCAGTGAGATGAAGGACCTTCTGCTACACACAACAGTATGGATGAATCGCACAATCCTACATTAACAAAGACCCCAGTAGGGCCCTCCCTAAAAGAGCTAGGAACAAAATAATTCATTTTGAATGCTTTAATTTATACAAAATCAGAAGAGGTTCCCTTTAGGGAGAATGTGAGAGGGCATGCGAGGTGACTCTGGGTGCTGCTGTTGAACCACTGAGTTTGCTTTCTAATTCACTGGGCTCTGTGCACATTATTTGCATATTTTCTAAATCCCTGTTTTGATTAAGAAGTTTGATACATTCACAATAACTTCAACTACTATTAAGTAACTAGAAATATAGTATAAATTTTATGAAGAAAATTATAAAACTTTATTAAAAATCTTCTCAGTGACCTAGAAAGTGGAGAGATAGGTTTTATTCATGCATTAAAGGACTCAGTAAAGAGATTTAATTCTTTCAAATTGATTTACAGATTCAATGCAACCTCAGTTAAAAAAAAACTCATGAGATATTATGGCATGTGTATGTGTGTAACTTAAAAAGCTGATTCTAAAAATATTTATGGAATTCTAAAGGGCCAAAAACAGGACAATCTGGAAGAACAAGACAGGGAGACATGTTTCTGGGTAACGACTATAAAGCCATAAGACTGAGATGATAGCATTAGTTCAGGGCAGACACCTGTATCAGGGGAACAGAAAAAGAAGCTTCGAATAGATCCAGGTATATGTGGACTCTTGCTAGAGGACAAATTGAAGGGGAAGAGGCATATTTTTTCCATTTAGAAAAAACAAATAGCCTGTTTAAAAAAGAAATTGGACCCCTTTCTCATCCCATACAGACACACATCAGCTATCAAAAGGCTTTTAATATATACAAAATCAATTACACATGGTTTGTGAATCCCCAAAAGATATAACTAAGAACAATGGATGACATCAGAAAGGAGGAATTTGGCTCTATCCAAGTGAGTTAAAAAAAAAAAAATTACTTCAGCAACTCTAGTTGTCTCATTAGCTCCATTACTGGAGACAGTAAAATTCAAGTTGGACCACCACTTGTCAGTGATATTCTATCTGGGATTCAAGCAATTTAGATGTTTCTAAGCAACCCTCTGTTGCTACAAGCTCCAAGAAGACAAAGAGTACAATGTGGCCAAAGTAGCTGAGAAACTATTGGAGTCAGAAGATTCTAGAATACAACCAGCATTTGCAGTCCTCTGCTCTTATCACACTTCAACGAGATCAAAGCCCATTTTAAAAGTGAACAAAGATATGTACCATAGTAAGAACAATTGTGGAGGTGTTGCAGAGATTTGAATTCTTGCTCTAACTTCCCAAAACTGAAGCTTTACAAGTAATTCCGTACGTGAGCCTTAGTTTCCTCATGTATAAAACAAGGCAGTGATGTGTCTTGGCAAACTGCATTAAAATAATGTGCTGTTCAGATTAAAAACCTCATGGCAATGTGGGAAATTAAATACCTCCTTCTGAATCAACATTAAATCAAAACAAATCCTTAGTTTTATAAGCCACGCAGCTGTTGTTACATGAAATCCTCCAAGAGCCAACACAGGGATTTTTTAATTTAACAAGTTCTCAAAACTGTTATTATCCTCTGTGCTAAGGGATTGCAAGTTATGTAATGAGCTGAACAAGACAGAAAGAATAGTTGCTGTCTCTGCTGGTAGGCTTAATTATGTGAACATAGTACATTTCATGTGGTGTGTGTGCATGGTGTGTGCATGGTGTGTGCATGCGTGTGTGCATGTGTAAGTTTCCACACCATTATTTTCACTATCTAAAATGTCAATTTTGCTGGCTAGCTATTCAACCCAGGGAGAAATAGCAGGTTGGCAATCCCTTAATGCATGAATTTCTTAATCCAGCATTTTATATTCTTCCAAAGACTAGTTCCATATACTCAATAGGTATTTCCTTAGAAAACTGAATCTGACGTTAAATACGACTGGGGAATGATTGACTGAACAAAATTAAACATGTTTCTTTTTTGTAGCCTTTGGGATCTTTAATATGCTAATGTTCACAGTGAATCTATAAGAGGAGGAAATAATATGTAGCATTTCCCCATTCATTGTTATATGGAGCCCATCATAACGCATATTATCTAATGTGATTGTTTATGCTGTGTAACAAAAATAACCACATTAATTATGTGACAGTTTCTGTGAGACAGGAGTGTAGGCACAGCTTAGAGGGACCTCCAGCTCAGGGTTTCTCATAGTCCAGGTGTCAGTGGGGCTCTAGTCACCCCAAAGCTGGGCCTGGGAAGAATTTCTTTCCAACCTGGTATAAGTGGTTGTTGGCAGGAGTTAGCTCCTGTGAGACTGCTGGAACAAAGGTCCTAGTTCCTTGCTGGATGTGTCCGGAGCCTCCCCTCTGTAGCTCAGCTCACAAAATGGTACCTCACTTTCCCTCAAGTGAGCAAGCACGTTAGGCAGAACGTAGGTCAATAAACACAGCTAACAAACCATATCTGGCCCACAAACTGCTTTGTAAATAAAGTATTATTGAACCACAGTCAATCCTGTTTACACATGTATTCTGATTGTTTTTATACAGAGCAACAAAATTGAGTAAAGGGGAGAAAGGTCATGTGGCTCACCAAGCCAAAAATATTATCTGGACCTATTTAGGTTTGTTCTTAAATCTCTTGGAATTTTCTGGATAACAGGAGCATCTTTTGTTCTACCGAGGTGATTCTTGGTTGGCTTCTAGTAGCCTCATGCTGAAGGCTGGCTGCCGGGGGAGCCAGGCATGCAATTAGAGGGTTGGGACTTTCAGCTCAGCCCCCCATCTCCAAAGAAGGAAGAGAGACTGCAGTTGAATTGATCACTAATGGCCAATAATGTAATCACTCATGCCTACATATAATAAATCTTCCATTAAAAACCCAAAGGACAAAGGGTGTGGGAGGAGGAGCAGCTTTGGATAGACGAGCACATGGAGGTGCCTGGCAGGTGGCATGGACTCTCTGTGTCTCTTTCCACATACCTTTCCCCATGCATTTCTTCCATCTGGCTATTCATCTGTGTCCTTGGGAATATCCTTTATAATAAATGAGTTAATGTACATAAAGTATTTCCTTGACTTCTATGAGCCAGTCAAGTAAATTAATCAAACCTGAGAAAAGGGTTATGGGGATCTGGTATAGGTGGTCAGTCAGAACTACTGAACCTGTGATTGACATCTGACATAGTTTGGATTTTGAATGTTCCCTCAAAGGTCCACTGCCCCGCACCCCCTCCCCCATACACTGGGGACTTGGCCAAAGGTCCACTGGTGGTGATGTAAAGGTGGTAGAAACTTTTATGGGGGGGGGAGGACCTAGTGGGAGGTCTTTAGGTCACTGTGGGCATGTCCTTGAAGAGGACTGGAGAACCCCAGGTCCTCCTCTTTGTACTCTTGTTTGCTTCCTGGCTATAGGTGAGCAAATTAACTCCACGTGCACTCCTGCCATGATGTGCTCTCTTGTCAGAGGTCCAAAGCAACGTGGCCAACTGATCACGGACTGGAACCTCCAGAACTGTGGGCCAAAGCAAACCTTTTCTCTTCACAACTTGATTATCTCAGGTGTCTGTTACAATGACAGAAACTGACTACACAGTTCCTGAAGTGGGGGGCTGTCTTATGGGATTGACCCTTCAACCTGTGGAATCTGATGCTATTTCCAGGTAGATAATGTCAGATTTGAGTCAAACAGTAGCACCCCAGTTGGGGGCCACTGGAGAATTGGTTATTCATGAGGGAAAATCTCGCATTTTTGTAACCAGAGATAAAGTGTTGAGCAAGTGTGTGAGGATTGAAAGAAAAAACTGTTTTGGCTTTTTTTTCCCCTTTGAACAACTAAAACCATATTAAGGGATAAGATGGCTAGGCAATTGTCAGCCCATACAGAGAGCTAAATCATTGCTGGGATAAAGCAGAAAAGCCATGTTGTCCCACGTGTGATTGGTTACACAGCTGGACAAATGCAAATAGGCTAGCCTGGCTTCACTACTGTACACAAAGTGACTTAGAAAATTAAAAACAAAATGTTGTTCCTTGACACAGAGATACTTATATTTGAGTACTTCTGTAATTCATACATGCAAATTGTACAGTGATATATTTATTATCTAAATTTTATTTCCTTAAAAATACACCTCTCAAGAGGTTGGCTGGTTCTAAAGATTGCAGAGAAGAATTGTAGCATAAGAAAATTAAATGTAATCAGTGAAAAACCAAAAAATATGAAAGACAACTCCAGTCAAGTTAAATGCCCTCCATTTAGGACATGTAAAAACATGATCTATGATCTACTTTGAACACAAAGCAGTATATACATACATATATATACCTAGCTACTCAGGAGGCAAAGATCAGGAGGATTGTGGTTCAAAGCCAGCCCTGGCAAATAGTTCCGGAGACCCTATCTCGAAAAACCCTTCACAAAAATCGGGCTGGTGGAGTGGCTCAAGGTGAAGGCCCTGAGCTCAAACCCCAGTAACACACACACACACACACACACACACACACACACACACAAAGACCAAAGTAAATAATGGATAAAGGAAGTGATGGTATGATTTGAGGATATCTGTGCATTACAGCACCAATGTTAATAGAAAACACAGGGCTTGTGTCGTATTTTCAAATGCTGAATGTGCTCACTGATTTGTAAGTTTAAGGCTGTAGCAAACCAGAAGCAACTGCTCTTTGAATTCATTCAGGAAAAGTAACTTATGGTTGCGCTAAACCCTCCTCCTCCCTGCCTCCTACATTATTGTTGTTAGGACACAATTTCTAAAGTTTCTAAGGAGCACGAAAGTCAAGTTCCTGAGAACAGACCGCGGTGGGCTTGAACACACATTTGCCTGGGCTGCACTGAACTTTAATACAATGTCAGAAAACTGTTCTGATACTTGTGGCAATGTTTATTAATGAGCACATCAATACTTTTAAAAAGATAACTGTTTAACAGTACCTTTGTGTTAATTATTTGCCCTACTCATTAAATGTTAGCATATTAACTCTTACAGTTACAACCACAAAGTAGTCTCTGTAGATTCGTTGTAGTTCCCTTCACTCAACCTTGCAGCCCTTCCCATGTTTGGAAAGGGGGTGACAGCGGGAGGGAGGAGGTGCTGTGAGCCCACGTGGAGTCTGAAATCAGTGCTTTCCAAAGTGCTCACGAACCCGCCCAAAGGAGCTCTGGAGGAGACTTCAGTTGACACCGCCCGCTCAGCCCCGGCTAAGGGCCTCCCTCCGAGGCCTTGGAGGGAGGCCCTGAGCCCTGCCTCGGTGCTGCTGGGGTCCTGCCCGGGCTGCATGGGGAGACCAGGACGCCCCTAGACGGATGCGGCCAGAAGCCATAGGCTTTACCTCCGCGAAGTGGCGCACGGGCCCAGCCCCGTGGCTGCTGTCTCCTCTTGCGACGACGGCGAGCTGCAGCACGCAGCCCCGAAAGCGAGGTGCGGCAGAGACAGCCCCATCTCCATGGGGACGACAACACCCACCCGCCACCCGCCCCACTAGGCCAGCGGCCCCGCCCAGAGCTGCGCTGCGCTGCCGACCTTGACCTTCAGGCGGCACCGCCCCCGATCCCTGCGAGTCCAGCTGGGCTCGAGTCCCCGCCCCCCCACGCCCCCCACGCCCCCCATCCTGCGGAGCTTGCGAGGGGAGGCGGCTGCCGTGGGAGTCCCGGCAGCTCTGCAAGGCGCCAGGATGCCAGGATCCCTTCTACTGCAGGGCCTCACAATGAGCAGCGATTGTGAGGCCCTCGGGTGGGCAAGGTGGAGTTTGTGACTGCTCATCTTCTGCATGCTTTGCAAACTTTAATTTACTTTGTAAATTTTAATAGTGCTATCGTCAGTTTTAGCGTGACGCGGGAGAGACAAAAACAAACCTTCCTGATTTCTAATAGTTCTGCTCCAAATGCCCTTACCTATGTGTTGTGAAAACTTTTCTTCTTCTTTAGTATATAATAGTGATCTCAACAGAAGGATGATCCGATACACTGGGTACAAAAAGCAGATTCGCAAATCATATGATTAGTGTGATCTATTTTCCAAAAAACAAACATGTTTACTAAGTATGGAAGTTGGTACACAAATAAGCAGTTAGTAGGTTTTTGAAGGTCACCTGTAATCAGAATTTTTAACAATGAATATGCAGCATCTATGTGAAGAAACATTTATTTCTAATAAAATCTTATTTTAATCCAGACACACCTCATTTTTTGTTGTTCCCTTTAACATGCTTAAGGAGTGTGAAAGGATACAATTAGGCTAAAATTTAGTTACCTGATAAAAAGATCAACTGGTGTCCTAACACCACTCCACAGGACCACCACAAGAAAACCATGTCATGTGACAAAGCTTCCTTTTTTTCTGGTGGGATTGAGGTTTGAATTAAGAGCTTTGTACATGCAAAGCAGGTGTTCTACCACATGAGCCACACCTCCAGTGCATTTTGGTCTGGTTATTTTTGGAAATGAGGTCTCAAAGGCTGGATTCAATCCAATATCCTCCAGATCTCAGCCTCCCAAGTAGCTAGGATTACAGGCATGAACCACTGGCACCTGGTGACCTTTTATCCTGTCAAACTCTAGAGTATAATTCTCCCTTAGGCCCCTATCCTCTTAATCAAATGAAAAGTTTCAAATGCTTGAAACAAATAAAATGCTCTGGTGACTTTCAAATTAAAAAGGAAAAAGTAGGGACTTGGAGTGTGCCTCAGTGGCAGGGTACTTGTCTCAAATAAGTAAGGCCCTGGGCTCGATTCCCAGCATTGAATAAACAAATGAAAACTGAAACAAAACAAAATACAATAGATAAACTGATCAAAAAGCTTTAAATTCAGAATGCCAAAAATTACCAAAATTGGGATTTTAAAATCATTCAAAAGCTGGGAGTGGTAGCTCATGGCCGTAATCCTAGTGCTTGGGAGGCTGAGACTGGAGATCTCCAGTTCGAGGCCAGGCATTCAAGGGGGACTGGGGATGTAGCTCAGTGGCAGTGTGCTTGCCTAGCATGTGTGAGGCCTTAGTTCAATCTCCAGCACTACCAGACAGAAAAAAAATTTCATGGGCCCCCATTCTCCCCAGTCCCAATTAGGTGCTCATTATTGTGACCTGGAAACAAGGAAGCATGAGCATGAATGTCTTCTATAGGGTACAGGTGACTGAACTACAAATAGACAAAATGTGGCATGCCTATATAGTGGAATGTGTAAGAAATGAATGATACATTCAGTAACATGAATAAATGTTCTAGAACTACATCAGGGGACAGCTCAATGGTAAGGTGCTTGCCTAACCCATGCAAGGTCCTCCATGTGTTCAATCCCCAGCACTGCAAAAGTCAATCAATCAATCAATCAATCAATCAATCAATCATGGGTTCACAACTCTTATAAATGTACTAACATCCACTGAACCCAGATACTAGGAGGCAGAGGTAGGAGAATTTTGGGTTTGAGGCTAGTCTAGGAAAGACTCTATGTCAAAAAAAAAAAACAGAACAAAAGGTTTGGAGGAGTAGCTCAAGTGGTAAAGTATCAGGCCCTGGGGTCAATCCCTAGTACCAAAAAACATTAAATTAAATATTACATATACATACATATATGCACATTTTAAAAGATAATTTTTATGATATGAATTACTTCGTATGTTCAACTGTTTTTGGAAAGGTAACGCTGGGGGTAGAGCTCAGTGGTAGAGCATTTGCCTAGCACACATAAGGAACTGGATTTGATCCCTAGCGCTGAAAAAAAAGAGGAAGAAAGGAAGGAGGGAGGAAAGGAAAGGAAAGGGAAAAAAGAAGGGAGGAAAGGAGGGAGAGAAGGTGGAAAAGGAAACCAAGCCAATGTGTGTCGAGCTTGACTCGTGTCCACTATTGTGCTAAGTGTGGTTCAGCCCTTCCTGGGTCACTCCTCCAGCTACCACTACCAGTTGATTACTGGCCTTGTTTTCTAGACTTTCTTCAACAGCAATTCCACTCAACCTGAGTGAATGCACATGGATGCAAAGGGCAGCATGGTGATCCAGGTCAAAGTCTAGGTAGCTATAAAGTCCATGTTCTTTCATTACAGAGTATTTAAATGTGCAAAAGGCACGGACTTTGCAAGGAAGTTACAACGCCTCAAGTTTTATAAACACCGTTTACTTTTGAGGACGGAACCATTATATTCTCAGATTGAAAATTCCATGGTCTTCCAAAAAGACGACAGAGACTCATTTAAAACAATCACTTTATTAAAAATAGCTCACAATACTTATTTAACATTTCGTTGTCACTGGCCATTGGAAAACACACGTGTGTGTGTACTGATTGTCTAAGGTAAACTGAAGCTGGGCTGGCCTGGAAGACCTGTGCACCGTCAGCTTAGGCCCTCACGGGAACAAGCTGCTGCACTCAGGAAGGATCACTCCTCCAGCCCCAGCAAGAACATTAGCACGAAGGATTTCAAGTATAACCCCATAAGGCAACAGTACAAAGCAGAGCAGCACGAATCATCGCGCGTCCTGGCTCAGTCAGTCTTCGACCAGGCCCTGACCTCCACCTACCATGAATTACAGCGAGCAAATTTACTAAAAGCAGTGATGGGAATGGTCATTGCACTTGCACATTAGTTACTTTAATCCTGTTGTGGAAGATGACTGATTCTGCTACTGGGTTCATCGGGAAAAGTAAGAATGCCGCATCGCTGCAGGTCCCAGGAGAGTGGAGTGCATCTCACTCTAGCTGGTAGAAGTGTTTGGAACATCTTGTGTGTCTGCCAAGTGAAGTTTCTGTCTGAATTCATCAGTTAAGGAGATTTTCATTCCATAATGAGCACTTCTGTTAAATTTCAGGAAATTACACTCAGGAACTAAGAGGCAGAGGTGGGCAGGGCAGGAAGGGAATATGCTTAAAACGAAAGCTGCTGTGACACTGCTGAGACCCCTGGATGTGGTAAGACAATTTTTTTAATGTGTGGAATTATACCATGTCTAGAATTTAAAGACTGTTTCTTAAAAAAATCACCAATTTAAGACTATTCTGGTTCCAATAGAGTACAGAATTTATTTATTTATTTTATTTATTTATGACAGCGCTGAGTCCAGGCTGGCCTCAAAGTTGTCAGCCTCTGCCTCAGCTTCTCCAAAGAAGTTATGCACCACCATGCCCAGCCACACTTATTTTTAATGCAACAAGAATCATTTTTAAGATAGGAGCTGATAAGAGTCAAATACTAAAAAAGACTTGTCAGGCGTCAACAAGTGGCAAGCCTATCTACTCAGGAGTCAGAGATCAGGAGCCCAGGCAAAGAGTTCAAAAGACCCTATCTGGAAAAAACCTTCACAAAAAAAGCCTGGTGGAGTGGCTCAAGGTAAAGGCCCCGAGTTCAAACACCAATATCACTAAACAAATAAATAAATAAATGAATAAAAGGCTTACTTGAGGGCTGGTGGCATGGCTCATGTGGTAAACTGCCTGCCTACCAAGCACAAAGCCCTGAGTTCAAACTCCACTACCACCAAAAAACCCCACCTTAATTGGAATAAAAAATATAACACAATATACAGGTTGTCACGGAATTATTGAGAGCAGTTTATAAGGTTTGACAGAGTTTAAAAAATTAGCAAGAAATACAAAATGGCAAGAAGAGGCTAATGTTTTAGGAAGATTAATTTATTAACAACGTCTCAAATTTAGAGCAATGCTATCCAATGTAATAGACAATTATTGAACTTCCAGTAGCCACATTAAAAGGAAAAAGAGGAGCTGGGTGTGTAGCTCAGTGGTAGAGCACTTTCCTAGCATGTTCAAGGCCGTGGTTCCATCCCCAGTACCACAAAAATAAGTAAATAACTTAAAATTTTGAAAAGGAAAAACAGGTTAAGGTAATTTTAGTATGTATTACTTATGCTGATAAATAAAAATCAAGACAGGCACCAGGGGTTCATGCTTGTACACCTAGCTTCTTGGGAGGCAGAGATCGGGAGAATTGCAGTTCAAAGCCAGCCTGGGCAAATAGTTCAGGAGAACCTATTTTGAAAAAGCTCATCACAAAGAACGGCTGGTGGAGTGGCTCACATGGTAGAGCACCTGCCTACCAAGAGTGAGGCCCTGAGTTCAACCCCAGTACTGCCAAAATCAACATCTAAAACCTTTTACTATTTGATTTTTATCAGCTCCTACCTTAAATGATTATAAATATTATAATCATTATAATAACTGAGATTTTTTTCATTCTAAGGCTTTGAAATCAACTGTGCCTATTATACTCATAGCACACTTTAACTGAGATTAGCCACACTTCATGTGCTCAATGGCCATAGGACTAGTAGTGGATACTGAACAGTAAAGGTCAAATTGGAACATAAAATTGAAAAGTTATGAAATCAGGTGATGAGGGCCTGGATTGTCTCACAGAGAATGAAGGAAGAATAAGAGCAGAACTGACCATTCTTGACAACTAAATCATTAAGAGATGGCAAAAGACTTCAAGTCAGTGTCTAAGCTCAGAGCAGAAGTGCCATCACTGACTGCAATGTCCGACATGGCTAGAGAGGGATTTTAAAATATTCTTAGAGACTGAAATAACAGAGGCAGTGATGTCAGGGCAATCAGGAGGGGAAAGATTAAGTGTAGATCTTTGTACAATACTAAAAAAGAGAAAAAGATTAAGTGCAGAGAGAACATTTACTCCTGATGAAGAAAATAGAGTTGTCAGAGTTTTCTCAGGGTCACACAGTGGCTTGCCACAATGTGAAGGCAAGCAATCCAAAGCTTGCACTCTTGTACTAGCCAATCTGGCCTTGTCTGTGGAGCATAAATGCCACTGGATCAAGTGCTGAAACAAGTCTAAATGCTCACCAAACACTCAGGTAATGCAGAATTCCCGCACTGGAGAGGCTGGGGCAGGAGGATCGTGAGATCCAGGCCAGCCTGGCCTATGCAGAGACAGAGCTCTGTCTCAAAAACCAAAACAAACAAAAACTCTCAGGAAGAAAGTAGGAAATACCTACGTGTCAGACATAAGAACCAGGAACTACTTTTAACAAAAATCCCTTAACCCAAAGCTTACCCCTTCAAGTCTTTCTTGACAGTAATATCTTACATTAATCTCTCTCCACAGTTTCTGTGGTGTCTCATCTGCAAAATGGGAAGCATAAAATGACCTACTTCTAATGGTAGGACCAAATGAACAAATGCGTGTGGAACCCTTCATACAACACTTGGCAAAGAATAAGTATTCATAAAGGCTAGTTATTGATTTGTATATAGTTCCTTATTTCCTGTTATTACTTGTTATGACAGTATTTAACACTATAGCAATAATATTAATTTTATATATCCTCTATGGTTTGAAAAATTCCACATACATATCATTACATGTACCAATCACCCATATGACAGAGGACCCCCTAAGATGTTAAACAATTTGCCCAATGTTACATTATCAAAATGTGGAACAAATTTCAAAAATCAAATCTCAACTCTGTAACTAGAATCTTTTCTCTAATTATTTGGTTCAGGGGATGTTTTACTTCTCAAATCAAACTACTTTACAGGCAAAATAATTTCTTATTGCTGTTATGTACCTAACAGCTGTGCTTACCATTATGCTGTAAAATAAATTTATTCCTGAAACAATTTTTCCAGATTGAAATATCAAAACCTGAATAGTCTACCTATGACTAGCTGTTTTCCTTTAAGTTAATTCTGTAATTCACTTAGCACAGTTATAGAAATGTCATTTTACAAGGTATATAAGCATCCCTTGAAGATTGTATTAGTGATACCTAATTTTCAATTTTATGCACTTATAATATTCTATGTAATGATATTAAGTTAAGCATAGTATATCATTTATGGATATCCAACTGCCAGTTAGCTTCAGAAGCCAAGATTCAAATTAGTTTCTATAGCAACCAGCCTAATCCACAATTCTCATGAACTGAATTATTAAAAAATAATAAGATTTGTTTAGTAAAAATTCAAAACTCATACAAAGCAAGGCAGAACAAACCAAAACCAAACAAAATTCCAGCAAACAAAACAATGAGAAAATTCTATTTGGAAACCAAAAGGAAGAGATATGGCCCCAGTAAATAGATAGGAGTTATTCACCAGAAATTAAAAATTCGGAACTTTTCACTGCTGATAGTAAGCAAAGGATACATAGAGGAATTCAGTTCTTCTAACTGCAACACAAAGAAACAAATTTAATTTTAATTTTTGTAAGATAAATATAAGTAAGTCGCTGTTAACTGTATGTTCTTAAATAACTTTCCAAGCTTTCTTTAAATAGAAGAGTAAAATAATAGAGAAAAAACTTTTGAAAAATTGTCAAGATGGGAAATTCCTTTTCACAAAATAATTATAAAGTAGCTTTAGCATTTACGAAAGAAGAAAATGATAGAATGAAAGCAAATGATAAAAAATGGAGTTTTGTAAGTATTCCTAAAACCATTCATAATTATAATCTCTAATAATAGTTTTAAAAAGAAAAAAATGCCCTTTTAGTGATCATAATGTTTGAAACCTTTATGAATTTTAAAAGTATGTCACATTCCATTCAGTTTTCAGTGTAAAGAAGAATTTATCAGCTGGGCTTTGGTGGCTCACACCTGTAATCCTAGCTACTAAGGAGGCAGAGATCAAGAGGATCACAGTTCGAAGCCAGCCCAGGCAAACAGTTCGTGAGACCCTATCTCGAAAAAATCCATTACAAAAAAGGGCTAGTGGAGTGGCTCAAGGTGTAGGTCCTGAGTTCAAATCCCAGCACTGCAAAGTAAAAAAACAATGTAGAATTTATCACCCCGTCTTAATCTGTTTGGGCTGTGTTATAACATACTGCTATAAACTGGTGGCTTACACACAACAGAATTTTATTTCTCACTGTTCTGAAGACTAGATCCAAGATTAAGATGCCAACAGAGCTGTTGTCTGGTGCAGGTCTACTTCCTTGATCAAGGAATATTTTTGTGCCCTCTAGCTGTGTGGTGAGGTAGAGCAACTTCTTTCCTGAGGATTGGAATCCCATTTGATCTGATTACTGCCAAAGGCCCACCTCTTACTACCATTACCTTCAAGGTGAGGATGTCAACATATGGTTTCTAGGGGGACACAAACATTCAGACCATAGCACCACTGATTTTAGAAGGAAAAGTAGGAATTACAGAAATGTCAACTAAATTGCTCTGTGTTACACAGTACAACCCAAATGCAAGCCCTGCACTAAACAAAGCTTTTCTGGTTTAAAATTCAGTGGTTTTTGTTTTTTCACCATAATGTAGTTACTCTCCTAAATGTATAGCAAATTAAACTTACATTTAAGAGGAACAGAATACAAAACATGAACTGGTAAAAGGAAATGCTTGCAAGACTGAGTATGATAGACTTGAAATAAGGATGTGTAGGCCTGGGCTGGTAAAGTAGCTCAAGTGGCAGAGTACCTGCTTCGCAAGTGTGAACCTGAGTTCAAACCCCAGTGCCAGAAAAAACAAAACGTGTAGAACTAAAGTTTTAAAGTATGGGCATATAATTTCCCTTACATTTACTTACTCAAAAGATAAGCAAAAAGATAAGCAAAAGCAACGGAAATGAACCCTCTTTATCACTGGTAAATTCAGAAACTAAAAGACAGAATTCCATTTTTATTTATTTTTGTTCCAAAAAACATTTAAAGAGGCTAATTTAATTAATACTTCTCAGTCTAGCAATTATACAAGTGTTATGGACTGAATTGTGTCCCCCATTCATGCATTAGTCCCCACACACAGTATCTCAGTGTGTGAGGGTATTTGGAGACAGGGACTCTAAAGTGCCGAGGTCATTGGGTGGTCCCTAATCAATGGGATTGGTACCCTTACAGGGAGAGGAAACTTGGACATGCATGTACTAGAGGAAGGATGCCAGGAGAACATGAAGACAGCCACTACACAGTAAGGATGGAGGCCTAGGAAAGAGAGAGGAAATAATTTTCTGTTGTTTAAGCAACCTAGACTGTGTTTCTTCATTATGGCAGCTACAGCAAACTAATACCTGTGGCAATGAACTAAATTACCATAAAGACCAAGCACAGTTCTGTATTTAAAAACAGGTAAACATGTATCAGGAAAAGACTTTCGACTAGTGTCTCCCGTACCTTAAAATCTGTACATACAAATAAGTACAGAAGCAAATATTTTTCCAGATCACCAGTCTTCTTTTTCTTTTTTTTTTTTTTTTGGTAGTACTCAGGTTTGAACTCATGGATTCCCAACTCACTAGGCACTTAACCCATGACACCAGCCCTTTTTTGCTTTAGTTATTTTTCAAGTAGGGTCTCCAGTGTTTGGTGGGACTACAATCCCCCTATTACAGCCTCGCTTGTACCTGGGACTACAAACATGCATTACCATGCCTGGACTGGTCTCAGAGATCTTCCTGATCTCGACTTCCTGAAAGGCTGAGATTACAGATATGAGTCACCTCACTCAGCCTAAGATTTGTCAATATTCTAAGAATATATAATTAGATGTCAAGTATGGTAATTACCTTGAAATATATTTCTTTAAAAGAAACAGTAAAGTACAATATGAATGAAACTTGAAAACACCACACTAAGTAAAAGAATCCAGTGAGAACACATATTGTATAAATTCGTTCATAGGAAGTGTCCACAACAGGCAAATCCATAAAGGGAAAAAGCAGGTTAGTGGTTGCTAGGGAATGGGAGAGGGGGGAACCTGAGAAACCCAGGTTTCTTTTAGGGTGAAGAAAATGTTCTGAAATTAAGACAATATGGATGAGGTCTACAACATTCTGAATATACTAACAGCCACTGAATTATATAACTTAAATGGCTAAAGAGGTGAATTTTGTTATGTGAGCTTCATTGCAATGAAAATGTTTTTTAAAGAATAGAGAAAAATAACTACTCACATCAGACAGAAGCCTGTCCAGATTAGAGTCACTGGCTGTTTTCCTCTTATCCTCAGGAAGTTCCTCTAGCTCCCCGTAGAGCTCCAAATTCAAGCGAGCTAATTTTTCCTGCATTCCTCGAACATGTTCCATCTGTTCTATGGAACATTCATTTCCTGAAGAACATTCCAGAATGTTAATAAAGAATGTTAAAATTAATAACAGTGATGAACAGCTTTTAAACTCTAGGTGTGCTAGAAGAAACCTATTTTCTTCCTTTTGGATATTAGATTGCTAATGATTGCAATTTCTATGTATAATTACAAATCATTTTTTTGGCAGAACTAGGTTTTGAACTCAGGACCTGGTACTTGCCAGGCAGGAACTCTACCACTTGAGTTGTGTCCCCAGTCCCAGATCAATTGTTTTGATAGATACTCCCTATGGAGCCCAGGTGGCCTCAAACTCAAGATTTTTGACCAGGAAAATAATGATCAACCTAAGAAATGAACCTGGGCACTAAAAAATATCATATAGGAACTTTTTGGGGGTTTTTTATTTTCTTTTTTTGCTATACTGGGGTTTGAACTCAGAGCCTTACACCTGTTTGGCAGGTGCTCTTACCTGCCATGCCCCCAAGCTAGACTTTTTTTTGAAAAATCAAAATCATTCCTTAAGTACAGAAGATCTATTTTTCATCAATAGCAATATCATATAGAAGCAGTAATGCCAGGCTTGGTGGAGTGGCTCAAGTAGTAGAGCACGTGTCTAGGAAGTGTGTGGTCCTGAGTTCAAACTCCAGTACTGCCAAAAAAAAAAAAAAAAAGCAATAATGTCATCCAATTATATCCAATTTGACAATTGCCATTTGAATTGAAAAACCTACCCAATATTTTGAAATATAATAGTCTTAGTGAAATAAAGAGGTATATAAGAACATCAACCATGAGTTTGAGTTATTTTCCCAACCAATTATGTATTGTTCCTTTAGGAAATAAATACAAGTATTTATGAAGCACATTATGAAGCATGAGCAATACAAGGTATTATTTTCAACTGTACAAACACAGTAGAGCAACACAAATTCGAATGGATAGGTCTTGTGTTATTTATTGACTAGAATCCTGTGCAGTACCATTATCTGCCCAAAGCAACGGATTTACACACATATGACACTATGCATTTTATTCAGCTTAAGTATAACCTCTGCAACTTCTTGATACTATATTTTTTTTCCAAAAAAACCAAACTCTTTCTGTATTTCCTAAAGATACTACAAAGGTATTATATAGCTCAGCTAAACTTGAAGTACCTATCTTGAGTCAATATGAATTCATGAAAATTATATGATAGTTTTCTTGTAGGCAGCTTTATAACATCTTCATAAATTCTACTACATTATGTTAAGGACCACTAACACTGAAACTAATTCAGCTCTCTCAGCAGCATCCTTTACTTATAGTAAAATATGCTGTATTTCTTCTATTTTAATCATTTGTAACCTGGAAGGTCAAGTGGAAGGAATACCTCAAAGTGTGTGTGTGTGTGTGTGTGTGTGTGTGTGTGTGTGTGTGTGTGTGTGTGTGTGTGTGTGTGTGTGTGTGTAGGGACAATGAGAGAGTAAGAGAGAGAGAGACAGTGTGTGTGTGTGTGTGTGTGTGTGTGTGTGTGTGTGTGTGTGTGTGTGTGTGTGTGTGTGTGTGTAGGGACAATGAGAGAGTAAGAGAGAGAGAGACAGAGAAACAGAGAGATAGAAATGACAAGGGAAAAGATAAGAGAGGTGGAGGATAGATCTAGGTAATCTAACATAAAAGCTACAGAAGGATAAAAAGGAACTGATAGAGGAGAAAAATGTTTCTCAGGCTGAAAGATGAGTCAGCAGATAAGAAAGGCTCACTGACTCCCAGGCAGGATTGATGAAAAAAAGCAGCAGTCCTAAGCATATCCTGGCAAATGCCTCAAACATAAAGGGAAAAAAATCTTTTAAGCATTAAGACAAAACAAAGTTAATTACCTAGGAAGAAAGAATCCATGAGCAATGGAATTTTCATTGCAACACTTATAGAAGACCATCAGTCTAGTAAGGACACAGAAAGGACTTCAATACAGAAACACAAAGTCACCTAAAAGTAGGGACAACAGGGGTGTTGGGAGAAAGTAAAGAAGTAAAAGTGGTCCAAAGATTACCTCCCAAGGTGGGGAGAGAAAAAAGAGAGAGGGCAAAGTGAAAGTATTCTAAAGATGTCACACTACTGGCGAGGAGTAAGCAAGAGACAGGGGTATAAAAAGACATTTTTGTGAAGTAAACAATGAACGTGCTTTTGTTGTTGTTTTGAGGCAGGGTCTTGCTATCTATGTAGCCCAGACTGGCCTTGAACTTGATATCCTTAGGCCTCAATCTCCCAAGTGCTGAGATTGCAGGCATGTACCACCACACATGGCATGGTATTGTGCTTATTTTTAATGCCTTCTTTTCAAATACTAGTACAACTAAGCCTGAAAGTCCAGAAACCATGAAAAAAAAGGTAGAAATACTTGAATATATGAAAATTAAAAACTTTTACAAGACTAAATATACCATAAACAAAGTCAACAGGCACAATAACTTTGGTAAAAATAAATAAATAAGCAAGAGATGTAGGAGGGGTGGGATCTAAATCGTACAGAGGGCTCTTGGCAGTTAACAGCAGCAACAAAGCAATAATAACCAACAAACCTGCGTAAAGGTCTGAAAAGCGCCATCCAACTGCTCAACAAATGCACACGATATCCAAACTCAACAGTAAAGAAAACAAATCACTCCACACCAACAGACTGGCAAAAATTAAAACATATAACATCTACTGCTGGTGAGAATTCAGGAATAAGGGTCCTTTTATAAACCACTAACAGAAATGAAAAATGCAGTGTTTTCTTTTTGGAAAGCAATCTGGATACTTCTATTAAAATTACATATTCTGGCAGAGTGGCTCAAATGGAAGAGCACCTGCCTAGCAAGTGTGAGGTCCTAGGTTCCATCTCCAGTACCACCAAAAAACAAAACTACATCTAAGCTTTGCTCCAGCAATACCACTCACAGAATAAAGATAGATGTTCCAGTTTGTTCACTGCACCAGTGTAGTTAGTATCTCAAGGCTGAAAACAAAGTAATGCCTTTCAATAAAAAAATGGTTGAAGAAACTAGAGTATATTCACAACTTGGAATATTATATAGCCATTAAAAATGAATTATATTATATTCTGACTGGCAGAATTTTAATCAAATATTGGCTAATGGAAAAAAGCAAGACATAATAGAGTCAAGTATGTTTATTACTTGGCCGATAGCTATCGCTAAGTGTTGCAATGGAAATTCCATTCCCAATCAGATCCTTTCTTACTAGGTAATTTATTTTTTTGTCAGAAAATAAAATATACCTGATGCTGGTGGCTCACACCTGTAACCCTAGCTACTTGGGAGGCTGAGCTCTGGGGGACTGAAGTTCAAAGAGACCCCATCTCCAAAAGTAGTCAGAGCAAAACAGACTGGAGGTGTGGCTCAAATGGTAGAGTGCCTGCTTTGCAAGCAAGCATGAAGTTCAAACCGCAGTACACATACACATACACACACAGAAAATAGGATAGGAAAATCTTAAAGAAAAACATAATAAAGAGAAACATTTTGCACTTACCAAATGCTTGAAGTTTTCCAGAGTGGAAGTCATTCAAGAGACTGAGGAGGCCACGCTCCATCTCCTGCACGTCCGAGACATCGGTGAGAAACGAGTGCTGGATCGGGGTAGACTGAGTGCCCTTTCCTTCTCCTCCCTGAGGCTTGCTCTTTTCTTTCACCACTCTGCAGAGATGGTTTAACTTTCGTTAGATCTCTTCAGGTTTTCTAGATTAAACTTCTGCCTAACATCTTACTGAATTAAATGGAGTCTCTCTTAAAAACAAGAAAGCAGGATAAAGTCAATACCAAGTAAAATAAGTCACCTCAAATTAGAAACAAACAAAAAAGAACAGGTGTGAAAAATCTTGAAACAAATGTACAAAATGTAACTGCTAAAGCATTTAAAAAGTTTGATTAATTGGGCTGGGAGTATGGCTAAGTGGTAGAGCACCTGCCTGGGAAGTGTAAGGCCCTTAGTTCAAACCCCAGTACTGCCAAGAAAAAAAAAAGTTTGATCAATGTATTTATACAATATGCTAATTTGTTGGGCTATAAAAACTGATGAGGAAATTGTCTTCTTACTATCCTGTTTCATATTTCCTTTCTCAGTAAAACATACTACATTTCCCTTCTAAATGTTATCCTTGAACTACCAATAACTGCTTAAGTGATTTTAGGGTCCCTACTCTGTAGCTGCCGTTATGCCAGAGTGCCTGGTCTAAGAAGACTTAAATTCACAATCACCTTAGGATGGAGTGCTGGAAATCTGTTGCCCCCTTGACTCGTCTAGCTTCATCAGACCCCACATGTGGTCATGAAGTCCTATTGATTATGCTCACAAATTAGCCAATCTCCCTGGTTCTTTCCTTTGCCACTACCATCATCCTATCTCTTGACCTAACGGCTCCAACAGCATCCCTACCTGCCTTGCCTGTGTATGGTTGCTCACTTCTTTCCCTCCTTCCAATGCAGCCACACCTCTTCCCAAAGAGTAAAGTCAGATCCCATAATGTACATAATTTAATCCCTTCTGTAGCTTTGTGCTGCCTGCTGGACAGAGTCCCATATCCTTAAGAAACCCTCTTTCCCTCTGAATCTCCTTAGCCTCCCAGAAGCCCATCCTATCTTCTTACATGTTAATCCTGTGCTTACATTTGAATTCTTCCACTTCCTGCCATCTTTGCCAGGCTATGGTGCACACATCCTTCAAGTTCCAGTTTAAATGTGATTTCCCTAGGAAGGCCTTTTTGGAATTCCTAGACTAATTAGGTGTTTTATTTGTTTTTGGCAGTACTGGGGTTTGAACTCAAGGCCTCAAGCTTGCTAGGCAGGAAGTGTACCACTTGAGCCACTCTGCCAGTCCCTAGTTAGCTCTTAATGCATGTCTGGTATCTACCAGGCTTTCAGTACCTTGAGTGGGGGTGCAGTACACACTGCTACACAGGACCAGAGAGAAAGAGCAGTTCATGCAGCCCAGGACCAGCTGCAGGAACTACTAAAGGTGCTACACGAGTGAAGGGTAACTAGGCTAAGAGGCAAAAAGGGAGAAGAAGCCATGCTATCTTTGTAACCCAATGCATACTACAGATTCGGACATGTACACATATTCAGTACTCAATTTGTACATAATGCTGAGCGCAAGCATCTTCCCCATAACTGTACTCACCACAATAAGGAGAAGATAAATAGGACATATGCAAATCTGTATGTATAGCTATAAAAAGAGAGAGATAGATACATAGACAGCCAGGGAAGGAAGGGCAGGGCACAAGAAAGAAACTAGTAACTACTAGGAAAGAAGTTTACAAGTCACAGGCTGTTGACAGTAGGTCAGAGACAGTTCTTCACAAAGTTAGGTCTGCATTTTCTGCACGAGGTGTCAAATCACATCATCCTCATTACTCTAAGTGCTGTCCAGGACCTGTAACGTCAACCTCGCCCGTGAGCTTACTAGAAATGCTCATCTGATGTCCCATCCGAGACTCACTGATTTCAGAATCTGCATTTTAAAAGGATTCTAGAGAGATCCACAGACACGTTAAATCTGACATAAACCACTACACAGTGTAGGTTTCAGTGTTGCTGGTGGAAGTTTTACCTTCAGTACAGATTTCACATCAGTTCAGCATTTAACAACCCTCTCGAAAAAGAAAACAAGCAGAAAAGATCAACCAAAACCCTGTTTATACTTACCTTAATGTTTTTGATTATATCATATTGCTTTACTTTCTATTAAATCAATTCAGTAATAATTTTAAAAATGCAATAAATTACAATGTGTGCAAACCTCCTAGGAGTTCTGTTAAGCACACATCAGTGATCAATATAATCATAGCTCTTGGGAAGCCTACATTCTAGAAGGCAAAGAAATTAAATTGCAAGGTAAAATGATACAAATAAACAGCTATTGAGAATTTACAGAAAGAAAGCTGGTGGCACAACCCTGAAATCCCAGCACTCAGGAATCTGAGACAGAAGGATGGTGAGAAACCCTGTCTCCAAAAACACAAAAAAACAACAAAAGATTTTAGAGAAAGGAGTGGTTCCCTTTAAAATCTCTTGGCTTTATTTCTGTATTTGTCTATATTTTAGACAGGGTATCATTATGTAGGCAAAGATGGCCTGGAACTCTTTATCATTCTGCCTCAGCCTCTCCAGCAGTTGGGATTATAGGTGTGCTCCACCACTCCTGGCTTGACTTTCTTTTACCGACTATATTCAAACATATATTCTACTAACCTTATTCAAAATCTGACTGCATTAAATTCCTCTAAGGAGGAAAACCCCTTTCCTTCTGATAATTTATTCAAAAGAACCCTTATAAGTATTGCTTTAAGTCATTCCAAGAGAAAAAAGGTTGTAAGAAATTGATTTGGCATTGACTAGCATTTTACTGTGACAATGTGAAAGAAAAGAATGCACCTTTTTAACTTTGGTCGCTGGGAAGTTGACTGTGATGCAGGATTTGA
Organism: Castor canadensis; assembly: GCF_047511655.1. Taxonomy (NCBI): domain Eukaryota; kingdom Metazoa; phylum Chordata; class Mammalia; order Rodentia; family Castoridae; genus Castor; species Castor canadensis. The sequence continues at coordinate 25,696,676 of NC_133386.1, forward strand.
AAACCCTGTGCTTTTGCTAACTGGAATGGCATTTTTTTTGGCATTAACAACCTGAGTAGAGTGGGCACTAAAAGACTTAGGACTCCTCCTCTTCACTTTCCGCTCTTCCATTGTTTTAAGTTCTTTGTTGCACCAAGGCCAGCTTCTTAAGACCTGAACAAGGAAACATGAAAATACATGTGTATGATATAATATGCAAAAATGAAAGTGACTTGAAGACCCATGTCACAGGCTAAAGAGGATGAAAAATGTCAGAGGTTATCCAGATGGGATGGTACACACCTGTAGTCCCAGCACTGGGAGGCTGAGGCAGGAGGATCTTGAGTTTGAGGTCAGCCTAGACTACACAGCAAGTAACCAGCCTGGGTAACACAGCAAGAACCCCATCTCAAAAAAAAAAAAAAAGCACTATGAAATGAAGTTATAAATGGCCATTTCAATGGGAATATGTGTAAGGCCTCCTATTCATCCCAATACTTCCCCCTACTTCACATTATTAACCAGTTTTATTTTCTTAACACTTTTCTGTTTAAAATACATTCTCTACATTTTGTTTTTTATTTGGTCATGGTTGTTAAATTTTTTTTCCCTTTTTTTTTCTTTTGGAATATGGTCTTACTATGTAGCCCATGCTAGCTTCAAATTTGAGATCCTCCTGCCTTAGCTTCAAAGCACTGGGATTTTAGGCCTGAACCACCATAACCTGCTCTAAATTTTTTCTTAATTCCACTGCTTTGTGTACCATAACGTAAGATACTTATATGTCTAATCACCTCATAAGACTGTAAATTGCCTTAGGAACATTAAGCCTTTTTAAAAATACTGTGATAGATTTAATCATGCTGACTATTCAAAAAGATTCAATCCCATTGCTGTCACTCTTAAAATAATTGAGAATTTAACTGAAGATAGATTTTTTTGCTATTGTATAGACTCAGTACTACAGGCACTGAAATTTAAACCACTGAGCTGAGCTGGCTGGCTCAGTCACAACTGAACTTATGGTATCTCAAAAAAAAAGAGCGGGTGGCCTGGAAAAGGCTCCAATGTCCAATCTCTAATCCCAGATACCAATTGTAAATTCACCTATAACTTAGCTAACATTTTTTCCTTTAAGAAGCATTTTTTAACTTCTGCTTTTGTCTGCCACTGTGGTACATGCGATTGGCCCTATTTCTCACCATGTCTTCTCACAAGACTTTCAGAGTCCTGGCCAAGAAACAAATGCAAAATCATCCCGTTCCCAGTGGATTCCGATGAAATCAGGTAGAAGTGTAAGAAGAGACACTAGAGGAAAAACAAGTTGGGACAGTAAGGAATTGTGCAAGATGACACACATAATTGCTCTATCGTGTGCTCAGAGTCATCTTGGCATGAAGCTAAAAGTGTCAACACGCAGTTGAGCATTTTAAACTGAGAATCTGCCTTTTCTTTGATTACCCAGTAATAAATATGTGAAACCTTTATATATAAAAAAAAAAACATTTTCAATAACAAAACCCCCTTAAAGGGAACTTTAAAAGACGACTGAATAGAGGCGACGGGGTGTCATTTCTCCAGAGGGGCAGGATCTTTATAAATTTATGATACACATAAAAACACTGGCCTTCAAATTTAAATATGCTAATACACAATTGGTGATAAGGGTACAAGAAAAAAAAAGTAAGAAGTAAAGCAATGCAAATAAACCAACAGTGGTCTATAGTGTGTGTGTGGGGAATAGAGCTTGAGATCTCTTCGTTTTTGGAAGGTGATCTCTTCAGTTTTGTAAGGGAGTATCTGTCACAAGGCCACCCAATCTTTCTCGTACACCAAGCAGCAGGAAACGTTTTAGAGGAGGTGTTACGTGTTCATGGACTTACTCACCAATTTTGAAGGTCAGGTAGGACCACTAGGGGTCCCTCTTCACTTCAGATCCCCAATCTCCCCAAGCGATGCCCCTTTGCCGCCCCGTACCCAGCAGTGACCCCAGTGGATAGGGGCAGGGGGCTAAAATAAGGGGTTGCGGGGGACCCTCCGCTTCCGCTACGTACCCGGGGTAGAAGGGGGTCGGGACCCCTTTCCTCAATCTGCAAAGACAGCAGAGCCTCCGCAGCCAACGCCGCAGCTTCAGCGAGAGGCCGGGTCACATCTCCGGACCCGCACCTCCGCAGCACCCTTTGTTTACGGAAGTGACGGGAGGAGGCGGGGCCTCTGTGCCGCAGGAGGGATCCCCGCCCCTTCCGGCTCCATGAACGCCGCTCGCGTCTCCGCCTTCCACACTGCATTGCTTCTCCTGTTGTGCCTTCAGCTGTAACTCCGGCGGGCGTGGAAAGGAGAGTCCATGGCAGAGGCGCTTACTTTAGGCTCTGAGACTCGGAGGCAGGAAGTGATAGAGTGGCGGCGGAGGTAGGAACGGTAAACGTAGTTCTCTCTACGGACGGCCACGCCCCCTATTGTGAGCGCTCACGTACAATTCCCAGGATGCTATTGGAGTAAACGCAGAGGCGGGCCAAAGTGTTGCCATAGCAACGGATCCCTGCTCGTTTCTGGTTGGATGTTCGCTCTTGCGGTGCTAAACCAATTTTGGCTCCAAGGCCGCGGGAAAGCAAACTATTTGCCGGGTCTGGCTTCGAATTGCGATCCTCCTAATCTCTGCCTCCCAAGTAGCTAGGGTTACAGGCTACTTATTTTACTTATATTTATTTTACTTATATTTTATCAAGTAAGTTTGCCACAAATTATTTGGAATTCCTACCCGACCTGGGGGAAGAGCATCTTTGCACCCAACATAGACTACACTGCAGGTTAGGGCACACATGAGCCTGGCATGTGTGAGAAAGTGAGGGGTCAATAGGTTTCGTTGTGCCGACTTAGGAACAGACTATCGCGAGACAGAATTGCATACATACAGAATTGCAAGACTCATTTCTTGTCTGTAATCTAGAGTTTCTCCCGGAAAAAATGTCCTTTAAACCGTAAGCATTACGCTGGGTACGGTGACTGCCATCGGAAGTCCCAGCTACTCAAGAGGCGAGGCAGGAGGATCACTTCGATCCAGGATCAGCCTGGGCAGCATAATGAGACCGGGTGTAATACTAGCAGTAACAATAAAAGCTAAGCATATCCATAATCCCAGCACTCAGGAGTCTGAGGCAGAATGATCACAAGTTTGAGTTCAGCCTGGGCGCTGTGTCTATCTAGAACCTGTGCTGTGTGAGGGCATTCTTATCCATGCTGTTATATACATAACACACCATTCAGACTTGTTAGCGTAGCTGTGGGTTTATGACTGCCAGGTTTGCCCAGTACAGTAGTTTTTATCACTAAAAGTTGGACTTGTTGATGGAGTCCTATAGTAGTTTCAATGTTAGATACAGTTTTTTCCACCATACATCTGTGCATTTATCTTTAGATGACTGAATGTTTAAGAATTTGTGTGCATAGTTACTCAGTTTTTATGAACTGTTGTATCCTGTTAGTGCATATTGCTCTGTGACTCCAGTATACCTTACCTGTACTGACCAAACCTAAATAAAGATTTTTATTGTAAAAAAAAAAAAAAAGATCCTGTCAATCAAGAAATAAAATCAATCAAATGTAAACTGCAAGCATCCTTTCTTGGGATTAGCTGTTAAATGCACACCTTGTGTATTACGCTACTAAGATACTTTGTTCCTAATGATATTTAGAGGATGGGAGCTTTGATTAACCAGAGCCTCCCCTCCTGCCAGCACAAGTGTAACTGGGTAGCAGGGTGGGAAAGGAGGGCTGTCAGGGGGTGGTGGTGGGGATTGGATTCTGCAGACGGAGATTCATAGGCTGTAGACTCACTGGGTCAGAATCACCTGAGACCCAGAAATTTTTGTTTCCAAAACTGTCTCATCCAGCTAGCTATTGACTCCTGGCCAGCTTCAGTTGCACTGATGTCAGTGACATTGACTGTGTAGAAAAGAATTTTTATGTTTTATGTTTATTTTACCTACATGTACTCTTGTCAGTACAAGTTGTGGGTTTTTAGGGTGCTATGGAAATAATAAAAAGAAACAAAGATTTCAGAAGAAATCTGTAACCAGATTCAGACTTTGTGTAATCTTGATATTATGATCACACTTGATTTCCATGTACACACATCAGCACACCCACAGTGCATGACTTCTCACAGAAACCACCATCAATTTTTTTTTTGCAGTACTGGGATTTGAACTCAGGGCCAACACCTTGAGCCACTCCACCAGCCCTTTCTTGTGATGGGTTTTTTCAGGATAGTTTCTCAAGAACTATTTGCCCAGGGTTGACTTTGAACTATGATCCTCCTGATCTCTGCTTCCTGAGTAGCTAAGATTATAGGTGTGAGGCACTGGCACTGGCCCCACCATCACCTTTGTACATCATCTTATAGTACAGTTATTTCCAACTTTAACCTGGTCAGAAAACATTGTGACTTCTAGTCTTGCAAAGCTGTATGTAGTTACATGATAACCTCTCATACTTATCTAGAATAAATATGTATTTGAGATTAAACCTGTTTTTTAAATCTAAGATATATTATAAGCACATATGTAAATATATATCCCCCCCGTACAACTATTATATGCTAATAAAATTTTTTAAAAAGATTAAATCTATTTTTAAAACTCTCCCCCATGTGTCAGTTAACTTTCTGTTACTATGACAAAATCCCTTAGATTATCAATTTATAGGGAAAAAAGGTTATTTTGGCTCACAGTTTTCAAGGTTCTAGTCCATCATTGGTTGACCTCATGGCTTTTTAACTGTGGTGAGGCAGTAGATTGTGGCAGACCTGTGTGGCTGAGCTAACTTGCTCACCTCATAGCCAGAAAGCAACAAGAGTACAAGGCTGAAGTCCCACAGTTCCCCCTTGTAGGTTGGGGGGGGTGCCCATAGTGACCTAAAGACCTTTCCCACAAGGCCCAAAGATCACTCAGCCTCCCAATAGCAGCCCCTTACAGACCAAGCCTTCAGTGGACTTCAAAGATCCCAACTATAGTACCCCTTGTTTGTTTGTTTGTTTGTTTTTCCTAGTATTATCTTGAAGCAGAGTCCAGACACTTAATACATAATGCTTTTATTCCATAAAAGAATGAAGAAACGGGAACGAGTTAGGACAATAGGCCACAGTGTGTGTTACATAGCCTTGCTTTGCTGCTGAGACTGAAAGGATGTTATTTCAAAAGCCATACCAGAAGATGGCTGCTGTGGAAAAGTAAGAGCTGTGCTTTGAGTTACCTCTGAAAATGGTGCTGAGAGATGAATCTGAATTCTCCAGCGCTGTGGACCTCCACATGGCTCGACCATTCTTGAAGGAATCAGAAAACTTTTTTTGCAGTGCTGGGGTTGAACTCAGGACCTTGTGCTTGCTAAGGCAGGCGCTCTGCTGCTTGAGCCTTTTGAGAGCTGTGGAGATTGCCAATGTTGAAAGCACTGTGAATACGCAGAGCTTCACCACTGGGTGAAGCAGCCATGAGTCACCATTTCTTTTTGTTTTGGTTATGTTTAGTAGTATTGGGATTTGAACTCAAGGCCTTGCACTTGCTAGGCAAGCACTCACTAGGCAGGTGTTCTGTCCTAGTCCTTTTGTTTGTATTTTGTTTTAGGGACAGGGTCTTGCTGACTTTGCCCAGGCTTGCTTGGAACTTGTGATCCTCCTGCTTTCACCTCCAGAGTGGCTGGGATTACAGACATGTGCCACCATGCCCAACTATAAGCCATCATTTCTAAAGAAGCATGGTAAAGTGCTGTGATGAAAGCGCTAGGCACTGGGGTGTGGCTCAATGGTAGAGCACTTACCTTGCATGTTCCAGGCCCTGGATTTGATCCTAATACCAAAAGAAAGAGTACCAAATGATTCAGGAGAAACTGTTTTCTACTCTGAGATATACATCCCAAACATTAGTCAGGGGCTCAAAAATAAACACAGAGGACTGGAGGTGTGGCTCAAGTGGTAGAGTGTCTGCTTTGCAAGCACAAAGCCCAGAGTTCAAACCCCAGGCCCACCAATAAATAAATAAATAAATAAACAAACAAACACAGAGACCCTTACCATTTCAAGTATTTTACTGCTAATTTCTTTGGAAAAACAAACAAGGACTTTCTCAATGAAACCCCAGCAGCACAGCAACTAAGAGATAGCATAGGTAAATGGGACCTCATAAAACTAAAAAGCTTCTGTTCATCAAAAGAAATGGTCTCTAAACTGAAGAGAACACCCACAGAGTGGGAGAAAATATTTGCCAACTATACATCAGACAAAGGACTGATAACCAGAATATACAGGGAACTTAAAAAACTAAATTCTCCCAAAACTAATGAACCAATAAAGAAATGGGCACGTGAACTAAACAGAACTTTCTCAAAAGAAGAAATTCAAATGGCCAGAAAACACATGAAAAAATGCTCACCATCTCTAGCAATAAAGGAAATGCAAATTAAAACCACGCTAAGATTCCACCTCACCCCTGTTAGAATAGCCATCATCAGCAACACCACCAACAACAGGTGTTGGCGAGGATGTGGGGGGCGGAAAAAGGAACCCTCTTACACTGTTGGTGGGAATGTAGACTAGTACAACCACTCTGGAAAAAAATTTGGAGGCTACTTAAAAAGCTGGTCATCGATCTACCATTTGATCTAGCAATACCACTCTTGGGGATATACCCAAAAGACTATGACACAGGTTACTCCAGAGGCACCTGCATACCCATGTTTATTGCGGCACTATTCACAATAGCCAAGTTATGGAAACAGCCAAGATGCCCCAGCACTGACGAATGGATCAAGAAAATGTGGTATCTATACACAATGGAATTCTATGCAGCCATGAAGAAGAACGAAATGTTATCATTCGCTGGTAAATGGATGGAATTGGAGAACATCATTCTGAGTGAGTTAGCCTGGCTCAAAAATCGTGTGTTCTCCCTCATATGTGGACATTAGATCAAGGGCAAACACAGCAAGGGGATTGGACTATGAGCACATGATAAAAGCGAGAGCACACAAGGGAGGGGTGAGGATAGGTAAGACACCTAAAAAACTAGCTAGCATTTGTTGCCCTTAACGCAGAGAAACTAAAGCAGATACCTTAAAGCAACTGAGGCCAATAGGAAAAGGGGAACAGGTACTAGAGAAAAGGTTAGATCAAAAAGAATTAACCTAGAAGGTAACACCCACGCACAGGGAATCAATGTGAGTCAATGCCCTGTATAGCTATCCTTATCTCAACCAGCAAAAACCCTTGTTCCTTCCTATTATTGCTTATACTCTCTCTACAACAAAATTAGAAATAAGGGCAAAATAGTTTCTGCTGGGTATTGGGGGGGGAGAGGGAGGGGGCGGAGTGGGTGGTAAGGGAGGGGGTGGGGGCAGGGGGGAGAAATGAACCAAGCCTTGTATGCACATATGAATAATAAAAGAAAATGAAAAAAAAAAAACAAACGAGTAAATAACAGACCTGAAAAGTTATAATTCTTAGACATTTAACATTCTTACCTATATGGACTTTGATACACTTGCCTTCCTTATTAGGGTAAGTTCCTTGAGAGCAAATGTGTTCTATATGATTTTGCACCTTAGTTACATTGCAGAGGAAGTGGTATAAAGTAGGTGCTCAGGAAGTGTTTTGTGAACAAATCAAGTCCCCTGATTTCATTTCTGAGAATAAAGTGGTTAAAGCACTACCTTTTTTCTTTTTTGGGGGGTAGGGGGAACAATGTTTTACTATGTAGTCCAGACTGGCTTTAAGCATATAATCCTCCTGCCTCAGCCTCCTGAGTGCTGGGATTACAGGCATGCACTACCACCCCTGGCAAAGCAATACCTTTCTGAACTTACAAGTCTGAAGATGTAGGCCAGTCATAATGCCAGTCAGAGGGCATCACAGGTGCTCAGGCAAGCATTCCATTTTCTCAGCAGAGCATTTGGTGTTTTGCTACACCAGCCATCCTGCCAAGAAGTCACATGAAAAAACTAATTATAAAATTTACAGGAATTTTGACTCTTTTTTTGTGGTGCTGGGATTTGAACTCAGGGCCTACACCTTGAGCCACTCCACCAGCCCTTTGTTGTGATGGGTTTTGTTTTGTTTTGTTTTGTTTTCTTGAGATAGAATTGCTCAAACTATTTGCCCAGGCTGGCTTTGAGCCTTGATCCTCTTGATCTCTGCCCCCTAAGTAGCTAGGATTACAGGCGGGAGCCACCAGCACCCCTCTTTACTAATTCTTTTTAAAATTCATTATTTGGGATAGTTTCTATTTATGGTTCTACAAAATTTATGTTTTAATCCAATTTTAAGTTCATGTTTCCTTTTTAAAGACAACAGTAGTTAACAGGATTAGGGAATGATTATCAGGAAGACTTGATGTTTCATCCTTCCAGTGTCTTTTCTCCAATTCTTGTAATAGGAACACTTCAGCTTCAGAAGAAGAAGACTTGTGTTATGGACTTAACCAGAAAACAAAGTATATCATTGGTTAGCAATTGACTGTACTGCATTGCAATCCTTCCTTCTGTTTTCTCTCCTTTTCTAGAGTTTTAGTCCAAGTTTACCAGTACTACCAAAGAGTACCATAAAACTGCTAAGAAATACCTGAAGGAATAACTTACAAAATAGCAAAGAAAGTGGAAGGGTAGAAGGAAGGGAGGGAGGGAGGGAGAGAGAGAGAGAGAGAAGTAAAGAGAGAAGGAAAAAGGAGCAAAGGAAGGGCTCCCATAACATTTTGTTTCTACCTCTATGGAACATGAAGGTTGGTTTAAAACCCAAACTGCTACTTCTCTGCCTCAAGGAGTTGTAATTTCTTCCAGTGGGGAAATAAATATATAAAGGCAAGAAGAGGGATGAGACTCTAGGTAGATGACCCTGTGTTTGGTCATAATGAGCAGGGAGGCTGAGTTGAGGAGATGAGATTGAGAAGTTTACTTGCTCCATGTGATAAACTGGGAGGAATTATTCACTGGGATGTGGGTGCTAGGAAACAGCTTTAAAAAAAAAAAAAAGGAGGGATAGGGAGAGAAAGTCCAGTCCAACATGGTGGGAAGGAGGACTTTAAAAAGAGCATGAAAGTTATTCTCATTGTAGAGATGACCTGCTTTCAGTCTATTGGAAGCATATTCCTTTCCTAACAAAAAAAAATCAAGAGGAACAAAATCTGTTAATATGTACTTGTTAGTGTTGTGGTAAACACTCACATATGAACGTAAACACGTGCACAACATTCATACACATCCCTCATCAAGATTAATCCTCTGCAAGCCAAAAGCTGTCCATGGATAAATCATAATAGAAAGGGATAGGGTTGAGTTCCATGTCTTTGGCAGATTTGGTGGCGAACAGGGCAACACGTGTAACAGTAAGATAGTCTGTACCCTGAACTGTGCCACATGAAGCAGGAGCTTGGTGTCCGTGGTGAATGGGAAAATTCAAACCACCTTCTCCCTACAGCCCGAGAAAGAAGTAGAGAGGCACACTTTCTACCACATGAAGGTGGGTTTCAATGTGATTGCATTTTAATCTTAATCCAGGACAGCATTTGTATTCTGCCTGTCCTTCCCTGGGCCCTGTTTGCTACTCAGGTAAAGAACTAGGCCTTACACATCCTTATGTTCCCGAAGTCGAGCATAGGGTCTGGCATATAATAGAAACTTAGAGAATATTCATTAAATGAATGCATAAGGAAAAAAACCTCACATGGTGGCAAGTGGCAGAATGGCATTATTTTTGGTGGCACTGGGTTTGAACTCAAGGCTTTGCACTTACTAATAGGCACTGTGCCACTTGAGCCTCAGAACGGCAGTAGTAAATGAATTGTCCCTGTAACTGGGGTTTCTTATTCTAGAATTAGAAATCACGTTGTTCTTAGTCATACCTGTCTGTGGTCACCAGGTGGCAGTATTTTCTCACATTAAATTTTTTTGGTGACTCAGGATCCATTAACTTCAAGAAAACAGAACATCAGTGCATTAAGATAAAAGTTCAGTTCTGTAATTGTACAGAGCCAAATAATAAATATAAATTTATTTTATTTATTAAAAATAACTTTAATAATATAAAATATAATTACACGAGACTGTGGATTTCTTCTTTGATTTCAACACAAATGAGAATTACTAGTAATTCTTGAATGCAAGCACTTTCCAAAATCTTTCAAGGTATATACATATGGGCGCTTTTGTTTCAAACCACATGTATTCCTTCAAAGTATGAAAATCTATGTCATGGAGGTAGGGGGGCAAGAATGTGACAGAGAAGGCAGTAATACGTTCACAAATATTTTCTCTTCCAACAAATAGGATGACAAGATTAAATATACAGAGGCCAGTTAAATTTGAATTTCAGATAAACAGGAATATTATTACATTTTACCAAACATTACATGGGACATACTTACAGGAAAAAAAATGTATTCCTGTTGACCTGAAATTCAAGTTTACTGGGAAATCTCTATTTTTGTTTGCTAAATCTGGCAGTCTTACCCACAAGCATTTTGTAGTTGTTTTTAATTTCAAGGTAAACAGAACTTCACCCGATGTTCGAGGCAAAATGGTACTTCCTTATTTGGAAAGACAGAAAGGAAGTAGCTGGTAGGGTGGGCTTCCTCGTGGGACTTACCACTCTGTGTACTCTACCCACACAGGCTGGAACCTCTCAGCTGGGTGACCTATCTCCAGGAAACTGAGTCCTCTAGCAAAAGTACTTAGTTTATATAAACACAGTGGGGGTTTTGTTTTTGTTTTTTGTTTTGGTGGTGGTGGTGGGTTGGTTTTTTTGTTGTTGTTGTTTTTCTTGAAACTGTATCTCCCTATGTATCCCAGGCTGATCTGAAATTTACTATGTAGTCCAAGTTGGCCTGGAATTCACCTCCTCCGGCCTCAGCCTCTCAAGTACTGAGATGCCCAGCAAACACGGTGTTTTGTTTTAAGTTAAAATACCAAATTTATTGTATAATATTGAACTATATACATGGAAACAGTGTTTTATACAGCTTGTGAGTTTGGTTGCAAAAGCCAAACCCTGGGGCTGAAGGTGTATCTCAGTGTTGGAGTGCATGCATGCGTAGGTCCTGGGTTCAATCCCCAGCACCACATCAAAAAAAAAAAAAAAAAAAAAAAAAGCCAAACCCTGTGAGTGAGGAGGGCCTAGACCTCTCACCTCTGACAAATAATTTTAGGGGGCCCCTGGCACACAGCAGCAGCTATAACAACAGAAATAGATGAACAGGTTATGAAATTAATCCTATTTCAAAAAAATGTACTAGTGAGTAAGATATCCTAGTTTTATTAATTTGTATGACTAATAAGCACTCCCTATCTTCCAAGAAAATTGTGCTTCAAAATTTATCTGTAAGGATGGAGAGGGAGCTCCATGTATGTGCTCGCCTAGCATGCATGAAGCCCAGCCTTCAATCCCCAGAACCACGGGATACAATGCACATGTTTATAGGTAAATTTCTGAATTCGAAGTGAAATTTCCATAGGAACAATATTATCAATGGTGGGCAGTCCTCAGTTCCTTTTTTTTTTTTGTAGTACTGGGGTTTGAACTCAGGGTACACCTTAGGCCACTCACCAGTCCTTTTTTGTGATGGGTTTTTTTCAAGATAAGTTCTCTGGAACTATTTTGCCCAGGCTGGCTTTGAACCAGCCTCCTGAGTAGCCTGATCTTGGCCTCCTGAGTAGTGTGAGCCACAGGCACCCAGCCTTAAGGTTCCTTTTAAGGGTATACTTCTTCATGTGGTATTTGCAGTTTAAAAATAGGGATTTTGTTTTGTTTTGTTTTTCAGAAAAAGAGAAAAAAATTTAAATTCCTGTATGAGGAAAATTAATAACTCATGTTTATTTTGCTTTTGCTCTGTCCCCAAAGCCATTTAATTGCTCAATAATAAGTGCCTTCTAATAGCCCCAGGAGGTAGCCTCTATTGTGATCCCCCCTTACAGATGAGAAAAAGAGTAAATAGCTGCTCCAAGTCACATAGCTGCTAAGAAATGGAAATGAGACATGAACCAACCCACAGCTACCTTACCCACAATACATCACAGTCGGAGGAAAGAAGATCTGAGACATTCGGGAAGAAGACATCTGATCACCTTCTAGAATAGCACGTCATTGTTCTCCAAGCCTAGAGCAGTTCAAAGTGAATGGCTGGCATTCCCTTAATTTAGGCGTATTGTGAATACTTCTCTGTACTTATCACCAGAATGGAGCTGTTTGGAAGAGGGATTTACTTAAGGTTATGTTATGATAATTCACATTCACAAAGGATAGAAGAGGATTAAAGATTCCATGTGTGGGAGGTAGGAGAAAGATATTTCTGGGGGGAAATAATGGAGCTGAGGCCTGAAAGTAAAAACAGAAGGGAGAATTTGACTTTGAGTAATTATCTACACAAAGAGGAAAGGAGAAGTGGAGGGACCCTGCCACATGTCACTGTGAATTCTAACTGGCCTAGGTTTGTGACATTTGTGGATTTCCCAAAGGCCCCTGCCCAAGATGACAGGCTTGTGCTAAAGGAAGAGTCAAAGTTCCACTAAGAAATAGTTATCTTTGACACTGCTTCTCCCTCTTCCCTCTCTCAGAGGAAATATCTGTAAGGTAGTGAAGGTGGAAGGGAGGAGTGCTAGACTTCCTGTTAGGGGAACAGAGTTCTGACACTGGTACCTGATGGGCCCTCTAACCATTGGCTGTGAAACTGGCTGGGATTTTACTCACTTTGTGGCATTGTTGTAAGGCTAAGGCAGGGCTGTCTGAAAGAGAACTGAATGCAAAGCATGCTGCATCTGTCTGTGGTCAGTGTTACCCATGGCCATGAACTGTCTCTCCAATTCTCTAATTCACTGTTGAGTCTTGACCAAGGGAAGGACCTAGCTCTGTGTTTACCACCCACTTTGTATTCTGTAATGCCTTGGTGTTAGCAGGAGCTTGCGTGGGAGATGGGCTGTCAGCTCTGTCATTTACCTAATGTGACCTCTCAGTGCCCTTTCTTTTCTAGGAAGTGGGAGTCATAATAGGACCTTCCTCAGAGGCTGGCTTTCTGTGACATATGGCACAGAGTCTATGGGACAGAGTCTAAGGAGAGACAGGTTTGTAAACAAGTGATTACAAAAGTGTGTACACACACACACACACAAACCACTTTCTTTCTGTGGACCCAAAGATGAAGCCCAAAATGGATGACCAGGTGGTTCATTCCGAGGCTCTATGATATCCACACCCCTTTTGCCTTTCTCTGTCCTTGGGGACATTTCCATGACTCTTTGCTCTCACACATTCTGTTCCTTGATATTGAATGCCCTTCCATTTCTGATCAACTATCTAGAGCTCAACAATGATAGTACTAACATCACCAGGAGAATGAGAATAGCCAAATAAACCATGCAAATAATTTCAACAGCTTAAATATAATAAATACCAGTAACTTAACATGCACAATATCATAAAAACCTTATGAGGCCCCTTTATTTATTTATTATTACTATTACTGGTGGTAGTATAAACTCAGGGCTTTGCACTTTGTAGGCAGGCACTGTACCTCCAGGCTTACAAGTCCCCTTTTTAACTTCATGATCCCTGCATTTGGGAGGCTGAAGCAGGAGGTTGTAAATTCGAGGACAGTGTAAACCACATAGCAAGAGCCTGTCATGGAAAACAACAAGAAAAGGTCATTGTGGGTAGAGGACACTGAATAGCCTTCCCAAAGTTATAGGGCTGGTTAGTAGTATGACTAAGATTTTTTATCTAACACTCTAATTTTAGAGGTACCTCTTACGTTCTCTGTCAAAATTAATTCTGCAACTTAAAAATTCCCCCCATTTCCCCGCTCCCCGCCCTCGCCCCCCAACCCGGGCAGTACAAGGATTTGAACTCAAGGATTTACACTTGCTAATCAGGTGCTCTACCACTTTGGTCACTCTGTCAACCCTTTTTGTTGTTGTTGTTTTGTGCTACTGGAGTTTGAACTCAGGGCCTACACCTTGTGTCACTCCACCAGCCCTTTTTTGTGATGGGTTTTTATGAGATAGGGTCTCGTGAACTGTTTGCCTGGGCTGGCTTTGAACCTCGATCCTCCTGATCTCTGCCTCCTGAGTAGCTAGGATTACAGGTGTGGGCTACAAGTGTCCAGTACTTAATTATCTTAAAGCAAAAAGTTCCGTGTATGGACTCTACTAATTTTATCTCATCACTTATCACTATACCCCTTGTAATTCATTTTGACTTTATTTTTGTAAATTGCCAAAACAATGTTTATGATAGAAAATTAGAAATACAGATAATCAAGATAACAAGAAGAAGGAAATTATTGCTCATATTATTTCTAGGAGGAAAAACTATTTTACTCAATAGGGTACATCCTGTTAGATGACATTCTATAAATGGCAGAAACTAGAGGGAAAGAAACCGTTTGGCAGAGGCCATCCTACAAAGGGCATGAGAACTGGCGATGGTCCATAGGTCAATTGTGGTGAGGTAGTTACGTAACCATGTGGACACGCACGTTCTCATTTTATATGTGAGTCGAACCCAGGGCCTCATACACATACACTCCACCATACAACTGCATATATTTGTCAAAACTAATAGACCTGCACATGGTATATTTTACCACGTGTAAATTACACCTCAGTAAACCCAGTTGAAAAAAATTAACACCTTGCTCTATATCCTTCCACGATTTTTCCTGTGCATATATTATTATAAGCTTATATTTTCTAAAAATAGTTCATACTGATTTTTAAATTAAATATACTTTAGAGTATTTCTAGATTTACAGAAAAACTGAAGATCATGGATTATCTAGAATTCCTTTATTTTTACCTTGTTTTTTTTCTTTCTTTTGAGACAGGGTCTCACCATGTACCCCAGGCTGGCCTAGAACTCACAGTTCTCTTCCCTCTACCTCCCGAGTGTAGAGATCATAGGTGTATAGCACTCACCTGGCTTCTATAGCCTTTTTGGGGTTTTTTTGGTTTTTTTTTTTTAGTACTGGGTTTGAACTCAGGGCCTATACCTTGAGCCACTCCACCAGCCCTTTTTTGTGATGGGTTTTTTTGAGATAAGGTCTCATGAACTATTGAACTATATGCCCAGGCTGGCTTCAAATCATGATCCTCCTGATCTCTGCCTCCTCAGTAGCTAGGATTATAGGTGTGAGCCGCCAGCACCTGGCTAGCCATATTTTTGGTTTTTTTTTTTTTTTTAAGGCATCAGGGTTTGAACTCAGGGCTTCATGCTTGCTAGGCACATGCTCTACTGCTTGAACCACATGTCCAGTTCTTTTTGCACTGGTTATTTTGGAGGTAGGGGCTCACTTTTTGTCTTGGCTGGCCTAGACCTCGATCCTTCTATTTACCTTTCCCTTCTTAGGTGGATGACAGGTATGTCCCAGTTATTGGTTGAGATGGGGAGAGGGACTTGTGAAATTTCGGGAGCTAACCTAGAACCATAATCCTCCCAGTATTGGCCTCCTGAGTAGCTTAGATTACAGCCATGAGCCACAGGTTCCTGGCTGCTTCTATAGGCTTCTTATTTTTAATTAATTAATTAATTATTTCACATTGTCAGCAGCCTGGATTCTGTAGCCTTCTTAACAGTGATATAAATATTTGTTGTATGGATTTGGGGAAATAAGTTTAACCAATCACCTGTTATTGAACGCTTAGTATTCCTTGTTCTCTGATTATTACAACAGATGCTACAGTGTATACATTTGTGCAAACATCTTTGTAACTTTGTGTGCTTATTTTCTTAGGGTAGTCAGGACCCATAGAGGTGCTGAAGCAAACTGCATTTATTTTTTTTAAGCTTTTGATAGATAGTATCAAATCACCCTGCAGAACCTTTCAGTGCTCTGATCTTTCAGTCTAGCTCATCCTGCATATTATCCTTCCTTTACACCTTTGCTGGCTGTAGTAGTCAAGTCCATGATGTTGCACTGTATTTAATTGTTTCCCTGCTGGTATTTCTACCAGACAGTGAGCTCCAAAAGGAAAATGACTATCATAATTTGCAGATACTCAGAGTCTAAATGGCTGTCAGGAAAAAATAGTGAGCAAGCAGCAGAGAGAGGGAGAGAGGCAGAGCCTGAATCCAAAAATGATTGTGTGACCTTTCGGAGAGGAAGGGTTGTCACCTTCACTGCAGTGCTATGCAATGGTACCCTTCTGGGCAGGGCGCTGTTGGCCTTATGTAATCCCAAAGTGCAGTTCTACTAGTGTGAGCTTCAGACCAGGTGGGAGAGAAAGCTACACTGGGCCAAAGAAGAGTAAGCTGGAGCTTACCATTTTTCTCAAATAGTTAGAACAATTGCTAGGGAGTTAGTCTACCAACTCTAGAAAAGAGGATCACCTTCTATTTCCTATAAGCTGGGAGGCCATTCATTGGCCCAGCACAGCTGTTAGAAGCAATTAGGTGTATTTGTGATTCTCAGGTCTTTCTCTTTCAGTCAGTGACATCTCATATTTGTGACCTTGATTATTATCGGTCATAGCTGCCAAAAATATTTTTTTCTCTGCATACTTCACCAATATTTTATGTGCTTTTCTTCTCATAAGACCTTGACTTTCTCATCTTCTTCATACTTGTCTCATCCTCAATCTTGATGTCATTTATAAATGTACTATATTATCATAATGATAAATGTTACTATTTTAAACTATCCCTGGAAGAGGACACTATGGAGAAGAATATGAGTTTTCACACTTCATTGTTTAGTTTTGTTTTTTGAGTTTTGCAAGGTTGACTTACTTAGTAGGGTCGGAAAGCTGTTTTTGGAGGCCTGAGGGCAATTTAGTAGTTTTCTATATTTGCTGGATTTTTCAGTTTTCAGCAGAACATGTTCTTGGAGATGATGCTATTTGGAGTATACCTCCCTCTAAGAACTTCCACATGCGCCTCACCAAGACTCCACAGCCCCACCAGTTGTCCTTCACCTCTCCCTGGGGAGGGGGAGGGCCCTTACTATTCTTCCAACCTCATTGGACAAAGATTAGGCCCCAAGTTGTAAGAAACGGTTGCGAGTCCTGCCAAGGAAAACAACCTTTCCCACAAATTTAGCAATGTAATAAAGGGAGAGAGAGAGAGAGAGAGAGACACTGTGCCATAAATCAGGCCATGATGAAGAGAAACTCAAAGAGCCAGACATGTTTCTGGAGTCACAGGTGCTATAGTGTTCAAACTAATCTTATAATTTGGATTTTTTATGGTCTATAATGAATCTCTCTTTTTGTTAAATAGTAAACTTTGGTTTTATTTTTAACAGATATTAATTGTGTGAAATAAGAGTTTCATTGTGGTATTTCTACATGCATATGATGTACTCTGGTCACATGCACCCCTCTATTACTTTCTTATTCCCCTTCCCTTTTTAAGAATTTTTAATGGGTTTCGGTATGATATTTTTGTTATGATGAATCTCTTTATAGGTAAATCCACTAGAAGAAAGAAATAATTAATGCCATGTTACTGCCTAAAAGTGAAGGTTTATAGGATGGTGATAAAATATTGAAACAAATATTTTATAGCAAAAGAAACCATTGCTCCTAATTATTCATAAATTTATCGTAAGATCATAAATTTTTTTCTTTATACTCATGTGAGCTGTAGACATTCGTGTTGAATGCTTTAAAAGTATGTCTTCAGTTTTTCTCATATTTTACAAATCATTCATATGGTTTAAGTTTGATTATTTGGAATCATTAAGTAACGTCTTTCATTAAAACATTATCAATAGCATGCGTGAAGCCCTGGGTCCAATCCCAACACCAAACATATATAATATATAGATACACATTACATAACATATACACATTACAACACTTAAAAAGACAGCAGTTTCTTTCTTTCTTTTCTTTTCTTTTTTGTAGTACTGGGGTTTGAACTCAGGGTTTCATGATTTCAAGGGAGGTGCTTTACCACTTGTGCCCCTCTGCCAGCCAAAGGCAACATTTTCTGTTAAAGGTAATTTAGTTTATGTTCTAAAGAACATTTTTGTTACTATGACTAAGTTCTACAATTATTCAGCTAACATTGCTTAGGCAACCTTACTATTAACTCCTGTAATCTGGAATGTAAAATTGTGTGAAGATGAACAGAAATCAAATGACACAGGAAGTTGAGATCAATGAGGAGATTAAGCATTAAATAACTTGCCAGTGTGTCTGCCTGAGACTGTAATTGAGAAGAATAGGGATCAGAATTGAATTTCAAGAAGCAGCCTCTTACTGTTCCAACCTGATAGAGTCTGAAGGGTGACCATGGCAATCCAAGGAAAGCGACTCGGACTCATAGGTACCTCTGTCACACTAGAGTAACCATCAGGCATTTAAGTAAGATAAAGTGAACATTTTGACTGGCTCCCATCGTTTCATTCCAGACTGTTAAATCCTTTAGAATAACGAGTATTCTACTGCTATATTAAACCTTTCATATTTGAAGTTAGGCATATGGAGTTCCCGAAAGAGCATTTCAGAAAGTGGGTTTGCCAGGGCTTTTTGAGCTCCTTGGTGGAGTAGCAGGCAGAATGATTGCAGGAAAATCAAATGTTTGGATAAAATAAGAATTTCAAGTGAAATGATAAGTTCAGCTATGTGTAAATCAGTTAAGAGTTTTAAAACAACTATGTAAACTCAAGACACTGGAGTCAGAATTTCCCACATAAAATTGTAAGAGATGAGAGGTATTCACTGTTCCTATATGCTGTTTCCATTCTGTCTCTACCTTGCTCAGAAGCCTTCCTTCACCTAGGCATGATGACCCACACCTGTAATCCTAGCTACGGAGGAGATAGAAATCTGGAAGATCACTGTTCAAGGCCAGCTCAGGCAAAAAGTCCAGAAGACCCCATCTCAACCAAAAGGAGCTGGGGGGTGGGGCAGTGCACGGCTGTCATCCAAGCTATGGTGGGAAGTATAAGTAGGAGACCACAAAAGTTAAAAATAAAAGAGTGTCCTATCCTTCCCCCCGACCTTTTTTTTTTTTTTTTTTTTTGGTGGGACTGGGGTTTAACTCAGGTCTTCACAAATGTAAAGCAGGCACTCTACTGCTTGAGCCATACATACCTCCAGGCCATCCTTCCCTGTTTCCTAAGTGTTTCCCAAATCTGCTCATGCAAGACTAATATTCTCTAAGTTATAGATCTTGCTGAAAAAATACATTTTTCCAACATGTATTTTTAAATTATATGTGTAAGAAAGATTGTAAACCTCTTTGATAATTAATTAACCTGGGATAATTTGCCTTTAAGAAGTGGAATGTCAAGCTGGTGGCTCACATCTATAATCCTAGCTACTCAAGAGGCAGAGATCAGGAGGATCAAGGTTTGAAGCCAGCCCAGGCAAATAGTTTGTGAGACTCTATCTTGAAAATACCCAAAGGGATAGTGGCATGGCTCAAGTGGTAGCCTAGCAAACATGAAGCCCTGAGTTCAAGCCCCAGTACCACCAAAAGAAGAAGAAGAAAAAGAAAAAGAAATGGAATACTAGCTTCTATGCATCAAAAATCACTTTTAAAAAGGTGAAAGAGGCTGGGCACAGTGGCTCATGCCTGTAATCCTAGCTACTTGGGAGGCTGAGATTGGGAGGATCGTGGTTCCATGCCAGCCTGGGCCAACAGTTCCAGAGAACCTATCTCCAAAATAATCAGAGCAAAAGTGGACTAGAAGTGTGACTCAAGTGGAAGAGCATCTGTTTTGCAACAATGAGGCCCTGAGTTCAAACCCCGGACTTGTGACTATAGTTAACAAAAAAATAATCACTATTGGTCTTTTTTACAGTTAGACATTTGGATCTTTAAAAAAATTACATAGTATCTTTTCAAAAATGTAATCAAAAGCTAAGCACTGGTGGCTCATACTTGCAATCCTACTACTTGGGAGGCTGAGCTGGGGAGGATCATGGTTTGAGGCCAGCCCAGACAGATACTTTGTGAGACAAAATAGACTGGAGGTGTGGCTCAAGCAGTAGAGTACCTGCTTTGCAAGCACAAAGCCCTAAGTTCAAACCCCAGTCCCACCAAAATAAAAAAAAAATTATAAAAAATGAAATTGACTTTTTTTTTTTTTTTTGCACAGTCTACTTCAAAAGCACTTGAATAGGGCTGAGGGTTAGGCTCAAATGGGAAAGTGTCTGCTGAGGCCCTGAGTTTAAACCCCCTCTACTGCCAAAAAGAAAAAAAAGCACTTGAATATTGCAAAATACATAGTACTCACTCCCTTAGCTATAGTGTACCTCAAGAAATGCAGAGTTTTGGTTTTTTTGGGGGGGGAGTGGGGTGGGGGATTGAGGCAAGGTCTCTCTCTCTCTTTTTTTCAATACTGGGGCTTGAACTCAGGGCCTACACCTTGAGCTACTCCACCAGCCCTTTTTGTGTTAATATTTTTGAGACAGGGTCTCCCAAATTATTTGCCCAGGCTGGCTTCAAACCATGATCCTCCTGATCTCTGCCTCCTGAGTAGCTAGGCTTATAGTTGTGAGCCACGGTGCCCAGCCTGAGGGAGGGTCTTTTATAACTCAAGCTGGCTTTGAACTTGTTCTGTAGCCCAGGCTGACCTCAAACTCTCAACCCTCCTGGCCTTAGCCTCCTGAGTGCTGGGATTACAAGCATACACCACCACGCCCTGCTGAAATGCAGTTTTTAATGCTAGGGGAGAGTAGAAATGAAGTAAACTGATACAATGCCTATTTTGAGACCCTGACCATAGCATCACTCCATCACTCAAACATCAAGAAGCTGCCTTATGGGGAAAAAATGGTCTTGTATAAAAATATTTTTGCATGCTATTTTGTATAATAAAAATATAAAATCAACTGGCGCCCACTGGGAACAATGAGAAGCAAGGACTTTCATTCATATCCCTAGTTTAGACTGGGTCAGGCAGGACTCCCAGGAGGGAGAAAGGAAAGAAAGGGGAGCCAGGAAGGCTGGGAGTGTTCAGGATGGAAGAAAGGAAGGACTCCCAGGTGGAGGTCTCAGGAACTCATGAGCCACGAGGCCATCCCACACTGGGCTCACAGATGGGCTCTGTGATGCCTCCCTTCTCCAGCAGACAAAACCCCATGGGAAGAGGAGGGACGTAACTCCCTGCATCTCTACTGGAAAGGCCCCAGGCAGCTTGCAAAGTGGCCCAACTCCATGGGTGTGATGTGTGCCAGGATCCCAGAAGCAAGGTTTGCTTTCAGGATGAGCAAGGCTACCACACTTGGCCTCTTTGTACCTGGAAAGTGTGAGACACAAAGTGGGACCAGGAAGATTTTTCTTCTTAGATGGACTACAGTTTGCACTTCTCATATTAAACATGACAAACACCAAACAACCAACCAACTAGATGGAGTTTCCTTCCCTAGAGCCAAAGCCAACAGAAGCCAGACAGGCAACATAAATTCCTCTAAATCCAGATGGGAATCTTTTAAAAAAAGTGAAAACCAATGGGGATAAACCCCTCAAAATCAGATGGAGACAGACCCTCAGATTCCCTAATCTTTTCCAGCCTGAGACTTCCACCCTCAAAATGGTGCCAACAGGGTTTCTCTTTTGAGGGAGCAGACAATCATCCCAACGGGATTTTCCCAGACAGGTGGAGTAGGTTTCGGGGTGCTCAGGCCAAGAGTCTTACTTGAGTTTTGGCCAGGGCATTCTGACTTCTTAAAGATCCCCCCGTGGGTCCTGTCTGGGGTGCCTATTTTGTTACCAGCAAGCCAGTCCCCAAGCCTCAATGACAATTCACAAATAACAAGAGAAGAGTTTTTGAGGAAAAGGAAATAAGGTTTATTATTCACCAGAAAAAGAGGACAAACCTCTCAAATCTCTGTCATCCCACTTCTGAGGGAAAAGTGTTGACTTTGTGACGGAGAGTCCAGGGGCTCAGTTTGAGTACGTGATAAAATGCATGTCCCAAAATAGGTGCTGGTCTTGGTTCTCCAGGTGCCTGGCATCACGCCTCCGAAACTGTGGCTGAGAGGTTTACTTCTCTGATGATCAGAGACACATGAGGTGTAGAAGACTGCCTGGTGTAATCGCAGAGTAAA
Organism: Castor canadensis; assembly: GCF_047511655.1. Lineage (NCBI taxonomy): Eukaryota > Metazoa > Chordata > Mammalia > Rodentia > Castoridae > Castor > Castor canadensis. The sequence goes on from NC_133386.1 coordinate 25,718,684, forward strand.
GCGGGGTTAATCTTGGATTCTCCAGCATGTAGACAAAGAGGGAAAAAAATGTCAGTTTGATTAACAAGCAGAGTAAACTGGCCACCACGCAAGCTGGTTACACCAAAAGTTTCTCCCTTTTATAGTCCCAATTACATTTTCCCCACTGTCAATTTATTCCTTCCCTTTCTATGGAAAAGAGACATTGCAGTCATCTGAGTGTTTCCTGCCTTTAATTAGTGCCTGGGCCCAAGTAAGGAGTCAGTGCTCCTCAGCAAAAGCAGCTTTTAACGCCTTCTCTCACCCCCACCCCCACCCCCATATTCAACTTTTAAAACCTCCTCTGTGCTGTTAGGGCCAGAATAAATCTCCATTTTCCTTGCAGCGTTCCTTCCTGGCCGTCCTCAGCCACAATAATGTTAAACTCCATTGACCTGGCATGGGCTATTTCCTTATCTCACTTGGTCTTTAGTATTTATTAGGTGCAATAGAGAGTAGTGGTCCCTGCCATGGTCTTTTTGGGCTTCTATAACAAAAATATCATAGACTGGGTGGTCTCTAAACAACAGATACTTACTTACAGTTATGGAGGTGGGGAAATCCAAGATCAAGACCCTGGGGGATTCTGAGTCTAGTAAGGGCCCCCTTCCTGATTCATAGACACCCATCTTGCTGTGTCCTCATGTGGTAGAAGGAACACACGAGCTCTCTGTGCTCCCTTTTATAAGGACACTAACCCTATTCATCAAGAATTTTTTTGTTTTGTTTTTTTGATTGGACTGGGGTTTGAACTTACTAAGCAGATACTTTACCACTTGAGCCATTTCTCCAGTTCATTTTGCTCTGGTTATTTTGGAGATGGGTTCTCGCAAAGTATCTGCCTGAGCTGGCCTCAAACCATGATGCTCCCTATTTCAGCCTCCAAAGTAGTTAGGATTACAGACATGAGCCACTGGTTTCTGACTTCTGGGTCTCTCAGGGAAAACACTGTAACTCTTAACAGCCTCTGTTAACATCAAAATAGCCCACCAAGGTCATGGGAGATCACGAGATATTTTTGAGTTACTCACCGTAAGTTGGGTTCACTTGTTCCTGAAACAATAAATCTTTACTTACTAAAAAAAAAGACCCAGGCCTTATAAACCATATCCTAAGTGTCAGATGGACACAGTAGCAGTTGGAACATTGCAAATCTGTAGACCTCCCTTAGCCTGGTGACCTTAACTGTGACTTCAGGCTTGTGGACTGGTCTTAGGGGGGAACTTGACACTCTAAGCCCGTTCCACCTCAATAACAACTGGTGCTGGGGTAAAAATAATTGTCATTTTCAGTCTCACTCTAGAGATGACCAACTTCAAGTCTATTGAAAGTGTATTCCTGGACTGGAGGTGTGGCTCAAGTCATAGGGCACCTGCTTTGCAAGCGCAAAACCCTGAGTTCAAACCCCAGTTCCACCAAAAAAAAAAAGGAAAGAAAAATAGAAAATATCTTCCTTTCTTGAGACTTTCCTATCACTTTCACTACATTTCCACATCTTGCCTGAATTCTTCTCCCACCAGACTCAAGGACTGAGGGAGATACCAGCACTGACTTTCTGGTAACATAACTAAATGTCTGTTCGCTTTTGTTATTTCCTAAAGGTACATTTTGAGACATGGATTTGCAGGTTTTAAGAGCACATTTTCATGGAATTTTGTACTTGTGCCAAATTTCCCTCCAGGAATTTTGTACCACTTTTTTCCCCCAGCAGTGGTGTTTGAGAGGTTAGATTTTCCTCTCCCTTGACAATACTGGGTATTTATTTTGTATTAACTATGGGTTTAAGCACTTCCTTGTTGTATATTTGTAAGCCTTCTTTTATTAATTGCCTGCTTTGGGTTTGTTTGGGTTTTTTTCCACATGGAAAAAAATCTAAACCTGGTGAGGTGGTCCATGCTATAATTCCAGCTACTCAAAGGGGGAGGCAGGAGGATCTGTGCATTGGAGACCAGTCCAGGAAAAGTTATCAAGACAAGACCCTATCTCAAAAATAAACTTTAAAAAGGAAAAGGGCTGGGGACATGGCTCAAGTGTTTTCTCTCTGGTCCCTGGGTTCACTCTTTAACATGGGGGAATAGGGAACCAGTTTATTTTCCTTACTGGTTGAAAATAACTTTTTATGTATTAAAGATAATAAAATTTTGCCTTATTAGTTTTACAATTATCTTTCCTAGTTTTAATTTTACCTTGCATTTTGTTTAATGTAGGGTTTTGTTGGTACTGGGACCTTGTGCTGGCTAGGCAGGTGCTGTACCAATTGAGCCATGCCCTCAGCCCTATTCAGGCTTTGTTATTTATTCACTCCATCGCACAAGGATGAACTATACATACTTCCTGGTTCATGATTTTTTTGTATTTTCTATTATCCTCTTTGTTCATTTCTATCTTATACCTACCCCTAACCCTGGAATCCTGCTCTAAAGTATGATGTCATAGGATATACCCTTGAACATGTCTATATTCCTTAAGTGTATGCATATGAAATACACAGTGTGCTGTTCTACATGTGCAACTTTAAAATTTTCATGACTTACCTCATTAAAGATCTTGCTCTGCTCTTTTTCACTCAGTGCTATGATTTTAAATACTATATCCATAGTACTTAATACTGTATCTATATCTATATAGATATAGTATTTAAATACTATAGTATTCCATTAAAAAAAAAACTATGGGACCATTTTCCTTTCTTTTTTTTTTGAGACAGGATCTCACTCTGCAGTCCATGTGGCCTCATAACTCACCATCTAGCCCAGACTCATCTTGAACTCTTTTATTTTTTCAGCTCTGGGGCTTGAACTCAGAACTTATACTTTGAGCCACTCCACTAGTCCTATTTTTTAGGTATTTTCAAGATAGGGTCTCTCAAACTATTTGCCCAATCTGGCTTCAAACCACAATCTTCCTGATCTCTGCCTCCTGAGTTGCTAGGATTCCAGGTGTGAGTCATTGGTGCCCAGCTCATCTTGAACTCTTGATTCTCCTGTGTCAGCCAGGATTACAGACGTGCACTACAACACGGGGTTTTAACTTATCCACTGTAATGATAAACAAGTTGCTTTCCATCAGCTCCTCCCTGTAGAAAATGTTGGTGTCAATATCCGTACATATGCCTATGGTCACTCTGTGTGAGTTTCTTTGAGACAGGGTTTGCAACCATTTTTATGATATAAAACCTTTAGCAACGTGGTGAAGATGCTGAACTCCTCAAAATAATGATTTCTAAGTGCACAACATAAAATACAGAGACTCACTAAAGAAACCATTTGTATTTATGTGCAATAAACTTGTGCTACTTTTTTTTGCGATACTGGGGTTTGAACTTGAGCCGCAACACCAGTTCTTTTTTGTGATAGGTTTTTTTTGAGATAAGGTCTTGAGACACTGTAACTCTTAACAGCCTTTGTTGTTTTGGTTTTTTTTACTTATTGTGTTTTGTTTGTTTGTTTGGCAGTACTGGGAGTTGATCTCAGAACCTTGCACTTGCTAGGTGGGCACTCAACAACACCTCCACCCTAATTATGTTATCTTTTCACTAACTATACTATATTCTGCCCATCAGTGGTGTTGGAGCACCCAAGGGTAAAGTTTAATAAATCACCACTAACCATCATGATTTATCTGGTTCTTGCAGGGGTCACACAGGTAAGTTAAACAAAGAAATGATGAAACCAACTCCTCTGTATCATTTCAATATTTGAGAGTTGTGCTTATTCCTAAAATTCCTCTTGGGATGTTTTCTAATTCTCTCGCTTGGCAGAGCAGGGAGGGACATCTTAGGGACTTTTTCTTAGCTCTTTTCTTATTTTAACTTTTATACAAGAGGCCAGGGTCTGTGAAAGTTCTGCCAAGGGACAAATAGATCTATTCAAGTGTCATATTTGAGAACTGCGGAAATAACCATGGAACAAGATATCTTTTATTCTTCAGAATTCTATTTCCTAGAATTTTTGGGCTCACAGTAGCATGGACTCGGGCCAGAATTGCCCTTATCATGAAGCCTTCGCAAGTCCTTACACTGTCTACTGTCCCTAGTGGTCTGTGACAGAGTTTCTGGAATCAGTTCAGAGCCTGTTACATAACAGTCCTCACAAGATCGGGAAGATTCCTTCCTCCAGTGTGCATCTTCTTTAGGAAATCCCTGTAAGAGGTTTTGGGGGAATGACTGGGGGACTATTTAGTGTGCAAATTGAGGAAGTGTTACATTGTCCATCTTCAAGAATTGCCAATCCCCTTTAATCATGGGTGTTCATCAGTGACAGGCCTAATGGTAGCTGAGCGGGTAATATAATCTTTCTGCAGCTCATGTCAGTTTTCTCTATAGTCACTTTTTTTGGTGTTTTATTTTACAAGGCAAATAATGCCTGGATTTAATATCATCTGCCTTGCTCCCAGAAGCACTATAATCATTAACCATCATCATGGATGTCTGTAGGCTGGGGCACTCTTGTTGCCATTCCAGCCTGGTCTATTGTAGTAGTCATATCCACATTCCTCTGTCAATAGAAGGACACCCTCTGCCTCTGACATTGCAGAATCCTAACTTCCCATAATCACTAGGAGGTTGTTCCAAGGTGTCATCTGTCCAATCTGCAGAGAAAATGTGTCATTGGGCTTCTCAAAGATACATCTCCCCTGGCAGCTCTCTCTCTCTCTCTCTTATTCTCTCTCTCCTTCTGGAGTTTTGCCCTTAGGGCCTCATGCTTACTAGGCAAGCACTCTACCACTTGAGGCATGCCCCAGCCCTTTTTGCTTTACTTTTCTTTTTCAAGTAGGGTCTCATGCTTTTGCCTGGACCTGCCTCAGACCATGATTCTCCTACCCCTACCTCCCAAGTAGCTGGAGTTACAGGTTCACATCTCCACACCCGGCCCTGCATTCCTTATCTCTTCAGTGAAGCAAATGTCATGCATAATGGGTTCTCTGGTCATACATAGCATATGTAATGAACCTATTTTAACCTCTTCACCTCTCCCAGCCTTATGACCCCTTCCTCCATATTCTGCCAAAGTAGTCTGGCATCTCTGCCTCATTCATAGGATGATATCAACATGGCCATGCTTCAAGGGTCCATCTCAGCAGGATGTCACATGGTTTCCTTGCCAGGAGGCAAGGCCCCCAGTTACTGGACAGTGCGGCAATGTCAACAGCTCCCAGCATGCAGGAGCTATTATACCCTGACAGCCACTCTTGACACCTGTTCTCCCCTGCTTGCCAGCACTTCTCACCCTGGTCCTGCTGTAGTGATCATGTAAACAGCTTCCTCCCAAGCAGGAAATGTATTTTCCCTCTAGACCATTATTTTCCTGAGGCAATGAAGTATGTGGTAGCCAATGTTGGACAGAAAAAAAGCATTGTCTTACAAGACACCTGAGCCAGGTGCTGATTGTGAAAGCTTCCAGGCGTGGAGACGGTTCCTCTTTAGCAAGGGGGAGATGACTGCTTCTTCTAGCAGCATACTTAGGTTTGCACTCCTGGGTATATATCCAGAGGAATGTAAGTCAGCATGCCACAGACACCTGCACGCCCATGTTTATACCAGCACTGTGCACAATAGCCAAGCTATGGAATCAGCCTAGGTGCCCATGAACTGATAAATGAGTAAAGAAAACATGGTGTGTATGCACAATGGATTATTATTAAGCCATAAAGAAGAATGAAACTAGGTCATTTCCAGGAAAATGGATAGAACTGGAGATCATCATGTTAAATGAAATAAGCCAGGCTCAGAAAGAAACATTGCATGTTTTCTGTCATATGTGGAATCTAGATCCAGCACCCATGTGTGAATATGTGTATATATTCGTGTCATATGTCTCTATGTCTATATGACTTGGATATATGACATGAATGTAAAAGGAGGACTGTTGCAGGGATACCAGTGGGAGGGGGAGGGGAGAAGAGAAGTTGATTGGGAAGTGACTATGACAGAAGTACATGATATGCATTCATGCAAATAGCAAACCCATTAAAATTGTAAAAAAAAAAATGGGGGGAAGAGAATAAAGTAATGGATATGATCAAAGTACATTATGTGCATGAATGGAATATCACAAGGAACCCCTTTGTACAAGCAATCCACGTTAATAAAGATGTGGCTTATATACACTGTGATGAAGTATTAATCAACCATAAAGACAAATGAAATCAGCCAGCACCTGTAGGCTCAGCTACTGAGGAGGCAGAGATCAGGAGTTGGCAGTTCAAAGCCAGTCTGGTAAATAGTTTCAGACCCTATTTTGAAATGACCCAATACAAAAAAAGGGCTGGTGTAGTGGCTCAAGTGATAAATCACCTGCCTCACAGTTGAGACCCTGAGTTCAAACCCCAGTGCTGCCAAAAAAAAAAAAAGACTTTAAAAGCAGTTAACCAAAGCCAAACCTGTAATTCTTCTAATTACCACTGCCACCTCGTCCTGGGCTGAAATACCACAGAACCCATGACTGGCCTTCTATGCCTGCCTCATTCCGATGTCACATAGACTAGTGAAATTGTGAAGTCATTTGTGAAGCTACCAGAGCATTTAACCACATCACGTGCCGCCAGCTATGAGTTCTTTCTGCTATCTGACCAGTTAGAATCTCATCCTGAGAGCTTTCCTTCTGTGGTCTTTTCTGATGTGGTTGACAGATGTGGTTTGCTTATTCTGGTTTCCCCTAAAGAAAAACCTGGGTTTGGGGTCTCATGTTGGTAGTGTATTTGGGAGTAGAGACCAGAGAAGGTGAAATAGGGGAAAAGGGAGAAGGGTACCCCGGCCTACATTGTTGGCTTTTTCCTATTGAGGGCAATTGGAGCTTGACCCTGACAGGGCCTCCTGCAGACCTCTGTGTAAGGGACAAAATGAGAAGCACTTCCCAGCCAGGTGTGGTGGTGCAGACTGCAATCCCAGCACTTGGGAGGCACAGGCAGGAGAATCATAAATTCCAGGGTAAAGGTACCAGCGAGACCCTGTCTCAAAAACCAAATAGAAATAATAAATCTGGAGGTGTGGCTCATGCTGGAGTGTTTTGCCTAGTATACATGGGGCCTTGGGTTCAATTTAAATACAAAAAATAAATACGGCTGGGCGTCAGTGCCTTGCACTGTAATCCTAGCTACTTAGAAGGCAGAGATCAGGAGGATGGAGGTTCGAGGCAAACAGTTCTCGAGATCCTACCTCAAAAAAAACCCATCACAAAAAAGGGCTGGAGGTGTGGCTTAAGGTGTAGGTCTTGCATTCAAGCCGCAGTACCACACACAAAAAAATTAAAAACAAATGACACTTACTGCAGGTGTGTATTTCTGGGTGCATGTAGTGGGCTCCCATGGTCTTTGTGCAGAAAGCATTTTTTTGGTGGGTGTGAGGGTTGAACTCAGGGCTTCACGCTGGCAAAACAGGGGCTCTACCACTTGAACCACACCTCCAGTCCATTCTGCTCTGGACACTGTGATTATCTAAACATTCATTTTACATTTCCTTCAATGTTTTTATGACTTCTTATTAACTATTTCATCCACCTGGAATCTAGTTAGGTACAGTTGTATAAGAACTTAACTTTATTTATTTTTTATTATTGTTGTACTGGGGATCCATTGTGACATTTGCAGAAGTTCTTACAATATATCATAGTTGAATTCACTCACTCCATCATTCTCCTTTATCCTCCCTCCCTGCAGAACTTAACTTTAAAAAAAATGGTTAATCACTTATCTCAGCCCTAACTATTTAATAATCTATCCTTCCCAAACACTTTAAATACCAGTGTTTTTATACTTATTTGTACACACACATGCACATGGGTCTGTAGTACTGTTTCTGAAGTTTTCCATTGGTTACTTCATCTTCTGCTCTTTCTAAAACATATATAATACTTCAGAATTACTAGGTATGCTATGAAAATGAATACTCCTTTTTTTTTTCAATACTGGGGTTTGAACTCAGGGTTTTGCATTTTCTAGTCGGGTGCTCAACCACTTGAGCCACTCTATCAGGCCTTCCCATTGGTTTTGAGTTCCTTTAGAGAAACAACCAATTACAGCAATTACAGAAATTTGTATGTACACACACACACATACATACACCCAGGTATATATGTGTAGCACAGTTTCTTAGATAATGACAATGATCACAGTCTATATAAGAATATATTTGTTGGACTGGGATGAGGTTCAAGTGGTAAAGTGCCTTGCAAGCACAAAGCCCTGAGTTCAAACCCCAGTTTGCCCCCCAGCCAAAGAATGTATATGCATGGCTAAATATAAAATACACATATGATCTTAAAGTTTTTGACGTGCTTTCCTAAAGTACACATCTGCAGGAAAAGATCATACTGATGTATTGATAGTTTCCATAGTAACCTGGTAGATTGTGTTACTGTTCTAAGTCACTTTGCCTCTGTGAAGAAGATTGTATATCCCTGCCCATTAAAACTCACAGTGCATCTTGTGAAGTAGTACACGTGCCCACTCCATTACTGCTGGTCTTGGCCACAGAACTCCTTTTGGCCTGTGGCATGTGAGTGGAGATGACTTAATTGTTCCTAAACACAAGTGTCAGTTATCATCGTGGAGTTTTGCCTGGGTCTTTCTTTTCCTTTTGCTAGGAGGATAGCACTTCTCAGAAACTAATGAAGACTCCTGAAGAAGTGCTGTCAGTGTTGCTGCTGAGCAAATCCGTGAGAAATACCCTGTATTGTTTGGAGCCTCTGTGATGTGGAGTTGTTACTGCCGCAGTACAATAAGTGCTGGCTCACACACGCCATGCTTGCTGCTGATCACTCTCTGACTGCGGTTATCATAGGTCCAGCTCAGATAGCTTCAGATATTCTTCTTAATAACCGAAAGGAGTTCTTTAACTCAAGAGACTCACTAATATAGCAAAGCAAGATTAATTAGAAAACCTGGGTCTTCAGTGGACCAACCACATAAATTTTACTAAACAGTTATCTTTTTTTTTTTTTGGCAGTACTGACCTTTGAACTCAGTGCCTCACACTTGCTAGATAGGCGATCTACTACTTGAGTTACTTTCCGGCCCTTTTTTTATGATGGGTTTTTTTGAGATAGAGTCTCATGAACTATTTGCCTTGGTTGGCTTTGAGCTGTTATCTTCTTGATATCTGCCTCCTGACTAGATAGGATTATAGCGTGATCCACCGGTGCTGAGCCCCCTCTATTTTCTTGAAGCTAAATTTCTTCTCCTTATGTGAATATGGATACTGTGTTGTGGGTTGTTTTGAGTTCTACAAGCGTTTATGCTCTGTGTCCTACACATGAGCTGTGTGCTGTGTAATGACCCATTTCTTGTCACTTCTTTTGTTTGAACTACTGAAAAACTTCATCATAGAGCTTACCGTAACAACACTCAGCTTTCTTTTGGTACAGATGTGTGCTTGGCAGAAGTGTGCTTCCCTCAGGAGCTGAAAGAACACACTAGGCCAGGCACCAGTGGCTCACGCCTGTAATCTTAACAAATTAGGAAGCAGAGATCAGAGAGATCACAGTTTGAACCAAGCCCTGGCAAATAGTTCAAAGAGACCCTATCTTGAAAAAAAATCACAAAAAAGGGCTAGTAGAGTGGCTCAAGGTGCAGGCCCTGAGTTTAAACTTCAAAAGAAGAAGAGCGTTATTAGGCTTGCCTTTCAAATTCTGTTGGTATCCTGTTATTAAATGAGTTAAGTTAAAGTCTCCAGTCTATGAAAATGTGTTTCAGTTATGAGTGCAAAGAGAAGCTTTGTGTTCTTAACAGGAAAAGAATTCCAGTGTGACAATTGTGTCAATTTGCCAATGGGACATGCCAACTATCAGTAATGTAATAGACAAGCCTATGTCATACTGGATCCGTTTTATTCATCTGTAGCCTTGGCTCTGTACTTTCTTCGACTCACCCTTTGTCTCATGATTCTTTACATTGGTGTGGGTCGTTACTTCTATTAGAAATTTAAAATTAATTGCACAAGTTGTTAGAGTCTCTGCTACAATTGCATAAAGCACTCACATTATTTGTTAGTGGCTTATCAGAAACTGGTCCTACCAATATGAGCAAACACGTGCTGTTTACTTTAACTACAAAGTTAGTCACCTATCGATCCCCTCAAATCCTGCAAAGCCCAAAACCAGCAAGTAGCTTACAACAAGAAGTTTGCTTTCTTCTTACACAGGTCTGTAGTCAGCTGGGGCAGCTCTTCTTCAGTTTACAAGTTGTCTTCCCATGGCTCCAGCCTTCAGGTCAAATGTAGTACTGCCTATGTGTCTCCATGTGGGGTCCAGACTGAAGGGACAGCAAGAGGCTGGTGCATGCTGTCTTCTTGGCAGTCATAGGGTGTGAGAAGTGAACCCAAAATACAAAAGGACCTTTGAATCCTTTGTGGGCACCATTCTGCTGACCAGAGCAGGTCACATGGCTCAACATGGATAGAGTGGGTCTAGACCCACACTAGTATGCTGTAGGCTTAGTGGCCAAGGGACGGAAAGAATAATTATGGCCAAAAAGCCAATATTGTGCACATGCCTTCACCTTGTGTGAACTCTATCGCTGCTCCTTCAATCCTGATCTCAGTTTCTGCTACTAATATACCTGTGGGGGTGAGAAGGTGTTCTATAACTAGCTTGAATTCTAGAGGAAGAAAATAGCTTCCAGATAGCTAAATGGCCATAAATCTAGAAGCTGTTACCATTGACTTTCCATTTTGGCACAATCTCTGACTTCTTTGTTGATTTTTTCCCTTTGGTGGTACAGTATTAGTAATGTCATGCATAGAAAGGTGATGTTTTTGCTTGCTTTTTTCAGGATGAAGGAGAATTTTTTTTTCTCAGTACTGTTTGTAAAAATTATTGTTTACATATCTTTTTTTGAGACAGGATCTCATTAGGTTGCCCCAGCCAGTCCAGTCTAGAACTCTTAGACTCAAATGATCCTCTCCTTCAGACTCCCAAGTAGCTAGATATAAACCTGGTGGAGCACCTTACTATTTACATATCTTTTTGGTCTGATAAGAGTCCTTAGGAAAACACCTAAGTAGCTAGTTAGAAATATGTGCCAAGATAGACAAAACCTACTAATTTCTCAAGATTATAAATGTTAGCCAGTGAAAACACCTCTTAAAATTACTTTTAAATAATCTGAAATTAAAATTATATATGATATAGATATAAAAGGGTCATAATGCATGGGAAAGTTCCTAAAATGAATAGGTGCCTCTTGAAAGACTATTTCCTTCTTAAAAGGAAGTAAATGAATTCCTAGAGTTGATTTCATGAAACCTGAACACACACAGAACAGAGAAGTTGATTGAAGGATAGTTTGCTTGTTATCACAGGTCATTTGTTTAGGAGAGGAGCAAGACTGAAGTACTAAATGTCTTCCTGGACTTTCTTCATGGATTCTGGAAGCTCTGGCTACTTCCTTTGCTTTCTTACAGGAAACATTTATCATAGCTTAAACATGCACCACTGTCTCAAGTGATTGTCATCTTGCCAGATATACTTAGGACATTAAAAAAAGGAAGGAAACTAATATTCAAGAACTTGGAAAGGTGCTAAAATCAAAGCCTTGTTATGTTGAGAAATATTCACATTTCAGAAAAAGAGAAAAACTAGGCTCAGAAAGTTTAGGTGACAGGTTTTTTTTTTTTTGACTCTAGAATCACATACTTCAGCAAGAACCAAAACCTTAGAAAACTGCCCATTAGATTGTGTAGTAGGCTGGTATGAACTCCTCTTGCAAGTTCAATAATTGCAATGTAGTGTAGTTTTATTTCGAGATAAACAAACAACAACTGTGTTCATGGGTTTTGCAATAGACAAATGACCATGATCTAAAGTCCTATGGTAGGTCTTGTCCCAACCACATAAGAGGCCCCAACGAATGGTTTAAATTCAGATCAACTCCCTAAAGGCTTGGGTTGTGTTGACACATTGGCTCCTCCAGGCAGGAATTTGTCTTGTGGTTATTCCTGTGGGGTCTGCAGCTCTGACCTTACTCCTGACCTCTAAGTCCACTTCCTCTTCTGGTCCTGTGTTTTATTTTCTTTTTTTTTTTTTTAATTTTTATTTTATTCATATGTGCATACAATGTTTGGGTCATTTCTCCCCCCTGCCCCCACCCCCTCCCTCACCACCCATTCCTCCCTTCCTCTCCCCGCCACTCTCTCAACCCAGCAGAAACTATTTTGCCCTTATCTCTAATTTTGTTGAAGAGAGAGTATAAGCAATAATAGGAAGGCTGGTCCTGTGTTTTCTCATGATTCTAGATCTACTTTCTAGTCTGGTGAAGCCTCCACACTTTCTCCTTTGATAGATCTTGGTTTATAAGAGGCTTACAAATTTATTCTACACCAGGAAGGCGTTATCTTTGTCTGGACGCTCAAATGTAAACGTTTAGCAAGTGCTTGTTGTCATTTTAGTCTGCTTTTAATCTATCCATCTTATCCTCAAGAAGAAAAGCTATTGCTATAAAAATAATGAGGGCCAAAGATAAGAATAGTGAAGTGTGAGGAGAGAGGATAAACAGGCGCTCCCATGGTTCTGAGGGAGATGAGAGTAGAGTGAGCCTTAAATCTTGTGTTGACCACAGGTCAACCTAAGGTATAAAGGACACATTCAAGATGTAAGGAATAGGCCTGGGGAGTGGCTCAAGTGGTAGAGTGCATGCTTAGCAAGTGCAAGAACCTGAGTTCAAATCCCGTACCACGAAAGGGAAAAAAATATAGATGTAGAGAACACAACGGACTCTCTTAGAGGAATGAAATCGTCAGCACTCTGTCCTGTGCTGAATCATCTTCCCTTACCTCTGCAGAGCTTTCAAGGGTTTGTTTTCTTCCTGGACTGCAACTTCATTCTCAGAGTCCTAAGCTTATAAGAAAAGATACTCTGACCTTATTTTAGGCCTAGTGGGGAACATTCTTGTGGTTTCTTCCTTGTCTATCCCCAGCTCCCAGAGTAGGAAATAAGTATTGGGTAGAAACTCTGGCTGATGGCTCAAGCCTGTAATCCTAGGTACTTGGGAGGCAGAGATCAGGAGGATCATGGTTCAAAGCCATGATCATGAGACTCTTTCTTGAAAATTCCCAACACAAAACAGGACTGGTGGAGTAGCTGAAGTGGTACAGCACCTGCCTAGCAAGTGTGAGACTTTGAGTTCCACAGTGTGAAGTTTTGAGTACCAAAAAATAAATAAATAAAAGAAACTCTGGCCAGAAGAATAACAAATGTTCATTGCCCTAGAAGGGGCTCTGTGTCTTACCTCTCTAGAGACCCTTATGCTATGTCATAGCAATACAGCAATAGCAAATGTCTAAGGGTTTGGAATTAAACAGACCTTTTAAGTGTCCCTGAGATGGTTGTACTAAGTATAGTAGTGAGAGTTGAGAGAGCTGCAGAAAGCTTCCACAGATCGGATGGTAGAATTTGGGGAAATACCAGGTTATTTTCTGTTGCCCTTGGTAAGTTGGCAGCACTCAGTGCTCCAGGTACCATGCTGCTAGGTGCTTCTTATGTGTTCATGGGAATACCTACATGAGGAAATAGCAACCCCATTTTTACAGGCTAGACAAGTGTCCACATTTATGAAACTACTATTAAGTGACTGATGTAAGCACTTATAAGTTCATGGGTTGCAGTGATTTTTATTTAATGCACTCAAAGAATTAACAATTGGAGGAGAGTTGAATAGTTCCAGACTTCTTTGTGGTTCTAATTTATTTTTATTTATTTATTTTTTTTGTGTGGGACTGGGGGCTGAACTCAGGGCTTTTGTACTAGATATTCTACCACTTGAGCCACTCTACCAGACTTTTTTTTTTTCAGAACTTAGGTTTATTTTTTCTTTTCAAATCATTTTTACATTTACTTACATGTGTATACATTCTTTGGGCCTCCTCCCCTTCTCCTTCCACCCCACCCCACAGGCAGAGCATGTTCTGCCTGCTTCTTCTCGAATTTTGTTGAAGAGAAAGCATAGGCAATAATAAGAAAGACATAGCATTTTTGCTAGTTTGAGATAAAGATAGCTATACAGAGAGATTCCTAGTGTTGCTTCCATGCATTTGTGTATTGAAACCTATATTGGCTCATCTCTGCCACACCTCTTCACTACTTCCTGGTCCCCTTCCCATAGTAGCCTCTGCCAGTTTGAGATTACTGTATTCGCTCCTCAACAGTGAAGTTTTCACTGTTCAACCACATTCAAGTTTTAGATTTTCTTCCTTTCCCTTCTTCTCCCATGTGTGTTCTCCCCTTGGTGTGTGATCCTTGTCCAATAATATGACTGCATTTGTTTTAGGTCTATAATCGGCATATGAGGAAGAACATGCGATTTTTTGCTTTTTGAGCCTGGCTAACTTCACTTAAGATGATGTTCTCCAATTCCATCCATTTACTTGTGAATGAAAAAATTTCATTCTTATTTGTGCCTGACTAAAATTCCATTGTGTATAAATACCACATTTTCTTAATCCATTCATCAGTAGTGGGGCATCTTGGCTGTTTCCACAGCTTGGCTATTGTGAATAGTGCTGCAATAAACATGGGTGTGCAGGTGCCTTTGGAATAACCTGAGTCACATTCCTTTGGGTATATACCTAGGAGTGGTAATGCTGGATCATATGGCAGATCTATGGTTAGTTTTTTTAAGAAGCCTCCATATTATTTTCCAAAGTGGTTGTACTAGCTTACATTCCCACTAGTGTGTATGAGGGTTTCTTCACCCCCCCATCCTCGCCAACATTTGTTGGTGGTGGTGGTCTTGATGCTAGCTATTCTAATAGGAGTGAGGTGAAATCTTAGTGTGGTTTTGATTTGCATTTCTTTTATGTCTGCCAGACTTTTTATTAATATTTTTAAATTTTCATTATCATACTCTCGTTGTACTGGGAGTACATTGTGACTTTACAAAAGTGCTTATAATATATCTTAGTTAAATTCACCCCTTCCATCATTCTCCTTTATCTCCCTCCCCCTTCTTAGAATAGTTTCAGCAGGTCTCATTTTTCCATTTTCATAGATGAGTACATAATACTTCATCATATTCCCCCTCCTTCACCCTTTCCTTACATCCTACCCCCTCCCACTGGTGCCAACCCCAGACAGGACCTGTTTTACCTTCCTGTCCTTTGTTTTTGAAAAAACACATTTTTGTTAGCTTAAGATAGCTCTACAGAGTGTTTCATTATGACATTTCCATGTATATATGTATTATAACCTGAATTGGTTCATCTCCTCCATTTTTCTCCTTTCTGTCTAAAAACTATACATTCATTGTTGTATTAGAAGTACACCAGCCATATTGACCTTCTTTACTTCCTTCTTTTACCCTTCCCCTCTGCCAGACTTTTTGCTTTGGTTACTTTTGAGATACAGTCTCACCTGAACCATGGTCCTCCTATTTCTGCTTCTCTGAGTAGGACTGACAGGCTGCACCACTGCACCCAGCCATTGGTTGAGATAGGGTCTTACAAACTTTTTCTCCAGGCTGGCCTTGAATTGCAATCCTCCCAGACTCTGCCTCCCAATAAGGTAGGATTACAGGTTTAAGCAACCACACAGGGCCAGCATTGCTGCTTTAAATTATTAACCAATGAAGAGGATGGTGATGAATTAATGTTAACTGCTCCCCAAGTTTTGTATTTGCACTTATAATTGGAACTAGGATGTGTCTTAAATGCAGTCATTGCTTTAAAAAAATTTCTTTAAAGCAGTGTAAATTTGATGCAAAAGGCTAAGTTAACAGCAGCTCAAGCTCAAATGTGCTGGTGTGGATAGAACTGGAGGAGGTGGTGGCCTTTCAAGGTGTTTTCTTCCTCCATTTCTGTCTTTTCTCCAGAGGTATCCTGAGTGACCCCACAGGGACCCTATTCCCTAAATCATACATGTGATAAACAACCATGAACTTAGTCCCCAAAAGATGAGAACTTTGGTCTGGCAGATTCACACCCCACAGGTCAACAGCAAGCCTTTTCATGACAGATAAGCTTTGATGATAGCTTAAAAGTCTCTTTCCTTTTGAGGAAATGAACTTTATCTAGATAGAAAGGATTATTTTCTAATTTAAGGCAGAGCCTGTAATCCTGGCCACTCAGGAGGCAGAGATCAGGAGGATCATGGTTCAAAACCAACCCCAGGCAAACAGTTCAAGAGACACTACCTCAAAAATACCACACATCCCCCACCCCCCCAAACACCCAAAGGGCTGGCAGAGTGGCTCAAGTGGTAAAGCAAACGCAAGACTCAGTTCAAGCACCAGCACCTCAAAAAAAACCCAATCCAATTTAGTCACTTTGACTATAAAAATTAGAAATAACCAAGAGCTCTCTCCAAAACCAATGATGTTTCAGGGACAAAGAGATGGGGAAGGGAGTGGGGAGTGGTAGAGTGGGGAAAATGCCTGTATTTGGATCTAAGATTCACACGCATGTACCCACCCCACCCCCGGAACGAAAACATTATGCAATTGTTGTGCTGTGATATTTCAAATTAGTAATGAAGAATATTTTTAGGTTCTTTAGGAAAAGAGAACTGAAAAGATTTTATTATATATCCACATTACCATTTCACTGATAATTTTCCTGAGATAATATTCAAGAAATTGCCCATGAAAATGAAAAAAATTTAAATGTTAACTTTATTTTTTTCATTAGAATTGATTCTGGTAATAAATACCAGGAAATAAACATTCACATTACACTTTATGTAAGTCAAATTTCTCAGGCATTCCTGGTATAATTTGATAAAATATCTCTCCTTAGGTGTTTTATAGTTTCTAGAAAAACAAATTACTATTGTCAGAGAGCAATCTGTTTTCCCCGGTGTATTATTTATCTCATTTGTAAATGTGTTTGCTTGCAAACAACTGAAGATCCAAGAATAACAAGCCTACACAAGTAAGGGATCTCTTAGCTTCAAACAACATGGCACCTGGGGGGAAACTTCTAGCACTGAGATGGTGACTCAAACATGTCTTCCTGAGGCTCTCGTTTTTGTGGTTGAAAGATAGCTTCACTTCAAGCATCATGTTGGTGTTCCATGTAGAAGAAAGAACAAAGAAGTGCAAAGTGATAAAGAAGTTGCCAGTCTGGTCTTTATAAGAAGCATTTCTTGAAGCTTCCAGCAGACACTTTTCTCTATGCTTCATTATCCAGAACCTGGTCACATAGCTATCCTTCCTGCAACCCACAGACTCCAGGAAACAAAGCATCTCACTTTCTAACTTGCCTGTGAATACAGGAGCTACTTGAAAGGTGGTGAAATCCCTGCTGAGGGAGCCAGATTTTAACATCCGCCACCACTGATGTGGGCCATCCTGACTGAGTCATTATGTGGAATTACTTTAAACAAACAGAAAGTTTTAGTCCAGAAGTTCCAATTTAAGAATTCAATGTCCTCAGCACTTATTTCCTCTTTTAGATGATAGATTTGGGCCGTCTTGTCTCTAATAGCTTCTTGTAGCTTGTGTTTGAGAACAGCGTATCTAAGACCAAATGGCAAAATGAAGGGAAGCATCTTACGACCTTTTTGGTTTCCGTTATTTGGGATGCATTTCTTGCCAGGACAGACAGTCGAATATTTTGAAATATTCTGGTATTTATTTGTTCAAGACCAAAACAGAAACATCACGAATAGCAAATACATGAAAAAAAAAAAAAGAAAAAAACCCCAGCCAAACAATGAGAGACATATTTTTGAAACCCCCTTAAGTCTAAGGATCTAAGGCAGTCTCAATTAAAAACTGTATTTCTTTGGAGACAAAAGTTTTATTGATTTACATGGTAAAATTTCATATCATAAGCTCTAGCAAAGATATCTGAACATTGTTGATCATAGAAATACCTAATCTGAATAGCAGATTCAACTTTAATTCTAGACATCAGATTATTGAAAGTCAGAGTTTTACAATATTTTTTAATAATTAGGAGAAAATAAAGTTTAGAGAAGCTTTATTAATGGTAAGAGTAGAATATTTCATACATCCACCCATATGAATACTTAACATTTTGATATATTTCTGTTTATGAATAGAAAATAATAGCCACACACTGTCTGCCAATATCTTACATGTATGACTTAATTCTCAAGAACTCTAGGAACCAGGTACAGTTTTATCCCTACATTTACAGATGAAGATGGTTAAGGTTAAATATATTCCTCAAAGTCACATAGTAAGGAACATAGCTGATGGGAATTCAGAAAGTCTTCAAAACCTGCCCTTACCTGTTTTCTATAATAGGCAGTACACTGCTTAAGCTCAGTAAAAATTATTCTCTTTGTTTTAAAAAAAGTTCTGGTGAGTTTTTTCACATGTGAAAAAGTTCAAAGGAAACAAATGAAGTGAGAGGCTCCCAGCCTCCTCGTCCCTCTCAGAGGGATGCTTAGTGGTCAATAGGGAGGTGGCTCAGTGCTACAGTGCTTGCCCAGCATGCACTGGGCCCTAGGTGTGATCTTCTGCTCCACCATAAAAAAAATCAGAAATTAAAAAAGGAAAGAAATCATCAGTTGGAGTTGGAAACTTCCAGTTCTTTTCTATATAGTTTTTACCTGTATTTGTCCACATACTGAAATATAGAGGGCGTTTTGTTTGTTTGTTTGTTTGTTGGCTTTTTTTTCTTTGTTTTTTTAGAGGGCTTCTTACTATTTTTTTTTTTTTTGATGTTTTACTTTAAGAAACCAAATGCTCATGAATGTGACTTGGTCATTTCACATGGAGCTCTTTCTATATCAGTACAAAAAGATTCATCTTTTTCTTTTTAATTTTTACCAGATGTTACATGGCAGGGATTTATGCTGGATTTATTTAAAGACTCCTGTTTTGATGGACAATTTAATAGTTTATTGTTATAGTGAAGCTATAGGGGATACCTTTATACATTTCTCTCTTTTTTAAATAAATTTTTATTAGGATATATTCGTTATCAGGGGGGTTCATACCAACAATTCTGGTTAGACTTATATTGTACATTAGTTACATCGCCCCCACCCTCTCTCCTCCCAGACCCCTCCTTGCCCCACTTAAAGCAATTGCAAGAGGTTTCTTTGTTCTGTTCATATGTATTTTTCTTTCTGCACATGTATCAGTGTTTCCTAGGGTAGATATCTAGTAGTCAATGTCTTAGGTTGAATATGTATGCCTTAAAAACATTAATAGAGCCGGCATTGGTGGCTCATGCCTGTGATCCTAGCTACTCAGGAGGATCGAGGTTCAAAGCCAGCCCAGAGCAAATAGTTCTGCAAGACCCTATCTTAAAAAACCCTTCACAAAAAAAAGAGCTGGTGGAGTGGCTCAAGGTGAAGATCCTGAGTTCAAGCCACAGTAATGCAAAAGAAAAGAAAAGAAAATGTTAATAGACACTCAGTAAGAAATTTACTCACATGATCATTTATGCCATCAATTTCTTGTGATCATACCATATATTTTGCTTTCCACACTCATTATTACAGAAAATCATTTTTGTTTTTTGAGACAAGGTCTTGATATTTAGCCCTGGCTGGTCTTGAACTTGAAATCCTCCTGGTTCAGCTTCCCCAGGTGTTAGGTTACAGGCATGTCCCACCACACCCAGCTCATAAAATCATTCTTATGCTCTCTTTCAGGTCCTTTCTCATACCTCCATTCCTCTAAATGACCATATTAAAGATGTATTTTTGGTTGCAAATAATAGAAAACTTACTTGAGCCAGCTCAGACTGAAATGGTAATTTATTGGCTCATATAGCCACACTGTGGGAAACACTGGCAACCAGGACTTAGGGTCAGACATCGAGGGGACTCATTTTGCTTTTCGGTTTCACTCACTATAGAGCATGTTCTTTCTTTAATTTTTTTTTTTTTTGAAGTACTGGGGCTTGAACTCAGGACCTTCATCTTGAGCCACTACATCAGTCCTATTTTTGTGAAGGGTTTTTTGAGATAGGGTCTCTCGGAACTATTTGCCCTGGGCTGGCTTTGAACTATGATCCTCCTGATCTATGCCTCTTGAGTAGCTAGGATTACGGAACTTTGCTACTTTTCTATCTCAATAAACTCCAGCTTTACTGACTCTCGTTGTCAGTGAAGTTCATTCTTCCTCTTTGTGAGACAAGAGCCCAGAAAGCCAACCCTTCCCTCTGGCTAACACCTAAGCCAGCAAGGTTGAGTAGAGGCTTTTGATCCCACGCAAGCTTCCGTTTCATATTTGGCGCATTGGCTGGGAATTTGGGGTTTCATCAGAAGGGACTTTGTGCCCTTTCACCTGGCTGTGTGCAGAAAGTCCTGCATCTCTTGATTTTCTGAGGCATGGATCAGAGACATAGACGGCAGAGAGAAGAGAAGAGAATGGAAAGCTCTTTTCTCCTTCTCCTTCTCTTCTTTTTAAATTTTATTAACATGGAATAGTTGTACAGGGGGATACATTGTATATTTACATACTTGGTTACAATATATCTCAGATTTACCCTCTCCATCCTTCTCCTTCTTCCCCTTCTTTGAACAATTTCAACAGGTTTCATTTTTCTGTTTTCACAGATGGATAAAAATCACATCCACTATATTCACCTTCATTCCCTTTCCTTGTGCCCACTCCCCTCCCACTCCTTTTCTTTTTTGAAGGTAAAATGTGCCAATAGTTTTAATGTAAAAAAAAGAAGTATTCATATTCTGATATATATTATTATATATAGGCTTTACAAATATTGTATTCTAATCTATAGCTTGTCTTTTAATTCTGCTAATATCCTTCAAAGAGCAGTTTTAATTTTGATCAAAATTTAATTATATATATATCTACATTTATATAATTTATCCCAGGCCTTGCACGTGCTTAGGCAAGTGCTCTACTACTGAGCTACATCCTCAGCTCTCAAATTTTATTGGAGACAGGGTCTCACTAAGTTGCCCAGGCTGGCTTTGAACTTGAAATCCTCCTGCCTAAAGCCTCCTAAGTAGCTGGGATTATAGGTATGTACCACCACACCTGGTTATTAGTTCTTTTTAGTGGACCACATTGTGATGTAGTACCTAAAAAAATCTTTTTGTCTAACCATGATTGCAAAGATTTTCTCATATTATTACCTGGAAAGATTACTGTCCTGGGTTTTACTTTTAGGTTAGTGATCAGTTTTGAGCTGATTTTTGTATATGGTGTGCCTTTGTCTATTTTCTAATACTACAACAGAACACCCAAGATGGAGTAACTTATAATGAAAAGAGGTTTACGTAGCTCATTGTTCTGGAAGTCCAAGACTATGGTACAGGCATCTTCTCAGCTCTGGTGAGGACCTCGTCCAGCTTCAACTCATGGTGGACAGTGGAAGGACGAGCTGGCACGTGTGGATTGAGAGTGAGGGTGGCTCAGTCTTGTTGTGCAACCTCCCTCTCCAAAACTAATCTCACCAGAGCTAATTAATCCCTTCAGGAGGGTGGAGCTCCCGACCTAATTACCTTTTTTAAATTTTTTTTTTGGTGGGACTGGGCTTTGAACTCAGGCCTTCATGGTTGCAAAGCAGGTGATCTAGCCCTTGAGACACACCTCCATTCCATTTTGCTCTGGTTCCAATTACGTTTTAAAGGCCCTGCCTCTCAATACTGCTGCATTCGGAATTGAATTTCACCATGAGTTTTGGTGGGGACACACCATAGCATGGCCAGTGGCTCGTGCTTGCAATCCTAGTTGCTCAGAAGGCAGAGATCAGGAAGATCCTGGTTCAAAGCCAGTTCGGGACAAAGAGTTTGCAAGATCCTATCTCAAAAAAAAAAAAAAAAACCCAATACAAAAAAAGCAATGATTTTCTAGGGCTGGGATTATAGCTCAGTGGTAGAGCACTTGCCTACCCAGCACCATACACACACACACAAACACACACACACAAACACACACACACACCCGCACACACCCGCACACACAAGTGATTTCCTCGGGCGTGAGGCAGCATCTGTGTACCAAGTAAAATCCTGTCACAGATTGCTGGAGATTCTGTTTGAAGCTTTGGGAAACACTGGCATAAAGCTCCCAAGTCCAAATTCTGAGTGGGCCAGGCTGGCTTGAAATCCTGCATGTCCCCATGTATTAGCTGTTCACTGGTGTGCTACTTCCCAGAATCTGCTCCTTACTATGAAGTGGCAGCAGTAACAAAGCCTCCTTCACAGGCCTGTCTGTAGGTAGTAACCAGATAAGGCATATATAGTCCAGAGTGTCATGCCCACTACGTGGGCTGTACTTGATGTCAATTGTTTTTTTGGCAGAACTAGGATTTGAACTCAGGGTTTCATGCTTGCTAGGCAGTCACTCTTACCACTGGAGCCACTCTACCAGCCCTGTTTTGTGTTGGGTACTTTTGAAATAGGGTCTCACAAACTAATACGACCACCTCAAACTGTGGTCCTCCTCTTCCTGAGAAGCAAGGATTACAGGCGTGAGTCACCAGCACCTGGCATGTCAGTCAAATTTAGAGTAGGAAGTTGCTGTCATAATTCTAGCATCAGGACACTTTCTGGTATTGTCATCTTTCTACTTTCCTTCCTACATTCAAGTTTAAGACACTTGACCTTAATCACTTCATTTTCCAGGTGCAAAAACACTGCCCTGACTCTTTCATTTCAACTATGGAGTCACAAACACAATTCAAGTAACAGCAGCTTTGTGGAAGAGGCACAAATGATCCTGGTGGGATTGTAGACAAGGTCATCCAGGGAATAGATAGTCTGTATTGGCTCACCATACTCGTCATGGGATCATAACCCACTGGCATTTAAGGCTGAGGATGTCAGCTCCTGAGAGCACTGTGGTAGATGGCCATGGTGTAGACTGATGTCTGTAACACACTCTAAGGGGACAATTTGAAGGGACCGATCATGTAAACTAAAGCCACTTTATAGTGGAGAGACACAAACTACCAGGAATAAATTGCAGCCTGTTCAGAGCTGTACTCTGTACTTCCCCTTGGCTGCTGATTGCTTTTCAGTATAATTTGAGGTGTTGACTATGAACCACAAAAATGTAGGTGGTTTTGGAAACCAAGCTTCCTTGTGAATTACCTTTCTCTCCTTCTGACTCCCTGTTAGCCAAGATTAGCAAGCATGGTGGAGATTGGAATCACTGGATTTAAACTACAGAAAGAGGGTTCTTTGATTAAAAAAAAAAATTCTCATTTATTATACATGTTCTGGGGATTTTTTGGGGGGTTGGGGTGGGGGCCTGGGGTTTGAACTCAGGGCTTTATGCTTGCACAGCAGGCGCTCAACAGCTTGAGCCACATCTCCAGTTCAACATGTTCTGATTTGATAGAACATTAGTTTCCTTACCAAAAGACTATTCATGGACATTTAATTTTTTTATAGTCTTAGTATTTTGGTTACTTCTTTTAATATACTTTGTCCTGGAAGGGGAGGATGCTGGGGATATTATTTTAACTCTTAATAATCACACATTTCAAAAAATATAGTCATGTGTGTGACATCTTAATTGTGTACTGACCTATTGCCAAGTTTCCCAATTTTATTAGGTAATGTGAATTATAGCTTAATTATTAATAGAAATTAAAAGCTAATCATTGAAATTATAGTGGGGCTTATTTTATATCAAAATATTTTTCCATATTATATTTCCATATCACTTCATTAATAGTCTTCCATAAATGATCCAAAGAGATACCCATTTTTTTCTTTAGTGTTGTGCAATTGAAGCAGGATTTAATGGAAGAGAGCTGGTTTGCTATAGTTATAGTCTTATGATGGAGATAAGTATTTTGCTGAATTGCCTTTCATTGAGATGGAATATCCATCCAGGTTTTATGACATTTGAAGCTTATACAGTTTTGGTGTCCCTCTTCCAGAAAAAAGAATACCCAAACAGTTGACTTGAAAATTTTACAAGATATATGTGACCCTATGAACATATTAGTAAGGCCTTCTTGTAGGGCCAGAGAAAAGGCAAGGGAGGGGACCTAAGCTTCACCATCATTTTCACAGTAAATCACTGCTGGCTAAGATATATTACGGTGGAAATTTCTGATAGTGAAAAAGCTCTTTGGATTTGATCCTTGGGGATGGGGAAATAATCAGCCACCTGTACAAGACGATGAATTATTTTGTTCTGGAGAATGTTCTCTTATCAAGTTTTATTTATTCAAGTATGATAATTAAACCTTTAACATTTTGCATTTTTCCAAGAGAAACGACCAACATTATAATTAGCCAACTTTCACAAAGAAATGAGAAATGGAAATAAAGGATTATACATACATTTTCAAAAATTTTTTTCTTCAGTATAGATTTTTCTCCTGAAGACTTAGTAAGTCTGAAAATGATATCTGGTTTGTATTTACATACTTCCTTGAAGAATGTTTCCTAGAAATATTAGTTTTAACTGGTAGCTGAAAGTGAAAAAACAAAAACAAAACAAAACAGTAAAGCACAGATCCTAAATTTCAAAGAACTAGGGTTAATTAAAAACTTTCATCATGAAAGAAGAAAATACTTGTGTCTTCTGGGAAGCAACACTATCTCTTACAGTTTTAAAATATTTTTCTCAAGTGCAGCTGTATTAAACAGTACTCATAATCAACAAAATAAGTGGTTTATAAACAGCTGTTTATTAACAGGGTTTGGAAGGGTTTCTGTACTGTTGACAAAAGCCAGCAGAATTTTCAAAAGGCTACTGGGTGAGTTCGGTTCTGCAGGGAGTAATCTGTACTATGCCATGAACCAGGCAGTTTTACTGAACAGTTTACCAAAGAATACAAAAGAAAACAAGACAAAAAGATGTACTACAATTCAGGTGCTTTGGATTCTGTCTCAATAAAGTTGGTGAAATTGGCTAGCAGAAATATTTCTGTCCTCGTTCTGATTCAGGTCTTCTTTGCTCTTTGTCCTTATTCTCTGTTAACTTATAGTTAAATGACTGTTTTATCTGTAATTGCTTTATTTTATTTATTTTGGTTTTGTTTTGAGATGGGATCTCACTTTATAGCCCACGCTGACCTGGAATTTGTGAGCCTCCGGCCTAAGCCTCCCGAGTGCTGTTTTTACACAGACATGTCCAGTTTTGGACATGTGTGTGAGACTTTCAGGTTAAGGTGTTCTTTATCAGTGAACGTGTTGATTTCGGAATGGGGAAGAAGAAAGCAAAGGGAGGGGTCAGGGGATAGAGAGAGGGAGATGTCTAGTATATGACAAATATTAAGTACTAATTAAATACTGACCAACTGTGTATGTTTAAACGTTTGACATATTGTAAGTCACACAACTGTCACAACCATCATGTAAAGATTATCCCCTTCTGTCTCGGTTTTACAGATGAGGAACTGCATCATGGGAGTGAATTACTTCTGGAAAGGCCACACAACTGGTATGTGGCAAGAACCAAGATGTGAACACTGCTTGAAGATGTGGATTTGGGTGTTATCAGTAATTAAGACATAACTAAACTCACAGGCATGGATGAGTTGCTCAGGTTGCCTGTTCAAGTGAACTGTATCAACTCCTAGAGAATTTATGGGTTGACTTTACAAGTCCCGGAATATAAAAGCCACATTTCTATGTGTGTGCATTTTCTGGAGCGTTTGTGCACAGCTTTCCACCTTCAAAGTTAGGAAGTGTGATTGGGTGTGAGGAAGTAAGAGGAATGTGGTGGTAAGAAAGTTTCAAGAAAGCAGGTGTGGTCAGTAATGGGAGATACAGCCAAGGACCAAGGCAAGAGGGAAGGTTCTAGAGACATCAGCAGAGCCATGCCAAAGGAAGGAAGGCTGGGTGACAGCAGATTGTAGCGATGGCTGTGGACCCAGAGGCCTGTAAGTAATGCAGACTCTTCTAGAAGCTTGAATATGAAGGGAAGGGGAGAGAAACTGTTGTGGCTAGTTAAATAGGGAACTGGGATGAAGGGATTTTTTTTTTTTTTTTTTGTGGTACTAGTGGTTGAACTCAGGCCCTTTGTTCTACCACTTGAGCCACACCCTCAAGCCCAAGAGGAAGGTTTTAGTCATTTAATAAGGGAGACTTGAGTATATTTATTATTATTATTATTATTTGAGACAGGGTCTCACTATGCATTTCAGACTGGCCTTGAACTTGTGCTCCTCCTGCCTCTTCAGTGTTGGGATTATAGGTGTATCCCATCATGCCCAACTTGTGTGTTTTTTAAATGCTAAGTGACACGTGAAAAGAGTAACTACAGACACACACAAAAAAGGGGGAGTAGTGGCACAGGGTTTTGGAGGATACAGGAGCAGATGGGATCTAAGTATAGGTGAATAGAACGCCTTGGATAGAATTTGAGCTCTGCTTTGAGACAGAGGAAGGAGGTAATGATGATTACAAATATGGCTAAGTTTGTAGGACATGGAGGAGCCTTTCTGCTTTTTTGTCAAGGGAAAACAGAGGCCCAGATAACCTAAGTGACATAGGGTCTCACAGACAATTTGTAGCTGTTCTACAACTAAAAGCACCATGTCCTCTAGAGCCCAGTGGAAATTCCTCTCCTTCCTTCACCTTGAACACCCTAGGTTATTCTGGATCCTGTCTGACATCATTGAGAAATCATTTTTGATTCCTTTCTCTGGATTCCTTCTCTCTCCATTTAAGTGCATTCTGGGCCCCTGGTAAGGTGGCATAGTTGAATAATTAAGGGAACTTGGAGCCTGTCCTGAGTTCAACCCTGACTCTGCTTCCTAGCTTTGTGATTTGGCGCAAGGTCCTTAACTTCACTGAGCCTCTCAGGTACCTACCTAACCTATGAAGCGATAAAACTTAATTTCATATTTTATGAGGATTGAGATAACATGTACAAAATGATAGCACAATCCCTGGCATATAAGAGCTGCTGAGAAATACAGCTTGTTTATTCTCTCTCTGAACCCTATACAACCAGGCTCTTTGCCACTGTAACATTGAGAAAGTCGCTGAAATGTGGAGACAGTCCTACTTGCTACTCACTCTTGTGAAGTTGAAGATTACTGTGTGCAAGTCCCCAGGAGAGGGTCAAGAGGTCTTTGTTGAATCTGAATCTCAGCTTCTGGGCTCCCAGGCCGCCTCTGTGAGCATCTCCCTCCCTAGGTGCCTTCTTACCTGTGCTTTCTTGAGCAGTAGGCTCTTATTTCCTGTGCCTGTTGATTAGCTCAACTAGCTCACCTGCCAGGTGCTATAATTACTTAAATTTTTACCTTTTAGTATTCTCAACTCAACTATGAGCTTTCCCACATCTCAGATGGCAAAGCCCCTTCTCCTCAACTCTACTTTCCCTGTTGGCAGTCACTTCCGTTTCTTCTATTTGTAGTCTCTTCTCCCAACCCAATACTTCATGCCTGAGAAGGCTGACTTAGGCAGAATTGCTGTTTCCCTCCTCAGCTGGCTTTTGATTGGAAGACCTTGTTAACAAAAATACTCTCTTCTAGAGAATATGGCCCTGGTTCCATTACATTCAAACCTGACTCCTCTCTTGATTTTTTTTGAAACAGGATCTTGCTATGAAGCCCAGGCTGGCCTCAAAGCTGAGGTCCTTCTGTCTCTGCTTTTCAGGTGCTGATATTACAGGCATGCCCACCATGGTCCAGCTTTCTCTTGATTATTTGGGGGCTCCTTTTGCCTCTGTGTGCATTGACAGATTGCTAAGGGGAAATGTGGTTGTTGCTACACAAAGATGATAGAAAAATGTCACTAGGACTCAGATCTTACAGGAATGAAGGCTTGTTTTACCCCAACAGGTACTGATGGAGGTTAAAGAGAGTGTGGAGTGGGTGGAAGAAGAAATTATGATTGGCTTCACCCCTGACTAGATATGGAGGGTGGTGTATAACTTATGCTAACTGATTTTTTCCTTTATTCTTCCGCTTTCCTGCTACTGTGTATAAGTTACTAAAGGTAGTTAACATTATGGTTTAGGTCCTGCTCAGAACATGACTGCACTGACTGCACCCTGTGGCTTATAGTAGCTAAGGGTGTTTGCCAGATGTAAGATGGCCAAGTTTCTTTATCTGAGGGAAGATCAAATGTGGACACTGAGGGACAAAATGTGTGGACTCTTTGGTTAACTTCCATTTGTCTCTGCCCTATCTCTCCTCCACTTCTGTCCTCTGCCCTGTTATGCTAGGGCTTTTGCTCTGAATTATGTCACCCAGTGGCTTCCACTAATGGGATATAAAGCAGGTGATGGAAAGGTAAGAGACAAAAGGCTGCCATGTTTCTCTCCTACACCCTTCTTGCTCTTGCTGGGCTTGAGTGACACTTTCTTCCCCATGGTCCTTTCTCCAGACCAGGTTCTGTAGGAAGCAGTCTCTGAGTCTGCTCCTGCTGGAGGTTTGTGAAGAAGTCTCTTGTGGTGATCTTTCAGCATAGAGGAGTGAGGGAAGGCCCAGCAGTCAGTTGTCTTGACTTGGGGCAAGGGAGCAGGCCTTTACACACTCAGCGGTCATTGCATGTAGTTGCCCCTGGGGAAGGGGACATGCCTTTTGGGGAGGAGATTCTCTTTAGTGGAGGACAGGTCCCAGAGAGGGATTTGGCTGAGACCTGATGTCCCAGCACTCCTGGCAGATGAATATTGCAGTGCTGAAGGAGAATGTAGGGGGTACTCCTTTCTACACTTTAAACCCAGGGGACCTAACCACTTGTTGCTACAGCTAGTCTCTGGGTGCCTAGCATATTTGTTATTTCATTAATTTTTTTTCCTAGGCAGGTGTTCTAACACTTCAGCCACTCCATCAGTCTTTTTTTGTGTTGGTTATGAACTATTTGCCCAGGCTGGCTTCGAACCACGATTTTCCTGATCTCTGCCTCCCAAGTACCTAGGGAGCCTAGCTATAGGCGTGAGCCACAGGCTGTTGACTCTTCATTAAATTCTTATAATTGAGAGTCTTTGCTCTCATTTCTTGCATGGGGAGCAGGAAATGTTTTTCTTTCCCTTACTTCTCTCTACTTTACCCTGTTATACTAAAATAAATCCTTGCTAAAACTTCAAAAAAGATCTTAAAATCCAGCCATCTGAGTTGATTTGTTCACTTTCATGGTCCTAATTAATACAGATATTAAACAAAAATCACACAAATATATAACTAAATGCCTCATGTTCAGAAAGTTAGTATTTTGTGATAGACCTAATTGGCTTGGGGGCTGAGGGCAAATTTTGCCAAGGAAGTGGTATTTGAGCCCAAATCTGAAAAACCAATTGAGCCAAGAGCAAGAGAAGGAAGGCTGCTTCACTGCCAGAAAGCATAGAGTCTGTAGGGCCCCGGCCACAAGGTGTGGGAAGCAGTACAGGAAACAGGGCAGGGAGAGGCAGGGACGGTATCCTCTCTGCTCTTTGTGACCCTTGTTAGGGACCATCCTAAGGGTAATTTTAAAAAAGAAAAAAAAAAAAAGGTTAAAGCTGAAAAGCTTTGGAGATTTTGAGCTGGGGGGGACAAAATCAGATTCCTTTTTTTTTTTTTTGAGGCAATGGGGCTGAACTCAGGGCCTTCACCTTGAGCCACTTCGCCAGCCCTATTTTTGTGAAGGATTTTTTGAGATAGAGTCTTGCAGAACTGTTTGTCTGGACTGGCTTTGAACCTAGATCTTCCTGATCTCTGCCTCCTGAGTAGCTAGGATTACAGGCATGAGCCACTGGTGCCCAGATTCCATTTTAAGATCTCTCTGTATAATCAAATATCAGTACTATTTTTAGTCTAGTTTAGAAAATTACCACTCATCTGTCAGTGTCTGTTACTAGCAGAAAAGACTGGTTTATTGAAGTCTCCTCATGGACAGAGGCTTCTGTCCTTTTGCTAATTCTGCTCACAGGTCATGGAACTTCATAGTATATAGAATATTCCACACCCTGAGGGGCTTGATGCAACTTTTCCAGAACATGATAAGGTATTTTTTATCCTCCTAGCAGGGAAGATAATACTAAAAATGTATCACCCATTTAGACTTTTAATACAAGGCCAATTCATACTATCTGTCAAAAAATTGGAAAATGGGAGCTAGGTGCTGGTGGCTCATGCCTGTAATCCTAGCTACTCAGGTGGCAGAGATCAGAAGGATCGTGGTTCAAAGCCAGCCTGGGCAAATAGTTCATGAGACCCTATCTTGAAAAAAAAATCACAAAAAAAGGGCTGGTGGAGTGGCTCTAGGTGTCAGCCTTAAGTTCAAGACCTAGTACCAAAAAAAAAAAAAAAGGAAAATAGAAAACAGGTTACTAGGGTTTGAACTCAGGGCCTTGTGCTTGCTAGGCAAGTGCCCTATCACTTGATCCACACTCTCAGCCCCCCTTTAAACTATTTTTATTAGCATATGTTAATAGTACAAAGATGTTTCATTGTCAGAAGGAAGACAGGGAATTCATGGTCAACCTGGGTTACATGGGACTGTCTAAAAAAAAAAAAAAAGGAAAATGTACACTGTGTGTGTACTTCGCTTTGTATGGTTTTGTTCATTTAGCTATGCTCATACAACTTTGGGCTTGGACTTGACTTCATAAAATTCGTATTTATCTTCTCTTCAGGTGTGTTGATGGAAATGGCCTTGTTTTCTCAGTTCTTGATGATTACCAAGCTGAGACCAACAGTTTCAATGGTCACAGCTCAACCACTTCACTTGGTGGCATTACATTCTTCCTGAAATAAGTTGGTAGGTTTTTGTTCTGTTTTCTGTATTACTTAGCAGTTGTTAACTGGGAAGCTGTGACTGATGCATGAGACACATAACTGATGTCAAAACTAGTCACGTAGACTACAGTGTAGACACTTCAAAGTAAATGATGGCGGGTCATAAGCAATGTACTCAGAAAGAGAACAAAGCAATCAAGTGACTGCTGATCCACGAGGGTGTTTCATTTTGGTTTTGTGGTGCTGGGGATCAAACAAAAGCCTCAAGCATGCTAGGGAAGCACTTTACCCTGAGCTGCACCCCCAACCCCTCAAGGAGGGCTCTTTGAAGATTTGCTGGACACAGCTACAGTCAGAGTCCTGCCCTCATCCCACAGTGGGTAGAGGCATTGCATCTAACACCCTGTGGTTAGTGAGAAGGTGGATTTCTTTCTTTCTTTTTTTTTTGTGGTACTGGGGTTTGAACACAGGGCTTACACCTTGAGCCACTCTACTAGCCCTTGTTTGTGATGGGTTCTTTCGAGACAGGGTGTCACAAACTGTTTTCTCAGGCTGGCTTTGCACCACAATCCTCCTGATCTCTGTCTCCTGAGTAGCATGATCCACTGGCACCTGGCCATAAGGTGGATTTTTTAAGGTATATTATCCAATTTTTTTTGTTCCTATAATGACATACCTGAGACAAGCTAACTTTATGAAGAAGGAGGTATATTTGGACTCATGGTTTTGGAGGTTCAAGGCTGAGAGGCTGCTTCTGGTGAAGACTGTTTTTTTTTGTGGCAGTTTGAACACAGGTCTCACACTTGCTCAGCAGCACACTTAAACCATTCTGCCAGCCCTCCACCCCTTGTATGGTGGGACTAGGGTTTGAACTCAGGGTTTCATACTCTCAAAGCAGGCACTCAACAATTTTAGCCATGCCTCCAGCTCATATTTCTCTGGTTATTTTGGAGCTGGGGGTCTCTGAACTATTCACCTGTACTGGCCTGGAATCTTGATCCTTCCGATCTCAGTCACAGGTGTGACCCACCAGTGCTCAGTGGTGACGATGTTGTGTGTGTGTGTGTGTGTGTGTGTGTGTGTGTGTGTGTGTGTGTGCTGGAGATAGAATCCAGGGCCTTAAGTATGCTAGTATGCTACTCACATGCTTAATCACTGAGCTACACTCCTATCCCTTGTGAAGACCTTTATGCTGGCAGAGTCCCAAGGTGGTAAAGAAGATCACATGCAAGAGACAAGGAAAGTGTGTGTGTGTGCGTGTGTGTGTTTTATATTACCATGACCAAATATCTGAGAAAAATAACTTATGTTGGGAGGAAAGACTTACTTTGGCTCACAGTTTTAGCTTGTGGTTGGCAGGCTCCATTGCCTCAAGGCCTATACATGGCAGAAGAGCATGGTAGAGGAAAGCTCTTCACCTAATGGTAGCCAGGAAGGAGAGAGGCAGGAAGGGACCAGGGGCAAGGATACCCTTCAGAGGCATGTCCCTAGTGACCTGCTTCCTGTAGTTAGGTCCAATCTCCCAGTAGCTCATTCAGCACTGATGGAGTTAATGCCTTATAATCCATTTGCCTCTCAGTAGCAACACCAGCTGGGGACCAAGCCTTCAACAAAGAACCTTTTTGGGAAGGACTGCCTCCAAAAAGGTTTTTGGTGAAGGACAAAATCAGACTCCATTTTAAGATCTCTCTGGATAATCAAATGCCCAAACCATAACAAGGGCCTCTAATAAAAAGATTAAGTGTTAGTAATGCATGGGATGAAATAGAAAACAGGAAGTGAAAAACAAATCAGGATATGGTGAAAGTGGTCCAGCATATATTCAGGTAGTAATAATGGAAAAAGAAATACATTTTGGATTAGAAGTCACCACAATTGAAAATGACTGGATTCAACATTCATCCATCCATTCACTAAATAAGCCAAGCACTGTGTTAAGTGGCCAGGTGCAAAGGACAGTGTGAGCCAGAGGTGCTGAACAGGTCAGAGAGCAGGTGACGCCTGGAACAATGCTGGTGGATGCCCCTGGCCCACAGTGGACTGGTGCTGGCTCCCACCTGAGCAAGACCAGCATCCCATGATAGCAGTGGGGAGGACTGGGCCTCTTCTTTCAACCACTGGTTTTTAAACCATGATTAAGTCTCAGATCATATGTGGAATCCACAGTGGGAAGGGTGGCTCAGGGCCATTTACAAAGGGTCTTTCTAAAATGTCTCACTGGAGGTTGCTAGTACTCCAACAGAAAGTCCCATGTGGAGTGGATGGGAGAAAAACCAGATGGAAGCAGAAGCAGTGAGAGAAAACTCATTGCCTGTGTGTCAGGAAGTATGGCCAGACATCTTCAGTGAGGGATCCCAACAGTGTTCAAGAGAGAATACATATCTTTTTTTTTTTTCTTTTTGACAGTACCTGGACTTGAACTCAGGGCTTTACACTTACTAGACAGGCACTCCACCACTCGAGTCACACTTCCAGTCAAGAGTCCATTTCAAACACTGTACCTCTAAGCACAGAGGGTTGATGCCATTTTGCCAGCTGCCATTCCAGTGCTCCAGTTGGGTACAGTCTAAATTTTCCTGCCTTTCTCCTTGCTCCTCCCCCATACCAAGGTTGTAAGCCCCTCCAACTACCCACAGAAGGTTCCTGCTGGGAAGGGGCAAGGTTTTCATTACAGAAAGCAGGCTTTCTCTCTCTCTCTCTCTCTCTTTCTCTAAGACAGGGTTTTGCTTTATAGCTCAAGCTGGCCTGGATCTCATGAACCTTTTTCCTAAACCTCCTGAGGACTGGGATCATGATGCCAGGAAGGTTTTCTCTTATAACAGTAGAATATCCTATTACTCAAGAGAACCAGTAAGCTATAGCACTGCTTGAGTTGTCATTCAGTTGGAAGAGGAAGAACTGTCCTCACCACATCTTTTTGTTGTGCATTTTCTTTTGTGGTATAGGGATCAAACTTAGGGCCTCAGCATTTTAGGTAAGCACTGTATCACTGAGTTATACCCCTGGCTGGAATCAATTTTTTTTTTTTTTGGTGGGACTGGAGTTTGAACTCAGGGCTTTGTGCTTGCAAAGCAGATGCTATTGTTTTAGTTTTGTTTTGTTGAGACAGGATCTTGCCATGTAGCCCAGGTTGGCCTGGAACTCAACCTTCCTAGTGCTTGGATCATAGGTGTGTGTTTCATACCCAGCAACATGCCTGGCTTGAACTAGAAGTTTTTGTTAAGATGATTTGACAGATTCAGAAGCTGAATTTAAATTCTATGCATCACCAGAACAAGGAATAAACAGAATTCATGGGGTGTATTTATAAAGGCACTTAATTTTTTTCTACTAATGTCCCTTTAAAACTCTGGGTCAGGTGCTGGTGGCTCACACTTGTAATCCCAGCTCGTCACGAGACAAACATCAGGAGGATCAAAGCTTGAAGCCAGCTCCTGGGCAAAAACTCATCACAACAAAGGGCTGGTGAAGTGGTTCAAGGCAAGAGCAGCTGCTTAGCAAGTGTGAGGCCTTAAGTTCAAACTCCAGTACTGCCCCTGGCACAAAAAAAAAAGTATCTGTATGGGGACTGGAGTATAACTCAGGCATAGAGTACTTACCTAGCATGCAGAAGACCCTGGGTTTGATCCCTAGCATTGAGAAAAAAAAACTGTTCATATTGTGCCAGGATTACAGATTTACAAAAATATGCTTGTTCTCCTTATATTAATTTATGTGGTTAAACCATATTTCTTTTCAAACTGAGAAGACAGTCTTAAGAGATGAAAAAGGATGAATGAACTAAAGAACAAGGCTTAATGAAACCACACAAACTGTTAAAGCAATGAGTAAGTAGATGCTATACATAAAGAATTTGTATGTTAGGGTATAAAAAGATCTATTACATTTTAATGATAAAAAGACAATGATCCAATTTAAAAACGGGCAGGTTTCTGGGGGATGTAGCTCAGTGGGTTCAGTACTTTGTCTAGCACCCTCCCAAATATGAGTAGACATTTCTCCAATATCATCTGTTCCCAAAGAGAAAACAGTGGGCAATAAGCACATGAAAAGATGGCTAACATGATCAGAAAAAAAGCAAACCAAAACCAGGAGATAACACGCCCAGGAGGATGGCTATAATAAAAAGACAGATAATAACAAGTGTTGGCGAGGATGTGCAGAAACATGAGCCCTCAGTCAGTTATTGCTGGTGGGAATGACCAGCAATGGCAACTCCTCTAAGGCTAAACATAGAGTCATTGTGACCCTAAGTATATATCTGAGAAAAATGAAAGAGGCATTCATACAAAAACTACTTGCATAGGAATGTTCCTAGCAGCATTACTCAGAATGACCATCACCTGAGTGAGTCACCAAAGTGTGGTATCTCCATACAATGGAATACTATTTATCATCAAAAAGAATTGAAGACCTATAACATAAATAAACCTTGAAGACATTACCGAAGTAAAAGAAGCAGAAGACCACAGATTGTTCGATGGCTAGAAGAACCATAAAAACCAGGGGTTGCCTACTAGTAGGTGGTTGGAGGGCGAGGGGAGTGAGTTTGCACAGGAAATTGTTTTTGTTTTTTTTTGCAGGGGGTCGGGGTTGATGAAAAAAGATCCATAATAGATTGTGGTGGTTTGTGCACAACACTGAGAAATACTCAAAGGCTCCAGATTGTACACTTTCAAGAGGCAAGCTCTGTTGCCTGGAATTTTAAAAGGTCCGCATGGTCTGTGACTGGGAGTCTCGGCTGGCACTGAGGACCCACACTGCGCCTTTCTCTAGCCAGTGCCTTACACCAGACACCCACAAACATGTCTTGAGCAAACAGCACATTTGAATACTATTTATACAGTGCTTCATACATTTCAAAGCATTTTTTTCATGGACATCAGCAGTTCCTTTGTGTCTCCTAGCAACCCTGAAGGTGGTCAGATTAGGTGAGATGAGAAAAAAGAGGGAAGGAAAAAAAAAAAAAAAAGCGGGGCACCACTTATACCTGCAATCCAAACTACGAGGGAAGTTGAGGTTGGGAGGATCGTGTTTCTGAGGACAGACTGGGCAAATAGTTCTAGAGAGACCTCCCAACTCCAAAATAACCCAGGTAAAATGGACTGGAAGTGTGGTTCAAGCCGTAGAGTGACTGCTTTGCAAGTGCAAAGGCCTGAGTTCAAGTCTCAGTCCCACCAAAACGAAACAACAAAAAGCCCTGCAAAGTTTGTCTATTAAGTTTTATCCAGACCTGTTCTCCTCAGGCTTGCCTACCTTACATTGCCCCTGATCCTTCACAGGACAACCAGCACCCCTCTGGGAGGGTGGTCCCCAAGGACCTTGGCCCTTGGGGAGGACGGACTCCAAAGAACTGAGATTCCTTTTCTGAGCAAACAGCGATGACGCAGTGGGATTTTGGCTTTGGGATCTTGGACTCACTCTCCTCAGGTTCCAGTTAGCGGGGCGTCCCATACCATGACCTCAAGAGCAATTAGCTTTAAACGTCTTCCAGGCCCTGAACTCAAGGTTCTAGGATTTGTTCCGGGCCGCCCAACTCTCCTGCTTGGGGGAAGAAAGATTAGGCACCTGTGAGCCTGGATCTGTCCAGGTGGAGGGGCAGGAAGCCCCTTGCTGAGAAAAACTCTCCTTAAGCCCCCTAAAAAGCGGGACCTGAGACTTCTTCGCGATTGGGATTCGTACTCCTAGTTGGCTACAGAACCCCAGGCACTGGATGACTGAATGACGTCCACTTGGAGGTCCGCAGAAGCCACCCCGGGAGGATGCGGACAGGGCCCGGGGCGTTCCCGCGGAGCGGAGCGGGGCGGGGCGGGAGCCTGACTCACCGGGCGCAGGTGAGCGGCGCGAGCGGGGTTCCCGCCACCATCCGGCGCCTCTGCCACCACAGCGCCCGCGCTGCGCCCCACCCGGGCCCGAGGGGCAGGCGGGGGCTCCGCAGGGTGGCGGCGCGGAGCCGGGGATGCGCGGCCCGGCTCGGCCCGGCAGGGAGCGCTGGGGCGCCGGTGCCCCAGACCGCGGAGCCGCAGGTGGTTCCCGGGCCGGCCCTTTTCTCCTCCCCCTTTCCTTTCTCTCGCCTCCCTCCCGCGCCCGGTGTCGGCGGCACTTCCCCCGCTTCCTCCTCCCTCTCCAATCGGCAGGGAGGGAAGGAGCGGCCGGCGCTTTCCTGCCCGCCTGCAAACTTCAGCGGGACTGCCGGCACTCGCCGCCCGCCCGCCGGCCCGGGAGCCGCTCCGGACGTCCCCTCGCCGCGCCGCCCGGGGGTCCCCGGGTGGAGGACGCGCGCCCCGGACCCCGATCCCGCGGCTCGGTCGGTCTGCCCTTCCTGCCGGCCTCTCCTCCGCGGGCAGAGCCGCCGGGATTCCCCTCGGCGCCCCGCCGCTGCCCCGGACTTTCCTTTGTGTTGCATGCAGACTCGCGCCCCGCGCCGACGGCGCGCGGATTAGGGGCTGCGCGCTCCGGGGTGGCCCGATCGCGCCCCGATCGCGCCCCGATCGCACCCGGATCGCGCCATGCCCTTCCACCAGAGGAGCGTGGAGCCCGCGAGGCTGCGCCGGCCCGAGACGACGGCGGCCCGGGCTGCGGACGCGCCGCTCTTCCGCTCGCTGGAGCAGGTCAGCTCGCGCGCCCTGGTCTGCCTGCTGGCGCAGCTGGCCGACCTGTCGCGCTGTGCCGGGGACATCTTCGGCGAGCTCGAGGGCCAGGCGGCCGCGCTGGGCCACCGCACCGCCGAGTTGCACCGCCGCCTCGACGCCCTGCACGCCGCCGCCGCGCGCCTGGACCACCGGCGAGTGAAAATCCGTGAGTGGCTCGAGGGTCGGGGGAGGGGAACGCGGCGGGGAGGCGCCGGGCCAGCGGCTCCCTGCCGCCCCCTGGCGGCCGCCGCGGAGCCCCGAGCCCCACGAGTGTCGGGGGCTCGAGTGGGGGGCAGCCTGACTGTGAGGGAGGCCCGGGCAGGTGGCGGGCGCATGGGGCGCCATCGGATGCGCGGCTTTCTCAGGTTCTGGGTGGCAATTGGGTTGGCCGCGTCCCTCTGTGTGCTCCTTCTGTCTGTCTGTGTGGGAGGCTGAAGGAAGACCCGCGGGTGCTGTCCACAGGAGCAGCCACGGTCACGGGAAGGTCAGAGGAAGGTAACCTGTTGGAGAAGACAGGGCAGAACAGAGATCCGGAAATACAGCTCTTGAGACTGGGCAGGAATAACTTCAGCGACCGTTGGGGTTGCTTGTCACCTCTTTGTCCACCGTGTGTCATACCTGTGTTCTTACCTACAAACTAAAGTATGCAGACTTTTAGTTCAGGGTTTTTCCTTTGGTCGCTGAATTTTGTTTCCTCCCCCAGACCCACAAGCTCTTTGTTATTCAGGGGACCTTGACCTTGAGCTGAGACTGAATCCATTCATCTTTGGCCTCCTCCCACCCTGAAAATCAAGTCTGTGTCCTGATTTAGTAATCTGTCTCTCCCAGTACTCATTTCATTTCAGCAGCTTAACTGGCTCTGGTGAGTGAAGCAACTGGAATTTCCTGCTGGCCCAAGCAGAGAGACTTTCAGGGTGATGTCTGGTGCTTCCTCTCTATTAAGTACTTGGACTTGGTCATAATACTGAATGTAAAGAGTAAACTGAAGATGGTTGATGGATTGCAGGGTGGGAGGGGAGATAATGGTGTGACACGCCTGAATTT
The DNA here is from genome assembly GCF_047511655.1 of Castor canadensis. Taxonomy (NCBI): domain Eukaryota; kingdom Metazoa; phylum Chordata; class Mammalia; order Rodentia; family Castoridae; genus Castor; species Castor canadensis. The sequence continues at coordinate 25,756,892 of NC_133386.1, forward strand.
CAACAGTTCTGAATGACATCTGCCTCACTTAAACTCATTTCATAGGCAGTCTGGAATAGCTTGTTTTCCAGCTTGCTAGATAAACTTAGCTTTGTTTTAACTACCCTACAACCTAAGATTTCAGATTTTCAGTAATTTAATTCCCCTATTTATACATGTTGCTATAATACATCTTTCTCCAAGTTGTGCAGTTATCCTGTGATGGTTTTACATTTTATAGTTCACCTCTGACTGCCCTGTCAACACATCCTTATAAGCTGTGGACAGCTCTGAACCCAGGAGAGTGGGAGGGTATCAGAGGGGCGGAGAATCAAAGTGATCTCATAAAGTTGTTGGGACATAATCAGAGGGTATCTATCTACTTAATGTGAGTAATGACCTCGTGCATCAGGATATGTTGTCCTAGGGGAGTGTCATAGTCAGTGTGGTGACCAGTATTTGCTTCTATACTTTTTTTGTGTAGGGTGTGTGTACATGGGTGAATGAGAATTTCACCCTTGACTATGTGATGAGGCAGATCTGACTGCTGGGTGAACTAATCTATTGTGGGAATTAAAAAACAAGAGGGAACACATTCCATTTTTCTGAGTGAAGTGTTGACCAATTCTA